>NC_092745.1:16857675-19567956 GCF_047496795.1 Chiloscyllium punctatum | reverse complement strand
CTGCCACTTATATTCACACCACGAAATTAAATTCAACAGGCTCAAAAACAAATTCTCTTTTAATCAATTGGCTTTCTAAGTGGCCAGTTATTGTATATTGACATATCCTTTCAAACAACTTCAGTTTGCTCCCGACTTATTGTTAGGCTAACAATATTTGGTTTCAGACTGACAGCAGGAAGGGTTGAGGGAGTTCTTGTTTATCAATCTGAAAAAGGTAGCTCACAGGGTCAGCAGGTAATAGAGAAGGCTAATCAAATGCTGACATTTATTACAGTGGGAATGGAGTCTAAAAATAGGCAGGTCTAACTAAAACTATGCAAGGTACAATTCAGACCACACCTCGAATATTATGAGCAGCGTGAGTGCCTGAAGGAAAGATATTGGAGGCAGGTCAGAGAAGGTTCACTCGGCTGATCCTGGGAATGCAGGGATTTTCTAATGAGACGAGGTGGAGGACGTGGAGGTTGAACCCATTGAAGTTTAGATAATGAGAGAGAAATAGAATGAAACATCCAAGATTCTGAGGGAGTCTGATCGGGCAGATGCTGGGAAGTTAGTAAATAGAACAGTAGAGCGCAGCAACAGGCCCTTCGGCCCACCACGTATATGCTGTCCAATATACTATTCTAACTCATACCATCTGCTTGTACATGGGTCTAAATCCCTCTATTTTCTGCCCGTTCATGTTTCTGTCTAAATCCCACTTCAAAACTTTACTCACATTTCTGCTTCTACGATCTCCCTCGGTAACATCCACTCTACGTGAAAAAAAAACCTGTCTCACACCTCTCAGTTAAACTTCCTCTTTCTCACCTTAAACCTATGCGCTCCAATATTTGAAACTTACACATTGGAAAAGAGATTCTGACTATCCACATTATTTATCCCTGTTCCAAGTGTTATATTCCTATACCTGGTCACCTGTCAGCCTCTGATACTTTCACAAAACAACCCAACTTTGTTTAATTTCCAATTACACCCTTAAAAACCCTAATGCAGGCAACATGCTGATAAACCCCTTTTGCAGCCTCTCCAAAGCCTCCCCATCCTTCCTATTGTGTGGAGATGAGAACTGCACACAGTACTCCAAATGTGGCCAAACAAACATTTTATAGAATCACAGCATCAGATGCAATCCACTATACCCAACATTGTGACTGATGAAGGCTAGTACTCCATTTGCTTTCTTTCCCATCTGAAACACTTCTGTTGCCATTTTCTGGGAGTTACTGACTTGCACCAAGATTCTTCTGTATATCAATATCCCTCAATATGCTAATGATCTTACTGAATTTGACATCATCTCACACTTGTCCAGATTAAACTAAATTTGCCATTTCTGTCTATCTCTCCAAGTGTTCTGTAACCTCCTGCAGATGTTAATGAATCAGCGAAACAAGGGTTTTGTGGAAAAGCAGGAAAGTAGAATTGAACAGGATCAGATTAGCCATGATCTGATTGAAGGACAGAGCATACTCGATGGGTCAAATGGCCTCATTCCCCACCTACATCTCATGGTCTAAGCACAGACTCAATATATCCTGCATAATATTATGGGTCTCTGCTCACAAAACTCCTTTATAATGGGATTATTGGATATTTATTAGTACACAGCATTTGATCTACAAATATGATATGATGTTATCGAAAACCATCTCACATACAATCCAGGATTCTATCCATCACAGCACTGATAGTCAGTGCTGTATCAGTCGGCATGGAGACCACTGTCACACACAGTTACTGTACTGCCCTTGCCATAAGGACATTCAGTGTCCTGGCTGTAACCATATTGACATTCCCATCACTGTCTGGTGCCTACAAAAGAATTCCTGTTAACAGTTGCTGCTGTTTGCTTATTCTCAGCTCCACTTTTTAATTCAGATCCACATGACTGTCTCATTAATGCATTAACCTCATCCTTCCTTCACAAGTTGTTGGCTTTTTGCCGAGTCTGCCTATTGGGAGTAGATTGGGATATCTGCTCAGCATGAATGTGTTGGACCGAAGGGTCGGTTTCCATGCTGCACATCTCTCTGACTCTATAACTCTATCCCAACAACCCTTCAGTCTTCACCTCCCAGTGATGGTCATTGTGCAGCTAAATCTCCGGAATGGCAATTCCATAATATCTGTTCCCTGTCATTCCATCTGCCTTATGGCGAATACAGTGAGTCATTCCTCAGTAGTGGGAGTGGGTTGAACAGATGGGTAGAGGTTACAGAGACAGGGAGGCTTACAGGGACTCGAGGATGTTAGAGTTAAACAGAGTTCCATCTGTCAAGAACGTCAGAGGGACAAAAGAGTTTTGGGGATTGGAGGAATTTACAGAGATAGAGGAAGCTGGATTAGATTCTGGAGACACGGATATGGATAGATGTAGGGAGAGGCAGGCAGACTGAGAGGCACAGACGCGGAGTGTTGCTGGAAGAAGTGTATTGTGTATACGAACATCATATGGAAGATTGTCGTGACTGAAGACGTTTACAGTTATAAGAAATCTTCTCGGTTCTGAAGGTTACAGATATCGGAAGGCAATGGAGAATGCCAGGTTGCTGGGATGGAGACAGTTACACAGATGGGGAGGGTTGCACAAACAGAAAGAGGTTCCTGTGGTCGGGAGGGGTATGGTGTCGGGAATGAGAGTACAATTTAACAAGATAAAGATCAAAGAATTGGAGAAGGATTAGGAGATAACAAATTTTTCACAGGTAAGGAAGGGTTGTAGGAGCTGGAGAAGATTACATAGGTAGGGACCGATGGAGAGGTTAAAGACAAATACATTGACATGGAGGGTGGTATTGGTGGGAAAAGCTTACAGGGATAGACAGGGCTGTCAGGGTTGACAGGGATGAAGGAATTTAGTATCTACTGCAGAAGGTTAGGGATTAGGGTGTTAGGGACTGGAGAACCGGACAGAGACAGAGACAGAGACAGAGACACAGAGAATGATGTGGACTAGAGGAGATTCCAAACAGAGGAAGGATTATCGAGACTGGAGAATATTACAGAGATCACGAACACAGCATGGGCCAGGATTGATGCCTGCGATCCCCTGTGCTGTCGCATTGAGGACCAGTACAGAAGAGGTGAAAGCAGGACCATCACAAGATGGTGGGAATGAAGCCTAGAATGTTGCTGTTCCTTACCCAGCTCTGTATCTATGTCTGGTCTTCCAGGTCTGAATATAGAAGTCTACTACCTCCACCCTGTGCTGTTCACTGTGAGTAATCTTAGCAGCTGCAGGAATTACTGAATCTCCCTCTCCATCTCTCTCTGGCTGACCAACCAGTTTCAATGAGGTGATGGATGAGACAGGAGTTAGGAACATCTTGATGACCTGCATGTGACAGAAATAGACAGAATGGTAAATTAGACTGATGCAATGAGGATAACACATGCAGAATGGCGCTGAGTCCAGCAGAGATCTCGATAATCCCAGTCTCCATCCCTTGCCTGTGCTGCTGCATCTCTCTGGAATGGACAATTCTGTTGACTCAGGATCTCAGACCATCTGTAAGAGGGAGATATGCTGACAGAGGCAGTAAATAGACAAACACAGCGAGGGATACCAGATGGAGAGATACTGAGTGATAGCACATTATTAGATTTTGTATTACCAGGGAATTGTTTGAATTTGTAACAAAGGCACTGGGATAATTGTGAGGGGATTCAACCTTCCTATCTCATCATCTCTTTGGCAGTGGCTCACAGATGAAGCTGACTCTCTCGCACTCTCAGTGGGGGTGGGGGAGTCTGGAGTTGTCTGTACAGACCGATGTGGCCTTCCACAGACTCTGTTACACTTGAGGCAGAAGGTGGACATGGAAAGGGGGTGGGTGGGGCGTTGATATGACAGCGCTCTCCTTGTGCTGTTTTCTCCTGGATTCCCGTTTTCCCCACAGAAAGTCTCGAGGTGCTCGACACCTTCCCAATGCTCCTTCCCCACTTCAGACGGTCTTGGCCGACTTGATTCAGAGATGAAAAAAAAACCGATCAATTCTGAAGTAACCAACATTTAGAAATGTGGAGGAGTGTAGTAGGAAGAGGAAATATTGTCAGTGTTTAATCAGAGTAGCGGTACAGGGAGAATGGAAGGTGCTGGAGGTGGTGAGAGTGTTACAGAGAGGGGCAAAGGCCTGAACAACATTACAAAGTCAGTACGGATTGCTGCAGCTAGAGCTGTTTGCAAAGGTAGGGATAGTCATATGTATTTTCATTGATTCATTCACGGCCTAAGGATGTCACCGGTTGGACCAACAGCCATTACCCTCCTGCTAATTGCCCAGAGGCAGCTCAGAGTCAGCCATATTGCTGTGGGACTGGAGTCACATGTGAGTCAGACCAGGTAAGAATGTCAGATATCCCTCCCTGAAGGACATACGTGAACAAGTTGATTTTTTCCAGATAATCAACAATGCTTATACAGAGGCCTCACTAATGTCCTGTACAGATACACCATGACATCCCAACTCCTACTCTCAATGCTCTGCCCAATGAAGGGTAACCCTCCCAAACGCCTGCTTCACCAGCCTGTCTACCCGTGACGCTACTTTCAAAAAACTGTGTACCTGTGTCCCTGGGTCACTGATTGACAACACAACACAGGGCCCGAACATTAATTGTACAAGTCCAGCCTGGTCTGCTTTACCACAATACAACATCTTGCATTTCTCCACCTGTTATTCCTAACCTCACTGGTCCAGCAGTACTGTTGATCCCATTGTACTCTTCGATAACCCTCTTCACTGTCCACTTTATCACCAATTTCAGTCTCACTCACAAACTTGCTAACCATGGCTCCTGTATTATCATCCAAACTGTTTATATTAATGATGCACAACAGTGACCCAGCACCGAACACCATGTCACACCGTTGGTCACAGGCCTGCAGTTTGAGCGGTAACCCTCCATGAACATGCTCTGTCTCCTACCGTCAATCCTGTTTTGTATCCAGTTGGTGAGCGCTCCCTGGTTATGTGTGATCTAAACTTCCTAACCAGTCTGCAATGTAGAACCTTGCCAAAGGCCTTGATAAAGTTCATGTGGACATCGTGTACTACTCTGCTTTGATCTCTCACTTGTCTACCTCCACACTCAGGTTTGAGGCATGATTTCCCATGCACAAAGCCATGCTGATGATCGTTAATCTGTCCTTCCCTTTCCAAATACACGATGATCGTTTCCCTCAGAATCTCCTCCAACAACTTACCACCCTGCCATCAGTCTCACTGGTCGTAGCTGTCGATGATACAAATATCTCTGGGAGGGGCCCTGTAATTTCCTCCCTCGCTTCTCACAAGGCGCTGGGATATATCTGACCATGTCCCCAGCCTTTATCTAACTTTTTGCATTTGAAGACATCCAGCACCTCCTATTCTCCAATGTGAATTCTTTTCAAGACATCCCTATGTATTTTCCTAAGTTCCCGAGCTTCCATGTCTTTCTCCACAGTAAGTCCGAACACAAAATATTTGTTCAGTATCTCACCCATCAGCAGTGATTCTACACAGACAGCCTCATTGACCTTTCAGGGGCCCGATTCTCTCCCAAGCTAATTTTTAGCCCTTGTTGAAACTTGTCAAAATGCTTCTGAAACTTCAAATATCCCTCTACTGCAACTAGCTTCCCACACCCTTATCTATTCTGCATTTATGGTCACACCAAAATATAGAATCCATCAGATTTAAAAATATTCCACTTTTATAAAATCATACATCTCCCATTGTTTTTTTTTTATTTCAAAATATACTTCATTCATAGGAATAAATCTTTGGTACTTGTACAATTTGCCATTTCGTTCATAGATTTATACATTGCATGTCTGAACATTACAAAGAACAGATTAAATTAATTGAATTTGCAGTTATCCTATTTACTGATCCCTTTATTAACCATTCAGTCTCTTAGTATTTAGCTGTGGCTTCAGCATAACCCACCTACTGAGTGGGTGCCCTGTTATATGAAAGCAAAGAAAACTTCTTTAACCCCCAGTTTATGGGGTTATCATTGTCCATTTGACTGTCCTGTCTCTGGGGTGGCTGTCTACATCCCCATGGTGAGCACGAACTGCTGAACCTTCGCTGGTCTGAGGTAGCTATCCAGCTCCTCACTGGGGTCATTTACCCGCTCTGGTGTCATTGAGCCAAGGCAAGGGTCCACGCTGTCCAGTTCTGGGTCTGACAATGAGACTGTCAGAGGATCACAGCTCTCAGTTGCCTGTAGTTGTGGGCAGTGGGTACCCCCTGGTTCTCACTGGGTGGAGGGTGGACTTCGGGGGTCCGTTGTTTCCTGGTTGGGAGGAAATGCCCTCCTCTTTACCTACGACGCTCTGTCTCTTCTTCTGGTGGTGATGGCCTTCTTTGCGCCCATCTTCCCCATCCGAAGAGCTGGCCGTCCCTCACTCGTGCAGCTGTCTTTTCCCCTTTTGCTGGGAGGCTTTGGGGGGTTGGCAGGATTTTCTCTTCATGTATTTAACAGGTATCCACTCCTCTGCCTGCTTGATTCCCTCCTCCTCCATTTCTTCCATCTGCCCGGCAAGAGCTAGAATCAGCTGCTGTGTCTCTCCGCTGGCTGCCGCCTCCTCCAGTCCCGCCTGTTCTTCTTTCTGGGTGCCACCAGACTCCGTTTCCCTGCTGTTCGGGTGGACCTTACTGGTCTTTGGGGGTCCCCGGCTCACGTTGCCACCGCCAGCCATCTGTCAGTCACGGTGCCCAGCAGAGTGAGTCAAGGGGAGTCTCAGATCCCAGTCAGCGAGCTTGGACACGGTCAGTCACGGTGCCCAGCACAGTGAGTCAGGGAGAGTCAGATCCCAATCAGCGAGCTTGGACACGGTCAGTCATGGTGCCCAACACAGTGAGTCGGGGGAGTCTCAGATCCCAGTCCGGGAGCTTGGACACGGTCAGTCACGGTGCCCAGCACAGTGAGTCGGGGAAGTCTCAGATCCCAGTCCGGGAGCTTGGACATGGTCAGTCACGGTGCCCAGCACAGTGAGTCAGGGGGAGTCTCAGATCCCAGTCCGGGAGCTTGGACACAGTCAGTCACGGTGCCCAGCACAGTGAGTCAAGGGGAGTCTCAGATCCCAGTCCGGGAGCTTGGACATGGTCAGTCACGGTGCCAACCACAGTGAGTCAGGGGGAGTCTCAGATCCCAGTCTGGGAGCTTGGACATGTTCAGTCACGGTGCCCAGCACAGTGAGTCAGGGGGAGTCTCAGATCCCAATCAGCGAGCTTGGACATGGTCAGTCACGGTGCCCAGCACAGTGAGTCAAAGGGAGTCTCAGATCCCAGTCCGGGAGCTTGGACATGTTCAGTCACGGTGCCCAGCACAGTGAGTCAGGGGGAGTCTCAGATCCCAGTCCGGGAGCTTGGACATGTTCAGTCACGGTGCCCAGCACAGTGAGTCAGGGGGAGTCTCAGATCCCAGTCCGGGAGCTTGGGCATGGTCAGTCACGGTGCCCAGCACAGTGAGTCAGGGGAGTCTCAGATCCCAGTCCGGGAGCTTGGACACGGTCAGTCACGGTGTCCAGCACAGTGAGTCAGGGGGAGTCTCAGATCCCAGTCCGGGAGCTTGGACATGGTCAGTCATGGTGCCCAGCACAGTGAGTCAGGGGGAGTCTCAGATCCCAGTCCGGGAGCTTGGACATGGTCAGTCACGGTGCACACTCTCATCTACTGAAAACTTCGAGTTCTGTTCTCACTTGGACACGGCACTGGCAGTAACCAAGAGATTGCTACATTTGAGATCTCACTTGCTAACCATCCACCTTGCTCCCTAAATTCTGATTCCCAGATCGCTTCACCCCTCCTACCAAGGTCATTCCTACCAACATGGACATGACCTTTGACTGCTCACTGTCCCCCAGACGAATGTCATGCAGACACCATTATATTCTTAACCCCACTATCCTGGAATTACAGAAACACTGACACCTTCTTCAATTTCCTGACTCCCCTGTGACTATTGCTCCTCCTTGCTTTCCCCTCCCCTCCTGCACAGTCAGGCTGCTTGTGGTGCCGCAGACATGGCTCCAACTGCCCTCCCCTGAACAGCCTGCACCTTCATCAGCTTCCAAACCAGGAAACTGAATTGGGAGGGAGATATCAGGATATCCTTCCATTCCCTGAATGTTTCTCTTCGATTGTCTAGCCCCCTATTCCCTTTCTTCTTCTTGGCTGTCATGTCTGCAGGGTGATCTGCTCTCTGTGTGAGCTATTCACCTAACTCTCAGCATCACAGATGTCCCATATAGTCTCTAGTTACTATCTGAGCTCCAAGACCCAGTATTCATCTAGGACACGAGCAGAGGCTATGACTTCCCAACGTAACAGAACATAGTTTCCATCTAATAAACATGTCTTGTCACGACTTGAAATGCAACATTTCTAGAGTAACTTAACTAATTACATAGAATTAAATTAACATCAGGAAAAAAAACAATTTGGTTAATTCCCTTATTCAACTGTGGCTTACTGAGCGTAATATATATATTGGCTCAGAATTTCACTTCTCCCTCTTATTTCTGAGTTCAACCCTTATTTCAAAAGTTGAAAAAATAAATTTGCTAACTTCTATCAATTTACTGACAGTCCCTAATAACGGTGCATTATCTGCCAATGAATTTACAGTCTTTTCTGTGAAGGCTGTTGTACTTCTTTCAAACTCAGTGCAGGCCCGTCCCAGCAGCAGAAGGTTATCTGTGTGACTCCCAGGTATGTGTAATCCTCCAGCTCCCACTCCACTCTGCTCCCTCACACGGTCACCATCTCTATGACTGCCAGGTACGTGTAACCCTCCAGCTCCCACTCCACTCTGCTCCCTCACAGTGTCACCGTCTCTCTGACTCCCAGGCACAATTAGGCCATGATCTTCAGTGCTGATTTCTATCCTCCCACTTTGCAGCCTCTGTAACTCCCAGGTGTGAGTGAACCTCATGCTCCTGCCCCAAGTTGCTCCGTCACATGGTCACTCCCTCTGTGACTCGGTGTTGATTTCGAGCCTCCTGCTCTGCTGTTTCTCCAACTCCAAGTCCTAGTCGGCCTCGATCCTCGCTGCTGATTAATATTCTCCCGCTCTGTGCTGCTCTCTCTCAGGTTCTCTCCCTTTGTGACTCCCAGGTAATGATAGGCCTCAAGCCTCAGCTAAGATTTATAACATCCCATTCCACACTGCTGCCTTACAGGATCGCTGTTGTGCCTGGAAGACAGTGGGAAAGAGGAGGATTAGACAGAGCAGAGGGTGTTACAGTGATTAAGCGAGCAATGTGGGATGGAACAGGTTATCTGGGGAGCGAGGCAGACCTGCAGTCTCGAAAGCAGGTCATTGGAAGATACAGTGAGTGTTACAGTCACTGAAGAAGCCGAAGGAAGTATAGATAGTAGCTTGTTCATAATGGAGGTATGTAGAGTCAAAGTGTTTTTTCTGTGCTGCTTACAGAGACTTCAGCAAATGCAAATTTAGAGCCAGCAAGTGTTGTTCGGTACTGGAGACTGTTGGACGTTACAGAGTTAGAAGACTTGTAGTAACCGGGAGGAATATAAACTTTTGGAGCACTGGTGGTTTTCAAGGACCCTCAGGACATGAGGAGGTGCAGAGAATGGGAGCATTCCAAATAGTGGGATTGTGGGGGCTGAAAGTCCCGAGATGGATAAGGAGGATGAAAAGTTCCAATTTACCACATGCAACCATCGTAATTATAGAGATTTAAGGAAGGGAACCTGTGCCGTCATTGATTACAGCTATATGGAGGGTTACAGAAGCTGAAGGGGTTACAAATTTAAAAAGGGAGAGATTTTAGGTGATCCGAAATTTAAACAAGAATAAAAAAATTTTTCGAGATCTCTAACATAGATGGGAATGGAAGAGGAAAGATAGTGTGAGGAACTATAAGAGTTATAAGTCGGGGGGATGTCAGATATAAAAGGGAGAGCTGCATTGTCCGTGTGCAGTTAGAGACATGAGACATGTGTAGCTGGAGGCTACACAGAAAACGACAGTTCCAACGGCTGGTGCAGTGGTTCAGGAAGGCAGCTCACCACCACCTTCTCAGGGACAACTCCAAATCACCAATAAATGCTGGCCCAGCCAACAAAGCTCATGTTCATGAATGAATGAAGGAATAAAAGATCTACAAGTAGCACTGAGGTCACTCAGGCAGTCCCTTTCAATAGCACTTCATAAACCCGGAACCACTATACACTGGAAAGACAGGAACTCCAGGTGCATGGGAACACTAGCATTTCCAAGGTGCCCTCCAAGGCATGCTCCATCCTCCCAGCACTGTGTCTGTCCCTACACCCAAAGGACTGCAGTGGGTCAGGAAGGCAGCTCCCCACCACCTTCTCCAGGGAATTACAGATGGGAAGGTCATGGTGAAACTCTGCTGTTTACAGCCAGACAGAAAAATAAATCCAGCAGTGTGTGTAAAATGAAATTTCCGTTTCAGAATGACATGCTAAACATGGATTGAGGATGTGTCTGATCGGCACAAGGCAGAGAGTGTGAAAAAAGGGGTCTTTTTCACGATGGGAACTGGTGATGAGGGGAGCTCCGCAGGGTTCAGTGTTGGGACTACACTCTACACGTTATTCATTCAGAGTCTGAACAAAGGATGTGAAGGGGTAAGAGAAATGGGTTTCCAAGATAGATTCCAGGGATGAAATGCTTGTCATATGAGGAGCGGGTGAAGTCTCTGGGTCTGCACTTGATGAAGTTTCAGAGGCAGCAGCAGAATCTCATTCAAACTTACAGAATACTGAGAGGCCTGGATGGAGTGGACGTGGGCAAGATGTTTCCACGAGCAGGAGAGACTAGGGGCCAAGGGCACAGCTTCAGAGTGAAGGGATGACCCTTTAGAATAGAGATGTGGAGGAATGTATTCAGCCAGAGGGTGATGGATCCGTTGAACTCACTGCCTCCTGGGGCTGTGGATGCTAAGTGATTCAGTGTATCTAACTCAGAGATAAGCAGGTTCTGGATGAATAAGGAGATCAAGGATTACAGGGAGTGAGAGAATGGGGTTGAGAAACAATTCATCCACTATCGAATAGTGGAATAGACCTGATGGATTGAATGGTCTAATTCTACACCTATACATGATGGTCTTATGGACTGCACTTATTGCATAATTTTCTAAGTGTGCAGTTAGTATTTCTGGCATATCGTTTAACATACATTCCAGCACATTTGTGAATATTGCTGTCACCTCTTGGTTTCAGATCAACTACAGAAAGCTACGCTATGGCGTAACCTGGGAATCCTGTTGTATAAATCTCAGAAAGGTAGCATACAGGGCCAGTAGCACATAGAGAAGGTAAATGAAATGCTGGCATTGATTCCAAAGGGAATGGAGAATAAAAATAGGAAAGGCTTGTAATAAATACAGAGGACTCCTGTCAGCCCACACTGAGTATACTGTGAACAGGTTTGGTCCCCTATCTGAAGGGAAAATGTCCTTGCATTGGAGGCAGCCCAGAGAAGGTTCACCAGGCCGGTCTTCAAAATGGAGGGATATTGATGAGCAGAGGTTGAGAAGGTTGTACTTGCAGTCGTTAAAATTTGGAAAATTATGCAAATTTATTGATACACCAAAGATTCTTGTGTTCTCACAGATTCGGTTCTGAGACATTGTTTCACTGAGCAAGGATCTGTAATCGGAGATGAAGGGGAATACAGTTACCAGTAACAGAGAAAAGCTGGGTTTTAGAGACTGGAGGATGTTACAGAGTTCGGTGGTTTGAGTCACTGTTGGTCGATAGAGATCATTTGGTTGTCGGACTAAAATATGTCAAGTAGAGTGACAGGATTATCATTCTGAAGGATTTACAGAGACCGGGAGGAATATAGGGACTAGAGGTTACACAGTAGTTGTTGGAGCTACAGAAGTTTTTAGAGAAAGGGAGTGTTATAGGCACTGGAGAGTAGACAGATGGGGTGGTATTTGGAGCTGCAGGAGTTTATAGGGAAAGGGAGGATTGGACGGACTGGAGAGTACACAGGTAGGGGTGGTAGTTGGAGCTGCAGGAGTTTATAGAGAGTGGGAGGATTGTTGGTGCTGGGAATTACACTGACATGGACAAGAGTTGGAGCTGCAGGAGTGAGAGAGATAGGGATGGTTTGTAGGGGCTGGATCAGTTCACGCAGCCAGGGAGAAGTGATAGGGATTGGAGGAGCCTGAGATACTGAGGGTTGTAAGGCTGCAGGAGCTCAGAGAGTTACTGAGGACAGTGAAGGCAGGTTTACAGCATTTCCATCAGTTACACAGAGATGTGGAGTGCTGTTCTGGAGTGAGTTACAAAAATCAAGAGGGTTGCAGATACTGGAAGATATTACAAAGACAGTGAGCTGTAGTATTTGAGGAGGTTACAGCGACAGGATGCGTTGAGGAGTTGGAGGCTGCTACAGGTGTTAAACATGCTGCAAGGGATCAATAGCCTTACATCAATCAGGGGGATTGGAAGCTCTGGAGATAAAGAATGAGAATTGCAGTAACTGAAGAATATCACAGAGATGGGGAGTAACATATGAGTTAGAGGAGTTATAACATGAGATGGGCTGCATTCAATGGAGTCAGAGAAGATACAGTGAGATCTGAAGGGACTACAGGTGATCAAAAGGACAGTGAGGCTTCTCACTGTCGGATTGGGTCAGTTTATGCAGACATGGGGTATTTTATGGAATTGTGCTACTTCAAGAGATTAAGAGAGTTGTACAGAATTGAGGAAAGAACAGAGATATGGAAGCCTGTGGTTAATTAAGACTTTTGTTGATGTCAGATGCTGAGGTTCTGGAAAATATATGGATCGGAAAGCTGTACAATCTGTCAGAGCTTACAGAGACAGGAACAGCAATAGATCCTGGAGACACAAACACAGATATGGAGTATTGCAGACACTGGAGGAGGTTTCTGCTTTAGGGATGGTTGTAGGGGAGTGTAACGTTTACACAGATAGGGGTGTAAGAGCTGGAGAAGTTTATGGAGATGATTAGATTGATGGGGACACTGGAGGAGCTTACATTGACAGGGCGGGTGATAGCGATGGAAGAATGTTACATAGATAGTAAGTCTTGTAGAAACTGATCGGAAGAGTCACAAGCATTGGAGCTGGTTCCACAGATCGGGGGTTTTACAGGGTCCTGAGAGGATTATGCAGATAGGGAGGTTTGTAGGATGTTCACATTTTCAGAGTATTTCAGGAATGGAAAAGGTTACCCAGTTAACGAGGGATGTTGGAGCTGTGGGAGTTCACAGAGACTCGGAGGTTTGAAGGTGTTGGGGCTGATTATGGATAGAGGAAACCAACGCAGACACAGGGAGAAGGTGCAATCTCCACACAGACACACAGTCACCTAACGCTGGAATCGAATCTGGGTCCCTGGCACTGTGAGTCACCATTGCTCACCACTGAGCCACCGTGCTGCCCAAATTGCAGATTTACACAAAGGGAGAGTGTTTGCGGTGCTGGGAGGACTGTAGGGAGTGGACGAGCAAACAGAGATGTGGAGTGCTGCTGTGGCTTGAAAAGGGTCTGGATGTGTTTATATCGGTAAGGAGGTCGGTAGGGTTGGGAGAAGGTTACTGTGGTCGTGTGGTGCTAGAGGCCAGGAGGCAGGAGTGTGATCGGACCTGCAGAAGGTTACAGTGATATCATGTTCTCTTGGGGCTTGAGGAAGGTACACACGTGGATATTTTGCTCCAGGCTTCAGGACTTTACAGAGATGGAGTTACTGTAAGTATTGTGCAAAAAAACAGAAATGGGAATTATTGTCCGGAGTGCAGGATGAGATTATACAGATTGGGCATGTTCTCGACATTGGAGCAATTTACACATTGGGAGAGTCGTCAGCATTGGAGCAGGTTTCAAATTTCCAGCAGGAATATGGGAGGGGTGGAGGTTACAGAAATAGGAAAATTTCTGGGAAATACAAGCATTCAAGACATTGGCACAACCAAGTTAGACCGAAAGGCATGTTTCCTTGCTGTTTGTCTCTATCACATGACAAGAGACAGCGTGAGGGGTGAATATAGAACAGAAAGATCCCAGGTTTCAATATCATCTCCTTGAGGGAGGCCTGCTTTCCCCTCTGTTGTACTGATCCTCACTAAGACAGCACAGGCCTGCATTGCTAACTGTCAACTTACTGTATTGACATAGGAAGGCTCAGTACAGCAGAGATGAAAATTAACAAGAGGCGGGGTTTGATCCTGGAACCATCATGCTCTGTGTTCATGCTTCAACACTGTATCTGTGTCATGTCTTCTGGACCAAAGCTCGATCCCTTAAGTACACTCTTCTCTGTTCACTATGAGTGATCTTACCTCGCTGCAGGATTTACTGAAGGCTCCAGATCTCACTCTCCATCTCTCAGGCTGACCAACTGTCTTCAGTGTGGTGATGGACGAGACAGGAATTGGGAATTCTGTTGAGTCAAGAGCATCCTGAGTATCTACAGGAGATAGAGAAACAGACAGAATGGGAAATTAGACTGATGCAGTGAGAGTTACACATGGAGAATGGCACTGAGTCCAACAGAGATCTGGAATATCTGAGTCTCCATCCCTGGTCTGTGTTGCCTCATCTCCCTGGAGTGAAGAATTCTGTTGGCTCAGGATCTGGAGTAGCTGCAAAAGGTGCAGTCACCGGCATCAATTAGACCCTCACAGTGACAGATATCACATGGAGAGAGACTGTGTGATATCACCAGAGTGCAGGAAGGTATCAGGATCAAATCGCGGTCAGGAAGAATGTGCACTGGGATCAGTACTTAGGGATGAGGGAGCTATCAGTGGACCATGCAATGACCTCGTGTTACTCTCACTAAACTGTTCATCCAGAATTTAACGCCGACCAGATATCCTTTCCTAATTTAATGTCAGAGTCAGGGATACACATCTAACCGCTTAATAATACCCTTTCAGTAAACAAAGCTGTTCTAGGCTGCCAGTCTGGCCTACACATGAATCCAGACACAGGGCAATGGGATTGACGCTCAAATGCCCACTGTAATGATCTGACAAGCCACTCAGTTCTAAGGCTGGTTAAGCTGGGCATGCGATGCTGGCCAGCCAGAGACAGCAACATCCCATGAGTGATTTTAAATCAACACTGCTGGGAGCAGTGTCCTGGCCAGTCATGTCGGTAGGTTTATGGAGAGGGCTTTAAACTGACATGGAGTGTACAGGGACATAGTTCAGATGAAAGGAGCTTTCCAAATCCAAAGGGAAAATGTGAAGCCTCGCAACAGCATGGGAATGTGGATGAAGACAAGCAGAAAAGGAAGGGACAGAGTTTAACTAAAACTGTACATCAATGAATCTGTTTGTGACAGGACATTGTGGGGAAGAGACAATTATAATGTTGTTTTGATTTGGAATGGACAAAGTATCTACAATAAGGTAATAGACTTGGGACACAGAGATAAATGAGACTTAGTCACCAGACAGACATTATTGCAGGGTGAACAAAAGGTGGAACATAAATATACAACAGTAAACAACCTTACAGGATCTCAGGGAGAATGGAAAAGCAAGATGGGAACCCTCACACTAATGGATAACAAAGGCATTACAGAGAAAGCATTTGGTCTCAGATTATGCAGCTGAATCAGCCTGAATGCAAATTCCGGGTGCTGCGTCAAAAACACAAGCAGGAGAACAGTTTTTATGCTGCCTTTCAGTATTTCATTGCTCATCCCAGCATTAAACAGGAATTCATTAGAAATTGTAGCAAAGTTGGTGTGATAATTTTTGGAGACTTCGATCTTTGTATAATCTGGGACAGACACATTGGCAAGAGTGATATTAACCGAGATCCTCCTTGAATATTTTTGTCAGTGTTTCTTTGAAGAACTCATTGTGCAAATAGCTAGGGATTTAACTATCTCAGATCGACTGTTGGGTGATGAAGCTAAGTGAATGAGTAATATCACACCGAGATCCTCCAAGAAATTATACCGGAATTCAAAGAGATTATGACATTTTAAAGTGACCATAAAGCACACCCGAGCATCACTAACAAAGACCATTATATGATTTTGAGAGAGAACTGACCAAGGTAAACAGGGGAAACAGACTGAAATGTCAGGCTGTAAATGAACAGTGGAAAACATTTAGAGCCAGAGAGACCTAGAGACGTACAGCACATAAACGGACCCTTCGGTCCAACTCGTCCACGCCGACCAGATATCCTTTCCTAATCTCGTCCCATCTGCCAGCACTTGGCCCATATCCCAATAAACCCTTTTTATTCATATACCAATCCAGATGCCTTTTGAATGCGGCAATTGTAACAGACTCCACCACTTCCTCTGGCAGTACATTCCCTACATAACCACACTCTGCGTGAAAAGGTTTCCCCTTAGGGCCCTTTTAAATCTTTCACCTCTCACCTTAAACCTACGCCCTCCATTTCTGGTCTCCACTACCCCAGGGAAAAGACCTTGTCTGTTTATCCTATCCATGCCCCTCATGATTTTATAAACCTCAAGAATGTCACCCCTTAGCCTCTGACGCTCCAGGGAAAACTGTCTCAGTCGTTTCAGCCTCTCCCGATAGATCAAATCCTCCAATCCTGGCAACATCCTTGTAAAACTTTTCAAAACACTTTCAAGTTTCACAACATCCTTCCAATAGGAAAAAGACCAGAACTGCATGCGATATCCCAAAAGTGCCCTAAACAGTGTGCTGTACAGCTGCAACATGACCTCCAAGCTCCTATAATCAATGCTCTGACCAATAAAGGAAAGAATACCAAACACCTTCTTCACTATCCGCTTACCTAGGTAACACTTACAGGGGCATGGGCGTGGACATGGATTGGACCATGGGTGTGGTGAGCTGGGGGCGGTGTTGAATGGGTTTGGGGATGGGCTGAGGGTGATGTAGGATGTGTCTGGGAGTTGGGGGCAGGCGGCGGGTGGAGGGTGGTGTCAGACTGTTTTGGGGCAGGATTCGCTGTTGGGTCGGTTTGGGGGGGTGACGTTGAGAGGTGGGTGGGGGCGGTGTTGGATGGGTTTGGAGGCGAGCGGGGTGTGTTTTTGTGGTCTGAAAGGGTGTGGGGGCTCGCTCATGGCTTGCTGCTGCCTAGTCACCTGAACAGACTGAACTGGACTGAAAACACCGAGCCCCAGAGGAAAGGTATTGAATCGACTAACCGAATAATCAATTATCCGAACCAAATAGTGCCCGTCCATCTCGTTCAGATAATCCAGGTTCCTCTGTAAACGATTTGGACGATACCCGAGTGTTGTGAGTTTTACCTTCACCCAATCAACCCCTGCTCGATCCTGCTGAATGGCCCCAATATTGGCCTAGTTTCGGTTTAAGACCTAAATCTGTCCACCTGTCTGATCTTTTTCCACAACTATGTTAAAACAAAGACAGTTGTGGTGACTGGACGCAATGTGCTCTCCGACTGATACTTCAGTCACTTGCCTGACCTCGTTTTCTGAGGAGAGGCCCAGTGTTGTACCCGCCTGAGTAGCCTAGAGACCTCTAAGTTTTGATTGAGGAAACTTTCTTGGACGCATTTTACAAATTCCACCCAGTACGGGCCTTTTACACTCTGGGTGACCCAGCCAATCCAGGGCAAGTTAAAATCTCCACCCGATACTACTCTATTATTTTTTTCGGTACCTGCAAACTCACTACACATTTGCTCCTATCGTACCCGCTGGCTATTTGAGGGTCTAGAACACGATCCCAGCAGACTGACCATCCCCTCTTTGTTTCTAACTTTTAAATTTATGGCCTCATTTGATGACTGCTTAACAGAATTTTGTCGATGCACAGGTGTCATGTCCTTCCGAATCAAAAGGACAACTCCCCCTCCTCACTTAATTGTCCTTCTGTCACGCCTGTAGTTTCTGTATCATGGAACACTGAGCTGCCAGTCCTGCCCTTCTCTCAGTCATGTTTCTGTTTTGGCTATAATATCCCAATCCCCAGAGCTAATCCATGCTCTGAGCCCATCTGCCTTACCAGTCAGGCCTCGTGTGTTGAAATAAATGCCCGTTAAACCAGATATCTTTCCCTCCCTCGACTGTGCCCCTGGATATCCTGAATAGGTAACTTGCTCTTGATGGCTGATGTATTTCCCCTGACTTTTAGATGGTCCCTTTCTCACTCAGAGTCTCAACTCCCTGCCAAATTAGTTTAAATGCTCCTGGGTAAGACTACCTAATCTCCTCCCTGGGATACTTGTGCCCCTTTGCTACAAGTGCAAACCATCCCCTTTGTACAGGTCCCTTCTACCCCAGAAGAGATCCCAATGACCCAAGAACTGACAACCCTGCCCACTATACCAGCTCCTCAGGCACACATCCATCCGGCCTACCTTTCTAATTCTATCCTCAATGGCACTTGGCACTGGGAGTAATCTGGAGATCACTAAGGTCAATATCCTGCTTTTTTAACTTCTCACCTGACTCCCTGAAATCATTTCACAGGACCCATCCCTTTGTCTACCTCTGTCATGTGGACCGATGTGCACAATGACCTCTGGATGTTCACCCTCCCCCTTCATAATGTTCAATAACGACTCAGAGACATCCTTGACCCTGGTACATGGGAGGATGCACATCATCCTGGGGTCTCCTGTGGATCCACACAGTATCCTGTCTGTCCCCCTCACGACTGTGCCTCCTATCAGTATCACAAACATTAGAGAGGATTTGGCAAACAGAGACAGGGAGGAACTCCCTGCAGTTGGGTCCATGTTAGGAAAGTGGAGTATTTCAAAGTGATGCAGTGAGAACGCAGGGTCAGTGTGCTCCTTGAAGAGTGAATAGCAAAGGCAGCAAGTCCAGCGAATACTGATCAAGTGATATCGTGAGTTTGATAAAGAAAATACAGTGCAATAAAATCAGGTGAAGCCCTTCACAAGTATAGAGAGTGCAAGGGGATTTTGGAAAATGAGGGATCAACAATGGTCATGAAATATATTGGGCTGATACGATTGTGGAAAAGTCACAAGTATTTTATCAGCACCGTGAGAGTAAGAGGCTTCCCAGCGAAAGAGGGAGGCCTGTTAGAAACCAAAGGTACAATCTGTGCATGGAGCCAGAGGAAGTAGGTGAGGTCTTCAATGAATACTTCCCACCTGTATTCACACAGGAGAAAGGCATTGCAGCTGGGGGTTTCAGTTGGGATGGTGAGGTTCCAGAACATGTTAAGATCGATAAAGGGGATGTATTAAATGTTTTCACAGGCGTAAAGGTGAAGAAATCTCCAGTGCCCAATTAAATGGAGAACATAGATACAATATAGAACAATACAGCACAGAACAGGCCCTTCGGCCCACGATGTTGTGCCGAACATTTATCCTAGCTTAAGCACCCATCTGTGTATCTATCCAATTGCCGCTTAAAGGTCACCAATGATTCTGACTCTGCCACTCCCACGGGCAGCGCATTCCATGCCCCCACCACACCCTGGGTAAAGAACCTACCCCTGACATCCCCCCCTATACCTTCCACTCTTCACCTTAAATTTATGTCCCCTCATAACACTCTGTTGTACCCAGGGACAAAGTTTCTGACTGTCTACTCTATCTATTCCTCTGATCATCTTATAAACCTCCATCAAGTCATCCCTCATCCTTCGCCATTCAAATGAGAAAAGTCCTAGCACTCTCAACCTACCCTCGTACGACCTATCCTCCATTTCAGGCAACATCCTGATAAATCTTCTCTGCACCGTCTCCCAACGCTTCCACATCTTTCCTAAAGTGAGGCGACCAGACTGCAGAGAGTCCTGCAAATGTGGCTTAGCCAAGTTCCTGTACAGCTGCAACATCACTTCACGACTCTTATATTCAATCCCTCTGCTAATGAACGCTAATACACCATAGGCCTTCTTACAAGCTCTATCCACCTGAGTGGCAAATTTCAAAGATCTATGAACATAGACCCCAAGATCCCTCTGCTCCTCCACCTTACTAAGAACCCTACCGTTAACCCTGTATTCCGCATTCTTATTTGTACTTCCAAAACGGACAACCTCACACTTGACAGGGTTGAACTCCATCTGCCACTCCTCAGCCCAGCTCTGCATTATATCTAAGTCCCTTTGCAGCCGACAACAGCCCTCCTCACTATCCACAACTCCACCAATCTTCGTATCATCTGCAAATTTACTGACCCGCCCTTCGACTCCCTCTTCTAAGTCATTAATAAAAAATACAAACTGCAGAGGACCCAGAACTGATCCCTGTGGAACCCTCCTTGTAACTGGGCTCCAGGCTGAATATTTACCATCTACCACCACTCTCTGACTTCGACCGGTTAGCCAGTTTTCTATCCAACTGGCCAAATTGCCCTCTATCCCATGCCTCCTGACGTTCCGCATAAGGCTACCATAGGGAACCTTATCAAATGCCTTACTAAAATCCATGTACACTACATCCACTACTCTACCCTCATCCACATGCTTGGTCATCTCCTCAAAGTATTCAATAAGACTTTCAAGGCAAGACCTACCCCTCACAAATCCGTGCTGCCTCTCCCCTAATCAAGCAGTGTATTTCCAGATACTCATAAATCATATCCCTCAGTACCCTTTCCATTACTTTGCCTACTACCAAAGTAAGACTAACTGGCCTGTAACTCCCGGGGTTATCCCTGTTCCCTTTTTTGAACAGGGGCACAACATTCGCCACTCTCCAGTCCCTTGGTACCTCACCCGTTGACAGTGAAGACGAGAAGATCATTGCCAACGGCTCTGCAATTTCCTCTCTTGCTTCCCACATAATCCTAGGATATATCGTGTCAGGCCCATGGGACTTGTCTATCCTCAAGTTTTTCAAAATGCCCAACACATCTTCCTTCCTAACAAGTATCTCTTCTAGCTTACCAGTCCGTTTCACACTCTCCTCTTCAAGAATATGGTACCTCTCATTTGTAAATACTGAAGAAAAGTACTCATTCAAGACCACTCCTATCTCTTCTGACTCAATATACAGTCTCCCACTACTGTCCTTGATCGGACCTACCCTCGTTCTCGTCATTCTCATGTTTCTCACAAACGCATAAAATGCCTTGGGGTTATCCTTGATCCTACTCGCCAAAGATTTTTCATGCCCTCTCTTAGCTCTCCTAATCCCTTTCTTCAGCTCCCTTCTGGCTATCCTGTATCCCTCCGACGCTCTGTCTGAACCTTGTTTCCTCAACCTTATGTAACCTCTTTCTTCCTCTTTACTAGATATTCAACCTCCCTCATCAACTAAGGTTCCCTCACACGACCATCTCTTCCCTACCTGACAGGTACATACATATCAAGATCACGTCGTATATGGTCCTTGAATAAGTTCCACATTTCAACGACAGCCTATGCTCCCAACTTATGCTCCCCAGATCCTGTCTTACAACATCGTATTTACCCTGCCCCCAATTGTAAAACCTACCCTGTTGCATGCGCCTATCTCTCTCCATAACCAATGTGAAAGTCACAGAATTATGGTCACGATCACCAAATTGTTCACACACAAACAAGCCTTGTCCCGGTTTGTTACCAAGTACCAAATCCAAAATGGCCTCCCCTCTGTTTGGACAATCGACATACTGAGTTAGAAAAGCTTCCTGGACACATTGCACAAACACTGCTGCAGTATCCCAGGCTGCTATGTCATTCAGAGAAGGACATCTGCTCATCCTCACGTGGTCTGCACGACATACCCCCTGCAAAGGTTTTGCCTCCCAATTCCACTCTTCAAAGGCCAAGCAAGTTCCTCAGTTCAAGGGCAGCTAGGACTTAGCAAGAAAGGCTGGTCAGCCAGAGACACCCTCATCCCAAACCTGATTTAATAAATAATCCATTAGGATGGTCCCACTGGAACCGTGCTGGGAGCAGTGTCCTGACCAATCATGTCGGTAGGTTTATGGACAGTGCTTTAAACTGACAGAGAGGATGCAGGGACAGGGTTCAGGTGAAAGGAGCTTTCCAAATCAAAAGAGAAAAGGTGAAGCAATGGAACAGCATGGGATGTGGCTGAAGACAAGCAGAAAGGAACAGGAAGGGACAGAGTTTAACTAAAATTGTACATTAGAAAATAGATTTGTGACAGAAAATTGTGGGAAAGAGTAAGTTTTTTTTGTTTTAATGGACAACGTTGCTGCAATAAGGTCGATGGATTTGTGACAGACAAAGAGATAAAAGAGATTTACACACCAGGGAGACATGGATACAGGGTGAACAAAAATATTCAATGGTTCACAGTCTTGCGGAAACTCAGGAAAAATGGGTAATTCTAAAAATAATTGATAACAAAGGCATTACAGAGAAAGCATTTGGCTGCAGATCATGAAGTAGAGTCAGTCTGAATGTAAATTCTGGCTACTATTGCCAAGGACAAAAGCAGCAGAACAGTTTTAGCCACTGAACAGTATTCCATTGCTCATCATTGCATTAAACTGGAACTCATTGGAATTTTTTAACAAAGACATTGTGATAATTTTGGAAAACCTCAATATTCGTATAATCTGGGACAATCACACGGTCAACATTGATATTGGAAGAGGACTTAGGTTATTTTGTTAATATTTCTTTGAAAAACACATTGTGCAACTGGCTAGGGGCATAACTATCGCAGAGCGACCGTGTAATGAAACTTAGTGAATGAGTAGTGTCGCCAGGAGAGATCCTTCAGGAAATTGTGATAAATTGGATTTTAAATAAATATAAAGTTTTAAAGTGAATCACAGAGGACAAGCTGCAACGAGAAACAAAAATAGCCAATTATATGTGTGTGAGAGGAGAAATGACCAAGGTAAACAGGCTAATCAGGCTAAACAGACTGAAACATGTGTCTGTAAATGAACAGCAGAAAACATTCGAAGGAAAAGTGTAAAACACTCAACAGAAGGACATTCTATTGAAACAATATAAACCTCACCAAGAAATCCCCACTGATCCCGCACTCAGGACAAAAGGGATCATACCAGATTATGAGGCTGAGAAGATCACCAAAAGTCCTTAAAATTCTGAAGTGAGAGAGTGTTTTAGGAGTAAATGTTAAATGGATTGGAAAGGGTCTCCTAGCAGGAGGAGGGCTGTGCGAAGGGGAACCATGGTCAGGATTTATTGCCACGATAGGAACAGGGAGAGGTGAAGGTTCTGGAGGTGGTGAGAGTGTTACAGAGAGTGGTCAGGGTCTGAACGGTGTTACAAAGCCAGTACGAATCGTTGCAGCTGGAGGGGTTTGCAGAGGTAGGGAGGGACATATGTATTTTTTATTTATTCATTCATGGGATGTCGGTGTCACTGCATGGACTAACATTCTTTGACTTCACTGGTAATTACCCAGAGGGCAGCTCAGAGTCAGCCATATTGCTGTGTGTCTGGAGTCAAATGTTGGCCAGACCAGGTTAGAATATTTGATGTCCTTCCCTAAAGGAGGTTAGTGAACTAGAGGAGTTCTTCCGACTGATCAGCAATGTTTTTTATGGTGGCCCCACCAATGTCTTTTACAGATACAACATGACATCCCAACTCTTACTCTTAATGCTCTCCCCAATGAAGGTAACCATCCCAAATGCCTGCTTCACCAGCCTGTCTACCTGTGACACCACATTCAAAGAACTGTGTACCTGCATCCCTGGGTCTCTGATTGACAACACTACCCAGGGCCCAAACATTAACTGTACAAGTCCCACCCTGGTTTGTTTCACCAAAATAGAACACTTCAACTTTATCTAATTAAACTCCATCTGCTATTCCTCAGCCCACTATCCCAGCAGTACTGTTCATCCTGTTGTATCAGATGTAACCTTCTTCACTGTCCACTTTACCATCAATTTCAGTGACACCCAAAACAATTACTTACCAGGAAACCAATATTCCCATCCAACCCACTTATCCAAATGACAAACAACAGTGGAACCACTACACCGCTGGTCACATGCCTTCGGTTAGAAAAACAACATGTCACCCATCACCCTCTGTCTCCGACCACAAAGCCCATTTCGTATCCAGTTTCCTAGCTCCTCCTGAATGCCATATCATTTTTACATTGATCTGAGCTTTTTACCCAGTTTACCAGACAGAACATAGAACACAGAACAGTTCAGCCCAAGACCATACGGCCATGATGCTATAACAACTTTTTATCCGACTGTAAGATCAAATTAGCCTACATACCCTTCATTTTACTACTATCCATGTTTCTGTCCAAGAGTCTATTAAATGTCCCGAATGTGTCTAATTTTACTACCACCATTGGCAGTCCATCCGACCACCTACCATCACTATCCTCTTATCCATCTTCCAATCACCTTAAAATTACACCCCCTTGTAATAGCCATTTATGCCATAGGAGGAAAAGTCTCTGACTATTCACACTCTCTGTGCCTCTCATCACCTTGTTGACCTCTACCAAGTCACCCTATCCCCTTCTTCATTCCAATGAGAAAAGCCTTAGCTCCCTCAACCTTTCTCCATAAGAAATGCCATCCATTCCAGGCAGCATCCTGGTAAATCTCCCATGTGCGCTCTCTAAAATTTGCACATCCTTCCTGTAAAGATGGGACGAGAACTGAACACAATATTCCAAGTGTGGTCTCACCAGGTCGCTATAAAGATGCAGTAAAACCTCTTGAAATCAATCCCCTTGCTAAGGAAAGCCAACACAACACATGACTTTTTAGCAACCCTATCAATGTGCGTGGCAACTTTGAGGGATCTATGGACATGGACGCCATGATCTCTCTGTTCCTCCACAATGCCAAGTATTTTGCCTTTTAACACTGTATTCTATATTCAGGTTCCACCTTCCAGAATGAATCACTTCACACTTTTCCAGATTGAACTCCATCTGCCACTTCCAGCCCAGGTCTACATTCTGTAAATGTCCCATTGCAACCTACAATAGCCCTCCACATTACCCACCACCCCATCAACCTTCATGTTATTGGCAAACTTACTAACCCACTCTCCAACATCCACATCCAAGTCATTTACAAGAATCACAAGGAGCAGAGTCCCAGAGCTGATTGTTACAGAACATCACTGGTCACTGAGCTCCAGGCTCAATACTGTCCATCTGCCGC
This sequence comes from Chiloscyllium punctatum, assembly GCF_047496795.1. Classification (NCBI taxonomy): domain Eukaryota; kingdom Metazoa; phylum Chordata; class Chondrichthyes; order Orectolobiformes; family Hemiscylliidae; genus Chiloscyllium; species Chiloscyllium punctatum. The sequence continues at coordinate 19,542,915 of NC_092745.1, read as the reverse complement.
CATACTCTGTCTTCTCTGGGCCATCCGATCCTGCATCCAGACAGACAGATTTCCTGTATCTTAATCATCCTTCTTTTCTGAATGAGCCATCAACGTATTCTGACATATCCTCAAAGAATTCAATAAGGTTTGTGAGGCATGACGTGCCCTTCACAAACCCATGCTGACTGTCTCGAATTGAACTATGGCTTTCCAAGTAGTCATAAATCCTTTCTTTACAGTCCTCGCCAATAATCTACACACCACAGGCATTCGACCAAATCTGTAATTTTCAGAATTCTACCTCTGTAACATGGTCCAGACGCTACAAATCTTCTCTCCTCTGCCATGTTCCCCAGAAGGGCACTGGAGGGTGGTGGGAATTACAGAGTCAGGGAGGGCTATCAGGACAGGAGGATTTTGCAGACATGAGGAGGGTTGCAATGCCAAAAGGAGGCTTCAGTAATTGTGAGGTTTCATGGTGATGAAGGCATTTGAGGAGGAAGAGAGGGAGGATTGTAGGGAAATGAGAGGTTTCACAGTTTATGTGTTTTGTTAGGACTGGAAGAGGTTACTGAGTTGGGGAGGGTGTAAGCACTGGTGGATATTACATAATCATGTGGTTTTGGTTGCAATGCAGGAAGAGGATTCAGGAAGCTGGAGAGTATGGGGTCTGAACGAGGTTACACAAATGGGAAGAGTTGCCAGGAGTGCAGGTGTTTACAGAGAGAGCAATGGTCTGATCTGGAGCAGAGGACCCAGACTGGGAGGGATATGGGGACTGGAGTTGGTTTCACAGGGAGGGAGGACCATAGACCCACAGGAGGTTACAGAAATGTGGAGAGCTGTAGGGCTGACGGGCTCATGGAGTTGGGAATGTTGGGAGGGATAGAGAAGTTGACAGGGTTAAGGATGTTTGTAGGACAGGGCAGGATTACACACACAGGGACTGTTGTAGGGAGCTAAGCAGATTACAGAGATAAAGAGTTTTGCATCATCTGTCAGAACAAACAGATATGCAGGGCCATCGTTACTGAAGATGTTTATAGATATGGGAAGGCTTAGGTTCTGGGGGTTATTTAGACATGGAGGCTGTGGAATCTGGATTCTTTTTTGAGAGATTGGGTAGCAAGTTTGGTGAAGACATTTTCACAGATAAGGGAGCATAGCACAAACAGAAGGAAGTTCCTGCGGTAGGGAGGGTTTGAGTGGAGAGTGATGTTTACACAGATGGGGGTAAGAGCTGGAGAAGGTTATGGAGATGGGTAAATGTTTGGAGCTACAGGAGGAGCTTACATTGACAGGGTGGGTGATCGTGACGGGAGGATGTTACATTGTTAATGAGTGTTGTAGGAACAGGATCGGGAATGGCACAGGCATTGGAGTGGGATTTACAGATCGGGAGTGTTGCAGGGACCTGAGAGGATAACACAGAGAGGGATGGTGGTAGGGTCCCCACAGACTGATGGTGTTTTAGGGACAGGAAGAGGTTATGTAGACAGGGAGGGCTGTAAGAGCTGCAGGAGCTTATGGAGAGTTGAAGAGTTGGAGCAGTTCACAGAGGGAGGGTTCTCCGACAGGAGTAGGTCACAGATAGGGAGTGATGTGTGGCCTCAGAAAATTAAAGAGAGGGGGGTTTTCGGGTCTGGAAGATATCACACTGACAGGAACAGTTGAAGAGACTGTAGCAAAAATGCATTGAGAAGGTTACACAGATAGGGAGGTGAGTAGGGACTGAAGGTGAATAAACAGACATGGGGGGTTGTATGGTTCCACGGAGCTGAAAGGGATAGGGACTGGTGTAGGGATTTACACAGATAGGGAAGGTTGTGTTTTCGGTGAAGGTTACACTGATACAGACAGTGTTAGGGAGTGTTTAATGGACTACAGAGGAGCTCAGACTGAATGTATTATGGGGAGTGGAGGAGATTACAGACACAGAGATGGCTGTCAGTTTGAAAAGAGCTTCTGCAGATCCTCAGTGCTGTAAGGCTGAAGGGAGGTTACAATAATAAGGGATACCTACACTTAATGACTTTTTTGATATAGAGAAAGTCTCAGAACGGCATTGTCAAAAGGAAGTATAGACAGTCCAGATGGCTTTACAGAGATATAAATGTTTTTCGGGGTTTCAGGATGGAACAGTGATTGGGAGTGCTGTTACGAATGGCAATAGTTACGGAGAGGGTTCTAAAAGCAGGAAAAGGTGACACTCATATCGATCGTTGTAAGGACTGGAGAAGCTAACATCGCCAAGGAATGTTTTAGAAACTGTTGGAGATTACACATATAAGGAGAGTATTGGGGATGAGGCAAGGTTCAAGAGACAGGGATGGTTGACAGGACTAGACAATAACTTGAATAGAATCTTTACAGTGTGGCAACCAGCCATTCGGACCAACAAGTCCACACCAACCCCTCTAAAGAGCATCCTAACCAGATCCATCCCTCTTCCTGTCCAATAAACCCTGCATTCCTCATGGTGAACTCACCTAAACCACACTTGCCTGAATACTACAGTCAATTTATGATAGCCAATCACGTATCGTGCAAATGTTGGACTATGGCAGGAAACCAGAGCACCCGGAAGAAACCCACTCAGTCGGGGGGAGAACATGCAAAGTCCACACAGAGAGTCGGCCAAGGCGGGAATTGAAGCCAGATTCCAGTCACAGTGAGGCTGATCATACAGAGCACTGCAGAGATTGGACTAGGTCACAAAGCTCATAAGGGTTTATTGGAACAGGAGGAAAACATAGTCAGGAACAGGAGAAGCTTACATTGATGGTGTCCATGAGAGGGACTGGAGGAGGTTAACGCAATAGGGAGGGTTGTGCATTCTCTCGACAATTAGAGGTAGGGATGGTTGGGGAGACTGGATGAAGTTAGTCATACTCAGAGTTGCACACACTAAGTAATGTCGGATGGAGTTTACTTCTGATCACTGTGAGGTAATGCACTGTGGGAAGTCTCATAAGCGAAGGATATACATCATGAAGGGTAGGTCCTCCTGGAGAACTGAGTAACACTGGGACCTTGGTGGGCAAGCCCCTGGAGGTCTGAAGGTGTCAGCACAGGTTGACAGGGTGGAGAAGGCACGTGAACTGGGAGCAGGAGGGGGACCCACATCCTGATGGGGCGAATTGTTAGAGCTGCTTGAGAGTAAATAATCTAATCTGGCAGGGTGTTGGACCTTAAACAGTCATAAGGCCAGAAAGAAGATTGAGGTTGGTGCACAAGTCAAAGACAGCAATTTCAGCGGACAAGGCAGGCAGGAACATCGCAGGAAATGGGGGAGGGTGAACTGATGATTAAACTGCATTTATTTCATTGCAAGGGGCCTGACAGTTAAGGAAGATGAACTCAGGGCATGGATTGGAACATGGGACTGGGATATTATAGTTACCACAGAAACACAGCTGAGGGAGGGGCAGGACACACAGCTCATTGTTTCAAGGTGGAGATGCTACAGGAAGCATCGAAGGGGAGGCAAGAGAGGACGCGTGGTGGGGGGATTTTCATTGCAGGAATCATTACATCAGTACCTCGAGAGGATATTCCTGTGGGATCACCCAGTGACGCTATGTTCGTGGAACTGAGAAATAAGATTGCGTCATCACTCTGACACGGTTGTCCTGCTGACCCCGAATAATCAGTGGCAGACTGAGGAACAAACTTATCAGGAGATCTCAAATATCAATCATAATAATAGGGCTGTTATGGTAGGGGTTTTTAAACTTTCCAAACCTAGACTGGGACTGCCAGTGTTCAGTGTTTGCAAGGGAGGAATTTGCTAATTGTGTTCCAGAAAACTCCCAATCAATATGTAAATGGCCTGAAAAGAGAAAGGGGAAAAATCTGACCTCCCCTTGGGAAACAAGGTAGGAAAAGGGACTGAGGTGTGAGTGGGAAAGCATTTTGCCAAAGTGACTCAAGTCTTTTCGTTTGAAAATAGTGATGGAAAAGGACAGTGCTGGTCCACAGGTTCAAGTTATAAAATGGGGCCAGACTAATCTTGATAATATTAGCCAGGAACTCTCAAAAGGTGATTGGGGAGCCTATTTGCAGGGAAAGGGAAGTCTGGTAAGTGAGAAGATTTTAAAAGTGAGATAAATTGAGCGATCACCACCAGCATGTTCCTGTTCGTGTGCAGCTCAATGCAGACAGCATTCGGAAACATTGGCTGTCAACTAACGGTCTGGTCAAGGAAAAGGGGGCACATGTCAGGTATAGCCAGCTGAATCAAGGGAATCCCTGAGGATCACAGGGACTTTACGAATACACTTTGTGTAGAAATCAGGATTGCAGAAAGTGTACATGCATTAGCCTTGGCAGAGAATGACCAGGAGAATCCAAAAGTGATTGTATAAATATTTTGAGTAAAAGAGTAACTCGAGACAAAATGCTGTCCCTTAAAGATCAATGCTACCATTGATGTGTGGAACAGCAGGATATGTCTCAGAACTTAAAACACATTTCTTTTACTCCAGAACGTATTGAGGACAAAGACTGGGGAACTCAGGGAACAAGAGTAATATTTGGAGTTCTCTGCAATTTGGAGTTCTCTGCAATTCCAGTATCCCCGCGATAGGAAGGATGTTGTGAAAGTTGAAAGTGTTCAGAAAAGATTGACAAGATGTTGCCAGGGTTGTTGCTGAATAAGCTGGGGTTATATTCTCTGGAGCATCAGAGAATGAGGGGTGGCCTGACAGAGGTTTATATAAAAATGAGGGGGATTGATTTGGGTAAACATTCAAGGTGTTTTCCCAGGGGTTGGAGAGTCTAAATCTAGAGGGCATAGGTTTAAGGTTAAAGGGGAAAGGTTTAAACGGCACTGCAGGGACAGCTTTTTTATGCACACGGTGGTGTGTGTATTGAATGAGCTGAGAGAGAAAGTAGCAGATACTAATACTATGACTACATTTAAGAGATATTTGGATGGGTATATGAATAATAAGGGTTTAGAAGTACATGAGCCAAATGCTGGTAAATGGGATGTGTTTATTTACATCTTCTGTTCAGCATTGACGAGTTGGACCGAGGGTCTGTTTCCATGCTGTACATCTCTATGACTTGAAAAGAGTGCATGTTATAGAAGGTTTTAAAACACAAAGCTCTGGAAATCCCAAGGACCTGATTAAGTGTATCACAGAACATTGTGGAGCCCCGAGCAAAGATATTTGTACCATTGAGAGCCATGTGTGATGTGCTGGAAAGGCTGGAGGGTGTCATAGTGGACAGTGAAGACGTTGTAATCGAGGATAAAGCGGATGGCCCTCAGGACAACTCCATACAACCGTGTTATGGTGGACCCTGCAAGACGTGTTAGATTGTGGATATAGATACCACTATTACATGTGGGGACACCTCCCACCTTGTACATGGCAGGCACTCATGTAACTCAGCCAACGTTGTCTAGCTAATACATTGCAGGCAAGGATGCCCAGAGGCATGGTACTTTGGGGAAACCGAGCAAAGGCTACGACAACGGATGAATAGGGACCGCACAACAATCAACAGACAGGAGGGTTCCCTCCCAGTTGGGGAACATTTCAGTGGTCCAGTACATTCAGCCTCGGACCTTCGAGTGACCATCCTCCAAGGTGGACTTCGGGACAGGCAGCAGAGGAAAGTGGCCGAGCAGAGGCTGATAGCGAAGTTTGGTACCCATAGGGAGGACCTCAACCGGGACCTTGGCTTCATGTCACATTACAGGTGATCACCATTGCACGACACACACAAAGATATTCCTACACACACACACTCTCACATACACACGGACACAGGTACACACAGACGCGCATACGGACACCCACACACAACCTTATAGACACACACACTCCCACACTCACACATGCACCCCCTCACAGACTTAAGAGACTCTGCACTCACTACACACACACTTTCTTACATTCACAACCCCCACCCCAGACAGACACACACAGACAGACAAAGACCCACAGACACACATATATTTTGTGGGGTGAATTTGTACTTGCAGGATTACATTGTACTTTGCTCAAAAACTGCATGCATTCATGTAGAACGCTGAGCTCAAAAACTGCATGAATTTATGGCAAACCCTTATCTCACTTTTTAGATTAGAATCAATCTAAATATCAGGGCATAGACAGAGAACACAGGGGGCTAACACCTTCAACATATTGTCTAGCTATCACCATTGTTAACTGCTAACCCTAGAATGCAACTTTAAAAAAACGTTTTGTGATTTACACATGAAAGAATTAAAACGATCACTGTATTCTAAATGATGAAAGGCTTAACCGACAATCAATTCTTCAATGTATAATGTCAGTTACATCACACTAAATTTTTGCTATAAGTTCTGTGTTATGATCGAGCTCTCCACTATCACCTGATGAAGGAGTGTCGTTCCGAAAGCTAGTGTGCTTCCAATTTAACCTGTTGGACTATAACCTGGTGTTGTGTGATTTTTAACTCTCTTCAGTAAGGTAGATTGATTTGTGACACAGAGATAAAAGAAACTTAGACACCAGAGAGACGTGGTTACAGGGCGAACAAAAGGTGGGCATAAATATTCAATGGATCACAACCTTGTGGTAACTCAGGCAAAATGGGTAACGCTAACAATAATGGATAACAAAGGCAGTACAGAGAAATCATTTGACCTCAGATCATGAAGTAGAGTCAGTCTGAATGTAAATTCTGGCCACTACTTGCTCAGGACACAAGGAGCAGAACAGTTTTAGCCACCGAACAGCATTCCATTGCTCATCAATGCGTTACACAGGAACTCATTGGAATTTTTTAACAAACACTTTGTGATAATTTTGGGAAACTTCAACATTCCCATAATCTGGGAGAGTCGCACTAACAACAGTGATATTGGAAGAGTAGTTCAGAGAATTGTTTTTCAGTGTTTCTTTGAATAACAAATTGTGCAACTGGCTAGGGACATAACTATCTCAGAGCGATAGTAGTGTGATCAAACTTAGTGAATGAGTAATGTCATCCGGAGAGATCCTTCGGGAAATTGTGATAAAGTGCAGTTTAAAGAAATATAAAGTTTTAAAGTGAATCACAGAAAGGACATGCTATAACTAGAAACAAAAACATTCAATGACATGGGTTTGAGATCAGAACTGACCAAGGTAAAGAGGCGAAACAGACTGAAATATGTGCCTGTAAATGAACAGTGGAAAACATATGAAAGGACAGTGTAAATCACTCAACAAAAGAACATTCCCCTGAAACAGACAAAACCTCAGCAAGAAATTCCCACCGGCCCCTCACTCAGGACAAAATGTATCATATTAGATTATGAGGCTTAGAAGATCACCAAAAAGTACTTAAAATCCTGAAGTGAGAGAGTGTTTTAGGAGTAAGTGTTAAAGTGATTGCAAAGGGTCTGCTAGCAGGAGTTGGGCAATGGGAAGGGGAATCAGTGTCAGGGTTCAATGTCACAAAAGAAACAGGGAGAGGTAAAGATGCCGGAAGTGGTAAGACTGTTACAGAGAGTGGTCAGGGCCTGAACAATGTAACAAAACCAGTACGGATTGCAGCAGCTGGAGGGGTTTGCAGAGGTAGAGAGGGACATATGTATTTTTATTTATTCATTCATGGGATGTGGGTGTCACTGTTAATTACCCAGAGGACAGCTCAGAGTTAGCCATATTGCAATGGGTCTGGAGTCACATGTTAGCCAGGCCAGGTTAAAATATCAGATGGTCTACACAAAAGGAGATCAGTGAACCGGATGAGTTCTTCACACTGATCAACAACGCTTTTATGGTGACCTGACCGATGTCTTGTACAGATCCAACATGACATCCCAAATGCTACTCTTAATTCTCTCCCGAATGGAGGTAACCATCCCAAACATCTGCTTCACCAGCCTGTCTACCTGTGACACCACTTTCAAAGAACTGTGTACCTGCATCCCTGGGTCACAGACTGACAACACTTCCCAGGGCCCGAACATTAACTGGACAAGTCCCGCCCTGGTTTGTTTCACCAAAATGGAACACTTCACATTTATCTAATTAAATTTCAGTGTCACCCAAAAATCTTATTTAACTTACTTAACAATATTCCCATCCAAACCATTTATCCAAATGACAAACAGGGGACCCACTCCACCGCTGGTCACATGTCTCCAGTCAGAAAAACAACATATCTCCTACCACCCTCTGCCTCCAACCATCAAGCCCAATTTTCTGTCCAGTTGACAAACTCCTCCTGAACGCCATAACCTTTTACACTGATCTGAGCTCATTACCCAGTCTACCATACGACACGTAGAACACAGAACAGTACAGAACAAGACCCTTCGGCCATGATGATATGCCAATCTTTTCTCCGACCATAACATCAAAAATAAAAGTGGCAGATACCGTTTAATTCAGATAAATGCGAGGTGCTGCATTTTGGGAAAGCAAATCTTAGCAGGACTGACACACTTAATGGTAAGGTCCTAGGGTGTGTTGCTGAACCAAGAGACCGTCAGGTGCAGGTTCATAGCACCTTGAAAGTGGAGTCGTAGATAGATAATATAGGGAAGAAGGCGTTTGTTATGCTTTCCTTTCTTGGTCAGAGTATTGAGTTCAGGAGTTGGGAGGTCATTTGCGGCTGTACAGGACATTGGTTAGGCCACTGTTGGAATGTTACGAGCAATTTCGGTTTCCTTACTATCGGAAAGATGATGGGAAACTTGAAAGGCTTCAGAAAAGATTTACAAGGCTGTTGCCAGGGCTGGAGGATTTGAGCGTTAGAGAGAGGCTGAACAGGCTGGCACTGTTTTCTTTGGAGCGTCGGAGGCTGAGGGGTGACATTACAGAGGTTTACAAAATTATGAAGGGCATGGATAGGGTAAATAGACAAAGTCCTTTCCCTGGGGTTGGGGTGTCCGGAATTAGAGGGCATAGGTTATAGATGAAAGGGGATAGATAGAATAGAGACCTAAGGGACAACTTTTTCATAATGAGGGTAGTATGTGTATGGAATGAGCTGCCAGAGGAAGTGGTGGATACTGGTACAATTACAACATTTAAGAGGTATTTGTTTGAGTATTTGAATAGTAGGGATTTGGATGGATATGGACCGGGTGCTGGCAGGTGGGACTAGATTGAGTTGGGATGTCTGGTCGGCATGGACAGGTTGGACTGAAGTGTCTGTTTCCATGTTGTACATCTCTCGGACTCTAACTTCCATAGCCTTCATTTTATTATCATCCATGTGCCTATCCAGAAGTATATTAAATGTCCCTAATACATCTAATTTTACCACCACCGCTGGCAGTGGATCCCACTCAGCCACCACTCTATGTAACGAACCTACCTCCGAAATCTCACCTTCACCATCCACTAATCACCCGAAAATTATACCCCCTTGTAATAACTATTTATATGAGGGTAAAAACTTTCTTTCTCTATTCAATCTATCTATGACTCTCATCACCTTGTTCACCTCTGCCAAGTCATCCCTCACCCTTCTTCACTCCAATGAGAAAAGCCTTAGCTCCCTCAACCTTTCTTCATAAGACATGCCCTGCAGTTCAGGCAGCATCCTGGTAAATCTCCTCTTTACACTCCCTAAAGCTTCCGCATCATTCGTGCAATGAAGGGACCAAAACTGAACACAACATTCCAAGTGGGGTCGAACTAGGTCTCTACAGAGCTGCAGCATAACCTCACGGCTTTAAAACTCAATCCCCAGACAAATGCAATCCCACACAATATATTGTTTCTTAACAAGCCAATCAGCTTGTGTGGCTACTTTGAGGGATCTATGGACTTGGAACCCAAGATCACTCTGTTCCTCCACACTGCCAAAGATCCTACCTTTAAATCTGCATTCTGCATTCAAATTCAATCTTCAAAATGAATGACTTCACACTTTTCCAAGATTGAACTCCATCTGCCACTTCTCAGCCAAACTCTGCATCCTGTCAATGTTCCGTTGCAACCTACAATAGCCCTCCACACTATCAACCACTCCACCAACCTTCGTGTCATTGGGAAACTTACTAACCCCTCTTTCAATCACACATCCAAGTCATTCATAAACTCACAAAGAGCAGAGGCCCTGTAACCTCTCCCTGCAGAAAACCACTGGTCCCTGAGCTCCAGGATGAATGCTTTCCATCTATCATCACCCTCAGTCTTCTGTTTACCAGTAATCCTGTATCCCGACAGACAGGTTTCACTGTACCCCATGCCTCCGTACTTTCTGAATGAGCCATAAAGATGTTTTGTCACATTCTCAAAAGATTCGATAAGACTTGTAAGGCATAACCTGCCCCTTACAAAACCATGCTGACTATCTCTAATCAAACTATAGTTTTCCAAGGAATAATAAATCCTGTCTCACAGAGTCCTCTCCAATAATCTGCACACAACAGACATAAGACTTGTCAGTGTGTAATTCCCAGGATTATCCCGATTCCCTTTCCTGAACAAGGGAATAATATTTTCCTGACTCCAATCATTTGGTCCGACTCCAGTGGACAGTGAGGGTGCAATTGTCATCACCAGGTGCTCGGTAATCCACTCCATCGGTTCCTGTCGTAACTTTGGACGTATCCAGTCTGGTTCAGTGACTAATGTATCCTTATCTTTTACAAAATTCTCAGCACATCCTGCTTCTTAACATCCACCTGTTCACGTACATCAGCCTGTTTCAGGCTGTCCTCACAAACGACAAGACCCTTCTCAGCAGTGAATACTGAGGCATAGTATTCATTAAGGACTTCTCCTACCTCCTGTGACTCCAGGCACAAGTTCCTTCCACTATCCCAGATTGGCCTTATCCTCACTCTGGCCTTGCTCCTTTTCCTCGCATAAATGGAGAATGCCTCTCGGTTTTCCTTAATCCTTCCCAACAATGCTTTTTCATGCACCCTTCTAGTTGCCCTAAGTCCATCTCTCGGTTCCTTCCTGGTACCTTCAGAGAATCCCTACAGTGTGGAAATGGGCCATTTGGCCCAACACCTCCATACCAACCCTCTAAACAGTATCCAACCCAACCCCATTCCCCCACCCTATTACTCTCCATTTGCCCTGACGAATGCACCAAACCTAACCATCCCTGAACACTATGGGTAATTTAGCATTGCTCAGCCACCAAACTGGCACATCTTTGGGCTGTGGGGGGGAAACCGGAGCACTTGGATGAAACCCACAGGGAGAATGTGCAAACACCCCACAGACAGTCGCCTGAGGCTGTTATCGAAATGGAGTCCGTGGTGCTATGATGTAGCAGTGCTAACCACTGAAACACCGTGCCATCCAATGTATCTCTCTGGAGCCCTGTCTGATCCTTGCTTCCTCAACCTTAAGTAAACTTCCTTCTTCCTCTTGATTAGATGCTAATGTCCATGTGGACAACGTTGACTGCTCTGCTTTCATCGATCCTTGGCCATCTCCTCGAAGAGTCAATCCGGTTTGTGAAACGTGGTTTCCCACTCACAAAGCCATGTTGACCATCTCAAATCAGCCCTTGCCTTTGTAAATGTAAGGATCTCTTTTCTCTCAGAATCTCCTCCAACAACGTCCCCATCACTGTTCTCACGGGGCTGTAATTTCCTGGCTTTTCCCTGCAGTCCTTCAGTGATGGAATAGCATTAGCCAACCTCCAGTCTTCCAACATCTCACTGTGTCTGTTGATAATATACATATCTCGATAAGGGATACTGCAATCTCTTCCCTAGCTTCCCACAATATTCTTGGATTGACCTAATGAGCTGCTGAGGATTGATCTAGCTTTATTTGTTTTAAGTTTCCAGCACTTTCTCTTCTCTGTTGAGAATTCTTTCCAAGACATCACTATTTATTTGCCCAAGTTCCTGAGCTTCCATGTCTTTTTCCACAGTAAATACTGACAAGATTATTTTGTCTAATATCTCACCCATCTCCTCTGGTTCCACACGTAGGCGACCTTATGATCTTTAAGGAGCCCTATTCTCTCCCAAGTTACTCTTTAGCCCTTATTGAAACTTGCATAATAGGCTTCTGATAATTCAAATACACCATATCCCCTATACCACTACACCCCTCCTACACCGTTACAATTCTGCCATTTATATTCACACCAACAAATTTAATCCAACAGGCTCGTGGCTGGATCAGTCGGCATGGAGACCACTGTCACACACAGTTACTGTACTGCCCTTGCCATAAGTACATTCAGTGTCCTGACTGTAACCATATTGACATTCCCATCACTGTCTGGTGCCTGCAAATGAATTCCTGCTAACGGTTGCTGCTGCTTGCTTATTCTCAGCTCTACTTTTCATATTCCGATCTACATGACTGTCTCACTAATGTATTAACCTCAAGCTTCCTACATAACTTGTTGGCTTTTTGCCTTGTCTGCATATTGGGACTAGATTGGGTTGGGATATCTGCACAGTGGTTGGACCAAAGGGTCGTTCTCCATGCTGTACATCTCTCTGCTCTATGGCTCTATCCAAACAACCCTTCAGTATTCACTTCCCAGCAATGGTCATTCTGCAGCTACATCTCCGGAATGACAGTTCCATCATATCTGTTCACTGTCATTCCATCTCCCTTATGGCGAATGCAGGGAGACATTCCTCAGTAGTGGGGGGTTGAACAGATGCGTAGAGGTTACAGAGATAGGGAGGCTTACAGGGGCTCAAGGATGTTAAGAGCTAAACAGAGTTAGATCTGGTCAAGAATGCCAGTGTAACAAAGGGGTTTGGGGATTGAAGGAATTTACAGAGATAGAGGGAGCTGTATCAGATTCTGGAGATAGGGATAGGGATGGAGAAAGGAAGAGGCAGGCAACTGAGAGGCACAGACGGGGGCTGTTTCATCTCGGAGATTATTGTGTATACTAACAGAGAAATGGAAGGTTGTCGTGACTGAAGACATTTACAGATATAAGAAGGCTTCTAGGCTCTTGAGGCTACATAGATAGGAAGGCAATGGAGAATGCCAGGTTACTGGGTTGGAGACAGTTACATAAATGGGGAGGGTTGCACAAACTGAAAGAGGTTCCTGTTGTCGGGAGGGGTATGGTGTCGGAAATGAGGGTGATATTTAACAAGCTAATGATCAAAGGATTGGAGAAAGATAAGGAGATTACAAATTTTTCACAGCTAAGGAAGGGTTGTAGGAGCTGGAGAAGATTACATAGATAGGGACGGATGGAGAGGTTAAAGACAAATACATTGACATGGAGGGTGGTATTGGTGGGAGAAGCTTACAGGGATAGACAGGGCTGTCAGGGTTGACAGGGATGAAGGAATTTAGTATCTACTGCAGAAGGTTAGGGATTAGGGTGTTAGGGACTCGAGAACCTGACAGAGACAGAGACAGAGACACAGAGAATGATGTGGATTAGAGGAGATTCCAAACAGAGGAAGGATTAACGGGACTGGAGAATATTACAGAGATCATTAAAACAGCATGGGCCAGGATTGATGCCTGTGATCCGCTGTGCTGTCGCATTGAGGACCAGTACAGAAGAGGTGACACCAGGACCCTCACAAGATGGTGGGAATGAAACCTAGAATGTTGCTGTTCCTTGCCCAGCTCTGTATCTATGTCCGGTCTTCCAGGTCTGAATATAGAAGTCTACTAGCTCCACCCTGTGCTGTTCACTGTGAGCGATCTTAACGGCTGCAGGATTTTCTGAAGGCTCCAGATTTCCCTCTCCATCTCTCTCTGGCTGACAAACTGTCTTCAATGAGGTGATGGATGAGACAGGAGTCAGAAACATCCTGATGACTTGCATGCGACTGAAATAGACAGAATGGGAAATTACACTGATGCAATGAGGATAATTCATTCAGAGTGGCACAGAGTCCAGCAGAGATCTCCCTAATCCCAGTTTCCATCCCTTGCCTGTGCTGCTGCATCTCTCTGGAATGGACAATTCTGTTGACTCAGGATCTCAGACCATCTGTAAGAGGGAGAAATGCTGACAGAGGCAGGAAATAGACCCACACAGCGAGGGATACCACATGGAGAGATACTGAGTGATAGTACATTATTAGACACTGTATTAACAGGGAATTGTTTGAATCTGTAACAAAGGCACTGGGATAATTGTGAGGGGTTTCAACCTTCCGATCTCATCATCTCTTTGGCAGTGGCTCACAGATGAAGCTGACTCTCTCCCACTCTCAGTGGGGGTGGGGGAGTCTGGAGTTGTCTGTACAGACCGATGTCGCCCTCCACAGACTCTGTTGCACTTGAGGCAGAAGGTGGACATGGAAAGGGGGTGGGTGGGGCGTTGATATGACAGCGCGCTCTTTGTGCTGTTTTCTCCTGGATTCCTGTTTTCCCCACAGAAAGTCTCGAGGTGCTCGACACCTTCCCAATGCTCCTTTCCCACTTCAGACGGGTCTTGGCCGATTTGATTAAGAGATGAAAAAAAACCGATCAATTCTGAAGTAACCAACATTTAGAAATGTGGAGGAGTGCAGTAGGAAGAGGAAATATTGTCAGTGTTTAATCAGAGCAGCGGAACAGGGAGAATTGAAGGTGCTGGAGGTGGTGAGAGTGTTACAGAGAGGGGCAAAGGCCTGAACAACATTACAAAGTCAGTACGGATTGCTTCAGCTAGAGCTGTTTGCAAAGGTAGGGATAGACATATGTATTTTTCATTGATTCATTCACGGCCTGAGGATGTCACCGGATGGACCAACATACATTGCCCTCCTGCTAATTGCCCGGAGGCAGCTCAGAGGCTGCCATATTGCTGTGGGACTGGAGTCACATGTGAGCCAGACAAGGTAAGTGTGTCAGATATCCTTCCCTAAAGGACATACGTGAACTAGTTGATTTTTACCAGATAATCAACAATGCTTATACAATGGCCTCACTAATGTCCTCTACAGATACACCATGACATCCCAACTCCTACTCTCAAAGCTCTGCCCAATGAAGGGTAACCCTCCCAAACACCTGCTTCACCAGCCTGTCGACCCGTGACGCTCTTTCAAAAAACTGTGTACCTGTGTCCCTGGGTCACTGATTGACAACAGTACCCAGGGCCCGAACATTAATTGTACAAGTCCAGCCTGGTCTGCTTTACCATAACACGACACAGTGCATTTCTCCACCTGTTATTCCTAACCTCACTGGTCCAGCAGTCGTGTTGATCCCATTGTACTCTTTGATAACCCTCTTCACTGTCCACTTTATCACCAATTTCAGTCTCATTCACGAACTTGCTATCCATGGCTCCTATATTAACATCCAAACTGTTTATATAAACGATGCACAACAGTGACCCAGCACCGAACCCAATAGCACACCGTTAGTCACAGGCCTGCATTTTGAGCAGTCACCCTCTATGAACATGCTCTGTCTCCTACCATCAAAACTATTTTGTATCCAGTTGGTGAGCGCTCCCTGGTTATGTCTGATCTAGACTTACTAACCAGTCTGCCATGCAGAACGTTGTCAAAGGCCTTGCTAAAGTTCATGTGGACATCATGTACTGCTCTGCTTTGACCTCTCACTTGTCTACCTCCACACTCACGTTTGAGGCTTGATTTCCCGTGCGCAATGCCATGCAGACGATCATTAATCTGTCTTTACCTTTCCAAAGGCACGATGATCGTTTCTCTCAGAATCTCCTCCAACAATTTACCACCCTGCCATCAGTCTCACTGGTCCGTAGTAGCTGTCGATGATACAAATATCTCTGGAAGGGGTCCTGTAATTTCCTCCCTCGTTTCACACAAGGCGCCGGGATACATCTGACCATGTCCAAAGGTTTTATCTAACTTTTTGCATGTGAAGACATCCAGCACCTCCTGTTCTCCAATGTGCACTCTTTTCAAGACATCCCTATGTATTTCCCAAGTTCTTGAGCTTCCATGTCTTTCTCCACAGTAAATCCAAACGCAAAATATGTGTTCAGTATCTCACCCATCAGCAGTAATTCCACACAGACAGCCTCATTGATCTTTCAGGGGCCCTATTCTCTCACGAGCTAAGCTTTAGCCCTTATTGAAACTTGTCAAAATGCTTCTGAAATTTCAAATATCCCTCTACCGCAACTCGCCTCCCCCACCATTATCTATTCTGCATTTATGGTCACACCAAAATATAGATTCCAACAGATTTAAAAATAATCCCCTTTTATAAATTCATACATCTCCCATTGTTTCTAAACATCCAGTTATCATTTATTGTCATATCCTTTATAACACATTCTAGCACATTCCTGACTTACTGTCAGGCTAACACCGTTTGGTTCAGACTGACTGCACAAAGGATTTTGGGAATCCTTGTGAATCAATCTGAAACAGGTAGCTTACAGGATCAGCAGGAAATCGAGAAGGCAAAGGGAATAGAGTCTAAATATAGGGAGGTCTTGCTAAAACGATGCAAAGTACAAGTCAGATCACACCTAGATTATAATGAACAATATGCGTGCCCTAAGGAAAGACATTCTTGTATTGGAGGCAGGCCAGGGAAGGTTCACTCGGCTGATTCTGGAGATGGCAGGATTTTCCAATGAGAAGAGATGGAGTAGATTGACTTTGAACCTAATGGGGTTTTGAGGAATGGGAGAGAAATTGAATGAAACATTCAGGATTGTGAGGGGCTTCGACAGGGTGGATGCCGTGAAGTTAGAAACTAGAACAGTACAGCACAGTAATAGGCCCTTCGGCCCACCATGGCTGTGCTGACCATCATGCTATTCTAAACTAATCCCATCTGCCTGCACATGGGCGATATCCCTCTATTCTCTCCCTATTTCTGTCTAAATGCCACTTCAAAACTTTAATCTCGCTGCCAGCTCTCACACCTCCTGAGCAGCTTCTACCCTCTCGGGAAAGACAACTGGCCTCATTCATCTCACTTAAAACTTCTCACTCTCACCTGAAACCGATGCGCCCTAGTATTTGATATTTCTACATTGGAAGAAGGATTCCAACTATCCACACTATTCATTTTATTTTCTATTTCAAAATATACTTTATTCATGTAAATAAATCTTTGGTACTTTCATGTCGTTCATAGTTATATACATTGCATGTCTTTCATAGTTATATACATTGCATGTCTCAACATTACAAAGAACAAATTGAATTAATCGAATTCACAGTTATCCTATTAACATTTACCTTTATTAACTATCCAGTCTCTTGGTATTTGGCTGTGGCTTCAGCGGAACCCACCTACTGAGTGGGTGCCCTGTTATATGAAAGCAAATGAAACTTCTTTAACCCCCAGTTTATGGGGTTACTATTGTCCATTTGACTGTCCTGTCTCTGGCGTGGCTGTCTACATCCCCAAGGTAAGCACGAACTGCTGGACCTTCGCTGGGCTGAGGTAGCTATCCAGCTCCTCACTGGGGTCATTTACCCGCTCTGGTGTCATTGAGCCAAGGCAAGGATCCTCACTGTCCAGTTCTGTGTCTGACAATGGGACTGTCAGAGGATCACAGCTCTCGGTTGCCTGTAGTTGTGGGGCAGTGGGTACCTTTTGGTTCTCACTGGGTGGAGGGTGGACTACGGGGGTTCTGTTGTTTCCTGGTTGGGAGGAAATGCCCTCCTCTTTACAGACGGCGCTCTGTCTCTTCTTCTGGTGGTGATGGCCTTCTTTGAGTCCATCTTCCCCCTCCGAAGAGCTGGCCGTCCCTCCCTCGTGCAGCTGTCTTTTCCCCCTTTGCTGGGACGCTTTGGGGGCCTGGCAAGATTTCCTATTCCTGTTTTTAACAGGTATCCACTCCTCTGCCTGCTTGATTACCTCCTCCTCCATTTCTTCCATCTGCCCGGCTAGAGCTAGGATCAGCTGCTGTGTCTCTCCGTTGGCTGCCGCCTCCTCCACTCCAGCCTCTTCTTCTTTCTGGGTGCCACCAGACCCCGTTTCCCTGCTGTCTGGGTGGACCTTACTGGTCTTTGGGGGTCCATGGCTCACATTGCCAACTCCAACCATCTGTGCATAAGTGGGCCACCTCCGTCTTGGGCAGGTCTTATACATGTGGCCCGCCTTTCCCACAGGTTGCAGCTCTTTTCTTCCCGACAGTCCTTAGTCAAGTGACCCTCCTGTTTGCAGTTCCTGCAGATGGTCACTTTGCAATCCGCCGCCACGTGTCCCGACTTCCCGCAGGTTCGGCACACTTTCGGTTGCCCTGCATATGCTCCCTCCAATTGCTAAGCTCAAGGGTGGGTAGAGGATGTTCCCACTATCATCGGCCCTCAGAGTTACCCTGACCTGCCGCTTACTCGTCCAGATTCCAAAGGGGTCGATCACATCAGTGGCTTCTCCCTCAACTTGGATGTACCTTCCCTGGAAGGTCAGGACATCAGCCACTGGAACATAGGGGTTGTACATATGGATTGTAACAACCCGATCCCTCTGTGCAGGAATCACACACAATGGAGTCGCCGACAAGATTGAAAACAGTGGCTCCCCTTCCTTCTCCTTGAAGACCTGCTTCACGCTTCTGAAGGTCACACCAAAGTAGCCTGCCCCAGGGAAATCCTGCAGGCAGTACAATTTTTTTTATTTCAAAAATATACTTTATTCATAAAATGATTTGATGGTATGTACATTTGGTCATGCCATACATATGTCAACATTTACATACACAGATCAGAATTTCTCATTGTTATATACAGGTCTGTGCATTTCTCAATCTTCTGCACATATATTTGGCTGAGGCGTCAGCAGAGCCCAAAAAAAACGTCCTCATGGGCCCCCTGTTCTTCTTTAGGCGGGCCGATGTTACATAGTGGTCTTTCCCCACCGCACCTTGGCGGCAGCTGCCCCGAGCTTCGGCGCATCCCTCAACACGTAATCTTGGACCTTGGAATGTGCCAGTCTGCAACACTCAGTCGGGGTCAAAAACCTTCAGCTGGAATCTCAACAGGTTTCGGACTGCCCAGAGAGCGTCCTTCACCGAGTTGATGATACTCCAGGCGCAGTTAATGTTCGTCTCGGTGGGAGTCCCGGGGAACAAGCCGTAGAGCACGGAGTCCTGCGTCACGGCGCTACTCGGGACGAATCTCGACAAGCACCACTGCATTCCTCTCCAGACTTCCTCTGAATAGGCACATTCCAGAAGGAGGTGTGTGACAGTCTCGTCCCCACCGCAGCCACTTTGAGGGCAGCGTGCGGTGCGGCAGAGAGTCCGGGTGTGCATGAAGGATCTCACAGGCAGAGCTCTTCTCACCGCCAGCCAAGCCATGTCTTGGTGCTTGTTGGAAAGTTATGGCGATGAGGCATTCTGCCAAATGGCTTTGACAGTCTGCTCAGGGAACCGCTCGACAGGATCCGCCCTCTCCTTTTCCCGAAGGGTCTCAAGGACACTACGTGCTGACCACTTCCTGATGGACTTGTGGCCAAAGGTGTTTTTCCTCATAAATTTCTCCACGAAGGACAGGTGGTACGGAACGGTCCAACTACTCGGAGTGTTTCGCGGCAGCGAGGCCAGGCCCATCCTTCGCAACACCGGGGACAGGTAGAACCTCAGTACGTAGTGACACTTGGTGTTTGCGTACCGGGGATTCACACACAGCTTGATGCAGCCACACACAAAGGTGGCCATCAGGGTGAGGGTGGCATTGGGCGTGTTTTTTCACCCATTGCACCGGTCTTTGTACATTGTGTCTCTTCGGACCTGGGCCATCTTTGATCTCCAAATGAAGTGGAAGATGGCCCGGGTGACTGCGGTGGCACAGGTTCTGGGGATAGGCCAGACCTGTGCCACATATAGAAATACTGAGAGTACCTCACACCTGATGACCAGGTTTTTTCCCGCGATGGAGAGCGACCGTTGCCCCCATCTGCCTAGTTTCTGTCTCATCTTCCTGATATGCTCCGCCCAGGTCTTGGCGCACGCGCCAGCCTCCCCGAACCAAATACCCAGCACCTTCAGGTGGTCAGTCCTGACGGTGAAGGGGATAGAGGATTGGTCGGCCCAGTTCCTGAAGAGCATGGCCTCGCTCTTGCCTCGGTTCACCTTGGCCCCCGAGGCCCGTTCGAACTGGTTACAGATGCACATGTGCACGGACAGCGGATCCGAGCAGAAAACAGCGACGTCATCCATGTGCAGGGAGGCTTTAACCTGCAGGCCCCCGCTGCCAGGAATAGTCACCCCTCTCAGGCTCGCATCCTTCCTAACGGATTCAGCAAATGGCTCTATGCAATACACAAACAAAGTGGGTGAGAGGGGGCATCCCTGCCTGACTCCAGATCTTACAGGGAAGCTATCTGATTCCCACCCATTGATTGAGACTGCACTGACAATGTTGGCGTAGAGCAGACTGATCCAATTTCCGATTCCCTCCCCAAAGCCCATTTTGGAGAGGACATCCCTCATATATGTATGCGATATCCTGTCAAAGGCTTTCTCCTGGTCCAGGCTGATCAGGCAGGTGTCCACCCCACTGTCCTGCACGTTGGCGATCGTATCCCTGAGGAGTGCAAGACTCTCAGAGATCTTCCTGCCCTGTACAGCACAGGTTTGGTCCGGGTGGATCACCGATCCCAGAGCAGACCTGACCCGGTTGGCGATGACATTTGACAACCTTTTGTAGTCTGCGTTTAACAGTGAGATCGGTCTCTACTTTCTAATATCCTCCCTCTCCCCCTTCCGCTTGTAGATGAGGGTGATGATGCCTTTCCTCATGGATTCACTCATGGTACCTGCCCGAAGCATACTGATATACACCTCCAGCAGGTCCTGGCTGATCAAGTCCCAAAGAGCAGAATAAATCTCGACCGGTAAGCCGTCGCTTCCGGGAGTTTTATTCTTTTCGAAGGACTCGAGGGCCTTGGTCAGTTCATCCAGATATAGCGGCTGGTCCAGCCTCTCTCGTGTTCCGTCGTCTAGGACCTCCGTGATAGAGGACAGGAACGACTGGGAGGCCGCGCTGTCGGTTGGCTTCGAGTCATACAGACTGGCATAGAAGAATTTGCAGTTCCTCATGACGTCAGCCTGAGATGACGTTACCGAGCCATCTTCTTTCTTCAGGCTGCTGAGCATGGAGCTCTCTTTGTGCACCTTCTGGAAGAAGAAACGTGAGCACGTCTCGTGCTGCTCCACGGAGCGGACCCTGAACCGGAAGATTATCCTGGAGGCCTCCGAGGCAAAGAGCGAGGCTTGCTGGCCCTTCACCTCCTTGAGGTCCTCCATGACATCCACCCCCATCATCTGCGGCAGGAGCAGGTTCTGCATACTTTCCTGGAGCTGGGACAGTATTCCCCGCCTCTCTCTCGCCTCCTGGACACCTTTGAGGAAAAAGAACCTCTTGATGTTCCCTTTCACCGTTTCCCACCAGTCTGCTGGAGACTCAAAGAGGGGCTTCACGGTTCTCCAACCTGCGTAATCCCTCTTGAGCTCTTCGATGTTTCCTGGGGTCAACAGCTTAGTGTTCAGTTTCCACGTTCCCTTGCCCGCCCGCTGTTCGTCCTGTCGGTGACAGTCGGCCAGCAGGAGGCAGTGGTCAGAGAAGAACACTTGCTTGATGTTGGTGGATATGACCGAGAGCGTTTGGGACACAAACAGGTAATCTATCCTTGAGCGGATAGACACGTCTGCCGATGACAAGGTGTTTCTACGCTGCGCTCCATCTGCAGGGGTGCTGAAGACGTCGTGCAGCTTGGCGTCTTTGACCATTTCCATCAGGGCTCTGGACGTAGCGTCCGGTTTACTGTCCCCCCCGCCGGATCGTCCATCTGCATCAATGATGCAGTTGAAGTCTCCGGCCAGAATGACCGGCCTGGACGTAGCCAGCAGCAGTGGAAGCTGTTGCAGGACGGCCAACCGTTCACTCTTACCCGTTGGGGCGTACACGTCGATTACTCTCAGGGGAGCGTTTCTGTATTTAACGTCCGCGACGAGGAGGCGCCTGCCCACCACCTCCTTAACCTCGAAGATGGTGAAGTTGCCTCCCCGCAACAGGATACCCAGGCTGGAGGCGCGGCTATCGTTGCCCCACGACCACACTGACGGCCCATGGGCCCACAAGCTCGACCATCTTCTGTAAATGCTGAGGTGCGGTATCCCACACTCCTGCAGAAACAGGACATCGGCTTTGACGTTGGCCAGGTAGGCCAGCATTGAAACACATCGTGTAGCCGATTTAATGCTATGCACATTTATGCTGGCAATTTTAAACCCCATTTTACCAGTTTACGGGGTTACCAGTGTCCATTTTCTTCTGGTCTTGCTCCTGTGGGGTAGCTGCGTGCATCCCCGTGGTGATGGCAAACTGCTGGACCTTCCCAGGGCTGAGGTAGTTGTCCAGCTCCACGCTGGAGTCATTTCCCCGCTCTGGTGTCATCGTGTCAGACCCAGGGTCCGCAACGCCCCGTTCTCCATCTGACAGCAGGGCTGTCACAGGGCCGCTGCTCCCAGTTACCTGGAGCTGTGGGCCAGTGGGTTCCCCTTGGTTCTCACCGGGTAGGGGGAGGCCTTCACCCATCTCTTCAGAGGGATCGACCTTTCCTTCTTGGGCGGTGCTGCACTCCTTTCTCTCCATGGTGCTCTGCCTCTTCCTCCGGTAACGACCCTTCTTGCGCCCGTCCTCACCATTGGAGGAGCCGCCTGTATCCTCATATTGTAGGTGTCTCTTCCCCCTTCGCCTGGTGGCATTGGGGCCCTCGAGAGGTTTCCTCTTCCTGTTTTTGACAATAATCCACTGCTCTGCCACCTTTGATCCCTCCTCTTCCATTTCCTCCGTCTCTCTTGCAGGAGCTTGGATCGGCTGCTGCATCTCCCCGCTGTCTGCCGCCTGCTCTGCTCCAGCCTGCCCTTCCTTCTGGGTGTCTCCAGACACCATTCCAGAGCTGATTTGCGGTACCTTGCTGGACTTAGTCGGTCCGCAGCTCGTGTTGGCACCTCCTGCCATCTGTGCGTAGGTGGCGGCTCCTCGTCTTGGGCAGGCCTTGTATATGTGGCCCGCCTCTCCGCACAGGTTGCAGCTCTTTTCTTCCCGACGGTCCTTAGTCAAGTGATCCTCCTGTTTGCAGTTCCTGCAGATGGTCACTTTGCAATCCGCCGCCACGTGACCCAACTTCCCGCAGGTTCGGCACACTTTCGGCTGCGCTGCATATGTCATGTAGCCTCTGCTCCCTCCAATTGCGAAGCTCGAGGGTGTGTGGAGGATGTTCCTACTATCATCAGCCCTCAGAGTTACCCTGACCTGCCGCTTACTGGTCCAGATCCCAAAGGGGTCGATCACATCAGTGGCTTCTCCCTCAACTTGGACGTACCTTCCCAGGAAGGTCAGGACATCAGCCGCTGGAACAATGGGTTTGTACATATGGATTGTAACAACCCGATTCCTCTGTGCAGGAAGCACACACAATGGGGTCGCCGGCAAGATGGAAAACAGAGGCTCCGCTTCCTTCTCCTTGAAGACCTTCAGGAGCTGTTCGCACTGCTTCACGCTTCTGAAGGTCACATCAAAGTAGCCTGCCCCAGGAAAGTCCTGCAGGTCATACACATCCACAGCTGCAAGCCCGCAACACTCCAGCAGAACTTTCTTCACAAACACCGTCCGATCCACTGGTGTGTGTTCCTCCACCTTCTTCACAGTCACCCTGACTGTGTTCCGAATGCCCTGGCCCGGGCAGTGAGTGGCTGCTGAGGCCACAGCTCAGAGGTTGGCTGGTCCCTGAATTGGCGTTCACCTTCTCAATTACTTGCTGTGTTTCATGCACAAAACTAACCAGATCACTTTGCTCTGCACTTTGTTGGAATCTCTCACTATTTAACGAATAGTCGGCTTTTAGATTATTCTGACCCAAGTGCATGGTCTCATTTTCTGACATTAAATTCCGTCCACTGTGGATTAGAGTTTCATTTCCAGTTTGGTCTTCTCTTTGTGATTAACCATCTCAATGCATCTGTCTGTAGCATGCCCCATTCCCATTTGTTGATGGCCCTGACACTTGATGATCTAACCCTTTCCTGCTGGTTCCATTCAGTGACAGGCAGGAGGTTGGAAGAACACAGCAAGTCAGACAGCATCAGGAGGTGAAGAATTTGATGTTTCAGGTGTAGCCCTTCTTCAGGAATGTGGTGGGATGTAGAGGAAGCTGCAGATAAAGGGGTAGTGGGGACAGGATGATGAAGTGGGGATTGGTGATGACAGGTTGATGGTACAACTTGGTTGGTCAATGGGAAGAATGAATCTGGTAGGTGGCAGGGAGGATTGGAAGGGAGGGATAGGGCTGGGAAAGGAGTCGAGGGAAGGGAAGAGTGGTTATTTGAAATTGGAGAACTTAATGTTGAGTCATCTGGGCTGTAGGCTGAGGTATTGTTCCTCCAATTTGTGGTTTGGTTCATTGTGACAATGGAGGAGACTGATGATGGTCATGTCGGAAAGGGAATGGGAAGGGGAATTGAAATGGGCGGTGACTGAGAGGTCTGGTCGGCACCTGCAGGCCTGGCTGAGATGCTCGGTGAAACATTCCCTAAGTTTATATTTGGTCTTCCCAATGTAGAAAAGACCACATCGGGGACACCTGATGCAGTGAACTAGGTTGGAATGGCAGAAGAATTGGGGCACAGTGCCTGTATAGTCACTGAAGAGGGACTGGTCGACATAGCTCAACCGGGTGCCCATGGTCACCCCCTGGACCAGTTTGGCAAGGTGGAGGAACATATTGGTGGAGGGGGACTGGATGGGTCTGTTGCTGAGAAAAAAGTGTCGGTAATGGAGGCCATCCTTGTGGGGTATGGACATATATAAGGACTGCACATCCATCGTGGAGATAAAGCACTTAGGGCTGAAGAACTAGACGTTACTGAAGAGATGGAGGGCATGGTTGGTGTAACGGATGTAGGTGGGCAGTGCCTGAACAAAGGAGGAGTGTTGAGGTAGGATGAGGGGAGTTCGCTGGGGCAGGGGCATGCTGAGACAATGGGTCAGCCAGGTAGGTGGGCTTGTGGATCTTGGGGAGCAGGTAGAATTGGGCAATGCAGGGCTGGGGGACTATGAGATTGAAGACAGTGGAGGGGAGATCACTGGAGGCAATGGGGGCAATGACAGTGTGAGTGATTTTGGCTTGATGGGTCACCACGGGGTTATGGGCAAGAAGGAAGTAGGACGTGGTGTCAGAGAGTTGGGGTTCGGCCTCGGTGACATTTAGGTCTGTTCTCCAGACTAACAGCACCCCACCTTTGTCAGCGGGTTTGATGGTGAACCAGGTTTTGGCGCAGAGAGAGTGGAGTGATCGATCGGAGGGGGTGTGGTTGGAGTGGGTGAGGGGAGAAATTGAGTGGCTGACGGCACATCAACAATCAGCAATGAAGAGGTCTCGAGTGTATACACAGCTATTGGTGGGGGATGGGGGTGTGGTGACCAAATAGAGGAGGAAGGTTGGAGGTGGGAGAAGGGGTCCTCAGAGGGAGTTTGGGAGTTTTTGTTAAAGAAGAATACATGGAGGTAGAGGCAGCAGAAGAGCTCCGCATCGTGGCAGGTTCAGGTTTCATTGAGGTGGGGTCGGGCGGGAATGACTGTGAGCCCTTTCCTCAGGATAGACCTTTTGGCCTCAGAAAGTTCGTGGTCAGGGAGGATAGTAAATATGGGGCAAGACTCAGGGGTGAGGTTTTTCGGTGGGCCCAAGTTGGCTGAAAGAGGGGAGGGGGCGGGAAGGGTGATGGCATGTGGTGAGTGAGGGTTGGTCGTGATGTAGCATGGGGGAATGCGTGTGGGAAGGAAAGGAGATTGGGACGGAGGTAGGTTGTGGAGTGAGGTGGGGGTGTGGGAATGTGGGGATGAGGTGAAGAAGGAAACGTGGAGGGAAAGGGTGCACTGTGGGGGTGGATGGGTGAGAAGAGACGGCTGGTGTGCTGGCTGGCTGCAGGTAGGCATTTGGACTCATGGTGACTCTGGGAAATGTAGTCGGAGTCTTGGTTGCAGAGTGGGTGGGGCCAGAAGTGGAGGCAGAGGCTGGAGCGAAGTCAAGACCAGTCCGAGAGTTTTGACCCAGGTTCAATTCCAGCCTCAGGCAACTGTCTGTGCAGAGCTTGCATATTCTCCGAGTGTCTGCGCAGGTTTCCTCTGGGTTCTCTGGTTTCCTCCCACAATCTAAAGTCATGCGGGTTCGGTGAATTGGCTGTGCTAAGTTGCCCATAGTGAGCAGGGATGTGTAGATTAGATTCATTAGTCAGGGCAAGAGTAGAGTAATGGGATGGGGGTTTGGGTCTTGGGTGGGTTACTTCCAAGGATCAGTGTGGACTTGTTGAACCAAATGGCCTGTTTCCTCACTGTAGGGATTCTATGACAGTCCATTCCAGATTCCCACCACCCACTGAGTGAAAACAGTCTTCCCCAAATCTTATTTGCGGTGTCCATGATGACACTTTTCAAACCATTCATTTTGTCTAGTGTCATTGAGATTTTTGAGCTCCTTGTTCAGTAAATGTATTATTATTTTTGAGTTCCCTGACAGGGACAGTTAACTTTGTCCAATCAGGGAATCCTGGCTGCCAGATAAAAAGGGGAGTGTGTCCCTACCCTCCCCTTCACTGTTTTTGTTCACACAGCATTGCCCTGTGGTTTGAAGGGCAGTGCTTGTCACTGGCCACTCGGGTGTTTTCCTATCTTCCTGGTGGTGGAAAATTGAATAAAGATTCGTGCACTTTGTGTCTTTTCACTGTGTCTCACACCTGCACACACACATACCATGGGTGCTGGGGAATAAAAATAAGCACTACCGCACTTAGGCGGTAGTGTGGGGGTTAAAGGAAAAAAAAAAATATAGGAAATTCAGCCATGGGGGGAAAAAAAAAAGAGAGAAAAAAATAAAAATAAAAAGGGGAGTGTGTCCCTACCCTCCCCTTCACCGTTTTTGTTCACACAGCATTGCCCTGTGGTTTGAAGGGCAGTGCTTGTCACTGGCCACTCGGGTGTCTTTCCTGTCTTCCTGGTGGTGGAAATTGAATAAAGATTTGTGCACTTTGTGTCTTTCACTGTGTCTCACACCTGCACACACACACCATGGGTGCTGGGGAAAAAAAAAAAAAAAAAGAGAGGAAAAAAAAGAAAAAAAAACAGGGGAGTTGATCACACAGCATTAGAAAAGAAAAAAAAATAAACAGGAGTGTCAACATGACATTCTGGCTTAGTTGGTCAAAGTACTAGCTTGCTAAACAGTGAAATTTGGGGTTCAAATCCTAGTTGTGCCTACACATCATGAACTATTTTTGATCACACAGCATTGCCTTATGTGAAGGGTCACTGTTTGTAAAAAAAAAAAGAAAAAAAAAAAAAGGGGAGTGTGTCCCTACCCTCCCCTTCACTGTTTTTGTTCACACAGCATTGCCCTGTGGTTTGAAGGGCAGTGCTTGTCACTGGCCACTCGGGTGTCTTTCCTGTCTTCCTGGTGGTGGAAATTGAATAAAGATTCGTACACTTTGTGTCTTTCACTGTGTCTCACACCTGCGCACACACACCATGGGTGCTGGGGAAAAAATAAGCACTACCGCAATTAGGCGGTAGTGTGGGGGTTAAAGAAAAGAAAAGGAGGAAAAAAAATAAAAGAAAAAGAAAAAGAAAAAAAAAGAGGAGTGTGTTCCTACCCTCCCCTTCACTGTTTTTGTCCGCACAGCATTGCCCTGTGGTTTGAAGGGCAGTGCTTGTCACTGGCCACTCGGGTGTTTTTCCTATCTTCCTGGTGGTGGAAATTGAATAAAGATAGAAAAAAAAAAGAAACAAAAAAAAAAGGGGAGTGTGTCCCTACCCTCCCCTTCACTGTTTTTGTTCACACAGCATTGCCCTGTGGTTTGAAGGGCAGTGCTTGTCACTGGCCACTTGGGTGTTTTCCCTATTGAGAGTTGGACCATTTTGTGACTGACTGTGACCGTGCAAGGACTGTTCCTGTTGCTGCTTGGGGCCTGCCTCCCTGCTGCTGCCTGGGACTTTGGAGAGGCCTGCCTCTGCTGCTGCTGCCTGAGGCCTGCCTCTGCCTTCGCTGCCTGGGACTCGCCTTGGGGCCCCTCCCCAGGACCTCCACCACCACCACTGCTGCTGTTGCCTGAGGCCTACCTCCACCACTGCTGCCTTGGGCTCGGTTTTGGGGCTGCCTGGGACTTTCCTTGGGGACCCTCCCCAGCAGGCCTGCCCCCCACTGCTGTGACTGGAGGAACTGCCTGGGACTTGCCGGAGGCCTGCCTTCCACCACTGCTGTTGCCTGAGGCCTGCCTCTACATCTGCTGCCTGGGACTCCACTTTGGGGGCTGCCTGGGACTTGCCTTGGGGGCCTTCCCCAACAGGCCTGCCCCCCACCACTACGACCGAGGGACTGCCCAGGAATTGCTAGGGGCCTGCCCCCACCGCTGCTGCTGCCTGCGGCCTGCCTCTACATCTGCTGCCTGGGACTCGATTTTGGGGCTGCCTGGGACTTGCCTTGGGGACCCTCCCCAACAGGTCTGCCCCACACCGCTGCGACCGAGGGCCTACCTGGGACTCGCCTGAGGCCTGCCTCCACCTCTGTTGTCACCTGAGGCAGGTCTCCACCGTCGCTGCCTGGGACTCTCCCTGCAACCTCCACCACTGCCGCTGCCAGAGGCCCGACTCCACCACCACCAGCAGCAGCAGAGGATGGCGAGCCCGAAGGTCGCGGGGCCCAGCCGCACCTACGCCGGGGTAGCCGCTGCCTTAGGCTCGGCTGGCCCAGCCCCGGCTGCAAACCACACCCCCTTCAGGCACCTAACAAAACGCCTGGGGGTCAAGGCCTATCCCCACCCGAACATGAGCATCGAGGCCTGCAGCAAGGCCATGGCTAGTGTGGTCGGCCCACTGGCCATAGTCGCTGCAGCCCGGATGTACGGGAAGGCCGTGTTTTTCCTGAGGACCGAGCAGGCAGTCCACCTGGCCGTGGAGAGGTGGCTCCCTGTGGGCGGGACACATTTGCCCGTCGACCGTCTGGAGGTTACAGCCCAGAGGGTCGTGATCTCCAACGTCCCGCCCTTTATTGCCAGCGAGCTCCTTCTCCCCCACCTCACCACCTTGGGGGAGATCCGGTCAGGGATCCAGCCGCTCCTGCTCTGTCTGAAGGACCCCGCCCTCCGGCACATCTATTCCTTCCGACGCCAGGTGTTTATTTGCCTGGCCCGGGAGGAGGTCACGGAGGGCTCCTTTACCCTCCTCCACGAGGGCGCGGCCTACCGCGCCTTCTGGACGGCGGACGGCGTGCGGTGCCACCTGTGCCGCGAGGTGGGGCACATTAGAAGAAACTGCCCCACCCAGAAGGCCGCCCAGCCCTCGCCAACGGCTGACGGTGGTGCCGCCGCACCCACTCCCCCTCCCCCAAAGTCAACACCACAGGCCCCGGCACCGGAGCCTGAGCCGGAGGCTTCCGATCCTCCAGCCTCCGGCAGGGAGGGGAGTGAGCGTCCAGCCAGCCGGAAGGCGCTCAGGAAGGCGCGACGCGTCAGGCCCGCCCACGGGGAGACCACCCTATCCCCATCCCCGACACCCAGCCCACGACCTGCCCCGCCCCGGCACGACAATGCCCCTGCGGCCGTGCCATCGTCGCCCCGGCGCGGGAACCCTGACCCCCAAACCCCCGAACCCGTACCCGACCCTGACCCCACTGACCCCACATCCAACCACCACCCCGACGGAGAAACCCCTTGGGCTGCGACGCCTGCCCCAGGCGCTGCAACACCTGGCCCGGGGGACCCCGAGCCCGAGCCCAAGCCCCGCCCCGCCCCACCCAGCCACACCCTGGCACTAACCTCGGGGGGACCACCGCTGCCCGACCTCCCGCAGCCACCGTGTCTCCAGGCCCCGGAGAGGGAACTGGGCCCCTGCCCCGCCCGCCGTCACCTGATAAACCAGGGGCGGGGCAGGAAGTGACACGGCTGACCCTCCCCACCCTGGCCACGCCCCCTGCCTTCCCCCAGCCAATCGTATTCCGGGAAAGGCTGGGGGGAGGGGCCTCAGGCCCCATGACCACCAAGGCGGGCGGGGAGGGAAAGGCCCATAAATCCCCCCCTGTCTCTCTGGGGAAGAGGGGCTGGCCCTTGGAAGGGAGAGACAGTCCTGCAGCGCGCCGGCGGCGCTGCCCCTCTCCAGGGGACGGGCTCACGGGACCCACCAACGATCCCGCACCGCGGCCTGACCTGCCCAACAACGACGACGAGGGCCGCAGTGCGGGCGTCGACAAAGGACCCTTTACTGGGTCGCCGAGTGGCGGAGGGGAGGTAGGTGTTATCCCCGCTCCTCCCTCCCAGACTGTTTTTCCGGGAGCCTTGGCTCTGGGGGACGATCTTTTCCTGGGGGATGACCTTTCCCCGAGGAGCCAGGCGTCCCGGTGTCGGGAGGAGAGCGGGGCCCCGAGCCTCCGCCGCCCGACGACCCGAACTCGGGGCGTTCCGGGACGGGGTGCGCCGAGGAAGGTACCGCCGTTGACCCTGGGGGTGGGGTCGCCGGGGGTTCGAGGCCTGTTGGTGGCGCCGGACCAGCCCCCATCCTCTCGGTGGGGGAGGGGTCGGCGACCGAGGGCGACCTCCCGGAGGAGGGTTCGGGATCGGTGGCGGACACCGGGGACGACGCGGACTCCGTCTGCAGTGACGTTTTTGAGTCCCAGGTGCCCCCCGCCGATCTCCCCCTCATCCCCCTCGAGGAACTCCGGGAATTTGTCGAGGAAACTCGAGGTCGCCGGGATAGAGCCCAACTGGCGCTCGACCGCTGGAGCTCTTTTGAAAAAGTTTATTGGTCGGCCCACGCTGCTCGCCAGGCGCCTGGGCTCGACGTCAACGAGCGAAAGCGAGTCCGGAACTTCCTGGGGGCACTCCTGGTGAGGGCGAGGGACTCCTGTGCCCCTCCCTCGTCCTCCCAGTAATTGTACTTGTTTTTTAACTGTACTGGTGGTGGTAGCACAACGCTTCCGACATGGAGACTACTATAGCCAGCCTCAACATCAACGGCAGCAGGGAGTCACAGTGCAGATTCCAGACCCTCTCGGTCCTTCGGGACGGGAGGTATGCGGTGTGCTTCCTGCAAGAAACCCACACTACCCCGGGAGACGAAGCCACCTGGCTCCTGGAGTGGCGAGGGGGGGTCTACATGAGTCACCTCACCCGCAGATCTGGCGGGGTGGCTATCCTGTTGGCCCCGCATTTTCAGCCCGAGATCTTGGGGGTCAGGGAGCCGGTGCCAGGCCGTTTGCTTCACCTGACGGTTCGGCTGGGGGGCGCGGTGCTTCACTTGGTGAACGTATACGCTCCCCTGGCCGCGCCGAGGCAAGCGAGCTTCTTTCAAGAACTGTCCACTCATCTGGCTTCCATCGACGAGAACCAGTGCGTCGTCCTCGGGGGAGATTTTAACTGCGTCCTCGAGGGCAGGGACCACGGCGGTACCCGCACTGGCTGTGCGTCGGGGAAGAGGTTGGGGGACTTCGTCAAGTCCTTCGACCTGGTGGACATCTGGCGGAATCTCCATCCCGACTCCATCACCTTCACCTTCGTGAGGCCTGGGGTCGGACCGTCCAGAATCGACCGCCTGTACGTTTCGCGGGCGTACGCCTCCTGTTTTCTGAAGGCCTCCACGCGGCAGGTGTCGTACACGAACCATCACCTGGTGTGGGCGGAACTCCTTCCGTTCGGCGCCAGGCTCGGCTCAGCGTACTGGCACTTTAACAACCTGCTGCTGGAGGACGAGAGGTTCCGGGACTCGTTTCGTCATTTCTGGGCCGGCTGGAGAAGGAAGCGGGGAAGCTTCCCGTCCCTGAGGCTATGGTGGGACGTGGGCAAGGCTCACGTCCGCGTCTTCTGTCAGGAGTGCGCGAGGGGGTCGACCAAGAGGCGGAAATGTAGGATCGTGGAGTTGGAGAGGGAGATGCTCGACCTGGAATCACGCCTCAGTCAGCACGACGCGGACCCGGCCCTGCGCGGGGCGTACGAAGGGAAGAAGGCCGTGCTCCGGGACATGCAGCTCGTCGGGGCTCGGGGCACGTACGTGAGGTCGCGGATCCAGCTCCTCCAGGACCTGGACCGCGGCTCCCCCTTCTTCTACTCTCTGGAAAAAAGGCGTGGCACCCGTCAGCAGCTCCTTGTGCTGCTGGCCGACGACGGGTCCCTCGTCTCGGATCCGGAGGGCATCAGGGCCCACGTTCGAAACTATTACGAGGCTCTGTTCTCTCCGGATCCGTCCAGCGAGGATGCTCGCAGAGTTCTGTGGGAGGACCTGCCGCATCTCAGCCCGGAGGACGCCGGAAGGCTCGACGCTCCAGTCACTTTAGAGGACCTGACCGGCGCCCTCGACCGGCTCTCGAGGGGCAAAACCCCGGGGCTGGACGGGCTGACTGTGGAGTTCTTCAGGGCGTTCTGGGACGTCCTTGGGAACGACTACTATAAGTTCCTGGGGGAGTGTCTAGATTCCGGACAGCTGCCCCTTTCTTGGCGCAGGGCGGTCATCGTCCTGCTGCCAAAGAAGGGGGACATTCGTTCCTTGGAGAACTGGCGTCTCCCTCCTCAGCACGGATTACAAAATCTTCGCTAGGGCCAACGGGGCCAAATGCTCCGGACTACTGGTCGGTCCGTGGCGGGTGGACTCTCTGCCGGAGGAGTTACGGGGGTTCAGCTGGAGTACCACCCATCTCCTCTACCTGGTGGTCTACCTCAGCCCGGCTGAGGAATCCTGGCTGGCCAACTGGCAGGAGCTGGAGGTCAAAGTCTCGGCTCGCCTAGGCTGCTGGACAGGACTGGTCCGAGTGCTATCTTACAGGAGTCGAGTGCTGGTCATAACCCAGCTGGTGGCCGCAATGCTGTGGTACCGGCTGGTCACTTTGGTCCCTCCTCCTGGCTTTGTCGCTGACATCCAGAGAACGTTGGTCGACTTCTTCTGGGACAAAAAGATGCACTGGGTCGCCGCGCAGGTTCTGAGTCTCCCTATTGAGGAGGGCGGTCAGTCGCTGGTGTGCGTCCGCACCCAGGTCGCGACGTTCCGCCTTCAGACCTTGCGGCGATACCTTTACGTCGAGCCTCCTCCTAGGTGGTGCGCCCTGGCGACGTATTTTTTCCGCCAGGTGCGTAACCTCAACTACGACACGCAGCTTTTGTTCGTCGACCGTGACGGTTTGGAGGTCGCCCTCAAGGTGCTGCCTGTCTTTTACCAGGACCTGATCACTGTCTGGAACATGGTCGAATTGCGTCGCGCCTACCCTCTGGCTGGAGTAGTGGCTGTCGTGAGGGAGCCGTTGCTCAGGAATCCGCACCTCCGTACTCGCGGGTTCGAGTGGCTGTCAGAGCGGAGGGCCGTGGCGGCGAGGGCGACCAGGGTCGGGGACGTGCTGGGTGCCGGGGGCCTGGGCTGGACGCTGCCACTGGATATAGCGAGCAGGGCAGCGGTAGACGTCCGGTACTTGGCCACCGCCATCCGACGCCTTAAAACGGCAGTACTCGGACCCGACGTAGTGCACCGTTTGGAGGACGCTCAGGTGTGCGGTGGGAACCCGTCCGCGCTCACCCCGGCCCGGACAGAATTTCACATTGGCCCCAAGGTCCCGTACTTCCCGCGGGTGCCTGTGCCCCACAACCTGAGCCGCCTCCGGAATTTTAATTTTGTTTCTTTCAGGGATATGAAAAGGAAGGCCCTGTATCGACTGCTGCTGCACACCGTCCACCTCTTCTCCCTCATCCACCGCCCGGACACGCCTTGGGGTGCCCATTTGCCACCGGGCGGTGGGGATCCCCAGTGGAGGGCTCTCTACACGGGAGTCCTCCCCCTTTGTCTCGGGGATCTGGGGTGGAGGGTGCTGCACGCAGCAGTCCCCTGCAACCGCAGATTGCGGTGGTTCACGGACTCCCGGCCCAACTGCTTGTTCTGTGGCGCTGTGGAGTCCGAGGACCAAGTATATATTGGGTGTCAGCGTTTGCACTCCCTTTTTGGTTTTCTCAGAAACCTTCTCCTCTGCTTTTGGCTGCACTTCAGTCCCACGCTCCTGATCTTCGGGCACCCGGTACGGAGGAGGGAGGCCAGGTCCGAAGACCTCCTCGTGGGTCTGCTCCTGGGCATGGCCAAACTGGTTATCAACAGGTCCAGACAGCGGGCCGTGGAGGGGGTCGTTAGGGCCGACTGCCTGCCCCTCTTCCAGGGTTACGTTAGAGCGCGGGTGTCCTTGGAGAAGGAGCATGCGGTGTCCACCGACACCCTGGAGTCGTTCAGGGAGAGGAGGGCGCCGCAGGGAGTGGAGTGCATCATTTCTCCCTCCAACTCTATTTTGATTTAGTCCCTACCCTCCCCTTCACTGTTTTGCTCACACAGCATTGCCCTTTGATGTGAAGGGCAGTGGTTGTCACTGGCCACTCGGGTGTTTCATTTCTTCCTGGTGGTGGGAATTGAATAAAGATTCGTGCACTTTGTGTCTTTCACTGTGTTTTACACCCGCACACACACACACACACACACACACTCACCATGGGTGCTGGGGAAAAAATAAGCACTACCGCAGTTAGGCGGTAGTGTGGGGGTTAAAGAAGAAATAAAAAGGACTGTTTGATCACACAGCATTGCCTTCTGTGAAAAAAAATAAACAGGATTCTTTGCCCTTTGATGTGAAGGGCCACTGCTTGTCACTGACCACTCGGGTGTTTTCTAATAAAAAAGAAATAAATAAATAAAGATTTGTGCACTTTGTGTCTTTCACTGGGTCTCACAGCTGTACACACACAGCATGGGTGCTGGGGAAAAAATAAACACTACCGCAGTTAGGCGGTAGTGCGGGTTTTGTTTTGAAAAGAAAGTAGAAAAAAAGGTAAAAAAAGAAGAAAGAAAAAAGAGGAGTGTCTTAATGCTTACCCTCCCCTTCACTCTTTTGATCACACAGCATTGCCCTTTGATGTGAAGGGCAGTGCTTGTCACTGGCCACTCGGGTATTTTCCTATTTTCCTGGTGGTGGCAATTGAATAAAGATTTGTGCACTTTGTGTCTTTCACTGTGTTTCACACCTGCACACACACACATACCAGGGGTGCTGGGGAAAAAATAATCACTACCGCAGTTAGGCGGTAGTGTGGGGGTTTAAAAAAAGAAAAAAAAGAACAAGAGTTAAAAAAAATAAAAAAAGAAGAAAAAATAAAAAAATAATAAAAGAGGAGTGTCTTAATCCCTACCCTCCCATTCACTGTTTTGCTCACACAGCATTGCCCTTTGATGTGAACGGCAGTGCTTTTCACTGGCCGCTTGAGTGTTTTCCTATCTTCCTGGTGGTGGAAATTGAATAAAGATTTGTACACCTGGTGTCTTTCATTGTGTCTCGCACCTGCACACACACACACACACACCATGGGTGCTGGGGAAAAATAAGCACGACCACAGTTGGGCGGTAGTGTGGGGGTTAAAAAAAACAGGCGCGTCAGGGGTTCTGATCATTCTGAGAGCTGGCTCTAAGGGAGTTGGATCAGTGTCAAGGACTCTCCACATGGAAGGAAGAGAAAATAAAGAGGAGTGTCAGAAGGACTGATGAGTCATATATCTGACTCTGAATAACAACCTTCCAACCAACCCCCCCCCCCTCCTTCTGTCACCCTCAATCTCCCCATGCTTCCTCTTGTTTCCCCTTCGATCCAGCTTGTGCTGCCTTTGGGAGAGGTTGGCCTTCCCTCCATCACCCAGGAATAGGTCATCATTCCAGAGCATTCGCACTTTTAACCTGAGTGTCATCACAGCTGAGGCTGGGGGAGAGAATGTGGCACCTTCATGGTGGTCATACCTGTCATTAATCCACCGCAACCTCTCTTGGGGCTGCAAGAATTCAACCTCCCACCCTCAGACAGCTCCCCTCCCTGGAAGGTAATATTGCTGCACCAAGTTTTGAGTTAATTTACCACTGAAATGTGACTATGGGAAGCCAGCATTGGCTGGGCAGGCACCCATGACTCCTCTGGCACTGGATTCAAAAAATGTCCTTGGAATTGATCATCACATTCTGGCGCACAGTGCCCACTGCCTCTGAAATCCCTCACTTACCGAGACTACACTCTCAGTATTCACCTTTCTCAGCTGTCATCTCAATTTACTCTAAATTCTGTGTCCAATGATCCTGCCCTTCCAGCTACCCAATGAAGGAGCAGCACTCCGAAAGCTTCTACTTCCAAATAAACCTATTTGACTATAACCTGGTGTTGTGTGCTTTTTAACTTTGGCCATCTGAATGAGCTGCCATCTCAGACTGAATCAGCTGAACTGTTTTTCATTCATGGTTTGAGAAGATGAAAGCCTGATCTTCAATCCCCAGCACAAAGCCCATTCTCAATCCATAGCTCGGAGACATATACCTCAGAGAGACACCTACAGGCTGCACTCAGTCATACACACACTCTGTGAGACAGGCAGCACTGAGTAACACACTCACACTCCATGCTGCGGACAGGTGTCTCACTGAATGTGGGTGTGTTACTGAGCGCTGTCTGTGGTGTGTCTCTGAGGAACACACCCACACTCAGAGAGACATCTAAAGGCAGAATTCGGTTAAACACTCACACTCAGAGAGAGCACACAGCCAACAATGTCTGTGATTGGCCGAAGATTATTTCAGGGGCTATCCGACATGCAGCAGAGAATGCACAGTGCGATCCCATCAGCTGGGCATGGACCAACAAAGTGAAGAGGGAATACATCAGATTGTACTTATTTATTCCTAACAATTTTCTCTTTTTTTGGAATCTACATAAATTCCTGACCAAAGGGATCATTTGAAAATGATTGATGATTGTAATTGATTGACAGGCCAAGTAACCAATTGTGACCATGACCTGCTGAAATTCAGCCAATCAACTGGGGTGGAAGTCAGCTATTTCCAAAGCAAACAGAGACAGAGACTGATTCTTCACCTTTATTCCCTTTTCCACATTCACATTGACAGAAAAAAGAAACTGGAATTAATAGCCCAGACAGAGGAAGCTGCTCAAATTCACAGCCACAATGCAGCTTGAGGAAAAAACTTGGAGAGACTTTCTCAATAACATGAGAATCCTGTCCCTTTAAACAGTGATAAAACCTTAAATTGGAACTGGAGGCTGAGCAGGAAAGAGATCTGGTTTACTGAAGCAGAGACTTCTGAGGTTCACATTGGCTTGTCCAGCTGTCATCACAAGGCAATCCTGTCCCCATCAAACACTCCCAGGACAAGGACAGTATGAGGTTTGACACAGTGTAAAGCTCTCCTGCCGCTCCCCCAATGACCTGCTTTAACTTCCAAACCTCAGAGGTTTCTCTGAGCAATCCTGAGAAGGAAGTGAGTTGAAATTCAGATCTGACAATGACCTTTGTCCTGCCAGCTCAGCCCTGTTCTATTTAAAGTTGTGTCTCCTCTGTGGACTGTCTCAAACACTCTACACACATTCTGATCTCCTGATACTCTTGCTGAGGGGAGAGGGGAGAGTCACGTGGGTGAGGGCACAGGAGAAGCGAGCGTTGGACTCCCAGTCAGACCCAGAGAGGGTCAGCAGGCTGCTGACACTGTAGGTGCTGTCCGCAGCTCTCAGGTAGTTGCTGGTCTGAACCCCGTCCGAAATGACTGCACCATCCTTCTTCCACTGCACCTCCAGCTCATCAGGATAGAAGTGATTGGCAAGGCAGACCAGGGTGGCAGTGCCCTTGGCATTGACCTGCTCCGGGGAGGGAGGCAGCAGGGTCAGCTTGGGCTGAGAGTTGTCACGGCCTGAAAGACAAGAGAAACAATCTTAATCCCTACCACTGGAAGGGAATTCAACCCTTCACTGTCGATACAATCATTTGAATATTTGTAGTCAATACAGAATAAACCCAACAAACGACCAGGCATTGTTCAAATTGCTTCGTGGGATGTGAGTGTCACTGGCAGGGCCAGAATTTATTACCCATCCCTAATTGCTCCAGAGAAAGTGATGGTGAAGCAGCAGAGAGAGAAGGGACAGTTTTGGACCATTGTTTATAAAATGAATGTGGGCAGCTGGAAGGGCTGTCAATGGGGGAGCATTTTCGTGACAGTGCTCAGATTGAGAGTAGGAATGCAAATGGAGAACCATGGAGCAAGTGTAAAAGTTTTCATTTTACTCAACTGTGTGGTGTTTTGGTAAAAGTGGATCGGAACAAGCGGCATTGTGGGAAATCAGTGTCAAGACAATGGGAGCCCTCGAAGGACGAGACAGAGATTGTTCAGATTCTGTTCCCACAATGAGTAAGGGTGGGACTTTCAGATCTAGACCAAATGAACAAGAGGATTGGGGGTCATGTGCTGACATGGATTGGGAACTGGTTGGTCGACAGGACAGGAAGAACGAGTCTTTTTCTGAATGACAGGTAATTACAACTTACGGTGCCACAGGGGTCAGTCTTTGGTACTCAGTTATTCATAAATTATAATAATACAATCATCGAGTCAGAGAGGCCCAAAAGGCCCATCAGCCCATTGTGTCCATACTGGTCATAAAACAACAACCTAATATTTCTCATCCATTTTACTCGCATCAGGGAATGAGATGCAGTCTGTGTTCAATAAAGAATTAGATATCGTTCTTCGGATTAAAGGGATCAAAGGATTTGGGGAGAAATCAGGAACAGGGGACAGTGTTGGATGATCAGCCATGATCATATTGAATGGTGGAGCATGTTTGGGGGCCGAATAGCCTACTGCTGCTCCTAGTTTGGATGTTTCTATCTCTTTCTCAGATAATGAAGGAATGTCTCTTGTCAATTTGAAGCTGCAAGTCAAATGTTTGTGGAGGTGGAAGATGTGGCCATGGTGATTAATGCAGGTCGGTAAGGTGGTAAGAAGACACATGGGATAAACTGTTCTTCATTTTCCCTTGATGGAATGAGGGCATTGCTGGATCAGCAGCATTTATTGCCCATCGTTAATCACCCAGAGGGCAGTTTAGAGTCAACCACATCGCTGTGGGTCTGAGGTCACATGGGAAGGATGGCAGTTTCCTTCCCTGAAGGACATTAGGGAATCAGATGGCATTTTCGTGAAAATCAACGATGGTTTCATGGTCGTCATTAGACTCTTTATTCCAGATTTTTTTTTGATTGAATTTGAATGCCACCATCTGCTGGATTCTAACCCTGGTCCCCAGAACATTATCTGGATCTCTGGATTAACAGTTCAGCAATAACACCATAAGACCATCACCTCCCTTACCTCATTATTGGTTGACAGCGAAAGCAAGACGTTCGTTTATTCTGCAACTGGATAAAACCCCAATTAGAGCACAGTGAGGGAACAGTGTATGGTTCTGGTCACCACATTACAGGAAGGATGGGATTCCATTAGAGATGTGGACAGATGAGGAGTTTGTCTGGAATGGGGACTTTGAGCTTTGAGGAATGATTGGTTTGGCTGGAAGTGTTTTCTTTGGAACAGAGGTAGCTGAGGGGAGATTTGATTGTGGTGTGTAAAATGATGTGGGGCCTGGACAGAGTGGGTGGGAAGGACTGATTTCCACCAGCACAGAGGGCAATAACCATGGGGAGAGATTGAAATCAGTTGGGGGCAGGGTTAGAGGGGAGTTGAGGGCATTTGCTTTCACCCAGAGGCTGGTGGGATGTGGGACTCACTGTCCGAAAAGGTGGGAGAGGCAGAAACACTCATCACATTGAGAAAAAGCTTGGATATTCACTTCAAACAGTGAAACCTCCAGAGTTATGGATCAAGAGCTGGAAAGTGGGATGGAGCTCGATATCTCTTTAAGAAACCTCCGGTCACCCAGAGATCAGGAGACATGTATCCGAGAACATTGAGGCAGAATCGGATCCACACACTTGTGGAAAGAGTTACATTGGGGTGTCTGTGTAGAAGTTTCTAGATTACATTTCAAACCGTACTGCACACAGCTGGGCTGAGGTCAAGGGTGAGACTGCAAAGAGTCTCAGTGTCCTTTGGGTCACTGCTCCTAATGACCCCATGCCCCCGGAAGGTGAGAGTGCACAGACAATGGGTGAATGTCCGGATCAGGAGACTTCACTCTTAAAGAAAGACTTGCATTTGTGTAGCGCCTGTCGCAACTCAAGATGTCCCAATGGATCTTTCCAGCAGACTGTGCAGAGCAAGATCCCAAACACAGTATGATAAATAGCAGAGAAATAGATTTTTTGTGATTTTGATGGGGGGATAAATATTGATCAGGGACACCGGGGATTCTGCCTGCTCTTCATCCAACAGTGCCATGGAATGGCATCTTTCACAACTGAAAGACTCCCAGTTCATCCAAAAAAAAGAAGAATAGTTCACTGAAAGTGAAGTTGCAGGTCGGTGGGCGGGGGTGGGGGGGGGGGGGGGCGAGGGGGAGTTGGGGGTGTCGTGACAAAGTCATTTGGTTTACTTTCCTTTATTGGTCAGTGCATTGAGTATTGGAGTTGGGAGCTGTTGCGGCTGTACAGGACGTTGGTTTGGGCACTTTTGGAATACTGTGTGCAATTCTGGTCCCCCTGCTGTAGGGAAAATGTTGTGAATCTTAAAATGATTCAGAAAAGATTTACAAGGATGCTGCCAAGGTTGGAGGGTTTGAGCTATTGGGAGAGGCTGAATATGCTGAGGCTGTTTTCCCTGGATCTTTGCAGGTTGATGGGTGACCGTATAGAGGTTTATAAAATCATGAGCGGCATAGATAAGGTGAACAGAGAAGATATTTTCTCCAGAGTGGGGGAGTCCAGAACTGGAGGGCAGAGGGTGAAGGTGACGGGGAAAGATTTCAAAGGGACCAAAGGGGCAACGTTTTCATTCAGAGGGTGTTAAATGTATGGAATGAGCTGCCAGAAGAAGTGGTGAAGGCTGGTACAAGTACAACATTTAAAAGGCATGCATATGTAAATAGGAAGAGTTTAGAGGGATATGGGCATCAATCCAGCCCTTAACATTTCAGGCTCTTCCAAAGATATTTACAGACAGTTTTGTTTGACAAGCAGTCACAGTTGCAATGTCAGGAACGTGGCAGCCAGTTTCTACACAGCAAGATCCAACTAGAAGCAATGAGATCAAAGAGCATTAATGATGTTGGATTATGATAAATATTGGCCTGATTAGATTCCCTACAGTGTGGAAATAGTAGTTCAGCCTGACAAGTCCACATCAACCCTCCGAACAGCAGCCCAATGAGAAACTTTCCGTACATTTATTCCTGACTATTTCACCAAACACTGTAGGGAATTTAGAACGGCCAACTCATCTGACCCGCACATCTTTGGACAGTGGGAGGAAACCAGAGCACCTGGGGGGAACCCACACAGCCACAGGGAGAATGTGCAAACACCACACACACAGTTTCCCAAGGCAGGAATTAAACCCGATCCTTGGTGCTGTGAGGTAGCAGTACTACCTCTGAGCCACCATGCCTGAAGTCAACACAACGATAAAGTAATTTGGTTCACTTGGATGGAAAATGAGAAAACAGAAGGTGAAGGAGAAGGTACGATTGATGGTTAGCGATGGGATTGATTGTTACCAGAAAATAAAAGATAGGGATGGATTTTTTCAATATCAAAGGAACTAAAGAAGTGCAGGGAAAATCAATAACAGAACAAACTTAAAGGGTTTGTATCTAAATGCACGAAGCATTCAGAGTAAGGTAGACAAAGTGACGCCAAAAAATCCAGGTAAATTGAGTGTCCAAGGAATTTAAACTAGTTAAAGTGGGGAAGGGCTCAGGAGAGGTTATTCAAGATTCAAGAAGATGTACGAGGACAGAGAGTACAGAAAGGAACAAGAGTCGAACATCAAGCCCAGCAGATAAGAGGACAATGATGGGAATGAGGGCAGTCAATGCAGGACTGAGGGTGTTGTACTTAAATACACACAGTATACACAATGCGCTCGTAGTGCAGATTGAAACTGGCAGGTAGGATGTTGTGGGTATCACAGAGACATAGCTGTAAGGGGATCCCGGCTGGGAACTAAATATCCAAGGATACATGTCCTATCAAAAGCTCAGTCAGATGGTCATAGGGGGAAGAGTTGCCTTGTTAGTGTGAAATAAAATTCAATCAATAGCAAGAAGTGATCGACAGTCAGAAGGTGTAGAATCTGTGGGAATATTTGAGGAACCGCAATAAAGAATCTGATGCAGGTTATGTTCAGTTCTCCAAGCCATAATCAGGGTGTGGGGAATAAAATCAATCAGGACACAGAAAAGACATAAACTAAATGTCAGGGTAGACCTCAATGGATAGATGGACTAGGTAGTGCGTCTAAAGAAAAGGATTTCAAGGAATATCCAAGAGATGGTTTTTGGAGCAGCTTGTGGTTGAGCCACTATGCAACAGGCAGGTTTGGATTTAGTGATCTCTAATGAGGCAAACCTGATTAGTGAGTTTAAGGTGAAAGTATCCCTGTGGATAAGGGACCATAATATGATGGAATTCCACCTGTAGCTTGAGAGGGAGAAGCTACAATCAGATGAAACTGTATTTTAGTTGAGTAAAGGGAACTACAAAGACATGAGGAAGGAGCTGGCCAGGGTTGATTGGAAGGGGAGCCGAGCAGGTAAGATGATGGGGCAGCAAACCGCAGAGTTTCTGGGAGTAATTCAGGAAGTAGAGTAGGAATTCATCCCAAAAAAGAAGGAAAAACATACTCAGGGGAGGACAAGGCAATCACGGCTGATAAGGGAGGTCTAGGACAGCATAAAAACAAAAGAAAAGGCATCCAATGTGCTGGAGAACAGTGGGAAGTCAGAGAATTAGGAAGTCTTTAGAAACCTACAGAGGATAACGAAAAAAGCATTAAGGGTGGAGAAGGTGAAATGTGGGGGCATGCTCGCCAGTAATACAAAAGAAGATTGCAAGAGTTTTAGCAGATATATAAAAAGGAAGAGGGAGGCAAAAATAGACATTGGATCACTGGAAAGTGAGGTTGGAGAAAGAATAGCAGGAAATGATGGAATAGCCAAGGAATTGAATCGGTACTTTGCATCAGTCTGCACCATGAATAACACCAGTAGCATTCCAATACTTCAAGACTGTCAAGGGCAGAGGGGAGTGTAGTGTCCATTACTAAGGAGGAGGTACTGGGGAAGCTGAAAGGTCTGAATATGATAATTCACCCAGTCTGGATGAACTACACCCGTGTGTTCTGAAGGAGATCACTGAGGAGAGTGTGGAGGCATTGGTGATGATCTTTAAGGATTCAATGGAGTCAGGGTGTGGAGGTGGAGATTTGGTGGGGGTAAGGGATTAAAAAAATGGCTCACATACCAACCCTGCTTAAGAAGGGAGGGAGGTAGAAGATGGGACATTATAGGCCAGTTAGCCTGGACTCAGCTTTTGGTAAGATTTTAGAATTCAATTGAGGGATGAAATTGCAGAGGACTTGGAAGTGCAATGTTAAAATAAGGCTGAGACAACACGGTTTCATCAAGGGGAGGTCATGCCTGGCAAATCTGTTAGAATTCTTTGAGGAGGCACTGAGCCAGTCAGACAAAGGAGAGTCCGAGGAAGTAATGTATTTGGATTTTCAGAAGGTATTTGACGTAAGATAAGCACCCATAGTGTTAGGGGCA
The DNA here is from genome assembly GCF_047496795.1 of Chiloscyllium punctatum. Lineage (NCBI taxonomy): Eukaryota > Metazoa > Chordata > Chondrichthyes > Orectolobiformes > Hemiscylliidae > Chiloscyllium > Chiloscyllium punctatum. Next base: position 19,499,526 of record NC_092745.1, on the reverse strand, counting down.
ATATACTGGCATGGACTGAGGACTGGGACTGGCAGGTTGGTATAAAGCAGAGAGTGAGGAAAGATGGCAGCTGTTGACGAGTAGAGTTCTGCAGGTGTCAATGTTGGGACCATAACTATTCACGTTATACATGAACAATCTGGATGAAGGAAGTGAAGACATTGTTGCTAAGTTTGCAGGTGACATGAGATAGGTGGAGGGACAGGTAGTGTTGAGGAAGTGGCAAGGCTGAAAAAGGTCCTGGAGAGGCTCGGAGAGTGGGCAATGAAGTGACAGATAGAATACAAGAAGGAATGCAAAGACTGTTTGCTAAATGAGGAAAGCCTTTGGAAATCTAAAGCAGAAACCTCATTCAGGTTTCCCTTCAGGTGAACAGGCAGGTCCAGTTTGTGCTTGGGAAGGTAAATGAAATGTTCGCATTCATTTCAATAGGGCTAGAATACAAGGGCAGAGATGTACTGCTGAGGCTGTGTAAGGCTCTGGTCAGACTGAATTTGGAATATTGTGAGCAGATTTGGGACCCATATTCTAAGAAACAATGTGCTGGCATTGGAGGGATTTACAAGAATGATAATGGGGATGAAGGGCTTGTCATTTAAGGCATGGTTGAGGACTCTGGGTCTGTACTCGATGGAGTTTAGAAGGATGAGGAGGAATCTTATTGAAATTTACAGAATTCTGACAGGCCTGGATAAAGTGGATGCAGAGAAGATGTTTCCAAAAACAGGAGACACTCAGTAACCAAGGCACAGCCTCAGAATGAAGGGCCGACCCATTAGAGCTGTGATGAGGAGGAATTTCTTCAGCCAGAGGGTGGTGAATCTGTGGAACTCATTGCTACAGAGGGCAGTGGAGGCCAAGTCACTGAGTGTATTAAAGACAGAGATAGATAGGTTCGTGATTGTTAAGGGGATGGAAAGTTCCTGTGGAGCAGGCAGGAGAATGGGGGTGAGAATCAAATCTGCAAGGATCAAATGGCAGAGCAGATTCAATGGGTGAATGAGTGATTTCTGCTCCTATTTCTTAAAGTCTTCTGGAGAGTTTCCCCAAAACGCTGGAACACTGAACCCACTGGACTGTGAGCCCTGCTGTAGCTGTTTGTCATCAGAACATTGTCAACAGATAACCAAAGAGTGGAGAGAGTGTGCATTTAGATGGGAACTTCAGAATGCTTCCCAGCTCCTGGAATACCACGAGAGCAGGAGGTGTGGTCAGTGACAGCATTTGGAGCTCCGGGTTTCGGAGCTTGAGCAGCAGCTGGTGTCAGTGCGGAGCGTCCGTGAAGCTGAGAGCTCCGTGGAGAGCACGTTTCTAGATGTGGTCACTCTGCAGCTTCAGAGTATGCAGGGAGAGAGGGAATGGGGGAGCAGCAGACAGTCCAAAAGAACCAGGCAGCTAGTACAGGAATCCCCAGAGTGCCTCCCACTCTCCAACTAGGATTCAGTTCAAAATCCTGATGAGAATGATCGTTCATCTGGGGAGTGCAGCCAGAGACATGTCCCTGGCCCCACGGTGGGGGGCTCAGCTGTACAGGAGGGGACAAGGAAGACTGGAAGAGCGATACTGAGAGGATATTCGAGAGTGAGGACAATCAATAGGTGTTTCTACAGCTGCAGATGGGAATCCAGGATGGTGTGTTGTCTCCCTGGTGCCAAGGTCAAGGATGTCACTGAGCGGCTGCAGAGCACCCTGAGGGGAGAGGGGGAACAGGCAGCAGTCGTAGACCGCATTGGTCCCAGTGATGGATGGAGAAAAAGGAACATCGTCCTGCAGTCAGAAGTTCGGGAGCTCTGGAGGGAATAAGCAGCAGGAACTCAAAATGAGGAATCAGGAGGTGAACACAGGTGACTGTGAGGCTGGAAAGAGGATCCCTGAGGGAGTGCATTAGATTCTTGTGAGGTGGTTTACTCGTGCTATTAGAGAGGGTTTAAACTAACTTGGCAGTGCTGTGGGAGCCAGGAGGGAATGTCAGAGAGGAACACAAAGGAACACAGAATCCTCAGTGCAGTCAATAAGTCACCTCCCAGTGGGAAGGATGTGGAGGAATACAAATGCATGAATTTACAGAGACCTGCAAATATGATAGACTTGTTATAAATGGGCGGGAGGTCTTTAGTTTCTGAATATAGACTGGGATATTCAGGTGAATTTTCAGGTGGCATCAGTGGCGCAGTGATGCCTCAGGTGGGGCAGCACGGTGGCTCAGTGGTTGGTACTGCAGCCTCACAGTGCTAGGGTCACAGGTTCGATTCCAGCCTTGGATGACTGTCTGTGTGGAGTTTGCACATTCTCCCTGTGTCTGCGTGTGTTTCCTTCGGGTGTTCTGGTTTCCTCCCATTGTCCAAAGATGTGCAGGTCAGGTGAATTAGCCATGCTAAATTGCCCATAGTGTTAGATGCATTACTGACAGGGAAATGGATCTGGGTGGGTTACTCTTCGGAGGATCGGTGTGGACTTGTTGGGCCAAAGGGCCTGTTTCCACACTGTAGAGACTCTAATCTAATGATTGGCAGCGAAGAAGGCTGTCTAAGAATACAATGGAATCTTGAGCAACTGGGCCAGTGGGCTGAGGAATGGCAGATGGAGTTCAATTCAGATAAATGTGAGTGCTGTATTTTGGTAAGACACAAGAGATGGGTGAGATCCCAAAAAAATATTTCAGGTCAGCATTTATTGCGGAGAAAGCGAGGGGATTTGGAAAAATAGTGATGTCTTGAAAAGAGATCACACACAAAAGAGGAGACGCTCAAGATCTGAAAACTCACAAAGGTAGGAGATAAACCGTAGGACCTGATCATGTGTATCCCAGAGCATTGTGGGAAACTAGGGAAGAGACTGCTGGGCTCCTTGCTGAGAAATGTGTATCACTGACAATCATGGGTAAGGTGCTGGAGAACCAGAGAGGTTGGCTAATGTTATGCCATTATTTAAGAAAGACTGTAAGGAAAAGCCAGGGGAACCATAGACCAGTGAGCCTGATGTCAGTGCTGGGTAAGATGTTGGAGTGGATTCTGTGGGATAGGATTTACATTCTTTGGATAATCTATGTGGTTTTATGCATAGGAAATCATGTCTCCTGAATTTGATTGAGGAGGTGACAACGAAGATTGATGAAGACAGAACAGTAGAAATAGTCTATATGGACTTCAGTAAAGTTTTTGACAAGGTTCCACATGATAGACTGGTTAGTAAGGTTAGACCACATGGGATCCAGGGGGAGTGAGCCGTTGGGATAAAAAAAATTAGATTGAAGAGAGGACACAGAGAGTGGTGGTAAAAGGTTGCTTTTCAGACTGGAGATCTGTGAATAGCTGTGTGCCACTAACATTGGTGCTGGGTTCACTACTTTTATCATTTAAAGATATGATTTGGATGTGAATATAGGAGTTACAGTAAATTTATAGATGATATCAAAATTGGTGAGATAGTGGATAGTAAAGAAATTCATCTCAGGGTACAGCGGGACCTTTATCAGATGGGGAAATGGGCAGAGGTGTGCCAAATGGAGTTCAGTTTAGATAACTGTAGGATGTTGCATTTTGGAAAGGCAACCCAGGGCAGAACTGATACAGTGGTAGGGCCCTGTGGGGTGTTGCTGAACAAAGAAACCTCAGAGTGAAGATGCAAGTGCGTTATTACTTGAAAGTGTGGTCACAGGTAGACAGGGTGAAGAAGAAGTTGTTGAGTACACTTGCCTTTATTGATCACTGCTTTGAGTATAGGAGTTGGAACATCATGTTGCAGCCATACAGGAGATTAGTGAGGCCACTTTGGAAATAGTGTGAACAATCATGATCACCTCGCAAGAGTAAGGATGCTGTTAAACTTAAAAAGCTGCAGAAAATACTTACAAGAACATGGCCAGGAATTGGAGGGTTTGAGCTATAGGGAAAGGCTGAAGAAACTGGGCCTATTTTTCATGCAGCATCGATGGCCTAGGGGTGACCTTATAGATGTTTATACAATCATGATGGGAACATGAATAGTAAGGGTTTTGAGGGATGGAAGCCAAATGCTGGTTAATACGATGAGGTCAGTCTAGGATATCTGGTTATCATGGACAAGTTGAACTGAAAGGTCTGTTGACTCCATGACTATGAGAGGCTGGAAAAGTTGAGACTTTTTATTCTGACGCTTAAGAGTATGAGAAGTGAACTTATAGATGTTTATAAAATCATGAGGGCCATAGAAAATGTGAATAATTCGGGAAGAAGGTGAAGTTTTGTAGAAATGGCAAAAAAATTCCTGAAAATCAATCCAGGGATGAGGAACATCAGTTATACAGATTGATTGGAGAATTTGGGACTGTCTTCTTCGGAGAAGGTTGAGAGGAGATTTGTTTGAGGAATTAAAACCATGAGGGGCCTGGACAGAGTAAATAGGGAGAAAATGTTTCCAATTGAGAAAGGATTGAGACCAAGAGACCACAGACTGAAAGTAATTAGTGAAAGTAGCAAAAGTGAGATGGGGAACAACATGTTCAGCCAGTGAGTTGGTTAAGGTGTGGAATGCACTGCCTGAGAGTGTGGTGGAGGCAGCTTCAATTGAAACATTCCGAAGGGAATGAGACTGTTATTTGAAAAGGAACAATGTGCAGGGTGACAGGGAGAAGGCAGGAGAATGACACTCTGTAAATTGCTCATTCAGAGAATCAGTACAGACAGGATTGGTGGAATGCCTCCTTGTGCACAGTAACAATTCTGCGATTGTGTGATTGAGCAGAGTTAAAGCTGGGGGAGGTGGGAGCTCGGTGTCTCACTGTGCTGCTGCTGGTGCTGCTGCTGCTGAGGTCAGTGAGATCAGAGACTGGGACAGGGAGCCAGAGCTCACATCAAACTCTGCTCGTGTCTGTCACACTGAGACTGACAGGAGGCTACTCACTGATTTCACTCCATGCTGCAGGAATGGGACCACAGGCTGCAAATGGACAGAGCTCCTTCACACGGTGAGTAAAACTGACTGACTTATATCTTGCTGCTTAAAGGGGGCAATGGGACAAAAGAAATACAGCTGGACACCCTGTTCGACACAGTGCTCCTCAATCAACCATTTCATTCACTGCAGCTCCCCAATAACACCTTCAACAATTCAGCAACATTATTTTAGAAAGTGTGTTTCAGTATTGACAGGGTTAATAACGGAGGATTGAGGTTTACTTACTCAGTCTGAGCTTGGTTCCTTTACCGAATGTGAACCACAGTGAGAGCTCCCAGTGCAGAGGCTGTACAAAAACCTCTACTCTCTGCTTCCCCCAATCACTCTCAACCTCTCCCTGTCTCCCAGTCTCTCGTTCACTCTCAACTACTTTCTAACCCTCTCTGTCTCTCTCTCATTCATGTGTCTTTCTGTCTCTGTCTCTCTCTGTGTCCAGCGGGTCTTGGGAGCTTTATGAAATTATTTTTCGATATTAAATCTTCACACGTGGCCATGGAGTGTAAGAGGGAAACTTGAGGCCTTCAAGTGAGTGGTGGACAGCACAGGGACTGGAGTGTGTAGTGGACAATGACAATCCCAGCATGGGGTAATTTGTTCAGTTTCATTTATATCTAATTGTGGACGTGTCATTTCAGACTGTGTGTCCATTATTATACATTTTATATAACTGATTCATGTGTCAGTGCACGAGGTGGTGCTGTGTGTCTTGAGGTTTTTGTATGGCTTTGTATCACTGTGTAGAGTGGAGCTGCTATAGTAGTGGTTCTGACAATAATAGTCAGCGACATCCTCATTCTGAACGTTGCTGATTGTCAGGGTGAAACTGGTCCCTGATCCACTGCCGGTGAATCGATCAGAGACTCCTGTGAATCGATTTGTTGCAGAATAGATCAGGAGAGAGGGTTTCTGACCTTCTCGCTGCTGGTACCAAGCAAGGTAGCTGCTAATACTTTGACTGGCCGTACAGGTGATGGTTGCGGTCTGGCCCAGTCCCACTGACAGCACTGGGGGAGACTGGGTCATGGTGAAGTCCCCATTGATACCTGAGGGGTCAGAGAGAAACACAGTGAAGTCAGAACTGTCACAGAAAGAGCCGGTCAAATGAGATATTGTCGGAGACACTGAGCATTGCTCTTGTTTCAACATTTTCCCTTCAATCACAAGTCAGTGGAATTGGAGTGAAATGGAGAGCAGCTAAAGATTCAAGTATAAGGAGAGAGATTTGTACCTGCGACACAGAATGCCAGGGGCCAGATCAGCTGGATGTGTGAAATCATGGTGTGTGCTCCTGTCTCTGTGCCTGGTTCCTGATAAACTCTCCCTTCACTGGGCTCTGCTTTATAAAGCTGCAGCCTGTGAGAGTCTGACTGGGTGTTCCTCAATATGTAAATGGCATTAGGCAGAGAGAGCCACGTCAGCACCTCACACTTCCTCTTCTCTCTCTCTCTCTCTCTCTCTCTCTCTCTCTCTCTCTCTCATCCTTCCTTTTCATACTTCCTTTCTCCCTTTTCCCTTTTTTCTCTATCTCATCTTTCTCTTGTATATATTCATGTTATTCGTTTACTTTCTCCCTCTCTTTCTATTTCCGTCTCCGTCTCCGTCCTCTCCCAATTATATAACCATTTATATCTTTCCCTTTTTCCATGTATGTTTGACACTCTGTTTATCTCCCTTTCCTTCTGTGTTGGTTGGTCTCTCTCTCTCTTTCTTATCATTCATTTTTCCCCTTCACTTATATGACTAACTATTTCCTCACTCATGCTTTCCTATACCCTCAATCTCTAATTGCCTCACTCTATCTTTGTCTGTCTCCCTCCCTCTGGTCGCTCTATAACTGATCTCTATAACAGGTGTTATTCCAGGAAAATGGAACAGTGAGTCCTGGGACAGCAATTAAATGCCTCGCCATCTCTCACTCAATCTCACAATGTACACTTGCGGCCTCTCTCTCTCTCTCTCTCTCTCTCTCTCTCTCTCTCTCTCTCTCTCTCTCTCTCTCTCTCTCATATATCTTATATCTTCTGTTTCTCTCTCAATCAGAAGTTCAATTACGTGACTAGCATTTAATAAGTCTGTACTGGTCATCAATGCTCTAGCAACATCAATCCCAGCTTGGCATTGAGGGAGAGGATCAGCCATGGTCATATTGAATAACAGAGCAGACTCACAGGGCCAATCCCTAACCCGAACCTTAAGCCTAACCCTAACCCTAACCCGAGCCCTACTCCTGCTCTCTGTTTCTATCTCTGTATGTCTGTGTAATCTCTAACCTCTGCCCCTGGATATTGATCCCTCTATTCATGGAAAAAGTTGCCTTCCTGTCCACTCTATCCCTGCCCCTCATAATCTTTTTGCCCTTCAGCAGGTTCCCTCTCAAACTTCACTGCTCCAAGAAAAACAATCCTGGCCTTTCCAATCCTTCCTCATAGCTCACACCCTCCTGGGAAATCTTTGCACCCTCTTGAGTACAGTCATATCCTTCTCATAATTTGGTGACCAGGACCTGTCTGCGTGTCTGTCTCTCTCTTTCATGGATTGCCTTTACTCTTTGTCTCATACTTACTCTATCTCTCTCTCTGTCTCTCTCTCTCTCTCTCTGTCCGATCTGTCTGAGTCTCACTGTCTCATACTCTATCTTGCTCTATCTCTATTCTTTCACCCCACCATCTCTGCCTCTCTCTAACACTCTCTCTCCCCCTTTTACTCATCTTACACTGCCTGAGACTCTTTATCCCGCTCCCTCTCACTTTCACACCCTGTCCTTCTATGTCACTCTCGCCAACAATCTCTCTCTCTCCCCCTCTCACTCACTCTGTCTCCCTCTCTCTGTATTTCTCCAGCTCTACCTCACTAATGGATGTTAACCCTTGACACCAGGAGTATGTCTACACCGAGAATAAAGCCCCATTTCCCACATTGACCAGGGTTTGGCCTCTCTCAGGAAGATGGTCAGATTCTTGTGAAATGAAGGGCAATTCTGTGCTGCTGACCTATTCTTACTGGGGAATCGTTTGTACACAATCCTCATTCCATGAAGGCCCAGCAGAGACAGGACATCCTCAGGCCATCAGTGTGAGCTGGAGGGATAGGACAGGCTCTGACCCATTGACCCATCCTGTCCATTCACAACATATTCCAATCCTTTCCCCTCACCTTCCCCTTCCATTGTTAAGCTCCAGTTTTACTGGTATAAGGATTGGACTTTCACACATTTACTATAGAAAGGAAATGGGCCCCACACTCACTCCGGTATTCATGTCCCACTGGACTGTCCAGTGGAGACCAGTAAGCATGGAATGTATTCCCAATGAACTCTCCAGTAGAGACCTTTAAACATCGGCCTCTTTGCCACTGGAGCCTCCAATGGAGACCAGTAAAAATCGGTCTATTTCCCACTGAATGCTGCAGAAGAGACTAGTTAACATAGACCTTGTTCCTGCTGGGCCCTCCAATAGAAACAAGGAGAGAAAGGCCTCCATTTCTTTGAACTCTCCAGTACAGATCAGTAAATATGGACCAGCTTCAAATTGGACCCTCCAATACAGACCAGTAAACATGTGACTCTTTGTGACTGGATCCTCCAATACAGACCAGTAAACAAGGAGGATATCATTGCCTTTGCAAGATTGAACTTCGGAATGAGGAGCAGGAATAGGTAATTCAGCACTTCAAACCCGTTTGCTATTTAACATGATCATGGCTGATCTTAACCTCCTCTCCACTTTCCAGACTGCTGCCAATTGCCCTCGAGCCTGCTTTTCATCAGAAAGATATCTGTTTCTTTCTTGAATCTGTTGATTGATTCTGCCTCTACTGTACTTGAAGAAGAGGGGGAGTGGGGAGGGGGATGGGAGAGCTGGGGGGTGGGTGTTGCACACTGACTTCAACAGATTCGCAACCCTCTGAGAGAAGGAGTTGAAATGGAACAGATTCCATACAGTCTGGAACCAGGCCATTCAACCCAACAAGCCCACACCGAACCTTCAAAGAGCATTCCACCCAGAGCCATTCTGGAACCCTTTCCCTGTAACCCGACATTTCCCATGACTAATGAATCTAACCGACACTTTCCTGGACACTGTGGCTAAATTAGCATGGCCAATCCTCCGAATGTGGGCATCATTCGACTGTGGGAGGAAATCGGAGCACGCAGTTAAAACTCTCACAGGCAGGGGGAGAATGTACAAACTCCATACTGTCGCCCAAGGATGGAATCGAACCTGGGTCCCTGACACTGTGAGGTATCAGTGCTCAGCACAGCACCACTGCGCCACCTGCAGCTTCGGCTCATCCCATTTTTAAACATACCTCCTCTCACTCTATATCTGTGACCTATTGTTCAAGACTGGCCCACAAGAGGGAACATCTGTTCCATGCCTGCCCAATCAATCCCCTTTTGCATCTGACATACTTCACCCAGATTCTCCCTTCATACGACTGAATTCCAGTGAGTACAAAATCTAGCTCTTCAACCATTCCTCATATGACAGCCCTTTCATCCCAAAGATCAGTCTGGTGAACATCCTCTGAACTGCATCCAGTGCCACCATATCCTTCACCAAGGAAGGAGACCACAACTGGACACAATGCTTCAGATGTGGTCTCACCAATGCCTCATAGAGTTGTAACAATATTTCTTTATTTCTGTAATCCAGTCCTTTTATATTAAATACCAAGATTCGAATTGCTGCAAGAATTGCCAACATTCCAATTCCATGGGACTCAATTGGAACCTCTAACAGAGATCAGGAAACATGTGCTTCCATCCCACTGGAATGTCCAATGGGCATCAATAAGCCTGGGCCTCTTTCCCACTGGACCCGTCAGTATTGGAGCTTCAAATCCCACATCCTCTCCATCACAAAGGTCTCTTATTTCAAACTTAAAAACATTGTCCTTCTCTGCTCTGCATCAGCCTCTTGACCACAGAAACTCTTATTCCTGCTCATCCCACCTGCAAACTCCATCATTCTGATGTCCTCTCTCAGCTTACTCCATCTGTGCTCCATAAATTCCAAACTCTCTGAAATGGAGTGGCCCCTTCCCTGTCTCACACCAAGGAGGAGATGGACAGATTTGATATTAGTAATTAGTTGAAAGTTTACGGAGAGTGGGTGTGGTCAGAATTGGTCAAATTGATGACGGCTCCTGCAGTTGAATATCCTGCTGGCAGGCTCGAGCCTTTTGCACACAGAATGGAGAAATGTGTATGGTAGGAATATATTGTACAGCTTCACAGAACTAAACCTCAGCATCAGATGTCCCTCAGGAGGGGAGATAGAATGTTCAGGGTCCTGAGCGCCATTTCCCAGCCCAGGCAGTTTGCCTCCCAGTGAATGAATGAGGTGCCAGTTTGGAGCCCAGGTTAGGGGCAGTCACTACTGTGGACCCAGGTCTACAAGGGGCAGCTGGAGATCGAGCGGAAAAGGAAAGATTTGCTGTGTTATTGGGAGAGAGGCGGGCAGTGGGAATAATTGGACCACTCACAGACACGATGGGCTGAATGGCCTCCTCGTGGGCGAGGGGGAGCAGATTTAGGAACTGAATAGAGAAGGAACTTCTTCACCCAGAGGGTTGCGAATCGATGGAGTTACCCGCCCAGTGATGTGGTTGAGGTTTCCTCATTAAATGATTTTCAAGCGAAGGCAGGTAATTTTTTGAACAGTAAACGAATCAAGGGTTTTGGTGAAAAGGTGGGTAAGGGGGAGCTGAGGCCATGAAAAGATCAGCCATGATCTTACTGAATGGCAGAGCAGACCGAGAGGCCAGAGAGCCTGCTACTGCTCCATTTTTAATGTTCTTATGTGCTGTCAGATTCCAGAGAGTGCAGACAGTTCACAGTTTTTCCCCATCTCAGTAACAAACGTCCAGCTGCTCCGAGCTCCTTCTTTCACTTCCTCTCTTGGTGAAGTTTCAACCTTGCGATCTGACAGTCTTTGCAGTTATTCTTTACACTGGGGCTTTCCGCTGTGGTCAGAATCTCTAAGAATAAGTGTCCAATCAGTGACAATCACAGCAGCTCAGAGCAGTCAGGACTGAGGAACCAGGCTCACTGTGAAACACATTGGGAAGATTAAAGCCATCCTCTTCAGCTCCCGGTTCAAACTCCATCCCTCTCCCTGAGCACTGTCTGCTGCTCAACCAGACTCTTTACAAAAACAGAATACCTCAGCAGATCAGGTCGCATCTGGGGTAAGAAATCAGAGTTAACCTTTTGGGTCAAATGACCCTTCTTCAGAACAGTTCTGAGAAGATTCACTTGTCCCAAAATGTTAACTCTGCTTTCTGTCCACAGTTGGTGCCAGACCTACTGAGCTTTTCCTGCAATTTCTGTTTTTGTTCCTCATTTGCAGCATCTGCAGCTTTTTCAGCTTTTATTTAGTACCAGATTCCTTACAATCTTGGCCTCATCTTTGAGGCTGATCTGAGCCCCAAATCCTCCCCATCACAGAGATCACTCACTGAAAATCTTGGTCATTTCTTTGGGACTCCAAACGTGATCATACTAATGTCCTGGACCACATCACGGCCACTGCCCTCTGTAAACGTCAGCTCATCCCAAACTCTGCTGGCCATATCCGAGCTCGCAACAAATCCCATCTATATCCCCCACTGTCCTCACTGACCTACGCTGGCTCCCGGTCAAACAACACCTCGATTTACAAATTCTCGTCCTTGTTCTGAAGTACCTCCTTGTCCATCCACCCTCCCCATCTCTGTAACCTCCTCCTAGCAGCCTCACTCAGTGTGGTCAGCAATCTTGGATATATGGCTCTCTGTTTCTTCATCCAAGTCATTGAGAAATATTGTGAAATGCTAAAGTCCCAGGATGGATCCCTGGGCACACCATTATTCACCTCTTGCTCATTGGAGGACACACACATTATTCCCTCACTCTGTCTCCTATCTCCAAACCAATTCCTAACCCAAGGCAAATGTTTTTTCTCTCATTCAATATGTTTCCCCGTTGATGAACAGTCTCTCAAACAGTGAAAGTCGGAGCAGGAATAGGCCATTAAGCCCTTTGAGCCTGTTCTGCCATTTAATATGATCATGGCTGAGCATCCAACTCAGTTGCCTGTTTCTGCTTCCTCCCCATACCCTTTGATCCCTTTCATTCTAAGAACTGTATCGTGCCCTTTCTGGAAAACATTCTGTGATTTGAGCAGAACTACTTTCAGTGACAGAAACTCCTCCAGGCTTCCTGTAGAATGAAAACATTTCTCTCCATATCAGCCCTAAATGTCCTTTCCCGTATCCTTAAACTTGAATACTTGATTCTGGACTCCCTCGTCATCAGGAACATCCTGACTTGTCCTGTTAGGATTTTCGAGTTTTCAGTGTGACTCCTCTCAATGTTCTAACCTCCAGTGAATGTAATCCGAACTGATCCAGTTTCTCAACAGATCTAAGTGCTGTCATCCCAGGAATCAGTCTGATAAACATTCACTGCCCAGCCCCCACAGCCAGAACATCATTCCTCAGATAAGGAGACCAAAACTGCACACAATACAATCATAAAATCACACAGCACAGACATTGTACGTGTACCAGTCAAACCACACTAAACCTGCAATCATCCAACTTTCCAGCACAAGAGCCATAGCTTTAAATGTTATGATATTTCAAAGGTGCATCCAAGTACTTTTTAAACGTCACCTCAACCGCCAGCCCAGACAATGCATACCAGACCCCCATCACCCTCTGGGTGAAAATCTCCTCTTCAAATCACCGCTGAAGCTCCTGTATTTCACATTGAATGTGTGCCAATTCTGAGTAAGGGGAATAACTGCTTTCTATTCATTCTCTCCATTTCCCTCATACCTCTATCAGGTCCCCTTCAACTTTCTCTGCTTCAAAGAAAACAACCCAAGTTTATCCAACCTGGCTTCATCACTGAAATGCTTCATCCCAAGCAACATCCTTGTGAATATCCTCTGCAACCCTTCCAGTACAATCCCATCCTTCTGATCGCGTGGTGACCAGAACTGCACACACTACTCCAGCTGTGGCCTAACCAAAGTTCTGTATAGCTCCAACATATCTGACCTGGTCTTCTCATCTGTACCTGAAATGATAAAGGTAAGTGTTCTGTCTACCTTCATAAATACTTTATTTACCTGTTACATCTTCCAAAGTTCATCACCTCACATTTTTCAGGGGATAGTTCCATCTGACTCTGATCTGCCCATCTGACCAATCCAGTTAGATCCTCCTGTAACCTAAGACCTTCTTCCTCACTGTCAACCATCTGCCAAACCTCGTATCATCTACAAACTCAGTCATCATCCACTCACCCCCACCCCTCACCTCTCACATTCTCTTTTTTCTTGTTTCAATACATCCTGAACAATAAGGGACCCAGCACTGATCCCTGTGGATCCCACTGCACATTGGGCCCAGTTACACAAACAACTTTCTGCCTCCACCCTCTGTCTCCTGTCACTGAACCAGTTTTGGTTTGAATATTCCAGGTGTGGTCTCACTAAGGCCCATACAATTACACCAAGACATCCCTGATCCTGTACTCAAATCCTCTCACTATAAAGGTAACATATCATTTACCTTCTGAACTGCCTGCTGGACCTGCACGCTGACTTTCAGTGACTGGTATACACGGGCACAAGCATCTCTGCATCTTCTTCACAGCTACCCCTCCCACCCAGCTTTGTGTCATCTGCAAACTTGGAGATATTACTCTTAAGCTGCTTCATCTAAACCATGAACAAATGTTGTGAATAGCTGGATCCAGGCCTGTGGTACCCTTTCAGAAAAAGGTTTGTTTTTCTTTTACTCTTTGTTTCTTGCCTGCCAACCAATTCTCTATCCATCTCAGTACACTGCCCCCAGTCCCATGAGTCTCACTTTCATACGATAATTTCTACTGTGGGACTTAATACAACCTTCTGAATGTTCCAGATAAACCACATCCATAGGCTCCCCCTTGTCAAATCCGCTCAATACATCCTCAAACAATTCCAGTCAATGTGTTAAGCATGATTTCCATTTCACAAACTATGTTGACTCTGTCTAATCCTGTCACCATATTCCATGTGCTCAGTGATTAAATCTTTCACAACGGACTTGAGTATTTTCCCCAATACCAATGTCAGGCTGATGGGTCTCAGATGCCCAGTATTCTCTCTCCCTCCCATTTTAAACAGTGATGTTACATTCGCAAGTCACTGGGAACTGTTCCAGAATCTATATAATCTTGAACATCAATGGTTCCGGCAATTCCTAAAATAATCTGAAATGTAGGTTATTGGTCCCTGCGGATTTATCAAACCTTATTCCCATAAATTTTCCAAAACCATTTCCCGAATACAACTAATTTTCTTCAGTACTGCTCTCAGTTTATACCCTGTCTTCCCAACATGTTTCAAATGTATCTGAGTTTTCCATTGTGTACAAAGATCCAGAATGCAGAAAACGCAGAAATTTCCTTGGCTCTTGTCAGTGGTACTTGTCAATATACTTTCTTCAAATCAATTTTCGATAGGAATGACGCACTACCCACCATTTAAATGCAATCTTCTGACCTGGGAATAGGATACAAATCCATCTTTGTGACTAAATTCACTTTCCTATGGTGTACACAGAATCAAAATGAAACATCTGGCTGAGGAACCGAACAAGAGAACTCCAATTACTCTTACAATTCAATCAGAGGACCCTCTCCCGTTTGTGATCAGTAATTTGCTGATTTTTAGGTGGTTTGAATCACCCCCACATCTCTAGTTCTGCAAATAGACTTACTTAAATATGTGAAATAAAGAAGGCAGTAGACAGGTTCAGGGCAAAAGATGCTCTGTGTTTATTCAATACACAAGATAAGTATAATGCAAGAACAAATGCAAATGTAATAAACAGTGAAATTAACACTATCAATGATATTGACGAAAATAATGAAATACACTGTCAAAGTAAACACTTGTAGAAGTGTTACTAATTTACACACAGGACGGTAATTAAATACAGGATAAAATTAAACACTGGTTAAACACTATTAGAAGTCCGAGCTGGAAAAGCACAGCAGTGCAGGCAGCATTTGAGGAAAATGAGAATTGATATTTTGGGCATAAGCCCTTCATCAGGAATGTTGAGGCTGTGGGAAGGGGGCTGAGAGACAAATAGGAGGGTGGGGGTGGGGATGGAGGGAAGGTAGCATGGAAGGCGATAGGCAGATACAGGTGAGAGGTGATCGTGACAGAGGGGAGGGTGGAGTGGATAGGTGGGATGGCTGATTGGAGGGTTGGATGTGGGTTGAGGTGGAGGAAGGTGAGATGAGGAGACTGGTGAGGTCTGTGTTGATGCCATGTGATTAAAGGGTCCCAAAGCAAAAGATAAGTCATTCTTCCTCCAATCATTGGATAGCTTGGGTTTGGCAGTGGAGGAGGCCCAGCATGTCTTTGTTTGTCTTTGGCAGAGTGAGAGTGGGAGTTGAAGTGGCTGGTCACAGGGCAGTGGGGTGATTTAGTGCGTGTGTCCCAGAGACGTTCTCTAAAACATTCTGTGTGTCCTCCACTGTCCCCCTCACCACATTCCTGATGAAGGGCTTATGCCCAAAAAGTCATTTCTCCTGTTTGTCAGACCTGCTGTGCTTTTCCAGTGCCACACCTTCCAACTCTGATCTCCAGCATATGCAGTCCTCACTTTCTACAATTACAAGCGAAGCAGTTTTGATCACAGAAACTTTAATCAGGCTTCCTACCCTTGGGGTCCGAATGCACTGACACCACCCTCCATCTCCTCCCTGCGAGCTCAGAGGGAAACCTTCGGGTCTCAGGATTTTCAGCTCACCACTGAGGAAAGTACAGGTTTAAAATGTATCCTGTTGCTGAGGTTCTCACTGTTGGTTCTCTTGGCTCAGAACAGGCCTGTGTCATGGAAGGTCTTGTTCAGATAGCGTTTGGGTGGTTTTCCCACTCTCGGGTGTCCTTTGTTACAATGATGCTCTTGGTTTGGTGTCTGGATTCAGCTTCTCTGTTCGGCCTCTGTGGTTCTTGGTTCTAAAGCTGCTTGTTGGTAGTGTGTGTTCGTAGTCGGAGGTTGTAAAAGTTAGTTTTAGCCAAGAGAATGTGTTCTGGTTGGTGTCCCGTTCAGAGTTGATGTGTAAACTGGAATTCCAGGCAGAACTATAGTTCCAGGCAGCCATTTTTTACAAAAAAATCCAGGGTTTTAGATGATAGTGACTTTTGCTCAATCCAACACAAGAGAACTCCAATTACTCTGACAGTTCAATCAATTGATTCTCCAACAAATATTGAGCTTCATTTGTTACTTTGGCTTGTATCTCTGGTTTTAACTAAAATGGGTTTTGTTTTATTGGGTCTGAATAACCTACATCCCCGTCATGTTCAATTAATCTGGGACACCTAAGTGTATCTTTTAAAGACCATGTATCAGTGCAGAGTTAGGCCATTCAGCCCATCAAGTCTGCTCTTCCATTGGATCATAGTTGATTAGTTTGTCAACCCCATTCTCCTGCCTTCTCTCCATTACCCTTGATCCCTTTACCAATCAAGAATCCATCTATCTCCGTCTTAAATACACTCAATGACTTGGCCTCCACAGCATTCTGGGGCAATGATTAACCCACAGATTAACCACTCTCTGGATGTAAAATCTCCTCCTCATCTCAGTTCCAAAGGATGGTCCCTTCAATCTGAGGCTGCGCTCTCAGGTCTCAGTCTCTCTGCCAAGTGGAAACATCTTCTCCATGTCTACTCTATCCAGGCCTCTCAGTATACTGTATATTTCACTGAGATTCCCCCTCATCCTTCCAAACTCCATCGAGTACAGACCGAATACAAACCCCAACCACTCCTCACACAAACGTCTTTGTATTCTCTGAGCAATCTCACTCTGTCCCTCTGTTGATCTTCCAGATACAAAAATGCCGTGTCTGAATTCTTTAATATATCTGAATTTATTCACATCATAGGAGGAAGTTCACTTTGGAAATTGTCCAATTATCTTTGGCTCACACACCTTTTCTCATCCCCTCCTCCATTTTACTCACTACGTGACACACCTGTACACGACCGAATGGTTGCTCAAAAACTGGGAGAGGAATTAAGAATGCTGGTTCAATAACATGTTGAGGTTTACCTATAACTTGACAAGTTTTTTTTTAAATGATTCATCTTGTGTAATGTGAGCATCACCAGCTGGTCAGCATTTGTTGCTTATCCCCAGTTGCCCAAGGCCAGCATTTATTGCTAATCCCTAGTTCAACTCTTTTGTCCATGTTTTAACCAATCTGAAATGAAGCCAGGAGCTGAGTGACCCTGGTGGAACACAAACTGGGCATCACTTGAGCAGGTTATTGCTGAGCAGGTGCTGATTGATAGCACTGTTGATGACACATTCCACCACTTTCCTGATGATCGAGAGGAGACTGGTGGGGCGGTAACTGGCTGGCTTGGATTTGTCCTGGTTCTATGTACAGGACATAGTTGGGCAATTTTCCACATTGTCGGGCAGATGCCAGTGTTATAACTTTCCTGGAACAGCTTGGCTAGGGAAGTGGCAAGTTCTGGAGCACAACTCTTCAGTTTTATTCCCAGAATATTGTCAGGGCCCATAGCCATGGCAGTACCCAATGCCTCCACCCATTTTTTGATAACACGTGGAGTGAATCAAATTGACTGAAGACGGTTATCTTTAATGCTGAGGACCACTGGAGGAGGCCAAGATGGATCATCCACTCAGAACTTCTGGTTGAGGATTTCTGCAAACGTTTCAGCCTTATCTTTTGCCCTGATGTGTTGGACTCTTCCATCATTGAGGGTGGGGATATTTGTGGAGCCTGCACATCCAGTGAGATGTTTAATCATCCACCAGTACTCATAACTGGATGAGACAGGACTGCAGAGCTTAGACCTGATCCATTGGTTGTGGGATGTCTAATACTGTCTGTCACTTGCTGCTTGTGCTGCTTGGCATGTAAGTAGTCCTGTTTGGTGGCTTCACCAGGTAAATACCTCATCTTGGTGAATGACTGGTGCTGCTCCTGGTATGCCCTCCTGAATTCTCCATTGAACCAGTGTTGATCCCCTGGTTTGATGATAATGGTTGAGTCGTGGCTGATGCACAATTCTGCTGCTGCTGATGGCCCACAGTGCCTCGTGGATGCCTATACTGAGTTTTGAGATCAGTTGTAGGTCTGTCCCACCATTCTTCATCTGGGAGTCTATGGTTGGGTGGGAGGGGGGGTCTCCACTTCCTCATCAGCGCTCCATTCTGAAGGTAACAACACTCTGAAACCCCTCCAGCCTTGACCTCAGAATGAGCTGACTGTGCTCATTTATTTCACTCAGGATCTGCTTTTTCGATCTGCTGTAATTAGTGACATCAAAGCAAACACGCCAGCTGGGTTATCTTCACCCTTTCAGAATGTTTCAGCGATTCTTTTACTTGCTGTGATGTCACGTCAGCCCTTATTGCTGAATTTTGTTTAATGATTGCCCTAGTTACCTCACACAAAGGAGAGAGAGACCAGGAACCTGTTCCTGTCATTGTTCTGTTTGTTGGCCCTCCTTTGCACATTCTGTAATTATTGGGGAAGCTACTGCCTTTAGTCCTGGCAAATCATTCTCCAAAAGGAAATCGACTCCTTCAACAGGGAATGTTTTCTCCTGATAACAAATCACATTCCAGTTGTACTTTATATAGTCGAAGTCGAATAAATTCTCCATCAATCCCATTGATTAATACCTCTCTGGAGGGAAAATCAATTCTTTCTCCAGTAAAAATGACTGTGTTGCCCCTATATCTCTCAGTTTGGTTCTTAGTTTATCTGAAGAAAAAGGAGTCACCATTCCTTTTGATAAAAGTCGTGTCCACCTCTCATCTACCCTCCAAATTCCTTTCCTAATGACAGAACTCACCTCCAGCCTTTTTGTTATAGTTACAGCTACAACCTGCTCGATGTGACTCTCTGTTTGTATTTCCTCCTCTGACTCAATTTTATTAACTCCCATAAATCTCCTGGGTCTACCTCACAGCTTTCAACATTCCATACGCACATGGCCCACCTTATTCCCAGAGAAACATTCAGTTTCTGAGCATCACTTCCACCGTCAGCAATTTCTTTCTTAATCTGAGGAGGAGTCTTTTGACTGTACCCTACTGTCCATTCTCTCCCCTGGCTACCTGCTTCAACACACTCTCCCAACTTTTATTTTACTCCCATTTCTGGGCCTGATGGCAATAAGGTTTCTGGATCAGTCTCCCATCAGGTGACTTCTCCACCTCCTGATGCTGCTTGGCTTGTTGTGCTCTTCCAGCCTCCTGTTTGTCTACTTTGGATTCCAGCATCTGCAGGGTTTTGGCTTTAATGAAGTCTATAATCATGAGCCATTCTAGCTGCTTGTCTTACTGTTGTTCCTCTTCAGTCTTCTACGTGAATTCTGTTTCTAGACGGGAAGGAAGTTTTAAATCCTTCTCAAAGAATAATTTCTCTGACAGCATGGTAAGTATTCTCAGCCTATAATGGTCTTATCCACCTGTCAACATTATTTTGTTGAATTGTCTCAAACTCAGTAGAAGTTTGTGGAGACTGTTTCTGTATGTTCTGAAACATCTGTCTGTATGCTTCTGGGATCAATGCATACGTGCTATTCACCTTTTAACTTCCTCGTGATCCTGAGATAGTTCCTCTGGCAGGGATATAGAAACTTCTTCTGCTTCCCAAGTTCATTTTGCATTGGCAAGCTCCATTGTTGTTCCTTGCCTCGCCTGTTTAAATATCTTCTCAAAAGACATCAAAAGTACCTCCACCTCCTTCTCTTCATAGTTATAAAGTCATACAGCAAACAAACAGGCCCTTCTGCCCATCATGCCAATGCCGATCAGTGAACACCAAACTGCACTAATCCCATTTACCTGCACTTGGTCCATCGCCTTCCATTCCCTGGCATTTTATGTGCTCATCTGGATGTGTCTTAAATATTGTGAGAGGAGCTGCCTCCACCACCTTCTCAGGCAGCACATTCTATATTTCTACAACGCTCTGGGGAAAGAAAACAATCCTCAATTCCCCTCCAAATCACCTTTTCATCACATTAAGCTTATTCCCTCCGGTCAAGGATATGTCTGCCGTGGGGAAAAGATGATCACGATTGACTTTGTCTGTGTCTCTCAGAATTTTGTATACCTTAATCAGATTCACCACCCACTTCCACCACGCCCCCACCCCACCCTCGCCATCCTTTCTCTGCTCCACAGGAAACAAACCCAGTCGATCCAGTCTCTCTCCTCATAACTATCACTTTCCCTCCCAAGCAACATCCTGTAAATCTCCTCTACACCCTCTCCACTCCAATCATGTTCTTCCAACAGTGTCCTGACCAGAACTGTACACAGTGTTCCACATATGGCCTAACCAATGCTCTGTAAAATAATAACAAGACTTCCTTACATCCTACATTCTACACCCTGGCTAGTGATGGCATGCATCCCATGTGCCTTCTTCACCACCCTGTCTGGCTGTGCTGATACCTTCCGGGATCGATGGAGTTGAACACCAAGGTCCCTTCGTTCCTCAGTACTCCCAAGGAACATAAGAACATAAGAACTAGGAGCAGGAGTAGGCTGTCGGCCGTTCGAACCTGCTCCACTGTGCAATAAGATCATGGCTGATCTTTTCCTGGACTCAACTCCACTTACCTGCGCTCTCATCTTATCTCTTAATTTCTTTAAATGTTTAAATATGTTTACTGAAGTAGCGTCAACTACTTCGCTGGACAAGGAATTTCATAGATTTACCACCCTCTGGGTGAAGTAGTTCCTTCTCAATTCAATCCTAAATCTGCTCCCCTTAATCTTGAGGCGATGCCCTCTTGTCCAAGTTTCACCTGCCAGTGGAAATATTCTCTCTACTTCTCTCTTATCTATTCTCTTCATAATTTTATATGTTTCTATATGGTCCCCCTCATTCTTCAAAGTTCCAATGCCAGTCTACTCAGTCTCTCCTCATAAGCCAACCCCCTCAACCCTGGAATTAACCTTCTCTGCACCCCTTCGAGTGCCAGTACATCCTTCCTCAAGTAAGGAGACCAAAACTGCACAAAGTACTCCAGGTGTGGCCTCACCAGCATCCTGTACAGCTGCAGCATAACCTCTCTGCTTTTTAAACTCAATCCCTTTAGCAATGAAGGAAAAAATTCCATTTCCCTTCCGAATTGCTTGTTGTACCTGCAAACCAACCCTCTGTGATTCATGCATAAGGACACTCAAGGCACGTAAATTTCATTCTGTATATCCTTCCCTTATTAGACCTCCCAAATTGGATCACATTGCACTTGTCAGGATTAAATTCCATCTGCAATTGTTCTGCCCAATTACCAGCTGATCAACATCAGACTGTAACCTGAGACCTAGTATTCCAAGATGGCAGCAGAGTAGGACACTTCAGACCAAATTCATCTGCTCCGTCTGTTTCCTTTTCTGCTTTTTCTTCCACTGGTTTTTATTTTCTTTTGTGTTTTTCTTTTGTCGTTCTCTCTTCTTTTCTCTCCCAGCCACGGACTCCCAGCCCCACTCACCAGGCCTCTGACAAGTGCAGCCCCAGTGTTGCGGCCTCTTGACTTGGTGTGGCAGAGTCCTGACCTGGCAGGAGAGACCTCCCAGCTCGGTGAGCGGGACTCTCGGTCTGGTATGTTGGCCTCTCAGTTTAATGTGGTGGCCTCTCGGCTCAGTATGCTCAACTGCCACTCCAGCGTGATGGACTCTCGGCCTAGCATGGTGCTCTCTCAGTGGCCCAGCGTGGTTGTCTCTTGGCCTTCAGGGTGGTCTTTTGCTGTATAAGGTGGTCTTTCGGCCCAGAACAGCCTCAGCTTGCCTTCCAGTCTCGAAGTGATGAATCAAAGTATGATCCCACTGTAGCTAAGCACTTAAGAAAGACTGTAATGATTGAACTTCCAGATTTATTTCTTTATTTTCTTCTTAAAACTAAAAAGGTCAAGAAGCCTGTAATGTGTAACTTTTAAATTTAGTCTTTCTTTCTAACTTCTTCTTAAGATTCTGTATTTTTGTCCTTGTACCTAAGATGGCTCCTTCCAAGGTGACATCACATACTTTTCACTGTACTCCAATACTTTTGTACTTGAGTCCATGTCACAATAAAATAAAATAAAACCATTTTCAATAACACCACCAATTTACGTGGCATCTGCAAACTTTCTAATTATACACTCACAGTCAATTCATTAAGGTACATTCCAAACAGAAAGGTCGGAGGCCCAGTTCCTGTCATACACCCTGGCCACAGGCTTCCAATTACTCAGACAACCCT
Source organism: Chiloscyllium punctatum (assembly GCF_047496795.1). Lineage (NCBI taxonomy): Eukaryota > Metazoa > Chordata > Chondrichthyes > Orectolobiformes > Hemiscylliidae > Chiloscyllium > Chiloscyllium punctatum. The sequence continues at coordinate 19,477,289 of NC_092745.1, read as the reverse complement.
ACACCATCAACTTGTCAACTTGCCTTGGATCCCATGGGCTCTGACCATCTGGACCAGCCTTCCATGTGAGGCCTTTGTCAAACAAATCAATACTGGCATTTCTCCCTTTCCAAGTATTGCTTTATCCTATACTTCAGGACTTTTTCTCACAATTTCCCTCACACTGACATCGGACTAACTGGTCTGGAATTGTCTGGCCTATCCCTGCTGTTCTTCTTGAACAAAGGAACCACATCCTCCAGTCTGGCACCTCACCTGTGGCCAGCGAAGTATTAATCAAGGAAAAGGCAATCTAACTTTCAGGACAATGAAATGAAAACTACAGTTCAGTTAAATCTAAAGACGCGTGAGAGAAATGAACGCCTTCTCCCTGTTATTTCAGTACAATAAAGCAATAATGTTAGAATAGAAAGGATTTTATTTAGCCGTGTTTTGAAATCTTTTGAAATTGTGTTTTCTGTCAGTATGTTTTATTTTATCTTCATTTCTTTTGAGTACTGAGGTCTTATTATTCAATCTAAATCATCAGCATTGCGTGCTTAGGCTCTACAGATGCTGCAGACCAACTGCATTTCTTCAGCAGTTTTTGGGTTTGTTTCAGTCTGAGATCTGTGTTGTCCAATAATACCAACAGTTGGGATGGGAATAGTTGACGAGCATCATGCTTTTCACTCTAATTGGAAATTGGCACTTCATATTTGATGAATCCAACAAACCCTTCCACTGTTTTCACATCTGTCAGTCACCACATCACTGTTACCGCTCCTACCTTTCCAGAATCCAGGCAAATCCTTTTACTCTCAGTATGTGACTTATGTCCTTAACTTGGGCATCATTAATTGCAAACTTTTTTATTCATCTTGCTGACTCTTTCTTTCTTGTTCAGCTCCTGACAAGCTACACCCAGCAGGCCACTAGATGATAATTGTGGTCAGCAATGCTTTGTATCTAGAATAGACCACTTTCTCCCCATATTCTCCTCATTCACACTCTCAACTGATTACCCGGGCATCGCGGCAGGTCACTGTGTTTGAGGAGAAATTGACTCGAAATTGAATCAACTGTTGATATTTCATGCGGCGATTTAATTGAAAAACAAGTATATTTACACTGAAGTTAATAAATTATAAATGTATAATAATTGGACAGAATGAAACTTTGCAGCATTTGAGAGATATAACTTTTGCCGGTTTGTCAAGAGTGCCAGTCCATAAGGTGCAAGTTTGCTGCCCATCTTTTATAATGATTTCTCCAACTACTGATGTCACGCTAACCGGTCTACAAACCCCACTGTGTTCTCTCCGTCTTCCTTCTTAAATAATGGGGTTATGTTAGCCACTCTCCAATCCATTGCAAACTGCTCCAAAGCCTAGAATTCTGAAAGGTGACCACGAGTGCATCTATTCTTCCTCGTGCCATTTTCCTAAGTATTCTGGGGTCAGGGGATCAGGCTGCCAAAGATATTTTCTGGCTCCTCTTTGTCCTCTTATTTTTTAAGCACCTCCACACACTTTCTTTCCTCCTTAAGGGCCTCCCCTCCTTTTGATATTCTGTACTGGCATATGCTTATTCCTTTTTCTTTCTCAAACTATCCATGTCCTTTGACATCCAGGATCCCAGGAGCTGCTGTCCTTGCATTTCTTTCTGAGCTGGCCCTGAACTACATTAAAAAGATCCCCACTTTCCAAATGTAGACTGACCTGCAAGTAATTTCTCCCGGTCTGTATTTGCCAGATCCTGTCTAATGAAATTGAAATTGGCCTTGCCTCACTAGAGACACAACTTCTGTGTTACCCTTATTCCTTTCCATAATAATTAGGAAATGTACGGAGTTATGTTCACTATCTCCAAAATGCTCACCCACTGACTCTTCAACAATTTGACATTACCTCAGATTGAGCCCAGCACTGCCCATGTCTAGTGAGTATCTACGTACTGGCACCAAAAGCTCTCCTGGGTGGACTTTAAAAATTCCATTCACATTAAGTCAAACATAAAGTTTATGTAAGAGAAGTTGAAATTCCTTGCTAATATAACTCTATTCCTCTCACACCTCTCAGTGATTTGCTGACATATATGCTCCTCTCTCTCCATCTGACTATTGGGGAGCCTGTAGTATAATCCCAGCAAAGTGATTCTCCTTTTGTCTAGCTCTACCCAGACGGCATCATGTGAAGACCCTTCCAAGAAATGCTCCTTCAGTAGCAATACTGCAGTCATGGTTTTTTTTATCAATAATGCAACACACCCACCTCTCTTGCACCCTGTCTATCCCACCTGAGACTTCTCTACCCTGGAATGTTGAGCGGCCAGTCCTATCTTTGTTCAATCATGTCTCAGCAATTACAACAATATGGTACTCCAAAAAGACAATGCAACAACAAATGAAATAGCAAAAGAGGTATGGTTAGTAAGTTTGCAGATGACACCAAAATTAGAGGTGTAGTGGACTGCAAAGAAGGTTAGGAAAAAGTGAGGACTGCCGATGCTGGAGATCAGAGCTTAAAAATGTGTTGCTGGAAAAGCTCAGCAGGTCAGGCAGCATCAATGGAGCAGGAGAATCGACGTTTCAGGCAGAAGTCCTTCTTCAGGGATTAATTTTTGCAAAGAAAATTACCTCAGATTACAACAGGATCTTGATCAGATGGGCCAATGGGCTGAGAAGTGGCAGATGGAATTTAATTCAGATAAATGCGAGGTGCTGCATTTTGGGAATGCAAACGTTAGCAGGACTTATACACTAAATGGTAAGGCCCGAGAGAGTGTTGCTGAACAAAGAGACCTTGGAGTGCAGGTTCATAGCTCCTCGAAAGTGGAGTTACAGGTAGATAGGATAGTGAAGAAGGTGTTTGCTATGCTTTCCTTTATTGGTCAGAGTAACGAGTACAGGAGTTGGGAGGTCATGTTGCGGCTGTATATGACATTGGTTCGGCCACTATTGAAATATTCTGGTCTCCTTCCTGTCGGAAAGATGTTGTGAAACATGAAAGTGTTGAAAGACGATTTCACTGGAATGTTGCCAGGGTTGGAGGATTTGAGCTAAAGGGAGAGGCTGAAAAGGTTGGGGATGTTTTCCCTGGAGCAGTGGAGGCTTATAGAAGTTTACAAAATTATGACGAGCATAGATAGGATAAATAGATAATGTCTTTTCCCTGGGGTTGGGGAGTCCAGAACTAGAGGGCATAGGATTAGGATGAGAGGGGAAAGATATATGAGAGACGTGAGGGGCAACGTTTTCACTCAAAGGGTGATACGTATATGGAATGAGCTGCCAGAAGAAGTGGTTGAGGCTGGTACAATTACAACATTTAAAAGGCATTTGGATGCACACATGAATAAAAAGGTTTGGAGGGATGTGGGCCGGGTGCTGGCAGGTGGGACTAGGTAGGGTTGGGACATCTGGTCGGCATGGACAGGTTGGACCAAAGGATTTGTTTCCATGCTGAATATCTCTATGTCTCGATGACTCTATATCCCCACGTGCTGTTCAATGCTCTCAGTTCAACCACATTACTGATCAAGCTCCTTGCATTAAAATAGCTACAGTTCAGCTTTCTGATCCTCCTGTGTTCTGGATCCTCTCCTAGTGGTCACTCAGTGGTTTTCTGTGTAGCCCTGACTTTCCCATGAAGGGAAACATTGTGCATTAACTTTAGGGAAATTTAGACCAATTATCCGGACATCTGTAGTGGAGAAAAAGCTCAAAATCATTGCAGAATATTTTATAGCTTAGCAGTGAGAAAACAGTGACAGAATCGGACAGAGTCAGCATGGATTGTCAAAAGAAAAATCATGCTTAACAAATCGACTGGACTTGTTTGAGGATGTAGTGAGTGGATTTGATAAGGGGGAGCCAGCGGAAGTGGTTTATTTGGACTTTGTAAGGGGAATAGTTTGGTGGTTCTGTGGTCAAAAAAAGTCTCCTGAATAGCTCTGAAGAGGGAGGGTGAACAGCTAGCTGTGATGGTGCATGTCGGCCGCAATGATAAACGTAATAAACAGGATGAGGTCCAACATGCAGAATTTAGGGAGTCAGGAGCCACATTAAAAATAAGGACCTCAGAGGTAGTAATCTCAGGATTGCAAACAGTGTCACGTACTAGTCAGAATAGACATGGAAGAATAGGCAGGATGAACGAGTGGCTTGAGAGATGGCGCAGTGAGGGGGGTGGCGTTCAGATTTTTGGGACATTGGGACTGGTTCCGGTGGAGGTGGGACTATTACAAATAAGACAGTCTGCACCTGGGCAGGACTGGAACCAATGTTCTCCAGGCTACTTTTGCTCACGTTCTTGGGGACGGTTCAAAGTAATGTAGCAGAGGGATGGGAACCAAATGGCTTAGACAGAGCAGAATTTGCAAGGAGCACCCAGGAGGATTTTACATAGTACGTAAATAGTTCAACTCAGGAAGGGGCCATACTGGACCTGGTGTTGGGGAATGAGCCCAGCCAGGTGGTTGAAATCTCAGTCGGGGATTACTTTGGGAACAGTGATCTCAATTCCGTAAGTTTTTAGAACGCTAATGGACAAAGACGACAGTGGTCCGAAAGAAAGTGGGCTAAACTGGGGGAAGGCCAGCTATAGCAAAATTCGGCAGAAGCTGGGGAAAGTGAATTGGGAGCAGCTGTTTGAGGGAAAATCCACATTTGATATGTGGTAGGCTTTTAAAGAGAGGTTGATTAGAATGCAGGACAGACATGTCCCTGCGAAAATGGGGGATTGAAGTGGCAAGATTAGGGAACCTTGGATGACAGGTGAAATTGTGAGACGAGCTAAGAGGAAAAAGGAAGCAAACAGAAGGTCTAGGTGGCTGACAACAGGCAAAGCTTTGGAAGAATATTGGGAAACTGGGACCGATCTGAAATGAGGAATTAAAAGGGCTTAAAGGGATCAAAAAAACATCATTAACAAAATGGGTTAAGGAAAATCCCAACGCCTTTCATTCATATATAAGGACCAAGAGGGTGACTCGAGAAAGGGTTAGCCCACTCAAGGACAGAGGAAAGTTATGGATGGAGTCAGGGAAAATGGGAGAGATTCTTAATGAGTGGTTTGTTTTGGTATTCACCAAGGAGAGGGAAAAGATGGATGTTGAAGTTGGGGATAGATGCTTGATCACTCTTAGTCAAGTTGGTTTAAGGAGGGAGAAAGTGTGGAGTATTCTAAAAGGCATTAAGGTGGACAAATCCGCAGGAGAGGATGGAATCTATCCCCGGGTACTGTGGGAAGCAAGAGAGGAGATAGCTGGGGCCTTAAGAGCTATCTTAATAGCAATCTTGAACATGGGTGAGGTCCCAGAGGACTGGAGAATAGCTAATGTTGTCTCCTTGTATAAGAAGAGTAGCAAGGATAATCCAGGTAATTATCAAGCGGTGAGCCTGACGTCAGTGGTAGGGAAGCTGCTGGAACAGATACTGATTTGGAAGAAAATGGATGTATTAGTGTTAGGCAGCATGATTTTGTGCATGTCTTACCTACTTCATAGAATTTTTTGAAGAAGTGACAAAGTTGATCGATTAGGGAAGAGCTGTAGATGTCATACACATGGACTTCAGTAAGGTGTTTGATAACGTTCCCCATGTAGCCTGATGGAGAAATTAAAGTCGCATGGGGTCCAGGGTGTACTCGCTAGATGGATAGAGAACAGGCTGGGCAACAGGAGACAGAGAGTAGGAGTGGAAGGGAGTTTCTCAAAATGAAGAATAGGAATCTATGCTGAGACCACTCTTATTGATGATATATATATATATATATAATCTGGAAGATGGTATAGGTGGTCTGATTAACAAGTTTGCAGATGACAAAAAGATTGGTGAAGTAGCAGGGGACTATCAGAGAACGTAGCAGAATATAGATAGATTGGAGAGCTGGGCATAGAAACGGACAGATGGAGTTCAATCTGAGCAAATATGATCTGATGAATTTTGGAAGATCCAATTCTGGAGTAAACTATATGGTGAATGGAAAGCCCGGGGGAAAATTGATGCTCAGAGATATCTGGATGTTCGGGTCCATTGTACCCTAAAGGTGTCAATGCAGGTTGATAGAGTGGTCAAGGAGGCAGATGGCTTTCCTTCATCGGTTGGGGTACAAGAGTAGGCAGGTCATGTTTGAATTGTATCGGACTTTGGCTTGGCCACATTTGGAATGCTGCGTACAGTTCTGGTCACGACATTACCAGAAGGATGTGGATGCTTGGAGAGGGTGCAGAGGAGGTTAACCAGGATTGTCTCATATGGAGGGTGTGAGCTCTGAAGAGAGGTTAAATAGATTAGCATTATTTTCAATAGAAAGTTGAAGATTGAGGGAGGACCTTCTAGAGGTCTACAAAATCATGAGAGTTATAAACAGGGTGGATAGCAAGAGGATGTTTCCCAGAGTGAGGGGCTCAATTACTAGGGACCATGGGTTCAAGGTGAGAGGAGAAAGGTTTAATGGAGATATGTGTGGAAAGTTCTTTCTGCAGAGAGTGGTTGGTAGCGGAAGTGGTAGAGGTGGACATAATGGCATCATTAAAGATGTATCGAAATATATGCATGAATGGGCAGGGAGCAGAGGGATACAGGTCCTTGGAAAATTGATGATAGGTCTAGATAGAAGGAGTGGATCAGGGCAGGCTTGCAGGGCCGAAGGGCCTGTTCCTGTTTTGTAATTTTCTTTGTCCCTTGTTCTTGGACCTGAGAAAGCTCAAAGGAACAGAGTGATCTTGTGGTACTTGTACACTGATCCCTGAATGTGGCAAGACAGGTTAACAGACCACTTAGGAAGGCACAGGGGTCACTTGCCTTTGTCATTTCAGGTATTGGTTATAAAAGCAGGAGGATATGTTGCAGTTAAGCAGAACATTGGTGAGGCCACAGCTGGAGTACTGTGTGCAGTTCAGGTCACCACACTGTAGGAAGGATGTGATTGCACTGGATGGCGTACAGAGGGGAATCACCAGGATGTTGTGTGGGATGGAACCTCTCAGGGATGAAGAGAAATTGGATCAGCTCGGGTCGTTTTCTTCAGAGCACAGAAGGTGGAGGGGGGGGGGGGACCTGATCGAGGTGTATAAGGTTATGAGGGGAATGGACAGGGTGGAGAAAAACAGCTTTTCTCCTTCGTGGGAGGGTCAATAACAAGTTGGCTCACATTCAATGTGAAGATAGGAGGTTTCAAGATGCTTTGAGGAAAGTGTTTTTCACACAGACGGTGGTGGGGGACTGGAACGCACAGCCTGGGAGTGTAGTTGACGTCGGAAACTCGCAAACTTTAAAAACTACTTGGGTGAGCAGTTGAAATGTCATAACATTCAAGCCATGGGCCTCATGTTGGAAAGTGGGATTGGTGGAAGTTTAGTGTAGTTTGGCTGGTACACAGTTAATGGGCTGAAGGGCCTCTTCTGTACTGTGTGATTTTATGATTCTGTTGTGTGCAGTTTTGGTCTCCTTATCTGAGGAAGCATGTTCTGGCTGTGAAGGAATGGCAGTGAAAGTTTACCAGATTGATTCCTGGGATGACAGCACTTCGAACTGATGAGAAACTGGACCATTTAGGATTATATTCACTGAAGATAAGAAGGTTGAGAGGAATCACACTGGAATCTTTAAAATCCTAACAGGACAAGACCGGGAAAACACAGGAAGTATGTTCCTGATCACTGGAGAATCCAGAACAAGGAATTACATTTTAAAGAAAAGGGAAAGGTTATTTCAGACTGAGATGAGGAGACATTTCTTTCGCCAGAGAGTGGGAAGCGTGTGGAATATTCTATCACAGAAAGCGGTTGAGACCAAAACATTAAAAGTTTTCAAGAAGGAGATAGGTCTAAAGGGACTTAGGACTAAAGGGGTTAACGTTATGGGGAAAAAGTGGGAACAGGGGACTAAGTTGGATGATCAGCCTTGGTCATATTGAATGGCAGAGCCCACTCGAAGCGCTGAATGGCCTACTCCTGCTCCTAGTTCCTTTGTTTCTGTGTTTGAGTGAATGTCCATAAACATGGAAACCTATCGAATTATAGAGTCAAAGAGTCATTGAGTCCTGCAGCACAGAGACAGGCTTTTTGGTCCTCACTGGTCCATGCTGACCAAAATGTTCATCCATGCTAACCCCATTTCCCTGCATTTGGCCCATACCCTTCGGAGCCTTTCCTATCCATGTATTTGTCCACATGCCTTTTTAAAAGTTGTTAATATACCCGCCTCAATCACTTCCACTCACCGCGAACTCCATATGTGTGACACCCTCTGTGTAAACAAGTTGCCCCTCAGGTTCCGTTTTATTCTTTCCCCTCAATCCTAAAACTGATGCTCTCTTATCCTCAATTCCCCAATCCTGGGAAAGAGACTGAGGGCACTCACCCTACCATGTCTCTCAAGGTCTTATACACTTCTAAAAAAAAAACCCTCAGTCTCCTACACTCTCAGAAAAAATCCTAGCTTGTCCAACCTCTCATAAAAACTCAGATTGTTGAGTCCTGGCAACATGCTTGTACATTTCCTCTGAACTCGTTCCAGTTTAATAATGTCCATCCTATAACAAGGTGACCAAATACTCCAAGTGCGACCTCACCAACGTTCTGTACAATTGTAATAGAACTTCTCAACTTCTATACTCAATGCCCTGACTGATGAAGGCCAGTGTGTCAAAAGCCTTCCTCACTGCCCTTTCGAACTGTGACTCAACTTCCAGAGAACTGTGTACCTGAACTCCAAGATCATTCTGCTTCAGTATTTCAGCTTTTTATGATTTTTCTCAATGACTTGGATGCAGAAACAGAGAGCCATACATCCAAAATGGCTGATCACACTGACTGAGGCAGCATGGAGGAGGTTACAGACAGATGGAGGGTGAAGGGCAGAGAGGGATTTGCGAAAAAGGATGAGAACTTGAAAATCAAGGTGTTGCTGGAGAGGAGCCGATGTAGACACAGGGTGCGGGAGTTGGGGGAACATGACTTGATGCAAGTTTGGATACAGGCATCAGAATTTGGGAAGAACTGAAGGTTACAGACGGCGATTGCTGTGATGTGTGCCAGAACTACATTGGAATGGTCATGTTCAGAGTCCCACCGGCAAAACTGAGATTTTCAGTGGCTGCTCTGTTTAATATGAAGGATATTGGGCTCAGATCATTCTCAGAGATGTAGTCATGTTTGTAAAGTGTCTGGTTGTGCAGCAGACCCCCAGGGAGAGAGAGGGAGTTTGTACCAGGAGATGAAGAGGATGGCTTTGATCTTCCCAATATGTTTCACAGTGAGTCCAGGCTCCTCAGTCCTGACTGCTCTTAGCTGCTGTGATTGTCACTGATTGAACACTTATTATTAGAGATTCTGACCACAGCAAAAAGCCCCAGGGTAAAAAATAACTGCAAAGACTGACAGATGGCAAAGTTGAAACTTCACCAAGAGAGGAAGTGAAAGAAGGAGCTCGAAGCATCTGGATGTTTGTTACTGAGACAGGAGAAAACTGGAAACCATCTGCACTCCCTGGAATCTGACAGCACAGGAGGCTGGTTCTGGGATTTGTTTTGCAGAAACAGCACAGTGATGGAAAAAGTGTCAGTCACTCTCTCACAAACGCACACGCCTGCACTCGGAGATCAGAAACAGAATCCAGCAGCAGCTCTGTCTCCAAGCTGTCGAATCTGCACAGAATTGTTCCCTCATTCAGTTTATAACTGGCAGGATAGACCAAGCAGGGGAGGCAACACAGTGGTGTGTACAGTCAGAAGGGACTTGCCCTGGGAGTCCTCACTATTAACTATGGAACCCATGAAGCCTCATGACAGCAGGTCAAACATGGGGAAGGAAACCTCCTGCTGATTACCACATAGAACCTCCCTCCCCTCCAACCTTAACTGAGCTGTCAGTCCTCCTCCATGTTGAACAACACTTGGAGGGAGCACTGAGGGTGGGAAGGATGCAGGATATACTCTGAGTAAGGGACTTCAAAGCCCACCATCAAGAGATGCTCAGAAGCATCACTACTGAGCAAGCTGGTCAAGTTCCACCTGATTCAGCTGCTAGACTGGACCTGGGGCAGGTGGTGAGGGAACCGACAAGAGGGAAAAACATCCTCACTATCACCCTCACCAATCTGCCTGCTGCTGGTGTATCTGTCCATGACAGTATCAGTAAGAGTGAACACCGCACAGTCCGTGTGGAGACAAAATCCCATCTTCAAATTGAGATTACCTTGCATTTTGTTGGGTAAGAGATGTGGGATAGGAGGAAGGACTATGTTTTTTGCAGCAATTGGTAATGACTTGGAAATGAGTGCCCATTCACGTGAGGCAGGTGAAGACACTCAGTGATTACAATGACAGATTGGATGGGCTCTTGATGGAAATAAACCTGCAAGGCCCTGGGGGTCGAGTAGGGGAGGGGGTGGGACTGACTGGATTGCTCCATGAAATGACAGCATTTCCCTAACAGGCTGAATGTTCTCCCCCTGTGCTGGAAATAGGTCTCACTCAATGAGGGGTTTACAATTAGAGAGTTTGGATGCAGTAAATACAGGACAAATTGTTTCTCCAGGCAGGAGGGTCAGTCACCAGAGGGCACACATTACAGAAAAGGTCTGAAGGACAAGAGAGAAGATAGGAACATTTTTATCCAGCGAGTTCATGGTGACTGTCTGCAAGGTGAGTGGAAGTGGATTCAACAGCAACTTTCAAAAGGGCATTTGGAGAAATAGCTGAAAAGGAAACAATTGCAGGGTTATACAGGAAGGGCTGGGTAAATGGGACTCATCGGATTCATTTGACGAACAGTCACAATAGGCCCAGTGACCTCTGTCTGTGCTGTATAAGAGCTTACACACACTTCGTCTCACCTTTACACAAAGACTGGGAGAAACAGACAACCCAGTTTACAGAAGAGTTTTTTTCTCAAGCAAAACGGTCTTGAACCAACTCAGCAAACAGGCCAGACGAGATTTACTGATATAAGTCGGCCATGCAATGGCAAGGAACAACGAAGCAAAAGTAATGATTCTGAACAGTATGTTCAATAGCACGATCATCAAGGGGAGAAGCGATGAAGGGCAGGTGGTCAGAGTGTATGCTCTAGGCATCTGAAGGTTCTGTTGTCAATGGTGGGTTAGAGGAAGCAACAATGGGCAGGAGACCAGAGAGAGAAGATGGAAGGGGGAGGGAGGGAATGTGAGTCTGCAGTACGACACAGAGTGATGGAGGAGGGAGGCCATGGAGGCAATTGGCTGGCAGTGAGGTCCGGGGTCATTCTGGATCGACACTAGGTGTATGAGAGGAAAGGACCCACTCTATATCAGACAAGTTGGGTTTATGGAATATGGCTTTAGGAAGCTGGGAAAAGATATTGGAATCATGTAGTTTGGAGGTGGGACGAGCGGATTTCGGGTTTCTCTGGTCAAGGGGCTGAGGTAGTGCAGAGACAGACAGTGTTGTTGAAATTGAATAAGAGACCTACATGATCGAGAGGATGTGGGGTTTGCAGCTCAGGTACTGGACAGTCCAGTGGGAAGCAGGTCCATGCTTACGAGTCCATTGGGAAGATGGCCCATGTATACATCAGCAGAGAGTCATAGATGTTTACAGCATCAAGCCCTTCAGTTCAACTTATCCATGCTGACCAAGTTTCCAAAACTGAACTCGTCCCATTTGCCTGTGTTTGGACCAATCCTCTCAAAATCCTTCCTATCCATGTTTCTGTAAAAATCTCCTTGAAATGTAGAAATTGTACTTGCCTCTACCACTATCTTTGGCAGCTCATTGCACACACACACCATCCCCTGAGTGAAAATGTTGCCTCTCTGGACCCTTCTCATTCTTTCCCCTCTGAACTAAGACCTGTTCCTTCTTGTACCGGACTCTCCTCCCCGGGGGAAAATCTATGACCCTCGTGATTCTATAAACTTCTGTAAGGTCAACCGTCAATCTCCTGCATTCCCTGGAAAAAACATCTCGGCCTATCCATCCTTGCCTTGTAATTCAAACCCTCCAATCTTGAAAACATCTCTGTTAATCTTCCTTTTATCCAAACCAGTGTAATAACTTCCTTCCTTCAGCAGGTTGATCAGAAATGTACACAGTATCCAAATGTGGCCTTCCCAATGCCTTGTACAGCTGTAACATGATGTCCCAGCTCCTGTATTCCCTGCTTTGACCAGTGAAGGTGAGCATGACAAATACCTTCTTAATCACTTTGTCTGCCTGTGGCCCCACTTGCAAGGAACTATGCACCTGTACCCCTCAGTCTCTCTGTTCAGCAACACTCCCCATTGCTCTACCATTAATTGTGTAATTCCTGCCCTGGTTTGACTTACCAAAATGTAATTCCTTCCATTTAACGAAATTTCCATCTGGATTTGATGACCCACTGGCCCAGTTGATCAAGATGACATTGCACCCTTGGATAACCTTCTCCCCTGTCCACAATGCCAACAAATTTAATGTCAGCCACAAACTTCCTGACCATTCATGCAATTTTCTCATCCAAATGTTTTATATAAATGATGAACAACAGTGGGTCCAGGATCGATTCTTGTGGCAGACGGCTGGTCACTGGCTTCCAGTATGAAGAACAACCGTCTCTCACCAGCCTCTACCTCCTAAAATCAGGCCAATTTTATATCCAATTGGTGAGCTCTCCCTGGATCCTATGTGATATATTCGTATTAAATTGTTTACCATGAGGAATCTTGTCTAAGGCCTTGCCTAACTCCATGTGGACAGAGTGTACTGCTCTACCTTTATCTATTTTCTTGAATATTTCTTCAAAAACTCAGTCATTGACACATCTCCATCGGAAACTCCAGTGAATAGGAGGCCTATGTTAATTAGTCTCACTTGGAGGCTCCAGTCAGAAGGAGGCCCAAGGTTACTGGCCTGTCTTGGAAGATCCAGTCAGAAGAAGGCCCATGTTTACTGTTCTGTCTTGGAGGATCCAGTCAGAAAGTGATCCATGTTTACTGGTCTCTGTTGGAGGTTCCAACAGGAAAAAGGTCCATGTTACTGGTCTCCTTTGGAGAGTCCAATAGAAAGGAGGACCATGTTTACTGGTCTCTGCTGGATGATCCAATCCGAAGGAAGTCCATGTTTACGGTCTCTCTTGGAGGATCCAGTCAGAAGGAGGTCCATGCTTACGAGTCTCTCTTGGGACGTTCAGTGGGAAGGATGCCCATGTCTCTCCATTGGACAGCCCCATGAACTGAATTCCATGTTTACTGGACTCTAGTGGAGTGTCCAGTGCATCATGGACACCATGGTGGGTGTGGGGTCAGTTCCATTCTGTTGTAACTGTTTGATGCTCTGACCTTTATCCCAGTCAAACAGCCTGAATCAGAGACTGACCATGGAAGGGGAAGGACAGGGGAAGGGATCGGAACATGTTGTGAAGGGACAGGATGGATCAGTGGGTCAGAGCCTGTCCTATCCCTCCAGCTCACACTGATGGGCTGAGGATCTCCTCTCTCTGCTAGGTCTTCATGGATGAGATTTATGTCCAAACCTTATCTTACCAAAATACAGCACTCACATTTATCTGAATTAAACTCCATCTGCCATTCCTCAGCCCACTGGCCCAGTTGATGAAGATCCTACTGCACTCTGAGACAGCCTCCTTCACTGGCCACGATGCTACCTGAAAATTCACCTGAACACAGTCTCACAACTCTGGCCCCTCTCTGTCCATTACATTCCAGTCTACATTCAGAAATTAAAGACCCCTTCTCTGCATTTATAACGACTCTGTCATATTTGAAGGTTTCTGTAAATTCCTTGCAGATGTATTTGTCCACATCCTTCCCACTGTGTTGTGACTAACTGACTGCACTGAGGATTCTGTGGACCTCGGTGTTTGTTACTGAGATGGGAGAAAAATGTGAACTGTCTGCACTCCCTGGAATCTGACAGCACAGGAGGTTGGTTCTGGGATTTGTTTTGCAGAAACAGCACAGTGATGGTAACAGTGTCAGTCACTCTGTCACAAATACACACGCCTGCACTCGGAGATCAGAAACAGAATCCAGCAGCATCTCTGTCTCCAGGCTGTGAAACCTGCACAGAATTGTTCCCTCATTCAGTTTATAACTGGCAGGATAGACCAAGCAGGGGAGGTAACACAGTGGTGTGTACAGTCAGAAGGGAGTTGCCATGGGAGACCTCACCATTAACTATGGAACCCATGAAGCCTCATGACAGCAGGTCAAACATGGGCAAGGAAACCTCCTGCTGATTACCACACAGAACCGGCCTCCCCTGCAACCTCAACTGAGCAGTCAGTCCTCCTCCATGTTGAACAACACTTGGAGGGAGCACTGAGGGTGGGAAGGATGCAGGATATACCCTGAGTAAGGGACTTCAAAGTCCACCATCAAGAGCTGCTCAGAAGCATCACTACTGAGCAAGCTGGTCACGTTCCACCTGATTCAGCTGCTAGACTGGACCTGGGGCGGATGGTGAGGGAACCAACAAGAGGGAAAAACATCCTCACTATCACCCTCACCAATCTGCCTGCTGCTGGTGTATCTGTCCATGACAGTATCAGTACGAATGACCACCGCACAGTCCGAGTGGAGACAAAATCCCATCTTCACATTGAGATTACCTTACATTTTGCTGGAAAGAGATACGGGATGTCAGGAAGAACTTTGTTTTTTGCAGCAATTGGTGATGACTTGGAAATGAGTGCCCATTCAGGTGAGGCAGGTGAAGACACTCAGTGATTACAATGACAGATTGGATGGGCTCTTGATGGAAATAAACCTGCAAGGCCCTGGGGGTCGAGTAGGGGAGGGGGTGGGACTGACTGGATTGGTCCATGACATGACAGCATTTCCCTGACAGGCTGAATGTTCTCCCCCTGTGCTGGAAATAGGTCTCACTCAATGAGGGGTTCACAATTAGAGAGTTTGGATGCAGTAAATACAGGACCAATTGTTTCTCCAGGCAGGAGGGTCAGTCACCAGAGGGCACACATTTCAGAAAGGGTCTGAAGGACAAGTGAGAAGATAGGAACATTTTTATCCAGCGAGTTCATGACGACTGTCTGCAAGGTGAGTGGAAGTGGATTCAACAGCAACTTTCAAAAGGGCATTTTGAGAAATAGCTGAAAAAGAAACAATTGCAGGGTTATACAGGAAGGGCTGGGAAAATGGGACTCATTGGACTCATTTGACTAACAGTCACAATAGGCCCTGTGACCTCTGTCTGAGCTGTATAAGAGCTTACACACACTTCGTCTCACCTTTACACAAAGATTGGGAGAAACAGACAACCCAGTTTACAGAAGAGTGTTTTCTCAAGCAAAACGCTCTTGAACCAACTCAGGGAACAGGCCAGACTAGATTCACTAGAATAAATCAGCAAATAAATGACAAGGAAACAGTAAACCAAAAGCAATGTGACTGAACAATATATTCAACAGCTCAACAATTGAGAAGAGGAGGGATGAAGGGCAGGAGGTCAGAGAGCTCGCTGTAGGGGCCTGAACATTCTGCTTTCAATGTTGGGATGGAGGAAGCAGCAATGGGCAGGAGACCAGAGACAGAAGATGGAAGGGGGAGGGAGAGAGTGTGAGTCTGCAGCAGGACACAGATTGAGGGAGGAGGGAGGCCATGGAGGCAATTGGCTGGCAGTGAGTTCGGGGGCCATTCTTGAACGACTTCAGATGTCAGTCAAGGAAGGGACCACTCCATATCAGACAAGTTGGGGTTTATGGAATGTGACTTCAGGAATCTGGGAGAGGACATTGGAATCAATAGTTAGGTGGTGGGACAAGCAGGAAATAGGATTTCTGTGGCCAGGGGACTGAAGTCGTGCAGAGAGAGACAGTGTTGTTGAGATTGAAAGAAGAGATCTTCATGATGGAGTGGATGTGGGGTTTGCAGCTCAAGTACTGGACAGTCCCGAGGGAAGGAGGCCCATGTTTACTGGTCTCTCCTGAAACAACCAGTGAGGAGGAGGTCCATGTTTATTGGTGTCTATTGGAGGTTCCAGTGGGAAGGAGGTCTATGTTTATTGGTGTCTATTGGAGATTCCAGTGGGAAGGAGGTCTATGTTTATTGGTGTCTATTGGAAATTCCAGTGGGAAGGAGATCTATGTTTATTGGTGTCTGTTGGAGGTTCCAGTGGGAAGGAGGTCCATGTTTACTGGTCTTGTAGGAAGGTGGCCCATGTATACATCATCATAGAGACATAGAGGTTTGCAGCATGCCATTAGGCCCTTCAGCTCAACTCATCCATGCCGACCAAGTTTCCAAAACTGAACTAAACCTATTTGCCTGTGTTTGGCCCAAATCTCTCTGAATCCTTCAGATCCATGTTGCTGTAAAAACCTCCTTGAAATGTAGTAACTGTACTCCCCTCTACCACTTCTTCTGGCAGCTCATTACACATCCACACCAACCTCTGTGTGAAAAGGTTGCCTCTCAGGTCCCTTCTAATTCTTTCCCCCCTCAACATAAACCTATTCCTTCTAGTACTGAACTCTCCTACCCTGGGGAAAAGACTTTGGCTATTCATCTTATTTGTGAGCCTCATGATTCTATCAACCTCTATAAGGTCACCCCTCAATCTCCTGCATTCCCTGGAAAAACATCTTTGCATATCCATCCTCGCCTTATAATTCAAGCCCTCCAATCTTGGTAACATACCTGTTAATCTTTCTTTTATTCAAACCAGTGTAATAACTTCCTTCCTATAGCAGAATGAGCAGAAATGTACACAGTGACCAAATGTGGCCTTCTCAATGCCTTGTACAGCTGTAACATGATGTCCCAGCTCCTGTACTCCCTGCTTTGACCAGTGAAGGTGAGCGTGCCAAAAACCTTCTTCACCCTGTCTACCTGTGACACCATTTTCAAGGAACTATGTACCTGTACCCCTCGGTCTCTCTGTTCAACAACACTCCCCATGGCTCTACCATTAATTGTGTAATTCCTGCCCTGGTTTGACTTACCAAAATGTAACTCCTTGCATTTATCAAAATTTCCATCTGGATTTGTTGACCCACTGGCCCAGTTGATCAAGATGACATTGCACTCTTGGATAACGTTCTTCCCTGTCCACGATGCCAACAATTTTAATGTCAGCCACAAACAACCTGACCATTCCGGTTATTTTCTCTCCAAATTGTTCATATAACTGACAAACAACAGAGGATACGGGATCGATTCTTGTAGCAGATGACTGGTCACTGGCCTCCAGTCTCAAGGACAACCCTCTCTCACCAGCCTCTGCCTCCTATCATCGGCCCAATTTTATTTGCAATTGGCGAGCTCTCCTTGGATCCTGTGTGATACAATCTAACTGAGCAATCTACCATGAGGAACCTTGTCTAAGTGCATGCTCAAGTCCAAGTAGAAAGATTGCACTGCTCTACCTTTACCTATCTTCGTGATTACTTTTTCAAAAACTCAGTCATCTCCTCGCCTGAATCTGAAATTCCAATGAATAGGAGGCCCATGTTTACTGATCTCTCTTGGAGGATCAAATCAGAAGTCGGCCAATGTTTCCTGCTCTCTCTTGGAGGGTCCAGCAGGAAGGAGCCCATGTTTACTGGTCTCTTCTGGGAACTTCAGTGGGAAGAAGGCCCATGGCTCTCTATCGAGCAGCCTTGTGAACTGAATTCTATGTTTAGTGGACTCTGTTGGAGAGTCCGGTGCGTCATGAACACATGGTGGGTGTGGGGTCAGTTCCTTTCTGTTGAACTGTGTGATGCTCTGACCTTTATCCCAGTCAAACAGCCTGATTCAGAGACTGATCATGGAAGGGGAAGGAAAGGGAAAAGGATTGGAACATGTTGTGGATGGACAGGCTGGGTCACTGGGTCAGAAAATGTCCTATCCCTCCAGCTCACACTGATGGCCTGAGGATCTCCTCTCTCTGCTGGACCTTCATGGAATGAGGTTTGTGTCCAAACCAGTCCCCAGTGAGAATAGGCCAACAGAACAGAACTGCCTTTCATTTGACAAGAATCTGTCCGTCTTCCTGAACGAGGTCAAACCCTGGTCAATGTGAGAAATGGGGAGTTACTCCAGGAAATGACATGCTTCTAGGTCAAGGGTTAACATCCATTAGTGGGGCCGAGCAGAGGGAGATTTATCCTGAATTCAACTGTCACCACCTGGGACACTGTGAGAAAGACAGAGAAGCGAGACAGAGAGAGAGGTAGAGGCAAATTGTGTGTGTGATCGAGCGATAGAGGGAGGGGCATCTGAGACAGTGTGAGATATGTGAAGGGACCGAGAGAGGTAGAGGGAGGGACAAGTGGTGTGGTTGAGGGACAGAGAGAGAGAGAAACAAGATGTGACTGATAGGGATAGATAGAGAGAAAGAGATAGGATGGGTGTGATATCAAGAGTGAAGGGAATCAAGAGAGAGTGGGTAGGTTTGAGTGTGTGTGTGAGAGAGAGCGAGAGAGAGACATGAGTATGATAAGAGACAGAATGACAGAGAGGGAGGAGAGAGACTGTAGATTGGGATGCAGAGAGGGATGGAGAGACAGAGAGAGGAATGGAGAGGGGCAATTAACATTTGGAGGCTTTCAATTGAAGCGAGCGATGGAGCGAGTGACAGTGAGAGAGAAAGATGCAGAAATAGAGATTATGAGACGGAGTGAGGAAGTGTAAGTTGGAGAGAGTGGCTACGAGACAGAGTGAGAGAGAAAGAGAGAGACAGAGGGGCAGTTCCTGGTCACCACATCCTGGGAAGGATGTGATTGTACTTGAGAGGGTGCAGAGATTTCCCAGGATGCTGCCTGGGATGGAGGGTAGCTGTGAGGAAAGATTGGAAAGGTTGGGATTGTTTTCCTTGCAGCAGGGGACCTGATAGAGGGGGATAAGATTATTCAGGGCAGTGATAGGGTGAGTAGGAAGGCAATTTTTATAAGGGTCAAGGACTCAATAACCAGGGACAGAGATTGAAGGAAAAACAGCCATGGACACTTAGAAACTGCTGCAGGAGTAGGCCATTCGGCCCTTTGAGCCTGCTCTGTCATTCATTATGATCATGGCTGATCCTCTCTCTTAAAGTCACCTTCCTACTTTCTCGCCATTCCCTTCATGCTGTTAAAATGCAAAACAAATCTCTCTCTCTCTTTCTCTTGAATACATTCAGTTCCTTGTCCTCCATAGCCTTCAGTGGAAGATAAATCTCTCTCCTTCCACCTTGAATCTTTAGCTGCTCTTCATTTCACTCCAATTCCACTGACTAGTGATTGAAGGGAAAATGCTGAAACCAGAAGAATGCTCAGTGTCTCCAACAATCTCTCATTTGACAGGCTCTATCTGTGAAAGTTCTGACTTCACTATGTTCCTCTCTGATCCCTCAGGTATCAGTGGGGACATCATCATGACCCAGTCTCCCCCGGTGCTGTCAGTGGGACTGGGCCAGACAGCAACCATCACCTGTACGGCCAGTCAAAGCAGTAGCAACTACCTTGCTTGGTACCAGCAGAGAGAAGATCAGAAACCCTCTCTCCTGATCTACAGTGCACAACTCGATTCACAGCAGTCTCCGAGCGAGTCGACCAGGGACAAGTTTCATCCTGACAATCAGCAAAGTTCAGTATTACAGCTGGCCTTACGTTCTGTAAAGGAACCAAGCTCAGACTGAGTAACTAAACCTCAATCCTCCATTGTTAAACCGTTCAATCTCTAACCACAATTTATGAAACACAAATACTGAATTGTTGAAGTGTTGCAGTGAAGGAAACATTTTATTGAGGAACACCACGTCCCCCCATACGGTGTACACCTGTATCTCTTTAGTCCTATAACCCCGTTAAAAAGCAAGATATAAGTCAGTCAGTTTTACTCACCGTGTGGAGGAGCTCTGTCCATTTGCAGCCTGTGGTCCCATTCCTGCAGCATGGAGTGAAATCAGTGAGTAGCCTCCTGTCAGTCTCAGTGTGACAGACACGGGCAGAGTTTGATGTGAGCTCTGGCTCCCTGTCCCAGTCTCTGATCTCACTGACCTCTGCAGCAGCAGCAGCACAGTGAGACACCGAGCTCCCATCTTCCCCAGCTTTAACTCTGCTCAATCACATAATCACAGAATTGTTTCAGTGCACAAGGAGGCCATTCTGCCAATCCTGTCTGGACCAGCTCTCTGAATGATCAATTCACTGAGTGTCATTCTCCTGCCTTCTCCCTGTCACCCTGCACATTGTTCTTTTTAAAATAACAGTCTCATTCCCTTCGGAATGTTTCAATTGAAGCTGCCTCCACCACACTCTCAGGCAGTACATTCCAGATCTTGACCACTTGTTGGCCAAAAATGTTGTTCCCCATCTCACTTTTGTTACTTTTCCCAATTATTTTCAATCTGTGGTCTTTCAGTCTCAATCCTTTCTCAATTGGGAACATTTCCTCCCTATTTACTGTATCTAGGCCCCTCCTGATTTTACTTCCTCGAACAAACCTCCTTTCAGCCTTCTCCAAAGAAGACAGTCCCAGATTCTCCAAACTATCTTCATAACTGATGTTCCTCATCCCTGGAATGATCTTTGGGAATATTTTTTGCCATTTCTCCAAAACATTCACCTGCTTTCTGAATGATTCACATTATCTATGTCCCTCAAGATTTAATAAACCTCTATGTTGTCACTCCTCAGACTCTTACACTTGAGGGAAAAAAGTCTCAGCTTTTCTAGCTGCTCATCGTCATGGAGTCATACAGCGTGGAAACAGACATTTCAGTCCAACCTGCCCGTGTTAACCAGATATCCTAAATGACCTCATCCCATTTGCCAGCATTTGCCTTACATCCCTCTCAACCCCTCCTATCTATGTTCCCATCCCAATGTGTTTTAAATGGTGTAATTTTATCCGCCTCCAACACTTTCTCTGGCAGCTCGATCCAGACACACACCACCCTCTGCGTGACAAGTTACCGCTCAGGTCCCTTTTGACTCTTTTGCCCCTCACCTTAAACCTATGCCATCTTGTTTTGGACTCCCCTTACCAAGGAAAAGACCTTGGATATACACCCTGTCCATGCCCCTCATGATTTTATGCACATCTCTAAGGTCACCCCTAGGCCTTCGATGCTGCAGGGAAAATAGGCCCATTTCTTCAGCCTCTCCCAACAGCTGAAACCCCCCAATTCCTGGCCACCTCCTTGTAAATCTTTTCCGCTGCCTTTTAAGTTTAACAACATCCTTCCTATCTCAGGATGATCAGAATTGTTCACATTATTCCCAAATGCCTGGCCTCAGCAACTGGTGTACAGCTGCAAAATGATGTCCCAACTCCTGTACTCAATGCAGTGGCCAATGCATACCCAACACCTTCTTCATCTCCCTGTTTACCTGTGACTCCACTGTAAAGGAATAATGCACCTGCACCGGCACCTTCACCCCGAGGTCTCTGTTCAGCAACACTCCGCAGGGCCCTACCTTTAACCGTAAAAGTCCTGCCCTGGTTTGGCTTAGCAAAGTACAGCACTCACATTTATCTGAATTAAGCTCCATCTGCTATTCCTCAGCCCGCTGGCCCAGTTGGTCAAGAGCCCATTGTACTCTGAGACAGCCTTCTTCACTGGACACAATGCCACCTGAAAATTCATCTGAACAAACTTTCACAACTCTGGCCCCTCCTGCCTGTTACACTGCTACTACCCCAGTCCATATTCAAAAATTAAAGAGCCATTTATAATGACTCTATCAAGTTTGCAGGTATCTGTAAATTCCTTGCACTTGTATTCCTCTGCATCCTTCCCACTGGGTGGTGACTTATTGACTGCACGGAAAATTATGTGGTCCTTGGTGTTCCTATCTGTTATTCTCCCCTGGCTCGCACAGCCCTGCGAAGTTAGCTTAAACCCTCTCCAACAGCACTAGTAAATCATCCCAAAGGAACTCAGTCCCAGCTCTTTTCAGGAACAACGCTGTCTGGTCTGTCCAGGTCCCATCTCCCCCAGACCCAGTCCCAATGTCCCAAGAATCTAAAGCCCTCCAACCTGGATCCTTTTTCCAGCTTCACATTTACCTGTGTTATCCTCCTGTTCCTATTTCCACTTGGGTGGGGCACTGGGAGCAATCCGGAGATTCCTACTGTTGAGCTCCCAGTGCTAATTCCCTCCAGAGCCCCCTAAAGTCTGACTGCAGGACCACATCCCTTTTCTCCCGCTGTCACTGGGACCGATGTGGACCACGACTGCTGACTGTTCCTCCTCTCCCCTCAGGGTGCTCTTCAGCCGCTCAGAGACATCCTTGACCCTGGCACCAGGGAGACAACACACCATCCTGGATTCCCATCTGCAGCTGCAGACACATCTATCGATTGTCCTCACTCTCGAATCTCCTCTCACTATCGTTCTTCCAGTCTTACTTGTGCCCCCTGTACAGCTGAACCCTCCACCTTGGTGCCATGGACTTGGCTTTGGCTGCACTTCTGAGATGAACCATCATTCTCATCAGGATTCTGAACTGAATCCCGGTTGGAGAGTGGAATGCACTCAGGGGATTCCTCTCCTAGCTGCTTGGTCCTTTTGGACTGTCTGCTGCTCCCCAATTCCCTCTCTCCCTGCATACTCTGAAGCTGCAGAGTGACCACATCTAGAAACGTGCTCTCCACGGAGCTCTCAGCCTCACGGACTCTCCGCACTGACACCAGCTGCTGCTCAAGCTCCGAAACCCGGAGTTCCAACTGCTGTCACTGACCACACTTCCTGCAATCATGGTATTCCAGGAACTGCAAAGTATCCTGTAATTCCCACATGGACGCACACCCTCTCCACTCTTTGTTCATCTCTTTGCAAAGTTCTGATGATAAACAGCTCCAGCAGCGCTCACAGTCCAGTGGGTTCAATGTTCCAGGGTTTTGAGGAAACTCTACAGAAGACTTTAAGAAATAGGAGCAGAAATCAGCCATTCAGCCCATTGAATCTGCTCTGCCATTTGATCCTGGCAGATATGCTTCTTAACCCCATTCTCCTGCCTACTCCACACGAACGTTCGATCCCCTTAACAATCACGAACCTATCTATCTCTGTCTTAAATACACTCAGTGACTTGGCCTCCACTGCCCTCTGTAACAATGAGTTCCACAGATTCACCACCCTCTGGATGAAGAAATTCCTCCTCATCTCAGCTCAATAGTGTCGGCCCTTCATTCTGAGGCTGTGCCTTGGTTACTGAGTCTCTCCTGTTTTTGGAAACATCTTTTCCACAACCACTCTATCCAGGTTGATCAGTATTCAGCAAATTTCAGTAAGATCCCTCCTCATTCTTCTAAACTCCATCGAGTACACACCCAGAGTGCTCAACCACGCCTCACATGACAAGCCCTTCATCCCCAGGATCATTCATGTAAACCCCTCCAATGCCAGCACATCGTTTCTTAGAATATGGGTCCCAAACTGTTCACAATATTCCAAATGCAGTGTGACCAGAGCCTTACTCAGCCTCAGCAATACATCTCTGCCCTTGTATTCTGGACCTATTGAAATGAATGCTATCATTTCATTTACCTTCCCAAGCACTAATTGGACCTGCCTGTTCACCTGAAGGGAAACCTGAATGAGGTTTGTGCTTTAGATTTCCAAAGGCTTTCCTCATTTAGCAAACAGTCTTTGTGTTTCTTCTTCCTCCCAAAGTGCATAACCTCACACTGTAACACATTGCATTCTATCTGCCACTTCTTTGCCCACTCTCCCAGCCTATCCAGGACCTTTTTCAGCCTTCCCACTTCCTCAACACTACCTGTCCCTCCACCTCATGTCGTCTGCAACTTAGCAACAATGTCTTCACTTTCTTCATGTCGACGTGAATAGTTAACGTCCCAACATTGACACATGCAGAACTCTACTAGTCACCAGCGGCAATTTTTCCTCATTCTCTGCTTTATGCCAACCTGTCCGTCCTCAGTCCATGCCAGTACATTGCCCCTAACACTATGGGCTCTTAACTTATGTCAAAGGCGTTCTGGAAAATCCAAATAGATTACTTCCTCAGACTCTCCTTTGGCTGACTGGCTCATTGCCTCCTCAAAGAATTCTAACAGATTTGCCAGGCATGACCTCCCCTTGATGAAGCCATGTTGAATCAGCCCTATTTTCCCATTGCACTTCCAAGTTCTGCAATTTCATCCTTAAATTGAAGTCTAAAACCTTACCAACAATAGTCCAGGCTAACTGACCCATAATTTCCCATCTTCCAACTCCCTCCCTTCTTAAACAGGGCTGTTATGGGAGCCATTTTCTATTCCCTTGCCCCCAACAAATTACTCCCCAACCCACCGACAACCCCGACTCCATTGATTCCTGAAAGATCATCACCAATGCCTCCACAATCTCCTCAGCGATCTCCTTCAGAACACAGTGATGAAGTTCATCCAATCTGGGTGAGTTATCCACATTCAAACCTACCAGCTTCCCCAGTACCTCCTCCTTAGTGATGGCCACCACACTCCCCTCTGCCCCCTTACAGTCTTGAAGTACTGGTATGCTGCTGGTGTTTTCCATGGTGCAGACTGATGCAAAATATCTATTTAATTCCTTTGCTATTTCTATTATTCTTTCTCCAGCCTCATTTTCCAGTGATCCAATGTCTATTTTTGCCTCCCTCTTCCGTTTTATATATCTGATAAAACTATTACAATTTTCTTTGTATTACTGGCGCGCTTACCCCCACATTTCACCTTCCCCATCCTTAATGCTTTTTCCGTTGTCCTCTACAGATTTTTAAAGACTTCCTAACATTCTGGCTTCCCACTATTCTCCACCATATTGTATACCTTTTCTTTTGCATTTATGCTGTCCTTGACCTCCCTCACCAGCCATGGTTGAATGTTCTCCCTGTAGTATGTTTCTTCTTTTTTTGGGATGAGTTCCTGCTCTGCTTCCTGAATTACCCCCAGAAACTCTGCTGTTTTCTGCCCCACCATCTTACCTGTTCGGCTCCCCTTCCAATCAACTCTGGCCAGCTCCTTCCTCATGCCTTTGCAGTTACCTTGACTCAACTGAAATACTGTTCCATCTGATTGCAGCTTCTCCCTTTCAAACTATAGTGGGAATTCTATCATATTATGGTCATTTATCCACAGGGATACTTTCACCTTAAACTCACTAATCAAGTTTGCCTCATTACACATCACAGAATCCAGACCTGCCTGTTCCATAGTGGCTCAACCGCAAGCTGCTCCAAAAACCATCTCATAGACATTCCATGTAATTCTTTCCTTGAGATGTGCTACCCAGTCCAACTATCCATTGAAGTCTGCCATAACATTTTGGATATGGCTTTTCTGTCACCTGCTTGATTTCCTTCCCCACACCCTTGGAGATCTGAACATAACTTGCATCAGATTCTTTATTTCTTGCGGTTCCTCAACTCTACCCACCCAGAGTCTACACCTACTGACTCTCTATCACTTCTTGCTATTGATTGAATTTTATTTCTTACTAACAAGGCAACTCTTGCCCCTCTGCCCATCTGCCAGTCCTTTTGATAGGACATGTATCCTTGGATATTTAGTTCCCAGCCGGGATCCCCTTACAGCCATGTCTCTGTGATACCCACAACATCGTACTGGCCAGTTTCAATCTGCACTACCAGCTCATTGTGTACACTGTGTGTATTTAAGTACAACACCCTCAGCCCTGCATTGACTGCCCTCCTTCTCATCATTGTTCTCTTATCTGCTGTGCTTTGCGTTCGACTCCTGATGCTTTCCACACTCTCTGTCTTTTTACATCTTCTAGAAACTTAAATAATCTCCCCTGAGCCCTCCGCCACTTTAACTCGTTTTATTTCCTTGGAAACCCAATTTACCTGGATTTGTGGCATCACTTTGTCTACCTTACTCGGAATGCTTCGTGCATTTCGTTACAAACTCTTTAAGTTTGATCTATTATTGATTTTCCCGGCACTTCTTTGGTTGCTTTGATTTTGAAAATTCCATCCCTACCTTTTATTTTCTGGTAACAATCAATCCCATCACTAATCCGCAATCGTACCTTCTTCTTCACCTTCGGTTTTCTCATTTTCCATCAAATTGAACCAAATTACTTTCGCTTTGGGTTACCTTCAGGCATGGTGGCTCAGTGGTGAGCACTGCTACCACACAGCATCAAGGACCTGGGTTCAATTCCCGTCCTTGGGAAACTGTCTGTGTGGTGTTTGCACATTCTCCCTGTGTCTGTGTGGGTTTCCCCCAGGTGCTCTGGTTTACTCCCACTGACCAAAGACGTGCAGGTCAGGTGAATTGGCCGTTCTAAATTGCCTACAGTGTTAGGTGAAATAGTCAGGAGTAAATGTAGGGAATATTTCTGGGTGGGCTGCTGTTCGGAGGGTTGGTCTGGACTTTTCAGGCTGAACTGCCTGTTTCCACATTGTAGGGAACCTAATCAGGCCAATATTTATCATTAATCCATCATCATTAATGCTCTTTTATCTCAGTGCTTCTACTTGGATCTTGCTGTGTAGAAACTGGCTGCCACGTTCCTGACATTGCAACAGTGACTGCTTGTCAAACAAAACTGTCTGTAAATGTCTTTGGAAGAGCCTGAAATGTTAAGGGCTGGATTGATGCCCATATCCCTCGAAACTCTTCCTATTTACATATGGATGCCTTTTAAATGTTGTAATTATACCAGCCTTCACCACCTCCTCTGGCAGCTCATTCTATACATTTAACACCCTCTGAATGAAAACGTTGCCCCTTTGGTCCCTTTTAAATCTTTCCCCTGTCACCTTCAACCTATGCCCTCCAGTTCTGGACTTTCCCACTCTGGAGAAATGATCTTCTCTATTCACCCTATCTATGCCGCTCATGATTTTATAAACCTCTATACAGTCACCCATCAACCTTCAATGATCCAGGGAAAACAGCCTCAGCATATTCAGCCTCTCCCGATAGCTCAAACCCTCCAACCTTGGCAACATCATTGTAAATCTTTTCTGAACCATTTTAAGATTTCCAACATTTTTCCTACAGCAGGGAGATCAGAATTGCACACAGTATTCCAAAATTAGTCGAACCGATGTCCTGTACAGCCGCAACAGCTTCCAACTCCAACATACAATGCACTGACCAATAAAGGAAAGCATACCAAATGACTTCGTCACCTACCTACCTACCTGCAACTCCACTTTCAGGGAACTTTTCTTCATTGTTTTGGATGAACTGGGAGTCTTTCAGTTGTGAAAGATGCCATTCCATGGCACTATTGGATGAAGTGCAGGCCGTTCCCCCTGGTGTCCCTGGTCAATATTTATCCCCCAATCAAAATCACTAAAAATCTATTTCACTGCTAATTATCATACTGTGTTTGGGATCTCAATGTGAACAGTCTGCTGGAAAGAGCCATTGGGACATCCTGAGTTGGGGACAGGTGCTATACAAATTCAAGTTTTTCTTTAAGGTTGACGTCTCCTGATCCGGGTCTTCATCCATTGACTGCGCACTCTCACCTTCCAGGGGTCATGGTGTCATTAGGAGCAGTGACTCTGTCTGACCCCAGGACATTGAGACTCTTTGCAGTCTCACCCTTGACCCTCAGTCCAGCAGTGTGCAGTAAGGTTTGAAATGTAATCTGGAACCTTCTAAACAGACACCCCAATGTGACTTCCTTCCTGAAATGTTTGGATCCAAGTCTGCTCCAATGTTCTTGGATAAATTCTCCTGATCTGTGGGTGATCGGAGGTTTGTTAAAGAGAGATCGAGCTCCATCCCACTTTCCAGCTCTTGCTCCATAACTCTGGAGGTTTCACTGTTTCAAATGAATATCCAAGTGTTTTTTTCAATATGATGAGGGTTTCTGCCTCTCCCACCCTTTCAGACAGTGAGTCCCACATCCCACCAGCCTCTGGGTGAATACAAATACCCTCAACTCCCCTCTAACCCTGCCCCCAACTGATTTCAATCTCTCCCCATGGTTATTGCCCTCTGTGCTGGTGGAAATCAGTCCTTCCCACCCACTCTGTCCAGGCCCCTCATCATTTTACACACCACAATCAAATCTCCCCTCACCGCCTCTGTTCCAAAGAAAACACTCCCAGCCAAACCAATCATTCCTCACAGTTAAAGCTCCCCATTCCTGACAAACTCCTCCTCTGTCCCCGTCTCTAATGGGATCACATCCTTCCTGTAATGTGGTGACCAGAACCGTACACTGTTCTCTCACTGTGCTCTAACTGGGGTTTTATACAGTTCCAGAATAAACAAACTCCTTGCTTTCACAGTCAACCAATAATGAGATAAGGGAGGTGATGGTCTAATGGTGTTATTGCTGAACTGTTAACCCAGTGATCCAGATAATGTTCTGGGCACCAGTGTTAGAATCCAGCAGATGGTGGCATTCAAATTCAATCAAAACAAATCTGCAATTTAGAGTCTAATGATGACCATGAAACCATTGTTGATTGTCAGGGAAAAGCCATCTGATTCCCTAATGTCCTTTCGGTAAAGAAACTGCCATCCCGATCATGTGACCTCAAACCCACAGCAATGTGGTTTACTCTAAACTTACCACCTTACTGACCTGCATTAATCACCTTGGCCACATCTTCCACCTCCACACACATTTGACTTCCAGCTTCAAACTGATGAGAGACATTTCTTCATTATCTGAGAAACAGATAGAAACATCCAAACCTGGAACAACCGTAAGCCATTTGGCCCGTCAAGTATGTTCCACCATTCAATATGATCATGGCTGATCATCCAACACAGTCCCCTGTTCCTGCTTTCTCCTCACATTCTTTGATCCCTTTAATCCGAACAACTATATCTAATTCTTTATTGAACACAGCCTGCATCTAATTCCCTGATGCTGGTAAAATGGATGAGAATTATTGAGTTGTGGTTTTTTGACAAGTATGGACACAATCGGCCTTTGGGTCTCTCTGACTCTATGACTCTATTATATTATATTATGAATAACTGAGTACCAAGGACTGACCCCTGTGGCACCCTAAGTTGTAATGACCTGTTATTCAGAAAAAAACTCACTCTTTCTGTCCTGTCTGCCAACCAGTTCCCAATCCATGTCAGTACATGACCCCCAATCCTCTTATTCATTTGGTCTAGATCTGGGAGTCTCACCCTTACTCATTGTCGGAACAGATTCTGAACAATCTCTGTTTCATCCTTCGAGGGCTCCCACTGCCTTGACACTGATTTCCAATCGTATCGTTGGTTCCAATCCACTTTTACCAAAACACCACACAGTTTAGTGAAATGAAAACTTTTACACTTGCTGCATGGTTCTCCATTTCCATCCCTCCTCTCAATCTCACTGAGTTCTGAGCACTGGCACTGAAATGCTCCCCCATTGATATACATTCCAGCTGCCCACATTTATTCTATAAACAATGATCCAAAACTGTCCCTTCTCTCTGCTGCTGCTTAACCATCACCTTCTCAGGGGCAATTAGGGATGGGTCATAAGTGCTGGCCCTGCCAATCACACTCACATCCCAAGAAGCAATTTGAACAATGCCTGGTTTTTTGTTGGGTTTATTCTGTATTGACTACAAATGTTCAAAAAGATTGAATGGCCGGTGAATATTGGGAGGGTTGAATTCCCTTCCAGTGGCAGGAATTAAAATTGTTTCTCTTGTCTTTCAGGTGGTCAAAACTCTCAGCCCAAGCTGACCCTGCTGCCCCCCTCCCCGGAGCAGGTCAATGCCAAGGGCACTGCCACCCTGGTGTGCCTTGCCAATCACTTCTATCCCGATGAGCTGGAGGTGCAGTGGAAAAAGGACGGTGCAGTCATTTCGGACGGGGTTCAGACCAGCAACTACCTGCGAGCTTCGATCAGCACCTACAGTGTCAGCAGCTTGCTGACCCTCTCTGAGTCTGACTGGGAGTCCAACGCTCGCTTCTCCTGTGCCCTCACCCACGTGACCCTCCCCTCTCCCCTCAGCAAGAGCATCAGGAGATCAGAATGTGTGTAGAGTGTTTGAGACAGTCCACAGAGGAGACACAACTTTAAATAGAACAGGGCTGAGCTGGCAGGACAAAGGTCATTGTCAGCACTGAATTTCAACTCTCTTCCTTCTCAGGATTGCTCAGAGAAACATCTGAGGCTTGGATGTTAAAGTTTGTCATTGGGATCGTGGTGATAGAGCTTTACACTGTGTCAAAACTCATACCATCCTGGGAGTGTTTGATGGGGACAGGATTCCCTTGTGATGTCAGCTGCACAAAACAATGTAAACCTCAGAAGACTCTGCTTCAGTAAACGAGATCGTCTTCCTGCTTAGCCACCACTTCCAATTTAAGGTTTTGTCACTGTTTAAAGGGACAGGATTCTCATGTTATTGAGAAAATCTCTCTAAGTGTTTTTCTCAAGCTCCATTGTGACTGTGAATTTGAGCAGCTTCCTCTCTCTGGGCTGTTAATTCCAGTTGTTTCTTTTTCTGTCAATGTGAATGTGGAAAAGGGAATAAAGGTGAAGATTCAGTCTCTGTCTCTGTGTGCTATGGAAATAACTGACCTCCACCCAACCCCTCAGTTGATTGGTTGCATTTCAGCAGATCATTGTCACAATTGGTTACTTGGCCTGTCAATCAATTTCAATCATCAATCATTTTCAAATGATCCCTTTGATCAGGAATTTATGTAGGTTACAAGATTCCAAAAGGAACAGAAACTGAAAGCTGTTAGGACTCAATAAGTACAATCTGATGCATTCCCTCTTCACACTTTCGGTCCAGGCCCAGCTGATGGGATCGAACTGTGCAATCTCTGCTCTATGTCAGACAGCCCCTGAAACAATCATTAGCCATTCACAGACATTGCCGGCTGTTTCTCTCTCAGTGTGTGTTCAATTTTGAAATATTAAAAAAAGTGTGTTCAACTTAATGCTGCCTGTCGGTGTCTCTCTGAGTGTGGGCATGTTACTCAGAGAGACACTCACAGGCAGCGCTCAGTAACGCACCCACATTCAGAGACACCTGCAGGCAGCATGGAGTGTGAGCATGTTACTCACTGCGGCCTGTCTCTCAGAGTGTGTGTATTCCTTCGTGCAACCTGCAGGTGTCTCTCTCAGTGCGAGTGTGTTACTCTGTGCTGTCTGCAGGTATCTCTCTGAGGTATGTGTCTCCGAGCGATGGATTGAGAATGGGCTTTGTGCTGGGGATTGAAGATGAGGCTTTAATCTTCTCAAATCATGAATGAAAAACAGTTCAGCTGATTCAGTCTGAGATGGCAGCTCATTCAGATAGCCAAAGTTAAAAAAAACACACAACACCAGGTTGTAGTCAACAGGTTTATTTGGAAGTAAAAGCATTCGGAGCACTGTTCCTTCATCAGGTCGCTGGAATGGCAGGATCATTGGACACAGAATTTATAGTAAATTCAGATGGCAGCTGAAAAAGGTGAATACTGAGAGTATATTCTCAGTAAGGGAGGGATTTCAGAGGCAGTGGGCACTGTGCTCCCAAATGTGTTGCCGAATTCGGAGGGGATTTTCTGGATCCAGGGTCAGAGCAGTCGTGGTTGCCTGTCCAGCCAATGCAGGCTCCCCATAGTCATATTTCAGTGGTTAATTAACCCAATACTAGGTACAGCAATATTACCTTCCAGGGAGGGGAGCTGTCTGAGGGTGGGAGGTTGAATTCTTGCAGCCCCAAGAGAGGTTGCGGTGGATTAATGACAGGTATGACCACCATGAAGGTGCCACCTTCTCTCCCCTTGCCTCAGCTGTAATGACCCTCAGGTTAAAATTGTGACTGCTCTGGGATGATGACCATGTTCCTGGGTGATGGAGGGAAGGTCAACCTCTCCCAAAGGCACCACAGGCTGAAGCGAATGGGCATCAAGAGTAAGCATGGGGAGATTGAGGGTGACAGAAGGAGGGAGGTTGGTTGGGAGGTTGTTATTCAGAGTCAGGTATAGAGAATCAGTCCTTCTGACACTCCCCTTTTTATCTGTCAGCCAGGATTCCCTGACTGGACAAAGTTAACTGTTCCTGTCAGGGAACTCATATTTTATCAAAAAGAATAAAACATTTCTTGAACAAGGAGCTCAAGAGCTAAACGACACTAGACAAAATGAATGGTTTGAAAGGTTTCTTCATGGACACCGCAAATAAGATTTGGGGAAGACTGTTTTCACTCAGCGGGTGGTGGGAATCTGGAATGGACTGTCAGAGAATCCCTACTGTGAGGAAACAGGCCATTTGGCCCAACAAGTCCACACTGATCCTTGGAAGATTAAACCACCCAAGACCCAATCCCCTATCCCATTACCTCTACTTTTGCCCTGACTAATGAACCTAGTCTACACATCCCTGATCACTATGGGCAACTTAGCACAGCCAATTCACCTAAGCCACACGACATTAGACTGTGGAAGGAAACCCAGAGCACCCAGAGGAAACCTACGCAGACACTTGGAGAATATGCAAACTCCACACATATAGTTGCCTGAGGCTGGAATCGAACCTGGGTCAAAACTCTCGGACTGGCCTTGACTTCGCTCCAGCCTCTGCCTGCACTTCTGGCCCCACCCACTCTGCAACCACGACTCAGACTACATTTCCCAGAGTCACCCTGAGTCCAACAGCCTATCTGCAGCCAACCAGCACACTCGCTCTCCTTCCTCACCCATCCACTCCCACAGTGCACCCTATCCTTCCACTTCTCCCTCTTCACCTCATCCCCACCTTCCCACTCCCGCACCTCACTCTACAACCCACCTCCGTCCCAATCTCCTTTTTCTCCCACACCCATTCCCCCATGCAACATCACAACCAACCCTCACCCACCAGATGCCATCACCATTCTCTCCTCCCCTCCTTCAGCCAAATTGGGTCCCCCCCGAAAACCTCACCCCTGAGCCTTGCCCCATATTTACTATCCCCCCTGACCTCGAACTTGCTGAGGCCAAATGATCTATCCTCAGGAAAGGGCTCACAGTCATTCCTGCCTGACCCCACCTCAAGAAGTCCCACACCCACCACGACACGGAGCTCTTCTTCTGCAGCATCGACTTCCGTGTCTTCTTCTTTAATAAAAACTCCCAAACTCCCTCTGAAGACCCCTTCTCCCACTTCCAACCTTCCTCCTCCATTTGTTCACCCCCCTACACCCCAGCACCAGCTGTGTACACACCCGAGACCTCATCATTGTTGACTATTGATGTGCCATCTGTCGCCTCAATTTCTCCCCTCACCCACTCCAACCACACCCCCTCCGATTGCGCACTCCACTCTCTCTGTGTCAACCCCTGGTTCACCATCAAACCCGCTGACAAAGTTGTGATGGTGTTAGTCTGGAGAACTGACCTAAATATCACAGAGGCCGAACTTTCTCCAACACCATGTCCTACCTCCCCCTTGCCCAGAATCCCGCAGTCTTCCATCAGGCCAAAATCACTCACACTGTCAGTGCCCGCATTGCCTCCAGGGATCTCTCCTCCACTGTCTCCAACCTCATAGTCCCCCAGCCCTGCATTTCCCAGTTCTACCTGATCCCCAAGATCCATAAGCCCAACTACCCAGTTGACCCATCGTCTCAGCATGCCCCTTCCCCACTGAACTCCTCTCATCCTACCTCAACTCTCCTCCTTGGTTCAGGCACTGCCCACCTACATCCGCTGCACCAACCAAGCTCTCCATCTCTTTAGTAACCTCCAGTTCCCCAGCTCGAAGTGCTTTATCTCCAGGATGGCTGTGCAGTCCTTATATATGTCCATACCTCACAAAGATGGCCGCCAGGCCCAACACCTTTTCCTCTGCAACAGACCCATCCAGTCCCCCTCCACCAATACATTCCTCAGCCTTGCAAAACTGGTCCAGGGGGTGGCCATAGGCACCCGATTGAGCTGTGTTGACCAGTCCCTCTTCAGTGACTATAAAGGCACTGTGCCCCAACTCCTCTGCCATTACATCAGTGATTACATCAGTGCTGCGCATCCTGCACCCAGGCTGAACTGGAGCATTTCATTGAATTTCCCCACAACTTCCACCCTGTCCTCAAATTCACTTCATCCATCTCAGACACCTCCCTGTCTTTTCTTCACCTCGCCATTTCCGATTCTGGCGATAATCTTCAGACTGACATTTACTACAAACCCACAGACTCCCATTACTACCTGGGCTACACCTCCTCCCAACCAGTATCCTGCCAGAACTCCATCCCATTCTCCCAATTCCTCTGCTTCCGCTCCATCTGTCGGATGAGGAGACATTGCACTGATCACAGATGTCCACCTGTTACGAACAACGTGTTTTTCCTCCTTCTGTCATCCTTCTGTCATTCACTGCAGCACCTCCATTACCCGTTCCATTGCTCTAAACCCACCCCCCTCTCCAAACCCAAAAAAATCAGAGTCCCCATTGTCCTCAACTATTACCAATCTTCATATGCAACGCATCATCCTTAAACACTTCCACCAACCCCCAACTAGACCACACCACCAAGAACATCTTCCTCTCCCCACCGCTGGCTGCCTTCCACCAGGACTGTTCCCTTTGACAATTCTTGGTTTGTGCCACTTGTCCACCTACCCTCCAGAACCGCCATAAACCTTCCCCTGCAACCCGAAAAGATGGAAAACCTGCTGGTACACCAATCCCTCCCTTCCATCCAGGGCCCCAAACAGTCCTTCCAGATGAGACAGAGGTTCACCTGCTTCTCCTCAAACCTATTTCACTGCATCAGGTGCCCGCGATGTGGTCTTCTCCAAATTGGGAAGACCAAATACAATCTTAGGAAACGTTTCACCGAGCATCTCAGCCAGGCCTGCAGGGGCTGACCAGACCTCTCAGTCCCTGCCCATTTTAATTCCCCTTCACATTCCCTTTCCGACATGACCATCATCAGCCTCCTTCATTGTCACAATGAACCAAACCACAAATTGGAGAAACAATATCTCATCTTCAATCTGGGCAGCCTACAGCCAGAGGACTCAACATTAAGTTCTCCAATTTCACATAACTACTCTTCCCTTCCCCCGATTTCCTTCCCAGCCCTATCCCTCCCTTCCACTCCCGCATTCCACCTACCGAATTCATTCCTCCCATTGACCAACCAAGTTGTACCATCTACCTGTCATCACCAATCCCCACTTCATCATCCTGTCCCCACTACCCCCTCTGTCTGCAGCTTTCTCGACACCGTACCCCATTCCCGAAGAAGGGTTACACCCGAAACATCAACTTCTCCACCTCCTGATGCTGCCTGACTTGCTGTGTTCTTCCAACCTCCTGCCTGTCATTGAATGGAACCACCAGGAAAGGGTTAGGTCATCAAGTGTCAGGGCCATCAACAAATGGGAATGGGGCACGCTACAGACAGATGCATTGACATGGTTAATCACAAAGAGAAGACCAAACAGGAAATGAAACACGTATCCACAGTGGACGGAATTTAATGTCAGAAAGTGTGAGACCATGCACTTGGATCGGAATAATTTAAAGGCCGACTATTATTTAAATGTGAGAGATTTCAACAAAGTGCAGTACAGAGTGATCTGGGTAAGATTGTGCATGAAACACAGAGAGTTAGTGCAGGTAGAGCAAGTCATCGAGAAGGTGAATGGAATTTTCACCTTTATTGTTGGGGGTTGGAATTTAAAAGTAGAGAAATCCTGTTAAAACTAGAGATGGTGTTAGTGAGCCTGCATTTGAAGTATTGTGTGCAATTTTGATCCCGGTATTTAAGAAAGGATGGACAGCTATTGGAGGTTTCATCCTGCTCCTATTTCCTCTGTCCTGTGTGCTCCAGTGTCCTTCCCTCACAGCAGAGCTGGTTGGAGTCTGCCTGCAGTAGCAGCCTCCAATCTCTGGGTGGTGCTGCCAAATGATCTGCCTTGCCCAGGCTGTCACAATTCCCACATTGCAACAATGTCTGGACTTTGAAAGTATTCCATTGGCTTAAAATGTTTCCAAACATCCTCAGTTCAAGGAACGTATAACGCACATATAATTTTCTCTCCTTTTATATTTTATCTCCAGCTGTCGCCTGACAACTGTGTAAAATCTCGAATGAATCATGAATCTCTGGGAGAACTTAATCTATGACAACACTGGGACTAATGACCACCTCCTCAGTGGGCTTTGAGAGTGAAGGTCAACAGCAATCTCACTGGGACTTGATCACGGTTATCTTGATCGTGGTCCAGTCAGTCAGTGTTTTTATCTGGGTCCAGATAGTACAGGAGAAAGTGAGGACTGCAGATGCTGGTGAACAGAGCTGAAAATGTGTTGCTAAAAAGCGCAGCAGGTCATGCAGCATCCAAGGAACAGGAGAATCGACGTTTCGGGCATGAGCCCTTCTTCAGGAACTCTATGAGTTTCTACAGATTGAGCCTATTCGCTCCAAGCAGGGACCCATTTTATTTTTTTTCTGATCAGGGACAGTGACGCAGCTGCCCTCTAGTGGTGAGAGAGCGCTTGCTCGGCTGCTGAGGATTATGTGTAAAGTCCCCTTCCATTCGTGCCCACACAAACCAGCAGCCACTTCAGCTGCTTTATTGAAAACCACAAGCTTTAAGGCGCTGATCCTTCAACGGTGGAACTGGCCACACGATCATACGAATTAGGGACAAAAATAAAGGAGATTCAACCTCTTGAGCCTGTTCCCCATGGCTGACCTGATTATTACACATTCTTGCCTCACTCTGATAGATTTTTGATAAGCAATGGCTATCTACTTCTTCACTACAATCATTCAGAGGTTTCATTTCTATGTTTGAAGAAGAGTTCCAAAGATCTGTGACCTTAAGCAAGAAAGAAAACCTGCTGATCTCGGTCTTACATGAGGGAACTTATTTTAGTTTTATATTCTCCCTGAAAAGGAAGCATTCTTTTCACAACCACACTGTATTCAATTTTCATGTTGATAAAGCATCTGCTTTAATCAGCTGCTCTCTCATGAGAACAGCTGCCTATCCTGCCCCCTTCAATGACTGATGCACATAAATATCCAGGTCCTACTGCCCCTACACCCACCCATACTTGTACCCTTTAATTTGTTTGTCGCTCCACGTTTTCCTTCCAAAATGAACCAGAGACAGCTCTTTCCATTAAATTCTATCCGCAACCATCTGCTCATTCCATTAACTTACCTATATCTTTTTTTGAAGTTAGACACTATCTTCTTCATGAGCCATAATACATCCAAGTTTCATACCATCAGCAAACTTTGAAATTATGCCTTGTACACTCAGGTTAACATAGATTTAACTATTTTAAATAGTTTTTAAAATGAACTATTTTATAAACTATTGTAAAGTAAACCTCAAATTTATTGCCCATCTCTAGTTACTCGGACTGAGTTCTGAGCCAGATGATGGGGCCATTAAGAATGAATTATGTCACTGTGGGACTGGAGTCACAGACCAGGTGGTGACTGGGTTCCCTTGTCCAAACTACATTCATGAACATGACATTGAGTTTCATGGGTTTTTTTGTTCAGATCCCAGCGCCTTCCTTCCCAGATATTACATGACTCACCACTGCCCTCTCCAGGACAATTAGGGAAGGGCAACAAATAGCAGCCACCTTTGTGCCCGCCCATCCCAGGAGAAATCCAAATAAACGAGATACACTTCAAATCATCAAAGTGATGAGTCTTGAATTCATCTCTTTGAAAGACTGGAGCCTAGGCTAGAAATAGAGCCATGACATGGGTGAACCTGGGTTTGTCAGACTGAAAGGTGGAGTGTCCTTCGGATTAACACTGGGATCAAGCACAAAATGAATTACACTCAAAGACCGAACACACGGCTATCAAAGCGGGTCACCAAACTGTAAAGAGCAGCAATTTATCTGGGAGAACTCAACAAGTATCAGTGGGTGTAAGAGCATTAGGCAGGCAAGTGTCAGATAATGTTGAACACACCAGAAAGGGAAGCTATTGGGATAGAGCAGGGAAACGGGAATGACTGAATTTCTCCACTGAGAGCTGGAAGCGGTTTTCTTGGATAAAACTCCTCTGAGAACGATAAAGGTTGAAGGGCCGTTTATATTATAAACAACACTGCAGCACGCAAGAAAGGATGTTGAGTGACAGATCTCCTTTAACTTTGGAACAATATCAGAAACAAAGGTCAATGTGATTTTGGATTGAATATTGAGAGTGAGGCGATGGAGGGGAGAGTGACCATGGCAGCTGTCCTGAAGAATGGTTAGTCGTGGCTAGAATCGTGCACAGTTAGGGGCTGCTTTGAGGGACAATACATAATGGGTCATGGACAGGGGATCAAGGGTCACAAGAAATGTGCAGGCTAGCAAATGGAAAATGCCATGGAAAATGCATGGTTACCGGGATAAGGTAGGGGAGGTGTGGGTCTGGGTGGGATAGTCTTCAAGGGTCAGTACGAGCTTGCTGGGCTGTATGGCCTGCTTCCACCCTGAAGGGATTCCTCGATTCGATGATTCTGTGAAGGCCAGAACATGATCTCCAAATTGGAGGGAGGGAATTCTGATGTTCAAAAATTCTTCAACAAAGAAACACAGAAAATGTAGATTTATCATCAGTGCAGACAAATTGAAACGAAAAATGACGTATTCTCCAGTCACATACCAGGTACAGAAAAGAGATCAGGAAAAATTTTTTGATGCAGTTATTGGAACTTAATGATGAATGATGATAAACATAGTGCTCCATTCAAAAGAAGATAGAATTACTTCTTAGAATTTCAACAGGCCTGAAACAAAAGAGGAAATCAGGATCAAATAGTCATTTGAGAATATAGTACTTGAGTGGGACAAAACCCTTCTTGAGAAAACATTTCATTTTGCCTTGCTTTCTCTCCATGGATAATGCCTGACCCGCTGGGATCTCCAGAGTTTTGCTGTGCTATTTCTTACAAATTGTCTTGTTGTGTG
This sequence comes from Chiloscyllium punctatum, assembly GCF_047496795.1. NCBI lineage: Eukaryota > Metazoa > Chordata > Chondrichthyes > Orectolobiformes > Hemiscylliidae > Chiloscyllium > Chiloscyllium punctatum. The sequence goes on along the minus strand of NC_092745.1, from coordinate 19,438,533 downwards.
CAAGACAAAAGTTTTGACAAAATGTCTCTTTTTTTCAGCAACACTTGAATTTGGATCAGTTTGGAGAGAAAGCAGGGCCATGGAATCATCTTTCCCTGCAGGGAGGGAGGGAGTGTGTGTGGAATCTCCCATGGGCAGGGTTCTCCTGGCTGCCACCACCTCAGGAAGGCTGGAGCTTGATGATCGAGGTGAATGAACAGGGCTCACTCTCACAGTCCTCAGGGCCATGGAGCCTCTTGTGATGGGAGCATCTGCTTGGTGTCAGGGCAGACAATGACATTGCAGTGGGATTGGAAATGGGACAACTCAACAATGGATGCTGCACAATGGCTGCACTGACACTTTCTCTCTGCCTGATCCCTCCCCATATACAGCAGAAGCTGCATTAGGAACCTGTTCTAAAGGGCTACAACACACTGTAGCACTCCCGACCTGCAAAGAGAAGAACATTTCTACAACGACTTTGCCAGGAACAGATCTTCCCGCAACTTCATCCACAGATGCCTAACAAACAAACAACGCGGTGGGGACATGCCACAACCTAACTCACTAGCCACACTACCTTATATAAAAACATCACAGAATTGACAGCTAGACTTCACCAACCACTCATAAACTGCCCAGAAACTGACAGCCATACTCAGACAACGACTCATGAGAACAAAAGGCCCAATATTCACTGTGTGAAAGACAGACGTAATTTACAAGAATCCATGCAAAGCCTGCACAAAACACTTCAGACACACAGGCAGACAACGAGCCATCCACATCCATGAGCACCAACGAACCACTAAACCCCATGAGCAGCTGTCCCATGTAGCTATACACACAGATGACAAGTACCACAAATTCGATTGGGCCAACACTATGATCATAGGACAAGCTCAACAGAGGGCAGCCAGGGAATTCCGAGAGGTGTGACACTTATCCATGGGCTCCAGCAATAAACACATTGACATAGACCCAGTATACTGACCACTACAATGAACATCAGGAACCAGTAACTGGAAACAGCAGGAATGGAACCAAATAAATTCCAGAAGATACAGCACAACAGCGATTCACAGGAAACTCCAAAGCTCTGAAGATGTCACCTAGACAGAGGACAAAATGTCTACAAATCAACTTCCCAGCTCGGCGAGCATACCCACAGCGATGGAAAAAGTGAGGCGTTTTCCTGTCCTACAGTGCTCTCCAAATCCTTCCCTGCCATCTTCATAGTCATACCCTCCTGCCCCTTCCTACACATGGAGTTGGACTGCCTGGACCTGAGGCTTATAAGTTCCTTCTGGAACAAAGTCTCCAGGTATCTCTGCATCTCCCTGATGTGTCACCAAGACTTTCAACTCAGCCTCCAATCCAAACAATCCAAACATCCAAATCCATTCACTACAGTGTTTAATCTGAGTCACTTTAACTCAATAAAGAAATTTTAATTCCATTTACAAACGAAAACTTTCTCAGGGCCCTGCATTCCTGCTGAACCTGCCCTTTCTGTCCCGAACTGTAGTATTGCCCTCCTGCCACCGGGACCCCATTGCCCTCTCTATTCTCTCCCTCATTTTCCGTGCCCTGATGGTGGAGGGTGTCACTTCACACACCTTTCCCTTATGCTTCAGCTCGGGCCATTTCCAAAGCACGCACGAGACAGAGATCGAGACAGAGACTGAATCTTCTTCATCTTTATTCTCATTTTCAGATTGACATTCACAGAAAACAGACTGCAATTAATAGCCCAGATAGAAGAAGCTGCACAAATTCACAGCCACAATGGAGCTTGAGGAAAATACTTGTGGGGATTTTCCCAATAACATGAGAATCCTGTCCCTTTAAAAAGTGGCAAAACCTTAAATTGGAACTGGTGGCTGAGCAGGAAGGAGATCTGGTTTACTGAAGCAGAGACTTCTGAGGTTCACATTGTTTTTATACAGCTGACAGTCTTCAATACCTTTGAAAGATTATGCTTGTTATTATAAATCAACACTGTCCCCAACAAACAGTCTCCTGGACAGGAACAGAATAGGGTTAAATACAGAGTAAAGCTCTTTCAGTACTGTTCCCACCAAAGACACCCATGACAGGGACAGGATAAGATACAACATAAAGCTGTCTCCACACTGACAGGAACAACACTGGTTGGGAACAGGGTGAATCTCTCTCTCTACAGTGTCACAGTTACCGCCTTAACCCTTGAAACTCAGAGTCTCCCAAAGGCCAGTGTCAAGAAGGAAGGGAGTTGAAATTCAGTGCTGACGATGACCTTTGTCCTGCCAGCTCAGCCCTGTTCTGTTTAAAGTTGTGTCTCCTCTGTGGACTGTCTTGAACACTCTACACACATTCTGATCTCCTGATGCTCTTGCTGAGGGGAGAGGGGAGGGTCACGTGGGTGAGGGCACAGAGAAGCGAGCGTTAGACTGGCCAAAGTATCATTTTGAATATTTGTGTCCAATAACCAACAAACCCGATGATTTTAAAATTCATTTTTATTGTGGACATTGAAGTCCCCCACCAAGAGTACATGCTGTGCCCTCACCACCCTCAGAGCTTCCTCCAAGTGCTGTTCAACATGGAAGAGAGACTGATTCATAAGCCGAGGGAGGACAGTACGTGGTCATCAGCCTGAAGTTTCACAGAATCAGAGAATCATACAGTGTAGGAGAGGTCCCTCATCCGATCATGTCTGTCCCACCAAGGCAAAACTAAATCTACTCTCCATCCACTTTCCAGAACTGGGCCCAAGGTATTGAATGTTGGGATATTTCAGGTGCTCATCCAGGTATTTTTTTAAAGGTATATTTTATGGGGATCTGCTCTGCTCTTTTAATAGAGTCATGGCATCTTCTACTGGCCGCTGAGAGAGCAGACATCAGAACATCCCATCTGAAAGATGGTCCCTGAGAACTGAACCTCTGACAGAGTTGCACTCCCTCAGTATTGACACACCAGCAGTGCAGCACTCCTTCATCATGAACTATCTGACAGTGCAACTCTCCCACAGTATTGACTTTCTGATATTGCGGCATTCCCTCAGTATGAACCCTCTGACAGTGTGGTACTGTCTCAGTACTCACCCTCTGACAGTGCAACCCTCCCTCAGTACTCACCCTTTCACTGTGCAGCACTCCCTCAGTACTGACCAACCATTAGTGCAACACTCCCTCAGTACTGACCTTTCAATACTGTGGCACTCCCTCAGGACTGTCCCTCTGACAGTGTGGCAGTCCCTCAGTACTGACCCTCTGACAGTGTTGCACTGTACTCTCAGCCTGGATAATTTGCTTCAGTGATAGAATCATGTAATGATAGTCTCTGTACAATATGGAAGCAGCTCATTCACCCCAGTGAGTTCACACCAATCCTCCAAAGAGCATGTCACCCAGATCCAAACCACTGCACTATCCCGTTTCCCAATGGCTCATGCACCCAGTCTGCTACATTGTGAGTGTGAGGGGAGAGTGCTCCCCACTGAGACCAGGCTGAGACCTCCCGGTCCAATAGCCTGCCTTGCTTCCCCATCCCAGCCCACACTTGAAGGAATGAGACCACCTGGGGAGGCTAGAGATGTTTCCCAGCCAGAGATAGTACCTTAAGGAGAGAGATGGTGAACAGACGATAGGGGCAGGGGGCAGTGGGATCAGTGTCTTGAGGTGGGGTGCAGGACACATTGAAGCAGGCGTTGGCAGGTGCTGAGCCCTTTCCCCGAAGAGTTTGTAGGTCGATGGGTGAAAGAGGGAGGGGCACTAGAGTAACACCTTTGTTGCTGCTGAAACCCTTGCTGTCTGCTCAGCCACGTCTGAGAGACACACAGACACATCAGACACACAGGAAGCAGCTTTCTGTGGATGTTCTCCTGGGGCAGGCCTCATCAATCATGGAGCTATGGTCAGTAACAGTGTAAGCTGTGCACCCTGAAAGCCTGAATCTGCAACTCAGCTCAGAAGGACCTCAGCTCATTCGTCAAAACTGGTTCTGCCCCTCTGCAGCCTAGCCGGTCTGCCTGTGCCTTTTCACCACTCCCAGGTTTTTCCTTGTGCCACAGCTCATTCTCCTGAGGGACAGCTGTACTCAGGCCCAGCACATGATCTTGTCCCACTGTCAGATCCTCTTCGAGAAACTCATGGCTCACCACCGCCCTCTCCAGGATAGTAAGGGAAGGGCAATAAATAGCAAACATATCAATGTCCCCCCCACCCCCGCCCCCATCCCAGGAGTAATCAAAATAAATGATGAGCAATTCAAACAATCAAACTGGTGGAAGGTGGTTAAATCATTCCAGTGGTTAAAATTCACCTGGTAATTCCTGTATCAAGTTCAAGCTGAAGCTATCCTGTTCTCTGCTGAATTTAGACCAATTTTCATTGTTAACTTAATACATTTCCATGTTCATTCTTTCTAACCAAACTGATCCTAATTTGAATGTTTCGAAAAACAAAACTGTCCTGATGAGGGCAAAATGAAAAGCTTCCAAAAACCGGGCATTTTTCAGGCCAGTTCAATATTCTCAAATGACTATTTGATCCTAATTTGCTCTTTTGCTTCAGACCTGTTCAAATTTCAAGAAGTAATTCTGTCCCATTTTGAATGGAGGACCCAGTTTACCAGCACTTGCTAAATTCCAATTTCTATATCTAAATATTTTTCCTGATCTCCTTCCTGTACATGGTGTATGACCGGAGAATGTGTCATTTTGCCTTTCTGTTTGTCGGTATTGACAGTAAATCTACATTAACTGTGTTGATTTCATAATGAAGTTTTGTTAGCAGAATACCCTCCCTCCCCCCTCGAGATCCTGTTCTGCTGTTTCCTTGTTACCTAGATCCTCTATCCCTGTCCCATTCTGCATTGCCTCTCGTGGAATCAGATACCTGTACACCATTTTCCAGATATGACCTAACCATTCTTCAGTACAGCTGTCCTGGCCACTCTCCCCTCCATCTCCACACTCTCAAAATTCATTACAAAATCCCATTGGCCTTTCCCATTTCTTTTTTTCCGATTTTCTTTCCCAATTTTAAGCATTTATGTTGCTCAACATCTTTTCCTGCCCACTGCAGTACATTGTTTACAATATGAGCTACACTTCATCCTTTAACATTTAACCAGGAAAGCTCTCAATAGAAAAATTCAATTAATTCCATTGCCCTGCTCTATCCCAACAGCTTTAGTGCATTTATGGTGCATTCAATGACATCTGCCACTTGTCTGCCTTACCCTCTTACACCCACTAATGGCTTTCTCTTGAGTTCTTCCTGACAAGTTGCTATTTATTGCAGCTTGGTGACACACCTTGGGAGCCGTTTTTTCGGTCTTTGTGTCATTCATTTTGTGCTGGATCTGTAGGGCACTCCATCTTGCAATTTGGAAAATGCAGGTTCACCCATGTCATGGTCGAGGCTCCAGTCTTTCAAAGAGATGAATTTAAGCTTCACCAGTTTAATCATTTGAATTGTACGTCATTTATTTTGATTTCTCCTGGAATGGGGCAAACTTTGATTTGTCTGCTCTTTGTTTTCCTTCACTAATTGTCCTGGAGAGGGCGGTGGTGAGCAATGTCATATCTCGAACACAGAACATAGACCATGACAGCGCAGTATAGGTCCTTTAATCCTCGATGTTGCACCTTCCAATGGAAGCATTCTGAAGCCCATCTATCCTACACTATTCCGTTTTCACCTATACGTTTATCCTCTGACCATTTAAATGCCCTTAGTGTTGGCGAGTCTGCTACTGGTGCAGGCTGTGCATTCCATGCCCCGACTAGTCTCTGAGTAAAGAAACTACTTCTGACATCTCTCCTATATCTATCACCCCTCAATTTAAACCTATGTCCCCTCAGCATCTGAGGAAATGTCTCTTCTGTCCACCCTATCTAACCTTGTGATTATCTTAGTATGTCTCAATTTAGACAACTCTCAACCTTCTTCTCTCAAATGAAAACTGCCACAAGTCCCTCATCCTTTCCTCATAAGGCCTTCCCTCCATTCCAGGCAACATCCTCGTTTATTTCCTTTGAACCCTTAAGTTTTCACATCCTTTCTTTAATGCGGTGACCACAACTGTATGCAATACTCCAATTGCGGCCAAACCAGAGTTTTGTACAGCTGCAGCATGACCTCATGACTCCTAAACCCAATCTCTCTATCAATAACAATTGACCCACCATAAGCCTTCTTAACCACCCTCTCAAACCAGGTTGAAACTGTGTTGCTGGAAAAGCGCAGCAGTTCAGGCAGCATCCATGGAGCAGGAGAATCGACATTTCAGGAATGAAGAAGGGCTCATGCCCGAAACGTCGATTCTCCTGCTCCTTGGATGCTGCCTGGTCTGCTTCACTTTTCCAGCAACACATTTTCAGCTCTGATCTCCAGCATCTGCAGTCCTTACTTTCTCCTATCAAACTTTCAATGATCTGTGTACATGAATACCGAGATCTCTCTGCTCATCTGCACTACTTACCATTACCCCAGTGCTCTTTATTCCTGTTGCTCCTTCCAAAGTGAATCACCTCACAATTTTCTGCATTAATCTCTGCATTTGCCACCTCTCAGCCCAGCTCTGCAGCTTATCCATGTCCCTGTGTAACCTGTAATATCCTTCAGCACAATCCACAACTCCACAAACCTCAGTGTCATCTGCAAATTTACTAACCCATCTTTCGATGCCCTCATTCAGGTCATTTATAAAAATGGCAACCAGCAGTGACCCCAAAAGAGATGCTTGCAGTACATCGCTAGGAACTGAACTCCAGGATGAACATTAGATATCAAAAACCACGCTCTGTCTTCTTTCAGCTAGCCAACTTCTGATCCAAACTGCTAAATTACCCTTAATCCCATGCCTCGGTATTTTGTGCAGAACCTTATGAAATCCCTTACTGAAACGCCTAGGCACCACATCAACCGTTTTATCCTCATGCACCTGTTTGGTCACCTTCTCAACGAACTCAATAAGGTTTGTGAGGCCGGAGCTACCGTGTTGACTATCCCGAATTATCTTATTCCTTTCTAGATGATTATAAATCCTATCTCTTCTAACCTTTTCCAACACTTCACCCACAACCGAAGTAAGGCTCACTGGTCTATAATTACTAGGGTTGTCTCTACTCCAGTTCATGAACAAGGGGACTACATTTGCTATCTTCCAGGATTCTGGCACTGTTTCTGTCAACAATAATGACATAAAGATCAAAGCCAAAGCCTAAGAAATCTCCTCCCTGGCTTCCCAGAGAATCCTTGGATAAATCCCATCTGGCCGAGGGAACTTAAATATTTTCACGCTTTCCAGAATTGCTAACTCCTCCTCCTGAAGAGGGAAATCAGGATGGCAAAAAGGTAACATGGGATAGCTTTGCTTAATTGGGCTAAAGAGAATCCAAAGGGATGTTATAAATGCATTAAAGACAAAAGAGTAATAATTAACAGAATAGGGCCCCTCAAAGATCAGCAAGGCAGCCCATGTGTGGAACTGCAGGACATTGGGCAGATACTAAACCAGTACTTTGCGTCAGTGTTTACTGTGGAGAAAGACACAGCAGATCTCGAATTTGGGGAAATAGATGGTGACATCTTGAAAAATGTCCATATTACAGAGGAGGAAGTGCAGTTTGTCTTAAATGCATAAAAGTAGATAAATCACTGGGACCTGATCAGGTGTACTCGAGAACTCTGTGGGAACCTGGGGAAGTGATTACTGGGCCACTTGCTGAAATATTTCTATCATCTATGGTCACAGGTGAGGTGCTGGAAGACCGGAGTTTAGCTAATGTGGTCAGGAAAAATCAGGAACCGGTGAGCCTGACATAGTGGGTGGGCAAATTGTTGGAGAGAATCCTGAGGGGTAGGATTTACATGTATTTGGAAAGGCAAGGACTGTTTCAGGATAGTCAACATGGCTTTGTACCTGGAAAATCATGACTCACTAACCTGATTGAGCTTTTGAAGAAATAACGAAGACGATTGATGATGTCAGAGCAGTGGATGTGATCTGTATGGTCTTCAGTGAGGCATTCAACAAGTTTCCTTGTGGTGGATTGGTTTGCAAGGTTAGATCAAATGGAAAAACAGAGAGAACTAGCTATTTGTGTATAGAAATGGCTTGAAGGTAGAAGACAGAGAGTGATGGAGGAGGGTTGCTGTTCAGACTGGAGGCCTGTGATCAGTGGTGCGCCACAAGGATCAGTGTTAGGTCCACTGCTTTTTGTCATTGACACAAGGATTTGGATGTGAACATAGGAGGTATAGTTAGTAAGTTTGCAGATGACACCAAATTGGAGATGTAGTGGGCAGTGAAGAAGGTTACCACAGAGCACAATGGGGCGATGAGTGGCAGATGGAGTTTAATTTAAATAAATGTGAGATGCTGCATTTTGGAAAGTCAAATCAGGAGAGGATTTAGATGCTTAATCATGGAATTCCTACAGTATGGAAACAGGCCATTTGGCCTAACAAGTCTACACTGACCCTCTGAAGAGTAACCCATCCAAACCCATTCTCCTATTCTGTTCCTCTCCATTTAACCCTGACTAATGAACCTTTTGTACATATGCCTGAACTTTGGTCAATTTAGCATGGCCAATTCACCTATTCTGCACATCTTTAGACTATAGGAGGTAACCCACGCAGACACATGGAGAATGTACAAATTCCACATGGACAGTCACCCGAGGCTGGAACAGAACCAGGTCTCTGGCACTGTGAGGCAGCAGTGTTAATCACTGAGCCACCGTGTCACCCCTTAATGGTGAGGTACTGGGGAGTGTTGCTGAACAAAAAGACCTTGGAGTGCAGGTTCATAGTATCTTGAAATTAGAGTCACAGGTCGAAAAGATAGTGAATAAGGCATTTTTTAAATTTCAAAAATATACTTTATTCATATAATATTTTGATGATCTGTATAATTACTTCGTGCCATACATCCGTAAACATTTCATTTCTTTGCATACAGGGACAGAATAATCATTCATATATACAGGACTGTACAATTACTATCCACATATTTAGCTGGGGGGTAAGCAGAGCCCAAATGACTGCGTGTTCCCCCTGTTCTTAGGCAGGCAGACATTACACGGTGGTCTTTCCCCACCGCTCCTTGGCAGCAGCTACCCCAAGCTTCAGCCCGTTCCTCAACACGTAGTGCTGGACCTTGGAATGTGCCAGTCTAGAACACTCAGTCGGGGTTAATTCCTTCAGCTGGAAGATTCAACAGGTTTTGGATCGCCCAGAGAATCCTGCACCGAGTTGATGATCCTCCAGGCACAGTTGATTTTCGTCATGGTGTGTGTCCCAGGGAACAGACCATAGAGCATGGAGTCCCGCGTCACGGAGCTGCTGGGACGAACCTCGACAAACACCACTGCATTCCTCTCCAGACTTCTTCTGAATAGGCACATTCCAGAAGGAGGTGTGTGACAGTCTTGACCCCCCCCACAGCCGCTTCGAGGGCAGCGTGCGGTGCGGGAGAGAGTCCGGGCATGAATAAAGGATCTCACAGGCAGAGCCCTTCTCACCACCAGCCAAGCCATGTCTTGGTGCTGGTTGGAAAGTTTTAGCGATGAGGCATTCTGCCAAATGGCTTTGATAGTCTGCTCAGGGAACCACTTGACAGGATCTGCCCTCTCCTTTTCCTGAAGGGTCTCAAGGACACTACGTGCTGACCACTTCCATTTGGACTTGTGGTCAAAGGTGTTTTTCTTCAAAAACTTCTCCACGAAGGACAGGTGGTACCGAACAGTCCAACTACTCAGAGTGTTCCGCGGCAGCGCGGTCAGGCCCATCCTTCGCAACACCGGGGACAGGTAGAACCTCAGTACATCGTGACACTTGGTGTTTGCATACCGGGGATTCACACACAGCTTGATGCAGCCACACACAAAGGTGGCCATCAGGGTGAGGGTGGCATTCAGCGTGTTGTTGCCCCCATTGCCCAGGTCTTTGAACATTGTGTCTCTATGGACCCGTTCCATCTTTGATCACCACATGAAGTGGAAGATGGCCCAGGGGACTGCGGCGAAACAGGTTTTGGGATAGGCCAAACCTGTGCCACATATACCAATACTGAGAGTACCTCACACCCGATGACCAGGTTTTTCCCGGCAAGGGAGAGCAACCGTTTCTACCTCATCTTCCTGTTCCGCTCCTCCCAGGTCTTGGCGCACGGTACCCAGCCCCACCGAACCAAATACCCAGCACCTTCAGGTGGTCAATCCTGATGGTGAAGGGGATCGAGGATTGGTCGGCCCAGTCCCCGAAGAGCATAGCCTCGCTCTTGCCTCGGTTTACCTTGGCCCCGAGGCCCATTTGAACTGGTCACAGATGCAAATGAGTCTGTGAACGGACAGCGGATGTGAGCAGAAAGCAGCAACGTCATCCATGTACAGGGAGGCCTTAACCTGCAGGCCCCTGTTGCCAGGAATAGTCACTCCTCTCAGGCTCGCATCCTTCCTGATGGATTCAGCAAATGGCTCTATGCAACACACAAACAAGGCAGGAGAGAGAGTGTAGCCCTGCCTGACTCCAGATCTTACAGAGAACCTATCTGATTCCCACCCATTGATTGAGAATGCACTGACAATGTTGATGTAGAGCGGTCTGTTCCAATTTCTGATTCCCGCCCCAAGGCTCATTTTGGAGAGGACATCCCTCATATATGTATGCAATATCCTGTCAAAGGCTTTCTCCTGGTCCAGACTGATCAGGCAGGTGTCCAACTCTCTGTCCTGCTCCTCGGCAATCGTATCCCTGAGGAGTGTGAGACTCTCAGCGATCCTCCTGCACAGTACAGCCGAGGTTTGGTCAGGGTGGATCCCGATCCCAGGGCAGTCCTGACCCATTTGGCGATTACATTTACCAAGATTTTGTGGTCTGTTTTTAACAGTGAGATTGGTCTCCAATTTCTAATTTCCTCCCTCTCCCCCTTCTGCTTGTAGATGAGGGTGATGATACCTTTCCTCATGGATTCACTCATGGTACATGCCCGAAACATATTGTCATACAGCTCCAGCAGGTCCTGGCCGATCAAGTCCCAAAGAGCGGAATAAATCTCGACCGGTAAGCCGTCGCTTCCGGGAGTTTTATTCTTTTCGAAGGACTCGAGGGCCTTGGTCAGCTCATCCAGAGATAGCGGCTGGTCCAGCCTCTCTCGTGTTCCGTCATCTAGGACCTCCGTGATAGAGGACAGGAACGACTGGGAGGCCGCGCTGTCGGTTGGCTTCGAGTCATACAGACTGGCATAGAAGGATTTGCTGCTCCTCATGACGTCAGCCTGAGATGACGTTACTGAACCATCTTATTTCTTCAGGCTGCTGAGCAGGGAGCTCTCTTTGTGCACCTTCTGGGAGAAGGAACGAGAGCACGTCTCGTCCTGCTCCGCCGAGCAGGCCCTGGAATGGAAGATTATCTTGGAGGCCTCTGAGGCAAACAGCGAGGCTTGCTGGCCCTTCACCTCCTGGAAGTTCTCCGTGACATCGACCCCCATCGTCTGCAGAAGGAGCAGGTTCTGCATACTTTCCTGGAGTTTGGACAGTTTTCCCCGCGTCTCTCTCGCCTCCTGAACACCTTTGAGAATGAAGAACCTCTTGATGTTCTCTTTTACCGTTTCCCACCAGTCTGCTGGAGACTCAAAGAAGGGCTTCACAGTTCTCCAACCTGCGTAATCCCTCTTCAGCTCTTCGATGTTTCCCGGGGTCAACAGCTTCGAGTTCAGTTTCCATGTTTCCTTGCCCGCCCGCTGTTCGTCCTGGAGGTGACAGTCCGCCAGCAGGAGGCAGTGGTCAGAGAAGAACACCGGCTTGATGTCGGTGGTTCTGACTGAGAGCGTTCAGGACACAAACAGGTAATCTATCCTTGAGCGGATAGACCCGTCTGCCCGTGACCAGGTGTATCTACGCTGCCCTCATCTGCAGGGGTGCTGAAGACGTCGTGCAGCTTGGCGTCTTTGACCGTTTCCATCAGGGCTCTGGACATAGCGTCCGGTTTACTGTCCCCCCCGCCGGATCGTCCATCTGCATCAATGATGCAGTTGAAGTCTCCGGCCAGAATGACCGGCCTGGACGTAGCCAGCAGCAGTGGAAGCTGTTGCAGGACGGCCAACCGTTCACTCTTACCCACTGGGGCGTACACGCCGACTACTCTCAGGGGAGCGTTTCTGTATTTAACATCCGCGACGAGGAGGCGCCCGCCCACTACCTCCTTAACCTCGAAGGTGGTGAAGTTGCCTCCCCGCAGCAGGATACCCAGGCTGGAGGCGCGGCTATCGTTGCCCACCGACCACACTGACGGCCCATGGGCCCACAAGCTCGACCATCTCCTGCAACTGCTGAGGTGCGGTATCCCACACTCCTGCAGAAACAGGACATCGGCTTTGACGTTGGCCAGGAAGGCCAGCATTGAAACACATCGCGTAGCCGATGTAATGCTACGCACATTTATGCTGGCCATTTTAAACCCCATTTTACCAGTTTACGGGGTTACCAGTGTCCATTTTCTTCTGGTCTTGCTCCTGTGGGGTAGCTGCGTGCATCCCCGTGGTGACAGCAAACTGCTGGACCTTCCCAGGGCTGAGGTAGTTGTCCAGCTCCACGCTGGAGTCATTTCCCCGCTCTGGTGTCATCGTGTCGGACCCAGGGTCCACATCGCCCAGTTCTCCATCTGACAGCAGGGCTGTCACAGGGCCGCTGCTCCCAGTTCCCTGGAGCTGTGGGCCGGTGGGTACCCCTTGGTTCTCACCGGGTAGGGAGTGTCCTTCACCCATCGCCTCAGAGGGAACGACTTTTCCTTCTTGGGTGGTGCTGCCCTCCTTTCTCCCCACGGCGCTCTGCCTCTTCCTCTGGTGGCGACCCTTCTTGCGTCTGTCCTCACCATCGGAGGAGCTGCCTGTATCCTCATCTTGTAGGTGTCTCTTCCCCCTTCGCTTGGTGGCTTTGGGGCCCTCGAGTGGTTTCCTCTTCCTGTTTTTGACAATAATCCACTGCTCTGCCTCCTTTGCTCCCTCCTTTTCCATTTCCTCCGTCTGTCTTGCAGGAGGTTAGGTCGGCTGCTGCATCTCCCCACTGTCTGCCGCCTGCTCCGCTACAGCCTGCCCTTCCTTCTGGGTGCCTCCAGACACCGTTCCTGTGCTGATTTGCGGTACCTTGCTGGACTTAGTCGGTCCGCGGCTCGTGTTGCCACCTCCGGCCAACTGTGCGTAGGTGGCGGCTCCACATTTTGGGCAGGCCTTGTACATGTGGCCCACCTCTCCGCACAGGTTGCAGCTGTTTGCTTCCTGACAGCCCTTCGTCAAGTGACCCTCCTGTTTGCAGTTCCTGCAGATGGTCACTTTGCAATCTGCCGCCACGTGTCCCGACTTCCTGCAGGTTCGGCACACTTTCGGCTGCCCTGCATATGGCAGGTAGCCTCTGCTCCCTCCAATTGCGAAGCTCGAGGGTGGGTGGAGGATGTTCCCACTATCATCGGCCCTGACCTGTCGCTTACTGGTCCTGATCCCAAAGGGTTCGATCACATCAGTGCCTTCTCCCTCAACTTGGACGTACCTTCCCAGGAAGGTCAGGACATCAGCCGCTGGAACAGAGGGGTTTTACATATGGATTGTAACAACCCGATTCCTCTGTGCAGGAAGCACACACAATGGGGTCGCCGACAAGATGGAATACACGGCTCCCTTTCCTTATCCTTGAAGACTTTCAGGAGCTGTTCGTACTGCTTCACGCTTCTGAAGGTCTGTCGCTGGCCTGGCAGCATTTACTGCCCATCCCTAATTGCCCAGAAGACGGGTAAGAGTCAACCACATTACTGTGGGACTGAAGTCACAATGTCGACCAGAGCAGGTAAGGATGGCAGCTTCCTTTCTGAAAGGGCTTGACTGAACCAGATGGGTTTTTCCTGACAATCGATTAATGGTCATCATTAGATTCTTAAATTCCAGAAACTTTTTTTATTGAATTTAAATCCCCCCATCTGCTGCAGCAGGCTTTGAACCCAGGTCTCCAGAACGTTATCTGGGGCCTGGGATTAACTGTCTAGCGACAATACCACTAGGCCAATACTTCCCCATATCACTGTCCATCTGCACAGAGTGAACAGTGGTTTTCTGGTTCATCAGAACTGGGTAATCACACATACGTTTGCTGAATAATTGCAGGAGTTGGATGTTGCTGGGCTATTGACATCCATCACTGAACCATGTATTCTGGAGTTTGTTTCTATTGTCTTGTTATCTTTTGGGGATAAAAAATAGTTTCAATTAGCTTTCTATTAAATGCATGGCAATCAACTCGATCCCATAACTCTCAGGCAGATTAGTTTCTTTTGAAGGGCTCTTCATCTCCCCGACCTCCTCCATCCTCACCTCCAACAGTACAATAATCTCACAGAGTCTCTTTGTGACTATGAATGAGACAATCTGATCAGCTGCTTCTTTCCCTACTCCTATGTCAAGTTGGCTCTTAATCTCCCCTTGCTGCAGTTGTGATCCTGCATCATTGTACAGTGATGCTCACATTTCATTTCTTGGCCTATCAGTGTTCATGATACTGCATGTAGCTTCTTACATATAAGGCTTACAGTGCAAGAGTTTAGCTCTTTCCTTCCACCAACAGCAGTAGAATTGTACTCCAACAAAACTTACAGAATCACGGCTCAGCATATTCCCCAACTTGCCTCTTACCATCAAACCAGAGGATCAATCCTCATTCAACTGAGAGAATTCAGGAGAGCATGCCAGTAACAGCAGCATGAATACCTAAAAATGAGGTGTTAACCTGATGAAGTTATCAAAGAGGACAACTTGTGCTCCAAGCAGCATAATCAGCAAGTGATAGACAGAGCAAAGCAATCCGGGAAACAACAGAACAGATCTAAAATCTGCAGTCCAGCCACATCCAGTTGTGAATGAAGTCAGAGAACAGCTGGAGTTCTGAGGACAATTCTCTTCAAGATATTAACCAACAAGAATGTCAGACTGGATTAATTATCATAAAACTCAAGTCCGTTTGATATTCATATATTTACAATCAGTGTTCAATTCACCAAATGTGACTGAAGGTAAAGATAATCTTCAAGTGATTGTAACAGTGGAGACATCTGAATACTTGATCAGCAAATTAAAGCCTGTTATGTTTAGATTTTAATAATTTTAAAGAGATTTTAAAAAGTAAGGTGACTTGAGTTTAATGGAAGAAATTGATTGGTAGGTAGCTGATAATCTTGTTTTAATCTGAAGTTAATTTAGGATTAGTTAACTAATAAATACATGGTAGGGAATCCCAGCCCCATGGAGTGCACATCCAGTTCCAAGTGGGAAAACCAGGACACTTCTTGTGTGAGCGACAACCATAAGAACACGGAGGTGACATGGGAAATGTCAGGAACACTTGTTTGACTGCGGTTAAAGTACTGCACACACTTCTGATCCCCTTATTCCAGGGTTGATGTGATCACACAAGAGAGGGTACAGAGGAGATTGATCAGAATACTTCTACAATTTGAAAATTTCTGCTCTGAGGAAAGGTTGGATAGATTGGGGATGATTTCCGAGGAGGATGAACTGAGATTTAATTGAAGTGATAAAATGCTGAGGAATCCAGATCGAGTGGATAGGAAGGAGCTATTCATTAACTGAGGGGTCAGAAACTGGAGGATTTAGATTGAAACTAATTCCCAGAAAGAAGGGGGGGGGGAGAATTTATTTCACTCGGAGATGGTGGCGAGTCAGAACTCATTGATGGAGTGGCAGAGGCAGTAACCAGCATCACATTAGAATAAAAGGACATGGATGTAACTGAGATGCTGGAACATGCAGGGCTGCGCACGAAAGTCTGCAGAATGGGATCATTGTGATTTATTTAACATTTCTCCAGAATATTAAACTCAAGTCCAATTTGAGAAGTTATGAACATCATCCGACCTGAATTCCAAATATCAGAATAAATTTATCAGAAAGTTACAGCACAGATCGAGACCACTTGGCCCATCCTGCATGTGTTGGCTGTAATAGAATGACCCAGGCTTTACAGCGTTCTGTACTCTCCAAGGAGAGCAACAATTTCAGACTGTGTACTCTGCCCTCTATGTTGTTATAATCTGTTTTTATCAATGTATTTCTTTGACAGCAGCTCACCTTGTTTCCTGGTTTCTTTCTCAGCCCTAACTCCAATTCCCATGGCCTTGAGGGACTACCATTTCTGCAATTTAATCTCTCCTGCCTTCCCCCGTGTGACAGACTTTCTTTTTGTCCTTGTCTCACTCCCACCTTGCTCACAACTTGTTACATTTCTGATGGTTCCCAGACCTCTGTGACTTCACTGCGCCCCCTGGGTCAGTGGCACGAGTTTTGAATTCTCTTCCTAATGAGATAATCAGAAATCTTTCTGGCTGCAGTTTCCCCAGATTTTATTTTGAAAAAGAAATAGAGGATTTGCGTCAGAGTCAAGTATTTGTGAGCCTTCATCCACAATCGTGAGCACTTAGACATGATATGACACCCTCCCACAGATGTGCAGGTTTGATGGATTGGCCGTGCTAACATGGCCTGTAGTGTGTAGGTTAGATGGGTTGAGTTAGCCATGGTAAATGTGGGGTTATGGAGGTAGGGTGGGACAGCAGGACATTGCAGACTCGATGGATCAAATAGTCTCTTTGTGCGCCTAATGGATTCCGTAATTCTAACTAGTTGTGATTGTTGTCACATTTTCCTAAGTCCAGGTTCATTCAACTCAGGTACACATGGTGACTTTTGTGTTTCTGTGGGTGCTCACTCAATCCTTTCCTTCTGTTTTACATCAATTTCACACTGTATGTGAGGGTGGGAATGAATGTGTAAATATAAATACTCCAACCGAAACCCCTTACAAGTCAGGAACTGTTTCTGCTACTAGCATCAATCACAACAGGAAATAAAGGTTCAGTCACAAATCTGACAGAAACACAGTAGTTATAATCACCAGGAAAAGCTTAACAGCTTAAAACTCTTTTCTTCAGAAAAGAGGAGGCTGAGACGCAACCTGGTACAAGTAGGAAGCTTTGTGTCTGTGTTTTCAGAGATTTGAGGTTGAAATCATTGGGTTGAAGCATGTTTCGTTGCCCTAGGTCATCAAAGGTGCTATCAACATGTGCATCTTTCTTTCTGCCTATCTGTCTGAGTCAACAATCAGATGGATATGTCATTGTCTGAGTGTTTTCCCAAATCCCTGATTGAATCTGCCTCCCCCCACAATCGCAGGTGCCAGCTGCCTCTAGTCCACCCACATGGGCATGTTGAAGAGCATGACAGGAGAATGGATTGAAACCGAGAGTTTAATGCCAGAATTAAATAGGAAGAAGGAAATAAACGGGAATTTTGGATCCCAGGGGATACAGACTCCAGGATTAGTCCTTGTGGGCATTCCGGCAGTGACACAGGACAGCATTCCATGTTGAGAGTTAAATTCGGGTGGCAGTAGAGGGAGCCACTGAACATGAGCAGGTTTCGTTCAAACACAGGAGGTTTGTTCAGTCAGTAACAGTTTGTTCGACATGAAGGTGAAGTGAGCTGTGAGGGGAAATGTTACCACAAGCTGCAGATGGATAACTTGCATTGCAACAGGAGGAAGCCATTCAGCCCTTCAACCCTGCTTTGCCATTCAATAGATCATGGCTGATTTGTGGCCTAAGTTGCAATGTTCAAAACTCTCCAAACTCATCAATAAACTCCTCTGCAACAGACAAGATCAATATTCAAAAATGAAACATCTGTAAATGCTGGGAAATCAGGAACAAAAACAGAAATTGCTCGAAAAAATATCAGCAGATCTTGCAGCACCTGTGGAGAGTGAACCTTTGGGGCCAGTGACCAGTCAGGTGACAAACTGCAGCTGACCATTCTGCATTTTTTGTAACACTCTCTGAACAGGTTCTGGTGCGAGGGGAATGAGACTGTCAATAACAACTTAGCATGTGCTCAATCAGAATAAAACACATTTTGGTCTTTCACGCTTATATAAACTGGAAATATTATTCAAAATCATTTCAGAAATAAGATAATAGGCCAGAAATTAACTCTTCATGTCATTGGGTCTGAGAAACTGTTACTTCTGACCTGGTCCAGCCTACATGTGAATCCAGACATTGAATAACATAGTTGACTCTGAACCATCTCTTGGACAGTTAGAATGCATGACCAATGCTGCCCCAGCAGTGATGCCGTGATCCCATGAACAAACAAAACAAATCTGATCGCTGTGGTTAGTTGTGTACTTGTTGGTGTTATTGGAAGAGAACGAATGGGAAGGTTTATGGGGTAAAGGGAGAAGAATGGCATTTGGTGAGGTGATCCTTTGGAGAGCTGATCAGCCAATCAGCCTCCTTTTGTGCTGTAACAATTCTGTGAATATTTCATTCTGAGACATCTCAGGAAATATCAGGGCAGGGTTTGTAAAGAGGTCAGATTGAATGAGTGTCTCGGTGAGCACAAGTGAGACACAGGTACAGAGAGGTTTTGGGATGGATTAAATTATATTTTATACATTTGCATAGTCATCAACATTACAGCAGTTAAAACTGGGAGTGTAATTAGAGCAGTAAATAAATCTTAAACATTGATGCAGCTAAATAGGATGCCGGGTAAAGATACCGTAGTTAGTGTTTATTTTAAACCAGGCACACCAGCCTAGAGCACATCCTTCCTGTATCTATCCTATCGAGCTCTTAAAGATTTTTGTTCCTTTGAAGTGTTTCATGTTTAGATACTTCAGAGAAGACAGCTTCAAGCTCCTCAATCTCTCCTGTCAGGGCAATGCTGCTGTTAGAATTCAATTCACTGGTGCATGTTACTGGATGCTTCATGGACTAGAACTGGCAATTGAGACTGAAAGGTTCCTGTATAAAATATCTCCAATGGTATTACCTGACGTGAGTGGTTTTCGGAAAATGACCTTGGCTTACAGGCATTGAGTGTCAGAGCACTTCCTGTTGTGGGGCATCCTGTTTAGATTCAATCTATTGATAACTATTAGAACTGACTTGTATTGGCTCCGTCAAAGTGGTCAGAGCATTATGGCTGTCATCGAAGCTGGTAACAAACTTCCCATGGGGTTAAAAATCCTAAATGATAGAGTAGGTACGAAGTCTGATGGCACTGTTGGAGTATTGAAGTTGTTGTTAATCACATTAACTCGGCAGGAGTTAACTGAATTCATATTGTCTCTTTCTGAATCTCAGGATGTCTCTGTGGGCAATAAGTCTCCACAAACAGCAATGAGCAGGGATCATCTATTTTGATTTGAATTGCTCTATAGCACTGCTACTTCACAGCACCAGGTACAAGGTTGGAGTCCAGACTTGGTTAACAGCCTGTGTGGAGTTTGTACATTCTCCCCAGGATAGTGTGGGTCCACTCCAGGTGCTCTGGTTTCCTCCCAAGGTCCAAAGATTTGTGGGTTAGGTGGATCAGTTGTGCTAAATTGTCCACAGTGTGCAGGATTGTGCAGACTCAGTGGATGAGCCATTGGAAATGTAGTGTTACAGGGGTGGAGTGCTCCAGATGGGATGCTCTTTGGATAGATGGTGGGGTTTGATGGGCCAATGCTCTCCTTCCACACTGTCAGGGTTCTATTCTATGATTGAGGATAAAGGCGACACAACGGGTGTCCTTGGAGAAGGAGCATGTGGTGTGTATCAATTCTCCTGATGCCTTTAGATAGAGGTGGGCACCGCAGGGGATACAGTGCTTTATCTCCATCGCTGCCTCCTCACCCTCAACTCGACTTTGATTTGGTCCCTTCCCCCACTGTCATTTGTAATGGTTTGCTTTGCCTGCAAGGGGCATTGTTTATAAATATTCAATTGGTTACATGGGTGGTTGACTGCTGGTGATTAGATGTGAACCAAAATGGTGTAATAATGATGTTGATGGTGGGAAGGTTGCTCAGCTGTGTGTGATAACACTTCTGGGTCGGAGAAATGGGGAATAAAGAACGCTTCACAGCTCACAGAAGGAAAACTGAAAAGCAGTTAAATCAAACCAAAGGTTCAGAGAGGGAGGGAATATTTCCCTGGAGTTTGAGTAACTGGAAAGTGATGGCGTCCGGGAATAGACAGGATTTGTTATACAGGGCATTTGAAATTTAAAAAAACTGTTATATTCAGATAGTTTCATTTCTTTTCTTTTAGTTTTATTTATTGTGGAAAAAATAGCTACAATATGTTAAAACCAAAATTTACAAACCTTGTGTTAAAGACAAATGTTAAATAAAATCCATCAAACCGGCCCTCACTGAAAACTGATGTGGAAGTGCATTCGCCTGCAGAATCCCTGCCCTGCCTACTTCTTCCTAGCCGGCCTTTATAGCTATACACATACCTGGGAGATAGCAGCAGGAGGAGGCCATTCGGCCTTTCAATCCTGCTCCACCATTCAATGGGAAACAGCTGACCATCCAGCTCAGTCTCCTGTTCCTGCTGAGTTCCAATCCCCTTTTTTGACTTTATCTCGAACAATTATATCCAAGTCCTCCTTTGGCTTCACTGCCTTTTGCTCCAGTGATGTTGCTGTGTTACTGTGTGGGAGTAGGCGGGGGTAATGTGATGGTTCTGCCTCCTGGAGGTCGCACTCACCGACCCTCTCCATCCTGCAGTAACATCAACGGGGTTTCAGCAACTAAAGATAGAACCCATTCCCACGATATGGGCATCACTGGCTCAGGCAGCATTTATTCCCCATCTCTAGTTACCCTTGAGAAGATGGTAGTGAGCTGCTGTCTTGAACCATTCACAGTCCATTTGGCGCAGATAGACCGAAAATGCTGTGAGGGAGAGTGTTGCTGGATTTTGGCCAAGTTATTCTCCATCTTTGGTTCTTCAAATGCTGGATAACGTAATCACAATCTGCACATGAGTTTGAGATTTCAGTCTGCAAATCTTCACCATCTCACACCCTGAATAAAGGAATATGGACAGATTAGAAATTCAAAGCAGACAATTCTAGCTTCTCTGGAATATCTTTTTTCCCTTTCTTCCACCAAAGCTGTATCGCTCCAGCCCACTTACCCTCTCCCACCATTCTGCCTCTGCTGTCCCTAATATACCCACCCCCATTCTCATGAAGGTACAGGTAAACAGATCCATGCCACCCCTTCCTGTCCTGGTTAGACTCTGCACCCTTTCTGGGTTTACTCCATTTTCCTTCAGTTACTGCAAGTCAATAATGTTACAGGAGAAAAAATCAATGGGAAACAAAGGGAGGTAGCAGATCCTGGACAGAAGAGGAACCTTCAGTCTCGGAGAATGGGTCAGATCCTTCTTTGTTTCCCATTGGTCGATTTGCAGCATTATGACAAGTTAGGGATGGAACTTGGGCCCATGTGGGTGTGGTGACACTGTGACCCCCCCCCCCCCCCCCAAACCGTCAATACTACAAGCCGATAAATTCCTCATCCAGCCAATCACAATGTCAAATGCTTTCCACTAATTACCTCAAAGCACATGCTCCAAAATCTGCCCATATTCTGTACATGTGCAGTGCTGGGCTTCCCTGCACATGCATGGTCCCTGCCTCAGGGATTGTGGGTGTTGTCTCCAGTGGCTTCGTGGGGGCTAAATGTTTCTGGATATTGAATGAAAAGTGAGGGCTGGTGGGTGTTGTGTATAGGATCCCCATTCAGACACGGGCTGTTACTGGATTTTACTGAGACATCTGCTTCCACAACCTGATTTCTGACATAAGGAGCATAGATTCAGCCAATTGCGGGATGGGGAGGTTAATAAGAGGTAGCAGATTTTAAGCAGATGTAGCTCAGTGGTTAGCACTGCTGCCTCACAGCGTCAGGGACCCAGATTTTATTTCAGCCAGAGGTGACTGTGTGGAGTTTACATGTTCGCAGCATGTCTGCGTGGGTTTCCTAGGGTCCTAGAGCTTCCTCCCACAGTCCAAAGATGTGTAGGTTAGGTGGATTGCCTATGCTAAATTGCCCATAGTGTTCATCTATGTGCCGGTTAGGCCATTAGCCATGGGAAATGCAGGGTGACAGGGATAGGGTGGGTCTGAATGGGATGCGCGTTATAGGTTCGTGTGGACTCGATGGATGAATTCCCTGTTTTTGCACTATAAGGACTCTATTATATTCTCATGAAGAAGAATGTGCCTGTCTCAAGGTGTTGCAAATCTGTGGAATTCCCTGTTCAAAATGCGGTGGATGCCAGGACGATGAGCAGATTTAATGAAGAGATGCAGATGTTTATTTTGCAATGAGATGAAGGGTGAGAGAGAGAGCAGGTGGGAAAATCCAACTGAGACGGAGGTGAGCTCAATCATGACCGTATTAAATGGTGGAGTTGATTCGAAGGGCTGCATTGCCTCTCCTGTGCCCAGTGCTTATCTTCTTACGGTAATAACTGGAAAGCTGAATCCAAAACTCACCATCTTCACCAAAGGAGATTTTGGAAAATGCAGGATAGTCAGGTGGATTAGCGTTCCAAATTTAGGTAGTGAGGAAGCATATAGGAGATAATGATTTTGCAATTTTAAACTGAGGGGAGACAGTCATTTATGGTTTTAGACTGTGCAGTACATTCGCAACGTCCAGAATACTCTGTTGTGAATATCTATCCTGTGCTTTACTACAAAGCCAAGGTCTTTGACAATGAAACACAAAACACCCAGAAAACTTCGCCTCACCTCGTAATCTGATAAAAGGCTTCTGATAAATCTGGTTGAATTTAGAACAGCTGGAAAGCTGAAAGATTAGATCCAATCCCAATATCCTGTTCTTAAACAAAGGAGACTACAATAGGATGAGGCAGGAGTTGGCTCATGTAGACTGGAAGCAAAGACTTTACTGTGGGACAGTTGACAGACAGTGGGGGAATACCAAAGCAATTTTTCGAACTGCTATCAGTGAAAAGGAAGGACTGTAGGAAAAGGAGTAAGCTGCCGTGGGTGGCTCAGGAAATAAGGGAGTCTATCAAATTGAAATAGAAGGCATACAAATCGGCAAAGACCAAGGAGAAACTAGGAGATTAGAAAAACTTTGAAGACCAACAGAAAGCAAGATGGGATTGTGGGAGAAAAGTGATGAGTAGTTTTCCCCGGAGCCAGAGTAGCTGTTTACACTGCTAGAGGGGAACCTATTGTATGGGGAACATATGGCCTCTGTAATTATTGAAGCACTTAACTGTTACCATCGAGATAATCCTGATCAAGTTAAAAATCACAACATACTCCAAAAGCTTGTACTTCTAAATAAACCTGTTGGACTATAAGCTGGTGTTGTATATATATATATATATATATATATATATGTTTTATATTTATAAGTTTGTCCACCCCACCCCACCACCGGCTCCTCCACATCAAAATCCTGATAGATACCCCACTGAAGCTGAAGCGTCTGTCAGATACTTGAGGGAGTCACAGGGTTGTGGGGGGAGGGGTGTATGTTTTAACCACAAAGTTCTGAACTGAACTAGACTTTCTAACTGCCGTTGCCATGGAGATAATACTGAGAGACAGTCTCTATTGAAAGTCCCAAACCACAAAGTTATAAGAATGGGAGCTTTACATTGGACAGGCGGGGAGTTACCTGATGCTGCCTGGAGGTGTTCTGCATGTACACTATCCAGGTAACTGCCACGTCTCATCAATAAAGACTCAAAGAAGACCTCTCGGAGTTCTGTGCCCAGTTATTCCTATCCAGCAGGGTTCAGGAATATGAGCACACAGCAGTCAGTCTTTACAGTGGAGGATACGAAGAACATGGCAGTAATTGATAAGGAGACTAAGGAAGGTGAGGACCTAGATAATAACCATTATCGTGAAAGAGTTAGATCTGGCCAAGCTAAAGATAGACAGATCTCATTGCCCTAATGGAATACATCCCAGGATACCAATAGAGTTAGTGGGAGAAATAGCAAATGCACTTAAGAGTCATAGAATCCGACAGCAGAGACAGGCCCTTTGGCCCAATCTGGCCCATGCCGACCAGAATGTCCATCCACGCTGTCCCCATTTCCCTGCACTTCGCCCATCTGCTTCTGAACCTTTCCTATCCATGTATTTGTCCAAATGTCTTTTACCTGTTGAGAGTGTTCCTGCCTGAACCACTTCGACTGGCAGCTCAGTCCATATACATATCACCCTCTGTGTAAAACAGTTGCCCCTCAGCTTCCCTTTTATTCTTTATCCTCTAACCTTCAACTGATGCCCTCCAGTCCTTGATTCCCTGGGAAAAAGACTGAGTGCATTCACCTTACCCATGCCTCTCATGGTCTTATACACTTCTAGGAAAGTACCCCGTCAGTTTCCTCTGCTCTAAACAAAAAAATCCTCGCTTGTCCAACCTCTCCCTATAACTCAGACCCCTGAGCCCTGGCAATATCCTTGTAAATTGTTCTGCACTTTTTACAGTTTAATAACTGAAACCTCCATTACATTCCTCATATTCCCAGTGTTTTCCCGCGGGGCTGGAACCGACGGGACAATGCCAATGGATTACAATCCATGATCGAGAATGAACTCCTTTACAACAATCCCGTTTTCATAGTGTTCCCCATGGTGCAGGTATCCTTGTGTCTTTCTGGTTGCCTGGTTAATTAAAGACTTGTCCTTCTACAAAGCAAAGCTGTGGCTTCATTGTTCCTGGGAAACGTGCCATGATTTTCCAGACTTTCAAAAACAAATGAAATCTCTCTCCACACTCACCATGCTGACATGGACTTGGCTGTACCTCAGTATTTTTTCCAGTCACACAGATTTGAAATATTCGCCCACGGTCAGAATGCACACCTTTCCTTCCAGATGAATAGGCCAATGATATTCAGATAGGCACGGATCAAGTAACTATCAGGTCTGAACTTGCAGTTCAATTTGAATTTCTCATCCGCAACTCCACCCTTTCAGTACCATACAACTGAGAAAACAACTCACCACGTTAATACAGGATGGATCTTGCAAAGACAATTATAGTATTAATTTGTAGTTTCTTGTTCCCTAAAGTTTTACCTCTCAGTCTAACAATTTTCTTTCTTCTGTGAACTGAAATCCAAACCAATCTCCTCACTCCTTTCCTCCACACCCAGTTCTCACACTCTCTCTCCTCTCTTTGAATTCAGTTTCCTAGCACTTGACTGCGGACTAAGAACCAAATCAATGAGTCTGACTCTGAGTCCACCAGGGTGGGTTGGGGGGTGGGGGTGGGGGGGTGGGGGGAGAGGTGTTGTTGATGAATCCTCTGATGAGAACCATCCTGCATACACTGAATCCTGCACACTCTGGCCAAGACCCATCTTACTAAAATGAGCCAAATTAGAATTCTAATTGCAAGCCCATCCTTGTCGCTTTCCATAAAAACCCTGAGTCTTCACAAAAGAGTTCTGATAACTTTCTGCAAAATGCTGCACCACTGATAGTCTGATCACATGTCGGGGGCCAGGAAACGGGCCATTCTCCTGGGTCCTGCTCCCAGAGGGAGGAAGATGCCAAAGACACAGGAATCCCTCACAACCACAGCCTCCTTCCCAGGCACTGTGTATACTCCCACAATTGGCTAGCACTGCACCCACACACTGGTCTCCTCTCCTACAGCACGTGCTCCCGAGCCTGGGTGATTGAGAGTAGCTGCTGCCCAATATATCAAAATCCCTCCAGTATGGAAACAGGCCCTTCGGCCAAACAACTCCATACCGACCCTCCAAACAGTAACTTATACAGACCCATTCCCCGACCCTATATTCACCCCTGACTAATTAACTAATACTATGGGCAATTTAGAATGGCCAATTCACCTGTCCTGCCTATCTTTGGATTGGGGGAGGAAACCGGAGCACCTGAAGGAAACCCGCTCAGACACGGGCAGAACGCGCAAACTCTGTGTTTGGCTGGAATTGAAACCGGGTACCTGGTGCTGTGAGGCAGCAGTGCTAACCACTGAGCTGTCTCTATAGACGGGAAGGGGCGGGGCTGGAGAAATGGGGTAATGAGATTGTAAACAATGAATGAATGTGGAGGACACTGGGGGATGGATAGGTCAGTGAGGGACAGGATCAGTGCAGCAGCAGGAGGGGATCCTGGACAAACTGAGCAATGGGAGAGTCTGACAGGAGAGAAACTACAGGAAGGTTCTGTTTGGAGACTCAGGCAGGGACAGCTGGGAGACAGTATGGCCTGGTGGCTTGGGCAGGTTTACTAATCAGCCTCTTCAAAGATGCTGTTCCTCAACTCTGAGCCTGATCCTCCTCGTCCAGAGGTAAGGACACTTACACTATTTCCTGGTGGGCAAGGGATACAGGGACTGCCTTTCAAAAGGAACTCACCTGTGTTGGTGACAT
This sequence comes from Chiloscyllium punctatum, assembly GCF_047496795.1. Taxonomy (NCBI): domain Eukaryota; kingdom Metazoa; phylum Chordata; class Chondrichthyes; order Orectolobiformes; family Hemiscylliidae; genus Chiloscyllium; species Chiloscyllium punctatum. The sequence continues at coordinate 19,412,245 of NC_092745.1, read as the reverse complement.
TAACTACACTCAATACAGACTCACTGACATAATGCTGGTGTACTTGAACTTCATCCAGAATATTAACACCTATAACTGGGCAACGCAGACCCCAATGCAATGAGTTAAATCCTGTATACTAATAACAGCTTTGTGCATGGGAAATCCTATCTCATGAATTTAACTCAGTTTTTTTGAAGAAGTAACAAAGAGGACTGCTGAGGTCAGAGCATGGACATGACCTACATGGACTTCAATAACGTGTTTGACAAGGTTCCTCATGGGAGACTGGTCAGCAAGGTTAGATCGCATTGAGTACAGAACTAGCCCGAAGGTAGAAGGCTTTTCAGGCTGGAGACCAGTGACCAGTGGAGTGTCACAAGGATCGGTGCTGGATCCACTACTTTTCGCCATTTATATCCATGATTTGGATGTGAACATAAGAGGTATTGTAAGTAAGTTTGCAGATGACACCAAAATGGGAGGTGTAGTAGACAGTAAAAAAGATTACCTCAGAGTACAAGAGGATCTGGATCAGATGGGTGATGGGCTGAGGAGTTCAGTTTCAAAAAATGCGAGCTGCTTCATTTTGGAAAAGCAAACTTTAGCAGGACTTATACAGTTAATAGTAAGTTCCTGGGGAGTGCTGCTAAACAAAGAGTCCTTGGAGTGCAGATTCATAGTTCCTTGACAGTAGAGTAGCAAGTAGATAGGATAGTGAAGGCGGCAGTTGGTCTGCTTGTCTTTACTGGTCAGAGCATTGAGTGTTGGGTTGGGAGGTCATATTGCGGCTGTACAGGACATTGTAAAAGTTGCCGAATCAATATTCCATAGAATTCTGTTCTCCTTCCTATCAGATGGATGTTCTTAAATTTTAAAAGAGATCAGTAAAGAATTATAGCATGTTGCCAGGGTTGGATCGGCTGTTTTTCCTGCAGCGTCAGAGGCTGAGTGGTGACCTGAAAGAGATTTTTAAAATCAGGCTGGGCATGGATAGGGTAAATAGACAAGATATTTGCCCTGCAGCGTGGGAGTACAGAACGAGGGAACTGGGAGGGAGAGTAGGCAGATCGAGAGGGGTGGGACCGAAATGGGTGGGGAGAGAGAGGGGGATAGAGAGGGGTGGCACAGAGACGGGTCGGGACAGAAAGTGGGATGAGAGCGGAGGGGAACGGGGGTGGGTTGCGACTGACAGAAAGGGTGAGGGGAACAGACTGGGGTGGGGGGGCAGGGGCGACAGGCTGACAGAGGGGGGAGGGGGAACAGGCCGATTGGGAGGGGGGAGGGGAGAAGCGACAGGCCGGTGGGGACAGGCCGACAGAGGGAAGGGGGACAACAGGCCAACAGAGGGAGGGGGGATAACAGGCCGACAGAGGGAGGGGGACAGGCCAACGGGGGGAGAAACAGGCCAACAGAGGGGCGGTACAGACAGAGTGGGGGGGAGACGGAGGGAGCAGACAGAGCGGGGGAAGACGGGGGGGAGCAGACAGAGCAGGGGAAGACGGGGGGGGGGGAACAGAGAGGGAAGACGGAGAGTTATTTTATAGATCTAAAACTCAATTCTGTTTCAGTTTTCTCCTCACCTTAATTCCTTCTAAAGGGCTCTGAACAACTGCATAGTTCTTGGAAAGTAGAGTCTCAGTGAGATCAGGTGCTGAACGTGGCATTTGGAACACTAACATTGAATGGAATGTGCTGATCAATAAATGGACTCTGGTTCGATTCCACTGTGTGTATGGTGTTTACACATTCCCCCTGTGTGTCTGCGTGGGCTTCCTCTGGGTGCTCTTAATTTCCTCCCACAAATCCAAAGCCATGCAGGTTAGCTGGATGAGCTTTGGGTAATGGTAGGTTACAGAGTTAGGGTCGAATGCTGTTCCGATGGTTGGTATGGTCTCATGGGCCGAAAGGCCTGCTTCCACACTGTAGGGATTCTGTCACTGAGTATAGGGATTAGGAGGGCACGTTGTGGCTGAGTAGGGCATTGGTGAGGCCAGTTTTAGAATACTGCATTCAATTGTGATCTCCCTAATTTCAGAAAGATGTTATCAGAATAGGACTCAACCTCGTAATGACAAGTTCCTGGGAAGTGTTGACAAACAAACAGACCGTGCAGTGTGGGTTGATAGTTCCTTGAAAGTGTGGTTGAAGGTAGACAGGTCAGTGAAGGCGGTGTGCGGTATGCTAGCTGTTATTGGGCAGTGCATTGAGGATAGGAGTTGGGAGATCATGTTTACGTTGTACGGTTTATTGGCTCGGCCACTTTTGGAATCTCCAGACTGCTTTCAATTCCAGTCTCCCTGCTATAGGAAAGATGTTTGGAAATTTGCAAGAGTTCTGCAAGTTTTTCCAGGGTGTTGCCAGTATTGGAACATTTGAATCATAGGGAGAGGCTGAATAGGCTGAGGCTATTTCCCTGCAGCACTGGACACTTTAGGTGGTTTTATCGAACTTTATAAACTTATGAGGAGCAATGATAGGGTGACTCGTCATGGATTCTTTTTACCCAGGGTAGGGGAGACCAAACAAATGTGAATCTTTTTCCAAGCTGGAAATGACAAATTCTAGAAGAGAGATGGCAAGTTTAAAGGATATGAAAACCGAACCAACTGAAGATGCTGTAAACCAGGAAGAGAAACAGGAGTTTCTGGAAAAGCTCAGCAGGTCTAGCAGCATCTGTGAAAAGAAATTAGAGTTAACGTATCTGAGGAAGGGTGACCAGACCCGAAACTTTAACTGATTTTTCTTCACAGATGTTGCATGACCTGCTGAGCATTTCCATCAACATCTGTGCAAGTTTAAAGGGAGTTGTTTGGAGTATATACCTGAGAGGAACTTTATAAAGTGCGAGTCAGACCACATCTGGAGTAATGACAGAAGGTTTGGTCCCTTTATTTAAGGAAATACATCATTTCATCAGAGGCATCGCACAGAAAATTGACTGGGTTGAACCCTGGTTTGCAACGATTATTTTTTTTAAAAGACTGAAGAAGTTGGGACTCTACTCACTGGATTTAGGAACAATGAGAGGTGATCTCATTGTAACATGTAGGATTATTAAGGAGTTTGACAGGATAAATACTGAGAGGATGCTTCTCATCGTGAGGGAGTCTGGCACCAGATTCTGGGTCAGTCACGGAATCACGGGTTCTGTTTTGGATTCGACAAGTTTAAGGCAACACCAACACAGGTGAGGGGTTTCAGTTGCAATGGAGCTGTGCTGAGGTGGAGACAAGCAACATTTTAAGAGATTGGAATTCCTGGTGTTTGTGATTGTGTAGATGTCTGATCGGAAGGTCACCTTGTGGTCATATATGAGAGCAATATTGTCAAGAGTGTGGTTCTGCCTCAGACAGTTCCCACGGAGAGAGAGGGGCTCAGCAGTAAGGGAAAGTAATTTGTAATAGCAACTGAAGACAATGGGCTTAACCATTGCAACGTTCCTTTGCAGGAAACTGCAGCCAATCCCGTAGTGGGAGTGTGATGAGCAGTTTGATAACTGAGTAATGGAGAGGGATGATGGGGAGGGAGAGCTGGGCATTGTCAGTGTACATGCGAAACCTAACACGGTGCTTTTGGACAATGTCACCTCCTGGCAGCACGTCGGTGAGAAACAGGAGGGACCAAGGAGAGATCCTTTAGGGACACCAAATACAAGGAATTCAGAAAGGAAAGGGAGAGTTGGGATGGAGCAGGTTTTTCCAACAACGGTTGGAAGGACATAACTAGAAAAGACAGACAGGTAGAACAAGGAACAATATCTGTGAATTGGGGAGGGGGAGTGATGAGGAGGAGGAGCAGCCCAACTCCAAAAGCACTATTCCTACATCAGTGACATCACCCAACTCCACCCTAGACTCAGCTCATTTACTGAAATACTCGTCCATCCCTGTGTTATCTCCAGACTTCATTATCCAAACACACTCCTGGCCAGCCTCCCACATTCAATTTTCATGCAACCTCAAGAGTATCTAAAACCCTACTGCCCAAGTGCTCACTTGTACCAAAACTTGTTGATCCATCAAAAGGCTCCTATTAACAAGCAACAATTTAAAATTCTCACCCTTGATGTAATTCCTGGCTGTGAACATCCCTGTCTCCCTGCACCACACAATCTGTGAGATCCCGACAACTCATTTTCTTTCAGACTCCCAACGATGTTTATTTATTGCTTCACCTATCTAGCTGTTTCTACTGTTGCCAAGGCAACACGGTCTGGAATTCCCACCCTAACGCCCTCAGACCTGCTTTCCTCCTTTAAGGTATTCCTGAAAACCTGCTTATTAGGCAATTCTTTTGATCACCAGACCTAATATCCCCATCTGTGGCCTTATGTCAGAATTTCTCAATAGTATTTCTGTCGAATTATAACCGTGATAAAAAAAAACAAACTGTTGTTGATTTGCACGTACATTGTCAACTCTTCAAATGTTACTGAGTAAATAATCTATAACAGCTCTTACCCAAACACATTGTGGGAGCACCTTCACCACACGAACTGCAGCTGTACAACGAAGTCAAATATCACCTTCTCCACAGGCAATGGGGCTTTGGCACTGTTCACTGGTATGTGTGGAAGGAGAAACACACAGTAGATATTTCAGGGAGTGCAAAATGCATTATAGGGAGGGATGATGGTGCAGAATTTGGGATTTTCAAATTTTTGTTTTACAATGTGCACTAAGTTCTGTAAAACTTCTCAGTCCATACCATGAAAATTTCCTTCTGTTCCTGGTCAATATGTCTTTCCTTTCCCCTGCCCTACACCTTCACACATTTCCAATGCCTTGGTCACAACAACAGTGTGCTGTCAGTGATGTTTATCACGTGGTTGAGGATTGTCCCGCCCCTCATTCACTCCGATTGGTTCAAGGACCAACTAGCACCTCCAGCCCCCTTTCCCCCACTCTTATTGGTCCTGCGCTGACATCAATAATCCGAGGCCCTTTGTGAGCTGGAGCATGTTCAGTGCTTCCTTCTTTTCCTGCTGTTCATCAGGTATGAGAGAGAGAGGGCTCATCCCTCTTTCTCCTGATGTCAGACAATAACAACAACTACCTGCATTGTATGGAGCCTTTCATCTTGAAAAATCTCCTAAAATGCTTCATGAATGATGGAAATGTTGATTAAAGAGAACGATTTTTAGATACATCGTTAAGGCGGGGAGAGGGAGTTAGGGAGGATATTCCAAAGGTTTGTGTCCTCGGCAACTCAATCGTGGAGTGGTAACGGTGGGGAACAGCTTATACTGGAGACAGTTAGTGGCTAACAATAGGTTAACAACCTCATGTCGTGGCCCCCCACCCCACACACCAGGCCTTGTTCTCACAGCCTGCCATTACACACTACCTATGGTTAACTACTAACAGTCTCCATTAACAGCTAATCACCCTCCCCCAGCCAGAACGTTATCTACTCCTTTACCCAACCGTTCTTCTCACTCTATCCCCACCTATCATTTACTCCTTTTATCCTCCCCCACACTAACGTCTGCACATAAACTGACTTTTATTTCTCAGTACCATCTGTTCTGTGGAAGGGACACTGAGTCTGAAACTTGAACTCTGATTTCTCATCACAGATACTGCCAGACCTGCTGAGCTTTTCCAGAACCTCCTGGTTGTTGTTTCTGATTTACATCTTCCGCAGTTCTTTTGGTTTTAATTTACCGGGAGTTTGTAATTCAGGTCCCAAAACCTCTGTCCCAGTCTCTGCTGTCTCTCCCGTCTCTCCCAAACCCAAACAGTGACACTGCACCTGCATAGGTCATGGACAGGTGTTGTCTTGCTGGCCACACCCTGCATTCACTCCCATTGGCTGCAGGACCACACAGCCTCTCCTCCTATTAGTCTGGAGCTGCCGTCAATCAGCCAGGCCCGATTGTGATGAGAGTGGTGGGCTAATCCCTCTATCTGCCCTGAGATGAGCTTCATCATTCACAGTCAATGCGGCAGTATCACAGAGCACAGGGCTTGGGGGCTATTCAGCCCATTGGGGCTGTACTCTCTCCCTCTGGAGATGCGGCAAATCTGTCCCAAGTCCCCTCCCATGTGCCCATAGCTCCCCAAATATTTCCTTAAAAAGTAAAATTCCAAGTCTGTTTCAGAATACCTGCTGAATCTGTGTCGTTCAGGCTGTTCCAGATGCTCAGAACTTACGGAGTAAAATAGTGTTCACATTTTCACCTTGTATTATTTGCCAATTACTTGAAAGTAGTTACTAAAAATTGTGACAGTGTTAACAATTCCTCTTTCTCACTGCAAATTCAAGATCTTGGAACCAAATCTGCACCAGGTCAAAATCACTGCTTCACCTTCTCAGCTCCAAGGATAATTATTTGCGCTTCAGCTAGCTCTCCACAAAATAGAGGAATGCATCTTAATTTATTATGATCAAAGAAACAGATCTTCAGTCCAATTCGTCCACGCCAACAAGGAATCCTAAACTAATGGATTCCCATTTACCATATATTGGCCTGTATTCATCAAAACCCTTCCTATTCATGTACCCAATTGGAAGCCTTTTAAATGTTATGATTTTATCAGCCTCCACTGCTTCATCTGGTAGCCCCTCCCATAAACACACCACACTCAGCTTGAAAACGTTGCCATTAGATTCCTTTTAAATCTTTGCCCTCTCAACTTAAACCCATGTGCTCTAGTTTTGGACCTACCTAACCTGAGGAAATAGGACCCCGGCTATAGGACCTTATCCACATCCCTCACGATTTTATAAATCTCCATGAAGTCACCTCTCAGTTTTTGACTCACCAGAGAAAATAGCCCGAGCCTATTCAGCCTCTCCCTGTAGGCCGAATCCTCCAATCCTGGCAACGTTTTTGTAAATCTTGTCCAAACCTTTTCAAGTTTTACAACATCCTTCCCAGAACAGAGTAATTCAAACTGAAAACAGAATTCCAGAAGTGGCTTAATCAACGTCCTGTCCAGCCACAATATGGCGTCCCAGATTCTGTATTGAATGCATTGACCAATAACGGAGAGCATTAATGGAATCTCATTTGCCAGAGGTTCACCCTTATCCCTCTAAATCCTTCCTCTTCATGTATCCAATCAGATGACTTTTAAATGCTGCAATTGTCCTAGCCTCTACCCCTTCCCTCTGGCAGTTCATTCCATACACGCAATGCCTTCAACATAAATAAGATGCCCCTGAGATCCCTTATAAATCTTTTCTCTCACCTTAAGCCTGTACCCTCTAGTTCTGGACCCACCGAACTTGGGAAAAAGTCACTGACTGCTCACCTTATCCATGCCCTTCATGATTTTATAAGATCACCTCTCAGCCTCCAACTCTCCAGGGAAAATACTCCCAGCCTATTCAGCCTTTCTCAATAGCTCAAACCGTCCAATCCTGGCAAAGTCCTTGCAAAAGTTTTCTGAACCCTTTCAAGTTTCTCAACATCATTACAAGAACAGGGAGATTGGAACTGAAAACAGAATTCCGTAAGAGCTGTAATCAGCTGCCTGTACAGCCACATTATGACGTTACAACAGCTGCATTAAATGCATTGACCAATAACGGAGTGTGTACCAAATGCTGCATGCACTACCCCGCCTACCTGTGACTCGACTTTCAAGGAACTATGAACCTGCATTCCAAGGTCCCTTTATTCAGCAATGCTCCCCAGGACATTACCATTAAGTGTATAAGTCCTGCCCTGATTTGCCTTTCCAAAATACAACAGCTCACATTTATCTAAATTGAACTCAGTATGCCATTCAATCTGATCAAGATCCTGTTCTATTCTGAACTAACCTTCTTCACTGTCCAATACACCTCCCATTTTGGTGTCTTCTGCAAACCTACTGACCATACCTCATATATTCACATCCAAATCATTTATTTTAGGGCCCAATATCCATTCTTGCAGCGCACTGCTGCTCACAGGCCTCCAGTCCGCAAAGAAACCCTCCATCACCATCATCCTCTGTCTCCTATCTTCCAGGCAGTTTTGTAATGGCTTGCTCTCCCTGCATTCCATGTTATCTTCCCTGCTAACCAGTCTGCTTTGTGGAACCTTGTTGAATGTCCATATAAACAACATTCACCGCCTGGCTTAATCAATTTTCTTTGTCACTTCAAAACACTCACTCAAGTTAGTGAAACACAATTGTACATGTACAAAGCCATATTGACTCTCCCTGTCATTCCTTACCTTTCCAAATAGATGGATATCCTGTCCCTCAGAATACCTTCCAACAACTTGCCTGCCATTTACGTCAGGCTCACTGTTCTCTTGTTCCATGGCCTCTCCTTACCACCTTTTTAAAATAATGGCACCTCCCCTATCGCCATCAACGATACAAAAACCTCAGGAGAGGCCCAACAATCACTTCCCTAGATTTCCAGAAAGTTCCAGGATACACCTGATCAGGTTCTAGGCCTTTATCCACCTTGATGAGATTCAAGACATCCAGTCCCACCTCCTCTGTAACACAGACACTTTTCAAGTTATCACTTTTTATTTCTCCAAACTCTCGAACTTCCATATACTTCTCCAGTAAAAATGACGTCAAATATTTGCATATCTTTCGCACCCCCTGTGGTTCCATAGACAGCCTTGTTAACCTTTACGTTGTCCTATTCTCTGGTCCAGTTCATCTTTTGTCTGTGATATATTTGTTTCATCCCTTTGGATTCTACTCCAGGACATCCCAGAAAGGCCGACTTCAAGGACCGTAATTTTCCTCTGACTTGATCAACAATGCCCTCCAACACATACTCTCCACTTCCTGCACCTCTGCCTTTTCCCCACCCCTCCAGACACAATAAAGAATATAACCCTGCGGTCTTCACCTTCAACCCCACTATCTCCAGATACAGCGCATTAACCTCTTATTTCTGCTACCTAAAGTCAGACCCCACCACCAGAGACATATTTCCCTCCCCACCTCTATCTGCATTCCGCAAAGATGATTCCCACTGCGCCTTCCTTGTTCGGTCCATACCCTCCCACCAACCCCCGCTCCACACCCTTGACCCTCCCTTGCCGCCATGGGAAATGTAAAACGTGCGGCCACACCTCCCTGTGACCTCTGTCCAAGACCACAAAAGGATCTTTTCACATCAGGCAGAGATTTGCCTGCACATCCCAAAACCTCATATACTGCATCTAGACACTATGGGAATTTTAACGTGGTTCATCCAACTAACCTACACATCTTTGGACTGTGGGAGGAAACTGGAACACCCGAAGGAAACCCTCACAAATACTGGGGAGAATGAGCCAATTTGAACACAGGTAGTCGCCTGAGTCTGGAATCAACCCCAGGTCCCTGGTGCGGAGGCAGCAACGCTCACCACTGAGCCACAATACAGTGGGATCTTTGGTGCTGATGTGCTGCCCCACTGATACCTCATTCCCTCACCCTGCCTCATTTCCTAAGAGGCAGCGATGACGGAGTGAAATTATTGCTAGACAGTTAATTCAGAGACCCAGATAACGTTCTGGGGACCCGGGTTTGAATCCCAGCACGGCAGATTTTGGAACGTGAATTCAATAAATATCTGGAAAAACTAATCTAGTGACGACAAGGAATCCATTGTCAATTGTTGGAAAAGCCAATATGGTTCCCTAATGACCTTTGGGGATGGAAAATGCCATCCTTACCTGGTCTGCTGTGCATGGGACTCCATACCTCCAGCAACGTGGTTGACTCTTAACTGCCCTCTGGGTAAACGCAGCAATAAATGCTGGTCGAGCCAGTGACCGCCTCATCCCGGGAATGAATAAAGAAAACAGGTCAGGTTTTGTTCCTTCTCTAGTAGGTACAACCTACAAACTGAACCTGAAATTTTCTCGTACACAATGAACAAATACCTTTCCATCCAAGCCCTTAACACGACTGCACTCCGAGGCCATGTTGGTAAAGTTAAAACCCCTTATCATTGCATCCATATTATTCTTACACAGAGCTGAGGTCTCCTGGCAAAATTGTGTCTCAATTCCCCAATGACTATTGGGAGAGAGTCTATAATACAATCCCAGTAAGATGGTCATCCCTTCCTTATTTCTCATTACCAACCAAATAACTTGCCTGGAGGTACTCCGAAGAATATTCTCCCGAAGCCCAGACATAATGTTATCTCTAATAAAAAACACCTCTCCCCGGCTCTGTTGGCCCCTTTCTATCCTTGCTCTCGCATCTATACCCTGGAACATTAAGCTGCTAGTCCTATCCATCCCTGAGTGATGCATCTGTAATTGCTGTAATATCACATGTACAAAACCATAGCCTGAGCCCATCTGCCTGATCTATCTGGTCACTTGCACTGAAATAAATGCAGTGCTACTTGTCCGTCGCACCTCATTCTGTGACTTGCTCTTGCCTGCCTTGACAGTCTGAATGGTGAACAGTACCAGACTCAGACTCACCTCTTGTCTCACTATCTCTTTAGGTTTACCCCGACTCTCTCACTGGTTTAATGCCTCCTGAGTGGCACTAGGAAATCTCCCTGCTCGTCAGGACCCCAGGCTTTCCCCTTCCAATGCCATTGGTACCAATGTACAATGACGTCCCACTGGTGAGCTTCCCTTTGGAGAATACTCTGCTCCCTCTGTGAGACATCCTTGACACTGGCACCAGGGCAGCACCACCCCATTCTGATATCTCATTGTCAGATACAGAAATGGCAGACTTTGCCCCTGACTAGAGAGTCCCCTATCACCATCGACCGTGTGGAACTGGATATACCTCACATTGTGTTAGAAGCCAGTCTCAGTACCAGTAACTTGGCTGTCAGTGCTACATTCCCCTGAAAGTCTATTACCACCTACATTTTCCAAAACAGTATACTTGTCTGAGATGGGGATAGCCACAGGAAACTCCTGCAGTACCGACCTACCCCTCCTAGTTTTCCTGGAGGTAACCCATCTACCTGACTGTATCTGCAGTATCCTGCATTCCTGAGACTGCCACCTATCACACCCCCCGGATGTGGTCAATTCCTCACTGCCTTTAATCACTCCTCCACCAATCCATGCGTTCCAATAGGATTTGCAATCACACTTGCTGCAGACATACTCATCAGGATCATTGAAACTCTCCCTAATCTCCCACATCCGACAGGTACAGCACGCCACTCTACAACAGGCCATCTTTCTGCCTTAACAATCTACAGACCAAGACAAAGGCACAGTCTTACTGCTCGAAAAATACTGCCCGAAAATAACTTAATGGTTACGTTTCATATCTTAAACATTTAATCAAGAGACCGTAAGACATTAAAAAGAAATCCTCACCTTACTCACTCTTGTCGATTTAATAAAATAAAACCGACTAAGATTGATATTTGAAGAGATTGAAACTCACTGAGTTGTGAAATGTCGCTGTTTCTCTTCTCTGCACACTCCATTTCCAGAGAGATTTTTAACTTCATAGAAAGTCAGCTCAGAGAGGTCACTGCTTGGTTTTATTCACTGGGGGTTGCCTTTGCTGCCCAGACCAGTATTTATTGTTCACCTTTACTTGTCTTGGAGAAAGTGGTGGTTAACTGCCTCCCTGAAATGCTGCAGTCCATGTACACCACAGCGATGTTTGGACAACAATCCCCCTCTGGCCCCACAACCCTCCCTGTCTCTGTATTCCCCCTCCGGCTTCAGAAATTACATGTTCGTGGCATAAGATTTTTATTTGGATTCATTTTTGTGTAATAAACCACCCCCAATAAAAGTGAAATATTTCAGCACCAAACAAATTTTTATTGATTGACCTTTTGGAGAGGCTGACACATGGACGTTGCAGTATTTTATCTCACATTGTACACGTAGAATGATGGAACTTTCTTTTAAACATTGCTAAAAAGGGAGGCAATGGCTTAATGGTATTCCTGCCAGATGAGTGACATGTGCAATGTTCCGAAGATTAGGGATAGAATCCCAACATGGCTGATGGTGGCATCGTAATTCAATACAATCTAGAATGGAAAGGCGAATGATGACCATGAAACTATTGTCAATTTTTAGAAAACCCATCTGGTTCACTAATGTCCTGTAGGGAAGGAAACGATCATCCTCACCTGATTTGGCCAACATGTGACTCCAGACCCACAGCAATGTGGTTAACTCTCAACTGCCCTCAGGAAAAATACTTTAAAAATTGTTAACAAATACTCCGCAGGTATCACTTAAAAATTGGCTGTTCACATTGGGACCATGTGAAATTCTGAACGGCCTGAACTAAAACTCACTTTCAGCTTCACCTTCTCCCTGTCTTACATCTGTCTGTTTACATCCAACTCCAGAACACTCTCATTGAGCCAAACAGCCCTCACAGTGCAGCCCTGTCATTTTCATTGTCTGCTCATACCTACACTGCCCTCAGCCTCCTGTCCTGTTCCAATGCATCTCAATGGGAGCTCAGGGACAGCACCTCATCTTTCAATTCAGCCCTTTGTAACCCCAGAGTCAACATGGACATCAGCAGTCTCTGAACGAACAGTTGTCAGAAGCTGGAACATTCCACATGAAAAGGTACTGGAATTTGAGTCCAAAAGGATTTTTAAAGAGAAGTTTGCAGGTAATTGAAAATATGAAGTTTACAGGTTAACATCATGAAGTGGGTGATTGGGTCTAAATCTGAGAGTTCTTACAAAGAGACGAGGTGTAATTTGGATAAATCTGGGCTCCCTCTCAGGCCAATAATGCCTTCCTCAGCTGCAGGGCCCAGAACTGAGCACACACCCAAAGGGTGATCCAACCACGAATTTGTCCATCTTTCTGCTTAACAAAAATATTGGAGATATCTTCCCACAAACAGAACAGACAAACCTTTCTCCTTCCACAAATGCCAATGATATTCAGATCCTAATGACTCTATTGACTCTACAAACTTGTTTTTGAAATCCCCACCTCAATTATTCTGATTTAATATCCTATGAAATGAATTCACAAAACAAAACTCACAGTCAGTACAGGAAGAATATAAAGACATACTTTTCTCTTGGTATGTGCTTGATGTGTAAATGCCTCTCTTCAAATCGCACCCCCCATCCTAGGAAGGGGACATGCACTTGCGCCTCACTGTACCTTGCCCCCAATAAAGATGGCGACCATATCCCAGGACCTTTCACCGCCTGAGGGCTGCAGCCATTTTCCCATCTGCTGCAAACGGGGGATTAAGAGTTTCTAATTCAGACTTACGAACCACACAGTGTATAATTAAAACTCCCAGTCTAAAGTGACTCATTATCTCCCTGTCTCCGAGGCCACTCTCCACTTCCCTGTTTCCGCCTCCCACATTCACCAACTTCAGAGTCACGTGGCATTGCATCGGCAGAGTTACTGGTGACGTGTCATCCCACTGGCCACGCCCCTTATTCACGACCATTGTTTGGATGACCAGCCGGTTCTACTTCGTCCACCAGTCCCACCGTTATTTCCTATTGGTTCGAAGCTTCCATCAATCAGCTGCACCTCATTGTGAGGTCAGTGGTGGGATCTTCCCCCTGTCTGAATCAAACCCAGAAGGTGTATGGATGGTGTCAATCAGGAACAACAAGCAGAAGGTGCTGGGAATATTCAGCAGGTCTGGCAGCATCTGGGAACAGAAATCTGTCAGTGGCCCTTCCTCAGAACCAATGGGAGCTGGGAAAATTAGAATCCTGACATTGTGGAATCAGGCCATTCGGCCCAAAGTGTCCACAGCCTCCCTCCGAAGAATATCCCACCCAGACCCATTCCCCTACCCTATTACTCTACATTTCTCCTGCACAATGCACCTAACCTACACATCCCTGAACATTACGTGAAATTTAGCTTGGCCAATTCAACTAACCTGCAGATCTTTGTACTGTAGGAGACAGGGGTTAAAGAGTCAACAATAGGCAGGGACAGAACCTAAAGAGAGACCAGAACATTTGGAAAGACAAAGGAGTGGATAATGACCTGGCTAGGACGGTTCATAGTTGTTAATGGAGGGGACAGTAAGCTGTGTCTGGCAGCATCTCAGTGGAGGTGGCAAAAATGGCGACAGATGATCTACATTCTGCTGCAAAAACTGACCCTGATCTTCCAGCTGCCTGCCACTTTAACACACGAGCCTGTTCCCTGGTCAACATCTCTGTCTCATGCTTACTGCTGTGTTCCAGTGAAGCCAGAACATTCCAAGTGGCCCCGTATTTCAAGGACTGCAATTTTCCCTCCCATGTGGCCAATACCATCCACTACCCGCACATCTGCCTTTGAAACCCACACCTCCAACTGCAACAATGATAGAATCCTCCCCCCCGCCCAAGTCCTTACCTTCCACCCAGATACAACACATCATCCTCTGCCATTTCCATCACCTACAATCAGACGGCACCACCAGATTCTTAAGGGGTTTGACAGCATAAATACTGATGTCTCTGAGGGTAAATACTGAAAGCGAGTCTGAAACCAGATTCTGAGCCAGTCACAGAATCAAGGCTTCTGCTTTGGATTCGTCAAGTTTAAGGCAACACAGACACTGGTAAGGGGTTTCAGTAACAATGGAGCTAGGGTGAAGAGGAGATAAGCAACGGTTTAGAGATTGGAATTCCTGGTGTTTGGGCTTGTGTAGATGTCTAATCAGAAGGTCAGCTTCGTGTCAGATATAACAGCAGTATTGTGAAGAGTCTAATTCTGCTGCATAGTTCCCAGTGAGAGGGAGAGGCTCAGCAGGAAGGGAAAGGAATTTGTAAGGCAATGGGTTTAACCATTACAATGTTTCATTGGAGGACACTGCACCTAATCGAGTAGTGGGAATGTGGTAAGGAGTTTGATGACTGAGTAACAGTGTAGTAATGGAGATGGATGATGGTGAGGGAGAGCAGGGCATCGTCAGTGTACATGTGAAACCCAACATGGTACTTTTGTACAATGTCACCTCCTGGCAGAATGTAGGTGAGATACAGAATGGGCCAAGGATAGATCCATGAGGGACATCAGTTGCAAGGAATTCAGAAAGGAAAGGGAGAGTGGAGATGAGGCAGGATTTTCCAACAACCGTGAGGTCAAATGTCAGTTTTTCACAGAATGGGAGAGAAAGACATAACCAGAAAAGACAGAACAAAGAACAATGTCTGTGAATCGGTGAGGGGGACTGATCAGGAGGAGGAGAAAAGAGAGTTGGAAAGTCTATGGTTTAGTGAGATTAGGGTAAAGGGTCAAGATGAGCTCTGATAAGGCTTGATATGAGATGAGATTGGAGGAAAATGTAGGTTTGGACAAAAACCGGGAAAACCACATGAGGCAGTTTGACTCAGTGGGCTAGTGGGAGGGAGGGAAGCAGCAGATCGGATTATTCAGTCTTAGTGACAGAGAAACTCCATGTGCTCCATTCTCTTGTTATTGGAGAGAAGGATGGAGGAGACAGGATAATGGGCAGTGTTTCACAAAGAAACAAAACCTGGGTAAGTGATATTTAAAGTGAGTGAACAAACCCAATGTATTTAAATTTTATCCAAAATATTAAAACAAACGACTGAAGTCCTGGTTCGAATCCCATCTTGACAGATGGTGGAATCTGAATTCAAGAAAAAAATAACTGGAATTCGGAATCTCCTGATCTCCATGGAATCATTGTCAATGACGAAAAACATCCAGCCAACATGACAGTGGCCCAGCCAGCTACTAACTGTATTAATCACTGCAAAGTCTCAACAAAGGAATGAAACTGGATGGACCACTCGGCATCTAAGAAGGCACCAGAAAATACAACCACAGAATCAGCCCTCTCGATGATGCAATGTCTTCAGAACTAACGTCTGGATTTTGGTGCCAAAATGTGCAGAGCTGTCTCACAGACCAATCAAGGAACAGCCCGACATACTCATACTCATGAAATCAACCCTTACAGACAATGACCAGACACCACCATCACCATCCCAAGATATGAGATTGTGTTGATGGAAAAGCGCAACAGGTCAGGCAGCATCCGAGGAGAAGGAGAATCGATGTTTCGAGCCTAAGTCCTTCATCAGCCTGACCTGCTGTGCTTTTCCAGCACCAGACTCTTGACTCTGATCTCCAGCATGTGCAGTCTTCACTTTCTCCTGAAATCTCTGGATATGTCCTGCCCCACCAGCAGGACAGACCAGGCAGAGGTCGTGGCACAGAGAGGGAGGATTTGCCCTTGGAGTACTCTGCATTGACTCCGGACACCAGGAAATCTCATGGCTCCTGCTGATTACCACGAATTGCCCTCCCTTGACTGATGGATCAGTTCTCCTTCATGTTGAACAACACTTGAAGGAAGGACTGAGGAAGTAAAATGGTGTCAAACGTACTCTGGGTACAGGATTTAAATGTCCACAATCGAGACGAACTCTGCAACAGAATTACTGACTGAGCTGGCCAAGGTCCTGAAGGACATAGCTGCTCAACTGAGTCTGCAGCGGGTGGTGAGGGAACCAACAAGAGTGAAAAACATACTTGATCTCATTGTTATGATTTGACTAGCTTCGATACATCTGTCCATTACAGTATCGGTAAGAGCGACCATCACACATTCCTTTTGGAGACACAAGTCTTAGCTTAAAGTTGAGAAAAACCTCCATTGTGTTGAGTGATACTATCACCATTCTAATTGGAACAGACTTTGAAGAGATGCAGGATTTCAAACTGGGTATTTCTGAGGCACTGTGGGACATCAACAGCAGCAGAATTGTACTCCAGCACAATCTATAATCTAATGGGTTTGTAAGTACGGCTCTCACCCATCACAATGGACAGTAAAGGAGGGCCTGCCAAGAGCAGCACCAGGCATACCTAAAAATGAAGTGCCAACCTGGTGAAGCTACCAAACAGGACCATCTGCATTTCAAACAGCATCAGCAGCAAGCAACAGAGCTAAACGATCCCACAACCAATGGAACAGATCGGAGCTCTGCAGTTCTGCTACACCCAGTTGTGAACGGTGATGGACAATTAAACAACTCACTGGAGGAAACAGATATCCCCACCCTTACTGACGGAGGGGCCTCACACACCCATGCAACAGATAAGATGACAGCATTTGCAGCAATCTGCAGCCAGAAGTGCAAAGTGTGATGATCCATCTCAGCCTTCTCCAGTTGTTTCGAACATCACAGATGTGAGTTTTAAACCAGTTCGGTAGAGTTTGAATAACATCAAGAAATGGTTAAGTTTGTAAAGGCTCCGGGACCTGCCAACATTCTGGCAATAACACCAATAGCTTGTGCTCCAGAACTTGCCACCCACCAAGTCACGTAACGCTCCTGCACTAGCATCTACCGACAATGTGAAACATTGCCCAGGCATGTTCAACACAAAACCACAGGGCAATCCAACCCAGCCAATTTCCCTCTATCAGTCCACACTCGATCAGCAGTAAAGTGATGGAAGATGTCATCAACAGGGCTATCAAGCAGCAGCTGCTCAGCAACAGCCAGCTGAGTGACACTCATTTTAGGCTCCACCAGGGCCACTCAGCTCCCGATTGTGTTACCGCCCTGATTCACAATCTGGCAACCAGCTGAATCTCAGAGGTGAAGTGAGGGTGACAGCCCAGTCCCACTCCAAGACTACTAATTCTAGCTGATTCCACCCTTGTCTCAGCTTATACACTTGCATCCACCTTGTGTTATCTCCAGACTTCATTATCCAAACATACTCCTGGCCAGCTTCCCACATTCAACTTCCCTGTCATCTCAAGAAAAACTAAATCTCTGCTGCCCAAGTACTCCCTCGTACCAAAACTTGTTGATCCATCAAAAGGCTGCTATTCATAATGAACAACATGGATCACAGAGATGTACAGCATGGAAACAGACCCTTCAATCAAACCCGTCCATGCTGACCAGATATCCCAACTCAATCTAGTCTCACCTGCCAGCATCCAGCCCACATCCCTCAATTTAAAATTCTCACCCTTGATTTAATTCCTGATTGTGATCATCCCTCGCTCGCTGCATCACACAACCTTTGAGACCTCGACAACCCATTCTGTTCGAGACTCCCAATGATCTGTTAGTTCATTACTTCACTTGTGTGGCCGCTTTTACAGTTGCCAAAGCAACAAGGTCTGAAATTCGGAGCCAAAACCTCACAGGTCTGCTTTCCTCCTTTAAGACATTCCTCAAAACCTGTTTATTTGGTAATGATTTTGGTCACCTGACCTAATATCACCATCTCTGGCCTTATATTTAAAATTGTCAATAATATTTTTGTGGAAGTGAAAGCATGATAATGAAAATACAAACTGTTGTTGATTTGGACATTATCTTCAGATCTTCACTGTTGCTGAATGAATACTCTGTAATGTCTCTTAACCAACCACATTGTGGGAGCACCTTCACCACACAAACTGCAGCTGTACAAGAAAGTCAAACATCACCCTCTCCACAGGCAGCAGGGCGTTGGCTTTAAGCACCGGTATCTGTGGAAGGAGAAACACAGTTGATGTTTCACGGAGTGCAAAACGGATTACAGGGAATGAAAATGGTGCAGAATGAGATAGTCAAAAACGGAAGGAAGATACTTATTAGAAAAAGGAATTCTTGATTGTTAAAGATTTTCCAGAAAATATTGATAAGCAGCACATGGTCAGGGGCTGGGCGGCAGTGAAAAAATAACTTACAAAAATGTCTGTAAAAATAATAGCAAAATACCAAACAGACCAAAAATACACCCATTGTTCGAGATTGAGGAAGCTAGATATTGACAAAGAGGACATGAGGGAGCCCAGAGATGAAGCAGAGCAGTATAAGCTGTTATGATCCCACAGTCACAGAGATGTATGTTGTGGTTCTGTTCGCCGAGCTGGGAATTTGTGTTGCAAACATTTCGTCCCCTGTCTAGGTGACATCCTCAGTGCTTGGGAGCCTCCTGTGAAGAGCTTCTGTGATGTTTCCTCCGGCATTTCTGGTGGTTTGTCTCTGCCGCTTCTGGTTGTCAGTTCCAGCTGTCCGCTGCAGTGACCGGTATATTGGGTCCAGGTCGATGTGTTTATTGATAGAATCTGTGGATGAGTGCCATGCCTCTAGGAATTCCCTGGCTGTTCTCTGTTTGGCTTGCCCTATAATAGTAGTGTTGGCCCAGTCGAATTCATGTTGCTTGTCATCTGCGTGTGTGGCTACCAAGGATAGCTGGTCGTGTCGTTTCGTGGCTAGTTGGTGTTCATGGATGCGGATCGTTAGCTGTCTTCCTGTTTGCCCTAGGTAGTGTTTTGTGCAGTCCTTGCATGGGATTTTGTACACTACATTGGTTTTGCTCATGCAGGGTATTGGGTCCTTCGTTCTGGTGAATTGTTGTCTGGGGGTGGCTGTTGGTTTGTGTGCTGTTATGAGTCTTGTGGTCGCAGTAGTCTGGCTGTCAGTTCGGAAATGCTCTTGATATACGATAGTGTGGCTAGTCCTTTGGGTTGTGGCATGTACTCGTTCTGTTGTCTTTCCCTTCGGTATCTGTTGATGAAATTGTGCGGGTATCGGTTTTGGTGAATACATTGTATAGGTGTTCTTCTTCCTCTTTTTGCAGTTCTGGTGTACTGCAGTGCGTTGTGGCCCTTTTGAATAGTGTCTTGATGCAACTTCTTTTGTGTGTGTTGGGGTGGTTGCTTTCATAGTTCAGGACTTGGTCTGTGTGAGTGGCTTTCCTGTAAACCTTTGTGGTGAATTCAGTTTCTGTACAGAAACTGAAACACCTATCAGCGGATCAAGACAATCTATACAAGCAACACAGGAATTCTACATCATCAGAAATATACACATAGACAAGGAAGAAACCATTGTCTCATTTGATGTAACGGCACTGTTTACTTCTATCGACAAAGCCCCAGCCACAGAAACAATAGCCAACCTGCTGGAATTACAGAACAGACAACAGGACGTTGAACCTATCAACAAAGACGGCATACTCAAACTACTGGACTTGTGCCTCACAACACACTTCACATTCAACAACCTGATATACGAACAAATCAACGGAAAACACATAGGCTCACTGATCTCTGGACTCATAGCAGAAGCAGTAATGCAAAGTTTAGAACAAACAGTCTTACCGCAAATTCAACCCAATCTCTGGGTCTGATATGTGGATGACACCTTTGTAATCATTAAAAACACAGAAATAGAGAACACACACCGGATCATCAACACCACACTCACAGGAATCCGATTCATGAGAGAGGAAGATAAGGATAACCAACTCCCATTCTTAGACATGATGGTACAGAGAACACCGAACGGAGAATTCAGCACAAAGGTATATAGGAAAGCCACACGCACAGACCAAGTCCTGAACTATGAAAGCAACCACCCCAACACACACTAACGAAGTTGCATCAAGACACTGTTCAAAAGGGCCACAATACACTGCAGTACACCAGAACTGCAAAAAGAGGAAGAACACCGATACAATGTATTCACCAAAAACGTATACCCGCGCAATTTCATCAACCGATGCCTAAGGGAAAGACAACGGAACGAGGACATGCCACAACCCAAAGGACTAGCCACTCTACCAAACATCAGGAGCATTTCAGAACTGACATCCAGACTACTGCGACCACTGGGACTCATAACAGCACACAAAGCAACAACCACTCTCAGACAACAATTCACCAGAACGAAGGACCCGATACCCTGCATGACCAAAACCAATGTATTGTACAAAATTCCATGCAAGGACGGCACAAAACACTACATAGGACAAACAGGAAGACAGCTAACGATCCGCATCCATGAACACCAACTAGCCACGAAATGACACGACCAGCTATCCTTGGTAGCCACACACGCAGATGACAAGCAACAAGAGTTCGAATGGGACAACGCTACTATTATAGGACAAGCCAAACAGAGAACAGCCAGGGAATTCCTAGAGGCATGGCACTCATCCACAGATTCAATCAATAAACACATTGATTTGAACCCAATATACCGGTCACTGCAACGGACAGCTGGAACTGACAACCGGAAGCGGCAGATTCAAACCACCAGAAATGCCGGAGGAAAGATCACAAAAGCGCTTCACAGGAGGCTCCCAAGCACTGAGGATGTCACCTAGACAGGGGACGAAACGTCTGCAACACAAATTTCCAGCTCAGCGAACAGAAACACAACAACGAGCAACTTAGCTCCAAATCTTCTCACAAACCTTTCACAGTCCTCGGCACACATTGTCCTGATACTCATCTTCGTGTCATATGCGAATTTGGACACCCTACATGTGGTCCCCAACTCCAAATCATCTGTATAAATTCTAAATAATCGCAGTCCCAACAGTGATCCCTGAGGCACACTACTAGTCACTGATTGCCAGCCAGAATAATACGTATTTATCCACACACTTTGTTTCCTGTTAGTCAACCAATCTCCTATCCATGCTAATACTATACCCCTAATGCCATGCACCCTCATATTATGCAACAGCCTCTTGCAAAACACCTTGTTGAAGGTCTTTTGGAAATCCAGGTACACATTATCCACTGGATTCCCGTTGTCTAACTTTGATCGAAATGTTTTCACAGAATTCCAAAAGATTGGTCAAGCATGACCTGCCCTTCATGAACCCTGTGTCTGTCCAATGGGACAATTTCTATCGAGTCCCTGCTATTTCTTCCTTGATAATAGACCCAAGCATCTTTCCCACTACAGAGAAAAAGCTAACTGGGGTATAATTCCACATTTTTTGTCCACCTCCGTTTTGAAATAGTGGTGTCACTTTTGCTGCATTCCAATCTGCTGGGACTGCCACAATATCCAGTGAAGATTGGAAAATTACTGTCAGTGCATTTGCCATTTCTCCTGACATCTCTTTTAGTAACCTTGGGATATATTCTGTCAGGGCCAGGAGAATTTTCCATTATTAGCTCAATTACCTCCAACAGTCCAAAACTAGCTGTTCCGTAATTATGCTAGTTTACAAATCCTCACCTACTTTTGTCTCTTTGTTAATTACTGGCAAGATATTCGTGTTCTCCACTGTGCTATCCCATAACGAAATTCTTCTTCTCTTTTTCCAAAGGACCAAAATTTACTTTAGCCACTCTTTTCTCATTATGTATGTTTATATAAACCTTTGCTCTCTGTCCTTATAGTCTGTGCTAGTTTATTTTTCTCATATTCTATCCTACATTTCTTTGTAGCTCTTCTGTGGCTTTCTGTTGACCTTTAATGTTTTCCCAGTTCTAGTTTCATGCTGGTTTTGGCCACTTTGTATGCCTTTCAATTTGATCACTTTCCTTAGATACCCATCGCACAGAACGCCTTTTCTTACAGTCCTTCCCTTTCACTGGAATATCCCTTTGCTGAGGACTTTGTAAAGTGTCTTTGAAAATCTTTTACTGCTCATCAACTGCCACACCATAAAATCTTTGTTTCCAGTCTACGTTATCCCGGTTCTCCCTTATTCTATTGTAGTTCCCCATGTCCAAGCACAGGATCCAGGTATTAGATTTTATCTTCACACTATCCATATGTATTATATTCAACCATACAGTGATCACTTCTTCCGAGAGGATCCCTAACTCTGAGATCACTAATTATTCCTGTCTCATTGTATAGGGCCAGATCTTGGAGAGCTTGCTCCCATGTAGATCCACTTCTTACTGTTCAAGTAAAATATCACAGATACACTTAATTAACTCCTCAAAGCTACCCTGACTGAGCGGGTTTGACCAATCTACACGTAGATTAAAATCACCCATGATAATGACCATACCATTTTTATAGGCATTCGTTATTTCTTTGTTTATTGCCCATCCCAATGTGATGTTATTATTTGGTGGCCTTTACACTGCGTCTATGAGTGATTTTCTTGTTAGAATTTTGAATGCATCATTCCTGTTTCTCCTCATGTACAGCAACAACAACAACTACTTCCATTGTATGGAATCTTTCACAATGGTAAATCTCCTAAGGTGCTTCATGAATGATCAAAACATTGATTAAGGTGAATGATTTTTTAAAAATCTTAAAGGAGGATAGAAAAGTTTCGGGAGGCTATTTGACTGACTTCTGCCCTTGACAGCTCCAATTGTGGAGTCATGCAGGTGGGGTAGTTTGGAAAGGGCGCATGCAAAGGGGAAATGCAGGAGTGCAGGCAGTGTATAAGGTCTTAGGGACAGAGGAGGTTCCAGACTGAGTCTGTCTCTCATAGAGAGTATAGCTGCCCCATGGAGTTTGAAGCACTGCAAGGGGTCCATGCAAGTCACTGTTAGTCAAGGATAGTATAATGGTGGCTTTTGATGAGGACTCTATTACTGAGGTAGTGTGGGCTGAGGTTAGAAACAGGAGAGGAGTGGTCACACTGCTTGGAGTTTTTTTATAGGCCTCCACAGAGTTCCAGGGAAGTGGAAGAGAGGATTAGCAAAATTATTCTGGGTAAGAGCAAAAGTACCAGGGTGGTCATTATGGGGGACTTTAGCTTCCCCAACATTGACTGGGAATGCTATAACTCTAGTACGTTGGATGGATCAGTTTTTGTCCAGTGTGTACAGGAGAGTTTCCCAACACAGTATGTCGAAGGCCAACAAGAGGTTAGGCCACATTAGATCTGGTGCTTGGTAATGAACCAGACCAGGTGTTTGATTTAGTTTTAGGTGAGCACTTTTGAGAGAATGACCATAATTCAAATACTTTTAGTTTAGCAATGGAAAGGGACAGCTACATGCCACAGGTCAAGAGTTATCAATGGGGCAAGGACAATTATCATGCGATTAGGCAGGAATTAGGATGCATAGACTAGGGTAGCAAAATGCAGGGGATGCGGACAGTGAAAGTGTGGAGCTGGTTTAAGGAAGAGATATTGCATGTCCTTGATAGGTATGTCCCTGTCAGGCAGGGAGGAAGTGATAAGGTAAGGGAACCATGGTTTATTACAGAAATTGCATCGTTTTTTAAGAAGAATAAGGAGGCTTATGTGTTGATGAGGCATGATGGTTCAGATGAGGAGATGGAGAGTTATAGATCAGATAGGAAGGATTTAAAGAGAGAGTTAAGAAGAGTAAAGAGAGGACACGAGCAGTCTTTAGCAAATAGAATAAAGGAGAACCCTAAAGTTTTCTATAGGTATGTGAGGAATAAAATGATGATTAGGATAGGAATAGGTCCAATCAAAGACAGAACTGGGAAGTTGAGTGTGTACCCTGTGGAGATCGGAGAGGTGCGAACGAACATTGCTCATCGGTTTTCACTCAGGGTAAGGAGAATATTGTCGTGGAGAAGAATGTGGTACGAGATATTAGACTAGAAAGGATCGAGATTAGTTAGAAATAGGTGTTATCAATTCTAGAAAGAGTGAAAGTAGACAACTCCCTTGGGTCGGATGGGATTTATCGGAGGATCCTCTGGGAGGCTAGGGAGGAGATAGCAGAGCATTTGGCTTTCATATTTGAGTCATCATTGTCTACAGGTTTGGTACCAGAGGACTCGAGAATTCCAAATGTTGTGCCTTTGTTCAAGAAGGGCTGTAGAGATTACCCAGGTAATTATACACCTCTGAGCTCTGAGTAGTATTTTCAAAGAGAGAGAGATGGGTACTGGTACACAGTTGCTGGAATGTGGTGTCACAGGTAGACAGGGAAGAAGGAATTTGGATCCATTTACCTTTATTAGTCAGAGCTTGAGAGACTGAGTTGGGACACCATGTTGTGGCTGCACTGGATATTGGTGAGACCATTTGTAACCATTTAATGATGACCATAAAAGCATTATTGATCATCAGGGAAATCTCAACTGGTCCACTTATATCCTGAAGGGAAGGACATCTGACATTCTAACTCGTTTTGGCTGAGATGTGTTTCCAAACCCACAGCAATATGGCTGCCTCTGAGCTGCCGTCTTGCAATTAGCAGTGGTTAATGAAAGCTGGTCCAGCCTGTGACAACCACATCCCATGAATGCATCACTAAAATGACATGTTTCCCTCCCTACTTCACATCTGACACCGGCGTGGATTTGTGAGTGTGTGTGTGTGTGCGTGTGTGTGTGTGTGTGTGTGTGTGTGTGTGTGTTTGTATGTGTGTGTGTGTGTGTGTGGTGGTATGAGTGGTCAGTTCTGTGTGTATGCATTGGCATCTCTTCCTCAAGCAGAAGAACCCTCGCTTATCGCTGTATCTTTCTCCAGTCCCTAAAACATTCCTTATGTCTGTAACTGCCTTTCGGCCCAAATATGCTCCTGTTCCTCCAGTTGCTGTCAATATCGCACCTCCTTTATCCCCTCCTGCCCTGTTAATATCTGTTCAAAACCCATTGACACATTCTATCTCGATAAACTGGTTTGAGTCCCATAACTTGCTCTGTATTTGTAATTCTTTCCCTGTCCCATAAGCCTCCACATCTCTTGAACCAACACCAGCACATATTGCCCTCCCACACTCTGTGAACTCCTCCTGCCACAACAATCCATATCAGCTTTTTTATTGTCGCTGAGGCCCTTATCACACTTCATGTATCTGTCAGCACATCCAGTACGTTCAAGTCTCCCTTATCATCTCATTCAAGACCAGTGATGTTTCCGCTTCCTCCAACAGTCCTCTTACTGGGATAGCCCTTGCTCTCCCTTGAACACCTGCTTCAACACTTTGATCTCTCTTTTGTCAGTGTCTGAGTCACTCTGCCTTCAGAATGGTTAGATTTTATTGACAGTCTTCGAAGCCTGTTTTATTCTAATATTATCCCTAAAGAACCGAGGCAGTCGCTGATTGGTATTTCTTGCTGAATTTTTGTCTGTGCCAAGGGATTGTCCTTTTGTTGAGTATTTTCTTGCTGTTAATTTAGAGGCATACATTTCATTCTGTTTACCCTGTTAACGTTGGGCAGTTCTCCCCTCATGCCCATGCAGTTTGCTTTGTTTAAATTTCAGACTGTTGGGTGTACTTGCAGTTGTCACTGTAGAGCTTCATTATCTATTTGAATTCCACCTTATCACCCAAACCCCCCAGGCCCCATTCCACTGCTGGCCAAGGACGGAGTCATTCTGATCAAAGACAAAGAAAGCATTAAACAATGCGGGGAGAGGACTTCAGAGACTTCCTCAACCAGGGTTCTGTCATCGATCTGAGTGTACTTGTCCGTATACCACAGCACGCTAAAAACCACGGGCTCAGCAATCCCCAGCCCCACAGGAAGTAGAGAAGTCTGTCCGCCAGCTCAAGACCAATAAGGCTGCTGGAGCAGACGGTTTCCCTGCTGAGGTATTGAAATGCGGAGGCAAAGAGCTTTTGCAGCTACTCCAGATCCTTAGCCAACAGAATTCTCCACTCCAGAGAGACGAGGCAGCACAGGCCAGGGATGGAGACTGGGATTTTCCAGATCTCTGTGGGACTCAGGGCCATTCTCCATGTGTAACCCTCACTGCATCAGTCTAATTTCCCATTCTGTCTGTTTCTCTCGCTCCTGTCGGCACTCAGGAAATTCCTGACTCCATAGACTTCCCAGCTGCTGGGTGTCTCATTGAAGATGGTTGGTCAGCCAGAGAGACAAAGGGTAGAGAGACCTGGAGCCTTCAATAAATCCTGAACTGATGTAAGATCACTCACAGTGCACAGAGCAGAGAGCAATGAGAGGGCTTCAAACATCAGCTAACAAGACATGACATAGTTACAGTGCTGGAGGGAGAGCACAGTACAGACACACCCCAGGCTCAATCATTGCCCCTACTTTAACTTACGTTGCACTAATACAGCATCTGGAATTCAGAGTTATCAATCCAGCCCTGTGCTGTTTTAGTGAGCATCTATACAACAGAGGGGAAAGCAGGCCTCCCACAAGAGGGTGGGAATGCTGCCTGAGATCTTTCTTTTCTGTGTTCCCCCTCCAACACTGTATCAGTGGCATGTGTGATGGACCAGTATGTTCAATAATTTGTAACTCCTACATTATTTCCCATCCCTGTAACCTCCTCCCTTACCTATAATCCCACCCCATATTTGAAACATACTGAATTCCAGATTACCATCCCTATTGCTGTAACTTGCTTCAGTGTCTATAACATGCCTCCCCTCGGTAGTGTTCTCCTCCAGTAACTTGATACAGAGTCATACAGCACGGAAACAGAACCATCAGTCCGACGAGCCCATGCTGACCAGTTTTCCCAAACTGAACGAGACTCATTTTTCTGCATCTGGCCCATATCCCTTCAAACCTTCTCCTCTCCATGTACCTGCAAAATATCTTTTCCATTTTGTAATTGTTCTTGTTTCTCCCATGTGCCACTGGCATTCCTTTCCATCTATGCACCTTCCTCTGTGGATAATATTGCCCATTAGCTCCCTCTGTGCTATCTCACCTCACGTTTATGCCTCTAGTTTTGGTCACACATATCATTGGCTACTCACATTCCTTATGGACCGCATGGTTTTATAAACCTTTATAAGAGCAACCCGTAGCCTCCTCTGCCCAAGGGAAATATTGAGGACAATGTTACAAAGATCTCCAACTTATGTACTCAATGCTCTGATCCATAAACGTAAGTGTGCCAAATGCCGCTTTCCCCACCCTGTCAATCTGTGATACTACTTCCAAGGAATAATGTAACTGCACCACTTGGTCTCTCTTTGTTCGACAACACTGCCCAGAGTTCGACAATTAACCGTGATCATTCTCCCTGGTTTGTCTTAATAAGATCCAATACCTGATTTTAAACTATATCTTTCATTCCTTGGTCGACTGGCCCAGTTGTTCAAGATCCCCTTTGATAACCATATTCACTACAAAATTAATTTGGTCATCTGCAAACTTAGGAATAATGACTCCCATATTCTCATCCAAATCGTTTATGTAGATGATGCACATCAGTGGACCCAGCCCCCATCCTTATGGTACACCGCTGGTTACAGGCCTCTAGTCTGAACAACAATCCACACCCATCATCCTCTGTCTCCTAATGTCAAGCCAATTTTGTGTACAGGCTACTGAACCAGTATACCATGATAAATCCTGTCAAAGGTCCTGTTGACGTTAGTGTAGACAACGTATGGTCACCACTTTAACAAAACCAATCAGGTTCGTGAAACCTGACTTTGTTTGCACAAAGCTGTGCTGACTATCTTACATCAATCCTTGCCTTTTAAATGCATGTGACTCCTGTCTGGCAGAATCACTTCCACAACTTACCCACCACTGACATCGGGCTAATTGGTCTTTAGTTCCATAGCTTTCCATCACAGCCTTTCTTAAATAATGGAACAAAACTATATTCTTGTCAGACTTGTACAGTTGAAACAAACCATAATCTCAAAGTTAACTCGTCACAGCTGCCTGTTGCTGGCCCATATCCCTCCAAAGCTTTCCTGTGCATGTACTTATCCAAATGTCTTTTAAACGTTGTAACTGTACCGACATCCATCACTTCCTCAGGAAGTTCACTCCACACTCGAACTACCCTCTGTTTAACAATTTTCCACTTGTATCCTTTTGTTTTGAACATCTCTCTCCTCGAACCTTAAAAATGTGTCCCCTCTTCTTGAGACTCCCCCATCCTGGGAAAAAGGCAACTGCCATTAACTCTATCTATAATCCCTCATCTTTTTTCATAAACATCCAGAAGGTCATCTCTCATTCTCCAGATTCCAGTGAAAATAGACTCAGCCTATCCAGCAATTTTTCAGAACTCAAGCCTTCCATTCCCATCAATGTCTTGGTAAATCTCTTCTGAACACCCTGCAGCAGAATAATATCCTCCCTATAACTGAGCGACTAGAACTGTGTGAAGTATTGCAGAAGAGGCCTCAACAATGTTTTTATAATCTCAACATGATGTCCCTAATTCTCCACTCGGTGGACTGAGCAATAGTCAGGCCTTCCAAGCACTGTCTTATCCATCCTGTGATGCAAACTTCAAGAATTATGTACCTGAACCCAGAGATCCCTCTGCTCTAAAGCACGAACCGAGGCCCGAACATTAATCGTATAAGCTCGATCCTTGTTTGTTTTGCCAAGTGCATTACCTTGTATTTATTCAGATGGAATTCCATCGACAGTTATTCAGCCCATTCACCCATTCACCCATATCATCAAGATCCCTTTGTAATCTTAGAAAACCTCCTTCACTGCCCACGATTCCAACCTCCAGTCTTCCACCCCATCACACATGGCTGTCAATGGTACATTTGCTCTGGGCTCCACAATTTCTTCCCTAGCGTCCCACAATATCCTGTGGTACACCTAATCAGGTCCTGGGGCATTCCATACCTTTGTGTTTTAAAACCTCCAGCACCACCTCTTCTATAACATCTATAACATGTACTGTTTTCACGTCAAAGAGGAGTACAGCATGGAAACAGACCCTTCAGTCCCCAACTCGTTCAGCCTGCCCAGAAGATCTAAACAAATCCATCCCATTTACCAGCATTTGACCCATATACCACTAAACTCTGACTATTCATATACCCTTTCAGATACCTTTCAGATGTTGTCATTTGTATCAGTCTCTGTTACTTTCTCCCTCAGCTCGTTCCATACCTGCATCACCGTATGCATGAAAAGGCTGTCCCTTTGGTCCCTTTTAAACTTTTCCCCTCTAAGCTTAAACCTCTGCCCTCTAGTTTTGGACTCCCCAACCCCTGGGAAAGGACCTTGAATGTTTACCAAATCCACGCACCTCACATTTATATAAACCTCTGTAGGGTCACCCCTCAAACTCCGATGCTCCAGGGAAAATAACCCCAGCTTATTCAGCAACAACCCTGGCCACATCGTGTGAATCTTTTCTGAGCCCTTTCAAGTTTCACAACATCTTTCCTAGAGCAGGGAGACTGGAATTGCAGTGTACTGCAATTGTGGGCTCAGATATTTCTCTTGTTCCCTGAGTTGCCCAGTCTTTGTTCACAGTAAGTTCTGGAGTGCAAAATGTTTTTAGGATCTTATCCATATCCTACAGTTCCACACATCGATAGCTTCATTGATCTTTAAGGGCGTATATTTTGTCCCGAGTTACTCGTTTGTTCTTAATAAAATTACACAATTAGTTTTGGATTTTCCTTATCCTTATCTGCCAAACCTATTTCACGTCTCCTTTCTGCATTCCTGATTTCCACCGAAGTGTATTCCTACAGCCCCTCTGCTCCTCAGGGATTCCCTTAATCCAGCTGACTATAACTGACATGTGGCCCCTTTTACTTGACCAGACCCTCAATAGACAGCCAGTGTTTCCGATTGCTGTCAGGAACATGCTGGCGCTGATCGTTCAATTTATCTCACTTTTAAAATATTCTCACTTGCCAGACTTCCCTTTCCTTGCAAATAAACTCCCCAATGACCTTTTGAAAGTTCCTGGCTGATATGATCAAGATTTTGCTGGCCCCATTTTATAACTTGAACTTTTGGACCAGGCCTGTCCTTTTCCATCGCTCTTCGACCATTAGAACATAAGACGTAGGAGTGGAAGTAAGGCCATTCGGCCCATCGAGTCCACTCTGCCATTCAATCATGGCTGATGGGCACTTCAACTCCACTTATCCGCATTCTCCCCGTAGCACTTAATTCCCCGAGACCACAAGAATCTATCAATCTCTGCCTTGAAGGCATCTACTGTCCCGGCCTCCACTGCACTCTGCAGCAATGAATTCCACAGGCCCACCACTCTCTGGCTGAAGAAATGTCTCCGCATTTCTGTTCTGAATTTACCCCCTCTAATTCTAAGGCTTTGTCCACGGGTCCTCGTCTCCTCACCTAACTGAAACAATTTCCTAGCATCCACCCTTTCCAAGCCATGTATTATGTTGTACGTCTCTATTAAGTCTCCCCTTAATCTTCTAAACTCCAATTAATACAATCCCAGAATCCTCAGCTGTTCCTCACATGTTAAACCTACCATTCCAGGGATCATCCATGTGAATCTCCGCTGGACACGTTCCAGTGCCAGTATGTCCTTCCTGAGGTGTGGGGACCAAACCTGGACACAATACTCCAAATGGGGCCTAACCAGAGCTTTATAAAGTCTCAGTAGCACAACGGTGCCTTTGTATTCCAACCCTCTTGAGATAAATGACAACATTACATTCACTTTCTAAATCACAGACTCAACCTGCATGTTAACCTTTAGAGAATCCTCAACTAGGACTCCCAGATCCTTTAGTACTTTGGCTTTACGAATTTTCTCACCGTTTAGAAAGTAGTCTGTGCTTTTATTCTTTTTTCCAAAGTGCAAGACCTCGCATTTGTTCACGTTGAATTCCATCAGCCATTTCCTGGACCACTCTCCCAAACTGTCTAGATCCTTCTGCAGCCTCCCCACTTCCTCAGTAGTACTTGCCTGTCCACCTAACTTCGTATCATCGGCAAACTTTGCTAGAATTTCCCCAGTCCCTTCATCCAGATCATTAATATATAGTGTGAACAGCTGTGGTCCCAACACTGAACCCTGTGGGAAACACCGCTCATCACCGGCTGCCATTCTGAAAAAGAACCTTTTATCCCAACTCTCTGCCTTCTGTCAGACAGCTAATCCTCAATCCATCCCAGTAGTTCACCTCGAACACCATGGGCCCTCACCTTGCGCATCAGCCTCCCGTGTGGCACCATATCAAAGGCCTTTTGGAAGTCTACATAGACCACATCCACTGGGTTTCCCTGGTCTAACCTACTTGTCACCTCTTCAAAGAATACCAACAGATTTGTCAGGCATGACCTCCCCTTAGTAAATCCATGTTGACTTGTTCTAATCAGACTCTGCTCTTCTAAGAATTTAGAAACCTCATCCTTAATGATGGATTCTAGAATTTTACCAACAACCGAGGTTAGGCTAATTGGCCTATAATTTTCCATCTTTTGTCTTGATCCTTTCTTGAACAATGGGGTTACAACCGCGATCTTCCAATCATCTGGGACTTTCCGTGACTCCAGTAACTCTTGCAAGATCTCAACTTTTGCCTCCGCTATTTCCTCAGCCACCTCTCTCAGAACTCTCGGAGGTATCCCATTGGGGCCAGGAGATTTATCAATTTTAAGACTTTTTAGCTTTTCTAGCACGATCTCTTTTGTAATGACAACCATACTCAACTCAGCCTCCTGACTCCCTTTAATTTTGGGGATATTACTCATGTCTTCCACTGTGAAAACTGACGCAAAGTACTTGTTAAGTTCTCCTGCCATTTCCTTATCTCCCATCACGAGGCTTCCAGCATCAGTTTGAAGTGGCCCAATGTCTACTTTTGTCTGTCGTTTGTTTCTTATGTATTGAAAGAAACTTTTACTATCATTTCTAATATTACTGGCTAGCCTACCTTCATATTTGATCCTCTCTTTTCTTATTACTCTCTTTGTTATCCTCTGTTTGTTTTCGTAGCCTTCTCAATCTTCTGATTTCCCACTGCTCTTGGCCACTTTAAAGGATCTCTCTTTTTCTTTAATACATTTCCTGACTTCCTTTGTCAGCCATGGCTGTCTAATCCCTCCCTGGATAATCTTTCTTTTCTTGTGGATGAACCACTGTACAGTGTCCTCAATTATACCCACAAACACATGCCATTTTTGCTCTACTGTCTTCCCCGCAAGCCTCTGCTTCCAGTCTATTTTTGTCAGTTCCTATCTCATGCCCTCATAATTACCTTTATTTAACTGTAACACCATTACATCCGATTTTGCCTTCTCTCTTTCAAACTCCAGACTGAACTCTACCATATTATGATCGCTGCTTCCTAAGGGTTCCCTTACTTTAAGATCTTTTATAAAGTCTGATTCATTGCAAAGCACGAGGTCCAGAATAGCCTGCTCCCTTGTGGGCTCCATGACAAGCTAGTTTCAAACGAATAGAATTGTGGTCACTTTGGCAAAATGCTTTCCCACTAACACCTCAGTCCCTTTCCCTACCTTGTTGCCCAAGGGGACGTCAGGTTTTGCACCTTTCTCTACTTGGGCCATTTACGTACTGTTTGGGAGTTTTCTGGAACGCAATTACCAAATTTCTCCCTTCCTAACATTGAATAGTGGCAATGCCAATCTAGGTTTAGAAAGTTTAAAACCCCCACCCATAACAGCCATATTATTATGATTGATATTTGAGACCTCTGACATGTTTGTTCCTCAGTCTGCCACGGATTATTCAGAGTCAGGACACTCCTGTCAAAGTGATGACCCATTCTTATTTCACAGTTCCACTAACACAGTGGGCGATCCCACAAGAATGTCCTCTCTAAGTATTGCTGTGATGTTTCATGCAATCAAATCCCATCACCAGGCGTTCTTCCTTTCTCGCGACCCCTTCGATGCTTCCTGTGGTCTCTCTCCCTTGAAACGATGATTTGCTAGTCCTACCCCACCCTCAGCAGTGTTTTTGTAATAACGATAATCTCCCAGTGCCATGTTCCCATCTATCCCCTGAGTTCATCTTCCTTAGCTGTCAGGCCCCTCGCATTGAAATAAATGCAGTTTAATCATCAGGTTTTCCCTATGCCCTGATATGTTGTTGCCTGCCTTTTCTGTTGAAATTGCTTTCTTTAACTTGTGTACCAGACTCAAACTTTCACTTATCATTCCTCCCACAGGAGATATCCTCACTTCGATCACTACTAAACTCTGCTCAGATTATCATATGATTGACATCGGACTGTAGATGGAGACCATCCCCCTCACTGTGGACAATACCATCACCTTTCATGTCATCTGCAAACCTACTAATGATTTCTTCTGCTTTCACATCCGAATTGTTAATGTACACAATAACCAGCAATGGCTCCTGCACAGGTCCCTGTGGTATACCCGCTGGTGAAAGAATTTCAAACACTAACAAATCCATCCACCAATTGGGCATCCAATTTACCAACTTGCCTTGGGTCCTATGGTCTCTTTTCTTCTGGACCAGCCTTCCATGTGGGACCTTGTCAGAGGCCTTACCCAACTCCATATAAATCACATCATCTGTGCTGCCCTCATCAATATTTTTAGACACCATTTCAAAACCTCCGCTGAATTTCTCAGACAGTATCTTCCTCTACCAAATCCGTGATGACTAAGCCGAGTTGATCCTTACCTTTATAAGTGTTGATTCATCCACAGAATTGTTTCCAATAATTTCCCTCCCATTGCTGAGAGACTATCTGCTCTGTAATTACCTGCCTATCCCTGCTGCCCTTCTTGAACAAAGGAACCACATTCGCGATCCTCCAGTCATTCAGAACTTCACCTGTGGCCAGTAAACTATTAAATATATCTACCAGGGCCCCAGCAATCTCCTCCCTTACCTCCCATAGCAGCCTAGGATACATTTTATTGGACACTGGGGATTCCTCCAGCTTTATATCTATAAAAACATTTAATACCTTCCCCTTATTAGTCGTAACATGTTCTAGAGCCTCACCATCCCAACTGAAATCCCTGGCTACAATGTCTTTCGCCTGTGTGAATACAGATGGGAAGTATTCATTGAAGACCTCACCTACTTCCTCTGTTTCCATGCACAGATCAATCCTTTGGTTTCTAATAGGCGCCACTCTTTCCTCAGTTACCCTCTTATTTTAATTATACTGATAAGGTACCACGTGGTTTTTCCTTAAGAGTATCTGACAAGGATATTTCATGGCCATTGTGTGTCCCTTATTTGAAAGGACCCCCTTGCACTGTCTATGCTTGTGAATGGCTTCACATGTTTTTCTTGCACCGTATTGTCTTTATCAAACGCAAGACATTGTTGATTAGTATTTTCTGGACTTTATGCCTTTACTATTCCCTCGTCAGGAACACACTGGCACTGAATTCTCACTGTATCACATTAACATACTCCCACGTACCAAAGACAGACCCAACTGCAGATAGTCCTCCCGGTATCGGTTTGCCAGATCCTCTCTAATGATAGTGATACTGATAGGAGACTCAGTTGTGAGGGTGACAGACAGGAGATTGTGTGGCTGCAGATGAGACCCCAGGATGGTTTGCTGCCTTCCGGGTACCAGGGTCAAGGATGTCTCTGAGTCGTTACTGAACATTATGAATGGGGAGGGTGAACAGCCAGAGGTTATTGTGCATATCGATCGACATGACCGAGCTTACCAAATTGATGGGATTCTGTGAAATGAGTATTCGGCATTAGCTAAGAAGTTAAACAGCTGACCTCAAGGGTAGTGATCTCCAGATTACTCCCAGTGCCATGTGCCAGTGAACATAGACATAGAAAGGTAGGCCGGTGGATGTGTGGCTGAGGAGCTGGTGGAGAGGACAAGGTTTTCAGTTCTTACACCATTCAAATCTCTTCTGGGGTAGGGGTGACCTGTACAAGGGGATGGGTTGGACTTGAACCAGAGGGCCGCCAGTATCCCTGAGTGGAGATTTGCTAGTTTTATCCTAGAAGGCTTTAACAAGTATGGAAGGAGGTTGGGACTCTGAGTAAGAGAAGGACCATCTACAAGTCAGGGCAAAATATATCAGCCATCAAGAGTAAGTTTTATATTGAGGATATTCAGGGACACAGTCAAGTGAGGGAAAAGACGTCTGGTTTAAAGTTAATTTATTTCAACGCACGAGGCTTGACTGGTAAGGCAGATGGGCTCAGAGAATGGATTAGCTCTGGGGACTGGGATATTATAGCAATAACAGAAACATGGCTGAGAGAAGGGCAGGACTGGCAGCTCAGTGTTCCAGGATACAGAAGCTACAGGCGTGACAGAAGGACAAGTAAGTGAGGAGGGTGAGTTGTCCTTTTGATAAGAGAGGACATAACAACAGTGCTTAGAGAGGATAATCTTAAAGAGTCAACAAATGAGGACATATAGTTAGAACTTAGAAACAAAACAGGGGTGGTGACTCTGTTGGGATTGTATTATAGACCCCCCAAATAGCCAGTGGGTACTAGAGGATGTGTTGAGAGATTGGAGATAATAGTCGGAGTAATAGAGTAGTATTGGTTTGAGCTTTTAATTTTCCCAGTATGGACTGGGCCACCCAAGAGAATAAAAGGCCTGTACGGAGTGCAGTTTGTCAAATGTGTTTCAGAACGTTTCCTAAATCAAGATGCAACTCTAACAAGGCCGAACTCTACTCAGGCGCCTGCAACACCGGACCTCCCCTCAGGAAACGAAGTCAGAGATCACTTTGTGTCCAGTGATCACAACTGTCTTCATTTAACAATGTTATGGATAAAGATCAGACAGGTCCACAGATTAAGGTGGGAAACTGGAGCAGAGCCAGATTTGGGGCCATTCGGCAGGATCGAGCACAGGGTGATTGGATGAATTAAAAATCACACAACACCAGGTTATAGTCCATCGGGTTTATTTCAGAGCACTAGGTTTCGAAGTGTTGGTGATCATCCTAAAAGATGAAAGGCATAATCTAAATTTGTTTGATATAACATTTCAAGACACTGCTATCCTGTTGCTATACATTTTTTGCCTTATGATTGTGCTGCACAACCACCTGATGAAGCAGTGTTCCGAAAGCTAGTGCCTCCAAATAAACCTGCTGGACTGTAAGCTTGTGTTGTGTGATTTTTAACATTGTCCACCCCAGTCCAACACCGGCTCCTCCATATCATGCTCCCATCAACTGGGTGAATCTGTTTGAAGGTAATGGAATGATTTGCAGACAGGAGGCTTTTAAAAGTGTGATATTAAGAATCCAGAACCAATATGTCCCTGTTAGAGTGATGGGGAAAGCGGGCAGGTTTAGGGATTCGTGGCTGATGAGGGATATTGAGGTTCTGGTCTGGAAAATGAAGATGGTATACATTGGATTTAAGCTTTCCAAATCTACCTCACCTAGCTCACCAGACTGATTGACAAAATCAATTTGTGAAGACCCTACAGTTCTCTCAGGTCCCTGCAGCATTCCGATCTGTAGGACCCGCTCCAATGCCTGTGACTCTCCCAATCCAGTTCCTATAAAACTCGCTATCTGTGTGATATCCTGCTATCGCACACACCCTGTCAATGCAAGCTCCTGCAGTCTCTCCATACATCTACCCATCTCTATAACCTTCAACAGCTCTTACACCCCTGTCTGTGTAAACTGCACCCTCCCCTCCATCCCTTCCCACTTTGACCAAACTGGAGGAGATTACTAATGCTCCCTTATCTGTGAAACTGTCTCCAACCAAAAATGCCCTTGTTATCTCCTGGAAAAACTATCCGATTCCGCATCCTCCATGTCGAAATAACCTGCAGAATGTTAGACTTCCCTTATCTGTAAACATCTACATTCACCACTACCCTCCATATGTCTGTCTGTTCTTCCCATCTGTACAACCGTCTTTATGTCTGTCATCTGCTCCGGTCCCTAAACAATGCCTGTCTGTGTAAACCACCCCAACCTAACAACATCATATCCCTGTTAAGTGATCCACCCCTCCCAATCCTCTTTGCGCCGTGAAACCCCTCCAACTCTCCACATCTCTGCAAGGTCCTGCAGTTCCACAAAGCATTTCTCGATGTGGAACTTGCACCAGAGACCACTACCCACCATATCTCTAATCCCCTGCTGATCTCTCTATCTCTGTTCCCAGCTTCAGTCCCGACAACCCTACTTCCATGCACAACATCATCACGTCCCAGCAATCCTCCTAATCTAAGGAACCTCCAGCAGACCTTGTAACTCTCTCATGATCTCTGACTGCCTACAGCGATTTAAAACTTCTGCAATTCGATAAAATCTCCAGTCTCTGTGCCCCTGCCGATCATGGTGAACTGCTCCAAACTTCTCAACCTTCCCTGCCTGTGTTCATCATCAAGTTGATACAACTCGTCTCATGTCTGTAGTGCCCTGCAGACCCTACAATCCTCCCCGTTTTTATGAATTCTGCCTATTACTAGTACTGTCCCTATCTGTGCAAATGCCTTCAGTTACTGCAACCCCCTTTACTGTGTAGCCCCCATCAGACCCTAAAGCTATGGTATCTGTGCAACCTCCTTCAGGTCTATATCCTCCAACTTGCTGAAACCTGCTTTTACAATTGCAACCCCCATTATTACTCAACATTGTTTTGTCTCTAAAACTATCCCTATCAGTGTGATCTCCTCCACTGTGTACAACACTCCCAGTCTGTGCAATGGCGATGCATGGTTTTATGAAAGGGGAATTTTTAAAAATCTGTTGGATTCTATATTTTGGTGTGACCATAAATGGCAGAATAGATAAGGGTGGGAGAGACTAGTAACGGTCGAAGGATATTTCAAATTTCGGAAGCATTTTGACAAGTTTCAACAAGGGCTAAAGATCAGCTCGGGAGAGAATATGGCCCGTGAAAGGCCAATGAGGCTGTCTGTGTGGAATCACTGCTGATGGGGGAGATCCGAAACAAATATTTTGCATTTTGATTTACTTTGGATAAAGACATGGAAGCTCGGGAACTTGGAAAATACATAGTGATGTATCGAACACAGTTCCCATTGGATAACAGGATGGTTTAAAATGGAAAAAAGGTTGATAAAACCTAGGGACATGATCAGATGTATCCCAGTGCTCTGTGAGAAGCGAGGGAGGAATTTAAAGGGCAACTCACAGAAATATTTGTATCATCAACAGTCACTACAGCCCAGTGAGACTGATGGAAGAGGTGGGTAAGTTGTTGGAGGAGATTCTGAGAGAAAAGATCATCATGCATTTGGAAAGGCAAGGATGGATCAGCGATAGTCAGCATGGCTTTGTGCATGGGAAACCATGGCTCACAAACTGGATGGAGTGTTTGTGGAGGTAGAAAAGTGATAGATCAAGGCGGAGCAGTGGATGATGTCCACATTAACTTTAGCAAGGCATTTGACAAGGTTTTGCATGGCAGTCTGTTTAATACATTTAGATTAGACATAACCAGGGATCTCTCACCAACTGGAAACAAAATTGGATTGACGGGAAGAGACAGAGCATGCTCAAAGAGATTTGCTGCTCAAACTGAAGGCCTGCAACCAACGGTGCGTCATGGGGTTCGGTGCTGGGAAACTGTTGTGCATCATTTATATGAACGGTTTGGATGATAATACAGGAGTCATGGTTAGCAAGTTTGTAAGTGAGACTGGAAGTGGTGGTAAAGTGGACAGTGAAGAGGATTATCTGAGAGTGGGTCAGTGAGTTTAGGAATAGCAAGTGGAGAAATACACAGTGTTGCACTTTGGTAAAGCTGACCAGAGCTGGACTTGTACAGTCAGTGGTCCAGGGATGCAGATAAAAGGTTCTTTGAAAGTGTTGTCACAGGTAGACAGGTTGGTGAAGCAGATGTTTGGATGGTTACCTTCATTGGTCAGTGCATTGAGATTAGGGGTTGGGATGTCATGTCATGTTATATCTGTACAGGACATTAGTGAGCCCACCATAAAAATAATGTTGATTACCTGGAAAAACTTAACTGGTTCACGTCTGTCCTTTAGGGAAGGACATCTGACATTGTTACCTAACATCTGACACCATGGCTCATGTGTGACTCCAGACCCGTAGCAATATGGCTGACTCTGAAATGAGATGTGGGGCAAAGAATGCTGACACAATCAGTGATACCCTTATCGAATGAATTAATACGTAAAAAAATATGTGACCTTCCCTACCACTGCAATCCCCTCCAGCGCAGCAATCCTTACTGGCTTTGTAACACCGTTAAGGCCCTTGCCCCTCTCTGTAACACTCTCACCACTGCACCTTCACCTCTCCCTGTTCCTATCATCTGATTAAACCATGACAATGTTTCCCTTTCCTACTGCACTCCTCCTGCTAGTAGACCCATAGCGATCCCTTTAACAAATACTTCCATCTTTCTAAAGCATTGGCTTCTTCAGAATTATTAGGTTTTTTTGTCTTCTAAGCATCTCTTAATCAAATCTGGAAACTCTTGGGAATTACTGGGCCAAGACCGTCCAAAGTGGGGGAGGAGCATTGAGAAGGCGTCAAGCACCTCGAAACATGATGTGGGGGAAAAAGTGGTATCCAGGAGAAAACAGCACAAGGAGCGCGCTGTTACACCAATGCCTTACCCACCCCCTTCCCATGGCCACCTTCTGCCCCAAGTGTAACAGAGTCTGTGGAAGGCCACATTGATCTGTACAGCAACCTACAGACTCCCCCTGAGAGTGGGAGAGAGTCAGTCTCGTTTGTGACCCACCGCCAATGAGATGGTGAGATAGGGAAGTTGAATCCCCTTTCAGTTGTCCTACTGTCTTTGTTACAAATTCCAATAATTCCCTGTCCGATGCCATGTCTCACATTGAAATGCTGTAAAGGTGCCTTAACACTGCCCTTCACCTTCTGTGTTCTGACTCTTATTCCCCAGAATTTGGTCTCCTAATGATCAATGATTCTGAAGCCACAAATTTTCTGGATCATCCCATTGTTATCCTTAACTATGAGAGTTCCCCATCCTCTTTTCAATTCTGCCTGACATTCCACATTGTTGGGTAGCCATGAATATTAATGCCCCACCTTTTTGTTCACCCTGTGATCATGTCTCCCTGATAGTGATTAGATGGAATCCACAGTCACACGAGCATATCCCTAATTGCAAATACTTTGTGCATTCAATGTAAGAAACAGTGATTTGCTTTTTTAAAATACAATTTCCTGTCACAAACTTATCTGCTGATGTACAATTTTAGTTAAACTCCATCATTTCCCGTTGCTTTCGGTTTATCCTCTGCCAAGCCCCTTGTTTCAATATTGCAACCTTTCTCCATGGAATTGGGAATTTACTTTCAGCTGAGCCCTGTCCCTCCTCATCTGTGTCAGTTTAAAGCTCTCTGCATAATCCTGGTCATCTGATTGAATAGGGCACTGGCCCCAGCACTGTACCATCCCATTACAATAGCTGACTCCTCCCTGAGTACTGGTAGCAGTGCCCACTGCATCGGACCCACTTCTTCTGACACCATGGTTTCATCCTGAAATCTTCCTGCACGCTGGTCATATGACTCAGTATCTCTCCATGTGGTATCCCCCACTGTGTGGGTCTAATTGCTGCCTCTGTCAATGCCTCTTGTTCTTACAGCTGGTCTAAGATCCTGAACAAAAGGAATGCTCCGATCAGCAAGAGCACAGACCAGGGACAGAGACTGGGATTTTCGTGGTCTCTGCTGGACTCTGTGCCACTCTGCATGAGTTATCCTCACTGCATCAGTCTAGTTTCCCAATCGGTCTGTTTCTGTCTTATGCAGTTAATCAGGATGTTTCTAAACACCTGTCTCATCCATTACCTCATTGAAAACGTTTGGTCAGCTAGAGAGAAATGGAGAGGGAGGTCTGGAGCCTTCAGTAAATCCTGCAGCCGGTAAGACCATTCACAGTAAACAGCACAGGGAGGAGTTAGTGGCCTTCTGTATTCAGACTCGGAAAACAGGCCATAGATACGCAGCTGGGCAAGGAACAACAACACTCTTGGCTTTATTCCCACCATCTTGTGAGGGTCCTGCTCTCACCTCTGCTGTGCCGGTCCTCCCTTAGACAGCACAGGAGGTCCCAAGCATCAGTCCTGGCCCATGCTGTATGACAGATCTCTGTAATATCCTCCAGTCCCAAAAATCCTTCCTCTGTTTGGAATCTCCTCTAGTCCACACAATGCTCTCTGTCTCTGTCTCTGTCTCTGTCTCTGTCAGGTTCTCCAATCCATAACACCCTACTCCCTAAATTTCTCCAGCAGATACTAAATTCCTTCATCCCTGTACACTCCGACAGTCCAGCCTATCCCTGTAAGCTCGTCCTACCAATGCTACCCTCCATGATAATGTGTTTTGTCTTAAACCTCTCCATCCGTCCATATCTTGGTAAACTTCTCCAGCTCCTAGAAGACTTGCTTATCTGTGAAAACATTGGTACCTCCTTATCGATCTCCAAATCTTCCATCTTAATCTATTTAAATTTCACCCTCTCCGCATCAACCCTCCCGAACCCTCCCCATCTGTAACTGTCTCCAACCAAGCAACTTGGCATTCTCCATTGCCTTCCTATCTCTATAGCCTTCAGAACCTAGAAGCCTTCTTATATCTGTAAACATCTTCAGTCACTACAACCATCCATATCTCTGTTAGTGCACAAAATACTCTTCACCCTGAAACACTCCCATCTGTTCCTCTCAATCTGCCTGCCTATCCCTGTATCCAGCCCTATCCCTATCTCCACCATCTAATCCAGCTCCCTCTATCACTGTAAATTCCTCCCACTGACATTCTTGACCAGATGTAACTCTGTTTCACTCTAAAGTCCTCGGGTCCCTGGAACCTCTCTAGCTCTGTAACCTCTACCCATCCATTCCAACACCCCACTACTGAGAAATGACTCCCTGCATTCGCCATAAGGCAGATGGAATGACAGTGAACGGATATGATCGA
The DNA here is from genome assembly GCF_047496795.1 of Chiloscyllium punctatum. NCBI lineage: Eukaryota > Metazoa > Chordata > Chondrichthyes > Orectolobiformes > Hemiscylliidae > Chiloscyllium > Chiloscyllium punctatum. The sequence continues at coordinate 19,370,096 of NC_092745.1, read as the reverse complement.
ACCGTCATTCCAGAGATGAAGCTGTTTAATGACCATCGCTGGGAAGGGAATATTGAAGGATTGTTGGGATAGAGTCATAGAGTCAATGAGATGTACAGCATGGAAACAGACCTTTCAGGCAAACCCATCCATGCTGACGAGATATCCCAACCCAATCTAGTCCTAATAGGCAGACTAGGCACAAAGCCAACAAGATGTGAAGAAAGGATGAGCTTAATGCATTAATGGGACAGTCGTGTGGATCTGAAGATCAAAAGTTGGAGTCCAGTTGGATGGAACTGAGAATAGGCCAGCATCAGCAACCGTTAGCAGGAATTCTTTTGTAGGCACCAGACAGTGATGGGAATGTCAGTATGGTTACAGTCAGGGCACTGAATATACTTGCAGCAATGGCAGTACAGTAATTGTGTGTGACAGTGGCCTCCATCCCGACTACATAACTAATGTGCATCAGGGCTGTAATGGATGGAATCCTTGATTGTATACGAGATAGTTTTCTATAACATTAGATCAAGGAGTCATCAACAAAATTGTCTATTGTAGATCAAATGCTGTGAAATAATAAATATCAAAAGGAGTTATAAAGGAGTTTTGTGAGCTGAGACCCATAATATTATGCAGAACATATTGAGTTTGAGTTAAGACCATGAGATGTAGGAGGAGAATGAGGCCATTTGGCCCATTGAATATGCTCTGCCCCTCAATCAGTTCATGGCTGATCTGATACTCTGCAACGCTACTTTCCTGCCTTTTGCACAAAACGTTTGTTTCCCTGATTCATTAAAATCTGACCATCTCTTCTGTAAACTTTCTTAATGACCCAGCCTCGACAGCCCCCTGCAATCTGGAATTCCCACAGAGTCACTCCCCTTTAAGTGAAGACATTCCTCCTCATCTCCATCTTAAATGGGTGGGGCCTTGCTGGGATTTTCTGCCCTCTGATTATTCATTCACACACAACTGAAAGGAAAGGAAGTGACAGAGATAATTATCGCAGATTACATGAAAATTGGTGGAGTTGGGATTAATAAGGTGATCCAAGGTTGCAGGAGGTTAAAGATCAGTTGGAAAGATATGCAGAGAAATGGAAATAGAGTTTAATTTGGACAAGTATGAGATGATGTCAAAGTCAAGAAGAAAGTTAGGATACTGAGGGGCATTGACATACAGAAGGATCTTGATGCCAGTCAGTAACGGCAACAGAAGTGTTTCAGTTTGGAAAGAAAGAAAATGGAACACTTGCCTTCCTCGGTCACGACGTTGGGTTTAGTGGTTTGCATCTGATGTTGTAATTGCATTCAACGTTTATTTGGCCACATTTGGAGGACTGTGTGCTGTTCTCATTTCCACACAATAGGAAGTAAGTGGTGGTTTTGGAGAGTGTGCAAAAGGCGTTTATCAGCATGTTACGTGTGTTAGGTTTTTTAAGTGTTGTTAAGTGTAAGAGGAAATTAAACAATGTTGGATTGTTTTGCGAGATTATCAGAGGGTGACAGGTGACCAGTTACAGGAATATAACATTAGGAGAGGGACAGATAATGTGGATAGTCGGAATCTCTTTTCCAATGTTTCAGTGTTAAATACGAGAGCCCATACGTTTAAGGTGAGAAAGGGAATGTTTAAACACGATGTGTGAGGCAAGTTTCTTTATTACAGAGGGAATGGAAGTTACCGAGGGAGGACGTGGAAGCACAAATGTGAGCAAGGTTTTGAAGAGGCATTTATACAGAAACTGAACAGGCAGAGAATAGAGGGATATGGATCATATGCAGGCAGATGGGATGAGTTAGAATAGCATCGTGGACAGCACTGACATGGTGGGCCAAAGGGCCTGATGCTGTGCTGTACGGTTCTATTGTCTAACTTCCCAGCATCTGCCCATCAGAGCCCGTCAGAATTTTGGATGTTACATTCCATTTCTTTCTCATTGTCTAAACTTCAATAGGTGCAACCTCAACCTACTCCACCTCTTAAAACTAGAAAATCCCTCCATTCCCAGGATCATCAGAGTGAACCTTCTCTGGACTGTCTCCAATGTGACAATACCTTTCCTTCAGGCACTCACACTGTTCATAATATTCTAGGTGTGGTCTGACTGGTGCCTTGTATAGTTGTAGAAAGACCTCCCTATTATAAAACTCTATTCCCTTTGTAAAAATGCCAGCATTTGATTTGCCTTCTCTATTACCTGCTGACCCTGTAAACCACCTTTTCCAGATTTAAAAACAAGAACTTCATCAACCCTTTCTGCTGCCACTCTGAAACCAAGTAGCGTTAGCCTGACAGCAAGTCGGGAGCGTGCTGAAATGTTTTAGAAAGGATATGTGAATAAACAATAACTGGAATTTTCGAAACACATTTCATACAAGAGAATTTGTTTTTGAGCCTGTTGGATTTAATTTGTTGGTTTGAATATAAATGGCAGAATAGATAAGGATGTATGAGGAGTGTCGTGGTACGGGCGGATATGGTGCATTTGAGTTTTCAGAAGCCTTTACACAATTTTCAATAAGAGCTAAAAAATAAGTCATTGGAGAATAGGGCCTCGTAAATATCAATAACGTCACCTATGTGTGGAACCAGTGGAGAAGGGTGACATATTTGACAAAAACTATCTTGTCAGTATTTACTGTGGAGAAAGGCATGGAAGCTCAGGAAAGTGGGGAAATAAATAGTGATGTCTTGGAAAGAATCCACAGTGCTGGAATCTTAAAACAAATAAAGGTAAATCAATCCTCAGTAGCTCATTAGGGCTACGCTAAAATATTGTGGGAAGCTCGGGAAGAGATTGCAGTGTCCCGAACAGAGATATTTATATTATCAACAGACACTGTGAGGTACCAAAAGATGGGAGGGGGGATAATGCTGTTCCATCACTTCAGGCCTGCAGGGAAAAGCCAGGAAATTACAGCCCAGTGAGCACAGTGATGGGGACGTTGTTGGAGGAGATTCTGAGAGAAAGGAGCTCCGTACATTTGGAAAGGCAAGGGCTGATTAGAGATAGTGTTTAGATTAGTGTTTCACAAGCCGGATTGACTCTTCGAGGAGGTGGCCAAGAGATAGATAGTCAATGTTGACCACATGGACTGTAGAACATCGAGTCAAGAGGAAAAAGGAAGCTTACTTAAGATTGAGGAAACAAGGGTCAGATAGATTACTAGAGGGTAACATGGAGCAGCACGATGTCTCAGTGGATAGATACCTCATAACATCATGGACCCCATTTCGATTCCAGCCTCAGGCAACTGTCTGTGTGGAGTTTGCACATTCCCCCCGTGTCAGCGTGGCTTTCCTCCAGATGCTCCGGTTTCCTCCCACATCCCAAGGATATGCATGTTCAGTGACTCAGCCATGCTAAATAACCCATAGCGTTCACGGATGTGTAGATTTGACGCATTAGTCAGGGCAAATGGGGAGTAATAGGGTGGGGGAATGAGACTTGGTGGCGTACTGTTTGAAGGGTTGATATGGAGGTGTTGGGCCAAATGGCCTGTTGCCACACTGTCGGGATTTTCTGAAGGTAGACAGGAACTAACTGAGGAATGGACTTAGGACAACTAGAAGGGGGCATGAAAAAGCTTTGTTGATAACGATTAAGGAAAACCATAAGGCATTCTTCACTTATGTGAGGAACAAGAGCATGGCCAGAGGGAGGGTAGCGCTGATCAGTGATAGGGGAGCGAACTTGTGCCTGAAGTTGGAGGAGGTAGGGAGGTCCTTAATAGATACTATGCTTCAGTATTCACTTCTGAGAGGGACCTTGTCATTTGCGAGGACAGCGGAAAAAGGACTGATGTATGTGAACAGGTGGATGTTAAGAAGGAGGATGTGTTCAGTATTTTGTAAAATATAAGGATAGATAAGTCTGCTGAACCAGATTGGATATGCCCAAAGTTACTACAGGAAGCAAGGGAAGAGATTTCTGCGCGCTTGGCGATGACCTTTGAACCCTCACTGTTCACTGGAGTCGTACCAGATGATTGCTGGTTGGCAAATGTTATTCCCTTGTTAAGGAAATGGAATAGGGATAATCCTGGGAATTACAGACCGGTCAGTCTTATGTCTGTGGTGTGCAGATTATTGGAGAGGACTCCGAGACAGGATTTATGATTCCTTGGAAAACCATAGTTTGATAAGAGATAGTCAGCATGGCTTTGTAAGGGGCAGGTCATGCCTCACAAATCTTAGTAAATATTTTGAGAATATGACAAAACATCTTTATGGCTCATTCAGAAAGTACAGAGGCATGGGATATAGGGAAACCTGTCTGTGTATGGAATTACTGTCCTTCAGAAGTCAGAGTGTGATGATAGGTGGAAAGCATTCATCCTGGAGTTCTGCAGTGGGACGTCACAGGACCTCTGCTCTTTGTGAGTTGATGAATGACTTGGACGTGTGAGTGGAAGAGTGGATTAGTAAGTTTCCCAATGACACGAAGGTTAGTCGACTGGTTGATAGTGTGGAGATTGGGTTGCAATGGGACATTGACAGCATATAGAGCTGGGCTCAGAAGTGGCAGATGGAGGTCAATCTGGAAAACTGTGGAGTCATTCATTTTGGAAGATTGAATTGGAATGCAGAATGCAGGGTTAAAGGCAGAATCTTTGGCAGTGTGGAGGAAGAGAGGGATTTTGAATTCCAAATCCATAGATCCCTCAAAGTTCCCACCCAAGCTGATAGGCTTGTTAAGAAGGAATGTATTGTGTTGGATTTCATTCGCTGTGGGATTGAGTTTTAAAGCTGTGAAGTTACGCTGCAGCTCTGTGGAGTCCTGGTTCGACCCCATTTGGAATATTGTGTTTGATTCTGATCCCCTCATTACAGAAAGGACGTGGAAGCTTTAAAGAGAGTAAAGAGAGATTTACCAGATGCTGCCTCTACTGGACAGCATGTCTTATGAAGAAAGGTTGATGGAGCTAAGGCTTTTCTCATTGGAGTGAAGAAGGGTGAGGGGTGACTTGGTAGAGGTGAAAAGGATGATGAGATGTAGAGAGAGATTGAATAGTGAGAGACTTTTTCCTCCATGACATAAATAGTCATTACAAGGGGATATAATCTTAAAATGATTAGCATGTGGTTAAGGGGAGATTTAATAGGTCGGTTCGTTACATATAGAGTGGCGGGTGGGTCGAATGCACTGCCAGTGGTGGAAGTAAAATTATATGCATTAGGGACATTTATTATAGTTATGATAGGCACATAAATGGTCATAAAATGAAGGGTATGTTGGTTAGTTTGATCTTACAGATGGATAAAAGGTTGGCATGGCATCATGGCCAATTTTTCTTGTGCTGTAATGTTATGTGATCTATATTCCAGATGGTAAACAGGGTAATAAGCTCAGATCAATGTAAAAGGATATGGCATTCAGGAGGAGCAAGTCACCTGGATACAAAATTGGGCTTGTTGGTAGGAGGCAGAAGGTTTTGGGAGACATTTTGTTTTTCTGACTGGACGCATGTGACCAGCAGTGTATTGGGCCCACGGCTGTTTGTCGTTTGGATGGGAGTATTGGTTTCATGGTAAGTAATTTTTTTTTGGGGGGTGACACTGAGATTGATGGTAAAGTGGACAGTGAAGAAGGTTATCTGTGATACAACAGGATGAATAGTGGGCTGAAAAACAGCAGATGGAGATTAATTAAATAAATGTGATGTCTTCCATTTTGGTGATCAAAGCAGGGCGGGAATTGTACAGTTAATGTTCGGGCCCTGGGTCCTGTTGTCAATCAGAGACCCAGTGATGCATGTACACAGTTCTTTAAAAGTGGCGACACTGATAGACAGGCTGGTGAAGCAGGAGTTTGGGATGGTTACCTTCATTGGTCAGAGCATTGAGAGTAGGAGTTGGGATGTCATTGTGTACCTGTACAAAACATTGGTGAGGCCACCATAAAAGCATTGTTGATCAGTCGGAAGAACTCAACAGGTTCACTTACCTCCTTTAGGGAAGGACATTCTAACCTGGTCTGGCCTACATGTGACTCCAGATCCACATCAGTATGGCTGACTCTGAGCTGCCCTCTGGACAATTAGCATTTTGGCAAAGAATGCTGGTCCAATCAGTGACATCATCCCCTGAATGAATAAATAAAAATGCATGTGTCCCTCCCTACCTCTGCAAACCCCTCTAGCTGCAGCAATCCATATAGGCTTTGTAACACCGTTCAGGCCAGGACCACTCTCTGGAACACTCTCACTCCCTCCAGCACCTTCACCTCTCCCTGTTCCTATCGTATCAATGATTCCCCTTCCCACTGCCCTCCTCCTGCTAGCAGACCATTTGCAATCTCTTTAAAAACTTAATCCTTAAACACATTCTCACTTCAGGATTTTAAATACTTTTTGGCGACCTTCTCAGCCTGATATTCCAATATGATCCATTTTGCCCTGAGTGAGGGGCGGGTGGGAATTTCTTGCTGAGATTTTATCTGTTTAAATGGAATGGCCTTTTGTTGAATATTTTACACTGTTCCTTCAAATGTTTTCCACTGCTCATTTACAGTCCTGTGTTTCTCCATTTCTCCTGTTTCCTTGGTCAGTTCTGTCAAACTCATGTAATTGGCTATTTTTATTTCTCGTTGCAGCTTGTCCTTTCTGTGATTCACTTTAAAACTTTATATTCTTTTAACCTGCACTTGACCAAAATTTCCCGGAGAATCTTTTCAGGTGACCTTACTCATTCACTACATTTCATCACACAATCTGAGAGAGTTATGTCACTTTCCAGTTGCACAATGTATTACTCAAAAAGATTTGAATAAAAACCTGCAAACTCCTCTTCCACTATCACTGTTGTCAGTGTGACTGTCCTAGATTATACCAATATCAAAGTTTTCCAAAGTTATCACAATGCCTTTATTAAAAAATTCCAATGAGTTCCTGTTTAATGCAGTGATGAGCAATGAAATGCTGTTCGGTGGCTAAAACTGTTCTGCTGGTTGTGCCCTTAGCAAGCACAAACTGGAATTTACATTCTGACTGATTCTACATCATGATCTCCGGCCAAGTGCTTTCTCTGTAATGCCTTTCTTATCCATTATTGTTAGTGTTACCCATTTTGCCTGAGTTTCCGCAAGGTTGTGAAGCATTGAATATTTATGTTCCACCTTTTGTTCGCACTGTAACCACGTATCTCTTGTATCTAAATCTCTTGTATCTCTGTGTCAGAAATCCATCTACTTTATTGAAAAGACTTTGTCCATTCGAAAAACTCATAATTTACTCTTTCCCACAATGTCCTGTCACAAATCCACTTACTAATGTACATTTCAAGTTAAACTCTGTCCCTTCCTGTTCTGCTTGTCTTCAGCCACATCCCCATGCTGTTCCGATGCATCACCTTTTCTCTTTGGATTTGGAAAGCTCCTTTCACCTGAACCCTATCCCTGCATACTCTCTGTCAATTTAAAGCCCTGTCCATAAACCTACCAACATGATTGGCCAGGACACTGTTCACAGCATGGCTCCAGTGGGACCATCCTAATGGATTGTCTATTAAATCAGTTTCGGGATGTGGGTGTCTCTGGCTGACCAGCCTTTCTTGCCCAGCCCTTGAGCTGAGTAACTTGCTCAGCCATTTCAGAGGGTAATTGAGAGGCAAACACTTTGCTGTGGGTATATCCTGCAGACCATGTGAGGATGGGCAGATGTCTTTCTCTCAAAGACAAGTGTTTGAGTTTTTTGTCCATCAGCAATGGTTTCATATTTATTTGTAGATTGTGCATTAGTATTATTAAAAATATTGATTTTAAATTCCCCAAATCTGGTGGGGTTCAGGCCCGTGTCCCTGAACATTAGTTGAGGTTTTGGATACATGTTCAATCAATAATAGCTCGGGGACATCACTTTGCTTACTCATTCCTGGCCAGATATTACCAGGGCATCATGAAGCTCAACCCATTCTTCCTCTACAGATGTAATATCCTGAAATCTTCCTGCACTCTGGTGATATCACTCTGTCTCCCTCCATGTGGTATCCCTCACTGTGTGGGTCTAATTGCTGCCTCTGTCAGTACCTCTCACTCTTGCAGCTACTCCAGATCATGAGCCAACAGAATTCTCCACTCCTGCTGGACGAGGCAGCACAGGCCAGGGATGGAGACTAGGATTTTCCAGATCTCTGTGGGACTCAGTGCCAATATCCGTGTGGAACCCTCACTGCATCAGTCTAATTCACCATTCTGTATGTTTCTGTGTCTCCTGTAGGTTCTTAGGAAAGTCCTGACTCAATATTCTCACCTCACTGAAGATGACTGGTCAGCCAAAGAGACAAAGGATAGGGAGATGTGGAAGCTTCAATAAATCCTGCAGTGAGATAAGATCACTCAGTGCATAGGGCAGAGAGCAATGAGAGAGAAACAAAACAATGGCTAACAAGACATGACAGTTACAGTGCTGGAGAGTTAGCACAGTACAGGCACATCCCCTGCTGTAAGTTATGTTGTACTGAGACAGCATCGGGAGTTCACAGTTATCAATCCAGGCCTATGCTGTCTTAGTGAGCATCAGGACAATAGAGGTGAAAGCAGGCCTCACACGAGAGGGTGGGCATGCTGCCTGGGATCTTTCTGTTCTGTGTTCCCTCTCCAACACTGTACCTCTGGCATGTCTCATGGACCAGTGTCTTCAATAACTTTTAATTGATATAACAGTTCCTGTGCCTGTAACCTCATCCCTTCCTGATAGTTCCTCCACATATTTGAAACGCCCTGCGTTCCAGGCTACCATCCCTGTTGCTGTAAGTTGCTTCAATATCTACAACATGCCTTGTCTCGGTAGACTCCCCCTCCAATAACTGGAGACAGAAGCATGCAGCACGGAAAAGGTTCCTTCAGTCCAACTAGTGCAGACTGACCATGGTTCGTGAACAAGTAACATTTCTCTGCATTTGACCCATATCACTGCAAACCTTCTCCTCTCCAAGTATCTGCCCAAATATCTATTACATGTTGTAATTGTACTTTACCATTTCCCTGGCATCTCATTCAAAACGTGCACCATCGTGTGTGTGCAAAATGTTCTCCTCTGATCTCTTTTATGTCTTCCCTCTCCCACCCCACATTTATACCCTCTAGCGATGGACTCCCCTAGTCTACAGAAAAGACCTAAGCTATTCGCCTTACCTAAACTCGCCATGGTTCACAAACCTTTATAAAGTCACCTCTCAGCCACCTACACCCAATGGAAATATGACGGACAACGATACAAGTATTTCTGCTAGGGTTCCCGCCACTACTTTGCTACAATGTTCTGGGATACCTTTGTATTTTAAAACCTCCTGCACCACCTCTTCTGTAATGGGAACTCTTTTCAAGTCATTACTGCTTGTTTTCCTTTGTTTCCCAGTCTTTGTCCACAGTACGTTCTAAAATGAAATATTCATTTCGTATCTCGTCCATCTCCTGTGGTTCCACACATGGATGGCCTTACAAAAATTTGAAGTGCCATATTGTCTTTTCAGTTGCGAATTTGTACTTTATTCTATAGAATTTCTTTGGATCGTCCTTACATTTCTCTGCCAAAGCTATCTCGTCCCTCGGATTTCTTTTTCCAGCTTAACCAGCCTATCCTTCTAAGTCAAACTCTCCAGTATCACTAGCATCTTCGTCAATCTTTGCTCCATTTACAGTTTCAGAAATTGCTTCCTGAAGCAGGAGGATCAGAATTCTATGCAATACTCCATCTGGAGACCCAGCAATGTTTTATACAGCCGTATCATGATGTACCAACTGATGTTCTCATTGCTCTGACCCATGAGGGCTAGTGGTACCAAATTCTGCTTTCAACACCATGTCCACTTCCACCGAACACAATAACTCCATCCCTTAGTCTCTCTCTGTTTGGTAACACTTCCCAGGGCCACACTATTAACTGTGTTAGTCCTCCCTGTTTTTTCTTAACAAAATCCAACACCTGAATTAAACTCCATCTTTCATTCCTTGACCCACTGGCTCAATTGATCAAGATAACCTTCAATAACTGTATTTCCTGCCCGCTTTAACACTAATTTTGGTATCCACGAGCACATCAACAATGACTTCTACACTCTGAAACATATCGTGCATATAATTGATGCATAAAAGTGAATCCACCACTGGTCATAGGCTTCCAGGGTGAAGAATAACCATCTCCCACCACACTCTGTCTCCTCCAGTCAAGGCAATGTTGTGTCCTTTCGGCTCGCTCTCCCTGATCCCATGTGATCTAACCTTTCTAACACGTGTACCACACTCAATCGCGTCAAAGGCCTTGCTGACGTCAGTATAGACAACATTTACTGCTCTGCCTTCATTTATCTTCTCGGTCATCTCTTCAACAAAACCAATCATGGTTGAGAGACGCTATTTTGTCTACACAAAGCTGTGCCGACTATCCCTAATCAATCCTTGCCTTTCCAATAGCATGTAACCCCTGTCCCACAGAATCGCTTGCAACAACATTCTCACCACTGCCATCAGGCTAATTGGTCTTTCCTCAATGGCTTTTCCTTCTCCGCCACCCTCCAGGATCCCAGCTCATCACCCGTGGCTGTCAGTGAGAGAAATATCTCTTTCAGGGGCCCCACAATTTATTCCCGCACTTCCCACAACTTCCTGGGATATATTAGATTAGCTCCCAAGGGATTTGTCTTTTTTATGCACCTTTTATAAACCCCAGCACCACTTGTCCTCTAATATGGACCCTTTTGAATACATCACTGTTTATTTCCTTGACTTCCCCAGTCTTTCTCCACAGTAAGTTCAAACATGAAATTTTTGTTCAGAATCTCACTCATCTCCTGTGGTTCCACACATGGATGGCCTCCTTAATCTTTATGAGGCCATATTCTGTCCCTAGTTAATCTTTTGTTGTAAATATTCAAGTCCAATCTCTTTGGATTTTCCTCAGCCTGATCTGCCAAAGCTTTCTGTCGTCACCTTTGTGCCCTCATGATTTCCGTCTTCAGTGTATTACTACACCCACAATGTTCTTCAAGGGATTGCTTTATTACTGTTGGCTATATGTGACATGTGCTCCCTTTTTCTTGACAAGAATTTCAATACTCCCTGTCACCCAGTGTTTCCCACTTGTGTCAGCATTGTCCTGCACACTAACAGTTATATGCTGACCATTAAATCTCAATTTATCTCTCTTTTGAAATTTTCCCACCTGCCTGACGTTCCTTTTCCCTCTCCTTTTCCATCACTATTTTAAGCTAATAGAATTGTGGTCACCTTGCCAAAGTATTGCCACACGAACAACTCAGTCCCCTTCCCTCCCTTGTTTCCCAAGGGGAGGTCAGGATTTACTCCTTCCTGCAGTCCGACCATTGACATTCTGACTGAGAGAGTTTACTTGAACACGTCTAACAATTCCCTCCCATCCAAGCCCTGAAAACTCTGGTAGTCGCAATCTAGATTTGGAAAGTTAAAATCCCTGACCATTACAACCCTATCCTTACAGATATCTGCGATCTCCCGAAATATTTGCGACTCAGTTTCCCGCTGACTGTTGCGGGCCTGTAGTGGAGTCATATCAAACTGATGACCCATTCTCATTTCTCAATTTCACGATTATAGCTTCACTGATGTTTCCACAGCAATAGCCTCTCTAAGTGCTGCAGTGATATTTCACTGCTCAAACACTCCACTCTCCCTCCTTTCTCACCTCCTGTTGTCTTCGTCCTCGAGAATATGTGCTCTGGAACATTGAGCTGCCAGTCCTGTCCCTCCCTCAGGTGGTTCTGGCATACCTGTGGTGTCTCAGTCACATGTTCCCGTCCGTGCAGCAAGCTCATCTGCCTTACCTGCTAGGCCTGTTGTGTTGAAATAAAGTAGTTTAATTGATGAGGTTTCGCTCACTGCCTGCTGTGATCTTGCCTGCCTTGTCTATTTAAATTGCTCTCTTGCAATTCTGTCCCAGCCTCAGCGTTCAGACTGTAGACTGAGACCATCCCCCTCGCTGTGGACAACACTGTCACTTTTCATGTCATCTGCAAACTTAATAATGATACCTTCTGCTTTCACATTCAACTCATTAATGTACATAATAACCAGCGATGGTTCCTGCACAGATCCCTGTGGTACACCCGCTGGACCAAGGCTTGCAATCATGAAAATAACCCTCCACCAATTTTGGATCTAATTTGCCAACTTGCTTTGGATCCCATGAGCTCTTCCATTTTCGACCAGCCTTCCATGTGGGACCTTGTCAAAGGCCTTATTCAAGTCCATGTAAACCACATCATCTGCACTGCCCTCTTCAACATTTTCAGACACCATTTAAAAAAACTCAACTGAATTCGTAAGGCAGGATCTTCGTCTACTAAATCGATGCTGACTATCCCCAATTTATCCTTGCCTTTTCAATTATTGATTCATTATGACCCCAGGATTGTTTCCAATAGTTTCCCTATCCTTGCTGTTAGACTATCTGCACTGTAATTTCCTGGCCTATCCCTGCTGCCCTTCTTGAACAAAGGAACCACATTAGCGATCCTCCAGTCATTCAGCACTTCACCTGTGTCCAGCAAAGTATGAAATATATCCGCCAGGGCCCCAGCAATCTCCTCCCTTACCTCCCACTGCAGCCTGGGATACATTTCATTGGGCACTTGAGATTTCTCCGACCTTTATGCCTGTGAAAATATTTAATACCTCCTCCTTATTGATCTTACCATGTTCCAAAATCTCACCATTCCGACTGAAATTCCCGGCTACAATGCCTTGCTCCTGTGTGAATACAGATGGGAAGTATTCATGAAGACCTCACCTGCTTTCCCTGGCTCCATGCAGATTGTCCCTTTGGTTTCTAACAGCCCCCATTCTTTTGCTGGGAATCATTTTCCTCTGAATATAGCCATCAAATATCTTGTGATATTTCCTTAATATTGTCTGCCAACGAGGTTTCATGGCCATTGCTTGCTCCTCATTTTAAGGAACCCCTTGCACTCTGTATAATTGTGAAGGGCTTCACCTGATTTATTGCACTGTATTTTCTTTATCAAACTCACGATATCACTTGATTAGTATTTGCTGGTCATGCTGTCTGTGTCATTTCCTCTTCATGAACACACTGGCCATGAATTCTCACTGTATCTTGAAAATACTCCACTTTCCAAATATCGCCCTAACTGCAGGTAGTTCATGCCAGTCTCTGTTTGCCACATCCTGTCTAATTATCGGAGACTCAGTTGTGAGGGGGACAGACATGAGACTGTGTGGCTGCAGAAGTGACACCTGGATGGTGTGCTGCCTGCCGGGTACCAGGGTCAAGGGTGTCTCTGAGTGGTTACAGAACATTCTGAAGGTGGAGGGTGAATAGCCAGAGGTCATTGTGCACATCGATCCACAAGGCAGAGGTCGACAATGGGATGGTATCCTGTGAAATGAGTATCGGGCGTTAGGTAATAAGTTAAAAAGCAGGACCTCCAGGGTAATGATCTCCAGACTACTCCCAGTGCCACATGCCAGTGAGGAGTAAAATAGAAAGATAGGCTGGACTGATGTGTGGCTGAGGAACAGGCGTGGGGTGGGGCAGGATTTTCAGTTCTTGGATCTCTTCTGGAGTAGAGGGGACCTGTACAAGCTGGAACGGGTTGGACTTGAACCAGAAGGGCACCAGTATCCGCAGTACCCCTTGGGGGGGGGGGGGGGGGGGGGGGTTGGGTGGGAGGGGTTGCGTAGTCGGCTGACTGACAACACACAAGGCCTGACTGGTAAGGCAAATGAGCTCAGACCGTGGATTCGCTCTGGGAACTGCGATATTCCAGCCATAACAGAAACATGGCTGAGATAAAGGCAGACCTGAAAATGTGTTGCAGGAAAAGCGCAGCAGGTCAAGCAGCATCCAAGGAGCAGAAGAATCGACGTTTTGGGCATGAGCCCTTCTTCAGGAATCCTTCTTCAGGATAAGGGCAGGACCGGCAGCTCAGTGTTCCAGGATACAGAAGCTACAGGCGGGAGAGAAGGACAATAAATGAGGGGGGTGGAGTTGTCCTTTTCATATGGGAGGACAAGAAAACAATGTTTAGTGAGGATCCACTTTAAGGATCATCAAATGGGGCCTTATGTTTAGACGTTAGAAACAAAAAGAGGGATAGTAAGTCTGCAGGGATGTTATTCTTGACCCCCAAATAGCCAGGAGATATGTGGAGAGCAGATATGGAGAGAGGTTGCAGTTACCGATAGGAATATTTAATAGAGTTGTATTGGTTTGAGAATTTAATTTCCCCTGGATTGACTGGGCCAGCCATAGTGTAAAAAGGCCTGGATGGTGTGCAATTTGTCGACTGTGGCCAAGAACGTTTCCTAAATCAATATGCGGAGGGTTGAACTCGACTCCACCGGGTCGACGTCGAGCAAGTGACTGAAGTGTCAGTCAGAAAGCACTTTGGGTCCAGTGACCACAACTGTCTACGTTTTAACATAGCTATGGAAAAATATCAGACCGGTCGATAGATTAAGGTGCTAAACTGGAGCAGGGCTAGTTTTGGGATAATTAGGCAGGATCGAGCAGTTGTTGATTGGGTGAATTGAAAATTACACAACACCAGGTTATAGTCCAACAGGTTTATTTCGAAGAACGAGCTTTCGAAGCGCAGGTGATCATTCTAAAAGGTGAAAGGCTTAAACTGCATTTGTTGATAATACATTCCATTACATTGCTTTCCTGTTATTATAAATTCTGTGTCTTATGATTGTGCTGAACGACCACCTGATGAAGGAGCAGCGCTCTGAAACCTAGTGCCTCCAAATGAACGTGCTGGACTGTAAGCTGGTGTTGCGTCTTTTAACTTTGTACACCCCAGTTCACCACAGGCTCGTCCACATCATGACTGTCGTCGATTGGGTGAGTCTGTTTGAGGAAAAGCAACAACTGGCAAAAGCGTGACCTCAAAGATCTAGGGCCAATATGTCACTGTTAGAGTGAAGGGAAAAGCTGGCAGGTTTAGGGATGTCTGGCTGATGAGGGATATTGAGGCTTTGTCTGGAAAATAAAGATAGCATACAGTGGATCTAAGCTATCCGTATCTTCTTCCAGCCCAAAAGACACGATCAATCTGTGGGGATCTTACAATCCTCTCACGACCCTGTAGCACTCCCGATCTGTAGAACTCACTCCATTGCCTGTTACTCTCCTGATCCAGTTCTTAAAAGACTTGCTATCTGTGTAACATCCTCCCGTGGCTATCTCCCGCCCTGTCAATTTAAACTCCTCCAGTTTCTCCATCTATCTACTCATTTACATAACCTTCTCCAGCTCTTACACCCAATCTGTGTAAACGTCACACTCCCTACAACCCTTCCCACTTTGACCAAACTGCAGGAGGTTACTAATGCTCCCTTACCTATGAAACTGTCTCCAACGTAAATTGTTGTGCATACATCCTGAGATATCTGCCCAATTCTACACCCTCCATATGTAAACCATCTCCAGAAACTAAGCCTTTCTATATCGATAAACATCTTCAGTCACAACTGCTCTTCATATATCTATTTTTCTTCCAATCTATCTAACCGTCTTGATCTCCATAATCGGCTTCATTCACCTAGAACACTGCTGTCTGTGTAAACCGCTCCATCCTACCAACATCCCTATCTATGCAAACTATTCCATCCCTCCCAACCTCCCCATCTCCACGAACTCCTGAAGGCCGTACAGCTCTCCGCATTTCTGTAACACCTTGTGGCTTTCTGGTCCTCCCTCCCTGGGAAACCACCTCCAGTCCCCACATCCCTCCCAATCTGGTCCTCTGCTCCAGATTAGACCATTGATGTCTCTGTTACCTCCGACAAACCTCGCAAACCCTTCCTATTTGTATATCTGCATTCGGATCCTATTCTCTCCAATTTTCTGTAACCCTTAATATTTGGAACTTAGAACAGTACAACACAGTAAAGGTCCTTCGGGCCTCAAAGTTGTGCTGACCTTTTATCCTACACGAAGATCAAACTAACCAACATACCTTACATTTAACTATCATCCAGGTGCATATCCAAGACTGACTTAAGTGTCCCTAATGCATCTGACTCTATTACCACTGTTGGCAGTGCATTCCACGCACCCACCACCCTCTGTGTACAGCACTACCTCTGACATATCCATGAAACTTCCTCCAATCACCTTCAATTTATTCCCCTCATTATCGCCATTTTCACAATGGGAAATGTGTCTGGCTATCAACTCTATCTATGCCTCTCATCATCTCGTGCACCTCTCATCCTTTTCCATTCCAATGAGGAAATCCTGATCTCGCACACTCTTTCTTCAAAAGACATGCCCTCCAGTACAGGCAGCATCCAGATAAATCTCCTCTGCACCCTCACTAAAGATTCCACAACTTTCTGATAATGAGGCAACCAGATCTGAACACAATATGCGAAGTGTTGTCTAATTAGGACTCGATAGAGCTGCAGCATAACCTCATGGCTCTTAAACTCAATCACCCAGCTAATGAAAGCCAATACATCATATACCTTTTGAACAAGGCTATCAAATTGAATGACAACTTTTGAGAGATCTATGGTCGTCAAGAATCCTGATGTTTTCCTGCAAAGGTTGTCTGTGGAATCGTTCAATCAGAAACCCTCCCTATCTTGGCAACATCCTCCAAACACTACATACTCATAAACTGTGAAACCTCTTCAAGTCCTGACAATCCTCCTCAGCTCTGAAATTTCTTTTATTAGCATGCAAACCTCAGAATTACTGAAGTCTCTTTTTGCTATTACAATATTCCTCATACCTGCAAAATTCTCCTGTCCTGATATCCCACACTGTCTCTGTAAATGCCACCGTTCTTCAGTGCCCTTCTGGGGAACATTGCAGAGGAAGGAAGGGTTGTAGAGTCCGGGTCATGTTACGGAGGTAGGAGGGGCTGTAGAACCTGGAGGATGGTACAAATGTAGGAACGGATGTGAATCCTACAGGAGGTTAGACGGAACGGGATTCTTAGAGCATGCAGGAGTAACCGGGAATGGGTTGTTGAACCTGCAGGATGTTTAAATTTGAATGTCTTACTCTTTTTGTTCGGACTATTGGGCTGATCTCGCTGCCCTATTTATCCAAATATTGGCCAGAATGGCAGAGCACAGCTTCAGGTTCCCAGGCTGGGAGATGTGAACTCAGATGTGAATCTATTTGCTGTTCTGTCTGTGTCACTGACAGTGACCTGGTGCTGCTCTGGTACAAAGCGCTCTCTGTGCATGTGGTATCCACCAGATCTATGTGACTGACCAGAGTTCACCTCATCAAAGCCTTCATTTGGAATGTTCTTTTTTCCCCCATTCTTTTCAAGTGGGAGTTTTGTGAGATGCAGGAATCGGGGATTTTCAATTTTGAGAGAATGGAAGCTTTATCATTGGGAGTGATGGATGTCTTGAAACGGTTGATAAATCCCCAGGACCTTATCAGGTGTACCATAGAACTCTGTGGGAAGCTAGGGAAGTGATTGCTGGGCCCCCTGCTGAGATATTTGTGTCATTGATAATCACAGATGTGATGCCAGAAGGCTGGAGGTTGGCTAACGTGGAGTCACTATTTAAGAAAGTTGGTAAGGAAAAGCCAGGAAACGGCAGGCCGGTTCGCCTAATGTCAGTGTTGGGCTAGTTGAAGGAGGTACTACTAAGATGTACAGAGATGTACTACTAAGACTTTATAAAGCTCTGGTTAGGCCCCATTTGGAGTACTGTGTCCAGTTTTGGTCCCCACACCTCAGGAAGGACATACTGGCACTGGAACGTGTCCAGCGGAGATTCACACGGATGATCCCTGGAATGACAGGTCTAGCATATGAGGAACGGCTGAGGATACTGGGGTTGTATTCGTTGGAGTTTAGAAGATTAAGGGGAGATCTAATAGAGACGTACAAAATAATACATGGCTTTGAAAAGGTGGATGCTAGAAAATTTTTTCTGTTAGGCGAGGAGACTAGGACCCGTGGACACAGCCTTAGAATTAGAGGGGGTCATTTCAGAACGGAAATGCGGAGACATTTCTTCAGCCAGAGAGTGGTGGGCCTGTGGAATTCATTGCCACGGAGTGCAGTGGAAGCCGGGACGCTAAATGTCTTCAAGGCCGAGATTGATAGGTTCTTGTTGTCTAGAGGAATTAAGGGCTACGGGGAGAACGCTGGCAAGTGGAGTTGAAATGCGCATCAGCCATGATTGAATGGCGGAGTGGACTCGATGGGCCGAATGGCCTTACTTCCACTCCTATGTCTTATGGTCTTATGGTCTTATGGTAATCCTGAGGGATATGATTTTCATGTGTTTGGAAAGGCAGTTCGAATTATGGACGGTCGGCATAACTTTGTGCGTGGGAAATCATGTCTCAAGAAATTGATTGATTTTTTTGAAGAAGTAGCAAAAAGGATTGATCGGGGCAAAGCAGTGGATGTGACCGATATGGACTTCATGAAGGTGTTCGAAAAGCTTTCCCATGGGAGATTGGTGAGCAAGCTTAGATCGCATGGAATAAACGGAGAACTGGCTATTTGGATACAGAATGTCTCGAAGGTGGTGGTGGAGGGCTGCTTCTCAGTCTGGAGATCTATGAAGTGGTGTGCCACAACGATCAATGCTGGATCTACTATTTTCACTATATATACAAATTATTGGGATGTGAACATAGGAGGTATAGTTACTAAGTTTACAGATGACACCAAAATGGAAGGTGTTGTGCACAGTGAAAAACGTTACCTCAGATGACATTGGGTTCGTGATCAGATGGGCCAATTGGCTGAGGAGTGGCAGATGGAGTTTACTTTAGATAAATGTGAGGTGCTGCATTTTGGAAAAATAAATCTTAACAGAACTTATGCACTTAATGGTAAGGTCCTCGGAACAAAGGGACCTTAGAGTGCAGGTTCATACTTGCTTGAAAGGAGAACCGCAGGTAGATAGGATAGTGAGAAGGTGTTTGGTATGCTTTCATTTACTGATCAGAGCATTGAGTCGAGGAGCTGGGAGGTCATGTTGTGGCTGTACAGGACATTGGATAAGTCACTTTTGGAATATTGCGTGCAATTCTTGGCTCCTCCCTATCGGAAGGAAGTTGTGTAAATTGAAAGGGTTCAGAAAATATTTACAAGGATGTTGCCAGGATTGGAAGATTTGAGCTACAGGGAGAGGTTGAATGGGCTGGGGCTATTTTCCCTGGGATGTCTGACGCTGAGGGGTGGCCAGGTAGAGGTTTAGAAAATCAAGAGAGGCATGAGTAGGTATAACAGACAAGGGCTTTTCCCTGAGGTACTAGAATCCAGAACTGGAGGGCCTAGGTTCAGGGTGAGAGGGGAAAGATATAAAAGCAACCTAAGGGACAACTTTTTCAGGCAGAGGGTGGTGCATGTATGGAATGAACTGCCAGAGGAAGTGGTGGATGCTGGTACAATTACTGTATTTAAAAGGCATGTGGATGGGTCTGCGAACAGGAAGGATTGAGAGGGATTTGGGCCAAGTGCTGACAAATGAGATGAGATTGTGTTAGGATATGTGAGTGGCGTGGATGAGTCGGACCGAAGGCTTTGTTTCTGTGCAGTCCATCTGTATGACTGTAAATGCTTTCCACTGTCCATTTCCAGCCATACACTTCACTGTTTCCTCTGTGTACCTTGGTCAGTTCTACTCTCAAACACATGTCAATGCCTTTGGTTGTGATTGTAGGGTGTGCTTTATGGTCACTTTAAAAATCCATCATCTCGCTGAATTCCACTGCACTACAATTTCCCAGAGGATATCTCACTGTGACATTTCTCCTTCACTCAGCGTCATCACCCAATGGTTGATCTGAGATCGTCGAGTCCATGGCCATTTACACAATGTGTTCTTCAAAGAAACACTGACACAAACGTTCAAAGAGGATTTTGGAGAACATCACTTTTGCCAATGTGACTGTCCCAGATTACACAAAGACTAAAGTCTCCCAAAATTATTACAGTGCTTTTGCATTACACAGGAAATCTGTCGAAAACAGATTTCCTTCCTTAAAGGATATTGAGCAGTCAGATGAGTATATTGGACACTGACATTAACTTCTGGGTGAACAGTCCGGTGAGAATAACACAAGGCCATCACCTCTCCCACTCGTAGCTCAACCATCACTGAGACTGATCCATGAATCAAAACCCTTTCATCATGACCATTGTTTGATTCTGAAACCTTCCAGCACTCTGATGATATCACTGTCTCTCTCCATGTGGTATCCCTCACTGTGTGTGTCTAATTGCTGCCTCTGTCAGCGCCTATCGCTGTTGCAGCTACTCCAGATCCTGAGCCAACAGGATTCTCCACTACAGAGAGACGAGATAGCACAGGCCAGGGATGGAGACTGGGGTTTTCCAGATAACTGTGGGACTCCATGCCATTCTCCATGTGTATTCCTCACCGCATCAAATTAATTTTCCATTCTGTCTATTGCTCTGTCTCCTGTAGGCAATCAGGATGTTCCTGTCTTAGCCGAATTCCTAACTCCTGTCTCATCCATAACCACATCAAACACGGTCGGTCAGCCAGAGAGAGATGGAGAGGGAGACCTGGAGCCTTCAGTAAATCCTCCTGCAGCCGGTAAGATCACTGACAGTAAACAGCACAGGGAGGGGTTAGTGGCCTAATTTATTTACACCTGGTAGACAGGACATAGATACAGAGCTGGGGAAGGTAAATCTACATTCTAGGTCTCGTTACCGCCATCTTGTGAGCATCCGACTCTCACTCTGCTGTACTGGTCCTCCCTGAGACATCTCTCTCTCTCTCTCTCTCTTTGTCTCTGTCTCTCTCCGTCTCTCTATCTTTGTCTCTATCTCCGTCTCTCTCTCTCTCTGTCTCTCTCTCTCTAAACCCCTTCTCTTACCCCGTCACTTTCATTTTCTCCCTCTCACCCCCTCACTCTCATTCTCGACCTCTCTCCCACTCGCTCTCTTTCTCACTCACACCCCACACTCACTCTTCCCCTCACTCATTCTCTCACACCCCCACTCACTCTCCACCTCATCCCTCTATCTCACCGGACTCTCACTCTGTCTTGCTTACCTATTTCATTACTCGGTCTACAGCTCGCCCTCTATCTCTCCCTATCTTGCTCTCCCTCCTCTCTATCTATCTATCTTTCTCTCTCCCTCACTCTCTCTTTCGTCCCTTTCTGGCACTCTCTCTTGCTCTCTCAGTCTCTCTCTCTCTCTCATTTCATCCCCTTTCCCTCACTCTCACTTGCACCTCTCTGTCTCTCGCCCCCCTCTCGCTCTCTCATCCCTCTCTCTTGCTCGCAAGTCTCTCCACTCTCTCTCATCCCCATTCTCTCTCATTCCCATTCTCTCTCTCCCCCTCTCTCACTCTCACCCCCTCTCTCTCTCCCCTTTCTCTCTCACCCCCTTTCTCTCTCTCGTACTTTATCTCTCTCCCCCTTTCTCTCTCTCTCCACTTTCTCTGCCCTCTCCCACCCCCAATCTAACCACCCTCTCTCTACCCTCCCTCTCGCCCCTATCACTACCCCCAGTTGCTCGCCCCACCCTGTCTGTCTGTCTCTCTGTCTCTAGACACTTCTCTCTCACGCGCCCCTGTCTCTCGACCCGCGCTCTCTCTCCGACATCTACCTCTCTCCCGCCTCTACCTCTCTCTCACCCCCATTCTCTACCCCTCTCTCTTGCCCCCTCTCTCTTGCCCCCCTCTCTTACCCCCCTCTCGTGTCTCTTCTATCTTGCCCCTTCTAACTTGCCCCCTCGCTATTGCCCCCCTTGCTCTCGCCCCCTCGTTCCCGCCCCTTGCTCTCGCCCCCTCGCTCTCGCACACTCTCTCTTGCCCCCTCACTTTTGCCCTCTCACTCTCGCCCCCTCACCCTCGCCCCCTGTCTCCCGCGCCTCTCTCTCTCCCCTATCTCTCTCTCCCCATCTCTCTCGCCACTGTCTCTCTCGCTCATATCTCTCTCACCCATATCTCTCTCACCCTGATCTCTCTCGCTTCTAACTCTCGCGCCCTTATCTCTCGCGACCCCCTCTCTTGTGCCCCTGTCTTGCTCGCGCCCGTTCTATCTCACCCCACCCTCTCTCGCCCCTCTCACTCGCCCCCCTCTCTCTCGCCCCTTTGTCTCTCTCGCCCCCCTCTCTCCGCCCCCTCTCTCTCGCCGCACTCTCTCACACCCCTCTCTCTCGCGCCCCTCTCTCTCGGGCCCCTCAATCTCGCGCCCCTCTCTCACGCGCCCCATTCAGCATTCTCTCTCACCCTTCTCTCTCACCCTTCTCTCTCACCCTTCTCTCTCACCCATCTCTCTCCCCGTCTCACCCCCATCTCTCCCCGTCTGTCTCCTCCATCTCTCACCCCGTCTCTCACCCAGTCTCTCTCCCCTCGCTCTCCTCCGTGTCATCCCCGTCTCTCTCCCCATCTCTCCCCCGTCTCTCCCCCCGGCTCTCCCCTTGTCTGTCCCCCGTCTCTCCCCTGTCTCTCCCCCTCTCTCTAGCCCCCGCTCTCTAGCCCCCTCTCTCTATCCCCCTCTCTCGACCCCATCTCTCTACATTCATCGCTCTTCCTCCCTCTCACTTCCTCCCTCTCTCTTCCTCTTCCCGCCTTCCCCTCACCCCCGCTCTCCTCTCTCCCCTCTCCCCTCTCCACTCTCCCCGCTCTCCGCTCTCCCTCTCCACCCTCTCCCCTCACCACCCTCTCCCCTCTCCCCACTCTCCCCTCCCCCCGCTCTCCCATCTCCCTCTCTCCCCTCTCTCTCCCTCTCTCTCTCCTCTATCTCTCCTCTCTCTCTCTCGGGCACCCTCTCTCTCGCCACCACTCTCTCTTGCCCCCTCTCTCTCCCTCCCCTCTCTCACCCTCCTGTCTCTCTCTCCCTCCACTCTCTCTCCCTCCCCTCTCTCTCCACTCTCTCTCCCCTGTCTCTCTTTCCTTTCTCTCACTCCCCTGTCTCTCTCCCTCCGCTCTCTCTCTCCCCCTCTCTCCCACCTCACTCTCTCGCCACCCTCTCTCTCCCCATTCCCTCTCTCTCCCTCCCCTCTCTCTCCCTCCAGTCTCTCTCTACCCACTCTCTCCTCCCTCTCTATCTCACACCTCTCACTCGCGAACCGCTTTCTCCCTCCTCTCTCTCTCGCCCTCCACTCTCTCCACTTACCCTCTATCTCAACCTACACTCCCTTGCCCTCCCCTCGCTCCCTCACGTCTCTCGCCTTTCCCCCTCTCTCGCCCTCTTTCGCCCTCCCCCCGCCCTCCCCTCTCTCTCACCCTCGCCCCGCCTTCCCCTCTCTCTCACCCTCCTCACTCTCTCACCCTCCCCTCTCTCCCCCGCACCCTCCCCCGCACTCTCCCCCGCTCTTTCCCGTGCTCTCTCCCCCGGCTCTCTAACATCGCTCACTCCACCCGCTCTCTCCCCTGTTCTCTCCTTGGCTCTCTTCCCCCTCTCTCTTCCCACAGCTCTCTTCCCCATGCTGTCTTTTCCCCGCTCTATTCCACAAGCTGTCTCCTTCGCTCTGTTTCCCTCACTCTCTTCCCCTCGCTCTCTTCCCCTCGCTCTCTTTTCCTGCTGTCCCTTCCCCGTTCTCCCTTCCCCATTCTCTATTCCCCCGCTCTCCCTTCCTAGTTCTCCATTCCCCCGCTCTTACTTCCCCCGCTCTTTCTTCCCCCGCTCTCTCTTCCCCTGCTCTCCCTTCCCCGCTCTCTCTTCGCCCTCGTCTGTCTTCACCCCGCGCTCTCATCCCCCGCTCTCTCCACGAGCTCTCTCCTACGCTCTTTACCCCCGCTCTCTACCCTCGATCTCTCTACCCCCGCTCTCTCTACCCCCACTTTCGCTACACCCGTTCTTTCTTCCCCCGCTCTCTCTTCCCCGCTCTCTCGTGACCGCTCTCTCTTCTCCCCGCGCTTTCTTCCCCCACTTTCTCTTCCACCGCTCTCTAACCCGCTCTCGCCTCGCCCCGCTCTCTCTTCCCCCGTTCTCTCTTCCCCCATTCTCTCTTCCCCGGCTCTCTCTTCCCCCGGTCTCTCTCTTCCCCTGCGCTCTCTTCCCCTCGCTCTCTTCCCCGCGCTCTCTTCGCCCCGCTCCCTCTTCCCCTGCTCTCTCTTCCCCTGCTCTCCCTTCCCCGCTCTCTCTTCGCCCCGCTCTCTCTTAACCCGCTCGCTCTTCCCCCGCTCTCTCTTGCCCAGCTCTCTCTTCGCCCCGCGCTCTCTTCCCTCCCGCTCTTTACCCCGCTGTCTCTCCCAACCGATCTGTCTTACCCCGCTCTCTCTGCCCCGTTCTCTCTTCCCCCCGCTCTGTCTTACCCCACTCTCTCTTCCCCTGCACTCTCCTTCCCCGCACTCTCTTCCCCCTCTCTCTCTTCCCCCGCTCTGTCTTCCCCGCTCTCTCTTCGCCGGATCTCTCTTCCCCCGCTTTCTCTTCCCCCGCGCTCTCTTCCCCCGCTTTCTCTCCCACGCTCTCTCTCCCACCCTCTGTCTTCTCCCCGCTCTCTCTTTCCCTGCACTCTCATCCCCCGCTCTCTTTTCCCTCGCTCTCTCTTCCCTTCCTCTCTCTTCTCCCGCTCTCTTCCCCGCTCTCTTCCCCGCTCTCTCTTCCCCCGCTCTCTCTTCCCCGCTTTCTCTTCCCCCGCTCTCTCTTCCCCCGCTTTCTCTCCCACGCTCTCTCTCCCACCCTCTGTCTTCTCCCCGCTCTCTCTTTCCCTGCACTCTCATCCCCCGCTCTCTTTTCCCTCGCTCTCTCTTCCCCTCCTCTCTCTTCTCCCGCTCTCTTCCCCGCTCTCTTCCCCGCTCTCTCTTCCACTGCTCTCTCTTCCCACGCTCTCTCTTCCCCCGCTCTCTCTTCCCCCACTCTCTCTTCCACCGCTCTCTCTTCCCCGCTCTCTCTTCCCACGCTCTCTCTTTCCCCGCACTCTCTTTCCCCACACTCTGTATTCCCCGCGCTCTCTTCACCCCGCTCTCTCTTCCCCCGCTCTCTCTTCCCCCGCTCTCTCTTCCCCCGCGCTGTCTTCCCCTGCTCTTGCTTCCCCCGCTCTCTCTTCCCCGCTCTCTCGTGACCGCTCACTCTTCTCCCAGCGCTCTCTTCCTCCGCTTTCTCTTCCACTGCTCTCTAACCCGCTTTTGCCTTGCCCCGCTCTCTCTTCCGCCGCTCTCTCTTCCCCGATCTCTCTTCCCCCGATCTCTCTTCCCCCGTTCTCTCTTCCCCCCGCTCTCTCTTCCCACGCGCTCTCTTCGCCCTCTCTTCCCCCGCTCTCTCTACTCCCGCTCTCTCTTCCCCGGCATTCTCTTCCCCCGCTCTCTCTTCACCCCGCTCTCTCTTCACCCCGCTCTCTCTTCCCCCGCGCTCTCTTTCCCCGCTCTCTCTTCCCCCGCTTTCTCTTCACCCCGCTCTCTCTTCCCCCGCTCTCTCTTCCCAGCTCTCTCTTCCCCCGCTCTCTCTTCCCCCGCTCTCTCTTCCCCCGCGCTGTCTTCCCCTGCTCTTGCTTCCCCCGCTCTCTCTTCCCCGCTCTCTCGTGACCGCTCACTCTTCTCCCAGCGCTCTCTTCCTCCGCTTTCTCTTCCACTGCTCTCTAACCCGCTTTTGCCTTGCCCCGCTCTCTCTTCCGCCGCTCTCTCTTCCCCGATCTCTCTTCCCCCGATCTCTCTTCCCCCGTTCTCTCTTCCCCCCGCTCTCTATTCCCCGTCTCTCCTACCCCGCTCTCTCTTCCCCTCTCTCTTTCCACCACTCTCTCTCACCCTCTCTCTCTTCTCCCTGATCTCACTTCCCCTGCTCTCTCTTCCCCTGATCTCTCTTGCCCCGCTCTCTCTTCACGCGCTCTCTCTTCCACCGCTCTCCCTTCACCCCGCGCTCTCTTCCCCCGCTCTCTCTTTCCCCCCTCTCTCTTCCCCCGCTCTCTCTTTCCCCGCTCTCTATTCCTCGCGCTCTCTTCCCCGCTCTCTCTTCCCCGCTCTCTGTTCGCCTGGCGCTCTCTTCCCCCCCGCTCTCTCCCCCAGTTCTTTACCCCATTCTCTACACGCGCTGTCTCTTCGCCCACTCTCTCTTCGCCTTCTCTCTCTTCCCCCGCTCTCGCTTCTCCCGCTCTCTTTCCCCCGCTCTCTCTTCCCCCACTCTCTACGCCGTTCTCTTCACCCCCGCTCTCTCCCCCACTCTCTACCCCGTTCTCTAGCCCCGCTGTCTTCCCCCGCTCTCTCTTCCACGCTCTCTCTTCCCCGGTCTCTCTTGCCCCGCTCTCTCTTCGCACCGCTCTCTCTTCGCCCCTCTCTCTCTTCGCCCCGCTCTCTCTTTGCCCCGCGCTCTCTTCGCCCGCTCTCTCTTGCCCCGCTCTCTCTTCACGCCCATTCTTCCCCCGCTCTCTTCCCCCCTCTCTCTTTCCCCTCGCTCTCTTCCCCGCTCTCCCTTTCCCCGCTCTCGCTTCACCCCGCGCTCTCTTCCCCCTCTCTTCCCCCGCTCTCTCTCTTCCGCCGCTCTGTTTCCCCGCTCTCTCTTCTCCCCCGCTCTCTCTTCCCCACTCTCTCTTCGTCCCACTCTCTCTTCCCCCGCTCTCTCTTCCTCCCCCTCTTCCCCCGTTCTCTCTCATTCCCTGCTCTCTCTTTCCCTGCTCTCTCTTCCCCTGCTCTCTCTTCCCCCGCTCTCTCTTCCCCCGCTCTCTCCACCACTCTGTACCCCGTTCTCTCTCTTCCCCCGCTCTCTTTTCCACCGCACTCTCTTCCCCTGCTCTCTCTTCCCCCGCTCTCTCTTCCCCGGCTCTCTCTTCCCCCGCTCTCTTTATTCCCCCCGCTCTCTCCCTTCCCCCGCTCTCTCTTGACCACTCTCTCTTCGTCCCACTCTCTCTTCCCCCGCTCTCTCTTCCTCCCCCTCTTCCCCGTTCTCTCTCTTTCCCTGCTCTCTCTTCCCCTGCTCTCTCTTCCCCCGCTCTCTCTTCCCCCGCTTTCTCTTCCCCCGCTCTCTCCACCACTCTGTACCCCGTTCTCTCTCTTCCCCCGCTCTCTTTTCCCCCGCACTCTCTTCCCCTGCTCTCTCTTCCCCCGCTCTCTCTGCCCCGGCTCTCTCTTCCCCCGCTCTCTTTATTCCCCCCGCTCTCTCCCTTCCCCCGCTCTCTCTTGACCACTCTCTCTTCTTCCCGCACTCTCTTCCCCGCTCTCTCCTCCCCTGCTCACTCTTCCCCACTCTATCTTCCCCGCTCCCTCATCGCCCCGCTCTCTCTCCTCTCCTCCCTCTCTCTTCTCCCCGCACTCTCTTGCCCCGCTCTCTTCCCACACTCTCTCGTCCCCCGCGCTCTCTTCCCACACTCTGTATTCCCCGCTCTCTCTTCACCCCGCTCTCTCTTCACCCGCTCTCTCTTCCCCCACTCTCTACCCCGTTCTCTTCCCCCGCTCTCTCTTCGCCCCGCGCTCTGTTCACCCTCACTCTCTCCCCCACTCTCTACCCCGTTCTCTACCCCCGCTCTCTCTTCCCTGCTCTCTCTTTCCCCGCTCTCTCTTCCCCCGCTCTCTCTTGCCCCGCTCTCTCTCTTCCCCACTTTCTCTTCCCCGCTCTCTTTTCGTCCCGCGCTCTCTTCCCCTGCTCTCTCTTCCCCTGCTCTCTCTTCCCCGCCATCTCTTCCCCCTGCTCTCTCTTCCCCGCTCTCTCTTCCCCGCTTTCTCTTCACCCCGCTTTCTCTTCCCCCGCTCTCTCTTCCCCCGCTCTCTCTTCCCCCGCACTCTCTTTCCTCGCTCTCCCTTCCCCGCGCTCTCTTCCCCTCTCTCTGTTCGCCTGGCGCTCTCTTCCCCACCGCGCTCTCCCCCACTCTTTACCCCGTTCTCTACACCCGCTGTCTCTTCCCCCGCTCTCTATTCGCCGCTCTCTCTTCCCCTGCTCTCTCTTCCCCGGCTCTCTCTTCCCCGGCTCTCTCTTCCCCCGCTCTCTTTATTACCCCCGCTCTCTCCCTTCCCCCGCTCTCTCTTGACCGCTCTCTCTTCTTCCCGCACTCTCTTTCCCCGCTCTCTAATCCTCGCTCTCCCTTCCCCGCTCTCTCTTCCCCTCTCTCTGTTCGCCTGGTGCTCTCTTCCCCACCGCGCTCTCCCCCACTCTTTACCCCGTACTCTACACCCGCTGTCTCTTCCCCCGCTCTCTATTCACCCCAGTCTCTCTTCGCCCCGCTCTCTCTTCACCCGCTCTCTCTTCGCCCTCTCTCTCTTCCCGCGCTCTCGCTTCTCCCGCTCTCTTTCCGCCGCTCTCTCTTCTCCCCGCTCTCTCTTCCACCGCTCCCTCATCCCCCGCTCTCTTTTCCCTCACTCTCTCTTCCCCCGCTCTCTCATCCCCGGCTCTCTCTTCCCTCGCTCTCTCTTCCCCTGCTCTCCCTTCCCCTGCTCTCTCTTCCCGCGCACCCTGTTCTCCTGCTCTCTCTTCCCCGCTCTCTCTTCCCCCGCTCTCTCTTCCCCAGCTCTCTCTTCCCCAGCTCTCTCTTCCCTCGAATACTCTTCCAACGCTCTCCCTCCCCCTGCTCTCTCTTCCCCTGCTCTCTCTTCCCCGCTCTCTGTTCGCCTGGCGCTCTCTTCCCCCCCGCTCTCTGCCCCACTCTTTACCCCATTCTCTCCCCCTGCTGTCTCTTCGCCCGGCTCTCTCTTCGCCCGCTCTCTCTTCCCCAACACTCTACCCCGTTCTCTTCCCCCGCTCTCTTCCCCCGCTCTCTCATCCCAGCTTTCTCTTCCCCGCTCTCGATTGCCCCGCTCTCTCTTCGCCCCGCTCTCTCTTCGCCCCGCTCTTTCTCTATCCCGCTCTCTCTTCCCCGCTCTCTCTTCCCCCGCTCTCTCTTCCCCCCGCGCTCTCTTCCCGGCTCTCTCTCTTCCCCGCTCTCTCTTCCCCCGCGCTCTCCCCCACTCTCTACCCCGTTCTCGACCCCCTCTCTCTTCCCCCACTCTCTCTTCCCCGCTCATCTCTTCCCCTGCTCTCTCTTCCTCTGCTCTCTCTTTTACCACTCTCTCTTCCCCCGCTCTCTCTTCCACCGCTCTCTCCCCCACTCTCTACCCCGTTCTCTAACCCCGCTCTCTTCCTCCGCACTCTCTTCCCCCGCGCTCTCTTTCCCCGTACTCTCTTCCCCGGCTCTCTCTCCCCGACTCTCTCTTCCCCCGCTCTCTCTCTTCCCCCGCTCTCTCTCTTCTCCCCGCACTCTTTTCCCCGCTCTCTCTTCCCCCGCTCTCTCTCCCCCGCTCACTCTTCCCCCGCTCTCTCTTCACCTGCTCTCACTTCCCCGGTTCTCTCTTCCCCGGTTCTCTCTTCCCCCGCTCTCTCTTCCCCCGCTCTCTCTTCCCCCGCTCTCTCTTCCCCCGCTCACTCTTCCCCCGCTCTCTCTTCACCTGCTCTCTCTTCACCTGCTCTCACTTCCCCGGTTCTCTCTACCCCGCGCTCTCTTCCCCCGCTCTCACTCTTCTTCCCGCTCTCTCTTTTCCCCGCACATTCTTCGCCCGCTCTCTTCCCCGCTCACTCTTTCCCCGCTGTCTCTTTGCCCCGCTCTCTTCCCCCTCTCTTCCCCCCGCTCTCTCTTCCCCCGCTCTTTCTTCCCCCGCGCTCTCTTCCCCCGCTCTGTCTTCCCCGCTCTCTCTTCCCCCGCTCTCTCTTCCCGGCTCTCTCTTCCCCCGCTCTCTCTTCCCCCGCTCTGTCTTGCCCGCTCTCTCTTCCCCGCTCTCTCTTCCCCGCTCTCTTGCCCCGCTCTCTCTTCCCCCAGTCTCTACCCCGTTCCCTTCCCCCGCTCTCTTCCCCCGCTCTCTCTTCCCCCGCACTCTCTTCCCCCGCTCTCTCTTCCCCGGCTCTCTCTTCTCCGCTCTCTCTTCCCCTGCTCTCTCTTCCCCTGCTTTCTCTTGCCCCGGTCTCTCCGCCACTCTCTACCCCGTTCTCTACCCCCGCTCTCTTCCCCCGCTCTCTCTTCCCCCGCTCTCTCTTCCCCCGCTCTCTCTTCCCCGCTCTCTCTTCCCCGCTCTCTCTTCCCCGCTCTCTTGCCCCGCTCTCTCTTCCCCCAGTCTCTACCCCGTTCCCTTCCCCCGCTCTCTCTTCCCTGCGCTCTCTTCCCCGCGCTATCTTCGCCCCGCTCTCTTCGCCCCGCTCTCTTCGGCCCGCTCTCTTTGCCCCACTGGCTTTATCCCGCTCTCTTTACCCCGCTCTCTTCCGGCTGCTCTCTCCCCCAGCTCCCTCCCCGCTCTCTCTTTCCCCGCTCTCTCTTCACCACGCTCTCTCTACCCCCGCTCTCTCTATCCCCGCTCTCTCTTCCCGCGCGCTCTCTTCCCCTGCTCTATCTTCTCCCCAATCTCTCTGCCCCAATCACTCTTCCCCCATTCTCTCTTCCCCATGATCTCTCTTCCGCGCTCTCTCTTCCCCGATCTCTCTCCACCGTTCCCTCTTTCCGTCGATCTCCCTTTCCCATTTCTCTTCCCCCTCTCTCGCCCCGCTCTCTCTTCCCCCGCGCTCTCTTTCCCCCCACTCTCTTTCCCCGCATTCTCTTTCCCCGCTGTCTCTTCCCCGCACTCTCTTACCCGCTCTCTCTTCCCCCACTCTCTACCCCGTTCTCTTCCCCCGCTCTTTCTTTCCCTGCTCTCTCTTCCCCCGCTCTCTCTTTCCCCTCACTCTCGTTCCCCGCAGTCTCGCCCCCCCGCTCTCTCTTCCCGCCGATCGCTCATCCCCCGCTCTCTCTTCCCCCGCTATCTCTTCCCCCGCTCTCTCTTCTCCCCGCACTCTCTTCCCCCGCTTTCTCTTCTCCCGCTCTCTTCCCCCGCTCTCTCCTCTCCCCGCTCTCTCTTTCCACGCACTCTCATCCCCCACTCTCTTTTCCCTCGCTCTCTCTTCCCCCGCTTTCTCTTCTCCCATTCTCTCTTCCCTGGCTCTCTCTTCCCCGGCTCTCTCTTCCCCCGCACTCTCTTCTCTGTCTCTCTCTTCCCCAGCTCTCTCTTCCCCGCATTCTCTTTCCCCGTATTCTCTTCCTCTGCTCTCTCTTCCCCCGCTCTCTCTTCCCGCGATCTCTCTTCCCCTGCTCTCTCTTCTCCCAGATCACTATTTCCCCAAACTCTCTTCCCCCATTCTCTCTTCCCCCGCTCTCTCATCCCAGCTTTCTCTTCCCCGCTCTCGATTGCCCCGCTCTCTCTTCGCCCTGCTCTCTCTTCGCCCCGCTCTTTCTCTATCCTGCTCTCTCTTCCCCGCTCTCTCTTCCCCCGCTCTCTCTTCCCCCCGCGCTCTCTTCCCCGCTCTCTCTCTTCCCGCGCTCTCTCTTCCCCCGCGCTCTCCCCCACTCTCTACCCCGTTCTCGACCCCCTCTCTCTTCCCCCACTCTCTCTTCCCCGCTCATCTCTTCCCCTGCTCTCTCTTCCTCTGCTCTCTCTTTTACCACTCTCTCTTCCCCCGCTCTCTCTTCCCCCGCTCTCTCCCCCACTCTCTACCCCGTTCTCTAACCCCGCTCTCTTCCTCCGCACTCTCTTCCCCCGCGCTCTCTTTCCCCGTACTCTCTTCCCTGGCTCTCTCTCCCCGACTCTCTCTTCCCCCGCTCTCTCTCTTCCCCCGCTCTCTCTCTTCTCCCCGCACTCTTTTCCCCGCTCTCTCTTCCCCCGCTCTCTCTCCCCCGCTCACTCTTCCCCCGCTCTCTCTTCACCTGCTCTCACTTCCCCGGTTCTCTCTTCCCCGGTTCTCTCTTCCCCCGCTCTCTCTTCCCCCGCTCTCTCTTCCCCCGCTCTCTCTTCCCCCGCTCACTCTTCCCCCGCTCTCTCTTCACCTGCTCTCTCTTCACCTGCTCTCACTTCCCCGGTTCTCTCTACCCCGCGCTCTCTTCCCCCGCTCTCACTCTTCTTCCCGCTCTCTCTTTTCCCCGCACATTCTTCGCCCGCTCTCTTCCCCGCTCACTCTTTCCCCGCTGTCTCTTTGCCCCGCTCTCTTCCCCCTCTCTTCCCCCCGCTCTCTCTTCCCCCGCTCTTTCTTCCCCCGCGCTCTCTTTCCCCGCTCTGCCTTCCCCGCTCTCTCTTCCCCCGCTCTCTCTTCCCCGCTCTCTCTTCCCCCGCTCTCTCTTCCCCCGCTCTGTCTTGCCCGCTCTCTCTTCCCCCGCTCTCTCTTCCCGGCTCTCTCTTCCCCCGCTCTCTCTTCCCCCGCTCTCTCTTCCCCCGCTCTCTCTTTTCCCGCTCTCTCTTCCACCGCTCCCTCATCCCCCGCTCTCTTTTCCCTCACTCTCTCTTCCCCCGCTCTCTCATCCCCGGCTCTCTCGTCCCCTGCTCTCTCTTCCCCCGCACTCTCTTCCCCCGCTCTCTCTTCCCCGGCTCTCTCTTCTCCCGCTCTCTCTTCCCCTGCTCTCTCTTCCCCTGCTCTCTCTTGCCCCGGTCTCTCCGCCACTCTCTACCCCGTTCTCTACCCCCGCTCTCTTCCCCCGCTCTCTCTTCCCCCGCTCTCTCTTCCCCCGCTCTCTCTTCCCCGCTCTCTCTTCCCCGCTCTCTCTTCCCCGCTCTCTTGCCCCGCTCTCTCTTCCCCCAGTCTCTACCCCGTTCCCTTCCCCCGCTCTCTCTTCCCTGCGCTCTCTTCCCCGCGCTATCTTCGCCCCGCTCTCTTCGCCCCGCTCTCTTCGCCCCGCTCTCTTTGCCCCACTGGCTTTATCCCGCTCTCTTTACCCCGCTCTCTTCTGGCTGCTCTCTCCCCAGCTCCCTCCCCGCTCTCTCTTTCCCCGCTCTCTCTTCACCACGCTCTCTCTACCCCCGCTCTCTCTTCCCCCGCTCTCTCTTCCCCCGCTCTCTCTTTTCCCGCTCTCTCTTCCACCGCTCCCTCATCCCCCGCTCTCTTTTCCCTCACTCTCTCTTCCCCCGCTCTCTCATCCCCGGCTCTCTCTTCCCCTGCTCTCTCTTCCCCCGCACTCTCTTCCCCCGCTCTCTCTTCCCCGGCTCTCTCTTCTCCCGCTCTCTCTTCCCCTGCTCTCTCTTCCCCTGCTTTCTCTTGCCCCGGTCTCTCCGCCACTCTCTACCCCGTTCTCTACCCCCGCTCTCTTCCCCCGCTCTCTCTTCCCCCGCTCTCTCTTCCCCCGCTCTCTCTTCCCCGCTCTCTCTTCCCCGCTCTCTCTTTCCCGCTCTCTTGCCCCGCTCTCTCTTCCCCCAGTCTCTACCCCGTTCCCTTCCTCCGCTCTCTCTTCCCTGCGCTCTCTTCCCCGCGCTATCTTCGCCCCGCTCTCTTCGCCCCGCTCTCTTCGGCCCGCTCTCTTTGCCCCACTGGCTTTATCCCGCTCTCTTTACCCCGCTCTCTTCCGGCTGCTCTCTCCCCCAGCTCCCTCCCCGCTCTCTCTTTCCCCGCTCTCTCTTCACCACGCTCTCTCTTCCCGCGCGCTCTCTTCCCCTGCTCTATCTTCTCCCCAATCTCTCTGCCCCAATCACTCTTCCCCCATTCTCTCTTCCCCATGATCTCTCTTCCGCGCTCTCTCTTCCCCGATCTCTCTCCACCGTTCCCTCTTTCCGTCGATCTCCCTTTCCCATTTCTCTTCCCCCTCTCTCGCCCCGCTCTCTCTTCCCCCGCTCTCTCTTTCCCCGCACTCTCTTTCCCCGCATTCTCTTTCCCCGCTGTCTCTTCCCCGCACTCTCTTACCCGCTCTCTCTTCCCCCACTCTCTACCCCGTTCTCTTCCCCCGCTCTTTCTTTCCCTGCTCTCTCTTCCCCCGCTCTCTCTTTCCCCTCACTCTCGTTCCCCGCAGTCTCGCCCCCCCGCTCTCTCTTCCCGCCGATCGCTCATCCCCCGCTCTCTCTTCCCCCGCTATCTCTTCCCCCGCTCTCTCTTCTCCCCGCACTCTCTTCCCCCGCTTTCTCTTCTCCCGCTCTCTTCCCCCGCTCTCTCCTCTCCCCGCTCTCTCTTTCCACGCACTCTCATCCCCCACTCTCTTTTCCCTCGCTCTCTCTTCCCCCGCTTTCTCTTCTCCCGTTCTCTCTTCCCTGGCTCTCTCTTCCCCGGCTCTCTCTTCCCCCGCACTCTCTTCCCTGTCTCTCTCTTCCCCAGCTCTCTCTTCCCCGCATTCTCTTTCCCCGCATTCTCTTCCTCTGCTCTCTCTTCCCCCGCTCTCTCTTCCCGCGATCTCTCTTCCCCTGCTCTCTCTTCTCCCAGATCTCTATTTCCCCAAACTCTCTTCCCCCATTCTCTCTTCCCCACGATCTCTCTTCCGCACTCTCTCTTCCCCCTCTCTTGCCCTGCTCTCTGTTCCACCGCTCTCTCTTCCCCATACTCTCTTCCCAATTCTCTCTTCTCCCGCACTCTCTTCCCCCGCACTCTCTTTCCCCGCAATCTCATTCCCGGCATTCTCTTCCCCCGCTGTCTCTTCCCCGCACTCTCATACCCGCTCTCTCTTCCCCCACTCTCTACCCCGTTCTCTTCCCCCGCTCTCTCTTCCCCCGCTCGCTCTTCCCGCACTCTCTCTTACCCCGCTCTCACTTCCCCCGCTCTCTCTTCCCCCGCTCTCCCATCCGCGCTCTCTCTTCCCCCGCTCTCTCTTCCCTGCTCTCTCTTCCCCCGCTCTCTCTTCCCCCGCGCTCTCTTTTCCCGCACTCTCTTTCACCACACTCTCTTTCCCTGCACTCTGTTTCCCCGCTCTCTCTTCCCCCGTGCTCTCTTCCCCCGCTCACTTCCCCCCTGTCTCTTCCCCTGCTCTATTCCCCCGCTCTCTCTTCCCCCGCTCTCTCTTCCCCGCTCTCTCTTCCCTGCTCTCTCTCCCCCCGCTCTCTCTAACACCGCACTCTCTTTCCCCGCTCTCTCTTCCCCCGTTCTCTTCCCCGCTCTCATCCCCGCTCTCTCTTCCCCTGCTCTCTTCCCCCGGTCTCTCTTCCTCCGCGCTCTCTTCCCCCGCTCTCTCTTTCCGCGCTCTCTCCACCCCCGCTCTCTCTTCTCCGCGCTCTCTTCCCCACTCTCTCCTCCCCCGTTCTCACTTCCCCGCTCTCTCTTTCCACGCGTTCTCTTCGCCCTCTCTTCCCCACTCTCTCTTTCCCCGTTCTCTCTTCCCCGTTCTCTCTTCCGCTGCTCTCTCTTCCCCCCCTCTCTCTTCTCCACTCTCTTATCCCCTGCTCTCTCTTCCCCAGCTCTCTCTTTCACCCGTTCTCTCTTACCCTTCTCTCTCATCCCCTGCTCTCTCTTCCCCCGCTCTCTCTTCCCCGCTCTCTCTTCCCCTGCTCTCTCTTCCCCCGTTCTCAATTTCCCCCGTTCTCTCTTCCCCGACTCTCTCTTCCCCGACTCTG
This sequence comes from Chiloscyllium punctatum, assembly GCF_047496795.1. NCBI lineage: Eukaryota > Metazoa > Chordata > Chondrichthyes > Orectolobiformes > Hemiscylliidae > Chiloscyllium > Chiloscyllium punctatum. The sequence goes on along the minus strand of NC_092745.1, from coordinate 19,334,977 downwards.
CCTTCCCCGCTCTCTCTTCCCCTGCTCTCTCTTCCCCTGCTCTCTCTTTCCCCCCTCTCTCTTCCCCGCACTCTCTTTCCCCGCACTCTCTTCCCCCCCTCTCTCTTTCCCCGCTCTCTCTTCCCCCGCTCTGTCTTCCCCCGCTCTCTCGTCCCCCGCTCTGTCTTCCCCCGCTCTCTCGTCCCCCCTCTCTCTTTACCGCTCTCTCTTCCCCCAGCTCTCTCTACCACCTTCTCTCTTCCCCCGCTCTGTCTTCCCCTGCTCTCTTTCCCCCGTTCTCTCTTCCCCGACTCTCTCTTCCGCGCGCTCTCTTCGCCCCGCTCTCTCTTCCCCCTCTCTCTCTACCCCCGCTCTCTCTTCCCCAGAACTCTCTTGACCGCTCTCCCTTCTCTCTGCACTATCTTCCACCGCTTTCTCTTCCCTGGCTCTCTTTCCCGTGCTCGCCTCGTCCCGCTCTCTCTTTCCCGCTCTGTGTTCGCCCCGCGCTCTCTTCCCCCCTGCTCTCTCCCCCACTCTTTACCCTGTTCTCTACCCCGGCTGTATCTTCCCCCGCTCTCTCTTCCCCTGCTCTCTCTTCCCCCCTCTCTCTTCCCCGCTCTCTCTTCCCCCGCGCTCTCTTCCCCATTCTCCCTTTCCCCGCTCTCTCTTCCCCCGCCCTCTCTTTCCCCACTCTCTATCCCGTTCTCTTCCACCGCTCTCTCTTTCCCCGCTCACTCTTTCCATGCTCTATATTCCCCCACCCTCTCTTTTCGCGCTCTCTCTTCCTTTGATCACTCATCCCCCACTCTCTCTCCTCCGTTCTCTCTTTTACACGATCTACCTTCCCCCTTCTCTCTTCCCCCTCTCTTCCCCGCTCTCTCTTCCCCAGCTCTCTCTTCCCCATTTTCCCTTTCCCCGCACTCTCTTCCCCCGCACTCTCTTTGACCGCACTCTCTTTCCCCGCACTCTCTTCCCCCGCTCTCTCTTCCCCCGATCTCTCTTCCCCTGCTCTCTCTTCTCCCCGATCTCTCTTCCCCCAATCTCTCTTCCCCCATTCTCTCTTCCCCACGATCTCTCTTCCGCGCTCTCTCTTCCCCCGATCTCTCTCCCCCGTTCTCTCTTTCCGTCGATCTCCCTTCCCCATCTCTCTTTCCCCTCTCTTGCCCCGCTCTCTATTCCCCCGCTCTCTCTTCCCCATTCTCTCTTCCCAGTTCTCTCTTCTCCCGCACTCTCTTCCCCCACACTCTCTTTTCCCGCTCTCTCTTCCCCCACTCTCACTTTTACCACTCTCTCTTCCTTCGATCTCTCACCCCCTCTCTCTCTTCCCCGTTCTCTCTTTCCCACGATATCCCTTCCCCCTTCTCTCTTCCCCCTCTCTTCCCGGCTCTCTCTTCCCTAGCTCTCTCTTCCCCATTCTGCCTTTCCCTTCCCCTGCACTCTCTTTCCCCGCACTCTCTTTCCCCGCACTGTCTTTCCCCGCTCTCTCTTTCCCCGCTCTATCTTCCCCTGCTCGCTTCCCACGTTCTCTCTTCCCCCACTCTCTCTTCCCCCGCTCTCTCTTCCCCCGCTCTGTCTTCCCCCGCTCTCTCGTTCCCCACTCTCTCTTTACCGCTCTCTCTTCCCCCGCTCTCTCTTCCCCTGCTCTCTCTTCCCCGCTCTCTCTACCCCGCTCTATCTTCCCCGCTCTCTCTTCCCCCCTCTCTCTTTCCCCGCACTCTTTCCCCGCACTCTCTTTCCCGGCACTCTCTTTCCCCGCTCTCTCTTCCCCCGCGCTCTCTTCCCCCGCTCTCTTCCCCGCTCTCTCTTCCCTTGTTCTCTTCCCCCGCTCTCTCTTCCCCCGAACTCTCTTCCCCCACTCTCGCTTCCCCCGCTCTCTCTTCCCCCGCTCTCTCTTTCCCCCCTCTCTCTTTCCCCGCACTCTCTTTCCCTGCTCTCTCTTTCCACGCGCTCTCTTCCCCCGCTCTCTCTTTCCCCGCTCTCTCTTCCCCTGCTCTCTCTTCCCCGCTCTCTCTACCCCGCTCTATCTTCCCCTGCTCGCTTCCCACGCTCTCTCTTCCCCCACTTTCTCTCTTCCCTCGCTCTCTCTACCCCGCTCTATCTTCCCCTGCTCGCTTCCCACGCTCTCTCTTCCCCCACTCTCTCTTCCCCCCCTCTCTCTTACCCCGCACTCTTTCCCCGCACTCTCTTTCCCTGCACTCTCTTTCCCCGCTCTCTCTTCCCCCGCGCTCTCTTCCCCCACTCTCGCTTGCCCCGCTCTCTCCTCCCCCGTGCTCTCTTTCCCCGCACTTTCTTTCCCCGCATTCTCTTTCCCCGCTGTCTCTTCCCCACACTCTCTTACCCGCTCTCTCTTCCCCCACTCTCTACCCCGTTCTCTTCCCCCGCTCTTTCTTTCCCTGCTCTCGTTTCCCCCGCTCTCTCTTTCCCCTCACTCTCTTTCCCCGCAGTCTCGTCCCCGCGCTCTCTCTTCCCGCCGCTCGCTCATCCCCCGCTCTCTCATCTGCCCGCACTCTCTTCCCCCGCTTTCTCTTCTCCCGCTCTCTTCCCCCGCTCTCCCATCCCCGCTCTCTCTTCCACCGCTCTCTCTTCCCCCGCTCTCTCTTCCGCAGCTCTCACTTACCCCGGTCTCTCTTATCCCGCACTCTCTTTCCCCGCACTCTCTTTCCCCGCACTCTCTTTCCCCGCTCTCTCTTCCCTGCTCTCTCTTCCCCCGCTCTCTCTTCCCCCGCGCTCTCTTTTCCCGCACTCTCTTTCCCCGCACTCTCTTTCCCTGCACTCTCTTTCCCCGCTCTCTCTTCCCCCGTGCTCTCTTCCCCGGCTCTCTTTCCCCCTCTCTCTTCCCCTGCTCTCTTCCCCTGCTCTCTCTTCCCCCACTCTCTCTTCCCCGCTCTCTCTTCCCTGCTCTCTCTCCCCCCGCTCTCTCTAACACTGCACTCTATTCCACCGCTCTCTCTTCCCCCGCTCTCTTCTCCGCTCTCATCCACGCTCTCTCTTCCACTGCTCTCTTCCCCCGGTCTCTCTTCCTCCGCGCTCTCTTCCCCGCTCTCTCTTTCCCCGCTCTCTCCTCCCCCGCTCTCTCTTCTCCGCGCTCTCTTCCCCACTCTCTCCTCCCCCGTTCTCACTTCCACCGCTCTCTCTTTCCACGCGTTCTCTTCGCCCTCTCTTCCCCAATCTCTCTTTCCTGGTTCTCTCTTCCCCGTTCTCTCTTCCCCTGCTCTCTCTTCCCCCCTCTCTCTTCTACGCTCTCTCATCCCCTGCTCTCTCTTCCCCAGCTCTCTCTTTCACCCGTTCTCTCTTACCCTTCTCTCTCTTACCCGCTCTCTCTTCCCCTGATCTCTCTTCCCCCGTTCTCAATTTCCCCCGTTCTCTCTTCCCCGACTCTCTCTTCCCCGACTCTGCCTTCCCCGCTCTCTCTTCCCCTGCTCTCTCTTCCCCTGCTCTCTCTTTATCCCCTCTCTCTTCCCCGCACTCTCTTTCCCCGCTCTCTCTTCCCCCCTCTCTCTTCCCCCGCTCTCTCTTCCCCCGCTCTGTCTTCCCCCACTCTCTCGTCCCCCGCTCTGTCTTCACCGGCTCTCTCGTCCCCTTCTCTCTTTACCGCTCTCTCTTCCCCCAGCTCTCTCTACCACCCTCTCTCTTCCCCCGCTCTGTCTTCCCCTGCTCTCTTTTCCCCGTTCTCTCTTCCCCGACTCTCTCTTCCGCGCGCTCTCTTCGCCCCGCTCTCTCTTCCCCCTCTCTCTCTTCCCCCGCTCTCTCTTCCCCCGCTCTCTCTTCCCCCGCGCTCTGTTCCCCCGAACTCTCTTGACCGCTCTCCCTTCTCTCTGCACTATCTTCCACTGCTTTCTCTTCCCCGGCTCTCTTTCCGGTGCTCGCCTCGTCCCGCTCTCTCTTCCCCGCTCTGTGTTCGCCCCGCGCTCTCTTCCCCCCTGCTCTCTCCCCCACTCTTTACTCTGTTCTCTACCCCGACTGTATCTTCCCCCGCTCTCTCTTCCCCTGCTCTCTCTTCCTCCCTCTCTCTTCCCCGCTCTCTCTACCACGCTCTCTCTTCCCCCGCTCTCTCTCTTCTCCCCGCTCTCTCTTCTCCCCGCACTCTCTTGACCCGCTCTCTGTTTGCCACGCTCTCTTACCCCCTCTCTCTTCCCCGCTCTCTCTTCCCCCGCTCTCTCTTCCCCCACTCTCTCTTCCCCCACTCTCTACCCCGTTCTCTTCCCCCGCTCTCTCTTCCCCCGCTCTCTCTTCCCCCACTCACTACCCCGTTCTCTTCCCCCGCTCTCTCTTCCCCCGCTCTCTCTTCCCCCACTCTCTACCCCGTTCTCTTCCCCCGCTCTCTCTTCCCCCGCTCTCTCTTCCCCCACTCTCTACCCCGTTCTCTTCCCCCGCTCTCTCTTCCCCCGCTCTCTCTTCCCCCCCTCTCTCTTCTCCGCTCTCTCATCCCCTGCTCTCTCTTCCCCAGCTCTCTCTTTCACCCGTTCTCTCTTACCCTTCTCTCTCTTACCCGCTCTCTCTTCCCCTGCTCTCTCTTCCCCCGTTCTCAATTTCCCCCGTTCTCTCTTCCCCGACTCTCTCTTCCCCGACTCTGCCTTCCCCGCTCTCTCTTCCCCTGCTCTCTCTTCCCCTGCTCTCTCTTTCCCCCCTCTCTCTTCCCCGCACTCTCTTTCCCCGCACTCTCTTCCCCCCTCTCTCTTCCCCCGCTCTCTCTTCCCCCGCTCTGTTTTCCCCCGCTCTCTCGTCCCCGCTCTGTCTTCACACGCTCTCTCGTCCCCCTCTCTCTTTACCACTCTCTCTTCCCCCAGCTCTCTCGACCACGCTCTCTCTTCCCCCGCTCTGTCTTCCCCTGCTCTCTTTTCCCCGTTCTCTCTTCCCACGATCTCTCTTCCGCGCTCTCTCTTCCCCCGATCTCTCTCCCCCGTTCTCTCTTTCCGTCGATCTCCCTTCCCCCATCTCTCTTTCCCCTCTCTTGCCCCGCTCTCTATTCCCCCGCTCTCTCTTCCCCATTCTCTCTTCCCAGTTCTCTCTTCTCCCGCACTCTCTTCCCCCACACTCTCTTTTCCCGCTCTCTCTTCCCCCACTCTCACTTTTACCACTCTCTCTTCCTTCGATCTCTCACCCCCACTCTCTCTTCCCCGTTCTCTCTTTCCCACGATATCCCTTCCCCCTTCTCTCTTCCCCCTCTCTTCCCGGCTCTCTCTTCCCTAGCTCTCTCTTCCCCATTCTGCCTTTCCCTTCCCCTGCACTCTTTTTCCCCGCACTCTCTTTCCACGCACTCTCTTCCCCCGCTCTCTCTTTCCCCCCTCTCTCTTTCCCAGCACTCTCTTTACCTGCTCTCTCTTTCCCCGCGCTCTCTTCCCCCGCTCTCTCTTCCCTCACTCTCTTTCCCCGCTCTATCTTCCCCTGCTCGCTTCCCACGCTCTCTCTTCCACCACTCTCTCTTCCCCCGCTCTCTCTTCCCCCGCTCTGTCTTCCCCCGCTCTCTCGTTCCCCGCTCTCTCTTCCCCCACTCTTTCTTCCCCGCTCTCCCTTCCCCGCTCTCTCTTCCCCCCTCTCTCTTTCCCCGCACTCTTTCCCCGCACTCTCTTTCCCTGCACTCTCTTTCCCCGCTCTCTCTTCCCCCGTGCTCTCTTCCCCCGCTCTCTTCCCCCTCTCTCATCCCCTGCTCTCTTCCCCCGCTCTCTCTTCCCCACTCTCTCTTCCCCGCTCACTCTTCCCTGCTCTCTCTCCCCCCGCTCTCTCTAACACTGCACTCTCTTCCCCCGCTCTCTCTTCCCCCGCTCTCTTCCCCGCTCTCATCCACGCTCTCTCTTCCACTGGTCTCTTCCCCCAGTCTCTCTTTCTCCGCGCTCTCTTCCCCGCTCTCTCTTTCCCCGCTCTCTCCTCCCCCGCTCTCTCTTCTCCGCGCTCTCTTCCCCACTCTCTCCTCCCCCGTTCTCACTTCCCCCGCTCTCTCTTTCCAAGCATTATCTTCGCCCTCTCTTCCCCAAACTCTCTTTGCCGGTTCTCTCTTCCCCGTTCTCTCTTCCCCTGCTCTCTCTGCCCCCCTCTCTCTTCTCCGCTCTCTCATCCCCTGCTCTCTCTTCCCCAGCTCTCTCTTTCACCCGTTCTCTCTTACCCTTCTCTCTCTTCCCCGCTCTCTCTTCCCCTGCTCTCTCTTCCCCCGTTCTCAATTTCCCCCGTTCTCTCTTCCCCGACTCTCTCTTCCCCGACTCTGCCTTCCCCGCTCTCTCTTCCCCTGCTCTCTCTTCCCCTGCTCTCTCTTTCCCCCCTCTCTCTTCCCCGCACTCTCTTTCCCCGCACGCTCTTCCCCCCCTCTCTCTTCCCCCGCTCTCTCTTCCCCCGCTCTGTCTTCCCCCGCTCTCTCGTCCCCCGCGCTCTCTTCCCCACTCTCTCCTCCCCCGTTCTCACTTCCCCCGCTCTCTCTTTCCAAGCATTATCTTCGCCCTCTCTTCCCCAATCTCTCTTTACCGCTCTCTCTTCCCCCAGCTTTCTCTACCACCCTCTCTCTTCCCCCGCTCTCTCTTCCCCCGCTCTCTCTTCCCCCGCTCTCTCTTCCCCCGCGCTCTGTTCCCCCGAACTCTCTTGACCGCTCTCCCTTCTCTCTGCACTATCTTCCACTGCTTTCTCTTCCCCGGCTCTCTTTCCGGTGCTCGCCTCGTCCCGCTCTCTCTTCCCCGCTCTGTGTTCGCCCCGCGCTCTCTTCCCCCCTGCTCTCTCCCCCACTCTTTACTCTGTTCTCTACCCCGACTGTATCTTCCCCCGCTCTCTCTTCCCCTGCTCTCTCTTCCTCCCTCTCTCTTCCCCGCTCTCTCTACCACGCTCTCTCTTCCCCCGCTCTCTCTCTTCTCCCCGCTCTCTCTTCTCCCCGCACTCTCTTGACCCGCTCTCTGTTTGCCACGCTCTCTTACCCCCTCTCTCTTCCCCGCTCTCTCTTCCCCCGCTCTCTCTTCCCCCACTCTCTCTTCCCCCACTCTCTACCCCGTTCTCTTCCCCCGCTCTCTCTTCCCCCGCTCTCTCTTCCCCCACTCACTACCCCGTTCTCTTCCCCCGCTCTCTCTTCCCCCGCTCTCTCTTCCCCCACTCTCTACCCCGTTCTCTTCCCCCGCTCTCTCTTCCCCCGCTCTCTCTTCCCCCACTCTCTACCCCGTTCTCTTCCCCCGCTCTCTCTTCCCCCGCTCTCTCTTCCCCCCCTCTCTCTTCTCCGCTCTCTCATCCCCTGCTCTCTCTTCCCCAGCTCTCTCTTTCACCCGTTCTCTCTTACCCTTCTCTCTCTTACCCGCTCTCTCTTCCCCTGCTCTCTCTTCCCCCGTTCTCAATTTCCCCCGTTCTCTCTTCCCCGACTCTCTCTTCCCCGACTCTGCCTTCCCCGCTCTCTCTTCCCCTGCTCTCTCTTCCCCTGCTCTCTCTTTCCCCCCTCTCTCTTCCCCGCACTCTCTTTCCCCGCACTCTCTTCCCCCCTCTCTCTTCCCCCACTCTCTCTTCCCCCGCTCTGTTTTCCCCCGCTCTCTCGTCCCCGCTCTGTCTTCACACGCTCTCTCGTCCCCCTCTCTCTTTACCACTCTCTCTTCCCCCAGCTCTCTCGACCACGCTCTCTCTTCCCCCGCTCTGTCTTCCCCTGCTCTCTTTTCCCCGTTCTCTCTTCCCACGATCTCTCTTCCGCGCTCTCTCTTCCCCCGATCTCTCTCCCCCGTTCTCTCTTTCCGTCGATCTCCCTTCCCCCATCTCTCTTTCCCCTCTCTTGCCCCGCTCTCTATTCCCCCGCTCTCTCTTCCCCATTCTCTCTTCCCAGTTCTCTCTTCTCCCGCACTCTCTTCCCCCACACTCTCTTTTCCCGCTCTCTCTTCCCCCACTCTCACTTTTACCACTCTCTCTTCCTTCGATCTCTCACCCCCACTCTCTCTTCCCCGTTCTCTCTTTCCCACGATATCCCTTCCCCCTTCTCTCTTCCCCCTCTCTTCCCGGCTCTCTCTTCCCTAGCTCTCTCTTCCCCATTCTGCCTTTCCCTTCCCCTGCACTCTTTTTCCCCGCACTCTCTTTCCACGCACTCTCTTCCCCCGCTCTCTCTTTCCCCCCTCTCTCTTTCCCAGCACTCTCTTTACCTGCTCTCTCTTTCCCCGCGCTCTCTTCCCCCGCTCTCTCTTCCCTCACTCTCTTTCCCCGCTCTATCTTCCCCTGCTCGCTTCCCACGCTCTCTCTTCCACCACTCTCTCTTCCCCCGCTCTCTCTTCCCCCGCTCTGTCTTCCCCCGCTCTCTCGTTCCCCGCTCTCTCTTCCCCCACTCTTTCTTCCCCGCTCTCCCTTCCCCGCTCTCTCTTCCCCCCTCTCTCTTTCCCCGCACTCTTTCCCCGCACTCTCTTTCCCTGCACTCTCTTTCCCCGCTCTCTCTTCCCCCGTGCTCTCTTCCCCCGCTCTCTTCCCCCTCTCTCATCCCCTGCTCTCTTCCCCCGCTCTCTCTTCCCCACTCTCTCTTCCCCGCTCACTCTTCCCTGCTCTCTCTCCCCCCGCTCTCTCTAACACTGCACTCTCTTCCCCCGCTCTCTCTTCCCCCGCTCTCTTCCCCGCTCTCATCCACGCTCTCTCTTCCACTGGTCTCTTCCCCCAGTCTCTCTTTCTCCGCGCTCTCTTCCCCGCTCTCTCTTTCCCCGCTCTCTCCTCCCCCGCTCTCTCTTCTCCGCGCTCTCTTCCCCACTCTCTCCTCCCCCGTTCTCACTTCCCCCGCTCTCTCTTTCCAAGCATTATCTTCGCCCTCTCTTCCCCAAACTCTCTTTGCCGGTTCTCTCTTCCCCGTTCTCTCTTCCCCTGCTCTCTCTGCCCCCCTCTCTCTTCTCCGCTCTCTCATCCCCTGCTCTCTCTTCCCCAGCTCTCTCTTTCACCCGTTCTCTCTTACCCTTCTCTCTCTTCCCCGCTCTCTCTTCCCCTGCTCTCTCTTCCCCCGTTCTCAATTTCCCCCGTTCTCTCTTCCCCGACTCTCTCTTCCCCGACTCTGCCTTCCCCGCTCTCTCTTCCCCTGCTCTCTCTTCCCCTGCTCTCTCTTTCCCCCCTCTCTCTTCCCCGCACTCTCTTTCCCCGCACGCTCTTCCCCCCCCTCTCTCTTCCCCCGCTCTCTCTTCCCCCGCTCTGTCTTCCCCCGCTCTCTCGTCCCCCGCGCTCTCTTCCCCACTCTCTCCTCCCCCGTTCTCACTTCCCCCGCTCTCTCTTTCCAAGCATTATCTTCGCCCTCTCTTCCCCAATCTCTCTTTACCGCTCTCTCTTCCCCCAGCTTTCTCTACCACCCTCTCTCTTCCCCCGCTCTGTCTTCCCCTGCTCTCTTTTCCCCGTTCTCTCTTCCCCGACTCTCTCTTCCGCGCGCTCTCTTCGCACCGCTCTCTCTTCCCCCTCTCTCTCTTCCCCCGCTCTCTCTTCCCCCGCTCTCTCTTTCCCCGCGCTCTCTTCCCCCGAACTCTCTTGACCGCTCTCTCTTCTCTCTGCACTATCTTCCACTGCTTTCTCTTCCCTGGCTCTCTTTCCCGTGCTCGCCTCGTCCCGCTCTCTCTTCCCCGCTCTGTGTTCGCCCCGCGCTCTCTTCCCCCCTGCTCTCTCCCCCACTCTTTACCCTGTTCTCTACCCCGGCTCTATCTTCCCCCGCTCTCTCTTCCCCTGCTCTCTCTTCCCCCCTCTCTCTTCCCCGCTCTCTCTACCAGGCTCTCTCTTCCCCCGCTCGCTCTCTTCTCCCCGCTCTCTCTTCTCCCCGCACTCTCTTGACCCGCTCTCTGTTTGCCACGCTCTCTTACCCCCTCTCTCTTCGGCGCTCTCTCTTCCCCCGCTCTCTCTTCCCCCGCTCTCTCTTCCCCCACTCTCTACCCCGTTCTCTTCCACCGCTCTCTCTTTCCCCGCTCACTCTTTCCATGCTCTATATTCCCCCACCCTCTCTTTTCGCGCTCTCTCTTCCTTTAATCACTCATCCCCCACTCTCTCTCCTCCGTTCTCTCTTTTACACGATCTACCTTCCCCCTTCTCTTTTCCCCCTCTCTTCCCCGCTCACTCTTCCCCAGCTCTCTCTTCCCCATTCTCCCTTTCCCCGCTCTCTCTTCCCCGTGCTCTCTTCCCCCGCTCTCTCTTCCCCCGGTCTCTCTTCCCCCGCTCTCTCTTCCCCCGCTTTCCCTTCCCCCGCACTCTCTTTCCCCGCACTCTCTTTCCCCGCACTCTCTTCCCCCGCTCTCTCTTCCCCCGATCTCTCTTCCCCTGCTCTCTCTTCTCACCGATCTCTCTTCCCCCAATCTCTCTTCCCCATTCTCTCTTTCCCACGATCTCTCTTCCGCGCTCTCTCTTCCCCCGATCTCTCTCCCCCGTTCTCTCTTTCAGTCGATCTCCCTTCCCCCATCTCTCTTTCCCCCTCTTGCCCCGCTCTCTATTCCCCCGCTCTCTCTTCCCCGTTCTCTCTTCCCAGTTCTCTCTTCTCCCGCACTCTCTTCCCCCACACTCTCTTTTCCCGCTCTCTCTTCCCCCACTCTCACTTTTACCGCTCTCTCTTCCTTCGATCTCTCACCCCCACTCTCTCTTCCCCGTTCTCTCTTTCCCACGATATCCCTTCCCCCTTCTCTCTTCCCCCTCTCTTCCCGGGTCTCTCTTCCCCAGCTCTCTCTTCCCCATTCTGCCTTTCCCTTCCCCTGCACTCTCTTCCCCCGCTCTCTCTTTCCCCCCTCTCTCTTTCCCTGGACTCTCTTTACCTGCTCTCTCTTTCCCCGCGCTCTCTTCCCCCGCTCTCTCTTCCCCCGCTCTTTCTTCCCCGCTCTCCCTTCCTCGCTCTCTCTTCCCCCCTCTCTCTTTCCCCGCACTCTTTCCCCGCACTCTCTTTCCCTGCACTCTCTTTCCCCACTCTCTCTTCCCCCGCTCTCTCTTCCCCGCTCTCTCTTCCCCGCTCTCTCTTTCCCCGCTCTCTCTTCCACCCTTTCTCTTCCCCCGCTCTGTCTTCCCCTGCTCTCTTTCCCCCATTCTCTCTTCCCCGACTCTCTCTTCCGCGCGCTCTCTTCACCCCGCTCTCTCTTCCCCCCTCTCTCTTTCCCCGCTCTCTCTTCCCCCGCGCTCTCTTCCCCCGCGCTCTCTTCCCCGAACTCTCTTGACCGCTCTCTCTACTCCCTGCACTATCTTCCACCGCTTTCTCTTCCCCCGCTCTCTTCCCCGTGCTCGCCTCGTCCCGCTATCTCTTCCCTGCTCTGTGTTCGCCCCGCGCTCTCTTCCCCCCTGCTCTCTCCCCCACTCTTTACCCTGTTCTCGACCCCGGCTGTATCTTCCCCCGCTCTCTCTTCCCCTGCTCTCTTCCCCCCTCTCTCTTCCCCGCTCTCTCTTCCCCCGCGCTCTCTTCCCCCGGTCTCTCTTCCCCCACTCTCTACCACGTTCTCTTCCCCCGCCCTCTCTTTCCCCGCTCTGTCGTTCCCCGCTCTATCTTCTCCCACTCTCTCTTCCCCCACACTCTCTTTCCCCGCACTCTCTTTCCCCGCATTCTCATCCCCCGCTCTCACTTCCCCGCACTCTGTTACCCGCTCTCTCATCCCCCACTCTCTACCCCATTCTCTTCCACCGCTCTCTCCCCGCTCACTCTATCCACGCTGTATATTCCCCCACCCTCTCTTTTCGCACTCTCTCTTCCTTTGATCTCTCATCCCCCACTCTCTCTCCTCCATTCTCTCTTTTACACGATCTAACTTCCCCCTTCTCTCTTCCCCCTCTCTTCCCCGCTCTCTTTTCCCCAGCTCTCTCTTCCCCATTCTCCCTTTCCCCGCTCTCTCTTCCCCCGTGCTCTCTTCCCCCGCTCTCTCTTCCCCCGGTCTCTCTTCCCCTGCTCTCTCTTCCCCCGCTTTCCCTTCCCCCGCACTCTCTTTCCCCGCACTCTCTTTCCCCGCACTCTATTTCCCCGCCCTCTCTTCCCCCGCTCTCTCTTCCCCCGCTCTCGCTTGCCCAACTCTCTCTTTTCCCGCTCTCTCTTTTCCCGCACTCTCTTTCCCCACACTCTCTTTCCCCGCACTCGCTTTCCCCGCTCTCTCTCCCCCCGCTCTGTCTAACCCCGCACTCTCTTCCCCCGCTCTCTCTTCCCCCACTCTCTTCTCTGCTCTCATCCCCGCTCTCTCTTCCCCTGCTCTCTTCCTCCGGTATCTCTTCCTCCGCTCTCTCATCCCCCGCTCTCACTTCCCCGCGCTCTCTTCCCCACTCTCTCTTACCCGCGCTCTCTTTCCCCGCTCTCTCTTCCCCCGCGCTCTCTTCCCCCGCTCTCTTCCCCACACGCTCTTCCCCTGCTCTCTTCCCCCGCTCTCTCTTTCCACTCACTGTCTTTCCCCGCACTCTCTTTCCCTGCACTGTCTTTCCCTGCACTCTCTTTCCCCGCTCTCTCTTCCCCCGCACTCTCTTCCCCCGGCTCTCTCTTTCCCCGCTCTCTCTTCACCCGCTCTCTCTTCCCCGCTCTTTTTTCCCCGCGCTCTCTTCCCCCGCTCTCTCTTCCTCCAGTCTCTACCCCGTTCCGTTCCCTGGCTCTCTCTTCCCTGGTCTCTCTTCCCCCGCTCTCTACCCCGTTCTCTTCCCCCGCTCTCTTTTCCTTCGCTCTCTCTTCCCCTTCTCTCTCTTCCCCCGCTCTCTCTTCAACCAATCTCTCCTCCCCCGTTCTCACTTCCCCCGCTCTCTCTTTCCACGCGTTCTCTTCGCCCTCTCTTCCCCACTCTCTCTTTCCCCGTTCTCTCTTCCCCGTTCTCTCTTCCCCTGCTCTCTCTTCCCCCCTCTCTCTTCTCCGCGCTCTCATCCCCTGCTCTCTCTTCCCCCGCTTTCTCTTTCACCCGTTCTCTCTTACCCTTCTCTCTCTTCCCCTGCTGTCTCTTCCCCCGCTCTCTCTTCCCCGCACTCTCTTTCCCCGCACTCTCTTCCCCCCTCTCTCTTCCCCCGCTCTCTCTTCCCCCGCTCTGTCTTCCCCCGCTCTCTCGTCCCCCGCTCTGTCTACCCCGCTCTCTCATCCCCCCTGTCTCTTTACCGCTCTCTCTTCCCCCAGCTCTCTCTACCACCCTCTCTCTTCCCCCGCTCTGTCTTTCCCTGCTCTCTTTCCCCCGTTCTCTCTTCCCCGACTCTCTCTTCCCCCGGTCTCTCTTCCCCCGCTCTCTCTTCCCCCGCTTTCCCTTCCCCCGCACTCTCTTTCCCCGCACTCTCTTTCCCCGCACTCTCTTCCCCCGCTCTCTCTTCCCCCGATCTCTCTTCCCCTGCTCTCTCTTCTCCCCGATCTCTCTTCCCCCAATCTCTCTTCCCCATTCTCTCTTTCCCACGATCTCTCTTCCGCGCTCTCTCTTCCCCCGATCTCTCTCCCCCGTTCTCTCTTTCAGTCGATCTCCCTTCCCCCATCTCTCTTTCCGCCTCTTGCCCCGCTCTCTATTCCCCCGCTCTCTCTTCCCCGTTCTCTCTTCCCAGTTCTCTCTTCTCCCGCACTCTCTTCCCCCACACTCTCTTTTCCCGCTCTCTCTTCCCCCACTCTCACTTTTACCGCTCTCTCTTCCTTCGATCTCTCACCCCCACTCTCTCTTCCCCGTTCTCTCTTTCCCACGATATCCCTTCCCCCTTCTCTCTTCCCCCTCTCTTCCCGGCTCTCTCTTCCCCAGCTCTCTCTTCCCCATTCTGCCTTTCCCTTCCCCTGCACTCTCTTCCCCCGCTCTCTCTTTCCCCCCTCTCTCTTTCCCCGGACTCTCTTTACCTGCTCTCTCTTTCCCCGCGCTCTCTTCCCCCGCTCTCTCTTCCCCCGCTCTTTCTTCCCCGCTCTCCCTTCCTCGCTCTCTCTTCCCCCCTCTCTCTTTCCCCGCACTCTTTCCCCGCACTCTCTTTCCCTGCACTCTCTTTCCCCACTCTCTCTTCCCCCGCTCTCTCTTCCCCGCGCTCTCTTCCCCGCTCTCTCTTTCCCCGCTCTCTCTTCCACCCTTTCTCTTCCCCCGCTCTGTCTTCCCCTGCTCTCTTTCCCCCATTCTCTCTTCCCCGACTCTCTCTTCCGCGCGCTCTCTTCACCCCGCTCTCTCTTCCCCCCTCTCTCTTTCCCCGCTCTCTCTTCCCCCGCGCTCTCTTCCCCCGCGCTCTCTTCCCCGAACTCTCTTGACCGCTCTCTCTACTCCCTGCACTATCTTCCACCGCTTTCTCTTCCCCCGCTCTCTTCCCCGTGCTCGCCTCGTCCCGCTATCTCTTCCCTGCTCTGTGTTCGCCCCGCGCTCTCTTCCCCCCTGCTCTCTCCCCCACTCTTTACCCTGTTCTCGACCCCGGCTGTATCTTCCCCCGCTCTCTCTTCCCCTGCTCTCTTCCCCCCTCTCTCTTCCCCGCTCTCTCTTCCCCCGCGCTCTCTTCCCCCGGTCTCTCTTCCCCCACTCTCTACCACGTTCTCTTCCCCCGCCCTCTCTTTCCCCGCTCTGTCATTCCCCGCTCTATCTTCTCCCACTCTCTCTTCCCCCACACTCTCTTTCCCCGCACTCTCTTTCCCCGCATTCTCATCCCCCGCTCTCACTTCCCCGCACTCTGTTACCCGCTCTCTCATCCCCCACTCTCTACCCCATTCTCTTCCACCGCTCTCTCCCCGCTCACTCTATCCACGCTGTATATTCCCCCACCCTCTCTTTTCGCACTCTCTCTTCCTTTGATCTCTCATCCCCCACTCTCTCTCCTCCATTCTCTCTTTTACACGATCTAACTTCCCCCTTCTCTCTTCCCCCTCTCTTCCCCGCTCTCTTTTCCCCAGCTCTCTCTTCCCCATTCTCCCTTTCCCCGCTCTCTCTTCCCCCGTGCTCTCTTCCCCCGCTCTCTCTTCCCCCGGTCTCTCTTCCCCTGCTCTCTCTTCCCCCGCTTTCCCTTCACCCGCACTCTCTTTCCCCGCACTCTCTTTCCCCGCACTCTCTTTCCCCGCCCTCTCTTCCCCCGCTCTCTCTTCCCCCGCTCTCGCTTGCCCAACTCTCTCTTTTCCCGCTCTCTCTTTTCCCGCACTCTCTTTCCCCACACTCTCTTTCCCCGCACTCGCTTTCCCCGCTCTCTCTCCCCCCGCTCTGTCTAACCCCGCACTCTCTTCCCCCGCTCTCTCTTCCCCCACTCTCTTCTCTGCTCTCATCCCCGCTCTCTCTTCCCCTGCTCTCTTCCTCCGGTATCTCTTCCTCCGCTCTCTCATCCCCCGCTCTCACTTCCCCGCGCTCTCTTCCCCACTCTCTCTTACCCGCGCTCTCTTTCCCCGCTCTCTCTTCCCCCGCGCTCTCTTCCCCCGCTCTCTTCCCCACACGCTCTTCCCCTGCTCTCTTCCCCCGCTCTCTCTTTCCACTCACTGTCTTTCCCCGCACTCTCTTTCCCTGCACTGTCTTTCCCTGCACTCTCTTTCCCCGCTCTCTCTTCCCCCGCACTCTCTTCCCCCGGCTCTCTCTTTCCCCGCTCTCTCTTCACCCGCTCTCTCTTCCCCGCTCTTTTTTCCCCGCGCTCTCTTCCCCCGCTCTCTCTTCCTCCAGTCTCTACCCCGTTCCGTTCCCTGGCTCTCTCTTCCCTGGTCTCTCTTCCCCCGCTCTCTACCCCGTTCTCTTCCCCCGCTCTCTTTTCCTTCGCTCTCTCTTCCCCTTCTCTCTCTTCCCCCGCTCTCTCTTCAACCAATCTCTCCTCCCCCGTTCTCACTTCCCCCGCTCTCTCTTTCCACGCGTTCTCTTCGCCCTCTCTTCCCCACTCTCTCTTTCCCCGTTCTCTCTTCCCCGTTCTCTCTTCCCCTGCTCTCTCTTCCCCCCTCTCTCTTCTCCGCGCTCTCATCCCCTGCTCTCTCTTCCCCCGCTTTCTCTTTCACCCGTTCTCTCTTACCCTTCTCTCTCTTCCCCTGCTGTCTCTTCCCCCGCTCTCTCTTCCCCGCACTCTCTTTCCCCGCACTCTCTTCCCCCCTCTCTCTTCCCCCGCTCTCTCTTCCCCCGCTCTGTCTTCCCCCGCTCTCTCGTCCCCCGCTCTGTCTACCCCGCTCTCTCATCCCCCCTCTCTCTTTACCGCTCTCTCTTCCCCCAGCTCTCTCTACCACCCTCTCTCTTCCCCCGCTCTGTCTTTCCCTGCTCTCTTTCCCCCGTTCTCTCTTCCCCGACTCTCTCTTCCGCGCGCTCTCTTCGCCCGGCTCTCCCTTCCCCCGAACTCTCTTGACCGCTCTCTCTTCTCACTGCACTATCTTCCACCGCTTTCTCTTCCCCCGCTCTCTTCCCTGTGCTCGCGTCGTCCCGCTCTCTCTTCCCCGCTCTGTGTTCGCCCCGCGCTCTCTTCCCCCCTGCTCTCTCCCCCACTCTTTACCCTGTTCTCGACCCCGGCTGTATCTTCCCCCGCACTCTCTTCCCCTGCTCTCTCTTCCCCCCTCTCTCTTCCCCGCTCTCTCTACCACGCTCTCTCTTCCCCCGCTCTCTCTCTTCTCCCCGCTCTCTCTTCTCCCCGCACTCTCTTGACCCGCTCTCTGTTTGCCACGCTCTCTTACCCTTCTCTCTTCCCCGCTCTCTCTTCCCCCGCCCTCTCTTCCCCCGCTCTCTCTTCCCCCACTCTCTCCCCCATTCTCTTCCACCGCTCTCTCTTTCCCCGCTCACTCTTTCCATGCTCTATATTCCCCCACCCTCTCTTTTCGCGCTCTCTCTTCCTTTGATCACTCATCCCCCACTCTCTCTCCTCCGTTCTCTCTTTTACACGATCTACCTTCCCCCTTCTCTCTTCCCCCTCTCTTCCCCGCTCTCTCTTCCCCAGCTCTCTCTTCCCCATTCTCCCTTTCCCCGTGCTCTCTTCCCCCGCTCTCTCTTCCCCCGGTCTGTCTTCCCCCGCTCTCTCTTCCCCCGCTTTCCCTTCCCCCGCACTCTCTTTCCCCGCACTCTCCTTCCCCGCACTCTCTTTCCCCGCCCTCTCTTCCCCCGCTCTCTCTTCCCCGCTCTCGCTTGCCCTACTCTCTCTTTTCCCGTTCTCTCTTACCCTTCTCTCTCTTCCCCTGCTGTCTCTTCCCCCGCTCTCTCTTCCCCGCTCTCTCTTCCCCTGCTCTCTCTTCCCCCGTTCTCTCTTTCACCCGTTCTCTCTTACCCTTCTCTCTCTTCCCCGCTCTCTCTTCCCCCGCTCTCTCTTCCCCGCTCTCTCTTCCCCTGCTCTCTCTTCCCCCGTTCTCTCTTTTCCCGGTCTCTCTTCCCCGACTCTCTCTTCTCCGACTCTGCCTTCCCTGCTCTCTCTTCCCCTGCTCTCTCCTCCCCTGCTCTCTCTTTCCCCCCTCTCTCTTCCCCGCACTCTCTTTCTCCGCACTCTCTTCCCCCACTCTCTCTTCCCCCGCTCTCTCTTCCCCCGCTCTGTCTTCCCCCGCTCTCTCTTCCCCCCTCTCTCTTTACCGCGCTCTCTTCCCCCAGCTCTCTCTACCACCCTCTCTCTTCCCCCGCTCTGTCTTCCCCGCTCTCTTTCCCCCGTTCTCTCTTCCCCGACTCTCTTTTCCACGCGCTCTCTTCGCCCCGCTCTCTCTTCCCCCCTCTCTCTTCCCCCGCTCTCTCTTCCCCGCTGTCTCTTCCCCCGCGCTCTCTACCCCCGAACTCTCTTGACCGCTCTCTCTTCTCACTGCACTATCTTCCACCGCTTTCTCTTCCCCCGCTCTCTTCCCCGTGCTCGCCTCGTCCCGCTCTCTCTTCCCCGCTCTGTGTTCGCCCCGCGCTCTCTTCCCCCCTGCTCTCTCCCCCACTCTTTACCCTGTTCTCTACCCCGGCTGTATCTTCCCCCGCTCTCTCTTCCCCTGCTCTCTCTTCCCCCCTCTCTCTTCCCCGCTCTCTCTACCACGCTCTCTCTTCCCCCGCTCTCTCTCTTCTCCCCGCTCTCTCTTCTCCCCGCACTCTCTTGACACTCTCTTGACTCTGTTTGCCACGCTCTCTTACCCCCTCTCTCTTACCCCCTCTCTCTTCCCCGCTCTCTCTTCCCCCGCTCTCGCTTTCCCCGCTCACTCTTTCCATGCTCTATATTCCCCCACCCTCTCTTTTCGCGCTCTCTCTTCCTTTGATCACTCATCCCCCACTCTCTCTCCTCCGTTCTTTCTTTTACACGATCTACCTTCCCCCTTCTCTCTTCCCCCTCTCTTCCCCGCTCTCTCTTCCCCAGCTCTCTCTTCCCCATTCTCCCTTTCCCCGCTCTCTCTTCCCCCGTGCTCTCTTCCCCCGCTCTCTCTTCCCCCGTTCTCTATTCCCCCGCTCTCTCTTCCCCCGCTTTCCCTTCCCCCGCACTCTCTTGCCCCGCACTCTCTTCCCCGCTCTCTCTTCCCTGCGCTCTCTCCCCCCGCTCTCTATAACACCGCACTCTCTTCCCCCGCTCTCTCTTCCCCCGCACTCTTCCCCGCTCTCATGGCCGCTCTCTCTTCCCCTGCTCTCTTCCCCCGGTCTCTCTTCCCCCGCTCTCTCTTCCCCCGCTCTCTCTTCCCCGCTCTCTCTTCCCTGCTCTCTCTCCCCCCACTCTCTATAACACCGCACTCTCTTCCCCCGCTCTCTCTTCCCCCGCACTCTTCCCCGCTCTCATGGCCGCTCTCTCTTCCCCTGCTCTCTTCCCCCGGTCTCTGTTCCTCCGCTCTCTCTTCCCCGCTCCCGCTTGCCCCACTCTCTCTTTTCCCGCTCTCTCTTTTCCCGCACTCTCTTTCCCCACACTCTCTTTCCCCGCACTCGCTTTCCCCCCTCTCTCTCCCCCCCGCTCTCTCTCCCGCCGCTCTGTCTAACCCCGCACTCTCTTCCCCCGCTCTCTCTTCCCCCACTCTCTTCCCCGCTCTCATCCCCCGGTCTCTCTTCCTTCGCTCTCTCTTCCCCCGCTCTCTCTTCCCCACTCTCTCTTCCCTGCTCTCTTCCCCCGGTCTCTCTTCCTCCGCTCTCTCTTCCCCCGCTCTCTCTTCCCCGCTCTCTCTTCCCTGCTCTCTCGCCCCCCGCTCTCTCTAACACTGCACTGTCTTCCCCCACTCTCTCTTCCCCCGCTCTTTTCCCCGCTCTCATGCCCGCTCTCTCTTCCCCTGCTCTCTTCCCCCGGTCTCTCTTCCTCCGCTCTCTCTTCCCCCGCTCTCTCTTCCCCCACTCTCTCTTACCCCAGTCTCTACCCCGTTCCCTTCCTGCGCTCTCTCTTCCCCGCGCTCTCTTCACCCCGCTCTCTTTGCTCCGCTCTCTTTACCCCGCTCTCTTTACGCCGCTCTCTCCCCCAGCTCCCTCCCCGTTCTCTCTTCCCCGCTCTCTCTTTCCCCGTCTCTCTCTTCCCCCGCTCTCTCTTTCCCCGTCTCTCTCTTCCCCCGCGCTCTCTTCCCCCGCTCTCTCTACCACGCTCTCTCTTCCCCAGCTCTCACTTCGCCCCGCTCTCTTCCCCGCTGTCTCTTCCCCTGCTCTCTCTTTCCCGCTCTCTCTTCCCCCAATCTCTCTTCCCCATTCTCTCTTCCCCATGATCTCTCTTCCGCGCTCTCTCTTTCACCGATCTCTCTCCCCCGTTCTCTCTTTCCATTAGTCTCCCTTCCCCCATCTCTCTTCCCCCTCTCTTGCCCCACTCTCTCTTCCCCCGCACTCTCTTCCCCGTTCTCTCTTCCCCATTCTCTCTTCTCCCGCACTCTCTTCCCCCGCATTCTCTTCCCCCACTCTCTCTCCCCGCACTCTCCTACCCGCTCTCTCTTCCCCCACTCTCGACCCCGTTCTCTTCCTCCGCTCTCTCTTTACGCACTCTCTCTTTCCCCGCGCTCTCTTTCCCCGCTATCTCTTTCCCCGCTCTCTCTACCCCCGTTCTCTCTTTCCCCGCGCTCTCTTCCGTCGATCTCTCATCCCCCACTCTCTCTACCCCGTACTCTCTTTCCCACGATCTCCCTTCCCCCTTCTCTCTTCCCCCTCCCTTCCCCACTCTTCTTCCCAGCTCTCTCTTCCCCATTCTCCCTTTCCCCGCTCTCTCAGCCCGCTCTCTCGTTCCCCGCACTCTCTTTCCCTGCCCTCTCTTACCTCGCGCTCTCTTCCCCCGCCCACTCTTCCCCTGCTCTCTTCCCCGGCTCTCTCTTTTCCCGCTCTCTCTTTTCCCACTCTCTCTTTCCCCGCACTCGCTTTCCCCGCACTCTCTTTCCCTGCACTCGCTCTTCCCCTGCGCTCTCTTCCCCCGCTCTCTCTTCCCCGCGCTCTCTTCCCCGATCTCCCCCCGCGCTCTCTACCCCCGCGCTCTCCTTCCCCGCACTCTCTTTCCCCGCACTCCCTTTCCCTGCACTCTCTTTCCCTGCTCTCTGTTCCCCCGCGCTCTCTTCCCCGCTCTATTCCCCGCACTCTCTTCCCCCGCTCTCTCTTCCCCCACTCTCTCTTCCCCCGCGCTCTCTTCCCCCACTCTCTCTTCCCCGCACTCTCTTTCCCCTCACTCTCTTTCCCCGCACTCTCTTTCCGTGCACTGTCTTTCCCTGCACTCGCTTTCCCCGCTCTCTCTTCCCCCCGCTCTCTCTTCCCCCCGCTCTCTTCTCCCGCTCTCTCTTCCCCCGCTCTCTCTTCCCCCGCTCTCTTCCCACGCTCTCTCTTACCTCACTCTCTCTTCCCACGCTTTCTCTTCACCCGCTCTGTCTTCCCCCGCTCTCTCGTCCCCCGCTCTCTCTTTCCCGCTCTCTCTTCCCCCGCGCTCTCTTCTCCCGCTCTATCTTCCCCCGCTCTCTCTTCCCCCGCCTACGCTACCCCCGCGCTCTCTTCCCCGGCACTCTCTTGACCACTCTCTCTTCTCCCTGCACTATCTTCCACCGCTTTCCCTTCCCCCTCTCTCTTCCCCGCTCTCTCTACCCCGCTCTATCTTCCCCTGCTCGCTTCCCACGCTCTCTCTTCCCCCACTCTCTCTTCCCCCGCTCTCTCTTCCCCCGCTCTGTCTTCCCCCGCTCTCTCGTTCCCCGCTCTCTCTTTACCGCTCTCTCTTCCCCCGCTCTCTCTTCCCCTGCTCTCTCTTCCCCGCTCTCTCTACCCCGCTCTATCTTCCCCGCTCTCTCTTCCCCCCTCTCTCTTACCCCGCACTCTTTCCCCGCACTCTCTTTCCCTGCACTCTCTTTCCCCGCTCTCTCTTCCCCCGCGCTCTCTTCCCCCACTCTCGCTTGCCCCGCTCTCTCCTCCCCCGTGCTCTCTTTCCCCGCACTTTCTTTCCCCGCATTCTCTTTCCCCGCTGTCTCTTCCCCACACTCTCTTACCCGCTCTCTCTTCCCCCACTCTCTACCCCGTTCTCTTCCCCCGCTCTTTCTTTCCCTGCTCTCGTTTCCCCCGCTCTCTCTTTCCCCTCACTCTCTTTCCCCGCAGTCTCGTCCCCGCGCTCTCTCTTCCCGCCGCTCGCTCATCCCCCGTTCTCTCATCTGCCCGCACTCTCTTCCACCGCTCTCTCTTCCCCCGCTCTCTCTTCCGCGGCTCTCACTTACCCCGGTCTCTCTTCCCCCGCACTCTCTTTCCCCGCACTCTCTTCCCCCGCACTCTCTTTCCCCGCACTCTCTTTCCCCGCACTCTCTTTCCCCGCACTCTCTTCCCCCGCGCTCTCTTTTCCCGCACTCTCTTTCCCCGCACTCTCTTTCCCTGCACTCTCTTTCCCCGCTCTCTCTTCCCCCGTGCTCTCTTCCCCGGCTCTCTTTCCCCCTCTCTCTTCCCCTGCTCTCTTCCCCTGCTCTCTCTTCCCCAACTCTCTCTTCCCCGCTCTCTCTTCCCTGCTCTCTCTCCCCCGCTCTCTCTAACACTGCACTCTATTCCACCGCTCTCTCTCCCCCCGCTCTCTCTAACACTGCACTCTATTCCACCACTCTCTCTTCCCCCGCTCTCTTATCCGCTCTCATCCACGCTCTCTCTTCCACTGCTCTCTTCCCCACTCTCTCCTCCCCCGTTCTCACTTCCACCGCTCTCTCTTTCCACGCGTTCTCTTCGCCCTCTCTTCCCCAATCTCTCTTTCCCGGTTCTCTCTTCCCCGTTCTCTCTTCCCCTGCTCTCTCTTCCCCCCTCTCTCTTCTACGCTCTCTCATCCCCTGCTCTCTCTTCCCCAGCTCTCTCTTTCACCCGTTCTCTCTTACCCTTCTCTCTCTTACCCGCTCTCTCTTCCCCTGCTCTCTCTTCCCCCGTTCTCAATTTCCCCGTTCTCTCTTCCCCGACTCTCTCTTCCCCGACTCTGCCTTCCCCGCTCTCTCTTCCCCTGCTCTCTCTTCCCCTGCTCTCTCTTTATCCCCTCTCTCTTCCCCGCACTCTCTTTCCCCGCACTCTCTTCCCCCCTCTCTCTTCCACCGCTCTCTCTTCCCCCGCTCTGTCTTCCCCCGCTCTCTCGTCCCCCGCTCTGTCTTCACCGGCTCTATCGTCCCCCTCTCTCTTTACCGCTCTCTCTTCCCCCAGCTCTCTCTACCACGCTCTCTCTTCCCCCGCTCTGTCTTCCCCTGCTCTCTTTTCCCCGTTCTCTCTTCCCCGACTCTCTCTTCCGCGCGCTCTCTTCGCCCCGCTCTCTCTTCCCCCTCTCTCTCTTCCCCCGCTCTCTCTTCCCCCGCTCTCTCTTCCCCCGCGCTCTCTTCCCCCGAACTCTCTTGACCGCTCTCCCTTCTCTCTGCACTATCTTCCACTGGTTTCTCTTCCCCGGCTCTCTTTCCCGTGCTCGCCTCGTCCCGCTCTCTCTTCCCCGCTCTGTGTTCGCCCCGCGCTCTCTTCCCCCCTGCTCTCTCCCCCACTCTTTACTCTGTTCTCTACCCCGGCTGTATCTTCCCCCGCTCTCTCTTCCCCTGCTCTCTCTTCCTCCCTCTCTCTTCCCCGCTCTCTCTACCACGCTCTCTTCTCCCCCGCACTCTCTCTTCTCCCCGCTCTCTCTTCCCCCGCTCTCTCTTCCCCCGCTCTCTCTTCCCCCACTCTCTACCCCGTTCTCTTCCCCCGCTCTCTCTTCCCCCGCTCTCTCTTCCCCCACTCTCTACCCCGTTCTCTTCCCCCACTCTCTCTTCCCCCGCTCTCTCTTCCCCCATTCTCTACCCCGTTCTCTTCCCCCGCTCTCTCTTCCCCCGCTCTCTCTTCCCCCACTCTCTACCCCGTTCTCTTCCCCCGCTCTCTCTTCCCCCGCTCTCTCTTCCCCCACTCTCTACCCCGTTCTCTTCCCCCGCTCTCTCTTCCCCCACTCTCTACCCCGTTCTCTTCCCCCGCTCTCTCTTCCCCCACTCTCTACCCCGTTCTCTTCCACCGCTCTCTCTTTCCCCGCTCACTCTTTCCATGCTCTATATTCCCCCACCCTCTCTTTTCGCGCTCTCTCTTCCTTTGATCACTCATCCCCCACTCTCTCTCCTCCGTTCTCTCTTTTACATGATCTACCTTCCCCCTTCTCTCTTCCCCCTCTCTTCCCCGCTCTCTCTTCCCCAGCTCTCTCTTCCCCATTCTCCCTTTCGCCGCTCTCTCTTCCCCCGTGCTCTCTTCCCCCGCTCTCTCTTCCCCCGGTCTCTCTTCCCCCGCTCTCTCTTCCCCCGCTTTCCCTTCCCCCGCACTCTCTTTCCCCGCACTCTCTTTCCCCGCACTCTCTTCCCCCGCTCTCTCTTCCCCCGATCTCTCTTCCCCTGCTTTCTCTTCTCCCCGATCTCACTTCCCCCAATCTCTCTTCCCCCATTCTCTCTTTCCCAGGATCTCTCTTCCGCGCTCTCTCTTCCCCCGATCTCTTTCGCCCGTTCTCTCTTTCCGTCGATCTCCCTTCCCCCATCTCTCTTTCCCCTCTCTTGCCCCGCTCTCTATTCCCCCGCTCTCTCTTCCCCGTTCTCTCTTCCCAGTTCTCTCTTCTCCCGCACTCTCTTCCCCCACACTCTCTTTTCCCGCTCTCTCTTCCCCCACTCTCACTTTTACTGGTCTCTCTTCCTTCGATCTCTCACCCCCACTCTCTCTTCCCCGTTCTCTCTTTCCCACGATATCCCTTCCCCCTTCTCTCTTCCCTCTCTCTTCCCGCCTCTCTCTTCCCCAGTTCTCTCTTCCCCATTCTGCCTTTCCCTTCCCCTGCACTCTCTTTCCCCGCGCTCTCTTTCCACGCACTCTCTTCCCCCGCTCTCTCTTTCCCCCCTCTCTCTTTCCCCGCACTCTCTTTACGTGCTCTCTCTTTCCCCGCGCTCTCTTCCACGCTCTCTCTTTCCCCGCTCTCTCTTTCCCCGCTCTATCTTCCCCTGCTCGCTTCCCACGCTCTCTCTTCCCCCGCTCTCTCGTTCCCCGCTCTCTCTTCCCCCGCTCTTTCTTCCCCGCTCTCCCTTCCCCGCTCTCTCTTCCCCACTCTCTCCTCCCCCGTTCTCACTTCCCCCGCTCTCTCTTTCCATGCGTTCTCTTCGCCCTCTCTTCCCCAATCTCTCTTTCCCGGTTCTCTCTTCCCCGTTCTCTCTTCCCCTGCTCTCTCTTCCCCCCCCTCTCTTCTCCGCTCTCTCATCCCCTGCTCTCTCTTCCCCAGCTCTCTATTTCACCCGTTCTCTCTTACCCTTCTCTCTCTTCCCCGCTCTCTCTTCCCCTGCTCTCTCTTCCCCCGTTCTCAATTTCCCCCGTTCTCTCTTCCCCGACTCTCTCTTCCCCGACTCTGCCTTCCCCGCTCTCTCTTCCCCTGCTCTCTCTTCCCCTGCTCTCTCTTTCCCCCCTCTCTCTTCCCCGCACTCTCTTACCCCGCACTCTCTTCCCCCCTCTCTCTTCCCCCGCTCTCTCTTCCCCCGCTCTGTCTTCCCCCGCTCTCTCGTCCCCCTCTCTCTTTACCGCTCTCTCTTCCCCCAGCTCTCTCTACCACCCTCTCTCTTCCCCCGCTCTGTCTTCCCCTGCTCTCTTTTCCCCGTTCTCTCTTCCCCGACTCTCTCTTCCGCGCGCTCTCTTCTCCCCTCTCTAACTTCCCCCGCTCTCTCTTCCCCCAATCTGTCTTTCCCACGATCTCTCTTCCGCGCTCTCTCTTCCCCCGATCTCTCTCCCCCGTTCTCTCTTTCCGTCGATCTCCCTTCCCCCATCTCTCTTTCCCCTCTCTTGCCCCGCTCACTATTCCCCCGCTCTCTCTTCCCCATTCTCTCTTCCCAGTTCTCTCTTCTCCCGCACTCTCTTCCCCCACACTCTCTTTTCCCGCTCTCTCTTCCCCCACTCTCACTTTTACCACTCTCTCTTCCTTCGATCTCTCACCCCCACTCTCTCTTCCCCGTTCTCTCTTTCCCACGATATCCCTTCCCCCTTCTCTCTTCCCCCTCTCTTCCCGGCTCTCTCTTCCCCAGCTCTCTCTTCCCCATTCTGCCTTTCCCTTCCCCTGCACTCTTTTTCCCCGCACTCTCTTTCCACGCACTCTCTTCCCCGCTCTCTCTTTCCCCCCTCTCTCTTTCCCAGCACTCTCTTTACCTGCTCTCTCTTTCCCCGCGCTCTCTTCCCCCGCTCTCTCTTCCCCTGCTCGCTTCCCACGCTCTCTCTTCCCCCACTCTCTCTTCCCCCGCTCTCTCTTCCCCCGCTCTGTCTTCCCCCGCTCTCTCGTTCCCCGCTCTCTCTTCCCCCGCTGTTTCTTCCCCGCTCTCCCTTCCCCGCTCTCTCTTCCCCCCTCTCTCTTTCCCCGCACTCTTTCCCCGCACTCTCTTTCCCTGCACTCTCTTTCCCCGCTCTCTCTTCCCCCGTGCTCTCTTCCCCCGCTCTCTTCCCCCTCTCTCTTCCCCCGCTCTCTTCCCCCGCTCTCTCTTCCCCACTCTCTCTTCCCCGCTCACTCTTCCCTGCTCTCTCCCCCCCCGCTCTCTCTAACACTGCACTCTCTTCCCCCGCTCTCTCTTCCCCCGCTCTCTTCCCCGCTCTCATCCACGCTCTCTCTTCCACTGGTCTCTTCCCCCAGTCTCTCTTCCTCCGCGCTCTCTTCCCCGCTCTCTCTTTCCCCGCTCTCTCCTCGCCCGCTCTCTCTTCTCCGCGCTCTCTTCCCCACTCTCTCCTCCCCCGTTCTCACTTCCCCCGCTCTCTCTTTCCAAGCATTATCTTCGCCCTCTCTTCCCCAATCTCTCTTTCCCGGTTCTCTCTTCCCCGTTCTCTCTTCCCCTGCTCTCTCTTCCCCCCCTCTCTCTTCTCCGCTCTCTCATCCCCTGCTCTCTCTTCCCCAGCTCTCTCTTTCACCCGTTCTCTCTTACCCTTCTCTCTCTTCCCCGCTCTCTCTTCCCCTGCTCTCTCTTCCCCCGTTCTCAATTTCCCCCGTTCTCTCTTCCCCGACTCTCTCTTCCCCGACTCTGCCTTCCCCGCGCTCTCTTCCCCTGCTCTCTCTTCCCCTGCTCTCTCTTTCCCCCCTCTCTCTTCCCCGCACTCTCTTTCCCCGCACGCGCTTCCCCCCCTCTCTCTTCCCCCGCTCTCTCTTCCCCCGCTCTGTATTCCCCCGCTCTCTCGTCCCCCGCTCTGTCTTCACCCGCTCTCTCGTCCCCCCTCTCTCTTTACCGCTCTCTCTTCCCCCAGCTTTCTCTACCACCCTCTCTCTTCCCCCGCTCTGTCTTCCCCTGCTCTCTTTTCCCCGTTCTCTCTTCCCCGACTCTCTCTTCCGCGCGCTCTCTTCGCACCGCTCTCTCTTCCCCCTCTCTCTCTTCCCCCGCTCTCTCTTCCCACGCTCTCTCTTCCCCCGCGCTCTCTTCCCCCGAACTCTCTTGACCGCTCTCTCTTCTCTCTGCACTATCTTCCACTGCTTTCTCTTCCCTGGCTCTCTTTCCCGTGCTCGCCTCGTCCCGCTCTCTCTTCCCCGCTCTGTGTTCGCCTCGCGCTCTCTTCCCCCCTGCTCTCTCCCCCACTCTTTACCCTGTTCTCGACCCCGGCTGTATCTTCCCCCGCACTCTCTTCCCCTGCTCTCTCTTCCCCCCTCTCTCTTCCCCGCTCTCTCTACCAGGCTCTCTCTTCCCCCGCTCTCTCTCTTCTCCCCGCTCTCTCTTCTCCCCGCACTCTCTTGACCCACTCTCTGTTTGCCACGCTCTCTTACCCCCTCTCTCTTCCCCGCTCTCTCTTCCCCCGCTCTCTCTTCCCCCGCTCTCTCTTCCCCACTCTCTACCCCGTTCTCTTCCACCGCTCTCTCTTTCCCCGCTCACTCTTTCCATGCTCTATATTCCCCCACCCTCTCTTTTCGCGCTCTCTCTTCCTTTAATCACTCATCCCCCACTCTCTCTCCTCCGTTCTCTCTTTTACACGATCTACCTTCCCCCTTCTCTTTTCCCCCTCTTATCCCCGCTCATTCTTCCCCTGCTCTCTCTTCCCCATTCTCCCTTTCCCCGCTCTCTCTTCCTCCGTGCTCTCTTCCCCCGCTCTCTCTTCCCCCGGTCTCTCTTCCCCCGCTCTCTCTTCCCCCGCTTTCCCTTCCCCCGCACTCTCTTTCCCCGCACTCTCTTTCCCCGCACTCTCTTCCCCCCCGCTCTCTCTTCCCCCAATCTCTCTTCCCCATTCTCTCTTTCCCACGATCTCTCTTCCGCGCTCTCTCTTCCCCCGATCTCTCTCCCCCGTTCTCTCTTTCAGTCGATCTCCCTTCCCCCATCTCTCTTTCCCCCTCTTGCCCCGCTCTCTATTCCCCCGCTCTCTCTTCCCCGTTCTCTCTTCCCAGTTCTCTCTTCTCCCGCACTCTCTTCCCCCACACTCTCTTTTACCGCTCTCTCTTCCTTCGATCTCTCACCCCCACTCTCTCTTCCTCGTTCTCTCTTTCCCACGATATCCCTTCCCCCTTCTCTCTTCCCCCTCTCTTCCCGGCTCTCTCTTCCCCAGCTCTCTCTTCCCCATTCTGCCTTTCCCTTCCCCTGCACTCTCTTCCCCCGCTCTCTCTTTCCCCCCACTCTCTTTCCCCGCATTCTCTTTACCTGCTCTCTCTTTCCCCGCGCTCTCTTCCCCCGCTCTCTCTTCCCCCGCTCTTTCTTCCCCGCTCTCCCTTCCTCGCTCTCTCTTCCCCCCTCTCTCTTTCCCCGCACTCTTTCCCCGCACTCTCTTTCCCTGCACTCTCTTTCCCCACTCTCTCTTCCCCCGCTCTCTCTTCCCCGCTCTCTCTTCCCCGCTCTCTCTTTCCCCGCACTCTTTCCCCGCACTCTCTTTCCCTGCACTCTCTTTCCCCGCTCTCTCTTCCCCCGCTCTCTTCCCCGCTCTATCTTCCCTTGCTCTCTTCCCCCGCTCTCTCTTCCGCTGAACTGTCTTCCCCCACTCTCGCTTCCCCCACTCTCTCTTCCCCCGCACTCTCTTTCCCCTCACTCTCTTTCCCACACTCTCTTTCCAGATCTCGCTTCGCCCCGCTCTCTCTTCTCCACGCTCTCTCTTCCCCCGCTCTCTCTTCCCCCGCTCTATCTTCCCCTGCTCTCTTCCCACACTCTCTCTTCCCCCACT
Organism: Chiloscyllium punctatum; assembly: GCF_047496795.1. Classification (NCBI taxonomy): domain Eukaryota; kingdom Metazoa; phylum Chordata; class Chondrichthyes; order Orectolobiformes; family Hemiscylliidae; genus Chiloscyllium; species Chiloscyllium punctatum. Next base: position 19,306,778 of record NC_092745.1, on the reverse strand, counting down.
CTCTCTTCCACTGCTCTCTCTTCCCCCGCTCTGTCTTCCCCCGCTCTCTCGTCCCCCGCTCTGTCTTCCCCCGCTCTCTCGTCCCCGCGCTCTCTTTACCGCTCTCTCTTCCCCCCGCTCTCTGTTCCACCGCTCTCTCTTCCATCCTTTCTCTCCCCCCGCTCTGTCTTCCCCTGCTCTCTTTCCCCCATTCTCTCTTCCCCGACTCTCTCTTCCGCGCGCTCTCTTCACCCCGCTCTCTCTTCCCCCCTCTCTCTTTCCCCGCTCTCTCTTCCCCCGCGCTCTCTTCCCCCACGGTCTCTTCCCCGAACTCTCTTGACCGCTCTCTCTACTCCCTGCACTATCTTCCACCGCTTTCTCTTCCCCCGCTCTCTTCCCCGTGCTCGCCTCGTCCCGCTATCTCTTCCCTGCTCTGTGTTCGCCCCGCGCTCTCTTCCCCCCTGCTCTCTCCCCCACTCTTTACCCTGTTCTCGACCCCGGCTGTATCTTCCCCCGCTCTCTCTTCCCCTGCTCTCTTCCCCCCTCTCTCTTCCCCGCTCTCTCTTCCCCCGCGCTCTCTTCCCCCGGTCTCTCTTCCCCCACTCTCTACCACGTTCTCTTCCCCCGCCCTCTCTTTTCCCGCTCTGTCTTTCCCCGCTCTATCATCTCCCACTCTCTCTTCCCCCACACTCTCTTTCCCCGCACTCTCTTTCCCCGCAATCTCTTTCCCCGCATTCTCATCCCCCGCTCTCACTTCCCCGCACTCTGTTACCCGCTCTCTCATCCCCCACTCTCTACCCCATTCTCTTCCACCGCTCTCTCCCCGCTCACTCTTTCCACGCTGTATATTCCCCCACCCTCTCTTTTCGCGCTCTCTCTTCCTTTGATCTCTCATCCCCCACTCTCTCTCCTCCATTCTCTCTTTTACACGATCTAACTTCCCCCTTCTCTCTTCCCCCTCTCTTCCCCGCTCTCTTTTCCCCAGCTCTCTCTTCCCCATTCTCCCTTTCCCCGCTCTCTCTTCCCCCGTGCTCTCTTCCCCCGGTCTCTCTTCCCCCGGTCTCTCTTCCCCTGCTCTCTCTTCCCCCGCTTTCCCTTCCCCCGCACTCTCTTTCCCCGCACTCTCTTTCCCCGCACTCTCTTTCCCCGCCCTCTCTTCCCCCGCTCTCTCTTCCCCCGCTCTCGCTTGCCCAACTCTCTCTTTTCCCGCTCTCTCTTTTCCCGCACTCTCTTTCCCCACACTCTCTTTCCCCGCACTCGCTTTCCCCGCTCTCTCTCCCCCCGCTCTGTCTAACCCCGCACTCTCTTCCCCCGCTCTCTCTTCCCCCACTCTCTTCTCCGCTCTCATCCCCACTCTCTCTTCCCCTGCTCTCTTCCTCCGGTATCTCTTCCACCGCTCTCTCATCCCCCACTCTCACTTCCCCGCGCTCTCTTCCCCACTCTCTCTTACCCGCGCTCTCTTTCCCCGCTCTCTCTTCCCCCGCGCTCTCTTCCCCCGCTCTCTTCCCCACATGCTCTTCCCCTGCTCTCTTCCCCCGCTCTCTCTTTCCACTCACTGTCTTTCCCCGCACTCTCTTTCCCTGCACTGTCTTTCCCTGCACTCTCTTTCCCCGCTCTCTCTTCCTCCGCACTCTCTTTCCACTCACTGTCTTTCCCCGCACTCTCTTTCCCTGCACTGTCTTTCCCTGCACTCTCTTTCCCCTGCTCTCTTCCCCCGTTCTCTCTTTCCACTCACTGTCTTTCCCCGCACTCTCTTTCCCTGCACTGTCTTTACCTGCACTCTCTTTCCCCGCTCTCTCTTCCCCCGCGCTCTCTTCCCCCGCTCTCTCTTCCTCCAGTCTCTACCCCGTTCCGTTCCCTGGCTCTCTCTTCCCTGGTCTCTCTTCCCCCGCTCTCTACCCCGTTCTCTTCCCCGCTCTCTTTTCCTTCGCTCTCTCTTCCCCTTCTCTCTCTTCCCCCGCTCTCTCTTCAACCAATCTCTCCTCCCCCGTTCTCACTTACCCCGCTCTCTCTTTCCACGCGTTCTCTTCGCCCTCTCTTCCCCACTCTCTCTTTCCCCGTTCTCTCTTCCCCGTTCTCTCTTCCCCTGCTCTCTCTTCCCCCCTCTCTCTTCCCCGCACTCTCTTTCCCCGCACTCTCTTCCCCCCTCTCTCTTCCCCGCTCTCTCTTCCCCCGCTCTGTCTTCCCCCGCTCTCTCGTCCCCCGCTCTGTCTACCCCGCTCTCTCGTCCCCCCTCTCTCTTTACCGCTCTCTCTTCCCCCAGCTCTCTCTACCACCCTCTCTCTTCCCCCGCTCTGTCTTTCCCTGCTCTCTTTCCCCCGTTCTCTCTTCCCCGACTCTCTCTTCCGCGCGCTCTCTTCGCCCCGCTCTCCCTTCCCCCGCTCTCTCTTCCCCGCGCTCTCTTCCCCCGAACTCTCTTGACCGCTCTCTCTTCTCACTGCACTATCTTCCACCGCTTTCTCTTCCCCCGCTCTCTTCCCTGTGCTCGCCTCGTCCCGCTCTCTCTTCCCCGCTCTGTGTTCGCCCCGCGCTCTCTTCCCCCCTGCTCTCTCCCCCACTCTATACCCTGTTCTCGACCCCGGCTGTATCTTCCCCCGCACTCTCTTCCCCTGCTCTCTCTTCCCCCTCTCTCTTCCCCGCTCTCTCTACCACGCTCTCTCTTCCCCCGCTCTCTCTCTTCTCCTCGCTCTCTCTACTCCCCGCACTCTCTTGACCCGCTCTCTGTTTGCCACGCTCTCTTACCCCTCTCTCTTCCCCGCTCTCTCTTCCCCCGCCCTCTCTTCCCCCGCTCTCTCTTCCCCCACTCTCTCCCCCATTCTCTTCCACCGCTCTCTCTTTCCCCGCTCACTCTTTCCATGCTCTATACTCCCCCACCCTCTCTTTTCGCGCTCTCTCTTCCTTTGATCACTCATCCCCCACTCTCTCTCCTCCGTTCTCTCTTTTACACGATCTACCTTCCCCCTTCTCTCTTCCCCCTCTCTTCCCCGCTCTCACTTCCCCAGCTCTCTCTTCCCCACTCTCCCTTTCCCCGCTCTCTCTTCCCCCGTGCTCTCTTCCCCCGCTCTCTCTTCCCCCGGTCTGTCTTCCCCCGCTCTCTCTTCCCCCGCTTTCCCTTCCCCCGCACTCTCTTTCCCCGCACTCTCCTTCCCCGCACTCTCTTTCCCCGCCCTCTCTTCCCCCGCTCTCTCTTCCCCGCTCTCGCTTGCCCCACTCTCTCTTTTCCCGCTCTCTCTTTTCCCGCACTCTCTTTCCCCACACTCTCTTTCCCCGCACTCGCTTTCCCCGCTCTCTCTCCCCCCGCTCTGTCTCCCGCCGCTCTGTCTAACCCCGCACTCTCTTCCCGCACTCTCTCTTCCCCCACTCTCTTCCCCGCTCTCATCCCCCCTCTCTCTTCCCCTGCTCTCTTCCCCCGGTCTCTCTTCCTCCGCTCTCTCTTCCTCCGGTCTCTATTCCCCCGCTCTCTCTAACACCGCACTCTCTTCCCCCGCTCTCTCTTCCCCCGCTCTCTTCCCTGCTCTCATCCCCGCTCTCTCTTCCCCTGCTCTCTTCCCCCGCTCTCTTTCCCCGCTCTCTCCTCCCCCGCTCTCTCTTCTCCGCGCTCTCTTCCCAACTTTCTCCTCCCCCGTTCTCACTTCCCCCGCTCTCTCTTTCCACGCGGTCTCTTCACCCTCTCTTCCCCACTCTCTCTTTCCCCGTTCTCTCTTCCCCGTTCTCTCTTCCCCTGCTCTCTCTTCCCCCCTCTCTCTTCTCCGCTCTCTCATCCCCTGCTCTCTCTTCCCCCGCTCTCTCTTTCACCCGTTCTCTCTTACCCTTCTCTCTCTTCCCCTGCTGTCTCTTCCCCCGCTCTCCTTCCCCGTTCTCTCTTCCCCTGCTCTCTCTTCCCCCGTTCTCGCTTTCCCCCGTTCTCTCTTCCCCGACTCTCTCTTCCCCCTCTCTCTCTTCCCCCGCTCTCTCTTCCCCCGCTCTCTCTTCCCCCACGCTCTCTTCCCCCGAACTCTCTTTACCGCGCTCTCTTCCCCCAGCTCTCTCTACCACCCTCTCTCTTTCCCCGCTCTGTCTTCCCCTGCTCTCTTTCCCCCGTTCTCTCTTCCCCGACTCTCTCTTCCGCGCACTCTCTTCGCCCCTCTCTCTCTTCCCCCGCTCTCTTCCCCGTGCTCGCCTCGTCCCGCTCTCTCTTCCCGCTCTGTTCTCTACCCCGGCTGTATCTTCCCCCGCACTCTCTTCCCCTGCTCTCTCTTCCCCCTCTCTCTTCCCCGCTCTCTCTACCACGTTCTCTCTTCCCCCGCTCTCTCTCTTCTCCCCGCTCTCTCTTCTCCCCGCACTCTCTTGACCCGCTCTCTGTTTGCCACGCTCTCTTACCCCCTGTCTCTTCCCCGCTCTCTCTTCCCCCGCTCTCTCTTCCCCCGCTCTCTCTTCCCCCACTCTCTACCCCGTTCTCTTCCACCGCTCTCTCTTCCCCCGCTCTCTCTTTCCCCGCTCACTCTTTCCATGCTCTATATTCCCCCACCCTCTCTTTTCGCGCTCTCTCTTCCTTTGATCACTCATCCCCCACTCTCTCCTCCGTTCTCTCTTTTACACGATCTACCTTCCCCCTTCTCTCTTCCCCCTCTCTTCCCCGCTCTCTCTTCCCCAGCTCTCTCTTCCCCATTCTCCCTTTCCTCGCTCTCTCTTCCCCCGTGGTCTCTTCCCCCGCTTTCTCTTCCCCCGGTCTCTCTTCCCCCGCTCTCTCTTCCCCCGCTTTCCCTTTCCCCGCACTCTCTTTCCCGGCACTCTCTTTCCCCGCACTCTCTTTCCCGGCCCTCTCTTCCCCGCTCTCGCTTGCCCAACTCTCTCTTTTCCCGCTCTCTCTTTTCCCGCACTCTCTTTCCCCACACTCTCTTTCCCCGCACTCGCTTTCCCCGCTCTCTCTCCCGCCGCTCTGTCTAACCCCGCACTCTCTTCCCCCGCTCTCTCGTCCCCCACTCTCTTCCCCGCTCTCATCCCCACTCTCTCTTCCCCTGCTCACTTCCTCCGCTCTCTCTTCCCCCCGCTCTCTCTTCCCCGCTCTCTCTTCCCTGCTCTCTCTCCCCCCGCTCTCTCTAACACCGCACTCTCTTCCCCCGCTCTCTCTTCCCCCGCTCTCTTCCCCGCTCTCATCGCCGCTCTCTCTTCCCCTGCTCTCTTCCCCAGGTCTCTCTTCCTCCGCTCTCTCTTCCCCTGCTCTCTCTTTCCCTGGTCTCTCCTCCCCGCTCTCTCTTCTCCGCGCTCTCTTCCCAACTCTCTCCTCCCCCGTTCTCACTTACCCCGCTCTCTCTTTCCACGCGTTCTCTTCGCCCTCTCTTCCCCACTCTCTATTTCCCCATTCTCTCTTCCCCGTTCTCTCTTCCCCTGCTCTCTCTTTCCCCCCTCTCTCTTCTCCGCTCTCTCATCCCCTGCTCTCTCTTCCCCCGCTCTCTCGTCCCCCGCTCTGTCTACCCAGCTCTCTCTACCAACCTCTCTCTTCCCCCGCTCTGTCTTCCACTGCTCTCTTTCCCCCGTTCTCTCTTCCCCGACTCTCTCTTCCGCGCGCTCTCTTCGCCCCGCTCTCCCTTCCCCCGCTCTCTCTTCCCCCGCGCTCTCTTCCCCCGAACTCTCTTGACCGCTCTCTCTTCTCACTGCACTATCTTCCACCGCTTTCTCTTCCCCCGCTCTCTTCCCCGTGCTCGCCTCGTCCCACTCTCTCTTCCCGCTCTGTGTTCGCCCCGCGCTCTCTTCCCCCCTGCTCTCTCCCCCACTCTTTACCCTGTTCTCGACCCCGGCTGGATCTTCCCCCGCTCTCTCTTCCCCTGCTCTCTCTTCCCCCTCTCTCTTCCCCGCTCTCTCTACCACGCTCTCTCTTCCCCCGCTCTCTCTCTTCTCCCCGCACTCTCTTGACCCGCTCTCTGTTTGCCACGCTCTCTTACCCCTCTCTCTTCCCCGCTCTCTCGTCCCCCGCCCTCTCTTCCCCCGCTCTCTCTTCCCCCACTCTCTACCCCGTTCTCTTCCACCGCTCTCTCTTTCCCCGCTCACTCTTTCCATGCTCTATATTCCCCCACCCTCTCTTTTCGCGCTCTCTCTTCCTTTGATCACTCATCCTCCACTCTCTCTCCTCCGTTCTCTCTTTTACACGATCTACCTTCCCCCTTCTCTCTTCCCCCTCTCTACCCCGCTCTCTCTTCCCCAGCTCTCTCTTCCCCACTCTCCCTTTCCCCGCTCTCTCTGCCGCCGTGCTCTCTTCCCCCGCTCTCTCTTCCCCCGGTCTGTCTTCCCCCGCTCTCTCTTCCCCCGATTTCCCTTCCCCCGCACTCTCTTTCCCCGCACCCTCCTTCCCCGCACTCTCTTTCCCCGCCCTCTCTTCTCCCGCTCTCTCTTCCCCGCTCTCTCTTCCCCCACTCTCTTCCCCGCTCTCATCCCCCCTCTCTCTTCCCCTGGTCTCTTCCCCCGGTCTCTCTTCCTCCGCTCTCTCTTCCTCCGCTCTCTCTTCCCCCGCTCTCTCTTCCACGCTCTCTCTTCCCTGCTCTCTCTCCCCCGCTCTCTCTAACACCGCACTCTCTTCCCCCGCTCTCTCTTCCCCCGCTCTCTTCCCTGCTCTCATCCCCGCTCTCTCTTCCCCTGCTCTCTTCCCCCTCTCTCTTTCCCCGCTCTCTCCTCCCCCGCTCTCTCTTCTCCGCGCTCTCTTCCCAACTCTCTCCTCCCCCGTTCTCACTTCCCCCGCTCTCTCTTTCCACGCGGTCTCTTCGCCCTCTCTTCCCAAACTCTCTTTCCCCGTTCTCTCTTCCCCGTTCTCTCTTCCCCTGCTCTCTCTTCCCCGACTCTGCCTTCCCCGGTCTCTCTTCCCCTGCTCTCTCATCCCCTGCTCTCTCTTTCCCCCCTCTCTCTTCCCCGCACTCTCTTTCCCCGCATTCTCTTCCCCCACTCTCTATTCCCCCGCTCTCTCTTCCCCCGCTCTGTCTTCCCCCGCTCTCTCGTCCCCGCTCTGTCTTCCCCCCGCTCTCTCATCCCCCCTCTCTCATTACCGCTCTCTCTTCCCCCAGCTCTCTCTACCACCCTCTCTCTTCCCCCGCTCTGTCTTCCCCTGCTCTCTTTCCCCCGTTCTCTCTTCCCCGACTCTGCCTTCCCCGGTCTCTCTTCCCCTGCTCTCTCATCCCCTGCTCTCTCTTTCCCCCCTCTCTCTTCCCCGCACTCTCTTTCCCCGCATTCTCTTCCCCCACTCTCTCTTCCCCCGCTCTCTCTTCCCCCGCTCTGTCTTCCCCCGCTCTCTCGTCCCCCGCTCTGTCTTCCCCCGCTCTCTCATCCCCACTCTCTCATTACCGCTCTCTCTTCCCCCAGCTCTCTCTACCACCCTCTCTCTTCCCCCGCTCTGTCTTCCCCTGCTCTCTTTCCCCCGTTCTCTCTTCCCCGACTCTCTCTTCCGTGCGCTCTCTTCGCCCCGCTCTCTCTTCCCCCGCTCTCTCTTCCCCGCTCTCTCTTCCCCCGCTCTCTCTTCCCCCACGCTCTCTTCCCCCGAACTCTCTTTACCGCTCTCTCTTCCCCCAGCTCTCCCTACCACCCACTCACTTTCCCGCTCTGTCTTCCCCTGCTCTCTTTCCCCCGTTCTCTCTTCCCCGACTCTCTCTTCCGCGCACTCTCTTCGCCCCTCTCTCTCTTCCCCCGCTCTCTTCCCCGTGCTCGCCTCGTCCCGCTCTCTCTTCCCGCTCTGTTCTCTACCCCGGCTGTATCTTCCCCCGCTCTCTCTTCCCCTGCTCTCTCTTCCCCCTCTCTCTTCCCCGCTCTCTCTACCACGCTCTCTCTTCCCCCGCTCTCTCTCTTCTCCCCGCTCTCTCTTCCCCTGCTCTCTCTTCCCCCGTTCTCTCTTTCCCCCGTTCTCTCTTCCCCGACTCTCTCTTCCCCCTCTCTCTCTTCCCCCGCTCTCTCTTCCCCCGCTCTCTTCCCCCACGCTCTCTTCCCCCGAACTCTCTTTACCGCTCTCTCTTCCCCCAGCTCTCTCTACCACCCTCTCTCTTTCCCCGCTCTGTCTTCCCCTGCTCTCTTTCCCCCGTTCTCTCTTCCCCGACTCTCTCTTCCGCGCACTCTCTTCGCCCCTCTCTCTCTTCCCCCGCTCTCTTCCCCGTGCTCGCCTCGTCCCGCTCTCTCTTCCCGCTGTGTTCTCTACCCCGGCTGTATCTTCCCCCGCTCTCTCTTCCCCTGCTCTCTCTTCCCACTCTCTCTTCCCCGCTCTCTCTACCACGCTCTCTCTTCCCCCGCTCTCTCTCTTCTCCCCGCTCTCTCTTCTCCCCGCACTCTCTTGACCCGCTCTCTGTTTGCCACGCTCTCTTACCCCCTGTCTCTTCCCCGCTCTCTCTTCCCCCGCTCTCTCTTCCCCCGCTCTCTCTTCCCCCACTCTCTACCCCGTTCTCTTCCACCGCTCTCTCTTCCCCCGCTCTCTCTTTCCCCGCTCACTCTTTCCATGCTCTATATTCCCCCACCCTCTCTTTTCGCGCTCTCTCTTCCTTTGATCACTCATCCCCCACTCTCTCCTCCGTTCTCTCTTTTACACGATCTACCTTCCCCCTTCTCTCTTCCCCCTCTCTTCCCCGCTCTCTCTTCCCCAGCTCTCTCTTCCCCATTCTCCCTTTCCTCGCTCTCTCTTCCCCCGTGGTCTCTTCCCCCGCTTTCTCTTCCCCCGGTCTCTCTTCCCCCGCTCTCTCTTCCCCCGCTTTCCCTTTCCCCGCACTCTCTTTCCCGGCACTCTCTTTCCCCGCACTCTCTTTCCCGGCCCTCTCTTCCCCGCTCTCGCTTGCCCAACTCTCTCTTTTCCCGCTCTCTCTTTTCCCGCACTCTCTTTCCCCACACTCTCTTTCCCCGCACTCGCTTTCCCCGCTCTCTCTCCCGCCGCTCTGTCTAACCCCGCACTCTCTTCCCCCGCTCTCTCGTCCCCCACTCTCTTCCCCGCTCTCATCCCCACTCTCTCTTCCCCTGCTCACTTCCTCCGCTCTCTCTTCCCCCGCTCTCTCTTCCCCGCTCTCTCTTCCCTGCTCTCTCTCCCCCCGCTCTCTCTAACACCGCACTCTCTTCCCCCGCTCTCTCTTCCCCCGCTCTCTTCCCCGCTCTCATCGCCGCTCTCTCTTCCCCTGCTCTCTTCCCCAGGTCTCTCTTCCTCCGCTCCCTCTTCCCCTGCTCTCTCTTTCCCTGGTCTCTCCTCCCCGCTCTCTCTTCTCCGCGCTCTCTTCCCAACTCTCTCCTCCCCCGTTCTCACTTACCCCGCTCTCTCTTTCCACGCGTTCTCTTCGCCCTCTCTTCCCCACTCTCTATTTCCCCATTCTCTCTTCCCCGTTCTCTCTTCCCCTGCTCTCTCTTTCCCCCTCTCTCTTCTCCGCTCTCTCATCCCCTGCTCTCTCTTCCCCCGCTCTCTCGTCCCCCGCTCTGTCTACCCAGCTCTCTCTACCAACCTCTCTCTTCCCCCGCTCTGTCTTCCACTGCTCTCTTTCCCCCGTTCTCTCTTCCCCGACTCTCTCTTCCGCGCGCTCTCTTCGCCCCGCTCTCCCTTCCCCCGCTCTCTCTTCCCCCGCGCTCTCTTCCCCCGAACTCTCTTGACCGCTCTCTCTTCTCACTGCACTATCTTCCACCGCTTTCTCTTCCCCCGCTCTCTTCCCCGTGCTCGCCTCGTCCCACTCTCTCTTCCCCGCTCTGTGTTCGCTCCGCGCTCTCTTCCCCCCTGCTCTCTCCCCCACTCTTTACCCTGTTCTCGACCCCGGCTGGATCTTCCCCCGCTCTCTCTTCCCCTGCTCTCTCTTCCCCCTCTCTCTTCCCCGCTCTCTCTACCATGCTCTCTCTTCCCCCGCTCTCTCTCTTCTCCCCGCACTCTCTTGACCCGCTCTCTGTTTGCCACGCTCTCTTACCCCTCTCTCTTCCCCGCTCTCTCGTCCCCCGCCCTCTCTTCCCCCGCTCTCTCTTCCCCCACTCTCTACCCCGTTCTCTTCCACCGCTCTCTCTTTCCCCGCTCACTCTTTCCATGCTCTATATTCCCCCACCCTCTCTTTTCGCGCTCTCTCTTCCTTTGATCACTCATCCTCCACTCTCTCTCCTCCGTTCTCTCTTTTACACGATCTACCTTCCCCCTTCTCTCTTCCCCCTCTCTTCCCCGCTCTCTCTTCCCCAGCTCTCTCTTCCCCACTCTCCCTTTCCCCGCTCTCTCTGCCGCCGTGCTCTCTTCCCCCGCTCTCTCTTCCCCCGGTCTGTCTTCCCCCGCTCTCTCTTCCCCCGATTTCCCTTCCCCCGCACTCTCTTTCCCCGCACCCTCCTTCCCCGCACTCTCTTTCCCCGCCCTCTCTTCTCCCGCTCTCTCTTCCCCGCTCTCTCTTCCCCCACTCTCTTCCCCGCTCTCATCCCCCCTCTCTCTTCCCCTGGTCTCTTCCCCCGGTCTCTCTTCCTCCGCTCTCTCTTCCTCCGCTCTCTCTTCCCCCGCTCTCTCTTCCACGCTCTCTCTTCCCTGCTCTCTCTCCCCCGCTCTCTCTAACACCGCACTCTCTTCCCCCGCTCTCTCTTCCCCCGCTCTCTTCCCTGCTCTCATCCCCGCTCTCTCTTCCCCTGCTCTCTTCCCCCTCTCTCTTTCCCCGCTCTCTCCTCCCCCGCTCTCTCTTCTCCGCGCTCTCTTCCCAACTCTCTCCTCCCCCGTTCTCACTTCCCCCGCTCTCTCTTTCCACGCGGTCTCTTCGCCCTCTCTTCCCCAAACTCTCTTTCCCCGTTCTCTCTTCCCCGTTCTCTCTTCCCCTGCTCTCTCTTCCCCCCTCTCTCTTCTCCGCTCTCTCATCCCCTGCTCTCTCTTCCCCCGCTCTCTCTTTCACCCGTTCTCTCTTACCCTTCTCTCTCTACAACTGCTGTCTCTTCCCCCGCTCTCTCTTCCCCGCTCTCTCTTCCCCTGCTCTCTCTTCCCCTGCTCTCTTCCCCCGTTCTCTCTTCCCCGACTCTCTCTTCCCCGACTCTGCCTTCCCCGGTCTCTCTTCCCCTGCTCTCTCATCCCCTGCTCTCTCTTTCCCCCCTCTCTCTTCCCCGCACTCTCTTTCCCCGCATTCTCTTCCCCCACTCTCTCTTCCCCCGCTCTCTCTTCCCCCGCTCTGTCTTCCCCCGCTCTCTCGTCCCCCGCTCTGTCTTCCCCCGCTCTCTCATCCCCCCTCTCTCATTACCGCTCTCTCTTCCCCCAGCTCTCTCTACCACCCTCTCTCTTCCCCCGCTCTGTCTTCCCCTGCTCTCTTTCCCCCGTTCTCTCTTCCCCGACTCTCTCTTCCGCGCGCTCTCTTCGCCCCGCTCTCTCTTCCCCCGCTCTCTCTTCCCCCGCTCTCTCTTCCCCCGCTCTCTCTTCCCCCACGCTCTCTTCCCCCGAACTCTCTTTACCGCTCTCTCTTCCCCCAGCTCTCTCTACCACCCACTCTCTTTCCCGCTCTGTCTTCCCCTGCTCTCTTTCCCCCGTTCTCTCTTCCCCGACTCTCTCTTCCGCGCACTCTCTTCGCCCCTCTCTCTCTTCCCCCGCTCTCTTCCCCGTGCTCGCCTCGTCCCGCTCTCTCTTCCCGCTCTGTTCTCTACCCCGGCTGTATCTTCCCCCGCTCTCTCTTCCCCTGCTCTCTCTTCCCCCTCTCTCTTCCCCGCTCTCTCTACCACGCTCTCTCTTCCCCCGCTCTCTCTCTTCTCCCCGCTCTCTCTTCCCCTGCTCTCTCTTCCCCCGTTCTCTCTTTCCCCCGTTCTCTCTTCCCCGACTCTCTCTTCCCCCTCTCTCTCCTCCCCCGCTCTCTCTTCTCCGCGCTCTCTTCCCAACTCTCTCCTCCCCCGTTCTCACTTCCCCCGCTCTCTCTTTCCACGCGGTCTCTTCGCCCTCTCTTCCCCAAACTCTCTTTCCCCGTTCTCTCTTCCCCGTTCTCTCTTCCCCTGCTCTCTCTTCCCCCCTCTCTCTTCTCCGCTCTCTCATCCCCTGCTCTCTCTTCCCCCGCTCTCTCTTTCACCCGTTCTCTCTTACCCTTCTCTCTCTACAACTGCTGTCTCTTCCCCCGCTCTCTCTTCCCCGCTCTCTCTTCCCCTGCTCTCTCTTCCCCTGCTCTCTTCCCCCGTTCTCTCTTCCCCGACTCTCTCTTCCCCGACTCTGCCTTCCCCGGTCTCTCTTCCCCTGCTCTCTCATCCCCTGCTCTCTCTTTCCCCCCTCTCTCTTCCCCGCACTCTCTTTCCCCGCATTCTCTTCCCCCACTCTCTCTTCCCCCGCTCTCTCTTCCCCCGCTCTGTCTTCCCCCGCTCTCTCGTCCCCCGCTCTGTCTTCCCCCGCTCTCTCATCCCCCCTCTCTCATTACCGCTCTCTCTTCCCCCAGCTCTCTCTACCACCCTCTCTCTTCCCCCGCTCTGTCTTCCCCTGCTCTCTTTCCCCCGTTCTCTCTTCCCCGACTCTCTCTTCCGCGCGCTCTCTTCGCCCCGCTCTCTCTTCCCCCGCTCTCTCTTCCCCCGCTCTCTCTTCCCCCGCTCTCTCTTCCCCCACGCTCTCTTCCCCCGAACTCTCTTTACCGCTCTCTCTTCCCCCAGCTCTCTCTACCACCCACTCTCTTTCCCGCTCTGTCTTCCCCTGCTCTCTTTCCCCCGTTCTCTCTTCCCCGACTCTCTCTTCCGCGCACTCTCTTCGCCCCTCTCTCTCTTCCCCCGCTCTCTTCCCCGTGCTCGCCTCGTCCCGCTCTCTCTTCCCGCTCTGTTCTCTACCCCGGCTGTATCTTCCCCCGCTCTCTCTTCCCCTGCTCTCTCTTCCCCCTCTCTCTTCCCCGCTCTCTCTACCACGCTCTCTCTTCCCCCGCTCTCTCTCTTCTCCCCGCTCTCTCTTCCCCTGCTCTCTCTTCCCCCGTTCTCTCTTTCCCCCGTTCTCTCTTCCCCGACTCTCTCTTCCCCCTCTCTCTCTTCCCCCGCTCTCTCTTCCCCCGCTCTCTCTTCCCCCACGCTCTCTTCCCCCGAACTCTCTTTACCGCTCTCTCTTCCCCCAGCTCTCTCTACCACCCTCTCTCTTTCCCCGCTCTGTCTTCCCCTGCTCTCTTTCCCCCGTTCTCTCTTCCCCGACTCTCTCTTCCGCGCACTCTCTTCGCCCCTCTCTCTCTTCCCCCGCTCTCTTCCCCGTGCTCGCCTCGTCCCGCTCTCTCTTCCCGCTCTGTTCTCTACCCCGGCTGTATCTTCCCCCGCTCTCTCTTCCCCTGCTCTCTCTTCCCCCTCTCTCTTCCCCGCTCTCTCTACCACGCTCTCTCTTCCCCCGCTCTCTCTCTTCTCCCCGCTCTCTCTTCTCCCCGCACTCTCTTGACCCGCTCTCTGTTTGCCACGCTCTCTTACCCCCTGTCTCTTCCCCGCTCTCTCTTCCCCCGCTCTCTCTTCCCCCGCTCTCTCTTCCCCCACTCTCTACCCCGTTCTCTTCCACCGCTCTCTCTTTCCCCGCTCACTCTTTCCATGCTCTATATTCCCCCACCCTCTCTTTTCGCGCTCTCTCTTCCTTTGATCACTCATCCCCCACTCTCTCCTCCATTCTCTCTTTTACACGATCTACCTTCCCCCTTCTCTCTTCCCCCTCTCTTCCCCGCTCTCTCTTCCCCAGCTCTCTCTTCCCCATTCTCCCTTTCCCCGCTCTCTCTTCCCCCGTGGTCTCTACCCCCGCTCTCTCTTCCCCCGGTCTCTCTTCCCCCGCTCTCTCTTCCCCCGCTTTCCCTTTCCCCGCACTCTCTTTCCCGGCACTCTCTTTCCCCGCACTCTCTTTCCCCGCCCTCTCTTCCCCTGCTCTCTCTTCCCCGCTCTCGCTTGCCCAACTCTCTCTTTTCCCGCTCTCTCTTTTCCCGCACTCTCTTTCCCCACACTCTCTTTCCCCGCACTCGCTTTCCCCGCTCTCACTCCCGCCGCTCTGTCTAACCCCGCACTCTCTTCCCCACTCTCTCTTCCCCCACTCTCTTCCCCGCTCTCATCCCCACTCTCTCTTCCCCTGCTCTCTTCCTCCGCTCTCTCTTCCCCCGCTCTCTCTTCCCCACTCTCTCTTCCCTGCTCTCTCTCCCCCCGCTCTCTCTAACACCGCACTCTCTTCCCCCGCTCTCTCTTCCCCCGCTCTCTTCCCCGCTCTCATCCCCGCTCTCTCTTCCCCTGCTCTCTTCCCCCGGTCTCTCTTCATCCGCTCTGTCTTCCCCCGCTCTCTCTTTCCCTGGTCTCTCCTCCCCCGCTCTCTCTTCTCCGCGCTCTCTTCCCAACTCTCTCCTCCCCCGTTCTCACTTCCCCCGCTCTCTCTTTCCACGCGTTCTCTTCGCCCTCTCTTCCCCACTCTCTCTTTCCCCGTTCTCTCTTCCCCGTTCTCTCTTCCCCTGCTCTCTCTTCCCCCCTCTCTCTTCTCCGCTCTCTCATCCCCTGCTCTCTCTTCCCCGCTCTCTCTTCCCCTGCTCTCTCTTCCCCCGTTCTCTCTTTCCCCGTTCTCTCTTCCCCGTCACTCTCTTCTCCGACTCTGCCTTCCCCGCTCTCTCTTCCCCTGCTCTCTCTTCCCCTGCTCTCTCTTTCCCCCCTCTCTCTTCCCCGCACTCTCTTTCCCTGCACTCTCTTCCCCCACTCTCTCTTCCCCCGCTCTCTCTTCCCCCGCTCTGTCTTCCCCCGCTCTCTCGTCCCCCCTCTCTCTTTACCGCTCTCTCTTCCCCCAGCTCTCTCTACCACCCTCTCTCTTCCCCCGCTCTGTCTTCCCCGCTCTCTTTCCCCCATTCTCTATTCCCCGACTCTCTCTTCCGCGCGCTCTCTTCGCCCCTCTCTCTCTTCCCCTTCTCTCTCTTCCCCCGCTCTCTCTTCCCCGCTCTCTCTTCCCCCGCGCTCTCTTCCCCGAACTCTCTTGACCGCGCGCTCTTCTCACTGCACTATCTTCCACCGCTTTCTCTTCCCCCGCTCTCTTCCCCGTGCTCGCCTCGTCCCGCTCTCTCTTCCCCGCTCTGTGTTCGCCCCGCGCTCTCTTCCCCCCTGCTCTCTCCCCCACTCTTTACCCTGTTCTCTATCCCGGCTGTATCTTCCCCCGCCCTCTCTTCCCCTGCTCTCTCTTCACCCCTCTCTCTTCCCCGCTCTCTCTACCAGACTCTCTCTTCACCCGCTCTCTCTCTTCTCCCCGCTCTCTCTTCTCCCCGCACTCTCTTGACCCGCTCTCTGTTTGCCACGCTCTCTTACCCCCTCTCTCTTCCCCGCTCTCTCTTCCCCCAGCTCTCTCTACCACCCTCTCTCTTTCCCCGCTCTGTCTTCCCCTGCTCTCTTTCCCCCGTTCTCTCTTCCCCGACTCTCTCTTCCGCGCACTCTCTTCGCCCCTCTCTCTCTTCCCCCGCTCTCTTCCCCGTGCTCGCCTCGTCCTGCTCTCTCTTCCCGCTCTGTTCTCTACCCCGGCTGTATCTTCCCCAGCTCTCTCTTCCCCTGCTCTCTCTTCCCCCTGTCTCTTCCCCACTCTCTCTACCACGCTCTCTCTTCCCCCGCTCTCTCTCTTCTCCCCGCTCTCTCTTCTCCCCGCACTCTCTTGACCCGCTCTCTGTTTGCCACGCTCTCTTACCCCCTGTCTCTTCCCCACTCTCTCTTCCCCCGCTCTCTCTTCCCCCGCTCTCTCTTTCCCTGGTCTCTCCTCCCCCGCTCTCTCTTCTCCGCGCTCTCTTCCCAACTCTCTCCTCCCCCGTTCTCACTTCCCCCGCTCTCTCTTTCCACGCGTTCTCTTCGCCCTCTCTTCCCCACTCTCTCTTTCTCCGTTCTCTCTTCCCCTTTCTCTCTTCCCCTGCTCTCTCTTCCCTCCTCTCCCTTCTCCGCTCTCTCATCCCCTGCTCTCTGTTCCCCCGCTCTCTCTTTCAAGCGTTCTCTCTTACCCTTCTCTCTCTTCCCCGCTCTCTCTTCCCCCGCTCTCTCTTCCCCGCTCTCTCTTCCCCTGCTCTCTCTTCCCCCGTTCTCTCTTTCCCCGTTCTCTCTTCCCCGACTCTCTCTTCCCCGACTCTGCCTTCCCCGCTCTCTCTTCCCCTGCTCTCTCTTCCCCTGCTCTCTCTTTCCCCCCCTCTCTCTTCCCCGCACTCTCTTTCTCCGCACTCTCTTCCCCCACACTCTCTTCCCCCGCTCTCTCTTCCCCCGTGGTCTCTACCCCCGCTCTCTCTTCCCCCGGTCTCTCTTCCCCCGCTCTCTCTTCCCCCGCTTTCCCTTTCCCCGCACTCTCTTTCCCGGCACTCTCTTTCCCCGCACTCTCTTTCCCCGCCCTCTCTTCCCCTGCTCTCTCTTCCCCGCTCTCGCTTGCCCAACTCTCTCTTTTCCCGCTCTCTCTTTTCCCGCACTCTCTTTCCCCACACTCTCTTTCCCCGCACTCGCTTTCCCCGCTCTCACTCCCGCCGCTCTGTCTAACCCCGCACTCTCTTCCCCACTCTCTCTTCCCCCACTCTCTTCCCCGCTCTCATCCCCACTCTCTCTTCCCCTGCTCTCTTCCTCCGCTCTCTCTTCCCCCGCTCTCTCTTCCCCACTCTCTCTTCCCTGCTCTCTCTCCCCCCGCTCTCTCTAACACCGCACTCTCTTCCCCCGCTCTCTCTTCCCCCGCTCTCTTCCCCGCTCTCATCCCCGCTCTCTCTTCCCCTGCTCTCTTCCCCCGGTCTCTCTTCCTCCGCTCTGTCTTCCCCCGCTCTCTCTTTCCCTGGTCTCTCCTCCCCCGCTCTCTCTTCTCCGCGCTCTCTTCCCAACTCTCTCCTCCCCCGTTCTCACTTCCCCCGCTCTCTCTTTCCACGCGTTCTCTTCGCCCTCTCTTCCCCACTCTCTCTTTCCCCGTTCTCTCTTCCCCATTCTCTCTTCCCCTGCTCTCTCTTCCCCCCTCTCTCTTCTCCGCTCTCTCATCCCCTGCTCTCTCTTCCCCGCTCTCTCTTCCCCTGCTCTCTCTTCCCCCGTTCTCTCTTTCCCCGTTCTCTCTTCCCCGTCACTCTCTTCTCCGACTCTGCCTTCCCCGCTCTCTCTTCCCCTGCTCTCTCTTCCCCTGCTCTCTCTTTCCCCCCTCTCTCTTCCCCGCACTCTCTTTCCCTGCACTCTCTTCCCCCACTCTCTCTTCCCCCGCTCTCTCTTCCCCCGCTCTGTCTTCCCCCGCTCTCTCGTCCCCCCTCTCTCTTTACCGCTCTCTCTTCCCCCAGCTCTCTCTACCACCCTCTCTCTTCCCCCGCTCTGTCTTCCCCGCTCTCTTTCCCCCATTCTCTCTTCCCCGACTCTCTCTTCCGCGCGCTCTCTTCGCCCCGCTCTCTCTTCCCCTTCTCTCTCTTCCCCTGCTCTCTCTTCCCCGCTCTCTCTTCCCCCGCGCTCTCTTCCCCCGAACTCTCTTGACCGCGCGCTCTTCTCACTGCATTATCTTCCACCGCTTTCTCTTCCCCCGCTCTCTTCCCCGTGCTCGCCTCGTCCCGCTCTCTCTTCCCCGCTCTGTGTTCGCCCCGCGCTCTCTTCCCCCCTGCTCTCTCCCCCACTCTTTACCCTGTTCTCTATCCCGGCTGTATCTTCCCCCGCCCTCTCTTCCCCTGCTCTCTCTTCACCCCTCTCTCTTCCCCGCTCTCTCTACCAGACTCTCTCTTCACCCGCTCTCTCTCTTCTCCCCGCTCTCTCTTCTCCCCGCACTCTCTTGACCCGCTCTCTGTTTGCCACGCTCTCTTACCCCCTCTCTCTTCCCCGCTCTCTCTTCCCCCAGCTCTCTCTACCACCCTCTCTCTTTCCCCGCTCTGTCTTCCCCTGCTCTCTTTCCCCCGTTCTCTCTTCCCCGACTCTCTCTTCCGCGCACTCTCTTCGCCCCTCTCTCTCTTCCCCCGCTCTCTTCCCCGTGCTCGCCTCGTCCCGCTCTCTCTTCCCGCTCTGTTCTCTACCCCGGCTGTATCTTCCCCAGCTCTCTCTTCCCCTGCTCTCTCTTCCCCCTGTCTCTTCCCCACTCTCTCTACCACGCTCTCTCTTCCCCCGCTCTCTCTCTTCTCCCCGCTCTCTCTTCTCCCCGCACTCTCTTGACCCGCTCTCTGTTTGCCACGCTCTCTTACCCCCTGTCTCTTCCCCACTCTCTCTTCCCCCGCTCTCTCTTCCCCCGCTCTCTCTTTCCCTGGTCTCTCCTCCCCCGCTCTCTCTTCTCCGCGCTCTCTTCCCAACTCTCTCCTCCCCCGTTCTCACTTCCCCCGCTCTCTCTTTCCACGCGTTCTCTTCGCCCTCTCTTCCCCACTCTCTCTTTCTCCGTTCTCTCTTCCCCTTTCTCTCTTCCCCTGCTCTCTCTTCCCTCCTCTCCCTTCTCCGCTCTCTCATCCCCTGCTCTCTGTTCCCCCGCTCTCTCTTTCAAGCGTTCTCTCTTACCCTTCTCTCTCTTCCCCGCTCTCTCTTCCCCCGCTCTCTCTTCCCCGCTCTCTCTTCCCCTGCTCTCTCTTCCCCCGTTCTCTCTTTCCCCGTTCTCTCTTCCCCGACTCTCTCTTCCCCGACTCTGCCTTCCCCGCTCTCTCTTCCCCTGCTCTCTCTTCCCCTGCTCTCTCTTTCCCCCCTCTCTCTTCCCCGCACTCTCTTTCTCCGCACTCTCTTCCCCCACACTCTCTTCCCCCGCTCTCTCTTCCCCCGCTCTGTCTTCCCCCGCTCTCTCTTCCCCCCTCTCTCTTTACCGCGCTCTCTTCCCCCAGCTCTCTCTACCACCCTCTCTCTTCCCCCGCTCTGTCTTCCCCGCTCTCTTTCCCCCGTTCTCTCTTCCCCGACTCTCTCTTCCGCGCGCTCTCTTCGCCCCGCTCTCTCTTCCCCGACTCTCTCTTCCCCGCTCTCTCTTCCCCCACGCTCTCTTCTCCCGAACTCTCTTGACCGCTCTCTCTTCTGACTGCACTATCTTCCACCGCTTTCTCTTCCCCCGCTCTCTTCCCCGTGCTCGCCTCGTCCCGCTCTCTCTTCCCCGCTCTGTGTTCGCCCCGCGCTCTCTTCCCCCCTGCTCTCTCCCCCACTCTTTACCCTGTTGTCTACCCCGGCTGTATCTTCCCCCGCTCTCTCTTCCCCTGCTCTCTCTTCCCCCCTCTCTCTTCCCCGCTCTCTCTACCTCGCTCTCTCTTCCCCGCTCTCTCTCTTCTCCCCGCTCTCTCTTCTCCCCGCACTCTCTTGACCCGCTCTCTGTTTGCCACGCTCTCTTACCCCCTCTCTCTTCCCCGCTCTCTCTTCCCCCGCTCTCTCTTTCCCCGCTCACTCTTTCCATGCTCTATATTCCCTCACCCTCTCTTTTCGCGCTCTCTCTTCCTTTGATCACTCATCCCCCACTCTCTCTCCTCCGTTCTCTCTTTTACACGATCTACCTTCCCCCTTCTCTCTTCCCCCTCTCTTCCCCGCTCTCTCTTCCCCAGCTCTCTCTTCCCCATTCTCCCTTTCCCCGCTCTCTCTTCCCCCGTGCTCTCTTCCCCCGCTCTCTCTTCCCCCGGTCTCTCTTCCCCCTCTCTCTCTTCCCCCGCTTTCCCTTCCTCCGCACTCTGTTGCCCCGCACTCTCTATTTCCCCGCACTCTCTTTCCCCGCCCTCTCTTCCCCCACTCTCTCTTCCCCGCTCTCGCTTGCCCCACTCTCTCTTTTCCCACTCTCTCTTTTCCCGCACTCTCTTTCCCCACACTCTCTTTCCCCGCACTCGCTTTCCCCCCTCTCTCTCCCCCCCGCTCTCTCTCCCGCCGCTCTGCCTAACCCCGCACTCTCTTCCCCCGCTCTCTCTTCCCGCACTCTCTTCCCCGCTCTCATCCCCCGGTCTCTCTTCCTTCGCTCTCTCTTCCCCCGCTCTCTCTTCCCCACTCTCTCTTCCCTGCTCTCTTCCCCCGGTCTCTCTTCCTCCGCTCTCTCTTCCCCCGCTCTCTCTTCCCCGCGGCATCTTCCCTGCTCTCTCGCCCCCCGCTCTCTCTAACACTGCACTGTCTTCCCCCACTCTCTCTTCCCCCGCTCTTTTCCCCGCTCTCATGCCCGCTCTCTCTTCCCCTGCTCTCTTCCCCCGGTCTCTCTTCCTCCGCTCTCTCTTCCCCCGCTCTCTCTTCCCCCACTCTCTCTTACCCCAGTCTCTACCCCGTTCCCTTCCTGCGCTCTCTCTTCCCCGCGCTCTCTTCACCCCGCTCTCTTTGCTCCGCTCTCTTTACCCCGCTCTCTTTACGCCGCTCTCTCCCCTAGCTCCCTCCCCGTTCTCTCTTCCCCCGCTCTCTCTTTCCCCGTCTCTCTCTTCCCCCGCTCTCTCTTTCCCCGTCTCTCTCTTCCCCCGCGCTCTCTTCCCCCGCTCTCTCTACCACGCTCTCTCTTCCCCAGCTCTCACTTCGCCCCGCTCTCTTCCCCGCTGTCTCTTCCCCTGCTCTCTCTTTCCCGCTCTCTCTTCCCCCAATCTCTCTTCCCCATTCTCTCTTCCCCATGATCTCTCTTCCGCGCTCTCTCTTTCACCGATCTCTCTCCCCCGTTCTCTCTTTCCATCAATCGCCCTTCCCCCATCTCTCTTCCCCCTCTCTTGCCCCACTCTCTATTCCCCCGCACTCTCTTCCCCGTTCTCTCTTCCCCATTCTCTCTTCTCCCGCACTCTCTTCCCCCGCATTCTCTTCCCCCACTCTCTCTCCCCGCACTCTTCTACCCGCTCTCTCTTCCCCCACTCTCTACCCCGTTCTCTTCCTCCGCTCTCTCTTTCCGCACTCTCTCTTTCCCCGCGCTCTCTTTCCCCGCTATCTCTTTCCCCGCTCTCTCTACCCCCGTTCTCTCTTTCCCCGCGCTCTCTTCCGTCGATCTCTCATCCCCCACTCTCTCTACCCCGTACTCTCTTTCCCACGATCTCCCTTCCCCCTTCTCTCTTCCCCCTCCCTTCCCCACTCTTCTTCCCAGCTCTCTCTTCCCCATTCTCCCTTTCCCCGCTCTCTCAGCCCGCTCTCTCGTTCACCGCACTCTCTTTCCCTGCCCTCTCTTACCTCGCGCTCTCTTCCCCCGCCCACTCTTCCCCTGCTCTCTTCCCCGGCTCTCTCTTTTCCCGCTCTCTCTTTTCCCACTCTCTCTTTCCCCGCACTCGCTTTCCCCGCACTCTCTTTCCCTGCACTCGCTCTTCCCCTGCGCTCTCTTCCCCCGCTCTCTTCCCCCGATCTCCCCCCGCGCTCTCTATCCCCGCTCTCTCCTTCCCCGCACTCTCTTTCCCCGCACTCCCTTTCCCTGCACTCTCTTTCCCTGCTCTCTGTTCCCCCGCGCTCTCTTCCCCGCTCTATTCCCCGCACTCTCTTCCCCCGCTCTCTCTTCCCCCACTCTCTCTTCCCCCGCGCTCTCTTCCCCCACTCTCTCTTCCCCGCACTCTCTTTCCCCTCACTCTCTTTCCCCACACGCTCTTTCCGTGCACTGTCTTTCCCTGCACTCGCTTTCCCCGCTCTCTTTTCCCCCCGCTCTCTCTTCCCCCCGCTCTCTTCTCCCGCTCTCTCTTCCCCCGCTCTCTCGTCCCCCGCTCTCTCTTTCCCGCTCTCTCTTCCCCCGCGCTCTCTTCTCCCCGCTCTCTCTTCCCCACACCCTCTTCCCCCACTCTCTGTTCCCCCGCTCTCTCTTCCCCCTCTCTTACCCGCTCTGTCTCCCCTGCTCTCTTTCCCCCGTTCTCTCTTCCCCGACTCTCTATTCCGCGCGCTCTCTTCGCCCCGCTCTCTCTTCCACCTCTCTCTCTGCCCCCGCTCTCTCTTCTCCCGCTCTCTCTTCCCCCGCTCTCTCTTCCCCCTCCTACGCTACCCCCACGCTCTCTTCCCCGGCTCTCTCTTGACCACTCTCTCTTCTCCCTGCTCTATCTTCCACCGCTTTCCCTTCCCCCTCTCTCTTCCCCGCGCTCGCTTCGCCCCGCTCTCTCTTCCCCACTCTGCGTTCACCCCGCGCTCTCTTCCCCCCTGCTCTCTCCCCCACTCTTTACCCTGTTCTCTACCCAGCTGTCTCTTCCCCCGCTTTCTCTTCCACCGCTGTCTCTTACCCCTCCCTCTTCCCCGCTCTCTCTACCACGCTCTCTCTTCCCCCGCTCTCTCTCTTCTACTCGCACTCTCTTTGCCCCGCTCTCTCTTGACCCGCTCTCTCTTTGCCCCGCTCTGTTACCCCCTCTCTCTTCCCCGCTCTCTCTTACCCCGCTCTCTCTTCCCCCTTTCTCTCTTCCCCCGCTCTCTCTTCCCCCGCTCTGTCTTCGCCCGCTCTCTCTGGACCCGCTCTCTCTTTGCCCCGCTCTGTTACCACCTCTCTCTTCCCCGCTCTCTCTTCCCCCGCTCTCTCTTCCCCCGCTCTCTCTTCCCCCGCTCTCTCTTCCCCGCTCTCTCTTCCCCCGCTCTCCCTTCCCAGGCACTCTCTTTCCCCGCAATCTCTTTCCCCGCATTCTCTTCCCCCGCTCTCTCTTCCCTGCCCTCTCTTACCCGCTCTCTCTTCCCCCACTCTCTACCCCGTTCTCTTGCTCCGCTCTGTCTTTCCCCACTCTCTCTTTCCCCGCTCTCTCTTTCCCCGCTATCTCTTTCCCCGCTCTCTCTTCCCCCGCTCTCTCTTCCCCCGCTCTCGCTACCCCCGCGCTCTCTTCCCCGGCTCTCTCTTGACCACACTCTCTTCTCCCTGCACTATCTTCCACCGCTTTCCCTTCCCCCTCTCTCTTCCGCGCGCTCGCTTCGCCCCGCTCTCTCTTCCCCGCTCTGCGTTCGCCTAGCTCTCTCTTCCCCCCTGCTCTCTCCCCCACTCTTTACCCTGTTCTCTACCCCGCTGTCTCTTCCCCGCTTTCTCATCCACCGCTCTCTCTTCCCCCTCTCTCTTCCCCGCTCTCTCTACCACGCTCTCTCTTCCCCCGCTCTCTCTCTTCTCCTCGCACTCTCTTTGCCCCGCTCTCTCTTGACCCGCTCTCTCTTTGCCCCGCTCTGTTACCCCCTCTCTCTTCCCCGCTCTCTCTTATCCCGCTCTCTCTTCCCCTTTTCTCTCTTCCCCCGCTCTCTCTTCCCCCGCTCTCTCTTCCCCCGCTCTCTCTTGACCCGCTCTCTCTTTGCCCCGCTCTGTTACCCCCTCTCTCTTCCCCACTCTCTCTTCCCCCGCTCTCTCTTCCCCCGCTCTCTCTTCCCCGCTCTCTCTTCCCCCGCTCTCCCTTCCCAGGCACTGTCTTTCCCCGCAATCTCTTTCCCCGCATTCTCTTCCCCCGCTCTCTCTTCCCCCACTCTCTAACCCGTTCTCTTCCTCCGCTCTCTCTTTCCCCACTCTCTCTTTCCCCGCTCTCTCTTTCCCCGCTATCTCTTTCCACGCTCTCTCTTACCCCGCTCTCTCTTTCCCTGCTCTCTCTTCCGTCGATCTCTCATCCCCACTCTCTCTACCCCGTTCTCTCTTTCCCACGATCTTCCTTCCCCCTTCTCTCTAGCCCCTCCCTTCCCCACTCTTCTTCCCAGCTCTCTCTTCCCCATTCTCCCTTTCCCCGCTCTCTCTTCCCCGCTGTCTCTTTCCCCGCACTCTCTTTCCCCGCCCTCTCTTACCTCGCCCTCTCCTCCCCCGCCCTCTCTTCACCCGCGCACTCTTCCCCGCTCTTTCTTCCCCCGCTCTCTCTTCCCCCACTCTCTCTTCCCCCAGTCTCTTCCCCGTTCCCTTCACGCGCTCTCTCTTTCCCGCGCTCTCTTCTCCCCGCACTTTTCGCCCCACTCTCTTTACCCCGCTCTCTTTACCCCGCTCTCTTCCACCTGCTCTCTCCCCCAGCTCCCTCCCCGCGCTCTCTTCCCCCGCTCTCTCTTCCCCCTCTCTCACTTCGCACCGCTCTCTTCCCTGTCTCTCTCCTCCCCCACTCTCTCTTCCCCCGCTCTCTCTAGCCCGCTCTCTCTTCCCCGCTCTCTCTTCTCCCCGATCTCTCTTCCCCCAATCTCTCTTCTCCCATTCTCTCTTCCCCATGATCTCGCTTCTGCGCTCTCTCTTTCCCCGATCTCTCTCCCTCGTTCTCTCTTTCCGTCGATCTCACTTCCCCCATCTCTCTTCCCCCTCTCTTGCCCCGCTCTCTATTCCTCCGCTCTGTCTTCCCCGTTCTCTCTTCCCCGTTCTCTCTTCTCCCGCACACTCTTCCCCCACACTCTCTTTCCACACACACTCTTTCCCCGCAATTTTTTTCCCCGCATTCTCTTCCCCCCGTCTCTTCCCTGCACTCTCTTTCTCGCTGTCTCTTCCCCCACTCTCTACCCCGTTCTCTTCCCCCGCGCTCTCTTCCCCAGCTCTCTCTTGACCACTCTCTCTTCTCCCTGCACTATCTTCCACCGCTTTCCCTTTCCCCGCTCTCTTCCCCGCACTCGCTTTGCCCCGCTCTCTCTTCCCCGCTCTGTGTTCGCCGAGCTCTCTCTTCCCCCCTGCTCTCTCCCCCACTCTTTACCCTGTTCTCTACCCCCGCTGTCTCTTCCCCCGCTTTCTCTTCCCCCGCTCTCTCTTCCCCCTCTCTCTTCCCCGCACTCTCTACCACACTCTCTGTTCCCCCGCTCTCTCTCTTCTCCCCGCACTCTCTTTGCCCCGCTCTCTTCCCCTTTCTCTCTTTCCACGCTCTCACTTCCCCCGCTCTCTCTTGACCCGCTCTCTCTTTGCCCTGCTCTGTTACCCCCTCTCTCTTCCCGCTCTGTCTTCCCCCGCTCTCTCTTCACCCGCTCTCTCTTCCCCCGCTCTCTCTTCCCCCGCACTCTCTTTCCCCGCACTCTCTTTCCCCGCTCTCTCGTTCCCCGCTATCTTTTTCCCCGCTCTCTCTTCCCCCGCTCTCTCTTTCCCCGCTCTCTCTTCCGTCGATCTCTCATCCCCCACTCTATCTACCCCATACTCTCTTTCCCACGATCTCCCTTCCCCCTTCTCTCTTCCCCCTCCCTTCCCCACTCTTCTTCCCAGCTCTCTCTTCCCCATTCGCCCTTTCCCCGCACTCTCTTCCCCTGCTCTCTCTTCCCCCGCTCTCTCTTTTCCCGCTCTCTCTTTTCCCGCTCTGTCTTTCCCCGCACTCGCTTTCCCCGCACTCTCTTTCCACGCACTCGCTTATGCGCTCTCTCTTCCCCGCTCTCTCTACCCCCGATCTCTCTTTCCCTGCTCTCTCTTCTCCCCGATCTCTCCTCCCCCAATCTCTCTTCCCCCATTCTCTCTTCCCCATGATCTCTCTTCCGCGCTCTCTCTTTCCGCGATCTCTCTCCCCCGTTCTCTCTTTCCGTCAATCTCCCTTCCCCCATCTCTCTTCCCCCTCTCTTGCCCCGCTCTCTATTCCCCCGCTCTCTCTTCCCTGTTCTCTCTTACTCGCTCTCTCTTCCCCCACTCTCTACCCCGTTCTCTTCCCCCTCTCTCACTTTCCCCGCTCTCTTTTCCCCCACTCTCACTTTTCCCGCTCTGTCTTCACCCGCTCTCTCTTTCCCGTTCTCTCTTCCACTGCTCTCTCTTCCCCCGCTCTCCCTTCCCCCGCACTCTCTTTCCCCGCAATCTCTTTCCCCGCATTCTCTTCCCCGCTCTATCTTTCCCGCACTCTCTTACCCGCTCTCTCTTCCCCCACTCTCTACCCCGTTCTCTTCCTCCGCTCTCTCTTTCCCCGCTCTCTCTTTCCCCGCTATCTCTTTCCCCGCTCACTCTTCCCCCGCTCTCTCTTTCCCCGCTCTCTCTTCCGTCGATCTCTCATCCCCCACTCTCTCTACCCCGTTCTCTCTTTCCCACGATCTCCCTTCCCCCTTCTCTCGTACCCCTCCCTTCCCCACTCTTCTTCCCAGCTCTCTCTTCCCCACTCTCCCTTTCCCCGCTCTCTCTTCCCCGCGCTCTCTTTCCCCGCACTCTCTTTCCCTGCCCTCTCTTACCTCGCGCTCTCTTCCCCCGCCCTCTCTTCCCCCGCTCTCTCTTCACCCGCTCTCTCTTCCCCGCTCGTTCTTCCCCACGCACTCTTCCCCGCTCTCTCTTGCCCCAGTCTCTACCCCGTTACCTTCCCCCGCTCTCTCTTCCCCTGCTCTTTTTTACTCCGCTCTCTCTTCACCCGCTCTCTCTTCCCCGCTCTCTCTTCCCCGCGATCTCTTACACCACTCTGTCTTCCCCCAGTCTCTTGCCCGTTCTCTCTTTGCCCCGCTCTCTTCCACCTGCTCTCTCCCCAGCTCCCTCCCCGCTCTCTCTTCCCGCGCTCTCACTTTGCACCGCTCTCGTCCCCGTCTCTCTATTCCCCCGCTCTCTCTTTCCCCGTCTCTCTCTTCCCCCGCTCTTTCTTCCCCCGCTCTCTCTACCTCGCTCTCTCTTCCCCGCTCTCTATTCTCCCCGATCTCTCTTCCCCCAATCTCTCTTCCCCCATTCTCTCTTCCCCATGATCTCGCTTCTGCGCTCTCTCTTTCCCCGATCTCTCTCCCCCGTTCTCTCTTTCCGTCGATCTCCCTTACCCCATCTCTCTTCCCCCTCTCTTGCCCCGCTCTCTGTTCCCCCGCTCTGTCTTCCCCGTTCTCTCTTCCCCGTTCTCTCTTCTCCCGCACTCTCTTCCCCCGCACTCTCTTTCCCCACACTCTCTTTCCCCGCATTCTCTTCCCCCGCTGTCTCTTCCCTGCACTCTCTTACTCGCTGTCTCTACCCCCACTCTCTACCCCGTTCTCCTCCCCCGCGCTCTCTTCCCCGGCTCTCTCTTGACCACTCTCTTTTCTCCCTGCACTATCTTCCACCGCTTTCCCTTTCCCCGCTCTCTTCCCCCGCTCTCTCTCTTCTCCCCGCACTCTCTTTGCCCCGCTCTCTTCCCCTTTCTCTCTTTCCCCGCACGCGCTTCACCCGCTCTCTCTTGACCCACTCTCTCTTTGCCCCGCTCTCTTACCCCCTCTCTCTTCCCCGCTCTCTCTTCCCCGCTCTCTCTTCCCCCGCTCTCTCTTCCCCCGCTCTCCCTTCCCCGTACTCTCTTTCCGTGCAATCTTTTTTCCCGCATTCTCTTCCCCCGCTCTCTCTTCCCCGCACTCTCTTACCCGCTCTCTCTTTCCCCACTCTCTCTTTCCCCGCTCTCTCGTTCCCCGCTATCTCTTTCCCCGCTCTCTCTTCCCCCGTCTCTCTTTCCCCGCTCTCTCTTTCCCCGCTCTCTCTTCCGTCGATCTCTCATCCCCCACTCTCTCTACGCCGTTCTCTCTTTCCCACGATCTCCCTTCCCCCTTCTCTCTTCCCCCTCCCTTCCCCACTCTTCTTCACAGCTCTCTCTTCGCCATTCTCCCTTTCCCCGATCTCTCTTCCCTGCTCTCTCTTTCCCCGCACTCTCTTTCCCCGCCCTCTCTTACCTCGCACTCTCTTCCCCCGCCCTCTCTTCCCCCGCTCTCTCTTCCCCCGCTCTCTCTTCCCCTGCTCTTTATTCCCCCACTCTCTCTTCATTCGCTCTCTCTTCCCCGCTCTCTCTTCCCCGCGATCTCTTCCCCCACTTTCTCTTCCCCCAGTCTCTTTCCCGTTCCCTTCACCCGCTCTCTCTTCCCCGCGCTCTCTTCTCCCCGCACTCTTTGCCCCGCTCTCTTTACCCCGCTCTCTTCCACCTGCTCTCTCCCCCAGCTCCCTCCCCGCGCTCTCTTTTCCCGCTCTCTCTTCCTCGCTCTCTCTTCCCCCGCTCTCTCTACCCCGCTAACTCTTCCCCGCTCTCTATTCTCCTTGATCTCTCTTCCCCCAATCTCTCTTCCCCCATTCTCTCTTCCCCATGATCTCGCTTCTGCGCTCTCTCTTTCCCCGATCTCTCTCCCCCGTTCTCTCTTTCCGTCGATCTCTCTTCCCCTTCTCTTGCCCCGCTCTCTATTCCCCCGCTCTTTCTTCCCCATTCTCTCTTCCCCGTTCTCTCTTCTCCCGCACTCTTCTACCCCCGCACTCTCTTACCCCACACTCTCTTTCCCCGCAATCTCTTTCCCCGCATTCTCTTCCCCCGCTGTCTCTTCCCTGCACTCTCTTACTCGCTGTCTCTACCCCCACTCTCTACCCCGTTCTCTTACCCCGCGCTCTCTTCCCCGGCTCTCTCTTGACCACTCTCTCTTCTCCCTGCACTATCTTCCACCGCTTTCCCTTTCCCCGCTCTCTTCCCTGCGCTCGCTTCGCCCCGCTCTCTTCCCCGCTCTGTGTTCGCCGAGCTCTCTCTTCCCCCCTGCTCTCTCTCCCACTCTTTACCCTGTTCTCTACCCCCGCTGTCTCTTCCCCCGCTTTCTCTTCCCCCGCTCTCTCTTCCCCCCTCTCTTCCCCGCACTCTCTACCACGCTCTCTCTTCCCCCGCTCTCTCTCTTCTCCCCGCACTCTCTTTGCCCCGCTCTCTTCCCCTTTCTCTCTTTCCCCGCACGCGCTTCACCCGCTCTCTCTTGACCCACTCTCTCTTTGCCCCGCTCTCTTACCCCCTCTCTCTTCCCCGCTCTCTCTTCCCCGCTCTCTCTTCCCCCGCTCTCTCTTCCCCCGCTCTCCCTTCCCCCGTACTCTCTTTCCGTGCAATCTCTTTCCCCGCATTCTCTTCCCCCGCTCTCTCTTCCCCGCACTCTCTTACCCGCTCTCTCTTCCCCACTCTCTCTTTCCCCGCTCTCTCGTTCCCCACTATCTCTTTCCCCGCTCTCTCTTCCCCCGCTCTCTCCTTCCCCGCCCTCTCTTCCGTCGATCTCTCATCCCCCACTCTCTCTATGCCGTTCTCTCTTTCCCACGATCTCCCTTCCCCCTTCTCTCTTCCCCCTCCCTTCCCCACTCTTCTTCACAGCTCTCTCTTCCCCATTCTCCCTTTACCCGATCTCTCTTCCCCGCTCTCTCTTTCCCCGCACTCTCTTTCACCGCCCTCTCTTCCCCGCTCTCTCTTCCCCCGCCCTCTCTTCCCCTGCTCTCTTTTCCCCGCTCTCTCTTTTCCCGCTCTCTCTTTTCCCACTCTGTCTTTCCCCGCACTCGCTTTCCCTGCACTCTCTTTCCATGCACTCGCTTATGCGCTCGCTCTTCCCCTGCGCTCTCTTCCCCCGCTCTCTCTTCCCCGCGGTCTCTTCCCCGATCTCTCCCCGCTCTCTCTTCCCCCAATCTCTCTTTTCCGTCACTCTCTTTCCCTGCACTCCCTTTCCCTGCACTCTCTTTCCCCACTCTCTGTTCCCCGCGGTCTCTTCCCCCGCTCTGTTCCCCGCACTCTCTTCCGCTGCTCTCTTCCCCCGCTCTCTCTTCCCCCGCTCTCTCTTCCCCCGCTCTCTCTTCCCCCACTCTCTCTTCCCCGCTCTCTCTTTTCCCTCACTCTCTTTCCCCGCTCTCTCTTCCCCCCGCTCACTTCTCCCGCTCTCTCTTCGCCCGCTCTCTCTTTCCCTGCTCTTTCCTCCCCGCGCTCTCTTCCCCCGTTCTCTCTTCCCCCAGTCTCGACCCCGTTCCCTTCCCCCGCTCTCTCTTTCCCCGCACTTTCTTTCCCCTCACTCTCTTTCCCCGCACTCTCTTTCCCTGCACTGTCTTTCCCTGCACTCTCTTTCCCCGCTCTCTCTTCCCCTTCTCTCTCTTTTCCCGCTCTCTCTTTTCCCGCTCTGTCTTTCCCCGCACTCGCTTTCCCCGCACTCTCTTTCCCTGCACTCGCTTATGCGCTCGCTCTTCCCCTACGCTCTCTTCCCCGTTCTCTCTTCCCCGCGCTCTCTTCACCCGCTCTCTTCCCCCGCTCTCTTCCCCTGCTCTCTCTTCCCCCGCTCTCTCTTCTCCCGCTCTCTCTTCCCCCACTCTCTCTTCCCCCGCACTCTCTTTCCCCTCACTCTCTTTCCCCGCACTCTCTTTCCCTGCACTGTCTTTCCCTGCACTCTCTTTCCCCGCTCTCTCTTCCCCCTCTCTCTCTTTTCCTGCTCTCTCTTTTCCCGCTCTGTCTTTCCCCACACTCCCTTTCCCTGCACTCTCTTTCCCCGCTCTCTGTTCCCCCTGCGCTCTCTTCCCCCGCTCTGTTCCCCGCACTCTCTTCCCCTGCTCTCTTCCCCGCTCTCTCTTCCCCCGCGCTCTCTTTTCCCTCACTCACTATCCCCGCTCTCTCTTCCCCCCGCTCTCTCTTCCCCCCGCTCTCTTCTCCCGCTCTCTCTTCGCCCGCTCTCTCTTTCCCTGCTCTTTCTTCCCCCCGCTCTCTTCTCCCGCTCTCTCTTCGCCCGCTCTCTCTTTCCCTGCTCTTTCTTCCCCGCGCTCTCTTCCCCCACTCTCTCTTCCCCCAGTCTCTACGCCGTTCCCTTCCCCCGCTCTCTCTTCCCCGCGCTCTCTTCTCCCCGCTCTCTTTTTCCCTGCTCTCTTTACCCCGCTCTCTTCCACCTGCTCTCTCCCCCAGGTCCCTCCCCGTTCTCTCTTCCCTCGCTCTCTCTTTCCCCATCTCTCTCTTCCCCCACTCTCTCTTCCCCCGCTCTCTCTACCCCGCTCTCTCTTCCCCAGCTCTCACTTCGCCCCGCTCTCTTCCACGCTCTCTCTTCCCCTGCTCACTCTTCCCCGCTCTCTCTTCCCCCAATCTCTCTTCCCCCATTCTCTCTTCCCCATGATCTCTCTTCCGCGTTCTCACTTTCCCTGATCTCTCTCCCCCGTTCTCTCTTTCCGTCAATCTCCCTTCCCCCATCTCTCTTCCCCCTCTCTTGCCCCACTCTCTATTCCCCCGCTCTCTCTTCCCTGTTCTCTCATATTCGCTCTCTCTTCCCCTACTCTCTACCCCGTTCTCTTCCCCCTCTCTCTCCTTCCCCGCTCTCTCTTCCCCCACTATCACTTTTCCCGCTCTGTCTTCCCCCGCTCTCTCTTTCCCGTTCTCTCTTCCCCCGCTCTCTCTTCCCCCGCTCTCCCTTCCCCGCACTCTCTTTCCCCGCAATCTCTTTCCCCTCATTCTCTTCCCCCGCTCTCTCTTCCCCGCACTCTCTTACCCGCTCTCTCTTCCCCCACTCTCTACCCCGTTCTCTTCCTCCGCTCTCTCTTTCCCCACTCTCTCTTTCCCCGCTATCTCTTTCCCCGCTCTCTCTTCCCCCGCGCTCTCTTTCCCCGCTCTCTCTTCCGTCGATCTCTCATCCCCCACTCTCTCTACCACGTTCTCTCTTTCCCACGATCTCCCTTCCCCCTTCTCTCTTCCCCCTCCCTTCCCCACTCTTCTTCCCAGCTCTCTCTTCCCCATTCTCCCTTTCCCCGCTCTCTCTTCCCCGCTGTCTCTTTCCCCGCACTCGCTTTCCCTGCACTCTCTTTCCCCGCACTCGCTTACGCGCTCGCTCTTCCCCTGCGCTCCGTTACCCGCTCTCTCTTCCCCGCGCTCTCTTCCCCTGATCTCCCCCGCTCTCTCTTCACCCGCTCTCTCTTACCCCGCTCTCTTCCCCGCTCTCTTCCCCGCTCTCTCTTCCCCCGCTCTCTCTTCCCCACTCTCTGTTCCCGCGCTCTCTCTTCCCCCACTCTCTCTTCCCCGTTCTCTCTTCCCCGTTCTCTCTTCTCCCGTACTCTCTGCCCCAGCACTCTCTTTCCCCGCACTCTCTTTCCCCGCTCTCTCTATCCCCGCTCTCTCTTCCCCCGCTCTCTCTTCCCCCGCTCTCTCTTCCCCCACTCTCTTCCCACGCTCTCTCTTCACACACACTCTCTTCCCCCGCTCTCTCTTCCTCCGCTCTCTCTACCCCCGCTCTCTCTTCCACCGCTCTCTCTTCCCCGGCTCTCTCTTCTCCCCCTCTCTCTTCCCCCGTTCTCTCTTCCACCTCTCTCTCTTCGCCCCGCTCTCTCCTCGCCCCGCTCTCTCTTCCCCCGCTCTCTCTTATCCTGCTCTCTCTTCGTCCCGCTACCCCTTCGCCCCGCGCTCTCTTTCCCCCGCTCTGTCACCCACTCTCTACCCCGTTCTCTTCCCCCGTTCTCTCTTTCCCCGTTCTCTCTTCCCCGCTCTCTCTTCCCCTGCTCTCTATTCGCCCCCGCTCTCTCTTCCCCAGCTCTCTCTTCCCCCCCGCTCACTCTTCCCCCATTCACTCTTCCCCCGCTCTCTCTTCCCCCGCTCTCTCTTCCCCCGCTCTCTCTTCCCCCGCGCTCTCTTCTACCACTCTCTCTTCCCCGGCTCTCTCTTCCCCCGCTCTCTCTTCCCCCGCTCTCTCTTCCCCCGCTCTCTCTTCCCCGGCTCTCTCTTCCCCCGCGCTCTCTCTTCCCCGGCTCTCTCTTCTCCCGCTCTCTCTTCCCCCGTTATCTCTTCCCCCGCTCTCTCTTTGCCCCGCTCTCTCTTCGCCCCGCTCTCTCTTCCACTGCTCTCTCTTCCCCCGTTCTCTCTTCCACCTCTCTCTCTTCGCCCCGCTCTCTATTCCCCCTCTCTCTCTTATCCCGCTGCCTCTTCGTCCAGCTATTCCTTCGCCCCGTGCTCTCTTCCCCCCGCTCTGTCCCCCACCGTCTACCCCGTCCTCTTCCCCCGTTCTCTCTTCCCCCGTTCTCTCTTCCCCGGCTCTCTCTTCCCCCCTCTCTCTTCCCCGTTCTCTCTTCCCCTACTCTCTCTTACTCCCTCTTCCCCCTCTCTCTTCTCCCCGCTCTCTCTTCCCCCGCTCTCTCTTCCTCCGCTCTCTCTTCCACCGCGCTCTCTTCGCCCCACTCTCTGTTCGCCCCACACTTTTCACCCCGCGTTTTCCCCCCGTTCTGTCTTCCCCACTCTCTCTTCCCCTGCTCTCTCTTCCCCCGCTCTCTCTTTCCTCGCTCTCTCTACCCCCGCTCTCTCTTCCACCGCTCTCTCTTCCCCGGCTCTCTCTTCCCCGGCTCTCTCTTCCCGGGCTCTCTCTTCCCTGGCTCTCTCTTCCCCTGCTCTCTATTCCGCCCCGCTCTCTCTTCCCCGCTCTCTCTTCCCCCGCTCTGTCTTCCCCCACTCTTTCTTCCCCCGCTCTCTCTTCCCTCCGCTCTCTCTTCCCCCGCTCTCTCTCCCCCGCTCTCTCTTCCCCGCTCTCTCTTCCCCCGCTCTCTCTTCCGCGGCTCTCTCTTCCCCGGCTCTCTCTTCCCCGGCTCTCACTTCTCCCGCTCTCTCTTCCTCCGTTCTCTCTTTCCCCGCTCTCTCTTCGCCCCGGTCTTTCTTCGCCCCGCTCTCTCTTTCCCCGCTCTCTCTTATGCCGCTCTCTCTTCGTCCCGCTATCCCTTCAGCCCCGTTCTCTCTTCCCCTGCTCTCTATTACCCCCGCTCTCTCTTCCCCCGCTCTCTCTTCCCCCCCGCACTCTTCTATCCCCTCTCTTCCCCGGCTCTCTCTTCCCCGGCTCTCTCTTCCCCGGCACTCTCTTCTCCCCCTCTCTCTTCCCCCGTTCTCTCTTCCACCTCTCTCTCTTCGCCCCGCTCTCTCTTCGCCCCGCTCTCTCTTCCCCCGCTCTCTCTTATCCTGCTCTCTCTTCGTCCCGCTACCCCTTCGCCCCGCGCTCTCTTTCCCCCGCTCTGTCACCCACTCTCTACCCCGTTCTCTTCCCCCGTTCTCTCTTTCCCCGTTCTCTCTTCCCCTGCTCTCTCTTCCCGTGCTCTCTATTCGCCCCCGCTCTCTCTTCCCCAGCTCTCTCTTCCCCCCCGCTCACTCTTCCACCACTCTCTCTTCCCCGGCTCTCTCTTCCCCCGCTCTCTCTTCCCTCGCTCTCTCTTCCCCCGCTCTCTCTTCCCCGGCTCTCTCTTCCCCGGCTCTCTCTTCCCCCGCGCTCTCTCTTCCCCGGCTCTCTCTTCTCCCGCTCTCTCTT
The DNA here is from genome assembly GCF_047496795.1 of Chiloscyllium punctatum. Taxonomy (NCBI): domain Eukaryota; kingdom Metazoa; phylum Chordata; class Chondrichthyes; order Orectolobiformes; family Hemiscylliidae; genus Chiloscyllium; species Chiloscyllium punctatum. The sequence goes on along the minus strand of NC_092745.1, from coordinate 19,273,295 downwards.
CCCCCGTTATCTCTTCCCCCGCTCTCTCTTCGCCCCGCTCTCTCTTCCACTGCTCTCTCTTCCCCCGTTCTCTCTTCCACATCTCTCTCTTCGCCCCGCTCTCTATTCCCCCTCTCTCTCTTATCCCGCTCCCTCTTCGTCCAGCTATTCCTTCGCCCCGCGCTCTCTTCCCCCCGCTCTGTCCCCGACTGTCTACCCCGTCCTCTTCCCCCGTTCTCTCTTCCCCGGCTCTCTCTTCCCCCGCTCTCTCTTCCCCCGCTCTCTCTTCGCCACACTCTCTCTTCCCCGCTCTCTCTTCCCCGTTCTCTCTTCCCCTACTCTCTCTTCCTCCCTCTTCCCCCTCTCTCTTCTCCCCGCTCTCTCTTCCCCCGCTCTCTCTTCCTCCACTCTCTCTTCCACCGCGCTCTCTTCGCCCCACTCTCTGTTCGCCCCACACTCTCTTCGCCCCGCGTTTTCCCCCCGTTCTCTCTTCCCCACTCTCTCTTCCCCCGCTCTGTCTTTCCCCACTCTCTCTTTCCCCGCTCTCTCTTTCCCCGCTATCTCTTTCCCCGCTCTCTCTTCCCCCGCTCTCTCTTCCCCCGCTCTCGCTACCCCCGCGCTCTCTTCCCCGGCTCTCTCTTGACCACTCTCTCTTCTCCCTGCACTATCTTCCACCGCTTTCCCTTCCCCCTCTCTCTTCCGCGCGCTCGCTTCGCCCCGCTCTCTCTTCCCCGCTCTGCGTTCGCCTAGCTCTCTCTTCCCCCCTGCTCTCTCCCCCACTCTTTACCCTGTTCTCTACCCCGCTGTCTCTTCCCCGCTTTCTCATCCACCGCTCTCTCTTCCCCCTCTCTCTTCCCCGCTCTCTCTACCACGCTCTCTCTTCCCCCGCTCTCTCTCTTCTCCTCGCACTCTCTTTGCCCCGCTCTCTCTTGACCCGCTCTCTCTTTGCCCCGCTCTGTTACCCCCTCTCTCTTCCCCGCTCTCTCTTATCCCGCTCTCTCTTCCCCTTTTCTCTCTTCCCCCGCTCTCTCTTCCCCCGCTCTCTCTTCCCCCGCTCTCTCTTGACCCGCTCTCTCTTTGCCCCGCTCTGTTACCCCCTCTCTCTTCCCCACTCTCTCTTCCCCCGCTCTCTCTTCCCCCGCTCTCTCTTCCCCGCTCTCTCTTCCCCCGCTCTCCCTTCCCAGGCACTGTCTTTCCCCGCAATCTCTTTCCCCGCATTCTCTTCCCCCGCTCTCTCTTCCCCCACTCTCTAACCCGTTCTCTTCCTCCGCTCTCTCTTTCCCCACTCTCTCTTTCCCCGCTCTCTCTTTCCCCGCTATCTCTTTCCACGCTCTCTCTTACCCCGCTCTCTCTTTCCCTGCTCTCTCTTCCATCGATCTCTCATCCCCACTCTCTCTACCCCGTTCTCTCTTTCCCACGATCTTCCTTCCCCCTTCTCTCTAGCCCCTCCCTTCCCCACTCTTCTTCCCAGCTCTCTCTTCCCCATTCTCCCTTTCCCCGCTCTCTCTTCCCCGCTGTCTCTTTCCCCGCACTCTCTTTCCCCGCCCTCTCTTACCTCGCCCTCTCCTCCCCCGCCCTCTCTTCACCCGCGCACTCTTCCCCGCTCTTTCTTCCCCCGCTCTCTCTTCCCCCACTCTCTCTTCCCCCAGTCTCTTCCCCGTTCCCTTCACGCGCTCTCTCTTTCCCGCGCTCTCTTCTCCCCGCACTTTTCGCCCCACTCTCTTTACCCCGCTCTCTTTACCCCGCTCTCTTCCACCTGCTCTCTCCCCCAGCTCCCTCCCCGCGCTCTCTTCCCCCGCTCTCTCTTCCCCCTCTCTCACTTCGCACCGCTCTCTTCCCTGTCTCTCTCCTCCCCCACTCTCTCTTCCCCCGCTCTCTCTAGCCCGCTCTCTCTTCCCCGCTCTCTCTTCTCCCCGATCTCTCTTCCCCCAATCTCTCTTCTCCCATTCTCTCTTCCCCATGATCTCGCTTCTGCGCTCTCTCTTTCCCCGATCTCTCTCCCTCGTTCTCTCTTTCCGTCGATCTCACTTCCCCCATCTCTCTTCCCCCTCTCTTGCCCCGCTCTCTATTCCTCTGCTCTGTCTTCCCCGTTCTCTCTTCCCCGTTCTCTCTTCTCCCGCACACTCTTCCCCCGCACTCTCTTTCCACACACACTCTTTCCCCGCAATTTTTTTCCCCGCATTCTCTTCCCCCCGTCTCTTCCCTGCACTCTCTTTCTCGCTGTCTCTTCCCCCACTCTCTACCCCGTTCTCTTCCCCCGCGCTCTCTTCCCCAGCTCTCTCTTGACCACTCTCTCTTCTCCCTGCACTATCTTCCACCGCTTTCCCTTTCCCCGCTCTCTTCCCCGCACTCGCTTTGCCCCGCTCTCTCTTCCCCGCTCTGTGTTCGCCGAGCTCTCTCTTCCCCCCTGCTCTCTCCCCCACTCTTTACCCTGTTCTCTACCCCCGCTGTCTCTTCCCCCGCTTTCTCTTCCCCCGCTCTCTCTTCCCCCTCTCTCTTCCCCGCACTCTCTACCACACTCTCTGTTCCCCCGCTCTCTCTCTTCTCCCCGCACTCTCTTTGCCCCGCTCTCTTCCCCTTTCTCTCTTTCCACGCTCTCACTTCCCCCGCTCTCTCTTGACCCGCTCTCTCTTTGCCCTGCTCTGTTACCCCCTCTCTCTTCCCCGCTCTGTCTTCCCCCGCTCTCTCTTCACCCGCTCTCTCTTCCCCCGCTCTCTCTTCCCCCGCACTCTCTTTCCCCGCAATCTCTTTCCCCGCATTGTCTTCCCCCGCTCTCTCTTCCCCACACTCTCTTTCCCCGCTCTCTCGTTCCCCGCTATCTTTTTCCCCGCTCTCTCTTCCCCCGCTCTCTCTTTCCCCGCTCTCTCTTCCGTCGATCTCTCATCCCCCACTCTATCTACCCCGTACTCTCTTTCCCACGATCACCCTTCCCCCTTCTCTCTTCCCCCTCCCTTCCCCACTCTTCTTCCCAGCTCTCTCTTCCCCATTCGCCCTTTCCCCGCACTCTCTTCCCCTGCTCTCTCTTCCCCCGCTCTCTCTTTTCCCGCTCTCTCTTTTCCCGCTCTGTCTTTCCCCGCACTCGCTTTCCCCGCACTCTCTTTCCACGCACTCGCTTATGCGCTCTCTCTTCCCCGCTCTCTCTACCCCCGATCTCTCTTTCCCTGCTCTCTCTTCTCCCCGATCTCTCCTCCCCCAATCTCTCTTCCCCCATTCTCTCTTCCCCATGATCTCTCTTCCGCGCTCTCTCTTTCCGCGATCTCTCTCCCCCGTTCTCTCTTTCCGTCAATCTCCCTTCCCCCATCTCTCTTCCCCTCTCTTGCCCCGCTCTCTATTCCCCCGCTCTCTCTTCCCTGTTCTCTCTTACTCGCTCTCTCTTCCCCCACTCTCTACCCCGTTCTCTTCCCCCTCTCTCACTTTCCCCGCTCTCTTTTCCCCCACTCTCACTTTTCCCGCTCTGTCTTCACCCGCTCTCTCTTTCCCGTTCTCTCTTACACCGCTCTCTCTTCCCCCGCTCTCCCTTCCCCCGCACTCTCTTTCCCCGCAATCTCTTTCCCCGCATTCTCTTCCCCGCTCTATCTTTCCCGCACTCTCTTACCCGCTCTCTCTTCCCCCACTCTCTACCCCGTTCTCTTCCTCCGCTCTCTCTTTCCCCGCTCTCTCTTTCCCCGCTATCTCTTTCCCCGCTCACTCTTCCCCCGCTCTCTCTTTCCCTGCTCTCTCTTCCGTCGATCTCTCATCCCCCACTCTCTCTACCCCGTTCTCTCTTTCCCACGATCTCCCTTCCCCCTTCTCTCGTACCCCTCCCTTCCCCACTCTTCTTCCCAGCTCTCTCTTCCCCACTCTCCCTTTCCCCGCTCTCTCTTCCCCGCGCTCTCTTTCCCCGCACTCTCTTTCCCTGCCCTCTCTTACCTCGCGCTCTCTTCCCCCGCCCTCTCTTCCCCCGCTCTCTCTTCACCCGCTCTCTCTTCCCCGCTCGTTCTTCCCCACGCACTCTTCCCCGCTCTCTCTTGCCCCAGTCTCTACCCCGTTACCTTCCCCCGCTCTCTCTTCCCCTGCTCTTTTTTACTCCGCTCTCTCTTCACCCGCTCTCTCTTCCCCGCTCTCTCTTCCCCGCGATCTCTTACACCACTCTGTCTTCCCCCAGTCTCTTGCCCGTTCTCTCTTTGCCCCGCTCTCTTCCACCTGCTCTCTCCCCAGCTCCCTCCCCGCTCTCTCTTCCCGCGCTCTCACTTTGCACCGCTCTCGTCCCCGTCTCTCTATTCCCCCGCTCTCTCTTTCCCCGTCTCTCTCTTCCCCCGCTCTTTCTTCCCCGCTCTCTCTACCTCGCTCTCTCTTCCCCGCTCTCTATTCTCCCCGATCTCTCTTCCCCCAATCTCTCTTCCCCCATTCTCTCTTCCCCATGATCTCGCTTCTGCGCTCTCTCTTTCCCCGATCTCTCTCCCCCGTTCTCTCTTTCCGTCGATCTCCCTTACCCCATCTCTCTTCCCCCTCTCTTGCCCCGCTCTCTGTTCCCCCGCTCTGTCTTCCCCGTTCTCTCTTCCCCGTTCTCTCTTCTCCCGCACTCTCTTCCCCCGCACTCTCTTTCCCCACACTCTCTTTCCCCGCATTCTCTTCCCCCGCTGTCTCTTCCCTGCACTCTCTTACTCGCTGTCTCTACCCCCACTCTCTACCCCGTTCTCCTCCCCCGCGCTCTCTTCCCCGGCTCTCTCTTGACCACTCTCTTTTCTCCCTGCACTATCTTCCACCGCTTTCCCTTTCCCCGCTCTCTTCCCCCGCTCTCTCTCTTCTCCCCGCACTCTCTTTGCCCCGCTCTCTTCCCCTTTCTCTCTTTCCCCGCACGCGCTTCACCCGCTCTCTCTTGACCCACTCTCTCTTTGCCCCGCTCTCTTACCCCCTCTCTCTTCCCCGCTCTCTCTTCCCCGCTCTCTCTTCCCCCGCTCTCTCTTCCCCCGCTCTCCCTTCCCCGTACTCTCTTTCCGTGCAATCTTTTTTCCCGCATTCTCTTCCCCCGCTCTCTCTTCCCCGCACTCTCTTACCCGCTCTCTCTTTCCCCACTCTCTCTTTCCCCGCTCTCTCGTTCCCCGCTATCTCTTTCCCCGCTCTCTCTTCCCCCGTCTCTCTTTCCCCGCGCTCTCTTTCCCCGCTCTCTCTTCCGTCGATCTCTCATCCCCCACTCTCTCTACGCCGTTCTCTCTTTCCCACGATCTCCCTTCCCCCTTCTCTCTTCCCCCTCCCTTCCCCACTCTTCTTCACAGCTCTCTCTTTGCCATTCTCCCTTTCCCCGATCTCTCTTCCCTGCTCTCTCTTTCCCCGCACTCTCTTTCCCCGCCCTCTCTTACCTCGCACTCTCTTCCCCCGCCCTCTCTTCCCCCGCTCTCTCTTCACCCGCTCTCTCTTCCCCCCTCTTTCTTCCCCGCGCTCTCTTCCCCCGCTCTCTCTTGCCCCAGTCTCTACCCCGTTCCCTTCCCCCGCTCTCTCTTCCCCTGCTCTTTATTCCCCCACTCTCTCTTCATTCGCTCTCTCTTCCCCGCTCTCTCTTCCCCGCGATCTCTTCCCCCACTTTCTCTTCCCCCAGTCTCTTTCCCGTTCCCTTCACCCGCTCTCTCTTCCCCGCGCTCTCTTCTCCCCGCACTCTTTGCCCCGCTCTCTTTACCCCGCTCTCTTCCACCTGCTCTCTCCCCCAGCTCCCTCCCCGCGCTCTCTTTTCCCGCTCTCTCTTCCTCGCTCTCTCTTCCCCCGCTCTCTCTACCCCGCTAACTCTTCCCCGCTCTCTATTCTCCTTGATCTCTCTTCCCCCAATCTCTCTTCCCCCATTCTCTCTTCCCCATGATCTCGCTTCTGCGCTCTCTCTTTCCCCGATCTCTCTCCCCCGTTCTCTCTTTCCGTCGATCTCTCTTCCCCCTCTCTTGCCCCGCTCTCTATTCCCCCGCTCTTTCTTCCCCATTCTCTCTTCCCCGTTCTCTCTTCTCCCGCACTCTTCTACCCCCGCACTCTCTTACCCCACACTCTCTTTCCCCGCAATCTCTTTCCCCGCATTCTCTTCCCCCGCTGTCTCTTCCCTGCACTCTCTTACTCGCTGTCTCTACCCCCACTCTCTACCCCGTTCTCTTACCCCGCGCTCTCTTCCCCGGCTCTCTCTTGACCACTCTCTCTTCTCCCTGCACTATCTTCCACCGCTTTCCCTTTCCCCGCTCTCTTCCCTGCGCTCGCTTCGCCCCGCTCTCTTCCCCGCTCTGTGTTCGCCGAGCTCTCTCTTCCCCCCTGCTCTCTCTCCCACTCTTTACCCTGTTCTCTACCCCCGCTGTCTCTTCCCCCGCTTTCTCTTCCCCCGCTCTCTCTTCCCCCTCTCTCTTCCCCGCACTCTCTACCACGCTCTCTCTTCCCCCGCTCTCTCTCTTCTCCCCGCACTCTCTTTGCCCCGCTCTCTTCCCCTTTCTCTCTTTCCCCGCACGCGCTTCACCCGCTCTCTCTTGACCCACTCTCTCTTTGCCCCGCTCTCTTACCCCCTCTCTCTTCCCCGCTCTCTCTTCCCCGCTCTCTCTTCCCCCGCTCTCTCTTCCCCCGCTCTCCCTTCCCCCGTACTCTCTTTCCGTGCAATCTCTTTCCCCGCATTCTCTTCCCCCGCTCTCTCTTCCCCGCACTCTCTTACCCGCTCTCTCTTCCCCACTCTCTCTTTCCCCGCTCTCTCGTTCCCCACTATCTCTTTCCCCGCTCTCTCTTCCCCCGCTCTCTCCTTCCCCGCTCTCTCTTCCGTCGATCTCTCATCCCCCACTCTCTCTATGCCGTTCTCTCTTTCCCACGATCTCCCTTCCCCCTTCTCTCTTCCCCCTCCCTTCCCCACTCTTCTTCACAGCTCTCTCTTCCCCATTCTCCCTTTACCCGATCTCTCTTCCCCGCTCTCTCTTTACCCGCACTCTCTTTCACCGCCCTCTCTTCCCCGCTCTCTCTTCCCCCGCCCTCTCTTCCCCTGCTCTCTTTTCCCCCGCTCTCTCTTTTCCCGCTCTCTCTTTTCCCACTCTGTCTTTCCCCGCACTCGCTTTCCCTGCACTCTCTTTCCATGCACTCGCTTATGCGCTCGCTCTTCCCCTGCGCTCTCTTCCCCCGCTCTCTCTTCCCCGCGGTCTCTTCCCCGATCTCTCCCCGCTCTCTCTTCCCCCAATCTCTCTTTTCCGTCACTCTCTTTCCCTGCACTCCCTTTCCCTGCACTCTCTTTCCCCACTCTCTGTTCCCCGCGGTCTCTTCCCCCGCTCTGTTCCCCGCACTCTCTTCCGCTGCTCTCTTCCCCCGCTCTCTCTTCCCCCGCTCTCTCTTCCCCCACTCTCTCTTCCCCGCTCTCTCTTTTCCCTCACTCTCTTTCCCCGCTCTCTCTTCCCCCTGCTCACTTCTCCCGCTCTCTCTTCGCCCGCTCTCTCTTTCCCTGCTCTTTCCTCCCCGCGCTCTCTTCCCCCGTTCTCTCTTCCCCCATTCTCTCTTCCCCATGATCTCTCTTCCGCGTTCTCACTTTCCCTGATCTCTCTCCCCCGTTCTCTCTTTCCGTCAATCTCCCTTCCCCCATCTCTCTTCCCCCTCTCTTGCCCCACTCTCTATTCCCCCGCTCTCTCTTCCCTGTTCTCTCATATTCGCTCTCTCTTCCCCCACTCTCTACCCCGTTCTCTTCCCCCTCTCTCTCCTTCCCCGCTCTCTCTTCCCCCACTATCACTTTTCCCGCTCTGTCTTCCCCCGCTCTCTCTTTCCCGTTCTCTCTTCCCCCGCTCTCTCTTCCCCCGCTCTCCCTTCCCCGCACTCTCTTTCCCCGCAATCTCTTTCCCCTCATTCTCTTCCCCCGCTCTCTCTTCCCCGCACTCTCTTACCCGCTCTCTCTTCCCCCACTCTCTACCCCGTTCTCTTCCTCCGCTCTCTCTTTCCCCACTCTCTCTTTCCCCGCTATCTCTTTCCCCGCTCTCTCTTCCCCCGCGCTCTCTTTCCCCGCTCTCTCTTCCGTCGATCTCTCATCCCCCACTCTCTCTACCACGTTCTCTCTTTCCCACGATCTCCCTTCCCCCTTCTCTCTTCCCCACTCTTCTTCCCAGCTCTCTCTTCCCCATTCTCCCTTTCCCCGCTCTCTCTTCCCCGCTGTCTCTTTCCCCGCACTCGCTTTCCCTGCACTCTCTTTCCCCGCACTCGCTTACGCGCTCGCTCTTCCCCTGCGCTCCGTTACCCGCTCTCTCTTCCCCGCGCTCTCTTCCCCCGATCTCCCCCGCTCTCTCTTCACCCGCTCTCTCTTACCCCGCTCTCTTCCCCACTCTCTTCCCCGCTCTCTCTTCCCCCGCTCTCTCTTCCCCACTCTCTGTTCCCGCGCTCTCTCTTCCCCCACTCTCTCTTCCCCGTTCTCTCTTCCCCGTTCTCTCTTCTCCCGTACTCTCTGCCCCAGCACTCTCTTTCCCCGCACTCTCTTTCCCCGCTCTCTCTATCCCCGCTCTCTCTTCCCCCGCTCTCTCTTCCCCCGCTCTCTCTTCCCCCACTCTCTTCCCACGCTCTCTCTTCACACACACTCTCTTCCCCCGCTCTCTCTTCCTCCGCTCTCTCTACCCCCGCTCTCTCTTCCACCGCTCTCTCTTCCCCGGCTCTCTCTTCCCCGGCTCTCTCTTCCCGGGCTCTCTCTTCCCTGGCTCTCTCTTCCCCTGCTCTCTATTCCGCCCCGCTCTCTCTTCCCCCGCTCTCGCTTCCCCCGCTCTGTCTTCCCCCACTCTTTCTTCCCCCGCTCTCTCTTCCCTCCGCTCTCTCTTCCCCCGCTCTCTCTCCCCCGCTCTCTCTTCCCCGCTCTCTCTTCCCCAGCTCTCTCTTCCCCGGCTCTCTCTTCTCCCGCTCTCTCTTCCTCCGTTCTCTCTTCCCCCGCTCTCTCTTCGCCCCGCTCTCTCTTCGCCCCGCTCTCTCTTTCCCCGCTCTCTCTTATGCCGCTCTCTCTTCGTCCCGCTATCCCTTCAGCCCCGTTCTCTCTTCCCCTGCTCTCTCTTCCCCTGCTCTCTATTCCCCCCCGCTCTCTCTTCCCCCGCTCTCTCTTCCCCCCCGCTCTCTCTTCCCCCGCTCTCTCTTCCCCCCCGCACTCTTCTATCCCCTCTCTTCCCCGGCTCTCTCTTCCCCGGCTCTCTCTTCCCCGGCTCTCTCTTCTCCCCCTCTCTCTTCCCCCGTTCTCTCTTCCACCTCTCTCTCTTCGCCCCGCTCTCTCTTCGCCCCGCTCTCTCTTCCCCCGCTCTCTCTTATCCTGCTCTCTCTTCGTCCCGCTACCCCTTCGCCCCGCGCTCTCTTTCCCCCGCTCTGTCACCCACTCTCTACCCCGTTCTCTTCCCCCGTTCTCTCTTTCCCCGTTCTCTCTTCCCCGCTCTCTCTTCCCCTGCTCTCTATTCGCCCCCGCTCTCTCTTCCCCAGCTCTCTCTTCCCCCCCGCTCACTCTTCCCCCACTCACTCTTCCCCCGCTCTCTCTTCCCCCGCTCTCTCTTCCCCCGCTCTCTCTTCCCCCGCGCTCTCTTCTACCACTCTCTCTTCCCCGGCTCTCTCTTCCCCCGCTCTCTCTTCCCCCGCTCTCTCTTCCCCCGCTCTCTCTTCCCCGGCTCTCTCTTCCCCCGCGCTCTCTCTTCCCCGGCTCTCTCTTCTCCCGCTCTCTCTTCCCCCGTTATCTCTTCCCCCGCTCTCTCTTTGCCCCGCTCTCTCTTCGCCCCGCTCTCTCTTCCACTGCTCTCTCTTCCCCCGTTCTCTCTTCCACCTCTCTCTCTTCGCCCCGCTCTCTATTCCCCCTCTCTCTCTTATCCCGCTGCCTCTTCGTCCAGCTATTCCTTCGCCCCGCGCTCTCTTCCCCCCGCTCTGTCCCCCACTGTCTACCCCGTCCTCTTCCCCCGTTCTCTCTTCCCCCGTTCTCTCTTCCCCGGCTCTCTCTTCCCCCCTCTCTCTTCCCCGTTCTCTCTTCCCCTACTCTCTCTTACTCCCTCTTCCCCCTCTCTCTTCTCCCCGCTCTCTCTTCCCCCGCTCTCTCTTCCTCCGCTCTCTCTTCCACCGCGCTCTCTTCGCCCCACTCTCTGTTCGCCCCACACTCTTCACCCCGCATTTTCCCCCCGTTCTGTCTTCCCCACTCTCTCTTCCCCTGCTCTCTCTTCCCCCGCTCTCTCTTCCCTCGCTCTCTCTACCCCCGCTCTCTCTTCCACCGCTCTCTCTTCCCCGGCTCTCTCTTCCCCGGCTCTCTCTTCCCGGGCTCTCTCTTCCCTGGCTCTCTCTTCCCCTGCTCTCTATTCCGCCCCGCTCTCTCTTCCCCGCTCTCTCTTCCCCCGCTCTGTCTTCCCCCACTCTTTCTTCCCCCGCTCTCTCTTCCCTCCGCTCTCTCTTCCCCCGCTCTCTCTCCCCCGCTCTCTCTTCCCCGCTCTCTCTTCCCCCGCTCTCTCTTCCGCGGCTCTCTCTTCCCCCGCTCTCTCTTCCCCGCTCTCTCTTCCCCCGCTCTCTCTTCCGCGGCTCTCTCTTCCCCGCTCTCTCTTCCCCCGCTCTGTCTTTCCCCACTCTTTCTTCCCCCGCTCTCTCTTCCCTCCGCTCTCTCTTCCCCCGCTCTCTCTCCCCCGCTCTCTCTTCCCCGCTCTCTCTTTCCCCGCTCTCTCTTCGCCCCGGTCTTTCTTCGCCCCGCTCTCTCTTTCCCCGCTCTCTCTTATGCCGCTCTCTCTTCGTCCCGCTATCCCTTCAGCCCCGTTCTCTCTTCCCCTGCTCTCTATTCCCCCCCGCTCTCTCTTCCCCCGCTCTCTCTTCCCCCCCGCTCTCTCTTCCCCCGCTCTCTCTTCCCCCCCGCACTCTTCTATCCCCTCTCTTCCCCGGCTCTCTCTTCCCCGGCTCTCTCTTCCCCGGCTCTCTCTTCTCCCCCTCTCTCTTCCCCCGTTCTCTCTTCCACCTCTCTCTCTTCGCCCCGCTCTCTCTTCGCCCCGCTCTCTCTTCCCCCGCTCTCTCTTATCCTGCTCTCTCTTCGTCCCGCTACCCCTTCGCCCCGCGCTCTCTTTCCCCCGCTCTGTCACCCACTCTCTACCCCGTTCTCTTCCCCCGTTCTCTCTTTCCCCGTTCTCTCTTCCCCTGCTCTCTCTTCCCGTGCTCTCTATTCGCCCCCGCTCTCTCTTCCCCAGCTCTCTCTTCCCCCCCGCTCACTCTTCCACCACTCTCTCTTCCCCGGCTCTCTCTTCCCCCGCTCTCTCTTCCCTCGCTCTCTCTTCCCCCGCTCTCTCTTCCCCGGCTCTCTCTTCCCCGGCTCTCTCTTCCCCCGCGCTCTCTCTTCCCCGGCTCTCTCTTCTCCCGCTCTCTCTTCCCCCGTTATCTCTTCCCCCGCTCTCTTTTTGCCCCGCTCTCTCTTCGCCCCGCTCTCTCTTCCACTGCTCTCTCTTCCCCCGTTCTCTCTTCCACATCTCTCTCTTCGCCCCGCTCTCTATTCCCCCTCTCTCTCTTATCCCGCTCCCTCTTCGTCCAGCTATTCCTTCGCCCCGCGCTCTCTTCCCCCCGCTCTGTCCCACACTGTCTACCCCGTCCTCTTCCCCCGTTCTCTCTTCCCCGGCTCTCTCTTCTCCCGCTCTCTCTTCCCCCGTTATCTCTTCCCCCGCTCTCTCTTTGCCCCGCTCTCTCTTCGCCCCGCTCTCTCTTCCACTGCTCTCTCTTCCCCCGTTCTCTCTTCCACATCTCTCTCTTCGCCCCGCTCTCTATTCCCCCTCTCTCTCTTATCCCGCTCCCTCTTCGTCCAGCTATTCCTTCGCCCCGCGCTCTCTTCCCCCCGCTCTGTCCCCCACTGTCTACCCCGTCCTCTTCCCCCGTTCTCTCTTCCCCGGCTCTCTCTTCCCCCGCTCTCTCTTCCCCCGCTCTCTCTTCGCCACACTCTCTCTTCCCCGCTCTCTCTTCCCCGTTCTCTCTTCCCCTACTCTCTCTTCCTCCCTCTTCCCCCTCTCTCTTCTCCCCGCTCTCTCTTCCCCCGCTCTCTCTTCCTCCACTCTCTCTTCCACCGCGCTCTCTTCGCCCCACTCTCTGTTCGCCCCACACTCTCTTCACCCCGCGTTTTCCCCCCGTTCTCTCTTCCCCACTCTCTCTTCCCCCGCTCTGTCTTTCCCCGCTCTCTCTTCGCCCCGCGCTCCCTTCCCCCCGCTCTCTCCCCCACTCTCTACTCCTGTTCTCTCCTCCCCGCTGTCTCTTTCCCACTCTCTTTCCCCCGCTCTATCTTCCTCCTGCTCTCTCGCCCCAGCACTCTACGCCCCCCGGTCTCTTCTTGACGCTTTCCTCATGCCGCTGTGTTGCCTCCACTCTCTCCCCAACCGCTCTCACCCCAGGTCTCTCTCCTCCTCTCTCTCTGTCTCTCTCTCTCTATCTATCTCACCTCTCTCTCTCCCTCCCCTCTTGCCTCCCATCTTTCGCGCCCCACTCTGTCGCTTCCTCTCCTGCTCCCCTCTTTCCTTTTCGTCCTTTCTCTCTCTCTTGTCTCTCACCATCTCTTTCTCTCTCGTTCACGCGTCCCCCAACCTCTCTCTGTCCCTCCCCCTACCTTTTTTCAGTCCCAACCCTCAGACTAAGCACCACCTTCTTGACCTGCAATCTTCTTCCCGACCTCTCCGCCCCCACCCCCTCTCCAGCCTATCACCCTCAGCTGAACCTTCTTCTACCTATCGCATTCCCAACGCCCCTCCCCAAGTCCCTCCTCCCTACCTTTTATCTTAACCTGCTTGGCATACGCTCATCCTTCCTGAGGAAGGGCTTATGCCCGAAACGTCGATTCTTCTTCTTTGATGCTGCCTGAACTGCTGCGCTTTTCCAGCAACACATTTTAATCTCTGATCCCCAGCATCTGCAGTCCTCACTTTCTCCAAGAATAATTCTTGGTTCCTATTTTTGAACCAACCCTAATAATAAAAAAAATGATGAGCAAATGATAGGACAATTACTATATTTTCCAGAAATAGGAAGTAATCTATAAGGTAGGGATTTGATTATATGTTAGAGAAAGAGTTGAAACACTTATGACATCTTATTAATGAGAGCACTCGGCACATTAACCACGAGAGAATGAAAGGGATAGTATAACTGCCCCTTCCGACGACCAAACAAGAATTACGGAAGTTCTTGGCGCTGGTGGGCTATTGTAGATTATGGATAAAGCATACACCCAGAAAATGAAACGGTTATATTACAAATTGACAGAATCTGAACATGAAAGACTGTACTGGGCAGAAGAGGAAAAGGAAGGGTTACATGAGTTGTAGCATAGTCTCATACAATCTCTGGTGTTGGCCCTTCTCTCCCTCGATAAACCATTCCACCTTTTTGTGACAGTAAATGATGGAGCAGCCTTAGGAGTGTTAACCCAGAAAGGAGGGGGAAGAGGCAGCCCACAGCCTTCCTATCCAAGATCTTGGACCCTGTCTCGAGAGGATGGTTGAATGTCTACATGCAGTAGCAGCCACCACCATACTGGTACAGGAAAGCTGTCAAATTACTTTTAGAGGGCTGCCAGTCTTAGTACCCCCCATAAAGTTAGAATTGTGTTAAACCAAAAGGCAGGGAGATGGTTGACATATTCACGAATCCTAAAATACGAAACCATCCTGATGGAGAGAGATGACCTTGTGTTAGCAACAGATACCTGTCTAAATCCAGCTATATTCCTATGGAAGGGAAAACCTCTGGACAAGGGTGAATTGGAACATGACTGTCTGGATATCATAGAGTATCAAACCAAAGTTAGGCAGGACCTAAAGGATATCCCCTTAGATGGGGGGGGGACAGACTGTTTATAGACGCGTCATCAAAAGTAGTACAAGGAAAGAGACACAATGAATATGGAGTGGTGGAACATATCGATTCAGACCAAGGTAGCCATTTTACTTCTAAGATCCTCCATGAAGTAATGGCAGGATGAGAAATCTCTTGGGAATTCCACACTCCTTGGCACCCGCCTTTCTCTGGACGGTTGGAACGAATGAATGAAACGTTAAAGAAGCAAATGTCTAAGCTAGACCTCGAGATTGAATTACCATGGGCAAAATGTTTACCTATCGCGTTGCGACGCATTAGGACTGCGCCTGGACGTGAGATCGGCCTCTCTCCATATGAAATGATGTTTGGATTACCTTTCTTGGGTGGAAGAGGGGAATTACCAACAGTAGAGTTCAGTGATAAGTTTTTAAAGAACTATATTGTGGCGTTTGGCTCTTCTTTGTCTGTCCTTAGGAAGAAGGGTCTATTGACCCAGACACCTCCACTTGAGTTCGCAGTACATCGGATACGACCGGGTGATTGGGTCCTGATGAAGACCTGGAAAGATACCAAACAGCACCCAAGCTGGGAGGGAACGTTCCTAACCCTCCTGACTACTGAAACAGCTGTCCGAACTGCTGAAAAAGGGTGGAGCCATCACACTTGTGTTGAGGGCCCGGTGGGCGTTCCTTCACCTCCAGCTCATCCAACAGACAACCCTCTGAAAGTCAAGCTGATCAAGAAGAATGGACTGAGATAAGAGACTATTGATATTGGTTAAAAAAAACTGTATCCCAAAACAATTGTAAGTGTTTCATGGACTCACTCCTCCCTGGTTAGTTAAAGCGTTAGGGAATAGACAGATCGGGGTTGTAAGCTAAAGTGAATGGTCAGCTTTATATTGTCACGATAGTATTGGCGCTCGCTTCCGGGGAGGGGGGGGTGGCGGGAAAAATCATGTTACCGCTTTATGTCAGAATTATGTTAAATTAAAGGGACATGTCGATTGTTGGGTATGTGCAGATTTCCCACACCATGGGCAATCCAGAATTCCTCTCACGGTAATACCACTTACCAAAGAAGAAGTGTATGATGCACAACAATTTGACTCAGGCTCAAATGATATAAAATGGGAATTTGAGAGGGGTAATTATAACTTTGAGGGATGATTCCCTCGACCAGCCCTGAAAACTCTGGGTGCTATTGATGAACTTAAATTCTCCCCACCGAAAGGAGCAGTAAATACCATTTGTTTCTGTATTCAGAATGATACTGCACCCTTCCGAATTGGAAAATCATCTTGTGTTTACACCAGTCAAGCCACTGCCACAACCATTCCCCGAATATTAAACGGAACATATTGGGAATGCAGCCTGGAGGCCTTTCTATTTATTCCCGGGGAAAAATACATTTGCGTGACTGAATTTACAGGAATGCATGCATGTTATGATGTTGCTGAGCAGGAATAGAAATACAGAAGTTAGCAGCTTCCCTGGAAGAGTTAGCCAACAATACTGCCAATGCGTTAACCGAACCCCAATCCCAAATGGCAGCCATAACGACCGAAATGATTGCCACTAGACGAACGACCCTTCAGAACAGGATGGCTCTGGATTATATTCGAGCAAAGAAGGGTGGTACCGGTGCACTAATTGGAGAGGAATATTGTACGTACATACCTGAGGTCTCCTCTAACATTAGTGATATCTCCAAACATGTGCGAGACAAAATCACCAAGATAAGGGAGGCCGGTAATTGGTACCAGAATGAAAAAGGATGGGAATGGGGCAATTGGGGATTGACTGGTTGCGGAAGGTGGTTAGTCAATCGAGCTATCTGGGGAATATTTATATTAGTGTGTCTGGTGGTAGGATTTATTGTCCTAAAATGGGTAATGAGCCGACTGATGACATCCCCTGGGAAGTAAACTCAAATAAATCATCAGATGCTTGGACAATCAACAGGTGATATGCAACAAAGAGAAAGCCAAAGAATGCTTCTAGAGTTCAAGGGATAAACAACACAAACGTAAAATTTTAGATTGTGAACCTCATCGCCAAAAGGTGTAAGACGGCAGACGGTAAGAAAATGAATCAAAGGAGACTTAATAAGTGCAGAAACAATAGATTAAAAAAAAAGAAAGGGGAATTTGTGGGAAGTGAGAATTGTAGCTTCTGCACTTATTAAGTCTCCTTTGCTTCATATAGAAATGTAGTTGCTGTGGCTGGTAGTGGAATGTAGCTTCTATAGATGGGGGTGAGGTGTTGCGGGGGTGAGCGGAATTCTTACAACATGTAGCATACTTAAGGCTAAGACTTTAATAAATATAGAGGGACTTTTAAAGAATTAATTTTAAAGAAATAGTTTTAAGCTAGGAAATAACTATGGAGTGTTGTAGCTGACAACAAAAGACGCAGTAGGGGCATTTCACTGAAAGTATGATAAGGAAACTGGACAAAAGTAACAAGGAACAGAGAATGCAGACATACAAGGACAGCCGGACAGCCAGATAAGGATAACTGAAAAAAAGCAAGAAATTGGAGACGTGATTCAGAAACTTGCAAACAGAACATAGAAAGTACGCATGTTCTGTAACATACGCATTTCTGCTGGACTGCAGAGGCGTCAAGTACTTGCAAGATCGTAATAAATTGTTCTTGTTTGCAAGGCTTTGTCTCAGGCTGATTTATGAGTGAGTTCTGTTTCACACACTGTCTCCCTCTCTCTCTCTCTCCCCTCTCTCTCCCACCCTCTCTCTCCCCTCTATCTCTATCCCCACTCTCTTTCCTCCCTCTCTCCCCTCTCTCTCTCCAAGCCTTCTCACCCTGCACTCTCACCCCGCCCTCTCTCCTTCTCTCTCTCACCCTCTCTCTCGCCCTCCCTTCTCTCGCCTTCCCCTCTCTCGCGCTCCCCTCTCTCCCGCCCTCCCTCTCTCCTGCCCTCCTTCTCTCTCCGCCATCTCTCTCTCTCTGTCCACCCTCTCTCTCTCTCGCCACCCTCTCTCTATCGTCCCTCCTCTCTCTATCGTCCCTTCTCTCTCTGTTACTCTCTCACACCCCACTCTTTCTCTCTTGCTCCCTCACCCTCTATTGCCCCCTCCCTCACTCACCACCTATTCTCTCTCTCTCTGTCCTCTCTCTCTTTCTGTCACTCTCTCCTCCCGAACTCTCTAGCCTCCTTTCTCTCTCTCTCTCTCTCTCTCTAGGTCTTGCCCCTTTCTCGCTTTCACTTGCTCTCTCTGTCTCTGTCTCTCTCTCGCTCGCTCCGTCTCTTTCTCTCTCTTTCCCCATCCGTCGCCCTTCTCTCAGTCTCACTCCTTATCTCACCCACTCTCTCTCGACCCTCCCTCTCATTATCTCCTCGCACGTCTCTCTCTCTCTCTCCCCCCCTCACCATATCTGTCTCTTGTCCTCCTCTCCCTGCTCCTTCACTCTCTCTCCACCTTCTCTCACTCTCAATCCCGCTCCCTCAGTATCTCTCTCTCTCTCTCTCTACCCACCTCCGTCCGTTTCTCTTTGGCTGAATCTCTCTCCTTCCCTCCCTCTCTATCTGACACACTCTGTCTCGCCGGTCCTTCCCTCTCCCTCTGAACGAGAGACTGGGTGTGTGTGTGTTGGTGGTGAAGCTGCATGTGGGACGGTGGGGCTGGGATGTGGGAGGTGGGAGCAGTGGGAAAATGGGGTAAAGACAGAATTACGGGGGGGGGGGGAGACAGAACCGGCAGGAGAGTGAGTGAGGGGGAGAGGGAAGAGTGGAGGCAGGTGAAGAAAGTGGGGTTGAGGGTGTGTGTGAAAGAGAGAGGGGGACGAGGGAGTGGTGGTGAGAAGGAGAGAGAGTGCAGAGATAGAGAGGGAGATCAATAAGGAGAAAGGGTGGGGACAGTAAATGGGGAGGCCAGGTTGGAGTGGTGGGGACAGAGGGATTTGAACCAAGCTCCTGAGCTTAGGGTGCAGTGCGCTCCCCTTCCCTGAGGACCAAGACTTGGGGCTGAGTCTGTCTCTCTCCAGCTCAGTTTCTCCAACACAAAGACACACAACAACATCGGTCACTCTGCTGCTCGGCACGCTTTAATCAACATTTTTACTGTTTACAAATGGAAGTGATGGATACAGTCAGTGGGATGGTGCCTTTTCTCACTGGCCCCTGAGTTGTGAGAAGCATTGAAATGTTTCCCTGTAACCCCCCTGTGGGATAAGGATGGATAAACCAGCGCTACCCTCAGTCTGTTACCATATCGACAGGCTAATCCATCACTGAAACACTGAACTGAAATGAGAAAATCCAGGATGGATTGATTAATGAGGGCATTTGATTGATTGATGGATTTGGGTGAAGGGATATTTCAGCACATTCTTCAGCTGCTGCCTGAACTTAGTCTGTGTCACGGCATAAATCGCGGTGTTTGTGCAGCAACTGAGGAGCTGCAGCATGAAGCCCAATTCCCGCACAAAGTAATGGAGAGACACAGACCGATACCCATACTCATACATCCGTCTCCATATAGAATACAGCATGAACGTTGACCATAACATGATGAAATTGGCCGAGATCACAAACAGTAAAATGATGGATTTTTTTCGGTTTCTCATTTCAGTGTCAGACTGAACGTCCCCATTGGTGTGAGCGCGGAGTCTCCTGCGGGCTCTGCTGGTCACTAAAATGTGTCTGATGGTGAGAACATTGAGCAGCAGAATCAGGAGAAATGGGACACACGGGGTTAGAATGTGGTGGAGGAACTCGATTGTGACCCAGACACTGGAGAATCGAACAGCGTCTATTACAACACAAAACCAGGGGGTGTTCTGCATCCAATACCGAGCCGTGAACATAAAATACCAGAAAATGTTCTTTAAACAGCTCAGCACAGTCACTGCTCCCAGAACCACAGCCGCCGTTTTCTCACTGCAATATTTACTTTTCAGCTTCTGGCAACAAATGGACACAAACCGATCAAAGGTGAAAGTGACGGTGAACCAGACAGAGCAGTCAGCGGCTGCATAAACCAGGACGGCGTGGATATTACATACGCGGACGGAGACCCTCAGGAAATTAAAATGTTCCCGATAAACAATGGGAATGTGTCTCAGTATCAGGTCGAGGATAATGACCAGGAGATCCGCCGCTGCCATGGCCCCCAGGTAACGTCTGACACATGGAGACAATCCACAATCTTTATAAAGCAGGACGTAGATGGTCACTACGTTAACTGTGAGGAAGGAAAACAAACCCATTATCCATCAGCCTGGAGGCAAATGGACCCGTTTGATTGGGGACCCAATGAGATTTCCAAATGTGTCCCTGTATTCAGGGATTTATTAAAATAATTGGAGCTGGAATAACAAATGGGAAGGTCAGAATTACTGACAAAAATGTGACACAAACCACAAGATACCCTCCCTCCCCAAACACACACAGACACATCCATAAGGACAGATGGTTTCTAGATCATTCCCACACACTCGAGAGCAGACACAGGTCACTCCATCCCAGTTTTATTACGGAGGGTGGGAACGTTGCTGTCCTGAAGGATTCTGTCCCAGTTTCCTGAAGACAAACGGAGTTTGGGAATTTCTGCATTTTTGTCTAAATTGTGGTTGATCCTGTTTCGTGGAGAAATGTAAATGCAAGGAAAACCTATTCACCCCTTTAACTGCCTGAGGGGCCTTCAGAACAGTGGCTCCTTCTCCCTGGAACGCGATCTCTTCCCTCGGGATCTTATCGTTTGTTCAATTCACTGACCGTTCACAAACAATGTCAGGGACGGAACGTTCCGGGGAATGTCAGTAATAGAATGTCAGGGACAGAAGGTTCTGCGGAACTCCTTGACCTGTCAATGACCTTGCCCCCATCCACCCCACCCTCCTCTCTGACCTATCATCTCTCACCCACCTCCGTCTACCGATCACATTCCCAGCTCCCTTCCCTCCAGCACCAGTCCCAATCACAAACCTAGCCCTAGCCCCATTCCCCTCACATTTATCTCTCAGCTCCCCAGCCCACAAGCCTCATTACTGATGAAGGGATTATGCCTGAAACGTTCATTTCCCTGCTCCTCGAATGCTGCCTGATCTGCTGTGCATTTTCAGCACCACACTCCCAGTCAAGGAACTGTCCAACACCGTCATACTCACAGGATCAGGCCTGATGGGTAATTTAGATTAGATTAGATTACTTACGGTGTGGAAACAGGCCCTTCAGCCCAACAAGTCCACACCGATCCTCCGAAAAGCAACCCACCCAGACCCATTCCCCTACACTTCAACCTTTACCTAACACTATGGGCAATTTCCCATGGCCAATTCACTTAACCTGCACATCTTTGGATTGTGGGAGGAAACCGGAGCACCCAGAGGAAACCCACGCAGACACGGGGAGAATGTGCAAACTCCACACTGTCAGTCACCTGAGGCTGGAATTGAACACGGATCTCTGGAGCTGTGAGGCAGCAGCGCTAACTACTGTGCCACCGTGCTGCCCATAATGTCTCATGAAGCCCAATCACCATCCCGGGGGATATCTTGTCCCACTGGCACAGACCCACCAGTGGTGGGCACACCCTGGGTTACAATCAGGGAAGGAGTTACCCTGCAATTCCCCACCATTGATTCCAGAACCCAGGAAATCTCACGGTAACACATCATGGTCAAGGAAATCGCCTGAGGATGGTTATCTCCTGCCCCCCACCCCTCCTCTCGGTGATAACTCAGTTCCCCTCGATGTTGGAAACAAATCAGAGGAAGCACTGAGGGTGATAAGGACACAGACCATCCTCTGGGTGTGGGACATCAATGTTCATCGTCAAAAATGTCCCCACAGGCCACTCAATGACTGAGCAGGGACAGGCTTCAATACACAACAGCCAGACTGGGGGAAAATTTCTCAACAAACTCCTTGTCCCAGATGGATCTGTCTCTGACAGTATCTGTAGGAGCAGCCAGCACACAGTCCTGGGGCAGGGAAAGTCTCAGCCTCAAAATAGACATATTCAAGTTTAGTGTGTTGATGGAAAAGCACAGCAGGTCAGGCAGCATCCAAGGAGCAGGAAAACCACCGTTTCAGACAGCAGACCTTCATCACGAATAAGACTGCGAGCCTCCGGGATGGAGAGATAAATCATATTCGGCGTACTGCTCACTGTGTGATGTGACACTCCCTCCTGTGAAGTAGGGCATACTTCTAAAGGGCTGAGCACATGTAAACTGGCCATCCATGAGGCTCTGTGGGCTAGCAGCAGCAGCAGCATCAATGGCCTTCCCTCCATCATAAAGTCAGAGTGTGTTGTTCACTGATGGTTTCAAAATATGCAGCACGATTCACAACGGCACTGTTACTGAAGCAGGCTATTGAGCCCATCAAGAGTTTTAAACAGGAACAGAATGAGGCCATTTGGCCATTGGAGGCTGTTACTCAGCGATTGGAGTAGATCTTTGAATCTCTCATGCCTGTTACACAGGAAATGGAAGGGAACATTCGGCATTTCAAAGCTGATGCACAGGAATACGGGGAGCTGTGCAGACCAGGGCAGTGCATTGATCTATAAAACTGGATTAGATATCTGTCCAGCACGGGGAGCTGTGCAGAACACAGCATTGCATTGATATATAAACCCGGATTAGATTTCTGTCCAGCACGGGGAGCTGTGCAGAACACAGCAGTGCACGAATGTGCGAACCTGAAAGAAATATCCATCCAGCACGGGGAGCTTCACACACGACACAATTGTTTTATAGAACGTAGAACAATACAGCACAGAACAGGCCCTTCGGCCCACGATGTTGTGCCCAACATTTGTCTGAGCTTAAGCACCCATCCATGTAGCTCTCCAATTGCCGCTTAAAGGTCGCCAATGATTCTGACTCTGCCACTCCCACAGACAACACATTCCATGCCCCCACCACTCTCTGGGTAAAGAACCTACCCCTGACATCCTCCCTATACCTTCCATCCTTCACCTTAAATTTATGTCCCCTTGTAACATCTGTTGTACCCGGGAAAAAAAAAGTTTCTGACTGTCTACTCTATCTATTCCTCTGATCATCTTATAAACCTCTATCAAGTCACCCCTCATCCTTCGCCGTTCCAATGAGAAAAGGCCGAGCACTCTCAACCTATCCTCGTACGACCTATTCTCCATTCTAGGCAACATACTGGTAAAGCTCCTCTGCACCCTCTCCAAAGCTTCCACATCTTTCCTAAAGTGAGGCGACCAGAACTGCACACAGTACTCCAAATGTGGCCTAACCAAAGTCCTGTACAGCTGCAACATCACTTCACGACTCGGGAATTCAATCCCTCTGGTAATGAATGCTAATACACCAACGGCCTTCTTACAAGCTCTATCCACCTGAGTGGCAACTTTCAAAGATCTATGAACATAGACCCCAAGATCCCTCTGCTCTTCCACCTTACTAAGAACCCTACCGTTAACCCTGTATTCTGCATTCTTATTTGTCCTTCCAAAATGGACAACATCGTACTTGACAGGGTTGAACTCCATCTGCCACTCCTCAGCCCAGCTCTGCATGATATCTAAGTTGCTTTGCAGCCGACAACAGCCCTCCTCACGATCCACAACTCCACCAATCTTCGTATCATCTGCAAATTTACTGACCGACCATTCGACTCCCTCTTCCAAGTCATTACTAAAAGTTACAAACAGCAGAGGACCCACAACTGATCCCTGCGGAACTCCACTTGTAACTGGGCTCCAGGCAGAATACTTACCATCTACCACCACTCTCTGACTTCGACCGGTTAGCCAGTTTTCTACCCAACTGGCCAAATTTCCCTCTATCCCATGCCTCCTGACTTTCCGCATAAGCCTACCATGGGGAACCTTATCAAATGCCTTACAAATATCCATGTATACGACATCCACTGCTCTACCCTCATCCACATGCATGGTCACCTCCACAAAGAATTCAATAAGACTTGCAAGGCAAGACCTACCCCTCACAAATCCGTGCTGGCTGTCCCTAATCAAGTAGTGCCTTTCCAGATACTCATAAATCCTATCCCTCGGTACCCTTTCCATTCCTTTGCCTACAACCGAAGTAAGACTAGCTGGCCTGTAATTCCCGGGGTTATCCCTATTCACTTTTGTGAATAGGGGCACAACATTCACCACTCTTCAGTCCCCTGGTACCACCCCCGTTGACACTGAAGACGAGAAGATCATTGCCAACGGTTCTGCAATTTCCTCTCTTACTTCGCCCATAATCATAGGATATATCCCGTCAGGCCCGGGGGACTTGTCTATCCTCAAGTTGTTCAAAATGTCCAACACATCTTCCTTCCTAACAAGTATCTCTTCTAGCTTACCAGTCCGTTTCACATTCTCCTCTTCAACAATACGGTCCCTCTCGGTTGTAAATACTGAAGAAATTTACTCATTCAAGACCTCTCCTCTCTCTTCCGACTCAATACACAGTCTCCCACTACTGTCCTTGATCGGACCGACCCTCATTCTCGTCATTCTCGCATACGCATAAAATGCCTTGGGGTTATCCTTGATCCTATCCGCCAAAGATTTTTCGTGCCCTCTCTTAGCTCTCCTAATCCCTTTCTTCAGCTCCCTTCTGGCTATCCTGTATCCCACCAATGTTCTGTCTGAACCTTGTTTCCTCAACCTTATGTAAGCCCCCTTCTTCCTCTTTACAAGACATTCAACCTCCCTCGTCAACCAATTTTCCCCCACACGACCATCTCTTTCCTGCCTGACAGGTACATACATATCAAGGACACGTCATATCTGTTCCTTGAAAATGTTCCACATTTCCACCACATCCTTCCCTGACAGCCTATACTCCCAAATTATGCTCCTCAGATCTTGTCTTACAGCATCGTATTTACCCTTCCCCCAATTGTAAAACCTACCCTGTTGCACGCACCTATCTCTCTCCATAACCAAGGTGAAAGTCACAGAATTGTGGTCACCATCACCAAAATATTCACCCACTAACAAGTCCATCACTTGTCCCGGCTCGTTACGAAGTACCAAATTTAATATGGCCTCCCCTCTGGTCGGAAAATCTACATATTGAGTTAGAAAAGCTTCCTGGATGCACTACACAAACGTCGCCCCGTCCAATCTACTTGATCTAAAGAGCTTCCAATCAATATTTGGGAAGTTGAAATCGGCCATGAGTACTACCCTGTGGCTTCTGCACCTTTCCAAAATCTGTTTCCCAATCTGTTTCTCCACATTTCTGCTGCTATTGGGGGGCCTATAGTAAACACCCAACAAGGTGACTGCACCTTTCCTATTTCTGACTTCAGCCCATGCTACCTCCAAAGGCAGATCCCCCTCGAACTGCCTTTCTGCAGCCGTTATACCATTTCAAATTAGCAACGCCACCCCCCTCCTTTTTTACCACCCTCCCTAATCTTACTGAAACATCTGTAACCAGGAACCTCCAACAACCATTCCTGTCCCTCATCTATCCACGTTTCCGTGATGGCCACAACATCGTAGTCCCAGTTACCGATCCATGCCTTAAGTTCACCCACCTTATTTCTGATACTCCTTGCGTTACAGTAGACACACTTGAACCCATCTATGTGTCTGCAAGTATTCCCTGTCAGTGCTAACTTCTCCACAGAAGGTATCTAGTCTGACTAGCACAGCGCACTGTCCAGTAATCACCCGTGAATTAATCTGTAAACCAGGAGCAGTTACACTCCCAGCATGTAGGGCTGTGTACACCAACCCTGAGCATTGATCTGTAAACCAGGGGCAGTTACCCTCCCAGCATGTTGGACTGTGTACACAACCCATGAGCATTGATCTGTAAACCAGGGGTAGTTACACTCCCAGCATTAGGACTGTGTGCACCACCCCAGTACATCGCTCAGTAACACTATGTTAGATCACTGCCCAGCGTGGGGAAACTTGCAGCCCATGCTGGAAATGAGAGGATGCGCAGCTCCCATCCATTTACAGCTCCATCTCTCCATTGTGCCCTGATAAGGGGGTGCTGTGGGTGTGAATTCACTGCCACGGAGAGATGGCAGGGGAATCAGTTTAAATATCACAACATGGGAGGGGTTTGGGAAATAAGCAGAGATGGGGGAGACTGAGAGAGACCGTCATGGAAGGATGTGTTCTCAGGTTTCAGAATGCTGAAATGTTGACACTTCGATAGCATCCTGGAACATGAGCCAATCTTCCCTGGAATGATGTGAAAAAGGGATATTAGTGTGAAGTGAGATGATGGAGAGTTTTGGATGAGTATTTGTTCTACAGCTTTGTAAATGGGAGTGGTTTCAACAGAACGTATGACTCATTGGGCAGATTCTAACTATAATTTGTCTCGGTACCATTTTTATTGACTGTTACAGAGGGATTGTCTGTACGAGGCTGAGCTATTTTCCTGCTGCTATCTTATCAAACTCATCTCATTAACTACCCATCCCACCCCATGTTGTCCCTCTCATTCAATACCAGCCCGAACCTCCCACCCATCATGGCTGGAGGTACTCACCATCGCACGGATGCCCCTGGATAATCCGTGATCTCTGGCACTGGTGCCATCTTTAAAAGGCCAAGGGGCACATGGTTGAGCTTTCTTAGTTTAGAGCTGCCCTGCACAGTTTACCCCGAGCATGGGGAATAAGGGGCAATTACACCACAGTTTGTTGACAGGGGCACAGAGGTCCTGGTGGATGGGTTAGTGCAGGGGGATTCTCTTCCCAGAGGGCGCCACACCATCAGACCCACCGAGCATGGTCTGAGCTCCCCATCCAGCTCAGTGCAGTATCTGTGGTCTGCAGAAATGTCCAGCAATACAGGACAAGCATTAATATCCTTCCCTGCTCTGTCAGGGTAAGGGTCACTGTATTCTCTCTGCTTGCTCACCCTCACTGTATATCTGTTATAGCAGCGACCCCCAAACAAGGCTCCAACACTCTCACTGCTGCATGCAGCACCTTCCCTCTCTCTCTCTCCGTCTCTGTCTTGGTCTCTCTGTCTCACCTTCTCTCTCTGTGTCACCCCGTCCACTTTACCCCCCACTTTAATAACACTGCATGGATACAACACTGCTGACAGACTCCCTCACCATTTGCCACTATCCCTAGCTGCACCACTACCAACAACATGGCCACCCACTTCCAGCCTCCATCCCTCCCTTGCTCCCATTCCAGGAGAAACAGCCTGGAATAGGAGAGAAAGGGACAAGCCGGGTGGTGGAATGCCCGATATCCATTCCCCACCCCCCACCGCCATGTGGGGAGGACCCTGGTATGAAGACGGGGAGGACTGGGACACCTTGTGTGGAGATTCTGAAACATCCACGTCCCACCGACCGAGTAAGGAGCAATATTCAGTGAAGGGCAATTCTCACTTTAAACCCACTGGCAGCTCCGTTTCCCCCGGCACAACTTAGAAGCCGTGGCCCTGATGCCATCTCGCTTTTGTGTCGAGCTGGTACAAATGGAATCCCCACGGTCTCGGTGGGTAGGAGGGTGGGCTCACAACACATCGTCGCCACCACCTCCCAGGAAGGGAGGACGGAGACACCCTCGTATACCTCCCCTCTAATTAGCTAAAATACTGAAACTCGTCTGTGATAATTACCGCTCTCCCCTTATCCTGATATCTTCAATAGTCTGCACTTATATACACGCAGTGCCCGTTGTTCCTGCACTCCCTTTCTCACGGCACAGCCTGTTTTATATTGCCTTTCATTGTCTTTCCTACCATAGTGCATTACCTCACACTCCTCTGCATTGATCCCCATCTGCCATAAACCTGAACACGATACCAACGTGTCACTGTCATGTTAGAGTTCTACACTGGCCTCCATAGACTTTACAATTCTTCCAGGTTTGGTGTCATGTACAATCATTGAAATTGTCATCGTGTCACACTCCCCATGAAACAACTGAAATCTTGCCTCACTCACGAGTGTGAGCAAGTGAAATACTGATATATTCCACGGACGGAGTCCAATAACGAGATGCTGTTAATGGAGTCACAAAAGTCCTGATACAAACCAGAATGAGTGAATGAAATATTGACAAACCATAGAGCTATAGAAATCCGGATTGGCTCCAAGTATCTGTAATGACATCAGGGTATTCATGTAATGAAGTTGAAAGTGTGTATTGCACGTTCAAGATAGAGGGAAAGATGTTCTGAACAGAGAGCTTACAAGTGTCTGTGATATGAGAGGATGGCAGACCCAGAGTGTGAAGGACAACTGAAAATATGTCATATTTGGCCGTGAAATAGATCCGTGAGATGGTTGCTATTTGGACAACAATTTGAATCTGTTTAAATAATACCAGAGGATACGAAAACCAAATCAAGTTTGAATTTATTGTTTTTCAAAAATCGAACTAATGAGATAATCCGATGTTATGAATATTAAGAATTCAGGAATTTTGAGAATTGAAGACAGAGCCACACTGATTCGAGAGATTAGGAAACACTCTCTATCAAAGGTAACTTTTCCTATGAAACATATCCGCAGTAAAAAGAAAGAAGATGACCCAGGGAGATCTTCTCACAGAAGAAGAAACAAAAACAACAGCTGCTGTGTGGTTTTGAAATTAAGTTGATGAAATTTTAATAAGCATCTTAATGAAAGATTATATTGTTCTAGAGTTCGAATTGGGGAGTAAGCGGTTAAGAGAAAGGGGGTCCCAGAGTTGTGAATAGTTGATGTGAAATGTTCACTTCCATAGTTAAAAAAATAAATTGATGTTTTTATTTAAACAGTGGAAGTTGGGAGTTCTCTGTCACACGTATTTTAACAGTTTACGAGGTGAATTGATAATTTCTTTATGTTTCATTTAAGTTACCAGATGAGCTCAATGTCGTGTCCTAACAATTGCTGTGTGTGTATCTGTGTGTCTCCATGTGGGGCAGGTCTGGCTGTCTCTGTGGTGCTTAAAGTGATGCAATGCTCCCCTCTGCTGGCGTCCACATGCCACTGCACAGGCATTGGCAGAGGGTGAAAACCAACAGGGATTCATTCAGAGAGGGGGAGGGAGAGGACAGCTGCTCACAGCACCATCCAAACTGATGTCTTATCCAAGTACTGATCTAAATGTCCTTTAAACGTTGTAACCGTTTCTGCTTTCACCACTTCATCTGGAAGTTCATACCACGCACATACCAGCTTCTGTCTAAAATAACTACCTCTCATGACTTTTCTAAATCTTTTTCCTTGCACCTTAATATATCCCTCAGTTTTGAATCCCCACCTCGAGGGAAAAGACATCAGCCCTTCAGCTTATCTGTACCCCTCATTGTTTTATAAACCTCTGTAAAGTTACCTTTTAATCCCATCCTCTCCAGTGAAATAGGTCCCAGCCTACCCAACCTCTCCTTATAGCTCACTCCCTTCTTTCCCAACGACATCCAGGTTAAGCTGTACTCAACCCTCTCCAACTTAATAATATCAAGGTCAATAATATCAAAGTGAAAAGTCAATGTATTTTTTAAGTGTAGGGAAGACCAAAACTAGAGTGCATAGTTTTAAGGTGAGAGGGGAAACATTTAAAAGTGATCTAAGGGAAGTGTAGCTATGGAATGAGCGGGCAAGGTGACCAGACTCGACACAGTATTCCAGAAGAGGTCTCATCAATGTCCTGTACAACCTCAACATGACGTCCCAATTCCGATACTCAAAGTTCTGATCAATGAAGACATGTGTGTTAAACACCTTCTTAACCACGCTATCTATATGAGATGCAAATTTTAAAGAATTATACCTGACGGTCTAGGTCTCTGTTCGACAACACAGCCAAAGACCCTACTTCTAAGTGTATAGACCCTGCTCTTGTTTGATTTACCAAATCCAATACCTCGCATTTATCTAAACTAAACTCCATCTGCCACTCCTCAGCCCAGTGTGTGATATTGCCACCCCCTCACCTTCCCCGTTTAATTTTAAAATTCCCTCCCCTCCTCCAGGATGCCTGCACACTCCGCCCTTGATATTTCACGAAACCCTGAGTTTGGTTTGCCTTGTGTGGTTAGGGGGAGGTGGGACAGATTGCAGACACAGTCAGTGGGGAGGAGAGGCTGGACAGTAATCATTTAATGCTTTCAGGAAGAGGACAATGACACATGAGAGTTGGGTAATTGATCTGGGTTTTGGAGCCAAAAATTATGCTCTTACTTCGTCTCAAGTGTTCAGTAATAAATATCTGTTCGAGACCCTTCTTTGGGGGATTTCATTCCCTCATATTGCAGACTACAGATAATAGCAATTAAAGGTGTTTATTGCTAATTGCGATAGCATAGCATGTGCACTCAACATCCTACCGTTGAGACAAATGTCTTGCATTTATTTAACAATACAAAGTGTATTTTGTAGTTCAGTAATGGTAACCTGATTATAATAAATCCTCACCGAGCTGAAAGCTGGCACTTGCAATATGACCCAAAATCTGGGAATGGTAGTGTAGTGGGTACTCAGTGCATCTCAGTGCATCTCAGTCAGAGCTCTGTATTTGATTCCAATTCCTGAATGTATGCGGTAATGTTCATAGCTCTGGACTAGAAGGCCTGGATTCACGTCCCTCCAGAGGTGTGTCACAGCATGTCAGAACAGTCTGATGAACAAACACACAGCAGAATACTGTTACAGCTTTATGGATATTGCTGAGTGATGCTCGTAGGGATACTACCGCCAGGCAAAAAGGTCGAGGTGTAAATCCCAGAGAAGTGTCTCATGATAGATCTGAACAAACTGATTACAACGGATTTAGAATAGTGACTTGATGGAGATAGAAGAGGTGTCAGTATTGCATTTCAGAATTTAGGCCCAGAATGATTTAAAACACATCCATTCTTGTTGATTGGGGTGACATTTCGCAGCAGTAAAGGTTTATAAAATCAGAATGGTCACGGGTAGGGTGAGTAGTCAGGGTTTTTCCCCAGGTTAAGGCCGTCCAAAATTAGAGGGCATTGGTTGAAAGTGAGAGGGGAAAGGTTTTGATGAGGCCTAAAGGGTACATTTTCACGCACAGGGTGGTGTGCATATGGAATGAGCTGCCAGAGGAAGTGGTGGAGGCTGGTACAAATACAGCATGTAAAAGGCATCTGGATGCTGACAGACCTGCCGAGCTTTTCCAGCAATTTCTGCATTTGTAAAGCAAATGCATTCATTTTAACACAGGTATTCTGAATACATTAAATATTTTTTTTAATGATGCAGGGCCACGTAAACATATTTCAAATCGGCCGAGACCATTTTCTGCGAATGGTATGGCTCTGTGCATGACAGCAGCAATGATGCACCTACATGGAGCAGGGAATTTGATGGAGACATAGTTTAGACAACGCACAGGGAGACCTCACGTGGTCCAGTTTGGGAGAGGATAACATTATTGTGTGTTTCAGCTCAGGGAGGGAGAAAATGTAATTTGCCGAGAAGGAACAGCCCATAGCCCTCTCTCTCTTTCATTGTTCCTCATCACAGCAATGTGCACAAGGTAAAAAAAAACTCTACAGTCATCGTTACCATTTTTGTTTTTATAGAATCCCTGCAGTGTTGTTTCAGGCCCTTCGGCCCAACAAGTTCATACCAACTTTCCCAACCCATTCCCCTATATTTACCCCAGACTAATGCCCCTAACCTAGAAATCCATGGACACTACAGACAATTTAGCATGACCAATCAACCGAACCTGCACAGTTTGGGGTAGGAAACTGGAACAAAGCTTAGAAGCTCACACAGAAAAGTCGAGAACGTACAAACTCCACACAGACACCCAAGGCTGGAATCGAACCCAAGCCCCTGGAACTGTGAGGCAGCAGTGCCAACCACTGTACTACCCTTTGGCTGCTTCCTGATCAGAATTCATTGGAATCTACTCACTGCCAAAAGCAAAGGGAATTCAGCCAAATCAAAACTCTCCCAGGATGAAATCCCATTGCTAGCAACCGTGTGAGTACAATATCCTCAGAAGCAGAATAACGTTTTGGACAATCTCGCAATTTTTCCTTTTGTCATGAGTTCCAATCATATCTGGACAAAGTTCTTTCAAGTTAAAATTGCAGAGAGAGAGAGAGAGAGAGAGTGCGTGTGTTTGTGTGTGTGTGTGTGTGTGTGTGTGTGTGTGTGTGTTTGTGTGTGTGTGTGTGTGTGTGTGTGTGTGTGTGTGTGTGTGTGTGTGTGTGTGTGTGTGTGTGTGTGTGTGTGTGATTGTGTCTGTTTTTAGAAACGGAAATATTGATTATATATTTGTAATACCCAAACAGTTTGCCATTCATCTTTCCACCATAGTTTGAGTAACATTGCTCTGGATCATAAACGTATTGTTTTAGTAGATTAAAGAAACTAGCCTGACTTGTTCCTAAAAATGATCCTAACCCAGTCTGAGACCGATATCATCGGCCATATCGCCGACCTGGTTACATTTAACATTTGTTGTGAGCAGTGGAGGAGTGGGAATAGAAAAGGAAACAGTGAACCAAAAAGCCGGGGAACAATAGATCGGTGAACCTGATGTCAGTGGTGGGTAAGTTGTTGGAGGGGATTCTGAGGGATAGCATTTACATACATTTGGGAACGCAAGGGCTGATCGGGGTTGTCAACGTGTCTTTCTGCATGGGAAATCATGTCTCATTAATTTGGTTGAGTTTTTTGAAGAGGTGACAAAGAAGATTGATGAAGGCACTTTGGTAGACATTGTCAGTATGGACTTCAGCAAGGTGTTCATTTAAAGAACAAAGAGCAAAGAAAATTTACAGCCCAGGAACAGGTCCTTCGCCCTCCAAGCCTGAGCCGATCTAAATGTACTGTCGAAGTCTGTTGGTCAATTCCTAAGTATCTGAATCCCTCTGCTCCCCACCTACTCATGCATCTGTCCAGATGCATCTTAAGTTAATCTACCGTGCCTGCCTCTACCATCTCTGCTGGCAACGCGTTCCAAATGCCCACCACCCTCTGTGTGAAGGTACTTACCGCGTTTATCCCCCTTAAACATTCCACTACTCAGTTCGAAAGCATGACCGCTCGTTATTGAATCCTTCACCCTTGGAAAAAGCTCGTCTCTATCCATCCTGTCTATGCCCTTCATGATTTTGCAAACCTCAATCAGGTCCCCCCTCAATCTCCTATTTTCTACTCAGCGTCTCTTTATAGCTAGTATTTCATTCCGATTGGTAGACAGATTAGTCAGTTACAGTCACATGGGATGCAGAAGAAGCTAGTCATAATTGGCTTGAAGGAAGAGGGATATTTTTCAGCATGGAGGCTTGTGAGCAGCAGTGTGCTGTAAGGATTAGTACTGAGTTCACTGCATTTCATCATTTATGTAAATGATTTAGATGTGAATATTGGGGTCATAGTTAGTAAGGTTACAGATTACATCAGAAAGGTGGTGTAGTTGATTATCTCAGAGTACAACGAGACCACAATTAGGTGGGACAAAGGAGCAAGGAGTGACAGATGAAGTTTAATACGAGGTTTTGCATTTTGGGAACGCAAACTAGGGCAGAAATTATACACATAATGGTAAGGTCCTGGGGCCTGTTGTGAAACAAAGGGACATAGGGCTGCAGGTACATTGTTCCTTGAAAGTGGAGTCGCAGGTAGACAGAGAGGGACAGAACACATTTGGCACATTTGCCTTCATCAGTCGGAGCATTGAGTCTAGGAGTTGTAGTGGTACGTTGTATCTGTACAGGATGTTGGTGAGGCCACTTTAAGAATACTGCGTACAACTCAGTTTTCTGCAGAAATAACTTACACGAATGTTCCAGGACTGGAAGTTTGAGCTTTAGGGAGAGGTTGATTATGGTGAGGTGTTTACCCCTGGAGTGTCAGAGGCTGAAGGGTGACATTACAGAGGTTTATTAAACCATCAGGGGCATGGATATTCTGAACAGCCATGTTATGCTCCCGAGGATAGGGGAGCCCAGAACAAGACAGCATAGGTTGGAGGGGAGAGGGCGAATGATTTAGAATGGACCTGAAGATAAATGTTTCACACAGAGAGAGGTGTGTCTACAGAAAGTGCTGTCAGAGGAAGTGCTGAAGGCGGTTACAATCGCACATTTAAAAAGTATCTGAAAGAGGAGGGATATTGGCTAAATGCTGGCAAATGGTACTGGATCAGATTTGATATCTGATCGGAGTGAACAGATTGGACTAATGGGTCTTTTTTCCATTCTGCATGACTCTCTAATTCTATAAGAAGGATGACGAATAAGTCTGAAAGGACCTTTCAAGTGGGAATTCTCTTCACTGGAAGTTTATGTTCACATTGATGGAAAGCTGCATTAGTTAAATATTTGACAGGGAAGTGAGTCATGCATAATGGGATGCAGACAGGAAAGTGGGGCTGAGACCCCAACCTGATCAGCCACAATCTTAGTGCTTTGTGGAGAAGGCTCAAAGTATCTAATGACCCACTCCTGCTTCTCAGTCCCATGTTCCTGTGTTCCATTCAGCCCCTCAAACCTGCTAGACAGGAACAGTTGGAGGCCACTTACACATAAAACTTTTTGCACAGACACAGAGGAGACAATTCAGCCTCTCAAGACTGTCACACAAGCTTTGAAGTGATTTGGGAAATGTAATTGGAAAATCCAGGCACGGGTGTGAAAGAAGCCCCTCATTTCTCTTCACAGAGCTTCCCCTATCTGCAACTTGTGCTTCATTTGTTGGTCATGTTGAAGACCCAGATTCACTGTCAATACAGCCCATATAACTCACCCAGAGATGGCTCACAAAATCATCTGTTCTTCCTGACTGCAATATTCAATAACATAACATTCATGAAAATAGCACCCACTAATTTTCCAATAACAGAATGTGAGAACATTAGAAAAAGGAACAGGTCGTTCACTCCCCAAGCCTGCCCTGTCCTTCACTAAAATCATGACTGATGTGCTCTTGGTCTCAAATCCTCTTTCACAACCAATTCTTCGTTGGCCTCAACTCTCTGACAGGTCAATATCCATCGACCTACTCTTCAAATAATTTATGGCTCCCTGAACACTCTTGAGAACAGAAATCCTGTCATTCAATCCCACCTGTTTGAAGAAAACGCTTGCTGCTCCTATATCATGGCTTATTGATATGAACAAAAGAGGTTGACTGAAGGGTTTAGGTAAAGATGACTGGGCCCGATATCAAGGCAGTGGTTGCCTTCTGTTGACATCAAGGAGCTGGACCTAATGGGAATCAGAGAAAAATCTCCAGTGTTTGGAGTTAAACATGGCAGAAAGGAAGATGTTCATCATCTCAGTCCTGGGTCACCTCTGTGGGAGATCCTCAGGGTATTATCCTCTTCACAAACACCTTCAGCGGCATCATCAGTGTCTCCCCGCCCCCACCCTCCCCACCATATGATCAGAACTGGGGATGGTCACCAAAGATTCCACAATGTTCAGAACATTTTGCTCCCCCCTCAGCTCCTGAACTGGCCTGTGTCCATGTGCAGCAAGACCCGGACACAATTCAGGCTGGTGCTGTTAAAGTGTCTGTAACATTCATGTAAAAGCACTGCCTGACACTGCACATTGCCACAGTGAAATAGAGTTCATTCATCATCTCACGCTGGTTTCACAGGAATATGAGGAAAACATTCAGCCAATTTACATTATTGGGGAAGAACAGGGGCAGCCCATTCAGTGCCTCCAGCTTATTACTCAGGAAGAGGAGCATAGTGTGATGGGCCATACCAGAGCCCCTCGAAAATATTTGAAGGTGGGAGCATAGATTCTAATATTTTCTTATTTTAAAGGAAATGTAAAGTGTCTATTCCAGATGTAATGTGACTGGTCAAACCACTTGGTGTGAGGCAAAACACAATCTACTTCAACACGAAAGATAAAATGAAACCAAAGAAAGAGGTATTTAGAAGTACGTAATTCTATTGGATAAGTTAACAGAATAATGGATCTAGGAACTATTATTAATGAACGGTTCCAATGTAGGAAAATCCCATAAACACTGCCCTTGGCAAAAAGAAATATTTAGTCACAGATTGTCACAAACATTTCTCCAATCCAGGAATTAAAACCAGCATCAAGAGAAATGTTAGTGAGGGTAGCAGCCAGGAGATAGTCACTGAAGTGTTCAACTCTGTGGAGACCCCAATAGATTCTGATGGTCCTAAGAAACCAAAACCCAGTGAGTCTAACCTGTGAGAGCTGGCAACACCCATTCAGGCTGCATTAAAATAAACACAAGGCCTCACGAGCTGTTACTCAAGTGGTCGTCACTCGCCAGCTTAGTAATGAGCGCTCAATCTCTCTCTTAAAGAAACCAGGACAAAATAATCTGTTAAAGCTGCAGCATCGTCACACTAGTCAGTACAATGAGCTGTCAAACAGGAACCAGTGGTAGCCAGTCAGGCTCCAGGCCCTGTCCAATCAGAAGAGGAAGAAGCCATTCAGTCCATTGAGTCACTTATACAGGAACAGCAGGAGGCCATTCCCACCTCAATGCAATTACACGGGGGCAGAATGAGGTAATTTATGCTGATGCCTGATGAATGGCTTATGTCCAAAACATCGAGTCCCCTGCTCCTCGGATGCTGCCTGACCTACTGTGATTTTCCACAATAGATGCTCTACTCTGATCTCCAGCATCGGCTGTCTTCACTGTCTCCTAATTGATGCTCTAACATGATGAACAAGTGGGGCAGAGGCTGCACAGACAGACTGCTCCACATTATTCGTCTTGGTTTCTTTGCTTATGACACACACGTGGATTTTAATGTAGTTTTCTCGTGGTGAGCAGGGAAGCCATATGTCTTGCGTGAAGTCTCAAGAATGGATCTTTCATTTCTGAGAAGACAGCCTCCTGTTCTCGATATCGGGCGGAAGCTAGTTGGAATGGCTGTTTCAGATGGATGGGATTGTGGCTGCTGTTGGGGATTGTGAGCAACTTGACATTCAGTACAGGGTTCACACGTCGATTGCACAATAACGTGGGGCGAGTTAATTAAGGCATATAAGGTATCAGGAAAGCCACATTACACTGATGAATGGACTCTCTAAGTTCAAATAATGGTGATCTTGCTCATGTTGATCTTATCCAGTTCATGTCCTGTTCAGTGTAACCTGCATGCCTTACTCTGTCTAAGTCTATTTCCACCCTATGATCTGTCTGGCCATGCTTACTATGATCTTCCTCCACTGCTCATAAATAAAGTGTTTCCTTGTACTGAGGTACACGTGACAATAAATCAAACCAATCCATCCTTTGAAAAGTATGGAGTTTCCCTCCCTGTCAATGTCTCTTTTGGAAATAAGCGATCGCTGCCACGCCACGTGTTTCAGTATCACCATTTCTTCATCTCTCACAGCTGTACAGATTAAACACTCAGCTTATTCACTCCATCCGCATGTTACCATTACCCGTGTCTGTGGTAAGGAGATCATTCCTTACAAAGGAGATCAAATCTGTACAGAGTGCCCCAAATGCTCTTTCAGCAAGGCAGGACAACAGCAGGATGGTAGCTTTACTTATGAACTCGAATCATCTTATAATGAAGGACAGCATACCATTGACTGCACCCATTACTTAGTCATAGATTCATAGAGATGTACAGCATCGAACCAGCCCCTTCGGTCCAACCCATCCATTCCGACCAGATCTCCCAACCCAATCTAGTCCCACCTGCCAGCACCCGACCCATATCACTCCAAACCCTAACTATTCATGTACCAGTCCAAATGTCTCTTAAATGTTGCAATTGTACCAGCCTCCACCACTTCCTCTGGCAGCTCATTCCATACACGTACCACCCTCTGGGTGGAAAAGTTGCCCATTCGGTCTCTTTTATATCTTTCCCCTCTCACCCTAAACCTATGCCCCTCTAGTTCTGGACTCCCCGACCTCGGGGAAAAGACTTTGCCTATTTACCCTATCCATGCCTCTCATAATTTTGTAAACATCTATAAGGTCACCCCTCCACCTCCGACGCTCCAGGGAAAACAGACACAGCCTGTTCAGCCTCTCCCTGTAGCTCAGATCCTCCAACCCTGGCAACATTCCTGTAAATCGTTTCTGAAACCTTTCAGGTTTCACAACATCTTTCCAATAGGAAGGAAGCCAGAATTGCACGCAATATTCCAACAGTGGCCTAACCAATGTTCTGTACAGCCCGCAACATGACACCCCAACTCCTGTACTCAATACTCTAACCAATAAAGGAAAGCATACCAAACGCCTTCTTCACTATTCTATCTACCTACGACTCCACTTTCAAGGAGATATGAACCTGCACTCCAAGGTCTCTTTGTTCATCAGCACTCCCAATTGATTCAGACCGGTCAGTATAGACTTGTGAGTGGAAGATCATGCGTCCCAAATTTGTTAGAGTTCTTTGAAGAAGTGATCAAGAAGGTTGACGAGGGCAGAGTGGTAGACATATTCTATTTGGATTTCAGTAAGGCCTTTGATAAGGTACCACAGGGCAGGCTGCACTGGAAGGTTACATGGCGTGGAATGCTGGGGAAACTGGCCAATTAGATACACAGTTGGCTTGATGGTAGGAAGCAGAGTGTGTGGTGGAAAGATACTTGTCAGACTTGAGGCTGGGTCCATAGCTGTTTGTTATCTATGATTTCATTGAGAATGTACAAGGCATGATTAGTAAGTTTACAGATGATATTAAAATAAGTGGTAGCGTGATCAATGAGGAAGGTTATCAGAAATTGCAGCAGGATATTAATCAGGCGGGGAAGTGGGCCGAGAAATGGCAAATGGAATTTAATATAGATGTGTGAGGTCTTGCATTTTGGAAACTCAAATCAAGGTAGGAGTGTCATGGTGAATGGGAGCACCCTAGTCGGCAGAGAGACCTTGGTCTTCAGGTGCACGGTTTCCTGAGAGTGGAGACACAAGCAGACAGAGCAGTGCAAAAGGCATTTGGCACACTGGCCTTCAACAGGCAGGATATTGAGTATAGTAGTTGGGGATTTTTGTTGCAGTTACACAGGACTTTGGTAAGGCCACACTTGGAGTATTGTGTTCAGTTTTGTCACCTTTGTTATCTGGAGGATGTTATTAAATTAGAAAGAGTGCAGTAGAAATTTACAAGGACGTTGCCAGGACTCAATGGTCCGAGATATAGGGAGAGGTTGGACAAGCGAGGACCTTTTCTTTCCTGTGTAGGAAACTGAGGGGGGACTTTATAGAGCTGTATAATATCATGAGGGGTATGGATAGGGTGAATGCTCTCAGTCTTTTTCCACGGTTTAGAGAATCGAGGACGAGAGGGGATCAGTTTAAGATTAAAGGGGAAGGAATAAAAGGGAACCTGAGGGGCCACTTCTTTGTACAAAGGGCTGGTACGTGGATGAGCTGCCAGCAGATGTGGTTTAGGGGGGTACATTAACAACATTTCAAAATCATTTGAATAAACATGTGGATTGGAAAGGACTCGAAGGATATGGGTTATCTGTAGAAAATGGGGTTAGTGTGGATGGACATTTACAAGGTGGAGTCGAACCCCTCTGTTTTCCAAATTCACACACCCAGAAAAGATCGCCTTACCTCATAATCTGTTACAATATGAGTGACACAGATCTCCTACCTTCCACTATTCGGAAAATTAACAAGTTTATTTCTTAACTTTAATTGTGAACACTAAACAACCATTCCCAAATACAAGCCTCTCTTTTCTTAACTATTTACGATCTGACTCTAACTCTGTAAAATTATGCTGTTCCAACAACCCACATATTAAACATTAGCATCTCAAGAGCACACAGTCTCAATCTTCCCCGCTGTGTTCACTCTTCCAGCTACTGATCTCCCTGGGTCTTTTTTTTTGCTGCAAGTAAGTTTGAAATAAACACGCATCTTTGACAGAGAGAGCTTGAGATGACCAGTTAGCACTCCTGCTCTACAGCAGTTACTGTGCTGTTGGATGGCAGTGGCTCTCTGTCTAGTATTCAAAATGCTGGGTTCATATACTTGCCATGTTACAATATATCTCATACTTTCCAGTTGTCCAAACACTAATATCGATTTCCGTTTGCTTCTGGTATGCTAAGCGTTATTTCAACTATTTGGTTGTATTTGCATTTTTCTTAAAACAGCAACCAAAACTCAGGTATCCATTTCCCAGGTAATGGTGACATTTGGAACAGTCTGACCTTTTGCTGGCGTCTGTGGCTGTACTTTCTATTCTGCAAAACCCGTTCTGTCTTAAAGTGACCAGACACGCTTTCGGCTTCATAAAACCTCCCTCCGTCAGAAATAAAATGAACGATCAGATTGAAAATATGGCTTCATTTTTTTCCCTCTAATTCTTAATCCCATTATTATGAAGTACAAAAGTATTACTCTCACTTTTCCCATTCATGTTCATGTGCACACATATATAACACTGGAATAAGTCAAATTTTATCGACACATTTTCCTTTAAATCCGTGATAACACATCTGCTATCACATTTATACGACCCACAGAATGCACATATTGTAAGTTTAAAGTCTGTAACATAAGACCCCAATGAAATAGACTCATATTCTGGTCTTTAAATATTCCAAAAAATGCGAGAGATTTGTCGTTGTTGTCCACATCCGTCTCTGACAATTTGTTTGTCATATAAACATTAAAATATTGTCAGGGCAGTACGAAACTTAAACTACGATGAAACTCAATCTTTCTTGTTCAATAATGGAGATTTTGCATTTTTTTCTGGTGGATATTGAGTTTTGGCCATTCAATTGGCCATTCAATTCCATCATCATCTTTCTGTATCAGTACATTTCCGACCACTATATATCTCTCATCAAACACAATTTTCAAAGGTTTTCAAAATCTTTGGTGCAGTTAAAACCGGTGCGTTGATTAATCCTGCTTTAAAATTCTCAAATGCCTCCCTGCATTGTTCTGTCCACCACAACTCTGTGTTCTCGTTAGTAAATCCATCAGGGGTGTCAATACGCTACTGAAGTTTGGAACAACGTTCCGATAGAGTCCACTCAGTTCCAAAAATCGAACCACCTCTTTCTTCGAGGATCGTTTTGGAAATTCCTTGTGTTCCATGGGGTCAACCTTCCATGGCCAATGTAATGTCCCAGGAATGGCCCCTCTGCCTTTGTGAATTCTGTTTTCTTACATTTATTACCAAGTTTGCTTCTTGTAATCGTTCAACATGCTCTGCCAAAAGTAACATTGAGCTTTCAATCAGTTGCTAAAGATGACTACATCATACAGATAAACTGCACAATTTGTTCATCTGGCCATAACTCTGTTCCTGGGTCTTAAATGTGTCTGGAGCATTATTCATTCACATGACATACTCTAATTCTTTTTGTCATATCCATTATCTTTACCAGATAGTTTAACTGACTCAACATTTTTTTTAATTTGAAAGGGGCCACTAAAATTGGCTTTGAAGGGATTTCCTACCACTGGTGACAATACTCATACATCATCCCCACAGGAAATCGTTAACGTTTCAGAGTTTATATCTGCCACCTGCTTCATTCTATACTGTGCCCTCTTCAGGTGCTGTTTAGATAACTAACCAACTCCATCTAATTTCTCCCTCAACTCAGATATATAATCCAAGTGTGTGATTTCCGACTTCGGTCCTGTCAATTTATATTTAATAATTTCAAAGAACCTCTCACTTCATGCACGAATATTAACTCAAATGAAGTAAAGTGAGTAGATTTATTTGGGGCATCTCTAATGGCAAACAATATAATGAGACGCCTTTATTCCAATCATTTGTGTAATTCTGACAGTACGCTGTCAATGTTGTCTTCAGCGTCTAATGCCAAATTTACAAGGTTCCTTGTAATTTGGTAAGAGACGCACTTAATTCAAACTGCTGTATGCTGAAGCTATCCATGACTTCTTTAAACAGTTGAGTGGTAAAATGAGACCCTTGGTCTGACTAAATCACTCTGCATAGCCCACAGCGAGTAAAGAAAGCTACCAACTCCTCTACCTCCCTTTTTTCCTTAACACTCCATAATGGAATTATGCTTGGAAATCTGGTAGACACATCCATTATGGTTAGCAGATATTGGTTTCCACTTTTATTTTAGAAAGGGGAGCTCCACAATTAATCATAACCCACGTGAAGGGTTCTTCGAATGCAGGAATTGGCAACAAAGGTGCTGGTTTTAATCATGTCTGTGGCGTACCTACCATTTGGCATTGTATGACATGCACAACAAAAATTCACCACGTCCGTGTGCATTCCAGGCCAGTAGAAATGCTTCTGTACCTTAGCCTGAGTCTGTACACCTAGGTGACCGCCTGCAGTTCGTTTATGTACTACCCGTAACACAATCTAGTGCACCTCAGTCCATTTACCTTCTGCACTAATCTGTAGTGGTCTCCATTTAAATTTTAGGCTTCTATCTTTAATAACGTTCGACAATATATTCTAATTCCTTGTGTGTGTGTGTGTGTGTGTGTGTGTGTGTGTGTATGGGCGTCTGTGTGTGTACAATATATACAAATTTCCTACATCATTACATCAAACAGGGTGTGAGTACACTGAATGTCAACTCCTTTGTTTTTTTTCTTTCGTTTTTCATTCCTACTGTAATTTATGACAGTGGGATCATGTTACTACACAGTATGGAAAAATCCCTGGGTATTTTTATTTTAATTCCCCAGTTCCCTAGTCTTCCTTTGACTTCTCCACCACAAGGGGTACCTCTCCCACCTTGGATCCTGCGAAATCATTCCCAACAATAAACTGTATTCCTGGAACGGACACCCTGTCACTCACTCACCATATAACTTCCCCAATCTAGATTTGGCACTCCAACGTGATGTTACATAAGGGAATGCTTAGTTTCTGTCCCCATTCCACAAATTATCATTCTCTTGAGTGACATGTCAGAAAGAGTGAAAATACATCCATCTCTTACTATTAGAGTTCGAGGGAAAGTGAGGACTGCAGGTGCTGGAGATCTGAGTTGGAAAGTGTGGGGCTGGAAAAGCACAGCAGGTTGGCAGCATCCGAGGGGCAGGAGAGTTGACGTTTCAGGCATAAATCCTTCCGTCAGGAAAGGGGGTTAAGTGAGGGGGATTTGGGTTGAAATTAAATAGGAGGGTGGAGATGAAGCTGGTTGGAAGGGAGCTTGGAAGGTGATAGGTAGATGCAGGTGGGCGGTGATGGTGATAAGTCAGAGAGGAGTGTGAATTGGATAGGTGGTGGGACAGCTGGAACCCTCAAACTATACAGCATCAACATCAATTTCACCAATTTCCACATCTCCCCTCCCCAACCTCATCCCAGATCCAACCATTCAAATTAGCACCGTCCTCTTGAACTGTCTTAATTGTCCATCTTCCTTCCCACCTATCCACTCCACCCTCCCCTCCGACATATCACTATTACTTCCACCTATATCTTCTTATCGCCTTCCCAGTGACACTCTCACCAGCCCAACTCATACCCTCCTATTTATCTTTCAGCCCCCTTGTCCCCCCCGCCACATTCCTGACAATAGGTTTATTCCTGATATGTCCATTGTCCTGCTGTTCGGATGCTGCCTGTTCTGTTGTGCTTTTCCATGAACCTCATTTCTCAACTATTAGAGACTGAGCAGATCCCGTAACTCACAAAATTATAACTTCTTGTCCTCCTTCCTCCACCCCGTTTTTATCGTTGTAAAGTTTATCCACAGTGGCGAATTCTTTATGGAGATTAAGCACTGATTCCATACTCAACCACAGTCTCGGCTGTGCAATCTCCTGCAGCTCCTCAGCTCCACTTGGAGTCTCCTTTTCCAGGTTCACAAATGCCACTGGCTTAACCTCTTTTACATCGTCTTTTCCCAAAGTGTCTTCCTTCAATGGACCGCACGGTGTGTCCCAGCTTACTGCAGTGAAAACACATTTTCCCTGTGCCCTTCTTAAACCATCGGCACTGTAATTTTAATGTGTTCCACTCCATTATAGTGAGAACACCTGAGGCCTTTCACCTCCTTTCAACCCCCTTGGGCTTTTTTTTTAACCTGTGGTAAACTATTGTCAATGTGCTCTACTGTTCACTTTGTAGTGTAGGATCTCACCTTCTCACAATTTCTATCGCTCACAAAATGAAAATCTTCCCAGAAGCTAAATTTGATCTCACGCACCAATGCATATTTACCTACAATTTCTGCCGTGCTTCTCATTTCCTGAACTTTCAATACATTCACATAAATTCTTAGCATCTCTGGAAGTGAGTTTTAAACTCCTCCAGCAGAATAATCTCCCTTCTGGCCTCACAGATCTTGTCCATTTTTAAGGCCTGCACCCATTTCTCAAAATATCTGTGGTTACTTCTTTCGAACTCAACATCAGCCTGATCTGGTTCAGTCTCGATATTTCTGAACAGCTGTCCATATGCTTCTAGTAGCAATTCATATGCAGTCTAAATAGCCTGTTTGAATTCGGCATAATCTATTGCTCCCTCCTGTAACAGCACTGCACATATCTTTCAAACCATGCCCACCAGCTTGGTCTGAACTCGCATTACCCGCAAGTTCACGGGACACGCCATCTACCAAGCCAATTTTGCAAAGATAAAAAAATGATTTTGACATTTTCCTCACCGAAATATGGCAATATATTAACATAGTTGTATACATCTCTACGTTCTCCCTTCATCTTCATCCTTCTAATTAACTTTTTACCTAATTCCAAACTTCTGAATTTCAAACTCTCCCTCTCTTTTCCTCTCTTTCTCTTTCTCTTTTTTCTCTCTCTCTTTCTGTCTTTCTTTATCTGCTAACTCCTGTTGCTACATT
Source organism: Chiloscyllium punctatum (assembly GCF_047496795.1). NCBI lineage: Eukaryota > Metazoa > Chordata > Chondrichthyes > Orectolobiformes > Hemiscylliidae > Chiloscyllium > Chiloscyllium punctatum. The sequence goes on along the minus strand of NC_092745.1, from coordinate 19,229,890 downwards.
TGCAATTTAAGTTTTTCTAACTCGCCTGCAGTTGCCTGTTTCTCTGATACACCAAAGTGCTTTACCATCTCCATTACAATTTCAGCTTTCCTTTTGTCTCTGGTGAAACCTATTTCTAAGCCACTTGTTAATTCTAAAAATCTGCCCTTCTTTTGTCTTTCTACGCCTCCTTAACAAATTTGGGAATCATCTTCAAACCTCAGAACTTCATTAGTAATGTTAAAAGACATTTCTTTTAATTTAACCAGCCACAAGGAAACAAAATTAAATGCATTTCTCACCTGTTTTATTGGAAGGTCGAGGTCACTAGCTGCCAGGTTTGGAATCTGCTGGGTCCTTTTGTACCCCAAATCTGTTGAAATCCCATACAACGAGCCATTAAACCATTATGATGTGAATGTCGAACCCCTCTGTTAATTAAAACCACATACCAAGAAAAGCTTACCTCGCCTCGTACTCTGTTAAAACATGAGTGACAAAGTCGTCCCAAATTCCACTATTAAAAGAAAAATAACAATTTCTAAGTATGTAGGTTAATTCGCTGAGCTGGAATGTTTGTTTTCAGATGTTTCGTCACCATGACTTGGTAACATCATCAGTAAGAGTCTCCAGTGACACACTGGTGGTATGTTCCACCTCTCCATTTATAGGTTTTGGTTTCTTAAGTTGGGTGATGTCATTTCCAGTCCTTTTTTTCAAGGGAAGGTAGATAGGATCTAAAATGATGTGTTTATTAATGTACCTCTGGTTAGAAGGCCATGCCTCTCAGAGCTTTCGTGCATGTCTTCGTTTTGCGTGTCCGAGGATGTGTGTATAATCCCAGTCAAAGTGGTGTCCTTCTTTGTCTGTATGTACGGAAACTAGTGATAGTGGGTCATGTCTTTTGGCGGCCAGTTGGTGTTCATGTATCCAGGTAACAACGACAACAGGACAGGTTGAAGTGGAGGAAATATGATTTTATGTACACTGTTTAATCAGAGTGTGTTCAGATAAGGAAGATTGTTCATATGTCAACATACAATGTGGTGAAGATGATTGGGAATCCAGAGGATTAATTGGCTCTGAAACTACAAAATGCTGGCATCACTGACACTACAGAGCTCTTAGTCATGGTCAGGGAGAGAAACAGAGGGAAACAAATTTAATTTAAAAACAGAAGATAGCATTACAGAAGGAAAACTACAGATGAATTAAATAATTGAATTAAAATTAGTAAAATTATTTTACGGAATGTGTCAGATTGAAAGCATGAACCAGGGAGAGACCCTCAGCAGAACGAGGAATTGAAAATGAAAGTATTAGCACATCAGAAACCAGAGTAGGTCACTGAGTAGAGGGCTGATGGGTGAATGGGTCTCGATGTGAACTGGGGAACAGACAGCAGAATTGCATTGCAGATATTGCAGCTCAACCTGCGTATTTATGTAGTGCTGTAGAACACACAGCAGGAGAATCAGACCTGCATTCAACCACAACCTGTATCATTTTGCTCGGGATAATCTCCTCAGTCAGCCATTACCATCAACACAATCTATGGTTCAGTGATGAGTTTGGGTGAAAGTGTCAGGGTCAGAACCATGTGAAGCTCAACCTCGTGCTAACCAATTAAATCTACAGTACTTGACCAATAGATCTGATTGAAGCTCTGCAGTCCTTCCACATTCAGTCATAAATGGTGATGGATGATGAAATAAATGACGGAGGAAAGGGCTGCACAAACATCCCCATCCTAAATAATGGAGCAGCCCTGCATCCTCAGTGTAAAAGACAAGGATGTAGTACCTGCACCATCCTCAGCCAGAAGTGTTGAATCAATGATCCATCTCACGGTCGCCATGATGCCCACAGCATCACAGATGTCAGCCTTCAACCAATTTAATTTACTGCGCTTGACATGAAGATACAGCTGAACACAGTAGATACAACAAAGGCAATGAACCCTGACCCCATTCCTGCACTAATACTGAAGACTTGTGCTGCACAACAAGCCGTGTCCCTGGGGAAGCTGCTTCATTCCAGCTTCAACTCTGACATCTCCTTGGCAATGCGGAAAATTACTCAGCTATATCCAGTCCGCTAAGAGGAGAATAATTACAATCTGACCAATTACCTCTCCCTCAGTCCCACCACGACAGTCAAATTGATGGGAGTTCTTTTTGACAAAGCTGTCAAACAGCACAGAAATAACGTGCGCAGTGTGGTTTCGGATAGGTCCCCACGTGGAGATGGTGCTGCTGTGGAAATTACATTGGATTACTAATTCAGACCAGGCTAATGCTCTGGCAGTTGTTGGAAGTTAAAAACAATTAATAAAATATCGGGATTTAAAATCAGGTACCAGTAATAGTTACCCTGAAGCCAATATCGATTGCAAACAGCGGTTTGCTTCCCCAATGTATGTTCAGGAAGTGAATCTCCCGTGGTATCCTGGTCTGGCCTCAAAGTGACTCCAGACGCACAGACATGTGATAAACTGTTCAATGGTCTCTGAAATGGCTCCAAAGTTATCATCCCTGCTTCTAATCTCTCTCGCCCTGTCAGAGTTTTATTTATTTTACTGAGATCTCCATTGATTTTCCTAAAGCCCAAGGAATACAGGCCCATTTGCCCCAAACTCTGCTCCCACAGCAAACCTGTCATCCCAGAGATCAGTCTGGTCATCCTTCGCTGCTCTTCCTCAATGTCAGGATTGGCCTTTATTTGGTAAGGAGAACAAAACTGCACACAATACAGCACAATGTTCGAGATGGGGTCTCACCAAGGTCCTGAACATCTGCAGTAAGACACCCTTACATCTGGACTCAGATCCCCCTGAAATTAAGGTCAACACACCATTTACCTTCCTAACTGCTTTCTCTTCCTGCAAAAATTACTTTCAGTGACTAGTGTACAGGGCGATCCAGATCCTTTTCAATGTTACAGCTACCCACCTATATGTACACTGGTCTATGTACACTGGTAAGTGTCCCAATGCCATTCCCATTATTTTCTTCTGGCTTCAGAACTCACTGCCCTGTATGGACGGCGGAGGTCAGTGATGAAAGAAACAAAAGGAAGCATAAGTCCCTTTAGAGAGTAACATTTTTCAACCTTTTCAAATGGTAGGCTACCGTTCTCTTTTTCCCATCAAACAGCACACCGTCGCATCTACCCACATTGTTCTTCATTGCCCTGTATTTGCACAGACACTCCACTTGCCTCAGTCACCTTGGAGCTTTTTTACATCCTCCTCACCCACTCATAATCCGACATCGATTAGTGCCATCAGCAGGCTTGGGAATATTACATTTGATTCCATCTAACAAACGTTTGGTGTGTGTTTGAAATAGCTAGGGCCCACGCACTGAATCCTGCTTCACCCCCGAGTCCTCTGCTCGAAATAACATTGATTTATTCCTACTCACTGTTTCCTGTTAACTCTCCCATTCTAAATCCATGCCCTTCTGTTCGCCCCAGTCCCATACGGTTCAAATTTGCAGAGTAGGCTTGGGGTTTCATCAAAACTCTTTCTGAAAATCCGATTGTATTGTATTGATTGCTTATCCATAGTTTTGTTGAAAGTCAGTTTCTCAAATATGATTGCCATTTGTTAAATCTCTGTTGCCTTTTTCTCAGCCCATTACTCTCAGTTAAAATACTTTCTCCATAACGTTTATTTGCCAATTTTATGTTATTCCCTTTTTCTCTCTCATCAGATTAAACTTTCCTGGTATTGCTGGGAAGATTGTTTTTTTTTTTGTTTTGTTTTCTTCTGTGAGGACATAACTGAAATATTTGCTGCATAGTTCTGTCATTTCCCTCTTCTCGATTCTCCATTCTCTGGTTTCAGACTGTAAAGAAGCTGCACGTTCTTTTCCATTAATTTTGCCATTGACGTACTTTTTGAAGCTATTGCAATTTCACTCTTATTACCATTGTGCATATAGAGTGTTCTGAAATGCATCAATTCCTGTCTTAAGCTTCTAAATGATTGACATTGCACAACCATTCACTCAAAGAAGCATAGACTCTGCACTGTCAGAAATACAGCACTGTCTACATTAGTCCCACTTTTCTACACGAGCCCCATAGCTGGGAATGTTATGACACTACAAGAGGTCGTCAAGTACTTTGTAACAGATGTGGGGCTACCCGAAATAACTCTCTCTCCGGTAGTGCATTCCAAACCCCCAAAATCCTCTAGTTAAAAAGCGATCCTCGAGTGCTTTCTAAATCTCAAAGCCTTCACTTTAATAGTGTGCTCCCCCTTGTTCTTCTCCCTCTGATTAAAGAAGCAGCTGCTGTCTATCCACACTGTCCGTGTCCCTCACAATCTTATCCTTCTGAATCACGTCCCCCTCAGCCTTCTCTACTCCAAACTAAACAATCAGAACTTATACAGCCTCTCTGCATAGCTGATATGCTCCATCCCAGGGAACATCGTGATGAATCTCTTCTGCAACCCCCTCCAGAGCAATGACATCTTTCTTGTAATGTAGTTCCCAGAACTACACACAGTATTCCATCTCGGCCTCACCAAAGCTCTGCATAGCTCTTATAATCTGTGCCTCGATAAATAAAGGCTATGCTTACACTCCCCTTTGCTTTCTTAACTTGTGGATTAACCTGTCTGGTCACATTCAGGGATTTGTGGAGAAGCTCCCTCTGAGTTCCCTAGTGTGCTGCCATTCACTGAGTACTGCCCTGTCTGCTTCCTTCTTTCAAAGTGCATCACCTCATGTTTATCAGGTTTACATTCTATCTGCTATTGATCTGTCCATCTGACCATTCCATCTGTATCTTCTTGTAACATAAGACCTTCCTCCTCACTGCCAAACACCCGGTCAATCGTTGTATCAAACACAAACTTAGTTATCACACTCTCCCACCCCTCGTCCATATTCACAACTACAACATTTATGAATACCACAAATGATAAGGTTACAGATCAAACAACACCAGGTTATAGACCAACAGCTTTATTGGGAGGCACGAGCTTTGGAAGCGCTGCTTCTTCATCAGGTGGTTGAGCGCTTTGAAAGCTCGTGCCTCCGAATAAACCTGATTGCTGTGCGATTTTTAACTTTGTCCACCCCAGTCCAACACTGCCACCTCCGAATCACAAATAATAATGGACACAACACAGGTCCCCGTCGTACACCATTGGACACTGGCCTCCAGTCACACAAACAGGCTTCTACCACCACCCTCTGACTCCTACCACTAAAGTTGACTTAGATGCAACTTGGCAAGTCACTAATGACTCCTACCTATTCCCTGGTTATTCTGGTCCACTTGACACACTTGTTGAATACCTGGGGATTCTCCCTAAACTTGTCTGCCAGCAGATTCCCATGCCCCTGTATAGGTCAGTCCTCTGTGATGAAGATTTTCTTCATTGTAGTTTTAAATGGCCTGTCCCTTATCCTGTCATTATTTACCCTAAATGTCGAGAAGACAGCCAGAGAAATATCCCGTTTATTTCCACCTTATGATATTTTCTAAATTTCACTGCAATCATCTTTCAATCTTTGAACCCCAGAGAACACAGTCTGAGTTTCTACATCAGACAACCTCGCCATCTGAGGGATGAATCTGGAGAATGTCCATTGCACTTCCTCTATGGTCATTATAATCTTTCTCAGATTAGGTCACCAAAACTGTACAAAATACTCCAGGTACAGTCTCAACAACCCTGTACACAATATTCCAGGGTCAGTCTCACCTACCCTGTACACAATATTCCAGGGTCAGTCTCACCTACCCTGTACACAATATTCCAGGGTTAGTCTCACTAACCCTGTACACAATACTCCAGGTACAGCCTAACCAACCCTGTACACAATACTCCAGGTACAGTCTCACCAACTCTGTACACATAGTCCAGGTACAGTCTCACCAACCCTGTACACAATACTCCAGGTACAGTCTCACCAAACCTGTACACAATACTCCAGGTACAGCCTCACCAACTCATAGACAATAGTCCATGTACAGTCTCACCAATACCCTATGAAACTACTTCAACATTTTGTTGCATCGATATTCTGATTCCTTTAATGGAAGGTCAGCCCAACTTTATCTTTCCACTTACATAAATTCTTTCAAACACCTTTCAAAAAATTTCGAAGTTCTCAAGTATAATTTCCTTTAAAAATGCTCACTGATTCCCTCCAATGTTGCTGTTAATTTCTAAATATCCAATACCACATCCTGTCTCGTAGATTTCAAAAGTTTCTCTACAGATGTCAAGTTAATTGGACTGCATTTATTTACACTCTCACTTTTTCCCTTTCTCGATGCCTGGATCCATTCCATTCATCTACCTACCATGCTTGGATCACGTTTATTACCTTCCATTTATCTGCAATGGCTTTCCGGGCCTCTTGGAATGTACAGAAAAGTAAAACACAGCAATTGGCAGTGTAATTAGTACTTCTTCTAAGTTTGTGATAAGATTTGTAACTCGGGTGCTCATTGTTGTGGTTCTGTTCGCCGAGCTGGGAATTTGTGTGGCAGACGTTTCGTCCCTTGTCTAGGTGACACCCTCAGTGCTTGGGCACCTCCTGTGAAGCACTTCTGTGAACAAATACATCGACCTGGACCCAATATACCGGCCACTGCAGCGGACAGCTGGAACTGACAACCGGAAGCGGCAGATTCAAACCACTATAAATGCCAGAGGAAACAACACAGAAGCACTTCACAGGAGACTCCCAAGCACTGAGGATGTCACCGAGATAGGGGAGGAAACGACTGCAACACAAATTCCCAGCTCGACGAACAGAACCACAACAATTAATACTTCTATTGCTGACTTATTTCTGACATTTTGAAATGAATTGCATCTGTTTCGTTAGACCTACCAATGCTCCACCCAACTCCATGTTCAAGTATTATCTTGTTACTGATATGAATTGACTTTGTGCCTTTAGTTCCACAAGTCCTCTGTGATCATGTGTTATTTCTGGGTGATTTTCTGGGTCTTCTTCCATCAAGACAAATGCAAAGTAACTGGTTATTTTCTCGGCCATTTCCCTGTTCTCCACAATAAGCAATCCTCTTCTGATTACAAATTTCCACATTTGACCATGCTTTGATTTTATTTCCTTTGAAATATAGATCGTAGATTTATGCAGTCTTTGTGTTCCTGTTTGTTAGCATGTATGTTCGCTTTCTGATTTCCTTATCAGTTTCATGGCCTTCCTTTCCTGGATTATAAATTTCTGACATTTCTCAGGTTTCCATAATGTCTGGATTTCTTCGGAAGTCACTTCTTATGATTAATATAATCTTTAATTTATTATGTTAACCATCACGAAGTCACTTTCTCACTCTTGGGTGTTTTTTCGTTAAAGTAATCGACTTCTGTTTCAGTCTTTGCAGTATTTCTATAAACCAGATATATCCAAGAACATTGCAAGAAGACAGAAAAGAGATTGTGGGGGTACTGGCTGATATTTGTTACATCATCGCTGGCAATTGGTGCGGCCCCAGATGACTCGAGGACAGGGATGTTTGTGCCCTTATTCAAGAAGGGCTACAACGAAAAACCTGGGAACTAGAGACCAGTAAACTGGACATCTGTGGGTAAGGTACTTGAGAAGATTCTTAGAGATAAGATAAACATACATTTGGAAAGGCAGGGTGTGATAAGGACCAGTCAGCATGGCTTTGTGTATGGGAGATCATGGTTCACAAATTTATTAGAGTTCTTTGATGAAATGACCAGCAACGTTGACGAGGGCAGGGTGATATACGTAACCCAATTGATTTTAGAAAGGACTTCAATAAGGGTTCACATGGTACGCAGCTTTGGAAGGGTAGATTGCATGGAATGGAGTGGGAACATGGCAAATTAGATACAGAATTGTCTTAATGGTAGGAAGCAGAGAGTAATAGTGGCAGGATGCTTGTCGGACTGGAGGCCTGCCACTAGTGAAGTGCCTCAGTGGTCGGGGCTGGGACCATTACTGTTTGTTATATGTATAATGATTTAGTATAGAATGCACAGGGCATGATTATTAAGATTGCAGATGACACTAAATAATGTGGTCTCGTGGACAGTGAGGAAGGTTATCAGAAATTGAAGCAGGATCTTGATCAGTTTGGGACGGGGGTCAAGAAATGGCAAATGGTGTTAAATATGGATAAATGTGAGTTCTTGCATTTTTCAAAGTCAATTCAAGGTCGGAGTTTCATGGTGAATGTTTGGGCCTTAAGGGTTGTAGTGGAACAGACGGACCCTGGAATTCAGGTGCCCAGTTGTCTGAAATTGATTCAGAGATAGACAGGGCAGTGATGAAGGCTTTTGGCACCCTGACCCCGATATTCAGTCAGGGCATTGAATATCGAAATTGGGGAGGTATCTTGCAGTTATGCAGGATTTTGGTGAGGCCATACATGTAGCGTTATGTTCAGTTTTGTTCACTTTGCTCTAGGAAGGATGTTATTAAACTGGAAAGAATGCACAAGAAATTTACACTGATGTTGCCAAGGACTGTCATATCTGGATTTTAAGGAGAGGTTGGACACGATAGAATTTTTTTTTATCTTTAGGGTGTTTGATAATGATGGGGGATCTGATGGAAGTATATAAGATCATGGGAGGCATGAACAGAGTGAATGCACTCAGTCTTTTTACCCTAGGTTTGGGCAATCCCGGACTGGAGGGCATCAGTTTAAGGTCAGAGGAGAACGAATTAAAGGGAACCTGAGGATCAATTTTTTTAAACATAGGTTTGTATGCATATGGACTGAGCTGACAGTGGAAGTGGTTGAGGTGGGTACATTAACATCATTTAACAGGCATTTGGCCAAATAATTGGATAGGTAAGGATTAGAAGGATATAGGGCAATAGCAGGGAAATGGGTTAAGTGTGAATGGACATTTTGTTCGGAATGGACCACATTGGGCCGAAGGTTATGCCTCTATGTTTTCGGACTCTATGACTTGAACAACTGTTGCTTGTCTCTCACTGAATTTTATATTGTACGTTTCCAACTCACTGGAACTAACTTGACCCTCTAGCCTCCAGGCATCCTCGATGTTTGACTATAATGTTCAAACTTTCTGTACTGCATGCAGACGGTATTCAGAATGCAACATATTAATGTCATAATTCCTCAAAGCTACTTCAGAGCAAGGTTAGTAATAAGTTATACTGACCACACAACACCAAATCCGAAATAATCTGCTCTCTAGTTTGGTTCACAACATACTCTCCAACTACCTGATATATACTAAAGGAATTTATTTTTCACAACATGAGCAGTCACTCAGTTATCACAGTTTCGATGCAATTTGTCACCATCCAGTATTACTGCAGCACCCACTATTATTTGTTACTCATTCACAGGATGAGGGCGTCGCATTTATAACCAGCATGTATTGCCCATGCCAGAGGCAGTTCAGAGTCAAAAGCGTTGCCTTGGTCTGGAGTCACAAGCAGGTTAGACCAGGGAAGGACAGCAGTTTCCTTCCCTAAAGGACATTAGTGAACCTGATAAATTTTTCCAACATTCGACAATAGGTTACTGGTCACCATAAACCCTTGATTCCAGATACTTATTAAATTCACATTCCATCATCTGCTACGGCAGGATTCAAACTCTGGCACTTAGTATAGTCCCTGAGTTTCTGGGCTAAGATACCAGCGATAATATCTCTATGTCATTGCTATCCCATGCATATACTTGCATGTCCAATTTCCAGAGCATATGATGCAAAGTATTTGCGCCACAGGTTTAGTCTCGATATATAGCACACCAATGTTTGTTTCTCCTTGCTATTTGTTAGATCCACCGAAACTGATTCTGTGGAATCTGAGGGACAGGATCTGTGACGTTATTAGTGATACACTTGGACAGGATATTTGGAGAGGCTCACCTCGACGCTTAGATGATCTGAAGAATTGGTCAGCAATACAGGACAAGTATCAATAGCCTTCCCGCTCTGCCAAGATAAGAGTCATCGTATTCTCTCTGCTCCTTCACACTCACTGTCTATCTGTTATAACACCTACCCCCGAACAAGGCTCACATTCTATCTCCAAATAAGGCTCAAGCACGACCACTCTCACTATTGAATTCAGCAACTTCCCTCTCCCACTTTTTCTGTCACTAACGCAATAGCCCCCCACACTAGTAACACGGCATGGATACAACACTGTAGTCAGACTCCTTCCAAACACTTCAACATTCACTCCCTCCAGCACTAACAGCAGGTACACCTACTCCCACCCTCATTCCTTCTCTCCCTTTCTCCCAATCCAGGAGAAACAGCCTTGAATAGGGTAGAAAGGGCCAAGCCAGGTAGTGGAGTGCCGGATAACCATTCCCTGAACCCCCAACCCCGACCTACGGGGAGGATCCTGGTAAGAGCCAGAAAGGACCAGGAGGCCTTGTGTGGCGATTCTGAAATCTCACGTCCCACCAACAGAGGAAGGAGCAATATTCAGTAAAGAGCAAAGACACAGACACTGGTGTCACTAAGACACAAATAAATACGTTTTTGATTTATAAGGAGATCAAGGATTCTCGGGAGAAGGTAGGACAATGATGTTGAGGAACATATAAGAAATGATTGAATGGCATGTCAGACTTGATGGGCCAAATACTCTAATTCTGTTCGTTTCTTTAATGCTTGTGTGGTGTTATGCTATCAGGAATCCTCTTCCTGAGACAGCAGCAAAGACTGGGTTTGATACACATTTAATTGGAAAGAGTCAGTGGTAATGTGGGACAGAGTTGCAGGGCCGGAATGATTTATGTCTATTCCGAGTTATATTATCCTTATATCCGAAAAGGGGCAGTTATTTGATGTGAGGTTAACACAGTTTTAAAATAATGGGTCCCATAATGAAAAAAGGAGGTCCCTTTCCCTTTAGTGTTGTGCTACTGTGGCGTCCTCATCCTCAGGGAGCAGTGAGTACCCGGTTATGAAGATCTTCAAGACTGATCTTTGCTGGACAGGAGAGTCAATGTTTATTGGGAACAGACAGGAGTCGGATGGTCAGACACAATCGGATCAGCCATGAGGTTTCTGAATGGTGCAGCCAAATGTTTAATTGCAGCCCTTATCCAATGTGTTGTTCCTTCAATCCAGCCCTCGATGCTATTACAGAGATATACTGTTGCGCCTATCCAAAGTATTGTTTCCTCAATCCACCACCTGAGTCTGTTACAGGGTAGGGTACCACCCCATTCAGCCACACAGGATCGTTACAATGAGATGGGTGGAGGCCATTCTTCCCCCCGAAGGAGTAACACAGGAATATAGAATGAAGTAATTCAGCTCTTTGAGTACATTACACAGCCCAGGAGGAGGCCATTCAACCCGACTGAACTGCTGCAGAAGAACAGGGATGCTGTCACTAACAGAAAATAGACAGTAGAGATAAATGCATATTTTTACAAAACTGTAAGTAGTTTTGCCTCAGAGATCACTGTAGGATCATTAATGATCAATAATCTATCAAATATCTGGATGAAGGGACTGAAAGGATCAAAGCTGAATTACCTTTTACACCAAGTTGATCATTCTATATATGTTCAAATGGAGGCAGTGAATCTGCATTGTGATATAGACAGGGAAAGTTAGTGGGCAATCCTTCTGCAGAAATAATATAACGTGAGTAGTTAGGAAGGATAGAACAGCAGGAAACAATTTAAACGGAGAGGGATGTAGAACTCTGTGACGCAGATGTTCTTTTCATATTCCTGGTACATGAATCATGTAAAATCTGTCTGCAGATGTAGCAAGTGATTTGGAAGGTAAGTGGAATGATGCTGTTTGTGGCAACGGGTATTGGGTTTAATCAGTAATGTTTTATTGCATCTGTACAGGGCATTGCTGAGACCACATCAGATACACTGGGTGAAGTTTTGATCCTCTAAACTGAAAAACGGATGTTATACCCTTTTGAAAATGTTCAAAGATGTTTCCCTTTACTCCTTCCTGAAATGAAGGCCTTTTGTTATCGGGGATTATCTGTCAAGGTCTTAGGTGAGAAATCTTCTTGAACCACGGTTTTCAGAAAAGTGTTTCCGCTCGATACATATTCTCTCTTGTTAAGGAGACTAACGTTAGAGAATATTTTTAATGAATATGATGTGTTTATATAAACACAAATATTGTGAAGATATCAACCCATTGAAAAGAATTACGCAGACACATATAAACATATCATCAAATTGTAAAGCGGGCACATTTTTTTTTTGCTAATGAAAGGCACTGTGCACAACAACAGCAATGATGCACCGACTTACAGCATACAGTCGATTATCATCCATTCCAGAGAATGTTCATGGTGATCGCATATGGCCCAGTTTGGTGTTCAAATGACATTACAGTATTTTTCCACACAGAGCTGGAGAAAAATATTACCTGCCTCTAAAGCAGCAGCCTATTGGTCTCTCTATCTTATTTTGATATGCCTGAAAACAAGGTGTAAGAACACAAAATCCCTGAGTCATCTTTACCACTCCTCGAGGATTCCTGGTGACAATTCATAGGAATCTCTCCACTGCCAGAAGCAAAGGGAATTCAGCCAAATCCAACTGTTCCGGGAAAAATTCGCATTCCCAGACACTTGCGTGAGCAGAATAACTCGAAAGGCAGAAAAGAATTTGGGACAGTCGATCATTTTACCATTCGTTCAGAGTTGAAATTTCTGCATCCCACATTTTTGTAAAAAATTACCCAGTCTCATAACTATTTCATTGGCCACAGCTCTCAACTGGTTACATTTACAATTTGCTTTCACCAGTAGAGGAGTGGGAAAAGATATCAGTGACCCTCGAACATTGGTCAGTACACGGTCAAGAGATTGTCAAAGGGCTGTTAAAGTTTGTGATGCCTGGATATTTCCATTTATTCAAGAATGTATATGGTAAACATTTGACAGATAAATGAGAGTAGGAAAATGGTACACAGACAGAAAAGTGCTGCTGAGACCATAATCAGACCATAGTGTGTGGTGGAGCAATGACACAGTGTCTGATGACCCACCCTTGCTCCATAGTCCCATGTTACCATGTTGCATTCAGCCTCTCACAGCTCCTGCACAGGGGCAGAAGGAGGCCACTTGCTCCAAAATGCCTGGTCCACAGTAACACAGGATCTCATTCAATCCTTCCAGACTGTCATGCACGGTTTGGTGTGGGTTGGAAAATGTTATTTGGAAATCCACTCTCTGTTTGAAAGACGCCTCTGGTCTCTTTAAAGAGTGCCTCCTCTCTGCAACTTGTGCTTCATTTGTTGGTCATGGTCTAGACCAAGATTCATTTTGAATAAAGCCCCCTAACCTCACCCAGAAATGACTCAAAACTGTTTTGCTCTCTCTGATTGCAACATTCAATAACAGAACGTCTCGGAACATTACAACTATTAACTTTGTCATTACAGGAAATATGAATATAAGGAACAGGAATAGGTAATTCGGACGGTCAAGCCACTGTATACGATCATGGCTGATCTACTGTTTGCATTAACTATTCTTTAATACCCAATCCTTCAAACCCGCCATCTCTCTGACAGGTCAAATATACATCTACCTCCTCTTTAAATACTTTCAGTGATTAAGCTCCCGTAACTCTCTAGCCCAGATAATTTCTGACATTGATTCCCCTCTGCGAGAAGAAAAGACAACCCACACATACAGCATCACCTGTTGATATGAACAAGAGGTGAAATCAGGGGCTGAGGAAAGAGTGAATATCCTAGATATCAAGGCAGAATTTGACTGAGGGTGTCATCGGGACCACCTACTTATTTAACCTTAATGGGAATCAGGTGTGCCCTCCTCACAGTGTGGGGTCATTCAGAGCACAAAGGAAGACGTTTGTGGGAGGTGACTCCCAATTCTCTCAGTCCAGGTCATCCCTTCATGAGATCATCAGGTTAACTTCATCAACACAAACATCTTCAGTTCCTTCATCAACGTCAACGCGCCCGCACCCCTGGCACCCCTCCATCCATCGTAAGATCAGAATCGGGTGATCACTGAAGATCACACGAAGTTAAGAACATTTTGTCCCCTGTGAGTTCTTGAACCAGTCTCTGTCCATGTTCAGCAAGACCTGGACTGCATTCTGGTTTATGATGTTAAAGTGTTGGTAACATTCACGTAACTGTACTGCCAGACACTGTACATATCCACAGTTAAAAGAGGAGCTCACTCAGCATCTCAAGCTGGTTACACGGATATGTGGAAGCCATTCAGCCCATCGAAACGATTGAACAAGAAGAAGGGCAACCCATTCAATCGTGCTGTCTGTTCCCCAGGAAGAGGAGCGCTCTGGACAGTACATTGAGCTGTTAAACGGGGACAGGAGGAGCCCAATCAGACCCTTCAACCTTTTCCATGGAAGCAGGAGGAGGCCATTCAACCCTTTAAGACATTTATACAGTAACAGGAGGGTGTCATTGATGCTCCAACCTGAAAAACCAATGGAGCAGAGAATGCACTAATAGACGGCTCCACAATGTTCCTCGTGGCTCCACTGCCTGTGGAACACATGATACTTTAATATGTTTCGCCGGCAGTGTGAAAGAAAGCCAAATGTTGTGTAGCAAGTCTCAAAGAGGCATCTTCTACCTCTGAAGACAGACCCATGTTCTCCATGAAGGTCTGAAGCTGATGGGAATTGTTAACTGTTTTAGCATGAAGGTATTGAAGCTACTGTTGGGATTGTGGATTACATGACGTTCATAATGTGTGGAGAGGCTACTCAAAGACTGACCCTCTCTCTCTCTCTCTTCTCAATCGAAATGGGGAGTGGCATGGGGTGAGAGGGACGTTTCCAGAGGCTTTTAAACTATCGAGAATCATGTAAACCAAGTAAGAAACAAGCCATTGAATTTATCACCGTATCATTGTCTGTTTGGAATAAGTTGAGTGACTGTCCATCCCCTTAAGGTTCAATGCAATCACCTCTTATTCCCTCAAAGTGCTACAGATTAATCCTCATGCAATCCCGATGGTACAATCATCTCAACAATTAGTCTGGTTAAACTCCTTTACACTCTTTCTGCCAAGATGATTATTCCTTATAAAGGGGAGGAAATCTGTCCACAATACCCCACATACTATCACAACAACACTCTCAGGGTTGATCGCAATAATTCTGTTCCCTTACTTAGCTGTCTCAGCTTGCTTCCTGTGCTGTAAAAAGCCTTTTCTTCTCTCTACACAGACAATGATGTGGAATTTAGAAGTTCCTTACATCTGCACGTCAGCATCAATAAAGTCATCACCACAGGGGCCGATGGAGATGAATATCACTCTCGGAGGGAGACTCAATGAGAGAGAATTCACTCGAATCAGGGAATGGTAACCTATCTGAATGGAAATGACTTGCAGGAACATGGAAATCAGGCAAAGGAACGGAGGGATCTTTTCTTTTCTACTACCCTCACGGGATGTGTGCAGCCCTGGTCAGACCAGTATGTGATTCCAATCCTGAACTTAGTAGCTGGTTCAGCTGTTCCACAATCAGTAGAAAGTAAAACACATTGCTGTTGGTTTGCAGTGACACTGAGACCCGACCAGGGAAGGATGACCCATTGATCTTCTCTGCAGGACATGAGGCAAACAGATAGGCTTCTGTCTAAAACAAGTGATGATGATTTCATTTGCACTCCATGAACTTCTTTCATGCGACAACAAAAGATTATTATTCTGTGCCTATGAATGATGAGTCAATGACTTCACCACCATGCACTGTCTGTCCATCTGACAGATGCCGTGGAGAGAACAAACTAACAATCTCAAGTGCAAATATTTTGTGATGGAAGCATAGTTAGAAGGGACTTGAAACAGTTATATCTGGATTCACCAAAGGTACAAACGATGGATTATTCAGCAGTTGCACTGAGGCTGAGAAGGTGACTGAATTTTCCTGATAGTGGTCTTGGGCAGGATTGGTGAGTGGAAAGAATATGTAGAAATGCAAATATGAATGGAGAATAAAGATCATGGAGTTTAAGAACAGTATGGTTTCTCCTCGCGTCTTGTTGAGTAAGTTGTGAATAGTAATTTGCCAGTTATAATCTGTAAGGAGTAACATTTATGAGTGGCTCTGAAAATGATGACTTCGAAATCCTAAAATTTGAATATGAACAGCAATTCAGTTACAGATTAATGGTCAGATGGAATGACTTACCAGGAACACCAACTATAGCAAGGATGGGATAGTAACCACGTTGTGTAATCCAAAGGATATCTTCGATCTGTGATGCTAATGATATCCAAGGCTGAGAAAGGTAGTAAAGACCCCAGGATAAATTCCTGTCTGTTGTAATATTCCAGTCTAATGTCCTCAGATTCTGATCCACTAATGGAACATTCCAATCTAATGTTCTCAGATTCTTATCCCTCCTCCCCCTGTCTCTCGAGCTACTGATCCCTGTTAGTCCAGTCATTGATGCTCCCGCCCATACTGGGATAACACATTGAACCGAGTCCTTAATTATTAGAAGAGGCAAACCTTCCAGTGACACACTTATGATCCACGGAGACTGACATCAATCACAGTCCTGAACAAATAGCTCCAGCCAACGCCTTTCAAATCAATATTGCTTTATTCAAAATCAAAACAATGATTCAAACTTTCGCATTCTGGATGGGATTTGTGTGGGTGATCGATGGAACAAATCTTGTGGCTGGTAGATCAATTGAGTGCAACCATTCAATCTGCCTTGGATGCAGGAGTAATACCGTAAGTTTATCAGAATGTAAACATGCTTCTCTGTTTATAAATGGATACATAGATCGTGGAACTACTGACCAAGCACTATAATATCAATAAAACAATGAGACAATTTTTATAGTTCATGATCTGAAGGAAATGTTTGTCTGAGAAACGTGGGGTTATAACAGACAAATGGCATGGATGTGTTGACAGAGAATTGTACGTGACAAATGCAATTCAGATTGTTATTCCAGGTTCAGAGAATGGCATATGAGGCCTGTCCTATGATGTTATTGATGTTAGTGAACTGTGATGAAATATCATTTACTGGACTTCAATTACAGTGTGATTATGACATTGTGGAGGAGACAGAAAACAGAGAGAATTTGGGGACATGGCAGGTCAGACTGAAGGGAGGTAAAATAATATTCCCCAGTCATCAATATTGGAATGTTACCGTTTATAACTCATATGAAGTACAGATTCAAAGATACATCTAAAGTAAGGATTGAGGAGTAAAATCTGCTTATTGAACACAAAATACAGGGACAAAATGATTTTCTGTCAGTACTAAACTATGGAAAGTACAAAGAGATAAGATACACTCATGATATTGAGCTACATAAATTGAAATGTGTATTACAAAACCGTGGAAGTGATATGTAATCTTTGTCAATCATTATTTGGCCCACAGCTGAGATGCTGATTTCCCCTCTGTCCGTGATCCACTTCATTGAGATTCTCTGGCGCAGTGTCTCAGTATTGAGGGGGTTCTCAGTTCCTGCTGCTGTTCACCCAGTCTATTGAAATTAAATCACCTTCTCACAGTAGAAAAAAAAATCACTTGGCCTTTAGGACTCTGTTTAACTGTTAGCATCTTCGCTCTGTGATATTATTGATGATACATGATCTGGGACCACAGCCAGTGTCCGCACAGTGCTCGCAGGTTATGGCACCAGATAAAGGTCTTGCAGTCTGTGCGAATTTCTAAATCAAACTTCCATTTTCTGTCTGTTCCTATGTATCTACCCTCATGATGTCTTCTGATATATCCAACTCACCATCGTTTAACATCCCTCCAATCACTCCCTGTTTCCAAATTGTGCAGTTGTACAGCTTGATGTTGAGGCCATTTTGGAGAAATGGATATAGCAGGGACAGGACGGATCGTTGGAGGGTCCGGTGTTTAAATGCTTCATTAAGAACAAGGAAGGTACTAAAAGTGGGACGGAGGTGGAGGATGGGTTGGCATTGAAGATCAAAGACAGCATTACGTTGGAAGAAAGGATGTTTGATAAGGACTCGTCTACTGAGTTAGTGTGGGAAGAGGTTAGAAACAGAAACTGAGAAGTCACCCTATTGACAGTTCTCTATTCCCCTCTGAAAAGTTCCAGAGATGTAGAGGAAAGGATTACAAAGATGATACTGGATTGGAGCGAAAGTAACTTGGTAGGTGTTATGGAGGACATTAACTGTCCAAATATTGACTGGAAACGCTTCAGTTCAATTACTTTATATGGGTCAGTTTTTGTCCATTGTGTGCAGAATGGTTTCCTGACACAGTATGTCGATAGGCCAACAAGGTACAAGGCCAAATTGGATTTGATACTGGGTAATGAACCAGACCAGGTGTCAGTTTTGGAGGTAGGTGAACACTTTGCTGATAGTGACCACAATTCAGTTTTGTTAGCGATGGAAAGGGACAGGTGTATACCGCAGGACAAGAGTTATAGCTGGGGGAAAGGCAATCATGATGCGATTAGGAAAGGTTTAAGATGCATAGGATGGGGAAGGAAACTGCAGGGGATGGGTACAATTTAAATGTGGAGCGTTTTCAAACAAAAGCTACTGTGTGTCCTTGATAAGTTTATACATGTCAGGAAAGGAGGAAGTGGTCGAGGGAGGCTGCTGTGCTTTCTGAAGAGGATGAAGGAGGCTTATGTAACGATGAGACGTGAAGGCTCAGTTCGGATGCTTGAGAGTTACAAGTTAGCCTGGATGGACTTAAAGAAAGAACTAAGAAGTGCCGGGAGAAAGCGTGAGAAGTCTTTGGCAAGTAGGATCCAGGAATACCCTCAAGCTTTCTATCAGTATGTCACGAATAAAAGAATGAACAAATGAAGATTAGGGCCAATCAAGGACAGTCGTGTGAAGTTGTGTGTGTAGTCCGAGAAGATAGGACAGGCGCTAAATAAATCATTGAATCAGTATTGACAAGGGAAAAAGACAATGCTGTCGAGGCCTATATGGAGTACAGGCTATTAGACTAGACCGGATTGAGGTTCGTAAGGTGGAGATGTTAGCAATTCTGCAGAATGTGAAAGTTGAGAAGTTCCCTTGGCCAGATGGGATTTATCCTAGGATTCACTGAGAAGTTACTGAGGAGATTACGGAACCATTGGTTCGGATCTTTACATCGCCATTATATCCAGGAATAGTGCCAGAAGACTGGAGGACAGCAAATTCCATCCGCTTGCTCAAGAAATAGAGAAGAGACAACCCTGGTAATTATATACCAGGCTTACCTTGGTTGTGAGTAAAGTGTTGGAAAGTACTAGAAGAGATAGTATTTATTATCATCTCGAAAGGAATCATTTGATTAGGAATAGTCAACAAGATTTTGTGAAGGGTATTTCATTACTCACAAATCTTACTGAGTTGATTAAGAAGGTGACAAACAGGTGGATGTGAGTAAAGTGGATTATATGGATTTTAATAAAACGTTTGTTTAGTCCCCCATGGTAGGCGATTACAGAAAATATGGAGAGTATAGTGTTGGAAAAAACAGAACAGATGAGGCAGCGTCCAAGGAGTAGGAGAGTTGCCGTTTAGATTGTAAGCACTTCATCATTAATCAGTGTTCTGATCTCCAGCATCTGCAGTGTTCACTTTCTCCTAGAACCTCGAATGCTGCCTGACCTTCTGTACTTTTCCAGCACCACATTTTCGAATATGATCTCAAACACCTGCAGTCCTTACTTCCTCCCAGAAAATATGGAGACGTGGAATTGAGGGTGGTTTAGCGTTTTGGATCAGAAATTGACTAGCTGAGAAAAGACAGAGAGTGGTAGTTGATGGGGAATGTTCATTCTCGAGTTCAGTCGCTAGTGGTATACTGTAAAAGTCTGTTTGGGGGCAACTGTTGTTTGTCTTTTTGAAAATGAGTTAAATGAGGGAATAGAAGGATGAGTTAGTAAATTTGTGGTTCGCAGTTCGTTCGGTGGAGCTATGGGCAGTGCTGAAGGATGTTGCAGATACTGAGCTTTAATGGTCTATGTTCATGCACCTACAATGTACTGAATAGCTTCCTTCTGGGTAGTAACAATTCTGAGGTACTCTGACCCACAAAAGCTTTAAGTGACTAGAGAGACAAGCTGGTCCAGGAAAAGATACACACTGCACAAACATCCATCATCTCTTCCTATTCTCTGATATGTAGCGGTCTCAAAATGTCTGCCCAAACAAAATAGATTGATACAAATTCAAGCAGTCAGGAGGACGTTCACCGGAGGGGATTGTCATCAGAGGATTTAATAAATAATAAGATTTCAGAATAACACAAATAATAAAACAATATCACAGTACCATAATAATTGGCAGCAGAGTAAAACTTACAGTTGCAAATAATTCCAAGTTCAGCACTGTGTTCAGTTTTGGTCACCTTGCTATTGGAATGATGGTATTAAACTGGAACTTAACAAGGGTGTTGCCAGGACTCAAGGGTCTGAGTCATAGGGAGAGTTTGGATAAGCTGGGACATTTCTCTGTAGAGCGCAGGAGACTGAGGGCGGCATGAAGTGCTTCGAGAGGCTCGTCAGGGTCCACATCAGTTCCAGTTTCCCAGCCTGCCTCGATCCCCTACAATTTTCCTACCAGTGGCATGGGTCCATAGCGGGTGCCATATCCCTGGAACATCTGGGCAACACGGACACCCACGTCAGATTCCTGCTAATTGACTATAGGTTCATCTGCAACACCATTATTCTCTTCAGACTGAGTTCAACTACTATGAAACTCTGGAATTCTTTCCTCATTCTTTTTCGTCTTAAGACGTGCATTTATGTATGCGTCTGTACGTGAGTGACTCTGTGTCTCATATTTTTTTCGGGAAAATGACCTAGGTTATACTTAGAATCTGTTGTAATCAGTGGAGACGTGGGGCTGGTAAAGCAAACAGTGACCCTCCAACAGTGGTCAGAGCAGGAATGAGAAATTCCCACGGGTCTGTTCAAATGGGAATTCTCTTCCTCCGAAGTTTCATCCCAAGATGGCAGCTCAGCACCACCACTTCCAGCGTAATTACACATGGCCCATAAATATTGGCCTACCAATAACAGCCACATTCCATGAACAAATCAAAAATGATAAACTGCAGCAGAATTAAATGGATAGGAAAAAGACTGATAAATAAATGCCTGTTACCTTCTAGAATTGTGCTGCCTATGCGCTTTGACTTTGTGCAGTTTCCGACTATTTATTTAAAGTTGAGTTTATTCAACATTTGACAGACGTGAATGGAGGAAAATTGTGGACCGGCAGAAAACTGCTGTGGAGACCACACTCAGATTAGCCATGATCTTACTGTCTGATCGAGCAATTACAAAGTGTTTAATGACCCACTCCTGCTCCTCAGTCCTATTTCCTTTGCTCCATATAGTCCTTACAACCACCTGAACAGAAGCAGATAGAGACCACTTGCTCCAAATACCTGGTCCGCAGTAACACAGGATGCCATTCAGTCATTAACACTGCGTGGTTTGGTGTGGGTTGGAAAATGTGATGGGAAATCCAGGCTGGTTACGAAAGAGGTCTCTCATCTCTTTACAGAGTGTCTCCTCACTGCAACTAGGGTTTCATTTGTTGGTCATGTTGTAGACCCAGACTCACTGTGAACACTTGGCCCATATCTCTCCCAGAGATGGCTCACGGAATACATGTCTCGCACTGTCCTCAACATTCAATAGCAGCACTTCCAGGAAAATTGCAACCATTCACTTTCCAAAGACAGAATATGAGAACATAGGAAACAGGAGAAGGTAACTCGGATGCTCACGACATTGTATGTGATCATGTCTGACCGACTGTTGGCATTAACTACTTTTTAATGGCCAATTCTTCACACCCCTCAGCTCTCTGACCGGTCAAAAATCCATCTATCTCCCCTTTAAATACTTGCCGTGATCCAGCTCCCCTAACTTTCTAGACCTGAAAATGGCTGACATTCACTACCCTCTGTGAGATGAAAACACTCTCCAGAGAGACACCATCCTATTAACATTAACAAACGGGGTTAACTGATCTGCTCAGGTATCAGGGATTGAGCCGGATATCAAGGCAGGATTTGATTGAAGATTTTATCCTCAGAGGCACTTAAATATCCAGAATCATACATCACGACTAAAATAAAAAAAATACAAGCCATGGAATTTATCACCTTCTCAGTGTCTATGTAGAACATAACGTGTGATTGTCCATCACAGTCAAGTTTCAATGCAATGACCCCTTATTCTCTGGCAGTGCCTCAGATTAACCTTCACTCACTCCTCTTTTACCATCAGCGCAGGGACTAGTCTGGTGACATTCCTTTACACTGTCTCTGTTGCAATGAAATCATTCCTTTTAAAGGAGTGAAAACCCATCCACAGTATCCCAAATACTGCCTCAACAACAATCTCAGCGGTGATCATAATAATTCCTTTCCCTCACTTACCGGTCTCCATTTCTTTATTATGATATAAAACCCCATTCCGTCTCTATGCACTGCCACGGATGTGGAATTTAAAAGTTCCTTACATCTGTATATCAGCATCAGTAAAGCCAGCACCAGATGCGCCCTTGGAGATGACCACGGAGTCTATTGGGGAGAGACTCAGTCAGAAAGATTGCACTTGAAATAGGGAATGGTCAACTACCTGAATGGAAATGAAGTATAGGAATAAGGAAAACAGGCACAGGAAGGGAGCTAACTTTACTTTTGCTCTTCTCTCACGGGATGTGTGCAGCCCTGGTCAGGCCAGCATGTTGCATGGATCTTGAACGAAGTGACTCGTTCAGCTGTTCCACAGGACGGTAAAGAGTAAAACACATTGCTCTGAGTTTGCGCAGACCTGACTGGGGAAGGATAACTCATTGATTTCTTCGAAGGACATGATGCAGGCAGATAGGCGTTTTCTCACAAATGATGATGGTTTCAGTTCAATTACATCAATTTCCTTCATGAGATATCAACAGATTATTATTCTGTGCCTCTAGATTATGTGCAATGATTTAAGCAGCATGCAATGCCTGCCTGACTGGCGGATTCTGTGCAGTGAACAAGTTCCAGGTACTCAAGAGCAATTATTCTGTCATTAATATGTGGTTAGAAATGACTTAATAATGTGTGTCCAGATTTAACAAAGGCACAATTGATGGTTTATTCAGAAGATGCACTGAGGTGGAGGAGGATACGGGGATATTATGATGATGGGATTGGACAGGATTTGTGAATGGGGAGGTTATAGAAATGTAGATCTGTGCAGGGCTTGAAGGATTATGGAGATTGAGAACAGTCTGGTTCCTCCTCGCATATTGGTGAGTAATTTGTCATGAGTAATTTGCTCGTTATAATTTATGTGAAATGGAATATTTCATTAGAATTAAAAATGTTGACGTCCACCTTTCTAAATTTTAAATAATATTGGCAGCAATTCAGTTTAACCTGGCTTTATGAACAGATAGAATTACTTACCGGGAACACCAACTATAGCAAGGATGGGATAGTAACCAGCTTCAATAACCAGCAGAACATTAAACATACGCCATGATAATGATATCCTAGGCTGGGAAAGCCAGTAAAGTCCATAGGACAAACTCCTGTCAATTGTTGGAACATTCCAGTCTAATGTTCTCAGATTCTGATCCATTGTTGGAACATTCCAGTCTAATATTCTCAGATTATGATCTCTCCTCCACCTCTCTCTGGAGCAGCTTATCTCTGTTAGTGCTGTCAGTGAGCTCCTGCTCATACTGTGGGATAATTTATTGAACCGAATCCTTAATTAATAGAAGAGGCAAATCCTCCCGTGACACATTTAGGATCCCCAGAGACTGACATCAATAACATTCGCTGAACTAATAGTTCCAGTTAACCCGCTTCAATTCAATACTATCTTATTAAAATTCAAAGTAACGATTAATACTTACACATTCTGATAGGGATATGTGAGGGTGACTGAGGGAACGAAAGTTGGAGCTTGTAGGTCAATTCAATTCAATCTGCCTTGGATATGGGAGTAATACTGGAGATTTATCGGAACATGAATATGCTTTCCTGTTTATAAATGGAAGCATACATCCTGTAACTGCTGCTCAGGCATTAAATTTCAATAAAACATTGAGAGAACTTCTATCATCAATGGTCTTGAAGAAAATGTCCCTTAGACTTTGTGCGCTTACAACAGACAGCGACATTATGTTAACAGAGAATTGTACCTAAGAGACAATGGGGACTGCAGATGCTGGAGAAATCAGTGTAGATAAAGTGTGGTGGTGGAAAAGACACAGATGATCAACCAACAACCGAGGAGCAAGAGAGTCAACTTTTCAGTCAAGACCCTTCTTCATGACTGGGGAGGGGGAAGAGGGCTAAGAGAAAATCGGTGGTGGAGTGAGGCTGGTGAAAGGTAGGCGATACGTGTACGAAGGTGGGAGATGATAGTGATAGGTCGATGGGGAGTGAGGAGCGGTCGGTGGGAAGGAACATGGCCAGGTAGGTCCCCTCGAGAGGGCGGACCTGAGTCGGAAAGTTGGATTTGGGATCTGGATGGGTGAGGGTGGTTTGAAAACTGGTAAATTCAATGTTCATGCCTTGTGTTTGTAGGCTCCCGAGGCAGAAGATGAAGTGTTCATGGTAACAACCTGGTAAATCTCATCCGAACCTCTCCGGCTTAATAATATCCCTCCTATAACATAACGACTATAATTGCACACAGTACAACAGAAGAGACTTCATCAATGTTCTGCACAACCTCAGCATGACTTCTCAACTTCTAATCTCAAAGGTCTGAGCAATGAAGTAACCTTAAACCGTCTGCAGCACAAACTTCAAAGAATTATCCCTGCGCTCCGGGTGCCTCTTTTCTGCATAACTATCAACGCCTAGCATTAATTGTACAAGCCCTCCCCTTGTTTGATTTTTTCAAAATGCAACACCTCGCATGTATCCAAGTTAAACTCCATCTGCCATACATCAGCCCAGTGAGTGATATTACTACCCCCTCGACATTCTCCCTTCGAACTAAAACGACACTCCCCTCTCCAGTAGGTCCACAAACAACAGCCTTGACTTTCCCAAAGACCCAGAGCTTGGTTTGCTTTGCGCAGGCAGAGGGAGGAGTGGGTAAGGAGAAGCTGGATAGTGAACTGTTCTCTTGTATTACTTCATAACTTTCGGTCGAAGAAAGCCACATGTTAGAGATTTGAAATAGTGACTGGTGTTTTGGGCCCAGAATTGTGCTCTTTCCTTGTCTCTGGTGTTCAGTATTGATATCTACATGAGAACCTTCATAGTGCAGAGTGTGTTTGCAGGATTTCTTTCCCTGATATAGCAGACGACTGATAACAGCCATTTAAACAGGAGATCATAGCCAAGCATTTAAAGATGTTCATAGTTTATCTAATGGCATAGCGAATGCACTCAACATCCTATAACGTGCTAACGTTATAGGCTAATAACGTACTTTTTTCAATGAGAAATGTCCCCTATATAATTTGGTAATGTTAACTAGAATTTAATAAATCCATATACTTAGAATAAGACCCAAAATCTGGGCATGGTTTAGGCCTTGTGTAGTGGGTGGTGCCCACGTTTCTGAGCTGGAACTCTGAATTCGATTCCAGTCCATGAACGTGCCGGAGTGCCCCTATCTCTGGAGAATGTGGCGTGTATTCATGTCCTGTGGAGATGTATCACAGCATATTACAACACGCTGAAGAACAAACACATAGGAGCATCATGATGCAGCTTTAGGGGCTAATGCTGAATGATGGTAGTGTCCCTATCACTGCGCTGAAAATTCTCGTTCCAAATCCTACAGAGCTGTTTCATAATATATCTGAACAAGTTGATTAAACTTTTTTGGAAACGTACCTTGATGGAGAAGGAAGAGGTACGACTACTGAATTTGAGACTATAGACCCAGGATGACTGAAAGCACGCCCAACCGTCTTGATTGGAGTTACATTTACACTTTCTAGAGGTTTATAAAATGATGAAGGGCATGGATAGGGTGAGTGGTCAAGGTTTCCTCCCCCACGAAGGTAGGAGAGTCTAAAACTAGAATGCATAGTTTTAAGGTGGGAAGAGAAATATTTGGAAGACAATGAAGAGCAACTTTTTTTCCTGCAGAGGATGGAGCTTCTATGGAATAAGCTGCCAGAGAAACTGGTGGAGGGTGGAACAATTGTAGCATTTAAAAGGCAACTGGGTGGGCTTTATGATTAGTGGGATATGGGCTAAATGCTGGCAAATGTGCGTGGATTAATTTAGAATATTTGGATATTCTGAACGAGTTGAAGGGTCTGTTTCCCTGTTGTTCATCTCTATGAATCATTGATTTATTTAATGAAGGTCTATTTGTAATCTTCAGTTGTTCACCATTATACAAACATTGTCCACTGTACACCCAAGCTTGATGTCATCCGCAAATTTGCGAAATATGCATTCTATAATTCTCATTTAAATCATTTATATAAATGACAAACAAAAGTGGACCCAACAATTTTGCCTCTGGATCATCGCTGCCCACAGACGTCCAGTTCAAAACTCAAAAATCCAGCACCACCCTGTCTCCTGTCATTAAACAGATATACACAGAAACACACACGCAATAACACACACATACAGAGACATCGACGCAACCATGTCTTTAAGGCAATGGTTAGATTAAAACCACGATCAAGGGTTACAGTGAGAAGGCGGGGAAATTATGTTGAGAAACAGACCAGACAGGATCAAACTGCAAAGTAGACCTGATGGGCCAAATAGCCTAATTCCAATGTCCTTTGCTCTGTGACTTAAGGTGTGAGGATTATTTTCCAAGGGTGCAGTAGAAGTTCAGTTTGATAAATACTTGACTGAACAGTCAATGGGACTATGGGATACATTTGAGGGGCTGAATGGTATATGTTTGTTCCTATTTGCTGTGCCCTTGTATCTGAAAAGAGTAGGTGACTTGCTGTGAGGTTAACACACTTTAAAATGAAAGTGGTCTCCCTTTTCCATTTGAGATAACGTTGCTCCGTTCTCCTTTGGATTGTGCGATCTGTGGCATTCTCATCCCCCGGGAACATTGAAGTCTGGGTCATTGAGGATATTCAAGGCTGACCTTGACTGACCTTTGATTGACAGGGGAGTCAGTGTTTATTGGGAACTGAGAGGAAAGGGGGTATTCATCTACAATCAGACCAGCCATGATGCTTTTAAACTTAGCAGCAAGTTGGAGGGGACGAATGGCCAACTGCTGCTCCTACCTCACCCATTGATCTGTCAATTCACTCCCGAGGCTGTTACAGAGGTAGAAAAAGATCCCATTCAGCTAGTTAGCATCGTGACAATATAGCAGGGATAGGCCATAATGCAACTCCACGGGGTTAGACAGGAATAGCATGAAGTATTGAAGTTATTTCAGTAAATTACACAGCACAGGAGGACGCCATATAACCATTCCAGGCTGTTACGCAGGAGTAGGGGCGCCTTGGGTGGTCAGGAAATACAGAGTAGAGATCATTGTTCATTTTGTGTTTGGAATGTTGTATCTCGTGGAATTGTTCAGGGAACTATGTGAGGTCATCAACAACTTACAATCCACATCAATGAATTCCATGAAGGGGATGGAGCTCAGTTTGCTCATACATCAGGATAGTCAATCAATAAGATGTTAAATGGAGACAGAGCGTCTGCAATGGGATACGGACGGGGGAGGGCAGAGTGTCTGCAATGGGATACAGACAGGGGAAAGGAAGAACATTGGCAATGAGATAAAGACAGGGGGAGGGCAAAGAGTCTTCAATGGGATATAGGCGGGGGGAGGGAAGAACATCAGCAATGTGATAACGACAGGGGGACAGCAGATCATCTGCAATGGAATACAGACAGGGGGAGGAAGAGCATCTGCAATGTAATACATACAGGAGCAGGCAGAGCATCAACAATGTGATACACACAGGGGGACATCAAGGCATCTGCAATGGGATGCAGACGGGGGAGGGCAGAGCGCCTGCAATGGGATAGCGACAGGGGGTGGGCAGATCATCTGCAATGGGATACAGACAGTGGGAGGAAAGAACATCTGCAATGGGATACAGACAGGGGAGGGTAGAGCATCTGCAATGGGATACAGGCTGGGGAGGGCAGAGTGACTGCAATGGAATACAGACAGGGGGAGGGCAGAGCGTCTGCAATGGGATACATATGGGGAGAGCAGGGCGTCTGCAAAAGGATACAGACAGGGGAAGGGCAGACCGTATGCAATGGGACATTAACAGTGGAGGTCAGAGCGTCTGCAATAGGATACAGCCGGGGGAGGGCAGAGCGTCTGGAATGGGATACAGACAGGGGAGGGCAAATAATCTGCAATGGGATGCAGACGGGGGTAGAGCAGATCATTTGCAATGGGACGCAGACAGGGGGAGGGCAGAGCGTCTGTAATGGGATACGGACAGGAGGAGGGAAGACCGTATACAATGGGACACTAACAGGGGAGGGCAGAGCGTCTGCAATTGGATGAAGACGGGGGAGGGCAGAGCGTCTGCAATGGGATACAGACATGGGGAGGGAAGAGCGTCTGCAATGGGATACAGACAGGGGGAGGGAAGAGCGTCTGCAATGGGATACAGACAGGAGTAGGGAAGAGCGTCTGCAATGGGATACGGACACAGGGAAGGCAGAGAGTCTGCAATTGGATACAGACAGGGGCAGGGTAGGGCGCCTGCAGTGGAATACAAACGGGGAGGCAGAGCGTCTGCAACGGAATACAGACGGGGGGAGGGAAAGCGTATGCAAATGGTTACTGATGGGGAGGCAGAGCGTCTGCACTTGAATATAGACTCGGGAGGCAGAGCGTCTGCAATGGGATACAGACAGGGGGAGGGAAAGCGTATGCAAATGGAGACAGACGGGGAGACAGAGCGTCTGCAATGGGATGCAGACGGGGGTGGCAGAGCATCAATCAATGGCATACAGACAGAGGACAGTTTTGAGCAAACCTTCAGCAGAAAAAAAGTAAAACATTTCTGTGATGGAAATTTTCTGTTTTGTGGAAAAGACGAAACAGCTTAAAATTATTTAAATGGAAGGAGAATGCAGAACTGAGTGGTACAGAGGGATCTGTGTGTCTTAGTACATGAATCACATCAAATTACTCTTGAAGATGCAGCTGGTAATTTGGAAGTAAATAGAATGATTCTGTTTTGTGTAAGGGGTGTTGGGTATGATCATAGCGATGATTTTTGCATCAGTACAGGGCATTGCTGAGATCACATCTGATGCATTATGTGTCTTTATAATTGCCGTAACTGATAAAAACAAAATTGCTTTCGAAACATTTCAAAGATTTTTCTTTTTACTCATTTTTGGGATGAAGACATTACATTACAAAGAAGGAACAATCCGGCTTGAGAATGAGAGATGTTTTATTGACCATATAACATCTTGAGAAGAGTGGAGTTTGTGAATACCGGATGGATATTTCTTCTTATGTGGGAGAATGAAATTGGGGAAATAAATTAAGAATAAGCTAGATTCAAAGGGAAGGTCTTTGGACGGAAACATTGAACTCTGATTTCTCTTCATATCTGATGCCAGACAGGCTGACCTTTTCCAGCAATTTCTGTATTTGTTTAAGAATAAAACATATTCTTCTTAACACAGATATTGTGAAGTCATCAAACGCTTATGTTTACATTATGCAGGCACATATTAACACATCCTCAAAACAAGTAGGGCCATTTATTGTTAATGAATTGATTCTGCGTACGATAACAGCAATAATGCACTGACCTGGAGTCGAGAATGTGATGGGGTCATATAGTTCAGACAATATACAAGGAGAGCACACATGGTCCGGTTTCGGGTATGATAACGTTACTGATTTAGAGATGGGACAATCTACCCTATCTGTGAAGGAACAGTCTATTGTTCCCTTTCTGTTTCCCTGCCACTCATCACATCAATGCCTGGGAGTGAAAAAATAGAGTCGCCTTTCCCACTCATGGAAGATTCCTGATGAGGATTCATGGGAAATTGTCCACTGCCTGAAGCAAATCAATTCAGCCAACTCCAACTGTTTCAGGAAGAAATCCCATTGTCAGAAGGTTATGCGAGATGCATAACTTCAGAAGTAATTATTCAGACTCGATAGCGAGGGGAACAAACAAGAGATTCTGTGGCTGCAAATGGGAATCCAAGATGATGCGTAGCTAACTATGTGCCAGGGTCCAGGATGTCTCAGAGCGGCTGCAGAACGTTCTCACCGGGTTGGGGGATGGCCAGAAGCCACTGAACATATTGGTACAAATGACACAGGTAGAAATAGTGATGAGGTCCTGCAGAGTGACTATAGAGAGCTCGGAAAAAGGGAAGAAGACAAGACCACGACAGTGGTAATATCCGGTTTACTTCCAGTGTTCTGTGCTAGTGAGGGTAAGAACAGGAGGACATGGCAGATGAATGCGTGGCTAAATAATTGTTTCTGGAGGTAGGGATTCAGAGTTTTAGATCACTCGGATCTTTTGTGGGGCACAGGTGACCTGTTCAAGAAGGACAAGTTGTACCTGAATTGGAAGGGGACCAATATCCTGGCTGTTAGGTTTGCTAGTGTTTCAGCTCGATTGGCTGGCGTGGGGGATGGCGTGGGATCCTCAACAGCAGGGTTGCAAGTGCGAATCTGGAAGGAGATACCGTAATCACAAACAGTAAAGTGCAGCGATAAGTTAGTCAAGAAAACGACAAAGAGCAACGAATGCCTGTTGGATTAAATTACACCTGTTTCAATGTAAGATGGCCGACAGGTAAGTCCGATGATCTCAGTGCGTGGATAGGTATGTGGGACTGGGATATTATAGCAATTACAGACACATGGCTAAGGGAGGGACAGTACTGGCTGCTTAATGTACAAGGGTACAGGTGCTTTATGCGAGACAGAGATGGTGGAAGGAGGGGACGGGGAGTTTCATTTTTGATTAAGGCGATAATCACAGGAGTAATCAGAGATAAAATAACTGAAGGAATATTCAATGAGGATTTGTCGGGGAGCTTAGAAATAAGAAGGGAATGATGATATTTTTTGGGTTGTACCATCGGCCATGAAATAGTAAACGAGGAATTAGCCAAGCAAAAATATGTAGAGCGATTGGGGAGACTTGCAGGGCCAATGTGATTGCCATGGTAAGAGATTTAAATGTTCGTAACATAGACTGGGAATGATATAGAATTAAGGACTGAGATGGGGTGCATCTGTTAAGTGTGTCCAAGAATGTTTCCCCAAGCAGTGTGCAGAGGATTCAACTCGGGGAGGGATAAAATTTGATCTACTCTAAGAAGTAGGGCAGGGCAGGTGACTGAGGTGAATGTTGGGGAGCACTCTGGGACCAGTAACCATAGTTGTATTAGTTTTTAAATAGTTATGGAGAAGGACAGAACTGGTCCATATGTTTAAGGTCTAACATGGGGCAAGGCGATTTTTTATGGAATTAGACAGGAGCTTGTAGGGGTTGGTTGGAAGAGTTTGTTTGCAGGCGAAGGGACCTCCTGCAAGTGGGAGGCCTTGAAAAGTGAAATGTCATGAGTTCAAGGTGTATATGTTCCTTTGAGGTAAAAGGCAAGATTAGCAGGAATAGGGAGCACTTGATGTCAGGAGGTATTGAGACTTTGACCAGAAAAAAAGATGGCATGGCTCAGGTCCATGCGGCTGGGATCGAGGAAATCCATGGAGGTATATAGTGGGATACAGGCGTTTACTGAAGAAGGAAGTCAGGAGGGCGAAAAGGGGGCACAAGATAACATTGGCTGAGAAGGTTTGAATGAATCCAAAGAGGTTCTTTAAGTATATTAAAGACAAAAAGAATAAATAAATGCGAATATGACTCCTCAAGGTCCAAACTAGACATGCATGTCTAGAACCGTAGGAGATTTGTGAGATTCTCAATGAATATTTCTCCCCTGTCTTTACAATGAAATACAGAAATAAATGAAGACTTGGGAGCTTAACAAAGGTCATGGTGATATCTTGGGTTAGTCAATATCACAGCAGAGGTCTTGTTGGATGCATTGGAATGTATGAAGTTGGATAAATCTCCTGGTCCTAAACAGATGCTTCCAAGAACACTTTTAGAGACGACAGAAGAAACTACGGGAACCTGGTTGATATTTTTGCATCATCATTAGCCGCAGGTTAGGGTCCAGAATATTGGAGGGTAGCAAATGTTGTGCCATTATTCAAGAAGGGAAGCAAAGAAAAATCTGGGAACTATAGATCAAAACGCCTAACATCTGTGGTAGGTAGGTTACTTGAGAAGACTCTGAGGGATAAGATGTACGTGCATTTGGAAAGACAGCATTTGATTAGAAATGATTTTTTTCAGATTCCCAACAGTTTGCAAACAGGCCACTTGACCCAAAAAGGCCGCACTGACCCTCCGAACAGCAACCTACCCATTCCAATTCTCCTACCCTATATTTACCCCCACTAATGCACATAACACGATGTGTAACTTAGCATGGCCAATTCACCTAACCTGCATATCTTTGGATTGTGGGAGGAAAATGCAGCACCCGGAAGAAACCCACACAAACACAGGGAGAATGTGCAAACTCCACACCGAGAGTCACTCGAGGCTGTAATCAAACCTGGTTCCGTGGCACTATGAGGCAGCAGTGCTAACCACTGAGCCACCATGCCACCCTTGCTTATTTTAATGCAGGTCAATAGCACAGGTACAAAATCTATTCAGCCCTTCACCCATGATTTATGTTCCAAGATCACATACCATGGATAATTTATTCTCCATTGAAAGTATCATCTTATTATTATTTATTATTGTTTGTTATTAGTAATTTTAATAATTATTATTAATGGTTGTTTTTATACTGGAAACATTGCATGGTTTTGTGAGTGGGAGATCATGCCTCACAAATTTCCTTGAGTTATTTGATGAAGTGACCAGGTATATTGAAGAGGGCAGGGCGGGAGACGTCGTCTGTATGGTTTTCAGTAGGCCTTTGACAAGGTTACCCTTGGTCGACTGGTCTGGAAGTTTAGAATCGCATGGAATCCAGAGGGAGCTGGCAAACTGGGCTTGATCGTAGCAAGCAGAGGGTACTAGTGCAAGGAGGCTCTCGGACTGGAGGCCTGTGACACATGAAGTGCCTCAGGGGTCAGTGCTGGGCACATTGTTGTTTATTATCAATATCAACGTTATTCTTGAGAATGTGCAACGCATAATTAATAAATTTGAAGATGAAACTAAATTAGGTGGTATCGTGGACAGTGAGGAAGTTAATAAGAAATTGCAGCAGGAACTTGATCAACTGGAGAGGTGGGCCGAGGAATATCTTTGCAAATTTAGATCAATGTAGGTGTCTCATGATGAATGGTAAGGCCTTAAACAGTGTAGTTAAAAAGAGGGACCATGGTGTTCAGTTCCCCCGTTATCTGAAAGTTGGGACACAGGTAGACATGGCAGTGAGAAAGGCTTTGGCACACTGCCATGCATCGGTCACGACATGGAGGAGAGAAGTTGGGAAGTTATGTTGCAGTTCTACAGGATGTTGGTGAAGCTGCACTTGTAGTGTTGTGTTCAGTTTTGGTCACATTGCGATCAGAAGGATGTTTTTCAATTGGAATGTGTGCAGATAGAATTTACAAAGATGTTGCCAGGACACAACAGTGTGATATATAGAGAGAAGTTGGACAAGCGAGGACATTTCTTCAGAGCATAGAAGACTGAGGGGGATCTTATAGAAGTGTACAAGATTATGAGAGGCATCGATAGGGGAAATGGATTCAGCCTTTTTTCACGGATTGGGGAATCGAGGAGGAGACGGCATCAATTTAAGGTGAGAGGATAAACAATAAAAGGCAAACTGATGGAAACTGTTTTACCCAGAGAGTGGTACGCAAAGGGAAAGAGCTGCGAGCGGAAGTGTTTGAAGCATCCATATTAACAATATTTAAACGGTATTTGGACAGGTACATGGACAGGAAAGGACGAGAAGGCTATGGGCGAAGTGCTTGGAAATGGAGTTAGTGTGGATGGACTTTTGGGTCAGCATGGGGCAGTTTGGGCCAAAGGGCCTCTCTCCATGCTGTAGGACTTGACTACTCTATAAATAGAACAGCATTTGGTTCAAACTCTCATTTTTCTTTTCGTCATGAGTTCGAATAATATTTGGAAAAAGTTCTTTCAAGTTAACTTTGCAGTTATTTTGTTTTTCAATTTGTTATCAAACATACGTGTCTCTGTGTGTGTGTGTGTGTGTTAGTGTCTGTGTGTGTGTGTATGTCGTGTGTGTGACATATTTGCAATATCCAATCGTCATTCTTCTTTCCATCATAGTTTGAGTAATTTTGTTTTGGTCACAAACGTGTTTTAGCAGATTAAAGAAATCTGCCTGACTTGTTCCTAATACTGACCCTGATACGCTCTGAGAACTATAGCATTGGCCATATGACCAAACTAGTTATTTTTTTATTTTTGTGGCCACTGGACGAGTAGGACAAGAAAAGGGAGCATTGATCCAAAAACATAGTTATTTATCGTCTCAGTGAGCCGACCGTCAGTGTCGAGGAGTTTGTTGGGGGGAATTTTGAGGGATAGGAATTACATCCATTTAGAAAGACGAGGACTGATTAGGGGTACTCAACATGGCTTTGTACGATGGAAATCATGTCTCATTAATGTGGTTGAGTATTCTGAAGAGGTGACAAAGAAGATTTAAGGCACTGTGGTACACATTGTTTACACAGACTTCAGCAAGCCGTTTAATAATATTTCCCCATCGGAGACAGATTACTAAGGTGAGGTCATGTGGTTTCCAGGAAAATCTAACCAATTGGATACAAAATTGGATTGAAGATGGTGGATTGTTTTCCAGACTATGGCCAGAGGTGTGCTGAAAGAATCAGTGCTGAGCTCACAGCCTTTCATCATGTATATAAAGGACTTGGATATGAATATCGGAGGCATGGTTAGTAAGTTTACAGGTAACATCAAAAAAGTGGTGCAGAGGACAGTGAGGAAGATTAGCTCAGAGTACAATAGCACCACTGACCATCAATGGGCCAAGGACTGGCAGATGGAGTTTAATGTTAATATTTGTGAGGTTTTGCATTTTGGTAAGTTAAAGCAGGGTTGTGCCCTGGTGAATGTTGCTGAACATGCATGTTCATAGATCCTTGAAAGTGGAGTTGCAGGTAGACAGGGTGTTGAAGAACGCGGTTGGCATGCTTACCTTAATCGGTCAGAACTTTGAGTATAGGAGTTGGGGTGACATATTGCACTTGTACAGGACGCTGGTGAGGCCACTTTAAATACTGCTCTGCAGCCATTTCCAGCCTCTACGAGCACTTCCATAGAACACTGAACAAAGTACAGTACAGCACAGTACAGGCCATTCGGCACTCGATGTGGTTCCCCACGTTTATCCTACTCTAAGATCAGGCTCACTGACATGCTTCCTTTCACTTTCTTCCATATGCCTATCCAAGATTCTCTTAAGGTTCCCTCACGTATTTTACTCTATTTCCACTGCTGGCAGTGCATTCCACACACCTACCTCTCTCTGTCTAAAGAACATACCACTGATATCTCCCCTAAACCTTCATCCAATTACCTTATAATTATGACCCCTTGTTATAGATATTTCTGCCCTTGGAAAACAGTCTCTGGCTATTCACTCTATCTATGACTCTCATCATCTCGTGCACCTCTATCAAGTTTCCTCTCATCTTTCTTTGCTCCATTGAGAAAAACCCTCGCTCCCTCAAGGTTACTTCAAAAGACCTGCCCTCCAGTCCAGGCAGCATCCTGGTAGATTTCCGCTGCACCCTTTCTCAAGCTTCCACATCTTTCCTATAATGGGTGACCAGAACTGAACACAATATTCCAAGTGTGGTCTAAACATGGCTCTATAGAGCTGCAACATAACCTCATGGCTCTAAAACTCATTCCCCGCTAATGAAAGCCAACACAACATATTCCTTCTTAACAACCCCATCAACTTGGGGAGCCAACTTGAGGGATATGTGGACACGGACTCCAAGATCCTTCTGTTCCACCACACTGCCAAGAATCCTGTCTTTAACCATGTATTCTGCATTCACATTCGAGCTTGCAAAGGGAATCCCTTCACATTTTTCCAGTTTGGACTCCATCTGCCACTTCTCAGCCCGGCCCTGCATCCTGTCCATGTCCCATTGCAACCTACAGCATCCAGGTCATTTATAAGATAACAAATAGTCGGGGTTCCAGAACCGATCTCCACTGGTCGCGTTCAGGGATCTCTCTCGCCTAACTCTCTGTGTAAGACAAGTCCAAACAATCACTACCCTCTGCTTGAAGAAACCGTTCACTGCTTCTACACCATGACCTATTGATATGACAAAAGAGGGAACACTGAGGTGAGGGAGACGGGCCTAGACATCAAGGCTGTGTTAGACTGAGGATAACATCAAGGAGCCTGAGCAAAATCACACTTAATGAGAATTGATTGTGACCTCTCGACTGTTTGGACTCATTCACAACACAAGGGAGATGTTTACCATCAGTGGGCATCAATCATCTCAGCCGTGGGGCATTTATGCAGGAAAACGTCAGGATAGCTCCCTCAGCCCAGGCATCTCCTGTTTGTCAGTGGGGAATACCTGCAATGTGAAAGGAGGTCATTCAGTACATTAAGTCCAGACTGACCAGAAAGGGGAATATTCACTGAAGTTTAAATAATGTTCGAACAAGTTGTCCCTCTTCAGCTCTTGAAGCAATCTGTGTCCATGTGTAACCTGGCCTGGACAACATTCAAGATCGTGCTGTTAACGTCTGGGTAATATTTTAGTAGCAGCACTGTACATTTCCAAAGTAAAAGAAGGACCACATTTAGCACTTCTATGTGGTTTCACACGAATGTGGGGAAGTCATTCAGCCCAACAAAACTACTGTGCAAAAGAAGGATAGCCCATTCAGTTCCTCCTGCCAATTACACAGGAAAAGAAGCAATCTGCTCACTCCCACATGTCACTTACACGGGATCAGAAAGAGACGATTTCACACCCGGAGTCACTTACGAAGGAACAGGAAGAGGTCATTCAGCTTCTCAAGTCACTAACAGAGGAACAGGAAAGTGTCAGAAATGTTTTAACATTGCAAACAAATGAAGCAGGGGCTGCACAGATAGACTGCTTCAAATTGATCCACATGGTTTAATTACTCATTGTACGTAAGTGTTACTTTAACACGGTTTTCTGGCAGTCGGAATGAAGCCAACCTTTTTTTAACCAGTCTCCAAGTTGTCTTCAATCTTCGAGAAGGCAGACCTGTGATCTCCATGGATGTCAAGAAGCTAGTGGGGAATGACCAACTGTTTCAGAATGCAGTTACTGTGGATACTGACAGGTTTGTGTGCAAAGTGACATTCAATGCAATGTCACACTTGTGCATTCAAGTGTCCAGAGTTCGTTCAGAGCCTGTACCTCGCTATCAATCGATATGGGGGCTCCGCAGATGCATGTAAACTATCTGGAATCAAACAAACTCTGAAAAGTATGGAATTTTCACCTTATTCAGCTGATGGAGACATAATGAACGTCCGTCCATAACCACCAAGTTTCACCTTCTTATTCTCTCACAGCGCTATGGAGTAAACATACAGTTCCTGCACTCTCTCCTCATGGTACCATCATGCCAGGGTGTAGTCTGATAAAACTCCTTTGCACTGTCTCGGTGACATGGAGATCATTATTTATCAAGCAGGCCAAATCTGTACACAATGCACCAAATGCTCTCTCATCAAAACACTACCATTAAGAAAGATATAACTCTGGTACTTCAATCATGTTGCATGAAGAGCCACAAGTCATTTACTTTCTGCCCCGTATGAATTTGTTTATGACTTAAGATCAAGGAGATCCAGGTCATTTTCAACAACACCATTTCCCAATGTCTCACCATTTAATCAACATCAATGGACATGATGATATTTGTTGTTCCCATGTGATCATTTTGTTACTTTGTGCACAGCTATTGCCCAAACACTGATCCATCTAATACCCATCAAGCCTTCAGTCCAGCCAAAAACACTACTCTTCTCATATCTCCATGACCTAATTTTTAATCCATATGGTATATATTCCACACCTACCTACCCATGGAGTCTAACATTCCCCACTTACTTGTTTTCAACCATGTCAAGCATGTGCTGAAAATTCAAATACTTCACTCCCATTGATTCTCAATTTTGATGTCAAAATGGACAATCTCCACAAACCCCAGCAAGTTAATCAAAGATCATTTCCCTTTCCTGAATCTAGGCCGACTCTATCAAATTACACCATTGTTCTTCAAGTGTCTACTAGTCACGTTCCTTATAAAATGTTTCAATGTTTTTCTGACCGCTGACATCAAGCTATTTAGTTTTCTGTTTTCTCTCTCCATCCTGTTTTAAATATTTAGGTTGACAACAGCAACTTTCCAGTCTGCAGCATCTTTTCTAGAATCTAATCATCTTTGAAGAATAATTATTTCACTGGCTCTGTTCTCGCCTCCTCAATACTCTGGGAAGTAGCTCATCAGATGCAGCAACTTATGAAACTTCAATTCAATTAGATTTCCAAAAAATACTCATCATTAATTCTAATTTCCTGCAGTTCCTCATTTTTACAAGTCACTCTGTATCTTCATATTTCTGAAAGTTATTTCTATACCTTTCTCTGTGGAGATGGAATCTATGCATTCCTTTCAGCAGGCAGGTGGCTTCTGTCAGCTCCTGTTACATCGGAGGACTACACTTCAGAGATGGTGGATATATTACCCACGCCTGCCTGGAATGTTTCAGAATGGAAACGTTTACTTCAAGGTGAGAGTCTGCACAGTCCTGTCCCTGGTGTGAGACTATAGGTTATACCGAAGGAGGGGATACAGCTCAGTGAGCACCTCATTTTTGAAACAAGCTGGTTTCACTTTCTACATATGAACGGGTCCAGCTTAGACAAATTTTTCTGGAAATCCCAGAGAGGAAAGTGCAGTTCCTTGCTCCTCCCTGTTTACAGAACTTCCCTTCTTTGTTGTCTCTGCTCCATTTGTTTACCATCGACCCAGACACTCTGTAAATGCAGTGTCCAGAGTGCGGTCACCAGACCCTCTGGTCTCACGGAATGAACTCAGCAGCTGACAAAACAAACCTGACAACACCATCCACAGACACTCCACTGACTTTCTAATCACAGCAGCAAGTCAATGCCCCACACGCATGCTGCACCCATTCAGTGTTGAAAATTCCTTCATCTCAGCAGTTTCTGTTCCTAGCTGAGAAAGCCGTTATATCTCTGCACAGTCGCGCAGTACCAGTTTCTCTATCGAAAGAAGCAGTTGACACTGTAACATTACCTTTCCCTGTATCTCAGCAACTAGACCGGCAACGCCATTATTGCCAATGGAGTAGATCATCACACTCAGAGAAGAGAGACAGAGGGAACAGAATTCACTTTAACCAGGTGCATACCTCAATGGACGTGATATTCGGGAATATGGGAAAGGCAGGAATGTTAGAATAAGCTCCCATTCTATTTTCCTTCAAGTTCATCCTTAGCAAGCCATTTGTTTGCTTTTCCTTTCTCTCTCTCTTTTGCTGGACATTTCTTCATCCATTCAACACAAACCTCCCACTCACCCTTCCAACCATCCATGATATAATAATATTATTTCCCAGTTGCATTGAGTTTTGATAGAATCACTGAACTCAAAAAGTTATGTTTTTCTCCTGACAGAGGCTGTCATGCCTGTTGAGATTCTCCAACACTTGCGGATACTGGAGAATTTTATTTCAGATCTCCATTATCCACAGTTCCTTGGTTTATTTCACCTTTAATGTTGTTGTTTCATGATATGTCAGCATCACTGGCAAGGGCAGGATGTGTTGTCCATCCTAATTGCCCTTGACTGTGAGGCCATTTGTCAAGACAACATGGAGCCAACTATTTCATTGTGGGTCTGAAGTCACACTTAATCCAGACTTGGCAATAATGTTAAGTTTCTTTACCAAAGACGATTAATAATAAAAGAAATCCTGATCGTTTATGGTTTCCATCAGTGACATGTCATGCCAACTTTTGTCATTCAAATTTTAGTTTAGTCATCTGTTGTGGTAGGATTTCAAACAATGGCTTTCAAGTCATAATCTGTGCCTCTGAATTACACGTCCAGTGACATTATGAATCTGATACAGAGTACCAGTTGTGAAGTAACTGTAGTGACGAGAACAAGCTTGTGGTCAAAATATTTGTAACTGGAAGAGAGGTCAGAATACAACTGGAGCCATAAATTATGAAGTTAACAAAGGGGTAGATGATGTCTAATTCAGCAACAGCACTGAGGCAGAGGTGGAGACTGGGGATATTAATGGGTTGGGTGTGGGCAGGTTTGATGACAGAGAGAATACAGAGACATAAAGCAGTTCAGGGCAAAAGTAAAATTTGAGGTTCTGAACATTCTTATTCCTTCTTAGATGTTTCTGAGTAAAGAGTCTGAAATTCATTTGAAGGAAGTGGAGTATGTGACTGAACCGGAATAAAATACTCGGCGTCTTTGAGAAATATAAATAACATAATTA
Organism: Chiloscyllium punctatum; assembly: GCF_047496795.1. Lineage (NCBI taxonomy): Eukaryota > Metazoa > Chordata > Chondrichthyes > Orectolobiformes > Hemiscylliidae > Chiloscyllium > Chiloscyllium punctatum. Next base: position 19,189,359 of record NC_092745.1, on the reverse strand, counting down.
GCAATGATATTCACCATAGGTTATAGAATTGACAGGGAAAGACTTACCAGGAATACCAATACTAGTTCGGATTGGATAGTAACCAGCATGAATAATCATCAGTATGGCTTCGATCCGCAACTCTAACTATTGCCAATCCTGAGAAAGCCAGTAAATACCCCAGGATAAACTACTGTTCATTGTTGGAACATTCCAGTCTATTGTTCTCAGATTCAATTCCTCTCCCTCTCTCTGGAGCTGCTGATCCCTATCACATTGAGGATAACGCTGCCGCTGATACTATGGAATAACAGGTTCAAAGAAGCCCCTTAATTATGGAAGAGGGAAACTCTCCAGTGGCACAGTTAGGGTCCATGAAGAGTGACATCAATCACAGTCACCGAACGCATTCCAGTTATCGCATTTCACTACATCGTTTATAGACCACAAACATGCTTGGTCTGGGTGGGATATTGACATCGCTGACTATTGGGTGAATGGCACATCTCCAATTGTAAATTTAGAAGTGATGAAGAGAGATAATGCTTTCTCTTCACTAGCACGATGATTCGACTGTGTTTTGGCACGGTAGGAATTGCTAGGATTCCGAGGCCGTCTGTATCTGACCATCAGGCCTGCTATATCCTTTCATTTTTTTAAATTTATGTTTAACTTTGACATTTATCTTACCATCATTTCACTGCTTAGGTGGGGTTAGGTATTTTTGAGAGGCTCCTACAGTGGCATAGACTGCGCAGACACCATCCATTCCTTTTTGTCCTTGCAACCACAGCCGGGTCCTGTAGAGTGATGGTCAAGCTGACGCAGAAGCAGGATTCTTAATTTTACCTTTTGCCAGTTATGGCTTGGGTCTCAGCGGAGTTGGAAGGCAGGAAACCTCTCCAGACTGCCACACACTCTCCCTGAGATTTCTCACAGAATTGACTTTTGTTGTTCTTTCCTCCTGGATTGAAGAACTGCATGTGAGCCAATCTGTTTTCTGAATTTGTTTTGTGACAAGAGTGTGTTTCAAGGATGTTACCATATTGGAGTAGTTACAGTGTAGTAGTTAAGTAATCTACTATTCTGTTATCTTGTCCATAGAATTACGTTTTTGTTGTATTTTGTCTATTGTGTTTGAATATATTGTATTTTGCTTAGTTTCGAACATTTTGACCAAGCAAAATGAATCTGAAACAGAGCACCTTACATTTACCTTTAAAATAAGAAATTATTCATCACATAATTTCAGGTGCTTCTGCGCGTTTGCATCGCAAGAAGGACAGATATTCACGTTTTATTTGGATAATTATTTCATGGACAACATGTTGCAGAAATACAGGGTTTGACAGTGGAATGTGTTGAGCTAAAGGAGCGATAGCTCGATGAGGAATTATTTCGGATACTTAATCCACCGAACAGATCCCGCCCAGACACTTATACGCCAAGATGAAGTATCTGCTCAGCATGGGGCACTGTGCGGACCAGGCTCAGAATAAAATAGCAATGTGTCCAGGATGGAGAATTGTGCAGACCAGAATCATTACAACACAGCAATCTCTCCAGGGTAGAATACTGTGCAGACGAGGCTCAGACAAACCAGCAATCTGTCCAGTGACGAAAGACTGCGCAGGTCTCACCAGGCCATGAGCTATCTGTCCAGCATGGGGACCAGCACAAACCACACCAGTGCATTGATTCAGTAATCCAGGTGAAACGGTCTATCTGCAGCCCACACAAGTGTCTTGCTTTACAAATGCCACAAGGTTTCTGTTCAGTATGGGTAGCTGTACAGCGAATAGATTTGTAAACCTGGAGCAGTTACCCTCCCAGCATGTAGAGCTGTGTACACCACCACAGTGCATTGATCTGCAAACCAGTAGCCATTACCTTCCCAGCATGTAGAACTGTAGACTCAACCCAAGTACATTGATTTGTAAACCAGGAGCAGTTACCCTCCCAGCATGTAGGACTGTGTACACCACCCCAGTGCACTTCTCAGTAACACTGTGTTAGATCACTGCCCAGCGTGGGGAAAATTGCAGCCCATGCTGGAAGTGACAGGATGTGTAGATCCCATCCATTTACAGCTCCATATATCCATTGTGGCATGACAAGGGGTGCTGTGGGTTTGAAAATCACTGGCAGTTCAATTCCCTACACTGACAGAGGTTACCATGAAGGGGACGCTCTCTCAACCACACCCCATCACCCGAGGTGTAATAACTCTCAGGGCAAACCACCACGAGTGTTTTCTCTCTCTCATGACAAAGCAGCCCCATGGTCCTTTCGAACTCTGTTCAATCACTGTTTGCATTTTAAAATGTTTTCTAGATTATCGACTGTGGGCAACTGAGAACTATAAACCTGCGTATACAGAAAACTGATAAACATTGACGAAATACTTAACTATACCAGCAACCATCCCAACACACACAAACGAAGCTGTATCAGAACACTATTGCAACGAGCTACCACACATTGCAGCACAGACCAACTTCAGAAAACAGAGGAGAACCACCTATACAACGTATTCAAGATAAACGGATACTCAAAAAATACAGTCCGCAGATTCCACAAGAACAAACCACGACAATCAGACCAAGCACAGGCAGAGAACCTAACCACCTTACCATATATCAAAGAAGTTTCAGAAATGACAGCCAGACTTCTAAGACCCCTCGTAATCCTAGTAGCATACAAACTCAACAACACTCTCAAACAAAAACTAACAAACCTAAAAGACCCAGTACAAACTGTGGATAAAACCAACGTCATCGACAAAATTCCATGCAAGGACTGCTACAAACACTACGTAGGACATACCGGAAGAAAGTTAGCCACCAGGATACACGAACACCAGCTAGCCACAAAGAGACACGACCCTCTCTCCCTCGTAGCCCGACACACAGGTGGAAAAAAAACACCATTTCGACTGGACCAACACATCTGTCCTGGGACAGGCTAAGCAAAGACATGCTAGAGAATTCCTAGAGGCATGGCACTCCAACCAAAACGCCCTAAAAAATACATAGATCGAGATACCATGTATCAACCCCTCATAAAATGAACAGGAAATGACATCAGCACAAACCCCAGGAACCCCATCCAGGACAAATATATAAATAGAAAGCAGGAGACAACAGCTTCGCTTCACTTGGATGTTACCAAGACAGGTAATGAAATGTCTGGATATCAAACCTACAACTCAGCGAGCAAACCTACACCCTAAACCTCACCCTGAGATAAAAACCTTCACCAACCTTGCAACAAGGATATAATTACATTGGAAGCAGTTCAGAGATGCTTCAATTCATGTGTTCCAGGGATGAAGACCTTATATTATGGAGACTTTAACAGGTTACGCATAGAAAGAGAGATGATCTCATTGAAGCATACAAGACCTCCAGCAGAGTGTATCAGGAAGATACCCAATGGGTGTTTTAATGGTCCAAATTTGTTGTCATTGTTATACAACCTCGAGAGTGTGGAAGCAGGACATTCTGCCCATCAAATCCACACAGTCAAACCGAATAGCATCCCACCCAGTCCTGACCCCTACCCTATCCATGTAATCCTGCATTTCGCATGACTAATCCACTTAATCTACATATCGCTGGGAACTATGGGCAATTTAGCATGGCCAATCCACTCTAAGCTACTCATTCTTGGACTGTGGCAGGAAACTGGAGCACAAGGAGGAAAAGAACAGACACGGGAAGAATGTTCAAACACCAGATCGAGGGTCGCCCAAGGATGGAATTGCACCCAGCTCCTTAGTGGTGTTAGGCAGCAGCGCTAACCACAGATCCACCATGCTGCTCTGTTAGTTCTGTTAGTTACTTGTGGCTGACTAAAAAAATCTGCCTGACTTGTTCCTATCACTGAACCTGACCCTATCTGAGTCTTTTATGATCGGCCATATAACCAAACTGGTGACATTTAAGATTTGTTGTGAGCAGTGAAGGAGTTGGACGAGAAAAGGAAATAGTGACACACTCCAACCTCAGTCAAAACAGGAATGAGGAGAAATTCACAAAGTGGGATTCTCTTCACCAGAAGTTTTGGATGGCTTAATCTTTATATTATATCGAGGCTGGGTTCCTCAGGTAGTCCATTGACAGGTGAATCAGGAATAATGGTGCAGGGAGATAAAACTGCAACTGGGACCAAAATGAAATGAGCCACAACCGTATTTACTGTTGGAGTAGTGTCAAAGTGCAGAATGGCCCACTCCAATCCCTCAGCCCCTTGTTATGTTGTTTCATTCAGCCCTTTGGACCTGCTACACAGGGGCAGATCGAGGCCACTCAGATGCTTAGCTGTAGTTTTGTAAAAGTACATGGAAAATCCAGGCTGAGTCAGGAATTGACCTCCACCCAATCCCTCTTTCCAGTCCTTCCCTCTCTGTAACTGCTACTCCAGTTGTGGGTCATGTTACAGTCCTTGATTTCATGTGAATACAGCCCTCTACCCGCTTCCAGCGTGAGTTCAAACAAATCCTCTGCTCTGCCCGAATGCAACATTGTACAACACCATTTTCAGGAAAATAACCAGTTACTCTCCAAAAGAATAACATAAGAACGTAAGAAATGTGAACCGGAGCAGGCCATTCAGCCCCTCAAGCCTGCAATGTCATTTAATCAGAACATGGCTGATCTACTTCGGAGCTCAACCTCAATTTCCTGATAATCCCTTGTATCCCTGGACTCGCTGATATGTCAAAACCCAATCCACCCCGTCTGTAAATACATTCAGTGGCCCAGCCCCCTCTCTCTGGGTTTGGGAATTCCAGACATTCACTACCTTCTGAAAGAAGACATTTCTTTGCATATCCCTTATTCTGTATCTCCATCGCGGAGTTCGACACTCTGCCCTGGAATGGATCCAAATTCTCAAAACCTACATTGTCGAGCCCCCTCTGTATCTTATACATTTCAGTAATATCACCCTCATTCATTTCAACCACAAGGAATAATCACCTCATCCTTTTAGATGTACTCAATAATTCAACCCTTTCATCCCAGGAATCCGTATAATGAACCAACCTAGTTACTTGCTGCATCCGCATGCTGTCGTTATGTTTGAAACACAGGAACAATCCCATCCCTTTGCACTGTTCTTTTTGTGTGAGTCCTTTCCATTAAATAAGAGCCTGCCTTTTAGTTCTCAGTGTCATCCTCAAACTCGGATGTATAATGCAGTCAGCTCTTGCCGTCAGGCTATCAGTATAGATTGTAAATAAATCGTGCCATTGCACTGATATTTGTGATACTCCAACAGATACTTTTTATCAGGAAGATCCATTAACCCTGACTCTCCCATTTATACGTGTTAACCAACCGTCATCCCATGCTAATGTATTAAGCGTCATACTACGAGCTCCAGTAATGTGTAAAAACCTTTGCATTGTGATACCTTTTGGAAACCCTCTGGAAAGCCTCGTGTCTACCAGTTTCCTTTTATCAAGTCCGCTTGTTACATTCTCAGGAATCTCCACAAAAAACTTTGAATGATTTTACAGGGAAATGATAGATCCCCTTTCAGAAAACCATGCTGACTCCATGTGTAGCTTTTCTAAGTGTCCTGCAGTTCTTTCCTTAATAACAGACTCTCACAGATACCCAGCAATAATGGTGAGGCTAAATGGTTCCTGCTCTCAGTCTCGATATTTTCTTGAAGACAGGCGCCACATTGGAGGGTCTCTACAATCGCTGGTTCATTCCTGCAATCCAGAGAGTTATAGATTTTTTCCCTCAGTACCATCAGCAATTGTGTTACCGCTGCTTTTAAAACCAACTATGAATTAGTACAGACCTGTCTACCCTTAGTCTTATCTGTTTATTTAAAAACCCTTGTTCCGTTTGTTAGAGGCTGTTCAAGAACTTCTCTCCTGTTATCATTTTGTTTATATCATTGAAATGCTTACAGTGCCTTCTCCTGTGAGAAATGATGTAAAATTCCGGTGTAAATTATCTTTCTGTTCCCTCCAGCCACACCGTCCAAACGTCCTCAATCTACTTTCCTGACTTCCTTTCTACCGAAGGTCACACATTCATATTGGACTTTCTTTATATACACAGAAAAGCTTGTGCCGCTTGTTTTTATATTTCTTGCCAATTTGCTGACATAATAGCTTTTCTTCCTTTTCCCTCGCTTTCTAGATTAATAGTCATATCGCTCAAACAGACCCTTTGGTCCAATTTGTCCATGCTGACAGGTTTTCTAAACTAAACTAGTTTCATCTGCTTGCACTTGGCCCATATGCCTCTGAACCTTTCCCATTCATATGCTTGTCCAAATGTCTTTTGAATGTTATAGCTGTACTTGCATCGACCACTCTTCCCCTGGCAGCTCATTCTATGCACACATCGCGCTCTGTGTGAAAATATTACCCCTTCGTCCCTTTTAAATCTTTCCCTTTCCTCATTAAAGCTAAGTCATCTATGTTTGGACTTTCCTATCCTGCTGAAAAGACCTTGGCTATTCAACCCTATCCATGCCTCACATGATTTTATAACCTTCTATAATGTCACCTCTCAACGTCCTAGACTCCATCTGATACTAACTTCAAGAACAAGCATTTAAAGATAAGAACTGCAAATTTTAGACAATATTAAAAATGACAGGGAAACAACACTCAGCCCGAACTTCATAATGTGATATGTTTCTCTCCATGTTACAATACTAAGGCAGCATGAAACTCTTACTCGTGCCAGTAAGACATCAAGCTCCTGAATTCCTTGGTCTAAACGGGGTGATGATCTTTACAGCGAGTACGTATCTCTGGCCAGATCTCTGTAAGGAAAGGAATTCTTATACCGCACGGTCAGCATGTAGGGATGTTGAACAGAGTGAGGTGAAGGTTGACTATACTTTTTGGGTTTTGGATCACAGTGTGAATTCAGTGCGAATGTGGGGAAGTGTTTTCAATAAGGTTTACTACAAGAAGGCAACTTTGTGGAATGAGATGTGAGTGGGAGGTCGAGCCACACTGAGACCAGAGGCAAAATAGCAGTACAAAACGCAGCTTGATGCTAGTGCAGGGAAGGTTGAGTTGATCAAAGAGCTTCAGGTGTAGTGGGGAGGGACCATAATGTGAGGGAATGTGCTCTGTAATTGGAAAGGGAGAGCCTGGAAACTGGAAGGGGAGACGAGCAGGGAAGAGGATGGAGCAGCAATGGTAGGGGTGTCTGAGGGTAATTCAAGAAGCACAGCTGGCATTTATGCCCAGCATCTGCTTCTGCTCCCTGAAATAAACATCCAAACCCGCACCTACACTAATGCTTATTAAATTGTGATTGAATACTATGCTTGAAAGCTTTTGTCAACCATGGGTTGTTCATCTCCTTATCGAGTCCTTCTTTTTGAACAGAAACTATAATTTCTGAGCGTTATGGGATATCTGCTTGAATGTGTGGCCGTGCATATCCACTGACCTTCCTCGGGGTCTATGTCCACATCCCGTTTCAGACCTAATGTGCGACAGAAATCCTCAATTTAGAAGCTGACCCCATTCTCCCAGTTTCTCCAACGCTGTTATTTCTGTTTGATGATGCCACATTCCAGTGTGCTGCCTCTGGCGTGACCTCCTTTTTCTTCAAACCAGAAATCCCCTAACTCTCGTAGACAGGACCTTTAGCTGTGACTGTCCCATCGCCCACTGTCTGTCCTCACTCCGTCCCCTCCTTCCCAAAACAATGATAGACCTCTCCTTTGTCCTCACTTCCGACTGGACTAGAATCCACATTCACAGAATCATCCTCCGACACTTCCACCACCACCTGCAGGACAGCACCATCAAACACATCTTCCCCTCCTGTCCAATGTCAGTATTTCTCAGGGATCTCTGTGACACCTTCCATCACCCCGAGCACTTCCCCACTCTAACCATGGCACTTCCCTGTGCAATTGCCGAAGATGCAACAATTGCGCATTCACCTCTTCCCTCCTCACTGCCCAAGGCCCCAAACACAACATCCAGGTGAATCAACATTTCACTCTTTCAATCCTGTCTCCTGTCATTACTACTCACCATGCAGTCTCCTTTACATTGGAGAGACCAAACAGCGACTGCATTGTGGAACACTCCCACTCTGGAGGAATAATTCTGACGTTGTCATTGCTTCCCATTTCAATAGTCTACCTCACTCTCATGTTAAATTTTCATTCGTGGGCTGCTGCAAAGTCTCACTGAAACACAACCCAAGCTCATGTAACACCTCACTTTATACTTTGGCACGTTACAACCTGTAGGAGTTAATATTCAATTTCATGACTTCACAGCCTGAACCCATTATGGCTGTCCTCCATGTTTCATGCATTCTCCCTCCTCACCTCCCCATGACCTTTTGTGATTGTGACTTCTTTATGTTGCACTCAACAGAGAGAACCCCTTTCCCCATTCACATCTTAATTTAAAGCCATTTCGCATCATCTTCTCGTTCACCACTGCTAAAAGCCAGTTTATCTTTTAGCCATGCCCTCTTTTTCCCATCACCCATCCTCTCACCTCTCAGAAGGGATTAAAAAGCCCAGTTTCCAAATCCTTCTCTGTTCTGAAAAATTGTCACACTAGACGTGCAACACTAACTCAGTTTCTCTGTCTCTGCAGATGCTGCCACACCTATTGAGTTTCTCAAGAAATAAATTGGCTCAGAACAAATTTTCAATTAAAAAAATAATTATGGATACTGGAAAGAAAAATGCAAATATTACTGGTGAAACTGGGAGCTTTGTAGAAGTGTCACTGGAACTGAAATGTCAACTTTACATTCACTCCACAAGATATTACCAGACCTGCATTGTGTCTTCAACAATTTCTGTTTTGAGCAAGTTCCACAGATGTGTGTCAAAGCTGCTCGAACGCCCTGTCTGATATGAAGCACTGTGACCGGGAAGTGGACAGTAACATTAGGTGCACACATTCATTGGGTCTGAAACTAAATAAGGCATCACTGACACTACAAAGCTCTTACTCATGGCCAGAGAGAGGGAAACATATTCACATCAAACACAGATGATGATATTAAGAGAATGGAAAAAAAATCAGATGAATATGTTAAAGGGTTTAAGGAAGGCAATAAATTGAGACAATAACATCAAGGAGAGACCCTCAGTGGAATGAGAATATGAAAGTAGAAGTGCTACCAGATTAGAAACCAGGTTAGGTCACTGAGTACAGGGCTGATATGTGAATAAGTCTCGGTGTGAACTGGGGGACAGTCAGTCGAATTGAATTGCAGATATTGCAGCTCAAACGGGGCATTCATGTGGCGCTGTAGATCACAGCAGAAGCAGACATGTATTCAATCATAATCTGTAACTTATCCCCCAGGATAATCCTCCAGTCTACCATCACCATCACGCCGATCTATGATTCAGTCTTGACTGTGGGTGAACATGCCAGAGTCAGAACCATGTGTAGATAAACCTTATGACAAACCAAAGTCCTTTACAGGGACACACCCTTTTTTCTGTACACAAGTCCTCCTAAAATGAACGTCAACACACCATTTACCTTCCTCCACAATGAAACAATCACAGAAACATGGACTCTGTTTCCTCAAAAAAAAACAGCATGATCTACATTAGTCGTAATTTCTTACATGAGATCCATAGCCAGAAATGTTATGATACTCCAAGTGTTGGTCCAATTACTGTTTAAATGTTGTGAGATTTCCCATCACAACTCCCCTCTCAGGAAATTTATTCGTGGCCCAACACCGTCTGGGTGAAAAACAATCCACAAATCCTCTCTAAACTTCAAACCATTCATTTTGCTCTAACCTTCAAACCCTTCACTCTGCTGCTCGTCTTGGTCCTTTGACTAAAATGAACATCTGGTGTCTATCTCCCCTCTCCATACTCCGCGTAACCTCATCCTTCTGAGTCACATCCCCTCAGACTTCTCTGCTCCAAAGTAAACAACCCGAGCTTATCCAGCCTCTCTCCATAGCTGATATGCTCCATCCCGGGAACATCCTGGTAAATCTCCTCTGCAGCCCTCCAGTGCGATCACATCCTTCCTGTAATGTGGTTCCCAGAACTGTACACATTATTCCATCTTACCCGAAACACAGTCCTGTATAACTCTTACAATCTATGTCTCGATTAATAAAAGCTACGCTAACAGACTCATGTGACTTCTTACCTAACCTATTACCCTGTCCAGTCCCGTTCAGAGATGTGGGCAAAGCACCCTCTGAGCTTCCTCGTGTGCTACCATTCATTGAGTACTCCCCTGACTCGTTCCTTCCTCCAAAGTGCATTACCTCATATTTATCAGGGTGACATTCCATCCGCCATTGATCCACCCATCTGACCATTCCAGTCGTATCTTCCTGCAACATCAGGCCTTCCTCCTCACTGGCAACCGCCCGGCCAATCACTGTATCAAACATAGACTTATTTGTCGCACACTCCCTCCCCCCTCCACATTCACATATATATCATTTATGAACATCACAAATAATAAGGGACTCAGCACTGACTCCTGTGGTACACCAGGGGACATTGGTCTCCAGTCATATAAACAGCCTTCTCCCACCACCCTGTGTCTCCTGCCACTAAGACAATTTGAATGCCACTTATCAAGCTACCCTTGATGCCATGAGATTGTACTTCCTTTATCAGTTTCCCCCGTGGGGTGTTGTCAAAGGCCTGGCTGAAAAACCAAATAAATGACCTCTCTGAAATAATCAAAAAAATTCGTTCTGTATGACTTCCATCTGATGACTTAACGCTCATGACCCGTGATTAAACATTGAACAGAATGAGTCCAATCAGCCACTCGTTCATCTTACACAGCAATTGGAGCAGACTTTTTACAGCTTTTTGCCTGTATCATGGGAATTGAAAGAGAGTGTGAGGGTTCTGGAAAGGGAAGAACTTAGAATAACCAACCTCACGAGGGAATGGAAAGTATTGGACAAATTCTTGGGATTGAGGGCAAATTGTTAGAATCTGGTATGAAGGAATTATTAACTGGATATTTTCAAAGTCAAGCCACGATCCATGACAGTTAACATAGTATTACTAAGGATCAGTCATGTTTGATTGATTTGACTAACACTTAAAAAAATGTAACAAGAAAGTTGGATAAAGGGGATCCTATAGATGGATTATATCTGGACTACCAGAAGCAATTGCAAAACGTGCCTCAAAAACGATTGACATGCAAGACAAGAGCACATTATGTTAGGAAAAATAAGTTCGTGGAGAGAGGATTGGCTAACAAATAAAAGCCATGATATGAAGGTGCTGGTTTTGGACTGAGTTGGACAAGGCTAAAATCCACATGACACCAGATTATAATCCAACAGATTCATTTGAAAACTCTAGTTTTCTGAGAGCTGCTTCTTCACCAGATCTTAGGGAGAGAGGAATAACTTAGGGATAGGATTTATAAGGAAAAAGATCAAAGCAAGTACAACTCATGCGCTTTAATTGAACACACCTAAGATGGCTCTGAAGTCTTTGATCAATTAGAATGAAGGAGTAGGATTTGTTTGATTAATATGAAAGTCTCCGATTTTCTTTCATGTCGTTGCCTGGAGATACCTTCAGGTATTATCGATGGAAAGGTGGTGACCCCTCCCGTCAGACAATGCATTTTCGTCGTGAGGTCTTGTTTGGAATCTGTCAGCCTCTTCGTCTGGAGTCAGACTGGATTCATTTGCAAAGAAGAAGGCGATAAATACCACATTGACCAATTGTCGACGAAGTGTATGTATTTGGAACAAAACGCACTATATATGCAAATACAAATGAGCAAGTGCAAATTCACCCCATAAATGCGTATGTGTTTGTGTGTGTATGTGCCGACCGTGTGTGTGTTTGTGCCTGTGAAAGAGAGAGGGTGTGTGTTTGTGTGAAGGGGAGAGAGAGAGAGATAGTATGCATGTGCGATAGAGAGTGGGGGTAAGTGTAAGTGTGAGTGTGGAAGGGAGAGAGAGGGTGTGTTTATGCATGCATGTGACACAGCGTAATATGTATGTGTACATGTGATAGAGGGAAAGTGTGAATTTGTGCGTGGGGCAGATAGGAAGAGTGTGCATCGGTGTGTATAAGGACGAAAGTGAGAGTGTGTGCTTGTCCTGGCTAAGTCAGAGACAGATACGACAGATTGTTTTCCCCACATACACTCATCCCGTGGTTTCAGAGCTTCCCCTCTCTGCATCCTCTGCTCTATCTGGTGTTCATGTTACAGACCCAGGTGCTGTAACTACAGTCCCCATGCTCCATCCAGAGTTGGGTCTTCCTGAATATCTGTGGCAGCTCACAGCACAATCTCCAGCAAACCCCAGCCCCTCCACTAACTTTTCAATAACACAAATCAGTCAGCAGCCCCTCAGCTACAAGTGTTTTTAGAAGGCAGCCCAGACCCTAACACTTCCTTATTTTAAATGTAGACATGAATTGGGTGTTCCAGATGTGTTGCGACTGGTCAAACCACTCAATGTTTAGCAAAATGTAATCCATTCAAACGCTCTAGTTAAAACACAATCAAAGAGAAGAACAAGTTGGGATAGCTTCTCTATTGGAACACTTGTGCAAACATTCGATACAGTGCCTTCTACTAATTAACTGTGATAATACAGAAACATCCCATAGACATACCCCTTGGCAAAAAGGTAAATTCAAACACAGAATCTTACGTGCATTTCTTCAATCCAGGAGGAAGCCGCTTCAAGAGAGATTTCGGAGAGAATATCAGCTGGGTATCATGTATTGAAACGTCCAAACTTTCGGGGACCCCGAGCAGCTTCTGAATGCTGCAGCTAAAAACAAACCAAGAAGACCTTCTCTGGGAGAACAGGCCACTGCCCTTCCATTGGTTCCACCATTTTAATAAAACCGAAAGGCCTCCTCAGTTATTTAATTCAGCCGTTGTCACCAGGCAGTTTTTCACCTCTGCCTTAAAGACCTCTCTACAAAAAAAAACTTCAGGAGAAATATAACCATTTTGAAGTGACAGAATGGTCACAACTCCCACTTTGTAAAAAAAGCGAACAATCAATATACAATGATGGCCTCATTTTAAACCCGTTATTCTTACTGTTTCAGTAGACTGTAATACATATCTATTGCATTGACACTAAGCATGCAAATATTCACAACTCCATTCTATTTCAGTCAGTTTAATCCTGCCACCGAACGCCTCCGTCTTTCTTCATTCAAACTGAATGGCCAAAATAATGACGTCTATCTGAACAGACCAAACGTTTTCACCTCACATTTCTCCAAAAAATGTTTAGGCGTTATGATGGTATATAAGTTTGTCTCAGGCACGTTATTTGCAAGTTATAGCTGAATTGTTTAACGCCAACACCAAGCTCAATGCCTCCTTTCCATTGTGAAATATTTCTGTTGATGGTTTCACCGGACACTCCAATCAGACATTACATAATGGAGCAAATCTCATCTCTCCAATAGTCCTTCTCAGTGACATGTCTCCTCATGTCTCAACTTAAAAGATTATAATGTTTCTGTATTTCTTAATGTTGTAGCCCCTTTACCTGCTGCTCTTTTCCTATGCCAGTAAACCTTACTCTCACAGGTGTATGTTTTAAGAAGATCTCGCACATTCTTCTCAATCCCTCACAAAAGCCAAACTTTGATGTAAGGACCAATTGATCATCATAAGCCATTTTAGCTTCTAATCTTGCGAGTTTAATTCTCTGCTCTCACACACGAGTTCTCACGACTGCAGGAAGTGAATTTTTGAACTCCTCCAAAGTAAGGATCCCTCTAAGGGTGCCATAGGTTTGCTCTGCTTTTAATACCTTTTCTCACATTGCAAAATTACTTAATTTGATTCTTTCAAACTTAATGTACATTTAACCAGGGACCCTTTTTTTAGATTCCTTAAACGCTCTCAGTCGGCTTCTCGCACAAGATCGTATGCACTTCAGATGGCTTACTTCATCCCCTATTATTCCCCAGATACCATCTCCGAAAGGGATGCAAATACCTCATTCCTTACACCCACCAGCTTTGTTTGGATCTTCTAAATCCACATGGTCACTGGCTACCGCATTCGTTTAACGACTTTATCAAATGAAATTAAAAAGGCTTCCCCATCCTTCTCATCAAATGTAGACAATGTCTGTAAATATTTAACCAGATCCCCATCAGGTCTTTGGCTACCATAGAGTTGCCCATCCTCACTATCATAGAACATGAAAGATACAGCATAGAAAAGTACAGCACAGAACCATTAATTCAGCCCAGGACGTTTTCCCGACCATTGATCGTCATGTCAGGTAAATATAATGTATGAACCCTCAAATTTCTGTGACCAGATGCAGGTCCAGCAGTCTCTTAAATATCCACTAGTAAAAACAATGACTGTAGATGCTGGAATTACATTCTGGAGTAGTGGTGCTGGAAGAGCACAGCAGTTCAAGCAGCATCTGAGGAGCAGTAAAACCAACATTTCGGGCAAAAGCCTATCATCAGGAATAAAGGCAGAAAGCCTGAAGGGTGGAGAGATAAGTGAGGAGGGTGGGGGTGGGGAGGAAGTAGCATAGAGTGCAATAGGTGAGTGGCGGAGCGCATGAAGGTGATAGGTCCGGGGTGGGGAGGGTGGGGTGGATAGGTGGAATAGAAGATAGGCAGGTAGACAAGTCATGGAGACAGTGCTGAGTGGAAGTTTGGAACTGGGGTGAACTGGGCGAAAGGGAAATAAGGAAACTGTTGAAATCCAATTTGATTCCCTGGGGTTGAAGTCTTCCGAGGCAGAAGATGAGGCATTCTTCCTCCAGGCGTCTGGTGGGGAGGGAGCGGCGCTGAAGGAGGCCCAGGACCTCCATGTCCTCGACAGAGTGGGAGGGGGAGTTGAAATGTTGCGCCACAGGGCGGTATGGTTGATTAGTGCGGGGGTCCCGGAGATGTTCCCGAAAGCGCTCTGCTAGTAGACCACTTCAGGAGCAAAGGATACAAGAAATCATATTGGTTGATGAGCAGGTAAAACTTTGATGAATGTGGAAGGCTCCTTTAGGGCCTTGGATAGAGGTGAGGGAGGAGGTATGGGTACAGGTTTTACAGTTCCTGCGGTGGCAGGGGAAAGTGCCAGGATGGGAGGGTTGGTTGAAGGGGGGCGTGGACCTGACCAGGCAGTTATGATGCGAACGGTCTTTGCGGAAGGTGGAAAGGGATGGGGAGGGAAATATATCCCTGGTGGTGAGGTCTGTTTAGTGGTGGTGGAAATGTCGGCGGATGATTTGGTTTACGCGATGGTTGGTAGGGTGGAAGGTGAGCACCAGGGGCGTTCTGTCCTTGTTACGGTTGGAGGGGTGCGGTCTGAGGGCGGAGGTGCGGGATGTGGACAAGATACATTGGAGGGCATCTTTAACCATGTGGTTAGGGATATTGCGGTTTCGAAAGAAGGAGGCCATCTGGTATGTGCTGTGGTGGAACTGGTCCTCCTGGGAGCAGATACAGTGGAGGCATTGGGAATAAGGGATGGCATTTTTGCAAGAGGTCGGGTGGGAAGTTGTGTAATCCAGGTAGCTGTGGGAATCGGTGGGTTTGTAAAAAATGTCGGTATCAAGTCTGTCATCATTAATGGAGATGGAGAGGTCCAGGAAGGGGAGGGAGGTGTCAGAGATGGTCAGGTACATTTAAGGTCAGGGTGGAATGTGTTGGTGAAGTTGATGAATTTCTCAACCTCCTCGCGGGAGCACGAGGTGGCGCCAATGCAGTCATCAATATAGGGGAGGAGGCGGTGGTGAGTGTTGCCGTTGTATTAACGGAAGATCGACTATTCTACATAGCTGACAAAGCGACAGGCTGGAGGCCATACGGGTGCCCATGACTACCCCTTTGGGCTGGAAGAGGTGGGAGGATTCAAAGGAGAAATTGTTAAAGGTGAGGACCAGTTCAGCCAAACGAATGAGTGTCGGAGGAAGGGTACTGTTGAGGTCTTCGGGAGAGGAAGAAATGGAGGGCTTGCAGGCCCTGGTCATGGCGGATGGAGGTGTGGAGGGATTGGATGTCCATGGCAAAGATGAGACATTGGAGGCCGGGGAAATGGAAGTCTTGGAGGAGGTGGAGGGCGTGGGTTGTGTCTTGAACATATGTGGGGAGTTCCTGGACTAGGGGGAATAGGACAGTATCGACGTCGGTAGAAATTAGTTCAGTGGGGCAGGACCATGCTGAGACAATGGGTCAGCTGGGGAGGTCAGGCTTGTGGTTCTTGGGAAGGAGGTAGAACTGGGCAGTACGGTATTCCCGGACCATAAGGTTGGAAACTGTGGGTGGGAGATCTTCTGAGGTGATGAGGTTCTGTATGGTCTGCGAGATGATGGTTTGGTGATGGAGGGTAGGGACCTTCATCCCCTCCCCCACTCACATATTGTACTCTATGCTACTTTCTCCCCACCCCACCCTCCTCTCACTAATCTCTCCACCCTTCAGGCTCTCTGCCTGTATTCATGATGAAGGGCTTTTGCCCGAAACGTCGATTTTACTGCTCCTCGGATGCTGCCTGAACTGCTGTGCTCTTCCAGCACCACTAATCCAGAATCTGGTTTCCAGCATCTGCAGCCATTGGTTTTAACTACTGAGCTGCCTTCCAGAGCCACTGCACCAGCCTTTTGAACTATTGTTATCTGTGTACCCTCCAGCTGACGCTACAACACGCCTCATGTCTGTAACTACATACAGACAATGCAGCTCTTCCTTTTATATCTGACAGCCTCCCCGAGTTATAACTCTTATAGTTCCTCACACTATCGCACCTCCTCCATTCCTACCAGCGCTAGAGAGCTCTAAAATTTCTTTATTCTTGTTTAAACTTCTGATCACTTAAAATCTCTCCCTTTTTAAAATTTGTAACCCCGTCAGCTTCTGTAACTCTCCGTATCACTGTAATCAATGACAGCACAGGTTCCCTTCCTTAAATCTCTCTAATTACAATGATTGTGTATACAAAATTGCCATTTTTCATTTTGCTTATCCATCTCCGGACTTCCAGCCCCTACAATCCCACTATTTGGAATTCTTCCATTCTCTGCACCTCCTCATGTCTTGAGGGTCCTTGAACACCACCAATGCTCCAAAATTTTATAGTCCCCCCAGTTACTGCAAGTCTTCTAACTCTGTAACATCCAACAGTCTCCACTACCATACAGTACTTGCTGGTTGTCAATTTGCATTTGTTGAAGTCTACACATCTCTGTAAGCAGCTCAGAAAAAGCCCTTTAGCCTCTACAAAGCTCCATCATGAACAAGCCACCATATGTCTATTCCCTTTGCCTTGTTCAGTGCCTGCAACTCTCGCTGTAACTTCTAGTAACCTCCTTTAGTTGTTTCAGATCTGCCTACCTCCCCAGATAACCTGTTCCATCCCATACAGCTCGCTCAATCACTGTAACACCCTCTGCTCTGTCTAATCTTTCTTTTCCACTATTTTCCAGGCATAACAGCGATCCTGTGTGAGAGCAGTGCGGAATGGGATGTGATAAATCTCAAATGAGGCGTGAGGCCTACCATTACCTGGGAGTCACAAGGGCAGATAACCTAACACAGAGCAGCACAGAGTTGGTGAATATAAATCAACAGCGAGGATCGAGGCCGAATTGGGACTTGGAGTTGGAGAAACAGCAGTGCAGAAGGCTCGAAATCAGCACCAAGTCACAGAGGGAGTGACCATGTGAGGAAGCAACTTGGAGCAGGAGCATGAGGCTAACTCACACCTGGGAGTTACAGAGGCAGCAAAGTGAGAGGATATTAATCAGCACTGAGGATCGAGGCCTAATCGTGTCTGGGAATCACAGAGACAGTGACCCTGTGAGGGAGCAGAGTGGAGTGGGAGCTGGAGTATTACACGTTCCTGGGAGTCACAGAGACGGTGACCCTGTGAGGGAACAGAGTGGAGTGGGAGCTGGAGGATAACACATACCTGGGAGTCACAGAGATAACTTTCTGCTGCTGGGACCTGCTTGCACCGAGTTTAAAAGAAGTTCAAGAGCCATCACAGAAAGGGCTGTAAGTTCATTGCCAGATATTGCACCGTTATTAGCGACTGTTAGTAAATTGCTAAAACTTAGCAAATTTATTTTTTCAACTTCTGAACTCAGTTGTTCTCAGAAGGGTTGAACTCAGAAATAAGAGGGAGATGTGACATTCTGAGCCAGTATAATAAATCCCCTCAGTATGCCACAGTTAAATAAGGGAGTTAACCATATTGTTATTTCCCTGATGGTAACTTCATTCTATGTAATTAATTAAGTTACTCTAAACATGTTGCATTTTAAGACATGGCAAGACATGTTTGTCAGATGGAAAATGTGTTCTGATACATTGGGAAGTCATAGCACCTGCTGGTGTTCCAGATGAACACTGGGTCTTGGAACTCAGACAGTGAGTAGAGACTCTATGGGCCATATGTGATGCTGAGATTTAGGTGGATAGCACACACACAGAGCAGATCACCCTTCAGACATGACAGCCGAGAAGAAGAAAGGGAATAGGGGACTAGACAATCGAAAAGAATCATTCAGGGAATGGAAGGATATCCTGATATCTCCCTCCCAATTCAGTTTACTGGTTTGGAAGCTGATGTAGGTGTGGGCTGTTTAGGGGAGGGCAGTCGGAGCCATGTCTGCGGCACCACAAGCAGCCTGACTGTACAGGGGGTGGGGTGGGGGGGAAGGAAGGAGGAGCAATAGGCACAGGGGAGACAGGAAAGTAAAGAAGGTGTCAGCGTTTCTGTAATTCCAGGACAGTGGGGTTAAGAATATCACGGTGTCTGCAGGACATTCGTCTGGGGTCAACGAGCAGTCAAAGGTCATGTCCATGTTTGTAGGAACGACCTGGGTAAGAAGGGTGAAGTGGTCTGCGAATCAGAATTTAAGGAGCAAGGTGGATGGTTAGCAAGCGGGACCTCAAATGTAGCAATCCCTTAGTTACTGCCAGTGCGGTGTCCAAGTGAGATCAGAACTCTGAGTTTTAGGTAGATGAGAGTGTGACTGGAATGATGGTGCAGCAGGAAGGGCTTCAGATTCCTGGGACATTGGGACTGGTTCTGGGGAAGGCAGCAACTGTACAAGCTGGATGGGCTAACGTGACAGAGCTGGGACTGAATTCCTTCTGGGGTGTTTGGGAGGGATTTAAAATAACTTGACGTGTGCTTAGGATCCAAAAAGGAATAGTAGAGGAGACTATCAGGATTCTCAACATAATGGGAGATACATTTGGTACTAATTTACAACAACAAGTTTATCAGTGGAAGATGTAGTAAGAAAGAAAGCCTTAATCTGAGGTACTCTGCATGGACATGAATCCTCGGAATTTGGGGAGATACAGATGCAGATTTGTGTGTGGAAATCTGATGTACTGATCACCGAGAGCTGGCTCAACAATGGCAGGGCTGGGTGTTAAGAAGTGAAGGGAAAGGATGAAGGGTTGAAGTATTGGTTTAGATTAGCGTTAGTTAAGGAGTCCAACAGAAAGAGGTTCCATCAAAGGGCATAATAAATTTGGCTGGAGCTACAGAACACAAAGTGTACAATTACACTGTGAGGTACAGTCTGTCGGCCAGCAACCATTGGAAAGGATGGAGAGAATAAATCTGCAGGATCATTTGAGAGCAATGATAATTCTACAGATTAGTTATACTGAGAAACTGAATTTATCCAGATATTGACTGGGTTACTGGTGGTGCAGGGTCATGAGGGGCCAACGCCCCTGGATTACATGGAGGAGAGCTCACTTCAGGAGTATGTGTCCAGCCCAAGAGAACATGTACAGTTTGACCTGCTCCTTGGGAAAGAGATAGGGCAAGTGTCAGGAGGGGAATGTTTTGGGGAACAGCGATCATTTTAGTGTAAAGTTCAGGATGATGGTAGAGAATGATATGCAATAATTGAGAGTGAGAAACATTAGTTGACTGAGAGAAACCTTCAAAGGGGCAAGAATGAAGCTGGGAAATTTTCAACAAGGCCAGTGAAACTGGAGCTTTAAATAATGTGAACCAGGTCAGATGGAGCTGTCATTATGGAGATATGGCTGCAGTGTGACCACGACAGACTTGGATAATCAAACATTTTCCCCATTTCTACAGGAAGGATAAACAGGCCAACACAGTGAATTCGCATTGTGTATAAAGGATGGGGTCAGTATTATTGTGATGCTAATCAACTTACACACTGCTCCTCCCTGCCCTCACCCCTCATCCCTGCGTATTGATCCGATCAGGTATTGGTAACCATTGAAAACCTCAGAAAATAGCACAGTTTAGAGGAGATGTTTCTGTCCACTGTCTGCATTGGACAAGATGTAATGTTGTTTTTTTAAAGCCCGAGTTCTGTCTCCCTGGACAGTGTAGGACGTCAGGTGCAGACCGCGGCACCTATTTCAAATAGTTTGAGAGTTTCTGACTCTACTCCACTTCCATGTGTGCCTCCCAGATCCCGACCATAAACTGCGTGAAATAACAACTTTCCTCACCACTTCTCTAATGTTTCAACCAATTACATTAAATGTTCGCCACTGGTAACTGAGGTCTCCAACAGGAACAAGGCATTCTCTCCCTTTCTACCCAGGCTCCTGACAACATGTGCACCCCAATCAAATCTCCTCTCAGTATCCTCCATTCCAATCTTTCCCCATAACTTCACTTCCACTGTCACAGAGTAACGTATCTCCTCTATACCCTCTCCAATCCAATTCCGTCCTTCCATGTGATGGCGTGACCAGAACTGCACACAGTCCCCAAGCTGTGACTGAACTCATTCTTTTATAGTTCCAGCATACGCTTCCTGCTCTGACGTCCTGCACTTTGACTGCTAGAGAAAATGGTGCTATTTGCTCCATTAACGAGAGTATTAGTTTTTTCAGCGACCTTCATTTATCTGCTCACACTGACCATATTCTCATTTATTGTCTCTCTGTTGTTGATGTCCCCAAATGGATTGCCTTGCACTTCTCTGGGTTGTTTGCTCCATTCTCCTGGACCCCATAGTTTCTGTTTTTAAACAGTCTGCCACGGAAGCTCTCATCAAATTCAAGTCAGTCACATGCAATTACAAGTTACTGCCTCAAACCGATACAGTCATATTAATTACACACGATCTTCCTTGAACAAATCCAGACCGACTATCCTTGAGTCCCTGGGACTTCCTCAGTGACCGTTTTTCCACTGTCTCAAAATTCCAGCTGCGAACTATTCAGTCAGTCCCTTGCTCCACATTAAACAAAGTTGCAGTGTTACCCATTCTCCAGGCCTCCGGCACGATCCATGCATCCAGTGAGGATTGGATAATATAGGTAACTATAAGGCTGGGGATTTTCCCCGGCTCCTTTTAACAGTCTGGAACATTGTCTTACCCCTTTTTTAAGGAATTCAATCCCCTGTATAATTCTCTGCTCTAAGTTTGTTGCTCCCAATATTTCACACTGTATCCCTATTTTGGTTGAGACAGACAGAGGTCTAACCCACTTGTGTCCAAGCTCCCAGACTGGGATCTGAGACTCCCCCTGACTCACTGTGCTGGGCACCGTGACTGACTGTGGACAATGATATCAAACTTCCTGGGTTTGTGTCTGTGCTAAACACCAAGACAATACCGCAGGTGGGTAAGCCTGGTAGTTCTGGTTGAGTGGAAACGCTGCTGAGGGCAGGGTAAGGCAAGGCAATAATACTGTCAGCGTTCAAGTCAGCTCAAAGTGAGTGTGTACAGACACACAGTGAGCAACCCAGAGGGACAGACTATAAGCGGGATGTTTGTCACAGTGTCCTTGCAGCAGCATTGAGTGTTTACAAACACGCAGTGAGCATCCCAGAGGGACAAGCCATGAGTTGGGTGTATGATCCTGAGCACAGTGTCCTTGCAGTAGCATTGCAATGAGAGCTGTCAGTGCACACTGAGCTGCAGCATTGAAGTCCGTAATCATACTGTCAGTGGGTCAGAGATCTGCTCGGGCGGCATGGTGAGGCTGACATGTGTCAGTTGCCAGCATTGTGGGTGTGTAGTACATGCAGCTTCGGTCTGTGCAGTGTTCCCTGAGACGCTGGTGTCCACAGGAGCAAGGGCCATGATGGCGTCACCAGGTACCAGCTCTAACATTCATGTCAAATTCTCCATATTGAGTTTCCCCACAGTGGGAGGGAGGGCATGAACCTGCAAATTAATGAGGAGAGATCTGCATGAATGTGGCTGCTGATCATCAGGCGTTATCAATCAGCAATTGGCCACTATCTTGCTGAAATCTTGTCTTGTACAGCACAGGAACAGGCCCTTCGCGCCCCCCCCACCCCCGTCCCCAACTTGCACTGTTACTTGATTCCTTTAGAATTTATAAAAGTTGAATATCATTATATTCCCTGCTAATTCATGTAAGTGTCAAGATATCATCATTGCTGTTGTATCTTCTACTACAGACTCCTTTATCAGTGCATTCCGGACATTTCACATCCTGTCTGGATCAGAGAAAAAAAAACTTGCTTCTATTATCTCCTTTAAACTTTCCCCTATTTACCTAAAACTTATGCCTAGGAGAAAGTGAGAACGGCAGATGCTGGAAATCAGAGTGAAAAGTGTGGTGCTGCAAAAACACAGCAGGCCAGGCAGCATTCGAGGAGCAGGAAAATCGACGTTTCAAGCATAAGCCCTTCTTCAGGAATGATTCCTGAAGAAAAGCTTCTGCCCGAAACGTCGATTCTCCTGCTCCTCGGCTGCTGCCGGGCCTGCTGTGTTTTTGTAGCACCACACTTTTCAACTCTAAACTTATGCCACCGAGCAATTAATATTTCTACTCTGGGGAAAAAAAAAGACTCTAACTGTCTATTCTATCGATACCTCTCATAATTGTGTAAACCTGTAACAGGTTCTGCTTATGTCTAAATATCTTCCAAACCAGACAACATCCTAATAAATGTTTTTCAAACCCTCTCCAATACTTTGACAACCTTTTGCTGATCTGGTAATCAGTCCTGCACATAATATTCTAAATGATGCCGAATATAATTCTGTCCAGCTGCAACATGACATGACAATATTTCCCTGTGTTGCCACTTTCAGGGAACTATGGACCTGTATGCCCAGATCCCTTCAATGTTGAAGCTACTTAGAGCTCTTTCGTTTATTGTATATTTCTCTCCTGCAGCAGACTTTCTCAAAGGTATCAACTCGCAATTGCCCAGTTTAAATTACATCTGCTTTTGCTCCACCCAAGTCTCTAGCCCACATATATCCTGCTGCATCATCTGCCAATCATCCTTACAACCCACAACACCCCCAATCTATTCACACATATCCAGACAGAAGAAAAAAAATCAACCTTCCACCACTACTGACTGCTATGACCACGCAGTTCTCTGTCTAATGTTACTGACTGACCGTTGATCCTATTTCACATCATCTTCTGTATGAGCCTGTTGTAAGGATCCATATCAAAGGTCTTGCATAGGTCCAGATGGCCAACATCCAGCTCCATGCCCTCATCAATTACTTTTGCCACTTTCTCAAAATATTCAATCGCGTCTGTGAGACACAATTTTCCCCAAACAAAGCCATGTTGCCCATCGTGAATAAATCCATATCTTTCCAAATGTGAGTCAGTCCTATCACTAGGAATCTCCAATATTTTGCGTACCACTGATGTAAGGCTCACCGAGCTGAAATTTCTGGGATTATCCATGTTGCCCTTCTTCAACCAAGGAGCAACATCGACTATTTTCCAGTTCTCTGGAACCTATGCTGTCACTGAAGAGCAAAGTGTTTGCACAAGGTCTCAGCACTTTCCTCCCTCGCTCCCCTCAGTGTTCTGGGGTTCATCCCATCATTTCCTGGAGACTTGTCGACCTTCATATTTTTCAAAACACCCAACACAGCCTCCATTCTTAATATCAAAATGACACCGGATATCAGCATATCCATCTCTTGACTCACCACCCACCATGTCGTCCTCCTTTGTGAATACCAATTCAAAGTATTTATTAAGGACTTCACCCAATTCCTCCAGCTCAAGGCATTAATTCCCTCATTTGTCCTTGATCGGGCGTACTCTTTCCTTGGCTACTCTGTTCCTCCTAATAAACTGTTTTGGCATTTTCCTTAACCCTGTTTTATAAAGACATTTCAACATGCTTTTTTGTCCTCCCAACTCTTTCTTTACGTTGTTCCTGTCATTTATCATGTTTTTTCAAGACTTCTGAGTTTCTTCAGTTCCCAAACTCTTAGATGTGCTTCCTTTCTCTTTTTGACTGAACTGACAATTTCTCTTGTCATCAAACGTTGCCAAATCTTGCCATCCTTACTACCCTGTCTCCATGACCAGATCTTACATCACTGAATTGGCTTCTCAGACAATTCTCCCAGATTCAGCACAATAGCCCACATTCTTGAGGTCCTTTCAGCTTTAATTGAAACTCAGACCCATATACAAACCTTCGACAGTTTCTATTGCTTTCCTTTTATATTCCTTATTTTACTTTTCCTTCTCTGATCTGAAAAGAAATCTACTAAAGATGACGTGATATTTCTTGACAGCATCATTTTACACAAAAGTTTGCTTTCTAATTTTGTTTTGGATCTCACTCCTCCATATTCCGCACTCCTCTCGTCATTCTGTAGTATTGCGTTCCCGTTGTGTGATGTAAGGCTTCCTGTTCTGTCGATGTATTCCTAGATTTCTAGTGAGTCCTGGATTTAGCAGCATGACCGTTTTCACTTTATGAAAACACATTATCTTGGAACCACTTTAATCTCCTCTCAGACTACCTGCTCTGATTCTGATTTATCTTCTAGTTACTTGTTTCTGTTTACTTGAAGAACTAAAGTTAGACCGCGTCTTCTTAGTGTAGCTTCATCCTTTACAATACTTGCGTTAAAATCAAATGAATTATGATCACTATTCCCTAAATACTATCCTTTTCTTTCCAGATGGCTCCAGATTTTGGAGCGTTCATAGGTGAATTACTCACTGCAGAATTCCTAACCTCTCACCTGCTCTTAAAGGCAGTGTTATTTATATGGTTAGTCCAAGGTAATTCCTGGTCAATGATAGTACCCAGGATACTGATAAACACCGTGTTGGGGACTTAGTGAATGGGAACTCAGTGATGGGAATGCTTTTGAAAATCAAAGAATGATGGTTTGATTCTTTGTTGTCACATGTATCTGATAGAGTGTCACGGACGTTACTTGATGTTTGTCAGACAAAACCAGGATGTTTTCCAGGTCTTGTTGTACTTCAGCATGGCCTGTTTCAGGAATGGTACAATCAGTGACCATTCCCCTGTCTGACCTTATGATGGAGAGAGGGAATTGCAGCAGCTGGAAATGGTTGAGCTTCAGACACTCTCTTTTCAGAGGAATGGCTGCAAAGCTCTTCTGGAGTTCCAGTTACTCACACTGACAACAGGCATTATTGTTTTTGGGGATGATTGTTTTGGGTGGCACGGTGGCACAGTGGTTAGCACTCACAGCAGCAGTAGACCCGGGTTCAATTCCCGCCTCAGGCGACTCTCTGTGTGGAGTTTGCACATTCTCCCCGTGTCTGCGTGGGTTTCCAACGGGTGCTCCGATTTCTTCCCACAATCCAAAATATGCAATAAAAGTGAATTGGCCACGCTAAATTGCCCGTGGTATTAGGTGTAGGGGAGTGGGTTGCGGGTTGGTGTGGACTTGTTGGGCCGAAGGGACTGTTTCCACACTGTAAGTACTGTAATGGATAATAACTGACAGCAAGCATTGTTATTGCTGGCGATAATTACTCACACTGACAACAGGCATTATTGTTGCTGGCGATAATTACTCACACTGACAACAGGCATTATTGTTGCTGGGGATTATTATTCACACTGACAACTGACGTTATTTTTGCTGGGGATTATTATGCACACTGACAACTGACGTTATTGTTGCTGCGGATAATTCCAACCGGGAGAGTACTTCACTCAGATTGCGATTAACTATAGTTTTACTCGGGCTCCTATTGTCGCACCCTGTTAAATGGTGCCTTGATTGTCACTGCCCCTTTGGAGTTCCCCTCTTTTGAATTGAGCTTGCAATGGATTCAGGATCTGAGTGAGCCTGACGGGACACTAACTGAATGACACTGAGCAGGTTATTGCTGATTGAACCCATTATTGCTGACACCTTCCTTCACAGTTCTATGGTAGACCCTACACCGATCAGTCAGTGACTGGCTGCAATGCAACGGCCCTGTGTATTGTTCATTGTTGGTAGGTGTCAGTGTATTTGCTGGAATGGAACAGCTTGGTTAGAGTTGTGTCAATCTTTGGACTTAACTAACAGTTTCCAGTATCTCCAGCCATTTCTTGACATTGTGTGGAGAGAATTGAATTGTCTGAAGATTGGGGTCTGTGATGCTGGGGCCTACTGAAGGGGGCTGAAATGGATTATCTGTTCAGACCACCTGGGTGAAAGTTGTTACAATGCAGCAGCTTTTTTTTATATCGTGATGGGCTGGGCTCCCCAATATTTGGGGATTTCATTGTTGGAGAGCAGCAGCTGCCTCCTCCAGTGGTCTCTTTCATTGTCCACTATCTTTCATAACCACATGTGGCAGGACTTCAGGGATAGATCTGAACCATTGATAGTGGGATCACTGAGCTCAGTCCATCATTTGCTGCATGTGCTGTCGGAATACAAGTCGTCCCGTTTTGCAGCTGAAGGCAGTAAGAGTTTCTCCAGTTTGTCCCTCGTCTCCAGGTCTGGCTGATACTGCTCCCAGCATGTTCTTATGTTCTCGTCACTGACCCAAGGTTGTTCACTGGCTTGATAGTTACTGTACAGTGGGAGGTATGTCGGGCCGTGATGGTTACTGTACAGTGGGAGGCATGTCGGGGTGTGATGGTTACTGTACAGTGGGAGGTATGTCAGGCCGTGATGGTTACTGTACAGTGGGAGCTATGTCGGGCCGTGATGGTTACTGTACAGTGGGAGGTATGTCGGGCCGTGATGGTTACTGTACAGTGGGAGGTATGTCAGACCGTGATGGTTATGGTACAGGTGGAGGTATGTTGTGCTGTGATAGTGACTGTACAGTGGGAGGTATGTTGTTGTGTGATGGTTAATGTGCAGTGGGAGGTATGTCGGGCCGTGATGGTCACTGTACAGTGGGAGGTATGTCAGACCGTGATGGTTATGGTACAGGTGGAGGTATGTTGTGCTGTGATAGTGACTGTACGGTGGGAGGTATGTTGTTGTGTGATGGTTCATGTGCAGTGGGAGGTATGTTGGGCCGTGATGGTTACTGTACAGTGGGAGGTATGTCGGGGTGTGATGGTTACTGTACAGTGGGAGGTATGTCGGGCCGTGATGGTTACTGTACAGTGGGAGGTATGTCGGGGTGTGATGGTTACTGTACAGTGGGAGATATGTCGGGGTGTGATGGTTACAGTACAGTGGGAGGTATGTCGGACCGTGATGGTTGCTGTACAGTGGGAGGTATGTCGGGGTGTGATGGTTACTGTACAGTAGAAGGTATGTCGGGGTGTGATGGTTACTGTGCAATGGGAGGTATGTCGGGGTGTGGTGGTTACTGTACAGTGGGAGGTATGTCGGGGTGTTTTGGTTACTATGCAATGGGAGGTATGTCAGGCCGTGATGGTTACTGTACAGAGGGAGGTATGTCGATCTGTGATGGTTACTATACAGTGGGAGGTATGTCGTGCTGTGATAGTTACTGTACATTGGGAGGTTAAATGGAAGAGGGCAGCCTTTGTAAAGATGAGGCGTGAAGGTTCAATAGGGGCGATTGAGAGTTATAAGGTAGCCCGGAAGGACCTGAAGAGAGAGCTAAGAGCAGCAAGGAGGGGACATGAAACGTCCTTAGTTGGTAGGATTAGGGAAAACCCTAAGGCTTTCTATAGGTATGTTAGGAATAAAAGAATGACGAGGGAAGGAATAGGTCCAATCAAGGATAGTAATGGGAAGTTGCGTGTGGAGGCTGAAGAGATTGGGGAGGCACTGAATGAATACTTTTCGTCAGTATTCACTCAGGAACAGGACATTGTTGTCGATATGAATACTGAGGCACGAATAAGTAGAATGGATGGCTTTGAGATATGTAGAGAAGAGGTGTTGGAAATTATGGCAAGGGTGGAAATAGATAAGTCCCCTGGGCCTGATGGCATTTATCCTAGGATTCTCTGGGAAGCAAGGGAGGAGATTGCAGAGCCATTGGCCTTGATTTTTGTGTCCTCTTTGTCTACAGGAGTAGTGCCAGAGGACTGGAGGCTAGCAAACGTGGTTCCCTTGTTCAAGAAGGGGAGTAGGGATAATCCTAGTAACTATAGGCCAGTGAGTCTCACTTCTGTTGTGGGCAAAGTCTTAGAGAGAATTGTAAGGGATAGGATTTATGCACATCTGGATAAGAATAATGTGATCAAGGATAGTCAGCATGGTTTTGTGAAGGGCAGGTCGTGCCTCACAAACCTTATTGAATTCTTTGAGAAGGTGACTAAGGAGGAAGATGAGGGGAAAGCGGTAGATGTGGTATATATGGATTTTAGTAAGGCGTTTGATAAGGTCCCCCATGGTAGGCTACTGCAGAAAATACAGAGATATGGCATTGAGGGTGAGTTGGAGGTTTGGATTAGGAATTGGCTGGCTGGAAGGAGACAGAGGGTAGTAGTTGATGGCAAAGGTTCATCATGGAGTGCCGTCACTAGCGGTGTTCCGCAAGAATCTGTTTTGGGACCATTGCTGTTTGTCATTTTTATAAATGACCTGGAGGAAGGGTTAGAAGGTTGGGTGAGCAAGTTTGCGGATGATACGAAAGTCGAAGGAGTTGTAGACAGTGAGGAAGGATATGGCAGGTTACAGCGGGATATAGAGATAGCTGCAGAGCTGGGCAGAAAGGTGGCAAATGGAGTTCAATGTAGCTAAGTGTGAGGTGATTCACTTTGGTAAGAGTAATAAAAAGATGGATTACTGGGCTAATGGTAGACTACTTGGTAGTGTGGAAGAGCAGAGGGATCTTGGTGTCCATGTACACAGATCTCTGAAAGTTGCCACCCAGGTAAATAGTGCAGTGAAGAAGGCATATGGCGTACTGGCTTTTATTGGTAGAGGAATTTTGTTCCGGAGTCCTGAGGTCATGCTGCAGTTGTATAAGACTCTGGTGCGGCCGCATCTGGAATATTGTGTGCAGTTTTGGTCACCATACTATAGGAAGGATGTGGAGGCACTGGAACGGGTGCAGAGGAAGTTTACCAGGATGTTGCCTGGTACGGTAGGAAGATCCTATGAGGAAAGGCTGAGGCACTTGGGGTTGTTTTCATTGGAGAAAAGAAGGTTTAGGGGTGACTTGATAGAGGTGTACAAGATGATTAGGGGGTTAGATAGGGTTGACAGTGAGAACCTTTTTCCACGTATGGAGTCAGCTATTACAAGGGGGCATAGCTTTAAATTAAGGGGGGGTAGATATAGGAATGATGTTAGGGGTAGGTTCTTCACTCAGCGAGTCGTAAGCTCATGGAATGCCCTGCCAGTAGCAGTAGTGGACACTCCCTCTTTATGGGTATTTAAGCGTGCATTGGATAGGTATATGGAGGATAGTGGGTTAGTGTAGGTTAGGTGGGCTTTGATCGTCGCAACATCGAGGGCCGAAGGGCCTGTACTGCGCTGTATTCTTCTATGTTCTATGTTCTATGTTGGGCCGTGATGGTTACTGTACAGTGGGGGGTATGTCGGCCCAGTAAGTTGCAGACTGTATGAGTTGTACAGAATATTTATTGTGCTGCTGCTGATGAGTCATTGTACCTCATGGATGCATCATCATTTGTTGCTTAATTTGTTTAAAGTCTGTGCCATTAAGTACATGTGTGAAGGTGTGAAGGGTCAGCAAAATGTGAATTTAGCCATTTTTCCCATAAGGACTGTGCAGTGAACATTGTTACCGATATATGAAATGGAGGGATGCATCTGCAGCAGGCAGATCGGTGATGATGTGGTGAATTATAGTTTTCCCTTTTATTGGTTCGCCATAACCTGCCGCAGAGCAGTCGAGCCGCCACAGGATCCAATATCAATGCTGAACACTATGATTATATTAGATTTCCTACAGTGTGGAAACAGATCCTTCAGCACAACCAATCCACGCCAACCCCCTCCAAAGAGCAACCCACTACCATGGCCAATTCACCTGACCTGCATTTCTTTGGACTGTGGGACGAAACCCTTGCAGACACGGGGAGAATGTGCAAACTCCACATAGGCAGTGGCCCAAGGCTGGAATCAAACCTGGTTCCCTGGTGCTACGAGGCAGCAGTGCTAATCATTGAGCCACCATGCCGCCCTATATTGACTATATGTCCAGGAGTTGTCCCCCTCTGTCTGGCTGTGTCCTGTCAGTGGGACAGAACATACCACAGAGGATGGTGATGTTGCCTGGGACATCGCCTGTTCACATAATCTTGCTTTCCAGACAATATTTGATTTTGCTTGATTAGTCTATGGGAAATATGCAACAGGTCACTATTACATTTTGTAGTGAAGAGTTAATATCACTGTGTGTCTTCCATATTTTAAAATAAATCAAACATCTTTTTTTTAGTTGAAAACAATTGAAGTGAACAATAATTGATATACCAGAGCGCACACCTAAATATTACACAATTCAGTGACTGTAGTAAACAGCCAATTCATGTTCAGTTCAGTGAACACACCATCTTGCAGGCAGCAAAGCTGTTGTAAATGACATTGTGAATAAAACTACATTCATACACAGTTTTACTGGCCCTCACCACGACCTCCAAAACACTGGCCATCTCCAAACTCTGTTCAGAGAGCTTCCTAACTTGAGCTGGACAGTTACTCACACAATCTCTCACAATAGACTGGTTAGAGACATACCTGAACAACAGGGAGATGTGTGTTGGGCAGACTGGTCAATGGACTAGCCAGTGGCGCTACTCCAGATGCAGTTCAACATTTGTAACAATGACCTGTAGACAACCATGTCTTGCAAGTATACCCCTTCTGGTGTGCCACCCAAACTCTGTAATTCTGTACCTTGGACCCAATCCTGAATGAAGGTGTGATTAAGGTGAAGAACTCCTGCAGCACATAGCATCTTACTTTGAATCCCTCATAAATAATATCCAGTGCATGTTATTTCCACAATGTCAGTATCCAAACATAATTGTGCAGCTCCATTAATGGCTGGCATCAGCCTCGCCCAACGTCCTTGTGTGTGACTTGAGCTGGAAATCTCTGAGTAAATGTTTGCAGCATTGTTCTAGCCATTAACAGCTAAGTCTTTTTACTGAAGGTCCGACATCCTTTTGTAATACCAACTTTTAGATGGTCCAATAAACACAAAATCCCCCCTTTATTCAGTTCATTTTTATAACAATATGATGAAAACAGTGCACAACTCACAGTATGGAACATTAAAATGATGGGTCGCAGTTCCACACACAAGACCAAGTTATTATGAAGTGCAACGACTTTGAAAAAAGAACATAGAACAGTGCAGCACAGAAAAGGCCCTTCAGCACACGATGTTGTGCCGACCACTGATCCTCATGTATTCACCCTCAAATTTCTGAGACCATATCCATGTCCAGTAGTCTCTTAAATGTCCCCAATGACCCTGCTTCCACAACTACTGCTGGCAACGCATTCCATGCTCTCACAACTCTCTGTGTAAAGAACCCGCCTCTGACATCCCCTCTTTACTTTCCTCCAACCAGTTTAAAACTATGACACCTCGTGTTAGTCATTTCTGCCCTGGGAAATAGTCTCTGGTTTTCAACTCTCTCTATGCCTGTCATTATCTTGTATAACTCAATTAGCTCCCCTCTCCTCCTCCTTCCCTCCAATGAAAGAAGTCCGAGCTCAGTCAACCTCTCCTAAGATAAGCCCTCCAGTCAAGACAGCATCTTGGTAAACCTCCTCTGAACCCTCTCCAAAGCATCCACATCTTTCCTATAATAGGGCGACCAGAACTGGATGCAGTTGTTCTATGTGCGGTCTAACAAAAGTTTTATAGAGCTGCAATAAGATCTCACAACTCTTAAACTCAATCTCCCTGTTAATGAAAACCAAAACACCATATGCTTTCTTAACAACCCTGTCCACTTGGGTGGCCATTTTAAGGGATCCCTATACCTGCCTACCCAGATCTCTCTGTTCCTCCACACTGCCAAGAATCCTATCCTTAATCCTGTACTCAGCTTTCAAATTCGACCTTTCAAAATGAATCACCTCGCATTTATACAGGCTGAACTCCATCTTCCAATGCTCAGCCCATCCCTGCATCCTGTAATGTCCCGCTGCAGCCTACAACAGCCCTCAATACTTTCAATGACACCTCCAACCATTGTGTCCTCTGCAAACTTGCTAAACCTTCCTTCAATCCCCTCATCCAAGATATTAATAAAAATTACAAAGAGTGGAGGCCCAAGGACAGACCCCTGTGAAACACCACTCACCACTGACTTCCAGGCAGAATATTTTCCTTCTACTACCACTCGCTGTCTTCTGTAGGCCAGCCAATTCTGTATCCAGACAGCTATGTTCCCCTGAATCCCATTCCTCCTGACCTTCTGAATGAGCCTACCATGGGGAAACTTATCCAATGCCTTGCTGAAGTCCATATACACCACATCCACAGCTCGACCCTCATCATGACCTGCCCCTCACAAAGCCATGTTGACTGCATTTAATCAAGCCATACATTTCCAGATGGTCGGAAATCCTATCCCTCAGAATCCTTTCTAACACCTTGCAGACGGCAGATGTGAGACTTACTGGACTGTAATTGCACGGGAATTCCCTATTTTCTTTCTTGAAGAGAGGAATTACATTTGCATCTCTCCCGTCCTCAGGAACGACTCCAGTGGAGACCGAGGATGCAAAGATCTTCACAAGTGATGAAGCAATCACATTTCTCATTTTCCAAAGCAGCCGAGGACAAATCTGATCCAGGCCTGGCGACTTGTCAATCTTAATGTTGCTCTTCGGAGGGTCTGTGTGGACTTGTTGGTCGGAAGGGCCTGTTTCCCCACTGTAAGCTAAAATGTGCTTTAAAAAGCAGTGTGCGTGTCATCATTTTGATTGAAACCTCGACCCTCAAAGCCTCATTTGAAGTCCCTTCCAAGATATTGACCATCCTTTCAGCAATAACTGGCTTGTTAATTAATAAAGCAACACCACATCCTCTTTAACACCCTGCCCTGTCCTGCCTATATTTCCAGTGCAACAGAGTATTGATTTGTTAGCCCTGACCAACCTCATATGCGCCTCTGTGATGGTAAAAATGTCACACCTCCACATGTCAAATCATTCCCTTATCCTATCTGTCCGCCTGTCTGAAAATACTCCCAGCATTAACGTAAGCTGGAATATAATTCCTGGAATACCTTGTACATCGGCGTTCTTCAGTCATTTCCTGTTTGTAATCAAGCTGCTGAAACCATGAACCACAACTCTAACTCTGGCACTGAATGAATATCTGTGGAATTGTAATTTCTTTTTAAAAAAATGTATTCATCAAGTGCAACTTTCCAGAACTTAGCAGCCAGCTCCACATACAATGAGTTTCTGATGGTTAATTTCCCACTCAGTGTGCAGAGGGGACAGCCCTCAGTAATGGAGAAAGTGAGGACTGCAGGTGATGGAGATCAGAATCAAAAGGTGTGGTGCTAGAAAAGTACAGCAGGTCAGGCAGCATCCAAGGGGTAGGAGAGTCGATATTTCAACCATAATCTCTTCATCAGGAAGGCATTGGTGCATTCCTTTATTTTTTTCATTCCATTATTCACAAAATGTTGTGAACTGTACTTACTCAGGGTGGCAGCACTGTATACTGCACTGAATTGGAAAGCAATCAATCAGTTGGTTGGACAGGGTGTACAAAAATTGAAGGGATGTATACACTGATTGAATGAATTACAAACATAAGGATAGGTAAATCCCCTGGGCCAGATGGAGTTACCCTAGGTTACTCCAGGAAGTGACGGGAGAAATTGGCGTGCCTTTGGCGTTGATCTTTGTGTCCGCACTGTCCACTGGAGCAGTGCCAGCCAGATGTTTGGAGGGTGACAAATGTTATTCCCTTGTTTGGGAAAGGCAATAGTGATAACTCTGGGAATAACCGAACAGTCAGTCTTACATCAGTGGTGGGAAAAGTATTGCACACGTTTCTGAGAGACAGTATTTACAATAACTTAGAAAACGACAGTTTGGTTACAGATAGTCAGCATGGCTTTGTGATGAGCAGGTCATCCGTCAGAAATCCTATTGAATTCTTTGAAGATGTAAAAAACACTTTGGTGAAGGTAGACTAGTAGATGTGGTCAACAAGAAGTTTAGCAAGGCGATCCCCATTGTAGACTCATTCAGAAGGTACGGAAGCATGGGGCGCAGAGAAACTTGGTTATCTGGATACGGGCGTGGCTGGCCCACAGAAGACAGAGGGTGGTAGCAGATGGAAAGTATACAGCATGGAGTTCAGTGACCAGTGGTGCTCCACAGGGATCGGCTCTGGGACCTGTGCTCTTTGTGATTTTTATAAATGACTTTGATGAGGAAGTGGACAAGTAAGTTCGTAACTTGACCAGTGACACGGAGGTTGGTGGGGTTGTGGATAGTGTGGAGGGCTATTGTGTGTTGCAACAGGTTATTGACAGGATGCAGAGCTGGGCTGATAAGTGGCAGATAGAGTTCAACCTTTAAAAGTGTGAAGCAATTTATTTTGGAAGGTTGCATTTGCATAAATAATACAGGGTTAAAAGCAGTATTCTTGGCAGTGTGGAGTGACAGGGGGATCTTGGGGTCATTGTCCATAGATCTCTCAAAGTTGCCTCCCAAGTTGATAGGGTTGTCCACAAGGAATACGGTGTGTTGTCTTTTATTATCAGGGGGATTCAGATTAAAAGCAGAGAGGTTATTTCTTCACTCTATAAAGCTGTGGTTCAACGACACTTGGAATATTGTGTTCAGTTCTGGTTGCCTCATTATAGGAAACACGTGGAAGCCTCAGAGAGTGTGTCGAGGAGACTTACCAGGGTGCTGCCTGGACTGGAGGGCATGTCTTATAAAGAAAGGTTGAGCGGCTAGGGCTTTCCTCCAGCGGTGGTAGTAGACTCAGATACATTAGGAATAATTAAGAAGACTCTTGGGTAGGCACACGAAAGTTAGCGCATTGAAGGTTACGTAGGTTAGTCTGATCTTAGAGAGGGATAAAAGGCTGACAAAACATTGAGGCCTGCACTGTGCTGTACCATTCAATGTTTCAAGTTTCATCAGATTGTGGATTCTCATCAGTTGGTGAAAGTGTGAGGGAGTGAGGTGTATGAGGGAGTGGGGTGTGTGAGGTCAGGAAGTGGGGAGGGGCGTTAGACCAGTTTTGATGTAATTGTTACATTTACCTGAGTGTCAGCACAGTATGTGTGGTTATCTAGACCAGACAAAATCCACCAAGTTCAGTTATTAAACGGGTTTTGGCATGCCATTTGCTCCTGATTTCTTCAGATACATTCTGTTGGGTGACCTATGAATTAATATCTGACCATCCACAGACATGTATAATTTTATTTTGGTACTGTTGAATGTGAAGGTACACTTATTGGATATAGTTTCAGAGGGTTTACTCTGAGACACAAAATACTGCAATCGACTGTCAATTGTGAACGTTTTCACCCAGTGTCTGGTCCAGGGTGCAAATGGGGGACATGCCAGATTTCGTCACCATAAGTAACTTGCGCAATGTGATTCTGATACTCCATGTCCATGCATCTGCTCCCTGGGCCAGGCTCTGACTGATGATGAATTTAGAAGGCATGGTTCCTGCTCAGTCATTGGTATTTAATTTAGACAGCATTTGTACCTACACTGAGAGTAGTGATAGCCTGTTGGCTAGTTTCCTCCTGCTCAAGTTGGATCCCAAATGATTCTCTGTGAGGGAATGTTTGAATGACTGCCCTGACCTAGGCTGGAAACTCTCTTCACAGATTCCGGACCAGGCCAGTGTCTCTCTGAGTGCTACATGCAGCTGTGAGGTCCAGTAGCACAGTACCCGGATTCACCCTTTTGGAATCCACTTCTAATGTCGGTCATGATGCAAAATAATGGGTTTACGGGCCTGCACAATAATCAGGAGTTTTCCATGTTTGTGAATCGTGCAATAATAACGTATGAGCTACAATTATACAACTGAACAATAACTGCATCATCTGTGAAGACAATAAAATTGATTCTATGTTGATGGAATGAAAATATAAACACCGAAAGACTTTTATGATACAAATGTAAGGAATGAACATTTTGTTTTGTATCGAAAAAGAGTATGTTGTCTGACT
Source organism: Chiloscyllium punctatum (assembly GCF_047496795.1). NCBI lineage: Eukaryota > Metazoa > Chordata > Chondrichthyes > Orectolobiformes > Hemiscylliidae > Chiloscyllium > Chiloscyllium punctatum. The sequence goes on along the minus strand of NC_092745.1, from coordinate 19,153,091 downwards.
GTGATGGTGATCACAATTACACATTGAAACTCAGTGTTCAAATGCATATATTGTTGCTCTATCATTTGCAAAATAGTTGAAATCTGACAGATTGAATATTCAGAGTGAGCATTTGAATGAACAATTAAATAGAATTATAACATTTAAATATAATCAATCGATTTAATTTCTCATCTGAAATGTGTGAGGTTCAGTTATTTGCCAACAATTCTGTTAGTTTTAAAATAATGATGGAAAAGGATAGACTAGACCTAAAAGTTGAAGTTCTAAATTGGAGAAAGGAGATCTTTCAAAAGCTGATGGCGGCAAATGTTCGCAGATAAGCAGATGGCTAGAAACTGGGAAACCTTCAGAAGTTAGATAGCCGGAGTTCAGAGACAGAATATGCTTGTTAGGGTAAAAGGATAGGCTGGGAGGTATAGAGAGTGCTGAATGACGAAAGACATTGAGGGGTTGATTAAGAATGAGAAGGAAGGATATGACAGGTACAGGCAGGATAGATCGAGTGAATCCTTAGAAAAGTATAAAGGCAGGAGGAGTACACTAAAGAGGGAAATCAGGAAGGCAAAAAGGGGACATGAGATAGCTTTGGCAAATAGAGTTAAGGAGAATCCAAAAGGATTTTACAAATACATTGAGAACAAAAGGGTAAACAGGGAGAGAAAAGAGACCTCAAAGATCAGCAAGGCGGCTTTGTGTGGAGCCAGAGGAGAGGGAGAAATACTAAATGAGTATTTTGTATCAGTGTTTACTCAGGAGAAGGACATGGGCGATATAGATATACGGATAAATAGATGGTGATATCATGAAAAATGTCCATATTACAGAGGAAGAAGTGCTGGATGTCTTGAAATGCATGAAGATGCAAAAATCCCCAGGACCTGATCGATCAGGTGAAACTTGAAAGGATTCGGAAAAGATTTACGGGCATGTTTCCAAGGTTGGAGGGTTTGAGCTATAGCTGGAGGTTGAACAGGCTGGGGCTGTTTTCGCTGGAACGCTGGAGATTGAGGGGTGACCTTATAGAGGTTTGAAGAATCATGAGGGGCATGGATAGGTTAATAGACAAGGTCTTTTCCCTAGGATGGGGGAGTCCAGAACTGGAGGGCAAAGGTTTTGGTTAGGAAGGGAAAAATGTAAAAGAGATATAAGTGGCATTTCTTTCACTCAGAGGGTTGTACGTGTGTGGAATGAACTGCCAGAGGAAATGGTGAGTGGTTAGTACAATTGCAACATTTAGCTGGCGTCTGGATAGGTATATGAATAGAAAGTGTTTAGAGGGATATGAGCTGAGTGCTGGCAAATGGAACTAGTTTGGGTTGGGATATTTGGTCGGCATGGGCAAGTTGGACAGAAGGGTCTGTTTCCATGCTGTACATCTCTTGACCCTGTGACTGTAATTTAGAAATGACAATAAATTGACATGCAATATCAAATAAACAAGTTGTTTATATTATTAAATTGTAGCATACAATAAGTTGAAAACTTGCTATTTTTAGAATGAATGATAAAGAACAATGAACTTGCCAACAAGTAACAGACACTTCGGCCCTCCAGCCTGTGCTGACCCAGATCCTCCTATTTTCTAAACCTGCCACCTATTTTCTAAATGTCTGTATCCCTCTGCTCCCTGCCCATTCATGCTTCTGTCTAAATACATCTTAGATAATGCTATCATTCCTGCCCCTACCACCTCCGCTGGCTACATATTTCAGGCTGCCATCTCCCGATGTATAAAGAACTTCCCGCATATATTTGCCCTAAACCTTTCCGCTCTTACTTTGAACTCATGACACCGAGTAATCGAGTTCCACAATCTGGGGGAAAAGCTTCTTGCTATCCACCCTGTGTTTATCTGTCTTGATTTTGTATACCTCAAACTTCGACTTTGTAATGAAAATCGTCCTAATCTACTCAATATTTCTTCATAACCAGCACCGTCCAACCCAGTCAGCATTCTGCCAAACCTACACTGTACCCTATTCAAAGCATCCACATCCTTTTGGTAATGTGGTGACCAGAACTATATGCAGTGTTCCAAATGCGGCCAAACCAAAGTCCTATGCAACTGTAACATGACCTGCCAGCGCTTATACTCCACACCTGATCCAACGAAGGAAAGCATGCCATATTCCACCCTGACCCCTTTACTGACCTGTGTTGGTGTCTTCAGGAAACAATGGACCCAAACACCCAGATCTCGCTATCAGTGGATTTTCCACAGGACTTTTCTGTTTACTGTGTTGTTCATTCTTGAACTGGTTCTTTCAAAATGCATCACCTGGCATTTGCACAGATTGAATTCCATCTGCCATTTCTGTGCCCATCTCACCAATCTATCTATATTTGCTGTATTCTCTGACAGTCTCCTTCACTATCTGCTACTCCAACAATCTTAGTTTAATCTGCAAACTTGCTAATCAGGCAAACGATACCTTCTTCCAAATCATTGATATATATATCACAAACTACAGTGGTCCCAGCACGGATCCCTGTTGCACACCACTGGTCATAGGTCTCCATGTTGAGAAATCACCTTCCACTACTAGTCTCCGTCTCTGTTGCCCAGCCAGTTTTCTATCCAGCTGCATAAAACACCCTGAAACCCATGCGACATCATGTTCTCCATCGGCCGACCATGGGGAACCTAATAAAACGCCTTACTCAAGTCCCTCAATATCTTCTCTAGCAGCTTCCCTACCACTGATATCAGGCCTGCCGGTCTACAATTACCTGGATTATTCCCGCTATCCTTCTTAAACAAGGGGACAATATTAGAAATTCGCCAGTCCTCCGGGACCTCACCTATGTTCAATCATCCTGCAAAGATATATGTTAAAGCCCCAGTTATTTCCACACTCACACCCCTCAGTAACCTGTGGTTGATCCCATCGGACTTGGGGACATGTCTACCTTAATACGTTTTTAGAGTATCCAAAACTTCCTCCCTCTTTATGTCGACTTGACCCAGAGTACTCAGAGATCTATCCCTAACCCCAGCATCCGTTATGTCCCTCTCCTTGGTGAATACAGATGCAAAGTACTCGCTAAGAATCTCACCCATTTTATCTGACTCCACGCATAACTTTCTTTCTTTGGGCCAAACATTTCTGTAATTACCTTCTTGCTCCTTATATATGAAAAGGACTCTTTGGGATTTTCCTCAACTCTGCTTGCTAACGATATCTCATTATCACTTTTAGCCCTCTTAAATCCTCGATTGTGAAAAGAAAATAAACATTTGTTCATGCAAGTCGGTATTCAGATCGTTTCAAAGTGTTTTGTGCAAAAAAAATTGAAGTCCGTCTCAGTGCAAATAAAAAGCAAGAGAAGAAACCTCTTAGGAAGAGGAATTTTCAGCCACTGTCCCCCCAAAGTACTTCTGAGGTAGTAAAGAATGAGCTTTTGTAACAAGGGCACAACAGTAACTATGGGTGGTTTGAACATGCAAATTGGCTCAATTAATCAACTTGACAGTGATATCCTTGAATAAAGATTCATAGAGTGTATGAGGGATTATTTCTGAGTTCAGGACGTCATGGAACCAACCAGAGAATGGGACGGCATGGTGGCTCAGTTGTTAACACAGCACCAAAATCCAGGTTGGATTCCAGCCTCGGGGGACTGTCTGCGTGCAGTTTGCACATGCTCCCCGCTATCTGTGTGGATTTCCTGTCACAGTCCAAAGATGTGCAGGTCATGTGAATTGGCCATGCTAAATTGCCCATAGAGTTGGTAACATTACTCAGAGGGAAATGAGAATGGGTGGGTTACTCTTCGGAAGGTCGGTATGGACTTGTTGGGACGAAGGGCCTGTTTCCATATTGTAGGGAATCTAATCTAATTTAGATTTGATATTATGTAACAAGAAAGGATTGGTGGATGAGCTTTGCCTTGGAATAACAACAACATGCTGGAGTTTCACATTCAGATTGAGTGAAGACTGAGTCATACATGAGAGTTTTAGTGTTAGGCAATGATAATTAAACTGACCTAAGGAAGGATTTGGCCTGGGTGGACTGGGGGAAGAAAAGAACAGTCAAGGCAGGACAGCTGAAGAAATTAGCAATAATTAAAGATATACTAAACACTAAAGAGGAATTGCATAAAGGAGAAAAATCATCTATATGGTATGTATTACATGTACATACATAAGGAAGTCAACGATAACATGAAGGCAAATCCCAGTGCATATCATACTGCATACATGAGCCACACTGTGGAGGATTGGGCAAGTCATTGATCTTGTGGTGTTGTCATTGAAGTCTTACGTGAAAAACCCAGATAATGTTCGAGTGACCTGGGTTCAAATCCTGCCACAAGAGGTGGACCTTAAGTTCAAAACTGGAATTAAGAGACTGATGGTGGTTATGAATCGATTGCCGAGAAAAACGTACCTGGTACACTGATGTAGTTTAGGGAAGGAAATGGCCATTCCACCATAGATTCCCCACTCTCAGGCTGAAGATGTATCTTCTTATCTCCATTCTAAAGATTTTCTCTTGACTCTCAGGTTATGTCCTTGAATCCTTTCTCTCCTAACAGGGGAAGCATCTTCCCAACATCTACTCTGACCAGGCAACCAGTATTCTGGAAGCTTCTATTAGAGCCCGCTTCATCCTTATAAACTCCAGCGAGTATAGACCCAGAAACCTTATATGTTGAGATTTTCATTCTTGGGCCATTCTTATGAAGCTCCTCTGAACACGCTCAGTGGTGCGACATCCTTCTTGAGTTATGGGGCGCAAAACGGTACACAATACTCCAATGTGGTCTGACCAGAGTCTTTCAGAGCAGTGGAAATCCATCCATTCAAGTCATCACAAAAGAAATGTCATCACTGTATTTGCCTTTCTGACCAGACGGGCCACTGAAATAATAATCTTAAGATGGACAATAGTAAATTCTTACAAAAATGAACAATGATTGAAGCATGCTGGGAAGTAGAACCCAGCCTTGACCAAAGTCTCTGTGCTCATCCACATTCTGCAGAATGCAGACAGGCTGCAGCTACCCAGAGATAGTTTGCTAACAAGCCTGACAGCTACAGACCCTGTAATACAGACCTGAAGTTGGACCTGAATGGGATAGTGGAATGTCGCCTTTGGGCCATCAATGTGACAACGCAAGGTTGGATCTGATTGATCAGGGTAAATGGCAGATCCTCCACACCCTCCCAAAAAGACGTGAAGTCTTGGAAGGATAAGAATCACCATAAAACCGCTCAGAGAGTGGTAACTCGAGAATAACCACTGAAAGAGAAAACACCGCCAAGACCATCAGAAGAACAAGAAGACTTCACCACGTGGAATCTGGTCAACTTCTGGTGGGGTGGTATGTGATCATCCAAAGTTAAGTTAAACCATAAGATAGGTTGTAGTGTTTTTTTATTATGTTATAATACGTTTTATTGTTCTCATATTAATTGTGTTCAACAAACAAATACCCGGGCATTGCGGCAGGTTGCCGTGTTTGAGGAGAAATTGACTCGAAATTGAATCAACTGTTGATATTTCACGTGGATGTTCAATTAAACAACAAGTATGTTTACATTGAAATGAGTACATTATAAATGTATAATAATTGGACAAAATGATGCATTAAACTTTGTGGCATTTGAGGGATATAACTTTTGCCGGTTTGTCAAGAATGCTCGTTCATAAGATGCAGGTTACAACAAAATTTGCTGCACATCTTTTATAATGGACTCCAGTACTTCCCCCACTACTAATGTCAAGCAACCGGTCTCTGCCTCCCTTCGTAAATAGTGGGGTTATGTTAGCCGCCGTCCAATCCATAGGAACTGCTCCAGCGTCTAGAATTCTGAAAGACGACCACAAGTGCATCTATTCTTTCTCGTGCCTTTTTTTTAAGCATTCTGGGGTGAGGGGCTCAGGCTGCCAAAGATATTTCATGGCTCTACTTTGCCCTCCTATTTTTTTAAGCACCTCCCCACACATTCTCTCTTCCTGAAGGGCCTCCCTTGTTTTTGATGCTCTGTCACTGACAAAGGTTTCCTCCTTTTCCTTTCCCAAACTATCCATATTCCTTGACATCCAGGATCCCAGGAGTTGCTGCCCTTGCCTTTCTTTCTGAGCTGGCCCTGAATTCTCACTGTCTCACATTAAAAAGCTTCCCACTTTCCAAATGTAGACTGACATGCAAGGAGCTGCTCCCAGTCTATATTTGCCAGATCCTGTCTCATTACATTGAAATTGGCATGGCCTCACTTTAGACACTTACCTTCTGCACTACCCTTATTCCTTTCCATAATAACTATGAAACTTATGGACTTATGTTCAATATCTGCAAAATGGTCACCCACTGACTCTTCAACTATTTGACTGGTTTTATTACCTAGGATTGAGTGCAGCACTGCCCATGTTTGGAAGGACTATCTACACACTGGCACCAAAAGCTCTCCTGGATGGACTTTAAACATTCCACCATTCATACAAAGGCAATGCCAGTTCATATTAGAGATGTTGAAACTCCCTACTAACATAACCCTATTCCTCTCACACCTCTCTGTGATTTGCTAACATATCTACTCCTCTCTCTCCATCTGACTATTGTGAGGTCTACAGTACAATCCCAGAAAAGTGATTGTTCTTTTTGTATTTTTAGCTTCACCCAGATGGCCTCGTTTGAAATGCCTTCCAAGGAATGCTCCTTAAATCCCCCAGTGATGGTCTCCTTTATCAATAACGCAATACACCCACCTCTCCTGCATTCCCTCTATCCCACCTGAGACTTCTCTAACCTGGAATGTTGAACTGCCAGTCCTGTCTTTGTGCAATCATGTCTCAGCATTTGCAGCAATATGATATTCCCACGTGCTGGTCAATGCTCTCAGTTCAACCACCTTACTCATCAAGCTCCTTACACGAAAATAGATACAGTTCAGCTTTCTGGTCCTCCTGTATTCCTGATCCTGTCCTAGTGGTTATCCAGTGGTTTTCTGTGTCGCCCTTATTCTCCCATGAGGAGAAACATCCAGCATTTCCCCTGTCCAGCCCCTTAAGAATTCTATACATTTCGATGAGATTCCCTCTCATTCTTCTAAACTCCAGTGATCAGATTCCAAACCTGTTTGACCTTTGCCCATAAGACAATCGCTCTACACCAGGAATCATTCATGGGAACTTTCCCTGAACTACATCCAATGCAGCTCCTGTCCTTTCTTCAATAAGGAGCCTGTTACTGGACAGCATACTCCAGATGTGCTCTCACCAAGCCCCTAACCCTAACCCCTGTACAGCTGCAGTAAAATGTCACTGCTTTTAGATTGCATTCCCTTTACAACGAGCACCAACACTCCATCTGCCTCCGGATTCACTTGCTGTCGCTGCGTACTAACTTTGTGATTCTTGTCCCCCCACATTACACTCCATCTGCCCAATATTTCTCCAAAGCCCAGCTGTATCTAATATTCTACAGGATGGACCCCTTCACTGGGAAATAGTTGTTTGTGACGAGAATAATGACACATCACTGAGAATCACATTAATAACTGTTTTACTGATGCTTTTATTTCCTACCCACCATATCACAGCCCTGAATAATCTTATACCCCTCAATGAGGTTCTTTCTCAACCTTCACTGCTCCATGCAAAACAGCCTCAACCTTTCCAATCTTTCCTCATAACTGACTCTCTATTGCAGGCAGCATCCTGGTAAATCTCTGCACCCTCTCAAGTACAATCACATCTTTCCCAGAATGTGTTGACCACGACCTGTCCACCTCTCTCTCTCTCTATCTCCCTTTTTGACTCAAATCTGCCACTTCTTTCTCACTACCTCTATCTCTCTCTCCCACTTTTAATCTCTTTCATATTCTCTCTCTCTCTCTCTCTCTCCCTCTCTCATAGCCACTCGTTCCAACCCACTCACGGTTCCTCACTCCGTCAGATAATCTCTATTTCTCCATCTCTCTCTCTGTCTCCGTCACTCGCTCCATCACTCGCTTCAATTCAAAGCCTCCAAATGTTATCTGTCCCTCTCTATTCCTCCCTCTGTCTCTCTGCCTCCATCTCTGCATCCCAATCTACAGTCTCACTCCCTCCCTCTCTGTAATTCTGTCTCTAAACATACTCATGTCTCTCTCTCTCACACACATTCAACCTGACCCTCTCTCTCCCGATTCCCTTCACTCTTGGTATCAAACCCATCCTGCCTCTTTCTCTCTCTCCATCCCTTTCAATCACATCTTGTTTCACTCTCTCTCTCTCTTTCTCTCTCTCCATCAACCACATCATTTCTACCTCCCTCTACCTCACTCGGTCCCCTCACATATCTCACACTGTCTCAGATGCTCTTCCCTCTATCCCTCAATTACACACACACTCTCCCTCTAACTCTCTCTTTCTATCTCGTTTCTCTCCCTTTCTTACAGTGTCCCAGGTGATGACAGTTGAATGCAGAATAAATCTCCCTCTGCTCTGCCCAAAGAATGGATGTTAACCTTTGACCCCAGCAGCATGTTTTTTTTTCCCCTGGAGTCAGGCCCGATTTGCCACAGTGACCAAGGTTTAGCCTCTCTTAGGAAGATGGACAGATTCTTGTCAAATGAAGGGCAGTTCTGTGCTGTTGGCGTATTCTCACTGGGGACTGGTTTGGACACAAACCTCATTCCATGAAGGCCGAGCAGAGAGATGAGATCCTCAGGCCATCAGTGTGAGCAGGAGGGACGGGGCAGGACATGTTCTGACCCAGTGACCCATCCTGTCCATTCACAACATGTTCCAATCCCTTCCCCTCTCCTTCCCATTCCATGATCAGTCTCTGAGTCAAGGTGTTTCACTGGGATGGTGTTCAGAGCATCACAGTTAGAACAGAAGGGAACTGGCCCCACATCAACCATGGCATCCATGATGTAACGGACACTCCAACATCGTCCAACAAACATGGAATTCAGTTCACGGGGCTGCCCAATGGAGGGACATGGACCTCCTTCCTTCCGACTAAACCTCCCAATTGAGACCAGTAAACATGGGCCTCCTAATTACAGGACTTTCCAATGGAGATGAATGGATGGCTGAGTTTTTGAAGAAGTAAGCAAGAAGGTAGATAAAGTTAGAGCAGTACAATCTGTCTACATGGACTTTAGCAAGGCCTTAGACAAGGCTCCCCCCGCCATGTCAGACTGCTCAGTAAGATTATATCACATAGGATCCAGGGCGAGTGAGCCAATTGTATATAAAATTGGCCTGATCGTAGGAGGCAGAGGCTGGTGAGAGACGGATGTTCTTCAGACTGGAGGCTAGTGACCAGCCGTCTGCCACAAGAATCGATCCTGGATCCACTGTTGTTCATCATTTATATGAACAATGTGGATGAGAAAATAGCAGGAATGCTCAGTACGTTTGTGGCTGACATTAAAATTGTTGTCATCGTCAACAGGGAAGAAGGTTATCCAAGAGTGCAATGTCATGTTGATCAACTGGGCCAGTGGGTCAACAAATCTAGATGGAGTTTCATTTCGATAAATGGAAGGAGTTACCTTTTGGTAAGACAAACTTGGGCAGGAAGTACACAATTAATGGTAGAGCCATGGGGAGTGTTGTTGAACAGAGAGACTGAGGAGTACAGGTACATAGTTCCTTGGAAGTGATATCACAGGATGGTGAAGAAGGTATTTGGCACGTTCACCTTCACTGGTCAAAGCAGGGAGTACAGGAGCTGGGACATTATGTTTCAGATGTACAAGGCATTGGGAAGGCCACATTTGGACACTGTGCACATTTCTGCTCACCCTGCTATAGGAAGGAAGTTATTACACCGGTTTGGATAAAATAAAGATTAACAGGGATATTACCAAGATTGGAGGGTTTGAAATTTCAGGCGAGGATGGATAGGCTGAGATGTTCTTCAAGGGAACGCATAAGATTGAGGGGTGACCAGATAGAGGTTTATAGAATCATGAGGGTCATTGATAAGATGAATAGTCAAAGTCTTTTCCCCAGGGTAGGACAGTCCAGTACTAGAAGGAATAGATTTAAGTTGAGAGGGGAAAGAATAAGAAGGGACTTGAGAGGCAACCTTTTCACACAGAGGATGGCATGTATGTGCAATGAGCTGCCAGAGGAAGTGGTTGAGGTGAGTACAATTACTACATTTCCAGGACATTTTTACAGGAACATGGATAGGAAGGAGTCGGAGAGATTTGGGCCAAACACAGGCAAATGGGACTAGTTCAGGTTTGGAAACTTGGTCGACATGGATGAGTAGAGCTGAAGGGCCTGATGCCATGCTCTAAACCTCCATAACTCGATGATGATGTCTACATGGTCCATCTTCCCATAGGACCAGTAAACATGGAGCTCCTTCCCACTGGAACCTCCAATAGGCACCAATAAGCATGGACCTACTTCCCACTGGATGCTTCAGAAGAGACCAGTAAACATGGGCCTCCTTCCCTTGGGACTGTCCAGTGTCTGAGCTGCAAACCCCACATCCTCTCCATCACGTAGGTCTCTTATTTCAGTCTTAATGACATTGTCGGTCTCTGCACTACCTCAGCCCCTTGACCACAGAAACCCTAATTACTGTTTGTCCCGCCTTCTAACTATATGATTCCAATGACCTCTCCCAACTTCCTGAAGCCAAATTCCATAAACGCCAGCTTGTCTGATATGGCGTGGTCTCTTCCCTGTCTTTCCATGTGTTGTTCCAGAATGACCCCTGACCTCACTGCCAGCCAAATGCCTCCATGGCTTTTCTCCTCCCTCACTCTGTGCCCTGCTGCAGACTCACATTCCCTCCCTCCCCCTTCCATCTTCTCTCGCTGGTCTCCTGCCCATTGCTGCTTCCTCCATCCCACCATTGACAGCAGAGCCTTCAGACCCCTAGAGCTCTCTGACCTCGTGCCCTTCATCCCTTCCCCTCTCAATTGTTGTGCGATTGAATATACTGGTGAGTGCCATTACGTTTGGTTCACTGTCCCCTTGCCATTGATTTGCTGATGTAGTCCAGTAAATCTAGTCTGGCCTGTTCCCTGAGTTGGTTCAAGAAAGTAAACTGGGTTGTCTGTTTCTCTCAGTCTTTGCGTAAAGGTGAGACTAAGTGTGTGTAAGCTCTTACACAGCACAGACAGAGGTCACTGGGCCGATAGTGACTGTTAGTCAAATGAGTCCAATGAGTCCCATTTACCCAGCCCTTCCTGTATAACCCTGCAGTTGTTTCCTTTTCAGCTATTTCTCCAAATGCCCTTTTGAAAGTTGCTGTTGAATCCACTTCCACTCACCTTGCAGACCGTCATCATGAACTCGCTGGATAAAAATGTTCCTATCTTCTCTCTTGTCCTTCAGACTCTTTCTGAAATGTGTGCCCTCTGGTTACTGACCCTCCTGCCTGGAGAAACAATTTGTCCTGTATTTACTGCATCCGAACTCTCCAATTGTGAACTCCTCATTGAGTGAGACCTATTTCCAGCACAGGGGGAGAACATTCAGCCTGTCAGGGAAATGGTGTCATTTCATGGAGCTATCCAGTCAGTCCCACCCCCTCCCCTACTCGACCTCCAGGGCCTTGCAGGTTTATTTCCATCAAGAGCCCATCCAATCTGTCATTGTAATCACTGAGTGTCTTCACCTGCCTCACCTGAATGGGCACGAATTTCCAAGTCATTACCAATTGCTGCAAAAAACAAAGTCCTTCCTGACATACTGTATCTCTCGCCCAACAAAATGCAAGGTAATCTCAATGTGAAGATGGGATTTTGTCTCCACTCGGACTGTGCGGTGGTCACTCTTACTGATACTGACATGGACAGATACACCAGCAGCAGGCAGATTGGTGAGGGTGATAGTGAGGATGTTTTTCCCTCTTGTTGGTTCCCTCACCACCCGCCCCAGGTCCAGTCCAGCAGCTGAAACAGGTGGAGTTTGACCACCTTGCTCAGTAGTGATGCTTCTGAGCAGCTCTTGATGGTGGACTTTGAAGTCCCTTACTGCTGCATCCTTCCCACCCTCAGTGCTCCCTCCAAGTGTTGTTCAACACGGAGGACTGACTGCACAGTTGAGGTTGGATGGGTGGGTGGTGCTATGTGGTAATCAGCAGGAGGTTTCCTTCCCCATGTTTGACCTGCTGTCATGAGGCTTTATGAGTTCCATAGTTAATGGTGAGGACTCCCAGGGCAATTCCCTTCCGATTGTACACACCACTGTGTTGTCTCCCCTGTTTGGTCTATCCTGCCAGTTAAAAACTGAATGAGGGAACAATTCTGTGCAGGTTCCACAGCTTGGAGACAGAGCTGCTGCTGGATTCTGTTTTTGATCTCCAAGTGCAGGCGTGTGTGTTTGTGAGAGAGTGACTGACACTTTTTCCAAAACCGGACTGTTAGTGCAAAAAAAATCACAGAATCAGCCTCCTGTGCTGTCAGATTCCAAGGAGTGCAGATGGTTCACAGTAACAAATCATCTCAGTAACAACCGTCCAGCTGCTCCGAGCTCCTTCTTTCACTTCCTCTATTGGTGAAGTTTCAACCTTGCGACCTGACTGTCTTTGCAGTTTTTTTTTACACTGGGGCTTTCTGCTGTGGTCAGAATCTCTAATAATAAGTGTCTAATCAGTGACAATCACAGCAGCTAAGAGCAGTCAGGACTGTGGAGCCAGACTCAAAGTGAAAAATATTGGGAGGATCAAAGCCATCCTCTTCAGATCTTGGTCCAAACTCCATCCCTCTCCCTGAGCACTGTCTGCTGCTCAAACAGACTCTTTACAAACGGGGTCTTATCTTTGAGAATATTCTGAAAGCGATATCCTTCATATCACAAAGATCACGGTGGTACAGTGGATAGCACTGCTGCCTTACACCGCCAGAGATCTGGGTTCAATTCCCACGTCAGGCGACTGACTGTGTGGAGTTTGCACATTCTCGCTGTGTCTGCACAGGTTTCCTCCGGGTACTTCAGTTTCCTCCCACCCTCCAAAAATGTGTAGGTTATGTGAATTGGCCATGCTAAATTGCCTGTAGTGTTGGGTGAATGTACGGGAATGGGTCTGGGTTGGTTGTGCTTCGGCAGGTCGATGTGGACTTGTTGGGCCGAAGGACCTGTTTCCACACTGTAAGTAATCTAACCAGCCACTGAATATCTCAGCTATGTTTATGGGACTCCAAACATGAACATTCCAATGTTGTGGCTGACACACATCGCAGCCACTGCCCTCTGTATCCTTCAGCTCATCCAAACTTCTGCTGCTCCTATCTAAACTTGCATCAAGTCCCGGTCCCCCAACCACCTGCACCCCATGCCTATATTGGCTCCTGGTCTAGCAACACCTCGATTTTGAAATTCTCATCCTTGTTCTCAAATCCCTCTCTGCCCTCCACCCTCCCTATCTCTGTAACCTCCTCCAAGCTGCCTCACTTCGTGTGGTCAGCAATCTTGGATAATTGGCTCTCAATTCATTCATCCAAGTCAGTGAGAAATATCGTGAAGTACTGAGGTCCCTGCACAAATCCCTGGAGACACCACTATTCACATCTTGTTCACTGGAGAGCGCACATATTGTCCCTCCTCTCTGTCTCCGACCTCCTTTTCTATAACTGGCTTGATGGTCGGAAGCAGAGGGTAATATTGGAAGGACGCTTGTCAGACTGGAGGCCTATGTTGAGTGGAGTGCTTCAGGGCTCAGTGTTGGCCCCAATACTGTTTGTTATCAATATTAATGCTTTGGACGAGAATCTGTAAGGCATGATTAGTAAGTTTGATGTGCAGCTCAGGTGAATTGGCCTTGTTAAACTGGCCATAGTGTTAGGTACATTAGTAAAAGGGAAATGAGTCTAGGTGGGTTACTCTTCAGAGGGTCGGTGTGGACTGGTTGGGCCGAAGACCTTTTTCCACCCTGTAGGGAATCTAATCTCTAATCTTGTACAGGATGTCAGTGAGGTCGCACTTGGAATATTGTATTCAGTTTGGTCACCTTGTTAAAGGAAGGATATTACTAAGCCAGAAAGTACAGAAGAAATTTACAAGGATGTTGCCTGGACTCAACAATCTGAGTTATAGGAAAAGGTTAGGCAAGTTAGGACTTTTTTCTTAGAACACAGGAGACTGGTGGGGGAACTTTTAGAAGTATACAAGATCACGAGAGACATGGATAGGGTTGTGGAATCGAGGATGAGAGGGCATCAGTTTAGTGTTAGAGTGGAAAGAATAAAAGGGAACCTGAGGTGCAACATTTTTACACAAAGGGTGGCACGCATGTGGAATGAGCTGCCAGCTGAAGTGATGAGGTGAATACAGTAACAACATTTAAAAGACATTTGGACAAATACATAGAAAGGAAAGCATTTGAAGGATATGGGACAAGAGCTGGGAAATGGGTGAGCATGGATGGACATTTTGGTCAGCACGGTCCAGTTTGGGCCAAAAGGCCTGTCTCTGTGCTGTAGGACTCGATGACTCTATGACTCTATAATTCCATATGTTTCCATGTTTATGGACAGTCTCTCAAACATAGAAACAAAGGAACTAGGAGCAGGAGGAAGCCATTCAGCCCTTCGAGTTGGCTCTGCCATTCAATAGGACCATGGCTGATCATCCAACTTAGTCCTGTGCTCCCATTTTTTTCTCCATAAACATTAATCTCTTTAGTCCGAATAACTATACTTATCCTCTCTTGAAAATATTGAACGTTTTGGGCTCAACTGCTTTCTGTGACAGAATATTCCACCAACTTCCCAGTCTCTGGCGAAAGAAATGTCTCATCATCTCAGTCTGAAATGGCCCTTCCCTGTTCTTTAAACCATAACTCATAGTTCTGGATTCCCCAGTCATCAGGAACATCCTCCCTGTGTTGTTCTGGTCTTGTCCTGTTCGGATTTTCAAGTTTTCAATGTGATTTCTCTCAATCTTCCAAGCACCAATTAAAAAATCCTAACTGATCCAGTTTCTCATCAGACATTAGTGCTGTCATCCCAGGAATCAGTCTGGTAAACCTTTCTTTCCCTTCCTCCTCAGCCAGAACATGCTTCCTCAGATAAGGAGCCCGAAACTACACACAACAGAATCATAAAATCACACAGTACAGAGGAGGCCCTTCAGCCCATTAACTGTATACTAGCAAAACTACACTAAACCTATACCAGTCCCATTTTCCAACATGAGACCCACAGCTTGAATGTTATGACATTTCAACTGCTCACCCAAGTACATTTTAAAGTCTGTGAGGTTTCCCACCTCAACTACCCTCCCAAGGCTGTGCATTCCAGACCCACACCATCGTCTGGATGAAAAACATTTTCCTCAAAACATCTTGAAACCTCCTATCTTTCACATTGAATGTGAGCCAATTTGTTAGTGACCATCCCATGAAGGAGAACAGCTGCTTTCTCTCCACCCTGTCCATTCCCCTCATAACCTTATACACCTCGATCCGGTCCCCCCTCCACCTTCTCTGCTCTGAAGAAAACAACCCGAGCTGATCCAATTTCTCTTCATCACTCAGAGGTTCCATCCCACGCAACATCCTGGTGATTCCTCTCTGTACCCCTTCCAGTGCAATCACATCCTTCCTACAGTGTGGTGACCTGAACTGCACACAGTACTCCAGCTGTGACCGAACCAATGTTCTGCTTAACTGCAACATATCCTTCTGCTTTTATAACCAATACCTGACATAACAAAGGCAAGTGTCCCATATGCCTTCATACTGCTCTGTTAGCCTGTCTTGTCACATTCAGGGATCAGTGTCCAAGCACCCCAAGATCACTCTGTTCCTTTGACCTTCCTCAGTTCAAAGAACAAAGAGCAAAGGAAATTACAGCACAAGAACTGGCCCTTCGGCCCTACAAGCCTGCGCTGGTCCATATCCTCCATATAAACCTGTCATCAATTTTCCAAGGGTCTGTCTCCCTTTGCTCCCTGCCCATCCATGTATCTATCTAGATATATCTTAAATGATGCTATTGTGCCTGCCTCTACCACCTCCACTGGCAAGGTGTTCCAGGACCAATCACTCTCTGTGTGAAGAACTTTCCACACATATCTCCCTTAAATGTTTTCACTCCCAATTTGAACTCATGACCCCGAGTAATTGATTCCCCCACTCTGGGAAAAACGTTTCTTGCTCTTCACCCTGTCTACACCTCTCATAATTTTGTAGACGTCAATCAGGTCCCCCCTCAATGTTCGACTTTCTAATGAAAATAATCCTAATCTACTCAACCTCTCTTCATAGCTATTGCCCTCCATACCAGGCAATCCTGGAGAACCTCCTCTGTACCCTCTCCAAAGCATCCACATCCTTCTGGTAATGTGGTGACCAGAACTGTACGCAGTATTCCAAATGTGACCAAGCCAAAGTCCGATATAATTCTAACATGACCTGCCAACTCTTGTAATGAATACCACGTCTGATGAAGGAAAGTACGCTCTTAGTCTTCTTGACCATTCTATCGACTTGTGTTGCCACCTCCAGAGTACAATGGACCTAAACACCCAGGTCTCTCTTGCCATCAATATTCCCAGGGCGTTCCATTCACCGTACAGTTTACTCCAGATTTGGATCTTCCAAAATTCATCAGCTCGCATTTGTCCAGATTGAACTCCATCTGTCCCATTCTCTGCCCAACTCTTCAATCTATCTGTATTCTGCTGTAGTCTCTGACAGTCCCCTTCACTATCTGCTACTCCACCAACCTGAGTGTCATCTGCAAACTTGCTAATCAGACCACCTATACCTTCCTCCAGATCATTTATGTATATCAAAAACAGGAGCGGTACCAGCACAGATTCCTGTTCTCCATTTTGAGAAACTCCCTTCTGTTTTCTGTTGCCCAGTCCGTTCTCTATCCATCTAGTGAGTACACCCTGCACCTCATGCGACTTTAATTTCTTTATCAGGGTGCCATGGGGAACTTTATCAAACGCATTCCTGAAATTCATGTGTATGACATCCACAGCCCTTCCCTCATCAATCAACTTCATCACTTCTTCAAAAAACTTCTATAAAGTTGGTAAGACATGACATTCCCTGCACAAATTCATGCTGCCTATAACTGATAAGTCAATTTTCTTCCAAATGTAAATAGATCTTATCCCTCAGTATCTTCTCGAGCAGCTTCCCTGCCAATGACATCAGGCTCACTGGTTGATAGTTATCTGGATTATCCTGGCTACCCTTCTTAAACATTAGCATTTCTCCAGTCCTCTGGGACCTCATCCATGTTCAAGGTTGCTCCAAAGATACCTGTTCAGACCCAGCTATTTCCTCTCTTGTTTCCCTCAGTAAGCTCGGATCGATCCCATCCCGACCTGGGGACTTGTCCACCTTGATGCCTTTTAAAATACCCAACACTTCCTCCCTCTTTAAACTGACTTGACCCTGAGTAATCAAACATGTATCCCCAACTTCAACATCTGTCACTTCCCTCTCCTTGGTGAATACCGATGTAAAGCACTCATCAAGAATCTCATCCATTTTCTCTGACTCCACACATAACTTTCCTCCTTTGTCCTTGAGTGGGCCAACCCTTTCACTAGTCATCCACTTGCTCCTTATATATGAATAAAAGGCTTTGGGATTTTCCTTAACCCTGTTTATTAATGATATTTCGTGACCCCTTTTAGCCCTTTTAATTCCTCATTTCAGATTGGTCCTACTTTCCGGATATTCTTTGTAAGCTTTGTGTGTTTTCAGCCACCTCGACCTTATGTATGCATCCTTTTTTTTCTTAGCTAGTCTCAATTTCATCTGTCATCCAGCGTTCCCTAATCCTGCCATTTCAATCAATTATTTTCACAGGGACATGTCTGTCCTGCACTCGAGTCAACATCTCTTTAAAAGCCTCCCACATATCAAATGTGGATTTCCCTTTAAACAGCTGCTCCCAATCTATATTCCCCACCTCCTGGCAAATTTTGCTATAGTTGGCCTTCCCCCAGTTTAGCCGTCTTCCTTTGGGACCACTGTCGTCTTTGTCCATGAGCATTCTAAAACTTACGGAATTGTCGTCACTGTTACCAAAATAATCCCCTACTGAAATTTCAAACACCTGGCCGGGCTCATTCCCCAACACTAGGTCCAGTATGGCCCCTTCCTGAGTTAGACTATTTCCACATTACTCTGTAAAATCCTCCTAGATGCTCCTTACAAATTCTGTTCCATCTTAACTTTGAACATTAAGTGAATCCCAGTCAATGTTGGGAAAATTAAAATCTCCATTACCATCACCTTGTTACTCCTATCTCTTTCCATAACCTGTTTACATATTTGTACCTCTATCCCACGTTCACTCTTAGGAGGCTTGTAGGATAGCACCAACATCTATCTTTCCTGTTTCTGAGCTCTGTCCATATTGCCCCACTACTTGAGTCCTCCATAGTGCCCTCCTTCTGCACACCTGTGATATTGTCTCTGACCAGTAATGCAACTCCTCAAACCCTTTTACCTCCCTCTCTTTATCTGGCTGATGTATCTATATCCTGGGATATTTAGTTGCCAATCTTGCCTTTCCCTCAACCAAGTCTCAGTAATAGTAATAACATCGTACTCCCAGATACTAATCCAAGCCCTAAATTCCTCTGCCTTACCTACTGCTCTTCTCACATTAAAACAAATGCACGTCAGACCATCTGTCCCTTTGCGTTCATCATCTGCTCCCTACCTACTCTTCACCTTAGCCACGCTTACTTCAATATCTAGTTCCTTACAGGCTTTAGTTACTCCATCCTTATTGTCCACTAACCTCCTCAGTTGGTTCCCATCCCTCTGCTACACTATTTTGAACCCTCCCCAAGAGCGTGAGCAAACATATCCCACAGGAGATTGGTTCCAGTCCTGCCCAGGTGTAGACTGCTCGATTTGTAATTGTCCCACTGCTCCAGGAACCAGTCTCAATGTCCCAAAAATCTAAACCCCTCCCTCCTGCACCATCTCTCAAGCCACGCATTCATCCTGCCTATATTTTCGTTTCGACTCTGACGAGCACATGGCACTGGCAGCAATCCTGAGATTACTACCTCTGAGATCCTACATTATAATATGGTTCCTAACTCCCCAAATTCTGCTTGTAGGACCTCATTCCATTTATTACCGATATCATTGGTGCCTACATGAACCATCACAGCTAGCTGTTCACCCACCCCTTCAGAATGTCCTGCAGCCTATGTGAGGCATCCCTGACCCGTGCAACTGGGAGGCAACATGCTATTCGTGAGTCTCGCTTTTAGCCACAGAACCACCGATCTACTCCCCTTACAAAGTCCAAATAAACCATATCCACGGGCCCCCCTTAACAACTCCACTCACTACATCCTCAAACAATTCCAGTCAATTTGTTGAGCATGATTTCCCTTTCGACAATCCATGCTGACTCTGTCCAGTTCTGTCACTGTTTTCAAAGTGCTAAACTATAAAATATTTTATAACGAACTTGAGCATTTTCTCTACTGCTGATTTCCGGTTAATTGTTCTAAAATTTCTTATTTTCCCTCTCTCTCTCTCTCTCTCTCTCTCTCTCTCTCTCTCTCTCTCTTTCTCAGTAGACATGTTAAATTAGCTCCCTCCACTCTGTCGGACCTATTCCACAGTCGACAAACAGATAACCATAAACGTTTCTAATATTTTACAACCACTTCCTGAAGCACTCCTGAAAATAGATTATTTGGCTCTGCTGATTTAACACATTTTAATTTTCCCAGAACCATTTTCCTCCAACAACTGATTTCCTTCAGTTCCTTCCTCTGATAAAACTCCAAGTTCACCAACATGTCTGAGATTTATTTGAGAATTCATTTGTGCAGAAAGATCCAGAATATGTTTATCTGTCATCTCTTTGTTCCAACTATAACATTATGACACTTGTGTGGAATGTCCTTGAATGTCATCTGGACGTCCATATAAACAACACATTCCCTTAGCTCACACATCAGTGACCTCGTTAAAACATGTAACCAGGTTAGTTAAAGATGTCTACCATTTTTAAATTCATCCTGACTTACTCTGATCAGTTCATATTTGTCAAACATTCTGTCTCTAAAACCAGATTCAATTACTTCCCAACAATAGACATTCAATGGAGGTGTTATTGTGAGTGAGGTTAGTAAACACTGACACGAGGGGCTGAACAGCCTCCTCCTAGTGTCATAGAGATGTACAGCATGGAAACAGACCCTTCGGTCCATGCCGACCAGACATCCCAACCCAATCTAGTCCCGCCTGCCAACTCCTGGCCCAGATCCCTCCAAACCCTTCCTATTCATATACCCATCCAGAAACCTTTAAAATGTTGCAATTGTACCAGCCTCCACCACTTCCTCTGGCAGCCCATTCCACACTCGCACCACCCTGTGCTTGAAAACGTTGCTCCTCAAGTATCTTTTATATCTTTCCCCTCTTACCCTAAACCTATGCCCTCTAGTACTGGCTCCACCACCCCAGGGAAAAGACTTGGTCTCTTTGCCCTATCCATGCCCCTCATGATTTTATAAACCTCTGTAAGGTCACCCCTCAGCCTCCGACATTCCAAGGAAAACATCCCAAGCCTATTTAACCTCTCCCTATAGCTTAAATCCTCCAACCCTGGTAACATCCTTGTAAATCTTTCCTGAACCCTTCCAAGTTTCACAACATCTTTCTGATAGGAAGGAGACCAGAATTGAACGCAATATTCCAACAGTGGCCTAGGTGACCTCCCAACTCCTATAATCAATACTCTGACCAATAAAGGAAAGCATACCGAATGTCTTCTTCATTATCCTATCTACCTATGACTCTACTTTCAAGGAGCTATGAACCTGCACTCCAAGGTGTCCCTGTTCAGCAACACTCCCGAAGACCTTACCATTAAGTGCATAAGTCCTGATAAGATTTGCTTTCCCAACTGCAGCACCTTGCATTTATCTAAATTAAACTCCATCTGCCATTCCTCAGCCCAATGGCCAATCGGATCAAGATCCTGTTGTAATCTGAGGTAACCTTCTTCGCTGTCCACTGCACCTCCAACTTTGGTGTCATTTGCAAACTTACTAACTCTACCTCCAATGTTCATAGCCAAATCATTTCTGTAAATGACAAAAAGTAGTTGACCCAGCACCACTCCTTATGACACTCCACTGGTTATAGGCCTCCAGTCTGAAAAACATCCCTCCACCACCACCCTCTGTCTTCTACCTTTGAGCCAGTTCTGTATCCAAATAGCTAGTTCTCCTGTATTCCATGAGATCTAACCGTGCTAACCTGTCTCCCATGGGGAACCTTGTCAAATGCCTAACTGAAGTCCATACACATCCTGTCTAACGCTCTGCCTTCATCAATTCTTTCTGTTACTTCTTCAAAAAACTCAATCAAGTTTGCGAGACATGATTTCCCATGCACAAAACCATGCTGACGATCCCTAATCAGTCTTTGCCTTTCCAAATATATGGACAATCTGTCCCTCAGGATTCCTTCCAACAACTGCCTCACAACCGACGTCTGGCTCACTGGTCTACAGTTCCCTTACTACCTTTCTTAAATAGTGGCACCAATTAGTGAAACTCCAGTCTTCTGGCACATGATGTGTGACTATTGAGGATACAAATATCACAGTCAGAGGCCCAGCAATCACTTCCCTAGCTTCCCACAGAGTCCTCAGGTACATCTAATTAGGTCCTGGGGATTTATTCACTTTTACGCATTTCAAGACACCTCGCACCTCCTCATCTGTAATATGAACATTTTTCAAGATGTCACCATCTATTTCCCAACATTCTATATCTTCAATATCCTTCTCCACCGTGAAACTGAAGCAAAATACTCGTTTGGTATCTGCCCCATCTCCTGTGGCTCCACACAAAGGTCGCCTTGCTGATCTTTGAGGGGCCCTATTCTCTCCTTAGTTACCCTCTTGTCCTTAATATATTCATAAAACCCCTCTGGATTCTCCTGAACCCTATGTGCCAAAGTTATCTCATGTTGTTGCCCTCCTGATTTCCCTCTTAAGTATACTCTTACTTCCTTTGTATACCTCTAAGGATTCACTCGATCTATCCTGTACATACCTGACATATGCTTCATTCTTTTTCTGAACCAAACCCTTGTCATCCAATATTCCCTATACCTACCAGCCTTTCCTTTCACCCTAACTAAAATATACTTTCTCTGGCATCAAGTTATCTCATTTCTGAAGGCTTCCCATTTTCCAGCTGTCCAATTACCCGCGAACAACTGCCCCCAATCAGCTTTTCAGAGTTTTAGATTAGATTACTAACTGTGTAAACAGGCCCTCCAGCCCAACAAGTCCACATCGACCCTCCGAAGAGCAACCCACCCAGACCCATTCCTCTACATTTACCCCTACACCTAACACTATGGGCAATTTAGCATGGCCAATTCACCTAACCTGCACATTTTTGGACTGTGGGAGGAAACCGGAGCTCCCGGAGAAAACCCACGCAGACAAAGGGAGAATGTGCACATTCCACACAGACAATTGCCTGAGTGGGAATTGAACCCGGGCCTCTGGCACTGTGAGGCAACAGTGCTAACCGCTGTGCCACCGTGCCTGATACTGGCAAAATTAATCTTCCTCCAATTTAGAACTTCAACTTCTGGATCTGGTGTATCCTTTTCCTTCACTATTTTAAAATGAATAGAATTATGGTCACTGGCCCCAAAGTGCTCCCCCACTGACACCTCAGCCACCTGCCCTGCCTTATTCCCCAAGAGTAGGTCTAGTTTTGCACCTTCTCTAGTTGGTGCATCCACATACTGAATCAGAAAATTGTCTTGTACACACTTAACAAATTCCTCTCCATCTCAACCCTTAACACTATGGCAGTCCCAGTCTATGTTTGGAAAGTTAAAATCCCTGACTGTAACCACCCCATTATTCTGACTGATAACTGAAATCTCCTTACAAATTTGTTTCTCAATTTCCCGCTGACTACTGGAGGGGAGATATCATATAATCCCAACAATGTGATCAGCCCCTTCTTTTTTCTCAGTTCCACCCAAATAACTTCCCTGGATGTATTTCCGGGAATATCCTCCCTAAGTCCAGCTGTAATGCTATCCCTTATCAAAAATGCCACTCTCCCTCCTCCTGTGCCTTCCTTTCTGTCCTTCCTGTAGCATTTGTATCCTCGATCATTAAATGGCCAGTCCTGCCCATCCCTGAGCCATGTTTCCATAATTGTTATGATGTCCCAGTCCCATGTCCCTAACCACGCCCTAGGTTCATCTTCCTTCCCTCTTCGGCCTCTTGCATTGAAATAAATGCAGTTTAATTTATCAGTCCTACATCGTTCTCTGCTTTGTCCCTGCCTCCCCTGACTGTTTGACTTGCCTTTGTTCTCAATTGTACCAATCTCAGAATGATATCTTTCCTCACTATCTCCCTCGGTCCCACCCATCCATCTTACTAGTTTAAATCCTTCCGAGCAGCTCTAGCAAATTTTCCTGCCAGTATATTAGTCCCCTTTCAATTTAGGTGCAGTCCGTCCTTCTTGTACAGGTCATTTCTACCTCAAAACAGCTTCCAAAAGTCCGAAATTGTGAATCCTTCTCCTGAACACCAGCTCCTCAGCAATGCATTCATCTGCTCTCGCCTCTTATTTCTGCCCTCACGAGCTCATAGCACCGGGAGTAATTCAGATATTACTACTCTCGAGGATCTCCTTTTTAAATTCCTGCCTAAGTCTCAGCAAACTCCCTTTAGAATCTCAACACTTTCCCTTCCTATATCGTTGGTTCCAAAGTATACAATGACCTCCTTCTGTTTCCTCTCCACCTTAAGAACATCCTGCACCCTCTCTGAGACATCCCTGATCCTGGCACCAGGGAAGCAACACACCATTCTGATTTTTCACTGCGGCCACAGAAACGTCTGTCTGCACCTTGGGCTCGAGAGTCCCCTAACACAGTCGATCGTTTGGAACCCGACGTACCTCTCATTACATTAGAGCCAGTGTCAATACCAGAAACTTGTCTGTTCATGCGAAGTACCCCTGAGTTTCCATCATCCCCAACATCCCACAGCATACTTGTTTGATATGGGGATAGCCGCAGAAGACTCCTAGAGTACTTGCCTACCTGTCTTACCTTTCCTGGAGTTATGGTAAGAGCCCATGGAATCCAAGGCATTTTGGCAAATTGGATCCAAATATGAGGCAAAAAGGGATGGTGGAGGGTTGTCTTTGTGATTGGAAGCCTGTGACCAGTGGTGTAAGACAGGGATTGGGGCTGGGACCCTTGCTGTTTGTAATGTACATTACCAAATTGACTGTGATTGTATAATTAGAAAGATTTCAGAGGCCACATAAATTGGTGGTGTTATTGATATTGATTTAATTTTTATTTTAGTTTATTGTCACGTGTACTGGAGTAAAAAAGCATTGGAGTAAAAAAGAGCATTGAAAAGTATGTAACGTCACCTCACAAGGTGCCATCTTAGATACAAGGACCTTAGTGCAGAAATGTAAGAACAAGGTAGAAAGAAAGAATAAAGTTCAAAGTTACACGTTGCAGATCTTTATAGTTTTAAGTCGAAAATGAAGAAATAAAGCTGAATGTTCAAGCATTAAAGCCTTTCTTAAGAACTTACCTATCATGGGATCATACTTTAAGTAATCATCTCGAGACCAGACCTCCGCGCTGAGGCCTTCCCGGGTGGAGAGACCACCATATACAGAAAGGACCACTATGTGGGCTGAGAGACAACCACGCTGGGCCACTCACCGATCGTCACACGAGACCGAGTGACCATCATGTTGGGCTGACAGTCCAGCACGCTGGGCTGAGAGGCCATCACATCGAACTGGGAAGCCACCATTTTGGACCAAGTGTCTGTCTCGTCGGGCTGGAAGGTCTCCCTGCCAGGCCAGGGCAATGCCACACCAAGCCAAGAGGCCACATCATTAGGTCTGCACGGGTTCAGGGGCCTGGCAACTGAGGCTGGAGGTCCATGCCTGGGAGAAGAAATAAGGGAGAAGGACAAAAGAAAAACACAAAAGAAAAGGAAAAGAGAAGTGGAATGGAAAGAAGAAAAGGAAACAGATGGAGCAGATGAACTCGGTCTGAAGTGTCCTACTCTGCTGCCATCTTGGATTATTAGATCTCAGGCTACAGTCTGATATTGGTCAGCTGGTAATTGGTCAGAGCAATGACAGATGGAATTTAATCCCTATACATCTGAGGTGATCCAACTTGGGGGGTCTAATAAGGGAAGGATATACACAATGAAATGCATGGCCCTTGAGTGTCCTTATGCATGAATCACAGAGGGTTGGTCTACAGGTACAACAAGCAATTAGGAAGGCAAATGGAATTTTGTCCTTCATTGCTAAAGGGATTGAGTTTAAAAAGCAGGAAGGTTATGTTGCAGCTGTACAGGGTGCTGGCGAGGCCATACCTGGAGTATTGTGTGCAGGAATGGTCTCCTTACTTGAAAAAGCCTGTACTGGCACTCGAAGGGGTGCAGAGTAAGTTCACTGGGCTGATTCCGGGGTGGAGGGGGGTGGCTTATGAAGGGAGACTGCGTAAACTGGGATATACTCATTGGAACTTAGAAGAATGAGGGGAATATTATAGAAACAAATAAAATTATAAGGAGAATAGATAAGACAGAAGAAGAGAGGATGTTCCCACTGGCAGGTGAAATTAAAACAAGAGGGTATAGCCTCAAAATTAAGGGGAGCAGATTTAGGACTGAACTGAGAAGGAACTTCTTCACCCAGAGGGTCATAAATCTAAGAAATTCCTTGCTCAATGAAGAAATTCATGCTACTTCAGTAAGGCAGATTTTTTTGAACAATAAAGGAATTAAGAGATACAGTGAGAGCAAATGCCAGGTCTTGCACTTTAGCAAAAATAGTACAGGCATGGTCTATTTTCTAAACGGTGAGAAAAGTCATAAAGCCAAAGTACAAAGTGATCTGGGAATGCTAGTCCCAGATTCTCTAAAGGTTAACTTGCAGGTTGAATCTGTGGTTAAGAAAGCAAATGTCATGTTGTCATTTATCTCAAGAGGAGAAAAATGTGTTGCTGGAAAAGCGCAGCAAGTCAGGCAGCATCCAAGGAGCAGGTGAATCAGGAATGAAGAAGGGCTTATGCCCAAAACGTCGATTCTCCTGCTCCTTGGATGCTGCCTGACCTGCTGCGCATTTCCAGCTACAGAGTTTTCAGCTGATCTCCAGCATCTGCAGTCCTCACTTTCTCCTAATGTATCTCAAGAGGGTTGGAATGTAAAATGAGATGTGCTACTGAGACTTTATAAAGCTCTGGTTAGGTCCCATTTAGTCCAGTTTTGGGCCCCACACCTCAGGAAGGATATATTGACACTGGACTGTGTCCAGTGGAGATTCACACGGATAAGGCCTAGAATGGTAAGCCTAATATATGATGAACGGCTGAGGATCCTGGGATTGTATTCATTCGAATTTAGAAGGGGAGATCTAATAGAAACTGACAAGAAATTAACTTGGCTTAGAAAGGGTGGATGCTGGGAAATTGTTGACATGAGGTGGGGATACGAGGACCTGTGGGCACAGCCTGAGAGTTAGAGGGGATCAGTTTAAAACAGAACTGAGGAGACAATTCTTCAGTTAGAGAGTGATGGGCCTTTGGAATTCATTGCCACAGAGCACAGTGGCGGCTGAGATATTAAATATCTTCAAGGCCGAGATTGATAAATTCTTAATCTTGCAATGAATTATGGGTGACAGGGAGATGTGGGTAACTGTCGTTAAATGCCCATCACCCATGATTGAATGGCGGAGTGGACACGATGGGCTAAATGATCTTACTTCCACTCCGATGTCTTTAGGTCTGATGTGTAGCTCAGTCCATGAAAATATCAGCCATGATCTTATTGAATGGCAGAGCTGGGTTGAAGGGCCAGATAGTCTACTCCTGCTCCTTGTTCTTATAATCTTATGTACCTTGGGAGTAGTGAGGAACAAAGGGACCTTGGTGTACAAGTCCATCAATCCCAGAAGGCATCAGCACAGCTAGACAGGGTGGTGAAGAAGGCATATGGGCTGGATGCCATCATTAGCCAGGGTGTAGAATATAGCAGCAAGGAAGTTTTGTTGTTACCTGACAGAGCACTGGTTAGGTCGCGTCTGGAATGTTGTGCACAGTTCTGGTCGTGACACTGTTGGACTAATGTGATTGAAGTGGAGATGTTCCCTGGGATGGAAAGTGTTAGTTATGAGGAGAGACTAGATAGACTGGGTTTGTTTTCTCTTGGGGGAATCTGATTGAGGTATACAAAAATATGAAAGGCATAGACAAAGTCAATTGTGAGAACCTTTTCCCCATGTTAGACATGTCTATGATCAGAGGGAATAGGCTTACCGTGTGAAAAAGTGGTTTCGAGGGGATTTGAGGGCTTTTTTTCGCAGAGGGTGGTAGAAATATGGAATGTGCTGCTTGAGAAGGTGGTGTAGGCAGCTACTCTCATAACATTTAAGAAACATCCAGATGAGCACATAAAATGCCAGGGCATGGAAGGCTATGGACCAAGTGCAGGTAAATGGAGTTTGGTGATTACTGATTGGCATCGACATGGCGACAAACAGAAGGGCCCGTTTGTTTGCTGTATGACTCTATAACTATGAAGAGATGGATGTGGATGCATTTTTCATGTTGTTTCAGAGGATAGCAACACAAGCGAGGTTGGACCTTGCCCATGAAAAAATGAACTTGGGAAGCACAAGAGGTTTCTGCATCACTGTCAGAAGAATGTTCTCAGGATTACGAGAAGGTGAAAATGGCTATTCTAAGCACACATGAGTTGGTCCCAGAATCATACAGACAGATGTTTCAGAACATACAGAAACAGCCTGGACAAACCTCTACTGAGTTTAAGAGAGTCCAACAAAATAATGTTGACTGATGGAAAAGAGCATTAACAGCTGAGAATAGTTACAATGCTCTCAAAGAAGTTATCCTTTGAGAAGAATTTAAAACTTCCTTCCCTTCTAGAATCAGAATTCATGTAGAAGACCAAAGGGAAACGAAAGTAAGACGAGCAGCTAGAATGGCTAATGATTATAGACTCTGTTAAAACCAAAACCCTGTAGATGCTGGAATCAAAAGTAGACAAACAGGAGGCTGGAAGAGCACAACAAGCCAAGCAGCATCAGGAGGTGGAGAAGTCACCTGATGGGTGATAAATCCAGAAACCTTATTCCCATCAGGCCCTAAAATGGAGAAAAATTAAAATTGGGAGAGTGTGAGGAAGGCAGGTAGCCAGGGGAGAGAATGGACAGGAGGAAACAGCCAGAGAACTCCTGGATAACATTGGAATGGTCACAATTAAAGAGAGAGAGGGACAGGGAGAGAGTGAGGGACAGAGAGAGAGTGAGGGACAGAGAGAGAAGGGGACAGAGAGAGAGAGAGGGGCAGAGAGAGAGAGGGACACGGAGGGGGGATAAAGAGAGAGAGGGGGATATGGAGAGAGAGGGAGGGACATGGAGAGAGAGGGACAGGGAGAGAGACACACGGACACCGAGAGAGGGAGAGGGACAGGGAGAGAGTGAGGGATAGAGAGAGAGTGAGGGTCAGAGAGAGAAGGGGACAGAGAGAGAGAGAGAGGGGCAGAGAGAGAGGGACACGGAGGGGGGATACAGAGAGCGAGGGGGATATGGAGCGAGAGGGAGGGACATGGAGAGAGAGGGACAGGGAGAGAGTGCGGGAAAGGGAGAGAGAGAGGGACAGGGAGAGTGTAAGGGACAGGAAGAGAGAGAGGGACACAGGCAGAGAGAGAGAGAGGGAAAGGGAAAGTGAGGGACACGGAGAGATTGAGGGACAGGGAGAGAGTGAGGGACAGGGAGATAGAGGGACACGGAGAGAGACAGAGGGACAGGGAGAGTGAGAGAGGGACACGGGGAGAGAGAGGGACAGGGAGAGAGTGAGCGATAGGGAGAGAGAGAGAGAGAGGGACAGGGAGAGAGAGAGGGAAGGGGGAGAGAGTGAGGGACAGGGAGAGAGTGAGGGAGAGGGAGAGAGTGAGGGACAGGGAGAGAGTGAGCGACAGGGAGAGGGAGGGGGACAGGGAGAGAGAGGGACAGGGAGAGAGAGGGGGATACGGAGAGAGTGAGGGACAGGGAGAGAGTGAGGGACAGAGAGAGAGTGCGACAGGGAGAGAGTGAGGGACAGGGAGAGAGTCAGAGACAGGGAGAGAGGGGACAGGGAGAGAGACAGAGGGACAGGGAGAGAGTGAGGGACAGGAGAGAGAGAGGGACAGAGAGAGAGGGACAGGGAGAGAGTGAGGGACAGAGAGAGAGTGAGGGACAGAGAGAGAGGGACAGGGAGAGAGAGTGAGACAGGTGGAGAGTGAGGGACAGGGAGAGAGTGAGGGTCAGGGAGAGAGAGGGGGACAGGGAGAGAGAGGGACAGGGAGAGAGAGTGAGTGACAGAGAGAGAGAGGGACAGGGAGAGAGTGAGGGACAGAGAAAGAGTGAGGGACAGGGAGAGAGTGAGGGAGAGGGAGAGGGAGAGGGACAGGGATATAGTGAGGGACAGAGAGAGAGTGAGGGACAGAGAGAGAGAGAGGGACAGAGAGAGAGAGGGACAGGGAGAGAGAGGGACAGCGAGAGAGAGAGAGGGACAGGGAGAGAGAGAGGGACAGGGAGAGAGAGAGGTACAGAGAGAGAGAGGGACAGGGAGGGAGAGAGAGAGGGACAGCGAGAGAGAGGGAGGGACAGGGAGAGAGTGAGGGACAGAGAGAGAGTGAGGGACAGAGAGAAAAGGGGACAGAGAGAGAGGGAAGAGAGAGAGATGGACACGGAGGGGGGATACAGAGAGAGAGGGGGATATGGATAGAGAGGGAGGGACATGGAGAGAGAGGGACAGGGAGAGAGTGAGGGAAAGGGAGAGAGAGAGGGACAGGGAGAGAGTGAGGGACAGGGAGAGAGTGAGGGACAGGGAGAGAGTGAGGGACAGAGAGAGAGAGAGGGACAGGGAGAGAGTGTGGGACAGGGAGAGAGACAGAGGGACAGGGTAGAGTGTGGGAAAGGGAGAGAGAGGGGACAGGGAGAGAGTGAGGGACAGGGAGAGAGTGAGGGACAGGGAGAGAGAGAGGGACAGAGAGAGTGGGACAGGGAGAGAGTGAGGGACAGAGAGAGAGTGAGGGACAGGGAGAGAGGGACAGGGGGAGAGAGAGAGACAGGTAGAGAGTGAGGGACAGGGAGAGAGTGAGGGACAGGGAGAGAGAGAGAGAGGGACAGGGAGAGAGAGAGAGAGGGACAGGGAGAGAGAGAGAGGGACACGGAGAGAGGGAGAGAGAGGGACAGAGAAAAAGAGAGAGACGGGGAGAGGGGGACAGGGAGAGAGAGAGAGGGACAGGGAGAGAGAGAGGGACAGGGAGATAGTGAGGGACAGGGAGAGAGAGAGAGGGACAGGGAGATAGAGAGGGCCAGGGAGAGAGACAGAGGGACATGGACACACAGAGACAGAGAGGGAGGTGAGGGGCAGGGAGAGAGTGAGGGACAGGGAGAGAGTGAGGGACAGGGAGAGAGAGAGAGAGGGACAGGGAGAGAGAGAGAGAAGGACACGGAGAGAGGGAGAGAGAGGGACAGAGAGAAAGAGAGAGACAGGGAGAGAGGGGGACAGGGAGAGAGAGAGAGGGACAGGGAGAGAGAGAGGGACAGGGAGAGAGAGAGGGACAGGGAGATAGTGAGGGACAGGGAGAGAGAGAGAGAGGAACAGGGAGATAGAGAGGGCCAGGGAGAGAGACAGAGGGACATGGACACACAGAGAGAGAGAGGGAGGTGAGGGGCAGGGAGAGAGTGAGGGACAGGGAGAGAGTGAGGGACAGGGAGAGAGAGAGAGGGACAGGGAGAGAGTGAGGGACAGGGAGAGAGAGATGGACAGGGAGAGAGAGAGCGACAGGGAGAGAGTGAGGGACAGGGAGAGAGAGAGGGACAGGGAGAGAGAGAGGGACAGGGAGAGAGTGAGGGACAGAGAGAGAGAGAGCGAATGACAGAGAGAGAGGGAAAGGGAGAGAGAGGGACAGGGAGAGAGAGAGGGACAGGGAGAGAGACAGTGGGACACGGACGCTCAGAGAGAGAGAGGGAGAGAGAGACGAGAGACACACGGAGAGAGTGAGGGACCCAGACAGAGAGAGAGAAAGAGCTACAGAGAGAGAGAGAGAGAGACAGGGAGAGAGTGAAGGACAGGGAGAGAGTGAGGGACAGGGAGAGAGACAGAGGGACAGGGAGAGAATGAGAGGGACAGGGAGAGAGAGAGGGACAAGGAGAGAGAGAGAGGGACAGAGAGAAAGAGAGAGACAGGGAGCGAGAGGGACAGGGAGAGAGACAGAGGGACAGGGAGAGAGACCGAGGGACAGGGAGACAGAGGGACAGGGAGAGAATGAGAGGGACAGGTAGAGAGAGAGTGACAGAGAGAGAGTGAGGGACAGGAAGAGAGAGAGGGACAGGGAGAGAGTGAGGGACAGGAAGAGAGAGAGGGAGGGAGACGAAGAGAGAGAGAGGGACACGGAGAGACAGAGGGACACGGAGAGAGACAGAGGGACACGGACGCACACAGAGAGAGAGAGGGAGAGAGAGACGAGAGACACACGGAGAGAGTGAGGGACCCAGAGAGAGAGGGGGACACAGAGAGACAGAGACAGGGAGAGAGTGAGGGACAGGGAGAGAGTGAGGGAGAGGGGGAAAGAGGGACAGGGAGAGAGTAAGGGACAGGGAGAGAGAGAGACGGACAGGGAGAGAGAGAGGGACAGGGAGAGAGTAAGGGACAGGGAGAGAGAGAGAGGGACAGGGAGAGAGTGAGGGACAGAGAGAGTGAGGGACAGAGAGAGAGAGGGACAGGGAGAGAGTGAGGGACAGAGAGAGTGAGGGACAGGGAGAGAGTGAGGGACAGGGAGAGAGTGAGGGACAGGGGGAGAGAGGGACAGGGAGAGAGAGAAAGGGGGACAGGGAGAGAGTGAGGGACAGGGAGAGAGAGAGGGACAGGGAGAGAGAGAGGGACAGAGAGAGAGAAGCGGGCAGGGAGAGAGAGAGGGACAGCGAGAGAGACAGAGGGACAGGGAGAGAGAGAGACAGGGAGAGAGAAGGACAGGGAGAGAGAGAGAGGGACAGGGAGAGAGAGAGGGACAGGGAGAGAGAGAGGGACAGGGAGATAGTGAGGGACAGGGAGAGAGAGAGAGAGGGACAGGGAGATAGAGAGGGCCAGGGAGAGAGACAGAGGAACATGGACACACAGAGAGAGAGAGGGAGGTGAGGGGCAGGGAGAGAGTGAGGGACAGGGAGAGAGTGAGGGACAGGGAGAGAGAGAGAGGGACAGGGAGAGAGTGAGGGACAGGGAGAGAGAGATGGACAGGGAGAGAGAGAGCGACAGGGAGAGAGTGAGGGACACGGAGAGAGTGAGGGACAGGGAGAGAGAGAGAGGGACAGGGAGAGAGAGAGGGACAGGGAGAGAGTGAGGGACAGAGAGAGAGAGAGCGAATGACAGAGAGAGAGGGAAAGGGAGAGAGAGGGACAGGGAGAGAGAGAGGGACAGGGAGAGAGACAGTGGGACACGGACGCTCAGAGAGAGAGAGGGAGAGAGAGACGAGAGACACACGGAGAGAGTGAGGGACCCAGACAGAGAGAGAGAAAGAGCCACAGAGAGAGAGAGAGAGAGAGACAGCGAGAGAGTGAAGGACAGGGAGAGAGTGAGGGACAGGGAGAGAGACAGAGGGACAAGGAGAGAATGAGAGGGACAGGGAGAGAGAGAGGGACAAGGAGAGAGAGAGAGAGGGACACGGAGAGAGGGAGAGAGAGGGACAGAGAGAAAGAGAGAGACAGGGAGCGAGAGGGACAGGGAGAGAGACAGAGGGACAGGGAGAGAGACCGAGGGACAGGGAGACAGAGGGACAGGGAGAGAATGAGAGGGACAGGTAGAGAGAGAGTGACAGGGAGAGAGTGAGGGACAGGAAGAGAGAGAGGGACAGGGAGAGAGTGAGGGACAGGAAGAGAGAGAGGGAGGGAGACGAAGAGAGAGAGAGGGACACGGAGAGACAGAGGGACACGGAGAGAGACAGAGGGACACGGACGCACACAGAGAGAGAGAGGGAGAGAGAGACGAGAGACACACGGAGAGAGTGAGGGACCCAGAGAGAGAGGGGGACACAGAGAGACAGAGACAGGGAGAGAGTGAGGGACAGGGAGAGAGTGAGGGAGAGGGGGAAAGAGGGACAGGGAGAGAGTAAGGGA
Organism: Chiloscyllium punctatum; assembly: GCF_047496795.1. Taxonomy (NCBI): domain Eukaryota; kingdom Metazoa; phylum Chordata; class Chondrichthyes; order Orectolobiformes; family Hemiscylliidae; genus Chiloscyllium; species Chiloscyllium punctatum. The sequence continues at coordinate 19,119,942 of NC_092745.1, read as the reverse complement.
CAGGGAGAGAGAGTAAGGGACAGGGAGAGAGAGAGAGGGACAGGGAGAGAGTGAGGGACAGAGAGAGAGAGGGACAGGGAGAGAGAGGGACAGGGAGAGAGTGAGGGACAGGAAGAGAGAGAGGGACAGGGAGAGAGAGAGGGACAGGGAGAGAGAGTAAGGGACAGGGAGAGAGAGAGAGGGACAGGGAGAGAGTGTGGGACAGAGAGAGTGAGGGACAGAGAGAGAGAGGGACAGGGAGAGAGTGAGGGACAGAGAGAGTGAGGGACAGGGAGAGAGTGAGGGACAGGGAGAGAGTGAGGGACAGGGGGAGAGAGGGACAGGGAGAGAGAGAGAAAGGGGGACAGGGAGAGAGTGAGGGACAGGGAGAGAGAGAGGGACAGGGAGAGAGAGAGGGACAGAGAGAGAGAAGCGGGCAGGGAGAGAGAGAGGGACAGCGAGAGAGACAGAGGGACAGGGAGAGAGAGAGACAGGGAGAGATAGAGAGGGACACGGAGAGAGACAGAGGGACAGGGAGAGAGAGAGGGATAGGGAGAGAGTGAGGGACAGGGAGGGAGAGAGGGACAGAGAGAGTGAGGGATAGGGAGAGAGTGAGGGACAGGGAGAGAGTGAGGGACAGGGAGGGAGAGAGGGACAGGGAGAGAGAGAGGGACAGGGGGAGAGTGAGGGACAGGGAGAGAGAGAGGGACAGGGAGAGAGAGAGACAGGGAGAGAGTGAGGGATAGGGAGAGAGTGAGGGACGGGGAGAGAGAGTGAGGGACAGGGAGAGAGAGAGAGAAAGATAGAGAGAGAGGGACAGGGAGAGAGAGGGACAGGGAGAGAGTGAGGGATAGGGAGAGAGAGAGGGACAGGGAGAGAGAGAGAGTGACAGGGAGAGAGAGAGACAGGGAGAGAGTGAGGGACACGGAGAGAGTGAGGGACGGGGAGAGAGAGTGAGGGACGGGGAGAGAGAGAGAGAAAGATAGAGAGAGAGGGACAGGGAGAGAGAGGGACAGGGAGAGAGTGAGGGATAGGGAGAGAGAGAGGGACGGAGAGAGAGAGAGGGACAGGGAGAGAGTGAGGGATAGGGAGAGAGAGAGTGACAGGGAGAGAGAGAGACAGGGAGAGAGTGAGGGACACGGAGAGAGTGAGGGACGGGGAGAGAGAGTGAGGGACAGGGAGAGAGAGATAGAAAGATAGAGAGAGAGGGACAGGGAGAGAGAGGGACAGGGAGAGAGAGTGGGACAGGGAGAGAGACAGAGGGGCACGGACCCCCAGAGAGAGAGGGAGAGAGAGACGAGAGACACACGGAGAGAGTGAGGGAACCAGACAGAGAGAGAGAGAGAGAGCCACAGAGAGAGAAGGAGACAGGGAGAGAATGAAGGACAGAGAGAGAGTGAGGGACAGGGAGAGAGTGAGGGACAGGGAGCGAGACAGAGGGACAGGGAGAGAATGAGAGGGACAGGGAGGGAGAGAGGGACAGGGAGGGAGAGAGGGACAGGGAGGGAGAGAGAGAGAGGGACACGGAGAGAGGGGGAGAGAGGGACAGAGAGAAAGAGAGTGGCAGGGAGAGAGGGGGACATGGAGAGAGAGAGGGACAGGGAGAGAGACCGAGTGACAGGGAGAGAGAGTGTCAGGGAGAGAGAGAGGGACAGGGAGAGAGTGAGGGACAGGGAGAGAGAGTGAGGGACAGGGAGAGAGAGAGGGACAGGGAGAGAGAGGGGGGCAGGGAGAGAGAGGGGGGCAGGGAGAGAGATAGGGACAGGGAGAGAGACAGAGGGATAGGGAGAGAGGGAGAGGGACACGGAGAGAGTGAGGGACAGGGAGAGATTGAGAGGGACACGGAGAGAGACAGAGGGACAGGCAGATAGTGAGGGACAGGGAGAGAGAGAGGGACAGGGAGGGAGAGAGGGACAGGGAGAGAGAGAGGGACAGAGAGAATGAGGGACAGGGAGAGAGAGATGGACAGGAAGAGAGACAGAGGGACAGAGAGAGAGTGAGGGACAGGGAGAGAGACAGAGGGACAGGGAGAGTGAGAGGGACAGGGAGAGAGAGAGAGAGGGACAGAGAGAAAGAGAGAGACAGGGAGAGAGGGGAAATGGAGAGAGAGAGGGACAGGGAGAGTGAGGGACAGGGAGAGAGAGAGGGACACGGAGAGAGAGAGGGACGGGATAGAGAGAGAGAGAAAGACAGAGAGAGAAGGACACAGAGAGGGAGAGAGGGACAGAGAGAGAGAATGAGAGAGAGAGAGACACAGAGACGGACAGAGACAGAGAGACAGGGACACAGAGTGTGACGGACAGAGAGAGAGATACAGAGATAGAGAGAGAGGGACACGGAGAGCGTGACAGTGAGAGAGCGAGGGACAGAGAGAGTGGGACACAGATCGAGAGAGAGAGAGGGACACAGAGAGTGACAGACAGAGAGAGTGTGGGGGACAGAGAGAGAGAGAGAGCGACATGGACAGAGAGGGACAGAGAGAGAGGGGGACACAGAGAGAGAGAGAGGGACAGAGATAGAGTGAGGGACGCAGAGAGAGAGGGACCGAGATAGAGTGAGGGACGCAGAGAGAGAGGGACAGTGAGAGTGTGACTGTGAGAGTGGGACAGTGAGAGTGGGACAGAGACAGAGAGGGAAGGACAGGAACAGAGAGAGATCGAGAGAGAGAGGGATACATAGAGAGAGAGAGAGAAGAACACAGTGAGAGTGACAGAGAGAGAAAGATAGAGAGGGACACAGAGAGAGTGGGGGACACAGGGAAAGAGAGTGGGACACAGGGAGAGAGTGTGACAGAGAGACCGAGGGACAGAGAGAGAAAGAGAGAGTGAGGGATACAGAGAGAGGGACACACAGAGAGAGAGAGAGAGAGGGACAGAGAGGGAGAGAGGGACACAGAGAGAGAGGGACACAGAGAGAGAGGGATACAGAGAGAGTGGGGGACAGAGAGAGTGGGGGACACAGAGAGAGAGAATGAGTGTGTGCGAGAGAGAGAATGCGTGTGCGAGAGAGAGCGAGAATGCATGTGTGCGAGAGAGAAAATGCATGTATGCGAGAGAGAATGAGTGTGCATGAGAGAGAATGCGTGTATGTGAGAGAGAGAAGCGTGTGTGCAAGAGAGAATGCGTGTGTGCAAGAGAGAGAATGCGTGTGTGCAAGAGAGAAAATGCCTGTATGCGAGAGAGAAAACGTGTGTGAGATAGAGAATGCGTATGTGCGAGAGAGAAAATGTGTGTGAGAGAGAGAGCAAATGCGTGTGTGTGTGAGAGAGAATGTGTGTGAGAGAGAATGCGTGTGTGAGAGAGAGAAAATGCGTGTGTGTGAGAGTGAAAATGTGTGTGTGAGAGAGAGAATGCGTGTATGAGAGAGAATGCGTGTGTGTGAGAGAGAGAATGCGTGTATGAGAGAGAGTGCGTGTGTGTGAGAGAGAAAATGTGTGTGTGTGAGAGAGAATGCGTGAATGAGAGAGAATGCATGTGTGAGAGAGAGAAAATGCGTGTGTGTGTGAGAGAGAAAATGTGTGTGTGAGAGAGAGATTGCGTGTATGAGAGAGAATGCGTGTGTGTGAGAGAGAAAATGTGTGTGTGAGAGAGAGAATGCGTGTATGAGAGAGAATGCGTGTGTGTGAGAGAGAGAATGCAGAATGTGTGTGTGTGAGAGAGAGAATGCGTGCGTGTGAGAGAGAAAATGTGTGTGAGAGAGAGAATGCATGTGTGAGAGAGAATGCGTGTGCGCGAGAGAGAAAAGGTTTGTGTGAGAGAGAGAGAATGCGTGTATGAGAGAGAATGAGTGTGCATGAGAGAGAATTCATGTGTGAGAGAGAATGCGTGTGCGAGAGAGAGAATGTGTGTGAGAGAGAGAGAATGAGTGTGTGCAAGAGAGAGAATGCGTGTGCGAGAGAGAGCGAAAATGCATGTATGCGAGAGAGAATGAGTGTGCATGAGAGAGAATGCATGTATGTGAGAGAGAGAAGCGTGTGTGCGAGAGAGAATGCCTGTGTGCAAGAGAGAGAATGCGTGTGTGCGAGAGAGAGAATGCGTGTGTGCGAGTGAGAAAATGCGTGTGTGCGAGAGAGAAAATGTGTGTGAGAGAGATTTCGAATGCGTGTGTGTGAGAGAGAGAATGTGTGTGAGAGAGAATGCGTGTGTGAGAGAGAGAAAATGCGTGTGTGTGAGAGAGAAAATGTGTGTGAGAGAGAGAGAATGCATGTATGAGAGAGAATGCGTGTGTGTGAGAGAGAAAATGTGTGTGTGTGAGAGAGAATGCGTGTATGAGAGAGAATGCGTGTGTGTGAGAGAGAGAATGTAGAATGCGTGTGTGTTAGAGAGAGAATGTGTGCGTGTGAGAGAGAAAATGTGTGTGTGAGAGAGAATGCATGTGTGAGAGAGAATGCGTGTGTGAGAGAGAGAATGTGTGTGAGAGAGAGAGAATGAGTGTGTGCGAGAGAGAGAATGCGTGTGCGAGAGAGAGCGAGAATGCATGTGTGCGAGAGAGAAAATGCATGTATGCGAGAGAGAATGAGTGTGCATGAGAGAGAATGCGTGTATGTGAGAGAGAAGCGTGTGTGCAAGAGAGAATGCGTGTGTGCAAGAGAGAGAATGCGTGTGTGCAAGAGAGAAAATGCCTGTATGCGAGAGAGAAAATGTGTGTGAGAGAGAATGCGTATGTGCGAGAGAGAAAATGTGTGTGAGAGAGAGAGCGAATGCGTGTGTGTGAGAGAGAGAATGTGTGTGAGAGAGAATGCGTGTGTGAGAGAGAGAAAATGCGTGTGTGTGAGAGAGAAAATGTGTGTGTGAGAGAGAGATTGCGTGTATGAGAGAGAATGCGTGTGTGTGAGAGAGAAAATGTGTGTGTGAGAGAGAGAATGCGTGTATGAGAGAGAATGCGTGTGTGTGAGAGAGAGAATGCAGAATGTGTGTGTGTGAGAGAGAGAATGCGTGCGTGTGAGAGAGAAAATGTGTGTGAGAGAGAGAATGCATGTGTGAGAGAGAATGCGTGTGCGCGAGAGAGAAAAGGTTTGTGTGAGAGAGAGAGAATGCGTGTATGAGAGAGAATGAGTGTGCATGAGAGAGAATTCATGTGTGAGAGAGAATGCGTGTGCGAGAGAGAGAATGTGTGTGAGAGAGAGAGAATGAGTGTGTGCAAGAGAGAGAATGCGTGTGCGAGAGAGAGCGAAAATGCATGTATGCGAGAGAGAATGAGTGTGCATGAGAGAGAATGCATGTATGTGAGAGAGAGAAGCGTGTGTGCGAGAGAGAATGCCTGTGTGCAAGAGAGAGAATGCGTGTGTGCGAGAGAGAGAATGCGTGTGTGCGAGTGAGAAAATGCGTGTGTGCGAGAGAGAAAATGTGTGTGAGAGAGATTTCGAATGCGTGTGTGTGAGAGAGAGAATGTGTGTGAGAGAGAATGCGTGTGTGAGAGAGAGAAAATGCGTGTGTGTGAGAGAGAAAATGTGTGTGAGAGAGAGAGAATGCATGTATGAGAGAGAATGCGTGTGTGTGAGAGAGAAAATGTGTGTGTGTGAGAGAGAATGCGTGTATGAGAGAGAATGCGTGTGTGTGAGAGAGAGAATGTAGAATGCGTGTGTGTTAGAGAGAGAATGTGTGCGTGTGAGAGAGAAAATGTGTGTGTGAGAGAGAATGCATGTGTGAGAGAGAATGCGTGTGTGAGAGAGAGAATGTGTGTGAGAGAGAGAGAATGAGTGTGTGCGAGAGAGAGAATGCGTGTGCGAGAGAGAGCGAGAATGCATGTGTGCGAGAGAGAAAATGCATGTATGCGAGAGAGAATGAGTGTGCATGAGAGAGAATGCGTGTATGTGAGAGAGAAGCGTGTGTGCAAGAGAGAATGCGTGTGTGCAAGAGAGAGAATGCGTGTGTGCAAGAGAGAAAATGCCTGTATGCGAGAGAGAAAATGTGTGTGAGAGAGAATGCGTATGTGCGAGAGAGAAAATGTGTGTGAGAGAGAGAGCGAATGCGTGTGTGTGAGAGAGAGAATGTGTGTGAGAGAGAATGCGTGTGTGAGAGAGAGAAAATGCGTGTGTGTGAGAGAGAAAATGTGTGTGTGAGAGAGAGAGAATGCATGTATGAGAGAGAATGCGTGTGTGTGAGAGAGAAAATGTGTGTGTGAGAGAGAGAATGCGTGTATGAGAGAGAATGCGTGTGTGTGAGAGAGAGAATGCGGAATGCGTGTGTGTTAGAGACAGAAGGTGTGCGTGTGAGAGAGAAAATGTGTGTGAGAGAGAGAATGCGTGCGTGTGAGAGAGAAAATGTGTGTGAGAGAGAGAATGCATGTGTGAGAGAGAATGCGTGTGCGCGAGAAAGAAAATGTGTGTGTGAGAGAGAGAGAATGCGTGTATGAGAGAGAATGCGTGTGCATGAGAGAGAATGCATGTGTGAGAGAGACTGCGTGTGCGAGAGAGAGAATGTGTGTGAGAGAGAGAGGATGAGTGTGTGCAAGAGAGAGAATGCATGTGCGAGAGAGAGCGAGAATGCATGAGTGCGAGAGCGAAAATGCATGTACGCGAGAGAGAATGAGTGTGCATGAGAGAGAATGCGTGTATGTGAGAGAGAGAAGCGTTTGTGCGAGAGAGAGAATGCGTGTGTGCAAGAGAGAGAATGCGTGTGTGCGAGAGAGAGAATGCATGTATGAGAGAGAATGAGTGTGCACGAGAGAGAATGCATGTGTGAGAAAGAATGTGTGTGCGAGAGAAAGAATGCGTGTGTGTGAGAGAGAGAATGAGTGTGTGCGTGAGAGAGAATGCGTGTGCGAGAGAGAGCGAGAATGCATGTGTGCGAGAGAGAAAATGCATGTATGCGAGAGAGAATGAGTGTGCATGAGAGAGAATGCGTGTATGTGAGAGAGAGAAGCGTGTGTGCGAGAGAGAGAATGCGCGTGTGCAAGAGAGAGAATGCGTGTGTGCGAGAGAGAGAATGCATGTATGAGAGAGAATGAGTGTGCATGAGAGAGAATGCATGTGCGAGAAAGAATGTGTGTGCGAGAGAAAGAATATGTGTGTGAGAGAGAGAGAATGAGTGTGTGCGAGAGAGAAAATGCATGTATGCGAGAGAGAGAATGAGTGTGCATGAGAGAGAATGCGCGTATGTGAGAGAGAGAATGCGTGTGTGCAAGAGAGAGAATGTATGTATGAGAGAGAACGAGTTTACAAGAGAGAGAATGCATGTGTGAGAGAGAGAGAATGTGTGTATGACAGAGAACGAGTTTGCAAGAGAGAGAATGCATGTGTGAAAAAGAATGCGTGTGTGAGAGAGAGCGAGAATGCATGTGTGAGAGATGGAGAATGAGTGTGAGAGAGAATGCGTCTGTGAGAGAGAGAGAGAATGCACGCGTGAGAGAGAGAATGAGTGTGGGAGAGAAAGAGAGCGAAAGCGTGAGTGAGAGAGAGAATGACTGTGTGAGAAAGAATGAGTGTGCAAGAGAGAGAATGGGTGCGTGAGAGAGAGAATGAGTGTTTGAGAGAGAATGCGTGTGTGAGAGAGAGAATAAGTGTGTGAGAAAGAATGCGTGCGTGAGAGAGAGAATGAGTGTTTGAGAGACAGTGAGTGTGCGAGAGAGAGAATGTGCGTGTGTGTGAGAGAGAGAGAGAATTCGTGTGTGTGTGAGAGAGAGAATGCCTGTGTGCAAGTGCGTGCATGAGATAGTGTGCGCGCATGAGAGAGAGAAAATGTGCACATGTGAGTGAGAAAGAGAGTGAGCGTGTGTGAGATATGATGTGCTCATGCATGAGAGTGTGTATGAGTGTGAGAAAGAAAGAGTGAAAGTGAGAGAGGAGGTGTGTGAGTGTATGTGAATGAGTAAGTGCATGCGAGTGTGTGTGCATGTGAGAGAGAGTGTGTGTACAAGTGAACGAGAGTGAGAGCGCACGTGAGAGAGAGGGCATGTGTGAGCTACTTTGCAAGTGTGTGTGAGAGAGACACAGTTTTGGAGAGAGAAAGTGAGTGTGTGAAAGTGAGCATATATGAGATGGTGAATGTGAGTGTGTGGGGGTGCGTGTGTCAGAAAGTGTATATGAGATTGTGTGTGTAAGAGTGTGTGTAAATGAGAGAGTATGTGGAAGTGAGTGTGTGAGAGAGTGCAGAGAGAGAATGAGTGAGTGAAAGTGTGTGTATGTCAGAGAGACAGAGAGAGCGTGAATGTTTGTGTGTGAGTGCGAGAGAGAGATGGTGATGGTGCGTGTGAAAATGTTTGAGTGTGCATTTGTGAGTGACTGCGTGTGTGTGTGTGTGCATGTCGGTGTGGATGTCTGCAAGTGTGTGAAAGGGCATGTGTGCGAGGGACTGAATGTGGTGTGTGAGGGTGTGTGTGTACACGTGTGAGAGATGTGAGTAAATGAGAGTGAGGGACAGTGTATAGTTTGTGGATCATTACTGGGACAAGGACAGAAACACGTGGTTTATACACAGTTACATTATGGAGCGACAGCACTGACACGGAAACTGGGCACTCCGATGGAAACACACACACAGTCTCACTCTCTCACACACCCACACAGAGGCTTGGTCTCATTCTCTCTCTCTCTCTCTCTCTCTCTCTCTCTCTCTCTCTCTCTCTCTCTCTCTCCACACACACACACACACACACACACACACACACACACACATCCACACACACAGAGGCTTGGTCTCACTCTCTCTCTCTCTCTCACTCACACACACACACACACACACACACACACACACACACAGAGGCTTGGTCTGTTCGCGTGTGTCTGTGTGTGTGCATGTCGGGGTGTGTGTGTCTCTGTGTGTGTGTGTTGGTGTGTGCCTGTGTCTGTGTGCGTGTCGGTGTATGTCTGTGTGTGTGTGTGTGTGTGTCTGTGTCTGTCTCTGTGTGTGCACGAGTCGGTGTGTGTCTGTGTGTGTGCGTGTCGGTGTGTGTCTGTCTCTGTGTGTGTGTATCTGTGTGAGTGTGTGTCTGTCTCTGTGTGTGTGCGTGTCGGTGTGTGCCTGTGTCTGTGTGCGTGTCGGTGTGTGTCTGTGTGTGTGTCTGTGTCTATGTGTCTGTCTCTGTGTCTGTCTCTATGTGTGCGCGTGTCGGTGTGTGTCTGTCTCTTTGTGTGTGTCTGTGTGTGTGTCTGTGTCTGTCTCTGTGTGTGTCTCTGTGTGCGCGCGTGTCGGTGTGTGTCTGTCTGTGTGTGTGTGTCTGTGTCTGTCTCTGTGTGTGTCTCTGTGTTTGTCTCTGTGTGTGCGCGTGTCGGTGTGTGTCTGTCTGTGTGTGTGTTTGTGTGTGTGTCTCTGTGTCTTCTCTGTGTGTGCGCGTGTCGGTGTGTGTCTGTCTCTGTGTGTGTGTCTCTGTCTGTGTGTGTGTCTGTGTCTGTCTCTATGTGTGTCTGTGTGTGTGCCGGTGTGTGTGTCTGTGTGTCTGTGTGTGTCTCTGTGTGTGTCTCTGTGTCTGAGCGTGTCGGTGTGTGTGTCTCTGTGTGTGTGTCTGTGTGTGTGTGTCTGTGTGTGTCTCTGTGTCTGTCTCTGTGTGTGTGCGTGTCGGTGTGTGTCTGTCTCTGTGTGTGTGCGTGTCGGTGTGTGCCTGTGTCTGTGTGCGTGTCGGTGTGTGTCTGTGTGTGTGTCTGTGTCTATGTGTCTGTCTCTGTGTCTGTCTCTATGTGTGCGCGTGTCGGTGTGTGTCTGTCTCTTTGTGTGTGTCTGTGTGTGTGTCTGTGTCTGTCTCTGTGTGTGTCTCTGTGTGCGCGCGTGTCGGTGTGTGTCTGTCTGTGTGTGTGTCTGTGTCTGTCTCTGTGTGTGTCTCTGTGTCTGTCTCTGTTTGTGCGCGTGTCGGTGTGTGTCTGTCTGTGTGTGTGTTTGTGTGTGTGTCTCTGTGTCTTCTCTGTGTTTGCGCGTGTCGGTGTGTGTCTGTCTCTGTGTGTGTGTCTCTGTCTGTGTGTGTGTCTGTGTCTGTCTCTGTCTGTGTCTCTATGTGTGTCTGTGTGTGTGCCGGTGTGTGTGTCTGTGTGTCTGTGTGTGTCTCTGTGTGTGTCTCTGTGTCTGAGCGTGTCGGTGTGTGTGTCTCTGTGTGTGTGTCTGTGTGTGTGTGTCTGTGTGTGTCTCTGTGTCTGTCTCTGTGTGTGTGCGTGTCGGTGTGTGTCTGTCTCTGTGTGTGTGTGTCTCTGTGTGTGTGTGCCTCTGTGTGCATGTGTCTGTGTCTGTGTCTCTGTGTGTGTCTGTGTGTGTGCCGGTGTGTGTGCGTGTCGGTGTGTGTTTGTCTGTGTGTGTCGGGGTGTGTGTGTCTCTCCTCTCTCTTTCTCTCTGTCCCTGTGTGTCCCACTCTCTGTCACGCTCTCTGTCTGTCTTCTGCATGTGTATGTCTGTGTCTCTGTGAATGACGGGGTGTGTGTGTGTGTGTCTGCCTGTGTGTGTGTGTGTGTGTGCGTGTCGGTGTGTGTCGGTCTCTGTGTGTGTGCGTGTAGGTGTGTGTCTGTCTGTGTGTGTGTCTCTCTGTGTGTGTGCCTCTGTGTGCGTGTATCTGTGTGTGTGTCGGTGTGTGTCTGTGTGTGTGTCGGGGTGTGTGTGTCTCTGTGTGTATGGGGGCAGGGGAGCTGTGAGGGTGAAATGTGAGTGTTGAGGGGCAGGCACGTGATCTATGATTTAAATTCCCAAACTCTGCCAATATTTTTCAGAAAGGGAAAGGAAATAAAAGACTCAAAATCAATTAGAAATGGTTGGATGTAGAGCAGGGCAGGGAGAGACAGAAAGAGAGAGAGAGAGAGAGAGAGAGAGACAGAGACACAGAGAAGAGAGAGACACAGGGACAGAGAGAGAAGACAGACAGACAGACCGACAGAGAGAGAGAGACAGAGAGTGGGACACATAGGGACAGAGAGAAAGAGAGAGAGACACACACACACAGGAATAGAGAGACAGAGAGAGAGGGACAGAGACAGAGAGAAAGAGAGTGACAGAGAGACACACACACACACACACAGGGACAGAGACAGAGATTAATTCTAGGAATCACACATACAGCAGGAAAATCCCAAGAAAACCTCTGCAAATACCCATCCTCTCCATTCCCAGCCCTGTGTGTGTGTGTGTCTCAGGAAGCCTACCTACAGCCAGACTCTGAGACGCTAGTGTGGGAATAATCTTTAATATTTTCAAACCGCACTGACACAACTAATAAGGCTTCAGTAAAAAAAAGAGAGTTGTCGCAACTGTGAAAGATGACACTTTGTTGCCCTAGAATTAACATCTCAGTGGGCAGCAAGATCCCGCAAGTCTCCTGTCCTGGGAATTAACATGTCAATCAGACAGAGCCCTCCCCAGTGAGCAGACTGACAGACGATGCAACGTGTCAGAGAGGGCAGCACTGGGCTCCATTAACCCCTCACCCAGAATAAATGTGCGCAAGGAATTGGTCAGATTCATTCTCATACCCTGTCCTCTCTCTGTATGGAGAGTGATCAGCCCTCCATGTCTGGTTGTGACAGTGTGTGTGTGTGTGTGTGTGTGTGTGTGTGTGTGCGTGTGTGTGTGTGTGTGTGTGTGTGTGTGTGTGTTTAATAATGTTTCCAGCCTCTGGTTAATTGCTTTCTTATGATTTGTTTGTATTTTGATGTTGCTGTGAGGTTATGAAGTGCATTTGGGGACGGGAGAAGGGAGTGGTGGGATTGTGTTTAAACTGGGATCTTGCTGTGTAATTTTGCATCACACTGCTCCCCAACCAACTCATCTCTTCTCTCTTTTATCCTGAGGGACTTTTGTTGGGAAAGCAGGAAAGTGAAGATCCAAAATGCCTGGGGGCCAAGAAAGCCTTGGACAAGAAAAACCTCCAGAGGGTGGGGAGCACAGGCCTGAGGCCTGTTGGCCAGGCTGCAGCCCGTGGGGCCCAGGTGAGTGGGGGTCTGTTTCTTTCCCCGAGGTTTCATCTCCTCTAGGGATGGGCTGGGGGGTGGGAGCCTGGTTTGCCGGGACCTCTGGTTCACTGGGACCTGCCAGATCATGGGTTTGAAGCCTGGGGTTAAAGTCACCTGGGTATCGGTGACACAAACAGGGGAAACCCCCAGGATCTGGGAGACGGGACTCCCTCGGGAGGGAACTCTAACCCAAAATATCTGACCCTCTGGAAAGAATTGTCACACTGTCAGAGGAAAGTTGGTCATAGAGAGGGCAGGGTGATCGAATTGGACACAGAGAGAAAGAGAGTGAGAGAAAGAAATGGAAAATGGTGAGAGCAAGAGAAACAGGAGAGAGGGGGGGGCAGGGTGAGATTGTGAAATAGCTGCAATATTTGATTCTGGGGTGACAGGAAATAATAAAAATGATCAGATTATCAACTTCTGCACCACTGTCACTTGTGGGATCTTGCTGTGCGTCAATTGCCCTAATGCCATCGTTGCAGGCAGTGAGTGGTTTTAATCAGCTAACCCGTCATTTCAAGAACTTTTCAACATGAAAACTCAACTTGTGTTTGTGTTTGGATATTCCTGAGAAATTGTCTGTCTCACTGAGAGGGGAAAAGCCGGGATCTCGCTGTGCTATCTCCCTGTGAAAGATTTTCCTGCTCAGCCTTCCCATTAATGCTGCCTCTTTCCTCCCAAAGGGATCTTCCTGGCCACTTGAGGATTTGAAAAGTGTGTGTTTGGGAGCAGGAAACCTTCAAACAAGAGCTTCCTCCAGAGGGGGGAACGCAGTCCTGAGGCCTGTTTGACAGGCTGCAGCCTGTTGGGCCCAGGTGAGTTTTGTCTGTGTATTACCCCGAGGTTTAATCTCCTCTCTCTGGGGAGGGGGGGCGGGCAGGATGGCTTTTCCCAGGACCTCTGCTCAACCGGGTCTTGTCAGATTGCGGCCTTATCGTTTTTGAACAGGTTTGAAACCTGGGGCTAAGGTAACTGGGACCTTGAGATTTGACACAAATATGTCAACCCTTAACCAGCCACACCCATGATGTGTGTGGGGTTAGATTGCTGCTTGTGGGATCTCACTGTGTGTACCTGGTTATTAATGTTTGTAGCCTCAGGCCAACCGCTCTGCGGGGATGTCTGTGTATTTCAATGTCGTTGTGATGGCCAGCAATTCATTCATCCACTCTGCAATAATTAAACTGAACCAGGGTCACGTGGGAGATTGGGGAAGGCAGAGAGCTGTGGGATCTTGCTGTGCTTTTGCTGCCACTGTCGTATTTTATTTCAAATTGATTTCTTTTTATTTCGCTGTGTGTTTCCCCACCCCCTGCTCCCCCTAACCCTGGGGGTGAGGAGGAGATTGGATCCAGGAGCTGAAGCTTGGGACGACGCAGAGACAGAGATAATTAAATCACTTCTGCTGCAAGGAATCATCAGACCCAGAGAATAACCAGAAACTGTCCTGTCTCCTTCACAGACACACTGACACACAGACACACAGACGGAGTCCAGACTGTCTGGGATTTTTACCACAAGGGGGTGTGTTCGGGTCAGGACTGGGGGAGACAAAGGGTGCGAGGGGGGGAGATAGAGGAAGAGCTGCTGCACAGTCTGATCCCACATATCTCACTGCCTCCCCCTCTCTCACTCCAATGGGGGTGTGAAGGGGGTCAGACAGACAGAGAGAAGTGAAAGAGCGCTGACTGTCCTGTCGGAAGGTTCATTGATTTAAAATGAATGGAGGCCTGGGGTTAAAGGAACCGGGGCCTTGGGATTGTGACACAAACTGGTTACACCCCCAGGGTCTGGGAGGAAGGACTCCCGGAGGAGGGAATGAAAACCTTATCATGAGAAACTCTCTCCAAAGCCCCATTCTAATGTCAGAGTCATGTGCATAGGCCAGGGGGATAAAATGTGAGAAATCTGACAGACAGAGAGAAAGACCTTCAAGATGGAGACAGCGAGAGGGGGAATACAGGGGAAGAGATTTCAGAGATAGGGGGAGAGAGGGGAGGAACAGAGATATCTCTGAAATGGAGAGAGTAAGAGGGGGAACAGAGAAGAAAGGGGGAAATGTTTGGAATTTGTTCAACAGGAGGATTGCTCCCTCTTGTCCAGGAGACCGAATCAAACCCTTAACCAGCATCAGGGACACACACGATCTGTCTGTGGTTACACTGCTACTCGTGGGATCTTGCTGTGTGTTTCAAGCAAGCATCTGGTTACAAGCTCAACGGTGATCTTTATATTTCGATGATGGAGATGCCAGTGTTGGACTGGGACAAAAGCAAGTGTTGTGTGACGTTGAACGTTATATATCTATATATATATATATAGAGAGAGAGAGAGAGAGAGAGAGAGAGAGACAGAGGGGAGGAGGGGCTTATGTGTTTTGGGGGGCATTTATGTGAGGGTCCTGCTGTATTTGGTTGGAGAAAGAACACTGCATTAAAAGAGATGTTTTTTAATAATGCGTGGGGGGGGGGGGTGTGAAATGCGTGGGAGCCAGCTTCTCCAACACAAAGAAACACAACAACATCAGTCACTCTGCTGTTTGGCACGCTTTAATCAATATTTTTATTGTTTACAAATGGAAGTGATGGATACAGTCAGTGGGATGGTGCCTTTTCTCACTGGCCCCTGAGTTGTGAGAAACATTGAAATGTTTCCCTGTTACCCCCCTGTGGGATAAGGATGGACAAACCAGCGCTACCCTCAGTCTGTTACCATAGCGACAGGCTGCTCCATCACTGAAACCCTGAACTGAAATGAGAAAATCCCGGATGGATTGATTAATGAGGGAATTTGATGGATAGATGGATTTGGGTGAAAGCATATTTCATTACATTCTTCAGCTGCTGCCTGAACTTAGTCTGGGTCACGACATAAATCGCGGTGTTTGTGCAGCAACTGAGGAGCTGCAGCATGAAGCCCAATTCCAGCACAAAGTCATCGAGATACACAGACCGATACCCAATCAACCACATCCGTCTCCATATAGAATACAGCATTAACATTGACCATAACAGGATGAAATTGGCCGAGATCACAAACAATAAAATGATGGATCTTTTTTGGTTTCTCATTTCAGTGTCAGACTGCGCGTCCCCATTGGTGTGAGCGCGGTGAGAGAGCAAATGAAAACAATGTACCCGTTTTATGATTTGATAAGATGCTTATATGCATCTGAGTAATTTTTTAAAATGGGTTGATATCTTCATAATATTTGTGTTAATACCAATGCATCTCATTAAAAAAAATTATCTAGCTTTAGTCTTCTTAACAAGAGAAAATATGTATCCAGCTGAAAGACTTCTCTGAAAATCGTGATTCAGTAAGATTTCTCATCTAAGATCTAAACAGATAATCCCCGATAACAAAAGGCCTTCATTTCAGGAATGAATAAAGGGAAGCATCTTTGAACACCTTTGAAAGGAATTGAATCTTTTTTTTGTTCTCTCCCCACTCTCTTCCCTCCTCTCTCTCCCCCTCTCTCCCCTCTCTCCCCTCTCTCTCCCCTCCTCTCTCTCCCCTCCTCTCTCCTCTCCTCTGTCTATCCTCCTCTCTCTCTCCCACTCTCCCCCCTCTGTCTCCCCTTCTCTCTCTCCCCTCGCTCTCCCCTCCTCTCTCTTCCCTCCTCTCTCCCCCTCTCTCCACCGTCTTTCTCCCCCTCTCTCCCCTGTCTCTCTCTGTCCCCCCTCTCTCTCTGTGCCCCACTCTCACTGTCCCCTAACTCTGTCCCCCTCGCACTGTCCCCGCTCTCTCTGTCCCTCCTGTCTCTCTGTCACCACTCTCTCTGTCCCCCTCCTCTCTGTCCCCTCCTCTCTGTCCCCCTCCTCTCTGTCTCCCTCCTCTCTGCCCCCCTCTCTCTGAACCCTCCTCTCCCTCTGTCCCAATCTCTCTATCCACCCCTCTCTCTGTCCCCCTCTCTCTGCCCTCTCTCTCTGTCCCCCCAATAACTGTCCCCCTCTCTGTCCACCCTCTCTCTTTCCCCTCTTTTTACCCCCCTCCCTCTCCCCATCTCTCCCCTCCCTCTCCCCCCTCTCTCTCTGTCCCCTCTCTCTCTGACCTCCCCTCTCTCTGTCACCCAATCTCTATCTCCCCTCTCTCCCTACAACGCTCTGTCCCCCTCTCTCAATGCCCCCTCTCTCTCCGTTGCCCTTGCTCTGTCTCCCTCTCTCTGTCCTCCTCCTGTTTGTCACTCACTCTCTGTCCTCCCTCTCTATGTCTTCCCTCTCTCTCCGTGGCCCTCTCTCTGTCCCCTTTCTCTGTCCCCCCTCTCTCTGTCCCCCCTCTCTCTCCATTCCCCTCTCTCTGTCCCCCTTTCTCTGTCCCCGTCGTCTCTGTCCCCCCTCTCTCTCAACCCTCCTCTCTCTCTGTCCCAATCTCTCTATCCACCCCTCTCTGTTTCCACCTCTCTCTCTCCTCTCTCTGTCCCCCCATCACTGTCCCCCTCTCTGTCCACCCTCTCTCTTCCCCCTCTTTTTACCCCCTCCCTCTCCCCATCTCTCCCCTCCCTCTCTCCCCCTCTCTCTCTGTCCCCTCTCTCTCTGACCGCCCGTCTCTCTGTCACCCAATCTCTCTCTCCCCTCTCTCTGTCCCTCCATCTCTCTGAACCCCTCTCTCAATGCCCCCTCTCTCTCAGTTGCCCTTGCTCTGTCCCCCTCTCTCTGTCCTCCTCCTCTATGTCACTCACTCTCTGTCCTCCCTCTCTCTGTCTTCCCTCTCTCTCCGTGGCTCTCTCTCTGTCCCCTCTCTCTCTCCCCCCTCTCTCTGTCCCCCCTCTCTCTCTGTTCCCCTCTCTCTGTCCCCCTCTCTCTGCCCCCCCTCTACATTCTCCTCTCTCTTTCCCCCTCTCTTTGTCACACCCTCACTCCGTTCCCTGCTCTCTGCCCCCTCTCTCGCCATTCCCCACTCTCTGTCCCCCCTCTCTCACCGTTCCCCTCTTTCTGTCCCTTCTCTCTCTGTCCTCCTCCTCTATGTCACTCACTCTCTGTCCTCCCTCTCTCTGTCTTCCCTCTCTCTCCGTGGCTCTCTCTCTGTCCCCTCTCTCTCTCCCCCCTCTCTCTGTCCCCCCTCTCTCTCTGTTCCCCTCTCTCTGTCCCCCCTCTCTCTGTCCCCCCTCTACATTCTCCTCTCTCTTTCCCCCTCTCTTTGTCACACCCTCACTCCGTTCCCTGCTCTCTGCCCCCTCTCTCGCCATTCCCCACTCTCTGTCCCACCCTCTCTCAGCGTTCCCCTCTTTCTGTCCCTTCTCTCTCTGTCCGCCTCTCTCTGCCGCCCTCTCTCTGTCCCCCCTCTCTCACCGTTCCTCTCTCTCTGTCCCCCCTCTCTCTGTCCCACCTCTCTCCGTTCCCCTCTATCTGTCCCCTCTCTCTGTCAACCCCTCTCCGTCCCCCGCGTCACACCTCTCTCTCTATTCCCCCTCTCTGTCCCCGCTCTCTCTGACCCCTCTCTCTTTCCCCTCTCTCTCTGTCCATCCCTGTCGCCCCCGTCCCCCTCTCTCTTCGTTCTCCTCTCTCTGTCCCCCTCTCTCTGTCCCCTCTCTCTGTCTCTCTGTGCCCCTTCTTCATCTGTCCCCATCTCTCTCTGTCCCCCCTCTCTTACTCCCCTCTTTCCGTCCCTCCCATCTCTGTCCCCCTCTCTCTGTCCCCATTCTCTCTGTCCAACCGTCTCTCTGTTCCACTCTCTCTGTCCCACTCTCTCTGTCCCCCCACACACTGTCTCCCTCTCTCTGTCCAGCCTCTCTCTCTTCCCCCTCTCTTTACCCCCTCTCTCCCCATCTCTCCCTTACCTCGCTCCCCCCACTCTCTTGACCCCCTCTCTCTCTCTGTCCCCTCCCTCTCTGCTCCCCCTCTCTCTCTGTCCCATCCTCTCTCTGTCCCCACTCTGTCTGTTTGTCCCCTCTGTTCCCCTCTCTCTTTTCTCATCTTTCTTTCCCCCGGTCTCTTAGCTCCCCTCTTTCTTTCCCCCCTCTCTCTGTCCCCTCTCTCTGTACCCCCCGCTGTCACCCTCCTCTCTGTCCCCACTGTCTCTCTGTCACCCTCTGACTCTGTGCCTCCCTCTCCCTCTGTCCCATTTCTCTGTCCACCCCTCTCTCTCTGTACCCCCTCTCTGTCCTCCTCTATCTGTCCCCCCACTCTCTACACCCTTCTCTCTGTCCCCCCTCTCTCTTCCCCTATCTCTACCCCCCTCTCTATCCCCTATCACTCCATCCTCTCTCTCCCCCCACTCTCTTGTCCCCCTCTCTCTCTGTCCCCCCTATCTCTCTGACCCCATCACTCTCTGTCCCCTGCTCTCTCCGTCCTCTCTCTCTCTGTCCCCCTCTCTCTCTGTCCCCCTTACTCTCTGTCCTCCGCTCTCTCTGTCCTCTCTCTCTCTGTCCCCCCCTCTCTCTGTCCCCCTTACTCTCTGTCCTCCGCTCTCTCTGTCCTCTCTCTCTCTGTCCCCCCCTCTCTCTGTCCCCCTCTCTCTCTGTACGCCCTCTCTCCCTGTCCCCCCCTCTATGTCCCATCCTCTCTCTGTACCCACTCTCTCTGTTCGACCCCTCTGTCCCCACTCTCTCTTTCCTCCTCATTCTTTTCTCCGCTCTCTCTGCCCCTCTCTTTCTGTCCTCCCTTTCTCTTTGCCCCATCTCTCTGACCCCCTCTCTCAATGTCCCCCTCTCTCTGTCCCCACTCTCTCTCTGTACCCCCCGCTCTGTCACCCTCCTCTCTGTCCCCACTCTCTCTGTCACCCTCTCACTCTGTCCCTCCCTCTCCCTCTGTCCCCATCTCTCTGTCCACCCCTCTCTCTCTGTACCCCTCTCTCTGTTGCCCTCTCTCTGTCCCCAACTCTCTGCACCCCTCTCTCTGTCCCCCTCTCTCTCTTCCCCTCTCTCTACCTCCCTCTCTCCCCTATCTCTCCACCCTCTCTCTCCCCCCACTCTCTTGTCCCCCACTCTCTTGTCCCCTATCTCTCTGTCCCCCTTTCTCTTTGACCTCTCTCTCTCTCTCTGACCATCCCCTCTCTGTCCCCCTTCTCTCTGTCTGCCCTCTCTCTGTCCCCTCTTTCTTTGCCCTTCCCTCTCTCGGTCCCCCTCTCTCTCTCTCCGTCCCCCCTCTCTCTTCCCCCTCTGACCCCCTCTCTCTCACCCTTCTGCCTCTGTTCCCTCCTCTCTCTGTCCCCATATCTCTGTCCCCCTCTCTCTGTTCCCCTCTCGCTGTCACCACTCTCTCTGTCCCCAACTCTCTTTGTCCCCCCTCTCTCTCTGTCCCCCCTCTGTCTGTCCCCCTCTCTGTACCCCTCTCTCTGTATATCTCTATCTGCCACCTCTGCTGCCTTCACGCTGTGGCCCCGCTCTCACTGTCACCCCACCTCTCTCTCATTCTCCCGCTCTCTGTCCCGCTCTCTCGCTTCCCACTCTCTCTGCCCCTCCTTCTCTCTGTCCCCCCAATCTCAGTCCGCCCCCTCTGTCCCCTTCTCTCATTCCCCCTCTCTCTGTCCTCCCTCTCCATCCCCCTGTCTACCCCTCTACTGAGCCCCCGTCTCTCTGTCTCCCCTCTCTTACTGTCCCCACTCTCTCTGCCCCCTCAATCTGTCCCCCTTGTCCCTGCACCCCCTCTGTTCCCCCTCTCTCGGTCCACCCTCTCTCTGCACCACCTCTCTCTGTCCTCCCTCTCTCTCTGTCCTCTCGCTCTGTCTCCCTCTTTCTCTATGGCCCCCTCTCTCTGCCCCCCCTCCCTCTGTCCCCCTCGCTCAGTCCCCCTCTCTGTCCCCCCCTTCTCGGTCCCAGCCCTCTCTCTGTTCCCCCCTCTCTGTCCTTCTATCGGTTCCCCTCTCTCTCAGTCCCCCTCTCTCTCTGTACCCCCCTCTGTTCCCTCCTTCCTCTGTCCCCCTCTCTCTCTGACCCCCCTCTCTCCGTCCCCCCTCTCTGCCCCCCCCCACTCTCTGTCCACCCTCTCTGTACCCATCTCTCTCCCCTCTCTCTGTTCCCCCCGCCCCCCCCGTCACCTCCTTCTCGGTCCCAGCCCTCTCTCGGTCCCGCTCTCTCTCTGTCCCCCTTCTCTCTGTCCCCTCTCTCTGCCCCCCCCCCCCCCCCGCTCCCCCCTTCTCTGTCCCTGCCCTCTCTCTTTCCCTCCCGCTCTCTGTCCCCCTCTCTCGGTCCCCCTCTCTCTGTGTCCCCGTTCTCTCTGTCCCCCGGCTCTCTGTCCTCCCCCTCTGTACCTGTCTCTCTTTACCCCTCTCTCTGCCCCCCCATCTGCCCCCCTCTCTCTATCCCCCCGTCTCTCTGTCCCCTTCATTCTCTGTCCCCCTTCTCCCTGTCCTCACTCTCTCTGTTCCCCCCTCTTTCTGCCCCCATCTCTGTCCCCCATCTCCGTCCCGCCCCTCTCTGTCCCCCTCTCTCTGTCCCCCTCTCTCTGACACCCCTCTCTCTCCATCCCCCTCTCTCTGTCCGCCCTCTCTGTACCCCCCGCTCTGTCACTCTTCTCTCTGTCCCCACTCTCTCTGTCACCTTCTGACTCTGTCCCTCCCTATCCCTCTGTCCCCCTCTGTATCTTCGCCCTCTCTTACCCCCCTCTCTCTCCCCTATCACTCCACCCTCTCTTTCCCCCACTCTCTTGTCCCCCCTCTCTCTGTCCCCACTCTCTCTCTGTCCCCCTCTCTCTGTCTGCACTCTCTGTCTGTCACCCCTCTCTCTTCCCCTCTGCCCACCTCTCTCTGACCCCCTCTCCCTCTGTTCCTTCCTCTCTCTGTCCCCTTCTCTCTGACGCCACGTCCCCCCGCTCTCTGTTCCCCTCTCTCCGTCCCCACTCTCTCCGTCCCCCCTCTCTCTGTCCACCCCCCGTCTGTCACCCCTCTGTTCCCCTCTCTCTGTACATCTCTCTCTGCCACCTCTGCTGCTCTTACTTTGTGACCCCCACTCTCTCTGTCACCCCACCTCTCTCTGTCTCTCCCGCTCTCTGTCCCCCTCGCTCTGCCCCTACTTCTCTCTGTTCCCCCTGCTCTCAGTCCGCCTCCTCTGTCCCCTTCTCTCTTTCCCTCTCTCTCTGTCACCCCTCTCTCCATTCCCCTGTCCCCCCTCGACTGGGGCCCCTTCTCTCTGTCTCCCCTCTCTTACTGTCCCCACTCTCTCTGCCCCCTCTCTCAGTCCCCCTTCTCCCTGTACCCCCCCTCTGTTCCCCCTCTCTCTGTCCCCTCTCTCTCTGTACCACCTCTCTCTGTTCTCCCTTTCTCTCTGTCCTCTCTCTCCGTCCCCCACCCCCTCTCTGTCCCCCTCTCTCAGTCTCCCTCTCTGTCACCCCCTTCTCGGTCCCAGCACTCTCTGTGTCCCCCCATCTCTGTCCATCTCTCGGTCCCCCTCTCTCTCAGTCCCCCTCGCTCTCTGACCCCCCTTCTCTGTCACCCCCCGTACCCCTCTCTCTGTCCCCTCTCTCTGCCCCCCCCGCTCCCCCCTTCTCTGTCCCTGCCCTCTCTCTTTCCCTCTCGCTCTCTGTCCCCCTCTCTCGGTCCCCCTCTCTCTCTGTCCCCCTCTCTCGGTCCCCCTCTCTCTCTGTCCCCGTTCTCTCTGTCACCCCGCTCTCTGTCCTCCCCCTCTGTCCCTGTCTCTCTTTACCCCTCTCTCTGACCCCCCATCTGTCCCCCCTCTGTCTATCCCCCCGTCTCTCTGTTCCCCCCTCTTTCTGCCCCCATCTCTGTCCCCCATCTCCGTCCCGCCTCTCTCTGTCCCCCTCTCTCTGTCCCCCCTCTCTCTGAAACCCCTCTCTGCACCACCCCTGTCCCGCCTTCTCGTTCCAAGCCCTCTCTATGTACCCCCTCTCTCTGTCCCCCGTCTCTCTGTCCCCCCCTCTCTCTGTCCCTCTCTCTGTCCCACACTCTATCTGTCCCCCCCTCTCTGTGCCCCCCTCACTCCGTCCTCTCTCTGTGACCTCTGTCATTGTCCCCCCGTCCCCTCCTCTGTCCCCCACTCTCTCCATCCCCCACTCTGTGTCCCACTCTCTCTGTCCCCACTCTCTCCCTCCCCTACTCTCTGTCCCCCTCTCTCTGTTCCCCATTCTCTGTCCCCTCTCCCTGTCTCCCTCTCTCTATCCCCCGCTCTCTGTCCCCCTCTCTGTCCCCCTCTCTCTGTTGCCCTCTCCCTATCCCCCTCTCTCTCTGTCTCCCACTTTCTGGACCCCTCTCTCTGTACCCCTCTCTCTGTCCTCATCTCACTGTCCCCCTCTCTGTCCCCACGCTCTCTCTGTCCCCAATCTCTCTGTGTCCCCCTCTCACTCCCTCTTCTCTCTGTCACCTCCCTCTCTGTCCCCCCTGTACCCATGTCCACCACTCACTTTCCTCCCCACTCTCTGTCCTTCTCTCTCTGTCCCATACTCTCTGACCCCTCTGTCATTATGTCCTCCCCTATTTCTCTCTCTCTCTCTCTCTCCATCACCTTATCTCTCCCTTGCCTCTCTCTCTCTGTCTCTCCCTTCTCCTCTTCTCTATTTGTTCATCTCTCTCACTTTCGATCCCCCTACCTCGGTCTCTCTTTCTCCCCACCTCCCTCTGTTTCTCTCTGACTAAATCTCTCTCCCTCCTGCCCCTCCCTCCCTCTCTGACACACTCTGTCTCCCTGACGCGTCCCTCTCCCTCTGATCCAGAGACTGGGGAGGGGTGTAGTGGTTGGTGCTGTGGCTGCATGTGGTTGGAGGGGTGGTTATGAGATGATAGAGAGATGTAGGAAGTGGGAGGAGGGGGAAAATGGGGTAGAGACGGAATTGCAGAAGGGAGACAGATGGCAGGAGAGAGACAGTGCAGGGGAGGGGTAGGGAAAGAGTGGAGGCAGGTGGAGAGAGAGGGGAAGAGGAAATGGGGAGGCCAGGTTGGAGTGGGGGGGACAGAGAGAGTTAACCCCAGCTCCTGAGCTCAGGGCCCAGTGCCCTCCCCTTCCCTGAGGACCAGGACTTGGGGCTGCGTCTGTCTCTCTCCAGCTCAGCTTCTCCAACACAAAGACATACAACAACATCGGTCACTCTGCTGCTCGGCGAGCTTTAATCAACATTTTTATTGTTTACAAATGGAAGTGATGGATACAGTCAGTGGGATGTTACCTTTTCTCACTGGCCCCTGAGTTGTGAGAAACATTGAAATATTTCCCTGTAACCCCCCTGTGGATAAGGATGGAGTAACCAGCGCTACCCTCAGTCTGTTACCATAGCGACAGGCTGTTCCATTGCTGAAACACTGAACTGAAATGAGAAAATCCCGGATGGATTGATTAATGAGGGAATTTGATGGATAGATGGATTTGGGTGAAGGGATATTTCAGCACATTCTTCAGCTGCTGCCTGAACTTAGTCTGGGTCACGGAATAAATCACGGTGTTTGTACAGCAACTGAGGAGCTGCAGCATGAAGCCCAATTCCCCCACAACGCCATGGAGATACATAGACTTATATCCAATCAACCACATCCGGTACCATATAGAATACAGCATGAACGTTGACCATAACAGGATGAAATTGGCCGAGATCACAAACAGTAAAATGATGGATTTTTTTCGGTTTCTCATTTCAGTGTCAGACTGAGCGTCCCCATTGGTGTGAGCGCGGAGTCTCCTGCGGGCTCTGCTGGTCACTAAAATGTGTCTGATGGTGAGAACATTGAGCAGCAGAATCAGGAGAAATGGGACACACGGGGTTAGAATGTGGTGGAGGAACTCGATTGTGACCCAGACACTGGAGACTCGAACAGCGTCTGTTACAGCACAAAACCAGGGATGGTTCCCCACCCAATACTGAGCCTTGAGCATAAAATACCAGAAAATGTTCTTTAAAAAGCTCAGCACAGTCACTGCTCCCAGAACCACAGCCGCCGTTTTCTCACTGCAATATTTACTTTTCAGCTTCTGGTAACAAATGGCCACAAACCGATCAAAGGTGAAAGTGACGGTGAACCAGACAGAGGAGTCAGTGGCTGCATAAAGCAGGACGGCGTGGATATTACACACGGGGACGGAGACCTTCAGGAAATAAAAGTGTTCCCCATAAATAATGGGAATGTGTCTCATGATCAGGTCGAGGATAATGACCAGGAGATCCGCCGCTGCCATGGCCCCCAGGTAACGTCTGACACATGGAGACAATCCACAATCTTTATAAAGCAGAACGTAGATGGTCACTACGTTAACTGTGAGGAAGGAAAACAAACCCATTATCCATCAGTCTGGAGACAAAGGGACCCGTTTGATTGGGGACCCAGTGAGATTTTCAAATGTGTCCCTGTATTCAGGGATTTATTAAAATAATTGGAGCTGGAATAACAAATGGGAAGGTCGGAATTACTGACAAAAATGTGACATAAACCACAAGAAACCCTCCCTCCCCAGACACACAGAGACACTTCCATAAGGACCGATGGTTTCTAGAACATTCCCACCCACTCGCTCACTCAAGATCAGACACAGGTCACTCCTTCCCAGTTCCTAATACTGAAGGTGGAAACGTTGCTGTCCTGAAGGATTCTCTCCCAGTTTCCTAAAGACATACGGAGTTTGGAAATTTCTGTATTTTGGTCTAAATTGTGGTCGATCCTGTGTCGTGGAGAATAGTAACGCAGGGAAAACGTATTCACCCCTTTAACTGTCTGAGGGGCCTTCGGAACAGTGTCTCCTTCTCCCTGGAACGGGGTCTCTTCCCTCGGGATCTTATCATTTGTTCAATTCACTGTCGTCTGGCCGTTCACAAACAATGTCAGCGACAGAACGTTCCTGGGAATGTCGGTTATAGAATGTTGGGGACAGAACGTTCCGGGGAATGTCAGTTATAGAAGGTCAGGGACAGAACGTTCCAGAGAATGGCAGTTATAGAATGTCAGGTACAGAACGTTCCGGAGAATGGCAGTTATGGAATGTCAGCCACAGAACGTTCCGGGGAACTCCTTGACCTGTCCATTACCTTCCCCCATCCTCTCTGACCTATCAACTCTCCCCCATCTCCGTCTCCCGATCACATTCACAGCTCCCTTACCCCAGCCCCAGCCCCCAGCCCCAGCCCCCAGCCCCCAGGCCCCAGCCCTAGCCCCAGCCCCAGCCACAGCCTCCTCCCATTTATCTCTCAGCTCCCCGGCCCACAAGCCTCATTCCTGATGAAGGGATTATGCCTAAAACGTTCATTGCCCTGCTCCATGGATGCCGCCTGACCTGCTGTGCTTTTCCAGCACCACACTCCCAGTCAGGGAACAGTCCGACGCCGTCATACTCACAAACTCAGGTCTGATGGGTAATTTAGATTAAATTAGATTACCTACAGTGTGTAAACAGGCCCTTCAGCCCAACAAGTCCACACCGACCCGCCGAAGCGCAACCCACCCAGACACATTCCCCTACATTTACCCCTTCACTGAACACTACGGACAATTTCCCATAGCCAATTCACCTAACCTGCATATCTTTGGACTGTGGGAGGAAACCGGAGCACCTAGACGAAACCCACGCAGATACGGGGAGAATGTGCAAACTCCACACGGTCAGTCGCCCAAGGCTGGAATTGAACCTGGGTCTCTGGTGCTTTGAAGCAACAGTGCGAACCACCATGCCACCGTGCTCACCCATAATGTTTCATGAAGCCCCATCTCCATCCCTGGGTATATCCTGAGCCACCGGCAGGACAGACCCACCAGTAGTGGGGACACCCTGGGATACAGTCAGGGAAGGAGTTACACTGCAATCCCCAACATTGATTCCAGAACCCAGGAAATCTCATGGTAACAGATCATGGTAAAGGAAGTCGCCAGATGATAGTTTTCTCCTGCCCCCCACCCCTCCTCTTGGAAACAAATCAGAGGAAGCAATGAGGGTGATAAGGACTCAGACCACCCTCGGGGTGTGGGAATTCAATGTCCATCACTAAGAGTGTCCCCACAGGCCCACCGCTGCCTGAGCAGGGACAGGCTTCAATACACAACAGCCAGACTGGGGGAAACATTCTCACCAAACTCCTTGTCCCAGATGGATCTGTCCCTGACAGTATCTGTAGGAACAGCCAGCTCACAGTCCTGGTGGAGGCACAGTCTCAGCCTCATACTCGACACACTCATGATTAGTGTGTTGCTTGAAAAGCACAGCAGGTCAGGCAGCTTCCCAGGAGCAGGAAAATCTCCGTTTCGGGCAACAGAACTTCATCACGAAGGAGACTGCGAGCCTCCGGGATGGAGAGATAAATCATATTAAGCGTACGGCTCACTGTGTTATGTGGCACTCCCTCCTGTGAAGTAGGACATACTTCTAAATGGCTGAGCACATGGAAACTGGCCATCCATGAGGCACTGTGGGCGAGTAACAGCAGCAGCATCAATGGCCTTCCCTCCATCATGAAGTCAGAAGTGGCCTATTATGAAACTGACGGTTTCAAAATATTCAGCAACATTCACAACTGCACCGATACTGAAGCAGGCAATTCACCCCATCAAGAGTTTTAAACAGGAACAGAATGAGAACAGTCAGCCATTGGAGGCTGTTACTCAGCGATTGGAAAATAATTTTTGATCTCTCATACCTGTTACACAGGAAATGAAAGGGAACATTAATCATTTCAAAGCTGATACACGGGAATACGGGGAGCTGTGCAGACCACAGCAGCGCATTGATCTATAAAAACAGACTGGATATCTGTCCAGGACAGGGAGCTGTGCAGACCATAGCAGTGCATTGATCTATAACCCCGGACGAGATGTCTGTCCAGGATGGGGAGCTGTGCAGACCACAGCAGTGCATCGGTCTATAAACCCAGACTAGATATTTGTCCAGCACGGGGAGCTGTGTAGACCACAGCAGAGCATTGATCGATAAACCCGGACTAGATATCTGTCCAGGGCGGGGAGCTATGGAGACTACAGCAGTGCATTGATTTATAAACCCAGACGAGATATCTGTCCAGGATGGGGAGCTGTGCAGACCACAGCAGTGCATTGATCGATAAACCCAGACGAGATATCTGTCCAGGACGGGGAGCTGTGCAGCCCACAGCAGTGCATTGATCTGTAAACCCAGACTAGATATCTGTACAGGACAGTAAGCTGTGCAGACCACAGCAGTGCATTGATCGATAAACCCGGACTAGATATCTGTCCAGGACGGGGAGCTGTGCAGACCACAGTAGTGCATTGATCTGTAAAACCAGACTAGATATCTGTCCAGGACGGGGAGCTGTGGAGACCACAGCAGTGCATTGATCGATAACCCCGGACTAGATTTCTGTCCAGGACGGGGAGCTGTGCAGACAACATCAGTGCATTGATCTGTAAACCCAGACTAGATATCTGACCAGGACGAGGAGCGATGCAGACCACAGCAGTGCATTGATATATAAATCCGGAATAGATAACAATCCAGCACGGGGAGCTGTGTAGACCACAGAAGTGCATTGATCAATTAACCCGGACGAGATATCTGTCCAGGAAGGGGAGCTGTATAGACCACAGAAGTGCATTGATCTATAAACCCGGACGACATATCCGTCCAGGATGGGGAGCAGTGCAGACCACAGCAGTACACTAATATGTAAACCCAGACTAGATATCTGTACAGCAACGGGAGCTGTGCAGATCACAGCAGTGCATTGATCTACAAACCCGGACTAGATATCTGTCCAGCACGGGGAGCTGTGCAGACCACAGCAGTGCATTGATCTATAAACCCAGACTAGATATCTGTCCAGGACGGGGAGCTGTGCAGACCATAGCAGTGCATTGATCTATAAACCCAGACGAGATATCTGTCCCACACCGGGAGCTGTGCAGACCACAGCAGTGCATTGATCTACAAACCCGGACTAGATATCTGTCCAGCACGGGGAGCTGTGCAGACCACAGCAGTGCATTGATCTATAAACCCAGACGAGATATCTGTCCAGGACGGGGAGCTGTGCAGACCACAGCAGTGCATTGATCTATAAAAACTGACTGGATATCTGTCCAGAAAGGGGAGCTGTGCAGACCACAGCAGTGCATTGATCTAAAAACCCGGACTAGATATCTGTCCAGCACGGGGAGCTGTGGAGACTACAGCAGTGCATTGCACTATAACCCCGGACTAGATATCTGTCCAGGATGGGGAGCTATGCAGACCACCGCAGTGCATTGATATATAAACCCAGACTAGATATCTGTCCAGCACGGGGAGCTGTGTAGACCACAGCAGTGCATTGATCCATAAACCAAGACTAGATATCTGTCCAGGACGGGGAGCTGTGCAGACCACAGCAGTGCATTGCACGATAACCCCGGAGTAGATATCTGTACAGGACGGGGAGCTGTGCAGACCACCGCAGTACATTGATCTATAAACCCGGACTAGAGATCTGTCCAGTACGGGGAGCAGTGTAGATCACAGCAGTGCATTGATCAATAAACCCGGACTAGATATCTGTCCAGGACGGGGAGTATGCAGACTACAGCAGTGCATTGATCTATAAACCCAGAGTGGATATCTGTCCAGGACGGGGAGCTGTGCCGACCACAGCAGTGCATTGATCTATAAACCCAGACTAGATATCTGTCCAGGACGGGGAGCTGTGAAGACTACAGCAGTGCATTGAAGTATAAACCCGGACTAAATATCTGTCCAGGACGGGGAGCTGTGCAGACCACAGCAGGGCATTGATCTATAAACCCACACAAGATATCTGTCCAGGACGGGGAGCTGTGCAGACCACAGCAGTGCATTGAACTAAAACGCCGGACTAGATATCTGTCCAGGACGGGGAGCTGTGCAGACCACAGCAGTGCATTGATCTACAAACCCGGACTAGATATCTGTCCAGCACGGGGAGCTGTGGAGACTACAGCAGTGCATTGATCAATAAACCCAGACTAGATATCTGTACTGGACAGGGAGCTGTGCAGACCACAGCAGAGCATTGATCTATAAACCCAGACGAGATATCTGTCCAGGACGGGGAGCTGTGCAGACCACAGCAGTGCATTGATCTATAAAAACTGACTGGATATCTGTCCAGAAAGGGGAGCTGTGCAGACCACAGCAGTGCATTGATCTAAAAACCCGGACTAGATATCTGTCCAGCACGGGGAGCTGTGGAGACTACAGCAGTGCATTGCACTATAACCCCGGACTAGATATCTGTCCAGGATGGGGAGCTATGCAGACCACCGCAGTGCATTGATATATAAACCCAGACCAGATATCTGTCCAGTACGGGGAGCAGTGTAGATCACAGCAGTGCATTGATCAATAAACCCGGACTAGATATCTGTCCAGGACGGGGAGCTGTGGAGACTATAGCATTGCATTGATCTATAAACCCAGACTAGATATCTGTCCAGGACGGGGAGCTGTGCAGACCACAGCAGTGCATTGATCTATAAAGCCAGACTAGTCATCTGTCCAGGATGGGGAGCTGTGCAGACCACAGCAGTGCATTGATCTATAAACCCAGACTAGACATCTGTCCAGGATGGGGAGCTGTGCAGACCACAGCAGAGCATTGATCTATAAACCCAGACTGGATATCTGTCCAGGACGGGGAGCTGTGGAGACTACAGCAGTGCATTGATCCATTAACCCAGACTAGGTATCTGTCCAGGACGGGGAGCTGTGCAGACTACAGCATTGCATTGATCTATAAACCCAGACTAGATATCTGTCCAGGATGGGAAGCTGTGCAGACCACAGCAGTGCATTGATCTTGAAAGCCAGACTAGGTATCTGTCCAGGACGGGGAGCTGTGCACACCACAGCAGTGCATTGATCTGTAAAACCAGACTAGGTATCTATCCAGGACGGGGAGCAGTGCAGAACACAGCAGTGCATTGATCTATAAACCCAGACTAGATGTCTGTCCAGGACGGGGAGCCGTGCAGACTACAGCAGTGCATTGATCTATAAACCCAGACTAGACATCTGTCCAGGATGGGGAGCTGTGCAGACCACAGCAGTGCATTGATCTATAAACCAAGACTAGATATCTGTCAAGCACTGGGAGCTGTGTAGACCATAGCAGTGCATTGATCTATAAACCCGGATTAGATAATCTGTCTAGGACGGGGAGCTGTGTAGACCTCAGCAGTGCATTGATCTATAAATCCGAATTAGATATCTGTCCAGCACGGGGAGCTGTGCAGACCACAGCAGTGCATTGATCTATAAACCTGGACGAGATATCTGTCCAGCACTGAGAGCTGTGCAGAACACAGCAGTGTATTGATCTATAACCCCTGACTGTATGCTTGTTCAGGACGGGGAGCTGTGCAGACCACAGCCGTGCATTGATCTATAAACGTAGACTAGATATCTGTCCAGGATGGGGAGCTGTGCAGACCACAGCAGTGCATTGATCTATAACCCCTGACTGGATACCTGTTCAGGACGGGAAGCTGTGCAGACCACAGCAGTGCATTGATCTATAAACCCAGACTAGATAACTGTCCAGCACCGGGAGCTGTGCACATTTCCGCAGTGCACTAATGTGTGAACCTGAAGGAAATGTCCTTCCAGTATGTGGAACTTCACGGAAACTATGTATAAACCTCAACCAGTTAGTCAGACCAGCACAGGGAACAGTGCAGTAATCACCGTGAATTAATCTGTAAAAGAGGAGCATTTACCCTCCCAGCACGTCGGACGGTGTGCACCACCCCAGTGTATTGATCTGTAACCCTGGAGCAGTTACCCTCCCAGCATGTAGGACTGTGTACACCACCCCAGTGCATTGATCTGTAACACTGTGTGAGATCCCTGCCCAGTGTGGGGAAACTTGCAGCCACTGCTGGAAGTGACAGGATGTGCAGCTCACACCTATTTACAGCTCCATATCCCCATTGGGCCATGAAGTGGGGGTACTGTGGGTGTGAACATCATTGCCAGAGAGAGAGATGGCGAGGGAGTCACTTCAAACAATAACAAATAAGAGGGGTTTGGGAAATAGACAGTGAGGGGGAGACTGAGAGACAATGTTATGGAAGGATGTGTTCCCAGGTTCAGAATGCTGAAATGAAAACATTTTAACAGCATCCTGTAACATAAGCCAGTGTTTCCAGTAATGATAGGTGAACATGATATTGTTGGTGTACAGATGATGCAGAGTTTTGGATGAGTATTTGTTCTTCAGCTTTGTATCTGGTTGTAGGGTCAGCAGAGTCTTTGGCTCATTGGGCTAAATCTAACAATAATTTGTCTCAGTGCCGTTTTCATTGACTGTGACAGAGGGATCATCCGCACTAGGCCGAGCTAGTTTCCTGGTGCTATCATATCGAACTCACCTCATTAACTACCCACCCCATCCCATGGTGTCCCTCTCATTCAATACCAGCCCGATTCTCCCACCCATCATGACTGGAGATACTCACCATCGCCTGGGTGCCCCTGGATATTCCGTGATCCCTGGCACTGGGGCCATCTTTAAAAGGCCAAGGGGCACACTGTTGAGCTTTCTCAGTTTGGAGCTGCCCTGCACAGTTTACCTCGAGCATGGCAGATAAGGGGCAATTGCACAACGGTTTGTCGACAGGGGCACGGAGGTCCTGGTGGATGGGCTAGTACAGAGGGGGCCCATTCTCTTCCCACAGGGGGCCACACCACCAGACCCACCGAGCATGGTCTGAGCTCACCACCCAGCTCAGTGCAGTATCTGCGGTCTGAAGAAATGCCCAGCAGTACAGGACAAGCATCAATAACCTTCCCCGCTCTGTCAGGATAAGGGTCACTGTATTCTCCCTGCTCCTTCACACTCACTGTATATCTGTTACAGCACCGACCCCCGAACAAGGCTCATGGTCCACCACTCTCACTGCCGCATGCTGCACCTTCTCTCTCTCTCTGTCTATGTCTCTGTCTTTGTCTGCCTCTGTCTATCTCTGTCTCTCTGTCTCTCTCCCCCTCCCTCAGCTTTACCCCCCTACACTAATAACACTGCATGGATACAACACTGTGGACTGAATCCCCTCAGACCCCTCACCATGACCCTGTTCCCCACTACTTCCAGCACCAACAGCAGGACCACACACCCCTCCGCTTCCTCCCTCCCCTTCTCCTATTCCAGGAGAAACAGCCTGGAATAGGACAGAAAGGGACTATCCGGGAGATGGAGTGTCTGATATCATTTCCCTCACCCCCTCCCCACGCCATATGGGGAGGAGCTCGTGTGGTGAATTTGAAACATCCACGTCCCACCGACCGAGTAAGGAGCAATGTTCAGTGAAGGGCAATTCTCACTTTAAACCAACTGGCAGCTCCGTTTCCCCCCCGGCACAACTTGGAAGCCGTGGCCCTGATGCCATCTCCCTTTTGTGTCGAACTGGTACAAATGGAATCCCCACGGTCTCGGTGGGGCAGGAGGGTCACCACCACCTCCCAGGAAGGGAGCACGGAGTGTCCCTCCTACACCTCCCCCTGTAAACAGCTCAAATACTGAAACTAAACTGTAATAGTTACTGCTCTCCCCACTTGTCTTGACATCTTCAACAATCTATGATCATATACAGGCAGGGCTCTCTGCTCGTGCACTCCCTTTATAACGGTATGACCTGTATTAAACTGCCTTTCAATGTCCTTCCTACTACCTCACACTGCTCTGCATTATCCCCGTCTGCCTTACACCTGAACACTACTCCAACGTGTCACTGTCGTGTTCGAGTTCCACACTGACCTCCATAGACTTCAGAGTTCTTCCAGTTTCGGTGCCACCTACAAACATTGAGATTGTTATAGTGTCACAGTCCCCATGAAAGAACTGAAATCCTGCCACACTCACGAGTGTGAGCAAGTGAACTACTGATATATTCCCACGGACGGAGTCGAATAATGACATACTGTCAATGGAGCAACAAAACTCCTGACACATACGAGACGGAGTAGATGAAATATTGACAAACCACAGAGCAAGAGAAATCGGATAGGTTCCACTTATCTATATTCATCAGATTATAATTTTGATGAAGTTGAAAGTGTGTACTGTACCTTTAAGAGAGGGTGAATGCTGTTCTGAACTGAGAGCATACAAGCACCTGCGATATGAGAGGATGGCAGACCCAGAAACAATATATTGCTATAGAGCTGGAGTCGGGTAATAAGCAGTTAAGAGAAAGAGAGTCCCAGCGTTGTGAATAGTTCATGAAAAATGTTCACTTCCAGCATGAAAAAATAAATTGATGTTATTATTTAAATAGTAGAATTTGGTAGGTCTGTCACTCATATTTTAACAGTTTACGAGGCGAACTTATGTTTAGTTTAAATTACCAGATGAGCTTCATGCAGTGTCCTAACAATTCCCGTGTGTGTATCTGTGTGTCTCTGTGTGCGGCAAGTCTGTCAGTCTCCGTTGTGCTTAAAGTGATGCAATGCCACCCTCTGCTGGCCTCCCCACGCCACTGCACAGGCATTGGCAGACTGTGAAAACCAACAGGGATTCATTCAGAGATGGGGAGTGGGAGGGCAGCTGCTCACCGCACCATCCAAACTGATGCATGATCCATGGACTGATGTAAATGTCCTTTAAACATTGTAACTGTCCCTGCTTTCACCACTTCCTCTGGAAGTTCATTCCACACACAAGCCAGACTATGTCTAAATAAATTTCCTCCCATGACATTTGTGAATCATTTTTCCTCGCATCTTAAAATATCCCTCAGTTTTGAATCCCCAACTCTAGGGAAAAGACATCAGCCTTTCTGCTTATCTGTACCCGTCACGATTTTGTAAACTTCTGTGAAGTTACCCCTTAATCTCATACTCTCCAGTGAAAAAAAGTCCCAGCCTATCCAGCCTCTCCTTATAGCTCACTCCCTCCTTTCCCAGCAACATCCAGGTTAATCTCTTCTGAACCCTCTCCAGCTTAATAATATCAAGGTCAATAATATCAAAGTGAATAGTCAATGTGTTTTCTAAGGGTACGGGGGGTCCAAAGCTAGAGGACATAGGGTTAAGGTGAGAGGGGAAACATTTAAAAGTGACCTAAGGGGCAACTTTTTCACCCAGAGGGTGGTTGTGCCAATGGAACGAGCGGGCAGGGTGACCAGACTGGACACAGTATTCCAGAAGGGGTCTCATCAATGTTCTGTACAACCACAACATGACTTCCCAATTCCGATACTCAAAGGTCTGACCAATGAATCAAGTGTGTTAAACATTTTCTAAACCACAAGATCTATATGAGGTGCAAATTTTAAAGAATTAAACCTGACAGCCTAGGTTTCTGTACTACAGCAATGCCAAAGGCTCTACTTTTAATTGTATAGGTCCTGCTGTTGTTTGATTTAACAAATCCAATTGCTCGCATTAATCCGAACTAAACTCCACCTGCCACCCCTCAGCCCAGTGTGCGATAATAATGCCACCTCACCGTCCCCCTTCAATTTTAAAGTTCCCATCCCTCTCCAGGAGGCCTGCACACTCCGGCCTTGAGTTTCACAAAGACCCTGAGCTTGGGTTGCCTTGTGTGGTTTGGGGGAGGAGAGACGGATTGCAGACACAGTCAGTGGGGAGGAGGGGCTGGACAGTTATCACTGGCCTGGTATCATTTCATGGCTTTAGGAAGTGGGCAGTCGCATGTTAGAGGTGGGTAATACCGCTCGGTGCTTTGGGGCCAGAAATTAAGCTCTTCCATCGTCTCTTGTGTTCAGTAATAAATATCCATTTGAGACCCTTCATTGGGCAGAGTGTGTCTGCAGGATGTCTTTCCCTAATATTGCAGACTACAGATCATAACAATTAAAGCTGTTCATAGTTAATTTCGATGGCAGCACGTGCACTCAAAATACTAGTTAAGACAAATATTTTGCATTTGTTTAACAATACAAAGTGTTTTCTTGTAACTCAGTAATGGCAACCTGAT
Source organism: Chiloscyllium punctatum (assembly GCF_047496795.1). Taxonomy (NCBI): domain Eukaryota; kingdom Metazoa; phylum Chordata; class Chondrichthyes; order Orectolobiformes; family Hemiscylliidae; genus Chiloscyllium; species Chiloscyllium punctatum. The sequence goes on along the minus strand of NC_092745.1, from coordinate 19,085,313 downwards.
TATAATAAATAGGAGAAAGTGAGGATGGCAGATGCTGGAGATCAGAGCTGAAAAATGTGTTGCTGGAAAAGCGCAGCAGGTCAGGCAGCATCCAAGGAGCAGGAGAATCGACGTTTCGAGCATAAGCCCGTCTTCAGGAATGAGGCTGGTGTGCCAAGCAGGCTAAGATAAAAGGTAGGGAGGAGGGACTTGGGGGAGCGGCATTGGGAATGTGATAGGAGGAAGGAGGTCAAGGTAAGGGTATTAGGCCGGACATTGGCCTATCGCAGCTACACTGGCACCACCCCACACCTTTGTCCCAGGATGGAATCCCATTGCTAGCAGCTGTGTGAGTACAATATCTTCTGAAACAGAATAGCGTTTTGGACAATCTCACAATTTTCCCTTTAGTCATGAGTTCCAATAATATCTGAACAGAGTTATTTCAAGTTAAAAGTGTGTGTGTGTGTGTGTGTGTGTGTGTGTGTGTGTGTGTCTGTGTTGTGTGTGTGTGTGTGTGTGTGTGTGTGTTTAGAAAGTGAAATATTGATTATATACTTGCAATATCCAAACCGTTTACCATTCATCTTTCCATCACAGTTTGAGTAACATTGCTCTGGATCATAAATGTGCTATTTGAGCAGATTAAAGAAACTAGCCTGACTTGTTCCTAAAACTGACCCTGACCCAGTCTGAGACCGATATGCTCGGCCATATCACAAACCTGGTGACATTTAACATTTGTTGTGAGCATTGGAGGAGTGGGACTAGAAAAGGAAACAGTGACCCCAAAACCCGTGAACTATAGACCGGTGAGCCTGATGTCAGTGGTGGGAAAGTTGTTGGAGGGGATTCTGAGGGATAGTATTTACATACATTTGGGAAGCCAAGGGCTGATCGGGTTAGACAACGTGGCTTTCTGCATGGGAAATCATGTCTCATTAATTTGGTTGAGTTTTTTGAAGAGATAACAAAGAAGATTGATGAAGACAGTTTGGTAGACATTGTCTATATGGACTTCAGCAAGGTGTTCATTTAAAGAACAAAGAGCAAAGAACATCTACAGCCCAGAAACAGGCCCTTCAGCCCTCCAAGCCTGAGCCGATCCAAATCTACTGTCTAAGCCTGTCTCCCAATTCCTAAGTATCTGTATCCCTCTGCTCCCCATCTACTCATGCATCTGTCCAGACGCATCTTAAATGAATCTACCGTGCCTGCCTCTACCACCTCTGCTCGCAACGTCTTCCAAACGCCCACCACCCTCTTTGTGAAGTACTTACCGCGTGTATCCTTCTTAAACATTCCACTTCTCACTTTGAAAGCACGACCTCTCGTTATTGAATCCTTCAACCTGGGAAAAAGCTTGTCTTGATCCACACTGATTCCTAAAGAAGGGCTTATGCCCGAAACGTTGATTCACTTGCTCGTCGGATGCTGCTTGGTCTGCTGTGTTTTTCCAGAACCACATTTTTCAATTCTGTCCACCCTGTCTATACCCTTCATGATTTTGCAAACCTCAATCAGGTACCCCCTCAATGTCTTTTTTTCTCGTGAAAGTAAACCTAACCTACGCAGCCTCTCTTCATAGCGAGTATTTCATTCTGATTGGTAGACAGATGAGTAAGGTTCGGTCACATGGGATACAGAGGAAGCTAGTCACAATTGGCTTGAAGGAAGAGGGGTATTTTTCAGACTAGAGGCTTGTGAGCAGCAGTGTGCTGTAAGAACCAGTACTGAGTTCACTGCATTTCATCATTTATGTCAGGGTTTTAATGTAAATATTGGGGCCATAGTTAGTAAGTTTACAGATTACATCAGAAAGGTGGTGTAGTAGATTATCTCAGAGCACCACGAGACCACAATTAGATGCGACAAAGGGACAAGGAGTGCCAGATGAAGTTTAATTTAAATAAATACGAAGTTTTGCAGTTTGGGAAGGCAAATCATGGCAGAAATTATACACTGATGTTAAGGTCCTGGAGAGTGTTGTGGAACAAAGGGACATAGGACTGCAGGTACATTGTTCCTTGAAAGTGGAGTCGCAGGTGGACAATGTGGGACAGAACATATTTGGCACATTTGCCTCAATCAGTCGGAGCATTGAGTATAGGGGTTGTGGTGGTATGTTGTATTTGTATAGGATGTTGGTGAGGCCACTTTAAGAAGACTACGTACAACTCATTGTCTGCAGAAATTATTTAGACACCGATGGAAGTTTGGAGGACAGGACTGGATGTTTGAGCTTCGTGGAGAGATTGATTAGGTTGAGGTGCTTTCTCCTGGAGTGTCAGAGGCTGACGGGTGACATTATAGAGGTTCACAAAACCAGCAGTGGCATGGATATTCTAAACAGCCAAGTTCTTCTCCCCAGTGTAGGGGAATCCAGAACAAGAGGGCATAGGTTGGAGGAGAAAGGGCGAATGATTTCGAAGGGACCTGAAGATAAACGTTTCACACAGAGAGGTGTGTGTACAGAAAGTGCTGTCAGAGGAAGTGGTGAAGGCGGTTACAATCGCACATTTAGAAAGGATCTGAAAGAAGTGGGATATTGGTCAAATGCGGGCAAATGGGACAGGATCAGATTTGATATCTGATCGGAGTGAACAGGTTGGACTAACGGGTCTGTTTCCGTTCTGCATGACTCTCTGATTCGATAAGAAGGATGACAAATAATTCTGAAAGGCCCTTTCAAGTCGGAATCCTCTTCACTGGAAGTGTATTGTGCCTCCATGCTCACATTGATTGAAAGCTGCATTAGTTAAATATTTGACAGAAGTGTGAGTCATGCATAAAGGGATATAGACAGGGAAGTGGGGCTGAGACCCCGACCTGATCAGCCAAATCTTAGTGCCTGGTGGAGAAGGCTCAAAGTATCTATTGACCCACTCCTGCTCCTCAGTCCCATGTTTCTGTGTTCCATTCAGCCCATCAAACCTGCTCGACAGGAGCACTTAGATGCTACTTACTGCTATAAACTGGTGCACAGAAACACAGACAATTCAGCCCTTCAAAACTGTCCCACACGCTTTGAGGTGATTTGGGAAGTGTAATTGGAAAATCCAGGCACGGGTATGAAAGAGGCCCCTCATCTTTCTTTGCAGAGCTTCCCCTCTCTGCAACTTGTTTCATTTGTTGGTCATGTTTAGACCCAAGTTCACTGAGAATACAGCCCCCATACCTCACCCAGAGATGGCTCACAGAATCCTCTGGTCTCCCTGACTGCAATATGCAACAACAGAGCATTCATGAAAATAACACCCACTAACACTCTAATAACAGAATGTGAGAACTTCAGAAACAGGGGCAGATCGTTCAATCCCCAAGCCAGCCTTGCCCTTCACGAATATCATGACTGATCTGCTCTTGGTCTCAAATCCTTTTTCATACCCAATTCTTCATAGCCCTCAACTCTCTGACAGGTCAATATCCATCTAGCTCCTCTTCAAATACTTTCAGTCATCTAGCTCCCCAACACTCTTGAGAAGAGAAATCCTGACATTCAATCCGACCTGTTTGAAGAAAGCACTTGCTTCTCCTATATCATGGTTTATTGATGTGAACAAAAGAGGTTGACACAAGGGTTCAGGTAAAAATGACTGGCCCTGATATCAAGGCAGTGGTTAACTTCTGTTGACGTAAAGGAGCTTAACAAAACTTGACTTAATGCGAATCAGAGTAAACTCTCCAGTGTTTGGTGTCAAACATGGCACAAAGGAAGATGGTCATCATCTCTGTCCTGGGTCAGATCTGTGGGAGATCCTCAGGGTAGCTTCGTCTCCACAAACATCTTCAACTGCTTCATCAATGTCTCCCCACCCCCACCCTCCCCACCATAAGATCAGAAGTGGGGATGGTCCGAGAAGATTCCACAATGTTCAGAACATCTTGTCCCCCCTCAGCTCCTGAGTTGGTCTATGTCCGTGTGTAGCAGGTCCAAGACACACTCAGGCTTGTGCTGTTAAAGTGTCGGTAACATTCATGTAACAGCACTGCCTGACACTGCACATTGCCACAGTAAAACCAAAGTTCATTCAGCACCTCACGCTAGTTTCACAGAAATATGAGGAAGCCATTCAGCCCATTGATATTATTGGAGTAGAACAGGGACAGCCCACTCAGTACCTCCGGCCTATTACTCAGGAAGAGAAGGAATCTAGTGTGATGGACCACCAGAGCCCCTCGAAATATTTGAAGGCAGTAGCGTAGACTCTAATGTTTTCTTATTTTAAAGGGAATGTAAAGTATCTGTTCCAGATGCAATGTGACAGCATCAAGACTAAATTCAGAGAGAGTAGCAGTCAGGAGACATTCCCTAAAGCTTCCAACTCTGTGGAGACACCAATAGTTTCTGATGTTACTGAGAAACCAAAACCCAGAGATCCTAACCTGTGAGAGATGGCCACACTCATTCAGGCTGCATTAAAATTAACCTAAGGCCTCCCCGAGCTGTTACTCAAATGTTCTTAACTATCCAGCTTGGTAATGATTGTTCAATCTCTCTCTTAAAAGAACACAGGACAAAATAACCTCTTAAAGCTACAGCATCATCAGACTTGTCAGTACATCGACCTGTCAAACAGGAACCGGGGTAACCCAGTCAGGCCCTTGGCCTTGTCCAATCGGACGAGGAAGATGCCAATCAGCCCCTTGAGTCACTTATACAGGAACAGCAGGAGGCCATTCCCACCTCAATGCACTTACACGGGGCAGAATGTGGTAATTGATGCTGGTTCCTGATGAATGTCTTATTCCGAAACGTCGATTCTCCTGCTTCTCGGATGCTGCCTGACCTGCTGTGTTTTTCCAGCAATCAACGCTCTACTCTGATCTCCAGCATCGGCAGTCTTAAGTGTCTCCAGATTGATGCTCTAACATGATGAACAATTGGAGCAGAGGCTGCACAGACAGACAGTTCCACGTTGTTCCTCCTGGGTCCGTTGCTCATGATACACATGTAGGACTTTAACGTGGTTAGGAGGGAAGCCATATGTCTTGTGTGAAGTCTCAAGAAAGCACCTTCCATCTCCGAGAAGCCAGCCTGGTGTTCTCTATGTAAGGCGGAAGCTGGTGGGAATGGCTACCTGTTTCAGATGGAAGGTATTGTGGCTGCTGTTGGGGATTGTGAACAACCTGGCGTTCAGGACAGGGTTCACACGCCGACGGCACAATAACGTGGGGAGAATTCGTAAAGGCATATAAACTATTCGGAAAGCCATGTTAGATTGATGAGTGGACTCTCTAAGTTCAAATAATGGTGATCTTACTCGTGTTGATCTTGTCTAGTGCACGTCCTGTTCAGTATAACCTGTATGCCTTAATCTGTCCAAGTCTATTTCCACCCTATGATCTGTCTGGCCATGCTTACTATGACCTGCCCCCACTGCTCATAAACAAAGTGTTTCCCTGTACTGAGGTACACGTGACAATAAATCAAACCAATCAATCCTGGGTAAAGTATGGAATTTCTCACACTGCCAATGTGTCTTTTGGAAATAAGTCATCGCTGTTACTCCTCGTGTTTCAGCTTCACCATTTTTTCGTCTCTCACAACTCTACAGGTTAAACACTTAGCTTCTTTACTCTATCCTCATGTTACCATCACTGGTGTCTGTGGTAAGAAGATAATTCCTTACAAAGGACATCAAATCTGTAGAGAGTGCCCCAAATGCTCTCTCAGCAAGGCTCTACAACAGCAGGAAGATGGCTTTACTTATATACTCGAATCATCTTACAATGAAGGACAGCATACCATTGACTGCACCCATTACTTACACAGGGTTTGATTCGGAGCAGTTAGCATCGACTTGTGAGTGGGAGATCATGCTTCCCAAATTTGTTTGCGTTCTTTGATGAAGTGACCAGGAAGGTTGATGAGGACAGAGCGGTAGACATAGCCTATATGGATTTCAGTAAGGCCTTTGATAAGGTCCCAAACGGCAGGCTGCTCTGGAAGGGGACACCATGTGGAATGCTGGGGGAACTGGCAAATTGGATACACAGTTGGTTTGATGGTAGAAGGCAGAGAGCGTTTCGTGGAAGGATGCTTGTCAGACTGGAGGCTGGGTCCATAGCTGTTTGTTATCTATGAATTAGTTGAGAATGTACAAGGCATGATTAGTAAGTTTGCAGATGACACTAAAATAAGTGGGAGCATGATCAGTGAGGAAGTTTATCAGAAATTGCAGCAGGACATTAATCAGGTGGAGAAATGGGCAGAGAAATGGCAAATGGAATTTAATGTAGATGCGTGATGTCTTACATTTTGGGAACTCAAATCAAGGTAGGAGTCTCATGGTGAATGGGAGGATCTTCAAGTGTGTAGTGGGCAGAGTGACCTTGGTGTTCAGGTGCACGGTTCTCTGAGAGTGGAGTCACAGGTAGGCAGGGCAGTGAAGAAGGCTTTTCGCACACTAGTCTTCATCAGGTAGGACATTGAGTATAGAAGTTGGGAATTTATGTTGCAGTTACACGGGACTTTGGTAAGGCTGCACTGAGAGTATTGTATTCAGTTTTGTCACCTTGTTACAGGGAGGATGTTATTAAATTAGAAAGAGTGCAGAAGAAATTTTCAAGGACGTTGCCAGGACCCAATGGTCTGAATTATAGGGAGAGTTTGGACAAGCTAGGACCTTTTCTTTAGCATGTAGAAGACTGAGGAAGTCCTTATAGAGCTGAATAAGATCATGATGGTAGGGTTAATGCTCTCAGTCTTTTTCCAAGGTTTAGAGAATCGAGGACGAGAGAGGATGAGTTTAAGGTTAAAGGGGAAGGAATAAAAGGGAACCTGAGGGGCCACTTCTTTATACAGAGGCTGGTACGTGGATGAGCTGCCAGCAGATGTGGTTGAGGGGGTTACATTAACAACATTTCAAAAGCATTTGGATAAATATGTGGATAGGAAAGGACTGGAAGGATATGGGCCAACCAGGGGATTGGGGTTAGCGTGGATGGACATTTACAACGTAGAGTGAAACCCCTCTGTGAATTAAAACCAAACACCCAGAAAAGCTGGCCTCACCTCGTAGTCTGTTAAAATATGAGTGACACAGATCTCCTACATTCCACTATTTAAACAAAAATTAGCAAGTTAGTTTCTTAACTTTGATAGAGAGTGTTTGAGATGGCCAGTTCGCACTCCTGCTCTACAGCAGTTACTCTGCTGCTGGATGGCAGTGGCTCTCCCTCTAGTGTTCAAATGCTGGGTTTATATACTCCCAATGATACAACAATTCTCATAATTTGATTGCTTTCCAAATGTCCAAACAATAATATTCAAGTTCCGTTGGCTTCTGGTATCCTGAACGTTATTTAAAATCTTTTGTTGTATTTGAATTGTTGTCAAAACAGCAACCAAAACTGAGGTCTCCATTTCCGAGCTAATTGTGACATATGGAACAATCTGACATTTAGCTGGCATCTGTGCTTTACTTTCTATTCAACAAAACCCGTTCTGTCTGAAAGTGACCTGACATGCTTTCGGCTTCATAAGACCTCCCTCCTTCAGAAAACAAAAGAACCATCAGAATGAAAAGATGGCTTCGTTTCTTTTCCTCTAATTCTTAATGCCATTATTATGAAATACAAAAGTATTAATCTCAATTATGTCATTAATATTAATTTTGTACACCTATTTAAACCGGAATAAGTCAAATCTTATCTAAACCTTTTCCTTTAAATCCGCGATAACACATCTGCTATCACATTTTAGGACCCACAGCATGTACATTTTGTAAGTTTAAAGTTGGTGTGATAAGACTCCAATGAAATATTCTCATATTCTTGTCTTTAAATATTCCAAAATACGTGAGAGGTTTGTCGTTGTCCACAACCATCTCCGACAATTTATTTGTCACATAAACATTAAAATATTGTCGGGTCAGTGCAAAACTTGATCATTATTTTTCAATAATGGAGAATGTTGTATTTTTCTTTCTGGTGGATATTGCGTTTTTTGACAAGTAGCCAATTAGCCACTCAAATCCATCATAACCTTTCTGTATCAATACATCTCCAAACCCTAAATCCCTAGAAGCAAATAGAATTTTCAAAGGGTTTCAGAATATTTGGTATCGCTAAAACTGGTGCGGTGATTAATCCTGCTCTAAAATTCTCAAATACCTCCTGGCATTGTTCTGCCCACCACAATTCTGTTTCCTTCTTTAATAAATCCATCAGTGGTGCCAATACGCTGGTGAAGTTTGGAACAAACTTCCGATAGAATCCATTCAGTTCCAAAAATCGAAGCACCTCTTTCTTCGAGGACGGTCGTGGAAATTCCACAAAGCCCTTCGTCTTTGTGTCCCATGGGGTCAATCTTCCATGTCCAATGTCATGTCCCAAGAACGTCACCACTGCCTTCGCGAATTCTGTTTTCTTTAAGTTTATTACCAAGTTTGCTTCTTGTAATCGTTCAACATGCTCTGCCAACTGTAACAATTGAGCTTTCAATCACTTGCTAAAGGTCACTACATCATACAGATAAACGACGCAATTTGTTCATCTGACCATACCTCTGTTCCTGAGTCACTAAACCTGCCTTGGAAGGGGATTCCTATCACTGGTGGCAATACTAATACGTCATCCCCACAGGAAATCTTCAACATTTCAGAGTTTCTATCTGCCACGTGCTTCATTCTATGCTGTGCCCTTCAGGTGCTGTTTAGATAACTCACCTAATCCATCTAATCTCTCCCTCACCTCACATACATAATCCGAGTGTGAGATCTCTGACTTCGGTCGTGTCAATTTATATTCAATTAATTCCAAAGGACTTCTCACTTCAAATATTAACTCAAAGGAAGTAAACTGAGTAGATTTATTTCGGGCAAATAATTTTTGTCCAATGACAAACAATTTAATGAGACACCATCATTCCAATCATTCCGGTAATCCTGACAGTACACTGTTTATATGGTCTTCAGCGTCTGATGCTAACTTTCCAAGGCTCCCTGGGCTTCAGGATGGGACGCCCTTGATTTAAACTGTTGTATGCCTAAGCTATCCATGACTTCCTTAAACAGCTGATTGGTAAAATGAGACCTTGGTCTGATTGAATCTCTCTGTGGAGCCCACAGTGAGTAAAAAAAAAAGCTACCAACCCCTCCACCTCCCTTTTTTACCTTAACACTCCATAATAAAATTGCCTCTGGAAATCTGGTAGACACATCCGTTATGGTGAGCAAATATTAGTTTCCACTTTTATTTTAGATAGGGGAACTACACAACTCATCATAACCTATGTGAAATGTTCTTCGAATGCAGGAATTGGTAACAAAGGTTCTGGCTTTAGTACTGCCTGTGACTTACCTACCAATTAGAATGTTTGACATGTACGTCAAAAAATACCCACGTCCGTGTGCATTACAGGCCACTAGAAATGCCTCTGTACCTTAGCCTGAGTCTTCTGTACACCTAAGTGACCCCCTGCAGTTAGTTTATGTGCTACCCGTAACACTGTACGCTACCTCAAAAACAATCTGGTGCACTTCGGACCATTTCCCTTCTGCAGTAACCGATCGGGGTCTCCATTTTAATTTTATGATTCTATCTTTAAGTTAATAACGTTCGACAATATATTTTGATTCCTGTTCTGTGTGTATGCATGTGTATGTGTGTGTGAATGTGTGTGTATATATCTGTTGTAATTCCATGAGCCTTTCTGGACTAAACACGTCTGCCAGACCCTCTGCCTGTTCAGGTTTTTCCTGGACCGTTTCATCAAACAGGGGGTCACTGCACATCAACTCCTTTGGCTTTTTATTTCGGTTTTCCTTCCTGCTCTAACTTATGACAGTGGAATCTTGTTACTATACAGTCTGGAAAAATCCTGGGTATTTTTCTTTTAACTCCCCAATTCCCTAGTTTTCCTTTTGCCTTCTCCAATACAAGGGGTGCCACTCCCACCTTGGATCCTGTCAAATCGGACACAAGAATAAACTGTATTCCTGGAAATGACACTCTGTTACTCACTGTCACTGTTACTTCCCCAGCCTTGATTTGGCATTCCATCCTGATGTTACACAAGGGAATACTTAATTTCTAACCCCATTCCACAAATTGTTACAATCTTGATTAATATGTCAGAAAGAATGAAAATAGTTTCATCTCTCACTATTAGAGGCCGAGAGAAAGTGAGGGCTGCAGATGCTGGAGGTGAGAGTTGAAAAGTGTGGGGCTGGAAAAGCATAGCCAACCAGGCAGCATCTGAGGGGCAGAAGAGTTGACGTTTCAGGCATAAATTCTTCATCGGAAAGTGGGAGGTGGGGTAAGGGAGGGGGGAGGGGACCGAGAAATAAATAGGAGAGTGGGAGTGGAGCTGGGTGTAAGATAGCTTGGAAGGCGATAGGTATACGCAGGTGGGGTGTGATGGTGATAGGTCGTAGAGGAGGGTGTTGTGGATCGGTGGTAGGACAACTAGAACTCTCAAACTAGAACCATCATCAACGTTGACTTCACCAAATTCCAAATCTCCCCTCCCCCAACCTCTGCCAGATCGAACCATTCAATCTAGCACTGCCCTCTTGAATCACCCTAACTGACCAGCTTCCTTCCCACCTCCCGACTCCACCCTCCAAACCGACATATCACTATTACTCCCACCTACATCTACTTATCGCCTTCCCAGTGACCCTCCCACCAGCCCAGCTACTACCCTCGTATTTATCTTTCAGACCCATTGGCCCCCCACCACATTCCTGACAATCGGTTTCTGCCTGATATTCGATTGTTCTGCTTTTCGGATGCTGCCTGATCTGTTGTGCTTTTCCAGCGTCTCACTTCTCAACTATTAGAGATTGAGCAGATCCCATATCTCACAAAATTATAACTTCTTGTCCTTCTCCCCCTGATCTTTCTAAGTAAACTTTATCTACTGAGGCGAATTCTTTCAGAGATCAGGTATCGACTCCATACCCAGACCCTGCCTCGGCTGTGCACTCTCCTGCAACTCCTCGGCTCTACTTGGGGTCTCCTTCAGCAGTTTCACTAATGCCACTGGCTTAGCCTCTTCTACCTCATCTTTCCCCAAAGTGCCTTCCTTCAACGACCATCACTGTGTGTCCCAGCTTACTTCAATGAAAACACCTTTTCCCAGTGCCCTTCTTAAACCATCAGCACTGTCATTTTATGTGTTCCACTCCCTTATACTGAGAACACCTGAGGCCTTTCACCTCCTTTCAACCCCTTTGGGCTTCTTTTTTCACCTGTGGTAAACTATTGTGCGCTACTGTTCGCTTTGTAATGTGTGAACTTCCCTTCTCCCAATTTCTATCCCTTATAGCATGAAAATTCTCCTGGAACCTAAATTTCATCTCATATGCACCAATACATATTTACCTGCTATTTCTGCAGCGCTTCTCGCTTCTTGAACTTTCTGTTCGTGCACATGTATTTTTACGATCTCTGGAAGTGAGTCTTGCAACTTCTCCAGCAGATTAATCTCCCTTCGAGCCTCACAGGTCTGATCTATTTTTAAGTCCAGCACCCATCTATCAAAATGACTGCAGTTAATTCTTTCAAACTTAACATAAGTCTGACCTGGTTCCGTCTCTATTTTTATGAACCTCTGTCTATATGCTTCTGGTACCAATTCATAACCAATCAAAATAGCCAATTTGACATCTGCATAATCTCTTGATTCCCTCATCTGATAGCGATGCACATACCTCACCAGCTGTGCCCACCAGCTAAGTCTGAACTCGCATTACCCACAAGTTCACTGGACACGTAATCTGCCGAGTCATTTTTTTCAAATGAAATAAAAAAGGTTTTGACATTTTTCTCACCGAAATATGGCAAGGCGCTAACATAGTTGTATACATCCTGATGTTCTCCCTTCATCTCCATCCTGTTAATTTAACTTTCTTGTCTAATTCCCAACTTCTGAATCTCAAATTCTCTCTCTCTTTCTTTTTTCTCTCCTTCACTTCTTTTCTCTCTCTGTTTCCGTCTCTTTCTTTATCTTCTAACTTCAGTTGCCATATTTGCAATTTAAGTTTTATCTTACTCCACTGCACTCGTCTGTTTCTCTGATACATCAAAGTGCTTTACCAACTCCATTACAATTTCAGCTTTCCTTTTGTCCCTGGTTAAACCCAATTCCAACCTATTTGCTAATTCTAAAAAATGTCCTCCTTTTGTCTTTCTAAACTTTCTTGGCAAATTTGGGAACCTCTTTAGTAATGTTAAAAGACTTTTCTCTCACTTTTAATTTAAACCACCACCAGTAAACAAAATTAAACAGATTTTCCGACCGCTTTTATTTGAAGATCGAGGTCACTAATTGCAACGTGTTGGAATTTGCTGGGACATTTTGTACCCGAAATCTGTTCAAATCTGTCCAAGTCCCATATGGCAGGGCCCGAAAGTGTGGAGACATCTATGTCGAGCACTTCTGTTAATTAAAACCACAAACCTAAAAAGCTCACCTCACCTCGTAATCTGTTAATACATGAGTGACAAAGACCTCACAAATTCCACTAATAAAAGAAAAATAACCGTTTGTATGTATGCAAGTTAGCTCGCTGTGCTTGAAGGTTTGTTTTCTGACGATTCGACACTATGACTAGGTAACATCATCAGTGAGAGTCTCTGCTGAACTGCTGGTGGTATGTCGTGCCTCTCTATCTGTAGGTCTTGGGTTCTTAAGATGGGTGATGTCATTTCCAGTTCTTTTGTTTTACAAGAGAAGGTAGATAGGATCTAAATCGATGCGTTTATTGATGGACTTCTGGTCAGAATGCCATTCCTCTAAGAACGTCCTTTCGTGTCTTAGTATGTGTGTGCATTGTCCCAATCAAAGTGGTGCCCTTCTTTGCCTGTATGTATGGAACATAGTGATAATGGGTCATGTCTTTTGGTGGCCAGTTGGTGTTCATGTATCGTGGTAACACAACAACAGGACCAATTCAATGGCGGAAAAATGATTTTATATACACTGTTTAAATAATGTGTGTGTGCAGATAAGTAACATTTTTCATGTGTGCACAACACATTCTAAATGAACAACGGAGACACAGTTAACAAAAAGTGATGCATATGATGCATAAAGTTTATAAAACATTAAAACATCATTTGATTCTCATCTAAAATGATATGCTCCCCTTCCCTCAACGTTCGCTGTTTTTTCTGGAATTGTCCACTCCAATCTCTCATTCTTATCAAGATGTGTTATATATTCTTGCTTCTGGTGTCCCAACTTATTTCAGTTAATCCCCTTTCGACCAGAATTCAATATATTGGCCTGTTGGATACTTTCCAAAGCTAGTGTGTGTCATATTATTGGAGATAAAAATTCTGGCATCAGAGCCAGCAATTGAACACGTTACTCTGTTGTCCATGCCCTATACAAAGGACCACAGTACACAAGAATTGCCAACACATTGAGGGATGTGTATCTACTTCTTTCGATGATCTAGGTTTCTCATTTTTCACATTTCCTCATCTATGTTGTCTCGCTTTTTCTCTCTTTGTATCTAGTTAAGAAATTTACCAATTATTCTTTGCGTCTCCTCTCTCAAAGCTCCTTCTTTCGGTTTATATCTATTGGTCTCTTCTTGATGTAATGTGATTATAATTGAACAATGTAACTACAATGACATGTGGGAGTAGCTGGCTAGAGTTAATTGGAAGGGGAGCCGAGCTGGGCAGACCATGGAACAGCAAAAGCAGGAATTTCTGGGGATATTTCGGAGGATATCAGAAATTCTCCCAAAGGTGATGAAACATACTCATGACAGGACAAGGCAACTATGAGTAATAAGGCATCAAACCAAAAGAGGAAACATACAATGTGGTGAAGATGATTGGGAATCCAGAGAATTCATTGGCTCGGAAACTACATAAGGCTGGCATCACTGTCACTGCAGAGGTCTTAATCATGGTCAGGGAGAGAAACAGAGGAAACACATTCACTTTAAACACAGAAAATGGTATTACTCAAGGAAAAAGATTGAGATGAATTAAACAATTGAATTAAAATCAGTTAATTGGTTTTGCAGAATGTGTCAGATTGAAAGCATGACCCGGGAAGAGACCCTCAGCAGAATGACAGTATGAAAATGGAAGTGTTACCACATCAGAAACCAGAGTATGTCACTGAGTACATGACTGATGGGTGAATGGGTCTCGATGTGAACTAAGGGACAGACAGCAGAATTGCATTGCAGATCTTGCAGCTCAAAACTGCGTATTTATGTAGTGTTGTAGACTACAGCAGCAGAAGCAAAACAGCATTAAACCACAACCTGTAACTTTTAGCCTCGAATAATTTCCTCAGTCTGCCATTACCATCAATATGATCTATGTTTCAGTAATGACTGTGGGTGAACATGACTGGGTCAGAACCACGTGAACCTGAACCTGACGTGAACCCATTAAAGCTACCACATTTGACCAACAGATCTGATCGAAGGTCCTCAATCCTGTCACATTGTGACATAACTGGTGATGGATGATTAAACAAATGACTGGAGCAAACGGCTCCACAAATATCCCCATCCTCAGTAATCGAACAGCTCTGCACATCAGTGTAAAAGACCAGGATGTGGTAGCTGCACCAACCTCAGCCAGAAGTGTTGAGTTGATGATCCACCTCACCCTCGCCATGATACCCACAGAATCACAGATGCCAGTCTTCAACCAATTCATTTTGCTGTACGTGACATGAGAAAACAGCTGAACACAGTACGTACGAAAAAGGCAATGGTCCCTGACCCCATTCCTGTAATAGGACCGAAGACTTGTGCTGCACAACAAGCCGTGTCCCTGGGGAAGCTCTTTCATTCCAGCTCTAACTCTGACATCTCCCTGGTAATGTGGAAATTTACTCAACTATGTCCAGTTCCTAAGAGGAGTATAATTACAATCTGGCCACTTACCTCCGCCTCAGTGCCACCTCGACTGTCAAATTGGTGGGAGTTCTTTTTGACAGAGTTATCAAGCAGCACAGAAATAACCTGCTCAGTACAATTTCAGATAGGTCCCCATGTAGAGATGGTGCTGCTGTGAAAAGGTCACTGGATTAATAATCCAGACCAGGCTAATGCTCTGGCAGCTGGTGTAAGTTAAACACAATTGACAAACTATTAAGATGCAAAATCTGGTGCCCGTAAATAGTGACCTTCAAGCCAATGTCGATTGTACACAGCAATTTGCTTCACAAATGTCCTTTCAGAAAGTGAATCTCCCGTGTTTTCCTGGTCTGGCCTAAACGTGACTGCAGACACACAGACATGTGATAAACTCTTCAATGGTCTCTGAATCCGCCAAACAAGACGTTCTATTGTATCTAACTGTTCCGAGGTCTAAAGGATAAAACCGAACAGAACACCCGGCCCCAGCCTCAGTACCAGAAAAAGGGAATGAGAAACACAGTCCTGTTGACCCTGCAGAGACCTCCTTCCTAACATCTGAGAGCTTGTGACAACATTTACCGACTACATAGAAACATCGGGAATGGAGTCGGTCATACAACACATTGAGCCTTCCCCATTCCAGTTCATGTTCAAATATGTACACAATGCACTTTTCCCACACACTGTACACATCCCTTAATGTGATTAACTGTGGGAGGCTATAAAGTAGGATGTGCAGTAGTCCATTTGGTCTGTCGAGTTTGCTACCCAATTCAATATAATGATACCTTGCCCTTTATTTCCATATCGTTCTCCTTCTCTCCCACCATTCCTTTACTGTTTCTAAATCCTTATTTCTATTCAGTGTCTTCGCTTCCAGGTTCGAGCGCATTCCCCAGGTTCACCAGTTGCTGAGTGCAGACATTTATGGTCATCTCATTGCAGAATGGTCTGTCTGTACCTAATACTGTGGACCCTTGTTTTAGACACCAGAGCCTGGGGAATTATTATCCCTGCTTCCAATCCGTCTCACCCTGTCAGAGCTCTATATATCTCACTGAGATCTCCACCCATTTTCCTAAACCCCAAGGAATGCAGGCCCTGTCGCCCCAAACAGTGCTCCCACAACAAGCCTGTCATCTTAGAGATCGGTCTGGTCATCCTTCACTGCTCTCCCTCAATGTCAGGTTTGTCCTTTATTATGTACTGAGACCAAATCTGCAGAATACTGCACAGTGTTTGAGATAGGGTCACACCAAAGCTCTCTACAGCTGCAGTAAGACACGCTTACTCCTGGACTCAAATTCCCCTGAAATGAAGGTCAGCACATCATTGATCTTCCTATCTGGTTCTTGCTCCTGCAATATTGCTTTCAGTGACTGGTCTACAGGGAGATCCAGATCCATAGCAATGTTACAGCTCCCCACTTGGTAGGTCTATGTACACTGGGCAGCGTGTGAATGCCATTCCCAGTATTGCCTTGTGGGTTCAGACCTCACTGTGCTGCAGGGACCTCGGAGGGCCGCGCAGAAGGAAACAACAAAAAGGCCCATACGTCGCTTTTCATATCAACATGTTTCAAACAATCCTTTTTCAAACGAAAAGCTGCCAATCTCTTGTTCCAACCAAAGGGCACACTGTCACCTCAACCCACCTTGCTCTCCATCGGCCACGTATTTGCCCATTCACTACACTTGCCTTGGTCACCTTGAAGCTTTTTTACAACCTCCTCACCCACTCGCAATCCAACATCCTTTAGTTCTATCAGCAGGTTGGGATATATTGTATTTTATTCCTGCAACCAAATGTTTAATGGGTATTGTGAACAGCTGGGGCCTGAGCACCGATCTCTGCGATATCCCAGAAACCTTCCTCTGTTATTTTATTTAAATAATATTTATTTCCTGAATCTGGGTGTGACTGGCTGGGCCAGCATTTGTTGCCTGTCCCTGATTGCCCCTTGCGAAGGTGGTGGTGAGCTGCCTTGTTGAACCACTGCAGTCCACTGTGGAGTCAGTGACAGTAACACCATTGAATGGCAAGGGGCACGTTAGATTGTATTTTAGTGGTGATGTTCACGGTCTGGCATTTGTGTGACGTGACTATTACTTGCCACGTTTTAGCCTGGATACTGTCCAGGTGTTGTTGTATTTCAACATGGACTGCTTCAGTATCTGTGGAGCCACAAATGTTGCAGAAGATTGTGCAATCATTGGAAACATCTCCACTTCTGACCTTAAAATGGAGGGAAGGTCATTGATGAAGCAGCCCTGAAGATGTATGGGCCTAGGCCACTGCCCGAGGGACTCCTACAGATTTATCCTGGTGCTGAGTTGACTGACCTTTATCAAACTGACCATCTTCCTCCGTGTCAGGTATGATTCTAACCAGCGGGGAGTTTACCCCTGATGCCCATTGATTCCAGTTTTGCTTAGGCCCCTTGATACCACACTTGGGCGAGAGCAGCCTTGATTTAAAAGGCTATCACTTTCACCCCACCTCTGGAATTCAGCTCTTTTGTCCATGTTTGAACCATGGTAATGAGGTCAGGAGCTGAGTGGTCCTGATGGAGCCCAAACTGGGCGTCATTGACCAGGGTATTGCTGAGCAGGTGCTGCTTAAAATCACTGAGACCTTCCACCACTTTACTGATGATCGAGAGTAGACTGATGTGGTGGTATTGGCCGGATTGGATTTGGTCTGCTTTTTATATACAGGAGATACTTGGGGTAATTTTCCATGTAATCGGGGAAATGTTGTTGTAACGGTATTGGAACAGCTTGGTGAGGGCAGTGACAAGTTCTGGAGAACAACGTTTCAGTACTATTGCCAGAATGTTGTCAGGGTATGTCCCCTCTGAGGTATCCAGTGTCTCCAACTGAATCTGGATATCGTGTGGAGTGAATCAAACTGGCTGATGACTGGTAACTGAATTGTTGAGGGCCACTGGAGGAGGCCGAGATGGATCATCCACTCAGCATTTCTGACTGAAGATTGTTGCGAATGCATGAACGTTATCTTTTGCACTGAAGTGCTCGGCTCTTCCATCATTAAGGATGGGGATACCTGTTGAATGTCCTCCTCCGATGACTTGTTTAATTGTCCATAACTGTCCTCAACTAGAAGTAGAAGGACTGCAGAGCTTAGATGTGCACCGTTGCTTGTGGGATCACTTAGCTCTGTCTGTGACTAACTGCTTATGCTGTTTGGCACACAGGTAGTCATGGTTGGTGCTTGACCAGGCTGACACCTCATTTTCAGCTATTCCCAGTGCTGCTCCTGCCCTCCTGCACACTCCATTGAATCAAGGTTGATCCTCTGGCTTGATGGTAATTGTTGTGAGGAGGATATGCCAGGCCATGAGGTTGTGCTGGAGTACAATTCTGCTGCTATTGATGACCCACAACATATTATCGAAACCCAGACTTGAGCTGCTAGATCTGTTCAAAGTCTGTCCTATTTAGCATGGTGACAGTGTAACCTAAAATGGTAAAGGTTATTCTCAATATGCAAGTGTGACTTTATCTCCACAATGACCCGATACTGTCATGGACAGTTACTTCTGCAGCTGGCAGATTAGTAAGGCTGTGGTCAAATATGGCTTTTCCCTCTTGTGGGTTCCTTCACCACCTGCCGCAGACCGAGTCGAGAAGTTATATTCTTTTGGACCCTACCAGCTCAATCAGTAATGCTGCTGCTGAACCACTCTTTTTATGGACATTGACGTCCCTAACCCTGAGAACATTTTGTGCCTTTGCCACCCTCTGTGCTTCCTCCAAGTGTAGTTTTTCTTGGAGGAGTACTGACTCATCAGTTGGAAGAGGTGAGACATGGTAATCAGCAGGAGGTTTCCTTTCCCATGTGTAAACTAACGCCATGAGATTTCATGGGATACAGAGTCACTGTTGAGGACTCCCAGAACAATTCCCTTCAAACTGTATCCAACGGTGCCACCACTTCTGCTTTGTCTGACCTGCTGGTGAGAGAGGAGATATCCAGGGAAGGTGATGGGGTGTCAGGGATATAGTCATACTCACAGAATCAGACCTTAAATACAATGTCAGGCTGTTGCTTCACGTGTCTGTTTATTTCTATTCACTGTCTCCTGCCAGCTGTCCCATTCTAGAAGCATGGTCATATATTCACCCCAATCCACAAAGATTTGATTTTGCAAACGAGGCTTGGAGCTTTACCAAAATCTTTCTGAAAATCCACATGTTTTACATCCATTGCTTCTCTTTCATTTGTCTCCCAGTCTGTTTCTCAAACATAATTCCCATTTCATAAACCTGTGTTAGTGTTGTCTGTGACCATTATTTTCAGTCCCAATAATTTCTCCCAAACGATTGACTTACTATGTTCTATGTTCCATGTACTATTTCGTTTTCCACGCCAGACTTGGTTTTCCTGGTATTGTCAGAAAGTTCTGTGAAGACAGAACTGAAGTAGTGGATTCATAGTTTTGCCATCTCCCTGTTTCCCATTCTCCATTCTCTGGTTTCAAACTGGAAAAAACCTGCACTTTTTTTCATAATTCTCACATTGACATAATTTGAGAAGCTGTAACAGTTCACTCTTATAACCTTTGTGAACATTATCTTCAGAAACCCATCAATTCTTGTGTTAAGCTGCTCAATCATTGACCTTCCACATCATGCACTCACAGGAACATAGTCTCTGTGCCAACAGAAAAACAGCACGATCTATATTAGTCCCACTTTCCGACAAAAGGTCGGAATGTTATGGCACTTCCAAGTGCTTGTCCAAGTACCTTTAACAGTTGAGAGGTTAACCTTGATAACTCTCTTCTCAGAAAGTACTTTCCAGACCCCAACACCCTCTGGGTGAAGAAAAAGTCATCTTTAAATCCTCTCTGAACCTCAAACCCTTCACTTTAAAAATGTGCTCCCTTGTTCTTGACCCTCTGTCTAAAAGGAACAGATGCTGTCTCTCCACCCTGTCGATGCCCCTTGTTAACTTATCCTTCTGAATCACATCCCCCTCAGCCTCTCTGTCAAAAGTAAACAACCCGAGTTTATCCAGCCTCTCTCCATAGCTGATATGCTCCATCCCAGGGAACATCCTGGTAAATCTCCTTTGCAAACCCCTCCAGTACAATCACATCCTTCCTTATAATGAGGCTCCCAGAACGACATACAGTACTCCATCATGGACTAAACCAAGCCCTGTATAACACTTATAATCTACTCCCTGATTAATAAACGCGACAACCACGGTTCAATTCTTAACTACTCCATTACCCTGTTCAGTCACATTCAGGGATGTGTGGAGAAACACCCTGTGAGCTCCCTAGTGTCCTGCCAATCATTATGTACACCCCATGTCTGGTTCCTCCTTCCAAAGTACATCACCTCATATTTATCAGGATCACATTCCATCTGCCATTGATCTGCCCTCTGATCATTCCACTTGTATTTTCCTTTAAAATCAGAACTTCCTCCTCACTACCAACCACCTGGCCAATCTTTGTGTCAAACACAAACTTGCTTATCACAACTCCCACCCCTCCACCCACTCCCCCTCCTGATTCACATCGATACCATTTATGAATGCTACAAACAATAAGGGACACAGCACTGATCCCTGTGGTACACCAGGGGACGCTGGTCTCCAATCACACAAACAGCCTTCTCCCACCACCCTCTGCCTCCTGACACTACGACAAGTTTCGCTGTAACTTTTCATGTTATCCTTGATACTGTGAGATTTTACTTTATTTTTTTTCAGTTTCCCTTGCGGAACTTTGTCAAAGGCATTGCATCAAAACTAAATAAGCGACCTCCTCAAACTA
This sequence comes from Chiloscyllium punctatum, assembly GCF_047496795.1. Classification (NCBI taxonomy): domain Eukaryota; kingdom Metazoa; phylum Chordata; class Chondrichthyes; order Orectolobiformes; family Hemiscylliidae; genus Chiloscyllium; species Chiloscyllium punctatum. The sequence goes on along the minus strand of NC_092745.1, from coordinate 19,064,670 downwards.
ATTGAATCAACTCCATTAGTGTGACTTCACTCTGATAAAGTCATGATGATTATCCCTGATCAAGCCTTGCCATTCTGATTGGAGTTCAATATTCTCCTTCGCTATTTTCTCCAGTAGTTTCCCGAACAGTGATTTAATACTCGCTCGTTTATAGTTTCCTGGTCTATCTCTACCACCCTTACTGTGAAGTGCAATCATAATAGCTGTTCTCCGGTCCTTTGCCACCTCGCCTATTGTCAGATTCTAATTAAAATTTCCAATCAGCGTCTTTCCTCCCTTGACTCCAACATTATCCAGACCTGCAGATTGGTCCAATTTTATACCAGACAAAGCCTCAAACCGCCGCTCGTATTTTACATCAAAGTCTTTTCAAGAGCTTTCCAGTCCATCTTCTCGAATTCTGTACCTGCATCCTCCTTCTCCCAAGTAAAACAGCTGTGATGTTTACATGTAGCAATCTATCAATGTTCTCCGGGTTGACACACTGATTGCCCCTTTGGTTTCTAATGGACACTAACTGTTGCTGATTATTCTGTTCTACTTGTCCTTGTAGAATATCATGGGATTCTCTCTCATCTCTCCTGCTTGCACTTCTCCATGTCCCTCGGTTGTTCTCTCCCCTCTATGTTTCTAAGCTTCAGTAAAATCACCTCTCATCTTTTGAAACTCGAGATCACAGGCTGAGTTTCCACATCAGGCAATCTTGCCATTTTAGGGATTAATCTGGAGAATACCTTTTGCAGTTCGTCTGTAGTATATTCTATCTTAGATTGGGACTCCAATCTGTACACAATACTCTCAGTTTAGTCTCAGCAACACTCTGTGCAGCTGGCGCATGGCATCTTATATATTTCAATTACATTCACATGAATGTAAACCTAATTTTTCATTTCCTATTTGCTTGTGTTTAGAGTACATTGCGTTACAGTGTGGAAACAGGCCCTTCGGCCCAACAAGTCCACACCGACCCGCCGAAGCGCAACGCACCCATACCCCTACATTTACCCCTTACCTAACACTACGGGCAATTTAGCGTGGCCAATTCACCTGACCTGCACATTTCGGACAGTGGGAGGAAACAGGAACACCCGGAGGAAACCCACACAGACACGGGGAGAATGTGCAAACTCCACAGAGTCAGTCACCTGAGGCGGGAGTTGAATCCGTGTCTCTGGCGCTGTGAGGTAGCAGTGCTAACTACTGTGACACTGTGCCGCCCAATTCTTCCCAATTCCTTTTACTTTAAATTTTCTTATGATGTTAGTGGGAGAGTTCTTAAAAAAGATCCTCTTGAATATCCAACGATACGTTATCCATTAGCTCCTCATTGCCTACGTCCACAAGAATCATCTTCAAACCATTCCAAAAAATGTTTGCCACTTATTGTTTTCGTTTCATCGATGCATTATCATCCTCCCCAGTTTTCCCATTACCTTCTATATATCCAGTAACACCATCTTTATAATCGACCCCAACAGACACCCGATCGCGGATGACAAGTTACTGATCTGTAGTTCACCACTCTCAATCTTCATCCTTTCTTAAACTGTTGGATAATATTTGTAACCTTTGCCTTATCCAGATTGGCTAAATATCTTTCGGGAATGTATTGGAAAACAACGTGATAATCTGCGATGCAATCAATATGCCTATTGCTGCTTCCTCTGAAATTCTTGTATGAAGTAATCTGATCTGTCAGATTTATAAATACTCAATCCAGCTTGCTTTTAAAACATGACCTCAACACTTATAAGAATGATCTTAGACTTTACTTCCACAAGTCCCATGGTCACTTGGTATTTCTGGGAGAATTTCTGGATATTCTGCCTTGAAGATAGACACAAAGAAACTGTTCCTTTTCCCTGTGATTTCTCTGTTGTCTTCAATAAATTATTCTGTCCGCACACCCACTGTTCCATATTTGACCTTGTTTTTATTTTTGTTTCATACACTCATGTACTTTTTTTTGCAGTCTTTATGTTTTTCTTTCTTTTGTATGCTTTTTCGCTTTTTGATTTTCTTTTCTTGGTCATCCGTTGCTGGGTCCTATATTTCTCCGAATCCACTGGCTTACGACGGTACTTGGCATTTTTCTAGGCTAATTCCTGTGATCTAATAGATAGTTGAAGGTGAGGCTGAAAGGGTTAGGTCAGAGAGGCGGGTGGACCAGATTGATCGGAAGGAAGATGAACACATAGGAAGGTTCAAAGGTGGGGAGGATGCTGAGTTGGAAGATTGGACTGGGATAAGGTGGAGTTAGGGTAAATGGGGAAACGGGTGAAACCTACATTAATTCCCTGTGGTTGGAGGGTCCCACGATAGAAGAGGAATCTTTCTTCATCCATGCTTCGGGTGGTTAGGGTGTGGCGATGGAGGAGGCCCAGGACTCTCACGTCCTTGGCAGAGTGGAAAGGAGAGTTAAAGTGTTCAGCCACAAGGCGGTGGAGTTGGTCAATGTGGCTATCCCAGATATGTTCTCTGAAATGATCCACCTGCCTTACCAATGTAGAGAAGACCACACTGGCTTTAAAGTATGTAGTAGATGAGGCGTTCTGTCTCCCTTCATCACCTTTCACTTTCAACCCCACCTTCATCTACCTATTGCATTCCTAGCTACCTCCCTCCTGCCACACCGCCTTCTCATTTATCTCTCAGCCCCCTTCATCATAAGCCTCATTCCTGATGAAGGGCTTATGCCCAAAACGTCAATTCTCCTGCTCCTTGTACGCTACCTGACTGTTCTCCAGCCTGTTACACAGGAACAACAGGAGGATATTCAGGCCTTTGAGCCTGTTACACTAGAATAGGATGACACTGTTCAGCCCCTCGAGCCTGATATATATTCGAGGCCAATCAGCCCCTCGAATCTATAACACTGGACCCAGAGTAGGCCATGCTGCACCAGTATCCTGTTACACAGCAACAGGATCAGTCCATTCAGCCTGCTGAAGTCCGTAACATAGGAACCGGAAGTGGTCACACAGTGACTGGAGATTGTTACACTGGGATAACAGGAGGCCATTCAGACCCACTGAGTCTGTTGCAAGGGAAATGTGTTTGGATAAAAACTATCTGATACTTTTTTCGTGAGAAAGGAGGAGGTAATTCAGACACGTGTCTGTTGTATGGGAACAAGAGAAGACCAATCGCTCCCTTCGTTCCATCTCTGGGATACATGAGGAGACCGTTCAGTATCTCCACCGATTATGGAGAAATATGAGAAGACACATCAGACCCTCAAAATGTTACACAGCAACGGGAAGATTCCATAATCCCCCACCCCTCTAACGCATCAACAGGACGTGGTTATTTTGGCCTTGGAGATGACAACATGGGAACACCAGAAAGACTTCATCCCATCGATTTTGTACACCAGCAGGATGATGAGTCCAGTCAGCCACACATACCGCTTATGCAGCAATTGGAGTACATCTCTTAAAACATTTTGCCCATCAAACAAGAATTCAAAGAAAACGTAAAGGTTTTAGAAAGGGAAAAACTCATAATAACTGAATACATTAGGGAGTAAAATGCAACAATAAAGTATTGTAATTTAAGGCAAATTATTCGAATCCATTGTTGTGGACATTTTCAAACGTAAACCACAATTCATCGGAGTCAACATGGTTTTACAAAGGATAAATCATGATTGAAGTGTTTTCTTGAGTTATTTAAAGATATAACAAACAAGGTGGATAGTGGGAATCCTGAAATTGGAAGATAGCTGGTCTTCGTGAAGGATTCAGATACGTCGCTTCTCCAAAGAGTGAGTTGTAAGATCAGACAGCATCAGTTTAGCAGTAATTTATTGGCTTGGATGGAGGATTGGTTAACCAACAAAATGCAGTCAGGTGAATAAACTGTGTCATTTTCTATTGGAAAATGCAATTTGTTGGGTGCCATAGATTTCAGTTCTCATTCTTCAACCATTTGTGATCGACATTATTACTCGGTTGACGGGATAGAAAATGCTATAGCGACATTTTCAGATGACACTAACATTGGTGGGAAATTTCTTCGGAATGATGATGCAAGAGATTTTAAAACTATGTGTATAGATTGGGTGAATGGGCAAACATTTGGCAATGAAAATTAAAGTGGATCTATATGGGGTTATTCAAGTTGGCCAGCCTAATAAAAAGGCAAATTATTTTCTAAATGGAGAGAAACTTCAAAGTGCTTAAGTGCAGAGGGATCTGGGTGTCTGCTTGCATATCACAGAAAACTTGCTTGCTGGTACTTGAAGTAATGAGGAATGCAAGCATAACTTCAGCGTTTATTTGTAAAAGGATAGAGTAGAAAGGTTGCTGTAACTATGCAAGGCATTAGTGAGGCTGCAACTGGACGACAGTTTGGGTGTCCTGCAGAATGAGGTATTTCCATTGGAGGCAATTCAGAAGAGCTTCATTAGATTGATTCCATATTTGAAGTGTTTGTCTTATGAAGAGAAATGGAGCAGTTTAGGCCGAAACTCTCCAGTTTATAAGAATAAACGGAGAGCTCATTGAGGGCTGTGAAATGCTAAAGGTCATTGACAGGGTAGCTGTGGAGTGGATATTTTTTCATGTGGCGCAATCTACAATAAGAGACGAGAGTTTGAGGATCGAGAGAGGGCAGGAAAGTGGAACAGAGGCCGCGATGACATCAGCCATGAATGTATTCCATGGCGGAGCAGGTTCGAAGGGTTGGATTCCTGACTGATTCTCCTCGTTCATATTCAGCTTTACGACTGTGTTACACAGTAATGGGAGAGGATTATGTATCAAACAGGAAGCAGGAACTCCGGATAAATCAGTCTAAATCAGTTTGACAGAACGTCACCAGTGGAGTCACACAGTGACCAGTGCTGGGTCCTCCACTATTTACAATGTATATCAATGATCAGGAGGATGGAACAGATATAGAAATACTGAGTTTGGTGATGTCGCTGTGATAAGCAAGAGATTAAATTATCAAGAGAGAGTGGAGGGTCTACAGATAGATACAGAGAGGTAAAGGCAATGGAGAATAATTTGGCAGCTGCAATATAACATGATATAATCTGTCATTTCATTTACAGTAATAATGGAAGGCAGTCTGTTACTGAAATGGAGAGGGATTACAGGGATTAATGATACTGTGTACTGGGGGGTTTACTCAGACCCGTTCAGATATGGAAGGTTTTGCTCCATCCCTGATCGTCTGCTCCTTGATGCTCCAAGTGACCCCATTGTTCTCCGTACACATGGAATGTTTTGAAGTGTTTGGTTGGTGATGGGGGATGCTATTTTCAAACGTGTATCAAGGGGATGGCCTTTCTCCAAGATACATTCATTCCTTTCTACATGGAGATCTGAAGACGATGGGAATGGCTGCCTGCTTGTAAATGAAGAGGCTGTGGCTGCAGTGAGGACAGGGGTATTCACTAACATGATGTACTGTGATGGGCACGCTGCAAGATTAATACAGAGAGTGCTCCTTCAGATCCTCTACCTCTCCCCATTGACACGGCTACTCCATGTACACCATCAGGAATCCCATTATACTGGATACACCCGGCAGTTCCCTGCTGAGGGTGAAACAATGTATTTACTTCATCCACCATATATATCGCCATCACTGAATGGTTACATTGATGGCAACATACTGGGGGATGATGGATATGTCACTCAGTCCTGTTTGAAAAGTTCCAGAACATAGAAGCTTAATGAAACTGTGACCCTAACAGCCACTGGCAGCACCATCCTCCCCCTGGTGTGAAGATGCAGGACGTGTTAAAGAAGGTGACACCGCTCTGTGACCAGCTCCTTGTTCAGTCAGGGTCCCTTCACACTCTGCTCCTGGGTTAAGTGGAGCTTTGGAAGCTGTTCCTGGAAAATCCGGGGTGGACACAGCAGATCCCTTTCCCCACACACACTCACTGCGTTGTTTCAAAGCTTCCTTTATCTGCAACCTCTGCTCCATTTGTTGTTCATGTTGCAGACCCAGATGTTGTAATTACAGTCCCCAGGCTCCATCCAAAGTTGGGTCACCAAATCCTAAGGTCTCCCTGAATATCTGAGGCAGCTCACAGCACAACCTCCAGCAAACCATCCCCAGCTGCTGCACTAACTTTTCAATAACAGGAGTCAGTCAGAAACCCCTCGTCTATAAGTGTTATGAACCAGACCAGATTCTCGCAAAATATTTTAAGAAGGCCGCTTAGACCAAAACCTTTCCTTATTTTGAATATAGATGTGAAGTGTGCTTTCTAGATATGTTGTGACTGGTCAAACCACTCGACATTAAGCAAAATATAATCTATTTAAATGCTTTCGTTAAAATACAATCAAAGAAAAGAATATTTCAGGATGGCTTATGTGTGGAACACTAACACAAACAATGGATACCGTACCTTCTTGGTATACACTGCTTGGCACAAAGATATATTCAAATACAGATTCTTACATGCAATTTTCTTATCCAGGAGAAATGAACATCAACAGAGATCTCAGAGAGAAAGGCAGCGAGGAATCATGTATTGAGACTTCCAACCATTCTGGGACCCTGAACTGCTTCTGGATGCTGCAGCTAAAAACAAAACGAGGAAACCTGGTCTGGGAGAGCTGGCCACTGCCCTTCCATTGTTACCACCGTTTTAATAAAACCTAAAGGCTTTCTCAGTTATTTACTTAAACTGTTTTCAGACACAGTTCCGCACCTCTGCCTTTAAAACGTCTCTTCAAAAACAAATCCAAGAGAAAATAACCTTTTTACAGTGATAGTATCCTCCCGACTCCATCGGTAATAAAATAATCCATCAATTCCAACCGTGGATTCATTTCAGACATCCTAAACTTCCTCTGTTAGTAGACTGGAATGAATGTAAATTACATTGACTCTGAGCAGACAAATGTTCACAACTCGATTCGATGTCAGTCATTTTACTCCTGCCACAGAATGCCTTTTGTTTTTCTTCATCCAAGTCTCCACACTGTGTCAAAACTTACTTTTTCTCGCCCTGTCAAATTGAATGGCAGCAAGAATAAGCTCAGTCGAAACAGACTGGTATTTTTCTCCCTACATTTCTCCAAAAACTTTAAGAGGTCACGATCAGTGATAAAGATTTGTCTCAGGTATGTTATTCGCAATTTAAATGCTGAAATATTGTAACACCAACACCAAGCTCAAGGCCTCCTTCCTCATTGTGGAATAAATCTGTTGATGTTTCCACTGGACACTCTAACCACATGTTACATAATGGAGCACTTCCCAACTCTCCAATAGTCCCTCTGAATGACATAGCTCCTCATTCTGGATTAGTGGTGCTGGAAGAGCACAGCAGTTCCGGCAGCAACCAAGTAGCTTCGAAATCGACGTTTCGGGCAAAAGCCCTTCGTCAGGAATAAAGGCAGTGAGACTGAAGCGTGAAGAGATAAGCTGGAGGAGGGTGGGGGTGGGGAGAAAGAAGCATAGAGTACAATGGGTGAGTGGGGGAGGGGATGAAGGTGATAGGTCAAGGAGGAGAGGGTGGAGTGGATAGTTGGAAAAGAAGATAGGCAGGTCGGACAAGTCCGGGCAAGTCAAGGGGACAGTTACTGAGCTGGAAGTTTAGAACTAGGGTGAGGTGGGGGAAGGGGAAATGAGGAAACGGTTGAAGTCCACATTGATGCCCGGGGGTGGAAGTGTTCCGAGGCGGAAGATGAGGCGTTCTTCCTCCAGGCGTCTGGTGGTGAGGGAGCGGCGGTGAAGGACGCCCACGACCTCCATGTCCTCGGCAGATTGGGAGGGGGAGTTGAAATGTTGGGCCACGGGGCGGTGTGGTTGATTGGTGCGGGTGTCCCGGAGATGTTCCCTAAAGCCCTCTGCTAGGAGGCGCCCAGTCTCCCCAATTTAGAGGAGACCACATCGGGAGCAACAGATACAATAAATGATATTAGTGGATGTGTAAGTAAAACTTTGATGGATGTGGAAGGCTCCTTTAGGGCCTTGGATAGAGGTGAGGGAGGAAGTGTGGGCGCAGGTTTTACAGTTCCTGCGGTGGCAGGGGAAAGTGCCAGGAGTGGAGGGTGGGTTGTTTGGGGGCGTGGACCTGACCAGGTAGTTGCGGAGGGAACGGTCTTTGCTGAAGGCGGAAAGGGGTGGGGAGGGAAATATATCCCTGGTGGTGGGGTCTGTTTGGAGGTGGCGGAAATGTCGGTGGATGATTTGGTTTATGCGAAGGTTGGTAGGGTGGAAGGTGAGCACCAGGGGCGTTACTTCTCTCTCAGAGTGCCATAGGTTTGCTCTGTTTTTATTACCCTTCCCCACCTTTCAAAATTACTTTGTTCGATTCTTTCAAACACAACGTTTGTTTAACCAGGGACACTATTTTAGATTCCTGAAACACTGTCGGCTTCTGGAACAAGCTCATATGCACTTCAGATGGCTTTCTTCACCTCCTCCAATAGGGATGCAAATACCTATCAGTTTTCTTTGGAAAAACTAAATCCACATGTTCTCTGGCCGCTGCACTTTTTTAGCCACTTTCTGAAATGAAATTAAAAAGGCTCCCCCATCATTGTCATCAAATTTAGATAATGCCTGGATGTATTTAAACAGATCCTGATCAGGCCGTTGGCGACCATAGGGTTGTTCTACCTCACTATCCTCGAATGAAAATCCATACAAAATGAAGAGGAATTTAGAATAACTGAACTATTGGAAACCTTAACCGAATAATGGATACAGTACGTTCTACAAATGAACCGTTCAATCTGTTAACATCACATAAACACACCCCTTGGCAAAAAGGAACATTCAGACATGCATTCTTGCATACAGTTCTCCAATCCAGGAGGAAACACCATCAAGTGAGGCTTTGGAGAGAGTAGCAGCTAGGGATAATTTACTAAAACTTCCAACCCCTTTGGGACCCCAAGCACCCGGTGATTGTTACAGCTACAAGAAAAAACAAACTAGAAAGCCTGATCTGTGCGAGCTGGCCATTGTTACTACTATTTATTAAAAACCCTAAACGCCCCGTAAGTTATTTACTTGAGCTGTTTTCAGTCAGCAGTTTGGCCTTTAAGACCGCTTACTAAAAAAAATGAGAAACGAACGTTTTATTTAAAAAAGTGACAGCATTGTCATGCAATTTAGATGCCTGGCCCTTCACTCATTGGGCTTCCTCGTGTTACTTATCGCAAGGTCACCTGAGAGGGACAGCCACAGGTACAGACCAAGTTACAAGGATGTATCTCATAACTTCTGAAACACCCCTGTCCATGGACCATCACATGGGACATACCAGGAAGTGAACAACAGCTTGATACACACCATTTCAGTATTTCTGAGCTATACAATGCCAGCACTCGATACACTAGGGAGCCAAAACCCAAGGCCAGGGAAAGATACAGAGAGACAGAGAGATTCACATTAAAGACAGAAACAGTCAGTTAATTAACTGAAAAGATGTTGTGGAAATATGTGGAAAAAGATAGGACAGTGGGACTAACTGGAGAAGTGAGATCTTCGTGAGTAAAATGACAAGAATGAGAACATTGAATAAAGGCATTGTCAGATCAGCTGGAATGGTTTGTAACATCAAATTCTGAATCTGCTTGACAGAACACCACAAACAACATAAACGAGGACAAGATGACAGCCCAGCATGGAGAGCTGTGCAGACCATGCTCGTGTGTTGCTAAGTAAATTGCACCATCTGCCCAGAATAGAGTACTGCAAACTTTACAATCATATGCTAACTATCCTCGCATCAGATTTCTGCCTACAATGGGAAGGTGTGCTGTGTGTGTGTGTGTGTGTGTGTGCTGTGTGTGTGCGTGTGTGTGTGTGTGTGTTTGAATGCGAAACCCATTGTTTGAGAAGGAACGCACATGGAGGAAACTATTTTAAATACGAACAACTGGCAGGCTTTTTGTTAATCAACAGAGAGAACGAGGGAAGTTTCACGTACAGATGATATAAAGTGTTTGAGAATGTTAAAATAAAGTCATTGCCAGACACAACAGAAATATACATCGGCGTGCACATGAATGACAGATGGATGGGAGTTTGGTGTGAGGTCGAATCAGATTTGTTTCGGCAGGTCGTAAGCCGGGACCATCAACAGCAGATTATTGGCTTCATTAAGCCTGTACTTCATAGCTCAAGGTTCAAACAGCAGATGGAATAAACCAGTGAGATACATTCTGGAGTGGGGAGTATTTCAAGTTAGAAATGTTTAAGGCATGGTGTCAAGAATCAGCTCATAGTCAAAGAGATATCCCACAGTTGTGACTTGCCTGCTTCAGCTGCAGATATTGGCCAGGGATGGGATGGAAACAGTGGAAGGAAGTGGAGTTTGTAACCAGAGCAGTAGACGGTGACCTCCATGCTCTTAACAGCAAAGGCAATGATGCAATGCATTGTGGTTATCCCCTGAAACTGAATAGATCAACATAGAGACCCGTGAGGAACACTGCCAGCGCAGAGAGTGAGACAGGAATTGAACACGTTCATTAATGTCGTTAGTAGTGGTCTGTAGAGTGAATGTCTGGATTGAGAGATTCAACAGGAACAATAATAGTGGCAAGATGTGTAGACTATATGAAATAACAATAATAAATTCATAACTGGTTTATAGAAAACAAAATCTGGACAGTGACACTCACCAGGAACACCAACGATAGCCAGGAAGGGAAAATAAAAAAATTTAATAATGAGAACAACGTAATAGATCCGCGATGATAATGACAACCAATAATATGCAGAAAGACGCCAAATATAATTGGATAAGCTCCTGTATATTGTTGGAATATTCCAGTCTAATGTTCTCACATTCTGATCCATTGTTGGTATATTCCAGTCTAATGTTCTCACATTCTGATCCATTGTTGGTATATTCCAGTCTAATGTTCTCAAATTTTGATCCATTGTTGGTATATTCCAGTCTAATGTTCTCAGATTCTGATCTCTCCTCCCCCTCTCTCTGGATCTACTGTTCCCTGTCAGTGCTGTCGGTGATGCTCCCGCTCATGTTATGGGATAACACATTGAACAGCGCCCATTTATCATTAAAAGATGGAAACCCTCCACTGGGATAATTAGAATCCATGGAGACTGGCATTAATCGCACTTACTGAACAAATAGGCTCAGTTAACCTGTTCAAAACATCACTTTTCATTTACTGGTTTTGGATGGAATGGATGAGGGTTGCTGAGGGATGGAACATAAATCTTTAAATCATATAAATCTTTTTATTAACTTGTATATGAGAGTATTAACAGGACACTGCAGACGTCTATATATGTTCCATTCTGTTGATGAAAGGAGACAGTTATAAAATAACAGATCGGCTGCAGAAAAGAAAATCGGGTGGTCAAGTTTCTCGATACCTGAACACAAAGTACGGTACCTATTGACCAGTGTGCGGCCACTCCTGATTTTAATGCCCTGTTGTCAAATCCTTCCATAACCTTGAGACAGAGCATTGAGACTGCTGCTCAGGAACAGGCCGAAGCAATTTTGTTCCTATGGGCCTCTTACAGAGGGATAAGAGAAGGCCATTCAGCCCATATTAACCAGTTGCTACTTGAAAAGGTGGAAAGCTGGAATATTGGCACATTTTGCCGAAAGAATAATTCAAAACGAAGAGATGCATCGCTGCAGCTGTATGAAGTGTTACTGAGAGGGCACCTGGAGTAAATAGTGTTGTTTGTGTTTCTGTAACTGAGAGGGAATAGACCTCCATTAGATCCAGTTTACCAGCTGCTCATAATCCAGGGGTTGTTGTCTCATTTAATATCTCGGATCTGTTACACAGGGACAGGAGGAGACCATGAAGCCTCTTGAGTCTAGTTCAGAGGGACAAGAGATGGTCATTCATCCTTTCCAGTCTATTACAGAGGGACGGGGGGAGCTTATTCACCCTCTCGAGCCTGTTACAGAGGGAAAGGAGGAGCTTATTCAGCCTCTCGAGCCTGTTACAGAGGGGCAAGAAATGTTTATTTAACATTCAAGTCTGTTACACATAAATATTAGTTTTAAACTAGTTGTGGAATAGGAAAGACCTGATGTAAACGTTAAAGTTCTAACTTTGAACAAGACCAATTTTGAAAGTGTTAGGTGAGCCCTGTGAAAGGCTGATTGGAATACCCTATTCACAGGTAAAGGGATGATTGGTAAATGCAAGGCCATCAAAACTTGGTTTCAGAGAGTCCAGAGCCAACGTGTTCCTATTAGTGAGAGGGGCAAGGCTGGTGGGTGCAGGGAGTGCTGAATGGCTAGATATATTGATGCTCTGGTCAAGGTTAGCAAGGAGGCATATGTCAGGTAAACAGAGCTGAGATTAAGTGAATCTCGAGAGATGTATAAGGACAACAAGTGTATATGGGGAAAATGGGCCAGAAATATGTGGACATGAGATGGCTTTAGAAATAAGGTTAACGAGGCATTGAAGCAACTCTACACATCCTTTAATTGCAAAATATTAAGTAGGGAGAGAATAGGGCACATTTCAGATCAGTAAGGCTACGTATGTGTGGAACCATAGGAGGTGGAAGGGATACTAAGCAAGTATTTTTCCTAATGTTTAATGTAGAAGAGGTTACAAGAGCGAGAGAATGAAGAAATACATAGTGATATTTTGAAAATTATCTATATTACAAGGAGATGTTTGACATTTTAAAACACATAAAGGTGAACAAATCCCTGGTACCTGATCAGTTGTATCCCAGAATATTGTGGGAAGCTAGGAAAGAAATTGCTCAGCCTTTTGCTGATATATCTGTAACATTGATTTCCACAGGTGAGGTGGCAAAAGACTGAAGGGTTGCCAACAGAGTGTCATTGTTTCAGAAACTAAAGAAAACCGAGATTACTATAGATTGGTGAGCCTGATGTCAATGGTGACTAAATTGTTAGAGGGGATTTTGAGGGAAACGATGTATATGCATTTGGAAAGACAAGGACTGAAGAGGGCTTTGTACATTGGAGATCACGTCACACTGATTCGGTGGAATTTTTTGAGGAAGTGAAGATGGCGTTTGAGAAGGCAGGACAGTGGATGCTGTCTTCATGGAATTCAGTAAGAAAACCAAAATGTTCCACATGGTAGACTGGTTAGCAAGGTTAGGCTACCTGGGATCCAGGGAGAACTTGCGATTTAGGTCCAAACTTTTCTTGAATATTGGAGACAGGGTGTAACAGTTGGCATTTGTTCATTAAACTTGGAGACATGTGACCAGTGGCGCTGCTCACAAAGATCAATTGTGGGCCTTTTGTTACTTATACAAATCATTTGCACTTCAGTATATGAAGTACTGTCAGTAAGTTTGTAGATAATTCCAAATTTCGTGGTGTAGTCGACAGTGAAGAATGATCTCTCAGAATATAATGGGAACTAAATTAGGTGAGCTGAGGTGTGGCAGATGGAGTTTATTTTAGATAAATGTGAGGTGTTGCATTTTGGAAAGAAAAGTCAGGGCCAGGCATATAGGTAGGATCCTGTCGAAAGTTGCCAATGAAGGAGAACTCCATAGAAATTATAGAATCCCTACAGTTAGGAAACAGGATTTTCGGCCCATCGAGGCCACACCGTCCCTCTAAACAGTAGCCCACTGGACAAAGACCTACCCTATCCCTCTCAGCCTGCATTTCCCATGGCTAATGCACCTTGCCCTCACATCCAAGGATACTATGAGCAAATTAGGATGGCCAATCTACCCTTACCTGTATATCGTTATACTGTCGGAGGGAAACATAGCACCCGAGGAAGCTCACACAGTCACGGGTAGATTGTGCAAACTCCACACAGCCAGTCATTCGAGGATGGAATTAAACCCATATCGCTGCCCTGTGAGGCAGCTGGTGGTGCAGGTTCCCCGTTCCTTGAAATTGCCGTCACAGGTAGGCAGTGTAGTGAAGAAGGCACTCGGTGACCTTCCCTTTATTGGTGGGTGCCTTGAGTCTAAGCATTTGCATGATTCCTTGCATCTGTACAGCACATTGGTTTGGGCACCTTTTTAATATTGCCTTTAATTCTGGTCAACCTGCTGTCGGAAAGATGTGAGGGACAACATTTTCACACAGAGTCTGCTGCGTGTATGGATTGAACAGCCGAAACAGGTGGCGGAGGCAGATACAGTTACACCATTTAAAAGGCATTTGGATGGGTATGTGCATGGGAAGGGTTTAGAGGGAGATGGGACAACTGCTGGCTAGGGGGACGAGATTAATTTAGGATATTTGGTTGGTATAGATGACCAGACCGAAGGATCTTTTTCCATGCTGTACATCTCTGAGAGTCTGATGACTCTTGAGTGTTTAACATGGGAGCAGGAGGAGGCTATGCAGCTTCTGAAGTCTATCAGTCAGCTTGTTTGCTCAATTACTGACAGTAAAATACAAAAATAAATCATTCAGATTTTGATGGTGTTTTACAGAAAGGAGAGAAAGGCTTTTAGTCAAGAAAAGCTGTAAACAATGTGAAGAGGCCATTCAGTCCCTCAACTTTATTCCACAGGAGCAGCAGGTGAGCACAGAGCTATTGGAGCCTGTTACTCAGAAGCAGGAGGAGGACATCTACTTTCACAAAACTTCGATTAGGAGGCAGTCACTCAACTGCTCGAGACTGGGACACAGGAACAGGAGGGAGTCACTCAACTGCTCGAGACTGGAACACAGGAACAGGAGGGAGTCACTCAACTGCTCGAGACTGGAACACAGGAACAGGATGGAGTCACTCAACTGTTCGAGACTGGAACACAGGAACAGAAGGGTGTCATTCAACTGCTCGAGACTAGGACACAGGAACAGGAGGGAGTCACTGAACCGCTCGAGATGTTCTCTGAAATGATCTGCAAGATGGTGTCCTGTCTCCCTGATGTAGAGGAGACCACACTGGGTTCAACAGATGCAGAAGATGACATTGTAAGTTGTACAGGTGAATTTCTAGCGGATGTGGAAGAATCCCTTGGGGCCTTAGATGGAGATGAGTGGAGTGGTGTGGGAGCTGCTTTTACCCTTCCTGCAGTGGTAGGGAAAGATGCCAGTAGTGGGATGTGTGTTTATTGGGGGTTGTAGACCTGGCGATGGGTTCATGGAGGGAATGGTCTTTTCAGAATGCTGATAGGAATGTGGAGGGAAATATACACTTGATAGTGGGGTCTGTTTGGAGATTGCAGAAGTCGTGGAGTCTGATGTGATTTATGCTGAGTTTGGTGGGGTGAAAGTTGAGGACCATGGGATTCTGTACTTGTTGCGGGAGGGGTGGGGTTTAAGGGCGGTGGTGAGTGAAGTGGAGGTGATGCACTGGGGAGCGTCGTTAAACACGTGGGATGGAGACCAACTGGGACTTTCTGAGGTGGAATTGGTCATCCTGGGAAAAAATGCACTAGAGGCGGAGGAATTAGGAATAAGGGATGGTGTTTTTACACGAGGTGGGGTGGGAGGAGATGTCATATATTTTCAGCTGTGGGAGTCTGTGGGCTTGTAATATATGTCTGTTATTGGTCATTCGCTGGAGACGTTGATGGACAGGTCCAAGAAGTGGAAGGGAGTTGCCAAGAAGATCCAGGTGAATTTGAGGTCGGGATGAAAGGTGTTGGTTGGGGAACTGTTCAACCTCCTCGTGGGAGCATGAAGTGGGGCCAAGAATTCATCAATGTAGCAGGCGAACAAGTGGAGAGAGGTGCCAGAGTAACTGTGAAAGACGGACAATTCCACATATCTGACAAACAGGCAGGTAGGCATAGCTATGTCACATGTGTGTGCCCATGGCTACCCCTTTGGTTTGGAGGAAGTGGGTGGATTGAACAGAAAAGTTGTTGAGGGTGAGGACCAGTTTAGCCAGCTGGATGAGGGTGTCGGTGGAAGGGTACTGGTTGGGATTGGGCGAGATGAAGAAACAGAGGGTTTGGAGACTTTCGTCATGGCAGATGGATGTGCAGAGGGACTGGATCTCCAAGGTGAAGATGACGCGTTGTGGACCAGGGAAATAAAAGTCTTTAGTGAGATGAAGTTCATAGGTGGTGTCACAAACGTAGGTGAGAATTTCGTGGACTGGGGAGACAGGAAGGTGTTGAGGTAGGAAGAGATGAGTCGGGTCAAACAGGCGCAGGCAGAGACAGCAGGTCTTAGGAAGGAGGTAGAATCGGGCAGTGCGTGGTTCATGGACAATGAGGTTGGCGGCTGTGAATGGGAGATTCCCCAAAGGTGATGAGATTATGATGATCTGGGAGACTATGTTATATCCGTTCATCTGTATGCGACGAGGTGGCCGAGAGGTTAAGTCGATAGACTGCTCACCCTTTGCGTTCTGCATGCGTGGGTTCGAATCCCACTCTCGTTGCTATTTTTGGATTATCACACAGTCTTATTGAAATTGGAACTCCAATGATTAGTTTATCTGCATCGATGATATTATAAAACCTCAAAGAATAATTTGAGACTGATGCCTGAACTTAACGAAATGTGGACTGAAATGGGATAATGGAAAGGAACGCGATTTTCTTTTCCAAGTCAAGTTGCTGTGAACGTTAATCTTATGAAAGAGATCCAGGGAAACCAAATAACGAGAGATGCGATGTGCATGTTTAATGCTATGGGATTCTTAGTGAGTGTTTTGTCACATGAAATCTGGAGCAGGAACGGTAGAAGTGATTCAGCTTGGTGGTAAGAGCACAGAGAGACACCACAAAATAATAGAGATATTTCAAAAGGTGCAGGGGGTGGGTGTAGCGGCACAGAAAACTTGCTGTGAATGCACAGTAGAGAATTGCCGATGTGGGTGCCGTTATTGGCCTGGACAGACTTATACATTGATCTTCCCCTTTCCCCCTTGCTCTCGCCATTTATGAAGGCTGGACATAAGACACAGATAAACACAAGATGTGGGAAGCAAGCTCCCTCTCGTTATGCACACACTGGATGCATCACACTGAACTCTGAACAACTGGAGAAATCAGCATGTTTACTGCAGGAAGTGAACGTAAACTGTGGATCAATAACCACAGATTAATGCAGCATAAACATCTAAAGTGTCTTTAAACGAATGTCATTAACAGACGTTTCTTTCTAATACCTAACATGGCTTTCGTGTGAAACCAAGTCTCACAAACTTGAATGAGTTTTTTGAAGATGTAACAAAGAAGATTAGTGAGGGCAGAGTAGAAGATGCGATCTATATGGACTTCGTGGAGGACTGATTAGGAAGGTTAGATCTCATGGAATAAAGAAAGAACCAGACATTTAGATACAGAACTAGCTCAAAGGTAGATGGCTGAGTGTGCCAGTGGAGCGTTGTATTTCAGACTGGAGGCCTGTGACCAGTGGAGTGCCACAAGGATCGGTGCTGGATCCTCGACTTCTTATAATTTACAGAAATGATTTGGATATCAGCATAAGAGGTACAGTTAGTAAGTTTAGAGATGACACCAAAATTGTAGGTGTCGTGCACAACGAAGAGGGTTACCTCAGATTACAACAGGATCTGGCCAGATGGGCCAATGGGCTAAGAAATGACAGATGAAGTTTAATTCGGATGAATGTAAGGTGCTGCATTTTGGGAAAGCAAATCTTAGCAGGACTTATACAAATAAGGATAAGTGCTTGAGAATGTTGCTGAAGAAAGAGACCTTGGAGTGCAGGTTCATAACTCCTTGAAAGTGGAGTCGCAGGTATATAGGATAGTGAAGGTGGCGTTTGATATGCTTTCCTTTATTGTTCAAAGTATTGAGTACAGGAGTTGGGAGGCCATGCTGCGGCTGTACAGGGCATTGCTCAGGCCACTGTTGGAATATTGCGTGCAATTCTGGTCTCCTGTCTATTGGAAAGATAATATGAAACTTGAAAGGGTTCAGAAAGGATTTCCAAGGATGTTGCCAGGGTTGGAGGATTTGAGCCACAGGGAGAGGCTGAACAAGCTGGAGCTGTTTCCTCTGGAGCATTGGAGGCTGAGGGCTGACCTTATAGATGGTTACGAAATTATGAGGGGCATTGATACGATAAATGGACAAAGTCTTTTCCCTGGAATCGGGGAGTCCAGACTTAGAGGGCATAGGTTTAGTGTAGGAGGGGAAAGATATAAAAGAGACCTAAGGTACAACGTTTTCACACAGACGGTGGTAGGTGTATGGAATGAGCTACCAGAGGATGTGATGGCTGGTACAATTGCAACATTTAAGAGGCTTTTGGATGGGAATATGAAGAGGAAGGGTATGGAGGGATATGGGCTGGGTGCTGGCGGGTGGGACTAGATTGGGTTTGGATATCTGGTCGGCGTGGAGAGGTTGGACTGAAGGGTCTGTTTCAATGCTGTCAATCTCTATGACCACATTTCAAGGTGGATTACAACAATACAAATGTTGTTTTGAAATTGAGATCTATTTCATCATTTTACACAGCGAACAAGTTCAATTTAAATAATACAAATCACGTTCGCTCACACGGATTAAAACTGTGATTTCATTACAAACATTTTTAAGTAGCAGTTACTCAACATGAAAAATAAGATGTAATTTTTATTGAACATACGTCAATCAACACCATTATCTTACTTCGGATTGACTGCAATATGCACATGCTAAATAAGGTTTAAGAAAGGAAGTATTTTAGTATGATTCGGTGGTGATGAAAAATAAGATTAGGTTTTCTTGGTGTGGATATTCCACCAATGGCCCCAATGGTGGAAATGGTCAGTGGGCAATATTTCTTTGATGGTATAGAGGTGAGGGAGCTGCCAGGGATGAGAGCTCCCACCTCATCTGGAGCAGCATCTGTCGACATGTACCAGGGATCATTGTGACATCAGACTGCGAGGTCCAACCACACCTGGAGCTGCTTTTATTAACATGGACCGGCAGGGAGCATTGGGACATCAGACTGCGAGGTCCAACCACACCTGGAGCAGCATTTAATAACATGGAGCAGCAGGGAGCATTGGGACATCAGAGTGGGAGCTCCAATCTTACTTGCAGCAGCTTCTATTGATATGGAGCAGCAAGGAGCAATGGAACGTCAGGTTGGGAGCTGCAGCCTCACCTGGAGCAGCTTGTATATACATGGAAGAGGAGGGTGTATTGGGATATTAGGCTGGGGGAAAGGATATTCAACCAATTTAATCTGAAGTAAAATAAGTTTCAACACCTCAGATGTTAATTGATTTATGAAGAATCTGTCGCGGGAAAAAAAGTTCTTTAGATATTGAAAACAAATCCTGCAAATATTCAACACAGGAACACGCATTAATACAGAGAGAAATGCGAGTGATGTTTCAGGTGTTTGACTTTTCTTTTCTGATCGACTCTACACTGGATCTCATCACAAAAAGGACTTCTTCACTCATTTCATGTTACTTATTTCCTGCAAATACGAACAGGTCATTGACGCAATCTAAATCTAAAAATTGTGGGAAATGCGATATTGTCATTAGACTGGAGTTTACCTCGAATTATAGTGGAAACGCAGCAAAATAAGTTGAAATTTCCTCGATCAGCAGTGACCTCGTTGATTGGCTGATCAGATAATGAATGGTAGTTTTATCTGAGGACAACTTGAAGTGAATAATTGATGGTGATTATCTTTGTTTTTTGTTCACCTTGGGACTGTTACTGTTATTGCTCATGTCCTTGTTAACACCACAGCTCTGCAGAGTGTAAAATCTCAGCTGTGCATCTGGCCAGTGTTACAACCATTCGTATACCTGGCTACGGATCAGATGGTTATAGGTTCAAAATTGACTTGACGCAAGAGCATTGTGGAGATTCACAGCACATCCAAGCAAATTTTTTTTTGTTACACTGAAGTGGATAATATTTGGAATTTTCATCTCTACGAACGAAAATTATTTCACTGTCTTCGATAAGATAAACATTACCAAGGACAATCAGAGTTAAAAATCCCACAGCACCAAGTTGCATCGAACAGGCGTATTTGGAAGCAACAGCTTCTTCGTCAGATGGTTGACAACTTTTGGACTCTAATCTGGCTTTGCATGATTTTCAAATTTGTCCACCCCAATCCAACACCAACACCTCCAATTCAGGGGTACCCTCGACACCACGAACGATCGGTTAAAGTCCAGATGATCTTCCAAGATTGCGCATGTTGACAGATACATCAAGTTTCAGCAGAAAGACCCCCACCTGATGAAGGAGCGGCTCTCTGAAAGCTTGTGCTTCCAAATAAACCTGCTGGACTATGCTCTGATGTTGTGTAATTTTTTACTTTGTCTACCCAACTCAAACACTGGTATTCCATATCATAGAGAACATCAGGCATGTGCAAGCGCTGTCAGAGAAAACAATCCTGAAATAGCAACGCACATTTTTCATAGGTACGTTTCATTTTCAGATGCCAACCCATTCAATCGCTGCAGCTTCTGTGTATGAAAAGCACAGAAAGGAAATAGCTGAGACTCAGTTTTGACAATATTTTGAAACTCTTTGGGATGTGGAATCAGAGGAGAATGAAGGATGAACTGTCCGACTGCACAGAGAGGAGGAAGGCACTTTTCCATTCTTTCAAGGGCTAGGGTATTGACTGATCTAAGGCATTAAACAGATTCCTGGTAGACCTGCTCTCTCTGCATCAAGAACAAGAAGTCCTGATTTCCTGAACGGCAATGAAACTCAGGCCACTCAGTTAAGGCGCCGAATACTAACCACTAGATCACCAGGGATGAGGGCAGAAACTGTTGCACCGTTTCTTCATAACACAGTTTTTTTAAAATTATGTCACTGCAGATATGTTTCCCCTCAAAAATGAATGAATTATCAAGTGTTTACAGCACAGAAATGGGTCCCATCATCTCCCCTCCCAGCACCTGGTCTGTAACCTTGTAAACTCTGATGTTTCACGTGTTCATCTCAATGCTAATTACACTGGAACGTTTTAATCTTGTAAGATTCAATAAATGGGATTGAAGTTTGAGATGGGAAAAATATGTTCACACCCAGTCGGTGAACTGAAGCCCGTTTTTACGCACAGAATGAGGCACGCAGACACATTTCCCCAAGAGTGAAGCAGGACCCGGGAGAAAACAAACAAAAAGTAAGATTTTGCCCGCTTGGCTGATATTTTCCAATTTCAGACTTCAACACCAGTGTCTGGTTACAGCCAAGAAAGGAACCATTCAGCTTCTCCCGTCCCAGTGTTCCTTGCGCATTGTTTCCCCATTACTCTGTTGTTTATACTGCCTCACCTCGTTCTTGCAGCAAAACTAGATCGTTGCTCACGCCCTCTATTTCCTGTCCTGCCGAACGGTTTTCCTCAAGTTCTTGAACTGAAAAACAGGAATGGGTTATTTCAAACACTTTTCTCGTTTACAAGGCCAGTGTTATCACCACTGAGCCAGCACATTGCCAGCTCAGAGGTAAGGTCTCATACATTAGAAACTTCAATGCAACAGATGTTTGTTTAGCCTCAGTGTTATAAGCCAAATAACAAAACTGGAATGGAGCCGAGGGCATCATGCACAGAAAGATGAGAGAATAGAATGATGAATCTCATGGTGTCCAGGGTGGTGTTAACAGAAATCTTCCCTGTTAGTATAGTGATGAGGATTCAATGCTTTCACTGTCATGGCTTGTTAAATGTTAACATTTACAGTAATCGATATGAAATACTGCCTGATCTTTCTAATGATGTTGTGCAGCAGTCAGAACCGCTTCCCTGTATGTTACAGTTCTGCATCAGCAACGTCAGCTGCAATTGCCTGACGTTCAATCAGTTTAAATCAAGAACGGATGGGGCGTCACTAAAATGGAAGGGGAATGGTGGTTTGTGAGAGTTAACTACATGCCTCGTGGAGCCAGGTTCAATGTCGATACTGAATTTCGGTTTTCCTGTTTACCTTGTTATACTGATCACTCCGGATCAATTATCCATATTATCTGCCATTTGTGATGTTCTTTGTTCATTTCACCTCAGTCCAGTACTCCGGGGGGAACACGCATTTTTAAATTTGGCACATTTTACTCAGGTCTGTTTTGCAGCTTCATATTAAGGCCAACAATTTTCGGAACAGAAAGACACCATTCAGACAATCAAGTCTGCTCCGCTATAGAATGGTTTCATGTCTGATCCGATAACCTTGAGCTGCACTTTCTTTCCTTTCCCCAGAACGCTTGATGTCTTTGCTGTTTGATGATCTGCCGATCTCAGCCTCATTACACCTAATGACCCTTCCTCAATAGCCTTCTGCGACAAAAAAGTCCACTTATCCAGAACTGTCTGAGAGATAAAAAGCTTCCTCACCTCTGTTTTAATTGTGAGATCCGCATTCTAATACGAAGTTATAAATCATACAACACCAGGTCATAGTCTGATAGGTTTAATTGGAAGCATTCGCTTATTGAGCGCTGCTCCACTATCAGGTGTTCGTGGAATACACAGTTATAAGATACAGAACTTATAGAAAAAGTTGACAGTGTGATGTAATTGAAATTATGCATTGAAAAATATCTTTATTGATAGTTAAGTCTTCTATCTGTTAGAATGACCATGTTAGCTTCACTTCTTTCTTATGTAATTTGCAAAACTTTCTTTGAAAGTCACGTTGTCAGGTGAACTTTAACAGTTAGTGTCAGCCCCGATAATATTTTGAAGGTGTTAGTCCCTGTGTGCTGTGTCCGTGCCATAATGTTTAGGCTGACCCTAATCTCCGCACAGTGGTTAGCACTGCTGCCTCACAGCGCCAGAGACCCAGGTTTAATTCCCACCTAAGGCGACTGACTGTGTGGAGTTTGTGCATTCTCCCAGTGTCTGTGTAGGTGTGCTCTGGTTTGCCCCCACAGTCCAAAAATGTGCAGGTTAGGTGAAGTGGCCATATTAAATTGCCCGTAGTGTTAGGTGTAGGGGAATGGATTGCGTGGGTTGTGCTTTGGCGGGTTGGTGTGCACCTGTTGAACCGAAGGGACTGTTTCCAAACTGTAAGTAATCTAATCTAAAAAGAACTCGCTGCAGGCAAGGATGTTTTGAGGTATGGTACATTGGTGAAACCGAGCAAAGGGTACAGCGACAGGTGAATGGAACTGCACATCAATCACAGACAGTTGTGCCCCTTCCCAGCTGGAGAGCACTTCCGTGGTCCAGGACATTCGACCTCGGACCTTCAGGTGACAATCCTCCAAGGCGGACTTCGACACAGGCAGCAGCTAAATGTGCCCGAGCAGAGGCTGTGAGCAAATTTCGGTACCAATGGGGATGGCTTCAACTGCGACCTTGGGTTCATGTCACAGTCCAGGTGATCCCATTGCCCTATCTACACACAGCAGCCCTCCTACAAACACACACACGCACGCATATATACGTATGTGGGGTGAATTTGTGCTTGCAGAGTTACATTATACTTTGCTCAAAAACAGCATGAATCCATGTCAGTCTCTGTTAACTCATGTTATAAAATTAGAATCAATCTAAACATTATAGAACAGACGGCAGCACACGGGGACTGACACCAATTCTTCAAGCTGACCTGAGAATGTAACTTTAAAATCAAAAGTTTTGCGCTTTACAAATGAAAGAAGTGAAGCTAACATGGTTATTCAAACAGATGGGAACTTAGCAAAAATGATGGTATTGTTCAACGTACACTTTCAGTTCTAGCACACTGTAAACTTGCGCTTTAAATTCTGTGTCTTACAACTGTGTACTCCACAACACAGCAGGATGAATGAGCAGCAGTCCGAAGCTAGTATTTCCAATTTAACCTGCTGGACTATAACCTCATGTTCTGTGGTTTTCAAATTTGCATACCCTAGTCCAAAACCTGCATCTCCAAGTCATTCGATCCAAGGCATTCTGGTCACAGAACCAACCTTTGTTCATTCAACTTATTAAATCCTTGAGAAAACCTGAATGTTTCAGTAAGCATTATTTTTGTCGTCCTGAGTCTGAGCAGGCAAAGGCAACTGCTTTCAACGTTTATTTCCATTTGAATTCATCTCCGATATGAAATTCTCACTGGCTCTGACGGCACTGATATGTTTTCTATTTTGAAATATCAGGAATTCATGTTCAATTTACGACTTTCAAAAGGAACAACAAATAATTTCCCCTGACTGGAAATCAACGTTGGGAAATAGCAGTGAGAGAGCTGAATTTGAACACTTTCGCACAAAGGAAGACATATGCAAGGTTGCAAATTTTCTTGGTGACTTTGTTTTTGCATTATTGGTTCAGTTGAAAAATGACAGTCATTGAGTTTTTAAAAGCATGGCGAGAGGCGCTTCAGCTTATTGCATCATTATCAGTCATCAAACATCTGGCTTGTAAACACAGTTTCCAGCACGTGACTCATCGCCTGGTGTGTTCTAACATTTCAAGTCTTCAGTTAAATTGTTATTCAATTTCTTAAGTGCTTAAGTGTAACAAAAACACCTCTGTGAACGAACAGTTCTGAGAGTGAAACTCTTTCTCAGAGCAATTGTCAGTTTTCCTCAAGATGCTGTGGAAAATCTTTCTGTACTCACATCGGAATTGGTTACCCTGTTTCTTCTTCAGCTTCCTTCTTCTTTCTATTAAATGGTTTAGATTCCAAATACAGACACACGGTGCAGGTTGCAGAAGTCACGTGTTTGTACTTTCACTGACACTGTGTCTCCGGGAGCTGCAGCCCTTCCCCACGCTGATTCAGACAGCACTATCCTTCCTGTGACATGCCCCATGGAAACTGGAAGGACAGGCATTAATAACCCACACTTTAGAAATTAGCGACAGTTTTAAAACATTTGCACTGCCCCAGAGAGGAATTGAGCTCCTATCTCCCGCATAACATGCGGCGACACGAACCATTATACTACCGAGGACAACTGTTTCAAAGGAGACACTTCAGCACATTGTGACTCCATTTGTCAAAACAACTGCTTAATGACTCGAGTCATTTAGCCCATAGCTTTGTAGTATTGGCAGAACATATACACATCTGAATATTTCTTCAGATTCTAAGGGTTCCTGCCTCCCTGACCCTTACAGACACAGTGTTGCAAATTCAAACACTCGCCGGCATATAATGCTTTTCCACACATCTGCTTAAACATTTCTGTCTTTCTCATTAAATTTCTGCCCCCCTGTGATCGATTTCTCCGTCGATGGGAAACGTTACTTTCAGTCTACCTTATCCACACCCCTTATTATTTCGTACATCTGAACCATGCCTTCTCACAAATGCCCCTGCACCGTGACAAACAACCCCAGTCTATCCTGTCTCTCTTCATGACCAAATCTCTTCAGCATAGACACTAACCGAGTGAATCTCTCCTGCACCTTTCCCAGTGTGATCACATCCCTGGACTTATGTGAACAGCAGACAATTGCCGAGGTAGAGTCAAATGAACCTTTTTTTACATTCTGCACCAGCATGCCGTGTGGCTCTGCAGCATATGTTGCCTAGTGGTCTGGAGTCATATGGAGGCCAGGCCAGTTCAGGATGGCAGATTCCTTCTCTCAAGGCCTTCAGTGAAACAGATGGGTTTTTCAGACAACGGATTTAGCGTATTCTTAATTGGAGGTATTTCTTGCATTTACATTCTGCCATCATCGTGGTGTGGTGAGAATCGAACCCGTCTCACCAGAATGTGACCTGGCCTTTTGTATTAACAATCCAGCTATAATACCAGTAGGCTCTCGCAGAAAGCCGTCATGGTTGACCTTTTCCAATAGAGTATCTTTTCCCCAATTATTCTCTGTGTTCATTTATTGAGCCTCACGCTCAAATAATCTCTGGTCCATGTCAGTAAAAGCTGCTAAAAGAGAATTGAGCTCACAGCCACGATACCCAAATGGATCGAATGATTTGAAGGTGCCCAGCAACAGTGAGTGCAATGGCATAGACTGGACGGTATCAACGTGAAAGTGTATGTTAGATTATGCAATGCCTCAGTCAAATGGGACGAGGGACGGAAAAGAGAGTGAGGGCGAGTGTGAGGGATGGACATCTTCCAGAACTTTTGGGTTTAAATCCTGACACATGAAACGCTGAAATATCAGAGAACGAAATTCGATGGAAAACAAATCATCACCTCGGAGAACATTATCATGGAAAAACGAGTTATTTCTTTCCATATTTCATCTAAAGTAAAACTTTGAGAAAACTGACCGCTATGATGTGGATTCGATACTAAGTCGTGGCAATCACAACGCAGAAAACGAAATACTAAATGGTTGCAACACTCCACAGACCACGCTTGCTAACTGCAGCCATTATGGTAGCAGAGGAAATGTCAGGAAGAATACACAATATCAGGACTTAGCGACAGGCATGTGGGAACTCAGAATGGGCTGAATCTTTAACTTTAACGTCCCCAGAGTCTGTGGAGATTCCATGAATAAGAATGGGATTAATGAATGGGATTAATGAAACTCTCCAAACTCATGGGACAGTGCAGGATATTGCTCAAATGTATGCTTCAGTAGCATTATAGTTGAACATCGGCCACTTCATCACTTTGCCCACACAAGGCAGTACCAACTGCTGCAGGCAATTACACTTAATTCTAGTTCCAGACCCGGAATCAGGGAAACTGCGTGAAGCAGCCACGAAGATCCAATTGTAGGTTGGGATGGGATGGAATGACGGGAGAGTGGCGTGTGTATTTCCGAGGTTGGGACTGCTCCTGGTCAAAAACGGGGCGGAAGGGAATACTTGCCCCCATTTATAATAATACAGCCATAAGCAGTACATGTTGCTGATTCAGGCAACTGGCGTATCTGAAGCGTGTTGAATCTTTAACTTTGGGGTATCAATGTTGGAAATTTCATTTTCCTATTTGGATCAGTGTTCTTGACATTAGCAGTAGCAGCTGCTTATGTTTGCATCAGCTCAGGATCAGCTTTTTGTTCCCAGTAAATACTGCAACCTGGCGAAGGTGGTGTTGTGGTTATATGATAAACGAGTCATTTTTGGGCACTCAGACACCGATCTGGTAATGTTAAAGTTCGACGAATAAAACCTGGAATGAAAATCTGACCTCAGGGACAGAGAATATGACTTTAATTTCATGCAATCCCATTCATGTATGACCCTTATGTAGGGGATGATGCCATCTTTACCAATCCTGCCTACTTGTGACTCTAGGTGCAGAACAACATAGTTAACTCTTAATCCGAGAATGCCGACAAAGTGGGTAGGCTTGCCATTCGGCCCATTCCAGTCGACACCATCCCTCCGAAGCACATCCTATCAGACCAATACTCCATACCTATTCCGTTCCACTTCATTTCCCATGGCTGATCCCAGTAACCTGCACACTTCAGACTGTGGGAGGAAACTCACACAAGCAAAGAGTGAATGTGCAAACTGCACACAGTCACACAAGACTGGGATCGAATCCATGTCTCTCGTGCAGCGAGGCAGCAGCGAATCAGGATGAACAACAAATGCTGCCCTGACTAGCGACATCCACACCCTGTGGGTATATCAGGAAGAATAAAAACACATTCACAACATGGACAACGGGACTTAGGTCTGCGTGGGCATGATTTGAACCAATCGTTCACTCTGGGTAGATACAAGGACACCGAAATCACAGAGAAACCAGGGCAATGCGGGATTCAATTACCTGCTGCAGTTGAAACTCATTTACTCAGTCAAACTGGGGATAGACTGTTCAACAGTCCCGTGTGTGGCAAGGGCTCAATAAGCAATAAAAATACCAGAGTAACCAGCAAGATTACATATCCCAGAAAGAGATCAATTAAACTGTCAATGCTGCTGTTAATCCCAACCAGCTGCCAGTTTCATAGCGTCAAAGTCATAGACTCACGCAGCATGAAAACAGGCCTTTCACTCCTACCAGCTCATACTGTACATAATGCCAAACTAAATGAGTCGCATCTGACGGCTCCTGTAATTGCTGAGGGTTAATAATGCCCTTGTAATAATATTACTACATTGTTAATATGAATGTCCAGATATAATTCTATGGACACCGGTTCAAATCCTGGCATGGCAGATGCTGGAATTTTATTCCAATAAATACCTAGAGTTGAAGAGTCTAATGATGATGTTGAATCAGTTCTTGTAGATCTGATTCACTAATGCCTGATAGGGAAGGAAACTGCCATACTTATCTGGTCTGGCTGACATATGACTCCAGATCCATAATATCGTGGTTGATTCTGAACTGCCCTCTGGCAGTTAATAGCTTTTTTCTAATCCCACGGAATCTTTCCAATTCATTTCTCGATCCAAATATCCTGCAAATATTGTAAATGTGCTTTCATTCATCACTGTCTCAGGAAGTGAATTGCACACATCAACCATCCTCTGTTAAAACAAAGCCTCTCATGTCTTATTTTAAATCTTTCTTTTCACCTAAAACATTTACCCTCTCGTCTTGAAGTCCCCCTCCTTGGAGAAAAGACAGTTACAGTTAACTCTAGCCGAACTCTCAATAATTTATAAATTTCTATCAGGTCGCCTTGAAACCTCCAATGCTCGAGTGAAAATATTCTCAGTCTATCCAGCCTTTCGTTATAACACAAACCTTCCCCACTAGCCATACGCTGGTATACCTGTTCTAAACCTACTCAAGCTGAAAAATTTCCTTGCTATTACTGGCCGACAAGAACTGGACCCAGTATTCCAGAAGAGGCCTCACCCAATATCCGATCCAACTCCAACATAACACACCACCTCCTACACTCAAAGGACTGAACAACGAAGGCAGGATGACAATTTTTTATTTACCATTCTGTCTATATGTAAAGCAAACTAAAAAGAAATATTTAATTGCATCCCTGGCCTTCGTTTTCCACAACACTATACAACGCCCGATAATTAATTGTATAAGCCCTACTCTTGTTTGATGTAGCAAAATGCAATACCTTCCATTTATCCGGATTGAACTCCATGTGAAATATTTCAGCCCAAAGACGCATTGGATTAAGATCCTTCGCGAAACTTAGATCACCTTCTTTGCAGTCTCCAATTCTGGTGTCCTCCACAAGTTTATGAACCATGGCTTCTATGAGTTCCATTGTTTTCTCATATAGGTCAATGATTTATACTTATTTGTCGTGGCCATCATTTAGCAGTTTGCAAATTAGGTAACAATTAGTCATGTAGTTAACCATGAGGAAGAAATCCATAGACTGCAGGGAGATTGTAAACAATTGGCAAGAAAATGTGCTGAAAGGAATTCAGTCCAGCGAAGTGGGTGATAATGAATTTGGGGAGGAACAATGATAAATGTGTGAATACTGGGTGGTTTAAAGTAATAAAAGAAAAATTGGAGTAGACATTCACAAACTTTTGAAGGTGATTGGACAAGGGATCAAGTGGTTTCGAGGGGTTGGAGATACTTTCTGTTCTTGACCATAGGTGGGAATAAAAGAGCAGGGAAATGATGCTGGAACTTTAGCAACGGCCTATTCAAGATCAATGGACAGGGTAATCAGTTGGACGGAAGTGCGTTCTGCAGGTGCTGGAAATCAGCATCAAGATTAGAGTGGTGCTGAAGAAGCACAGCAGGTCAGGCAGCATCCGAGTTGCAGAAAAAAAATGACGTTTCGGACAAAAGCCCTTCATCAGGAACAAAGCGGGAGCCTCGAGGGTGGAAAGATAAACGGGAGGACTGGGTCTAGGAAGAAATTAGCTGAGAGTGCAAGAGGTGGATGGAGATGGGGTTAAAGGTGACAGGTAGGAGAGGAGGGTGGAGTGGATAGGTGGGAAGGAAGATAGACAGGTGTGACAGGTCAGTGGGATGGTGCCAAGCTAGAAATTAGGAACTTGGATAAGGTGGTCGTGGGGAGATGAAGAAACTGGTGAAGACCATCTTGATGCCCTGGGGTTGAATGGTCCCGAGGTGGAAGATCTGGCGTCTAGTGGTGATGGAATGGCGGTGGAGGAAACCCAGGAACTGCATGACCTCGGGAGAGTCGGGGGGGGTGAGTAGTTGATGTTTTTGGTCATGGGGCATTGGGGTTGAATGTTGCGGGTGCCCTGGAAATGTTCTCTGAAGCGCTCTGCGAGAAGGTGTCTGTTGGCCCCAATGTAGAGGAGACTGCATCGTGAGCAACAGATGCAATAAATGACACGTGTGGAAGTGCACATGCACATTTGATGGATGTGGAAGGCTCATTGGAGCCTTGGAAGGATGTGAGAGAGAAGATGTGAGTGCAAGTTTTGCACTTCCTGTGTTGGCAGGGGAAGGTGCCATGAGGGGAGGGTGGGTCATTGGAGGGCATGGACTTGACAAGGCAGTCGTGGAGCAAAGCGTCTTTGTGAAAAGTGGATAGGGGTGGGGCGCGAAATATATCCCTCGAGGTCAGTGTTGCTGACACTTTTTACAAACCCACTGATTCCCACAGCTATCTGGATTATACCTCCTCTCACCCAACCTCTTGCGCAATGTTACCCAGTATTCCCAATTCCTCCACCTCAATCGCACCTGCTCCCAAAGGTCTAGCTCCACCACAGAACACACCAGTTGGCCTCCTTCTTTAAAGACCAGAATTTCCCCTCCTATGTGGTTGAAGATGCCCTCCAACGCATCTCATCCATGTCCCGTACTTCAGCCCATGAACCCCACACCTCCAACCAGAATAAGGACAGAACCCCCCGGTCCTCAACTTCTAGCCCACCAAACTCCGCATAAAGCACATAATTCTCTGAAAGTTTGGCCACCTCTAAACGGATCCCACCACCAGGGATATGTTCCCGTACCCACCACTATCCATTTTCCGCTAAGAACAGAAACTCTGTGACTACATAGTCAAGTCCACGACGTCCAATGACTCACCCTTCCCGCTTGGCACCTTCCTCTGTCACTGCAGGAATTGAAAAGCCTGCACCCACATCTACCTCCCCACCTCTGTCCAACGCTCTAATGGAGGCTTCCACATGCATCAAAGTTTCTCCTGCACTTCCACATATGTCATTTCTGGTATCTGTTACTCCCCGTGCGGTCTCCTCTTAGTTGGAGAGAGGAGATGTGTTCTCACAGGGCACTTCAGAGAATATCTCCAGAATACCCACAAGAATCAACCCCAGTGCCCCATGGCCAAACATTTCAACTCCCCCTCCCACTCTCCCGAAGACATGCAGGTCCTGCGCTTCCTGTATCGCCACTGCCTCACGACCCGATGCCTGGAGGAAGAAAGCCTCATCATCCGCCTGGGGACCCTTCAACCCCATGGCATCAATTTGGACTTCACACGTTGCCTCATTTCCCCTCCTGCTACCTGACCCCAGTTCCCACCTTCCAGCTCAACACCGTCCGCCTGACTTGTCCCACCTGTGTATATTCATTCCTACCGATCCATTCCACCTACTTCTCAGACATTTCATGTTCACCCCCCGCCTGCATCCACTGACAGCACTCTCAGCTACCTACTCCCCAGCCCCACACCCTTCCCATTTATCTCTCCATCCCATATGCTACCAGTCTCATTCCTCATGAAGGGCATTTGCCTGAAACGTCCATCTTTCCTGCTCCTCAGATGCTGCTGGCCCTGCTGTGCTTCTCCTACACCACTCTCATCTTGAGGGGAGTCAGTTGATTGAGAGGGTTTTCGGACATTTTCTATTGTTGACCACAGGCTGTGAATGATAGCAGAACTTTAGCAACCACCAGTTTCGGGAACAGCTAAAGGACTGAGCACAAGTCTGGTCATCACATCAATCAACATTTTTCTTAAAATTGTAAGATAAAAGATGGAAGGCTGAAGTATGCAACTTTGCCCATCAAGGCCGTTTCACCAATGAGTTTATCACTGCTTCCTTTCCACGTCAGCGTGCTATGGGCCTTGGAGGGGAACTTGAAAATGTTGGCGTTTCGATGAATCTTCCAACCTTGTCCTTATAGTCAGTACGGCTGTTGAGCTTTGAAGGTTCTGTCAAAAATGCCCGAATGACTTACTCCAGTGCATCTTATAGTTGGTGCACTCTGCTGCAATTGTGCCTTAGCGGTGAAGGGAATGAATATTGCAGGTGTTGAAGAGGGTACACTCAAATGACTGCATTGTCCTGGCCAGTGTCCAGTTCCTTACGTGTTATTGAAGTTACACACATCTAGGCAAATGGACAGAGTTATATTCCTCGTCTCATTTGTGCCTTGCAAATGTTGTCGGATTCACGGAGCAATGAGTTGAGTTTATCATCATAAAATGTCTCAAGAATATGTTCTTGTTGTCAAAGCGTTTATATAGCCAGTTTCTATACGTTTTTCCCCGAAATAGTAGCTCTGTGGACGATTACACGGGGTAATTTGTTTACAGTAAAGTTAATGAATGTCAGTGAGATATGATTAGATTCTCATTTGTCAGAGTGATCATTACTCTATTTCGCCCTTGTGTGGACCAATCTGATTCCAGTCGCTGACTGATTTCAAGATCCGATTCCCGTCTGTGCTTGAAATTTCAACCGTTTCTTCGAATAAATTTCTCCACCTGCCTTAATAATATGTAAGGACGCTGCCGAGGACAGCAGAGATTAATGAACATGTTGTCAACACTGGAGAAAATGGAGTTTCGTGGAATGATTGGTTAGGCTGGGAGTATTTTCCTTGAAACAAAGGAGGCGGAGGGGAGCTCTATAATCACATAATAACAATTATAAACGCTCAATATTCATGGGATCTTGACAGGGTAGTTACAGGCAGGTGGTTCACCATCTGGAATGAGGAGAGCACCAGAGGACATGAGCTCAGAATTAGATATTGCCTATTTAATTCAGAAATGAGGAGTAATTTCTTTGCTCAGGGTCCAGTGAATCGGTGGAACTCCTTACCAAAACTGTTGTTGAGGCTGAGGTGTTGTGTATTTTCAATCTGTGCCAGACAGATATTTTACCAGAAAGACGATGAAGCTTTGTCGAGGCAATGCTGGAGAATGGAGTTGAGGATTATCAGATCAGCCATGAGTTCGTTGAATGGTGGAGCACACTTGATGGGCTGAATGGCCGACTTTCAATCCTACACCATTTGGTCCAACACCTTATTTTATTGATACCTTTAGAATTCTGAGGGGATGGGATGAAGTGATAGAAAAGTTTTCCAATCTGATCAGATAGATCAGGAACTTGGCTCATAAGTTCATGACCAAGAAATGTGCTGTGGCCTGGAGACAACAAATGGCACTGGGCACACCGCAGATGTATATGTGCAGAACTTGTGTTTGCGAAAGAAAATTGGTGGATCTAATATTGTTGCCAACTTGGTGATCACACTGAATGATGGATCGCGGTATGATTCACACAGCAAAAGTTTGTGAAAGAATGAAAGATTAGTTTCATTGGAAAAGATTTCTGTGGTTCCAATTCAATTGACTGTTTAAAATACTGATCAGAACTTTGTGTGGAGAATTACATTAAAATTCACAATCCCACTGGATAAACTATTGCACCCGATCTCTCCTTATTTGTTTCACTTTCATTAGATGTAAATTCATGGAAAATCAAGATGGAATGAAAGGAGGAAAGAAATGTTTGCACTCCTTTTCATTATCCCAAGGTAACTTACAACAGAAACAAATTGCTTTACTTCGACTTTGATGAGGTATCGATTTATCACAAATCTCCAGTGCAATGAAGGGCAAGAGCAAGATTGTCCATCCAATATATCCTAAAGATGCGCGGCACAAAGGGAAACCACAGCTGCGTTTGAGAGAAGTAACAGCCCGAGTCGGATTCAAATCCACACATGCACAATGAAAGAACAACCCGTCGCCTTCACCTCTGGGCCACTTCAGCCCATGCCAAAGGGGCTCACATGTGACCACATCAAGATCACATATGGTGCACCGAGGGGATAAGAAATTCCCTGAGCGGAATCGAATCCACAACATTATGTTTCTGCTTCCAGCGGAATAATAATACCAGCAAAATCCAAGGAATTGACCTCGTCCTTGGAAGGAATACCTTGTCCTTGATTTATTCCGAGTTGGAACCGTCTCAGAATGAACCAGAAAACATGACATTCCCGTCATATTCACACGCACATTTAGTCTTGACGCATAATTTCTTCAGACAGTTTCTCTCTCACGTGAAGAAGTATATATGGAGAGAGACGTGAAGGTGATGTTTTAGCTCGATGGGCTTTCTCATATGGCTGAACCTGAACTGGGTAAAATTCCTGGAAATGCAGTTCTGATCCTTTCATTTTATTAATTTTGCTGCAACTTCACTCTGTTCATTCCAATAAGTGAATTGGATTTATATGATTGGAACGATTAATGTTGTGTTCAATTTTGCTCCGAATTTATTTCAGCTTAAAGAAAATACTGATGAGAAAAACAGAAGTTTAAACTACAAAACATGATGCCAGTTTTGATGCTCAGTTACTTTGGCAGATTTCAGTGGGTATCAAATGAACCCAACATCATTGCGATCATCCTCTCATCATTAAGGCATTGGATTAAACCAGGAAATCGATCTGCAAGAGAAGGGTGACTTCCTAATCATTATGGAATAGCTTTCCTTGACAATATACAAAATCTGCTCAGTTCCATTTATAATGCTTCACGTGGAATATTAATATAAATCTTTCAAAACTCTGAGTATTCTTGCTGAACCTTACTCAGCTGCAGACGTTTCCGATATTTCTTTTCATCTGAAGTCGTCCAAATTAGACATTGTTTCCTCACACCTTCTACCCCCTATACCCCACTTTTACACTTTTACCTGGCCACAGGCTGTCTCTCTCCTGGTGAAACTCACTGCTTGTGTGTCTCTAAATGTGCCTTTCCAAATATTTTGGAAACGGATTCTCAGAGTGACAGAAATTCTGCTCCCATTATTTCTTTGTCCGACATCGATGGTTTTGAAATCTTGATTTTCCGAAATTTATGAACTTGAAAGAGTGAATTTACCACATATTTACTCTCTCCAAACCTCAAATACTCCGGAAAACTTCCATTCCGTTTTCCTTGATTTACTTTCAAATTTTCCAAATCACAAATAAATAAAATCCCATCCCCACTAAACGCTGTCAGCATCGTCTCTAATGTCTTAGCAGCCCAGTAAACGCTGACAGCGTCCTCTCTGATAGAATCACAGATTCCCGAAAATGCTGAAAGTACAATTCAGCCAATAGAGTCTGTAGGGAGACTCTGCATTGTATCTCAACCAGACGTAGCTCCCGTCTCTATCCCTCCAGGCCTCTGGCTTGTGATTACAAATAAACCTGCTGGAATAAAACCTGGCATCGTGTGACTGCTGACCTTATCACTGCGGTACCCATGGCTAATTCACTTCACTTACTGAATTCACTCCCTGGACACATCAACGCAATTTGACATGGCTCATCCACCTAACCTACAGACTTAAGAGCAGTGCGAACCACTGTAGTGTACCATCACATTGAACACTATCTGTATCATGTGTAATGGCTTTACACACTGGCAACTCCGCCCAGTGAAAGCAAACTGCGCCCACCAACCCGAATTCAATCCATCCAAACGCGGTTCTACGCTGTCCAACCTCAGGAGTTCTGCTGGAAATGTTTCTGCACTCAGATCTGAATGGGTTTACTCTGTTTTCTTCCTCAGATTCCTGCTTTAAATAAACATATCAATCAGGAACAACTCTATATAATGGTTTTCATTACAACACAAACACAATGTGCAGTTTGCAGAAGTTGCGTGTTTGCACTGTCACTGACACCCTCTCTCCCCAGGAGCTGCAGTCCGTCTCCACGCTGATTCAGACAGCATTGTCCTTCCTGTGACATATCCAATCGAGAATGGAAGGCCAAGAATTAATAACCTTCAGTGGTGAACAGAGCGACACGTTTAAAATCTTTACGATGCCCCCAGCGGGGAATTGATCCCTGTGACAGGCGGGGACACTAACCACGATACTGTGGAGGACAACAACATCGAAGGAGGCCCTTCATCCTGTTGTGGCCGCACTTGTCCAACACAACTGCTTAACGACCTGAATCAAGATTTACACCATTTAGCCCATAGTCTTATATATTTTGGCATCACAAATTCACATCTCAATTTTTTTTTAAATGTTAGAACGATTTCCGCCTCTCTGACCCTTTCCGCAAATGTACTCAAAACTTTCTGCCTTTTTCTGAAGTCTCTTGGCCCAAGTGTTCGATCTCTCCATCAATAAGAAACGCTTCTTTCAGTCTATCCTATCCATATCCCTCATTATTTTGTACATTTCAATCATTCTTCTTCAATCTCCTCTGCTCAGCGACAAACAACCCCAGTGTATCCAATCTCTCGTCACAACTGAAACTCTTCAGCCCAGACAATATCCCAGTGAATCTCGACTGCAACCTTCCCAGTGCGATCACATCCATGTAGTACTCTCAATTGCAGAACTGTGCAAAGTAATCTAGCTAGAGCCGAATGAACTTTTTTTTTCTATTCGGTTACAGTATGAGGGCGTCGTTGGCTTGGCAGTATTTATTACGATCCCTACTTGCACTGCGGATTTTTGAGACTCAACCATATTTTAGTGAGTCTGGAGTCACATGGATGCCCGAGCAGGTAAGAATGGCAGTTTCATTCCTTAAATGAGGTCAGATGGTTTTGTTTTTTCAACAATTGAACATGGATATATAGGAGTTATTAGATTCGTAATTCCAGATATTTATTGAATCCCAATTCTACCACCTAGCATGGCCGGAGTCAAACCCAGGTCCCCTGGTGTCTGAATTAACAGTTCAGTGTTCAGTGGTAATAGCACTCAGCCATGGCAGAAAAGCAGTGAAACTGATCTTTTCCCCGATACAGTTCTGTGCCATTTTCCTGAGCTTGACCCCCTCAATAATATCTGGTCCATGTCGGTAAAAGCTGCTACATGAGTATTGATCTCACAACAATGTTATCCAAATGGATCAAATGGTCTGCAGGTCCCGATGGTGGGGTTGGGGCACGTTCACCCAGCAACAGTGACTGCAGCCACTCAGACTGATCAGTATCAATGTGAGAGTCTGTATTAGATTCTGCAATAACTTAGTGAAATAGAAAATGATTCCACAAACACATGATGGAAGAGCAGCGCTCCGAAAGCGAGTGCTTTAATTAAACCTGTAAGATCAGAACCTGGTGTTGGGTGATTTTTAACTTTGTATTCCATAGTCCAACATCGGCATCTCTAAATTAATGAAATGGGGGTATGGGATGAAAAGTTCGGTTAGTGATCGTAGGAGGGAAGAAATCTCTGAGAACGGGTGGATTTGAATTCTGACATATGAAACACAGAGATGTGAGCGAGCAGAGCTTGAAGGAAAAAAATCACGTTGGAGAAAATCAAAACGTTAAAACAACTGATTCCGTTGTGTTTCACGAAAGATTGGGATACAACGCTATTACATTTGTGACGCGGATTCGAACCGAGGTTGCTGCGGCCACAGCACATTTTACTGACTGCAATACGATCACCGCACCCCAGAGACGAACACGTTCAGCACATGCAATAAGTACAGTGTCATGAGAAATGTTAGGCAGAGCACCAAATGCACAATATCAGTGCTTAGCGAACGGTGGCAGATATGTGGGAACTCAGAATGGGATGACCGTTTTACATCGGTGCCCACAGAGGCTGTGGTGATTTCACCATTAATATGCTGAAGGCTGAGAAAAATAGATTTCTCCAAAACATCAAAGACTCTGGGGACAGTGCAGCTTTTGTTACCTGCACATCCACCAATATCATTTATGGTATCTGCTGCTCCCGGCACGGTCTCCTGTACATTGGGGAGACTGGGCGCCTCCTAGCAGAGCGCTTTAGGGAACATCTCTGGGACTACCGCACCAATCAACCACACCGCCCTTTGGCCCAAAATTTCAACTCTCCCTTCCAATCTGCCGAAGACATGGAGGTCCTGGGCCTCCTTCATTGCTGCTCCCTCACCACCAGACACCTGGACTATGAACGCCTCATCTTCCACCTCGGAACACTTCAACCCCAGGGCATCAATGTGGACTTCAACAGTTTCCTCATTTTCCCTTCCCGCACCTCACCCCAGTTCCAAACTCCCAGCTCAGCACTGTCCCCATGACTTGTCCTGACTTGTCCTACCTGCCTATCTTCTTTTCCACCTATCCACTCCACCCTCCCTCCCGACCTATCACCTTCATCCCCTCCCCCACTCAACTATTGTACTCTATGCAACTTTCTCCCCATCCCCACCCTCCTCTCACTTATCTCTCCACCCTTCAGGCTCTCTGCCTGTATTCCTGATGAAGAGCTTTTGCCCAAAAGCTGCTCCTCAGATGCTGCCTGAACTGCTGTGCTCTTCCAGCACCACTAATCCAGAATCTGGTTTCCAGCATCTGCAGTCATTGTTTTTACCAAGCTTTTGTTGAAATGTACACTTCAATAGCAATGCAGTTGAACATCGGCTACTTCACGAGTTTCCCCACACAAGGTGGTAACCACTGTTTCCACATAGTCCCAGTTCCCAGCCCCAGAATCAGAGGAACTGGTTGGCGCAGTCGCGAAGATGCAACTTGAAATCGGGATGGGAATGAGGTCGCAGAGATACTCGATGGCTCAAGTGACGCAACCGGAGAATGCACGGTTTCTATGATGGTTTAGAGGCGCAAGCAGTTCCGAGGTTGGGAGTGCTTCTGGTCAAATGCGGGGCAGAGGGGAAAATTTGTTCCCGTTTATAATAACAGCAATCTACAGTGTATCTTGCTGAGACAGCTGAGTGCCACAACTGGAGCGTGGGCAGCTGGTTTGAAGTTTAATTTTGCTTCAATATCACCCACTTCCCTGGAATGAATTGCTTTCACCATTTTTATTTCCAATAGTTTGATATCTCCCTGCAGTCTGCGGCTTTCTTCCTCATGGTTAATAGCATGATTAACTGTTCTATGATCTGCACACTGCTAAATCACGGCAACTACAAGTAAATAGGAATCATTGATCTATATGAGAAAACAGTGGAATTAACAGCAGACATGCTTCATAGTTTTGCGGGTGACACCAGAGTTGTAGACAGTGAGGAAGATTATCTAAGTTTCAAAAGGATCTTAATCCAATGAGTCGTTGGACTGAAAAATGTAACATGGAGTTCAATCTGGATAAATGGAAGGTATTGCATTTCGGTACAACATATAGAGTATGGCTTTGCATATGTTGGAGAACACGGAAGCTCGGGATGAAGGTACATAATTCCTTGTAATTTGCACTACCTACAGACAAGATGGTTCAAAGGCATTTAACATACTTCCCTTCATTGCTCAGTCCTTTGTGTATAGGAATTGGGACGGTATGTTGAAGCGTTGCATGACATTTATGAGGCCTCTTCTGGAATATTCTGTCCAGTTCTGGTCGCCCAGTTGTTGGAATGATATTATTCAGCTGGAGTAGGTTCAGAAAAGGTATACCTATAATGAAAGGCTGGATAGGCTGAGACTATTTTCAGATTCGAGATTGGGGTGCTGGCAAACCACATCAGGTAAGGCAGCATCCGAGGAGCAGGAGAATATTTTTTTTTTTCGGGCAAGTGTCGTTCACCAGGCTCTTCCCCGAAACGTCGATTGTCCTGCTCCTCAGATGCTGCTTGACTTGCTGTGCTTTCCCAGCACAACACTCTCGACTCTGACCTACCATCTGCGGTTCTCACTTTCTCCTAGTGGAGACTGTTTTCACTCTAGGTTAGGGGTTTGAGCAGCGACCTGACAGACGTTTATGAATTCTTGAAAGGCAAGTTAGAGTTAACGATAGCGGCCTTTTCCCAGGAGGGGAATTTCAAGACGAGAGGGCATATGTTTAAGATGAAAAGAGAGATTTTTTTTAAAAAAAGGCATATGAGGCTTTTTTTTAGGGAAGGTGTTTTACGTGTGTAATTAACTTGCTGAGGAAGTGATGGATGAGGGTACGTTTGCAACAATTATTGGACAATTGATTCCAAACATGAATTGGAAAGTGGGATTTTTAAAATAAATTTATTCATGCCTAATACGTCAGTTATTTCCCAGAGGGCATTTAAGATTCAACCACGATATTATCCATCTGGAGTCTCATGTGAGAAGGAGCAGATGACTATGGCAGGTTGCTTTCTGAACTGGTATGAGTGAATCAAATGGGATTTTCCACACAACTGATTCAGATCATCAGGAGACTCTTCAATTCCAGGTGCTTATTGAATTCAAACTCCGCCATCTGTCATGCCAGGACCTGAACGCTTTATCCCCAAAATATTACCTGGGTTATTGGATAAACACCATAGTAATAAAACTACAAGGTCATTATAACCACTCAGAGGGTACAGCAGGAGGCAGATGGGAATAGATTAGTTTGGCAATGTGTTCAGCATGGATTGGTTGGACTGACTGACCTGTATGTCTTCCTGCTGTATGAATCTATGATTGACGCTATGGAACAAATACCTGGTTGGGATTAACAGCAGCATTGACAGCTTAACCGAACACCTGATGGGATATGTAATCCTGCTGGAGCCTCCGGAGGTTGTTTTGCTCAGTGATCCCTTCCCACACACGGGACTGGTGAACGGTCTCTCCCCATTGTTACTGATTAAATGAGTTTCCATTTCTGTAGTTAATTGACTCCCTTCCAGCAGTTCCCACATTGCCCTGCTTTCTCTGTGGTATTGGCCTCCTTTTTTCTACCCAGGGTGAACGATCCTTTCAAATTGTGTCCACACAGATACGAATCGTGTTGTCCATGTTGTGAATGTGTTTTCATTCTTTCTCATTCACCACAGGGTGTGAAAATCACTGGTTAGGACAACATTTATTGTTCGCCCCTCGTTCGTTACTGTCTGGCTACACCACAAACCCGGGTGTGATCCCAGCCTCGGGTGTCTGTCTGTGGGCAGTCTGCACATTCTCTGTATGTTTGCGTTTTTATTTCTCCCTCTGACCAAAGATGTGCCAGTTACGGGGATCAACAATGGGAAATGCAGGCTTATGGGACAGGGAATACCGTGGGGTCTGGTGGGATGCGCTTCGCATGGACCGTGTGGACCTAAAGGGCCGATTAGACTGCTTCCCCACACGGTGGAGATTCTTGAATTAAGGGTCCTTACTGTTTTTCCTGCTCCTGGAGTCACTCGTAGGCTGGACTGGATGAAGATGGTTGAATCCCCTGCATAAAGGACATGAATGAATGGGATTGCAGGAAATTAAAGTCATGATCTCTGTTCCTGGGGTCAAGCTTGCATTCCAGGTTTTATTCGTCGAACTTAAACATCACCCTTTCTGTGTTCCAGTCGCCAAGGACGGATAGTTTAAAATATCACCCCAACACCACCTTCTCCACGTTGAAGTCTTGACTGTGTTGAAGAAACTGCTACAGAGCTGATGCAAGCAAATGTAGCTGCCACCGCTAGTATCGGAAACACAGATCCAAATAGCAAAATCATCTTTTCAACCCACCACTGCAAAGTTCACGGCTCAACACGCTCCAGTTGTGCCACTCATCTGTCTTAGAAAGATGTAATGTAGATCGCTATGAGAGTATAAACGGGGACAACCATTCCCTTGATAAGGAGCACACTCAACCGAGGAACGCTCACCTATTGCATCACTGGAGACAGAGAATAACTCCGCGCACTCATTTCAACCCCATTTCCGGTTGGATCTGGGCGGCGGTGCCGATGTTAAGCTAAAATGGTATTGAAGCATACATTTCAGCAATATCCTGTACTGTCCCCCGAGTCTTTGATGTTTGTCGAAATCTATCAACATCAGTTTTCAACATTTTCTTTCAAGGGGTCTCCACAGCCTCTGAGGACACCGAACTTAAAGATTCAGCTCACTGTCAGTCCCCACATGTCTGTCATTGTTCGCTGAGTACTGATATTGTACATTTGCTATTCTTCCGAACATTTCCTCTGCTAGTATACTTATTGCTGCTTGCAAGCATCCTGTTCTGTGGTTACTGTGATCGCGGTTGTCGGTATTTTACATTGTGACCACAGCAACCTCGATTTGAAACCAAATCACAGCACAAGCGTTCTCTCCTTCGTCCTTTTTGTGACACATGCTCAGAAATTGTTTTACCTTCAATTCCGCTCTCTCACATCTCTGCGTTTCATATGTCAGGATTCAAACACAACCGTTGTCGGAGATTTCTCTCCTTCCCACGATTATTCAACCTCCTTTCCGTCCCTCCCCCCATTTCTCTGAGGCAATGCCCAACCTATCACTCTCTTTCATTTTCATACTGTCCTGTCTGTGCTGCTGCTGCGGTCACTGTTGTTGGGTGAACGTGCCCCAATCTCACCATCGCGAACTTTAAGCAATTCGATCCATTTGGATACCACGGTTGTGAAATCAATCCCCATGGAGCAGCTTTTCCTGACATAGGCCAGAGACAATTGGAGCGTCAGGCCCATGGAAAATACCCAGGGCATGTTGGTGAAAAGACATTTTATTGGAAAAGATCAGCTTTTGTGGCATTCTGCGTTGGTCTTGTGGTAATTTCATAGGACTGATAATCCAGAGACCGAGGTAATAGTCTGGGCACTCGGGCTTGAAGCCCACCATGTCATGATCGTCAAATTTGGATTCAATAAATATCTGCAATGAAGAATCTAATGACTACTATATAACCATTGACAATTGTTGAAATAAAAATCAGCTTCACTGATGTCATTTCGGGATGGGCTGCATGTGACTTCAGACTCATAGCAATATGATTGTGTCTCAACTGCCCTCTGTGTAATTAGTAATGCGTAATAAATTCGGCCTCGCCAGAATCGCCCTCATACTAATCCAGAAATTTTAAAACAAATGCGCATTAGGCTGAAGCGACAGTGTTGTTGTGCAGTTTTGTCAGTCACATTATAGCAGGGATGTGATCACACTGAGAAAATTGCAGGAGATACTTACCGGGATATTATTTGGGCTGAAGAGTTTCAGTTAGGAAGAAAGACAGGACAGTGTAGAGTGTTTGTCGCAGTTCAACGGAGATGTAGACAAGACATGAATGAGTTAGGGGATGGACAGGGTTGGCTGAACGAGTTTGCCATTGATGGAGGGATCGATCAGCAGGGGGCCAGAGATTTAAGGAAAAGGGCAGAACGGTTTGAGAAGATGTGTGGAAAACGTTTATCAGCCAGCGGGTGGTTGGAATTTGAAGTAGGCTGTCTGCATTGTTCAGAGGGGCAGAAACCCTTATAACCTGAATAAATATTCAGATGTGAACTTGTGATGCCAAAACATATTCGGCTGTGGGATAAGCATTGTGAAATGTGATTCAGTTCATTAGGCATTGTTTTTGACAAGTGTGGCCACAATTGGTTGAAGGGCCTCCTTTGACACTCTTGTCCTCGGTAGTATAGTGGCTTGTGTCCCCGCCTATCACAGGGCTCAATTCTCCACTGGGGACAGTGTAAATATTTTAAAACTGTCGCCCCGTTCCTAAGTGCGGGTATTGATACTTCTCCTTTCATTCTCGATGGGGTATGTCACAGGAAGGACAGTGCTGCCTGAATCAAGGTGGGGAAGAACTGCAACTCTCAGGTAGAAAGAGTGAGAGTGTAATTGCAAACACGTGACTTCTGCAAACTGCACCTTGTTACTGTGTTGTAATGAAAAACATTTGACAGACTTGTTCCGGATTGAAGTGTTTATTGAAAGCAGGAAGGTGAGGAAGAAACAGCGTAAAAGCATTCAAATCTGAGTGCAGAAACATTTGGCGCAGCACGAATCAGAACGTAAAGCACAGAGTAGCGTTTCGAGATATTGAATTTGGGTTGATTTGCTTTGATGAGGCTGAGTTACTAGGGTATAAAGCCATTAATAATGATACAGATTTTGCTCACGATGATGGAACATTGGCTCAGAAATTTGCACTGCTGTTCGGTCTGAGGGTTATGTTGATTGGCCAAGTTAAATTGCCTCTCGTGTCCAGGGAGTGAATTTAGTAACTTTAATGAATTAGCCACAGGTAACGCAGGGACAAGGTCAGAAGTCACATGACGCCAGGTTATATTCCAACAGGTTTATTTGACATTCTAATGGGGAGGGTTGCCCCTTGCTTGGTTTGAGTGAGATGCTCTTCAGAGAGTCGACACTGTCTCGATTGACTGAAATGCTCTTTCTGCCCTGTAGGATTTCGTGATTCTATCAGAATTGATAATGACGGTGTTTACTGGGGTGTAAAGCCATTAGAGACGACGCTGACGGGGTTTACTGAGGACGAGATTTTATTTACTTGTTATCTTCGAAAATTTAGAACAGTTATCCCTGAACCAAGAAAGACTTAATTGGGGGTGTTCATGTTATGAAATGTTTGGACAGAGTAAATCGGTGGAAAATGCTCTCTTTCAATTAAGTAAACATCTAGACGTCAGGCATTCAAAACCTTTGATAAAACCTTTGAATAACTTAGAAGTGAATCGCTGTCACTCCGAGAATCTGTTTTACAAAATATTTGGAAGGCACATTTGGTGGCATACAAGAAATAAATTTCACAAAGAGAGAGAGAGACAGCGTGTGGCTAGGTAAAGGTGC
This sequence comes from Chiloscyllium punctatum, assembly GCF_047496795.1. Classification (NCBI taxonomy): domain Eukaryota; kingdom Metazoa; phylum Chordata; class Chondrichthyes; order Orectolobiformes; family Hemiscylliidae; genus Chiloscyllium; species Chiloscyllium punctatum. The sequence continues at coordinate 19,020,335 of NC_092745.1, read as the reverse complement.
AGGGCTGGGGTGTAGTCGGTCAGATATTGTGGTGAAACAATACCTAAGTTGGTTGACTTAAAATGTAAAGAAATTTCGTGAACCTGTGCAGATGAATATGATTCGATTCCAAAAATTCTGGATTTTGAAAGATTTGGCATAATAATGTACCTGAAGCATTGTAAATGGAACTGAGTGGATTTTTCTTATTGTGGAGGGATGATATTACAGAATGAATAGGAAGTGACCAGTTGCTTGCAGAGCGACTTCCTGCTTTAATCACACGCGTTAAAGATGTGAGGACAAACACCAAGATATTTGGTCCATTCAGTGAAACCTGCCAAAGCAACGAGCAACAAAACTGTTGGGTTTTCCTTTGCACTTTAACCCTCTGATTTTCTAAGCAATATTTACCTTAAGCTGAAATAAAGTCGGAGCAAATTTGAATAGAATATTAATTGTTCCAATTAGATAAATCTAATTCACTTCTGATTATTGCAATGAATATTGTGAGGTTGCAGCAAAATTAATATGAAACGAACAAACAGCGTTTCTTGCGATTTAATCCAAATCAGGTTCAGCCACATGAGAAAGGCCACTGAGCCACAACATCGTCTTTACTTCCATCTCCATGGCTGCTTCTTCGTGAGAGAGAAAAAGTAACTGAAGAAATTATGAGTCAAATGTAGGCGTGAATATGACGGAAAATTCTTGTCCTCTGTTTCATTCGGACACAGTTCTGAATAAGAATGTATCAAAGACAGCTATTCATTCTGACCAGCTTGGCTATTTATTGGAATTTGCTGTTATTATAATTCCAGTGAAAGCAGAAACACAATGGTGTGGATTCAATTCCGCTCTGGAACTTTCTCATCCATGACTTTCACCGCATGTAACCGTGATGAGGTCACATGTCACCGCTCTACAAAATGTACAGAGGAGACCGAGAGATTATGGTGGTGGGTTATTATACCAATGTGCTCCACGTTCACGGGTTCGAGTCACACTCTCGTTGCTAACTTCACAAACAGCTACTGCAGTTTTTCTTTGCACCTCACACTCTGGTATACACTGGATCGAGAGTATTTTTCTTGTCCTTCACCGCATGGGAGATTCACGAATAATCGGCACCACACTAAAGTCGAAAGGAAGAGTGAGAGCAGTCATTCTATTCAATTGTAGATTAAATTGGTGTAATGAGAAGGAACACATTTTTCTTCCGCGCCACCCCCCACCTCCACCCCCACATTTCATTTTGTCCTTCTATGAATTTACATCAAAAAAGAGAAACAAATAACAAGAGATCGGGAGCACAAGTTTATCCATTGGTGTTGCAAATGAGATTTTTAACCTCACACTTCACACAATGATCTGATCAGTATTTCAAACAGTCACTTGTAATTGGAACCGCAAAAAAAACTTCTCCAATGAAGCGAACCTTTCATTCTTTCACAAATGCCTGCTGTGGATGAATAATACAATGATCCATCATCCAGTGTGATCACTGACTTGCCAACTGTATAAAGTCTACCAACGTTCTTCAGCAATCACAGCTTCTGTACACAGCCACCTGCGCTGTGGCCAATGTCATTTGTTGCCCACAGGTCAGAGTACATTTCTTCTTCCTGCGTTTACGAGCCTTGTTCCTGATCTGTCTGATCTGTTTAATAACACTTTCTCTATCACTTCATCCCATCCCCTCACAATGCTGAACTTATGAATAAAATAAGGCATTCGATCAAATGTGGAAGTATGCCATTCAGCCCATGGAGTCTGCCCCATCATTCAACGAACTCATGGTTGATCTGATAATCTTCAACTCCTTTCTGCTCACTTACCTCGACAAAGATTCATCATCTTTCTGATTAACAATCTGGAACAGTTTGAAAATAACCAACAACACAGTCTCAACAGCGGTTGATTCCTTGGCCCCGAGCAACGAAATTACTCCTCATTTCTGAATTAAATGGGCAATATCTAAATTTTAGTTCATGTCGTCTGGTGCTCTCCTTAGAGCATAGGGAAACCACCTGCGTGAAGCTACCCTGTCAAGATCCTACGAATATTGAACGTTTATAATTGTTATTGTGTGATTATATCTCCCCTCCATATCCTTTGTTTCAATCCTAGCCAAAACAATCATTCCATGAATCTCCATGTTATACAGAGTTAGCAACACGTTTGTAAATCTCTGCTGTCCTTTTCAGCGTCCTTACATACTATTAAGACTGGTGGAGAAATTTCGGCAAGGAAATGGGTTGAAATCTCAGGCGCAGATGGAATTGGAACTTGAAATCAGAAAACTTTTGGAATCGGATTGATCCACAGAATGACCAAATACAGCAATGGTAACTCTGACAAATGAGAATCTAATCATATTTGTTTGACATTCAATGACTTCATTGTAACTGAATTCCTCCGTGTAATCGTCCTGGGGGGCTATTATTTCGGAGAAATAGGACCTGAACCGCCCATATCAAGAAGTTAACTACAAAAACATGTCCGTCGGTCGTTTTTGTTTGATTATTAACTCAACTCTTGTCTCTGTGAAGCCTACATCGTCCGCTACGCACAAATTAGATGTTTAACAGAACTCTCTCCATTTGCCTAGGTGGGTTCAGCTTCAATACCACTGAAGGAACAGGACCACCCTCCACGAAAATGCATTCACGTAACTGTACATTTTTCAAAACCTGAATTTTTATTCCCTTAACTCTAAGGCACAATTGCAGCAGACTGCACCACCTAGAAGATTCACTGGAGTAAGTCATCCAGGCTTTGTTGACAGAACCTTCAAAGCTCAAAAACTGTACTGACTATAAGGACAAGGTTGAAGATGTAATGAATCTTCACCATTTGCAAATTACCCTCCAAGGCACATACCAGCGTGACTAGGAGAGGAATCAGTGGTAAATTCATTGAGTGGTGAAGCGGTCTTGATGGGCTACGATTTATACTTCAGCCCTCCCTCTTTTGTCTTCCAATTTTTAAAAATGTTGATTATTGCATTGACCAAACTTGTGCTCATTCCTTTAGTTGTTTCTTAAACTGGCGATTGCTAAAGATCAAATATCTTCTACAGTCTGTGGCAACAACAGAAAATATCCAAAAACCCTCATGAACAACTGATCTCCCTGTACAACAATCTTCAGAGATCTGTGAATGTACACTCCAAGATCTCTTTGTTACAGTGCACCAATCAGAATCCTCACTGTTATTGTTATAACTCCCCAAATTCATTACCACTCATTCATTTGGATTCAATTCCATTCGCCATTTTACCTTTACACCTGATTCATACATCCCTGCGGTCCCTGACATTATTCATCATAGGTAACGACACGACCAATTGTTGTATCATCTGTAAACTTCTAAATCATGACTCCTACAACGAAGTTTGAATTAGTGATTTACATCAGGAAACAGTGGCACTTCACTGGAGACAGGCATCCAAACATGGTTCATGGCTGGATGGAATGGAGACCTGCCATGTTCCAGTCTCCAAGGGTTGCTAGCCCAAATAGCGCCATTATAATTGCAGATAACACGAAGATTGATGGAGTAGTCAGAAAGTAAAGGGAACTGTCAAAGAATGAAGGGGAATATAGATAGACAGAAGAGTTGAGCGGATAGGTGTCAGATGGAGTTCAATCCAAACAAATGTGAGGTGATGCATTTTGGGAAGTCTAATTCGAGAGCCAACTATACTGTAACCGGAAGAGCTGTGGGTAAAGTTGATGAGCAGTGAGATTTGGGAGCTTAGGTCCTTTGTACCCTGAAGTTGGCTGCACAGCTGGATCTTGTGGTCAAGAAGACATATGGCATGTTTGACTTCACCGGACGGGACATTGAGTATAAGAGCTGGCAGGTCATGTTACATTTGTATAAGATTTTGGTTCGGCCGCGTTTAGAATATTCTGTACAGTTCTGGTCGCCACATTACCAAAAGGATGTGGATGTTTCGAATAGAATGCAGAGAAGGTTTATGAGGATGTTGCCTGGTATAGAAGATGCTAGGTCTGTAGAGAAGTTTAGTAGGTTACTATTTTTTTCATTAGAAAAAACGTGATTGAGGGGTCCTGATTGAGGTCTACGAAATCATGAAGGGAACAGACAGGACGGATTGAGATAAGTTTTTTCCCAAGGTGAGGCATTCAATAATGAGAGGTCACGCGTTCAAGGAGAGTGGTGAAACGTTTAGGAAGGATATACACGGAAAGTATTTTACACAAAGGGTGGTAGGTGCTGGAATGCGTTGCCAGCAGAAGTCGTAGAGGCTGACGTGGTAGTTTCATTTGATGTGCGCCTGGACAGATGTATGAGTCAGTGAGAAGCAGAGTGATACAACTGCTTAGAAATTGGGCGACAGGTTTAGACAGTTGATTTGGATTGGCTCAGGCTTGGAGGTCCAAAGGGCAGTTCCTGGGCTGCAAATTTTCTGTGTTCATTGTTCTTCTTTGTTCACTACACTACCAACTCCATGCTACATTGCTCCATCGCAGAAAATGACATTGTCAATTCCGATTATCACAGAGGGAATGAGAATATGACATGTGGTTGTGTCGGAATTTAAGTTATGTACGCGGGATTGGAGTGTTTACTGGGAGCAAGACGCCAATGTGGAGACGTTGTGATCAAAAACAGCGCTTCGAGTAAAAGTAACAAAATGGCGCATTGTTAAGGAAAGTGTCAGAGAACGCTTCCAATTCATCGACCTCTCGTGACCCACAGTATGCTTCCGCTGAGTCAATCCGCAGTGCGGGTTAATGCTGCTGTTGTATCTTAATAATCTAATAAACGGAGACAAATATGCCACTCTTCCCGCCTTTGACCAGGACCACTCCCAGCTTTGGCATTTCATGCGCCTCTGTGCCGTCATAAAATAACCACGTGCTCACCTTCAAACCAGTCAATCCATTTCAATACCACAGTCGTGAGATTAATTCTCATGTTGCAGCTTTTACTGATATGGACGAGAGATTATTGGAATATCAGGCTCAAGAAAAGGAAACAGGGCAGCACTGAGGAAAAGAAACTTTATTCTAAAAGACATATTTCTGTGGATTTCGACATCATTTACTTCACTTGCTCATTCGGCTCTATCTAAGCTATTGTGTGCAGTTCTGCAATTCACATTATAGCAGGGATGTGATATCACTGGAAATGATGTTGGAGAGATTTCCCAGGATATTGTCTGAGAAGAATAGTTTCAGTTATGAAGAGAGATTGGATAGATTGGAGTTGTTTATCTTAGAGCAGAAGAGATTGAGAGGAGACAACATTGAGATGTGCAAAATAATCAGGGATATGGATGGCGTAGACTGATAAAACGTTTCTCTTCGATGGTGAGATCAATCATGGGGGGGTGGGGGTGGGGGTGGGGGGGGGGGGCGGGGGAGTGTGGCATGGATTTATGGACAGAGGCGAAAAGATTTGAGTGAATGCGCAGACAAATGTTTTGAAACAGTGGGTAGTTGAATTCTGGAACTCAGCGCAAGCAAATGTTTTAGGGCAGAAATCCTCCTAAGTTTCAGAAGTATTCAGATGTGCATTTGTGATGCCAAGGCATAGACCAATTCAGATAGATGGCAAACAAAACCTGAATGGTCTGTAAGATCTATGAATAAAAGACAAAATTAGGAATTGCAGCTCGGGGCAAAAAGAATGACGACTTCGGTTCAACAGACACTTCATCGGAACTGTTTTTGATTCACTATGTTTACTCTTAATTCTGTCTAGTGATGCATTTGGAGTATTCTTTGTAGGTGCATCCATAATGCGGGTTGAGAAAAATAGGGTGGGGGAGTGTGAATCGCGTCGATGGCACAATGCAGACTCAACTGGCCAAATGATATCTGTCTTCACTGCGTCTAATTCTAACTCTGAATCTAGAAGTTTTTGTCCATTTTCCAAGTCTGTCGTTCTTCACATCTCTCCTGTAATGTGAATTGCAGAACAGGACAACCTTCGGTTCAGGCATAAGCCACAGCCAAACCATTACCACCTGACGCCTGGAAGAGGAATGCCTCATATTCTTTCTTGGGAATCTGCATCCACACGGGATAAATATGGATTTCAATGGCTTCCTCATTTCCCCTCCCCCCCCCACACATTATCACATTCCAAAGCATCCAACTCGGCACTACCCTCCGGACCCATTCATCTCTTCCCCTTCTAACTTACACTTTCTTCCCCACTCCATCCACCTATCACTTTACCAACAACCTTTCACACAACCCCAACCCCCTCCCTTTTATCTCTCAGTCCCCACCCACAAGACTCATTCCTGATTAAATTTTATGCCAGAAACGTCGATTCTCTCGCTCCTCGGATGCTGCCTGACCTGCTGCAGTTTTCTAGCACGACACTCTCGCCATGGCGAAGATCGACGAGCTCAGCTCAGGCTCTTTATCTGAGAGCGGAGAAGGCTGAGTGAGGAAGTGATGAAGGTGCACATTAAGGGGATCGGTATGTGTGATAGGAATAAACTTCTCATGGGAAGTGTTAACAACCAGGGATGTACGGCAAACGCAAGGGAGAGGATTTTCAGAGCAGATACAGGAAGAAAGTTTTCTCTCTGAGATTATTGCTTATTTGGAATTCACTGTTTGAACGTGTGGTAAATCTACGAGACATCAAAATATTTCAGGAATATTTAGCTGAATACTTGAGAAGCTAGAGTACACATGGATAAGGACCAGGTACTGGAAAGTGGGGTAAAGATAAGCAGGTGTCTGATGAAAGATCCAAACACCGTACCGAAAATAGAGACCATAAAAGCATGGGAAGGTTATACGCATGGATACTATTGGAAATCTGTTACCAGGGGTGTGTGGAATGCTACACTAGTCAGACGATCACTCTGGCAGGATGGGGCCGCTGTGGCAGGAGGGGAAAAGAATAGTGCAATGCTCCTACACCAGTTAGAGTCAGAATGTGCTGAAAGGTTACTATGGCAGGCTGAGATAATAACAATTAGTCAAGTCAGCCTTGCCTGCTAAATATCATCATTGCAGGGTGGGATAAGTCGTGACAATAGATATTTTGGACATGGCTTTTAATATTCAATTGATAGTTCGTAGGGTCAACCTGCTTGAGACCCTCGTAGCAGGATAAGACATTAAATATAAAATCGGTAGTTAGTAGAGTCAGTTTGGGACAGGAAAACATTGTGGTAGATTGGGGAGCTAAATATCTAATCATGACAGGTTAGTCTTGGATGGAAGATAATTGTAGCAGAGGTGGCAGTAAAATACCAAATCATGACAATAGAATAATATTACGTTGAATGTTGTAAAACCCATAGTGGCAGAAATGGAGTGATAATAGGAACTAACATCATTGGTTTATTGTGTAGCTGGAGTGAAGTAATTCGGAATAACACAGTTGGCCATGCTGATAAGCTAAGAAACCTGAGTAAAGAAAAGGTATAAAGTAGTGCCATGGACCCTGAGGTTCGAGGGCATTCAAGAATTTGCTTTCTGAATGTCACGGTTTTTTGGTTTACAAATAAAATATCTACTCCTTGAAGGTCTCTCTGCATTTCCTACTGTTTGTCTACATTTTCTCCACGACAACCGCAACTTTGGGTGCAATACAATTGTGGCTAGCACGGCTCTGTGGCGCAATGAAAAGCACATTAGATTTCTACAGCATTGATATCATTGCTATTCAAAGTTTCTGTGTTTGATTTCCACCAGAATCGGAGTTTAGATGCCAGCTCAATCAATGATTCATCATCGATTCCCGTCGTCAGGAGTTCACGACTCCGCTGATGATCAGAGAACATTCCTTACCTTCTTGGTTGGGGGGTTTGAAGCAATCATATCGTTTGAAACATGATCAACCAGAATCAGCTGCTCAGCCGCAAAACCTGCAAAGTTTGTGCAGAAACCCACTGTCTCGAAAATCTTTTCCGTCCTATAGTGGCATAAACATTTGCGATTGCTGGAATGTCTTTTTTCCCTTTGTGTGACAGGTTGTTGTGGATGAGCTGGGGTAAAACATTGAAGCGCTTGATCAGCCATGACGATATCAAGTGGTCGTAAAGGACCGGTGTGTGGAATAGCCTCCTTCAGTTCCTTTCTTTCTGTGCTGTTTCTGACAGAAGGTTTTCAACAATAATATGATGAGGACAAGCTGAATCTTCACCACGGAATACCAAGGTGCTCCCCTTTACACCTCCGGTCTCACAGCTGGAATAGACAGCTCCTAGATCAGACAGTGAAGGTTTCTCCCAGGCGCTCTGTCAGACTGCATGCTCCTTCACAATGATTTCCAACTGGGCACATGGAGCAAGCAAACGTGGGAATATTAGGGACTCAGGGACAGATTTCCCCTCTGCTGGGCTGCAGTTCTGGACATGGTGACGTACATGAATTTCTGGCATTTTGAGTCTTACTGTGCATTCTTCCTACTTTACAATTTAAACTGGAATTGAATTTATCCTTGTATCACATTCTTACATCTTTTGTATTCATGGAACTCGTGCAACGTGTTCTTGGATGTAGGAATGGTGAAGATTATTGATGAATGCAATATGTTTCATGTTGCCAGTATGAATTTTCAGAAGGAGGTTGGTGAACTTTCATTGATTCGAATTCTGTGCCGAACTGAAACCGATGGAAGCAAAAGCCCTGCGACATCGGCAATGTAACATTGTCTGTGAACAACGCAGGAACCAACAGAAACCCATTTTTCAATGAATTCAATTTTGCCCATTTTTGTGACCTTTCCTGAACCTGATGCTTCAATCATCGCAGGTTGATGTCTGTTTCACCTCGTCTGTGTCAGCTTTAATTTCAGAACCACATGCTTGAGGGGTGTCATGGTGGCTCAGTGGTTATTACTGCTGCTTCACAGCAGCTATATCCGGGATTCGATTCCAGCCTCCGGTAGCAGTGTGGAATTTGCACATTTCCACGCCCCACCAACCCCGTCTGAGTGTGTCCAAATTAGTCAGGGGGAAATGGTTCTGGGTGGGTTACTCTTCGGACTTGTTGGGCCGAAGGGCATGTTTCCACACGGTAGGGAATCTGACCATCACAACAACAGTAAAGCAGTTGAGTTAAAATTCCCAAGGTAGGAGCAGGCCACGTGACAGATTTGTCAGTGCCTGGTCATTAAAGGTGCGTAAACTGCCAAGGTTGTAAGGCCAATGCTTATCTGTAGATACCATTCCTGCCATGGACCAGGAAATATTGGAGCATCAGACTGAAATGCAGTTGAAAACAATGTTGAGTAAAGTAGCAGTTATTTGACAACTTTAGTTTCTGATTTGGGGAAATGTTCTGTCTTTGGGAAACGTGCCAATTATGAACTGAAAAGCTACAAATATTCCCCAGGTGAATATCCGTCTGTGGATAGAGATACAGAGGTGCAATTTTAGCTTGATGACCTTTCTCAAATCGCTGACCCTGCACTGGATTACATTCTGGGAAAGTCTGTTTATCTCGTTTCATATCATTCCATTTCCTGCAAACTTGCACAGCTCATTAAACCAATCGGAAGTATTAGATCTATCTCTTTGGGAAGTTTGATTGTTGTCAGTACATCTGGAAAAGTAGTTTTGGTGTTGGAAGGAACAGAGGGTTCAAACGGGAATAAGATCGAGTCTTGTCGCAGGATATTCCAAGCGGAGACCAGTGAGTATTAAATGGACTCACTCCCCTTTTTGGTGATTGTGACCAAATGTTCAAGGCAACAGATGGCAATGATAATGATGTTTTACATCAACGGACCAAACCTTACTCACCAAAGGCACCGTAGTATTACAGACCATGAGAGCGGGGGAGATAATGCTCCTTATGGCTACCTGAGATAATGAGAGAATTAATCCCATGCTGTTGGTCTCAATTTTCTCATAAACCAGTTAGACAGCGGACTGAGCTAACCGAGTTTTATTCAATGTAGAGCTAATTCAAACAGCTCAGTGCATTTACAATCGATAATGTCTCATGTAGAATGAGCTGCTGTACCTTTCAATGCCAGCAGCTCTTCTTATACTTAACATTTTCAGTTGCAGGTGTTATGAAATTTCTTTCCGATGAATGTTAACCAAATCGAGAATATATCCCTTTTACCTCGCCATCCAGGCAGCCCAGAATCTCTTTCGCTGTCAAATTCACTCACTATGTCTCTGCTCACGCTTTTCAAATACTCTGGAATCAGCTTCTAAATGCTTTTATTTCTGAAAATTCATCTCCAATTTCAATAACTCTCAGAATAAAAAGTGATTGCTCCAAACATCTTTATCGTTCCCGACTGGCTGTGAAGTTCTAACCTTTTGTATCCACTCACTTAAACGAGGGAATTTCCATCATATTTACTCTTACCAACTTCACATCAGCTGGATAACTTCCTTTCGGACAGAATTAATCCTTTCCTGATTTCTCCCGCATGATTCTTTATCTATCCCACCATTCCATTAAACTGCCCCTTTTCTTTTCTCGTGGTTTTATCTCCTAGTAAACCTCATTTCCATCGCTTGTATCGATTTTGTATCAAGGGAAATCTGTCACTGTCATTCCTAACGTCGTTATATTCCAGTAAGTGCTGCCCGTGTCTTTCATCATATCTTTATATCCCAGTAAGTTTCAAGCTAAGAAAGGACGCTGGGTCCTATTCAACGCGTGAAAACTCGCGACTCAGCTGTGCAATCTTATTACAGACACAGGAAAGTTGGAAGCAATTTCAACGACAGCTGAATCAATTGGCTGCAGCAGCATCGGGTCAAATCCCAGTCAATTAAGTGGCTGTTGTTATTATATTTATTTCTTCTCTACGTGTACTGAAGTAACACAGTGAGGGATAAATTACTATTGCCAGCCATATACACATGGGCTATGATATGCTGAAGTTGTGAGATCAGAGCAGTTTTTATGAACATAGACCATTCACACTGTTCGAACCTCAGACTCAGGAATTTGACAGAAAGCGATTTTGAGTCAAATTTGAGCAGGGGGTGTTTACCCCATGATGTAACACCAGTTTGTGTGGTTGCATTGCTGTTTACCTCATTTGTGCGTTTTGCCTCATTGAGGATCTTGAAATTGTCCCCTCTATACAAAAGGTCCGTGCTTTGTCACCATTGTACAATAAATGCAGTACAATACCACCCAACGCTGATTCCGTCTATTTACCAGATATTGAACCTGGAAACAGCACTGTGCACTCTCCTCGCGTCTGGAAAGCAGTTTCCTCACAGATAATGTTGCATCCCCACTCTCATGCCTCTTATCATTCCATCGGCTTCTGTTCTTCACTGAATCCGATTCAGCAGATTTTGTCACTGAGTCATTTCTTTGTATGTGTTCAGATCACATGAGCAGAATTTCACAGTGGGAGTGCCCTGGGCCAATAACCCAGAAGTCAGACCATACTCAGGGAACGGTTCTCTGCTCTTGATCAGTTCATGACCACCAGGAAGAAATATCGATACTGTTCAAAATTTACTTGCCTGTTTTAAAAAGCATGATAAACATATCCAGGTTCCTGCTTTTGTTGTCACACGGACCAAGGTTGTAAATACTGGAAACAGTCTGGACTGTCCGCTCTGACACATTGATTTTTTTCTCCAGGAGGTGATAAGATGATGGTCTGAATCGCTTGCTTCTGTTCCCTGTCAGTCTGGGGTGATGTGAGCTGTGAAATCTACTCTGAACTGGATGCAACGTGGTAAAATGTATACACTTCACATGGAGTGTGTGTGAGTGACAGGAGTCGCTGCAGTAACATCCCATGCTGTTTCAGACAGCAGATGCCTCCCGTGACTTCGAGAAGGGCACAGACACTGTTCCCGTTGACTGGGTGAGATTCTCTTTTTCCCAGCATTTCTGTACATTTCTATCTGTTTCAGCTGGCGGTATTTGTACAAGGTTGCCAAAGAAGGTGAGGTCCTGTGCATGCGCGATCTCCCTTTTGTATGGCTTTCCTGAATTTCTATAACTCCCACCCCCACTAGCTCCTTCCCCGCTCCACAATCCCGTGTTTGATAGGGAGCTGAAGAGCGGACTCACATTGCTCTCCCACGACACTGATTGCCACCAGAAGATCAGTTGTTCCAGTCATCAATGGAGAGCGCACGGTTCCGGGGGAAGCAGAGAGCACAGCCTCCTGGGAGAAGTGAGTCAGAATGGAAAGGAGCTGTTATTAAAACTCTGTGCTGCTTTCACTCCGAAACAGCAGAAGTCGCCTTAGCTGACAAGCCATATCACCAGATTTATAGCTGCCACATCTGGCGCTGTTGTGGCTCCTTTGTCTCAGGTGAGATATCGCTTCAGGCGGGTGACTTACATATGAGAGTTCTTGGGTTCACATCCCGGATGAGCCCTGGAATTTTGCTCACTGCCTCTTTTTTGACTGAGAAGGTTTGATTTTTATCGATCAAGGTCAGATCAAGATTCCGAAGCTTTAAAACACACACCAGCAAGTTCAAGAGCAGCTTCTTCTAGGCAGTTATTGCTCTGAGAAATGAATTGTCTACCTGGAAAGAATGCCGATCCTTCCATTGTGGATCTTGCTGAGAGCGTGACCTGTGCGGAGTAAACTGAATTCCTGAGTCTGTCCAAATTTTGATTTTCTCTGGGTTCTGCATGTTCATACTTACTATAATCTGCCTTTACCAGTAACAAACAAAGCTTTCCACTGTAGTTACATCCATGTGACAATCAATCAATAAAAACACAGTCATTTCGTCATTGTGTGGAACCAGCACAGCCAAGGTGGGCTGCATGGCCTCAATCTGCAGTGTGGCATAATTTGTCATTCTGAGTGAAATGGCAGTTAAATCAACAGAATCTGGGAAATTATAAAGTGGTTATATTGACACAGCTGGGACACATCTGTGCCACAATAACAGTGATGATCTTTTGACGTCATCCTCCAAGGTACATGCTACAAAAAGCTGAAGACTGCGGGAAAATGCTGTGGTCAGCGCTAACAGGGCGGCCCAGCAGAAGTGTGGTAGGCCCGTAAACCAGAAATTAATGAATAAAACGCATCCTCTGCTGACTGACAATTTCGGCTTTCAGTGTGTGTACTGACCCAGCCACTGTTCCTTTATAACAGTGCTTTGTTCTTGGCATTACATATTGATGAGCCGTCTGCGTTCTGTTATTCAATGGTATCTGAAAAAAATATCTCGTATTGATACAAACGCCAAATGACCACTACACTACAGAAACAAGCCTCAGCCACGCGTGCTGCGGCACAGTTGCATCCAGCACTGAAGGTTGAAGCCATTTTACGTTTTACCTTCATGGACGAGATACACCGAAGTATCTGTTTCCACGCCGTGTACCCCAATAACGTTGTGTTCCTTACACCGGCTTTAAAGGATTACTTTTTAGCGGAGCATGCCGTCGCAGTCTGTGGCACAATCATTTAGTCTGTTTGACTGCTCACGGGAAAGCTAGTATTGTGAAACACTGCAGAAACGAACGACTTCCTTACTTTTGCTCCGACTGACAATACTCCGTGCAATTTTCCCAGATCCTCAGTTAAGGATTTTTGCAGGTGGAAGTTACCTCAGAAACCCTGTTAACTCGTAATGTATTGAGCGAATCGCAAAACAGAAAGCATTTAACACGGAATACAAACAAAACTGGCAAACCAAATGCATTTTCAGACACAGCGAAGCATGAATGCAAAATGTGAGACAGTCCGAGGGCATGGGTTATAAAGTAATCTCACAATTAACAACAGGGCAATTCCAAACTGCTCTTTCAAATATACTGGAGCCTGAGTGCATCACCGCTTCCCAGACAATGTTGAAAAGAGAGAAAGAAATAACCTAATAAGAATGGACAATAAAAAGTGAATTTCACCAATCACAGTCTCGATTAGATGACCTTTCCCTTCTGATGTCTCCAGGACGGAAATGAAAGAAATGGGAGAAATTCAATTACATGTCACATCGAAATACATTGGAACGATTTTCCCATTGACCAGAAAACCAAATAACGACGAGTCGAGTCACCGCAGGACTTTGTTTCCCAACAGCGATGAAATAACAGTCTCCATTCGGTTTCAGTACAAACTCAACTTGCCTGGAACAGAAAGAAACAGTTGAGCTGCTTGCGATTTTCCACGCGGGAGGCGAACACGATCACGATAGCACGGACACTTTGGAAAGTTCGGCGCTTTCCCACACCACAGTTAATTCCCCGGGAAGCAAAACCACTTTTCTTTTTAACAGAAATGCAGCAGGGATCGCAACAGCACTTTAACAAGCGGCGTCATTGGTGTTGATCAGCAGAAATGCCACCGAGGGGATTCGCACTCACGCCTCTGTCGAGACTGGAGCCTTAATGCAGCGCTGGAGACCGCTGGGCCACACTACCAACCGGCTCTACGGCCCATTTTCTTGCATTTCCAATTGTGCTCTCTTGCATAACAACAGATGCAAAGTCACATGAAAACGTTTCCATGATCCCTCTCCGACTCGCACAGCTGCTGGGATGTGCCCGTCAACAATATCAATTTCGCAGCAGATAACGATAGCTCATCAATCCAGACAAAAATCAATGGTAAGCTGAGTCTATCTTCTCAAACTCTTTTCAGCTCCAAATATATCTGTGAGAATATATGTTCGCTTATGATTGGCCAAATAACCATGAGCTGCTTGACATTACTGCAATTTCGATTCTTGCTTTGCTAAATGATTTCACCCATTGCTCGAAACAGGACAACTTTCACGTTTACACGGAACATGTAACACACCGGACTACAGGAAAAATGCACAAAGCTGAGCAGGCCGTGTTCCACATCATACCGTGCAGCATAGTTTCAGTCACTGTGTTTGTTTTGCAGAATAAGAGTCCCAAAGAATGTTCACCACCCTCAAACCGGAGGTAGCATTACAATCCGAGAATGACAGATCACATTGTGAGGATGCTCTGACCTCGGAGCCAGTTCGAGATGCCACTTTCCTTGCCTTTTACCTTAACCGTGCAATTTGCAGCAGAGATGTTCACACCTGGACATGATCCACATGGATACCCACTGAGGTGGAAACCTGTGTGGGAATCGACGAGATGAGACTGCATAAATTTTGCTAACTTCCATGTTGCTTTTTAGAAATGCAGTTTCTGTTCACCTCAATCTAAAAGGCAGTTTCTGAACATAGTAACAGAAATCAAAAGGTAATTACCTCACCCCACCCCCACTCCAGAAGAGGTGATAACTGCCCTTGATTGCTTTTTGTTCACGATATGAAGAGCTCTCATGCCTGAGTCACCTTCACGTATCTGGTTGCTGAGTGAATCACAAAGAAGGACTTTCTTCAGAGCTGCAACTGCCTCACTTCCCCACTCGCCCTCCCCGTTTACATTTTCCTGCTCGTCAGTGATTTAAAGAAAACCAAATGGATGTGATGTCATTCTGTAGCCTCTCTGTCGATTCCTCCGTTTCAGTTCCAACGTGGTTTAGATCTCGGGGCGCACCTTAATTCTCGCGACGCTATGAAAGCATAGGTCCAGAGGTTCCTCTGAGAGTGTAATTTCTTTCATTGCTGTTGCTGATTGAATGAGCCACTAACGTGCGAACTGCTCCAAAACATGATTCAGCACCTCTGGTGCCAATTCTCGCGCATTTAATAACGAAAGACAGCTTCCAAATGAGGTCTTTCAGCGACGACTTTGGGGTACATTTCATAGACAGACAAGTTCAGGAATCCGTGGTGCGCTGTGACACCAGCGCATCAGCTTATTCCCTGTTTTTGAACCGGGCCGCCTGAGCAAGGAATGCAAATGTGGTGCTGCTTTTCATGGAAGCATCAGAAGGGGGTAACTACACTCACAAACAGAAGGGCATATGATCAGAACCAGGTTGGAGAAAAACTTTACAATGCTTTGCACAGTCATTAAATGAAATTGCATTACATTTGACTACGAGAGCAGATTTTTTCAATCAAACTCGAAGGCAGGTTTGCAGATGGAAAGCAAGCAAGAAAGCTCCGTTCTTGTCCATGTAAAAGGCTGCCGTTGCAGAACAAAGCAGCTTCTGCCCAGTTTCGAACAGGGGACTTTTCGCGTGAAAGGCAAACGTGATGACCAATACACTACAGAAACGAACCACAGCCGCCCGTCCTGTGGCTCAGTGGCATTCTGCGCTGAAAGTTGAAGCAATTCTACCTTTCACGTTTCTGTTTCCAAGAGTTCGTTGTTGTTCAGCGTAATTGATATCTTGAAAACGTTAAAAAAAAGACACGCTTCCAACTCAGTTCCAACTCAGTTGGTATCAATGTGGCTCGTGTCCAAGTTTCAACGTCTCTGCATCAAATTGCAAAGTTAATGTAAAATGCAGAGAAACATACACCCCAACCTGCACCAATACCTGTCTCCTGTTATCAAACTGTTATAGGCAGAAACAAAAGCACACAACTTTCCACCACTACCCTGTCTCTTGCAATTAAACAGTTATACACAGAAACACACACACCCCTTCACCACCACATTGTTTTCTGCCATTTAACAGATATATACAGGAGCACACACACACACAAGCACACACAATCCTTGACACCTAATTTGTCTCCTGTCATTGAGCATGTATACACAGAAATACACACGCAACCCTCAATCTGTCTCCTGTAATTAAACAGATATGTACAGAAATACACACACAAAACTCCAGCACCACCCTGTCTCCAGCTATTAAACAGTTATACACAGAAACACACACTCACCATCCTCCACCACCACGCTGTCTGCTGCTATTAAACAGAAATTTACAGAAACATACAGCAACCCTCCATCACCACCCTGTCTCCTACGATTATACAGATAAACACAGAAACACACATACACCACCTTCTACCAAAACCCTGTCTCCTGCAATTAAACAGACATGCACAGAAACACGCACATACTGGCTGCATCACCACCTTGTCTCCTGACATTAAACAGATATGCATTGAAACACACACACGTCTCTCCACCACCACCCTGTCCTCAGCAATTAAATAGATATACACACAAATAAACACATGCACAACCCTCCACGACCACCCTGTCTCCTGCCATTAAACAGATATACATAGTAACGCACACACACAACCCTCCATCACCACCCTGTCTCTACCATTGAAGGGATATACACAGAAATGCACACACACAACCCTCGACCAACTCCCTGTCTCCTTCCCTTAAACAGATATACACAGAAACAAACACCCACAAAGCTCGGCCACCACACTGTCTCCTGCCATTAAACAGATATACAAAGAAACACTCATACATACACAACCCTCCACCACCATCCTGTCTCGTGTAAGTAAGCACATAGACACAGAACCACAGACATTCTACCCTCCACTACCACACTGTGTCTTGTCATTAAATAGATTTACTCAGAAACACACACACCAGCCTCCTCCACCACCATATCCTGCTCTCAACCGATACATACAGAAACATACACACATATTTCCGGCACCACCCTGTCTCCTGTCATTAAGCAGTTAAACACAGAAAAACACACACGTTCTTCCTCCACCACTGTCTCCTGTCCTTAAACAATTATACACGGAAACACGCACGCACACTACCGGCCACCCCAACCCTGTCTACAGCCCTTAAATAGATGTATACAGAAACACACGCACACAACACTTAACGAACACCCCGTTTCCTGCCATTAATCAGATATTCACAGAAACACACACACACCTCCTCCACGATAACCCAGTCTCCTGCCATTATACAGATATATACAGAAACACACACAACCCTCCATCACCACCCTGTCTCCTGCCCTTAAATAAATATACACAGAAACACACACATAATCCTCCAACACCACCTTGTTCTCCTGCTATTGAGCAGAGATATGCAGAAAAAGACACACAACCCTGCACTACCACCTTATCAACTACCATTAAAGAGACTGGCACAAAAAAAACGCACAGACAACCCTACACCAACACTCTGTCTCCTGGCATTAAACTGATATACACATAAACACACACACACTCACACACACACACATAACCCTCCAACACCACACTGTTCTCGTGCCATTGAACAGATATACACAGAAATACACACACACAACCCTCGACCATCACCCTGTCCCCTGCCCTAAAACAGATATACCCAGAAGAACACACACATACAGAACCCTCCACCACCACCCTGTCTGCTGTCATTAATCAGATATGCACATAAACATACACATACACACACACACACAATCCTCCCCAATCACACACTCTCCGGTGATTAAACAGATATAAACAGAAACACACACACATCTTGACACCAACACCCTGTTTCCTGCCATTGAGCAGACATACACAGAAACACACACAAACACACGCACACACACACACACACGCGCACACACACAACCCCTTGAACAGCAATTTGTTTCCTGTCATTAAGCAATTAAACAGATATTTACAGAAACATACAGATAAACCTCCACCACCACCACTCAATCTCCCATCATTATACATATATACACAGTAACACGCACACCCATTCCTCCAACACCACACTGTCTCCTGCAATGAAACATATAGACACACAAACACACGCACATAAGACCCTCCTCCACCACTCTGTTTTTGGCAATTAAACAGATATATACAGAAACATAAAGACATATCTTCAGCACCACCCTGTCTTCTGCCATTAAACAGACATAGACAGAAACACACACGCATATGTACACACAAGCATTGACAACCAATTTGTTTCCTGTCATTAAGCAGATGAACACAGAAACACACACACAACACTTCACGACCACCCTGTCTACATTCATTAAACAGTTATATACAGAAACACACTCACTGACCTCCAAAACCACCCTGTCTCCTGAATTAAACAGATATTTACAGAAACATCAAGACAAGCCTCCACCACCACCCTGTCTCCTGTCATTAAACAGATATACACAAACATACACACACCACCACGACAACCCCCTCACCTATCATTAAACAGATATACGCAGAAACACGCACACACCACCCTCCACCACAACCCTGTCTCCTGCCATTAAACAGATATACATAGAAATACACAAACGCACAACAGTACACCACCACATTGTTTTCTGCCATTGTGCAGATATACACAGATGCACACGCACAACCACCGACTGCCACCATGTCTCCTGCCATGCAATAGATATAATCAGAAACAAACACATACCACCCTCCACCACCAACCTGCCTCCTGCAATTAAACAGGTATATCCAGAAACACACACAGAGAGAACCCTCCCCCACAACCCCGTTTTATGCCACAAATCAATTATACACACACACAAACCTCCACTACCATCCTGTCTCCTGCCATTAAACAGAGATATACAGAAACACACACGCAACACTACACCACCACCTGTTTTCTGCCATTGTTCTGTACACAGAAACACACACAACCCTCCACTACCACCCTGTCTCCTGCAATTCAATAGATATATATAGAAACACACACATGCAACCCTCCACTACCGCCCTGTCTCCTGCAATTCAACAGACATATACAGAAACGCACACGCATAACCCTCCACTACCGCCCTGTCTCCTGCTATTCAACAGATATTTCCAGAAACGCACACACAACCCTCCACTACCACCCTGCCACCCGCCATTAAACAGATATATGGAGAAACTCACACACACAACCCTGCACCACCACCTTATTTCCTGCTGTTAAGTAGATATACATATAAACACGGACTGTACACTTCACCACCACCTTGTCTCCTGCCACTAAACAGATATACACAGAAAAGCACACACACAATCCTCGACAAACACCCTGTCTGCTGACATTAAAGAGATATATACACAAACACACGTCCATCCCTCCACCACTACCCTGTCCTGCTGCCATTGAGCAGATATACACAGAAATACACACACACAACCCTCGACCACCACCATGTCTACTTCCCTAAAACAGATATACACAGAAACACACACACATGCAGAACCCTCCACCACCATCCTGTTTGCTGCCGTTACTCAGATATGTACAGAAATACACACACAACCCTCTCCAATCACACACTCTCTGGTGATTAAACAGATATAAAAAGAAACACACACACATCTCGACACCAACACCCTGTCTCCTGCCATTGAATAGACATACTCATAAACACACACACATACACACACACAACCCTTGAACAGCAAATTGTTTCCTGTCATTCAGCAATTAAACAGATATTTACAGAAACATACAGACAACCCTCCACCACCACCCAGTCTCCCGTCATTAAACAGATATACACAGAAACACGCACACCCATTCATCAAACACCACACTGTCTCCTGCAATTAAACATTTATACACACAAAGACACACACACACACACACACACCACCCTCCTCCACCACCCTGTCTCTTGGAATTAAACAGATTTATACAGAAACAGAAAGGCATATCTTTAGCACCACCCTGCCTCCTATCATTAAACAAACCTCCACTACCATCCTGTCTCCTGCCATTGAACAGGGATACACAGAACACTACACAAGCAAGTTGTTTCCTGCCAATGATCAGATGTTCACAGAAACACACACAACCCTCCACCACCATGTTGTTTTCTGCCATTAAACAGATATACACAGAAACACACACAACCTTCAAAACCACTCTGTCTCCTGCAATTAAACAGATATTTACAGAAACATCCAGACAAGCCTCCACCACCACCCTGTCTCCTGTCATTAAACAGATATACACAAACATACACACACACCACCACGACCACCCCCTCGCCTATCATTAAACAGATATACGCAGAAATACACGCACACCACCCTGCACCACAACCCTGTCTCCTGCCATTAAACAGATATACATAGAAATACACACACAACAGTACACCACAACATTGTTTTCTGCCATTATGCAGATATACACAGAAACACACGCACAACCACCAACTGCCGCCATGTCTCGTGCCATGAAACAGATATAATCAGAAACAAACATATACCATTCTCCACCACCAACCTGTCTACTGCAATTAAACAGGTATATACAGAAACACACACATAGAGAACCCTCCCCCACGACCCCGTTTGATGCTATAAATCAATTATACACAGAAACACAAACACACAAACCTCCACTACCATCCTGTCTCCTGCCATAAAACAGAGATACACAGACCACTACACAAGCAAGTTGTTTTCTGCCAATGATCAGATGTACACAGAAGCACACACACAAACCTCCACTGTCACCCTGTCTCCTGCAATTCAATAGATATATACAGAAAGGCACATGCACAACCCTCCACTACCACCCTGTCTCCTGCATTTCAACAGATATATACAGAAACACTCACACACACAAACCCCCCACTACCTCCCTGTCAGCAGCCATTAAACAGATATGTGCAGAAACACACACACACAGCCCCCCACCACAACCTTATTTCCTGCCACTAAGTGGATATACACACAAACACGGACTCTACACTTCACCACAACCATTTCTCCTACCACTAAACAGATATACATAGAAAAACACACACACACAATCCTCGACCGCCACCCTGTCTGTTGACATTAAACAGATAGACACACAAACACACACACGTCCGTCCACCACCACCCTGTTCTGCTGCCATTTCGCAGTTATACACAGAAGTACACACACACAACCCTCGACCACCGTCATGTCTCCTGCCCTGAAACAGATATACACAGAAACACACACATATACAGAACCCTCCACCTCCACCCCGTTTGCTGCCGTTAATCAGATATACACCTAAACACGCACAGACACAACCCTCCACCATCACACTCACTCTGGCGATTAAACAGATATAAACAGAAATACAAACTCATCTCGACACCATCAACCTGTCTCCTGCCATTAAACAGACATGCACAGAAACAAACACACACAAATCTCCACCACAACCCTGTCCCCTGCGATTAAACAGATATACGTAGAAATGCACAAACACACAACTGTTAACCACCACATTGTTTTCTGCCATTAAACAGATATACACAGAAGCCCACACACAAACACACACAAAACCCCCGACCAACATCTTGTTGCCTGCCATTAAGCAGATATACACAGACACGCACGCACAACCCTCAAGCACCACCACGTTTCCTTCAATTAAACATATATACACAAAAACAAACACATACCACCCTCCACAACCAGCCTGTCACCTGCCATTAAACAGATATACACAGAAACGCACATACAACCTTCTACGAACACCCTGTCTACTGACCTTAAACAGGTATACACAGAAACATACACAACCCTCCTCCACCACCCTGTCACCTGCCACTAAGCACACAGACACAGAAACACAGACACTCTACCCTCCAGCACCACTGTGTCTCCCGCCATTGAATAGAGATACGCAGAAACACACACAACCCTCCATGACCATCCTGTCTCCTGCCATTGAACAGGTATTCAGAGAAACACACACACATCATCATGTCTCCTGCCATTAAGCACATATACGCAGAAGCACACACACAACCCCCATACCAACAAGCCACCTGCCATTAAACAGTTATAAACAGAAACACACACTCAGCACACTCCACTACCACCCTGTCTCTAGCCCTTAAATAGATATACACATTAACACCCATGCACACAACTCAATATGACCATCCTGCCTCCTTACATTAAACAGGTAGACACCGAAACAAATGCACAATCCTCCACCACCACCCTGTCTCCTGCCTTTAAGCAGATATACGCACAAACACACACACATCCCTCAACCACCACCATGTCTCCTACCATGAAAAAGATATATGCAGAAACACGCACACACACACACACACACACACACACACACACACACACACACACACACACACACACTCACAAAACTCCATGAACACCATGTCTCGTGCCATTGGACAGATATAGACAAAAAACACACACACCAATCTGTCTCGTGCCAGTAAGCACATCTACACGGAAACAAACACTCACACACTAAAATCTCCTTGACCACCCTGTCTCCTGTCATCAAAGAGTTATACACGGAAATACACACACACACAACTTCCACGAAATTTACAGCTGAGGGAGCAGCAGTTACGATGCTCTTAGGCAAGATTTAGGAAATATAGGATTCAGAAGGAACCTGCAGGGAATGGGCACATTAGATATGTGGAGCTTATTCAAGGAAACGCTCCTGAGAGTCCTCGATAAATATGTACCTGTCAGGCAGGTAGAAAGCTGTAGAGCGCAGGGGCCATGGTTTACGAAGGAAGTGGAATCTCTGGTCAAGAGGAAGAGGGAGGCTCATGTTCGGATGAGATATGAATGCTCAGTTAGGGCGCTTGAGGGGTACAGGGTAGCCAGGAAAGACCTAAAGGGAGAGCTCAGAAGAGCCAGGAGGAGATATGAAAATTTGTTGGCCGATAGGATCAGGGTAAACCATAAAGCTTTCTATAGGTATTTAAGGAATAAAAGAATGACAAGAGTATGATTAGGGGCAATCAAGCATATTAATGGGAAGTTGTGTGAGGAGTCGGAGGAGATAGAGAAAGCACTAAATGAATATTTTTCGACAGTATTCACTCTAGAAAAAGACAATGTTGTCGAGAAGAATACTGAGATACAGGCTACTAGACTAGGTTGGATTGAGGTTCACAATGAAGACGTATTAGGAATCCTGCAGAGTGTGAAAATAGATACGTCCACTGGGCTGGATGGGATTTAGCCTGGGATCCTCTGGGAAGCCAGGGAGGAGGTTGGCATTGATCTTTAAATCGTCATTGTCTACAGGAATAGTGCCAGAAGACTGGATTATAGCAAATGTGGTTCCCCTGTTCAAGCAGGGGAGTAGAGAAAACCCTGATAATTATAGTCCAGTGAGCCTTACTTTAGTTGTTGGTAAAATGTTGGAAACGGTTATAAGAGATAGGATTTACAATCATCTATAAAATAATAATTTGATAATGGATAGTCAGCACGGTTTTGTGAAGGTTATGTCGTGCCTCACAAATCGTATTTAGTTCTTTGACAAAGTGACCAAACAGGTAGATGAGAGTAAACCGGTTGGTGTGGTGTATATGGGTATCAGCAACGCATTTGATAAGGTTCCCCACAGTAGGCTACTGTTCAAAATGCGGATGAATGAGATTGTGGGAGATATAGCAGGTTGGATCAGTAATTGGCTTGCTGAAAGAAGACAGAGGGTGGTGGTTGATGGGAAATGTTAATCTGGAGTTCAGTTACTAGTGATTTGCCGCAAGGGTCGGTGTTGGGTCCACTGCGGGTCATCATTTTTATAAACGACCTGGATGAGGGAGTGGAAGGGTGGGTGGGTTAGTAAATTTGCAGACAACACTAAGGTCGGTGGAGTTGTGGATAGTGACGAAAGATGTTGCAGGTTACAGAGAGATATAGATAAGCTGTAGAGCTGCGATGAGAGGTGGCAAATGGAGTTTAATGTGGACAAGTGTGAGGTGATTCACTTTGGTCGGAGGAACAGGAATTCAAAGCACTGGGCTTATGATAAGATTCTTGGAAGTGTAGATACGCAGAGAGATCTCGGTGTCCAGGTACACAGATCCTTGAAAGTTGCCACCCTTGTTGACAGTGTTGTTAAGAAGGCACTAATATAGGGATCGAGTTCTGAAACCACTCTAGCTTCTAATAGTGTATAACCAGTGTTTAATTTGGTAGTGTATTTAATGACTGTTCTCTGTATAATGGATACTGTTAAGTTCACTGATTATTACATTTGCATTTGCTCCTGTATTAAACTTACCTTTTGTATTGAATAAACGCAGAAATTCTTTTGCCCTGAAACACCCATCTACTGCCTTCTTCATTTGACATTTTTAAATAAATCCAGTGGCAGAACCAGGGATCTGGGGTTGATTCAAACAATCTAAAAATCAGCAAATTACTGAACAAAAAATGGACAGGGTACCCTGATTGAACTGTAAGAGTAATTGGAGTTCTCTTGTAGTGTTGGTTCTGAAACCAAATGTTTCAATTCGATCCTGTGCAGACAGTAGGAAAGTGACTGTTGCCACAAAGATGGATTTGTACCCTATTCCCAGGACAGGAGATTGCATTGATAGGGTAGGTAGTGTGTCATTCGTATCCAAAATTGATTTGTTAAAAGTGCCACTGACAACAAGAGCAAAGGAAATTTCTGCCTGTGCTGCATTCTGGATCTTTGTATACAATGGAAAACTCAAATACATTCTAAACATTTTGGGATGACAGGGTATAGACTGACAGCAGAACTGAAGAAAACTAGCTTTTTAGGGAAATATTTTTGGAAATTTATGGGACTAAATTCTGATAAATCCACAGGATCCAATAATCTACATCTCAGATTACTTCAGGAAATGCCCAAAATATTTGGAAACATTGATGTTCAAGATTCTATACATTCTGGAATAATTCCTACTGACTGGAGAGTTGCTCATGTAACATCACTATTGAAAATGGGACGGAAAGAGAAACTGGACAACTTAGACCATTCAGCCTGACAATACTCAAGTCTGTTATGAAAGATTATAATCACTGAGCACGTGGAAGACAGTGGCAGGATGAGACAGAGTCAGCATGGTTTGTGGAAAGGGAGATAGCGCTAAACAAATTGACTGGAATTTTTTGAGTATGGAAATAGCGAATTTGACAAGAAGGAGGCAATTGACGTGGTATATTTGGAACTTTTAAAAGGTTTTTAAGAAATCACACAGAAGAGAGTATAAAATATTAAGATGCATGGGACTGGGGACAGTGACTGACATGGATAGAGAACTGGTTGGCAGGCAGGAAACAAAGAGTAAAAATAAACAGGAATTTGTCTGAAAGGCTTGGATCCAGCTATTCACAATATTTGTTCATGGTTTAGATGAGGGAACTTAAGAGTAATATCTCCAAGTTTGCAGATGACACAAAGCTGGGTGGGAGGGGGAGCTGTGAGGAGGATGCAGAGATACATCAGTGTGATTTTTGGAGATGTTAAGTGATGGCAGATGAAATACAATGATGTTAAATGTGAGGTTACCCAGTTTAATAGCAAAAATTGGAAGGCAGATTATTATCTGAATGGTGATAGATTGGGAATGGGGAGGTGCAATAAGATCTGGGTGTCTGTGTATACCAGTCACTGAAAGTCAGCATGCAGGTGCAGCAGGCAGTGAAGAAGATAAATTATATGTTACCTTTATAGTGAGAGGATTTGAGTGCAGGAACAGGGATGTCTTGGTGTAATTGTATGCAGCCTTAGTGAGTCCACACCTGGAATATTCAAACCAAAACTGGTTCAGTGACAGGAGACAGTGGGTGGAGGCAAAACGTTGTTTGTGTGACTGGACCCAGTGTGCAGTGGGATCCACAGGGATCAGTGCTGGGTTACTTATTGTTCAGGATGTATTGAAACAATGGAGATGAGAATGTGAAAGGTGAGGGGTGGGGGTGAGTGGATGATGACTGAGTTTGTAGATGACACGAGGTTTGGCAGATGGTTGACAGTGAGGAAGAAGGTTTTAGGTTACAGGAGGATCTAACTGGATTGTTCCCCTACCTCGCAGTCGGCACACATTCACTGTGAAAGATAGGAGCTTTAGAGGGCATTTGAAGAGCAGGTTTTCATTCCGAGGGTGGTGGGGGTCTGGTTTGTACTGCCTGGGATGGTAGTTGAGGTGGAAAATCTCAGCATCTTTAAAAAGGACTTGGATGACCCCTTGAAATATCATGACATTTAAAGCTAAGGCCCTTGTGTTGCAAAGTTGGATGAATGCAGGTTTAGTGTAGTTTGGCTGGTGCAGGTTCAATGGGCCGAAGGGCCTCTTCTGTACTGTGTGATTTTATGATTATATTGTGTGCAGTTTTGGTCTCTTTATCTTAGGAAGGATGTTCTGGCTGTGGGGGGAGGGCAGTGAAGGTTTACCAGACTGATTCCTGGGGATGACAGCACTTAGATCTGTTGAGAAACTGGATCAATTAGGATTATATTCACTGGAGGTTAGAAGATTGAGGGGAGTCACATTGAAAACTCTAAAATCCTAACAGGACAAATGTTCCTGATGACTGGGAAGTCCAGAATCAAGGACTACAATTTAAGGATACGGGAAAGGCCATTTAGGGCTGAGATGGAGAGAAAGGTTTTTCATTCAGTGAGTGGGAAGCCTGTGGAAGTTTCTGTCACTGAAAGAACCCAAACCAATGAATATTTTCCAGAAAAAGCTACGCATAGTTCTTCGGATGAAAGGGATCAAAGGCTACGGGGAGAAAGCTGGAACATGCGACTGAGTTGGATGATCAGCCATGATCATATTGAAAATTGGAACAAGATGAAGAAACAGAGAGTCATCTGTTCAAGATTGCAGACCACACTGAGTGAGACAGCTAGGAGGAGGTTACAGAGATGGGGAGGGTGGATGGACAAGGAGGGACATCAGAACAAGGATGAGAATTTGAAAATCGAGGTGTTGTTGGAACGTAAGCCAATGTTGCTCAGTGAGGACAGTGGAGGATGGGGATGGGACTTGGTGCGAGTTCGGATACAGGCAGCAGAGTTTGGGATGAGCTGAAGTTGACAGAGGGCAGTGGCTGTGATGTGGCCCAGTAAAACATTAGAATGATCATGTTTGGAATCCCAAAGCAACGGCTGAGATTTTCAGTGAGTGATCTCTGTGATTTGGAGGGTTTGTGATTTAGATGTAGATTACTTACAGTGTGGAAACAGGCCCTTCGGCCCAACAAGTCCACACCACCCCGCCGAAGCGTACCCACCCATACCCCTACATCTAAATCAACCCCTTACCGAACACTACGGGCAATTTAGCATGGCCAATTCACCTCACCTGCACATCTTTGGACTGTGGGAGGAAACCGGAGCACCCGGAGGAAACCCACGCAGACACGGGGAGAACGTGCAAGCTCCACACAGTCAGTCGCCTGAGGCGGGAATTGAACCCGGGTCTCCGGCGCTGTGAGGCGGCAGTGCTAACCACTGTGCCACCATGGTTTGTGGGACTCAGATCAGCCTCAAAGATGAGGCCAGGATTGGAAGGAATCTGATACTAAATAAAAGCTGAAAAAGCTGTGGTTGTAGTAAATGAGGAACAAAAACTGAAATTGCTGGAAAGGCTCAGCAGGTCTGGCACCATCTGTGGAGAGAAAGCAGTTAACATTTTGGGACAAGTGAACCTTCTGCAGAACTGTTCTGAGGAAAGGTCACGGCACCCGAAATGTTAACGCCGATTTATTTCCCCAGATATAACCAGACCTGCTGAGGCATTCTGTTTTTACAAAGAGTCTGGATGAGCAGCAGACAGTGGTCAGGGAGCGGGATGGAGTTCGTGCCGGGAGCTGAAGAGGATGGGTTTGATCTTCCCAATGTGTTTCCCAGTGAGCCTGGCTCCTCAGTCCTGACTGCTCTAAGCTGCTGTGATTGTCACTGATTGGACACTTATTATGAGAGATTCTGACCACAGCAGAATGCCCCAGTGTAAAAAATAACTGCAAAGACTGTCAGATCGCAAGGTTGAAACTTTACCGAGAGAGGAAGTGAAAGAAGGAGCTCGGAGCAGCTGGACGTTTGTTACTGAGACGGGAGAAAACTGTGAACTGTCTGCACTCCCCGGAATCTGACAGCACATAAGAACATTAAAACTAGGAGCAGGAGCAGGCTCTCTGGCCTCTCGGGCTGCTCTGCCATTCAGTAAGATCATGGCTGCTCTTTTCATGGCCTCAGCTCCCCCTTACCCACCTTTTCACCAAAACCCTTGATTCATTTACTGCTCAAAAAATTACCTGCCTTAGCTTGAAAAACATTTACTGTGGAAACCTCAACCACTTCACTGGGCGGGGAATTGGAGAGAGTCACAACCCTCTGGGTGAAGAAGTTCCTTCTCTGTTCAGTCCTAAATCTGCTCCCCCTCGCACAGGAGGAGACCATTCACCCCATCGAGTCTGTGAGTGATTCAATTAATCCCACTGCCCTCTCTCTCCAAATAACTCAGTAAATCTTTCCTTTTTAGCTCGATCTCCAGTTGCCTCTTGTAGACCTGGTTCCACAGCAGAGACTGTCCCTAACGTGGGCTCCAAATTGGCACCTCATTCATTCACTGGGAGACAAACTGCCTGGGCTGGGAAATGGAGCTCAGGACTCTGAACATTCTCTCCCCCCTTCTGAGGGACACTTGATGATGAGGGATAGTTCCAAGGAGCCCGACAATACACACTTCCCCATTCTGTGTGTAAAAGGCTGGAGCCTGCCAGCAGGATATTCAACTGCAGAAGCTATCATCTTTTTGATCAATTCTGACCACCCCAACTCTCCATAACCCTTTTAATCATTATTGATGGACAATCTCCTCCTTGGTGTGAGACAGGGAAGGGACTAGTCTGTTGCAGACAATTTTGAATTTACAGAGCAAAGGTTGAGGGAGATCCAAAGGGACATTACAAATACATTGAGGACAAAAGGGTAACTAGGGAGAGATTAGCGCCGCTCAAAGATCAGCTCGGTGGCCTTTGTTTGGAGCTGCAGGAGATAGGGGAGATACTGAGCAATTATTTTTGTGAAAAAGGAAATGAGTGATGTAGAATGGAGGGTAATAGATGGTGACGCCTTGAAAAATGTCCACATATCAATGGAGGAAATGCTGGATATCTTGAAATGCATAAAAATGAATAAATCCTCAGGATCTGATCAGGTGTCCTGTAGCACTCTGTGGAAAGCTAGGGAAGTGATTGCTAGGCCTCTTGCTGAGATATTTGTATCATCAATAGTCACAGGTGAGGTGCTGGAATTCTGGAAGTTGGCGAATGTCGTGCTACTGCTTAAGAAAGGTGGTAAGGACAAGCCAGGGAACGATAGACCAGTGAGCCTGACGTCTTGGTGGGCAAGTTGTTGGAGGGAATTCTGAGGGACTGGATGTACCTGTATTTGGAAAGGCAAGGACTGATTAGGGATAGTCGACATGGCTTTCTGCCTGGGAAATCAAGTCTCACAAACTTGATTGAGTCTTTCGAAGAAATAACAAAGAGGATTGATGAGGGCAGAATGGTAGACATGATCTATATGGACTTCAGTAAGGCGTTCAACAAGATTCCCCATGGGAGACAGGTTAGCAAGGTTAGATCTTACCGAATACAGGGAGAACTGGCCGTTTGGATACAGAAATGGCTCAAAGGTCGAAGACGGAGGGTGGTGGTGGAGGGTTGTTTTGCAGATTGGAGGCCTGTGACCAGTGGAGTGCCACAAAGATCATTGATACTTTTCATCATTTATATAAATGATTTGGATGTGTTGTTAAGAGGTAGAGTTAGTAAGTTTGCAGATGACACCAAAATTGGAGGTGTAGTGGACAGTGAAGAAGGTTACCTCAGATGACAATGGGATCTTGATCAGATGAGCCAATGGGCTGAGGAGTGGCAGATGGAGTTTGATAGAGATAAATGATGTATTTCAGGAAAGCAAATCTTAGCAGCACTTATACACTTAATGGTAAGGTCTTATGGAGTTTTGCTGAACAAAGAGACCTTGGAGTGCAGGTTCTTCGCTCCTTGAAAGTAGAATCGCAGGTAGATAGGATAGTGAAGAAGGCGTTTGGTATACTTTCCTTTATTGGTCAGAGTATTGAGTGCAGGAGTTGGGAGGTCATGTTATGGCTGAACAGGACATTGCTTACACCAATTTTGGAATATTCTATGCAGTTCTGGTCTCCTATCTTTCAGAAGGATGTTGTGAACCTTGAAAAGGTTCAGAAAAATTTAAAAGGGTGTTACCAGGGTTAGAAGATTTGAGCTATAGGGAGAGGTTAAATAGGCTAGGCTGTTTTTCTTGGAACGTTGTAGGCTAAGGCTTGGCCTTTTGGGGGTTTACAAAATCATGAGGGACATGGACAGTGTAGATCGACAAAGTCTTTTCCCTGGGGTAGGGGAGTCCAGAACTAGAGAGAGTACGTTTAGGGTGAGAGGGGAAAGATATAAAAGAGTATTTAGGGGCACCTTTTTCACGCATCGGGTGGTACGTGTATGGAATGTGCTGCCAGAGGAAGTGGTGGAGGCTGGTACAATTACAACATTTAAAAGATATCTGGATGGGCATATGAATAGGAAGGGTTTGGAGGGATATGGGCTGGGTGCTGGCAGGTGGGACGAGATTAGGTTGGGATATCGGTTCGGCATGGATGGGTTGGACCAAAGGGTCTGTTTCCGTGTTGTATATCTCTCTGACTCTATGACTCGAAGCTGGGAGAGTTTGGATGTGGGATGAGCAGGAATAGAGGTTTCTGTAGCCAAGGGGCTGACGGAGGGCATAGATGATCAATCTTGTGGAGATTGAAATAAAAGACTTTGTCATGGAGAGGATGTGGGGTTTTAAGTTCCAATATGGAGGGTCCAGTGGGAAAGAGGCCTGTGCTCACTGCTGTCCATTAGACATTCCAATGGGATAGAGACCTATGGTTACTGATCTCCGTTTGGTGGCCCAGTGGGAATGATGTCCAGTTTTATTGGTGTCTGTTGGAGAGTCCAGATGGAAGGAGGCTCATATTTACTGATGTCTGATGGAGGTTCCAATTGAGTCCCATGGAATTGGAATGTTGGTATTTCTTGCAGCAATTGGAATCTTGATATTTATTATAAAAGGACTGGAATTCAGAAATAAAGAAAATTGTGACAATTCTGTGAGGTATTGGTGAGACCACATCTGAAGCATTGTGTCCAGTTTTGGTCTCCTTACTTGATGAAGGATATGGTGGCACTGGATGCAGTTCAGAGGATGTTCACCAGACTGATTCCTGGCGTGAAAGGGCTGTCATATGAGAAGTGATTGAATAGCTTGGGCTTTTACTTACTGGAATTCAGTCACATGAGGGAGGTATATAAGATGCTAAAGGGTATTGATAAGTCAGACATGGAACAGTTGTTCCCTCCTGTGGGACAGTCGTGAAAAATAGGTCAAAGATATAGAGTGGGTGAGGTAGGTTCAAACTGCGATGGGGATAAACTACAATGGCACTTTGGTGCAGTGTTAGCACTACTGCCTCACAGTTCAGGGAGCTGGCTTTGATCCCACCCTTGGGCAGCTGTGTGGAGTTTGTAGATTCTCCCCCTATCTGTGGGGGTTTTATCAGGGTGCTGCTCTCACAGTCGAAAGATATATGGACTAGGAGGATTGGCTATGTTAAATTTCCCATTGTGTTCAGGGATGTGTAGGTTAGGTTCGTCAGTCATGGGAAATGTAGGGTCACAGGGAAAGGGTAAGGGGATCGGTCTGGGTGAAATGCTCTTTGAACGGCCGCTATGGACTTGTTGGGCCAAATGACCTGTTTCCATCCTGAATGGATTCTGTTCTATTGTAACTCGTTCTCTCAGAGGGTTGAGAATCTGCGGAAGTCACTGCCCACAGACCCTCGTGGAGGCAGAATCAATCAACAGATTCAATAAAGAAACAGATATCTTTCTGATGAAAAGCAGGATAGAGGGCAATAGGGAGCAGTCTGGAAAGTGGAGATGAGGATAAGATCAGGCAAGATCAGGGCTTGAAGGACGGAATTATCTCTTCCTGCTCCTCATTCCAAAGTTGGAGGGAAGGAAGTTGACCGTGTGATAGGTAGATGGAGGTACGGGTAATGGTGAGAGGTCAGAGAGGAGGGTAGAGAGGATAGGTGGGAAGGAAGATTGACAGATGGGACAGGTCATGAAGGGACAGATGGGACAGTGCCAAGTTGAAAGGTTAAACTGGGATAAGATGGGGAGGGGGGAACGAGAAACCTGGTGAAATTCACATTAATGCCGTGGGGTTGGAAGGTCCTGAGGCGGAAGATGAAGCGTTCTTCCTCCAGGTGTCGGGTGGCTAGGAAGTGGTGATGTAGGAGGCCCATGACCTACATGTCGTTGGCAGAGTGGGAGGCAGAGTTGAAGTATTTGGCCGGGGGCGGTGAGATTGGTTGGTGCGAGTGTCCCAGAAATGTTCTCTGAAGCACTCTGCTCGTAGATGTCCTGTCTCCTCAATGTAGAAGAGACTGCATTGGGAGCAACGGATACAGTAAATGGCATGTGTGGAAGTGAAGGCAAAACTTTGATGGATGTGGAAGGCTCCTTTGGAGTTTTGGACAGAGGTGAGGGGGGAGTTGTGGGCTCAGGTTCCTGTGATGGCAGGGGAAGTGCCAGCTGGGGTCGATGGATTGGTGGGGGGGGGGGGGTGTGGACCTGATGAGGGAGTCACGGAGGGAATGGTCTTTATGGAAAGCGGATAGGGATGGGAAGGGAAATCTATCTCTGTTGCTGGAGTCTGTTTATAGGTGCCGGAAATAACGGAGGATGATGCAATGTATACGAAGGTCAGTGGGTTGGAAGGTAAGGACCAGGGGGGTTCTGCCCTTGACAGTAAAACTGGAGTTGACCATGGAAGGGGCAGGAGAGGAGAAGGGATTGGGACATGTTGTGAATGGACAGGATGGGTCAGTGGTTCAGAGTCTGTCCTGTCCCTCCAGCTCACACTGATGGTCTGAAGATCTCCTCTCTCTGCTGTGCCTTCAATGAATGAGGTTTGTGTCCTAACCAGTCCTCAGTGAAAATAGGCTAACAGCACGGAAGTGCCCTTCATTTGGCAAGAATATGTCTGTCTTCCTGAGAGATACCAAAGCCTGGTCAGTGTGGGAAATGGGACCTTCCTCCAGGAGAAGACATGCTGCTGGGATCAAGGGTTAACATCTATTGGTGGGACAGAGCAGAGGGAGATTTACCTTGTATTTAACTGTTACCACCTGGGATGCTGTGGGAAAGAAAGAGAGAGGGAGATAGAGTAAGACAGAGAGAGAAAGAGAGAGAGGGAGAGGAACAGTTGGAGAGAGAGAGAGAGAGAAGGACAGGGTGTGAATGAGAGAGAGAGGTAGAGTGAGTCTGAGGAAATGTAAGATGAGCAAAGGTAGAGAGGGAGAGAGAGTTAGAGGGAGGTAGAGATGGTGTGGTTGAATAATAGAGAGAGAGAAAGAGAGAGAGAGAATGAGATAGAGTATGAAACAGTGTGACAGAGGGAGAGGAGAGAGAGAGAGAGAGAAAGATGCAGAGTAGGTGTGACACTAGGAGTAAAGGGAATCTAGTAAAAGAGAGAGAGATAGACAGGTTCTGGTCACCACATTATGAGAAGGATGTGACTGTACTCGAGGGTGTGCAGAGATTTCCCCGCTTGCTGCCTGGCCTGGAGAGTCTGAGCTATGAGGAAGGATTGGAAAGGCTGGGGTTGTTTATCTGGGAGCAGTGAAGTTTGAGAGGGGACCTAATAAAGGGCTATAAGATTATGAGGGGCAGAGATAGAGTGGACAGGAAGGTATTTTTTCCATGAGTAGAGGAATCAATACCCAGTGGCGGAGATTGAAGATAACACAGATATACAAAGATAGAAACAGGGAGCAGGAGTAATGTTCTCTTTAGGGTGCGGGTAAGGGTTAGTGTTCAGGTTAGGGTTAGATTTTGGGTTTGGTCCTGTGAGGCTGCTCTGTCATTCACTATGATCCTGGCTGATCCTCTCCCTCAATGCCAAGGTGGGATTAGCGTTGATGATTTGTCCAAGTCGTTAAATGCTGTTCATGTCATTGAGCTTCTGATTGAGAGATAGACAGAAGACAGAGAGAGAGAGAGAGAGAGAGAGAGAAAGAGAGCAAGTGCACGTTGTGAGATTGAGTGAGAGAAGGCGAGGCATTAAACTGCTGCCCAAGGACTCATTGTTCCAATGTCCTGGAATAACGCCTGCTGCAGAGATTAGTTAGAGAGTGACTGGAGGGAGAGAGACAAAGATGGAGTGAGGCAATGAGAGATTGAGGGGACGAGTGAGGAAACAAGTTGTGACGGAGAGGAATGGATGATAAGAGAGAGAGAGAGAAAGACAGGCCAACCAACACAGAAGGAAAGGGAGATCAAAAGAAAAATAGGTAGCAAGTCAATAAACAACAGGATTATATTCAAGCGAAAGGTGAAAAAGAGATAGAAGGGAAAAGGGTGGGAGGAACCAGGGAAGGATAAGACAGAGACAAAAACAGGAAGTGGGAGGAACTGACCTGTCTCTCTGCCTGATTCCATTTACATACTGAGGAACACCCAGTCAGACTCTCACAGGCTGCAGCTTTATAAAGCAGAGCCCAGTGAAGGGAGAGTTTATCAGGAACTCGACACAGGGACAGGAGCACGCACCATGATCTCACACATCCAGTTGATCTGGCCCCTGGCATTCTGTGTCGCAGGTACAAATCTCTCTCCTTCCACCTTGAATCTTTAGCTGCTCTCCATTTCACTCCAATTCCACTGAATTGTGATTGAAGGAAAATTGCTGAATCCAGAGGAATGCTCAGTGTCTCCAACAATTTCTCATTTGACCGGCTCTTTCTGTGACAGTTCTGACTTCACTGTGTTTCTCTCTGACCCCTCAGTGGGAGTGGGCCAGACTGCAACCATCACCTGTAAATCCAGTCAGAGTGCCAGTGCTGATGTTTACTGGTACCAGCAGCGGGAAGGACAGAAACTCTCTCTCCTGATCTATAGTGCAACAAGTCGAGTCACAGGAGTCTCCAGCAGATTCACCGGGACACAAGTATCCAGCACACATTTCACCCTGACAATCAGCAACGTTCAGAATGAGGATGTCGCTGATTATTACTGTCAGCAGAGTGAGAGCTGGCCTTGGCACAGTGATACACAGCTATACAAAATCCTCAATACACACAGCACCACTGCCTGTACTGACACATCCCACTGTTATATATAATGCATAACAATGGACACACAGTCCCACCTCCTGTACTGACACCTCCCACAATTGTATATATTTAATATATAATAGAGAACACACTCATACTCCACCTATATTGAAAAGTCCACACTTATAGATAAATGGAACTGAGCAAATTACCCCATGCAGGGATTGTCACTGTCCACTACACACTCCAGTCCCTGTGGTGTCCAGCGCTCACTGAAGGCCTCAAGTTTCTTTCTTACATTCGATGGTCACATGTGAAGAGCAACTGGAAGATTTAACATCAAAATAAAAAGTTCACAAACCTCCTGAACCCAGCTGGACTCAACCCAGAGAGACAGAGAGATTGTGTGTGTGCGTGTGTGTGTGTGTGTGTGAAAGAGAGAGAGAGAGGGAGAAAGATAGAGAGATAAAAACAGAATGAGAAAATATAGAAAAACATGAATGACAAAGAGAAGTTGAGAGTAAGTGAGAGACAGAAACAGATAGGGAGAGGGTGAGAGTGACAGAATGAAGCAGAGAGCAAAGATTTTTGTACAGCCTCTGCACTGGGAGCTCTCACTGTGGCTTACGTTCGGTAAAGGAACCAAGCTCAGACTGAGTAAGTAAACCCTTTCAATACAAAACTTGCTAAAACACAAATGCTGAATTGTTGAAGGTGTTAGTGGGGAGCTGCAGTGAATGAAATGGTTGATTGAGGAGCACTGTGTCTAATAGGGTGTCCAGCTGTATTTCTTTAGTTCCATTGCCCCCTTTAAGCAGCAAGATATAATCAGTCAGTTTTACTCACCGTGTGGAGGAGCTCTGTCCATTTGCAGCCTGTGGTCCCATTCCTGCAGCATGGAGTGAAATCAGTGAGTAGCTTCCTGTCAGTCTCAGTGTGACAGACACGGGCAGAGTTTGATGTGAGCTCTGGCTCCCTGTCCCAGTCTCTGATCTCACTGACCTCAGCAGCAGCAGCAGCAGCAGCAGCAGCAGCACAGTGAGACACTGAGCTCCCACCTACCCCAGCTTTAACTCTGCTCAATCACACAATCACAGAATTGTTGCAGTGCACAAGGAGGCCATTCAGCCCATCCTGACTGTACTTGCTCTCCGAATGAGCAATTAACTGAGTGTCATTCTCCTGCCTTCTCCCTCTCACCCTGCACATTGTTCCTTTTCAAATAACAGTCTCATTCCCTTTGGAATGTTTCTATTGAAGCTGCCTCCACCACACTCTCGGGCAGTGCATTCCATACTTTAACCACTCACTGGCTGAAAATGATTTTCCTTGTCTCACTTCTGCTTCTTCTACCAATTACTTTCGATCTGTGGCTCTCGCTCTCGATCCTTTAATGAGTGGGAACATTTTCTCTCTATTTAATCTCTCCAGACCTCTCCTGATGTTGAATTTCTCAAACAAATCTCCTCTCAGCCTCCTCTTCTCCAAGGAAGATAGTCTGAACTTCTCCAATATATTTTCTTAACTGACGTTCCTCATCTCTGAACCTTTCATGGGAATTTTCTTTCACATCATCTGCAACATATTCACATCCTTTGTGAAATATATACCTTTTCTATTCCCTGTAGTCCCATTGCCTGCATTTGGCTCATTTCCTATCCTTT
The DNA here is from genome assembly GCF_047496795.1 of Chiloscyllium punctatum. Classification (NCBI taxonomy): domain Eukaryota; kingdom Metazoa; phylum Chordata; class Chondrichthyes; order Orectolobiformes; family Hemiscylliidae; genus Chiloscyllium; species Chiloscyllium punctatum. The sequence continues at coordinate 18,983,036 of NC_092745.1, read as the reverse complement.
TTCTCTTCCCATGTACCTGTTCAAATGTCTTTTAAATGTTTTAATCATTCTCGCATCTCCGACTTCCTCTGGCAGTTCATTCAATACCACTCTCTGCCTGAAAGAGGGATACCTCAGGTCCCTTTTGAATCTTTCCTGTTTCACTTTAAACCTCTGCCCGCAAGGTTTGGACTAACCTACCCTGGGGAAAAGACCTTAGCTAGTCACCTTATCTATGCCCATTATGATTTAATAAATCTCTTAAATGTCACCCTGCTGCCTCTGAGCTTCCAAGGAAAGTAGCCCTGCCTAACCAGCCTCTCCTTATAACACAAACCCTCAAATCTCGGTGACATCCTTGTCATCCTTTTTACACTGTTTCCATTGGAATGCTATCCTTCCAATAGCAGGGTGATTGGAAACATGGCCTGACCAATATCTTGGGGAGCTGTAACATAATGTCCCAAGTCCCATACCCGATGAAGACAAGTGCACCAAATGCTTTCTTCACCACCCTGTGTACGCGTGACACCAGGTTCAATCCTCTATGTCCCTGTTTGACAGCACTCCCCATGGCCCCATAATTAACTGTGTAAGCCCTGGCCTGGTTTTTGTACCAAAATGCAACACCTCGCTATTATCTCAATACATAATATAAATGTACTCTCAAATAGCCTTCTTCACTGACCATGAAACAACCAATTTCGGTGTCATGTTCAAACTCACAAACTATCCTTCCTAAATTCTCGTTCAATTTGTTTCTATGAATGACAAACAATGATGAACCCGGAAGCAATCCTTTTGCTTGTCACAGGCTTCCAGTCCGAACAACAACCCTCGACCACCACAGTCTGTCTCCAACCATTAAGCCAATTTTGTATCAATTAACCTGCTGTCCCTGGATCCCATTTGATCTAACTTACTAACCAGATGTCCATGCAGGAAATTGTCAAAGGCCTTGCTAAAGTCCATGTAGACAATGTCTACCACTCTGCCCTCAGCTATCTTATTGGTAATATTCTCAAAAAAAATTTGTAAGACACATTTTCCCACTGACAAAGCCATGTGGATTATCCCTAATCAATCCTTGTCTTTCCAAATGCATTTCGATCCTGTCTGTCAAAATCCCCTCCAACAACTTACCACTATCAGACTCACCGGTCTATAATTCCCAGGGTATTCCTTGAAGACCTTATTAAATAACAGCTCAACATTCCACACACTCCAGTCTTCCAGCACATCACCCGTGGCACATCACCCGTTGATGATACAAACATCTCCACAAGGGGCGTCACTGTCTCTTCCCAAGCTTCCCACAAAGTACTGGGAAGGAGCTGATCAGGTCCTGGGCATTTATCTATCTTCATGAGTTTAAAGAACAGATTACTGCACCTCTTCTTCTGTAATATGGACTCTTCTCAAGACATCAACATTTATTTCCCAAATTCCCTTCACTTCCATGTCCTTCTCAACCGAAAATACTGCGGCAAAATATTAGATTGGTAACTCATTCATATTCGGTTTTAAAATAAAATACGAAAAATTCTAAGAGTGAAACATTGGAGGTGATCCATGGGATACGATCCATGATCATGACTTTATGCTGGATTGTCCATTGTCTTTTTCCACTGTTCCCCTAAATCTTATGATACAATGATCACTCTTCCCTCAATGTCCTCTCACTGTCACTTGATCCACTTGGATCTCCTCATTCCCAAGATCCAGTTACTGTCTCAGTTGATATTCTGACAATTAAAATCCCCTAATGTGTGCACATCTCTGTAAATTCCTTGTAGGTTTGTTCCTCTACATCCTTCCCACTAGTCGGTGACCGACAGACTGCACTGAAAAAACTGATTGCACCTTTTTGTTCCTTATCCTGAACCAAATCGATTCTGTCCTTGACACCTTTGAGACACCTTCTTTCTCCAGCTCTGCACCGATCTCCTTAATCAATCCCACACCTCTCGCCCTTTCCCCCCTTTCCTATCTTTTCTGAACACCTTGTATCCAGGAATATTTAACAAACAGTCATGTCCTCATTTGAACCTCATCTGTTAAAGCAACAACATCAGATTTCCACTTGGTAATCTGCGTCTGTAACTCCCCAATCTTATTCCCACACTCCGTGCAGACCCATACATGCACAGTCAGCCAGATTTAGAATTTATTGCTGGCTCTCTCTCACTCTGACCCTGCCTAAGAAGTTCCTATTCCTTATTCTGATGCTAACAATTTTTTCCAGGATTCTGGGATCCTTGATGTTCCTCCCTGATATTACTTCCTGGTTCCCACGGCCCTTCAATACTAATTTAAACCCTCTCCAACAGCACCAGCAAATCACCCCACGAGGAGCTCAATTCCTGCTCTATTCAGTAGCAACCCATCCAGTCTACAGAGGTCGCATCTCCCACCAAGTCATTCCCAGAGATCCAAGAATCTAAAGCCCTCCCTCCTGGACCACCTTTCCAGCCCCACATACACCGATCTTCTCCTCCTGTTCCTATCCTCACTTGCATTGGTCAATGGAGTAATCCAAAAATTCCTATTTTTGAGTTCCTGTTGCGAATTGCCTCCCAAGCCCCTTAAAGTCTGACTGCAGGAGCACATCCCTTTTCTCCCTCTGTCACCGGGACCGATGTGGACCATGACCGCTGCCTATTCCCCCTCTCCCCTCAGGATGCTCTGCAGCCAGTCAGAGACATTCTTGACCCTGGTACCAGGGAGACAACACACCATTCTGGATTCCCATTTGCAGCTGCAGAAACACCTATCGATTGCCCTCACTCTCGGATCTCCTCTCATTACCACTCTTCCAGTCTTCCTTGCGCCCTCCTGTACAGCTGCCCCCCACCCGTGGTGCCAGGGACTTGGCTCTGGCTGCATTCCCCAGATGAACCATCATTCTCGTCAGGATTCCAAACTGAATTTTTGTTGGAGAGCGGGATGCACTCAGGGTATTCCTGTACTAGCTGCCTGGTCCTTTTGGACTGTCTGCTGCTCCCCCATTCCCTCTCTCCCTGCATACTCTGAAGCTGCAGAGTGACCACATCTAGAAACGTGCTCTCCACGGAGCTCTCAGCCTCACGGACTCTCTGCACTGACACCAGCTGCTGCTCAAGCTCCGAAACCCGGAGCTCCAACTGCTGTCACTGACCACACTTCCTGTACTTCATGGTATTCCAGGAGCTAGGAAGCATTCTGAAGTTCCCACAAGGAACAGGATGCACACTCTCTCCACTTTGCAAAGTTCTGATGACAAACAGCTCCAGCAGGGCTCACAATCCAGAGATTTCAGTGTTCTGGGGATTGGCAGTGTCTCTTCAAAAGACATCAGAATTAGGCCACTCGCCCCATCCAGTCTGCTGTGTTGTATGGTCATGTGTTTCTCAAGACCATTCTCCTTCCTTCTTCCCATTATGTTTGATCAACTTCCCAATCAGGAATCTATCAATCTCTGTCCTAAATACACTCAATGACTTCACCTCCACAGCAATGAGTTCCACAGATAAACCACCCTCTGGCAGAAGAAATTCCTCCTCATCTCAGTCCTAATGAGTTATCCCTTAACTCTGTGGCTGTGCCCATTGGTCTGAGTTTCTCTTACTAGTGGAAACATCTTCTCCCCGCCCACTCTATCCAGGCCTCTCAGTGTTCTGTAAGTGTCAATGTGATCCTCCCATGTCCCTCTGAACTCCATCAAGTACACATCCAGATTCCTCAACCGCTCCCCATCAGACCAGGCTGTCACCCCCAGGGTTATTCTTATAAACCTCCTCTGGATCTCCCCCAATACAAGCAAATCCCTCCTTAGATACAGGTCCCAAAACTGTTCACAATGTTCCAAATGCAGTCTGACCAGAGTCTCATACAGCCTCAACAGGACATGCCTGCTCTTATATTCGAACTCAGGTGAAATGAATGCTAACATTGCATTTATCTTCCTAATTGCCAACTTAACATACATGCTAACTTTAAGAGAAACCTGAAAGAGGACTCCTAAGCCACTTTGTGTTTCAGAATTCCAAATTTCCCCGTTTAGAAAACAGTTTGAGCCTCTTTTCTTCCAACCAAGGTGCATAACCTCACACATTCCCATATTGTATTACATCAGCCACTCCTTTGCCCACTCCCTGAGCCTTCCCAAGTCCTTCTGCAGCCTCCCGACTTCCTCAACTCTCCCTGTCCCTCACCTCATCTTTGTGTCATCAGCAAATTTAGGTTCAATGCCCCCAGTTCCTTTTCCCAGATCGTTAATATATAATTAATTGTTACATGAATAGCTGTGGTCCCAACACAGCCCCCTGCTGAACTGCACAACAAACCAGCTGCCAGGCTGCAAAAGATCCATTTATTCCCACTCTCTATCCATGTCAGTACCGGGCCCCAAACCCCATGGGCTTTTATGTTATTTTGCAGCCTCCTGTGTGGCAACCTGTCAAAGGCCTTCTGGAAATCCAAACAGATCTTGTCCATTGGCTCTTCTTTCTCTAACTTGATCATTACCTCCTCTTATCACTTAGAATTCCAGCTTCTCCCTCTCAAACTGCAGGGTGAATTCTATCATATTGTGGTCACTGCCCCCTCAGGGTTCACTTACCTTCAGCTCCCCAATCAGAGCTGCCTCATTACACATTCACAAGTCCAGAATTACCTGTTTCCGAGTAGCTCTACCACAAGCTGCTCCAAAAAAGCCTCTTGCAGACATTCCATGAATTCCTTTCCTTGAGATCCATTCCCAACCTGATTTTCCCAGTCCACCTGCATATTGCAGTCCCCATGATTATTGTAATAATCTCTTTCTTACATGCCTTTTCTATCTCCTGATTTATTTTCTGACCCACATCCTGACGACTGCGAAGAGGCTGGTACATAACTCCCATCAGGGTTTTTGTTCCTTTGTGGTTTCGTTAGTTGACTCCCACAGACTCTATGCATTCCCACTCGATATTTCTTCTTGCTATCGATGTAATTTCAGTTCTTCCTGACAGGGTAAACCGTCTCCTCCCATGCCCCACCCTCACACCCCTCACACATCTACCTATCATTAGAAACACAGAAACATAGAAAATAGCTTCAGGAACAGGCTATTCAGCCCTTTGAGCCTGCACCACCGTTCAATATGATCATGGCTGATTATGTAATCTCAGTTTCCCATTCCCACTCTCCCCCTATTCCCACAAATCCCTTCATCCTCAAGGGCCACGTCCCTCTTGATATATATCTAACAAACTGGCCCCACCAGCATTCTGTGGTCGAGAATTCCACAGTTTCACAACATCTGAGTAACTTAACCCTTAATCATAGACAGTGACCCCTGGTTCTGGACTTTCCTAATGTTGGGAACATTCTTCCAGCATCAACCCTTCAAATCCCATTAGGATCTAATATGTTTCTGTGAGATTACCCTCATTCTTCTAAATCCCAGTGAGTACAAGCCCATTTGATCCAGTCTTTCCTCATTTGTCAGTCCTGCCGTCCCGGGAAGCAGTCTTGTGAACCTTCGCTGGGCTCCCTCAATAGCAAAAATGTCCTTCCTCAGACTCGGAGACCAAAACTGCACACAATACTCAAGGTGAGGCCTCACCAAGGCCCTGTTTAATTCTGCAAAACATCCTTACTCCAACACACAAATCCACTCACTGTGAAGGCCATCATGCCATTAGCTTTCCTCACTGCCTGCTGCACCTGTATGCACCCTTTCAATGACACCCAGCTCTCAGTGCACCTCACCTTTTCCTAAACTTCCACCATTTATTCATAATCTGTTTACCACCAAAGTGGATCATCCCACATTTATCCACAATATGTTGCACTTGCCAAGTATATGTCCACTCAGTCAGCCTGTCCAAGTCACCCTGCAGCCTCTTAGCATCCTCCTCACAACATACATTGTCACCCAGCTTCATGTCATCTGCAAGTTTGTAGGGATTGCATTCAATTCCTTTGTCCATATCGTTTATGTATATTGTGAACAGCTGGGGTCCCAGCACAGAACCCTGCTGTAACCCACTCATCACTGCCTGCCACTCTGAGAAGGACCCATTATTTCCAACTCTCTGCTTTTTATCTGGCAACGAGTTCTCTCTCCATGTCAATACATTATCTCCAATACCATGAGGTTTAATGTAACTCACTAATCTCTTGTATGGGACCTAGTCAAAAGCCTTTTTAAAGTTCAGACACACAACATCCACTGAATTCTGAGGGAGGGTCACTCAATCCGAAACGCTAACGTTGATTGCTCTCCACAGATACTGCAAGACCGGCTGAACTTTTTCATCAATTTTTGTTTTTGATATCCACTAATTTAGCCTTGTCCACTCTCAACTGATCACATCCTCAAAACCTTCCAGAAGATTTATCAGGTCTGATTTCCCTTTAGTAAATCCATGCTGACTTGGACCAATCCTGTCACTGCATTCCAAATGCTTGGTTATTGTATCTTTAATAACTGACTCCAGCATTTTCCTCATGTACAATTCCTCATTTTCACTCTCCCTCCTTTTATTAAAAGTGGGGTCATATTGAATACTGTCCAATCCATTGGAACTCTGTCAGAGTCGACAGAATGCAGAAAATGATCACCAATGTGTCCACTATTTTGAAACCTACTTTCTTAAGGACTCTGAGTTGCAGAGCATCAGGCCCTGGGGACAGATTAAGTTTTGATAGCATCAGCTTCTCCAAGAATATTTCCTGACTAACAAGGATTACCTTCAGTTCCTCCTTCACACTTGACCCTCTATCCCCTTGTATTTCTTTTCAATTGGAGGTGCATCCCTGGATATTTAGTTCCCAGCCCTGATCCCTTTGCAGCCACGTCCCCGCACCACAGGCTCATTTACCTTGTTTCATATACTCGATGCATCGAAGTACAACACCCTCAGTCATGAATTGACTGTCTCCTTCTCACAGTTATCTCCGTTAGAATTCATAGAAACCCTACAGTGTCGAAGCAGGCCATTCAGCCCAGACTGACCGTCCAAAAAGTATCACACCCATCCTACAAATCCCATGGATAATCCTCCTAACCTATACTTCTTTGCGACAATGGGAGGAAACCCAAGTGGACACGGGGAGAATGTGTAAATCCCACACAGACAGTCAGTTGGAATTGAGTCTGTGTCTCCGGAGCTGTGAGACAGCAGTGCTAACCACTAATCTACCATTCCACCCTGCTAGGCATCAAGTTCACTTCCTGATCCTTTCCATACTCTCTATCCTATTACTTGGTCTGAATGCTTTAATAAAATGTCCTGAGCCCCTACCTTCTTTAATTAGTATAAATTCCTCGGAAGCTTAATTGACCTTGGTTTGTGTGGTACCACTTTGCCAACATTATTTCGAATCGGTCATGCATTAAGAGACAAAGCCTTTAACTTTGTTCTGTAATTGAGCTTCCCTGCACTTTTAGGTTTCCTCAGTACAATAGGACATTCATAATATTCTGTCCTTTCCTTTTATTTCCTGGTAACAATCAATCCCATCACTACCCAGGAATCCTCCCTTCTCCTTTAACTTTCATTTTCTCATTTTCCATCCAACTGTTCCAGTTACTTTCTCTTTGAATCGTATTCAGGCTGATATTTATCCCTGAACAAACATCTCTCAAAATGTTCATTGGCTCATTGTTACTTGCTGTGTACCATTTGGCTTGCACATTTCCTTCATTACAACAGGGACCACATTTCAAACAGGTCCCACACTATCTGCAAATGTCTTTGGGACAGTATGAAATTTCTTTTCTTTGAATGAACTGGGAGTCTTTCAGATGTGAAAGATGCCGTTCCAATATTGCACAGTTCTCCTCCTGAACTACAGTTACTGCTTTGTCCCTCTCTTTTGTGAAAACAGACCGGAAGTTTTCATGAGGAACCATTGCTCCATCTTCCACAACCGCACACAAGTTCCCTTCCTGCTCTCGAACGGCCCTCATACATTCCTTATTTCTCTTGCTCTTTTTGTGACAATAAAACATCACTGGGATTTCCCGGACTTCATTTGGACACATTTCATCCTGTCAGCTCTTTGCTTTCCTCAGGTCCTGGTAAATTTTACCACTGCATTTTGTCTTTCAGCCCACTTTTACCCAATCTCTGCCCAGTTTAGTAAAATGGTTTGTTCCCAAATGAAAACTTTTACACCTGTTCCGTGGTTCTCCATTTCCATCCCTTCTCTCAATCTCACTGAGTTCTGATCACTGTCACTGAAATGCTCCCCCATTGATAGCCTTTCCAGCTGCTCACATCCATTCCATAAATGATGGTCCAAAACTGTCCCTTCTCTTTCACCATCACCTTCTCAGGGGCAATTAGGGATGGTCAATAAATGCTCACCATGCCAGTGACACTCACATCCCAAGAAGCAATTTTAAAAGTCCCTGTCCTTTTATGGAGTTTGTTAGGTATTGGCTCAAAATTTTCAAATGGATTGTTTTGCCAGTGAATGTTCAGAATTGAAATCCCTGTGAATGGCAGGGATTAAAATGGTTTCTCTTGTCTTTCAGGCCGTCAGAATACTCAGCCCAAGCTGACCCTGCTGCCCCTCTCCCCGGAGCAGGTCAATGCCAAGGGCACTGCCACCCTGGTGTGCCTTGCCAATCACTTCTATCCCGATGGGCTGGAGGTGCAATGGGAGAAGGACGGTGTAGTCATTTCGGACGGGGTTCAGACCAGCAACTACCTGCGAGCTTCGGACAGCACCTACAGTGTCAGCAGCCTGCTGACCCTCTCTGGGTCTGACTGCGAGTCCAATGCTCGCTTCTCCTTGCCCTCACCCACGTGACTCTCCCCTCTCCCCTCAGCAAGAGCATCAGGAGATCAGAATGTGTGTAGAGTGTGTGAGACAATCCACAGAGGAGACACAACTTTAAATAGAACAGGGCTGAGCTGGCAAGACAAAGGTCATTGTCAGCATTGAATTTCAACTCTCTTCCTGCTTGGGATTGGATCAGAGACACGTCTGAGGTTCAAGGGTTAAGGCAGGTCATTAGGATCATCAAAAACAAGCTTTATTCTGTATCAAACCACATGCTAACCCGATTCTAGGAGTGTTCGATTGAACAGTAAAGACTCGTGATGCCAAGTAAAGCCTCTCGAAGATGTTGAAGACTGTCAGCTGTACAAAACAATGTGAACCTCAGAAGTCTCTGCTTCAGTAAACCAGATTTTCTTCCTGCTCAGCCTTCAGTTCCAATTTAAGGTTCTGTCACTGTTTAAAGGGACAGGATTCTTATGTCATTGAGAAAATCTCCACAAGTGTTTTCCTCAAGATCCATTGTGGCTGTGAATTTGTGCCGCTTCCTCTGTCTTGGCTGTTAATTGAAGTCTGTTTTCTGTTAATGTCAGTCTGGAAAAGGGAATAAACATGAAGAAGATTCAGTCTCTGTCTCATGTGTGCTTTGGGAATGGCGAGAGTTGAAACCTCAGGAAAAGGTGTGTGAAGTGTTAACCTCCACCTTCAAGGTCTGGAACGAGAGTGGGGAATCGAGGGGGTAATGAGGTCCCTGGAGCAGGAGGGCAATTCTACAACTGTGTCCAGAAGGGGTACTTTCAGAAGGAATGCAGAGCCACAAGGAATTCTTTGCCAATAAATGGAGAAAAGAAGGAAGGCAGGAAAGGACACTGGGGAACACAATAATCTGATGGAAATTCCCTCACCCATCCCTTAGGCACAGCAAGATCCCAATCCAAGAAATTCAACTCAACTGTTTGTGAGCCAGTGCCATTGGGAACCCTCTATTTACGAATATGACCAGCAGGCTCTTGTTACTCAGAATAACAATTCTACAGGGTTTGAGAAATAAATATTCCATAAATTAGACCTGGTTTTTCTTTCCTCTTCAAATGGGACAGAATTTTCCCGTGTGTCCATAGGGTCAGATTGAGAATGTTCAGTCCGGGGGCATCTGGGAGTCACGGCTGGGGACGACCATCAAAGATAAACCTTCTGCTGTCATATTCTGTATCCCCTGGGCCATCTCAATGAGGATCATCCAGGGCTCAGGGTGGATTCTAGAGCAGTTCATTGTCCTGACTGTTGTGCTCCTCAGTCCACATGTGGCTCCAGCAATCTCAGTCCATGGCTCTAGTATCAGTGGGAACCATCGGGTTGAAATCTTATCCAAACAGACCCTCACACAGCGGGGAGGCTGCTGGTGGCTCAGAAACCCCTTGGATTCAGTACCAGAATCCATCGTGGCTCTTTCATTCAAACACAGGATTAGCACACTGACACCACATTCAAAGGACAATCCTGAGATGGGGCAAGTTTGATTCTTGATTTCAATGTGAGGAAATAGGGGCTTGGTGTGGAATGTCCAGTCTGAAACTGGTACTTTATAATGAAGAATAAAAACTGTTGTTAGAATAAAGTCAGGTGCTGATGGGAGTGAGGAATATCTCCGTGATCTGTCTCCAGAGTCCACAGATGGTACACATCCTTCTGTCAGACCCTGAAGGCTGAAATCAGCTCCTCGGCACCCTAAATTTCTCTATCTTTCCCAGAAAAGGTGAAGTATTCTCTGCCTCTCTGGGACATGACATTTTAAAAAGGGCTGTGGGAAGGCGACAGTTGACTCTGAATGACAAAGCCAATCGATGGGTGTGGAGCTGGCACTGTGAAATGTTAGGGCACAGAGAATGACACCAGAAGCAATGCAATGTTGTTGCTCTCTCCTTTGCAATTACTAAACTGGTAACAATTACTTTTTGCTCACAATTTGCCCCCTTGTATTCGATCCACGTGCCGTTCAAACAAATTACACATTACAGATTACATTACAGTGTGGAAACAGGCCCTTCGGCCCAACAAGTCCACACCGACCCGCCGAAGCGCAACCCACCCACACCCCTACATTTACCCCTTACCTAACACTACGGCCAATTTAGCATGGCCAATTCACCTGACCTGCACCGCTTTGGACTGTGGGAGGAAACCGGAGCACCCGGAGGAAACCCACGCAGACACGGGGAGAACGTGCAAACTCCACACAGTCAGTCGCCTGAGGCGGGAATTGAACCCGGGTCTCTGGCGCTGTGAGGCAGCAGAGCTAACCAATCATTGCATTGAAATCATTCAGGGTAAATATATCTGCAGTGAATGTATAAAACGACAGAAACTCCCATTCAGGGAGTTTGGAATGAAGCGGAATTGAAAAAGCAGTGATATATCAGGGAGTGCCGGAGATACCTGGAGACTTAGTTCCAGAAGGAAATTATAGGCCTCAGGACTGCACAGTTCAATTCCACATGTACTAAGGGGCAGGAGGGTATGACCCGTGAGGGAGGCAGATAGGGAGTTGGAGAATACTGTGGGTCAGGAAAACCCCTCACTCTTCTAAACTCCAGTGAGAACAAGGCCAGCCTTTCCAATCCTTCCTCATCACACAGCCCCCTCATTCCAGCGATCAATTGGGTAAAACTCCTCTGAAACACCTCCAATGCATTTATATTCTTCCTTCAATAAGGAGACCAAAACTACGCACATTATTTGAGATGTGGTCACACCAATGTCCAGGAATAACTGAAACATCACAATCTCACTTTCTGGTCCCATATGACACATACTCTTACTTTTACCAGCCTTTCAACTGTCCATCTTTAATTGTCCTGGACAAGATGGTGCTGTAGGTAGACCCAAAATGTCCTTACGAAGGGAATTCCAGAATTCTGACCCCGTGATGATATTTCCAAGTCAAACTGGTGAATAACTTAGAGAGAACTTGCTGGGGTGATGTACCCATTGTATCTGCTGCCCTTATCCATCTTGATTCAAGTAATCATCGGTTTAGAAGGTGTTCTCTCAGGACTTTTGATGAATTTGTTGCAGTGCATCTTGTAACTAGTACACACAGATGTTACTGAGTGTTGATGTGGTGGGAAAGGATGTGTGTGGAAGTGGTGCCAATCAAACGGGCTAAAATTTGATAAACAAAATAATATAAAACAACGTAAAATGGAATAAAATAAAATGCTGCTGCTTTTTTGATAAAACATCACTGAACCCCAAAAAGTTAATCCTCCTCTTCCGACAGAGGCTGCACCTGTTCCCTTTCTCCAGCATCTTTTTTCTATTTGAGATTTGCAGGATTTTGTTTCTGTATCTGTTTTAATGCCATTGGTTATAGGAGAAATATTGGTCAGAACACTGGCGGGCATTTTGTCTGAGATGATCGGAAAGCCCTTACATTCACATTGTTCTGAGAGGGCAGTGGTTTAACCAATCATCCAGCAGATGGCATCTTTGCCTTTGCCAGCCAAGGATAGTGCTCCAGTCTCTGGAGTGGGGCTTGAAACCTGCAGGTTCAGGTGACAGCGTTACCACTGAGGCTGTCTCTTCTTTCCTGGGATGTGGGTGTCACTGGCAAGACTGGCAAACATTTGTTCCCCATCCCGAACTGTCCTGAAACTGAGTGGCTTTCTCAGCCTTTCAAATGGCAGGTAAGGGTCAGCCACATTGCTGGAGTCCTGGCAGAGTCAGACATCTACAACAGGTCTACAAGAACAAGGCCCTTCGGCCCAATAAGCCTAAGCCAGTCAAACATCCACCTCACTATTCTAATTCCATGTTCCAGCACTTGGCCTGTAACCCTATATGCCTTTGCATCACAGCTGCACATCGAAATACTTCAATGTTATGAGAGAGCTTCTGCCTCAACCACCCTTACAGGGAGTGAATCCCAGACAGCCAACACCCTCTGGGTTAAAATGCGTTTCCTTCCGTTCCCTCCTAATATTCGGCCATTTATCTTTAATCTGTACCCCTCCGGTCATTAATCATGACGCAACCCCATGTCACCAAGTCTCCCTTTATTGACACATGAACAGTCCTTGACTGTAATGCCTCAGAGAGAGTCAGGCATCGGAGGCTCGGGGTCTCTGACACTCAGCCTGTTTATGTCAGCGAGTATTCTCCCGGTTATATTCTAGTAACGATTTGAGTTTTCCATGTGAAACCCATTTGGGAATTTTAATGGCACTGAATCTTCCACACAATCCCACCTCTCTTGATGCTCACCCTTGTCTGGTTAATTCTTCCCATTTCCTTCTCCTCTCTGAGTTCATTCCATTTCAGTAAAGTCTGTGATAATTCCACGGAGAATCTGCACTAGAAACCGCCATAGAGAATCTCCCAGCCCTTCAAAAGAAGGAAGGCCAATGTTTGCAGCAAGCCTGGACTGTGCCCTTGTGTACCTTGCCTGAAGGATCCCATGTGATCTGTCAGCCTCCATCCCAGCCTGATAACCATCTCGGACATTGGAAGGAAATGCCCAAGGAGCAGGTTAATATGCTGCAAAAAGTCTTTCAGCTGAAGCTTCAGTGTTTGCGCTCACTGTGCATTATCACTTGCTCATTGCTCCCCTTTTACATGATAATGAGGAAAGAACTCTTGTTGGTGCTGTTTTCTTTTAATCATCTCAGAATATTCAAAGATGTGAGCACATAGCAGTCACGTTCACGGACAAGATGGCGAGGTCCCACAGACAGTAAACGAATGACGAAACACATCTGTTTTGTTGGCACGAGTTGAATAGTGAGCAGGACACCCGAGGGAATCTTTCAGAATGGGATCTTGTCGAGCTCCCTGAGGTGGGGGTGGGGGTGGTCAGGGTGTGGTGGGGATGGAGCCTCAAATGATGGAGCCAGAGACTGTGCAACTTTCAGCAGTTCACCACAGTCTCAGCCTGGATTCTGTGCTCTCATTTCTGAGGTGGGTTTCAATCCGATGACCATTTTGACGATGAGGCAGGAGCATTGCCCATGGATCCACGGTCAGTAACAATATAAACTGTGTGGCTCTGAAAGCCTGAGTCTGCATCTCAGCTCAGAAGGATATCAGCTCATTCATCAAATCTGTTTGTGACAGTCTGCAGAATGACCAGGCTGCCGGTGCCTTCCAACACTCCCATGTTTCCACTTGTGCCACAGATCATTCTCCTGAGGGATAATTGTGCTCGGAGTCGAAAAGTGTGGCGCTGGAAAAGCACAGCAGGTCAGACAGTTGTGCTCAGGCTGAGGACATGACCTTGCCCCTCTGTCAGATCCTTTTCAAGAAACCCATGGCTCACCACGGCCCTCTCCAGGACAACTAGGGAAGAGCAACAAATAAGGATGGAGATGGGGACATGGAGCTTCAAATACTGATCTTTGCACTTTGGTGGCACGCTTTGATGTCTGTTTGTTAGATCTTTGCGTATAATTAGTTTTTTGCTGATCCCACTGCTAATCCGAAGGACACTCCACCGTTCAGTCTGACAAACCAGGTTCACCCATTTCAAAGCTCTGTTTCTGGGCGAGGGTCCAGTCTTTGAAAGAGATGAATTCAAGCCTCACCAATTTGTTCATTTGAATTGGATGCCATTTATTTTCACTTCTCCTGGGATGGAGCGGGCGTTGAGGTGTCGGTTATTTGTTGCTCTTCCCGAATTGTCCTCGAGATGGCGATGGTGAACTATGTAATATCTGGGAAGCAACTGACAGGTCATTCCCAATGGAATGACTGCGGTTTTTTTCGTGGCTAATGGAAAGAGGCGTTACCCATAATCCTCAGCAGTACTGCAAGTACTCTATAGTTACTGGAAGGCAGTTGTTTCTCTGTGCCCGCACAACACAAGTTGTCTTGTCTACAATGTTGCCAGCATTGGGCACAGAACTAGGTTTATCACAGGAGACAAAGGGAAGCGATGAAAGAACGGTTTTCAGAACGGAGGGCTGTGACTAGTGATGTTCCACAGGTAACAGTGGTGTTCATGATCTCCATAAATGATTTGGAGCAATGCGTTGCTGATCCAATGAGTAAGTTTACGGTTGATACAAAGATTGGTAGAGTTGCAGATAATGAGAAAGATTGTCGGAGGATACAGCAGGATATTATATCAGTTGGATGCATGGACAGAAAAATGGCAGATGTAGTTTAATCCAAACAAATGTGAGGTGATGCATTTTGAAAGGTGATGGACAGGTGGGAATTTTACAGTGAATGGCACAATCCTCTGGAGTATTGATATGCAGAGGGATCTGGGTGTGTATCTTCACAGATCACTGAAGGTGGCAGCACAGGGAGGTAAGGCAGTAAAAAAGGCTTATGGCCTGCTTGGCTTCATTGGAAGGGGCATTGGGTGTAAGGATAGACAAGTTATGCTGCAGCTTTATCGAACATTAGTTCGGCCATACTTGGAATATTGCATACAGTTCTGGTCACCACTCTACCAGAAGGATGTGGATGTTTTGAAGATGGTGCAGAAAATGTTTATCAGGAGATTGTCTGGTATGGCGGATAGTAGTCCTGAAGAAAGTTTGGATAGACTGGGTTTGTTTTCACTGGAATGCGGAAAAATGAGGCGTGTCCTGATAGATGTTTATAAAGTAGTGAATGGGATATGTAGAGTGGAGAATATGAGGCTTTTTATCCCCAGGGTGGAGGAGTCAATTATTGGGGAACAGAGGTTCAAGTGCGGGGGAATTTAAAAGAGATGTGCGAGGCAAGTATTTGAGTACCTGGAACACACTGCCAGAGGAGGGGGAGGAAGCAAACACAATAGAGCCATTCAAGAAATACCTTCACTATTGCATGAATAGGAAGGGAATAGAGGGATATGAATCCTGTAGGTGAAGACAGTTTCAGTGAGGAAGTGCAAAATGTGTCAGCACAGGCTGTAGGGCCGAAGTGCCTGTTCCTGTGCTGTATTGTTCCTTGTTTTTTAATCCCTGCTGTTAAATTGGATTCTCGGGAGCCAGCTCCGTATGAAGAGCCTGTTCTCATTCTTTTGTTGGAGTTCATGGGGCAGCTGCTGCTTTCTTGCTACGTCACTGATCAAACCAACAACGCAGAAAGCTTCTTGATATTTTAAACGCACTGTCTGCAGGAAAATGTTTGGCCGAGGTTTTAATATTGTTTAATAAGATAATGACATCAATATACCAGTGTTGTTTACAGCTGGGAACATTTAACATCATTGTCCTTGTTTTAAATTGACCCTAACTCGTGATAATACATTTTACAATGTTTCTCTCCCCTGACATGGTCTGAAGAGGTTTGCAAACGTGTTTTGATGAGGACAGTGCATCTTCAACACCGTGTGACGGAGTGGGTGGCTGTTTGAATTCTCCCTTGTGATAATACAGTTTTAAATGTGTCAGTGTTACTTTCCCCACTCTCTGGGCGGTGTCGCTGTGACTGTCTCTGTTAGAGCCACAGCATCAGATTTCCACTTGGCAATCTGTGTCTGTAACTCCCCAACACTGTATTATTGACCCATTTCGGTCTGTTTCCCATCAGTCAGGGTCCTTGATTGGCAAAGGCTGCATTTAACGAATCTCAACGATTGTGGAGACCTGGTGAGGTTGGGAAAAATCAGAAGGATCAGTTGCACCATTTGCATTATGTACAGGGTCCGGGACGCAACAAGCTGTAACTGGGATGCCAGGGGGCCCGTTGTGCTCGGGTCTGGGACTGAGGAGCCTGTAATTTCTGGTCGCTGTCCCTGATTTGTGGGTCCTCTCTGATGGAGACCATTGTGAAATCCATTGTCAAGATCGCCACCTCCTGGCCTGGAGAAGCAAGAACATGCAGTGCCCGTAGGAATAACCTGAATGTGATCAGAGGACAAGGTCAAAAATCATACGACACCACATTATAGTCCAACAGGTTTATTAGAAAACATACTCTTTCAGAGCCTCGCCCTATCTTCAGGTGCTCAGAGGAGCAAGCAAGGTGAATTTAATCAACAGAAAAAACAAACTCTGCTGTTCATTTCCTTCTCGGTTGACTCCGTTCTCCTCAATGACATGAACAAGGGACAAGGCAAGAATTAAGAAGATAAGGACATCGCCAGTGACCTCCTGAAATTCATAAGAAACCTCACCCATCACTTTGATGAAAATTAAGAGTATGTGAACAATACTTAGTGACAATATTTTCCTGCTTTTGCAGTTTTTAGTATCGATTCAAAGCAGAAAGAGTCTTTCTTTCTCCTTCCCCCCTTAAAACTCTTACTGAGATAATCAAACCCAGCCACAGTTCATGTGACCGGCTGAGGGATTGTCTAATGATTCGACAGGGGACTGGGTCAGGATTCCCTAGAATTCAGAATGCTGGGATGAGATTTCACTGAAACATTTCAAATTCTCCAGGACCCTGACAGGGTAGAGTTTGGAAGGATGAACCCCTACCTGAGGATTCTAAAGCAGAGTCCCAGTTTGGGAATAAGGGGTTAGACATTTAGATCAGAGATGAGGAATGGGTGGCACAGTGGCTGGCACCATTTCCTTACAGTGCCAGGGACCTGGGTTTGATTCCACCTTCAGGCAACTTTCCATGTGAATTTGAATGTTCTCCCTGTGTCTGAATGGGTTTCCTCTGGGTGCCTCAGTTTCCTCTCTCAGCCCAGAGATGTGCAGGTTAGGTGGATTGGCCATGGAAGTGTAAGGTTAGGAGAGGGGGCTGGTTCTGGGTGAGATGCTGCTTGTCCTTGATGGGCTGAATGACCTTCTTCCACACAGTAGGGATTTTATGATTCTATGTTGCTGTGGATCTGGAGTCATATGTCAGTCAGTATGGGCAAGCACAACAATCTGATGGACATGAGTGGGCCCGACAGGGTTCTCCCCCAACAATGGTTGTCATTGGACTCTTAACTCCAGAGTCTTTTTGAATTTAAATTCCACTCCATGTATTGCCAGGATTTAGATTAGATTCCCTATCGTATGGAAACAGGCCCTTTGCCTCAACAAGTCCACACCGACCCTCCGAAGAGTAACCCACCCAGACTCATTCCCCATATTCACCCCTGACCATGGGCAATTTAGCGTGACCAATTCACCTAGCCAGTACATCTTTGGATTATGGGAGGAGACCAGAGCATCCGGAGGAAACCCATGCAGACACAGGGAGAATGTGCAAACTCCATAAAAGGCAGTCACCTGGGATTCTGGTGCTGTGAGGCAGCAGTGCTAACCACTGTACCACCGTGCTGTCCTACGGTGATCATAGATCCCCCAGAACATTACTTGGCTCTTGTGATTAAGAATCGAGTGATGATACCATTAATTCATTGCCTCCCCACATGTGTATTATCTCGATCTTGCATTTATTCAAATGCCTAAGTATCGATGAGTATCCCAAAGATTCAAAACCCGCTGAGTGAAGAAATTCATCGCATCCCTACAATGTGGAAACAGGCCATTCAGCCCAAACCGCCTCTACAAAGATCATCTCACCCAGACCCACTCCCCTATAACCTTGCATTTCCCATGGACATTCCACCTAACCTGCACGTTTGTGGACTGTGGAAGGAAATCAGATCACCTGGAGGGAAACCAGGCAGACACAGGGAGAACGTACAAACTCCACACAGTCAGTTGCCCGAGGGTGAAATTAAACCTTGGTCCCAGTGCTGTGCCAGCCCACTTGATTCTGGGCAACAAATGCTGACATAGCAAGTGATGCCCAATCTCATAAATGAATTAAGAAAAGATCAGTCAAGTTTTGGATAGGACTGTGATGGGTTACTTCCCACTTGCCTGGATGGGTGCAGCTCCAAAAACAATCAAGTCGCTTGATATCATCCAGTACAAAGCAGCCTGCTTGATTTGCACCACATCGATAAACATCCACTCCCTCCTCCCTCCTCCACTGATGCTCAGTAACAGCCGTGTGCACCATCTACAAGATGCACTGCAGGAATTCATACCAAGTCTCTTGAGACAGCACCTTCCAAATCCACAATCATTTCCATGTAGAAGGACACAGAATACTACCAAAAACAAGTTCCCCTCCAATCCACATAGAATCTTGATTTGAAAATATATTGCTGTTCCTCTCGTGTCGCTGGATGAAAATCCTGAAATTCCCTCCCTAAGGGCATTGTGGGTTTATCTACAGCACATGGACTGCAGTGGTTCAAGAAGGCAGCTCACCACCACCTTGCAAAAGGCAGAATTGTGGCTCAGTGGTTAGTGCTGCTACCTCACAGCACTAGGGACCTGGGTTCAATTTCACCATGGAACAATTGTCTGTGTGGAGGATGCACATTTTCCCCATGTCTGTGTGGGTTTCCTCCACACAGTCCATAGATGTGTTGGTTCGGTGGATTCACCATGCCAAATTGCAAATAGTGTCGAGGGATGTGTTGGCTGGGTGGGTTGACCATAGGAAATGCTGCAGTACAGGAATGAGGTCAGTCCAGATGGGATGTTGTTCGGTGGGTTGGTGAGGATTTGATGGGCTGAATGGCCTGTTTCTACACCGTATGATGATTCCATGAGTCACAAGGGCAACACAGAATGTGTAGTAAATACTGGCCTAGACAGCAACACCCATGTGCTTAGAGTGAGTTTTAAACAAAAAGACCATCTGCACTGCTTACTATTCCATCAGTCTTTGTGTCAATTTGGAACTATGATTCTCATTAATACATACAGTCAGTAGTTAAGGCCTCACCACAGAATCCTTGTGGAACACCACTCGTCTCTTTCTTTCTCTGTCGTACATCACAAAACCAGCCTCATAACCAAGTCAAACATTCATTTTCAATCCCATGGGATTTAACTTTGATCAGCAGACTGTATTGTGGGAACTTATCGAATACTTCTGAAAGTTGATGAGACTTTTTGCCCAATCGACTATTTTGGTCAATGCATTTGGGTTGTTCGTCAGAATCTACCCGTCACAAATCTATGTGGGCTATTTCCAATCTCCCCCCTCCCCCTTCCTTTAAACCCCTGAGGTCCTGGAGATCTGTCAGCCTTTAGAACTGCTCACTCTTCAATGCTGCTTTCTGGCATGTATCATGTTTTGTGAATTCCAGTCTTCCATTCATTCCTAACCTCCCTGGAATGGAAGTTGCATTATCCCGTTCCTTGACTGTGAAGACTGACACAACTAAATATTGTACATATCGGCTATTCCCTTAGGCTCATTCATGGAATTCCCAGCTTGTTTTTAAAGGGCTCACATTGCACTGGAGCCCCCTTGATTTTCTAATTTTCATGTAAAACATTTGTGTTATTCTTGTGACCCCTTGCATGTCCCTTTCTCCATCACTTTCTGTAGCTCTTGCTTCCTTTTTGTCTTCCTTTGCAGTTCTTCATACCTTCCTTCAGTTGCCTGAATTCTCACTGATATTCCCACATTTGAGAGTTCTCACTTTTAGTTTTCTGTTTTCTCTCACTTATTTTGTCAGTGACAATGTGTTAACAAGTGGGGACCTGTTCCGTACTGATCGGAATTCATTTTTAACCATCTCCCCATCTCATTGAGAGTCTGATCTGACAATGTTGGCTGACACCAATTTCTGTTGCATTCTGTTTTCTGGGAGGTGGGTGTCACTGGCATAGATCAGTATTTGTTCCCCAAGACTAATTGCCCTTGAACTGCTGGCCTTGCTGTGGCCTCTCAGAAGGCACCCAAGGATTAACCAGATTGCTGTGGGGCTGGAGTCACATGAAGTCCAGACAGGGTAAGGCTGAGACTGGACAGCAATCAGGGATCATTATCGTGGTCACCATTAATGAGGCTTGCTTTGTGATTTGAATTTAAATTCCAGCACTTGTCAATTGGGGAGATAGTACAGTTCGATATATTGTGGCAGAACTCTTGTTTTGTATCTCAGTGAAAGACAACAGCTCCCTCAGTTTTGCAGTGTCAGCCTTGACTGTGTGTTCAACATCGGAATTAGGAGCAGGAGGAGGCAATTCAGCCCATCGAGCCCGCTATGCCATTTAACAGGACCGTGGCTGATCTTATCCTGCTCTCAACTCCACTCTCCTGCCTGCTCTCCATCGCTCTTTATCTCACTTTTCATCAGAAACTCATCTTTCTTGAACCTGTGGATTGATTCTGCCTCCAATGCACTCTGGGCCATTAACTTTCACAGATTCACAACCCTCTGGAAGATGTATTTTGTCCTCAGCTCAGTTTTGAACCGACCTCCTCTCACTCGATATCGATGACCTCTTGTTCCAGACTGTCCTACAAGGGGGAGCATCTATCCAACATCCACCTTCTCCATCCCCTTTCACATTTTCTATCCCTCAATCAGATCCCTTCTCATTCTTTTGAACTCCCGTGAGTACAAGCCCAAGCTCTTTAACTGCTCCTCGTGGGACAGCCCTTTCATTCCTGGGATCAGTCAGGGGAACATCCCCTGAACAACCTCCAGTGCTGAAGGACTCTATGATCAAAATAGACTCCCCAAAACTTCTGAGACAGAGGTGACAGTGCTCCCACTGACCAGGCTCCAGTTTGTACAGGGCTCCGCTCTCAGCTGGATGGTTGGGAGTTTGAGCTGATTTTAAGTTGTATTTTGGAGAGGAGTAAGCAACCTTTTTGATCAAAGCCTCCAGAAATGTGAAGGTGACATTTATGCGTAATTCAGAGCAATGATCTACTCAGTTATTTTGACTCCTGGGGCCTGCTGAGTACTAAAACTCAGCATTTAGGGATTGCTGATAAATATCTTCATTGACTTGGATATTAAGTGTATTTTTCAGGTTCCACAGTTTAATGAAGAGTCCAGAAGATTATAGCTTTGCGTTATTTCCCGATCTCATTGTTGCTGTCTACAAGGCTATAAAGGACACAGAGTGGAAGACGTACTTTCCTAAAGAATAGAGACTGCTCCTGTCTTCAAAGGGTCGCCATCTCTTGAGTGGGTATGAGACAGAACCAAATGCTTCAGGGCGAGAATGAAAAGAAGGAACTTGCATTTGTAACACAGAATCCCTAGAGTGTGGCGGTGGGCCATTCAGCCCATTGACTCCATACCGCCCCTCCGAAGGTCATTCAATCTCGAACCCTCTCCTATCTCTGTTTGTTCCAATGGCTACTCCACCGAGCCTGCGCATAACTGTGCACTCTGGGCAATTTAACATGGCCAATTTATCGAGCCTGCAGATCTTTAGACTGTGGGAGGAAGCCAGGGCACCTGGGGAAAGCCCACGCTGACACAGAGAGAATGTGCATACTCCACACAGACCCACCTGAGGCGGTTCCCTGACATGGTGAGGCAGTGGTGCTAACCACTGAGCCATCGTGCTGCCTATTATTGCTTACTGTAATGTCTGTTTCATGACTTGTAATTTATTTTGTTGTTTTAAATAAACCAACTCATAGAGTTAATGGATTTATTATGGGACCATTATCTTTGACCTCATAGTCAAAGGCTGGAGAAAACACTGTGCAGATGAGGCCTATTGCACAAGCAGCTTAATCTGCGAAGGTGTGTGAGGCAACATATGGGCAAGGAACAAAAGTAGGCCACTCTGCCCTTTACCTGATCCCCCATTCAATAGGATCGTGGTTGATTTGATTTTAACCTCAACTCCACATTCTCAGATAATGTTCCATCCCTTCAGTCATCAAGAATCTATCTACCTCTTCCTCGGGTAAATATAAGGTCGGGAAATCGGTCTGGATTAGTTACTCTTCGGAGGGTTTGTGTGGCCTTGTTGGGCTGAAGGGCCTCTTTCCACACTGGATGGATTCTAAATTCTGCATCCACTGCCTTTTAAGGAGGGGAATTCCAAAGACTGACAATCTCTGAGAGAAAAACTTGTTTCTGAATCTCTGTTTTGAATGGATTCTCTCTTAATTTTAAACAGTGATCCCTGGTTCTGGATTCTCCCACGAGAGGAAACATCCTTTCCACATCCACCTGGTCAAGGACCCTCAGGATCTTGCTTCTTTCAATGAAGTCTTGCATTCAGTTTCCCCTCACACTACGCCATAATGTTCTATGAGCTTTCCTGATGACTTGCTGTACCTACATACTAACCTTCTGAGGTTAATGCACAGAGACCCAGATATGGTTCAGGGGACACAGGCTCAAATCCCACCGTGGCAGATGGGGGAATTTAAATTCAATTAAAAAGTCTACAATTAAGAGACTAACAATGACCATTAATCCATGTCGATTGTCAGGAAAACCCATCTGGTTTATAAACGTCCTTTAGGGAAGGGAACTGCTATCCTTACCTGGTCTGGCCTACATGGAAATCCAATCCCACAGCAATGTGGATGACTGTTAACTGCTCTCTGTGGCAATTAGGGGTGGGTAATAAATGCTGTCCTAGGCAGTGACACCCTCATCCTGTCAATGAATTAAAAAGAAAAATTTTACTATAAATAATCAATGAGGATAAAAGTCATTTGTAATGAATGAGCAGCCTTTGTTACAGGCCCACATTACCTCCTGATTTATTCTCTTTCCCATCATAAAGCTACTGTTAGGAAGCATGGAGACTATTCCTACCAGCTCCTGGATCCCTTCCCTATTTGTGCTGCTTTCCAGAACACAAGTGACTTCCTACTCCAACCTCCATTCCTCTCCCTCACACTGTTATCCCTCTCTCCACTCCTGACCTCTCACACTGTTCTGCAGCCTCCGCTCCTCACCCAGACCTATTTAAGACCAGAGGTTATAAGATTAAGGTGGAAGTATTTTTTGACCCTGTGTGTGGTAGATATATGGAATATGCTGCCTCAGAGGGTGGTGCAGGTTGAAAATTACACAACCTTTAAAAACATTTGGATGAGCACTTATAATACCTGGGCATGGTAGGCTCCAGACGACTGCAGATAAATGGGATTAGTGTAGTTGAGTGTTTGTTGGTCAGCATTGACATGGTGGGCCGAAGGGCCTATCTCTATGCTGTGTGACTCTCGAACCTGGGTCCCTGGCTCTGTGAGGCAGCAGTGCTGTGTCACCCATATTGAGGGAAGCACACAAAAAAATCAGCACAAAAGCTGATAAGAATTCAGCTCTTCCTGTTTTTGAAAACCCCATCCACATCACCCAGTTAGCAAATTAAAACAAACGATGGGTTATTAGCACAGCTCCCTGCCGGGGTGGTGAAGGGGAGGTGTGGTCACTAGTCAGATAACGAAGACATAGGAAGAGAGGGAGTGGCCTCAATTAAAATGGAAGGGGAGTGGTGTGGGTGGAATCTGTGAATGGATACTTACTCATCTGACAGAGTGCCCTCCACCTGGCAATCTATTTTACATGATGTGGAAACATAGAGGATAGAAGCAGGAGTAGGCCATTTGGTCCCTCCAGCCTGCTATGCCATTCGATGATTGAAGCTGGTCATGGAGCACATTACTATAATCCATCCCTACCCCATATCCCTTGATTTTTAAGCCACAAGAGCTTTCTTGATAACATCATGTTTTGGCCTCAACCACTTTTTGTGACAGAGAATTCTACAGGCTCACCACTCTCTGGGTGAAAACATTTTTCCTCATCTCTGTCCTATAGAGTTTACCCCTTAACCTTAAACCATGTGCCCTGGTTCTGGACTTCCCCACCATTGGGAATAGCCTTTCTCCATCTAACTTGTCTCGTCCTGTTCCAATTATATAGCTTTCTCCAAGATTCCCTTTCTTCATTCTTCTAAACTCCAGTGACCACAATCCTCACCAACTCAACCTCTCCTTATACGTCAGGCCGAACATCACCGAAATCAAATGGCATTCAGTAATTAATATTAATCAGCCCAATGTGGAACACAGACTTTGTAGGTCAGGGTTAGAAGACAATCATTGCCGGTTCTGAAATTCAGACTTCGGGTGCAGTAATCTCAATGGAATCATTGGATACAATCGTCCAACAGCAGAAAGATGGGAGGTGTAGATGGAGGGTGCAGACAGCGGTGTAGACAGTGGGTGTAGGTGGTGGGTGCAAACAGAGGGACTAGACAGTGGCTATGGATGATGGGTTCAGATGGTGGGTACAGATGGTGGTGCAGACGGTCGTGTAAATGGTAGTGTAGACACAAGCAAGACCTTGCGTGGTGATCACCTGGGTGGCTATGTGGAATCACACAGAGAGCAGCCAGTGAGCCTGACACAGTCAGGGACACCCCCTGGTGCTGAAGGTCATGCTGCTGCTGACAAAGGTTACATTTTAACTGAAACTGCACTCCCTCCCTACATGATCCCCTCTTGTTCCTACATGCCTTACTGCAACACAATGAGATGCCAGCTAGCACCCTGTGCCCTCGTTCAGTCTCCATTGACCTTGTCTCCATTAGCCTTGACCCTCCTCCCAAGCACTTACTTGGGACTTCACTGAAGCTTGAGCCATTTCCTCTGACCCTTGATCATGTGTTTGCCATCTTAGAACTGCCTCACCTAGTCACCATTAACCTGCACTGCCCTCTCAACATGAAGCACAGATTGATACAGAGCAGAAAAGGTCCTTTGTCCCATTGAGTCTGTACCAACATAACTACCACTAAACGCACTCTCATCCCAATTTCCTGCACTTATCCCAGATCCTTGAATGTCATGATATTTAAAGGTTGTAAGGTTTCCACACTGCACTACCTTCCCCGACAGAGGGTTGCATGTTAATAGTTTATATCACGTCAGGCTCACGGAGCTTAACAGAAGCTCAACTCTTTAGGCATTTTTTAAAATTTGTGGCATGGTGGCTCAGTGGTTAGCATGGCTAACTCACAGCACCAGGGACCCAGGTTCGATGCCAGCCCTAGGTCTTTGTGGAATTTGCACGCTCCCCCTGTGTCTGTGTGGATTTCCTCCATGTGCTCCAAGTTTCCTCCCACAATCCAAATATGTGCAGGTTAGGTGAATTGGCCATGTTACAATTGCCACAGTGTTCAGGAATGTGTCGGTCAGGGGAAGTGTCGAGTGATACGGCAGGTGAATGAGTCTTAGGGAGTTTCACTTCAGTGGGTCGGTGTGGACTTTTTGGGCCAAATTGGTGATGTTTGTAATGAAGTCTTTCAAACCACTCATTTTGTCTAGTGTCGTTTAGTTCTTGCACTCCTTGTTCGATAAATATTTCATTTTTTCTGATAATATGAGTTCCCTGATGAGCTGTTAACCGTGTCCAATCAGGGAGTCCTGGATGACAGATAAAAAGGGAGTGTCAGAAGGACTGATACTCTGGTACCTGACTCTGAATAAAAACCTGCCAACCAAACCCCTCCTTCTGTCACCCTCAATCTCCACAAGCTTACTCTTGTGGCCCAGTCGATCCAGCCTGTCCTGCCTTTGGGAGAGGTTGACCTTCCCTCCATTCCTGATGAAGGGCTTATGCCCAAAATATTGATTATCCTGCTCCTCGATGCTGCCTGACCTGCTGCGGTTTCCCAGCAACACACTCTCAACTCTGATCTCCAGTCCTCACTTTCCCCTTCCCCCCACTCGCTCATTACAAACAGAAATGACTGGTGGTGAGTTTAACCCTGAGGTTCATAACAGCTGAGGCAGAGGGAGGGAAGGTCACACCTTCATGTTGGTAGCACCCTTAATTAATCCACTGCAATCACTCTCAGGGCTGCAAGAATTCAACCTCCCTCACTCAGACAGCTCCCTCCCTGGAAGGTAATATTGCTGCACATGGTTTAGGGCTAATTGAGCTTGAAATACGACTATGGCTAGCCAGCACTGGCTGAGCAGACAACCACAACTGCAATGACCCCGGCTCCTTGTAATTGGGGAGCACATTAGGGAGCACAGTGTGCACTGCCTCTGAAATCCCTCCCTTACTGATAACACACTCTCAGTATTCACCGTTCTCAACTGCCATTTCAATTTCGTGTCCTATGATCCTGCCCCACTCGCCACCTGATGAAGGAGCAGCACTCCGAAAGCTTGTACTTCCAAAGAAACCTGTTGGACTCTAATCTGGTGTTGTGTGATTTTTAACTTTGTCTACCTCAATGAGCTGCCATCTCAGGATAAATTGTTTTTCATCTGAGATTTGAGAGGATTAAGGCCTAATCTTCAATCCCCATCACAAAGCCTATTCTCTATCCATCACTCAGAGACACCTGCAGGCAACACAGAGTAACACACTGACACTTCGTCAGATGCCTGCAGGCACTGCAGAATAACACACACACACACTCAGAGACACACCTACAGGCAACACTGAGTTAACACGCACACACACACACACACACACACACACACACACAGAGTCAGGCAGCACTGAGTAACATGCA
This sequence comes from Chiloscyllium punctatum, assembly GCF_047496795.1. NCBI lineage: Eukaryota > Metazoa > Chordata > Chondrichthyes > Orectolobiformes > Hemiscylliidae > Chiloscyllium > Chiloscyllium punctatum. The sequence continues at coordinate 18,956,079 of NC_092745.1, read as the reverse complement.
CATAAAACTCGCTGCCTGCAGGTGTCTCTTTGAATAGCACACCCACACTCAGAATGACACCTACAGGCAGCATTATGTAGTACACTCACTCAGAGAGACACACAGCCTGCAGTGTCAGTGATTGGCCTCAGATCATTTCAGGTACAACACAGCATGCAGCAGAGAGTGCACAGTGCGATCCCAGCACCTGAGTTTAGACCAGAGAGTGAACACGGAATGCCTCAGATTGTAATTATTGAATCCCAACAGCTTTCAGTTTCTATTCTGTTTGGAATCTTGTAACCTCCACAGGTTCCAGACCAACTGATTATTTGAAACTGATTGCTGATTGGCTGTCAGTATCATCTACCACGGATTGACAGGCCATGTAGCCAATTGTGACAATGTCATGCTGACCTGCAGCTTATCAGCTGAATGGAGTGGTCCATTTCCAAAGCACACAGAGACAGAGACTGAATCTTCATCAACTTTATTCCCTTTTCCAGAATGACATTGACAAAAAACAGACAGCAATTAACAGCCCAGACAGAGGAAGCTGCACAAATTCACAGCTACGATGGCTTTTGAGGAAAACACTTGTGGAGATTTTGTCAATAGCATGAGAATCCTGCCCTTCAAATATTGACAAAAAGCTTCAATTGGAACTGGCTGCTGATCAGGAAGGAGATCTGATTTATTGAAGCAGAAATCTCGAAGGTTCACATTGTTTTGTACAGCTGACAGCCTTCAGCAACTTCAAGAGATTTTACTTGGCATCACAAATCAACCCTCTCCCAATCAAATAGTCCCAGAACAGGGAGAACATGGGGTTTGATACAGTGTAAAGCTCTATCAACACTGTCCCAATGAACTACCTTTACTCCTGAACCTCAGAAGTGTCTCTGAGTCAGTCCTGAGAAGGAAGAGAGTTGAAATTCAGTGCTGACAATGATCTTTGTCCTGCCAGCTCAGCCCTGTTCTATTTAAAGTTGTGTCTCCTCTGTGGACTGTCTCAAACACTCTACACACATTCTGATCTCCTGATGCTCTTGCTGAGGGGAGAGGGGAGGGTCACGTGGGTGAGGGCACAGGAGAAGCGAGCGTTGGACTCCCAATCAGACCCAGAGAGGGTCAGCAGGCTGCTGACACTGTAGGTGCTGTCCGAAGATCGCAGGTAGTTGCTGGTCTGAACCCCGTCCGAAATGACTGCACCATCCTTCTTCCACTGCACCTCCAGCTCATCGGGATAGAAGTGATTGGCAAGGCACACCAGGGTGGCAGTGCCCTTGGCATCGACCTGCTCCGGGGAGGGGGGCAGCAGGGTCAGCTTTGGCTGAGCATTGTCACGGCCTGAAAGACAAGAGAAACAATTTTAATCCCTGCCATTCAAAGGGATTTCAATTCTCAGAATATTCACTGATAAAATGTTTGAATATTTGTCTCCAATGCCTAATAAACCACACAAAAGAATTTACATTTTTTAAATTGATTCTTGGGATATGAGTGTAACTGGCAGGAGCAGAATTTTTTGTTCATCCCTAATTGCCCCTGAGAAGGTGATGGTGAAAGAGAAGGGACAGTTTTGGACCATCGTTTGGGGAATGAACGTGGGCAGCAGGGAGAACTAAAAGATGGCGATCATTTCAGTGACAGTGATCAGAACTCAGTGAGATTGAAATTAGGGATGGAAATGGAGAACCATGGAGCAAGTGTAAAAGTTTTCATTTTACTGAATGTTTCAGTAATTCAGTAAAAGTGGACTGGAACCAGTGACATGATGGGAAATCAGTGTCAGGGCAGTGGGAGCCCTCAAGTGACAAGACAGAGATCGTTCAGAATCGGTTCCCACAATGAGTAACGGTGGGAAACTCAAATCTAAACTCTTAGGCTGGGATGTCAAAAGGCAACCATTGTAGGGAAGACCAAACAGGGAAGGTGATGTTGGTTATCTCGAGTTCAAACCTGCAGAAAGCTGATAGGAGGATAGAAAATGCAGGATTAAAATTGAACAGGACCTGAGGAAGGCAAAGAGCTGTAATGATGAAATATGTCCAAGTGAATCAGGGAAATCCTACCGAACAAGAGGATTGGGGTCATGTACTGACATGGATTGGGAACTAGTTGGGAGACAGGGCAGGAAGAACAAGTCTTTTTCTGAATGACAGGTAGTTACCAGTTGGGGTACCACATGGGCCAGTCCTTGGTACCCAGTTATTCATAATATAATAGAGTCAAAGAGTCAGAGAGACCCAAAAGGCCCATCAGCCCATTGTGTCCACATTGGTCAAAAAACAACAACCCAATAATTCTCATCCATTTTTCCAGCATGAAGGAATTGGATGCAGTATGTGTTCAAGAAGGAATGAGATATATTTCAACAATCAAAGAATGTGTGGAGAAAGCAAGAACGGAGACTATGTTGGATGATTGGCCATGATCATATTGAATGATGGAGCAGGCTTGAGGGGCTGAATGGCCTCCTATGTTGATGTTTCTATCTGTTTCTCAGATATCGAAGGAATGTCTCTTGTCAATTTGAACCTGGAAGTCACATGTGAGAGGAGGTGGACGATGTGGCCATGGTGATGAATGAATGCGGGTCAGTAAGGTGGTTAAGAAGACACATGGGATAAACTGTTTTTCTTTTTCCCTTGATGGAATGAGGGCATTGCTGGATCGGCAGCATTTATTGCCCATCCATAATCGCCCAGAGCGCAGTTTAGAGTCAACCACATTTCTGTGGGTCTGGGGTCACATGGTAACGATAACCGTTTCGTTCCCTAAAGGTCATTAGTAAATCAGATGGCTTTTTCCTGACAATCAACGATGGTCATCATTAGACTCTTAATTCCAGATTTTTTTATTGAATTCACATTCCACCATCAGCTGTGGCAGGATTCTAACCCTTTTCCCAGAACATTATCTAGATCTGTGGATTAAGAGTTCAGTAATTATATCATTAGATCATTGCCTCCCTTATCTCATTATTGGTTGACAGTGAAAGCAAGGAGTTTGTTTATTCTGGAACTGTATAAAACCCCAGTTAGAGCACAGTGAGAGAACAGTGTACGGTTCTGGTCACCACATTACAGGAAGGATGTGATCCCACTTGTGATGGGGACAGAGGAGGATTTTGTCAAAAATGGGGAGTTTTAGCTTTGAGGAATGATTGGTTTGGCTGGGATTGTATTCTTTGGAACAAGGAGGCTGATGGGAGATTTGATCGAGGTGTAGAAAATGATGAGGGGCCTGGATAGAGTGGGAAGGAAGGACTGATTTCCATCAGCACAAAGGATGATAACCATGGGGAGAGATTGAAATTAATTGGACACAAAGTTCGAGGGGAATTGTGGAGTAATTGTTTTCAGCCAGAGGCTGGTGGGATCTGGGACCCACTGTCTTAAAGGGTTGGAGAGGCAGAAACCCTCATCATATTGAAAAAAAAACACTTGGATATTCATTTGAAACAGTGAAACCGCAGGCTTATGGAGCAAGAGCTGGAAAGTGGGATGGAGCTCGATATCTCTTTAACAAACCTCCAATTAAGCTAGTCCCATTTTCCAGCATTTTGCGCATATCCCTCTAAACCCTCCCTATTCATGTACCCATCCTCTTAAATGTTGTAATCATACCCTCCTCCACCTCTTCCTCTGGCAGCTCATTCCATACACACACCACCCACCACGTGAAAAAGTTGCCCCTTCAGCCCCTTTCAAATCTTTCCCCCGTCGCCTTCAACCTATGCCTCTCGAACTGGACTCCCCAACTCTGAAAATAATACCTTCTCTACTCACCCTTTCAATGCCCCTCATGATTCTATAAACCACAAAATGGTCACCGCTCAGCCTCCAACAATCCAGGGAAATTAGATCCTATTCAACCTCTCCCAGTACCTGAAAACCTCCAACCTTGGCAAAATTCTTGTAAATCTTTTCTGAAGCATTTTAAGTTTCACATCATTTTTACTACAGCAGGGCAACCAGAAGTACACATAGTTTTCCAAAAGTGGCCAAACCAATGTCCTATACAGCCGCAACAGCTCCCAGCCAGTCAGACAAAGGAGAGTCTGAAGATGTAATCTATTTGGATTTCCAAAAGGCCTTTGACATAAGGTACGAGCCCATAGAGTTAGGGGCAAGGTACTGGCATGGACTGAGGACTGGTAGGTTGATGTATAGCAGAGGGTGAGGAAAAATGGCAGCTGGTGACTAACAGAGTTCTGCAGGTGTTAATGTTGGAACCATAACTATTCATGTCATGCGTTAACAATCTGAATGAAGGAAGTGAAGACATTGTTGCAAAGTTTGCAGACGATATGAGATAGGTGGAGGGACAGGTAGTGTTGAGGAAGTGGGAAGGCTATAAAAGGGCCTGGATAGGCTCAGAGAGTGGGCAAAGAAGTGGCAGATTGAATACAGTGTGTTACAGTGTGAGGGTATGCACTTTGGTAGGAAGAAGAGATGCAAAGGCTGTTTTCTAAATGAGGAAAGCCTTTGGAAATCTAAAGCAGACACCTCATTCAGGTTTCTCTGAAGGTGAACAGGCTGGTCCAGTTTATGCTTGGGAAGGTAAATGAAATTATAGCATTCATTTCAGTAGGGCGGGAATACAAGGGCAGAGATGTACTGCTGAGGCTGTGTAAGGTTCTGGTCAGACTGAATTTGGAATATTGTGAACAGATTTGGGACCCATATTCTAAGAAACAATGTGCTGGCATTGGAGGGATTTACAAGAATGATCCTGGGGATGAAGGGCTTGTCATATGAGGCGTGGTTGAGGACTCTGGGTCTGTACTCAATGGAGTTTAGAAGGATGAGGATGGACCTTATTGAATTTTATGGAATACTGATCAGCAAAAAAAGAGTGTATGCGGAGATGTTTCCGAAAACAGGAGAGACTAGGTAACCAAGGCACAGCCTCAGAATGAAGGGCCGACTCTTTCGAGCTGAGATGAGGAGGAATTTCTTCAGCCAGAGGGTGGTGAATATGTGCAACTTATTGCTACAGAGGGCAGTGAAGGACAAGTCACTGAGTGTATTTAAGACAGAGATAGACAGGTTTGTGATTATTAAGGGGATTGAACGTTCCTGTGGAATAGGAAGGAGAATGGGGGTGAGAAGCATATCTGCCAAGATCAAATGGCAGAGCAGATTCAATGGGCTGAATGGATGATTTCTGCTCCTATTGCTTAAAGTCTTCTGGAGAGTTTCCCCAAAACCCTGGAACTCTGAACCCACTAGACTGTGAGCCCTGCTGGACCTGTTTATCATCAGAACTTTGCCAAGAGATGACCAAAGAGTGGAGAGAATTTGCACCTATGTGGGAATTTTAGGATACTTCCCAGCTCCTGGAATACCATGAGTGTAGGAAGTGTGGTCAGTGACAGCAGTTGGAGCTCCGGGTTTCGGAGCTTGAGCAGCAGCTGGTGTCAGTGCGGAGAGTCCGTGAGGCTGAGAGTTCCATGGAGAGCATGTTTCTAGATGTGGTCACTCTGCAGCTTCAGAGTATGCAGGGAGAGAGGGAATGGGGGAGTAACAGACAGGCCAAAAGGACCAGACAGCTAGTACAGGAATCCCCGAGTGCATCCCACACGCCAACCAGGATTCAGTTCAGAATCCTGATGAGAATGATGGTTCATCTGGGGAGTGCAGCCAGAGCCAAGTCTATGGCACCATGGGGAGGGCTCAGCTGTATAGGGGGGCACAAGGAAGACCGGAAGAGCGATACTGAGAGGAGATTCGAGAGTGAGTGCAATCGGTAAGTGTCTCTGCAGCTGCAGATGGGAATCCAGGATGGTGTGTTGTCTCCCTGGTGCCAGGGTCAAGGATGTCACTGAGCGGCTGCAGAGCACCCTGAGGGGAGACGGGGAACTGGCAGCAGGCGGGGTCCACCCCGGTCCAAGTGACAGAGGGAGAAAAGGGATGTGGTCCTGCAGTCAGAATTTAGTGACTTCGGGAGGGAGTTCAGAGCAGGAGCTGAAAAGTAGGCATGTGCACATTACTCCCAGTGTCCCAAATAAGTGAGAATAAAAACAGGAAGATAAGACAGAAGAATAAGAGGCTGGAAAGAGAGTCTAGCAGGGAGGGCTTTAGATTCTTAGGGCATTGGGACTGGCTGTGGGTGAGATGTTACCTGTAAAGACTGAATGGGATGCTCCTGAATAGAGCTGGGACTGAGTTCCTGATGGGTTGATTTGTTGCGACTGTTGGAGAGAGTTTAAACTGACTTGGTAGGGCTGTGGGAGCCAGGGGGGATTATCAGAGAGAAACACCAAGGTTCACAGAATCGTCAGTGTAGTCCAAAGATCACCATCAAGTGAAAAGTAGAAGAACAAATCTGCAAGGAATTTGCAGGGTCTGTCAAATCACGACAGAGAGTTGTTATAAATGGGGTGGCTGGGGATGGGGTGGTGGTGGGGGGTGGGGAGGGGAAGAGCTTTAATTATCCTCATAGACTGGGATAGTATCATTGTGAAGGGCAGAGAGGGGCCAGCGTTGTGAGAGGGTGCTCAGGTGAACTTTCTCTAGCCGTGTGTTTCCAGTCCAATGAGAAAGGAGGCTCGGTTACACCTGGATCTTGGGAATGAGGAGGCACAAGTAAATCAAGTGTCAGTGAGAGGACATTAAGGGAAGAGTGATCATTGTATCATAAGTTTGAGGGTGACCATGGAAAAGGAATCCAGTTTCGAAATGATTCACTTGGGAACACACAGACTTCCGTTGGGTAAGAACACATCAGAGTGACTGAAGTGGGGTTAAAGGTTGCAGCAAAGTCCTGAAGTGAATAATAAAGATCGTAGTTCAGGGACAGTCGATGTATATCCGAGGAATGGCACTCAATTCCTGGCTGTTTTGAGACAGAAGTGGTCGAAATATTGTAATAAGAAAATGGCAAAAGTGTAACTAGGGAGTGAATAGGTCCCCTTAAAGATGGCTAATTCACTTAGCCTGCACATTCCTGTACACTTTGGGCAATTTAGCATGACCAATCCATCTAACTGAGACATCTTTGGACTGCGGGAGGAAACTGGAGTACATAAAGGGATAGTCAATGTGGTTTTGTGGATTGGAAATCATTTCTCACTAACTTGATTGAGTTTTTTTGAAGAGGAAACAAAGAAGATTGATGAAGGCAGAGCAATTGACATTGTCCACCTGGATTTTAACAAAGCATTTGACAAGGTTAGCCATGGTAGACTGAGTAGGAAGGTTAGATCACATGAGTTCCAGGGTGAGCTCGTCAGTTGGATAAAAAAATGACTTGAGGTAGGAGACAAAGGGTGGTGGTAGAGGGCTGCTTTTTGGACTGGAAGTCTGTGACCAGCGATGTGCCATAAATATCAGTGCTGGATCTACTATTTTCATGATTTAAATAAATGATCTTGATGAGAATATTGTCGGTAAGTTTAGTAAGTTTTCAGATTACACCAAAATTGGTGGTGAAGTGGATAATGAAGAAGATTATCTCACAGTACAGCAGGACCTTGATCAGTTCGGCCAATGGCTGAGGAGTGACAGATGGTGTTCAATTTAGATAAGTGCAAGATGTTGCATTTTGGAAAGGCAGGCCTTACACAGTTAATGGTAGGGCCTGGGGATTAATGGTAGGGCGTGGGGATTAATGGTAGGGCCTGGGGATTAATGGTAGGGCCCTGGGGATTAATGGTAGGGCCTGGGGATTAATGGTAGGACCCTGGGGATTAATGGTAGGGCCTGGGGATTAATGGTAGGGCCCTGGGGATTAATGGTAGGGCCTGGGGATTAATGGTAGGGCCCTGGGGATTAATGGTAGGGCCCTGGGGAATTAATGGTAGGACCCTGGGGATTAATGGTAGGACCCTGGGGATTAATGGTAGGGCCCTGGGGATTAATGGTAGGGCCTGGGGATTAATGGTAGGACCCTGGGGATTAATGGTAGGGCCCTGGGGATTAATGGTAGGGCCTGGGGATTAATGGTAGGGCCCTGGGGATTAATGGTAGGACCCTGGGGATTAATGGTAGGACTCTGGGGATTAATGGTAGGGCCCTGGGGATTAATGGTAGGGCCCTGGGGATTAATGGTAAGGCCTGGGGATTAATGGTAGGGCCCTGGGGATTAATGGTAGGGCCTGGGGATTAATGGTAGGACTCTGGGGATTCATAGTAGGGCCCTGGGGATTAATGGTAGGGCCCTGGGGATTCATGGTAGGGCCCTGGGGATTAATAGTAGCACCCTGGGGAGTGTTGTCGAACAGAGTCCTAGCAGTTCGGATGCACAGGAAGGATGTTCTTAAACAGGAAAAGGTGCAGAAAATATTTACAAGGAGTTTGCCAGGAGTGGAGGGTTTGAGCTAGAGGGAGAGACTGAATAGTCTGGGGCTCAGAGGTGACCTTACAGAGATTTAAAAAACCATGAGGGGCACAGATTTGGTAAACAGCTAAGGTCTTTTCCCTAAGATGGGCGAGTCCAAATCTGGAGGCATAGGTTTAACAGGAGAGCGGAAGATTCAAAAGGGATCCGAGGAGTACAGACGGCGGTGCATATATAGAACAAGCTGCCAGAGGAAGTGAATGTGGCGCATACAATTATAGCATTTAAAAGACATTTGGATGTACACATGAATAGAAAGCATTTTGAGGGATATGGGCCAAATGCTGGCAAAGGGGACTCAATCAGTTTAGGATATCTGGTCGGCGCAGAGGAATTGGACCGAAGGGTGTATTTCAGTGCCATACAACTCAATGACTATGAGAGGCTGGACCCTGAAGTGCAGGAAACTGAGGGGTGACCAGATAGAGGTTTGTGAAATCCTGATGGGGTGAGATAATGTAAATAATTCAGGAGGATGTCAATGTTTTGTAGAGAGGGTAGAAAACACTCCCAAAGATTGTTCCCGGAATGAGAAACCACAGTTATGTGATAGACTGGAGAAGAGATGTCTGAGAGGGGATTTGTTCGAGGAATTCAAAATCAGGACGGGTTTGATCAGAGCAAACGGGGGAAAAAATGTTCCAACTTTTGAAAGGATTGAGAGCTAGAGGCCACAGATTGGAAGTGATTGGTAAAAGAAGCAAAAGTCAAATAAGAAAAAAACATGTTCAGCCAGTGAGTGGTTAGAGTATGGAATGCACTGCCTGAGAGTGTGGTGGAGGCAGCTTCAATTGAAACATTCTGAAGGGAATGAGACTGTTATTTGAAAAAAAACAATGTGCAGGGTGATAGGGAGAAGGCAGGAGAATGACACTCAGTGAATTGCTCATTCAGAGAGCCAGTATAGACAGGATGGACAGAATGGCCTCCGTGTGCGCAGTAACAATTCTGTGATTGTGTGATTGAGCAGAGTTAAAGCTGGGGGAGGTGGGAGCTCGGTGTCTCACTGTGCTGCTGCTGCTGCTGCTGCTGCTGCTGAGGTCAGTGAGATCAGAGACTGGGACAGGGAGCCAGAGCTCACATCAAACTCTGCCCGTGTCCATCACACTGAGACTGACAGGAGGCTACTCAATGAATTCACTCCATGCTGCAGGAATGGGACTACAGGCTGCAAATGGACAGAGCTCCTCCACACGGTGAGTAAAACTGACTGACTTATATCTTGCTGTTTAAAGGGGGCAATGTGACTAAAGAAATACAGCTGGACACCCTGTTAGACACAGTGCTCCTCAATCAACCATTTCATTCACCGCAGCTCCCCACTAACACCTTCAACAATTCAGCAACTATATTTTAGAAAGTGTATTTCAGTATTGACAGGGTTAATAATGGAGTATTGAGGTTTACTTACTCAGTCTGAGCTTGGTTCCTGGACCGAACGGAAGCCACAGTGCGAGTTCCCAGTGCAGAGGCTGTACAAAAACCTCTGCTCTCTGCTTCCCTCTTATCACTGTCAACCTCTGTCTGTCACTGGCTGTCTCTCACTAACTCTCACCGTCTCCCTCCCCCTCTCTGTCTCTCCATCATTCATGTGTCTTTCTCTCTCTCTCTCTCTGGGTTGTTTCCAGCTGGGCTCGGGAGGTTTGTGAAATTTATTTTTCGATGTGACATCTTGCAGCTGCACTTCACATGTGGCCATGGAGTGTAAGAGGGAAACTTGAGGCTTTCAGTTCGCGTTGAGACACCACGGGGACTGGAGTGTGTCGTGGACAGTAACAATCTTAGCATGGGGTAATTTGTTCAGTTTCATTTAGATCTAACTGTGGGTTATGTCAGTTCAGGCGGTGGGACTGTGTGTCCATTATTATGCATTTTATATAACCATGGATGTGTCAGTACAGGAGGTAGTGCTTTATGTGTTGAGGTTTATGTACAGCTCTGTGTCACTGTGTCGAGGGTTGCTGCTCCGCTGCTGACAATAATAGTCAGCGACATCCTCATTCTGAACGTTGCTGATTGTCAGGGTGAAACTGGTCCCTGATCCACTGCCGGTGAATCGATCGGAGACTCCTGTGAATCGAGTTGTTGCACCATAGATCAGGAGAGAGGGTTTCTGACCTTCTCGCTGCTGGTACCAAGCAAGGTAGCTGCTAATGCTTTGACTGGCCTTACAGGTGAGTGTTGCGGACTGGCCCAGTCCCACTGACAGCACTGGGGGAGACTGGGTCATGATGATGTCCCCATTGATACCCGAGGGGTCAGAGAGAAACACAGTGAAGTCAGAACTGTCACAGAAAGAGCCTGTCAAATGAGAGATTGTTGGAGACACTGAGCATTCCTATGGTTTCAGCATTTTCCCTTCAATCACAAGTCAGTGGAACTGGAGTGAAATGGAGAGCAGCTAAAGATTCAAGGTGGAAGGAGAGAGATTTGTACCTGCGACACAGAATGCCAGGGGCCAGATCAGCTGGATGCGTGAAATCATGGTGTGTGCTCCTGTCCCTGTGCCTGGTTCCTGATAAACTCTCCCTTCACAGGGCTCTGCTTTATAAAGCTGCAGCCTGTGAGAATCTGACTGGGTGTTCCTCAGTATGTAAATTGCATCAGGCAGAGAGAGCCACATCAGCCCCTCACACTTCCTCTTCTCTCTCTCTGTCTGAGAGAATCATTGATGTGAACAGCACTGAATGAGGCCATTTGGCCAATTGTGTCTGTGCTGGTAAACAGCGATCTGATGACACTAATCCCATCCTCCAGCTCTTGGCCCATTCCCCTGGAGGCTGCAGCAACACAAGGGAATATCTAAATACTGCTCCAATGTCATGAGAGTTTGTGACTCAACCAGCCTTTCAGGCAGTGAGTTCGAGACTCCCACCACCCTCTGGGTGAAAACATTTCTCCTCAACTCTCCTCTCACTCTCTAACTCTCCAACTCACCTGGCCATGCACTCACTCGTGTTCAGAAGGATGAGAGGAGATCTGATTGGAACATATAAAATTGTAAAAGGATGGGGCAGGGAGGAGGTTTCCCCTGGTCGGGGAGTCTGGAACCAGGGGTCACAATCTCAAGGGGATTGCGGGTAGACCATTTCGGACTGAGATGAGGAAATATTTCTTCACTCAGAGGGTGGTCAACCTGTGGAAGTCTCTACCACTGAAGACTGTGGAGGAAAGGAACTGAATATATTCAAGAAAAAGCGAGAGATAATTGTTTTGCATTTTGACAGCTTGAATAGAATGGGAGAAGGCAGGAAAATGGCTTTGAGAGAGAGGATCAGCCATAGATCATAGAATGCCTACAGTGTGGAAACAGGCTATTTGGTCCGACAAGCCCACACTGACCCTCGAAGAAATGATGACATTCAAAAATTGATCCAGCCATGATCATACTGAATGACAGAGCAGACTCAAAGCGCCGAATGGCCTACTGTTGCTACAAATTTCTATGTGTCCATGTCTGTATTACCTTCAATCTCTGTCCCAGGTTATTAAGTCCTTTACTCATATAAAAAGTGCCATCCTTCCCACCTGAATAATCTTATCCCTCTCTATCAGGTCCCTTTTAAGCCTTCACTGCTCCAAGGAAAACAACCCTAACCTTTCCAATCTTTTCTCAAAGCTCACAATCTGGCAGCATCCTGGGGAATCTCTGCCCCCTTTCAAGTACAATCACATTCTTCCCAGAAAGTGGTGACCAGGACTTGTCCCTCTCTCTCTCTGACCCACATCTGCCACTTCTTTCTCACTGCCTGTTTCTGTCTCTCCCACTGTTGATCTGTTTCATGTTCTCTCCTTCTCTCTCTCTCACTCACTTTGTCTCATCGTCACTCTCTCCAACTCAGTGATGCTTTCTCTCTCCGTCTCATCATCTGTTTCTCCATCTCTCACTGTCTCTGTTACTCGCTCCCTCTCTCACTCCAATTAAAAGCCTCCAATTGTTATTTGTCCCTCTCTATTCCTCCCTCCTTCTCTCTCCTTCCCTCTCTACCTCCCAACTTAGTCTCTCTCCCTCTCTCTCTCTGTCATTCTAAATCTATCCATTCTCATGTCTCTCTCTCTCTCTCTCTTTCTCTCTCACTCAACCCTACCCTCCTTCTCAACTCTCTTCATGCTTGGTCTCACACCCATCCTGTCTCTTTCTGTCTCCCTCTCCTTGTCTCTTTGTCTGTCTCCATCCCTCTCAGTCACACTGTCTTGCATCTTATTTCTCTCTCTCTATCCCTCAAACTCACCATTTCTACCTCCCTCTACCTCTCTCTTTTTCCACTCACATACCTTACACCGTATCAGATGCTCGTCCCTCTATCTCTCTCTCTCTCACTTTCTTTCCCTCTCTCTCACACACACATACAAACTCTTTCTCCTTCCATCTCTCTCTCTGTCTCGCTTCTCTCTCTTTCTGACAGTATCCTAGGTGGTGACAGTTGAATGCAGGATAAATCTCCCCCTGCTCTGCCCCACTAATGGATGTTAACCTTTGACCCCTGTCTTCTCCTGGAGGAAGGCCCTATTTCCACGTCAACCAGGGTTTGGCCTCTCTCAAGAAGATGGACAGATTCTTATCAAATGAAGGACAGTTCTGTGCTGTTCTGTGCTGTTGGCCCATTCTCACTGAGGACTTGTTTGGACACAAACCTCATTCCATGAAGGCGCAGCAGAGAGAGGAGTTCCTCAGGCCATCAGTGTGAGCTGGAGGGACAGGACAGGTTCTGTCCCATTGACCTATCCTGTCCATTCACAAAATGTTCCAATCCTTTCCCCTGTCCTTCCCTATGCATGGTCAGTCTTTTCTGAAATGGAGTGGTCCCTCCCCTGTCTCACACCAAGGAGGAGATGGGACAGATTTTTAATGAGTAATGGGTTAAAGGAAAATGGAGAGTGAGCAGGAAAATGGAGTTGAGTCTGAGATGGGATCAACCATGATTGTATTAAATGGTGGAGCAGACTCGAGGGGCTGAATTCTGGATTAGTGGTGTTGGAAGAGCACAGCAGTTCAGGAAGCATCCAAGTACCTTCGGAATCGACGTTTTGGGCAAAAGCCCTTCATCAGGAATAAAGGCAGTGAGCCTGAAGCATGGAGAGTGGGGGTGGGGAGAAAGTAGCATAGAGTACAATGGGTGAGTGGGGGAGGGGATGAAGGTGATAGGTCAGGGAGGAGAGGGTGGAGTGGATCGGTGGAAAAGGAGATAGGCAGGTAGGACAAGTCCGGAAAAGTCATGGGAGCCTTGCACATCCATCAAAGTTTTACTTGCACATCCACTAATATAATTTATTGTATCCGTTGCTCCCGATGCGGTCTCCTCTACATTGGAGAGACTGGGCGCCTCCGAGCAGAGCGCTTTAGGGAACAGCTCCGGGACACCTACACCAATCAACCACGCCGCCCCGTGGCCCAACATTTCAACTCCCCCTCCCACTCTGCCGAGGACATGGAGGTCCTGGGCCTCCTTCACCGCCGCTCCCTCACCACCAGACGCCTGGAGGAAGAACGCCTCATCTTCCGCCTCGGAACACTTCAACCCCAGGGTATCAATGTGGACTTCAACAGTTTCCTCATTTCCCCTTCCCCCACCTCACCCGAGTTCTAAACTTCCAGCTCAGCACTGTTCCCATGACTTGTCCTGCATGCCTATCTTCTTTTCCACCTATCCACTCCACCCACTCCTCCTTGACCTATCACCTTCATCCCCTCCCCCACTCACCCATTGTACTCTATGCTACTTTCTCCCCACCCCCACCCTCCCCTAGCTTATCTCTCCAGGCTTCAGGCTCAATGCCTTTATTCCTGATGAAGGGCTTTTGCCCGAAACATCGATATCGAAAGTCCTTGGATGCTGCCTGAACTGTTGTACTCTTCCAGCACCACTAATCCAGAATCTGGTTTCCAGCATCTGCAGTCATTGTTTTTACCTCGAGGGGCTGAAGTGCCTGCTCCTGCTCTTAGTTCTTATGTTCCCCCACCCCCTTCCCCATCCCTCTTACTGTAACTTTATGAACATTCTTGGAATGCTTTGCGCATTGAAGGCGCGATGTGAATTCAAGATTTGTGTGGATTTAATGTGGGGACAGAATTGCGCAGAATTGCTGTGATAGCTCCTGTGGTCGAATATCCTGCTGACAGGCTTCAGCCTTCCATATACAGAATGGGGAAGTGGGGGAGGTCGGAATGTACTGCGGGGGTACATGGCACTGTCCCCTAGCAATGTGGTTGACTCTCTATTGCCCTCTGAATTGGACGAGCAAGGCTCTCAGTTGTATCACTTCTGACAACGTTTCAACAAAGAAATGAGACCGGACAGACCACCGGCATCGATCTAGACACGGAAAAGACAATGACAGCTACAGTCCTGTCTACCCTGCTCCGTCCTCCTTACTGTCATCTGGGAGCCAGTGCCAAATTCAGGAGAGCTGTCTTACAGACTAATCACGCAACAGCCTGACACAGTCATACTCACAGAACCATACATTACGGACAATGCAGGACCCTGCATGTGGCCTGTCCCAACAGAAAGGCAGACCCAGCAGAGCTGATGACACAGTGGTCTACAGCCAGGAGGGAGTTACCCTGGGAAGCCTAAAAGTTGGCTCTGGACTCCATGAAGACTCATGACACCAGCTTAAACATGTGCGAGGAAACCTTTCTGGTGATTACAAGATATCTTGCTCCCTTGGCTGATGAATCAGTCTCTCCTGGATGTTGAACAACATTTGGAGAAAGGACTGAGGGTGATGACAGCAATGAGTGTACTCTGGGTGTGGGGTTTCAATGTCCACCACTGAGATCGGCTCGGCAGCAGCATTACTGATCGAGCTGGTTGTTTCCCAATGGACATAGCTGAGGGACTGGCTCTGCAGTTGGAACCAAAAAGATGGAAAAAGGTACTTGACCCTTTCCTACCAATCTTGTAGCTGTAGATGCATCTCTCCTTGACAGTATTGGTAAGAGTGACCATAATACAGTCCTTGTGGAAACAAAGTCTGATCTTCACATTGAGAATACCCTCCATTGTACTATCACTGTGCTCAATAGGACAGATATTGCAACTCAAGGCAAACTCGTAAATGGGGATGATTGCCAAAGATTGCACAATGCTCAGCACTATTCTCAACTCCTCAGATACTGAAGCAGTTCACGTGCAAATGCAACAGTATCTGGACAATATCCAGGTTTTGTCTGAGAAGTGACATTTCCCATTGGTGCCATGCAAATGCCAGCCAATCACCATCACCAAGAAGAGACAATCTAAACATCGCCCCTTGACAATCAATGCTATTACCATCACTGAATCCCCACTATCAACATTCTTGAGGTGCCATTGACCAGAAACACAACTGGATTGACAAAAGAAACACAGTGGTTACAAGAGCAAGTTAGAGGCTAGGAATACTGTATCGAGTAACTCAACTCCTGATCCCCCCAAAACCTGTCAACCATGTCAGGAGTGTGATCGAATACTCCCCACTTGCTTGGACAGTTGCGGCCCGAACAACATTCATAGATTGATAGCGTCACAGAGTCATACAGCACAGAAACAAACCCTTAAGCCAAACTTCTACATGCTGACCAAGGTTTTCTGAAGTGAACTCATCTTTTTTGCCTGCATTTCACAGATATCCCTTGAAACATTTCCTATCTATGTCTATTGTATCCTATGTCTTTCTTATCCACTCCAAAAGATTGATACCATCCAGAGCAAAGCAAACAACTTGATTGTCATCGCATTCTCAAAGCATCCAACTCACCATTACTGACGGTCCATAGCAGCAGTGTGTATTATCAATAAGTTGCACTGCAGAAATTCATCACAGATCGTCAGATAGCACCTTCCAAACCCATGGACAAAACTAGAAATTGCAGGAAAAGATCTGCAGGTCTGGCAGCATCTTGCAGAAAAATCAGAGTTAACATTTCGGGTTGAGCATGAAATATTAACTCTGATATCTCTTCACAGATGCTGCCAGACCTGCAGAGCTTTTCCAGCACTTTCTATTTTTGTCTCGGATTTACAGCATCTGCAGTTACTTTGGTTTCCTTCCAAACCCATGTTCACTTCCATTTAGAACAAGAGCAACAGATACATGGGAACACTGTGAGCTGCAAGTTCCCCTCGAAAAAGCTTAGCATCCTGACTTGGAAATATGTCGCTGATCCCTCAGCCTTGCTGGGCTAAAATGCTGGCATGCCCTCCCCAAAAGCATTGTGGGTCAACTTACAGCTTGTGGACAATAACAATTCAAGATGGCAGCTTCCCACCACCTACTCCAGGGCAACTGGGGACAGGTTAAAAAATGTTGGCCCAGCCTTTGAAGCCCACTTCCCACAAGTGAATATGCAAAACCAAATGAAGTATCCCTCAGGAGGGGAGAGGGAATGTTCAGGACCCTGAGCTCCATTTCCCAGCACAGACAGTTTGTCGCCCAATGAATGAATAAGATGCCAATTTGAAACCCAGGTTCAGGGCATTCTCACTCTGTGGACATGAGGTCTATAAGAGGGAATTGGAGATTGAGCTGTAAAGGAATGATTTGCTGGGTTATGGGGAGACAGAAGGGAGAAGTAGGACTAACTGGGTCATTCAAAGTCATGATGGGCTGAATGGCCTCCTCCTGTCCTGTCAGATTCCAGGGAGTGCAGACAGTTCACAGTTTTCTCCCGTCTCAGAAACAAACGTCCAGCTGCTCTGAGCTCCTTCTTTCACTTCCTCTATTGGTGAAGTTTCAACCTTGCGATCTGACAGTCTTTGCAGTTATTTTTCACACTGGGGCTTTCTGCTGTGGTCAGAATCTCTAATAATAAGTGTCCAATCATGACAATCACAGCAGCTAAGAGCAGTCAGGACTGAGGAGCCAGGCTCACTGGGAAATACATTGGGAAGATCAAAGCCATTCTCTTCAGCTCCCGGTTACAAACTCCATCCCTCTCCCTGAGCAGTGTCTGCTGTTCAACCAGACTCTTTACAAATTTGGCCTCTTCTTTGGGGCTGATTTGAGGCCCAAATCCTCTACATCACAATTATCAGCAACTGAAACTCTCAACCATGTCCTTGTGACTCCAAATGTGACCATTCCAATGTTTTCCAGGAGATCTCCGGCTGTTTCCTACTGTCCATTCTCTCCCCTGGCTACCTGCCTTCCTCACACTCTCCCAAGTTTTATTTTTCTCCCATTTCTGGGCCTGATGGGAATAAGGTTTCTGGATCAGTCTCCCATCAGGTGATTTCTCCGCCTCCTGATGCTGCTTGGCTTGTTGTCCTCTTCCAGCCTCCTGTTTGTCTACTTTGGATTCCAGCATCTACAGGGTTTTGGTTTTAACAAAGTCTATAATCATTAGCCATTTTAGCTGCTCGTCTTACTGTCGTTTCCCTTTGGTCTTCTACATGAATTCTGATTCTAAAAGGGATGGAAGTTTTAAGTTCTTCTCAAAGGATAACTTCTTTGAGAGCATTGTAACTATTCTCAGCTGTTAATGCTCTTTTCCATCTGTAAACATTATTTTGTTGGACTCTCTTAAACTCAGTAGAGGTTTGTCCAGTCTGTTTCTGTAAGTTCTGAAGCATCTGTCTGTATGATTCCGGGACCAACTCATGTGTGCTGAGATGAGCCATTTTCACCTTCTCGTAATCCTGAGAACATTCTTCTGACAGTGATGCAGAAACCTCTTGTGCTTCCCAATTTCATTTTTTCATGGACAAGGTCCAACCTCACTTGTGTTGTTATCCTCTGAAACAACATGAAAAATGCATCCACATCCATCTCTTCATAGTTATAGAGTCATACAGCAAACAAACGGGCCCTTCTGTTTGTCGACATGTCGATGCCAATCAGTAATCACCAAACTCCATTTACCTGCACTTGGTCCATAGCCTTCCATGCCCTGGCATTTTATGTGCTCTTCTGGATTTTTGTTAAATGTTATGAGAGTAGCTGCCTACACCACCTTCTCAAGCAGCACATTCCATATTTCTACCACCCTCTGTGATTAAATGCCCTCAAATCCCCTCGAAACCAATTTTTCACATGATATGCTTATTCCCTCTGATAATAGACATGTCTAACATGGGGAAAAGTGTCTCACAATTTACTTTGTCTATGCCTTTCATATTTTTGTACACCTCAATCAGAATACGCCAAGAGAAAACAAACCCTGGCTATCCAGTCTCTTATCATAACTAACACTTTCCATCCCAGGGAACATCTCCAGTTCAATCACGTTCTTCCAACAGTGTCACGACCAGAACTGTGCACAATATTCCAGAAAAGACCTAACCAGTGCTCTGTCAGGTAACAATAAAACTTTCTTGCTGCTAAATTCTACACCCTGCCTAATGATGGCAAGCATCCCATATGCCTTCTTCACCACCCTGTCTCGCTGTGCTGATACCTTCCGGGATTGATGGAGTTGTGCACCAAGGTCCCTTTGTTCCTCACTACTCCCAAGGAACATAAGAACAGAAGAACTAGGAGCAGGAGTAGGCCATCTGGCCCTTCAACCCTGCTCTGCCATTTAATAAGATCATGGCTGATCTTTTTATGAACTGAGCTCCACATAAGACCGAAAGATATAGGAGTGGAAGTAAGGCCATTTGGCCCATCGAGTCCACTCCGCCATTCAATCATGGGTGATGGGCATTTAACGACAGTTACCCACATCTCCCTGTCACTCATAATTCATTGCAAGATTAAGAATTTATCAATCTCTGCCTTGATGACATTTAATATCTCAGCCACCACTGTGCTCTGTGGTAAGGGATTCCAAAGGCCCATCACTCTCTATCTGAAGAAATGTCTCCTCAGTTCTGTTTTAAACTGATCCCCTCTAACTCTAAGGCTGTGCCCACAGGTCCTAGTATGCCCACCTAATGTAAACAATTTCCCAGCATCCACCCTTTCTAAGCCATGCATTATCTTGTAAGTTTCTATTAGATCTCCCCTTCTAAACTGAATGAATACAATCCCAGGATCCTCAGCCGTTCATCATATATTAGGCATACCATTCTGGGGCTCATACGCGTGGATCTCCACTGGACACGGTCCAGTGTCAATATATCCTTCCTGAGGTGTGGTGCCCAAAACTGGACTAAATGGGACCTAACCAGAGCTTTATAAAGTCTCAGTAGCACATCTCATTTTACATTCCAACCCTCTTGAGATAACTTAGGAGAAAGTGAGGACTGCAGATGCTGGAGATCAACTGAAAACTGTGTTGCTGGAAATGCGCAGCAGGTCAGGCAGCATCCAAGGAGCAGGAGAATCGATGTTTTGGGCATAAGCCCTTCTTCATTCCTGAAGAAGGGCTTATGCCCGAAACATCGATTCACCTGCTCCTTGGATGATGCCTGATCTGCCGCGCTTTTCCAGCAACACATTTTTCTGCACTCGAGATAAATGACAACATGACATTTGCTTTCTTAACCACAGATTTGACCTGTAAATAACCTTTAGAGAATCTGGGACTAGCATTCCCAGATCCCTTTGTACTTTGGCTTTATGACTTTTCTCACCGTTTAAAAAATAGGCCATGCTTGTAGTCTTTTTTCTAAAGTGCAAGACCTGGCATTTGCTCTCACTGTATCTCTTAATTCCTTTATTGTTAAAAAAATCTGTCCTACTGAAGTGGCATCAATTTCTTCATTAACAAGTAATTTCATAGATTTATGACCCTCTGGGTGAAGACGTTCCTTCTCAGTTCAGTCCTAAATCTGCTCCCCTTAATTTTGAGGCTATACCCTCTTGTTTTAATTTCACCTGCCAGTGGGAACATCCTCTCTTCTTCTGTCTTATCTATTCTCTTTATAATTTTGTTTGTTTCTATAATATTCCCCTCATTCTTCTAAGTTCCAATGAATATATCCCAGTCTCCGCAGTCTCCCTTCATAAGCCAACCCCCTCCACCCCAGAATCAGCCCAGTGAACTTACTCTGCACCCCTTCGAGTGCCAGCATAGTCTTTTTCAAGTAAGGAGACCATTGCTGCACACAACACTCCAGATATGGCCTCGCCAGCACCCTGTACAGCTGCAACATAACCTTCCTGCTTTTTAAACTCAATCCCTTTAGCAATGAAGGACAAAATTGCATTTGCCTTCCTAATTGCTTGTTGTACCTGCAGGCCAACCCTCTGTGATTCATGCATAAGGACACTCAAGGCACATACCTTTCATTGTGTATATCCTTCCCTTATGAGACCTCCCAAGTTGGATCACCTCAGAGGTATCAGGATTAAATTCCATCTGTCATTGCTCTGCCCAATTACCAGCTGACCAATATCAGACTGTAGCCTGAGACCGAGTAATCCAAGATGGCAGCAGAGTAGGACACTTCAGACTGAGTTCATCTGCTCCGTCTGTTTCCTTTTCTTCTTTCTATTCCACTTCTCTTTTCCTTTTCTTTTGTGTTTTTCTTTTGTCCTTCTCCCTTATTTCTTCTCCCAGGCATGGACCTCCAGACTCAGTCGCCAGGCCTCTGACCCAGTGCAGACCGAACGATGTGGTCTCTTGGCTTGGTGTGGCATTGTCCTGGCCTGGCAGGGAGACCTTCCAGCCCGACGAGACAGACACTTGCTCCAACATGGTGGCCTCTCAGTTCGATGTGCTGGACTGTCAGCCCAGCATGATGGTCACTCGGCCTAGTGTGGCGATCTCTGAGTGGCCCAGCGTGGTTATCTCTCAGCCCACATCGTGGTCCTTTCTGTATATGGTGGTCTCTCCACCCGGGAAGGCCTCAGCGCGGACTTCTGGTCTCCAGATGATTACTTAAAGTATGATCCCATGGTAGGTAAGTCCTTAAGACAGGCTTTAATGCTTGAACTTTCAGCTTTATTTCTTCATTTTCTACTTAAAACTAAAAAGATCTGCAACGTGTAACTTTGAACTTGATTCTTTCTTTCTACCTTGTTCTTACGATTCTGGACTGAGGTCGTTCTACCTAAGATGGCACCTTGTGAGGTGATGTTACATACTTTTCACTGTACTCCAATGCTTTTTTACTCGAGTACTTGTGACAATAAACTAAAATAAAAATCAAATCAATATCAATAACACCACCAATTTATGTGGCCTCTGAAAACTTTCTAATTATACAATCACAGTCAATTTGTTAATGTACATTACAAAGAGCAAGGGTCCCAGCCCCAATCCCTGTCTTACACCTCTGGTCACAGACTTCCAACCCTCCACCATCACTTTTTGCATGATATTTGGATCCAATTTGCCAAAATGCCTTGGATCCCATGGGCTCTTACCATAACTCCAGGAAAGTCAAGAGAGGTAGGCAAGTACTGTAGGAATCTTCTGCGGCTATCCCCATATCAAACAAGTATGCTGTTTTGGAAAATGTCGGGGATGATGGAAACTCAGGGGGACTTCACATGAGCAGCCAAGCTTCTGGTATTGACACTGGCTCGAATGTAATGAGAGGTATGTCGGGTTCCAAACGATCGATTGTTTAGGGGACTCTCTCTCCCGAGGTCCAGACAGACTTTTCTATGGCCATAGTGAAAAATCAGAATGGTGTGTTGCTTCCCTGGTGCCAGGATCAGGGATGTCTTTGAGAGGGTGCAGAATGTTCTCAAGGTGGAGAGGAACCAGCAAGAGTTCTTTGTACACATTGGAACCAACGATATAGGAAGGGAAAATGTTGAGATTCTAAAGGGGGTTTGCTGAGACTTCGGCAGGAATTTAAAAAGGAGATCCTCGAGAGTAGTAATATCTGAATTCCTCCCGGTGCTATGAGCTAGTGAGGGCAGAAATAAGAGAGAGCAGATGAATGCATGGCTGAGGAGCTGGTGTTCAGGAGAAGGATTCACATTTTTGGACATTTGGAAGCTGTTTTGAGGTAGAATTGACCTGTACAAGAAGGACGGACTACACCTAAATTGGAAGTGGACTAATATACTGGCAGGAAAATTTGCTCGAGCTGCTCGTTAGGATTTAAACTAGTAAGATGCATGGGTGGGACCGAGGGAGATAGTGAGGAAAGATTTCATTCTGAGATTGGTACAGTTGAGAATAAAGGCAAGTCAAACAGTCAGGGCAGGCAGTGACAAAGCAGAGAACAAGGTTGGACTGATAAATTAAACTGCATTTATTTCAGTGCAAGAGGCCTAGCAGGGAAGGAAGATGAACTTAGGGCGTGGTTAGGAACATAGGACTGGGACATCATAACAATTACAGAAACATGGCTCAGGGATGGTCAGGACTGGCCTTTTAATGTTCTAGGATACAAATGCGACAGGAAGGACAGAAAGGGAGGCACAGGAGGAGGGAGAGTGGCATTTTTGATAAGGGATATCATTACAGCTGGACTTAGGGAGGATATTCCCGGAAATACATCCAGGGAAGTTATTTGGGTGGAACTGAGAAAAAAGAAGGGGATGATCACCTTGTTGGGATTATATTATAGCCCCCCTCCAGTAGTCAGCGGGAAATTGAGAAACAAGATTGTAAGGCGATTTCAGTTATCAGTAAGAATAATGGGGTGGTTATAGAAGGGGATAATAACTTTCCAAACATAGACTGGAACTCCTATAGTGTTAAGGGTTTAGATGGAGAGGAATTTGTTAAGTGAGTACAAGACAATTTTCTGATTCAGTATGTGGATGCACCTACTAGAGAAGGTGCAAAACTCGACCTACTCTTGGGAAATAAGACAGGGCAGGTGGCTGAGGTATCAGTGGAGGAGCACTTTTGGTCAGCGACCATAATTCTATTCATTTCAAAAGAGTTATGGAAAAGGATAGACCAGATCCAGAAGTTGAATTTCTAAACTGGAGGAAGGTTAATTTTGCCAGGATCAGGCACGGTGGCACAGTGGTTAGCACTGTTGCCTCACAGTACCAGAGACCTGGGTTCAATTCCCACTCCGCAACTGTCTGTGTGGAGTTTGCACATTATCCCCGTGTCTGTGTGGGTTTCCTCCGGGTGTACCGGTTTCCTCCCACAGTCCAAAAACGTGCAGGTTAGGTGAATTGGCCGTGCTAAATTGCCCATAGTGTTAGGTGAATAGGTAAACGTAGAGGAATGGGTCTGGGTTGGTTGCTCTTCAAGATGGTCGATGTGGACTTGTTGGGCTGGAGGGCCTGTTTCCACACTTAGTAATCTAATCTAAAACTCTGAAAAGCTGATTGGGGGCAGTTGCTCGCGGGTAAAGGGACAGCTGGAAAATGGGAAGCCTTCAGAAATGAGATAACTTGAGTCCAGAGAAAGTATATATTAGTTAGGGTGAAAGGAAAGGCTGGCAGGTGTAGGGAACATTGGATGACAAGGGTTTGGTTAAGAAAAAGAATGAAGCTTATGTCATGTATGGACAGGATAGATCGAGTGAATCCTGAGCGGTATACAAAGGCAGTAGGAGTATACTTAAGAGGGAAATCAGGAGGGCAACAACATGAGATAGCTTTGGCAAATAGGGTTAAGGAGTATCCAGAGGGGTTTTATGAATACATGAAAGGCAAGAGGGTAACTAAGGAGAGAATAGGGCCGCTCAAAGATCAGCAAGGCGACCTTTGTGTGGAGCCGCAGGAGATGGGGCAGATAACAAACAAGTATTTTGCTTCAGTTTAACGGTGGAGAAGGGTATTGAAGATATAGAATGTACGGAAATAGATGGAGATGGTGACATCTTGAAAAATGTTCATATTACAGACGAGGAGTTGCTAGATGTCTTGAAATGCATAAAAGTAGATAAATCCCCAGGACCTAGTTAGGTGTACCCGAGGACTCTGTGGGAAGCTAGGGAAGTGATTACTGGGCCTCTGACTGTGATATTTGTATCCTCAATAGTCACAGATGATGTGCCAGAAGACTGGAGGTTCACTAATTGGTGCCACTATTTAAGAAAGGTGGTAAGGGAACTGTAGACCATTGAGCCAGACGTCTGTTGTGAAGAAGTTGTTGGAAGGAATCCTGAGGGACAGATTGTTCATATATTTGGAAAGGCAAAGACTGATTAGGGATAGTCAGCATGGTTTTGTGCATGGGAAATCATGTCTCACAAACGTGATTGAGTTTTTTGAAGAAGTAACAGAAAGAATTGATGAGGGCAGAGCGTTAGACAGGAAGTGTATGGACTTCAGTAAGGCATTTGACAAGGTTCCCCATGGGAGACAGGTTAGCTTGGTTAGATCTCATGGAATACAGGAGGACTAAACATTTGGATACAGAACTGGCTCAAAGGTAGAAGACAGAGGGTGGTGGTGGAGGGATGTTTTTCAGACTGGAGGCCTGTGACCAGTGGAGTGTCATAAGGATTGGTGCTGGGTCAACTACTTTCTGTCATTTACATAAATGATTTGGATTTAAACATAGCAGTTAGAGATAGTAAGTTTGCAAATGACACCAAAATTGGTGGTGTAGTCGACAGCGAAGAAGGTTACCTCAGATTACAACAGGAACTTGATCCGATTGGCAATTGGGCTGAGAAGTGGCAGATGGAGTTTAATTTAGATAAATGCAAGGTGCTGCATTTGGGAAAGCAAATCTTAGCAGGACTTATACACTTAATGGTAAGGCCCTCGGGAGTGTTGCTGAACAAAGAGACCTTAGAGTGCAGGTTCATAGCTCCTTGAAAGTAGAGTCGTAAGTAGATAGGATAATGAAGAAGACATTCGGTATGCTTTCCTTTATTGGTCAGAGTATTGAGTATAGGAGTTGGGACGTCACCTAGGCCACTTTTGGAGTGTTGCATTCAATTCCCGTCTCCTTCCTATCAGAAAGATGTTGTGAAACTTGAAATGGTTCAGGAAAGATTTAAAAGGATGTTACCAGGGTTGGAGGATTTAAGCTATAGGGAGAGGTTAAATAGGCTTGGGATGTTTTCCCTGGAGTGTCGGAGGCTGAGGAGTGACCTTACAGAGGTTTATAAAATCATGAGGGGCAAGGTCAGGGCAAAGAGACCAAGTCTTTTCCCTGAGGTGGTGGAGCCAAATACTAGAGGGCATAGGTTTAGGGTGAGAGGGGAAAGATATAAAAGAGACTTGAGGAGAAACGTTTTCAAGCACAGGGTGGTGCAAGTGTGGAATGGGCTGCCAGAGGAAGTGATGGAGGCTGGTACAATTGCAACATTTTAAAAGTATCTGGATGGGTATATGAATAGGAAGGGTTTGGAGGGATCTGGGCCACGAGTTGGCAGGCGGGACTAGATTGGGTCGGGATGTCTGGTCGGCATTGGACCGAAGGGCTGTTTCCATGCTGTACATTTCTATGACTCTATGACTCTGGAGGAGGCTGTTTAGCCCCTCGTGTCAGTGTTTACTAACCTCACTCACAATAACACCTCTGTTGAATGTCTATTGTTGGGAAGTAATTGAATCTGGTTTTAGAGACAGAATGTCTGACAAATATGAACTGATCAGATTAAGTCAGCATGGAATTATAAAGGGTCAGACATCTTTAACTAACCTGGTTACATCTCTTAACGAGGTCACTAATGTGTGAGCTAAGGGAATGTGTTGTTTATATGGACGTCCACATGAACTTCAAGGACATTCCACACATGTGTCATCATGTTATAGTTGGAACAAAGAGATGACAGATAAACATATTCTGGATCTTCCTGTACAAATGAATTCTCAAATAAATCTCAGAAATGTTGGTGAACTTGGAGTTTTATCAGAGGAAGGAACTGAAGGAAAGCAGTTGTTGGAGGAAAATGGTTCTGGGAAAATTAAAGTGTGTTAAATCAGCAGGGCCAAATAATCTATTTTCAGGAGTGCTTCAGGAAGTGGTTGTAAAATATTAGAAACGTTGATGGTTATGTGTTTGTCGACTGTGGAATAGGTCCTACAGAGTGGAGGGAGCTGATTTAACATGTCTATTGAAAGAGAGAGAGACAGAGAGAGAGAGAGAGAGAGAGAGAGAGAGAGAGAGAGAGAGAGAGAGAAGGAGGGAAAATAAGAAATTTTAGACCAATTAGCCGGAAATCAGCAGTGGAGAAAATGCTCAAGTTCGTTATAAAATATTTTATAGCTTAGAACTTTGAAAACAGTGATAGAACTGGACAGAGTCAGCATGGATTGTCGAAAAGGAAATCATGCTCAACAAATTGACTGGAATTGTTTGAGGATGTAGTGAGTGGAGCTGTTAAGGGGGGCCCGTGGATATGGTTTATTTGGACATTGTAAGGGGAGTAGATCGGCGGTTCTGTGGTCAAAAACGAGACTCACGAATAGCATGTTGCCTCCCAGTTGCACGGGTCAGGGATGTCACAGATCGGCTGCAGGACATTCTGAAGGGGTGAGTGAATAGCTAGCTGTGATGGTTCATGTAGGCACCAATGATATCGGTAATAAATGGAATGAGGTCCTACAAGCAGAATTTAGGGAGTTAGGAACCATATTAAAATGTAGGATCTCAGAGGTAGTAATCTCAGGATTGCTGCCAGTGCCATGTGCTCGTCAGAGTCGAAATGAAAATTTAGGCAGGATAAATGCGTCTCTTGAGAGATGGTGCAGGAGGGAGGGCTTCAGACTTTTGGGACATTGGGACAGGTTCCTGGAGAGGTGGGACAATTACAAATCGAGCAGTCTGCACCTGGGGCAGGACTGGAACCAATGTCTTGTGGGATAGGTTTGATCACGCTCTTGGGGAAGGTTCAAAATAGTGTAGCAGAGGGATGGAAACCAACTGAGGAGGTTAGTGCACAATAAGGAGGGAGTAACTAGAGGCTGTCAGGAACTAGATATTGAAGTCAGCGTGGCTAAGATTGAGAGTAGGTCGGGAGCAGATGATGAATGCAAAAGGACAGATGGTCTGAGGTGCATTTGTTTTAATGTGAGAAGTGTAGTAGGTAAGGCAGAGGAATTTAGGGCTTGGAAAATGTACCTGGTAGTATGATGTTATTGCTATTACTAAGATTTGGTTGAGGGAAGGGCAAGATTGGCAACTAAATATCCCAGGATATAGATGCATCAGGCAGATAAAGAGAGGGAGGTAAAAGGGATGGAAGAGTTTCATTCCTGGTGAGAGAGGATATCACAGGTGTGCAGAAGGAGGGCACTATGGAGGACTCGAGCAGTGGGGCAATATGGGCAGAGCTCAGAAACAGGAAAGGTGCAGTAACAATGTTGGTGCTATCCTCCAAGCCTCCTAACAGTGAACGTGGGATAGAGGTACAAATATGTAAACAGATTATGGAAAGATATAGGAGTAACAAGGTGGTGGCAATGGAGATTTTAATTTTCCCAACATTGACTGGGATTCACTTAATGTTCGAAGTTAAGATGGAGCAGAATTTGTAAGGAGCATCCAGGAGGATTTTACAGAGTGATGTGTTACTCCTCCATCGCCAGCCTATAGTAACACGACGGTTGGAGGAAGAGCGCCTCATCTTCTGCCTGGGAACCCTCCAACCACAAGGGATGAACTCAGATTTCTCCAGTTTCCTCATTTCCCCTCCCCCCACCTTGTCTCAGTCAAATCCCTTGAACTCAGCACCGCCTTCCTAACCTGCAATCTTCTTCCTGACCTCTCCGCCCCCACCCCACTCTGGCCTATCACCATCACCTTGACCTCCCTCCACCTATCGAATTCCTAACGCCCCTCCCCCAAGTCCCTCCTCTCGACCTTTTATCTTAGCCTGCTGGACACACTTTCCTCATTCCTGAAGAAAGGCTGATGCCCGAAACGTCGATTCTCCTGTTCCTTGGATGCTGCCTGACCTGCGGCACTTTTCCAGCAACACATGTTCAGCTCTGATCTCCAGCATCTGCAGTCCTCACTTTCTATCTCAGAAAGGGGCCATACTGGACCTGGTGTTGGGGAATGAGACCGGCCAGGTGTTTGAAATTTCAGTCGGGGATTATTTTGGGAACAGTGACCACAATTCCGTAAGTTTTAGAATGCTCGTGGACAAAGATGAGAGTGGTCCAAAAGGAAGAGGGTTAAAGTGGAGGAAGGCCAACTAAAACAAAACTTGGTAGGAGCTGGGGAATGTGGATGCTGTTTGAAGGGAAATCCACATTTGATATGTGGGAGGCTTTTAAAGAGAGGTTGACTAGAGTGCAGGACAGACATGTCCCTATGAAAATAAGGTATTGAAATGGCAGGATTAGGGAACACTGGGTGACAGATGAAATTGAGACTAGCTAAGAGGAAAAAGAATGGATACATAAGGTCTAGGTAGTTGAAAACAGACAAAGCTTTCAAAGAATATCGGGAAAGTAGGACCAATCTGAAATGAGGATTTAAAAGGGCTAAAAGTGTTCACGAAATAGAATTAACAAACCGGGTTAAGGAAAATCCCAAAGCCTTTTATTCATAAATAAGGAGCAAGTGGATGACTAGTGAAAGGGTGGGCCCACTCAAGGACAAAGGAGGAAAGTTATGTGTGGAGTCAGAGAAAATGGATGAGATTCTTGATGAGTGCTTTATATCGGTATTCACCAAGGAGAGGGAAGTGACAGATGTTGAAGTTGGGGGATAGATGTTTGATTACTCAGGGTCAAGTCAGTTTAAAGAGGGAGGAAGTGTTGGGTATTTTAAAAGGCATCAAGGTGGACAAGTCCCCAGGTCGGGATGAGATCGTTCCGAGCTTCCTGAGGGAAACGAGAGAGGGACTAGGTGGGTCCTGAACAGATATCTTTGTAGCAACCTTGAACATGGATGATGTCCCAGAGGACTGTAGAATTGCTAATGTTTAAGAAGGGTAGCCATGATAATCCAGGTAACTATCATGCAGCGAGCCTGATGTTAATGGTAGGGAAGCTGCTGGATGAGATACTGAGGGATAGGATCTATTTACATTTGGAAGAAAATTGACTTATCAGTTATAGGCAGCATAAATTTGTGCAGGGAATGTCATGTCTTAACAACTTGATAGAAGTTTTTGAAGAAGTGATGAAGTTGATTGATGAGGGAAGGACTGTGAATGTCATACACATGAATTTCAGGAATGCGTTTGATGAAGTTCCCCATGGTACCCTGATAAAGAAATGAAAGTCGCATGAGGTGCAGGGTGTACTCACTAGATGGATAGAGAACGGACTGGGCAACAGAAGACAGACAGTATTATTGGAAGGGAGTTTCTCAAACTGGAGAACAGGAATCTGTGCTGGTACCGCTCTTGTTTATGATAGATTTAAATGATCTGGAGGAAGGTATAGGAGGTCTGATTAGCAAGTTTTCAGATGATACTAAGATTGGTGGAGTAGCAGATAGTGAAGGGGACTGTCAGAGAATACAGCAGAACATAGATAGATTGGGGATTTGGACAGAGAATAGGACAGGTGGAGTTCAATCTGGACAAATGCGAGCTGATGGATTTTGGAAGATCCAAATCTGGAGTAAACTGTACGGTGAATGGAACACCCTGGGAATATTGATGGCAAGAGAGACCTGGGTGTTCAGGTCCATTGTACTCTGAAGGTGGCAACACAAGTCGATAGAATTGTCAAGAAGACATATGGCATACCTTCCTTCACCAGACGTGGTATTCATGACAAGTGTTGGCAGGTCTTGTTAGAATTATCTCGGACTTTGGCTTGGTCACATTTGGAATACTGCGTAGAGTTCTGGTCACCACATTACCAGAAGGATGTGGATGCTTTGGAGAGGGTGCAGAGGAGGTTTACCAGGATTGTCTGGTATGGAGGGCACCAGCTATGAAGAGAGGTTGAGTAGATTAGGATTATTTTCATTAGAAAGTAGAACATTGAGGGGGGACCTGATTGACGTCTACAAAATCATGAGAGGTGTTGACAGGGTGAATAGCAAGAACATTTTTTCCAAGAGTGGGGGAATCAATTACTTGGTGTAATGAGTTCAAAGTGACAATGGAAACATTTAAGGGAGATACGTGTGGAAAGTTATTCACACAGAGGGTGATTGGTCCTGGAACACGTTGCCAGTGGAGGTGGTAGAGGCAGGCACAATAGCATCATTTAAGATATATCTAGATAGATACATGGATGGGCAGGGAGCAAAGGGAGAGAGACCCTTGGAAAATTGATGACAGGTTTAGATGGAGGATATGGACCAGCGCAGGCTTGTAGGGCCGAGGGGCCAGTTCTTGTGCTGTAATTTCCTTTGCTCTTTGTTCTTTGAACTGAGGAAGCTCAAAGGAACAGAGTGATCTTGGGGTGCTTGGCACTGATCCCTGAATGTGACAACACAGGCTAACAGAGCAGTTATGAAGGCACAGGGGAGATTTGCCTTTGTTATGTCAGATATTGGTTATAAAAGCAGGAGGATATGTTGCAGTTAAGCAGAACATTGGTTCGACCAGAGCTGGAGTACTGTGTGCAGTTCAGGTCACCACACTGCAGGAAGCATGTGATTGCACTGGATGGGGTACAGAGGGGAATCACCAGGTTGTTGTGTTGAATGGAACCTGTCAGTGATGAAGAGAAATTGGATCAGCACGAGTTGTTTTCTTCAGAGCACAGAAGGTGGAGGGGGGACCTGATTGAGGTGTATAAGGTTATGAGGGGAATGGACAGGGTGAATAGAAAGCAACTGTTCTCCTTCATGGGAGGGTCACTAACAAATTGTCTCACATTCAGTGTGAAAGATAGGAGGTTTCAAGATGTTTTGAGGAAAATGTTTTTCATCCAGAGGATGGTGTGCACCTGGAATTCACAGCCTTGGGAGGTTAGTTGAGGTGGGAAACCTCACAAACTTTAAAATGTACTTGGGTGAGCAGTTGAAATGTCATAACATTCAAGCTGTGGGTCTCATGTTGGAAAGTGGGACTGGTATAGGTTTAGAGTAGTTTGGCTGGTATACAGTTAATGGGCTGAAGAGCCTCCTCTGTACTGTATCATTTTATGATTCTGTTGTGTGTAGTTTCGGGCTCCTTATCTGAGGAAGGATGTTCTGGCTGTGGAGGGAGGGAAAGAAAGATTTACCAGTCTGATTCCTGGGATGACAGCACTAATGTCTGATGAGAAACTGGATCAGTTAGGATTATATTCATTGGTGCTTGGAAGATTAAGAGGAATCACATTGAAACCTTGAAAATCCGAACAGGACAAGACCAGAACAACACAGGGAGGATGTTACTGATGACTGGGGAATCCAGAACTATGAGTTATGGTTTAAAGAACAGGGAAGGGCCATTTCAGACTGAGATGATGAGACATTTCTTTAGCCAGAGAGTGGGAAGCTGGTGGAATATTCTGTCACCGAAAGCAGTTGAGACCAAAACATTCAATATTTTCAAGAGAGGATAAGTATAGTTCTTAGGACTAAAGGGATTAAAGTTAATGGAGAAAAAATGGGAGCAGACGACGAAGTTGGATGATCAGCCATGGTCATATTCAATGCCAGAACCAACTCGAAGGGCTGAATGATCTGCTCCTGCTCCTAGTTCCTTTGTTTCTATGTTTGAGAGACTGTCCATAAACATGGAAACCTATGGAATTATAGAGTCACAGAGTTATCGAGTCCTACAGCACAGAGACAGTCCCTTTGGCCCAATCTGGACAGTGCTGACCAAAATATCCATTCATGCTAACCCATTTCCCGGCACTTGTCCCATATCCTTCTAATGTTTTTCTATCTATGTATTTGTCCAAATGTCTTTTAAATGTTGTTCATGTATCCACCTCAATCACTTCAGCTGGCAGCTCATTCCACATGCGTGCCACCCTCTGTGTAAAAATGTTGCCCCTCAGGTTCCCTTTTATTCTTTCCACTCTAACACTAAACTGATGCCCTCTCATCATCGATTCCTAAACCCTATCCATGTCTCTCATGATCTTGTACACTTCTAAAAGTTCCCCCACCAGTCTCCTGTGTTCCAAGAAAAAAGTCCTAACTTGCCTAACATTTCCCTATAACTCAGATTGTTGGGTCCAGGCAACATCCTTGTAAATTTATTCTGTACTTTCTGGTTTAGTAATATCCTCCTATAACAAGGTGACCAAACTGAATACAATATTCCAAGTGCGACCTCACTGACATCCTGTGCAAGATTAGAGATTAGATTCCCTACAGGGTGGAAAAAGGTCTTCGGCCCAACCAGTCCACACCGACCCTCTGAAGAGTAACCCAGCTAGACTCATTTCCCTTTTACTAATGTACCTTACACTATGGCCAGTTTAACATGGCCAATTCATCTGAGCTGCACATCAAACTTACTAATCATGCCTTACAGATTCTCATCCAAAGCATTAATATTGATAACAAACAGTAATTGGGCCAACACTGAGCCCTGAAGCACTCCACTCAACACAGGCCTCCAGTCTGACAAGCTTCCTTCCAATATTACCCTCTGCTTCCTACCATCAAGCCAGTTATAGAAAAGGAGGTAGGAAACAGAGAGGAGGGACAATGTGTGCGCTCTCCAATGAACAAGATGTGAATAGTGGTGTCTCCAGGGATTTGTGCAGGGACCTCAGTATTTCACGATATTTCTCAATGACTTGGATGAATGAATAGAGAGACAATTATCCAAGATTGCTGACCACACGGAGTGAGGCAGCTTGGTGGAGGTGACAGAGATAGGGAGGGTGGAGGGCAGAGAGGGACTTGAGAACAAGGATGAGAATTTCAAAATCGAGGTGTTGCTAGACCAGGAGCCAATATAGGCATGGGGTGCAGGTGGTTGGGGGACCGGGACTTGGTGCAAGTCTGGATATGAGCAGCAGAAGTTTGGATGAGCTGAAGGATACGGAGGGCAGTGGCTGCGATGTGTATCAGCCACAACATTGGAATGGTCATGTTTGGAGTCCCATAAACATAGCTGAGATTTTCAGTGTCTGATTAGATTACTTACAGTGTGGAAACAGGTCCTTCGGCCCAACAAGTCCACATCGACCTGCCGAAGCACAACCAACCCAGACACATTCCCGTACATTCACCCAACACTACAGGCGATTTAGCATGGCCAATTCACAAAACCTTCACATTATTGGAGTGTGGGAGGAAACTGAAGTACCCGGAGGAAACCTATGCAGACACAGGGAGAATGTGCAAACTCCACACAGTCAGTTGCCTGAGGTGGGAATTTCACCCAGATCTCTGGCGGTGTATGGCAGCAGTGCCCACCACTGTACCACCGTGATCTTTGTGATATGAAGGATATCGGGCTCAGAATATTCTCAAAGAGAAGACCCAGTTTGTAAAGAGTCTGTTTGAGCAGCAGACAGTGCTCAGGGAGAGGGATGGAGTTTGGACCAAGATCTGAAGAGGATGGCTTTGATCTTCCCAATATGTTTCACATTGAGCCTGGCTCCTCAGTCTTGACTGCTCTTACCTGCTGTGATTGTCACTGATTAGACAGTTATTATTAGAGATTCTGACCACAGCAGAAAGCCCCAGTGTAAAAAATAATTGCAAAGACTCTCAGATCGCAAGGTTGAAACTTCACCAATAGAGGAAGTGAAAGAAGGAGCTCGGAGCAGCTGGATGTTTGTTACTGAGCTGGTTTGTTACTATGAAAAATCTGCACTCCTTGGAATCTGACAGCACAGGTGGCTGGTTCTGGGATTTGTTTTGCAGAAACAGCACAGTGATGGAAACAGTGTCAGGCACTCTCTCACAAACACACACGCCTGCACTCAGAGATCAGAAACAGAATCCAGCAGCAGCTCTGTCTCCAAGCTGTGAAACCTGCACAGAATTGTTCCCTCATTCAGTTTTTAACTGGCAGAATAGATCAAGCAGGGGTGGCAACACAGTGGTGTGTACAGTGGGAAGGGAGTTGCCCTGGGAGTCCTCACCATTAACTATGGAACCTAAGAAGTCTCATGACAGCAGGTCAAACACGGGGAAGGAATCCTCCTGCTGATTACCACATAGAACCGACCTCCCCTCCAACCTCAACTGTGCAGTCAGTCCTCCATGTTGAACAACACTTGGAGGGAGCATTGAGGGTGGGAAGGATGCAGGATATACCCTGAGTAAGGGACTTCAAAGTCCACCATCAAGAGCTGCTCAGAAGCATCACTATTGAGCAAGCTGGTCAAGTTCCACCTGATTCAGCTGCTCGACTGGACCTGGGGCAGATGGTGAGGGAACCAACAAGAGGGAAAAACATACTCACTATCATCCTCACCAATCTGCCTGCTGCTGGTGTATCTGTCCATGACAGTGTCAGTAAGAGTGACCACCGCACAGTCCGTGTGGAGAAAAAAATCCCATCTTCACATTGAGATTATGCTACATTTTGTTGGGGAAGGGATACGCGATGTCCGGAAGAACTTTGTTTTTAGCAGCAATTGGCAGTGACTTGGAAATGAGTGCCCATTCAGGTGAGGCAGGTGAAGACACTCAGTGATTACAATGACAGATTGGATGGGCTCTTGATGGAAATAAACCTGCAAGGCCCTGGAGGTCGAGGAGGGGAGGGTGTGGGACTGACTGGATTGCTCCATGAAATGACAGCATTTCCCTGACAGGCTGAATGTTCTCCCCCTGTGCTGGAAATAGGTCTCACTCAATGGGGGGTTCACAATTAGAGAGTTTGGAAGCAGTAAATACAGGACAAATTGTTTCTCCAGGCAGGAAGGTCAGTAACCAGAGGGCACACATTTCAGAAAGGGTCTGAAGGACAAGAGAGAAGATAGGAACATTTTTATCCAGCGAGTTCATGATGACTGTCTGCAAGGTGAGTGGAAGTGGATTCAACAGCAACTTTCAAAAGGGCATTTGGAGAAATAGCTGAAAAGGAAACAATTGCAGGGTTATACATGAAGGGCTGTGTAAATAGGACTCATTGGACTCATTTGACTAACAGTCACAATAGGCCCAGTGACCTCTGTCTGTGCTGTATAAGAGCTTACACACACTTAGTCTCACCTTGACACAAAGAATGGGAGAAGCAGACAACCCAGTTTATTGAAGAGTGTTTTCTCAAGGAAAACGTTCTTGAACCAACTCAGGGAACAGGCCAGACTAGATTTACTGGACTACATCAGCAAATCCATGGCAAGAGAACAGTGAACCAAATGTAATGGCACTCACCAGTATATTCAATAGCACAACAATTGAGAGGGGGAGGGATGAAGGGCACGAGGTCAGAGAGCATGCTCTAGGGGTCTGAAGGCTCTGCTGTCAATGGTGGGATGGAGGAAGCAGCAATGTGCAGGAGACCAGCGAGAGAAGATGGAAGGGGGAGGGAGGGAATGTGAGTCTGCAGCAGGGCACAGAGTGAGGGAGGAGAAAAGCCATGGAGGCAATTGGCTGGCAGTGAGGTCAGGGGTCATTCTGGAACAATACATGGAAAGACAGGGAAGAGAGCAGGCCATATCAGACAAGCTGGCGTTTATGGAATTTGGCTTCAGGAAGCTGGGAGTGGGCATTGGAATCATATAGTTAGAAGGCGGGACAAACAGGAATTTGGGTTTCTGTGGTCAAGGGGCTGAGGTAGTGCAGAGACGAACAATGTCATTAAGACTGAAATAAGAGACCGACGTGATGGAGAGTATGTGTGGTTTGCAGCTCAGGTACTGGACTGTCCCATGTTTACTGGTCTCTTCTGAAGCATCCAGTGAGAAGGAGGTCCATGTTTATTGGTGCCTATTGGAGGTTCCAGTGGGAAGGAGGACCACGTTTCCTGGTCCTATGGGAAGATGGACCATGTAGACATCATCACAGAGTTATGGAGGTTTACAGCATGGCATCAGGTCCTTCAGCTCTACTCATCCATGTCGACCAAGTTTCCAAACCTGAACTAGTCCCATTTGCCTGTGTTTGGCCCAAATCTCTCAAAATACATCCTCTCCATGTTCCTGTAAAAATGTCCTGGAAATGTAGTAATTGTACTCACCCCTACCACTTCCTTTGGCAGCTCATTGCACATACACGCCATCCTCTGTGTGAAAAGGTTGCCTCTCAGGTCCCTTCTAATTCTTTCCCCTCTCAACCTAAATCTATTCCTTCTAGTACTGGACTCTCCTACCCTGGGGAAAAGACTTTGACTATTCATCTTATCAATGACCCTCATGATTCTATAAACCTCTCTCTGGTCACCCCTCAATCTTCTGCATTCCCTGGAAGAACATCTCGGCCGATCCATCCTCGACTGAAAATTCAAACCCTCCAATCTTGGTAATATCCCTGTTAATCTTTATTTTATCCAAACCAGTGTAATAACTTCCTTCCTATAGCAGGGTGAGCATAAATGTGCACAGTGTCCAAATGTGGCCTTCCCAATGCCTTGTACAGATGTCACATGATGTCCTAGCTCCTGTACTCCCTGCTTTGACCAGTGAAGGTGAACGTGCCAAATACCTTCTTCACCACCCTGTCTACCTGTGATATCACTTCCAAGGAACTATACACCTGTACCCCTCAGTCTGTCTGTTCAACAACATTCCCCACGGCTCTACCATTAATTGTGTAATTCCTGCCCAAGTTTGTCTTACCAAAAGGTACCTCCTTCCATTTGTCGAAATTAAACTCCATCTGGATTTGTTGACCCACTGGCCCAGTTGATCAAGATGACATTGCACTCTTGGATAACCTTCTTTCCTGTTGAAGATGCCAACAATTTTAATGTCAGCCACAAACGTACTGAGCATTCCTGCTATTTTCTCATCCACATTGTTCATATAAATGATTAACAGTGGATCCAGGATCATTTTTTGTGGTAGACAGCTGGTCACTAGCCTCTTGTCTGAAGAACAACCGTCTCTCACCAGCCTCTGCCTCCTATCATCAGGCCAATTTTATATCCAATTGGCTCGCTCTCCCTGGATCCTCTGTGAAATAATCTTCCTGAGCAGTCTGCCATGGCTGGGGGAACCTTGTCTCAGGCCTTGCTAAAGTCCGTGTAGACAGATTGTACTGCTCTACCTTTATCTACCTTCTTGCTTACTTCTTCAAAAACTCAGCCATCCACTCATCTCCGTTGGAAAGTCCAGTGATTAGGAGGCCCATGTTTACTGGTCTCAATTGGGAGCTTCAGTGGTAAGGAGGTCCATGTCCCTCCATTGGTCAGCCCCGTGAACTGAATTCCATGTTTGTTGGACTTTGTTGGAGTGTCCATTACATCATGGATGCCATGGTTTGTGTGGTCAGTTCCCTTCTGTTGTAACTGTGATGCTCTGAACATCATCCCAGTGAATCACCTAGACTCAGTGACTGATCATGGAATAGGAAAGAGAGGGGAAGGGATTGGAACATGTTGTGAATGGACAGGAAGGGTGACTGGGACAGAACCTGTCCTGCCCCGTCCCTCCAGCCCACACTGATGGGCTGAGGATCTCTCTCTCTGCTAGGCCTTCATGGAATGAGATTTGTGTCCAAACCAGTCCCCAGTAAGAATTGGCCAACAGCACAGAACTGCCCTTCATTTGACAAGAATCTGTCCATCTTCCTGAGAGAGGCTAAATCTTGGTCACTGTGGAAAATGGGGCCTTACTCCAGGAAAAAAAAACATGCTTCTGGAGTCAAAGATTAACATCCATTATTGGGGCAGAGCAGAGGGAGATTTTTTCTGCATTCAACTGTCATCACCTGGGACACTGTGAGAAAGGGAGAGCAGCGAGACAGAGAGAGAGAGAGTTAGAGGGAGAGTGTATGTGCAATTGAGGGATAGAGGGAGGAGCATCTGAGACAGTGTGAGATATGTGAGGGGACCGAGAGAGGTAGAGGGAGGTAGAAATGGTGTGGTTGATGGAGAGCGAGAGAGAGAGGCAGAGAGAGAGAAACAATATGTGATTGAAAGGGATGGAGAGAGAGAAAGAGGCAGGATGGGTGTGATAACAAGAGTGAAGGGAATCGGGAGAGAGAGGATCAGGTTGAGTGTGAGAGAGAGAGAGAGACATGAGTATGTTTAGTGACAGAATGACAGAGAAGGAGGGAGTGAGACTGTAGATTGGCATGCAGAGAGGGAGGCAGAGAGACAGAGGGAGAAATAGAGAGGGACAGATAGCATTTGGAGGCGTTCACTTGAAGCGAGAGGTGGAGCGAGTGACGGAGACAGAGAGAGATGGAGAAATGGAGATTAACTGACGGAGTGAGGAACCGGGAGTGGGTTGGAGAGAGTGGCTATGCGAGAGAGAGAGAGAGAGAGAGAGAGAGAGAGAGAGAATATGAAAGAGATTAAAAGTGGGAGAGAGAGATAGAGGTAAAGAGAAAGAAGTGGCAGATGTGAGTCAAAAAGTGAGACAGAGAGAGAGAGAGGTGGACAGGTTGTGGTCACCACATTCTGGGAAGGATGTGATTGCACTTGGGAGGGTGCAGAGATTTACCAGGATGCTGCCTGCAATAGAGAGTCAGTTATGAGGAAAGATTGGAAAGGTTGAGGTTGTTTTGCATGGAGCAGTGAATGTTGAGAAAGAACCTCATTGAGGGGTATAAGATTATTCAGGGCTGTGATATGGTGGGTAGGAAATAAAAGCATCGATAAAACAGTTATTAATGTGATTCTCAGAGATG
This sequence comes from Chiloscyllium punctatum, assembly GCF_047496795.1. NCBI lineage: Eukaryota > Metazoa > Chordata > Chondrichthyes > Orectolobiformes > Hemiscylliidae > Chiloscyllium > Chiloscyllium punctatum. Next base: position 18,917,432 of record NC_092745.1, on the reverse strand, counting down.
TCTCATTATTCTAGTCACAAACAACTATTTCCCAGTGAAAGGGTCCATCCTGCTGAATATTAAATACAGCTGGGCTTTGGAGAAATATTGGGCAGATGGAGTGTAATGTGGGGGACAAGAATCACAAAATTAGTACGCAGCTACAGCAAGTGAATCCGGAGTCAGATGAAGTGTTGGTGCTCATTGTCAAGGGAATGCAATTAGATTAGATTAGATTAGATTAGATTAGATTAGATTAGATTAGATTAGATTAGATTACTTACAGTGTGGAAACAGGCCCTTCGGCCCAACAAGTCCATAACGCCCCGCCGAAGCGTAACCCACCCATACCCCTACATCTACATCTACCCCTACCCCTACATCTACATCTGTCAATCTAAAAGCAGGGACATTTTCCTGCAGCTGTCCAGGGGTTAGGGTTAGGAGCTTGGTGAGAGCACATCTGGACTATGGTGTCCAATACAAGACTCCTTATTGAAGAAAGGACAGGAGCTGCGTTGGATGTAGTTCAGAGATCGTTACCTTGACTGATTCCTGGTATAGAGCGATTGTCTTATGGGCAAAGGTCAAACAGGTTTGGAATCTGAGCCCTGGAGTTTAGAAGAATGAGAGGGAATCTCATTGAAATGTATAGAATTCTTAAGCGGCTTGACAGGGGAAATGCAGGATGTTGCCCTTCTTTTGAGAATAAGGGCGACACAGAAAAGAACTGGATAACCACTAGGACAGGATCAGGAATACAGGAGGACCAGAAAGCTGAACTGTATCTATTTTAGTGTAAGGAGCTTGATAAGTAAGGTGGTTGAACTGAGAGCATTGACCAGCACGTGGGAATATCATATTGCTGCAAATGCTGAGACATTATTGAACAAAGATAGGACTGGCAGCTCAACATTCCAGGTTAGAGAAGTCTCAGGTGGGATAGAGGGAATGCAGGAGAGGTGGGTGTATTGCATTATTGATAAAGGAGATCATCACTGCTGGATTAAAGGAGCATTCCTTGGAAGGCATTTCAAACCAAGCCATCTGGGTGAAGCTAAAAATACAAAAAGAACAATCACTTTGCTGGGATTGTACGATAGACCTCCCAATAGTCAGATGTAGAGGGAGGAGTAGATATGTTGGCAAATCACAGAGAGGTGTGAGAGGAATACGGTTATGTTAGTAGGGAGTTTCAACTTCTGTAATATGAACTGGCATTGCCTTTGTGTGAATGGTGGAATGTTTAAAGTCCATCCAGGAGAGCTTTTTGTGCCAGTATGTAGATCGTCCTTCTAAACATGGGCACTGCTGTACTCAATCCTAGGTAATAAAACCAATCAAATAGTTGAAAAGTCAGTGGGTGACCATTTTGCAGATATTGAACATAAGTCCATAAGTTTCATAGTTATTATGGAAAGGAATAAGGGTAGTGCAGAAAGGTAAGTGTCTAAAGTGAGGCAAGGCCAATTTCAATGTCATGAGACAGGATCTGGCAAATATAGACTGGGAGCAGCTACTTGCAGGTCAGTCTACATTTGGAAAATGGGAAGCTTTTTAATGTGATACAGTGAGATTTCAGGGTCAGCTCAGAAAGAAAGGCAAGGGCAGCAACTCCTGGGATCCTGGATGTCAAGGAATATGGATAGTTTGGGAAAGGAAAAGAAGGAAACCTTTGTCAGTGACAGAGCATCAAAAACAAGGGAGGCCCTTCAGGAGGAGAGAAAGTGTGGGGAGGTGCTTAAAAAATAGGAGGACAAAGTGGAGCCATGAAATATCTTTGGCAGCCTGAGCCCCTCACCCAAAAATGCTTTTAAAAATGGCACTAGAAAGAATAGATGCACTTGTGGTCATCTTTCAGAATTCTCGACGCTGCATCAGTTCCTATGGATTGGAGGGTGTCTAACATAACCCCACTATTTAAGAAGGGAGGCAGAGACCGGTTAGCTTGACATCAGCAGTGGGAGAAATACTGGAGTCCATTATAAAAGATGGGCAGCAAATTTTGTAGTAACCTGCACCTTATGAACGGACACTCTTGACAAACCGGCAAAAGTTATATCCTAAAATGCCACAAAGTTTAATGCATCATTTTGTCCAATTATTATACATTTATAATGTATTCATTTCAATGTAAACTTACTTGTTGTTTAATTGAATATCCACGTGAAATATTAACAGTTGATTCAATTTCGAGTCAATTTCTCCTCAAACACGGCAACCTGCCGCAATGCCCGGGTAATCAGTTGAGAGTGTGGGTGAGAAAGATTTGGGGAGAAAGTGGGCTATTCTAGATACAAAGCATTGCTGACCACAATCATCATCATGTGACCTGCTGGGTGTAGCTTGTCAGGAGCTGGATAAGAAGGAAAGTGTCATTCAGCTGAACAAGAAAGTTTGCAATTAAAGATGCCCAAGTTAAGGACATAAATCACATACTGAGAGTAAAAGGATTTGTCTGGATTCTGGAAAGGTAAGAGCGGTGGCAGTGATGTGGTGACTGACAGATGGGAAAACAGTGGAAGGGTTTGTTGGATTCATCAAAACGAAGTGCCAATTTCCAATTAGAGTGACAATCACGATGCGAGCCAACTATTCCCATCCCAACTGCTAGTATTTTTTGACAACACAGATCTCAGACTGCAACACAAACAGAAACTGCTGAAGAAATGCAGTTGGTCTGCAGCATCTGTGGAGCAGAAGCATACAATGATTTCGATGTAATAATAATACCTCCTTCGATAAAAGAAATGAAGATGAAACATATTGACAGAAAACACAAATTCAAAAGATTTCAAAACTCATAGCAAATTAAAATTCTTTCTAATCTAACGTTATTTCTTTCCAGTACTCAAATAACAGGGAGAAGGGGTGCATTTCTCTATCACATATTTCGGTTTAACTTAACTGTATTTCTCATTTCATTGCCTTTAAAGTTTGATTGCGTTTTCCTTGATTAATACTTCGCTGGCCACAGGTGAAGTGCCAGAATGGAGGATTGTCAATGTGGTTCCTTTGTTCAAGAAGGGCAGCAGGGATAGGCCAGGCAATTACAGACCAGTTAGTCTGATGTCAGTGTGAGGGCAATTATTAGAAAAAATCCTGAAGGACAGGATTAATCAATACTTGGAGAGGTAGGGATGCCAGTATTGATTATGTCAACAAAGGCCCCACATGGAAGGCTGGTCCAGATGGTAAGGGCCCATGGGATCCAAGGCAAGTTGGCAAATTTGATCTAAAGTTGGCTTCCAAATATGAGGCAAAGAGTGATGGTGGAGGGTTGTCTTTGTGGTTGGAAGCTTGTGACCAGTGGTGTGTGACAGGGATTGGAGCTGGGACCCTTTCTGTTTGTAATGTACATTAACAAATTGACTGTAATTGTATAATTAGAAAGCTTTCAGATGCCACATCAATTAGTGGTGTTGTTGATATTGATTTGATTTTTATTTTATTGTCACAAGTACTCAAGTACAAAAGTATAGGAGTGCAGTGAAAAGTATGTAATGTTGCCTCACAAGGTGCCATCTTACGTACAAGGACCTAGTTACAGAATCTTAAGAACAAGATAGAAAGAAAGAATAAAGTTAAAAGATACCCATTACAGATTAGTTTTAAGAAGACAATAAAGTAACAAATCTAAGTCTTCAATCATTAGTCTTTCCTAAACACTTTGCTACCATGGGATCATGCTCCGAGTTGTTACCCTGAAACCGGAAGTCCATGCTGAGGCCGTGCTGGGCTGAGAGACCACCAAATACAGCAAAACATCACCCTGTGGGCTGAGAGACAACCACACTGGGCCACTGAGAGATGGCCATGCTAGACTGACAGTCCATCACACTGGGCTGACAGTCCAGCATGCTGGGCTGAGAGGCCACCACATTAAACTGAGAGGCCACCATGTCAGACCGAGAGTCTGCCTTTCTGGGCTGAGAGGTCTCCCTGCCAGGCCAGGACACTGCCACACAAAGCTGAGAAGGCCGTATCACCGGGTCTGCATTGATCAGAGACCAGGTGTCTGAGGCTGCGAGTCAGTGGCTGGGAGAGAAAAGATGTACGAAGGACAATAGAAAAACACAAAAGAAAAGAAAAAAAGATGGAAGAGAAACAAGAAAAGGAAACAGATGGAGCAGGTGAACTTGGTCTGAAGAGTCCTACTCTGCTGCCATCTTGGATTACCGGGTCTCAGGCGACAGTCTGATATTGGCACATATTTCAATGAGATCAATGGCAGATGGAATTTAATCCTGCTAAGTGCAAGGTGATCCAATCTGGGAGGTCTAATAAGGGAGGGATATACACAATGAAAGGTATATGCCTGGTGTGTCCTTGTGCATGGATCACAGAGGGCTGATCTGCAGGTACAACAAGGAATTAGGAAGGCAAATGGAATTTTGTCCTTCATTGCAAAAGGGATTGAGTTTAAAAAGCAGGGAGGTTATGATGCAGCTGTACAGGGTGCTGGTGAGTCTACACCTGGAGTACTGTGTGCACTTTTGGTCTCCTTACTTGAAAAAGGATGTATTGGCACACAAAGGGGTTCAGAGAAGGTTCACTGGGTTGATTCAGGGCTTGAGAGGGTTGACCTGTGAGAGGAGAAACTGAGTAGACTGGGATACATTCATTTGAACTTAGAAGAATGAGGAGGTGGACGAACTTATAGAAACATATAAAATTATGAAGAGAATAGATCAGACATAGGACATTTCCACTAGGAGGTGAATCAAAAACAAGAGGGCAGAGCCTCAAAATTAGCGGGAGCAGTTTTAGCACCAAATTGAGAAGGAACTTCTTCACCCAGAGGATTATTAATCTCTGGAATTCCTTGTCCAATGAAGTAGTCGATGCGACTTCAGTAAACGTTTTGAAAGCTAAGATTCGTTTTGAACAGTAAAGGAATGAAGAGATACAGTGAGAGCGTGGGTAAGGGGAGCTGAGTCCATGAAAAGATGAGCCATGATCTTATTGAATGGCAGAGCAGGCTTGAAGGGCCAGAAGGCCTACTCCTGCTCCTAGTTCTTCTGTTCTTTTGTGCCTTGGGAGTAGTAAGGATCAAAGGGACCTTGGTGTACAAGTCCATCAATCCCGGAAGGTATCAGCACGGCTAGGCAGGGTGGTGAAGGAGGCATATGGGATGCTTGCCATCATTAGCCAGGGTGTAGAATATAGGAGCAAGGAAGTCTCGTTGTTACTTTATGAAGCATTGATTAGGTCAGATCTGAAATACTGTGTATCGTGCTGGTCATGACACTGTCAGAAGGTTTTGATTGGATTGGAGAGGGCATAGAGGAGATTCACCAGAATGTTGCCTGGAATTGTCGGAGTGGGGAAAATACTTCCTGTTGAGGGAGTCGATTTCCTTCTGGGGAATGATTTGTCAGGACTAAAGGCAGTAACTTCCCCAATAAATACAGAATGCCCAAAGGAGGTCCAATAAACAGAACAATGACAGGAACAGGTTCCTGGTCTGTCTCCTTTGTGTGAGGTAACCAGGGCCATGATTAAACCAAATCCATCAATAAGGGTTGATGTGACACCACAGCAAGAGAAACGATTGCTGAAACTTTCCGAAAGGGTGAAGATAATCCAGCTGGAGTGTTTAGTATAATGTCCCTAATTAGAGCAGATCCAAAAAGCAGATCCTGAATGAAATAAATGAGCACAGTCAGCTCATACTGAGGTCGAGGCTGGAGGAGTTTCAGAGTGTTATTACATTCAGAATGGAGCACTGATGAGGAGGTGGAGACCCCCCCTCATAGACTCCCAGATAAAGAATGGTCAGTTAGACATTGGCTAGTGATCCCACCCAGCTATCATAGGGAGATATTGTGGAGAGTTCATCAGATTTCCATGACAGGACCATGGGGATTTGGAAAACACAGGCATCCAGAATCAAGTGTTTTACTGAGCAAAAATTGTTTAAATATGTGGCGCAGTTTTTAAAAATATGTCATATTTGACCTCATCCTTACCAATCCGCCAGCTGCTGATGCATCTGTCCTATACAGTGTCAGTCAGAGTGAGCGTCGCACAGTCTTTTTGGAGGCCAACTCTTGCCTTCCATTGAAAATAGCATCCTTCATGTTGTGTGAAACTATCACCACGCTAACTGGGACAGACTTACTACTGATCTCACAACTTATGACTGGGCATCCATGAGGCACTGTGGGCCATCAACAGCAGCAGAATTGTGCTCCAGCACAAATTGAAATGTAATGGCCCGGCGTATCCCCCACTCAACCATTTCCATCAAACTCGGGGATCAACAATGGAGAATTCAGGAGGGCATGCCAGGAACAGCACGAGGCATGCATTAAGATGAGGTGGTAACCTGGCGAAGCCACAAAAGAAGACTCCTTGCATACCAAACAGCATAAGCAGCAAATGATAGACAGAATTAAAGAATTCCACAACCAACGGATCAAGTCTAAGTTCTGCAGTTCTGAAACATCATGTCATGAGTGGTGTTGGATGATTAAACATCTCACTGGAGGAGGAGGAGTCTCCACAAATATCCCCATCCTCAATGATGGAAGAGCCCAGCACAGCAGTGCAAAACATAAAGCTGAAGATTTCGCAGCAATCTTCAACCAGATGTGCCAAGTGGATGATCCATCTTGGCCTCCTCCAGTGGTCTCCAGCATTACAGATAAAAGTCTTCAGCCAATTCGATTCACTCCACATGATGTCAACAAACGGTTCGGGGTCCAAACAAAAACTGGAATCACTGGATATCATTGGCAAACTCTTTGGTATTTAGAGCCATACCTGACACAAAGGAAGATGGTCATGGTTGTTAGAGGTCAGTCATCTCAGCTCCAGGACATCTCTGGAGGAGCTCCTCAGGGTAGTCTCCTTCACCCAACTACCTTCAGCTGCTTCATCAATGACCTTCCCTCCACAAGGTCAGAAGGGGTGATGTTCACTGATGATTGCACGATGTTCAGCACCATTTCCAACTCCGCAGAGATTGGAACAGTCCATGTTCAAATGCAATAAGATCTGGATGATATCCAGGCTTGGGCTGACAAGTGATAAGTAACTTTCATGTCATATAAATGCTATACTCTGACTGTCACTAATAGGAGACAATCTAACCAGTGTCCCTTGACATTCAGTGGTGTTACCATCAACGTGTCCCCCACGATCAACATCCTGGGAGTTGATAGCCAGCTGAAACTCACCAAATAAACACAGTGGCTACAAAAGCAGGTCAGAGGCTAAGAATGCTGAAGCAAGTACCTCACCTCTTGTCTCCTGAAAGCCTGGCCACAATCTACAAGGCACAAGTCAGGAATGTGATTGAATACTCCCCACTTGCCTGGTTGGGTGCAGCCCCCAGCAACACTCAAGAAGCTGAATACCATCCAGGACAAAGCAGCCGCTTGATAGGCACTGCATCCACATGTAACCATGCCCTCTACCACCGACATTCAGCAGCAGCAGTGTGCAATACCTACAAGATGCACTGCAGAAATTCACCAAAGATTCTCAGACAGCACCTTCCAAACACAACCACTTCCATCTAGAAGGATAAGGGCACCAGAAATATAAGAATATCATTACCTTCAAGTTCCCCTCCAAGCCATCTTGACTTGAAATGTATTGTGTCTCTTCACTGTTGCTGGCTCCAGATCCTGGAATTCCCTCCCTAATGGTATTGTCCGTCAACCCACAACAGGTGGACTGCAGCAGTTCAAGAAGGCAGTTCACCAAAAGTCTTCTCAAGGGCAACGAGGGATGAGCAATAAATGCTGGCCAGCCAGCGATTCTCACATTCCACAAAATGATTACATTTAAAAAAAAAACTTGTCAGGTTGTAGGTAAACCTCCACACATGATGAAAGCAGCATCCTTAATTCCTCTGCCAGTTTTTGAGGAACCATTCAGTTGTGTAGAGGTGTGTCCCGCACTGAGTGTAGCAGAAAGGGGATGAGAAAAAGTGTGAGAGCCAAAGAGAATTGGTCAATTCCCAAAGTGAACTTCCTTCTGTGAGGTGAACAAACTCAGAGATATTACTGAATTCAGGCACTATTTTTGTATCTGGAGAAAGATCAACAGAGGGACAGAATGAGATTGCTCAGAGAATACAAAGAAGTTTGTGTGAGGAGTGGTTGGGGCCTGTATTCGGTCTGTACTCGATGGAGTTTAGAAGGATGAGGGGGAATCTCAGTGAAACATACAGTATACTGAGAGGCCTGTATAGAGGAGACATGGAGAAGATGTTTCCACTTGGCAGAGAGACTGGGATCTGGGAGCACAGCCTCAGAAGGGGCCATCCTTTGGAAGTGAGATGAGGAGGAGATTCTTCATCCAGAGAGTGGTTAATCTGTGGATTGATCATTGCTGCAGAGTGCTGTGGAGTGTATTTAAGACAGATAGATAGTTTCTTGATTGGAATTTGACTTTGACTTTGGCTCTGGCCTTGGGTGACTGGCTGTGTGGAGTTAACATATTCACGCCGTGTCTGTGTGGGTTTCCTCCCACAGTACAAAGATGTGCAGGTTAGATGAATTGGTCATTGATAAATCACCCATAGTGTTCAGGGATGTGTAGGTTTGGGCATTAGTCAGGGTAAATATAGGATGGTAGGGGAATGGGTCTGGGTGGGTTACTCTTCAAAGGATCGAAGTGAACTTGCTGGGCACAAGGGCTTGTATCCACACTGTAAGGATTCTACTAATGCTATATCACTCAAGTAAGACACACCCCTTGCTGCCCACAGTTTAAACCTGGAATCATTAACCCCAGATGACAACCTGGTATACCAATTATAGGGGTGAGAAACATGGTTTTGGCTGTATTGCCGTCGATCTGACGCATTGTCATTCATGCTTTAACGATATTGATAATTATTGGGTTACGACAATACTTTATAAATGTTGTCAATTTAGCTAAGAAAAACAGACTAATAAAGATTCACTTTATCTCATAGGGTTCAATATCTCACAGCATTGACGCTGAGTCCTCAGCAGCCCAGGCACTAACATCGGATAAAAAAGAACTTAATTGATAGCTTTTAATCTGGGAGATCTACTCCCCACAATCTGTGGGGTAGTTGCAATTTTGTTAGCTTGATAAAGAGTTGCTTATGCTGCAAAATAAAAGAGCTAAACCAGCTTTTATGACTCCTAAATACCTATGTGGAAAACATCAAAGGAAGCATTCACACGGGGTATAGTAAATGAGGAAGGACATTCTTTAATAAGAGCTATCCGACCTAGCCAGGATATTGGAAGTGAATCCCATCTTTGAAGGTCTTGTTTAATTTTGTCAAACAAATGGACAAAGTTCACGTTAAATAAATGATCAAAGACTGATGTAATGAATATACTGAAATAGAGAAGCTCGCCCCACCACCCCCGTGACCATTTAAAAGGAAACCAGGATTTGCCCTCTTCAGGTATTTCCCCAAGATCTCCCATAGACATGACCTCCAACGTTGTAAAATCAATCTTAAAGCCCGAAAAGGCGACAAGTGAATTATTGCATTGTATCACGTGAGCTGCCGAAATTGCGGGATTTGACAAAAACATAAGACCATCAACATACAACATAATTTTATGTGACTTTTATTCCACTTCTGGGGCAGGAATGTTGGAGTAATATTCCCAATTGTGCAGGATGCCACCGTATCTCAGATTGTTGCAGGAATGGGGAAGAGATCAACTCTCGTGTGCCATTTCTGTGGGTTAAAGAAGAAAATAAAATCCTTACTTGTGAGGTAGATCTGCCTCCAGACATCCACCAGCTCTAGGTCTAGACACAAATCCATTAATTGCTTACATTATTACGAGTGTATTGGGGGACCTTTGGACATTCTGTCCATCGTGGGGCGATAATACAGTCAAAATCTCCTTCTACAATAATGAGCCATGATGCAAGATAACTGAATTTGGAAAATGCATCTACCAGGATTTTAAGAGGGTTCACCGGGTGGCAATAAACATTTAAAATACTGTATTAATTCCCGTAGTTCAAGACTTTGAGGATTATGATCCTTCCATGGGTGTTTAATACAATCTAGTAATTTAAATGGAAGATTCTTCCTATCTATTATGATTTTTCCCCCACACTTAGTATTAAAAGACGAGAAATAAACCCGATCAAACCCGCCCTGCTGTAACGTCAAATGTTCCTTGTCATCAAGGTGCATCTCCTGCAATAGGAAAACTCTCTCTTTTTTAAGACGAGAAAGCATATTTTTCCTCTTGACTGACAGGTGGCTCCCCTTAATGTTCCAGGTGCACCATTTAAGCTCATCATTATCCATAACACACTGCAGCAACATTTGAACTCTAGAGAATTTCATATCGAATTACACATCGCTGAGCATTAATGACAAAAGCCTCATCGAGCCTAAAATCTGTACAAACTAAAACTACTGCAACTAACAAGCTCTCAAAACTTTCCAAAGCTAAAGACATCAAAAAGAACGAAACAAAATCCAAAGTGCCAATGACACTTGATAGGGGTTTTTACCCCCGCCCCCCCCCCCCCCCCTCACCCAATGGGGACGCTGACGACCATGGTCTCTGTTCTCCAACACTGACAAAGGCCCTGCTTTTAATTGTAAAGGTCGTGCTCTTGTTTGATTTACCAAATCCAATACCTCGCATTAATCCAAACTAAACTCCATCTGACACTCCTTATCCCAGTGAGTGATATTACTGCCACCTCACCTTCCCCATTTAATTTTAAAATTTCCTCCCCCTCTCCAGGAGGCCTGCACATTCAGGCCTTGATTTTCACAAAGACCCTGAGCCTTCTGTGGTTCGGGGGAGGAGGGACAGATTGCAGGCACAGTCAGTGGGGAGGAGAGGCTGGACAGTAATCAGCGATCTGGTATCATTTCTTGGTTTTATGAAAAAGGCAGTCACACGTGAGAGTTGAGTAATACTGATCGTTTTTTGGGGGGTCAGAAAACATGATCTTTTTCCGTCTCTGGTGTTCAGTAATGAAAATCTATTCGAGACCATTCATTGTGCAGAGTGTGTCTGCAGGATTTCTTTCCCGAATATTGCAGACTACAGATAATAGCGATTAAAGCTGTTCATAGTTAGCTTCGATGGCACAGCACGTACATTCAACAAGGTAAAAACAATGACTGCAGATGCTGGAAACCAGATTCTGAATTAGTGGTGCTGGAAGAACACAGCAGTTCACGCAGCATCCGAGAAGCAGTAAGGTCGACGTTTCGGGCAAAAGCCCTTCATCAGGAAGGGCTTTTGCCTGAAACGTCAATTTTGCTGCTATTCAGATGCTGCCTGATCTGCTGTGCTCTTCCAGCACCACTAATCCCGTATACTCAACATCCTACTGTTGAGACAAATATTTTGCATTTGTTTAACAGTACAAAGTGTTTTGTGTAATTAAGTAATGGTAACTTGATTATAATAAATCCACACCGAGCTGAAAGCTGACACTTAAAATATGACTCAAAATCTGGATATGGTAGTGTCGTGGGTAATATCCCTGCCTCTGTGCCAGAGGTCTGGATTTGATTCCTGAACGTGCGTGGTGGTGTTCCAAGCTCTGGACTAGAAGTTCTGGATTCAAGTCCTGCCTGTTGCAGAGGTAGGTCCCAGCATGTCAGAACAGGGTGATGAGCAAACACACAGGAGAATGATGTTACAGCTTTCTGGGTATTGCTGAGTGATGCTAGTGTCCCTACCTCTGGGCACAAAGGTCTGGGTGCAAATCCCACAGAAGTGTTTCATAACACAACTGAACAAACTGATTAAAACGGATTTAGAATTGTGGCTTGATGGAGAAGGAAGAGGTGTCAGTATTGCATTTCAGAATTTAGGCCCAGGATGATTTGAAGCACAGTCATTCGTGTTGATTGGAGTCACATTTTGCAGCAGTAAAGGTTTATAAAACCAGAAGGGTCATGGATAGGGTGAGTAGTCAGGGTTTTTCCCCAGATTGGGGCATCCAAAACTAGAGGGCATTGGTTGAAAGTGAGAGGGGAAAGGTTTTGACGAGCCCACGAGCACTATTTCACGCAGAGGGTGGTGTGCATGTGGAATGAGTTGCCAGAGGAAGTGGTGGAGGCTGGTACCAATACTGCATGTAAAAGGCATCTGGATGCTGACAGACCTGCCGAGCTTTTCCAGCAATTTCTGTATTTGTTGCAAAATGCATTCATTTTAACACAATATTCTGAATTCATTAAACATTTTATTTTTCAATGATGCACCGACATATAAACATATCTTTGAATCGACCGAGACCATTTTCTGCTAAGGATATGGCTCTGTGTATGACAGCAGCAATGATGCACCTACATGGAACAGGGAATGTGATGGAGACATAGTTTGGACAATGTACAAGGAGACCTCACATGATCCAGTTTGGGAGAGGATGACATTACTGTGTGATTCAGCTCAGAGAGCGAGAAAATGTAATCTGCCTGAGAAGGAGCGGCCGATGACACTCTCTCTCCTTCATTGTTCCTCATGACAGCAATGTGTGCGAGCTAAAACAAAAAATCTACAGTCATCGTTACCATTCTTATTTTTATAGAATCCCTACAGTGTGCAAACAGGCCCTTCGGCACAAAACATGCATACCAATCTTCCCAGGCTCGCTCCCTTACATTTATCCCGACCGATGCAGCTAACCTAGAAACCCCTGAACACTTCGGACAAATTATCATGGCCAATGCATCTAACCAGCACAGCTTTGGACTGTGGAAGGAAACTGGAGCAACCATTAGAAGGGGAGAATGTGCAACCTCTACACAAATAGTCACCCGAGTCTGGAATTGAACGCAAGGCCCTGGTGCTGTGAACAGCAGTGCTAACCACTGAGCCACTGTGATACCCGTGGGCGACCCCTGGCCAGAATTCATTGGAATCTCTTCACTGCCTAATGCAAAGGGAATTCAGCCAAATCCAATTGTTCCAGGATGAAGTCCCATTGTTAGCGGCTTGTGTGAGTAGAATGTCTTCAGAAGCAGAATAACATTTTGAACAATATCTCAATTTTTCCTTTTGTCATGAGTTAAAATAATATGTGGACAAAGCGCGTTTAAGTTGAAATTGCAGAGATTTTATTCATTGGTGTGTGTGTGTCAGTGTTTTTAGAAAGGGAAATATCGATTCTTTATTTGCAATATCCAAACAGTTTGCCATTCATCTTTCCATCACAGTTTGAGTAACATTGCTCTGCATCATAAAGGTGCTATTTGAGCAGATTAAAAAAACTAGCCTGACTTGTTGCTAAAACTGACATAGACCCAGTCTGAGACCGATATCATCGGCCGTATCACCGACCTGGTTACATTTGACATGCATTGTGAGCAATGGAGCATTGGGAATGGAAAAGGAAGCAGTGACCCCAAAAGGTGGGGAATTATAGACCAGTGAGCCTGATGTCAGTGGTGGGTAAGTTGTTGGAGGGGATTCTGAGGGACAGGATTTACAACCATGCTTATGCTGAAACGCCGATTGTCCTGCTCCTTAGATGCTGCCTGACCTGCTGTGTTTTTCCAGCAACACATTTTTTAGCTCATACATTTGGGAAGGCAAGGGCTGATCGGGGTTGTCAACGTGGCTTTCTGCATGGGAAATCATGTCTCATTAATTTGATTGAGTTTTATGAAGAGGTGACAAAGAAGATTGATGAAGACAGTTTGGTAGACATTGTCTATATGGACCTCAGTGAGGTGTTCACAACATTCCGATTGATGAGTAAGGTTCGGTCACATGGGATACAGAGGAAGCTAGTCACAATTGGCTTGAAGGAAGAGGGATATTTTTCAGCCTGGAGGCTTGTGAGCAGCAGTGTGCTGTAAGAATCAGTACTGAGTTCACTGCATTTCATCATTTATGTAAAGGATTTAGATGTGAATATTGGGGCCATAGTTAGTAAGTATACAGATGACATCAGAAAGGTGGTGTAGTAGATTATGTCAGAGTACAAGACCGCAGTTAGAGAGGACAAAGAGACAAGGAGTAACAGATAAAGATAACTTAGATAAATATGATAAGTGTCCTTAACTAGCCAGCTTGGTAATCTCTCTGAAAAGAAACCAGGACAAAATAACCTCTCAAAGCCTGCAGCATCATCACACTTGTCAGGACATCGAGCTGTCAAACAGGAACCAGGGTTAACCCAATCAGGCCCTTGGTCCTGTCCATTCGAAAGAGGAAGAAGCCATTCAGACCCTTGCATCTCTTACACAGGAAAAGGAGGAGGCCATTCGGCCTCTAAAATATCATCAGCTCCTCCCTAAGGTTCAAATATTTCAATACTGGAAACACCCTTGTAAATCTTTTCTGAACTCTTCCAAGTTTCCCAACATATTTCCTATGGCAGGGAGAGTGGAATTGAAAGCAGTTTGGGCATTACAAAAGTGGCCGAGCCAATAAACTGTACAGCCGAACCATGATCTCCGAACTCCTATACTCAGTGCACTGTCCAATAACAGCTAGCATAGCAAACACCACCTTCACTGACCTGTCTACCTTCAACCACACTTTCAAGGAACTCTCAACTCACACTTCAAGGTCTATTTGTTCGTCAAAACTTCCCAGGAACTTGTCATTATGGGGTTGAGTCCTATTCTGAAGTCGGGAGACTAGAATTGAATGTAGTCCTCTAAAACAGGCCTCACTAATGCCCGATACTGTCACAACATGACCTCCTACCCCCCTATACTCAGTCAGATAATCCCGAAAATGTGGAAACAGGCCATTCAGCCCATGAGACCATAACAACCATCGGAACAACATCCCACCTGAACCATATAACCAAGCATTTCCCACAGCTAATCCACCTAACCTGAACGATTTTGGATTGTTTGAGGAAATCAGAGCACCCAGAGGAAGCCCACAGAGACACTTAGAGGAAGAATGTGCAAACACCACACAGAGTGAAATTGAATACAGGTTCCTTTATTGATCAGTGCACAGACCAATAAAGGTCACTGTCCCAAATGCCACCTTCAGCACCTGATCTCCATGAAACATTACTTTTCAGGAACTGTACAGTTGTTCTGAGCCATTCAGAGGGATTGAAAGTGAGGAGGAGAAAACAGGAACAGGGTTGAGTTGTAGATCTATGAAATAATATAACTGTCTGTCCCCTCCCCCTCTCTGTTCCCCCTGTGTTTCTCACGCTCACTGTTCCCTCCCTGCTCTCTGTTCTCCCCCCCGGCTCTCTGTTTCCCGCCCCACCGCTCTCTGTTCTCCCCTCACCAGCTATGTGTTCACCCCGCTCTCTGTCCCTTCCCCTGGTTTAGTGTTCTCCCCCCCGCTTTCTGTACCCGCCGTTCCCTGCCCCCCATCCCACTCTCTGTCCCCGTCCTCCTCACTCCTCTGTCTGTCCCCTGGTGCCTGTCACCCTCCACTCTCCCCTCACCCGTTTCTGTGCCTTCCCTCTCTATCCCCATAACCCTCTCTTCACACACACGCTCTGCCCACCCATGCCCTGCCTGATTTTATAAATCGCTATAAGGTCACCCCTCAGCCTCTGACACTCCAGGGAAAACACCCTATCAAACCCTGGCAACATCCTTGTAATTCTTTTCTGACCCCTTTCAAGTATGAGGACATCCTTCTGATAGGAAGGAGACCAGAATTGCATGGAATATTCCGAAAGTTTGCTAATGAATGTCCTGTACAGCCGCAATATGACCTCCCAACCCCGATACTCAATGCTCTGACCAATAACGGGAAGCAGACCAACTGCCTTCTTCACTATCCTATCTACCTGCGACTTTACTTTCAGGGAACTATGAACCTGCACTCCAAGGTCTCTTTAATATGCAACACTCCCCAGGAACTTACTATTAACTGTATAAGTCCTGCCAAGGTCTGCTTTTCCAAAATGCAGCACCTCACATTTTTCTAAACTGAACTCCTCAGCCCATTCACCCATCTGATGCAGATCCCCTTGCTCTCTGAGGTAATTTTTTTCACTGTCGACCACATCTCCAATTTCGGTGTCATCTGCAAACTTACTGACAATACCTCTTATGTTCACATCCAAATCATTGATATAAATGACGAAAGGTACAGGATCCAGCACTGATCGTTGTGACACTCCACTGGTCACAGGCCTCCAGCCTGAAAAGCATCCCTCTGGCACCACCCTCTGTCTTCTACCTTTGAGCCAGTTCTGTATTTAAATGGTTAGTTCTCGCTGTATTCCATGAGATCTAACCTTGCTAACCAATCTCCCTTGAGGAACCTTGCAAACGCCTTACTGAAGTCCATGGAGATCATGTCCACCGCTCTGCCCTCATCAATGCTCTTTGTTACCTCTTCAGTAAACATGGTCCAGTTCATGAGACATGATTTTCCACGCACAAAGCTGTTATGAATATCCAGGACTGAACTCTGTACATTAGGGTCTGCAAAGGTGTTAATATCCTGTATAAAGTTCACGTACACGAGCTTTGTTAGTGAGTCTTGTTAATATCACCAACACAGGTGAGTTCCTTTTGAAAGGTAGTCCCTATATCCCTAACCCCACTCCCATCTGCTCTGTCCCCTCCATCCCCACCGTAGACACTAAGTGGGAGGAGCTCATAGAGTTTCCATGTGAGTGAGATTGAGAACATCTTCCCTTTTTGCCACTAGCCCACCAGGAAATGATGGTCGTGTCCTTACCTCTGGACAAGGAGAATCGGGTTTAGAATTGAATGACAGCATCTTTGAAGAGGCTGATTGGAAACGTGCCCAAGCCACCAGGCCATACTGTCTTCCAGCTGTCCCTGCCTGAGCCTCCAAACAGAATCTTCCTGTAGTTTCTCTCCTGTCAGACTCTTCCCATTGCTCAGTTTGTCCAGGATCCCCTCCTGCTGCTGCACTGACCCTGTTCCTCACTGACCTGCCCATCCCCCAATGTCCTCCACATTCGTTCATTGTTTACAATCCCATTGTCCAAATCCAGCCCTGCCCCATCCACCCTATTGGGCAGCAGCTGCTGTCAATAACCCAGGCTCCTGTGTGACCTGGAGCATGTTCTGTCGGAGGGGAGACCAGTGCACGGGCGCAGTGCTGGCCAATTGTTGACGTATGTGCAGTATGGGTCAGTGCCAGGGAGGGAGGCTGTGGGCGTGTGGGATTAATCTGTCATTGGCAGCTCCCTCTGAGAGCAGGACCCAGAGAAATGGCCCCTCTCCTGGTATCCTGACGAATTGTCAAAGTATCAGAGGGGGAGCATTTTTCAGTAAGTTATCAGAACTCGTGTGAATATTCAGGAATATTATGGAAAGGGATAAGGATGGGCATGCAATTAGAGTGCTAATTTGGTTCATTTTAGTTCAACCAGATATGATTTGGCCAGTGTGTGCAAGAAGCAGTGTGTGCTGGATGGTTCTCATCAGAGGTGGTTTGGGGAAAATAAGTAAGAGGTTCCAGATTGTTTTTTTTCCACAATGTGGTTCTGACCAGGAAGGAAACCCTGGGAGGTGGGGGCAGGATTCTCCAACACCCAGGAGGCTCTGAGTCAGAATCATTGATTTGGTTCATAGCCTGTAGACAGGAGCGGATCAGATACAGTGTATCGATCATACAGAGTGCGAGCGCTCGAAAAAGCCAATTGGTCACTCGTACCTGTGTCAGCTCGGGAGTTACAAAATATGGGTTAAAGCGGAAACACTGGGGATTGGATCACGTTTCAAGTGTTTACGTGAGGCAGGAAGCAGAAAAAGATACACTGTGAAGCGATTGGGATCTGACTACAGGAGCAGCAAATAGGTTATACAGCGCAGAGGAGAGCTTTGAAGTATTGAATTCTGATTGATGGGCCGATCATGCTTTCACTAGGCCACGCTGATGCAGAAGATAATATGTCAGTGTCTCTCGGAATTGTTGTGTCACAGGCAAATATCACCGTTACACTGCATGAAATTCCTTTTTCTAATGTGACGACAGTCTGTATGTAAAATAGCTTAAATATTTAATCCTTTCTCATAAATAATTCCATTCCATCTCATTGTGTTGAATTGTCTTCTTTCTAATTAACCTGTTATTCTGCCTGCACTGAAGTTGATTTGCTCTTTGCGTGTCTTTTACAATCTGGGTGATGTGATGCATTTGTACTGATACACCTTCAGACAGAATTTTCCACTTCACTTCAGCCCGCCCTAACTTCGCTATCTGATACCATTCCCGTTGTCTGGGTGTTAAGTGCTCGTCTCAGATCCAGCCTGCCCTCACCCAAAATAAACGCAAAATTCAGACACACTGTGATCAATGCAATCCAGGGACATCTTCACTCCGAGGTAATTGATTATTCCTAGGAGAAAGTTCGGACTGCAGATGCTGGAGATCAGAGTCGGGGGTGTGGTGCTGGAAAAGCACAGCAGGTCAGTCAGCATCCGAGGAGCAGGAGAATCAACTTTTCAGGCATACGCCCTTCAACAGGAATAAGCCTTGTTAGTCGGGACTGAGAGATAAATGGTAGGGATTTGGAGTTTGGGGGAGATAGTTGGGAAAGACGTAGTTGCATGAAGGTGAGGGAGAAGATGATAGTTCAGAAGGAGCAGTGATGGAATGGGTCCAGAGGGCGGTGCCAAGTTTGAGGCTTGGGACTTGGGGCAAGGGAAATGAGGAAACTGTTCAAATCCACACTTATTCCGTGAGGTGGTAGAGTTCCAAAGCGGAATATACGGCGTTCGTCCCCCAGGTATTGGATGGTTATGGTTTGGCGCTGAAGGAGGCCCAGGACCTGCACTGTTTGACGGAGTGGGAAGGGGGAGTTGAAGTGTTCAGTCACTGGATGGTGAAGTTGGTGGGTGCGGGTGTCCCAAAGACGTTCTCTGAAATGATCTGCAAGAAGGTGTCCTGTCTCCCTGATGTAGAGGAGACCACACTGGGTTCAACAGATGCAGAAGATGACATTGTAAGTTGTACAGGTGAATTTCTAACGGATGTGGAAGGATCCCTTGGGGCCTTAGA
This sequence comes from Chiloscyllium punctatum, assembly GCF_047496795.1. Lineage (NCBI taxonomy): Eukaryota > Metazoa > Chordata > Chondrichthyes > Orectolobiformes > Hemiscylliidae > Chiloscyllium > Chiloscyllium punctatum. Next base: position 18,898,536 of record NC_092745.1, on the reverse strand, counting down.
TGGAGATGAGTGGAGTGGTGTGGGAGCTGCTTTTACCCTTCCTGCAGTGGCAGGGAAAGATGCCAGTCGTGGGATGTTTGTTTATTGGGGCTTGTAGACCTGGCGATGGGTTCGTGGAGGGAATGGTCTTTTCAGAATACTGATAGGGATGTGGAGGGAAATATACACCTGATAGTGGGGTCTGTTTGGAGATTGCAGAAGTGGTGGAGTCTGATGTGACTTATGCTGAGTTTGGTGGGGTGAAAGTTGAGGACCATGCGATTCTGTCCTTGTTGCGGGAGGGGTGGGTTTTAAGGGCGGTGGTGAGTGAAGTGGAGGTGATGCACTGGGGAGCATCGTCAAACACGGACTTTCTGAGGTGGAATTGGTCATCCTGGGAAAAAATGCACGAGAGGCGGAGGAATTAGGAATAAGGGATGGTGTTTTTACACGAGGTGGGGTGGGAGGAGATGTTATATTGTTAGCTGTGGGAGTCGGTGGGCTTGTAATATATGTCTGTTATTGGTCATTCGCTGGAGACGTTGATGGACAGGTCCAAGAAGTGGAAGGGAGTTGCCAAGAAGATCCAGGTGAATTTGAGGTCGGGGTGAAAGGTGTTGGTTGGGGAACTGTTCAACCTCCTCATGGGAGCATGAAGTTGGGCCAAGAATTCATCAACGTAGCAGGGGAACAAGTGGACAGAGGTGCAAGAGTAACTGTGAAAGACGGACAATTCCACATATCTGACAAACAGGCAGGCAGGCATAGCTCTGTCACATGTGTGTGCACATGGCTACCCCTTTGGTTTGGAGGAAGTGGGAGGATTGAACAGAAAAGTTGTTGAGGGTGAGGACCAGTTGAGCCAGCCGGATGAGGGTGTCGGTGGAAGGGTACTGGTTGGGATAGGGTGAAATAAAGAAACAGAGGGTTTGGAGACTTTCGTCATGGCAGATGGATGTGCAGAGGGACTGGATCTCCAAGGTGAAGATGACGCGTTGTGGACCAGGGAAATAAAAGTCTTTCGTGAGATGAAGTACATAGGTGGTGTCACAAACGTAGTTGAGAATTTCCTGGACTGGGGAGGCAGGAAGGTGTTGAGGTAGGAAGAGATGAGTCGGGTCAAACAGGCGCAGGCAGAGAGAGCAGGTCTTGGGAAGGAGGTAGAATCGGGCAGTGCGTGGTTCATGGACAATGAGGTTGGAGGCTGTGAATGGGAGATTCCCCAAAGGTGATGAGATTGTGATGATCTGGGAGATTATGTTATACTTTCTTCTGTGTATGCGACGAGGTGGCCGAGAGGTTAAGGCGATGGACTGCTCGTACTTTGCGTTCTGCACGCGTGGGTTCAAACCCCACACTCGTCGCTATTTTTGGATTATCACACTGTCGTATTGAAATTGGAACTCCAATGATTAGTTTATCTGCATCGATGATATTATAAAACATCAAAGAATAATTTGAGACTGATGCCTGAACTTAACGAAATGTAGACTGAAATGGGATAATGGAAAGGAACGCGATTTTCTTTTCCAAGTCAAGTTGCTGTGAACGTTAATCGTATGAAAGAGATCCAGGGAAACCAAATAACGAGAGATGCGATGTGCATGTTTAATGCTATGGGATTCTTAGTGAGTGTTTTGTCACATGAAATCTGGAGCAGGTTGGGTAGAAGTGATTCATCTTGGTGGTAAGAGCACAGAGAGACACCACAAAATAATAGAGATATTTCAAAAGGTGCAGGGGGTGGGTGTAACGGCACAGAACACTGGCTGTGAATGCACAGCAGAGAATTGCCGATGTGGGTGCCGTGATTGGCCCGGACAGACTTACAAATTGATCTTCCCCTTTCCCCCTTGCTCTCGTCATTGATGAAGGCTGGACAGAAGACGCAGATAAACACAAGATGTGGGAAGCAAGCTCCCTCTCGTTATGCACACACTGGATGCATCACACTGAACTATGAACAACTGGAGAAATCAGCATGTTTACTGCAGGAAGTGAACGTAAACTGTGGATCAATAACCACAGATGAATGCAGCATAAACATCTAAAGTGTCTTTAAACGAATGTCATTAACAGACGTTTCGTTCTAATACCTAACATGGCTTTCTTGTGAAACCAAGTCTCACAAACTTGATTGAGTTTTTTGAAGATGTAACAAAGAAGATTAATGAGGGCAGTGTAGAAGATGTGATCTATATGGACTTCATGGAGGACTGATTAGGAAGGTTAGATCTCATGGAATAAAGGGAGAACCAGACATTTAGATACAGAACTAGCTCAAAAGTAGGTGACTGAGGGTGCCAGTGGAGCGTTGTTTTTCAGACTGGAGGCCTGTGACCAGTGGAGTGCCAGAAGGATCGGTGCTGGGTCCTCGATTTCTTATAATTTACAGAAATGATTTGGATATCAGCATAAGAGGTACAGTTAGTAAGTTTAGAGATGACACCAAATTTGTAGGTGTAGTGCACAACGAAGAGGGTTACCTCAGATTACAACAGGATCTGGCCAGATGGGCCAATGGGCTAAGAAATGGCAGATGAAGTTTAATTCGGATAAATGTAAGGTGCTGCATTTTGGGAAAGCAAATCTTAGCAGGACTTATACAAATAAGGATAAGTGCTTGAGAATGTTGCTGAAGAAAGAGACCTTGGATTGCAGGTTCATAGCTCCTAGAAAGTGGAGTCGCAGGTATATAGGATAGTGAAGGTGGCGTTTGATATGCTTTCCTTTATTGTTCAAAGTATTGAGTACAGGAGTTGGGAGGTCATGATGCGGCTGTGCAGGGCATTGCTTAGGCCACTGTTGGAATATTGCGTGCAATTCTGGTCTCCTGTCTATTGGAAAGATATTAAGATATTGTGAAACTTGAAAGGGTTCAGAAAGGATTTCCAAGGATGTTGCCAGGGTTGGAGGATTTGAGCCACAGGGAGAGGCTGAACAACTGGAGCTGTTTCCTCTGGAGCATTGGAGGCTGAGGGCTGACCTTATAGATGGTTACGAAATTATGAGGGGCATGGATACGATAAATGGACAAAGTCTTTTCCCTGGAATGGGGGAGTCCAGACTTAGAGGGCATAGGTTTAGTGTGAGAGGGGAAAGATATAAAAGAGACCTAAGGGACAACGTTTTCACACAGACGGTGGTAGGTGTATGGAATGAGCTACCAGAGGATGTGATGGCTGGTACAATTGCAACATTTAAGAGGCTTTTGGATGGGAATATGAAGAGGAAGGGTATGGAGGGATATGGGCCGGGTGCTGGCGGGTGGGACTAGATTGGGTTTGGATATCTGGTCGGCGTGGACAGGTTGGACTGAAGGGTCTGTTTCAATGCTGTAAATCTCTATGACCACATTTCAAGGTGGATGACAACAATACAAATGTTGTTTTGAAATTGAGATCTATTTCACCATTTTACACAGCGAACAAGTTCAATTTAAATAATACCAATTACGTTCGCTCACACGGATTAAAACTGTGATTTCATTACAAACATTTTTAAGTAGCAGTTACTCAACATGAAAAATAAGATGTAATTTTTATTGAACATACGTCAATCAACACCATTATCTTACTTCGGATTGACTGCAATATGCACATGCTAAATAAGGTTTAAGAAAGGAAGTATTTTTGTATGATTCGGTGGTGATGAAAAATAAGATTAGGTTTTCTTGGTGCGGATATTCCGCCAATGGCGGAAATGGTCAGTGGGCAATATTTCTATGATGGTATAGAGGTGAGGGAGCTGCCAGGGATGAGAGCTCCCACCTCATCTGGAGCAGCACCTGTAGACATGGACCAGGGAGCATTGCGACATCAGACTGCGAGATCCAACCACACCTGGAGCTGCTTTTATAAACATGGACCGGCAGGGAGCATTGGGATATCAGACTGCGAGATCCAACATCATTTGGATGGGTTTTTCAGACAACAGATTTAGCGTATCCTTAATTGGAGGTATTTCTTGCAGTTGCATTCTGCTATCGTCGTGGTGTGGTGAGAATTGAACCCGTCTCACCAGAATGTGACCTGGCCTTTTGTATTAACAACCCAGCGATAATACCAGTAGGCCCTCGCAGAAAGCCGTCACGGTTGACCTTTTCCAAGAGAGTATCTTTTCCCCAATTATTCACTGTGTTCATTTATTGAGCCTCACGCTCCAATAATCTCTGTTCCATGTCAGTAAAAGCTGCTAAAAGAGAATTGAGCTCACAGCCACGATACCCAAATGGATTGAATGATTTGAAGGTGCCCAGCAACAGTGAGTACAATGGCATAGACTGGACGTTATCAACGTGAAAGTGTATGTTAGATTATGCAATGCCTCAGTCAAATGGGACGAGGGACGGAAAAGAGAGTGAGGGCGAGTGTGAGGGATGGACATCTTCAGAACTTTTGAGTTTAAATCCTGATACATGAAACGCTGAAATATCAAAGAACGAAATTCGATGGAAAACAAATCATCACCTCGGAGAACATGATCATGGAAAAACGAGTTATTTCTTTCCGTATTTCATCTAAAGTAAAACTTTGAGAGAACTGACCGCTATGATGTGGATTCGATACTAAGTCGTGGCAATCACAACGCAGAAAACGAAATACTAAATGGCTGCAGTACTCCACAGACCACGCTTGCCAACTGCAGCCAGCATGGTAGCAGAGGAAATGTCAGGAAGAATACACAATATCAGGACTTAGCGACAGGCATGTGGGAACTCAGAATGGGCTGAATCTTTTACTTTAACGTCCCCAGAGTCTGTGGAGATTCCATGAATAAGAATGGGATTAATGAATGGGATTAATGAAACTCTCCAAACTCATGGGACAGTGCAGGGTATTGCTCAAATGTATGCTTCAGTAGCATTATCGTTTAACATCGGCCACTTCATCACTTTGCCCACACAAGGCAGTACCAACTGCTGCAGGCAATCACACTTAATTCTAGTTCCAGACCCGGAATCAGGGAAACTGGATCAAGCAGCCACGAAGATCCAATTGTAGGTTGGGATGGGATGGAATGACGGGGGAGTGGCGTGTGTATTTCCGAGGTTGTGACTGCTCCTGGTCAAAAACGGGGCGGAAGGGAATACTTGCCCCCATTTATAATAATACAGCCATAAGCAGTACATGTTGCTGATTCAGGCAACTGGCGTATCCAAAGCGTGTTGAATCTTTAACTTTGGGGTATCAATGTTCGAAATTTCATTTTCCTATTTGGATCAGTGTTCTTGACATTGGCAGTCGCAGCTGCTTATGTTTGCATCAGCTCAGGATCAGCTTTTTGTTCCCAGTAAATACTGCAACCTGGAGAAGGTGGTGTTGTGGTTATATGATAAACGAGTCATTCTTGGGGACTCAGACACGGATCTGGTAATGTTAAAGTTCGACGAATAAAACCTGGAATGGAAGTCTGACCTCAGGAACAGAGAATATGACTTTAATTTCATGCAATCCCATTCATGTATGACCCTTATGTAGGGGATGATGCCATCTTTACCAATCCTGCCTACTGTGACTCTAGGTGCAGAACAACATAGTTAACTCTCAATCCGAGAATGCCGACAAAGTGGGTAGGCTGGCCATTCGGCCCATTCCAGTCGACACCATCCCTCCGAAGCACATCCTATCAGACCCACACTCCATACCTATTCGTTCCACTTCATTTCCCATGGCTGATCCCAGTAACCTGCACACCTTCAGACTGTGGGAGGAAACTCACACAAGCAAAGAGTGAATGTGCAAACTGCACACAGTCACACGAGACTGGGATCGAATCTATGTCTCTCGTGCAGCGAGGCAGCAGCGAATCAGGATGAACAACAAATGCTGCCCTGACCAGCGACATCCACACCCTGTGGGTATATCAGGAAGAATAAAAACACATTCACAACATGGACAACGGGACTTAGGTCTGCGTGGGCATGATTTGAACCAATCGTTCACTCTGGGTAGATACAAGGACACCGAAATCACAGAGAAACCAGGGCAATGCGGGATTCAATTACCTGCTGCAGTAGAAACTCATTTACTCAGTCAAACTGGGGATACACTGTTCAACAGTCCCATGTGTGGGAAAGGCTCAATGAGCAATAGAAACTCCAGAGTAACCAGCAAGATTACATATCCCAGAAAGAGATCACTTAAACTGTCAATGCTGCTGTTAATCCCAACCAGCTGCCAGTTTCATAGCATCAAAGTCATACACTCATGCAGCATGAAAACAGGCCTTTCACTCCTTCCAGCCCATACTGTACATAATGCCAAACTAAACGAGTCGCATCTGACGGCTCCTGTAATTGCTGAGGGTTAATAATGCCCTTGTAATATAACTACTGCATTGTTAATATGAATGTCCAGATATAATTCTATGGACACCGGTCCAAATCCTGGCATGGCAGATGCTGGAATTTTATTTCAATAAATACCTAGAGTTGAAGAGTCTAATGATGATGTTGAATCAGTTGTTGTAGATCCGATTCACTAATGCCTGATAGGGAAGGAAACTGCCATACTTATCTGGTCTGGCTGACATATGACTCCAGATCCATAATATCGTGGTTGATTCTGAACTGCCCTCTGGGCAATAAATAATGGACTAGATAAATAAATAAATAAATAATAGCTTTTTTCTAATCCCACGGAATCTTTCCAATTCATTTATCGATCCAAATATCCTGTAAATATTGTTATTATGCTTTCATTCATCACTGTCTCAGGAAGTGAATTGCACACATCAACATCCACTGTTAAAACAAAGCCTCTCATGTCTTATTTTAAACCTCTCTTTTCACCTAAAACATTTACCCTCTCGTCCTGAAGTCCCCCTCCTTGGAGAAAAGACAGTTACAGTTAACTCTAGCTGAACTCTCAATAATTTATAAATTTCTATCAGGTCGCCTTGAAACCTCCAATGCTCGACTGAAAATATTCTCAGTCTATCCAGCCTTTCGTTATAACACAAACCTTCCCCACTAGCCATACGCTGGTATACCTGTTCTAAACCTACTCCAGCTGAATAATTTCCTTGCTATTACTGGCCGACAAGAACTGGACCTAGTATTCCAGAAGAGGCCTCACCCAATATCCGATCCAACTCCAACATAACGGACCAACTCCTACACACAAAGGACTGAACAACGAAGGCAGGATGACAATTTTTTATTTACCATTCTGTCTATATGTGGAGCAAACTAAAAAGAAATATTTAATTGCATCCCTGGCCTTCGTTTTCCACAACACTATACAACGCCCGATAATTAATTGTTTAAGCCCTACTCTTGTTTGATGCAGCAAAATGCAATACCTTCCATTTATCCGGATTGAACTCCATGTGAAATATTTCAGCCCAAAGACGCATTGGATTAAGATCCTTCGCGAAACTTAGATGACCTTCTTTGCAGTCTCCAATTCTGGTGTCCTCTACAAGCTTATGAACCATTGCTTCTATGAGTTCCATTGTTTTCTCATATAGGTCAATGATTTATACTTATTTGTCTTGGCCATCATTTAGCAGTTGGCAAATCAGGTAACAATTTGTCATGTAGTTAACCATGAGGAAGAAAGCCATAGACTGCAGGGAGATTGTAAACAATTGGCAAGAAAATGTGCTGAAAGGAATTCAATCCAGCGAAGTGGGTGATAATGAATTTGGGGAGGAACAATGATAAATGTGTGAATACTGGGTGGTTTAAGGTAATAAAAGTAAAATTGGAGTAGACATTCACGAATTTTTGAAGGTGATTGGACAAGGGTTCAAGTGGTCTCGAGGGGTTGGAGATACTTTCTGTTCTTGACCATAGGTGAGAATAAAAGAGCAGGGAAATGATGCTGGAACTTTAGCAACGGCCTATTCAATGGCATATTCAAGATCAATGGACAGGGTAATCAGTTGGACGGAAGTGCGTACTGCAAGTGCTGGAAATCAGAACCAAGATTAGAGTGGTGCTGAAGAAGCATAGCAGGTCAGGCAGCACCTGAGTTGCAGGAAAAAAAATGACTTTTCGGACAAAAGCCCTTCATCAGGAATAAAGCGGGAGCCTCGAGGGTGGAAAGATAAACGGGAGGACTGGGTCTAGGAAGAAATTATCTGAGAGTGCAAGAGGTGGATGGAGATGGGGTTAAAGGTGATAGGTAGGAGAAGAGGGTGGAGTGGATAGGTGGGAAGGAAGATAGACAGGTGCGACAGGTCAGTAGGATGGTGCCAAGCTAGAAAGTTGGAACTCGGATAAGGTGGTCGTGGGGAGATGAGGAAACTGATGAAGACCATCTTGATGCCCTGGGGTTGGAGGGTCCTGAGGTGGAAGATCTGGCGTCGAGTGGTGAGGGAATGGCGGTGGAGGAAACCCAGGAACTGCATGACCTCGGGAGAGTCGGGGGGGGGAGTAGTTGATGTTTTTGGTCATGGGGGATTGGGGTTGAACTTTGCAGGTGCCCTGGAAATGTTCTCTGAAGCGCTCTGCGAGAAGGTGTCTGTTGGCCCCAATGTAGTGGAGACCGCATCGTGAGCCACAGATGCAATAAATGACACGTGTGGAAGTGCACATGCACATTTGATGGATGTGGAAGGCTCATTGGAACCTTGGAAGGATGTGAGAGAGAAGATGTGGGTGCAAGTTTTGCTCTTCCTGTGTTGGCAGGGGAAGGTGCCATGAGGGGAGGGTGGGTCATTGGAGGGCATGGACTTGACTAGGCAGTCGTGGAGCAAAGAGTCTTTGTGAAAAGCGGATAGGGGTGGGGCGGGAAATATATCCCTCGAGGTCAGTGTTGCTGACCCTTTTTACAAACCCACTGATTCCCACAGCTATCTGGATTATACCTCCTCCCACCCAACCTCTTGCGCAATGTTACCCTGTATTCCCAATTCCTCCACCTCAATCGCATCTGCTCCCAAAGGTCCAGCTCCACCACAGAACATACCAGTTGGCCTCCTTCTTTAAAGACCAGAATTTCCCCTCCTATGTGGTTGAAGATGCCCTCCAACGCATCTCATCCATGTCCCGTACTTCCGCCCATGAACCCCACACCTCCAACCAGAATAAGGACAGAGCCCACCGGTCCTCATCTTCTAGCCCACCAAACTCCACATAAATCACATAATTCTCTGAAAGTTTGGCCACCTCTAAACGGATTCCACCACCAGGGATATGTTCCCGTACACACCCCTATCCATTTTCCGCCAAGACCACTAACTCTGTGACTACATAGTCAAGTCCACGCCGTCCAATGACGCACCCTTCCCGCTTGGCACCTTCTTCTGTCACTGCAGGAATTGAAAAGCCTGCACCCACATCTACCTCCCCACCTCTGCCCAACGCTCTAATGGAGGCTTCCACATCCATCAAAGTTTCTCCTGCACTTTCACACATGTCATTTCTTGTATACGTTACTCCCCGTGCGGTCTCCTCTTAGTTGGAGAGAGGAGATGTGTTCTCACAGGGCACTTCAGAGAATATCTCCAGAATACCCACAAGAATCAACCCAGTGCCCCATGGCCAAACATTTCAACTCCCCCTCACACTCTCCCGAAGACATGCAGATCCTGCACTTCCTGTATCTCCACTGCCTCACGACCCGATGCCTGGAGGATGAAAGTCTCATCATCCGCCTCGGGACCCTTCAACCCCATGGCATCAATTTGGACTTCACACGTTGCCTCATTTCCCCTCCCGCTACCTTACCCCAGTTCCCACCTTCCAGCTCAACACCGTCTGCCTGACTAGTCCCACCTGTGTATCTTCATTCCTACCTATCCATTCCACCTACTTCTCTGACATATCATGTTCACCCCCCGCCTGCATCCACTTACAGTATTCTTAGCTACCTACTCCCCAGCCCCACCCCCTTCCCATTTATCTCTCCATCCCGTATGCTCCCAGTCTCATTCCTCATGAAGGGCTTTTTTCCTGAAACGTCCATTTTTCCTTCTCCTCAGATGCTGCTGGACCTGCTTGCTTCTCCAACACCACTCTAATCTTGAGGGGAGTCCGTTGATTGAGAGGGTTTTCGGATATTTTCTATTGTTGACCACAGGCTGTGGATGATAGCAGAACTTTAGAAACCACCAGTTTCGGGAACAGCTAAAGGACTGAGCACAAGTCTGGTCACCGCATCAATCAACATTTTTCTTAAAATTGTAAGATAAAAGATGGAAGGCTGAAGTATGCAACTTTGCCCATCAAGGCCGATTCATCAATGAGTTTATCACTGATTCCTTTCTCGTCAGCGTGCTATGGGCCTTGGAGGGGAACTTGAAAATGTTGGCGTTTCAATGAATCTTCCAACCTTGTCCTTATAGTCAGTACGGCTGTTGAGCTTTGAAGTTTCTGTCAAAAATGCCCGAATGACTTACTCCAGTGCATCTTATAGTTGGTGCACTCTGCTGCAATTGTGCCTTAGCAGTGACGGGAATGAATATTGCAGGTGTTGAAGAGGGTACACTTAAATGACTGCATTGTCGGGGACGGTGTCCAGTTCCTTAAGTGTTATTGAAGTTACACCCATTTAGGCAAATGGACAGAGTTATATTCCTCGTCTCATTTGTGTCTTGCAAATGATGTCGGATTCACGGAGCAATGAGTTGAGTTTATCATCAAAAAATGTCTCAAGAACATGTTGTTGTTGTCAAACTGTTTATGTAGCCAGTTTCTATACGTTTTTCCCCGAAATAATAGCTCTGTGGACGATTACACGGGGTAATTTGTTTACAGTAAAGTTATTGAATGTCAGTGAGATATGATTAGATTCTCATTTGTCAGAGTGATCATTACTCTATTTCGCCCTTGTGTGGACCAATCTGATTCCAGTCGCTGACTGATTTCAAGATCCAATTCCCGTCTGTGCTTGAACTTTCAACCGTTTCTTCGCATGAATTTCTCCACCTGCCTTAATAATATGTAAGGACGCTGCCGGGGACAGCAGAGATTAATGAACATGTTGTCAACACTGGAGAAAATGGAGTTTCGTGGAATAATTGGTTAGGCTGGGAGTATTCTCCTTGAAACAAAGGAGGCGGAGGGGAGCTCTATAATCACGTAATAATATTTAGAAAACTTTCAATATTCATGGGATCTTGACAGGGTAATTACGGGCAGGTGGTTCACCCTCTGGTACGAGGAGAGCACCAGAGGACATGAACTAAGAATTAGATCTTGCCTATTTAATTCAGTAATGAGGACTAATTTCTTTGCTCAGGGTCCAGTGAATCGGTGGAACCCCTTACCAAAACTGTTGTTGAGGCTGAGTTGTGTATTTTCAAACTGTGCCAGACAGATATTTTACCAGGAAGACGATGAAGCTTTGTCGAGGCAATGCTGGAGAATGGAGTTGAGGATTATCAGATCAGCCATGAGTTCGTTGAATGGTGGAGCAGACTCGATGGGCTGAATGGCTGACTTCCAATCCTACATCATTTGGTCTAACGCCTTATTTTATTTAGACCTTTAGAATTCTGAGGGGATGGGATGAAGTGATAGAAAATTTTTCCAATCTGATCAGACAGATCAGGAACGAGGCTCATAAGTTCATGAACAAGAAATGTGCTGTGTCCTGGAGACAACAAATGGCACTGGGCACACCGCAGATGGGTATGTGCAGAACTTGTGTTTGCTAAAGAAAATTGGTGGATCTAATATTGTTGCCAACTTGGTGATCACGCTGGATGATGGATCGCGGTATGATTCACACAGCAAAAGGTTGTGAAAGAATGAAAGATTCGTTTCATTGGAAAAGATTTCTGTGGTTCCAATTCAATTGACTGTTTAAAATACTGATCAGAACTTTGTGTGGAGAATTACATTAAAATTCACAATCCCACTGGAAAAACTATTGCACCCGATCTCTCCTTATTTCTTTCACTTTCATTCGATGTAAATTCATGGAAAGTCAAGATGGTATGAAAGGAGGAAAGAAATGTTTGCACTCCTTTTCATTATCCCAAGGTTACTGACAACAGAAACAAATTGCTTTACTTTGACTTTGATGAGGTATCGATTTATCACAAATCTCCGGTGCAATGAAGGGCAAGAGCAAGATTCTCCATCCAATGTATCCTTCGGATGCACGGCACAATGGGAAACCACAGCTGCGTTTGAGAGAAGTAACAGCCCGAGTCGGATTCAAATCCACACATGCACAATGAAAGAACAACCCGGCGCCTTCACCTCTGGGCCACTTCAGCCCATGGCAAAGGGGCTCACATGTGACCACATCAAGATCACATATGGTGCACCTAGGGGATAAGAAATTTCCTGAGCGGAATCGAATCCACAACATTATGTTTCTGCTTCCAGCGGAATAATAATACCAGCAAAATCCAAGGAATTGACCTCGTCCTTGGAAGGAATACCTTGTCCTTGATTTATTCCGAGTCGGAACTGTCTCAGAATGAACCAGCAAACATGAAATTCCCGTCATATTCACACGCACATTTAGTCTTGACGCATAATTTCTTCAGACAGTTTCTCTCTCACGTGAAGAAGTATATATGGAGAGAGACGTGAAGGTGATGTTTTAGCTCGATGGTATTTCTCATATGGCTGAACCTGAACTGGGTAAAATTCCTGGAAATGCAGTTCTGTTCCTTTCATTTTTTAAATTTTGCTGCAACTTCACTCTGTTCATTCCAATAAGTGAATTGGATTTATGTGATTGGAACGCTTAATGTTGTGTTCAATTTTGCTCCGAATTTATTTCAGCTTAAAGAAAATACTGATGAGAAAAACAGAAGTTTAAACTACAAAACAAGATGCCAGTTTTGATGCTCAGTTACTCTGGCAGATTTCAGTGGGTATCAAATGAACCCAACATCATTGCGATCATCCTCTCATCATTAAGGCATGGGATTAAAGCAGGAAATCGATCTCCAAGAGAAGGGTGACTTCCTAATCATTATGGAATAGCTTTCCTTGACAATATACAAAATCTGCTCAGTTCCATTTATAATGCTTCACGTGGAATATTAATATAAATCTTTCAAAACTCTGAGTATTCTTGCTGAACCTTACTCAGCTGCAGACGTTTCCGATATTTCTTTTCATCTGAAGTCGTCCAAATTAGACATTGTTTCCTCGCACATTCTACCCCCTACACCCCACTTTTACACTTTTACCTGGCCACAGGCTGTCTCTCTCCTGGTGAAACACACTGCTTGTGTGTCTCTAAATGTGCCTTTCCTAATATTTTGGAAACGGATTCTCAGAGTGACAGAAATTCTGCTCCCATTATTTCTTTGTGCGACATCGATGGTTTTGAAATCTTGATTTTCAGAAATTTATGAACTTGAAAGAGTGAATTTACCACATATTTACCCTCCAAACCTAAAATAATCTGGAAAACTTCCATTCGGTTTTCCTTGGTTTACTTTCAAATTTTCCAAATCACAAATAAATAAAATCCCATCCCCACTAAACGCTGTCAGCATCGTCTCCAATGTCTTAGCAGCCCAGTAAACGCTGGCAGCGTCCTCTCTGATAGAATCACAGATTCCCGAAAATGCTGAAAGTACTCTTCAGCCAATAGAGTCTGTAGGGAGACTCTGAACAGTATCTCAACCAGACGAAGCTCCCGTCTCTATCCCTCCAGGCCTCTGGCTTGTGATTACAAATAAACCTGCTGGAATAAAACCTGGCATCGTGTGACTGCTGACCTTATCACTGCGGTACCCATGGCGAATTCACTTCACTTACTGAATTCACTCCCTGGACACATCAACGCAATTTAACATGGCTCATCCACCTAACCTACAGACTTAAGAGCAGTGCGAACCATTGTAGTATACCATCACATTGAACACTATCTGTATCATGTGTAATGGCTTTACACACTGGCAACTCCGCCCAGTGAAGGCAAGCTGCACCCACCAACCCGAATTCAATGCATCCAAACGCGGTTCTACACTGTACAACTCATGAGTGCTGCTGGAAATGTTTCTGCACTCAGATCTGAATGGGTTTACTCTGTTTTCTTCCTCAGATTCCTGCTTTAAATAAACATATCAATCAGGAACAACTCTATATAATGGTTTTCATTAAACACAAACACAATGTGCAGTTTGCAGAAGTTGCGTGTTTGCACTGTCACTGACACCCTCTCTCCCCAGGAGCTGCAGTCCGTCTCCACGCTGATTCAGACAGCATTGTCCTTCCTGTGACATATCCAATCGAGAATGGAAGGCCAAGCATTAATAACCTTCAGTGGTGAACAGAGCGACAGGTTTAAAATCTTTACGATGCCCCCAGCGGGGAATTGATCCCTGTGACAGGCGGGGACACTAAGCACGATACTGTGGAGGACAACAACATCGAAGGAGGCCCTCATCCTGTTGTGGCCGCACTTCTCCAACACAACTGCTTAACGACCTGAATCAAGATTTCCACCGTTTAACCCATAGTCTTATATATTGTGGCATCACAAATTCACATCTCAATTTTTTTTAATGTTAGAACGATTTCCGCCTCTCTGACCCTTTCCGCAAATCTTCTCAAAACTTTCTGCCTTTTTCTGACGTCTCTTGGCCCAAGTGTTCGATCTCTCCATCAATAAGAAACGCTTCTTTCAGTCTATCCTATCCATATCCCTCATTATTTTGTACATTTCAATCATGTCTTCTTCAATCTGCTCTGCTCGGCGACAAACAACCCCAGTGTGTCCAATCTCTCCTCACAACTGAATCTCTTCAGCCCAGACAATATCCCAGTGAATCTCGACTGCAACGTTCCCAGTGCGATGACATCCATGTAGTGCTCTGAATTACAGAACTGTGCAAAGTAATCTAGCTCGAGCCGAATGAACTTTTTTTTCTATTCCGTTACAGTATGAGGGCGTCGTTGGCTTGGCAGTATTTATTACGATCCCTACTTGCACTGCGGGTTGTTGAGACTCAACAATATTGAAGTGAGTCTGGAGTCACATGGATGCCAGCGCAGGTAAGAATGGCAGTTTCATTCCTTAAATGAGGTCAGATGGTTTTGTTTTTTCAACAATTGAACATGGATATATAGGAGTTTTTAGATTCGTAATTCCAGATATTTATTGAATCCCAATTCTACCACCTAGCATGGTCGGAGTCAAACCCAGGTCCCTGGTGTCTGCATTAACAGTTCAGTGTTCAGTGGTAATAGCGCTCAGCCATTGCAGAAAAGCAGTGAAACTGATCTTATCCAATGATGTCCCTTTTCCCCGATACAGTTCTGTGCCATTTTCCTGAGCTTGACCCCCTCAATAATATCTGGTCCATGTCGGTAAAAGCTGCTACATGAGTATTGATCTCACAACCATGATAAACAAATGGATCAAATGGTCTGCAGGTCTCGATGGTCGGGTTGGGGCACGTTCACCCAGCAACAGTGACTGCAGCCACACAGACTGATCAGTATCAATGGGAGCGTCTGTATTAGATTCTGCAATACCTTAGTGAAATAGAAAATGATTCCACAAACACATGATGAAAGAGCAGCGCTCCGAAAGCTAGTGCTTCAATTAAACCTGTAAGATCATAACCTGGTGTTGGGTGATTTTTAACTTTGTATTCCATAGACCAACATTGGCATCTCCGAATTAATGAAATGGGGGTATGGGATGGAAAGTTCGGTTAGTGATCGTAGGAGGGAAGAAATCTCTGAGAACGGGTGGATTTGAATTCTGACATATGAAACACAGAGATGTGAGCGAGCAGAGCTTGAAGGAAAAAATCACCTTGGAGAAAATCAAAATGTTAAAACAACTGATTCCTTTGTGTTTCACGAAAGATTGGTATACAACGCTATTACTGTTGTGACGCAGATTCGAACCGAGGTTGCTGCGGCTACAGCGCAGAACACTAACCACTATACGATCACCACACCACACAGACGAACAGATTTTGCATGCGCAATATGTACATTGTCATAAGAAATGTTAGGCAGAGCACATAATGCACAATATCAGTGCTTAGCGAACAGTGGCAGATATGTGGGAACTCAGAATGGGCTGAACGTTTTACATCGGTGCCCACAGAGTATGTGGTGATTTCATCATTAATATGCTGAAGGCTGAGATAAATAGATTTCTCCAAAACATCAAAGACTCTGGGGACAGTGCAGCTTTTGTTACCTGCAGATCCACCAATATCATTTATGGTATCCGTTGCTCCCGGCGCGGTCTCCTGTACATTGGGGAGACTGGGCGCCTCCGAGCAGAGCGCTTTAGGGAACATCTCTGGGACTACCGCACCAATCAGCCACACCGCCCTGTGGCCCAAAATTTCAACTCTCCCTCCCACTCTGCCGAAGACATGGAGGTCCTGGGCCTCCTTCATTGCTGCTCCCTCACCACCAGACACCTGGAGGAAGAACGCCTCATCTTCCACCTCGGAACACTTCAACCCCAGGGCATCAATGTGGACTTCTTCTGTTTCCTCATTTCCCCTTCCCGCAACTCACCCCAGTTCCAAACTCCCAGCTCAGCACTGTCCCCATGACTTGTCCTGACATGTCCTACCTGCCTATCTTCTTTTCCACCTATCCACTCCACCCTCCCCCCGACCTATCACCTTCATCCCCTCCCCCACTCAACTATTGTACTCTATGCTACTTTCTCCCCACCCCCACCCTCCTCTCACTTATCTCTCCACCTTTCAGGCTCTCTGCCTGTATTCCTGATGAAGAGCTTTTGCCCGAAGCGTCGATTTTCCTGCTCCTCGGATGCTGCCTGAACTGCTGTGCTCTTCCAGCACCACTAATCCAGAATCTGGTTTCCAGTATCTGCAGTCATTGTTTTTACCAAGCTATTGTTGAAATGTATACTTCAATAGCAATGCAGTTGAACATCGGTTACTTCACGAGTTTCCCCACACAAGGTGGTAACCACTGCTGCCACATCGTCCCAGTTCCCAGCCCCAGAGTCAGAGGAACTGAGTGGCGCAGTCGCGAAGATGCAACTTGAAATCGGGATGGGAATGAGGTCGCAGTGATACTCGATGGCTCAAGTGACGCAACCGGAGAATGCACGGTTTCTATGATGGTTTAGAGGCGCAAGCAATTCCGAGGTTGGGTGTGCTTCTGGTCAAATGCGGGGCAGAAGGGAAAATTTGTTCCCGTTTATAATAACAGCAATCTACAGTGTATCTTGCTGAGACAGCTGAGTGCCACAACTGGAGCATGGGCAGCTGATTTGAAGTTTAATTTTGCTTCAATATCACCCACTTCCCTGGAATGAATTGCTTTCATCATTTTTATTTCCAATAGTTTGATATCTCCCTGCAGTCTGCGGCTTTCTTCCTCATGGTTAATTGCATGATTAACTGTTGGATGATTTGCACAATGCTAAATCACGGCAACTACAAGTAAATATGAATCATTGATCTATAGGAGAAAACAGTGGAATTAACTGCAGACATGCTTCATAGTTTTGCGGGTGACACCAGAATTGTAGACAGTGAGGAAGATTATCTAAGTTTCAAAAGGATCTTAATCCAATGAGTCGTTGGAGTGAAAAATGTAACATGGAGTTTAATCTTGATAAATGGAAGGTATTGCATTTCGGTACAACATAAAGAGTATGGCATTGCGTATGTTGGAGAACAGGAAATCTCGGGATGAAGGTACATCATTCCTTGTAATTTGCACTACTTACAGACAAGATGGTTCAAAGGCATTTAACATACTTCCCTTCATTGCTCAGTCCTTTGTGTATAGGAGTTAGGACGGTATGTTGAAGCTTTGCAGGACATTTATGAGGCCTCTTCTGGAATATTCTGTCCAGTTCTGGTCGCCCAGTTGTTGGAATGATATTATTCAGCTGGAGTAGGTTCAGAAAACGTATACACGCATGTTGCCTGTGGAAGGTTTGAGTTATAATGAAAGGCTGGATAGGCTGAGACTATTTTCAGATTCGAGATTAGGGTGCTGGAAAACCACATCAGGTCAGGCAGCATCCGAGGAGCAGGAGAATAATTTTTTTTCGGGCAAGTGTCGTTTCCCAGGCTCTTCCCCGAAACGTCGATTCTCCTGCTCCTCAGATGCTGCTTGACTTGCTGTGCTTTCCCAGCACAACACTCTCGACTCTGATCTATCATCTGCGGTTCTCACGTTCTCTTAGTTGAGACTTTTTTCACTCTAGGTTAGGGTTTTGAGCAGCGACCTGACAGAAGTTTATGAATTCTTGAGAGGCAAGTTAGAGTTAACGATAGCGGCCTTTTCTCAGGAGGGGAATTTCAAGACGAGAGGGCATATGTTTAAGATGAAAAGAGAGATTGTTTTTTTAAAAATAGGCATATGAGGCTTTTTTTTAGGGAAGGTGTTTTACGTGTGCAATTAACTTGCTGAGGAAGTGATGGATGAGGGTACGTTTGCAACAATTATTGGACAATTGATTCCAAACATGAATTGGAAAGTGGAAATTTTAATATAAATTTATTCATGCCTAATACGTCAATTATTTCCCAGAAGGCATTTAAGAGTCAACCACGATATTATCCATCTGGAGTCTCATGTGAGAAGGAGCAGATGACTATGGCAGGTTGCTTCCTGAACTGGTATGAGTGAATCAAATGGGATTTTCCACATAACTGATTCAGATCATCAGGAGACTCTTCAATTCAAGGTGCTTATTGAATTCAAACTCCGCCATCTGTCATGCCAGGACCTGAACGCTTTGTACCCAAAATATTACCTGGGTTATTGGATAAACATCATCGTAATAAAACTACAAGGGCATTATAACCACTCAGAGGGTACAGCAGGAGGCAGATGGGAATAGATTAGTTTGGCAATGTGTTCAGCATGGATTGGTTGGACTGACTGACCTGTATGTCTTCATGCTGTATGAATCTATGATTGACGTTATGAAACAAATAGCTGGTTGGGATTAACAGCAGTGTTGACAGCATCACCGATCACCTGATGAGATATGTAATCCTGCTGAAGGCTCCGGAGGTTATTTTGCTTAGTGATCCCTTCCCAGACACGGGACTGGTGAACAGTGTCTCCCCAGTGTTACTGATTAAATGAGTTTCCATTTCTGTGGTTAATTGACTCCCTTCCAGCAGTTCCCACATTGCCCTGCTTTCTCTGTGGTATCGGCCTCCTTTTTTCTACCCAGGGTGAACGATCCTTTCAAATTGTGTCCACACAGATACGAATCCTGTTGTCCATGTTGTGAATGTGTTTTCATTCTTTCTCATTCACAACAGGGTGTGAAAGTCACTGGTTAGGACATCATTTATTGTTCGCCCCTCGTTCGTTACTGTCTGGCTACACCACAAACCCGGGTGTGATCCCAGTCTCGGTTGTCTGTCTGTCGGCATTCTGCACATTCTCTGTATGTTTGCGTTTTTATTTCTCCCTCTGATCAAAGATGTGCCAGTTATAGGGATCAACAATGGGAAATGAAGGCTTATGGGACAGGAAATACCGTGGGGTCTGGTGGGATGCGCTTCGGATGGACCGTGTGGACTGGAAGGGCCGATTAGACTGCTTCCCCACACTGTGGAGATTCTTGAATTAAGGGTCCTTAATGTTTTTCCTGCTCCTGGAGTCACTCGTAGGCAGGACTGGATGAAGATGGTTGAATCCCCTGCATAAAGGACATGAATGAATGGGATTGCAGGAAATTAAAGTCATGATCTTTGTTCCTGGGGTCAGGCTTGCATTTCAGGTTTTACTCGTCGAACTTAAACATCACCCTTTCCGTGTTCCAGTCGCCAAGGACGGATAGTTTAAAATATCACCCCAACACCACCTTCTCCACGTTGAAGTCTTGACTGTGTGGAAGAAACTGCTACAGAGCTGATGCAAGCAAATGTAGCTGCCACCGCTAGTATCGGAAACACAGATCCAAATAGCAAAATCATCTTTTAAACCCACCACTGCAAAGTTCACGGCTCAACACGCTCCAGTTGTGCCACTCAGCTGTCTTAGAAAGATGTACTGTAGATTACTATGAGAGTATAAACGGGGCAACCATTCCCTTGATGAGGAGCACACTCAACTGAGGAATGTCTTGCGCCTCTATACCATCATAGAAGGACGCACGCTCACCTATTGCATCACTGGAGACAGAGAATAACTCAGCGCACTCATTTCAACCCCATTTCCGGTTGGATCTGGGCGGCTGTGCCGATGTTAAGCTAAAATGTTATTGAAGCATACATTTCAGCAATATCCTGTACTGTCCCCCGAGTCTTTGATGTTTGCCGAAATCTATCAATATCAGTTTTCAACATTTTCCTTCAAGGGGTCTCCACAGCCTCTGAGGACACCGAACTTAAAGATTCAGCTCACTGTCAGTTCCCATATGTCTGTCATTGTTCGCTGAGTACTGATATTGTACATTTGCTATTCTTCAGGAACATTTCCTCTGCTAGTATACTTATTGCTGCTTGCAAGCATCCTGTTCTGTGGTTACTGTGATCGCGGTTGTCGGTATTTTGCATTGTGACCACAGCAACTTCGATTTAAAACCAAATCACGGCACTAAGTGTTCTCTCCTTCGTCCTTTTTGTGACACATGCTCAGAAATTAATTGTTTTACCTTCAATTCCGCTCTCTCACATCTCTGCGTTTCATATATCAGGATTCAAACACAACCGTTATCGGAGATTTCTCTCCTTCCCACGATTATTCAACCTCCTTTCCGTCCCTCCCCCCATTTCTCTGAGGCAATGCACAATCTATCACTCTCTTTCATGTTCATACTGTTCTGTCTGTGCTGCTGCTGCGGTCACTGTTGTTGGGTGAACGTGCCCCAATCCCACCATCGGGACCTTTACACAATTCGATCCATTTGGATACCGCGGTTGTGAAATCAATCCCCATGGAGCAGCTTTTACTGACATAGGCCAGAGACAATTGGAGCGTCAGGCCCATGGAAAATACCCAGGGCAGTTTTGGTGAAAAGACATTTTATTGGAAAAGATCAGCTTTTGTGGCTTTCTGCGCTGGTCTTGTGGTAATTTCATAGGACTGATAATCCAGAGACCGAGGTAATAGTCTGGGCACTCGGGCTTGAAGCCCACCATGTCATGATCGTCAAATTTGGATTCAATAAATATCTGCAATGAAGAATCTAATGACTACTAGATAACCATTGACAATTGTTGAAAAAAAAATCAGCTTCACTGATGTCATTTCGGGATGGAATTTGCTACCTTTACTTAGTCTGGGCTGCATGTGACTTCAGACTCATAGCAATATGATTAAGTCTCAACTGCCCTCTGTGCAATTAGGAATGGGTAATAAATTCGGCCTAGCCAGAATCGCCCTCATACTAATCCAGAAATTTTAAAACAAATGCTCATTAGGCTGAAGCGACAGTGTTGTTGTGCAGTTTTGTCAGTCACATTATAGCAGGGATGTGATCACACTGAGAAAATTGCAGGAAATACTTACCGGGATATTGTTTGGGCTGAAGAGTTTCAGTTAGGAAGAAAGAAAGGACAGTGTAGAGTGTTTGTCGCAGTTCAATGGAGATGTAGACAAGACATGAATGAGTTAGGGGATGGACAGGGTTGGCTGAACGAGTTTGCCATTGATGGAGGGATCGATCAGCAGGGGCCAGAGATTTAAGGAAAAGGGCAGAACGGTTTGAGAAGATGTGTGGAAAACGTTTATCAGCCAGCGGGTGGTTGGAATTTGAAATAGGCTGTCTGCATTGTTCAGAGGGGCAGAAACCCTTATAACCTGAATAAATATTCAGATGTGAACTTGTGATGCCAAAACATATCAGGCTGTGGGATAAGCATTGTGAAATTGGATTCAGTTCATTAGGCATTGTTTTTGACCAGTGTGGCCACAATTGGTTGAAGGGCCTCCTTTGACACTCTTGTCCTCGGTAGTATAGTGGCTAGTGTCCCCGCCTTTCACAGGGCTCAATTCTCCACTGGGGACAGTGTACATATTTTAAAGCTGTCGCCGCGTTCCCACGTGCGGGTATTGATACTTCTCCTTCCATTCTCGATGAGGCATGTCACAGGAAGGACAGTGCTGCCTGAATCAAGGTGGGGAAGAACTGCAACTCTCAGGTAGAAAGAGTGAGAGTGTAAGTGCAAACACGTGATTTCTGCAAACTGCACCTTGTTACTGTGTTGTAATGATAAACATTTGACAGACTTGTTCCGGATTGAAGTGTTTATTGAAAGCAGGAAGGTGAGGAAGAAACAGCATAAAAGCATTCAAATCTCAGTGCAGAAACATTTCCCGCAGCACGAATCAGAACGTAAAGCACAGAATAGTGTTTCGATATATTGAATTTGGGTTGATTTGCTTTGATGAGGCTGAGTTACTAGGATATAAAGCCATTAATAATGATACAGGTTTTGCTCACGATGATTGAACATTGGCTCAGTAATTTGTACTGCTGTTCGGTCTGAGGGTTATGTTGAATGGCCAAGTTAAATTGCCCTCTCGTGTACAGGGAGTGAATTTAGTAACTTTAATGAATTATCCACGGGTAACGCAGGGCCAAGGTCAGAAGTCACAGGACGCCAGGTTATATTCCAACAGGTTTATTTGACATCATAAGGGGGAGGGTTGCCCCTTGCTAGGTTTGGGTGAGATGCTCTTCAGAGAGTCGACACCGGCTCGATTGACTGAAATGCTCGTTCTGCCCTGTAGGATTCCGTGATTCTATCAGAATTGATAATGTCGGTGTTTACTGGGGTGTAAAGCTGACGGGGTTTACTGAGGACGAGATTTTATTTACTTGTTATCTTCGAAAATTCAGAACAGTTATCCCTGAACCAAGAAAGACTTAATTGGGGGTTTTCATGTTATGAAATGTTTGGACAGAGTAAATAGGTGGAAAATGCTCTCTTTCAATTAAGTAAACATCTCGACGTCAGGCATTCAAAACCTTTGATAAAACCTTTGAATAACTTAGAAGTGAATCGCTGTCACTCCGAGAATCTGTTTTACAAAATATTTGGAAGGCACATTTGGTGGCATACAAGAAATAAATTTCACAAAGACAGAGAGACAGCGTGTGGCTCGGTAAAGGTGTAGGGCTGGGGTGTAGTCGGTCGGATATTGCGGGGAAACAATGCCTAAGTTGGTTGACTTAAAATGTAAAGAAATTTCGTGAACCTGTGCAGATGAATATGATTCGATTCCAAAAATTCGGGATTTTGAAAGATTTGGCATAATAATGTACCTGAAGCATTGTAAATGGAACTGACTGGATTTTTCTTATTGTGAAAGGATGATATTACATAATGAATAGGAAGTGACCAGTTAGTTGGAGAGCGACTTCCTGCTTTTATCACACACATTAAAGATGTGAGGACAAGCACCATGATATTTGGTCCATTCAGTGAAATCTGCCAAAGCAACGAGCAACAAAACGGTTGGGTTTTCCTTTGCACTTTAACCCTCTGATTTTCCAAGCCATATTTACCTTAAGCTGAAATAAAGTCGTAGCAAATTTGAATAGAAAATTAATTGTTCCAATTAGATAAATGTAATTCACTTCTGAATATTACAATGAACATTGTGAGGTTGCAGCAAAATTAATATGAAACGAACAAACAGCGTTTCTTGCGATTTAATCCAAATCAGGTTCAGCCACATGAGAAAGGCCATTGAGCCACAACATCGTCTTTACTTCCCTCTCCATTGCTGCTTCTTCATGTGAGAGAGAAAGTGACTGAAGAAATTATGAGTCAATTGTAGGCGTGAATTTGACGGAAAATTCTTGTCCTTTCACCGCATGTAACCGTGATGAGGTCACATGTCACCCCTCTACAAAATGTACAGAGGAGACCGAGAGATTATGGTGGTGGGTTATTATACCAATGTGCTCCACGTTCACGGGTTCGAGTCACACTCTCGTTGCTAACTTCACAAACCGCTACTGCAGTTTTTCTTGGCACCTCACACTCTGGTATACACTGGATTGAGAGTATTTTTCTTGTCCTTCACTGCATGGGAGATTCACGAATAATCGGCACCACACTAAAGTCGAAAGGAAGAGTGAGAGCAGTCATTCTATTCAATTGTACATTAAGTTGGTGCAATGAGAAGGAACGCATTTTTCTTCTGCGCCACCCCCCACCTCCACCCCCACATTTCATTTTGTCCTTCTATGAATTTATATCAAAAAAGCGAAACAAATAACAAGAGATCGGGAGCACAAGTTTATCCATTGGTGTTGCAAATGAGTATTTTAATCTAACACTTCACACAATGATCTGATCAGTATTTCAAACAGTCACTTTAATTGGAACCGCAAAAAAACTTCTCCAATGAAACGAACCTTTCATTCTTTCACAAATGTCTGCTGTGGGTGAATAATACAATGATCCATCATCTA
Organism: Chiloscyllium punctatum; assembly: GCF_047496795.1. Taxonomy (NCBI): domain Eukaryota; kingdom Metazoa; phylum Chordata; class Chondrichthyes; order Orectolobiformes; family Hemiscylliidae; genus Chiloscyllium; species Chiloscyllium punctatum. The sequence continues at coordinate 18,874,276 of NC_092745.1, read as the reverse complement.
GTGTGATTGCTGACTTGCCAACTGTATAAGGTCTACCAACGTTCTTCAGCAATCACAGCTTCTGTACACAGCCACCTGCGCTGTGGCCAATGTCATTTGTTGCCCACAGGTCAGAGTACATTTCTTCTTCCTGCGTTTACGAGCCTTGTTCCTGATCTGTCTGATCTGTTTAATAAAACTTTCTCGATCACTTCATCCCATCCCCTCACAATGCTGAACTTATGAATAAAATAAGGCGTTCGACCAAATGTGGAAGTATGCCATTCAGCCCATGGAGTCTGCCGCATCATTCAATGAACTCATGGTTGATCTGATAATCTTCAACTCCTTTCTGCTCACTTATCTCGAAAAAGTTTCATCTTCTTTCTGATTAACAATCTGGAACAGTTTGAAAATACCCAACAACACAGTCTCAACAGCGGTTACTGAAAAATGCCACAGATTCCTTGGCCCCGAGCAAAGAAATTACTCCTCATTTCTGAATTAAATTGGCAATATCTAAATTTGAGTTAATGTCGTCTGGTGCTCTCCTTACAGCATAGGGAAACCACCTGCCTGTAGCTACCCTGTCAAGATCCTACGAATATTGAACGTTTATAATTGTTATTATGTGATTATATCTCCCCTCCATATCCTTTGTTTCAATCCTTGCCTAAACAATCATTCCATGAAGCTCCATGTTATACAGAGTTAGCAACACGTTTGTAAATCTCTGCTGTCCTTTTCAGCGTCCTTACATACTATTAAGACAGGTGGAGAAATTTCGGCGAGGAAATGGGTTGAAATCTCAGGCGCAGATGGAATTGGAACTTGAAATCAGAAAGCCTTTGGAATCGGATTGATCCACAGAATGACCAAATACAGCAATGGTAACTCTGACAAATGAGAATCTAATCATATTCGATTGACATTCAATGACTTCATTGAAACTGAAATCCTCCGTGTAATCGTCCTGGGAGCTATTATTTAGGAGAAATAGAACCTGAACCGCCCATATAAAGAAGTTAACTACAAAAACATGTCCGTCGGTCGTTTTTGTTTGATTATTAACTCAACTCTTGTCTCCGTGAAGCCTACATCGTCCGCAACGCACAAATTAGATGTTTAACAGAACTCTCTCCATTTGCCTAGGTGGGTTCAGCTTCAATACCACTGAAGGAACAGGACCACCCTCCACGAAAATGCATTCACGTAACTGTACATTTTTCAAAACCTGAATTTTTATTCCCTTAACTGCAAAGGCACAATTGCAGCAGACTGCACCACCTAGAAGATTCACTGGAGTAAGTCATCCAGGCTTTGTTGACAGAACCTTCAAAGCTCAAAAACTGTACTGACTATAAGGACAAGGTTGAAGATGTACTGAATCTTCACCATTTGCAAATTACCCTCCAAGGCAAATACCAGCGTGACTAGGAGAGGAATCAGTGGTAAATTCATTGAGTGGTGAAGCGGTCTTGATGGGCTACGATTTATACTTCAGACCTCCCTCTTTTGTCTTCTAATTTTTAAAAATGTTGATTATTGCATTGACCAAACTTGTGCTCATTCCTTTAGTTGTTTCTTAAACTGGCGGTTGCTAAAGATCGAATATCTTCTACAGTCTGTGGCAACAACAGAAAATATCCAAAAACCCTCATGAACAACTGATCTCCCTGCACAACAATCTTCAGAGATCTGTGAATGTCCACTCCAAGATCTCTTTGTTACTGTGCACCAATCAGAATCCTCACTGTTATTGTTATAACTCCCCAAATTCATTACCACTCATTCATCTGGATTCAATTCCATTCGCCATTTTTCCTTTACACCTGATTCATACATCCCTGCGGTCCCTGACATTATTCATCATAGGTAACGACACAACCAATTGTTGTATCATCTGTAAACTTCTAAATCATGACTCCTACAACGAAGTTTGAATTAGTGATTTACATCAGGAAACAGTGGCACTTCACTGGAAACAGGCATCCAAACATGGTTCATGGCTGGATGGCATGAACACCTGCCATGTTCCAGTCTCCAAGGGTTGCTCGCCCAAATAGCGCCATTATAATTGCAGATAACACGAAGATTGGTGGAGTGGTCAGAAAGTAAAGGGAACTGTCAATGAATGAAGGGGAATATAGATAGACAGAAGTATTGAGCGGATAGGTGTCAGATGGAGTTCAATCCAAACAAATGTGAGGTGATGCATTTTGGGAAGTCTAATTCTGGAGCCAACTATACTGTAACCGGAAGAGCTGTGGGTAAAGTTGATGAGCAGTGAGATTTGGGAGCTCAGGTCCTTTGTACCCTGAAGGTGGCTGCACAGGTAGATCTTGTGGTCAAGAGGACATATGGCATGTTTGCCTTCACCGGACGGGGCATTGAGTATAAGAGCTGGCAGGTCATGTTACAATTGTCTAAGATTTTGGTTCGGCCGCGTTTAGAATATTCTGTACAGTTCTGGTCGCCACATTACCAAAAGGATGTGGATGTTTCGAAGAGAATGCAGAGAAGGTTTATGAGGATGTTGCCTGGTATAGAAGATGCTAGCTCTGTAGAGAAGTTTAGTAGGTTACTATTTTTTTCATTAGCAAAAACGTGATTGAGGGGTCCTGATTGAGGTCTACGAAATCATGAAGGGAACAGACAGGACAGATTGAGATAAGCTTTTTCCCAAGGTGAGGCATTCAATAATGAGAGGTCATGCGTTCAAGGAGAGTGGTGAAACGTTTAGGGAAGATATACACGGAAAGTATTTTATACAAAAGGTGGTAGTTGCTGGAATGCGTTGCCAGCAGAGGTAGTAGAGGATGACGTGGTAGTTTCATTTAATGTGCGCCTGGACAGATGTATGAGTAAGTGAGGAGCAGAGTGATACAACTGCTTAGAAATTGGGCGACAGGTTTAGACAGTTGATTTGGATTGGCTCAGGCTTGGAGGTCCAAAGGGCAGTTCCTGGGCTGCAAATTTTCTGTGTTCATTGTTCTTCTTTGTTCACTACACTACCAACTCCATGCTACATTGCTCCATTGCAGAAAATGACATTGTCAATTCCGATTATCACAGAGGGAATGAGAATATGAAATGTGGCTGTGTCGGAATTTAAGTGATGTACGCGGGATTGTAGTGTTTACTGGGAGCAAGACGCCAATGTGGAGACGTTGTGATCAAAAACAGCTCTTCGAGTAAAAGTAACAAAATGGCGCATTGTTAAGGAAAATGTCAGAGAACGCTTCCAATTCATCGACCTCTCGTGACCCACAGTATGCTTCCGCTGAGTCAATCTGCAGTGTGGGTTAATGCTGCTGTTGTATCTCAATAATCTAATAAACGGAGACAAATATGCCACTCTTCCCGCCTTTGACCAGGACCACTCCCAGCTTTGGCATTTCATGCGCCTCTGTGCCATCATAGAATAACCACTTGCTCACTTTCAAACCAGTCAATCCATTTCAATACCACAGTCGTGAGATTAATTCTCATGTAGCAGCTTTTACTGATATGGACTGGAGATTATTGGAATATCAGGCTCAGGAAAAGGAAACAGGGCAGCACTGAGGAAAAGAAACTTTATTCAAAAGACATATTTCTGTGGATTTCTACATCATTTATTTCACTTGCTCATTCGGCTCTATCTAAGCTATTGTGTGCAGTTCTGCAATTCACATTATAGCAGGGATGTGATATTACTGGAAATGATGTTGGAGAGATTTCCCAGGATATTGGCTGAGAAGAATAGTTTCAGATATGAAGAGAGATTGGATAGATTGGAGTTGTTTATCTTAGAGCAGAAGAGATTGAGAGGAGACAACATTGAGATGTGCAAAATAATCAGGGATATGGATGGCGTAGACTGATAAAACGTTTCTCTTAGATGGTGAGATCAATCATGGGGGGGGTGGGGGGGCGGGGGAGTGTGGCATGGATTTATGAACAGAGGCGAAAAGATTTGAGTGAATGCACAGACAAATGTTTTGAAACAGTGGGTAGTTGAATTCTGGAACTCAGCACAAGCAAATGTTTTAGGGGCAGAAATCCTCCTAAGTTTCAGAAGTATTCAGATGTGAATTTGTGATACCAAGGCATAGACCAATTCAGATAGATGGCAAACAAAACCTGAAAGATCTGTAAGATGTATGAATAAAAGACAAAATTAGGAATTGCAGCACGGGCAAACAGAATGACGACTTCGGTTCAACAGACACTTTATCGGAACTGTTTTTGATTCACTATGTTAACTCTGATTTCTCTCTAGTGATGCATTTGGAGTATTTTTTTGTAGGTGCATCAATAATGCGGGTTGAGAAAGATAGGGTGGGGGAGTGTGAATCGCGTCGATGACACAATGCATACTCAACTGGCCAAATGATATCTGTCTTCACTGGGTCTAATTCTAACTCTGAATCTAGAAGTTTTTGTCCATTTTCCAAGTCTGTCGTTTTTCACATCTCTCCTGTAATGTGAATTGTAGAACAGGACAACCTTTGATTCAGGCATAAGCCACAGCCAAACCATCACCACCTGACGCCTGGAAGACGAATGCCTCATATTCTTACTTGGGAAACTGCATCCACACGGGATAAATATGGATTTCAATGGCTTCCTCATTTCCCCTCCCCCACCACCACCACATTATCACATTCCAAAGCATCCAACTCGGCACTACCCTCCGGACCCATTCATCTCTTCCCCTTCTAACTTGCACTTTCTTCCCCACTCCATCCACCTTTCACTTTACCAACAACCTTTCACACAACCCCAACCCCCTCCCTTTTATCTCTCAGTCCCCACCCACAAGACTCATTCCTGATTAAATTTTATGCCAGAAACGTCGATTCTCTCGCTCCTCGGATGCTGCCTGACCTGCTGCAGTTTTCCAGCACGACACTCTCGCCATGGCGAAGATAGACGAGCTCAGCTCAGGCTCTTTATCTGAGAGCGGAGAAGGCTGAGTGAGGAAGTGATGAAGGTGCACATTAAGGGGATCGGTGTGTGTGATAGGAATAAACTTCTCATGGGAAGTGTTAACAACCAGGGATGTACGCTAAACGCAAGGGAGAGGATTTTCAGAGCAGATACAGGCAGAACGTTTTCTCTCTGAGATTGTTGCTTATTTGGATCTCTCTGTTTGAACGTGTGGTAAATCTACGAGTCACAAAATATTTCAGGAGTATTTAGCTGAATACTTGAGAAGCTAGAGTACACATGGATAAGGACCAGGTACTGGAAAGTGGGGTGAAGATAAGCAGATGTCTGATGAACGATCCAAACACCGTACCGAAAATAGAGACCATAAAAGCATGGGAAGGTTATACGCATGGATACTATTGGAAATCTGTTACCAGGGGTGTGTGGAATGCTACACTGGTCAGAAGATCACTCTGGCAGGATGGGGCCTCTGTGGCAGGAGGGGAAAAGTATAGTGCAATGCTCCTACACCAATTAGAGTCAGAGTGTGCTGAAAGGTTACTATGGCAGGCTGAGATAATAACAATTAGTCAAGTCAGCCTTGCCTGCTAAATATCATCATGGCAGGGTGGGACAAGTCGTGACAATAGATATTTTGGACATGGCTTTTAATATTCAATTGATAGTTCGTAGGGTCAGCCTGCTTGAGACCCTCGTAGCAGGATAAGACATTAAATATCAAATCGGTAGTTAGTAGAGTCAGTTTGGGACAGGAAAACATTGTGGTAGATTGGGTAGCTAAATATTTAATCATGACAGGTTAGTCTGGGATGGAAAATAATTGTAGCAGAGGTGTCAGTAAAATACCAAATCATGACAATAGAATAATATAAATTTGAAGGTTGGAAAACCCATAGTGGCAGAAATGGAGTGATAATAGGAACTAACATCATTGGTTTATTGTGTAGCTGGAGTGAAGTAATTCGGACTAACACAGTTGGCCGTGCTGATAAGCTAAAAAACCTGAGTAAAGAAAAGGTATAAAGCAGTGCCATGGACCCTGAGGTTCGAGGGCATTCAAGAATTTGCTTTCTGAATGTCACGGTTTTTTTTGTTTACAAATAAAATATCTATTCCTTGAACGTCTCTCTGCATTTCCTAGTGTTTGTCTACATTTTCTCCACGACAACCGCAACTTTGGGTGCAATAAAATAGTGGCTGGCACGGCTGTGTGGCGCAATGAAAAGCACATTAGATTTCTACAGCATTGAAATCATTGCTATTCAAAGTTTCTGTGTTTGATTTTCATCAGAATCGGAGTTTAGATGCCAGCTCAATCAATGATTGTTCTGCTGAATCATCAATTCCCGTCTTCAGGAGTTCACGACTCTGCTGATGACCAGAGAACATTCCTTACCTTCTTGGGGGGGGGGGGGGGGGTTGACGCAATCATATCGTTTGAAACATGATCAACCAGAATCAGCTGCTCAGCCGCAAAACCTGCAAAGTTCGTGCAGAAACCCACTGTCTCGAAAATCTTTTCCTTCCCATAGTGGCATAAACATTTGCGATTGTTGAAATGTCTTTTTCCCTTTGTGTGACAGGTTGTTGTGGATGAGCTGGGGTAAAACATTGAAGCGTTTGATCAGCCATGACGATATCAAATGGTCGGATAGGACCGGTGTGTGGAATCGCCTCCTCCTGTTCCTTTCTTTCTGTGCTGTTTCTGACAGAAGGTTTTCAACAATAATATGATGAGGACAAGCTGGATCTACACCACGGAATACCAAGGTGCTCCCCTTTACACCTCCGGTCTCACAGCTGGAATAGACAGCTCCTAGATCAGACAGTGAAGGTTTCTCCCAGGCGCTCTGTCAGACTGCATGCTCCTTCACAATGATTTCCAACTGGGCACATGGAGCAAGCAAACGTGGGAATATTAGGGACTCAGGGACAGATTTCCCCTCTGCTGGGCTGCAGTTCTGGACATGGTGACGTACATGAATTTCTGGCATTTTGAGTCTTACTGTACATTCTTCCTACTTTACAATTTAAACTGGATTTGAATTTAACCTTGTATCACATTCTTACATCTTTTGTATTCATGGAACTCGTGCACCGTGTTCTTGAATGTAGGAATGGTGAAGATTATTGATGAATGCAATATGTTTCATGTTGCCAGTATGAATTTCCAGAAGGAGGTTGGTGAACTTTCATTGATTCGAATTCTGTGCCGAACTGAAACCGATGGAAGGGAAAGCCCTGCGACATCGGCAATGAAACATTGTCTGTGAACAACGCAGGAACCAACAGAAACCCATTTTTTAATGAATTCAATTTTGCCCATTTTCTGTGTCCTTTCCTGAACCTGATGCTTCAATCATCGCAGGTTGATGTCTGTTTCACCTCGTCTGTGTCAGCTTTAATTTCACAACCACATGCTTGAGGGGTGTCATGGTGGCTCAGTGGTTATCACTGCTGCTTCACAGAAGCTATATCCGGGGTTCGATTCCAGCTTCGGGTAGCATTGTGGAATTTGCACATTTCCACCCCCCCCCCCCCCCCCACCCTGTCTGAGTGGGTCCAAATTAGTCAGGGGGAAATGGTTCTGGGTGGGTTACTCTTCGGACTTGTTGGGCCGAAGGCCATGTTTCCACACGGTAGGGAATCTGACCATCACAACAACAGTAAAGCAGTTGAGTTAAAATTCTCAAGGTAGGAGCAGGCCACGTGACAGCTTTGCTGTCTGCGGCTCGAAGAGCGCGATTTGTCAGTGCCTGGTACTTAAAGGTGCATAAACTGCCAAGGTTGTAAGGCCAATGCTTATCTGAAGATACCATTACTGCCATGGACCAGGAGGTATTGGAGCATCAGACTGAAATGCAGTTGAAAACAATGTTGAGTGAAGTAGCAGTTATTTGACAACTTTAGTTTCTGATTTGGGGAAATGTTCTGTCTTTGGGAAACGTGCCAATTATGAACTGAAAAGCTCCAAATATTCCCCAGGTGAATATCCGTCTGTGGATAGAGATACAGAGGTGAAATTTTAGCTTAATGACCTTTCTCAAATCGCTGACCCTGCACTGGATTACATTCTGGGAAAGTCTGTTTATCTCGTTTCATATCATTCCGTTTCCTACAAACTCACACAGCTCATTAAACCAATCGGAAGTATTAGATCTATCTCTTTGGGAAGTTTGATTGTTGTCAGTACATCTGGAAAAGTAGTTTTGGTGTTGGGAGGAACAGAGGGTTCAAACTGGAATAAGATTGAGTCTTGTCGCAGGATATTCCAAGCGGAGACCAGTGAGTATTAAATGGACTCACTCCCCTTTTTGGAGATTCTGACTAAATGTTCAAAGCAACAGATGGCAATGATAATGATGTTTTACATCGACGGACCAAATCTTACTCACCAGAGGCACCGTAGTACTACAGACCAGGACAGCGGGGGAGATAATGCTCCTTATGGCTGCCTGAGATAATGAGAGAATTCATCCCATGCTGTTGGTCTCAATTTTCTCATAAACCAGTTAGACAGCGGACTGAGCTAACCGAGTTTTATTCAATGTAGAGCTAATTCAAACAGCTCAGTGCATTTGCAATCTATAATGTCTCATGTAGAATGAGCTGCTGCACCTTTCAATGCCAGCAGCTCTTCTCATACTTAACATTTTCAGTTGCAGGTGTTATGAAATTTCTTTCCAATGAATGTTAACCAAATCGAGAATATGTCCCTTTTATCTCGCCACCCAGGCAGCCCAGAATCCCTTTCGCTGTCAAATTCACTCACTATGTTTCTGTTCACGCTTTTCAAATACTCTGGAATCAGCTTCTAAATGCTTTTATTTCTGAAAATTCATCTCCAATTTCAATAACTCTCAGAATAAAAAATGATTGCTCCAAACATCTTTATCGTTCCCGACTGGCTGTGAAGTTCTTATCTTTTGTATCCACTCACCTAAACGAGGGAATTTCCATCATATTTACTCTTACCAACTTCACATCAGCTGGATAACTTCCTTTAGGACAGAATCAAGCCTTTCCTAATTTCTCCCACATGATTCTTTATCTATCCCACCATTCCATTAAACTGCCCCTTTTCTTTTCTCGTGGTTTTATCTCCTCGTAAACCTCATTTCCATCGCTTGTATCGATTTTGTATCAAGGGAAATCTGGCACTGTCATTCCTAACGTCTTTATATTCCAGTAAGTGCTGCCCGTGTCTTTCATCATATCTTTATATCCCAGTAAGTTTCAAGCTAAGAAAGGACGCTGGGTCCTAATCAACGCATGAAAACTCGCGACTAAGCTGTGCAATCTTATTACCAACACAGGAAAGTTGGAAGCAATTTCAACTACAGCTGATTCAATTGGCTGCAGCAGCATCGGGTCAAATCCCAGTCACTTCAGTGGCTGTTGTTATTATATTTATTTCTTCTCTACGTGTACTGAAGTAACACGGTGAGGGATAAATTACTATTGTCAGCCATATATACATGGGCTATGATATGCTGAAGTTGTGAGATCAGAGCAGCTTTTATGAACATAGACCATTCACACTGTTCGAATCTCAGACTCAGGAATTTGACAGAAAGCGATTTTGAGTCAAATTTGAGCAAGGGGTGTTTACCACATGATGTAACACCAGTTTGTGTGGTTGCATTGTTGTTTACCTCATTTGTGCGTTTTGCCTCATTGAGGATCTTGAAATTGTCCCCTCTATACAAAAGGTCCGTGCTTTGTCACCATTGTACAATAGATGCAGTAAAATAACACCCAACGCTGATTCCGTCTATTTACCAGATATTGAACCCTGGAAACAGAACTGTGCACTCTCCTCGAGTCTGGAAAGCAGTTTCCTCAAAGATAATGCTGCATCCCCACTCTCATGCCTCTTATCATTCCATCGGAATCTGTTCTTCAATGAATCCGATTCAGCAGATTTTGTCACTGAGTCATTTATTTGTATGTGTTCAGATCATATGAGCAGAATTTCACAGAGGGAGTGCCCTGGGCCAATAACCCAGAAGTCAGACCATACTCAGGGAACCGTTCTCTGCTCTTGATCAGTTCATGACCACCAGGAAGAAATATCGATGCTCTTCAAAATTTACTTGCCTGTTTAAAGAAGCAAGATAAACATATCCAGGTTCTCGCTTTTGTTGTCACACAGACCAAGGTTGTAAATACTGGAAACAGTCGAGACTGTCCGCTCTTACACATTCATTATTTTCTCCAGGAGGTGTTAAGATGATGGTCTGAATCGCTTGCTTCTGTTCCCTGTCAGTCTGGGATGATGTGAGCTGTGAAATCTACTCTGAACTGGATGCAACGTAGTTAAATGGATACACTTCACATGGAGTGTGTGTGAGTGACAGGAGTCGCTGCAGTAACATCCCATGCTGAGTCAGGCCTCCCGTGACTTCGAGAAGGGCACAGACACTGTTCCCGTTGACTGGGTGAGATTCTCTTTTTCCCAGCATTTCTGTACATTTCTATCTGTTTCAGCTGGCGTTATTTGTACAAGGTTGCCAAAAGAAGGTGAGATCCTGTGCATGCGCGATCTCCCTTTTGTATGGCTTTCCTGAATTTCTATAACTCCCACCCCAACTAGCCCCCTCCCCGCTCCACAATTCCGTGTTTGATAGGGAGCTGAAGAGCGGACTCACATTGCTCTCCCACGACACTGATTGCTACCAGAAGATCAGTTGTTCCAGACATCAATGGAGAGCGCATGGTTCCGGGGGAAGCAGCGAGCACAGCCTCCTGGGAGAAGTGAGTCAGAATGGAAAGGAGCTGTTATTAAAACTCTGTGCTGCTTTCACTCATAAACAGCAGAAGAAGCCTTAGCTGACAAGCCATATCACCAGATTTATGGTTGCCACATCGGGCGCCGTTGTGGCTCCTTTGTCTCAGGTGAGATATCACTTCAGGTGGGTGACTTGCATATGAGAGGTCTTGGGTTCACATCCCGGATGAGCCCTGGAATTTTGCTCACTGCCTCTTTTTTGACTGAGAAGGTTTGATTTTTATCGATCAAGGTCAGAGCAAGATTCCGAAGCTTTAAAACACACACCAGCAAGTTCAAGAGCAGCTTCTTCTAGGCAGTTACTGCTCTGAGAAATGAATTGTCTACCTGGAATTAATGCCGATCCTGCCATTGTGGATCTTGCTGAGAGCGTGACCTGTGCGGAGTAAACTGAATTCCTGAGTCTGTCCAAATTTTGATTTTCTCTGTGATCTGCATGTTCATACTTACTATAATCTGCCGTTACCAGTAACAAACAAAGCTTTCCACTGTAGTTACATCCATGTGACAATCAATCAATAAAAACACAGTCATTTCGTCATTGTGTGGAACCAGCACAGCGAAGGTTGTCTGCATGGCCTCAATCTGCAGTGTGGCATAATTTGTCATTCTGAGTAAAATGGCAGTTAAATCAACAGAATCTGGGAAATTATAAAGTGGTTATATTGACACAGCTGGGACACATCTGTGCCACAATAACAGTGATGATCTTTTGACGTCATCCTCCAAGGTACATGCTACAAAGAGCTGAAGACTGCGGGAAACTGCTGTGGTCAGTGCTAACAGGGCTGCCCAGCGGAAGCGTGGTAGGCCCATAAACCAGACATTAATGGATAAAACGCATCCTCTGCTGACTGACAATTTCGGCTTTCAGTGTGTGTACTGACCCAGCCAGTGTTCCTTTATAACAGTGCTCTGTTCTTGGCATTACATATTGATGAGCCTTCTGCGTTCTGTCATTCAATGGTATCTGAAATAAATATCTCGTATTGATACAAACGCCAAATGACCACTACACTACAGAAACAAGCCTCAGCCACGCGTGCTGCGGCACAGTTGCATCCAGCACTGAAGGTTGAAGCCATTTTACGTTTTACCTTCATGGACGAGATACACCGAAGTATCTGTTTCCACGCCGTGTACCCCAATAACGTTGTGTTCCTTACACCGGCTTTAAAGGATTACTTTTTAGCGGAGCTTGCTGTCGCAGTCTGTGGCACAATCATTTAGTCTGTTCGACTGCTCACGGGAAAGGTAGTATTGTGAAACACTGCAGAAACGAACGACTTCCTTAGTTTTGCTCCGACTGACCATACTCCGTGAAATTTTCCTAGATCCTCAGTTAAAGATTTTTGCAGCTGGAAGTTACCTCAGAAACCCTGTTAACTCGTAATGTATTGAGCGAATCGCAAAACAGAAAGCATTTAACACGGAATACAAACAAAACTGGCAAACCAAATGCATTTTCAGACACAGCGAAGCATGAATGCAAAATGTGAGACAATCCAAGGGCATGAGTTATAAAGTAATCTCACAACTAACAACAGGGCAATTCCAAACTGCTCTTTCAAAATATATTGGAGCCTGAGTGCACAACCGCTTCCCAGACAATGTTGAAAAGAGAGAAAGAAATAACCTCATAAGAATGGACCATAAAAGGTGAATTTCACCAATCACAGTCTCGATTAGATGATCTTTCCCTTCTGATGTCTCCAGGACGGAAATGAAGGAAATGGGAGAAATTCAATAACATGTCACATCGAAATACATTGGAACGATTTTCCCATTGGCCAGAAAACCAAATAACGACGAGTCGAGTCACCGCAGGACTTTGTTTCACAACAGCGATGAATTAACAGTCTCCATTCGGTTCCAGTACAAGCTCAACTTGCCTGGAACAGAAAGCAACAGTTGAGCTGCTTGCGATTTTCCACGCGGGAAGCGAACATGATCACGATAGCACAGACACTTTGGAAAGTTCGGCGCTTTCCCAGACCACAGTTAATTCCCCGGGAAGCAAACCCACTTTTCTTTTTAACAGAAATGCAGCAGGGATCGCAACAGCACTTTAACAAGCGGCATTATTGGTGTTGATCAGCAGAAATGGCAGCGGTGGGTTTCTAACCCACGCCTGTGTCGAGACTGGAGCCTTAATCTAGCAATTTAGACCGCTCGGACACACAACCAGGTGACCAGGCACTCATTTTCTTGCACTTCCAATTGTGGTCCTGTATAACAACAGATGAAAACTCAGGTGAAATGGGTTCCATGATCCCTCTCTGATTCGCACAGCTGCTGGGATGTGCCCGTCTACAATATCAACTTCGCAGCAGATAATGATAGCCCATCAATCCAGCCAAAAATCAATGGTAAGCTGAGTCTATCTTCTCAGACTCTTTTCAGATACAAATGTATTTGTGAGTGCCGGAGAATATATGATCGGTTATGATTGGGTCAAATTACCATGAGCTACTTGACATTACTGCAATTTCGATTCTTGCTTTGCTAAATGATTTCACCCATTGCTCGAAACAGGACAACTTTCACGTTTACACGGAACGTGAAACACACTGGACTACAGGGAAAATGCACAAACCTGAGCAGGCCGTGTTCCACATCATACCGTGCAGCATAGTTTCAGTCACTGTGTTTGTTTTGCAGAATAAGAGTCCCAAAGAATGTTCTCCACCCTAAAACCGGAGGTCGCATTCCAATCCGAGAACAACAGATCACATTGTGAGGATGCTCTGACCTCGGAGCCAGTTCGAGATGCCACTTTCCTTTCCTTTTACCTTAACCGTGCAATTTGCTGCAGAGATGTTCACACCTGGATATGAGCCACATGGATACCCACTGAGGTGGAAACCTGTGCGGGAATCGACGAGAAGTGACTCAACAAATTTTAATAAATTCCATGGTGCTTATTAGAAATGGAGTTTCTGATCACCTCGATCTCAAAGGCAGTTTCTGAACATAGTAACAGAACTCAAAAGGTAATTACCTCACCCCACCCCCACTCCGGAAGAGGTGCTAACTGCACTTTAGTGCTTTTTGTTCTCGACGTGAAGAGTTCTCACTCCTGAGTCACCTTCACGTGTCTGGTTGCTGAGTGAATCACAAAGAAGGACTTTCTCCAGAGTTGCAACTGCCTCACTTCCCCACTCGACTTCCCCGTTTACATTTTCCTGCTCGTCAGTGATTTAAAGAAAACCAAATGGATGTGATGTCATTCTGTAGCCTCTCTGTCGATTCATCCGTTTCAGTTTCAACATGGCTTAGATCTCGGGGCGCACCTTAATACTAGCGACGCTATGAAAGCACAGGTCCAGAGGTTCCTCTGAGAGTGTAATTTCTTTCATTGCTGTTGCTGATGGAATGAGCCACTAACGTGCGAACTGCTCCAAAACATGATTCAGGACCTCTCGTGCCAGTTCTCGCACGTTGAATAACGACAGACAGCTTCCAAATAAGGTCTTTCAGAGATGACTTTGGAGTACATTTGACAGACAGACTAGTTCAGGAATCCGTGGTGCACTCTGACACCAGCTCCTCAGCTTCTTCCCTGCCTTTGAACCGGGCCGCCTGCGCAAGGAATGCAAATGCAAGGATCAGAAGGCGGTAACTATACTCTCAAACAGAATGGCATATGATCAGAACCAGGTTGGAGAAAAACTTTACAATGTTTTGCACTGTAAGTGAATGGAATTGCATTGCATTTCACTACGAGAGCAGATTTGTTCAAGCAAATTCGAAGGCAGGTTTGCAAATGGGAAAGCAAGCAAGAAAGCTCCGTTCTTGTCTATGTAAAAGGCTGCAGTTGAAGAACAAAGCCGTTTCTGCCCAGTTTCGAACTGGGCATCTTTCACGCGTAAGGCGAACGTGATGACCACGACATTACAGAAACAAGCCACCGGCAACTGCGCTGCGGCTGAGAGTTGAAGCCATCCTGTTTCCAACAGCTCGTTACTTAATGGGACTTGTTTAATTTTGGCTATGTGGTGAGCATGGACGAGATACACCGAAGTATCTGTTTCCACGCCGTGTACCCCAATAACGTTGCGTTGCCTACACTGGCTTTAAAGGATCACATTTTAGCGGAGCTTGCCTTCGCAGCCTGTGGCACAATCATTTAGTCTGTTCGACTGCTCACGGGAGAGGTAGTATTGTGAAAAACTGCAGAAACGACATGACTTCCTTACTTTTGCTGCGACTGACCATATTCCGGGAAATTTCCCCAGATTCTGAGTTGAGGATTTTTGCAGCTGGACGTTACCTCAGAAACCCTGTTAATTCGTAATGACTTGAACGAATCACAAAACAGAAAGCATTTAACACGGAACACAAACAAAACTGGCAAACCAAATGCATTTTCAGACACATCGAGTATGAATGCTAAATGTGAGACATTCTGAGGGCATGAGCCATGAACTAATCTCACAACTAACAACAGGTCAATTCCAAACTACTCTTTCAATCATACTGGAGCCTTACTGCACCACCACTTCCCAGACAATGCTGAAAAGAGAGAAAGAAAGAACTTAATAAGAATGGGCCATTAAAAGTGAATTTCGCCAATCACAGTCTTGATTAGATTCCCTTTCACTTCCGATTTCTCCAGGACGGAAATGAAGGAAATGGGAGAAATTCAATAACATATGACATCAAAATTCATTGGAACGATTTTCCCATTGGCCAGAAAACCAAATAAGTACGAGTTGAGTCGCCGCGGGACTTTGTTTCACAACAGCGATGAATTAACAGTCTCCATTCGGTTCCAGTGCAAGCTCAACTTGCCTGGAACGTAAAGCAACAGTACAGCTGCTTGCGATTTTCCACGCGGGACGCGAACACGATCATTACAGCAGAGACACTTCGAAATATTCAGCACTATCGTACACCACAGTGAATTTCCCGGGAAGCAAACCCACTTTTCATTTGTTTTGAACATCAATACAGCAGAGATCGACACAACATTTTAACAAGCTGTTAGAGGTGACTGGCAGGAATGGCAGTGGGGGGACTCGAAGCCTCGCTCCTGTTGAGACTAGAATCTGAATCCAGCAACTTAACAGCAGGGCAAATCCAAACTGTGCATTCTGCCCTACCTCAGCTTTAGTGCACTCCCACTTCCGAGAAAGTGCTGGAAAGAGAGAAAGAATACAATGAGAATGGGCCATAAAAAGTGAATTTCATCAATCGACTAGATTATCTTTCCCTTCTGTCTCTAGGACGGATATGATGGAACACACGACATCGCAAACATTTTCCCATTCGCAAAAACACCAAATAACGACGAGTTGAGTCACCGCAGGACTTTGTTTCACAACAACGATGGTATAAGATTCTGCTTTCGACTCCAGTGAAAACTCAACTTTTCTGAATTGAAACAGCTGCGGTCGAGCTGCTTGAGCCCGTGATTTTTCGTACGGGAGGCGAACACTGTTATGTCAGCACAGGCACTGACTCCTTTGCCTGAGTCTATGTTGGCACCCACCACTGTCAAATCTTTGAGAAGCAAACCCCAACTTTTTAACTTTGACCCACATTTCAACATGCTGTAACATTCCAGTTGATCCACTGTAATGGCAGCACAGGCATTCGAATTTACATAACCGAGAGTCAAAAACCTCAGCACACCTCTTTAGCCCACTGTGCTATGTGACCTTGCTGAATGCTTTCATACGTTTTCACATATCCACCTGCAAAGTAACAGAAGCACCTTCACAGGGAAAGGCTTACGTCATCCCTCTCCTGCTTGCACAGCTGCTGGGAATTTCTGGCTAAAATATCAATTTCGCAGCAGATAAGGATAGCCCATTAATCTAGACATAAATCAATGGTTATCTGAATCTATCTTCTGAACCGCTTTTCAGCTGCAAATGTCCATGTACGTGTGTAAGAATGTATGTTCGGTTTTGATTTCATAAAATAACCATGAGCTGCATGAGTTCGAGGTGCACTCAGTAAAGTTGGAGATCCCAGCCTGATGTCCCAATGTTCCCAGATCCATGTCAATCAAAACTATTCCAGGTGAGATTTGGGCTCTCAGCCTGATGTTCCAATGCTCCCTGCTCCATGTCAATCGAAGCTGCTCCAGGTGAGTTTGGTGATCCGAGATTGATGTCCCAATTCTCCCTTCTGCTCAGTGTCAATAGAAGTTGCTCCAGGTGAATTTGGAGCTCCCAACCTGATGTCCCAATGTTCCCTGCTCCATGTCAATACAAGCTTCTCCAGGTCCGGTTGGAGCTTACCGTCTGGTGCCCCAATGCTCCCTTCTGCGCCATGTCAATAGAAATTGCTCCATGAGAGGGTGGAGCTCCAAGCCTGGTGCACCAATTCTCCCTGCTGCGACATGGCAATAGAAGCCTTTCAAGTTGCCATTTAAGCTGAAGACCCGGCATCTCATGCACCTCTATACGATCATAGATGTACCGTGCGCTCACTGGTTGCATCCGGGGGTGGGGGGGGGGGGGGGGTGCACAGAGTATGTGCACTATTAACGTTGCACTATTAACGTTGTATCCAGACACAGGTGTATTTTCTGCAACATGGGAACCTTATCTTATTTTTAATAGCCACCCAAGTATACTTTGTGAAAAACTTTCTTTCCAATGCCTTGTTTAGCATGTGCCTGTTGCACTCAACGCGACATAATGTAATAGTGGTAAATAGCGGATTTTCAATAAATATTACATCGTATGTTTCATGCGGAGTAACTGCTATTTAGCAAGGATGACGTATTTGAGGAAATCAGCAGTTTTATTTCCTGTGAGGGAATGAGGTTTGTATTCATTAAATTGAACTTGTTAAATGTGTAAAATGATCACAATAGATCTCAATTTGAAAGATGTTTGATAATGTTGTTATCCAACATGAAATGAGGCGTTGTCTTCTACTGGCAACACCAGTGTTCGAACTAACTACCTATTAATGACAAGAGAGTAAACGAAATTTAAATAATTTCACATGTTTGTTCTACATTAGTCAGCGGTTATTGATCCACAGTTTTGGTCAGTCCTGCAGTTACCATGATGTCTGCTCCAATTGTTCATAAAGAGAGGGAGCTGGCTTCCCATTTCTTGTCTTTGTCTGCATCTCATGTCCAGCATTCATCACTGGCAAGAGCAATGAGAAGGGGAGAGACCAATGTGTAACTGTGTCCATGCCCATGCACAGTACCGACATTGACAAGTTCTCTGCTGTGCATTTTCAACCAGTACTCGGTGACACTGAATCCTTCCTCTGCCGCTTTTGAAATATCTTTATTATTTTTTGCTGTCTGTCTGTGCTTTTGTCACTGAGATGAATCACTTCTACCCACTCTGCTACAGGTTTCATCTGACAAAATACTCATTACCAATCCATTGGATAAACATACGCTTGTCATCTCTCGTTATTTGCTTTTCCTGGATCTCATTCATTGGATAAAAGCTCACAATAACTTGTCTTCGAAAGTAAACCCAATGTTCCTTTTCATTATCCGAAGTCAGTCTGCATTTCAATACCATTTAAGCGACAGATTCGACTAATTAATGGAGACCTTACGGCAGCGTCGATGGCAATAAACTGACTAATTAGCACCACTAATCCAATTTACTGGATTAGTGGTACGTGAAGAACACAGCAGTTCAGGCAGCATCCAACGAGCAGCGAAATCACGTTTCGGGCAAAAGCCTTTCAACAGGAATAAGGCATTTGCCCGAAACGTCGATTTTGCTGCTCGTTGGATGCTGTCTGAACTGCTGTGCTCTTCCAGCACCACGAATGCAGTTTTGACCTCCGATTTAGCCGAGACCTAAGCAAAAGCAGTGTCATGAACGACTGCACTCCATAAGCGACGAGAATGCGATTGAATCCCACGCCTGCAGAGAATCAATCACTTTAACATCTCAGACACCTCGTCACACATGCTCTGCACATCTGACCATGTGTTTAACTGAGTTGAGTAAATTGTGCATAGAAGCGGATTCTTCTCCCTGCTGTTGGTGAAATGATAAATAGCTTAGTCCAGTTCATAAAGAATGGCCTCACCTCTGCTCGATGGGGCAAGCGCATTCCCAATGTGGCATTCTGCTCACGTGATCTGGACAGAAATAAAGAAATGACTCAGTAACAAGTTCTGTTGAATTGAATTCTATCAAGAATTGGAGCTGATGGAATGAAAAGCCTCGTGACAGGGGCGAGGTAGCACTGTCTCTGAAGAATTGTTTTCCCTACTCGAGGACAGTCCACAGTGCTCAGTGGCAGAACTAGTACTCCCTCTCTTCTGGACAGATGTTTTTGACCAATCGCAATTATTCACAGAGCAAACAATTTCAAAATCTTAAATAAGACTCGCTGAAAATTGAATTGAACAATGCAAAAAAACGACAGGAGAGACTCTTTACCAATAAAGTTCATTTTGCTCAACCTTGGCCTGTGTTCTTTTCCTGGGCTGTGTGACACCGAGTCACTGTACGATCACAGCAACATAGTGAGCAAATGACAGAGGGAAAATGTGTGTAGTACTACAGGGCATGCTGGGAGCAGCAGCAGATACACAGGGAAGTGAATTTCCCACAACGGGAACACTTCCTAAACAAGGGACTCAGATGGAAGAACTCAGAGTGTTATGAAATTTTATGACTGATTCTGCAGACACTGTGGAGATCAATCATTGAGTCTGTTCAAAATTAAAATTAAAAGATTTCTACGAATTAAAATCAAAATAGAAAAGTGAAGGGGTTAGTGGACGTAAATATTGCAAGTATATTATCAAATAATTAACTCATCTTAGCAATGAGCAGCTGATCCATTTCCTCATAGAACGTTGGAACCACTGGTAAAGGCGATCATATAATTCCAGGTACCAGCCGTGGAATCAGAGGTACTCGTTTTCCAATCCGTTTTGATACAGCCATGAATGTGGCTGTAAGCATTAATGCGTGGATACAGTGCAGCAGGTAAACAGTGGATGGTATCTCTGTGCCAATGTAGTAGGCTGTGTTGAGTGGATGTTTTAAATTTGACCCTCACATGGAGTTTCTTCAATTTGACATTGTGTTGAAGTTTCAGGACGGAAGGCGTTGAGCAAAGCCAAGCTGATTGGAAAGTACCAGTTTTTTGAATTGAGAAACGACCTTTTCTGGAAAATGACTCATTACCAACAGACATGCTGCAAATTTTTTAAAACGTGACAACATGTGTGGACGGAGAACCGAAAATAATTTTCCAACAAATGGATGGCGTTTCCCATGCGCACTGCGTTACATTCAGCGAAAACAAAATATGTTGGTCCCGTTTTTTCGTGTTAGTCAATTTGCTGTAAACTCGCAAAAGTCATTGTAATAATCAAAAAGGAATTATATTGATCACATGGGACCGTTCGAATATTGCATTCAGTTTTGGTCAGAGCTTCTTTCAGCTTAAAATTGCGTTCTGTAGGAAAGAACAGAGGGCTACAAAAAGACAAAAAAGGCAGAGACAACTTTGAGAATTTAATGGATGGAGATCAGAAAGCATGAAATATACGTCACATGATGTAAATGTGGTCAAATATTTAAAGCAGGCATTATGTCTCCTCGTGACAATTCAATTCCTTCTCATGAGGAAGGAACTTTTGTTTGCAATCTTCTAGAAGATCAATTCCATTTACAATGTTTTACGTTGAATAATATGCCATACCTTTCAAATTCATGGATGTTTTATATTCCATCTTATCTAGCTGGACGTGTTCATGAAAAGTCTTTTTTGATAAGTCAACAAAATTCGAAATTTTTACACACACTTTGACTTTCTTCCAATAGTAAATTCCCTACTTGTGTTCTTGTTGATGCGTCTTATGAAACACTCTGGACTCAGCATCTGTCATTCTTTCTGGAAATTCGTTTAGGATTTAAATATCTCTTGAGCAGAAGAATCTCTGACCCAAGTTTTTCTGAATCATTGACCAATGGTTTTGGATCTGAGACTCTATTTATTGATTTACTCGACAGAGGGAATACCGCTGATTTAGTCACTTCAAACCTTGTAAGTGAAAGATATCTTTCGTTTACTTCCCAAACTTGCATGTTTCCGATAGAGCATTTTCAAAATCATATGAATAAAATCCTTCATTGTGTCTATCATCCTCATAAAACCAGTTGGTATCATTTCGAGTGTTTTTCTATCCCTCAGTAAACCTCAGCCATGAGATTCCTCATGCTTTTCTACACAAGAAATTGCGGCTTGGCCCTTTCTAATGTCTTTCCTTTTTTTTGTTGGAGAGTGAGGACAAGGATTACAAACAATGTATGCACTGAATTTGACCTTTACATTTTACAGTTACACTATGAACTCTTTGCTTTGTAATACAATTTTCTTATTCATAACCTCAAACAACGTTCATGATTATCTAACCAGATCATGAACAACCTCCCCATGAAAACTTCCTTTGTACTTCCAGGGAATTTGGGAAAAGGGTTGTAAGGCTGCATCCCTAAATCCCCTAGACCTGAGTGAGTCTCAGCTTTTTCTCAAGGTAACAGTGGGGCTGCAGTCGTTTTCTGTGCAGACTTGTTGTGGACATGAAATACCCGTCACCAAAGACTACCGTGAATCTAAAATCAAAACTTTCCAATAAACAATGATCATATCTATTGTTTATCATCTTTCTGTGTTCTTGTCTGATTTGTTTGTGTGTCCCTATATTAAACCCTACCCAACGTTTAATTTGTGAATGTAGACATTACCTTCACCACTCAGGTTTGGAAACCCCATTCGACATTGAATGATTTTACTCATACGCTCCCGGAGGACAGTCCGCCCATTATTGGGATGAATCCAGTGAACATTCTCAACGCATCTTCAAAGCCAAGGATTCCCTTCTCCGAGTTGGGGATCGGTTCTGCACTGAACTCAATGTGTGTGCTCATTAAAAGCAAAACAATTGCAGCAAGATTTTCAGACAAAGAGTTTGCAATCTGGTTGAATTGACGTTTGTCCCAACAGTTACATTCCTTATTGTCGTTTGTTTGTGGATGATAAAATTTCCTGAATCTTTCTGTTTTTATTTCATATTGGCGGATGTTACAGCAATTTATAAGAATAGTGATTTCTCGAAGCCACCAGAGAGCACGGTAGCTGATAATATGAAATGAGACTGCAGTAATGATTGACCTCAGAATGAAGGTGTCGCTGGTTTGCAGTGATGACGGTGTGGCTGATTTTCGTATTTATTTTCGAGGAGGACAGGTTCTGTCTAAGACGACCGTTTAAACCCGAAGCAAGGGGCATGGTATCAGATAACGAAGTTACGGTGAGCTGAATTGAAGTGGAAAATTGCTTCAAATGATGGGGCAGTACAGCTTCATCATGTCACTCAGACTGTAAAAGCCACGCAGAAGAAGCAAAACACCTTCTGTGCAGGCACAATGACAGGTCACGTGGGACGGAAACAAAGTAAGACACTAAGATGGAATGCAACAGTTTATGTGAAAGGTTCCGCAATATATTCTTTGTTAAATGCTGACTGCCCTCTCGTTGGAAAATGGAATTTCCTGCAGTGTAACGGCAATATTTGCCAAGCTACAACACAAGGATTGAATCCCGCCATCTGAAAAGGAGACATTTGAAATCAATAATTTTAAAAATAATAATTAACAATCCATAAATAAGTATGAAACCATTACTGATGTACAACAAATCCAAACACTTGTCCTTTAGAGAAGGACATCTGCCCACCCTCACGTGGTCTGCATGACATCCCCACAGCAAAGTGTTTGCCCCTCAATTACCCTCTGAAGTGAGAGAGCACGTTACTCAGTTCAAGGGCTTCTAGGGCTGGGCAAGAAAGGCTGGTCAGCCAGAGACTCTCACATCCCATACCTGATTTTTAAAAAAATCTATTAGGACGGTCCCCCTGGAACTGTGCTGGGAGCAGTGTCCTGGTCAATCATGTCGGTAGGTTTATGGACAGGGCTTTAAACTGACAGAGAAGATGCAGGTGAAAGGAGCTTTCCAAATCCAAAGGGAAAAGGTGAAGCAATGGAACAGCATGGGAATGTGGCTGAAGACAAGCAGAAAGGAACAGGATGGGACAGAGTTTAACTAAAATTGTACAACAGCAAATAGATTTGTGACAGAAAAGTGTGGGAGAGAGTATATTATGCTTTTTTAATGGACAACGTTGCAGCAATAAGGTCGATGGATTTGTGACACAGAGATAAAAGAAATTTAGACACCAGGGAGACATGGATACAGGGTGAACAAAAATATTAAATGGTTCGTAATCTTGTACAAACTCAGGCCAAATGAGTAACGCTAACAACAATGGATACCAAGGGCATTGCAGAGAAAGCATTTGGCCTCAGATCATGAAGTAGAGTCAGTCTGAATGTAAATTCTGGCTCCGACTATCCAAAGGCACAATCAGCAGAACAGTTTTAGCCACCGAACAGCATTTCATTGCTCATTACTGCATTTACCTGGAACTCATTGGAATTTTTTAAACAAAGGCATTGTGACAATTTTGTAAAACTTCAATATTTGTACACTCTGGGACAAACACACGGTCAACATTGATATTGGAAGAGGAGTTCGGTATTTTTTTTTCACTGTTTCTTTGAAAAACACATTGTGCAACTGTTAAGGGTAATGTCACCTGGAGAGATCCTCTGCAAAATTGTGATAAAATACAGTTTAAAGAAATGTAAAGCTTTAAAGTGAATCACAGAAAGGACAAGCTACAACTAGAAACAAAAATAGCCAATTACATGAGTTTGAGAGGAGAACTGACCAAGGTAAACAGGCTACACAGACTGAAATATGTGCCTGTAAATGAACAGTGGAAAACATTTGAAGGCACAATGCAAAATATTCAACAAAAGGACGTTCGAATGAAACAGTAAAAACCTCAGCAAGAAATTCCCACTGATCCCTCACTCAGGACAAAAGGGATCATACTCGATTATGAGGCTGAGAAGATCATCAAAAAGTACGTAAAACCCTGAAGTGAGAGAGCGTTTTAGGAGTAAATGTCAACGGATTACAATGGGTCTGCTCGTAGGAGGAGGTCTGTGGGAAGGGGAGCCACGGTCAGGGTTCATTGACACAATAGGAACAGGGAGAGGTGAAGGTGCTGGAGGTGGTGAGAGTGATACAGAGAGTGGTCAGGGTGTTACAAAGCCAGGACGGATTGCTGCAGCTGGAAGGGTTTGCAGAGGTAGGGAGGGACATAGGTTTTTATATATTCATTTATGGGATGTGGGTGTCACTGCCTGGAACAACGTTCTTTAAACAAAGGCATTGTGACAATTTTGTAAATTGACTCCCGATGCTGTCTCATTACAACAAAACTTGCAGCAGGCGTGGTGATTGAGCCTGGGGTGTGTCTGTACTGTGCTCCCCCTCCAGCACTTTCTCTATGTCACATATTCTTAGCTGATGTTTGGATCTCCCTTATTACTTTCTGCTCTGTGCACTGGAATGATCTTACCTGGCAACAGGATTTATTGAAGACTCCCGACCTCCCTGACTTTGTCTTTCTGGCTGAGCAACCATTGTCCCAACCAGCAGTTGGCAAGTCTATTTGAGTCAGGAAGTCCATGAGTACCTGTAGAAGACACAGAAATAGGCAGAATGGGAAATTAGACTAATGCTTTGAGGGTCACATATAGATTTTGAGTGGGAGCAGCAGCTGAGTAAAAACGATCCCGGAAGACTACAGCTAAGGTAAGACAGTTTGTTTTAAAATTACTTACCTGTAGCGGGCAGCGGTGTTTTTTTGTTCCTCTCTCTTCACAGAAAGAGCGGGAGCAGCAGGGGAAGTGACGTCTACCAGAGGGGCAGCCGGGAAGGAAAGCAGTGAGTATAAATACTCACCCTTCGACACCAACTGCCACTTGAGTGGGAGAGTTACCTGGACGCTTTGTTTCATGAGGCAGTCACACCTGGGAGATTAATAATTCACATTCAGCTCGTAATCAGGCTCATCAGAGTGTGACTGTAAGTGAGGCAGGTAGGGGGAACCTGAGTTCATGAGTGGAGGAGCCTCAGCCCTTGACCTTGTCCAACAGGTACGAGATTCTTGCTCCCTGTTCGGATGAGGAAAAGGGCTCTGGACAGGATGAGACAACTGACCAAGGCACCATGGTGCAGAAGGCCATTCAAGAGGGGGGAGTTAAGAGACAAGTAGTGGTTATAGGGGATTCTATAATTAGGGGGACAGATAGTATCCTTTGCAAGCCGGATCGGGAGTCTCGCATGGTGTGTTACCTGCCCGGTGCCAGGGTGCAGGACATCTCCGACCGGATTGAAAGGATATTGGAGCAGGAAGGGGAGGATCCAGTTGTTGTGGTCCACGTTGGTACTAACAACATCGGCAACACTAGGGTGGAGGAACTGTTTGTGGATTACAAGGCACTAGGCAGGAAATTGAAGCACAGGTCCTCAAGGGTCATAATCTCCGGATTATTGCCCGAGCCGCGTGCCAGTTGGCATAGGGACAAGAAAATTAGGCAAGTAAACACGTGGCTAAGGGATTGGTGTGGGAAAGAGTGATTCCACTTCATGGGGCATTGGCATCAGTTTTCGAACAGGGGGGATCTGTACCGTTGGGACGGTCTCCACCTGAACCGATCAGGTACCAATCTTCTAGCGAAGAGGATAAATAGGGTGGTCAGTAGGACTTTAAACTTCTGAGTTGGGGTGAAGGGAAAGTGAAAGCAACAGGGAGTATGGCGTTAAATGGAAAGACAAGCAGCAGGATAGCATGTGTCCAGGCGGATTCAAAATTGAGTCAGACTGGGAATGCAGAAAAAAGCAAGGATAACTGAGGACATCATATGACTTCCAATATCTCTAATGATAAGAAAGTTAGCATTAAGGCGCTTTACCTGAATGCGCGTAGCATTCATAACAAAGCAGATGAACTAATGGCACAGATTATAGTGAATGATTATGATGTGGTAGGCATGACAGAGACTTGGTTACAGAGGGGTCAGGGCTGGCAGTTAAACCTCCAAGGATTTTCAACTTATCTAAAAGACAGGGAGGTCGGCAGAGGGGGTGGGATTGCCTTGTTAGTTAAGAGCAATATTAAATTTATGGCACTGAATGACATAGCGTCAGATGATGTGGAGTCTGTGTGGGTGGAATTGAGGAGCTACAAAGGCAAAAAAAAAACATAATTGGAGTTGTGTACAGAACTCCTAACAGTGGTCAGGACCAGGCACGCAACATGTACCGGGAAATAGAGGAGGCATATCAGAAAGGCAAGGTCACGGTGATCATGGGAGACTTCAATATGCAGGTGGACTGGGTAAATAATGTTGCCAGTGGATCCAAAGAAACGGAATCATGGAATGCTTACAGGATGGCTTTTTGGAACAGCTTGTCATGGAGCCCACAAGGGAGCAGGCTATTCTGGACCGAGTACTTTGCAATGAACTAAATTTTATAAAAGATCTTAAAGTAAGGGAACCCTTAGGAAGCAGTGATCATAATATGGTAGAGTTCAGTCTGGAGTTTGAAAGAGAGAAGGCAAAATCGGACGTAATGGTGTTACAGTTAAATCAAGGTAATTATGAGGGCATGAGAGAGGAACTGACAAAAATAGACTGGAAGCAGAGGCTTGCGGGGAAGACAGTAGACCAAAAATGACAGGGGTTTGTGGGTATAATTAAGGACACTGTACAGAGGTTCATCCCCAAGAAAAGAAAGATTATCCGGGGAGGGATTAGACAGCCATGGCTGACAAAGGACGTCAGGAAATGTATTAAAGAAAAAGAGAGATCCTATAAAGTGGCCAAGAGCAGTGGGAAATCAGAAGATTGGGAAGGCTACAAAAACAAACAGAAGATAACAAAGAGAGTAATAAGAAAGGAGAGGATCAAATATGAAGGTAGGCTAGCCAGTAATATTAGAAACGATAGTAAAAGTTTCTTTAAATACATAAGAAACAAACGACAGACAAAAGTAGACATTGGGCCACTTCAAAGTGATGCTGGAAGCCCAGTGATGGGAGATAAGGAAATAGCAGGTGAACTTAACAAGTACTTTGCGTCAGTTTTCACAGTGTAAGACAGGAGTAATATCTCAACAATTAAAGGGAGTCAGGAGGCTGAGTTGAGTATGGTTGTCATTACAAAAGAGGTAGTGCTAGAAAAGCTAAAAAGTCTTAAAATTGATAAATCTCCTGGCCCCGATGGGATACATGGTAGAGTTCTGAGACAGGTGGCTGAGGAAATAGCGGAGGCATTGGTTGAGATCTTTCAAGAGTCACTGGAGTCACGGAAAGTCCCAGATGATTGGAAGATCGCGGTTGTAACCCCATTGTTCAAGAAAGGATCAAGACAAAAGATGGAAAATTATAGGCCAATTAGCCTAAACTCGGTTGTTGGCAAAATTCTAGAATCCATCATTAAGGATGAGGTTTCTAAATTCTTAGAAGAGCAGAGTCTTATTAGAACAAGTCAACATGGATTTACTAAGGGGAGGTCATGCCTGACAAACCTGTTGGCATTCTTTGAAGAGGTGACAAGCAGGTTAGACCAGGGAAATCCAGTGGATGTGGTCTATCTAGACTTCCAAAAGGCCTTTGATAAGGTGCCACACGGGAGGCTGCTGAGCAAGGTGAGGGCCAATGGTGTTCGAGGTGAGCTACTGGGATGGATTGAAGATTGGCTGTTTGACAGAAGGCAGACAGTTGGGATAAAAGGTTCTTTTTCAGAATGGCAGCCGGTGACGAGTGGTGTCCCGCAGGGTTCAGTGTTGGGGCCACAGCTATTCGCATTATATATGAATAATCTGGATGAAGGGACTGGGGGCATTCTAGCGAAGTTTGCCGATGATACGAAGATAGGTAGACAGGCAGGTAGTACTGAGGAAGTGGGGAGGCTGCAGAAGGATCTAGACAGTTTGGGAGAGTGGTCCAGGAAATGGCTGAAGGAATTCAACGTGAAAAAATGCGAGTTCTTGCACTTTGGCAAAAAGAATAAAAGCACAGACTACTTTCTAAACGGTGAGAAAATTCGTAAAGCCAAAGTACAAAGGGATCTGGGAGTGCTAGTCGAGGATTCTCTAAAGGTCAACATGCAGGTTGAGTCTGTGATTAAGAAAGCGAACGCGATGTTGTCACTTATCTCAAGAGGGTTGCAATATAAAAACACCATTGTGCTACTGAGACTTTATAAATCTCTGGTTAGGCCCCATTTGGAGTACTGTGTCCAGTTTTGGTCCCCACTGCTCAGGAAGGACATACTGGCACTGGAACGTGTCCAGCGGAGATTCACACGGATGATCCTTGGAATGGTAGGTCTAACATATGAGGAACGGCTGAGGATCTTGGGATTGTATTCATTGGAGTTTAGAAGATTAAGGGGAGACTTAATAGAGACGTACAAGATAATACATGGCTTGGAAAGGGTGGATGCTAGGAAATTGTTTCCGTTAGGTGTGGAGACGAGGACCCGTGGACACAATCTTAGAATTAGAGGGGGTAAATTCAGAACAGAAATGCGGAGACATTTCTTCAGCCAGAGAGTGGTGGGCCTGTAGAATTCATTGCCGCAGAGGGCAGTGGAGGCCGGGACGCTAAATGTCTTTAAGGCCGAGATTGATAGATTCTTGTTGTCTCGGGGAATTAAGGGCTATGGGGAGAATGCGGGTAAGTGGAGTTGAAATGCCGAGCAGCCATGATTGAATGGCGGAGTGGACTCGATGGGCCGAATGGCCTTACTTCCACTTCTATATCTTCCGGTCTTATGGTCTTAAATGTGGCCCCAGAATTTCACCATCCCTTGTTGTATCTTCCACACGTTAATGTATTGCAGGGAATAATTTTGAAGGCATTTGTCCACTCTTCAAAAGTTAACACTGTGCTATTAAATGTTGGGAATTTGAATGCCTTAATATAATTATCCTATTATTGTTTTTACATAACTCAGTGAAATGGTTATCTATCTACTACGGTGTTTGCTTTTATCTGGGGTAGTATAATCCATCCCAGCACCGTGTCTGTCATCATTTTGATGCTCACCTCTACCCACGAAGCCTCATTTGAATACCCTTCCAAGATATTATCCTTCCTTTCTGCAGTAACTATCTTCATAATTAATACATCAATACACGTCCTCTTTTACACCCTCTCCTGACCTGCCTTTATTTCCTGTACCACAGATTAATTGAACATAGATCATTCTAGCACAGTACAGGTCCTTCAGCTCTCGAAGTTGCGCCGACTTGTGGAACCAATCTGAAGCCTACCTAACCTACATTAGTCCATTTTCATTCATATGTTTATTCAATGACAATTTAAATGCCCTTAACGTTGGCGAGTCTACTTATTTTGCAGATAGGGCTTTCCACGCCCCCACTACTCGCTGAAGTAAGAAACTACCTCTGTCATCTGTCCAATAGCTATCACCCCTCAATTTGTTTGGTAAATATATTTATTGTCAATTTTTTTAACTTTACAAATATATAAAATTACTTAAAAATACAACCAATAATAAATATTAATATAATAAAAAGAAAAAAAACCACAAATTACAATACAACTATTGTCTCCTAACTATAAACCTACCCTCTAATACAAAACAAATCCTAACAATGTGCATAGCAACAGCTAAAAGAAAAGCAAAGCAAAAATAAAACAAAAGAAAACCCCACAAAATACAGAACAGCTATGGTCAGCGCAAAGCTCCCAAACAAAAGAATGGGAGAATTGTATATATACCCGTATTAACTCCGGAGACCCCCTCCAGGACCCAGGGTTTGTCATATCTAATCATCCTGGTTAAACAAATATCCTAGTTACGACAAGTGACAAATCTGTTTACAAATAACTCAAGTAGAGCTGCCATGTGTTATAAAAGTGGTCTGTTGTGTGGTGTACCATGTTTGTGTCAAGGTCCAAGGAAATGTGCTCCATAATTAATTTCTGCTATGTCGGTAAGCCTGGCGGGTTCTCAGACAACCAATTTATCAGAATATTCTTCCGCGCACAGTTTGCAAGAATATTAAATATTTTCTTCCCATGCCTGTCTAAAAGATGGTAAATTCAGTTGACCTAAGAGGAGAGATATCATGTCTACTTTGAATTCAGTCCTCAATATCCTCCCTATCTCTCCCGCCAGAGCGCTCCAGTAAACACAGAGCCTGTGGCATGTCCAGAAGCAATGGATAAGAGTACCTGAACATATTTTACAGTTGGGACACACTGATGATGCCCCTTTTTTAAACTTTGCCAGAGCGTCTGTTGCCATATGAACCCTGTGCAGAACTTTTAACTGTAGCACATATTCTATTCCAGATAGAGATCTTTCGAGTATTCTCCCATATGTTCTCCCATGCTTCAGAAGAGATCTCCTCGACAAGCTCTTCCTCCCAAATCTCACAGAACCTGTAATTATCCTGTCAGGCTCTGCCTCCAGCAGGCGATAGAGGGCACTAACTGAAAGGGTGCCTATGGAATGTAGCAACAAACTCTCTGCATCGGGCGTATAGGACTTAGTGAGAAACGTAGTCTTCTTCTGGATGAAATCCCGAACCTGAAAAAAAGGAAAAGGCCTTTGCTGGGTAACCGCATTTGCAGCTCAGTTGCTCAAAAGACATCATAACACCCCACCACCCTCCCCCAAACAAGTCTCACAAACTGTAAACTCCTGCGGGTGCCCATTGTTTGAACACTGAGTCCATCACCCCTGGTCAGAACTCTGACATGCCAACTGTAGGTGTCAGTAGCAAAGTCTTGGATAAACGACCGTCACTCTGACGCTTCGCCCTCCAAACCGTGACTGTACAAATGACAATGGGGTTCCGACAGTGGTCGAAAACTATCCTCATCTTATCCATGAATACTGGTTAATAAGAGGGCACTTTGCTTGAGAGGCCTCAGTATCCCGCCATATTGAGGCTGGATCGTTTCACACCAACTCACAGACAAAGGACAGCAGGAAACCCAATTGATACCTTCTGATACCTGAGAAATTAACTCCTCCCCCTCCTAGAAGCAACTGCAATTTAGTGAGTTTGATGAGGGGCCGCCCACGATGCCAGAGAAAGGAATCAAACCATTCCATAAGCTTTCACAGTGTTGTCCTGGGAAACATTAGGGGGAGCATACGCATAAGATAACGCAAACGAGGAAGAAAATTCTTTGTAATTAGAGTTATTCGGACCAGCCATGAAATTGAAGAACTTCCCATCTCTGGAGATCTCACCTAATATTGTCAAACATGTGAGTAAAGTTAGCCTGAAATAACAGATCAAACTTGGGGGTAATAAAAATGCCTAGGTATCAGAACCCTGCTCGTGACCACGTAAAAGGGAACATAGGGCCACCTTCAACTTCTGGCACATACTTTAGCTTCCCCAAAGGCATTGCCTTCGATTTTGCAAAGTTACTCTTATATCATGAAATAGCTCCAAATGAATTGATTCATTGTAAGAAATGAGGTGCAGAGGTAACCGGGTTTGATAAAAACAGAAGGACATCATCCGCGTACAGTGTAATCTTGTGTGCCCTCAATTCCACTTCCGGAGCGGGAATATGGACGTTCTGATGAATGGCCTCTGCTGGCGGCTCTATCACAAAAGTAAACAACAACGGTGAGAGGGGGCAGCCTTGCCAACTACCCCGACCAATCGTAAAAATCCCAGACTTTACCCCATTGGTGATGACCGCGGTCAGAGGGTGGCGATATAAAACCTCCACCTACCTCGCAAAGACTCCACCCAACCGGAACTGTTCTCAGACATAAAAATATACGGCCATTCCACACAGTCAAATACTTTCTCTGCATCTAAGGAAATCACCAACCCCTGAATCGATCGTTTCTCTCAAACTTGGATCATATTCTGCAGCCTTATAATAATATTAGAGGACCTATGGCCCCTCATAAAGCCCGTCTGATCCTCTTTAATAATATGGGACAACACCTTTTCCAATCTCAGCGCCAGGATCTTGGAAAGAATCTTGAAATCTGAATTTAATAGTGAGATGGGCCTGTATGATGTACAATCCTCAGGAACCTTCCCCTTTTTCAGAATTAAAGAAATATTAGCTTCTCTCAAAGATGGTGGTAGGCATTCTTGCATATAGGAGTGATTGTACATCTCCAACATCGGCCCTGACAGAATCCCTATAAACTCCTTATAAAACTCACATGGAACACCATCACAACCAGGCGCGTTCCCACTCTGAAGCTGCCTAGTGGACTCCTGTATTTCCTGAACTGTCAAGGGGGCATTAAGGAGTGAGGCCTGTTTCAAGGCAAACCCTGGGAGTTCCATGTTCTTAAAAAAGGTATCTATTTTAGCCCTCCTGTCTTCGCATCCTTTAGACCAATGCAATTCAGAGAAAAAGCTACAAAAAGCCTCATTAAACTTTTTAGCATCGTATGCAAGAAACATGGTGCTGTCTCTGATTGCAGTAATGGATTGGGGATCACACCTTTTCCTAGTCAGGAACGCTAAATACTTCCCTGGCCTATTCCAATATTCGAACAGCATTTATCTAGCAAAAACAAGTTTTGATTTGCGTTTTGTGTCAGTATTGAATTCAAGGAGGTCATGATCCGCTGTAGCTTAGTCAGCGAAGACCGTGCAAAATGTGCTGCCTCCGCGGCTTTCAAGCACGTCTCAAGTAGATGCTGCGGTTCCTCCTTCTGTCATTCCCAGCTAGTTGACTAGGAAATAGCTAATTCTCCAGCAAAGGCCTTAGCAGTCTCCCATAGCATGGATGGACTACTAGCCGTGTCTGAGTTGATACTCGAGAATTGTTGAAACTCCTTCAAAACGTATTCCACTAATTTGGAATCCTGAAGGAGGAAAGGGTCCAAACGCCAGTGCTGCAAACCGAGCCCTTCATTCGTGGCCTTTAACTCCACATATATGGCTGCATGATCAGAGATAGCTATATCCCAATTTTACATCACACAATAGAATCCAGAAGGGCCAAGGGAGCCAGAAAGAGGTCAATCCCCGTGTGACATTTCTGTGGGTTTGACAAAAAAAGTGAAGTTCCTGCCGGTAGGGTGAGGGCTTCTCCAAATATCCACCAGCCCCAACTCCTCGCATGGGTAAACCGCCTGCTTGACTTGTGAATAAATAATTGGGGGACCACAAGGCATCCTATCCACTGTCAGATCTAAAAGACAATTAAAATCCCCCCCCACTATAATAATGTACCGTAATCCAAAAGCAATCAACTTAGAGAAAGCGCTAATCAAAAATTTGAGGGAATGCACCGGACGACAGTAGACGTTAAAAATGCCATACTCACACACCATCCCCCCCCCCCCCCCCCCCCCATGTATCCCTGCTCATCTTTCACCTGCTCTAATGATGTTAACGGAAGATTTTTCTGGATAAGTACAATTACTCCCCTACTTTTAGTAGTAAAGTATGAAAAGAACACGCGGCCATAACCCCCCCCCCCCCCCCCGTTGTAATTTCAGGTGTTCCCATCATCAAGATGGGTTTCCTGCAACAAAGTGATATCAACCCTTTCCTTCTTAAGGCTAGAAAGCACTTTCTTCCTTTTAACATGCGAATGACTTCCCTTAATGTTCCAGGTACACCATTCAATAAGACACTTAGTTATATCCCCTTTCAGACACCCTTGAACGCCAAGGAGGGAGAAATCTGCTTACAAAGTGCTGAACACAAGTATATAAAGACTCATTGAATCAAAAAACTATATATACAACAACTACTCTATCGTAACTATAAACAACTATAACTTCCAAAAAACTACAAAGTAAACCAACTATAGAACCGAGAATGTAGGAGTCTTGCCCATGCCCATAGGGGGTACTCACCCTTGCCATCCCATCCTTAACAGATCCTACAAAGCCGGACTGTTCCCCAGTCTTAGGCAAGAAAAAAAAGGAGGTTATTTTAAAATCCACAGAAAAAAAGACAAAGTCTGGATGAGCACTCTACCAATCTTTGGCTTCCTGTCAGCCCTACTTGTGACTACAAGAGAAACAGAACAAACAAAAAAGGGGGGAAGAGACCATAAAGAACATCCACAAAATTTCCCATTAGAAAATGCAGTTATTAAAAAAAAGGAACAACATATTCCAAAGTCTCTCTCCCACCCCACCCCCTTTCGAAAAAAGAAATTATTAGGGAGAATGAAAGGAAAAAAAAAGAGAAAGGAAGACATGGTAAAGAAAGAAAAGAGAACAAACAATAACCGTATTCCTCTGGCCAATCCGTCTATTTTAAAGTGTGCACGAAGGTTTTAGCGTTATCTCCTGTGTCAAATGTATAAACTGAGTCCTCGTGGCTGAAAGGAATCACTGCAGGGTATCTTATGGAGTACTGGATGACCAGGTACCTCAGCCTCTTTTTACCTTCATCGAAGGATTTCCTCTTTTGAACTACAGCTGCAGAGAAATCCTGAAAAAACATGACGTTTGTCCCCTAGTACGACAGTGTCTGCGGATCTTTTCCCAGGGATCTGGAAGCTTCTATGACTTTTTGCTTGTCCTTATGAGTGGAAGTGCACTAGGTCCGAGTGGGGGCACTGCACCGGCCCTGACCTGTGCACTGTAACCCGATACGCCCTTTCAATCTGCAACCTGCTGGACTAGATGTGAAGTCCCCAAAACATTGGCAGCCAGCTTTTAAAGAAGTTGACTGGCTGCTTACCTTCCTCACCATCAGGGAGCCCAACAATTCAGAGATTTATTCTCTGACCTCGATTTTAGAGGTCGTCGATATAGTTTCGTAAGGCCCACACGTCTCGCTCCAGCACCTGTATCCGAATGGATGGGGACTAAATCACAACTTCCAAGGCCTTTGTTCGACCATCCACCTCCTCCAAACTCACCCCAATGCCCTGGATCTGTTGCTCGTGCTTCTGTAGCATGGATGCGATAGGTTGGACCTTGGCACGAATCTCCCTCCGGATTTCCGCAATCGCAGGC
Source organism: Chiloscyllium punctatum (assembly GCF_047496795.1). Lineage (NCBI taxonomy): Eukaryota > Metazoa > Chordata > Chondrichthyes > Orectolobiformes > Hemiscylliidae > Chiloscyllium > Chiloscyllium punctatum. Next base: position 18,839,671 of record NC_092745.1, on the reverse strand, counting down.
CCAACATTCAAGGTAAGTCTCTCCATCATCGCAGCCAATTCCTGTGAGTCTGTCAGGTCCCCGGGGGGATCAGGCGAGGCTGCTGCTGCTGCTGCAGTCTCTGGTGTTGTAGGTGCTGCAGGGGAGTGTCCTTCCTGCTGCTGTTTGCTTGCTCCTTTTCCCTTTCGCATCCTTCCCACTCCCAAATATTAACAAATCTGTGTTCTGTAAGGTTTTAAACTAATAATTCCACCACATAAGTCAGCCAGGGATGGCACGAACAATCAAAGAGAATTAGCATTTTTGCACATGGAAATATAATCAATCAGTTTAATCTCTCACTGAAATGTATGAGCTTAAGCTATTTGCCCACAATTTAGAAATGTTAATACTTCAACATGGACTGTTAATATGAACCTAAATAAATGATTTCTTTTATTGTATTGTAGCAAACAATAAGTTGAAACCTTGCAATTTTTAGAATGAATGGTGTTTAATTTGATAAGTGGTTAGTGAAAAAAGCGATGAGCATATATACGTGGAGTGAAAAGTCCAACCTTTTCAAAAAGCTTTGTGCCAAAGCAATGAAATATTTGATTTAGTCATTGGAATACAATATATGAAACATTCATGTTCTGAGTACTCATGAGACTTCATCATCAAGCTGACCGTGCAATACTTGCATTTTAAATAGATATGCTGCAGCGTTACAACAGGAATAATCGAATACTGACTTGGACTTGCATCTGTACATGATAGAGTACAGAAGGAGGCTTTTGGGCCACTGCTGATGCATCAGCTCCTGAAATCTCTACTACGCTCCTCCTAATTACCAGTCCTATCTCTATAGTCCTTTAAATTTGCAACTTCTCAATATATATCCCATTCTTTTTGAATCTTCATCCACAACTCTCTCAGGCAGTACATTCTAAATCCTAAAAACTCTCAGAAAAAAAATAAGTTTTTTCCTAATCTCACTCCAAGCACTTTTGCTGGCAATCTTGAAACTGTAACTGTCAGATGCTGAAACGCTAACTAACAGAAACAGGATATTCTTATTTGACCCTGTAAGTATTGTTTTCATAATTTTGCGACTTAGAATAAATTCACATCTTTGTCGGTCCTGCTCAATGAAGGGCAAGCCTAATTTCTGTCATCCTGCCTCGAAATCAATCTTTCGTTCCAATTATCATTCGAATTACCTGTAAGGTTATTCATATTCTTTTACAAAATAATTTGATCTCGCTCTCTTTCTCTCTCTCTGTGTGTATGTGTATGTGAGAGAGAGAGGATGTGTGTGAGAGGGTGTGTGTGTATGTTTAAGAGAGATTGTGTGTGCACGAAACACTTCTTCAGAACTGAAAACGATTGTAAAATAAGCTTTTAATAACTTGATAGAGGTGGGGGTTGCGTGACAGGGAAAAGAGGATGTGGCAAAAGACAAACTGTCTTTTAGCAGTGGTGAACGAGAAGATGAAGCCTTTAAATTAAATTAAATGGCTTTAAATTAAGATGTGAACGGAGGAAATGGGTTCTCTCTATTGAGTGCAAGATAAAGAGGACACAACCACAAAAGGTCATAGGGAGGTCAGGAGGGAGAACAGAGGAGAAATGGAGAACAGCCATAATGGGGTCAGGCTGTGAAGTGATGGTATTGAATATTAACTCCTACAGACTGTAACGTACCAAAGTGTAAAGTGAGGCGTTCGTCGAGCTTGGGTTGAGCTTAATTGGAACATTTCAGAAGCCCAGGGCTGAAACGTTTGCAGGAGAGTTAGGTATGTTATTGTGAATGGAAGCAATGAGAGTGTCAGGATTATTCCGACAAGCAGAATGGTGGTGTTCTTCAACGCAGTTTCTCTTTGGTCTTCCCAGGGTAAAACATTATGAGCAGAAATGATTGTAGACCGTATTGAAAGAGTACAAGCGATATGCAGCTTCACCCAGAAGTTGTGGGCGGCACGGTGGCACAGTGGTCAGCCCTGCTGCCACACAACACTGGAGACCCGAGTTCAATTCCCGCCGTAGGCGACTGACTGTGTGGAGTTTGCACGTTCTCCCCCTGTCTGCGTCGGTTTCCACAGTACAAAGATGTGCAGGTCAGGTGAATTGGCCATGCTCAATTGCCCGTAGTGTAAGGTAAGAGGTAAACGTGGGGGTATGGATGGGTTGTGGGTCGGTGTGGACTTGATGGGCCGAAGGGCGTATTTCCACACTGAAATGTAATGTAAAGAATGTTTTAAATAATTGTGATTGGAGCCTTGGACAGTGAGGAGGGAAGAGGTGAATGGGCAAGTGTTGCAGCTTCTGCAATTGCATGGATGGTGCCATGGGGGAGTGGGGAAGTGTTCGGGCTGATGGACGGTGTCACAGAGGAAATGGTCCCTGTGAGATACGGACAGTGGGCGGGAGGATGTGTTTGATGGTGATGTCCTGCTTGAGGTGGTGGAAGTGATGGAGGATGATTCTGTGTATGCGGATTCTCGTGCAGTCGGAAGTGAGGACAAGGGGAGATCTATCATTGTTCTGGGAAGCAGGGGAAGGAGTGAGGGAGATGGGACAGTCACAGCTGAAGGCCCTATCCATCAGAGTTTGGAGGATTTTGGTTTGAAGGTAAAGGAGGTCACGTCAGAGGCTGCACACTGGAATGTGGCATCATCAACCAGAAACAACAGAGATGGAGAAACTGGGAGAATGGCGTCAGCCTCCGCAGCTCATGCAGTTACCCCGCTCCCCGAAAAGAACCAGACATCAAAATTGAGGATTTCTGTATCACATCTGGTCTGTAGTGGGATGTGAAAATAAACCCACAGGAAGGTCAGTGAGTATAGGTGAGCAAATACTGGATTAGTACATCGGCAAATACTGGATTAGTACATTAGTGCAAGAGCACATCGGTTCATGCAGCATCCAACGGGCAGCGAAATCGACGTTTCGGGCAAAAGCCCTTCATCAGGAATAAAGGCAGTGAGCCTGAAGCGTGGAGAGATAAGCTAGAGAAGGTAGGGTGGGGTGGGGAGAGAGTAGCATACAGTACAATGGCTGAGTGGGGGAGGAGATGAAGGTGATAGGTCAAGGAGGAGAGGGTGGAGTGGATAGGTGGAAAAGGAGATAGGCAGGTCGGACAAGTCAAGGAGACAATGCTGAGCTGGAAGTTTGAAACTAGGATGAGGTGGGGAAATGAGGAAACTGTTGAAGTCCACATTGATGCCCTGGGTTTGAAGTGTTCCGAGGCGGAAGATGAGGCATTCTTCCACCAGGCATCTGGTGGTGAGGTAGCGGCGGTGAAGGAGGCCCAGGACCTCCATGTCCTCGGCAGATTGGGAGGGGGAGATGAAATGTTGGGCCACGGGGCGGTTTGGTTGATTGGTGTGGGTGTCTCGGAGATGTTCCCTAAAGCGCTCTGCTAGGAGGCGCCTAGTCTGAGCAGACATTCAAGCAGATATCCCATAACGCTCAGTAATTATTGTTTCTGTTCAAGAAGAAGGACTCGCCAAGAAGTGTAACAAAAGCTTTCACAGAAACTATTGAATAGCAAATTGATAAGCATTAGTGTGGGGCAGATTTATAATGTTTATCCCATGGGAGCATAAGCAGATGCTGGGCATGAATTTCCGCTGTGCTTCTTGAATTAACCCCAGAAACCCCTGCCATTACTGCTCCATCTTCTTCCCTTATCCTCTCCCCTTTCTAATTCCAGGTTCGCCCTCTCCAATTACAGAGCGCATTCTCTCACATTATGGTCCCTACCCGCTTCACTTGAAGCTCTTTGACCAAGTCTACCTACCCTGCAGTAGCATTAAGCTACGTTTTGTGCTACCACTTTGCCTCTGGTCTCAGTGTGGCTCGGCCTCTCCAATCATGCTGTTTTACACCTCCCACGCACATCTCTTTCCGGAAACTATCCTTCTTGGAGTAAACCTTATTGAAAATATCTCTGCCCCTTTGAACTGAATTCACACTTTGATCCAAATTTCAAAAAGTATACTCAGCCTTCATCTCACTTTGCTAAAGGCAACTGCACGCTAACCATTTACCTTCTTTCATTGATCAGGCCAGAGATACATTTTCACTGTCGAGATCATCACCCCCTTCAGACAAAGGAATTCAGGTGTTTGACTTCTTATTGGTACTCGTTAGAGTTTCATGCTACCTTAGTATTGTAATATGGAGAAAAACAAATCACAGTATAAAATGTGGGCTGAGTGTTGTTTACCTGTCATTTTTAATATTGTTTCAAATTTGCAGTGCTTACCTTTAAATGTTTGTTCTTAAAGTTAGTATCAGATAGCGGGTGGGTGGTTAAGCGGTGACATTATCGAAGTTTATTAAATCTTGTAGGCATGGGTCAGTTGAATAGCCAAGGGCTTTTCCACAGGACAGGAGAGTTCAAACGTGGAGGACATAAATTTAAGTTGAAAGGGGGAAGATTTGAATGGGACGAAGGGGCAACGTTTTCACACAGAGTGTGATGTATGTATGGAATGAGCTGCCAGAGGAAGAGTGGTAGATGCATGTACAGCTACAACATTCAAAGGGCATTTGCACAAACATAGGAAAGGGAAACTTTTAGAGGCATATGGGCCAAATGCAAGCAGATGGGACTAGTTTACTTTGGAAAACCTGGGCAGAATGGACAAGTTGGATCAAAGGGTCTGTTTGTGCATAAGAAAGTGAGGGAAAGGGAATAAAAGATATGATGTAATCAAATTGGCAAGGAATATAAAAACAAGCAACACGAGGTTTTCCGAGTACATAAAAAAGTTCGAGGTGAGTGTGTGACCTTCGGTAGAAATTAAGTCCGTAAAGTACATTGAGGACAGTTGGAGGGTGTGATCGAAGAATTGGCTGAGGGAACAGACAGAAAATTTACTCCCAAGTTTTACATTATTCCTCACAGAGGAAGGCACTGGAAGGCAATGATATAAAGAAAATGGTAATAGAAGGGAAGTTCCTGAACCGTCTCTAACAAAAGAGACACTTTTTTCTAACAATCAGATAAGAGTATTGATGACAGGTCAGCAGAAATTCTAAATTGCTATTAAAAGAAGTGTTCACAGTCTTGGTATCATTGCGCCCTCTCTATCAGATGTTAGTTCTGCTGTTTGGTAATGTAAGCAGTAATTAAAGTCGCTTTAATGGGTTGTCATCAGGTTTAGGTACACATGGTTATGACCGTGGCATGTTCACCCATTCTTATCACTGAACCATAGATCGGCTTCATGGTAATGGTAGACTGAGGAACAGTTACAGATTGTGGTTGATTATAATTCTGCTGCTGCTGCTGCTATGATTTGAAGCATCACACAAATGCCCAGTTTGAGCTGCAATATCTGCAATACAATACTGGAGCCTGTCCTCAATTTACAACGGAACCTGTTCACCCTTCTCTTCTGTACGTAGTGACCTACCCTGGTTTCGGTTGTCGGACCACTTTTTTAAAAATTCTCATCCTGTTAGGGTCTCTCCATGATACCATGCCTCCAATTTGTCACATTCTTCAAAAGCATTTAATGTTTTCATCTGAATCTTTCCCCCTCCAGTAATGCCATATTCTGTTAGAAGCGAATGTGTTACCCTTTGTTTTTCTCCCTGACCTAAGAGCTCTGGAGTGTCAGTGACGCCAACCTTATGTAGTTTCAGAACAAATGAATTTGTATAACTTGTGTTATCATTCATTTCCCAGTGTATGGCGCTCCATGTTATACAGGGCGTTTGAGAAGCTTTGACACACATGTTTGAAACTTGTTCAAAAACAGAAATTGCTGAATACACTAACAAATCTGGCAGCATCTGTGGAGTGAAAACAGAGTTAATCTTTTGGGTCCTGTGACAGTTCCTCAACGCACCTGGTATCTGCAACAATTTTTGTTTTGTTTCAGATTTCCTATGTCCAATTATCTTTGCTATATTGAAAATGTGTTCTGTGACTTTTCATTTTTGAAGGACCTCAGTGGGTCTGGTAACATCTGCAGAGACAGAGAAACAATGATAAAGATTCAAGTCCAGTGTAAATCTTCTTCAGAAGTGTAAAGGATTGGAAAGTGAGTGTTTTAGTATCTTTGCAGTGGTGGTAAAGAGTGTTTGGAGGCCCAGTGTGAAAGAGAAATGGGCTTTATATTGTGGTTAAAGAGACACAGATGTAAAATTGGTGTAAATTAATGTGAAAATAAGGAATTCCACAATTTCACCACTGTCTGGCTAAAGATGGTTCATCTTATCTCCGTTCTAAAAGGTCTTCTCTTTGCTCTAAGCCTGTGTCCTCCTGCCAGTGCAAATATCCTCCCAATTTTGTCCATATCCAGGTCATTCAGTATTCTGTAAGTTTCAATTGGATCCCCCTCACCCTTCTAATCTCCATCGAGTATTAACCCAGAGTCCTCCAACGTTCCGAATGTGCTAAGCTTTTCATTTCTGGTGAACCTTCTCTCAACATGCACCAAGGCTAATAAATCCTTCCTGAGGTATGAGGCACAAAATACTGGAAATATGGTCTGACCAGAGCCTTAGAAAGCCTCAGAATCCCAACCATTATATCCAACGCCTCTCGAGATGAATGACAACATTGTATCTGCCTTCTTTAATACTGACTCAACCTGCAAGTCTATCTTACGCGAATCCTAGACTTGGAATTCCAAGTACCTTTGAACTTCAGATTTCTGAATTTTGTTCCCATTTAGTAAATAGTCCACGCCTATACATTTCATACTAAAGTGCATAAAATCACACTCTCCCACATGGTATTCGTCTGCTACTCATTTTCCCACTGTCCTAGACTGTCGAAATCTTTCTCCAGGCTCCCTGCCTCCTAAATACTACATGCATCATCTGCAAATGTAGCCAAACGGCCCTCAGTTCTGCCACCCAGATCATTAACCTATAAAGTGAAATGTTGTGGTCCCAACATTGATCCTTGTGGAAGACTACTAGTCACCGCTGCCATCTGAGAAGGGTCATTTTATTCCCACTCTGCCTCCTTCCAGGCAGCCAAACAATTATCCATGTTACTTCCTGGCCTCTAACACCATGGTCCTTATCTTACTCTGGACCCTCCTCTGCAGAACCTTACAGAGGCCTTCTGGACGTCCGCATAGATAACTCCCCTTGGCTCTCCTTGATCTAATCGGCCTTTTACCTCTTCAAAGAATTCTTAGTAGCTTGAGAGCAAGGTAGTTTATTGAAATGGGGAGCAATCAGAAGGTCAGTGTCATGCCTACAGGCAGAGTGGAGATGTTACTCAAGGCAGTTTCTCTCTGGCTCACGAATGTAAAGGAGAACACATTGTGAGCAGCAATGACAGGAGGCTGGATTGAAAGAGTACAAATGAAATCCTGCTTCACCTGGAAGGTATGATTGGAGCCTTGTTCTGTGAGGAGGGAAGAGGTGAATGGGCCAGTGTTGCAGCTTCTGTAATCACATGGGAAGGTGCCATGGGGCAGTGTGGATGTCTTCAAGGTGATGGAGAGTGTCACAGAGGGGTCGGTCCCTGTGAAATGCTGACAGTGGACGGGAGGGGAAGATGTGGTTGATGGTGCTGTCCTGCTGGAGGTGATTGAAGTGGCGGAGGATGGCTCTGTGAATGTGGAATCTAGTGCAGTAGGAAGTGAGGACAAGGGGATCTCTCCCATTGTTCTGGAAAGGAGGGGACAGAGAGCAGTAGCAAGCGAGATGGAACAGTGACACCTGAAGGCCCTGTTCACCAAAGTTAGGGATTTCTAGTTTGAGAGGAAAGGTGGTCGTGTAGGAAGGTTCCCACTGGAATGTGGCATCTTCGAGCAGAAATGACAGAGCCAGAGAAACTGGGAGAATGGAGTCACTCCCAGCCGGTCGTGTGATCAGCCATATACGGAGGTTCACCCTGAATGACTGAAAGGAGCCCGGCATTTCAATGGCAGATTTATGTCTTATAGCTGGTCTAAAACAGAATGGGAAAATAAAACCAGGCGAAGGTCAGTCGATGAGTGAGGGATATATTTAAGCAGATACTTCATAGCGCACATCAATGATTGGCTCTGGTCAAAAAGATGATATGAAGATGTGAAGATGAACCACCCATGATGTACAAAGGGGTGAAGGAAGGTAATCAATCACAAACTGAAGAATTCAAATTGGCGAGCATTAGCAATGGCCAGATTTGGGATATTTATTTTTGGAACCAGAAGCAGATTGAATAAAGCAAAATAAAAAGAAAAATATTCCAAAGCTGTAAAGAAATATTTTTAAAAACTGGCTGTGGAAGTTTTTCCATTGTGATTAAAAAACGGTTTATTGATGTGTGTGTGAGACCCTTAGAATAAAGGCAGTAACGTATATGTGGGATACCTGGAGGACGTGACTGGGTAGTGGGTTTGAGAGAGCAGGCAGAATATTTAAAACAGTATTTTACATCGTTCATCACAGAGAAAGTCACAAAGCGTTTCAATAATATAACCAAAATTGTAGTCGGATTAAAGTTATTGCGCTGTCTCTAACAAAACAAACAAGTCTTTTCTCAAACAGATAAGACCAAGGGTAAACAGGTCACCAGCAATTCATAGCTGGTTTTAAAAGAAGTGATTACAGTTTGACTGGTGGCACTGTGTAAAATATTCCATAACTCTCTGGATGGCAGGAGTGTTCCAGCAAAACTGGAACAACCAATGTGGTACTTGTCTTCAAGAAGAGATTAAGTCTTCAAATGTTTAGCTGCTACCTTTGTCTGAATAGTAGAGCATATTTGAAGGGCTCAAAGGCCTCATGATGCAATTTCATCGTGAGTGATTTTAAAAAATAAAACTCTTCTTCTCCTGATGTGTTACACCCTGGGGATGAACATTTACAGAAACTGGGAATAATTTGGAATATTCGACATAAGAAATCATCGAGAGAATTCGAGAAACAGCATTCTCCAGAACATTTTCTCACCGTGTGGGGGTATTGCGTATGCGAGAGCAAGAGAAAAATTGCTCCATGCTGTAGTGAGAGTGATGGAGCATGAGCCTTATTCGGGGGTAGGTGCTATAACAAATATACAGTGAGTGTGGGAGCAAAGAAAGTATGACGACCCTTATCATGACAGAACGGGAAAGGTTATTGTTTGTTCAGTGACTGCCATTAATATCAGTCTCCCTGAACCTAACTATGTCACTGGAGGGTTTCTCTCTTCCATAATTAGGGGCTTCTATCAACTTGTTATGTCATGTTTCAGGGCAGATTCATCTTCAACACGATTTGGATCAACACCGAAAGTGAGAGGGAGAGATCAGAATGAGAACATTTCACTGGAATGATCCAACGATGGATCAGAATGTGAGAACATTTGATTGGAATGTTCCAACAATAGACATGAGACATGAGTTTATCCTTGGGACTTCACTATCTTTCGTGGGATTGGCTATGGTTAGAGTTGCAGATATAAGCCATACTGATGATTATTCAGGCAGGTTGCTACCCCATCCTCGCTAACATTGGTGTTCCTGTTAAGCCTATCTCTGTCAATTCTATAAATGATGGTGAAGGTTATTGCTACTTCGGTTATTTATATTCAGCAAATGCATAAACTTCCAGTCATAAACTCCACTCCCTTTTCATGCATTTCGAAATCTAGATGAGCACCTATTTGTGGGCGGCACGGTGGCACAGTGGTTAGCACTGCGGCCTCACAGCGCCAGAGACCCGGGTTCAATTCCCGCCTCAGGCGACTGACTGTGTGGAGTTTGCACATTCTCCCCGTGTCTGTGTGGGTTTCCTCCGGGTGCTCCGGTTTCCTCCCACAGTCCAAAAACGTGCAGGTCAGGTGAATTCGCCATCCTAAATTGTCCGTAGTGTAGGTAAGGGGTAGACGTTGCGGTATGGGTGGGTTGCGCTTCGGCGGGGCGGTGTGGACTTGTTGGGCCGAAGGGCCTGTTTCCACACTGTAGGTAATCTAATCTAATCACCTAAGAAGGAACTAGACTGTTCAGAACTTTGAGTCCCCTTTTTATCCTAAACTGTTTTATCTCTTGGGATTCTCTCTGTCATTAAAACGGTCAAAATCCGCCTCTATAATATCCCCAGTCTCCACTTCTGCCACAACACTGTTGATGAATGAGCTTGTCATCTACCCCTTTGTTAACTTCAGACTTTGTGGCTTCACTTGTCTTCTGAGCTCTCTTCCCCATTACAAATATTTGATCACAAACTTGTTCTTGTCTCTACAGTTACTTCACACCAGGGTCTCAGTATCAGAGTAATAATATCACTGACTGTGTAATTCAGAGACACTAAAACCATTGTTTCAAATCCTACCACATCTGATGACAGGACTTAGATTCGAATGACAAAATTTGGATTGCAACCTAAATTCATTCATGGCAACCATAAACCACCAGATTTCTGTTTCCTTATTTTACTGATAACCTTTGGTAAAGAATCTTAGCATTCTTGTCCAGTCTGGCCTAAGTGTGAATTCAGACTCACAACAATGAGGTTGGCTCCATATTTTCTTGACAAATGGCCTCACAGTCAAGAGTAATTCGCGATGGACAACAAATGCTGCCCTTACCAGTAATGCTGGCATCCTGGGAAACAACAACATTAAAAGTGAAATAAACGAATGATGCTGGAGATCTGACACAAAATTCGTCAGCGCCTGGAAATGTTGGAGAATTTCAGCAGGCATGGCAGTGTCTGTCGGGAGAAATACAGATAATGTTTCGAGTTTAGTGACCCTATCAAAACTAAATGCAACTGAAAAATAATATTATTGATGTCAAGGATGGTTAGAAGGGTGAGTGGGAGGTTTGTGTTTAACGGATGGAGCAGGAGAGAGGCAACGCAAGCAGAAGGATTGCTGATGATGGACTGGAAGGAAAATAGAATGGGAAGTTATTCTAACATTTCCTCTTTTCTGATATTCCTGAATAACACATCATTTCGGGTTGTCCCTGTTTAAAGTGAGTTATATTCCCTCTGCCTCCCTTCTCTGAGTGGGGTACTCAACTCCATCAGAAATACTGAGCAATATTTGCTCAGATACAGAGAAACGTAATGTTACATTGTCAACTGCTTCTTTCGACTGAAGAACTGCTAATGTGGGACTGTGTGGAGACTTAACGACTCTCTCAGCCAGGAAGAGAAACTGAGGAGAGGGAGGCATTTTCAACACAGAATGGGTGCACCATGTGTGTGGGGATTTGACTTGCTGCTGTCATTAGAACGTTAGTGGAGATTCTGTGGATGATGTTCTCAGGTTTGTATTGTCAACTGCTGGGTTCATTCAGGGACACCCGGGGGTCTGGTGACGCCACCCTAGACACTGCATTCACAGTGTCTGGGTCCATGGTAAAGAAATGGAGCTGAGACTACACAGAAGGGGCACTCTGTACACGGGGAGGAGCAAGACACTGCACTATCCTCCCTGGGATTTCTAGGAACATTTGTCTAAACTGGACCCATTCAGGTGTAGAGTGTGAAACCAGTTTGTTTCAAAAATAAGGTCGTAACTGAGCTGTGTCCCTTCCTTCAGCATAACCTATAGTCTCAAACCAGGAACAGGACTGTGCTGACTTTCACCATGAAGTGAACTGCTTCGATTCTGGAACTTTCCAAGGAGAAGTGGGTAATATATCCACCATCTCTGAAGTGCAGTCCTCCGATGTATCACTGGCTGACAGAAGCCGCCTGCCTACGTTGGTTCCATCTCCACAGGGGAACGCACAAAAACTAACTTCCAGAATTATTAGACAACAGGGGACTGGTAAAAATGAGAAATGGCAGGAAATTAGAAGTAATGAAGAATATGCTTTTGAAAATCGAATTGAATTGAAGTTTCATAGGTTGCTGCATCTGATGACCTACATCCCAGAGTATTGAGGAGGTGGCAACAAGCTAGTGAAAGAATTACTGATTATTCTTCAAAGCTGGTTAGATTCTGGTAAGGATTCTGCAGACTGGAAAGCAGCTATTGTCAACCTAAATATGTAAAACAGGACGGAGAGGGAAAACAGAAAACTAAATAGCTTGATGTCAGCTGTGAGAAAAACATTGTAACCTTTTATAAGGATGGTGACACCTAGGCACTTGGAGAATAATGATCGTATTTGGTAGATTCGGTCTAGTTTCAGGAAAGGGAAATGATCTTTGAAAAACCTGCTGGAATTTGTGGAGTCTGTCCATTGTGACATCGACAATTAAGAACCAATGGTAGTCGATTGTTTGAATTATCAGCAGATGTTTGACATAGTTGAATATGGGTGAGTGAGGAAGGTCAGAGTCCATGGGTAGGTAGAGGTGGAAAATAGACCATATGGATTAAAAATGGGTGATGTAGTTATGAGAAGAGTAGTAGTATTTTTCTGGACTGAAGCTTTGTTACGTATCAGAATGATCAGTGTTTGGGCAATAGCTGTTCACATGGTATAAAAATGATTCAGCTGTGAACAACAAATACCATCATGCCTTTTATGTTTATTAAACGGTGAGAGTTTGAGAAGGGCTTGTGCTGAAAAGGACCTGAATATCCTTGGTCATAAGTCACTAATATGATTCAGACAGGGCAGGAAGTAAATAATACGTGGCTCTTCATACAAAATGATTGAAGTACCAGCGTTAGTATATCTTTCCCAATGGTACTATTTTGTTGGAAGATTACTTGGTGCATTGTGTACAGACTTGGTCAGCTTTATAAATAATGATCTCTTTGTCACCAAGACAATGCAAAGGAGTTTCACTGGACTAAACCCTGGCATGCTGGCACCATGAGGAGAGAGAGCATAACTCTGCTTAATCTGTAGGACTAAGAGAATAAGAATGTTGAAACTTGATGGTTATGGACGGACACTCATTAAATCCTAGGTAAAAACAATGACTGCAGATGCTGGAAACCAGATTCTGGGTTAGTGCTGTTGGAAGAGCACAGCAGTTCAGGCAGCATCCGAAGAGCAGTAAAATCGACGTTTCGGGCAAAAGTCCATCATCTGGAATACAGGCAGAGAGCCTGAAGCGTGGATAGATAAGTGAGAGGATGGTGGGGATGGGGAGAAAGTAGCATAGAGTACAATAGGTGAGTGGCAGAGGGGATGAAGGTGATAGGTCGTGGGGGAGGGTGGAGTGGATAGGTGGAAAAGAAGATAGGCAGGTAGGACATGTCAGAACAAGTCTTGGGGACAGTGCTGTGCTGGGGGAAGGGGAAATGAGGAAACTATTGAAGTGCACGTAACCAACTTATCCCAGACAGACTCCGGACCACCTTTAAGCCAGCAGAGTTCGGACTCGAACAGGACAAACAGTACAGACTACAGATTCAAAAACACCAGCAACAGTTCTCCTTCAAGATCCTCCTGCTCCTCGGATGCTGCCTGGCCTGCTGTGTCTTTCCAGCACCACATTTTTCAACAACAGTATTAGACGGAGGATGACATCAAGGAGTCTGTCAAAGGGGGAGTGCTGCACTGTCGGAGGGTCAGTGCTGAGGGAGTGCTGCACTGTCGGAGGGTCAGTGCTGAGGGAGCGCTGCACTGACCAAATACGATCATTATTCTCCAAGTGCCTAGGTGTCACCATCCTTATAAAAGGTTACAATGTTTTTCTCACAGCTGACATCAAGCTATTTAGTTTTCTGTTTTCCCTCTCCGTCCTGTTTTACATATTTAGGTTGACAATAGCTGCTTTCCAGTCTGCAGAATCCTTACCAGAATCTAACCAGCATTGAAGAATAATCAGTAATTCTTTCACTAGCTTGTTGCCACCTCCTCAATACTCTGGGATGTAGGTCATCAGATGCAGCAACCTATGAAACTTCAATTCAATTCGATTTTCAAAAGCATATTCTTCATTACTTCTAATTTCCTGCCATTTCTCATTTTTACCAGTCCCCTGTTGTCTAATAATTCTGGAAGGTTGAGCAATTCATCTGCAGTGATGACCCACGGCTGAGATGATTGATGTCCACCGATTATAAACATCTTCCCTTGTGCTGTGAATGATTCCATCAGTAGAGAGGTCGTTATCAATTCTCATTAAGTACGAATTTCCTCAGACTCCTTGATGTCATCCTCCGTCTAATACTGTTGTTGAAAAATGTGGTGCTGGAAAGACACAGCAGGCCAGGCAGCATCCGAGGAGCAGGAGAATCGAAGTTGCGGGCATAAGCCCTTCTTCTGGAATGAGGCTCATTCCTGAAGAAGGGATTATGCCCGAAACGTCGATTCTCCTGCTCCTCGGATGCTGCCTGGCCTGCTGTGACTTTCCAGCACCATATTTTTCAAATTGGGTCTCCAGCATCTGCAATCCTCACTTTATCCTGGTCGGTCTAATACTGCCTTGAGTTCATGGTCAGTCTATCTGTCTAATCCCCAGTGTTTCCTCTTTTGTTCATATCAATAGGTCATGGTGCAGAAGCAGAGAATGTTTTCTTCAACCACAGTGTAGTGAATGTCAGGAATTCTCTTATACAGAGAGTTAGGAGAGCTAAATCATTGTAAGGGACCTGTGGTGTCCCGCATGGAACAGTTCTGCGACCTCTGCACTTTGTGATTTTTATAACTGACTCGATTGAGAAATTGGAAGGTTGTGTTAGTAAGTTTGGCACAGACACAAAGATTTGTGAAGTGGTACATGGGTGTTTGGAGGGATTTTGTAGGTTGCAGCGAGACATTAACATAATGCAGAGCTTGGCTAAGAAGTGGCAGAATGGAATTCAAACTGGAAAATTGTGAAGTAATTCCTTTTGCATGCTCAATTTTGAATGGAGAATATAGGGTGAGAGGCAGGGTTCTTGGCAGTGTGGAAAAACAGTGGAATTTTGGCGTCCATGTCCATAGATCCTTCAAAATTGCTACCTAAATTGATAGGGTTGTTACAAAGTGGAATGGTGTGTTAGCGTTCATTAGAACGGAGATTGAATTTAAGAGCCGTGAGGTAATGCTACAGATCTATCGAGGCCTTGTTACACCACACCTGGTGTATTGTGTTCAGTTCTGGTCACCCCATTATAGGAATGATGTGGAAGCTTTAGAAAGGTTGCAGAGTAAATTTACCAGAATGATGCCTGGACTGGAGACCAAGTCTTATGAAGAAGGTTTGAAGGAACTAGGGCTTTTCTCATTGCGTGAAGAAGAAGGAGAGGTGACTTTATAGTTGTGTAAAAGATGATGAGAGGCAAGGAGTGAGTGAGTAGCCAGAGTCCTTTTCCCAAGGGCAGAATTGTCTATCACGAGGGTTCATAATTTTAAGGTAATTAAAGAAAGGTTTGGGGAGATATCAGCGGTAGTTTCTTTTCACACAGAGAGTGGTGGGTGTGTGGAATGCACTGCCAGTTGTAGTAGTAGAGTCAAATACGTGAGGGAAACTTGGGAGTTTCTTGGATAGGCACATGAAAGAAAGTGCACGTAAGAATGTTGGTGAGTCTGAGCTTAGAGTAGAATAAACGGGTGGCACAATATCAAGAGTCGAGGGCCTGTCCTGTTCAATGTTCTGGGTTCGATGGAAGTGTTTAGGGAGGCTAGAGATGGATTTTGACCTATCAGAGAGTTAAGAACTATGACGATTTGGAATTCAAAGAGGATGTGAGAATATGAGCAGATCGGCCACGATCTTAGTGAAGGGCAAGGCAGGCTTGGGGGGTGAACAACATGCTCCTGTTTCTGTTATTAGAAAATGAGTGGGTGTTATTTTCCTGGAAGATCCGTTATGGAATGCCGTGGTAGAGGGGACCAGAGAATTTTGTGAGCCATCTCTGGATGAGGAATGGGGGCTGTATTAATAATGAATCTGGGTCTACAACATAACCAATAAATGACACACAAATTGCAGAAAGGGGCAGCTCTGTAATAAGAGCTAAGAGTTCCCTTTCGTAATCATCCTGGGATTTCCAATTATATTTTCCAAATCTCCCCAAGCTGTATGTGGCAGGATTGAGGGACTGAATGGCAGCCTCTGTTTCTGTGCACCAGTTTATGGCAGTAAATGGTCTCCAACTGCTCCTGTCCAGCAGGTTTGAGGGGCTGAATGGAACACAGAAACATGGGACTGATAAGCAGGAATGGGTGATGAGATACTTGGAGCTTTTTCCACCAGGCACAAAGATTGTGATTATCAGGTTGTGTTGTCAGCCCCACTTTACTGTCTGCGTCCCATAATCCGTGACTCGCTTCTCTGTCAAATCTTTAATTAACTCAGCTTTGAATTCTTGTAATCAGAGAGGCACATCAAACTTCTGGGGAAGAGAATTTTCATTTGAAAGGCCCATTTTAAAATTTTTCCTCATCCCTCTTATTCAATCAGAGAGTCATACAGCGTGTAAACAGATCCTTTATTCCAACTTGCCCATGCTGACCAGATATTACAATCTGATCTAGTCCCATTTGCCAGCATTTCGCTCATATCGCTCTGAACCATTCCTATTGATGTACCTGTCCAGATACATTCAAACATGTAACTGTACCCGCTTCCCTCACTTTTTCTAACAGCACTTTCCGCACATGCACCATCCTCTGCATGAAAAAAAGTTGCCCCTAAGTCTAAATCTTTCCCCCGTCACCTTCAACCTCTGACTCCACTTGTGGACTCCCCGAACATGGGGAAAAGACCTTGGCCATTCAGGCTATCCATACTCCTTATGATTTTATAAACCAATTTCATGCCACCCCTCAGCATCTGACAGTCTGGGGAAAAAGCCTCAACCTGTTCATCCTCTCCCGGTCGATGAAACCTTAAGGTTCCAGAAAACTATTATAAATCTTTTCTGCACCCTCTCAAGCTTAACCACATCAATTCTTTAGCAGAGCCAAGCAAATTGTACGCAGTATTCTTAATGTAGCCTCACAAGCGTCCCTGTGTAAACACAACATGCCACCCCAAGTTCTATACACAATGTTGTGACCAATTCAGGCAAGCATGCCAACTGCATTGTTCACCTCCCTGTCTAAATGCAACTACAATTTCAAGGAACGATGAACCTGCACCCGTAGGTCACTTTGTTCAGCATCATTCCCCAGGGCATGACCCTGCTTTAACTTACCAAAATGCAAAACCTCACAAATATCTATATTAAACCTTATCTGTCAGTCCTTGGCCCTTTGATGGTCAACGGTACTGTTGTACTCTGAGATAATCTTCTTCACAGTCCGCTGCACCACGATTTTGATGTTATCTGTAAACTTACTAATCATGCCACCGATATTCCCATCCAAATAATTTATATTAATGATGAAAAGCAGTGAGCTCAGCACTGATTGTTTCAGCACACCGCTGGCGACAGGGCTCCAGTCTGGAAAACAATCCGTTACCTTCAGGACATATTTTTATCCAATTGGTTAGCTTTCCTTGGATTCCTTGTGACCTAACCTAAGTAACCTGTGTCCGATGAGGAACCTTATTAAACACCTTGCTGAAGTCTGTGTAAACAATATATACGATAGTCCTTTCTTCAGTCATCTTTGTCACCTCTTCAAAATACTCAAACACATCAATGAGACATGATTTTCATCACACAAAGCCATGTTGACTATTCCTAATCAGTCCTTGTCTTTCTAAATGGTTGGAAGTCCTATCCCTCAGAACCCTCTCCAACAAACTCATCTACACTGACGTTAGGCTCACGGAGTCTATAATTTCATGTGCTTTTGGATTGCTGTACCCTTTTCTAATCCCACTCCTCCACTGGCCACGAAAAAAATATAACTGGCATGGTGATGTGGCCAAGGATATAGTTCTCAGAGTGTGTCAGGGTCAGTGTTAGGAACAAGTCAGATGGATTTCTTTAGTCTCCTAAAACAACATGTTTATGACAAAAGCAAAATTACTCAAACTATGATGGAAACAAGAATGACGAGAGGATTTGCAAATATGTACATTGATATTTCCCTTTGAAAAATACTGTGGAACAACACACACACACACACACACACACGTTTGATAAAAAAGTGAAAAGCTAAATATCCGTGAAGTTAACTTGACAGAACTTTGTCCAAATATTATTCGAACTCGTGACCAAAGGAAAAACAGCAGTTTGACCCAACTGCTGTTCTATTTATAAAGTAATCAAGTCCTACAACATGGAGAGAGGCCCTTTGGCCAAAACCAGTCCATGCTGACCCCAATGTCCATCCACACTAACCCTATTTCCCAGCACTTGGCCCATAGACTTCTCTTCCTTTCCTGCCCATGTACTTGTCCAAATGCCATTTAAATATTGTTAATATAAATGCTTCAACCACTTCCACTGGCAGCTCATTCCCTTTGCGTACCACTCACTGTGTAAAGCAGTTTCCATCAGTTTCCTTTTATTCTTTCCCATCTCACCTTAAACTGTTGTCCTCTCGTCCTCAATTCCCCAACTCTGGGAAAGTAGTTTGAGTCCATTCACCCTATCCATGCCTGTCATAATCTTGTGCACTTCTATTGGATTCCTCTCAGCCTCCTACACTCTAAAGAAAAAAAAGTTCTCGCTTGTCCGACCTCTCCCTATAAGTCACACTGTTGAGTCCTGGTAACATCTTTGTAAATTCCATCTCCACACATTCCAATTTAAATATATCCTTCTGATCGCAATGTGACCAAAACTGAACACAACACTACAAGTGCAGCCTCACTGACATCTTGTATAACTGCAACATAACTTCCCAATTTTCTCCTCCATGTCCTGACCAATGAATGCCAGTGTGCCAACAGCCTTCTTCACTGCCATGTCCACCTGTGACTCCACTTTCAGAGATCTTCATGGTCCCTCTGCTCAACTGCACTCCTTAAGGCACTACCATTCACCATGTAACTCCTACCATGATTTAAGTTTGCAAAAGTATTCTTTGGCTCACTTCTCCAGTTGATCAAGGTTCTGCTGCAATTTTTGATATACTTCCTCACTGTCCATGATACCACCTATTTTAGTGTCACCTTCAAATTTACTAATGATACCTTGTACATTCTCAAGAATATCATTGACATAGATAATAAACAGCAATGGACCCAGCACTGACCCAAGAGGAACGTCAAGTGTCTCAGGCCTCCAGTCCGAGAGCATCCTTCCACTATTACGCTCTGCTTACTATCATCAAGCCAATTGTGTATCCAATTTGCCAACTCCCTCTGGATTCCATGCGATTCTAACCTTCCAGAACAACCTATCAATGGTAACCTTGTCAAAGGCCTTACTGAAAACCATCCAGACTGCATCTACCGCCCTGCCCTCATCAACATTCCTGGTCACTTCATCAATGAACTGAAACAAATTTGTGAGGTACGATCTCCCACTCACAAAGCCATGCAATCTGTTCAGTCTAAAAACAACTATTAATAATAATTATTAAAATTAATACCAACAAACAGTAACAAATAATAATAAGATGACATTTTCAGTGGAGAATAAACTATCCATGGTTTGTTGTATTGGATCTTGCATCATGGGTGAAGGGCAGAATAGATTTTGTACCTGTGTCATTGAACTATGTTGACAACAAGCAAGTGTGGCATGGTGGCTCAGTGGTTATTACTACTGCCTCATAGTGCAATGGATCCGGGCTTGAATCCAGCTTCGGGAGGCTCTCTGTGTGGCGTGTGCACATTGTCCCTGTGTTTGTGTGGGTTTCCTCCGGGTGCTCCATTTTCCTCCCACAATCCAAAGATGCACAGGTTAGGTGAATTGGTCTGCTCAGTTACCCATAGGGATATGTGCATTCGTCAGGGGTAAATATAGGCTAGGGAAATGGGACTGGATGGGTTACTGTTTGAAGGTGTGGCCTTGTTGGGCCAAATGGCCTGTTTACATACTGTAGAGAATCTGGAAAATAAAACTGTCTCTAATCAAACGCTCTCTTTCGAAATGCATATATATCTTAGACCTCAGAGTCTTCTCAAGTAAACTACGTACCACATATGTTAGATTTGCTGGCCTATAGTTCCCAGATTTTTCTTTGCTTCCCTTCTTGAATAATGGCACAACATTTGCTATCCTCCAATATTCTAGAACCTACCCTGTGGCTAACGATGATGCAAAACTATTAACCAGGGTCCCTGTAGTTTCTTCTGTAGCCTCTTGTAGTGTTCTTGGAAGCATCTGTTTAGGATGAGGAGATTTATCCACCTTCATACATTCTAATACATCCAACACGTCCTCTCCTGTGATATTGACTCACTCCAAGATAACATCACGACCTTTGTTAAGCTCCTAAGTCTTCTTGTATTTCTCCACGGTACACAGAGGAGGTATATTCATTGAGAATCTCGCAAATCTCCTACGATTCTAGACATGCATGTCCACTTTGGACATTGAGGGGTCATATTCTCATTTAGTTATTCCTTTTACATTCATATACTTAAAGAACCTCTTTGGATTCACCCTAATCTTCTCAGCCAATGCTACCTTGTGCCCCCTTTTCGCCCTCCTGATTTCCATCTTCGGTAAACTCCTGTATCCCCTGCAAACCGTCACAGATTCCCTTGATCCCAGCTGCATGGACCTGAGCCATGCTTCCTTTTGGCTGGTCAAAGCTTCAATATCACCTAACATCCAGGGTTCCCTCTTCCTACCAATCTTGCCTTTTACCCTCACAGTAACATATAGACTTTGAACTGTAGACATTTCACTTTTAAAGGCCTCCCACTTGCAAGAAGACCTTTCGCCTGCAAACAAACTTCTCCAACCAACCCCTCCAAGCTCCTGTCTAATGCCGTCACAATTCGCCTTGCCCCAATTTAGAACTTAAACATGTGGACCAGTTTTGTCCTTCTCCATTACTATATTAAAATTAATACAACTATGGTCACTGGTCCCAGAGTGCTACCCCACTGTCATCTCAGTCACCTGTCCTGCCCGAGTTCTTAGAGTGGGTCAACTCTCGTCCCTTCCCGAGTTGCACCCTCTACCTACTGCTTGAGGATACTTTACTGAACACACTTAATAGATACAGCCTATCTCAGTCTTTAATTCTATGTCATTCCCAGTCTATGTTAGGAAAACTAAAATCTCCTACTATGGCAATCCTATTGAGCCTGCAAGCCTCCTCATCTCTTTGCATATTTTTGTTCCTCTAATTCTCAGTTTACTATTTGGGTTCCGATAGAACAACCAAAATAATATCACCATTCCCTTCTTCTTTCTTATCTACACCCACAAATCCTTATTGGATGATCCATCAATTATTTTATCTCTGATTACTGCTGTGATACTCGCCTCAATCAAAAATGTAACTCCCCGTCCCCTCCTTCCACCATCTCTGTCCCGCATAAAGCACCTGTACCCTGGTACATTTAGTTGCCAGTTCTGTCCCTCCATTAGCCATGTTTCTGTAATGGCTATGTTATCCCAGTCCCGTATAGCTATTCACAACCTGAGTTCCTCGGCCTTATCTGTCAGCCATCTTGCACTGGAACAGTTGCAATTTAATCCAACAGACATTCCTTGCGGCCTGTCGTGTTCCAGTCTAACCTGTCTCTTCACTTTACTGTTTCTGATTACTGTATCTCTTTCTAGCCTCACACTTGCCTTCCTGCTGTTGAGGATTCCAACCCTCCCCAAACCCAGCCAAACTCGTTGAAACCCTCCCTTGCAGCACTAGCAAACCTGCCTGCCAGGATATTGGTCCCCTTCCAGTTCAGGTCCTTCCCGAACAGATCACCTCTGTCCCACAGAAGATCCTGGTGATCCAAAAATCTAAATTTCTGCCCCCTGCACCAATTCTTTAACCACACATTCATCTGCCATATCCTCCTGTTCTCATCCTCACTAGCACATAGCACTGGAAGTAAACTGGATATTACCACTGTCGTGGACCTGTCTTTTTCCCTTTCTTTTAGCTCTACAGAATCTCATTACTATTTCTACCTGTGTCATTTGTACGAATGTACACAATGACTTCTGCCTGCTCCCCCACCCCGGTAAGAATGTTCTACAGCCGCTCTGTGACATCCTGGAACCTGGCACATAGGAGGCTAAACACCATCCCCGATTCCCATTTGCAGCCACAGCATCTCTTGTTTGTCATCCTCACTATCGAGTCGGAATAATTACTTTTGAAGTTATTCTGCCCGAACAACCTACTGAAAATGGGATTTCTTCCTGAAACAGTTGGATTTGGCTGAATTGCTTTGCTTCAGGCAGTGGGGAGATTCCAATGAATCATCATCAGGAATCCTGCATGAGAGTGAAAGGCGACTGTTTATTTTTCACTCCCACACGTTGCTGTGATGAGCGACAGGGAAACAGAAAGGGAGAAATAGACAGTTCCTTCACAGATAGACTACATTTTTCCATCTCTGAGTTAAATCAATCATGTTATCAGATCCCAAGCTGGACCATGTCAGCTCTCCTTGAACATTGTCCGAACGATATGACTCCATCACAGTCTCGACTCCAGGTCAGTGCATTATTGCTGTTGTCGTACACAGAATCAATACATTAACAACAAATGGCCTTACTTGTTTTGAAGATCTGTTAATATGTGCCTGCATAATGTAAAAATAAGCGTTTCATGTCTCCACAATATGTTTTAAAATGAATATGTTTATTCTTAAACAAATTCAGAAATTACTGGAACAGCTCAGCCAGTCTTGTAGCATGTATGAGGAGAAATCGGAGTTCAATTTTTCAGTCCAATGACCTTTCCTTTCAAATTGCCTTATTCTTAAAGTATTTCCCCAGTTTTATTCTCCCACACAAGAAGATACATCCATCCGGTATTCACCAACTATACTATTCTCAAGATCTTATATGGTCAATAAAACATCCCTCATTCTCAGGCTGAATTGTTAATTCTTCATAACGTAATGTCTTCATTACAAGAATGAGTAAAGAGAAAAAAAAAACTTCGAAACGTTTCGAAAGCAATTTTGTGTTTTCTTTTCAGGCAACTTTAACTACACATAATACATCAGATGTGATCTCAGCAATGCCCTGCACTGATGCAGAAAAACATCGCTAAGTTCATACCCAACACACCTTGCATGAAACAGAATCATTCTGTTTACCTTCCAAATCATTTTCTGCATCTTCAGAGAAATTTGAGTCATGTGCCAGAACACTCAAATCACTTGGTATCACTGGGTTCTGCATTCTCTGTGCATTGAAATAACTTTCTGCTGTTTTGTCTTTTCCCCAAATCAGTCTGTATGCCATCACTTGATGCTCGGACCTCCCCCAGTCTGTATCCCATTGCAGGCATTTTGCCTCCCTCTGTCTGTATCCCATTGCAGACGCTATTCCCTCCAAACTCTGTATCCTAAAGAAACGCTCTCCTCTCCCCCATTTGTATCCCATTGCAGACTTTCTGCTCTCCCTCTGTCTGTATCCCATTGCAGATGCCCTACTCTCCCCCGTTTGCATCCCATTGCAGATGCTATGCCCTCGCCCTGTCTGTATTCCATTTCAGCCGCCCTACCCTCCACTGTCTGTATCCTATTGCAGATGCTCTGCACTCCCCTGTCTCTATCCCATTGCAGATGCTCTGCCCTTCCCCTGTTTCTACCCCATTGCAGACGCTCTGCCTTCCCCTGTCTCTGTCCCATTGCAGATGCTCTGCAGTCCCCTGTCGAAATGCCATTGCAGATGCTCAGTCTCCATTTGACATCTTATTGAATAAGTATCCTGATGCATGAGCAAACTGAGCTCCATCTCTTTCATCCAATTCATTGGTATTGATTGTAATTTGTTGATGACATCACACAGATCTCTGAAGAATTCCACTAATCACAGCTTTTCAAACACAGAATGTGTAATGATCTCTTCTCTGTTTTTCCTGACGCTACCTCTGGTGCCCCTTGAACACTCCATGACCTTTATCAAATTATAAACTTCGAGAAAATGCAAATTTGACGACAATCAACACGAATGGCTGTGCTTTCAGTCATCCTGCGTCTCAATTCTCAAATTCAGTTGTCGTACCTCTTCCCGCTCCATCAAGACACGATTCCAAAAAGAGTTTAATCAACTTGTTCAGACATATTATGAAACAGCTCTGTGGGCTTTGAAACTGGAATTTTCGTCCCAGTGACAGGGAGACTACCATCATTCAGCATTAGCCGCTGAAGCTTCAACAGGATGCTCCTGTGTTTTGTTCGTCAGCCTGTTGTAACATGCTGTGACACACCTCCACAGGACATGAATACACACCATCTTCTACAGAGATAGGGGCACTACCAGACATTCATGGGCTTGAATCAAATCCAGAGTTCCGCCTCAGAAACGTGGGCACCATCAATTAAACAAGGCCTATACCGTGCTCAGATTTTGGGTCTTATTTTCAGTGTATGGATTTATTAAATTTTAGTTAAACTTACCAAATTATACAGGGGACATTTCTCATTGAAAAAAGTTCAAGTTATTAGCCTTAACTGTACGATGTTGAGTGTTTTTTGCTGTGCCATTCAGATAAACTATGAAGCTCTTTAATTGCTTGGCTATCATCACTGTTTTAAATGGCTGTTATTCATAGTCTGCTATATGAGGGAAAGAAATCCTGCAACACACTCTGCACTATGATGGATCTCAAGTAGATATCAATACTGAACACCAGAGATGAGGAAGGAGCACAATTCTGGTCCCAAAACACCGGTCACTATTTCAAATCTCTAACACGTGACTTCCCTCTTCCTGAAATCATTCATTGATACAAGGCAACTGTTTCCTTTCCAGCTTTTGCTTACCGACTCCTCCCTCTGCCTGCAGAAGTCAAACCAAGCTCTGGCTCTTAGAGAAACTCAAGAGTGGTGTCTGTAGGCATTCTGGAAAGGGGTGTGTCGTTTTAATCCGAAGGGGAAGTATGACGGGGCAGTAATATAATTCACTGGGCTGAGGTGTGGCAGATGGGGTTAACATTGGGACATATTAGGTATTACATTTTGGTAAAACAAACAAGGGGATGGCTTACACAATAAATGCTGGGCTTTGGTCGTTATATAGAAAAAAGGGACCCTGGGGCGCAGGTATAATTCTTTGAAGTTTGTAGCGCAGGGTGTTTAAGGTTACTTCATTGCTCAGACCTTTAAGATTAGAAGTTGGGAAGTCATGCTGAGATTGTGCTGGTCATGGATAAAGCCACTTCTGAAGTACTGTGTGCAGTTCTGTTCTCGGAAGGAGATTGCTAAGCTCGAGATGTTTGAGAAGAGAGTACCAGGATGTTACCAGTAACACCTCATCTTCTGCCTCGGAAGCTAACAAACACACTGCATGAACATTGGATTCACTGATCTACAAATCTCCCCTGGCCAACCCAGATGCCAGATCCAACTCCTGGACTTAAATCTCCCCTCTCGAGAAGACCTAATGTCCATCTTCCTTCCCACCAACTGCTCCCCACCATCTGCTCCACACTCCACACCGATCTATCACTACCTTCTTCCTCCTACCTTCACTCACCCATCACTTATCTTTCCCCCAGCCTCACCCCATCACCCATTTTCTCTTCTCCCTCCCCAGTCCTGAAGAAAGGTCTTGTCTGAAACGTCGACTCTCTTGCATCGCGGATGTTGCCTGGCTTATTGTGCGTTTTCCACCGACATCCTTTACCTACACTGAATTACCCAATATCTGCAGTCCCCCATTATCTCTTAGGTACAATTTCCGGTTAACTTAATCATGTCGTTATCTGTTATAACTGCACGTAGTCTTAGGGATATTTTCTTCTCAAATTATGAACGATAACATTTCTCTCAATGTCTTCCTCTCAATATTGTTTATATTGCTTATAAACAGAGAAGCATGCTTATATTAGATTAGATTACTTACAGTGTGGAAACAGGCCCTTTGGCCCAACAAGTCCACACCGCCCCGCCGAAGCGTAACCCACCCATACATCTGCATCTGCATCTGCATCTACATCTGCATCTGCATCTACATCTACATCTGCATCTACATCTACATCTACATCTACATCTACATCTGCATCTGCATCTACATCTACATCTGCATCTACATCTACATCTGCATCTACATCTACATCTGCATCTGCATCTACATCTGCATCTACATCTACATCTGCATCTGCATCTACATCTACATCTGCATCTGCATCTACATCTGCATCTGCATCTACATCTGCATCTGCATCTACATCTACATCTGCATCTGCATCTACATCTGCATCTACATCTACATCTGCATCTACATCTACATCTGCATCTACATCTACATCTGCATCTGCATCTACATCTACATCTGCATCTGCATCTACATCTACATCTGCATCTGCATCTACATCTGCATCTGCATCTACATCTGCATCTGCATCTACATCTACCCCTTACCTAACACTACGGGCAATTTAGCATGGCCAATTCACCTAACCTGCACATCGTTGGACTGTGGGAGGAAACCAGAGCACCCGGAGGAAACCCACGCAGACACGGGGAGAACGTGCAAACTCCACACAGTCAGTCGCCTGAGGCGGGAATTGAACCCGGGTCTCAGGCGCTGTGACGCAGCAGTGCTAACCACTGTGCCACCGTGCTGCTGCTCCCATGATAACTGCTCCCATATTCAAGACAGATTGAATGGTTACACATGATTGATCGACCAGACCCAACATTTGTTCCCTCAGTCACCCCCACATATCCCATGCAGAATGTGTAAAGTTTAATCATAATTTTGAATATTAATAAAAATTATTGAATTGGAATGGGTTTATGGGAGGTATTTGTTCAACGACTGTGATTGATGTCATTCTCCGTGCATCCTAAATGTGTCACTGGAGAGCTTTGTTCTTCTATTAATTAGTGATTCGGTTCAACGTGTGATCCCATAGTATCAGCGTTAACATCAGTGACAGCACAACAGGCATCAGCAGACCCAGAGAGAGGGGGAGGAGTGATCACAATCTGAGAACGTTAAACTGGAATGTTCCAACAATGGATCAGAATCTGAGAATATTAGACTGAAATGATCCAACAATGGACAGGAGTTTATCCTGGGCGTCTTTACTGGCTTTCTCGGCCTTGGATCTCATTAGATTTGCGGATCTATGATGTACTGATGGTTATTCAAGCTGGTTACTATCCAATCCTCGCTAAGATGGCGTTCCTGGTAACTCATTCTATCTGTTCATTAAGCCAGGTTGGACTGAATTGCTTCGAGGAGAAAGTGAGGACTGCAGATGCTGGAGATCAGAGCTGAAAATGTGTTGCTAGAAAAGCGCAGCAGGTCAGGCAGCATCTAAGGAGCAGGAGAATGGACGTTTCGGGCATGAGCACATCTTCAGGAATGAGGAAAGTGTGTCCAGCAGGCTAAGATAAAAGGTAGGGAGGAGGGACGTTGGAAATGCAATAGGTGGAAGGAGGTCAATGTGAAGGTGATAGGCTGGAGTGGGGGTGGAGGCGGAGAGGTCAGGAAGAAGATTGCAGATTTGGAAGACGGTGCTGAGTTCGAAGGATTTGACTGAGACAACGTGGGGGAAGGGGAAATGAGGAAACTGGAGAAATCTGAGGTCATCCCTTGTGGTTGGAGGGTTCCTAGGCGGAAGATGAGGCGCTCTTCCTCCAGCCGTCGTGTTGCTATGGTCTGGCGATGGAGGAGTCCAAGGACCTGCATGTCCTTGGTGGAGTGGGAGGGGAAGTTTAAGTTTTATGCCACGGGGTGGTTGGGTTGGTTGGTCCCGGTGTCCCAGAGGTGTTCTCTGCTTGTAGAGGGAGGAAGAGAGCTTCAGGGAAGGCATCCTGGCAAGAGGATTCGCGGTAGGTTAAAATCTTCGAGGAGGAAGTGAGGACACCTCTGCGACAATGTGTTATCCTTCCCCAGTCATGTCTGGGCAAACCCACAGCAATGTGTTTTACTCTTGACTGTCCTGTGGAACAGCTGAACCAGTCACTCATTTCAAACTCAGCATAACATGCTGGCCTGACCATGGCTGCACACATCCCGTGAGAGACGAACAAAAGTAAAGTTAGCTCCCTTCCTCTGCCTGTTTTCCTTATTCCTACACTTCATTTTCATTCAGGTAGGTGACCATTCACTATTTCAAGTGCAATCTTTCGACTGAGTCTATCCCCAAGAGTGATGTTCATCTCCAAGGGCACCTCTGGTGCTGGCTTTACTGATGCTGACATGTAGATGTAAGGAACTTTTGAATTCCGCAACAGTGGCAGTGCATAGAGAAGGAATGGGTTTTTATGTCATAATAAAGATACGGAGACCAATAAGTGAGGGAAAGGAATTATTGTGATCATCACTGAGCGTGTAGTTGAGGCAGTATTTGGGGTATTATGGACAGAGTTTTTCTCATTTCAAAGGAATTATCTCATTGCAGTAGAGGCCATGTAAAGGAATTTCACAAGACTAATCCCTTGGCTGATGGTGAAAGAGGAGTGAGTCAGGGTTAATCTGTAGCACTGTCAGGGAATAAGACGTCATTGCATTGAAACTTGATGGTGTTGGACAATCACTCGTTATGTTCTACGCAGACACCAAGAAGATGATAAATTCCATGGCTTGTATTTTTATTTTTACTCGGGATGCATGATTCTGAGTATTTTAGTGCCTCTGAGGATAAAATCTTCAGTCAAATCCTGCTTTGATATCAGGGTCAGTCCCTCATACATGAGTAGGTCAGTAACGCACTTTTTATAATGTTAATACGTGATGGTGTCTGTGTGGAGAATGTTTTATTCTCAAAGAGGGTAGTGAATGTCAGGAATTCTCAGGTCTAGAAAGTGAGGGTAGCGATATCACTCCAAGTATTTAAAGAGGAGGTAGGTGGATTTTTGACCTCTCAGAGAGCTGAGGGGCATGAAGAATTGCGCATGAAAGAAGAGTTAATGCCAACAGTAGGTTGGCCATGATAGCATACAACGGCGTGAGCATCCAAATTACATATTCCTATTTTTATGTTCTCATATTCTGTCTTTGGAAAGTGAATGGTTGTAATTTTCCTGGCAGTGTTGTTATTGAATGTTGAGGTCAGTGAGAGAAAAGAATTTTGTGAGCCATCTCTGGGAGAGATCTGGGCCAGATATTCACTGTGCATCTGGGTCGACAACATGACCAACAAATGAAACACCATTTGCAGAGAGGAGACACTCTTTAAAAAGGTGGGAGATCACTTTCTTACACAGCTTGGATCTCCCATCACATTTTCCAACCCACAGCAAACCACACAGTGTTGAGGGACTGAATGATATCCTGTAATACTGCGGACCAGGTATTTGGAGCAAGTGGTCTCCATCTGCTCCTATACACGTGATTTTAAGGACTGAATGGAACATAGGAACAGAGAACTGAGGAGCAGGAGTGGGTCAATAGACACTTTGTCATTGCTCGACCAGACAGTAAGATCATGGCTGATCTGATTATGGTCTCCGCAGCACTTTTCTGTCTGTCAACAATTTTCCTCCATTCACATGTCTGTCAAATGTTGCAAAACACAATTTTGAATAAATGCAAACATCCAGGCACAATACTCAGGAACTGCACAAAGCCAAAGTACACAGGCAGCACAATTCTGGAAGGCAACAGGCATTTATCTATCAGTCTTATTCCCATCCAATTAATTCTGCTGCAGTTTATCATTTTACATTTGTTCATGGAATGTGGGTGTTGTTGATAGGCCAACATTTATGGACCATGTACTATTACGCTGGAAGTGGTGGTATTGAGCTGCCACCCTGGACTGAAACCTCTGGGGAAGAGAATTCCCATTTGAACAAACCATGCGAATTTCTCATTTCTGCTCCGACTAATGTTGGAGGGTCACTGTGTCCTTTTCCAGCCCCACTTCTCCACTGAATATAACAGGTTTGAAGTGCAACCTAGCCCAGTCTCTCGAAAAATGTGAGACACAGAGTCACACGTACAGACACATACGCAATTGCACATGTCTGAAGACGAAAAAGAATAGGAAAAGGTTTCCAGAGTTTCATAGTAGTTGAACTCATTTCAAACAGAAAAGAGATAATGCGTCCCAACTGATGTTCTGTCTCCGAGTTATTCTACTCAAACAAGCTGCTGGTATGAGACTTCTTCCTGGAACAGTTGGATTTGGCAGAATTTCCTTTTCTTCAATCACTGCAGCGATTCCCATCAATCCTCAACAGGAATGCTCCAAGTTTGGTGAAGATGACTCAGGGATTTTTACTCCCACATTTTGCTGTCAGAAGGGACAAAGTGAGGGGGGGGGGCGGCAATAGACTATGGCTTACGACCATAAGATCGTCGGATATACGAACAGAAATTAGGCTATTCAGCCCATTCGAGTCTGTTCCACTATTCAATTATGGCTGACAAGTTTCTCCAAACCATTCTCCTGCATTCTCCCTGTAAGCTTTGATCCCTTGGATACTCAAGAAGCTAACTACCTCTATCTTAAATATACACAATGACCTGACCTCCACTGCCTTCTGTGAAAATGAATTCCATAGATTCTCCACTCTCTGGCTGAAGACATTTCTCCTTATCTCCGTTCTTAACGGATTTCCCTTTACTCTAAGGTTGCATCCTTGGCTCCTAGAGTCTCCTACCAATGGAAGTCTTCTCACCATCCGTACTGTCCAGGCCATTTAGTATTCTGTATGTTTCAATTAGATCCCCCCACCTCCCTCTGAACTCCATCAAGAACAGACCCAGAGTCCTCAAATGTTCTCATATGTTAAGCTTTTCATTCCTGGGACCATTCCCGTGTACCTCCTGTGAACCCATTCCAAGGTCAGCACATCCTTCCTGAGATATGGGGCTCAGAACAGCGCACAATACTCCAAATATGGTCTGACAAGAGCCTTATAGGGCCTCAGAGGTATGTCCCTGCTTTTATATTCAAATCCTTTCCAAATAAATTCTATCACTGCATTTGCCTTCCTAACTACTGACTCAACTGGTAAGTTTACATTGAGAGAATCCTGGAGTACAGAACTCCCAAGTCCCTTTGCACTTCAGACAACTGAATTTTCTTTGTCGTCCATGTTTTTATTCTTCCTAACAAAGTGCATGTTCCCACAATTTCCCACTTTGACTCCATCTGCCATTTCTTTGCTCAATATCCTAACCTATCCAAATCTTTCATCAGTCTCGCTGCCTCTTCGACATTACCTGTCCCTATACCTATCTTTGTATCATTTTCAAATGTAGAGAGAATGCCTTCAGATCCTTCATCTGAATCGTTAATGTATAACGTGAAAAGTTCTGGTCCCAACACTGAGCCCTATGGAACACCACTTGTCACCGACTGTCAACCTGAGAGGGACACATTTATCGACATTCTTTGCTTCTTGACAGACAGACAAACTTTTATCCATGCTATCACCTTGCCTGTAACACCATGGACCCTTGCCTTATTCAGTAGCCTCCTGTTGGCACATTGTCAAAGACCTTCTGGAAGTCCAGTTGATGACATCCTTTGGCTCTCCTTGTTCTAAGCTGATCGTTACACCCTCAAGGTTTTCTAGCAGATATTCCAGGCATGACCTCCCCTTGATGAAACCATGGTAACTTTGTCCTACTTTACCGTCCACATCCAAGTATTCAGAAATCTGAGCCTTCACAATGTATTCCAGGATCTTACCCACAGCCAAGTTTAGATGAGTCAGTCTGTAATTTTCCGTTTATAGCTTTAACTTTAAACAGGGGTATCACGTTAGCGATTTTCCAGTCCTCTGGGAATCTCCATGATTCCAGAGATTCCTGAAAGATCACCACCAACGCCTTCCCTGTCTCATCAGCTATCTGCCTTAGAAATCTGGAGTGGAGTCCATCTGGTCCAGGTGATTAACTGACCTTCAGGCCATTCAGTTTTCCCAGCATCTTCTCCTTGGTGATGGCCACCTTACTCAGGTCTGTCCACTAAGACTTTTCAATGTTTGGGACATTACTCGTGTTTTCAACCGTGAAGACTGACACGAAGTAATTTTCAGCTCCTCAGCCATTTCCTCCTTCCACATTACTATCGCTCCTGTGTCAATTTCTAGCGATCAGATGCCCATTCTTGCCTCTCGTTTGCCCTTTATGTATCGAAAGAAGCTCTTGCAGTCTTTATTTACATGACTGGCTTGCTTACCTCATATTTAACTTTCTCACTACTTATTTCTTTTTTTTTTTGCTCTCTGTTGGTCTTTGCAAGTGTTACGACATGGGAGTGAACGCCTCTGCTAATTAAACCAAACACCCTGAAAAGCTCACCTCACCTCGAAATTTATTAGAATATGAGTGACAGAGAACTCCCAAATTCCACTATTTAAAGAAAATAACGCCAATTTATTTTTAATGGTAAAAGTGAACATTACACCACAACTATTTACAACTTTAACCAACCCACCACCCACAACTGCCCCAAATCTCTAACAATATGCTGTTTCAATAAGACACTTATGAAGATAACATCAACTTAATTTCAAAACCACACAGCCACTGCCGTCCTCTGTGACGTCACTCTCCTGACTGCTGAATTCCCTGGATCGTCGTATTTCTGTTTACTGTGAATCGGTTTCAGATGAAAAAATATATATGATTAGTGAGTATTTCCTAATTTCTTACGGAGCAAGATAGTTGATCCTCAGGATTCTTCCGTCTAGATGGCATCTGCTCTCTCCCTTATTTTCGAAATCTTCGCATTTTTATGTCCCCAGCATCAAATTGTCTCACTGGGTCAATGTTGGCAAAACAATAAATTCAATCACGATTTGCTTTCATTGACAGAGAGAGTGAAGGAAAGAGAGTGTTGCATGCAAAAGTGAGAGTAGTGTAGCAAGAGCCTTTTTCGGGGGCAGGTGTTGTAACAGATATACAGAGAGTGTGAGGGAGTAGAGAGAATAGGGAGACATTTGTCCTGGCAGAGCGGGGAAGGTTATTGATGCTGGTCCTGTATTGATGGGCATTTCTTCAGATCATCTCACCAGTGGGGTGAGCCTCCCTCTCTCGGCGGAGCAGGTAACGGCTGTTTGGGGGTGTTTTTTTAAGTCACGGTATAGTCCAGTTATTGTTTTTTTTAACGGCTAAAATTTAAAGTTTTTTTAAGCGCTGAGAGGACCCGGAAGCTGGTGTAGCGCTAGGTTACCCGGGAAGGTTTTTTCTTATAAAAGTGCGCAGGCGAGGAACCCGAGGCACTACAGGGGTAGAGCCTCCCACCCGCCCTCCTCCTCTAACCTAATAATAATACCCATTGTGACAAGCAGGTAAGTGCTGCATTTTGCTTGTTTGTTTCTTTATATCTAGTTTTGTAAGTTTCTCTTTTAGAGGGATGGCAGCGAAGGCAGTGCAATGTTCCTCTTGCAACATGTCTGAGGTGAGGGAAGCCATTAGCGTCCCTCCTGATTACACTTGCAAGAAGTGCACCCATCTCCAGCTCCTCCAAGACCGTGTTAGGGAACTGGAGCTGGAGTTGGATGAACTGCGGATCATTCGGGAGGCAGAGGTGGTCATAGATCAGAGTTTAGGGAAGTAGTTACTCCGAAAGTTATAGACAGATGGGTGACAGTGAGGGGGAGTGGGAGGAAGCAGCCAGTGCAGGGACCCCCGGCGGTCATTCCCCTCAAGAACAAGTATACCGTTTTGGATACTTGTGGGGTGATGACTTACCAGGGGTAAGCAACGAGGTTCAGGCCTCTGGCACGGAGCCTGTCTCCGTTGCTCAGAAGGGAAGGGTGGAGAAAGGTAGAGCGATAGTTATTGGGGACTCAATAGTGAGGGGCACTGATAGGCGGTTTTGCGGGGGCAACGGAGACTCACGATAGGTATGTTGCCTCCCAGGTGCAAGGGTACGTGATGTCTCTGATCGTGTTTTCCTCGTCCTCAACGGGGAGGGGGAGCAGCCCCACATCGTGGTCCACGTTGGCAGCAACGACATAGGTAGGAAGAGAGGTGAGGATGTTAGACAGGCTTTTAGGGAGCTAGGTTGGAAGCTCAGAGCTGGAACGAACAGAGTCGTTGTCTCTGGTTTGTTACCCGTGCCACGTGATAGAGGGTCGAGGAATAGGGAGAGAGAAGAGTTAAATGCGTGGTTACAGGGATGGCGCAGGAGGGAGGGATTCCGGTTTCTGGAAAACTGGGGTTCTTTCTGGGGAAGGTGGGCCCTCTATCAACAGGATGGTCTACACCTGAACCGGAGGGGCACCAGTATCCTTGGGGGGAGGTTTGCTACTCCTCTTTGGGAGGGTTTAAACTAACTCTGCAGGGGCATGGGAACCTGGATTGTAGCTTTAGGGTACAGGACCTTGAGTGTAGGGAGGTTAGGAACATGGCATCGATCTCGAAGGAGGCTGCCTGTAAACAGGAAGGTGGCTTGAAGTGTGTATACTTCAATGCCAGAAGTATAAGAATGCCAGAAGTAGGTGAGCTTACAGCATGGGTTGGTACCTGGGACTTCGATGTTGTGGCCATTACAGAGACGTGGGTAGAACAGGGACAGGAATGGCTGTTGCAGGTTCCAGGGTTTAAATGGTTTAGTAGGGTCAGAGATGGGGGTAAAAGAAGGGGAAGTGTGGCATTGCTTGTCAAGGATAATATTACAGCAGTAGAAAGGGTGATGGAGGAAGACTTGCCATCTGACGTAGTGTGAGCAGAGGTTAGAAATAGGAAAGGTGAGGTCACCCTGTTAGGAGTTTTATTCAGGCCTCCTAATAGTCCGAGAGAAGTAGAGGAAAGTATTGCGAGGATGATTCAGGAGAAAAGTGAAAGTAGCAGGGTGGTTGTTATGGGGGACGTTAACTTCCCAGATATTGACTGGGAAAGCTATAGCTCGAGTTCGTTAGATGGGTCGGTGCTTGTCCAATGTGTGCAGGAGGGTTTCCTGACACAATATGTAAACAGGCCAACAAGAGGTGAGGCTATACTGGATTTGGTTCTAGGTAATGAACCAGGCCAGGTGTTAGACTTGGAGGTAGGTGAGCACTTCGGGGGCAGTGACCACAACTCGGTGACTTTTACTCTAGTGATGGAGAGGGATAAGTGTGCACTTCAGGGCAACAGTTATAGCTGGGGGCAGGGAAATTATGATGCGGTGAGGCATGACTTAGGATGCGTGGATTGGAAAAATAGGCTTCAAGTGAAGAACACAAATGATATGTGGAGATTGTTCAAGGAACAGCGAATGGGTGTCCTTGATAAGTATGTACCAGTCAGGCAGGGTGTAAAGGGTCTTGTGAGGGAGCCGTGGTTTAACTAGGAATTGGAATCCCTTGTGAAAGGGAAGAGGACGGCCTATGTAAAGATGAGGTGCAAAGGTTCAGTTGGGGTGATTGAGAGTTATAAGTTAGCCAGGAAGGATCTAAAGAGAGAGCTAAGAGCAGCGAGAATGGGACATGAAAAGTCCTTAGTTGGTAGGATTAGGGAAAACCCAAAGGCTTTCAATAGGTATGTCAGGAATAAAAGGATGACTAGGGTAGGTATTGGTCCAGTCAAGGATAGTAGTGGGAAGTTGTGTGTGGAGGCAGAGGAGATTGGTGAGACACTAAATCAATACTTTTCGTCAGTATTCACTCAGGAACAGGACATTGTTGCCGATGTGAATATTGAGTAACAAGTGATTAGAATGGATGGCCTTGAGGTACGTCGGGAAGAGGTCTGGGGAATACTGGAAAGGATGAAAATAGATAAGTCCCCTGGGCCTGATGGCATTTATCCTAGGATCCTCTAGGAAGCTAGGGAAGACATAGAGGAGCCATTGGCCTTGATTTTTATGTCGTCGTTGTACACGGGAATAGTGCCAGAAGACTGGAGGATAGCGAATGTGGTCCCCTTGTTCAAGAAGGGGAGCAGGGATAGCCTGAGTAATTATAGGCCAGTGAGTCTCACTTCTGTTGTGGGCAAAGTCTTAGAGAGAATTGTAAGGGATAGGATTTATGAACATCTGGGTAGGAATAATGTGATCAAGGATGGTCAGCATGGTTTTGTGAACGGCAGGTCGTGCCTCACAAACCTTGTTGAATTCTTTGAGAAGGTGACCAAGGAAGTGGACGAGGGTAAAGCAGTAGATGTGGTGCATATGGATTTTAGCAAGGCATTCGATAAGGTACCCCATGGCAGGCTAATGCAAAAACTACGGAGGTATGGCATTGAGGGTGCATTAGTGGTTTGGATTAGGAATTGGCTGGCTGGAAGGAGTCAGAGGGTAGTAGTTGATGGTATAGGTTCATCTTGGAGCGCAGTTACTAGCGGTGTTCTGTAAGGATCTGTTTTGGGACCATTGCTGTTTGTCATTTTTATAAATGACCTGGAGGAGCGGCTTGAAGGCTGGATGAGCAAGTTTGCGGATAACACGAATGTCGGTGGAGTTGTCGACAGTGAAGAAGGATGTGGCAGGTTACAGCGCGATATAGATAAGTTGCAGAGCTGGGAAGTAAGGTGGGAAATGGAATTCAATGTAGCTAAGTGTGAAGTCATTCACTTTGCTAGGAGTAACAAGAAGATGGATCACTGGGCTAATGGTAGACTACTTGTTAGTGTGGATGAGCAGAGGGATCTTGGTGTCCATGTGCACAGATGTTTGAAAGTTGCCACCCAGGTAAATAGTGCTGTGAAGAAGGCATATGGTGTACTGGGCTTTATTGGTAGAGGAATTGAGTTCCGGAGTCCTGAGGTCATGTTGCTGTTGTATAAGACTCTGGTGCGGCCTCATCTGGAGTATTGTGCGCAGTTTTGGTTGCCATACTATAGGAAGGATGTGGAGGCATTAGAACGAGTGCAGAGGAGGTTTACCAGGCTGTTGCCTGGCATGTTTGGAAGATCGCATGTGGAAAGGCTGAGGCACTTGGGACTTTCCTCATTGGAGAAAAGAAGGTTTCGGGAAGATTTGATAGAGGTGTACAAGATGATTAGGGGTTTAGATAGGGTTGACAGTGGGAATCTTTTTCCGCGTATGTAGTCAGCTGTTACGAGGGGACACAGCTTTAAATTAAGGGGTGGTAGGTATAGGACAGATGTAAGGGGTAGATTTTTTACTCAGCGGGTTGTGAGTTCATGGAATGCCTTGCCAGTAGCAGTGGTGGACTCTCCGTCTTTATGGTCATTTAAGCGTGCATTGGACAAGCATATGGAGGTTATTGGGCTAGTGTAGGTTAGGTAGGCTTTGGTCGGCGCAACATCGAGGGCCGAAGGGCCTGTACTGCACTTTATTTTCTATTTTGTATGTTCTATGTTCGCCAATGTCTTGTCCACGTCTATCACTAATAACACCACAGAGCACATCCCTCAGTTTCTCCAGAATATGTTTACGTGAACCTTGCAAACAACAAGGAGGAACAAACATTCGTGCCTTTCATATCTATACCAAAACTGTTGTACATCCGATTCTCTGAAAATTAGATATGCAAATATCGTGGGTGCTACAGTAATACTGGATGATCTAAAATTGCATCTTAACTGCGTTAACTAGATGATTGCTAATGCTGTGAAAAATCAATTTCATGTGTATATGAGGTAGGTTGAAGATTATGTTGTGTACTAAAGTAGAGAGCAGGTTATTTTGGGCGTGTTGTTGTGTGGTCAGAAGGACTCATTACTTCCCGTGCTCTGAGGCAGCTATTGGGCAATCCTGACATGAATAGGTAGCATTTTACACGGCGCCTGCAAGCAATATAGAATTTTTGAACATTACACTTAAATATCATGGAAACCCGAAGGCCAGAGGGTCAAGTGAATTGAAAAAATACAATATGACACTTAGTGTGAGACAAACATTGGCTGGTAGTCATAGAAACACTGTAAAGTCTGAAAAATACGTACATATCACTAAGTTAGACACCAACGAAAGGGAAGGTGACTCATCAATGGTTTACGTAAGAAATTAATGATTGCATTAAATCTAAGGAAGCAGCTTCAGAAGAATTCCAGATATTGTGCAAACCTGAACATACAGAGAGATTTACTTTTCTGAAAATAAGAACTAAGAAAGTGTTAAGGAAATCAAAAAGAACATGAATACAAACAAACAGGAAACACAAAGACTGCTTAAATCTCCGATCCATATACCAAAGAAAACAAAAGTAAGGCCAAATGTGGAAATTTGTAAGGTATAGGAGAATTTATTGTGGGGAACAAGGAAATGGCAGAGAACCTAACCAGCTACTGTGCATCTGTCCTCATGGAGAAAGCGCCAGGAAATCTCTGTGTAAAGCAGGTGATGACAATCGACTTATGGAACTAAAGACATAAAGTCCATTCATATCAGCAACAAGGTAGTACTTGAATATGGAGCTAGATTGATCATTGCTAAGTCTGATGGCCCAGATATACTTCATATCAATATACCAGAAATAAAACAGCATATTTATTGAACTGCCGGTGACTGTGTTTTATTTTCTTGCAGATCCAGCCATTGTAGATAACTGAAAGGTAGTAAACATGTCCCATCTATGTACACAGGGAAGAAGTGATAATGTGGAGGACTGCAGACCAATTAATTTGACATATGTATGGAAAGAGTTGAAATCCATGATTTTCAGATGTGATATTGGGGACATCGAACTGAACAGCAAAATTTCAGAGAATCACAATCCATTTCTGACAGAAATCATGCCTGACAAACTTCGGAATTATTTTAAGTTATTTCTTGCAGCATCGACCACAGACAACCAGTGTAAATAGTGTATTTGGATTTTCAGAAGTCTGGGCGGGCGGGAAAAATTTCTGGCTGTAACAGCTGCTCCTCTTTTTGAGGTATTTTAGGTGTTAGAGGTGATTTCCTCGAATTCCAGAAGCAGCAATTACTGTTTTGTATGCTCTTGCATTGTTTTGGAACTTTGGGAAAAAGAAAGTCAAAGAAAAAGCAGTTTTAAGAGGGAAAAGAACGGACAAAGGAAGCACATGGTGAGGGGAAGAAACTGACAGGACAGCGTCCCTGCAGAGTTACTGCCTTTGCTGTTTGAATTCATGTATCGCTGGATATCGGAGTGCCTCTAGGAAAATTAACAAACAGTGAAATTTACAACTGGTTTGAAGGAACTGTTTGAGCAAAGTTCCTCGCCAGATAGTGGATTGTTTTAAATGTGTCCTACCGAAAGTCTGCAGAAGTAAGTAGAGTGGGTTATTCCTTAATTATATATTTTTGAGAAATGTCTTTTGATTAATCTTAAAATACAAGCCATAAATATTAATATTCCTCTACAAAACAGTGTTTTGTAGAGGAATAAGACAGTTTTCTTTTTCTGGGTCTGTAGATTGTGAAGGAGCACACTTGCTCTTAGTAGAATCATATGCGCGTTTTGTCAGATGTGGGAGTTTAAGGAGGATTTAAGGGTTACTGCGGATTATATCTGCAATAAATGCTTCTGGTTGCGAATCCTATCAGATCGAATGGACCGGTTGGAGAGACAGTTTAAGACAATGAAGAATTGGTAACAACAACAGTATGTGATAGATGGCAGTTATAGGAAGGGGGGGAAGTCTCAGATACAGTTACATAGATGGGTTGACTCCAAGAAAGGCAAGATAATGAAGTAGCTAGTGCAGGAGTCTTCTGGGGCTGTCCCCATTTCAAACAAATATGCTGTTTTGGAAAATGTAGCGGGTGATGGATTCACACAGGAACGTAGCACACACAGGCAAGTTTGTGGTATGGAGACTGGCTCTAATGCAACAAGGGATACGTCGGATTCCACGTGGTCAATTGTGTTAGGGGACACGCTAGTCTGAGGTTCTCACAGACGTTTCTGTGGACTGCAGCGAAATAAGCAGATTGGTGTGTTGCTTCCCTGGTGCCCAGGATCAAGGATGTCTCAGAAAGGATGCAGAATGTTCTCACGTGGGAGAGGGTCCAGCAAGAAGCCATTGTCCAAATTGGAACCAACGACATAGGAAGGGAAATGTTTGAGATTATGGACGGAGATTGCAGGGTGATAGGCAGAAATTTAAAAAGGAGTTCCTTGAGAGTAGTCATATCTGGATTACTCCCGGCGCTCTGAGCTAGTGAGGGCAGAAATAGAGGGATAGAGTAGATGAATGCATGGCTGTGGAGCTGGTGTATGGGAGAAGTATTCCCATTTTTGGATCACTGGAATCTCTTTTGAGGGAGAATGAACCTGTACCAGAAGGACGGATTGCACCTAAATTGGAAGCGGACGAATATACTGGCAGGGAGATTTGCGAGAGCTGCTCGGGAGGATTTAAACTAGTAAGGGGGTGGGGGTGGTGCTGGGGGCAGGGGGATAGTGAGGAAATAGATCAATCTGAGATTGGTACAATTGAGAACATTAACGAGTCAAACAGTCAGGGCAGGCAGGAACAAGGTAGGACTAATAAAGTAAACCGCATTTATTTCAATGCAAAGGGGCCGAACAGGGAAGGCAGATGAACTCAGGCATGGTTAGGAACATGGGACTGGGATATCATAGCAGTTACAGAAACATGGCTCAGGGATGGGCAAGGCTGGCAGCTAAATGTTCCAGTACACAAATGTTACAGGAAAGATAGAAAGGGAGGCAGGACAGGAGGGGGAGTGGAGGTTTTGATTAGGGATAGCATTACAGCTGTACTGATGGAGGATATTCGTGGAAATACATCCTGGGAAGTTATTTGGATAGAACTGAGGAATAAGAACGGGATGATCACCTTATTGGGATTGTATTATAGACTACTTAATAGTCAGAGGGAAACTGAAACAAACTTGTAAGGAGATCTCAGCTATCTGTAAGAAAGTAGGGTGATTATGGGAGGAGATTTTAACTTTCCAAACATAGACTGGGACTGCCATAGCGTTAAGAGTCTAGATGGAGAGGAATTTATTAAGTGTGTACAAGAAAATTTTCTGATTCAGTATGTGGATGAACCTACTCGGGAAGGTGCAAAACTTGACCCACTCTGGGGAAATAAAGCAGGGCAGGTGACTGAGCTGTCAGTGGAGGTGCACCTTGGCGCCAGCTACCATAATTATATTAGATTTTAAATGATTATGGAAAAGGATAGACCAGATCTTAAAGTTGAAGTTCTAAATTGGTGAAAGGCCAATTTTGACAGTATTTCGCAAGAACTTTCAAAACCTGATTGGGGGCAGATGTTCACAGGGAAATGGACGGCTGAATAATGGGAAGCCTTCAGAAATGTGAGAACAAGAGAAATTTTATTCCTATTAGGATGAAAAGAAATGCTGGTAGTATAGGGATTGCTGGCTAACTAAAGGGTTTGATTAATAAAAAGAAGGAAGCATATGTCAGGATAGATCGAACAAATCCTTAGAGTATAAAGGCAGTAGGACTATACTTAAGAGGGAAATCAGGAGGGCAAAAAGGGGACATGAGATAGCTTTAGCAAGTAGAATTAAGGAGACTCCAAAGGGTTTTTAACAAAAGCATTAAGGACAAAATCATAACTAGGGAGAGAATAGAGCTCCTCAATGATCAGCAAGGCAGCCCTTGTGTGGAGCTGCAGGAAATGGGGGAGTAACTAAACGAGTATTTTGCATCAGTAGTTACAGTGGAAACGGATATGGAAGATACAGAATGTCAGGAAATAGATGGTTACACGTTGAAAAATGTATATATTACAGAGGAGGAAGTGCTGGATGTCTTGAAACGTGTAAACGTGGATAAATCCCCAGCACCCGAACAGGTGTACCATAGAACTCTGTGGGAAGCTAGAGAAGTGATTGCTGGGCTTCCTGCTGAGACGTTTGTACCGTTGATAGTCACAGGAGAGGTGCCAGAAGACTGGAGTTTGGCAAACGCGGTGCCACTGTTTAAGCAGGGTGGTACGGACAAGCCATGGAACTATAGGCCAGTGAGCCTGATGTCGGTGGTGAGCAAGATGTTGAAG
Source organism: Chiloscyllium punctatum (assembly GCF_047496795.1). NCBI lineage: Eukaryota > Metazoa > Chordata > Chondrichthyes > Orectolobiformes > Hemiscylliidae > Chiloscyllium > Chiloscyllium punctatum. The sequence continues at coordinate 18,798,087 of NC_092745.1, read as the reverse complement.
GGAATCCTGAAGGACAGGATGTACATGCATTTGGAAAGACAAGGACTGATTAGGGATAGTCAACATGGCTTTGTGCATGGGAAATCATATCTCACAATCTTGATTGAGTTTTTTGAAGAAGTAACGAAGAGGGCAGAGCAGTAGATGTGAGCTATATGGACTTCAGTAACGCGTTCGACAAGATTCTCCATGGGAGACTTGTTAGCAAGGTTAGATCTCACGGAATACAGGGACAACTAGCCATTTGGATACAGAATTGGCTCAAAGGTTGAAGTCAGAGAGTGGAGGTGGAGGGTTGCTTTTCAGACTGGAGGCCTGTGACCAGTGGAGTACCACAAGGATCAGTGCTGAGCCCTCTATTTTTTATTATTTACATAAATACTTTGGGTGCGAGCGTAAGAGGTATCGTTAATAAGGTTGCAGATGACAACAAAAGTGGAGGTGTCGTGGACAGCGAAGAGGGTTACCTCAGAGAACAATAGGATCTTGATCAGATGGGCCAATGGGCTGAGAAGTGGCAGATGGAGTTTAATTCAAATAAATGCGAGGTGCTGCATTTTGGGAAAGCAAATTTTAGCAGGACTTATGCACTTAATGGTAAGGCCCTGGGGATTGTTGCTGAACAAAGAGACCTTGCAGTGCAGGTTCATGGCTCCTTGAAAGTGGAGTCGCAGGTAGGTAGGATAGATTAGGCGACGTTTGGTATGCTTTCCTTTATTGGTTACAGTATTGAGTATTGGAGTTGGGAGGTCATGTTGCAGCTGTACGGGAAACTGGTTAGGCCACTGTTGCAATATTGCGTGGAATTCTGGTTTCCTTCCTATCAGAAATATGTTATGAAAATTGAAAGGGTTCAGGAAAGATTTACAAGGATGTTGACAGGGTTGGAGGATTTGAGGTATAAGGAGAGGCTGTACAGGCTGGGGCTGTTTTCCCTTGAGTGTTGGAGGCTGAAGGGTGCCCTTCTCGAGATGTAAAAAATTGTGAAGGGCAAGGACAGGATAAAGGGATAAAGTCTTTTCCCTGGTGTCAGGGAGTCCAGAACTAAAGGGCATAGGTTTAGGGTGAGAGGAGAAAGATGTTGGGCGGCACGGTGGCACAGTGTTTAGCAATACTCTCTCACAACGCCAGAGATTCCGCTTCAATTCCTGCTTCAGGCTGTGTGGATTCTCTATGTGGACTTTGCACATTCTCCCTATATCTGCGTGGGTTTCCTCCCACAATCCAAAAATGGGTAGGCTAGGTGAATTGGCTATGCTAAATTGCCAGTAGTATTAGGTTAAGGGGTAAATGTAGGGGTTTTGGTGGGTCGGTGTGGACATGTTTGCACTCTATTAAAATTCTAAACGTAAAAGAGAGCTAAGGGGCAACTTTTTCAGACAGACGGTGGTACATGTATGGAATGAGCTGCCAGAGGATGTGGTGGAGGCTTGTACAATTGCAGCATTTAAAAGGCATTTGGATGGTTATACGAATAGGAAGGTTTCGAGGGATATGGGCCAGGTGCGGGCAGGTGGGATTAGATTGGGTTGGGATATCTGCTAGACATGGACGGATTGGACTAAAGGGTCTGTTTCCATACTGTACATCTCTATGACTCTATAACTCACAGAGTGAGTTCGTAAATGCAATTAGTGTGAATGGTATTTGGTGCAATACATGTAATTGGAAAGTTAAAGTTAGGTTGGAGTTTGTTTAAGGGACTCGGAATAGAGGGATAAAGACATCATGAAGCAGTTGCATCGAGTGTTGGTGAGAGTGTACCTGAGGTATTGAGTGCAGTGTCGGTGACCTAATCTAAGAAAGATTACACTGATCACAGAGGACGTGCAATGGGCATTCTCCAGATTATTTCCTGAGATGACAAGATTTTCTGATGGAGAGTGTTGTCTTGCGACCTCTCCACTTTCAAAGCATGAGAGGTGATCGCAGTGAAATTTCAAAAATCTATGCTACATGTGATGAGGTGGAAATAACAGGATGTTTCTCTACCTGTCTACTCTATATTTAAGGCAAATGATGACAGGATAAGGGATATGCCATTTAAGACCGTAATAAGGAGGAAATTCTTCCCTCAGAGGGGACTGACTAACATAGGGGCAGGGCAAGATTAAGAGAATCACCAGATATTCTTCACGTATATCAAGTGGAACAGAACAACCAGGGAACATGTAGGGCCTATTAGTGACTTGCCAAGTTGTATCCAAACTCAACTTCATGGTAGAAGGCTGTTTGTGTGACTGGAGCCCAATTTCCCCTGGTGTACCACAGAGATCAGCGCTGTGTCCCTTATTATTTGTGCTATTCAGAGGAGAAGTGAATGTGAAGTGGGTAGGGGGAGTGTGATAAGTAAGTTTGTGTTTGACACAAAGATTAGCCGGGTGGTTGGCAGTGAGGAGGAAGGTCTTATGTTACGGGAAGATACAGATGGAATGGTCAGATGGTCAGATCAATGGCAGATGGAATGTAACTCTGATAAATATGAGGTGATACACTTTGGAAGAAGGAACCAGACAGGGGAGTACTCAAAGAATGGCACCACACTAGGAAGCTCAGAGCGTGCTTCTCCACACATCCCTGAATGTGACTGGATATGATAATTGATGAGTTCAGCATGACTGTAGATAAAGCTTTTATTCATTGACCCAATGCCATACGAGTTTTATATGGCACTTTGGTTAGGCGAAATGAGATATTGTGTGCAGTTCTGGGAGCCACATTATAGGAAGGATATGATTGTACTGGATGAGGTTCAGAGGAGATTCACCAGGATGTTCCTTGGGATGGAGCATATGGGCTGTGGAGAGAGGCTGGGTAAGCTCGAGTTATTTATTTTGGAGCAGAGGAAGTTGAGTGGGTAAGTAATTCAGGTTTAAGATTACAAGAGGCAAGGACAAGGTGAATAGACAACAGCTGTTCTTTTTAGTCAAACTTTCAGCTTCCTTTCAGTCTGAATCCAGGGAATGTAGAATGGAGAACAGAGAAACATGACACAGCTACTTCACTTCTGTCTTCACAGAAAAATACATAAACAAAGCCTTCCCAGCAATAGGAGAAAATCTGAGTCTGATGTGAAAATTATGTCGAATGAAATTAGTAATCAAACTAATTTGGCGAAATTATTGGAACTGAAAATAATGGGCATAGAAAAAATCAACACACATTGATGAAATTGGAAACATATTTGAGAAACTGACTGGTAGATTAATTACAGAAAAAAAAACAATAGAGGCACTGAACTTGGATTTTCAGCAAGAATTTTAATAGAGTCCCAAGCCTAGTGTGCAAAGTAAAAACACATGGGTTAGGGGGTAATATATGAACATCGTGTTAAAATGGGAGTGTTGACAGGAAACAATGAGTAGGAATAAATGGATGGTTTTCAGTTTGCAAGGCTCATGAGGCATCGCAATGATTGGTGATGGGGCGACAGATATTCACAATACATCGCAAATATCTCCTTGAGGGAATCAAATGCAAAGTTTCCAAGTCTGCTGATTGAATTAGATTTTAAAAATTGAGGAGGATGTGAAAAAAACTTTAAGGTGATTGAAACAAATGGAGTGAATGAATAAGTTTGTGGCAGATGAAGAACATTTGGATAGATGTGATTTTGTCCACTTTGTTGGGAAAAACTAAAATGCCAGCCAACCATTGGAAAAGGAGGTGGTTGAGAAATGTCGATCTATAAAGGGAACTGTACTTTTCTCCTGTTATTGTTTGGACAGACATCTGAGTTCCATGCAGGGCAGTTAGTTCTGAAGACAGAGGCCAATACAGGGAATACATTGGCACACAGACCAGTTTACGCAGACCCACCAAGTGGGGAGCTGTAACATTGAAAATGATCTCGGATCTCCCTGTACATCAGTCACTGAAAGCAAGATTGCAGGAGCAGAAAACAGTCAGGAAGATAAATGGGGTGTTGACCCTCATTTCAGGTGGACTTGAGTCCAGCAGTAAGGGTGTCTCAGTGCAGCTGTACAGGCCCTTGGTGAAACCTCAACTCGAACATTGTGCAGTTTTGGTCTCCGTACCTCATAAAGAACAAACCTGACATTGAGGGAGTGCAACGAAGGAAGGGTGGAAGGTATAGGGGAGATGTCAGGGGTGGGTTCTTTACCCAGAGAGTGGTGGGGGCATGGAATGCGCTGCCCGAGGGAGTGGTAGAGTCAGATTCATTGGCGACCTTTAAGCGGCCTTTGGATAGGTACATGGATGGGTGCTTAATCTAGGATAGAAGTTCGGCACAACATCGTGGGCCGAAGGGCCTGTTCTGTGCTGTATTGTTCTATGTTCTATGTTCTATGTTCTATGAAGGATGATCAGACTGATCTCTGGGATGACAGACTTTTTGTGGAGCAGAGTTTGGGGCGACTGAGCCTGTATTCCATGGGGTTTAGGAAAATGAGTGGAGATCTCAGTAAGATATATAAAACACTGACAGGGTGAGATAGATTGGAAGCAGTGATGATAATTCCCCTGGTTGGCACGTCTAAAACAAGGGGCCACGGTATTAGGTACAGACCGGTTACATTGCATTTAGATAAGACTAAATGTCTGCACTCAGAGACTGGTGAACCTGGGAATTATCTCTCACATAAGGCTGTGGAAGACAAAGCACTAAAGACTAATAAGGATGTCTCGACACCGAAAGGATGGGGGAGAGAGCAGGAGTATGGTGTAGAAATAAAGGATCAGCCATCATTATATTGAATTGGATAGCAAACTCGACAGACCAACGGGACTACCGCAGTTCCTATTTTGTAGTTTAACAAGGTTAATCACATTAAGGGATGTGTACAGTGTGTGGGGAAAGTGCATTGAGGAGATGTTCAGACATTAACTAGAATGGGGCAGGCTCAATGTGCTGTATGGCCTATTACATTCCCGATGTTTCTGTGCGGACTGTAGGAAAGCTCTGTAAATGTAGTCACAAGTTCACAGATGTTAGGAAGGAGGTCTCTGCAGGGTCAACATGACTGTGTTTCCAGTTCCCTTTTCCATACCGAGGCTGGGGCTGGGTGTTCGGTCAGGTTTTATCCTTTAAGACCTCGGAGCAGTTTGATACAATAGAGTGTCTTGCTTGGCTTTTTCAGAGACCATTGAAGAGTTTATCACATGTCTGTGTGTCTGGAGTCACGTTTCGGCCAGACCAGGAAAGCACGGGAGATTCACTTCCTGAAAGTACATTGGAAAAGCAAATTGGTGTTAACAATCGACATTGGCTTCAGGCTCACTGTTACTGACACCAGATTTGAGATCTCGATATTTTATTAATTGTTTTTAATTTCCACCAGCTGTCAGAGCATTAGCCTGGTCTGGATTAGTAATCCAGTGACATTACCACAACAGCACCATCTCCACATGGGGACTATCAGAAACCACACTGAGCGAATTTTGGCTGTGCTGCTTGGCAGCTCTATCAAAAATAACTCCCAATTTGGCTATCGTGATGGGACTGAGGGGGTGTAATTGGTCAGATTGTAATTATTCCCGTTTAGGAACTGGACATACCTGAGCAATTTTCCACATTGCCAGGGAGATGTCAGAGTTGGAGCTGGAATGAAGCAACTTCCCCAGAGACATGGCTTGTTGTGCAGCACAAGTCTTCAGTCCTATTGCAGGAATGGGGTCAGGGCCCACTGCCTTTGCCGTGTCTACTGTGTTCAGCTGTTTCTTCATGTCACGGGCAGCGAATCGAATTGGTTGAAGACTGCCATCTGTGATTCTGTGGGCATCATGATGACGGTGAATTGAATCATCGACTCAACACCCTAGCTAGGATGGTACAGATACTATTTCCTTCTTTTTTACACTGATGTGCAGAGCTGATCCATTGATAGAATGGGAATAATTGTGGAGCCCACTCCACCAGTTCGTTGTTTAATCGTCTATCACGATTTTCGGCCGGATGTGGCAGGCTGCAGAGGTTTAATCTGGGTGTGTTGACACTGTGACAATTTCTCTCTCTCGATCATATGATTTGGTTTCATTTGATTTGATAGGATTCATTGTCGACTGTATGTAAGTAGAGTGAAACTCTTTGTTTATACACAGTTCTGGCAGATCATAGTGAGAGTTGGAACTACTTTTTTTTTAGAGACATGGAGTGGCCAAAATTTAAAAGTCTACTTCAGCTGTCTGTTTTTGAAGAGCCACAAAATAACCAGAAATTAAAATAGATTGTTTCAGCATTAGTGAAAAAAGTAGCTTTGAGAAGGAAATAATTCTAAAGGCCAAAGAAAGGATAATCTGATTCGCAAGATTCTGAAACATGGCAACATAGTGATAAAGCAAGTTCTTGCTTTGACAAATTGATGATTTGTAACAGAACACAGATGAAATAATGAAATTGTAGCACAAAAACTTTGAAGAATCACTACAAAAGGTAACTTATTCTGATCACAGTAAGGATTCTTTTCATCCACAAAAACAGCAACTCAAGTTATCTTTCAGAAGCAAGCTACGCCATTGAAACTGTTTACAATAGTAATAAATTCCAGTTAAATATTTGGTAAATAATTATGGACACAGATTTCAACGTAATTATAAAACCTTAACGAGATGCCTCGCATGTCTTGTCTAATTCGCTAAGAAAAAGGTTAACAGTAGAAATACTAATAATATTACGAATTTTGTATCAGAATCAACTTTTTAATGTAAAATGTGATAATGGAATTTGATAAGAGATAGCCTGCCCATTAGAGAATAGAATTTATGCAATCCTTCAAAATAAACAATGAGGGGTATGACTAAAAAGAGCACAGCCCCAAACCTTGGAATGCATTATAGAAAGATCCCAACGACTAGAGATAACCACAATCGTTGAACATCCGAAACAAATAAGAAGCTCGGGGCTGTCCATGCGACTTTCCATCATTGATCAGTTGTTTTCCAAGATTGGTTCTGCAGAAAGGGAGTGGAGGGTACACTGACAAAGTTGTGTACGATCATTGCAACACAGAATGTATAAAAATACTGTCTTTTTACTGCAAAATCGAAGTGTGTCATTGATTTGCCTCTGATCTGATCTAAAGATTAAGGAAACGATTGTCTTCTCATGTCAAAGCCAGATTCGAGAAAGACCCTTTGGTATTCTCCCAGCATTAACCAGGTTTTGCTTGAATTAAAGTCCATTCCGTGCCTGTGTCCTGTCTGCCTCCAGATTCTTTGACCCTAGCTGGGAAATCTCGCTCCTCCAATAAGCAAGGACATACAGGTCATAGGGTAAAGGAAAAACTTAGACTGAGGCATACAGGCTACACCAGAAAGGGCATGCAATAGGCAACATCAATGTGAGCAAGATGAGCATTATTTGAAGTTAGAGAGTCCATTCCTCAGTTTAATAATGGGCTGGGAAGATGCTGTTCATGAGCCGCTGGTTTGTGTGTTCAAGTTTCTGTATTGTCTGCATGATGGAAGAGATTGTAGGAGATCCAGGGTGAGATGGATCTTTGATTATGTTGTCAGCCTTTCCGCAGCAGTGAGCTGTGTAAATGGAGACAATGGATAGGGAGTTGGTTTCCGTGATGGCATGGGCCGTGCACACAACCTTCTGTTATTTCTCTTACTGTCCTGGGCAGGGCTGTGGCCACACCAGGTCATTATGTACACAGATAGTTTGCTCTCAGTGGTGCATTTGGAGACATTGATGAGGGTCCTTGTGGACATGTTAAATGTCCTGAGCAGCCAGAGAAAGAAGAGGCGTTCTTGTGCCATCTGGACTGTCACATCTCAATGCGAAGTCGGTTATCGTCACTTCAAGCAACTTAATGCTTCCCACTCTTTCAACTTCAGTTCCATTGATGCAGGTGGGGGCATGTTCTCCTCATTTCTTTCTGAAGTCATTGATCAGTTGGTTAGTTCTGCCGACGTTGAAAGAGAGGATGGTCTCAGTGCAGCACATCACCAAGTCCTCTATTTCCGTTCTGTATTTTGACTTGCCATCATTACGTACCTGCCCTACTATGATGGTGTCATCAGTGAACATGTAGATGGCATTCGTTCAAAATTTGGAAATGCAGTCGTGGGTGTACAGGGGTATAGTAGGGGGCGGAGGACACATCCTTTGGGATTTCAGTGTTGAATGTTAACATGGAAGAGACACCCTTACCTATTTTCACTGATTGTGCACTGTGGTTCAGAAAGCTGAGGATCCAATTTCGAAGGACCGAACCAAGACTAAGGTCAGGGAGTTTGGTGATCAGTCTGAAGGGAACAATGGTGTTGAAGGTGAACCTATGGTCAATGAGCAGGAATCTGACGTGGGTGTTCTTGTTGTCCAGATGTTCCAGGATATGGCACCCGCTATGGACCAATTCCACTGGTAGGAAAATTGGAGGGGATCGAGGCAGGCTGGGAGACAGGAACTGATGTGGGCCATGACGAACTTCTCGAAGCACTTCACTCCTCTCAGTCTCCTGCGCTTTAAAGAGATATGTCCCAGCTTATCCAACCTCTCCTTATGACTCAGACCCTTGAGTCCTGGCAACATCCTTGTAAAGTTCCAGTTTAATACCATCCTTCCTATAGCAAGGTGACCAAAATTGAACACAATGCTGAACTTGGAAATATTTGGAACTGTAAGTTTTACTCTGCTGCCAATTATTATGCTGCTATGATATTGCTTTTTTTGTGTTATTCTGAAATCTTATTATTCATTGAATCCTCTGACGGCAATCCCCTCGGGTGATCGTTCTGATATTTGAGGCCGCTGTATATCAGAGAACAGGAAGAGATGATGGATGATTGTGCAGTGTGTATCCTTTACTGGACCAGCTCGTCTCTCCAGGCACCTAAAGATTTTATTGTGGGCCGGAGTATCTCAGAATCGTTACATCACAGAAGGAAGCTATTTAGCCCATTGTAGGTCCATGCACATAGAACATTACAGCTCAGTACCTACAACATCCTTCAGCACTGCCGACAGATCCACCGACCTTACTGTCAACCGTAACTTTACTAACTCATCCTTCTATACCCTCATTCAGGTCATTTTCAAAGGGACAAACAACAGTCACTCTAAAGCAGATCCTTGCAGTATACCACTAGTAACTAAACTCCAGGATGAACATTCCCCATCAACTACCACCTTCTGTCTGCTTTCAGCTAACCGATTTGTGATACAAACGCTAAATCACCCACAATTCCATGTCTCTATATTTTCTGGGAGAAAGTAAGGACTGCAGATGTTTGAGATCAGAGTCGAGGGTGTGGCGCTGGAAACACACAGCAGGTCAGGCAACATCCGAGGAGCGAGAAGAAAAGGAAGACTGCAGATGCTGCAGACCAGAAAACTGATTCCTGATGAAAGGCCAACAAGAGAAACATCAACTTGCATGCATCTTGGACGCTGCCTCATCTGTTCTGCTTTTCCAACACCACACTCTCCATATTTTCTTCAATAGCCTACCATGGGGCACCTTATCAAACGCTTCACTGAAATCCACATACCTCACTTTACCCTCATCCACCTGTTTGGTCACCTTCTCAATGAACTCGGGAAGATTTGTGAGGCATGACATACCCTTCACAAAACCTTGTTGACTATTCCTAATCAAATGATTCCTTTTTAGATGATAGCAAATCCTATCTCTTGTAATCTTTTCCAACACTTTACCCACAACCAAATTAAGACAAGTATACAATTACCAGGGTTGTCTCTTCTTTTGTTGTCCTCCAGGCTTCTGGCACTATCTCTGTAGACAATGGCGATGTAAAAGTCCGAATGGATGGTTTTCTAAACTCCTCCCTAGCTTCTCAGAGAATCCTAGGATAAATCCCATCTGGCCAGGGGACTTATCTATTTTCACACTCCCCAGAACTGCTAACATCTCCACGTTACAAACTTCAATCCCGTTTGTCTAATCGTCTGTATCTCAGTATTGGCCTCGACAGCATTTTCTTTTTCCATTGTGAATACTGATTCAAATATTAATTTACAGCCTGACCTATCTCCTCAGACTCCACACACAACTTAACACTACTGTCCTTGATTGCCATTAATCTTCATTTGGTCATTCTTTTATTCCTGACATACTGTTAGAAAGCTTGAGGGTTTTCCTGGATCCTACTTGCCAAAGATTTCTCATACTCTCTCTTGGCTATTCTTATCTCTTTCTTTAAGTCCTTCCAGGCTAACTTGTAACTCTCAAGCATCCGAACTGAGCCTTCACGTTTCATCTTTACATAAGTCTCCTTCTTCCTCTTGACAAGATAGTTAACTTCTTCAGTAAACCACAGCAGCCTCACTCGACCACTTCCTCCTTTCCTGACAGGTGTAAACTCATCAAGGACACACAGTAGCTGTTGTTTGAAAACACTCCACACTTAAATTGTGCCGATCCCCTGCAGTTTCCTTCCCCATCCTATGCATCCTAAAACAATTCCTAATCGCATCAAAATTGCCTTTCCCCCAGCTATAATTCTTGCCCTGCGATAAACACCTGTCCCTTTCCATCGCTAAGGTAAACATAACTGAATTGTGGTCACTATCAGCAAAGTGTTCACCTACCTCCAAATCTAACAACTGGTTTGGTTCATTACTGAGTACCAAATCCAATGTGGCCTCGGCCCTTGTGGGTCTATCTACATACTGTGTCAGAAAACCATTCTGCGCATGCTGGACATAAACTGATCCATATAAAGTAATTGAACTGTAGCGTTTCCAGTCAATATTTGGAAAGTTGAAGTCATCCATAACAACTACGCTGTTACTTTCGCTCCTATCCAGTATCATCTTTGTAATCCATTCTCTACATCTCTGGAACTTTTCAGACGGCAATAGAGAACGTTCAACAGGGTGACCTCTCTGTTTTTGTTTCTAACCTCTTCCCATACGACCTCAGTATGCGAGTCCTTATCAAGCATCCTTTCTACCAACGTAATGCTGTCTTTGATTTTCAATGCCTCCCCACCCTCCCCCACCCCAAACCCCACCCCCGCCCCACTGTTAGTACCTTCCTTGTTCTTAATGAAGTATCTAACCCGCGGACCCTACAACAATCAGTACTGTCTCTGCTCGATCCATTTCTCCAAAATGGCCACAACATCAAGCTGCACAACTGCACAATATGGAAACAGGGAGTGATTGGAGGGATGTTAAACGAGGGTGAGTTGGATACATCAGAAGACAGCATGAGGGGTGATAGACAGGAACGGACAGAAAATGGAAGTTTTATTTAAAAATTCTCATGGACTGTAAGGCCTTTATCTATTGCCATACCGTTTGAGCACTGTGCAGACACTGGCTGTGGTCCCAGAGCATTTATCGCTAATAATATCACAGAGCTGAGTTGCTGACAGTTGAACAGAGTGCAAAAGGCCAAGTGATTTTTTTTTCTCGACAGTGAGAAGGTGATTTAATTTAAATAGACTGGGTGAACAGCAGCAGGAACTGAGAACTCCCCTCGATACTGAGATACTGCGCCAGAGAATCTCAATGAGGTGGATCACTGACAGAGGGGAAATCAGCATCTCATCTGTAAGCCAAATAATGATTGATAAAGATTGCACACCACTTCTGTGGTTTTGTAATGCACATTTCAATTTATGTAGCTCAATATCATGTGTGTATATTATTTATTTGTATTCCCATAGTTTAGTGTAGACAGAAGATCATTTTGACCCCGTATTTTGTGTTCAATAAACAAATTTTACTCCTCATTCCTCACTTTAGATGTATGCTTGAATCTGTTCTTCATATGAGTTATAAAGAGTAACATTCCAATACTGATGACTGGGGAATATTATTGTCTCTCCCTCCAGTCTGATCTGCCATGTTCCAAAATTCACTCTGTTTTCTGTCTCCTCCACAATGCCATAATCACACTGTAATTGAAGTCCAGTAAATGACATTTCATCACAGTTCACTAACATCGATAACATCAATAGCACAGGCCTCATCTGCCTCTCCCTGAACCTGGAATAACAATCTGAATTGCATTTGTCACGTTCAATTCTCTGTTAACATATCCATGCCATTGGTCTGTTACAACCCCACGTTTCACAGACACACATTCGCCTCAGATCATGAACTATAAAAATTGTCTCAATGTTTAATTGAAATTATGATGCCTGATCAATAATTTCAGGATGTGTGTTTCTATTTGTAATCAGAGACGCATGTTTACGTTCTGATAAACTTATGGCATTAGTCCTGCATCCAAGACAGATTGAATGGCTACACTCAATTGATCTACCGGCCTCAAGATTTCTTCCATCACATAGCCCATTCAGAAAATGACACTTTGAATCATTGTTTTGAAATTGAATAAAACAATATTGAATTGAAAGGCGTTGGCTGGAGCTATTTGTTCAGTGACTGTGATTGATGTCAGTCTCCGTGGATCCGAGATGTGTCACTGGAGGGTTTGCCTCTTCTATTAATTAAGGACTCGGTTCAATGTGTTATCCCAGTATGAGCGGGGAGCATCAATGACTGGACTAACAAAGATCAGTAGCTCGAGAGACAGGGGGAGGAGAGATCAGAATCTGAGAACATTAGACTGGAATGTTCCATTAATGGATCAGAATCTGAGAACATTAGACTGGAATATTACAATAACAGAGAGGAGTTTATCCGAGGGACTTTACTACCTTTCTCAGCCTTGGATATCATTAGCATCACGGATCGAAGATATCCTTTGGATTATACAAGGTGGTTACTATCCCATCCTCGCTATAGTTGGTGTTCCTGGTAAGTCATTCCATCAGACCATTAAGCTGAGTGGAACTGAATTGCTGGTCATATTCAAATTAAAAATTTGGATGCCATCATTTTCAGATCCAGTCAAAAATTTTATTCCTTACTGATTATAACTAGCAAATTACTATTCACAGCTTACTCAACAATACACGAGGAGAAACCAAACTGTTCTGAATCTCCATTATCTTTTTTCTTCATTCATATTTACATTTCTATATATTCTCCCCACTCACCAATCCTCCCCAAGACCACTATCAGGATATTTCAGTCACCTTCTCAGCCTCAATGCAGCTGCTGAATAATCCATCGTTTGTACCTTTGGTAAATCCAGATATAACCGTTTCAAGTTCCTTCTAACTATGCTTACGTCACAAAATATTTGCACTTGAGCTGGTTAATTTGTCCTCTCCACAGAATCTGTCAGATGGGCAGACAGTGCATGGTGGTCAAGTCATTGACTCATAATCAAACGGCACAGAATAATAATCTTTTGGTGTCTCATGAAGGAAGTTGATGGAATGCAAATGAAATCATCACCACTAGTTTTCAACAGAAGCATATCTGTTTGCCTCAAGTCCTTTAGAGAAGGCAATGGGTTATCCTTTCATGTTCAGGTCTCTGTGTGACTGCAAACTCACAGTAATGTGGTTTACTCTTTATTATCCTGTGCAACAGCTGAATCAGCCACTCAGTTCAAGATCAGCATAACATGCTGGCCTGACCAGGGCTGCACACATCCCGTGAGGGAAGAACAAAAGGAAAGATAGCTCCCTTTCTCTGCCTGATTTCCATGATCCTGCAAGTTATTTCCATTCAGTTAGGTGACTATACCCTGTTTCAAGTGAATTATTTCTGATTGAGTCTCCCACTGAACGTGATATACATCTCCATCGATACCTCTGGTGATGACTGACGCACAGATGTAAGAAACTTCAAAATTCCACATCATTCGCAGTGCAGAGAGAAGGAATGGCTTTTTATACCACAGGAAAGAAGCTGAGACAGCTAAGTGACGTAATAGAATTATTGTGATCAACCCTAGAGTGTTGTTGTGATAATATTTGGTGTATTGTGCACAGATTTTCTCTCCTTTATAAGGAATAATCCTGTTGGCAGAAAGAGTGTAAAGGAGTTTCACCAGACTAATTGTTGGGATGATTGTACCATCGGGAGTGCATGAGGATTATTCTGTAGCGCTTTGAAGAATAAGAGGTGATTGCATTGAAATTTAAGGTGATGGACAGTCATTCATTATATTCCAAACAGAACTACTACGGTGATAAATTCCATGTTTTTTTAACTTGGTTTACATAATTCTCGATGGCTTAAAAGACTTTGAGAATGTTCCTCTCACTCCACGCTACTCCCCATTTCGATTGAGAGAGAGAGTCTTTAACTAAACTCTTCCAACATTAATGCGGTGCATTTGGTGTGTGATCATACATAGAACTTCACGTTATCCTCCATCGCGACAGGAGCCACAATACCTTCACTCTAAAACAGTTAACTATCCCCACCAGCTTCTGACCCCCACGGAGAACATGGGTCTGTCTTCTTGGAGATGGAAGATGCCTCCTTGAGGCTTGGCACAAAGTATTTGGCTTCCTTCCTCACTGCCGGCAAAACACGTTAAAGTATCACTTGTTCCACAGGCAATGGAGCCATGAGGAACATTGTGAGCAGTCTATGAGTGCAGTCTCTGCTCCATTCGTTTTCCAGGTTGGAGCATCAATGACACCCTCCTATTCCTGTGTAAGTGTCTCGAGGGGTGAATGGTCTCCTCCAAGTTCCATAGAACAGGTTTAGGGATATTACTGGACTCTGCCTGTTCCTGTTTAACAGCTCAACGTACCGACCAGACGCATCCTCTTCCTGTGGAACAGACAGGAGGATTGAATGGGCTGTCCCTCTTCAAGATCAGTCATTTCGATGGGCTGAATAGTTTCCACATATCCGGTTGTAACCAGCTTGAGTTGCTGAATGAGCTCCTCTTTTAACTGTGGAAATGTGCAGTGCCTGGCCGTTCTGTTACATGAATGTTACCGACACTTTAACAGCACAAACGTGAATGTTGTTTGGGTCTTGCTGAATATGGACACAGACCGGTTCAGAAGCTGAGTGGGGACAAAATGTTCTGAATATTGTGTGATCTTCAGTGATCACTCCGCTTCTGATCTTGGGATAAATGGGGGGCGTCAGGAATGGGGGCACATAGACATTGACGAAGGAGCTGAAGATGTTTTTGCTGAGGAAGTTAATCTGAGGATCTTCTGAAGCGATGTCCTGGGACTGAGAGGATTGTCGGCCACCGACCACAAACATCTTCTTTTGTGCTCTGTAAGACCCCAACCAGTGAGGATGTTAGACCTGATTCTCATTAAGCTCAAATAAGTAGGTGGTCCCGATGACATCCTCAGTCAACGACTACCTTGATATCAAGGCCATTTTCACTCTTTCCTGAGCCCCTGTGTTCACCTCTTGTTCATATCAATAGGTGATGGTGTATGTGTAGAGAGTGTTTTCCTCTCACAGAGGGGAATCAATGTCAGGAATTATCTGGACTAGAGAGTTAGGGGAGCTACATCACTGAAAGTATTTAAAGAGGTGGTACATGAATCTGACCTGTCAGAGAGCTGAGGAGTGTGAAGAACTGGGCACTAATGAGGAGTTAATGATAACAGTGGATTAGCCATGATCGTATACAATGGCTTGACCGTCCGAATTACCTCGTCCTGTTCCTTATGTTTTCATTTTCTGTAATTTCAAAGTAAATGGCTGTAATTTTCCTGGATGGACTGTTATTGCATGTTGCAATCAGACAGAGCAAAGCACTTTTGAGTCATCTCTGAGTGAGGCTCTACCATGCACTATGATCTGATTAAGGTCTCAGCACTTTTCTGTCAGTGTACCATTTTCCTACATTCATTTGTCCTTCAAATGTCTTACATAGACAATTTTGAACAAATGGAAATATCCAGGCATCACAATCTTTTGTGGAAGGGAATTCACACCTTGACAACCCTATGAGAATCTCTTATTCGTGTTCTGACCATAGTTGGAGGGTCATTCATGTCTTTTCCCACTCCTCTATTGATGAAAGCAACTTTTAAATGTAACCAGTTAAGTGCTGTGTCCAGTGATATAGGTATCGAACTGGGTAATTTTTCTTCACAAATCTGAGAACTGAACAAATGGTAAAATGATAGAGTGTCCCAAATGTTTTTTTCTGACTTTCAACTTATTATGCTCACACAAATGTCTGGGAATGCGGATTTCTTCACGGAACAGTTGGATTTGGCTGAATTCCCTTTGCTTCGAGCTGTACACAGATTCTTATGAATCCTCATCAGGAATCCTCCACGAGTAGTAAAGATGACTCAGGATTTTTCTGCTCTCACGTCTTGTTTTCAGGCAGAAGTAAGTAAGAGAGAGACCAATTGGCTGCTGCTTCTGAAGCAAGTAATATTTTTCTCCGTCTCTGTGTGGAAAAATACAAGAATGTCAACTGAACACCAAACTGGACCATGTGCAGTCTCCATGTACATTCCCTGGAATGGATGATAATAGACTATGTGTTGTATGCAGCTGTTGTTGTGCACAGTGCCTTTCATTAGCAAAATAAAATAATGTCCTCACCGACCACCCCACCAACCTCCATGTACAGCACATCATCCGCCGTCATTTCCGCCACCTCCAAACAGAGCCCACCACCAGGGATATATTTCACTCTCCTCCCCTATCAGCGTCTCTACAAAGAAAATAATGTGCCCGTTTGATGATTTGATGAGATATCAATATACATCTGCGTAATTTTTAAAAATGGGTTGATATCTTCATAGTATTTGTGTTAATACCAATGCATCTCATTCAAAAAATTATTATCTAGCTTTAGTCTTCTTAATAAGAGAAAATATCTATCCAGCTGAAAAACCTCTCTGAAAATCGTGGTTTAATAAGATTTCTCATCTCAGATTTAAACAGATAATCCCCGATAACAAAAGGCCTTCATTTCAGGAATGAGTAAAGGGAAGCATCTTTGAACATCTTTGAAAGGAATTGTATCCAGTTGTATTTTTAGTTTAGAGGATCAAAACTGCACCCAGTTTATCTGATGTGGTCTCAGCAATGCCCTGTACAGATACAGTGAAATATTCCTAATTAATCCCAATACCCGTTGCCACAAACAATATCATTCCACTTACCTTCTGAATCACTTGCTGCATCTGCAGACAGACTTCATATGATTCATGTACCAAGAATATGAAAAAACATCTGCATCACAGAGTTCTGCAATCTCTCTCCATTTAAATTGTTCCCGACTGCAACAGACAACTCACATTATATTATTCCTGCTGAGGGTACGCTCACTAACCTTCCCTGTCTACATCTTAATGCAGATTCACTACCTCCATTTGAAGATCTATTGAATGATCATTTTGGTGTACAAGGTAGTTCAGCTTTGATCCATTCCGTCCCTTCATCCAGATATTTTACATAGATTATTGATCATTGACGACACGACAGTGATCACTGAGTCAAAACTAGTTACAGTTTTATTTTGAAAATCATATATCTCTACTATATCCTATTAGTGACAGCATCCCTGTTTCAGTGCAGCAGTTCAGGCGGGTTTAATGGCATCATCCTGGGCTGTGTCATGTACTCAACGAGCTGAATTACTTCATCCTATATTCCTGTGCAATTATTTGGAGGGGCAGAATGGTCTCCTCCCGTCTCATTGTAACGATTCAGTCTGGGCAAAAGTACCAACCAGGGCCCCCGCTATTTCTTTCCTGTCCTCCTGCAGTGTTCCTGAATATATATGGTCAGGACCAGGAGATTTATAGAAATACTACAAAGTCTGAAAAATATGTCTATTTATTTCAGGTAAAACACCCAAGAGTGAGAAAGTGAGTTAACAATGATTAGCATAATAAATTAAAGATCATATTAATCACAGGAAGTGACTTCAGAAGAATTCCAGACATTGTGGAATCCTGACAATTCTCAGAAATTTACGATCCAGAAAAGGAGGGCCATGAAACGGGTCAGGAAATCAAAAAGGGAACATGCAAACAAACAGGAACACAAAGACTGCATAAATCTATGGTCTATATTTCAAAGGAAAGAGAAAAGCATAGTAAAATGTGGAAATCTGCAATCAGGAGAGACGAGCTTATTATGGATAACAGGGAAATGGCCAAACAAATAACCAGTTACTTTGCATCTGTCTTCATGGAGGTAGATCCAGGAAATCACCCAGAAATACGAAGTGATCATACAGGACTTGTGGATCGAAAGACATAAAGTCAATTTATATCAGTAACAAGGCTTTACTTGAACATGCAGCTGGATTGAGCATCGCTAACCTTGACAAACCAGATGTACTTCATACCAAAATCTTCAGAAATAAACCACTAATAGAAATATTAGATGCACTGTCGATGACTGTGTTCCATTTCCCAGTCCATTCTGCATAGTCTGGAAGCCATTGTATAAAAATGGACATTAGTAAACGTGATCCAAGCACTATCGATGAACGGTAGTGATCCAAGCATCTACGAAGGGAAGAAGAGATAGTGTGGAGAACTGCAGACCAATTAACTTGACCTTTGTGGGGAAACTGTTGGAGTCTATTATATAGGATGTGATATTCGTTATTTAGAAATTAACAGTAACATTGGAGAGAATCAGTCTGTATTTCTGAAAGGGAAATCATACTTGACCAGCTTTGGAATTGTTTGAAGTTGATTCTTACAGCATCGATCATGGGGAACCAGGAGAATTGGCATATTCTAGATTATCAGAAGGCTTTCTATAAGAACGCACACAATGAGTTCGTAAATGCAATGAATATGAAGGGTTTTTGGAGGAATATATGCAAGTGGTAAGTTAATGTTTGGATTGCCTTGCTTTAAGGGAGTCAGAATATAGATGTAAAGAGATGTTGAAGCAGTTTAACAGCGTGTTGGTGAGTACTGTACCTGGAATATCGAGTTCAGTTTTGGTCAACAAATCTGAGAAAGAATTATACTGACCACAGAGGTAGTTCAATGGACATTCTCCAGATTAATCACTCAGTTGGTGAGATTGCGTGATGAGGAAACTCCGCCTGTGTTCTCCAGAGTTTCAAAGAATGAGAGGTTGGTCACTGTGAAATTTATAAAAGTCACAGAACATGTGACAAGTTGGAAATTAACAGGATGCTTCTCCAGCTGCCTAATCCAAATTCAAGGGAAATAATGGCAGGATAAAGGACGACCATTTAAGATTGCAATATGGAGGAAATTCTGCACGGGTAGGGGACTAACTAACACAGGGGCATGGAAACCTGCTGCCAGGGCAATAGTAGGGAGAATTCCCAGATAATATGCAAGTGTGCCCAGCGGAATCAGAATAACCATGGTACAGATAGGACTCATTAATGACTTGCCAAATTGCATCCAAATGAGGATTAGTGGTAGGAGACACAAGGTGGTGGTAGACGGCTGCTTGAGTGACTGGAGGCCAGTGTCCAATGGTATACCACAGGGATCAGTGCTGTGTCCCTTATTATTTGTGATTCGGAGGTGCTGGTGTTGGACTTGGTGGACAATGCTGTAAATCGCATAATACCAGATTATAGTCCAACAGGTTTATTCGGCGGCACTAACTTTAAAAGTGCTGCTTCTTCATCCAAGCGCACAATTACCTGATGAAGAAGTAGCGCTTCGAAAGCTAGTGCCTCCGAACAAACCTGTTGGACTCTAACCTCATGTTGTGTGATTTTCAACCTTAATATTTGTGGTAATCATAAATGATGTCGGTGTGAATATGAATGAGATGTGGGGAGTGTGATAAGTAAGTTTGTGTTTGATACGCAGATTAACTGGTTGGTTGGAAGTGAGGAGGAAGGCCTTAATTTACGTGAAGATACAGATGGAATGGTCAGCTGGGAAGTTCAATGGCAGATGGAATGTAATCCTAATAAATATGAGGTGATACACTTTGGAAGAAGGAACCAGACAGGGGAGGATTCAATGAATGACAGCACACTAGGAAGGTCAGAGGGTGCTTCTACATACATCCCTGAATGTGATGGACAAGTTAATACTCACTTTGGGAAAGCATAGGTGTAAACATAACCTTGATTCATTGAGGCACAGATTATAAGAGCAATGCGGAACTTTGGTGTGGCCAACATGGAATACTGTGTGTAGTTCTGGAAACCACATTACAGGAAGGATGTGAGTGCACAGGAGGGTGTGCAGAGGAGATTCACCAGGATGGAGCATATCAGCTATGGAGAGAAGCAGGATAACCTTTGGTTGTTTAGACTGGAGGAGAGGAGGCTGAGGGGGACGTGATTCAGAATCATAAGATTACGAGGAGCATGGACAGAGTGGATGGACAACAGAGCCACACTTATGAAGTCAAGGGTTTGCGGTTTAGTGAGGATTTGAGGATTGCTTTTCACCCAGAGTGTGTTGGGGTCTGAAATGCAATTCTTGTGAGGGGAGTTGTCATGGTAAACTCAAAACCGTTAGAAAATACACGGTTGTGCTCTTGAAATGCCTTAAGATTCACGACTACGGGTATCGTATCGGGAAATGGGCCTCATTTAGACCATGCTGTATTTCTGATGGTACAGTATCTTTGCTTCTGTGATTGTGTGGCTGTAAAAGGCCAATCACTGAGTACCTTAAAATATGAATTGATAGGTTTCTGAAGAATATCTTAACAAAGTTTATAAGACATAACTTGTAATATTTTCTGAAAATATGCCAGTGGCAAAATTCAGAGAAATAAATGTGCAGCTTTCTTACAGTTTGATACCAGATAATTGAGGAACGGGAAATAGCAGAACTATGGAGCAAATACTTCAGTTATGTCACCACAGAGGAAAACAAAACAAAAAACAAAACTTCCTAGCAGTAATAGGGATCTTTAGTCTGGTGAGAAAAAGGGAATAGAATGAAATTAACAACTAAACAGTTTAAAAAACGTATCGGACTGACAAAAATGGGCATAGTCAAAATCAACAGAGATTTATGAAATGTGAATCGTATTTGAGAAAGTGGCTATTAGCAAAATTATGGAGAAGCTATCAATGCAATACGAGTGGAATCTCAGAAAGATTTTTGATAAAGCCCAAGCCTATTGTGCGAATTGGAATCCTGTGGGACTGAGGCTCATATATGGTCATGGGTTTAGAATGGGAGAGCTGGCAGGAAACACTGAGTAGGAATAAAACCATGTTTTTTTTTAAAAAATGGAAGTCTAGGAGGATATAGCAAGGATCGTGGCTTGGCCCCAAGCTATTCCCAATACACATTATATATTTGGTTGAGGGGCTCAAATGCAACATACCAAATTCTGCTGACAGCACGGAATGATGTCAGCATGTGAGTGGGTGAGGGGGATGTAAAAAAGCTCCAAAGTGACTGAGACAAGTGAAATTACTGGGAAAATACTTGGCAGATGGGGACCAATGGGGGAGATGAGATGTTGTGCACTTTGATGAGAACAATAAAAAGGCAGCCTCTCATTTTAAAAGGAAGTGGTTGAAAAATGTTGTTCTTAAAGGAACTAAAGCTGCATTTCTGTTTATTTATGCGCAGCCTTCTAGGTACATGTAGGGCAGTGAGTTCTGAAGCAAGAAGTCAATACTGAGAATGGCATTGGCACACTGTATATAGACATTGTACACATGGCACACATTGTATATAGACCCTGCAAGTGGCGAACTGGAACATTGCAATGAATTTGGATCTCCCTGTACATCAGTCACTAAAAGCAATATTGCAGGAGCAGAAAGCAGGTAGGCAGATAAATGGTGTACTCACCTTCATTTCAGGGGAATTGAGAACAGGAGTAAGAGTATCTTACTGCAGCTGTACAGGGCCTTCGTGTTACCCCATCTCGAACATCGTGCAGTATTATGTGCAGCTTTGGTCTCCTTACTCAACAAAGGACAAACCTGACATTGAAGGAGAGCAGTGAAGGATGACCAGACTGATCTCTGGGATGACAGACTTGTTGTGGGAGCAGAGTTTGGGGCGACTGGGCTTGTATTTCATGCCGTTTAGGAAAATGAGTGCTGATCACAGTGAAATATATAAAACTCTGACAGGTCGAGACAGATTGGAAGCAGGGACGGTAATTCCCTGGCTTGGACGTCTAAAACAAGGAGTCACAGTATTAGGTACAGACAGACCACTTTGCATTGAGATGAGAATAAATGTCTGCACTCAGAGAGTGGCGAACCAGGGATACTCTTTCCCAGATCAGGCTGTGGAAACCAAGGCGCTGAATATAAGTAAGGATTTCTGGAAATTATAGGGATATGGAGACAGCATGAGTATCGTGTGAAGATAGATCAGCTATCAGTCCAGGTTGTTCTCCAATAACGCAGTAGCTGTGTTCTTGTGCAACACCGTGTTGTAAAAAATCGTGCAATATTAATAATGGCGTCTATGGGAAAAAGAGGGTAAGGGACAAACCCCCCAAATATCAGTAAAACGAAAAGTTAATTTTAGTCTAATACACACACTAGCACCGTCTAAAATACATCTTTAAATCACATATTGTGATGAAACTGTCCTCTAAATGTAACACTTTCAAATTACAGTCACTGACTACAACAGTGTACCGTTCACCACACTCTTCAACAGAAAGTGCGTGGGGCTGACTGAACACGTGATGCTGATGGGGACATTCCAGTTCTCCTCAAGAGTCTCCCACAGTTTGAAATAAAGTTCTTTCTAAGTGGATACTACAACTCCCCGTTTCAGGCTCATTTTCAAGGCTTCCAGACCGGATTACATTCCTGTTTTAGCTGAACACATTGATCGTACATTTTGCAGACAGAGGATCCTGAGGCTGGGTTTTGCTGTTCAGTTGGTTCCCGGCAAGGAATTGCGTCACACTGAACGGGAGTCCACTTTATGGAAAAAGGTTCACGAATCACATTGCAACCAAATTGTATTTATTCAACACGCGTTATCTGAGAACTGCCTGTATATTGAATGGAGGAGCAAAATTGATGGGCTGAAGGGATTACAGCAGTTCTCATGTTATATTTCACGATGTTTAAACATATTAAGGCATACGAATATTGTATGGGTAAAACTACATGAAGGAGATGTTCTGCCATTAACTCGCACAGGGAAAGCGCAATGCATTCTGTGACGTACTCATTTCCCGATGTTTCTATGCAGTCTGTGGGAAAGCTCTGTAAATGTTGTCACAAACCGTCAGACGTTCGGAAGGAGGTCTCTGCAAGGTCAACAGGACACTATTTCCTGCTCCCTTTTCTGACTCCAAGGTTGGGGCCGGGTGTTCTCTCTGGGTATATCCTTTAAGACCTCGGACAATTTGATACAATTGAGTGTCTTGCTTGGCTGTTTCAGAGACCATTGAAGAGTTGATCACATCTCTGTGTGTCTGGAGTCACTTTTAGGCCAGACCAGGAAAGCACGGGAGATTCACTTCCTGAAAGTACATTGGGTAAGGGGATCGATGTTTACAATCAACATTGGACACAAGATCACTGTTACTGACACCAGATTTTAGATCTCGATATGCTAATAATTGTTTTTATTATTCCACCAGCTGCCATCAGCTGCCCAAGCATTAGCCTAGTCTATATTAGTAATCCAATGACAATTCCACAACAGCACTAGCTCCACATGGGGACCTATCAGAAACCACATTGAGCTGGTTATTTCTGTGCTGCTTGACAACTCTGTTAAAAAGAAGAACTCCCACCAATTTACTGTCGTGATGGGACTGATGGGGTGGTAATTGGTCAGATTGTATTTATTCCCCTCTTAGGGAACTGGACATAGCTGAGTAATTTTCCACATTGCTAGAGAGATGTGAGAGTTGGAACTGGAATGAAACAGCTTCGCCAGGCACACGGCTTGATGTGCAGCACAAGACTTCAGCCCTGCTGCAGGAATGGTGTCAGGGTCCATTGCCTTTGTCGTATCTACTGTGTTCAGTTGTTTCTTCATGTCACCTGCAGCGAATCGTATTGGTTGAAGACTTTCATATGTGATTCTGTGGGCATCATGATAGGTTGAGGTGGAATATCGACTCAACATGGCTGGCTGAGGATAGTGCAGACACCACATACTTGACTTTTACACTGACGTACAGGACTGTTCCATTATTTTAGATGGGGATATTTGTGGTGTCCTCTCCTCCAGTAAGTTTTTTATTGTTTCACTGACATTTATGCTTGGATTTGGCAGGATGACAGAGCTTAGATCAGATTTGTTAGTCGTGGGATCATTTCTGCCTCTGAACCAGATGTTAGTTCTGCTGTTTCGAATGTAAATTGCGGTAGCTTTAATGGGTTGTCATCAGGTAAAGATACACATGGTACTGACCCTGGCATCTTCACCCACACTCGTCACTGAACTATAGATCGGCTTGAGGGTAATGGTGGGCTGAGAGATTATCCTGAGGGAAAGGATACAGGTTGTCATTGAATACAATTCTGCTTCTGCTGCTGCTATGATCTGTAGCATCAGATGATAACCCAGTTTAAACTGCAATATCGACGATACAATTCTACTGACTGTCCCCCAGTTCACACCGAGACCCATTCACCCAACTGCCCTGTATTCACTGATCTACTCTGATTTCTGATGCGGCAAACCTTCCATTTTCATATTCTCATTCTGCTGAAATTCTTTCCTTGGTGTCACGCCTCCAATTTGTTACTTTAACTCAATCAATTTTAGGTACTAATCTGAATCTTTTCCTTTCAGTAATGCCATCTTCTGTATTTGAAGTGAATGTGTTTCCTTCAGTTTTTCTCCGTGACCATGATTCAGAGCACTGCAGTGTCAGTGATGCCAGACTAATGCAGTTTCAGAGTCAAGGGACTTGTCACCATGCGTTATTGTTCAGTTCCCAGTGTACGGCGCTCCATGTTGGACAGGATGTTTGAGCATATTTGACAAATGTCGGTGGAAATTGTTCAAAAACAGAAATTGCTGAAGAAATTGCTAAAGATGTTGCCGAATTTTCTGGAGTGAACGCAGAGTTTAACTTTCAGGTCCAGTGAACCTTCTACAAAGCTCTCTGTTTCTCCAGCAATTTTTAGTATTTTTATTTCCAGTATTTATCGTTATTTGTTGAATTGAAAATTTGTTCTGTACCCAAATTCACTTCTGGATAAACTCTGCAGGTCTGTCAGCATCTGCAGAGACAGAGGAACAGAATTAGTGTTTCAAGTCTAGTGTGACACTTCTTCAGATCTGAAAATGATTGGAAAATGTGCTTTTAATTCTTATCCAGAGATAGGGAATGGGTGACAGGGAAAAGAGGGTGTGACAAAGGATAAAAGAAGAATATGTAAAACGGGTTTAAATTAAGATGTGACAGGGGGAAAGGGGTTCTCTCTATTGAGTGCAAGATAAGGAAGACACAAGCACACAAGGCCATATTGTAATATGGAGAAAGACAAATAACAGTATGAAGGTTGGGCTGAGTATTGTTTTACTGCCATGTTTAATATTGTTTCAAATTTGCAGCACTTATCTTTAAATGTTTATTCTTGAAGTTAGTATCAGATGGAGTGCCGAAGGTTGTGGGCTGACATTATAGAAGTTTATGAAATCATGAGAGGTATGGATCGGGTGAATATCCAAGGGTTTTTCCACAGGAGGGGAGAGTTCAACCATAGAAGGCAAAGGTTTAAGGTGAAAGGAGGAAGATTTAAAATGGACGAGGAGGCAATGTTTTAACACAGAGGGTGGTGTGGGTATGGAATGAGCTGCTAGAGGAAGAGTGATAGATCCATGTAGAGCTGCAATATTTAAAACTCATTTGGACAAACATATGAATGGGAAACATTTCGAGGCATATGGGCCAAATGAAAACAGATGGGCCTAGTTTAGTTTGGAAAACCTGGCCAGCATGGACATTGAGGAAAGCTTTACGCAGAGTCAGTGTGGTTTTGTGAAAGGGAAATTGTATTTTGTCCTGTAAAATCATGCAAAGTTTTTCTGGAGATGCCTGAGAATGTAACTAGTGGACTTGATAAAGCAGATCTGGAAGTCAAGAGGCTTTTCAGTGATTTTCCACAAGGTAGAACAGAATAAAAGATCTTAAACAAGCCAGAAGATCGTAGGTTGACGGATAATGTATTAACATATGATGATGATTGCTTTACACATAGACATCGGAGAGTCAGGATTAATGGATCCTTATGATAAAAGTGTATCTGCTGGAGTGCCATACATATGAGTTCGATGGCATCATTTATATACAATCTATGCTGATAGCCTGAAGGAGGGAACTGAGTGCAATATACATCCGAGTTTGTGGAAGACACTGAGAACCAAAAGACAGGCTGCTATTTAATGGAGAGAACTTCCAGAAAAAGGAGCAGTACAAAGTGATTGGAGTGTTCCTGTGTATGAAACATACAGTCAACATGCTGATGCAGCAAGTAACCAGGTTGGATCATTAGCCGGCTTCCAGAGATGAAATGGTGGAGTTATTCAGAATCTCTATAATGGTGAGGTGATTATTCATTGGGGTTTAAATGAATGAAGAGTGATACTGTTGAAATATAGAAGATACAGAGCGGGCTTGAGAAGATAGATGTTGAGAAGTTGATTTCATTCCTGGGCAGAGTGTTGAACTCGAGGACATAGATACGGAATAAGGAACATCGATTTCAATCTGAGATGCAAAGTGATGTATTCTCTCAGAATGTAGTGACTATCTGGAATTCCCTAACCCAGAGAAGTGTGGAGCGATACAGGAGTTGGAAAAAGTTGGAGTTGAGCCCTTGAGTAGGTCCGCGATGTTCTTAATAAATGAAGGGGCGAGCCTGAGGAGCCGAATGATCTCCATCTGTTACTATTTATTAATTTCACATGTTATGCTTTTGGAAATTAAGTGGTTATTTTCCTGTTGCGCAATGTTGCATTCAGGGACAGCAGGTGATTTGTTTGAGTTAACCGTGGGTGGGGTATAGGGGCTGTATTCCCAGCATATCTCGGTCTGTAACATGACTCACATCTAGTGAAGAGGTTTCAGAGAGGGGAAGCCTGGAAAGAGAGATTGGGGGTGGGGGTCGATTCCTGACCCAGGCTGGATTTTCCAAGTACATTTCCAAAACTACACCGAACCATCGGATGGCCTCGATCTGCCCCTGTGTAGCAGGTCTGAAGGGCTGAATGGAACATCAAAACACAGGGCTGAGGGACACGAGGTGGCCATTCAGCCCTTTGACACTACCCCACCAGTAAATAAGGTCACGGCTCATTCCATTGTGTACCCAGCTGCACTTTGCTCTCCATGCACCATTATCCCTGATTCACCTGTCTATGGAAATTCAGATGAAGCCAGCCTCGATATAATATAAAGATTCAGTCCTCCCAAACTTCTGGGAAAGAGAATTCCCACTGGAATGAATGCCCACTTGGTGAATTTTCCTAATTCCTGCTCTGACTGAGGTTGCAGGGTGCCACCGTTTCCTTTTCTAGTCACACTCCTCCACTGCTTGCAACAAATTTTAAATGTAACCAGGTTGGTGATATGGCCGATCATAAAGGTCTCAGACCGGGTAAGGTTCAGTGACAAGAACAAGTCAGGCAGATTTCTTTAGTCAGCCACAAGTAGCTACTACAACTAATGGATGTGCATGGTGGATCTGTGGTTAGCACTGCTACTTCGCATCCCCAAGGTGCTGGCCTCAATACCAACCTCGGGCGACGCTCTGTGTGGAGTTTGAGCATTCTCTAAGCAGGTATCTATGTGGGTTTCCGCACAATGGTCCAATTTCCTCCCACAGTCCAAAGATCCGCAGCTTAGAGTGGATTGGACATGCTAAATTGTCCATAGTGCCCAGGGATGTGTAGATTAGGTAGGTTAGTCATGGAAAATGCAGCATTACATAGATAGGGTCGGGGGTGCAAGTCCGGGGGGATGCTGTTCTGAGGGTCAGTGTGGACTTGATGGACTGAATGTGCGGCTTTCACACTGTAGAGATTCTATGAAAATGACAATAAATTGGGACTATACCCAATGGGTACCTATCTGATCCACTCTCGTCTAGGCCTTGTATGTTTCAATAAGATCAACTCTCTTTCCAAGAGTGACATGTTAATGCTTCATAATGTAAGGTACTCATTCCTGGAATACGGGAAGTGAAACATCTCCGAACTGCTTCCAATGTAATAATATGCTTTCTCAGATAAGGAGACAAAGAAAAATTAATCTCACACTCAGATCTTGAGTTTTATTTTTGATTTCTCAGTGTTGTGGGCCTTTGTAACTCTCTTCCCCACAGAGCATTGGAGGCAGAGATATTGAATATTTTTGAGGCACTGACAGAAGGTTCATAAAATCTCATAACAATGGAGTTAAGGATTATTGGCGATTAGCAGGAATGTGCATTGTGGGGGAAATGTAGACAGTGGTACCAAATAACACGGCTCCAGAATATCCAGGAATATAAGTTAAAACGAAATGATAATATCGATAAAATGTTAAGGGGCAATCCAAGATGGTGACGATGCAGTAGGTCTGCTTTACTGAGCTCTGCATCACAGCACAGGCCAAGTGGATCTCTAACCCACCCCATCCCAGCCATTTACTTAAAATTCAACACTAGAAAGAGCGATAGAATCTTTACTAATCCCGTTTTGTAAAAGGGAAATGGCAAAACACGGGAAAGGATCGAGTAAGTCCCAACAAGTGGTGCACCCGTCAGAAGCATCGAACATACCTGAGGCCGTAGCTGCAACCCAATCTGCTCGTTCGATAGACGCAGTTACTCACCAGGCCTTGGTCACTCAGTTCACCAAGTATGTGAAATGATTGAAGCCGTGATTGAAGAAGGATTCAGCCGTGGCTAGAGCCGCTCTCAGCCGTGCTCCAAAAACAGCAACTTGACAGCTTTGGAAACAGAAGAGACAATGTCAAGCGCCGAACTGCATTGACACAGACCACGGTCGATTCCTCTCAGGAGAGGATCCTCATCCTTGAAATACAGATCCATACCTTAGCTGAACTGGGACAGGATGAAGAATGTTCACATCGTGGGTATGCTGGACCAGACAGCAGGTGGTCACCAATGAGATTTTTCTAGATCTGACTGCTGTGATTCCTTCAGTTCGAAGCTGAAGAGGGACGAGTGAAGACTAAGACAGTTCATCGGGTTATGGCGCACAGGTCAGACTCAGACCAACGCCTTTGCCCAGTCCTTTTGCAGTTACATAGTTATGGGGATAAACAAAGACCAATGGAAGCTCAGTCTGGTTTCCAATGGCTTTAATTCACGAGAGCTCCAGGATTAAATTCTTTCAGGACGTTTAAGTAGCAGTGATTCAGAAAAGAAAATCTTTTGATGATATCAAGAGAAGAGTAAGGGAACTCGGGATTCAGTATTCCTTATGGAACCCAGCGATGCTCCATATTGCTTTCAATGGATCCATATGGATCCATACACTCTTCTGACTCTCCAGAGAAAGTAAAAACGTTGTAGACATTTTAAAGTAAGCTGGATATTTAGATAGTCATGTTCCTCTCTTAAAGAAATTTTGTTGAATTTTTCTGGTATTAACCAGTGTTAAATTAGAGTCAGGGATGGGTAGAGTTCTTTTAACTTCATCATTCGTATTACTACTCGTTTTCTCTTTATTTGCTTGTGTCTGGGGTGTGGCTTAAGCTGGAGGGAGTTACAAATGTGGTTGTGATGACTAAGTGGCGACCTAAGGGCAGTTGAAGCCCGATTTTTGTTATTAATTGCCCTAGATGCCATATTGGTAGCGGGCAGAAGATAAAGTTTTGGGATATGTAAGCGTCCCTGATGGGCGGGGGATGTGGTAAATTCCCCTATCAAGTGTCATTGGCACTTTGGATTTTGTTTCGTTCTTTGTTTTTTATGTGTTTAGCTTTGGAAAGTTTTTAGAGTTTGTTAGTTGTAGTAGTTTTAGTTTGTACAGTTTTTAGGCTCAATGAGTCTTTTGTCATTAATGTTCTGTGATGTGTAATTTGATATGAAACTGTCGAGAGTTCAAATGTTGCTACAGTGTGTTATGGATAATGATGTGCTTAAATGGTGTGCCTGAAACATTAAGGTGAGCCATCTGCCAGTCAAGAGAAAAAATTTATTTTCTCATCTTAAAAAAGAGAGAGTGGATGTTGCCCTATTTCAGGAGATGCACCTTGATGACAAGGAACATTTGATGTTACAGCAGGGTGGATTTGATCGAGTTTATTTCTCGTCTTTTAATACTAGGAGTAGGAGAAAAGTTATAATACACAGGAAGAATCTTCCACTTAAATTACTAGATTGTATTAAACACCCACGGAAGGATCATAATCCTCAAAGCCTTGAACTATGGGAAATAATACAGTATTTTCAATGTTTATTGCCACGCGGCGCACCCTCTTAATATCTTGTTAGATGCATTTCCCAAAGTAAGTTATCTTATATCGTGGCATCTTATTATAGAAGGAGATTTCGACTGTCTTATGGTCTCACGGTGGACAGAATGTCCAAATGTCCCCCAATACCCTCGTTATAATGTAAGCAATTAGTGGATTTGTGTGCAGAACTAGAGTTGGTGGAAGTCTGGAGGCAAATCTGCCTCACAAGTAGGGGTTTTATTTTCTGCTTTAACCTGCAGAAATGGAACACGAGGGTTGATATCTTCCCCATCCCTGCCACAATCTTAGATTCGGTGGCATCCTGCACAATTGGGAATATTACACCAACATACCTGCCCCAGAGGTGGGATAGAATTCACGTAAGATTATGTTGTATGCTGATGGTCTTATGTTTTTGTCAAATCCCACAATTTCGGTAGCTCACGTGATGCAATGCAATAATTCGCTTGTCGCCTTTTCGGGCTTTCAGATTCACTTTACAAAGTTCGAGGCCATGCCTATGGGAGGGATTGGAGAAATAACTGATGTTGAGTGCAAATCCTTTTAAATGGTCCTGGGGTGGAGGGGGGGGGGGGTCGCTGTGGCGGGGGAGGGGTTTCCTATTTCTGTATATTCATTACATCTGTCTTTGACCATTTACTTAACATGAACTATGTCCATTTGTTTGATAAAATTAAACAAGACCATCAAAGATGGGAGGCACTTTCAATATCCTGGCTGGGTCTTATAGTCGGTATTAAAATGAATGTGCTTCCTCATTTACTATTCCCCGTGTGAATGCTTCCTTTGACGTTTCCTAGACAGACATTTAGGAGACTTTATGGCTGGTTTAGCTCTTTTATTTGGCACCATAAACGACTCTTTATCAAGCTAACCAAATTGCAACTACCCCACAGATTTTATCTCCCAGATAAAATCTATCAATTAAGCTCTTTATTATCCTATGTTAGTGTCTGGGCTGCTGAGGAGTCGGCGCCAAAGGGCTAGATATTGAACCCTCTCAGACAAAGTGAACCCTTATTAGCCTGTTGGTCTCAGACAGATTGACAACAATCATGGAGTATTGACATAACCCAATAATTATCAATACTGTTAAAGCATGAATGACAATGCGTCAGATTGAGGGCATTACAGCCAAAACCATGTTTCTTACTCCTATAATTGGTATACTGGGTTGTCCTTGGGGGTTAATGGATTCCAGGTTTAAACGGTGGGCAGCCAGGGATGTGCCTTGCTTGAATGATTTAGAATTAGTAGAATCCCTACAGTGTGGATACAAGCCCTTGGGCCCTGCAAGTCCACTTCGACCCTCTGAAGAGTAACCCATCCAGACCCATTCCCTGACCATCCTATATTTAACCTGACTAATGCCCAATCCTACACATCCCTGAACACTATCGGTGATTTATCAATGGTCAATTCATCTAACCTGCACATTTTTGGACTGTGGGAGGAAACCCACACAGAAACAGCGAGAATATGTTAACTCCACACAGCCAGTCACCCAAGGCGGGAACCAAAGCCGCGACCCTGGTACTGTGAGGCAGAAGTGCTAAGCACTAAGCCACCACGTGTTATTTGAGGGTAAACAATGATATCATTTGATCAAATAATTCGTATGTATGGACTACCTAGTAGAGACATCTTCTGTTATTTTCCAGATCAGAGATTTGATTTTTTAAAAACGCTTTTTACAGACTCTTACAGTTCCAATAGAGAGAAGAAGATGCCTATTGCTTAGAATACACTCTCTGTCAGTACCCCTTATTATTAGTTGGAGAGTGTCCCCCCAGACGAGACTGTGCAGCTTTTTGATGTCTGCGAGAGAGAGGTGGGGGTTCAGAACACTTCGGAGACATGGGAGGATATTTGTCAAAATGCTCGAAGGATTTTGATCTGTAATAGTACCCAATCCATGCAGTTGCAAATTCTTCATAGGGTCTATCTGACCCCAGATTGTCTCTCAAAATTCAAAGTGGGAATATCTTCAGCATGGAATAAATGCAGAATGACTACAGGCACTCTAACTCATAGCTTGTGGTCCTGCTGCAGGCTTCAGATATATTGGAGCACTGTGGTAGGTGTGATAGAGTGGGTCTTGGGGACTGAACTGGAGGTGGACCTGGTTTCTCTTTTCTTTGGCCTGTCCAGGGTACTTTACACAGATGCACATGGGAAAAAAAATCTTATTTTTTGTTCTAGGAAAAATATTCTGTTTTGTTAGATGTCTGAAACCCCCGGGTCTGTTGGATCGTTGTAAGCTCTTCAGCACCAGTATGGTACACCAATAAACAGAGATTTACATAAGACATGGCAGCCCTTTTTAGATTACCGCAATACAGGCTTATCTGACACTCTAAGAAGGGCTTTTATATTGCCATAACGATATTGTCTAATGATTCAACATTCAGAGAGGAAGAACTATGAACATAAAAATGTGTATCAGTTAATGATTGTTGATGAACAAAAGCTATCGTTTTGTTATGCTGAGCTGTATTATTTATTCATTATTTATTGTTTATTTTTGTTTTTCTTTTGTCTGTGTAGTGTTTTTAACTTGTTTTGTATGTACATGCAATTTGATGTATTTTTGTCCAGTTATTTGAGTTATCTTGTTATTGGTTTATTTTAATATTAAAAATCTCTTTTTCATTAAAAATGTATATTTTTAAATGAAAATGCTAACATTGATGGAATAGAGTCCCAAAAACTCTTATTACGGAGACCACTCATGGTGGTTTATATTGAGGACCACCACACCTGGGGTGATGGGGTGAGGTTGAGAGAGCGTCCCCTTCATGGTAATCTCTGTCAGTGTGAGGAACTGAACCTGCACTATTGGCTTCCCTCTGCATCACAAACCTGCCGTCCAGCCAACTTACTGGGAGGCAGTACAACTGTTACAGACAGAAATAGTCACAGACAAAGGGTAAGAGAAACATTCATAACAAGGAAAGTGGTACAATGCAGATAACAGTCAAGATAACACCTAAGGGTAAAACCGTTCTCTGTTTGCAATTCTATTTGATAACAAGATGTGTTTAGAAGCTGTCTTTGGTTATCATTAAGGTGAGTCAAGTGAAATAACCAGAATTACCATGTGTAGTTGGATATTTATAACCATAAAATAAGCGTAGATTTTTGTTTGGTCTGTGTCATACATGCTGACCGTTGCATGAAAATACAAAGATGATGGAATGTACTGTTCGGAGTGACAGACCCCATGGGAAATGCCCTCAAACAGGCGCTTGAAAAAAACCGGCGTAAATGTGCCTGAGTGCAATCTGGTCAGTGACAGGAACCCAGGGTGTTGAATGAGTGAAAGTTCCTGTAACATGTAGTTGAGAAAACCATCAGATCAGCGGGAACCTTATTAAGTGCCAGAGCACGTTTGAAGAGCTGAAATGCTTCAGCATAGTTGGAAATGTGTGTGAATTGAAATACGTACAACTTTACACCTTCCTCTTATGTGTTATACACTGGGACACTGCCATTTTCCAGAAACTGGGAATTATTTGGAACATTATCTGGAACATTCCATAATTGGCATTCTCCAGAATATTCTATAACTGCTTGCAGAGTTTTGCAAAGGTGAAAGATAGAGATAGAGAGAGAGAGGGAAGGTGTTGCATGCGGTAGTGAGAGTGGGGGATCATGAGCCTTGTTCAGGGATCGCTGCCATAACAGATATACAGTAAGTGTGAGGGAGCAGAGAGACTACAGTGATACTTATCCTGACAGAGCGGGGAATGTTATTGATGCTTGTCCTGTATTGGTGGACATTTCTTCAGACAGCAGATACTGCACTGAGTTGGGTGGTGAGCTCAGACCATGTTCGGTGGGTGATGTGGCTCCCTCTGGGAAGAGAATGATCCCCCTCTGTACTAGTCCATCCATTATATCCACCATGGTGTAATTGCCCCTTATCGGCCAATCTGCCATTTCCATGCCCTTGCTCTCATCCTTTCCTATCGGTGTATTTGTCCAAATGCCTTTACAATGTTGTTATTGTACCCACCTTAAACACTTCACTAGCAGCTCAGTCCAAATGCGTACCACGCTCTGTGTAAAAAAGTTGACCCTCAGGTTCATTTTTATTTTTTTTTCCTTTCCAAACATTAACGGATGTTCGCTAGTACTCGATTCCCGAACCTTGCAAAAAGATTTTGACGTATTCACCCCATGCACGCCTCTCATGATTTGATAAGATGTACACGTCTATAACAACCCTCTCAGTTTCTTACGCTGTAAAGAAATAAGTTCTAACCTGTCCAACGTCTACCTATAACTCAGACCCTTTAGCCCAGGAAACATCTTTGTAAATTTCTTCTACATTCTTCCTCGTTCATTAACATCCTTCCCAGAGCAAGCTGAACAAAACTGAACACAATACTCCAACTACAGCCTTACCAACATCCTGTACAACTGCAACATAACATCCAAACTTCTAGAGTCAATGCCCTGATGAAGGCCAGTGTGCCAACAGCCTTCTTCACTGTCCTGTGTATCTGTTACTCAAATTTCAGACAACGGTGCACCTGATCTCCAACGTCCTTTTGTTCCACTACACGCCTTATGCCCCTCTCATTCATCATTAAACTCCTACCTGGATTTGACATTCCAAAACGCAAGATGTCACACTAATCTATATTAAACTCCATTTGCTATTTCTCAGCTCACTTCCCCAGCTGATAAACGTACTTCTGCAATTTCTGATAAAGTTTTAACGTTCCTCACTGTAAACGATGGCTCCTATTTTAGTGTCATCTGCAAACTTACTAACCTTGCGTTGTGCACTCTCATCCAAATCATTGATATATATAACAAACAGCAATGGGCCCAGCACCGACCCCTGAAGCACTCCACTAGTCACAGGCCTCCAGTCCGACAAGCATACCTCCACCCTCGTCATTTGTTTCCTTATGTCAAGCCAGTTGTGTCGCCAATTTGCCAGTTAACCTTGGATTCCATGCGATCTAACCTTCTCGAGCGGCCTACTATGTGGAACCTTATCAAAGGCCTTACTGAAATCCATATAGACTATGTCCACCACCCTGCCCTCGTCAAACTTCCTGGTAGCTTTCTCAAAAATCTCGAACAAAATTTGTAAGGCATGATCCGCCATGCACAAAGCCATGCTGACTGCTTCAAGTCAGACTCGGTCTTTCCAAATTCATGCACATCTTATCTCTCAGAACCTTCTGAAGTGGTTTAGCGAAAACAGGTGTGAAGTTTACGGGTCTCTATTTCCCAGGCTTTTCTATGCAGCCATTCTTGAATAAGTGCACAGTGATTTGCTACAGCCCAGTCTTCTGGAATAATGGCCCCTAAACTTTTGCTCTCGCCTCTTGCAGTGCTCTTATATATATCTGGTCAGGACCAAGAGACTTGTCTGACTTTGTGCATTCTAATGTGTCCAACAGCACCTCTACTGTGATATGGGCACTAGCAAGATATGACAACTAACCTCCCAAAGGTCACAGGTCTTCATGTCTTTTTTCATGGTAAACATAGAAGGGAAATTGAGGACTTCACCAATCTCTTGAATTTTTACACATGCTTGCCTATTTTGGATTTTAAGACATCCTATTCTCTCTCTCGTCGTTCTTTTTCTTTACTATACAGAATTTGGATTCACCCTAATTTTCTCAGACAAGGTTATCTCATACTCCCTTTCCACCTTGCTGATTACCTTCTTCAGTAACCTCCTCTATCCTCTATGTACCTCCAGGGATTCCCTTGATCCGAGCTGCATGAAACTGAGGCACGCCTCCTTTTTTTTCTGAGGTAAAAACAATAACTGCAGATGCTGAAAACCAAATTCTGGATTAGTGGTGCTGGAAGAGCACAGCAGTTCAGGCAGCATCCAACGAGCAGCGAAATCGACGTTTCGGGCAAAAGCCCTTCATCAGGAATAAAGGCAGTGAGCCTGAAGCGTGGAGAGATAAGCTAGAGGAGGGTGAGGGTGGGGAGATACTAGCATTGAGGACAATGGGTAAGTGGGGGAGGAGATGAAGGTGATAGGTCAGGGAGGGGAGGGTGGAGTGGAGAGGTGGAAAAGGAGCTAGGCAGATCGGACAAGTCCAGACAAGTCAAGGGGACAGTGCTGAGCTTGAAGTTTGAAACTAGGATGAGGTGGGGGAAGGGGCAATGAGGGAGCTGTTGAAGTCCACATTGACGCCCTGGGGTTGAAGTGTTCCGAGGTGGAAGATGAGGCGTTCTTCCTCCAGGCGTCTGGTGGTGAGGGAGCGGCGGTGAAGAAGGCCCAGGACCTCCATGTCCTCAGCAGAGTGGGAGGGGAAGTTGAAATGTTGGCCACGGAGCGGTTTGGTTGATTGGTGCGGGTGTCTCGGAGATGTTCCCTAAAGCACTCTGCTAGGAGGCGCTCACTCTCCCCAATGTATAGGAGACGACCAACCCTCCTATTCTGGCACTTTCCCCTGCCACCGCATGAACTGTAAAACCTGTGCCAACACCTTATCCTTCACCTCTATTCCAAGGCCCTAAAGGAGCCTTCCACACCCATCAAAGTTTTACCTGCACATCCACTAATATCATTTATTGTATCCGTTGCTCCCGATGTGGTCTCCTCTACATTGAGGAGACTTGGGCGCCTCCTAGCAGAGTGCTTTAGGGAACATCTCCGAGACACCCGCACCAATCAACCAATGCGCCCCGTGGCCCAACATTTCAACTCCCCCTCCCACTCTGCCGAGGAAATGGAGGTACTGGGCCTCCTTCACCGCCGCTCCCTCACCACCAGATGCCTTGAGGAAGAACACCTCATCTTCCGCCTCGGAACACTTCAACCCCAGAAGTGTTCAACCCACTTCAACTTCAAGACCATCAATGTGGACTTCAACAGCTTCCTCATTTCCCCAAGCCCCACCTCATCCTAGTTTCAAACTTCCAGCTCAGCACTGTCCCCTTGACTTGTCCGGACATGTCCGACATGCCTAGCTCCTTTTCCACCTATCCACTCCACCCTTCTCTCCCTACCTATCACCTTCATCAGCTCCCCCACTCACCCAATGTACTCTATGCTACTCTCTCCCCACCCCCACCCTTCTCTAGCTTATCTATCCACGCTTCAGGCTCACTGCCTTTATTGCTGATGAAGGGCTTTTGCCCGAAACGTCGATTTCGTTGATCCGTTTTTTTCTGGTCAGAGCCTCAATATCTCTTGTCATCCAGGGTTCTCTCTTCCAGCTTCACTTTAACTTCACCCTCACAGGAAAATAGAAACCTTGAACTCGAGCTATCTCACTTTTGAAGCCCTCCCACTTGCCCGAGATCCTTTTACCTCGAACCAAACTCCTCCAATCATCCCCTGCAATCCCCTGTCTAATTACAGCAAAATTCGTCTTGCCCCAGTTTAGAACTTGAATCCGTGGAACAAATTTGTCCCTCCCATAACTATTTTAAAACTAAAACAACTCTAGTCACTTTTCCCAAAATGCTTCCCCACTTTACCTCCTCCACCAATCCTGCCCTATTTCCCAACAGTAGGTCGAGTCTGCCCCTTCCCGAGAAGGACCCGCTATATCGCTTGTGGAAACTTTCCTGGACATACTTAACAAATTACGTTCCGTCTAAGTTCTTAAACATCTGGAAGTCCCAGTGTATGTTCGGAAAATTAAAGTCACCTATTTTAACAACCCTATTGTTCCTGCAAGTCTCCCCAGTCTCCCTGGATATTTGTTCCTCTAATTCCCATTGATGATTTGGAGGCTTATAGTGCAACCACTATAATATTGCCATCCCCTCTAACTTCTTCGCACCATTCACAAAACCTCACTGGATATTATCTAAGTTATTTTATCTTTAAATACTGGAGTGATACTCGCCGTAATTAGAACTATTGGTATTTAAACTGGTTCCACTTACATCTCTCCCTCGCAGTGATTTTCACATCCACGGCACTTCTTGTCAAGGCATAGTGGAGATATGGAGCTGTAAATGGATTGTAGCTGCACATCCTGTAACTTCCAGCATTGACTGGAAGTTTCCCCACGCTGGGCAGGGAGCTAACACGGTGTTACCAAACAATGCAACAGCCTTGGGTTGATATAAGAACGAATGAGTGCGGTCTGCACAGCTCCTCACACTGTACATTTAGGCCAGGATTTTAGATCAAGCATTGGTGTGGGCTGCACAGAGTTCAATTCTGGATATTGCTGGGATGCATTCAGCAGTACGATAGCTGAATCTACACAGCGCTCCGTCCTGAACTTTTGGGCTCGTTTTGTGAGTTGGATGCGAAAGTGAGAGAACTAAACATCTGGCAATACCTTTATTTTGTGTTTTCATTCTTGTGATTGGATCCATCAAATTCTGAATCATCCGGTTAGACCCATCCCTCTGGATGAGTCATGGTGACTGTTGTTAAAGCATCTGGGTGTGCAACATGACCAACAAATGGAGCAGAGGCTGCAGAGAGTGGAGTCTCCGTGACATAGAATGAGGGAATCACCATCAGATCAGCCGTGGTCTTAGTGAATGGTGGGTAAGGATTGAATGGACCACTAATGCAACTTATTCATTATATTTCTGTTTCTTCCAAGCAATCTCCCCTTCTCTCCCAGTGTCCCATCATTGTGGGGAGTGAGTCACCTCCTCCTGCTCCTGCGTAATAGGATGCTCGGGCCTCACTAGCTTCCATATTTCCCTGTGCCCCAGTTTCGGGCAATTGAGTGACTGCCTACTGTCCCTTTATCACAGTCTCGAACAGTTGAACGACTGCCTCCTGTTCCTGTGCCCGAGTATCGAGCAGTTGAGTGACTGCCTACTGTTCCTGTGTTCCAGTCTTCAGTAGCTGAGTGACTACCTCCTAATCCAAAGTTTTGTGAAAATACATGTCCTCCTCCTGCTCCAGAGTAACAGGATCCAATAGCTCTGAGCTCCCCGGCTGCCCCTGTGGAATGGAATTGAGGGATTGAACGGCCTCTCCACATTCTTTACGGCTCTTCTTGACGAAAAACCTTTCTCCTCTTTCTGTAAAACACCATCAAAATCTAAATGATGTATTTTTGTTTTTGACTGTCAGTAATTGAGCAAACAAGCCGCCTGGCAGAATTCAGAAGCTGAATAGTCTCCTCCTGATCCCATGTTAAACACTCAAAATTCAATAGACTCTCAGAGATGTACATCACGGAAAAGATCCTTCGGACTGGTCATCAAAACCGACCACATATCCTAAATTCATCTCGTCCCCCTTGCCAGCAGTTGGCCCATCTCCCTCTAAACACTTCCCATGCATGTATCCATCAAAATGCCTTTTAAATGGTGTAACTGTACCTGCTTCCACCACCTCTTTTGGCTGTTCAATCCATACACACAGCGGTCTCTGTGTGAACATGTTGTCCCTCCTGTCCCTTTTAAAAACTTTCTCCTCTCATCTGAAATCTTTG
The DNA here is from genome assembly GCF_047496795.1 of Chiloscyllium punctatum. Taxonomy (NCBI): domain Eukaryota; kingdom Metazoa; phylum Chordata; class Chondrichthyes; order Orectolobiformes; family Hemiscylliidae; genus Chiloscyllium; species Chiloscyllium punctatum. Next base: position 18,758,565 of record NC_092745.1, on the reverse strand, counting down.
TCTTCTAATTTTGGATTCGCCTATCCTGGGGAAAAGACATTGACTGTTTACCTTATCTATGCCCCTCATGATTTTATGAACCTCGTTAAGGTCCCCCCTCAGCTTCAACAATTGAAAATAATCCCAGCCTATTCAAACTCTCCCTGTAACGTTAACCCTCCAACACCTGCAATATTCTTTTAAATCTCTTCTGTACCCTTTCAAGTTTGACAACATCTTTCCAACAGCAGGTTGACCAGAATTAAAGGCAATATTACAAAAGTGGGCAAACCAATGTCCTGTACAGATGCAACATGTCATGCTAATGTTTAGACTCAAAGCACGCACCAATAAACTGAAGATCACAAAGTGCCTTCTTCACTGCGCTGTTTATCTGTGACGGCATTTTCAAGGAACTGAGAACCCGCACCACAAGGTGCCTCACAGGGCAGCGATCTGGATTTAATTCCACCCTTGACTGACTGTGTGGAGTTTGTAATTCTCCCCGTGTCTGTGTGAGTTTCCTCTGTGTGCAATGTTTTCCTCTGAGAGTATAATGATATACAGGTAAGGCCATCCTAAATTGCGCACTGTACTCAGGGATGTGTAGTCGAGGTGGATTGTCCATGGGAAATGCAGGCACAGAGGGTTAGAGTGGGGGGTGGTCCAGTAAGATACTGTATAGAGGGTCGGTGTGGCCTCGATGGGTGGAATAGCCTGTTTCCTCACTGTAAGGATTCTATAAGTTCTACGGAGTTTTCCTTGATTGGCAACATTCGACAGAACCCTACCTATATGTCTTCTCCTGATTTTTCTTGCCAAAATTCAATAGTTCACATTTATCTAAAATAAACTCCATCTGACACTCCTCAGCTCACCTAATCAATGTCCCATTATATTCTGAGAGATCATTCTTCACTGTCGACTTCACCACCAAATTTGGTATTATCTACAAACTTACTGACCATTCTTCACAAACCTAACTGCAAATGATTTGTATAAGTAACAAACGGCAGTGGACCCACTCTTGATCTTTGTGGCACGCTACTGGTCACAGGTCTCCAGGTTTAATGAACAAATTTCCACTGTCACGCCTTGTCTCCAATTTTCATGAAAATGTTGGATTTAAATGAAGATCTCTCCCTGGATTCCAGGCAGTCTAACCTTGCTAAACAGTCTACCATGTCGAACGTTATGGTTTTCTTACTGTATTCCAGAAAGAAAACAAACAATGTCCTGCCTTCATCAATCATCTTAATCACTTCCTCAAAAATTCCACCGTGTCAGTGAGATGTGATCTCCAATGTGCAAAGCCCTCTTCAGTCCTTGTCTTTCCAAATGCTTATACATCCTTTCCCTCAAAATCCCCTCCAACAATTTAGTCACCATTGACGTCAGGCTCACCAGTCTATAGTTACCTGGTTTTTCCTTACTTTATTAAATAATGACACTATGCTAGCAGCCGTCCAGTCTATTGGCACCTCACCTGTGGAAATCAATAATACAGATATATCAGCAAAAGGCTGAGCAGTCTCTTTCCTAGCTTCCCACAAACTTCTGGGATACAACTGATCAGGTACCAAGGATTTATTCACCTTTATATGTTTTAAAATGTCTAAGATCTCCTTGTAATACAGATACTTTTCAAGATATCACTATATATTTCTTCATTCTGTCGTTCATGTAAACTCGTCCATACTGAGGAGAAATACTTGTTTCGTATCCCTCCCATTTCCCGTGGTTCCACACTTAGGTAGCCTTACTGATCTTTAAGGTGCCCTGTTCTCTCCCAAGTTAATCTTTTGCCACTAAAGGATTTGTAGGATTTCTTCAATGCCACATTAACCCTATTTCTAAAGCCATCTCATGTCCACATTTTTCTGGCCGGAGTTCCTCATTGACTATACACTTACTGCCCTTATACTCCTCTCGGGATTCACTTGATCTCAGCTCTGTTTACCTGACGTAGGCCTCCTTCCTTACATTGATCAGAGCATCAATATATCTGGCCATCCAGCACTCCCTGCACCCACCAGACGTGCCCATCTCACTAATAGGAACACGTTGGCTCTGGACTCTCTGTGTGCAAACAGGCCATTCGAACCAACAAGTCCACACCAACCCTCCGAGGAGTAACCTACCCAGACCAATTCCTCTATCCTATTATTACACATTTACCCCGACAAAGGCTCCTAACCCACACATCTCTGAAAACTACAAACAATTTAGCATGGCCAATTCACCTGACATGCACATCTTTGGATTGTGGGAGGAAACCAGATCATCCAGAAAAAGCTCATGCAGACACTGGAGATTATTCACCGCGAGACTATTGGGTTCAAAGGTCGCGTATGGTAAATGTTAGTGTCTTTTGTTCCGGATGTTGAATTCGGTTGGTTTAAACAGTGTTTTGGTAATAAAGATTCTTTCAGTCACTGAGAGTTCTCTGGGTGTGAAAGAAGTGAAGTTGGGGATTTTACAAAAGGTAATGAAGGCAAAGCTGTAGGAATTGGCAGACAAGCTGGAGTTGGGGTTGCGTTTGTGAGAAAATGAGAGATAATTACAGCTATCGCTCGGCAATTAAATTTGGTGGAAACGCCACCAGAATCTTTGGAAATGGCTAGAATTCAATTTCAAATGAGGTACTTTGGACATGAGGAGGAATTGAAATAGTTTGAATTATGATGAAAAGTAGAAATAAAAGAAAAGGAAATAAAGAAGAAAGAGAGAAGAAAAGTAGAGAGTTTCAACTTCAAAAGTTAGCAGTTAGAGAGGAAAGTTGACATAGAAGGCGGAGATGAAGGTAGACGGTAGGCTGGATGAGGACAATAGTGAGGTTGAGCAACCCTATAGTCGCCAATGGCCTGATGCGGTTCTGTTTAAATGCACCCAGGCATTATCTAAATTTGATGAGAAGGATGGAGAGGTATTTTGAACTTCATTTGAGAAAGTGGCGAAACAAATGCAATGGCCAGTGACCACGTGGATTTAGTTGATCCAAACGAAGCTGGTGGGTATTTGCATCCCTATCGGAGGAGGTATCTGGCCAGTATTGGATGTTGAAGAAAGCTATCTGAAGTGTATATGAGCTTGTGCCAGTAACCGACAGAGAGCATTTCAGGAATCTAAAAAAGGGGCCCTGGTTAAATGCACATTGGGTTTGAAAGGATCAAACAAAGTCATTTTGAAAGGTGGATAAGGATATTAAAAACAGAGGAACTCTCTGACACTCTTAGAGAGATTCTTATTTTGGAATTTTCCAACAATTCACTTCCTGCAGTTGTGAGAATTCGTGTGGAAGATTAGAGAATTAAAACAGCAGGATTAGAAGATGAAATGGCTGATGAAGATGATTGGGTTCAGAAATCAAAGTTTGGTTTCTGTGAGAGATTGAGAAGAATGTGCGAGACTTTCTTAAAACGCATACCTGTAAAAGTAAGGATTACTGGCAAAGGCCAGGAGTAGCAGGTAAAGAGGTTTCAGCATTAAGAGGTACAGGAGCATGTAATTCTTTTACGCTGAGACATGAGGAGCTATGTCATTCAGAGGGACTATTGGAGAGATGGGAAGTGCTCCATTATGTAACGTGTGGTTGGAGTGTCCAGTGGAAACACCAACAGATTTATTCCGCAATGAGGAAGGAGGCCTTGAACTTGGTGTTGGTGTTGCAACATTTCAGCATTTAAATTGCGAATAACATACATGAGCCAAATCCTTTATACTGATCGTGACCCCTTAAAGCTTTTAGAGAAGTTTAGAGAGAAAAATACCATTCTGTTTCGATTGAGCTTATTATTGCTGCCATTCAGTTTGAAATTATACAGGTGACATGGCGAGAAAACCGAAGGTTTGACACGTTGTGGAGACTTGGATGAGGAAAGACAAAAGTATTCTGTGGCAGGAGTAAAATGACTGAAATCGAAAATAGTTGTAAACATTTTTATGCTCACAGTCAGTGTAAAGTATATGCATTTCAGTCTGCTAATAGAGGAAGATTAGGAGGTCTAAAATGAATCCATCTTTGTATATTGCTGTATTATTTTATTAAAGATGGAGTTGTGAGGATACTATCACTGTAAAAATATTATTTTCTCTTGGGTTTTTTGAAGAGAGGTTTTAAAGGCGGAGGTGCAGAACTGCTGTCTGAAAAGAGTCCAAGTAAATAACTGAGAGAGTTTTTAGGTTTTATTAAAACGGTGTGAATAATGGAAGGGCAGTGGGTAGCTCTCCCCCAGATCCGGATTCCGTGTTTTGCTTTTAGCTGCAGCATTCAGAAGCTGCTGGGGATCCCAGAAGGGTTGAAAGCTTCAATACATGATTCCCAAATGAACAACAAATGGAGCAGAGGCTACAGAAAGGGGAAGCTCGGAAACCACGGAGTGAGTGTGCGTGGAAAGGGATCTGCTGTATCCACATCGGGATTTCCAGGAACAGCTTCCCAAGCTTCACTTTACCCATGAGCAGAGTGTGAGGGACCCTGACTGAAAAAAGAGCTCTTGCAACAGCGGTGTCACCTCCTTTAACACACCAGGGAGCGGATGGTGCTGCCAGGGGCTGTTAGGGTCACAGTTTCATTCAGATTCTATGATCCAGAACTTTTCAGGCAGGACTGGGTGACATATCCATCATCTCCCAGTGTCTCAACATCAATGTCACCATCCGGTGATGGAGGATATATATGATGGATGAGGTAAATACATTGTTTCTCCCACAGCAGGGAGCTGTCGTGTGTGTCCAGTATAGTGGGATTCCCGATGGTGTACATGGCCTCTGCAGAGTTCCCATGACAATCGGGAGTGGTAGAGGAACTGAAAGAGCTCTCCCTCTATTAATATTGCAGCGTCCCCATGCATAATACATCATGTTGGTGAATACCCACTGTCCTGGCAGCAGTCAAGGCCTCTTCATTCAGAAGCAGTCAGCCATTCCCATCGTCAGCAGGTCTCCACATCGAAAGAAATTAATATATTTTGGACAAAGGCGGTCCCCTTGATACACATTTCAAAACACCATCCCCACCACCAATCAACCACATTAAAGTATTCCATGTGAACGGAGAGCAATGGGGGCACTTGGAGCGTGAAGGAGCAGGTGATCAGGGATGGAGCAAAATCTCCCATGTCAGAACGATTCTGAGTGAATCCCCTAGTACGCAGTATCATGAAGTCCTGTAATCCCTCTCCATTTCAGTAACATACTGCCTTCCATTATTTCTGTAAATGGAATGACAGGTTATATCATGTTAAATTCCACCTGCCAAACTATTATCTATTGTCTTTACTTCTCTGAATCTATTTACAGACTCTCCACCCTCTCTTGATAAAGTAATCTCCTGCTTACCACAGCGACATCACCAAACTCAGCACCTGTATATCTGTTCCATCCTCCCGATCATTAATATAGACTCTAAATAGTTGAGAAGCCAGCGCTGGTCACTGTGTGACCTTACCATAACGTTCTCTCTAACTGATTTAACCTGAGTGCCTGCTTCCTGTATGATACCCAGGCTTCCACAATTCCTGTGCAACACAGTCAAAGGGTCGAATAAGAACAAGGAGCATCTGTGAGGAATCTAACTCCTCGATGAGGCTGATGACAACGGGGCCTCTGTTCCACTTTCCTGCTATCTCTCTATCCTAAAACGCTAATCTCTTATTGTCGATTGCGCCACGTGAAAAAGTCCACTCCACATCGACACTTTCAATAATATTTAGCATTTTATAGACTCAATTAGTTCTTCTTTCATTCTTGTAAACTCGAAAGTATAGGCCTACACTGCTCAATTTCTCTTCATAAGACAAACACTTCAAATTTGGAATCAATCTAATGAAGCTCTTCTGAATTGTCTCCAATGGAATTTCCTCATTCTGCAGGACACCCAAACTGTACTCCAGTTGCAGCCTCATTAATGCCTTGCATAGCTACACCAACACTCCCTACCTTTCTACTCTGACCTTTTATAAATAAACACTGAAATTATGCTTGCATACCTCATTACTTGCAGTACATTCATGCAAGTTTTCTGTGATGTGCAAGCAGACACCCAGATCCCTCTGAACCTGAGCACTTTGAAGTTTCTCTCCATTTAGATAATAATTTATCTTTCTATTATACTGGCCAACTTGAATAGCCCCATACTTATTCGCTTTAATTTTCATTTCCAAATGTTGGCCCATTCACCCAATCTATCCATGTTGTCTTAAAACCTCTTGCATCATCATTCCGAAGTAATTTCTCACCGATGTTAGCGTCATCTGAAAATGTGGTATCGCATTTTTCATCCCGTCAACTGAGTACAGTAATACCATGGATTGAAAATGGTTGAGGCATGAGTACTGAAATCAATGGCACCCCACAAATTGCATTTTCCAAATGAAAATGAGACATTTATTACATCTGACTGCATTTTGTTGGTTAACCAATCCTCCATCCGAGCTAATAAATTACTCTGAAACCCATGTCGTCTGATCTTACCACTTACTCTTTGGAGAAGTGACACATCCAATGCCTTCACGAAGACCAGATATATTCCATCTTCAGGATTCCCACTGTCCACCTTGTTTGTCACATCTTTAAGTAACTCAAGCAAACACTTCAAACCTGATTTCTCCTTTGTAAAACCATGTTGACGCCGATGGATTGTGGCTTATCTTTTCAAATGTCCTCAACAATGGATTCTAATAATTTTCTTAAGTCACAATAGTTTTATCGTTACGTTTTAAACACTAATGCATACATTAGTTATAAATACTTCCCTTTCGAAAACCTTCACGTTTTTTTTGAATTCCTGTTTAATGGGCAAAAGGTTTTAAGAGATCCTCTCCAATTCCTGTATAAGCTAGCACCTTCATTGCAGGTACCATCTCTGAGCTGCTTCCAATATAACAACATCATTTCTTCATTGAAGAGAATAAATCTGTACACACTACACCAGATGTGATCTCACTAAGACCCTGTACAGCAGCAGCAACACTTTACCAGCCTGCTGTAGAGTTCCCATCCAGGTTAGAGCTGCCTCAGCTCTCTGGGGGAATACAAAGCATTGTTTGAAGATCATTGTCCTTCTCCATTCCACAGTATCATGGGAGATCTGGAGAAATTAAAGTTTCAGAAGATCATAAATGATGTGGCGAGATGATCTCTCCCATTAATCTCCCCAGAGCCCACGTCGCTCAGATTCCACAGAATCTAATAAGGTGGAGCGCAAAAACAGCAAGGAGGAGCAAACATTGATGGGAGTTATATATCAAAGTGAAAGCTGCAATACAAATGCTGGACATGTTATAAAACAGGAAATGAGATATACACATTTGTGGATACTTCAGTAATAATGTACTGTTTAAATTATATCTAAACTGTGTTAACCCAAGTGAATGCTAATGCTGGGAAAATGGATCTCATTACCAGGTGTGAAATGGTTTACATTAACATTATGTCGAGCACTGAGCTCGAGATCAGGTTATTTAGGAATTGGTGTTGAGTGATCAGAAGAGCTAATTGAAACTTTTCCTGTAGAGGACCTTTTGGGAACAGTGACCACAATGCATTGGTTTTCTTTTATGCTGTTTGATCACATGATAGTTTTTGTTTTATTTGCAGTAACCGTTATAAATCTGATTCATGCCAGCCATGAAGGTGTGAGGAGAAAGTAGGGACTACAGATGCTGGAGATCAGAGTCGAAGAGTGTGGTGCTGTAAAAGCACAGTCAGGCAGAATACTGAGAGCAGATAAATCGATGTTTCAGGCACAAGCCTTTCATCAGGAATTAAGCTTATGGGCCAAGGGGTCTGAGGGATAAATGAGAACGGGGTGAGGCAGGGGGAAGGTAGCTGGGATTGCGGTAGGTAGATGAAGGTGGGGTTGAAAGAGCTTGGTGATGAAGGAAGACAGAACGCCTCATCTGCTGCATCCATTAAACCCAATGTCGTCTTCTTTACATTGGCGAGGCAGGAGGTCAACTTGTGGATCATTTCAGAGAACATCTCTGGGACAGCCACACTGAACACCTCCATCACCTTGTGGCTGAGCACTTTAACTCCCCTATCCACTCTGCCAAGGACATGAAGGTCCTTGGCCTGATCCATTGCCAAACCAGAACCACCAGAAGCCTGGAGGAAGAAAGCCTCCTCATCTGCCTTGGGACCCTCCAACCACAGAGGATCATTATGGATTTCCCCATTTCCCCTAATCCCACCTTATCCCACTGCAACCTTCCAAGTCAGCACCGCCCTTTTGAATGTTCCTATGTGTCCACCTTCCTTTCTATCAATCTGGGCAACCCTCCTCTCCGACTATCACTTTCAACCCCAACATCATCTACCTATTAGATGAAAGGAGGCAGCTCAGAAAAATGCCAGGTGTTGCAGTAAGCCAGTGGATACAGAGAGATGTAGGACCCAGCAAAGGATGACCAAGAAACTGAGAAGAAAATCAGAAAGAGAAAAAGTGTGCAAATGAAAGAAAAACATAAAGACTGCTAAAAAGCGTCTATCAATGTATGAAAAAAATAAAAACAAGTTCAAATGTGGAACAGTTGATGTGCGTTCAGGATAATGTTTTGCAGAGAACAGAGAGATCGCAGGGAAAAGAAACAGTTTCTTTGTGTCTATCTTCATGGAAGAATGTCCAGAAATTCTTCCAGAAATACCCAGTGACCATGAGACTTGTGTAAGTAACGTCTAAGACCATTCTTATCAGTGTTGAGGTCATCTTTGAAAAGAAAGCTGGATTGAGTATTTATAAATCTGACAGACTAGATGTACTTCATACAAGAATTTCAGAGGAAGGAGCAACAGACATGTTGATTGCATCGCGGATTTCCACTTTATTTTCCAACACATTCCCGAAAGGCATTTAGCCAATCTGGATAAGGAAAAGGTTATAAATATTATCCAACAGTTTAAGAAAGGATGGATTTGGAGAATTGCAATCTACAGACCAGTTAACCTGTCATCCGCAGTCAGGTATCTCTTGGACTCGATTACAAAGAACATGCTACTAGATATTTAGAAGGTAATAACATAAATGGGGAGTGTGAGAATGTACCGATGGAAGGAAAACCAGAAGTGGCAAACATTTTTTTGGAATAGTTTGAAGATGATTCTTGTGGACATAGGCAATGAAGAACCAATGGATAACGTATAGTTGGATATTCATGAGCTTTTTTAAAGAACTCTTACACTGAGCTCATAAGAAAAGATAAATCGAGAGGTATTAGGAAGAACATATGCAAATGGGAAAGTAAAAATTAGGTTTACATTCATGTGAATTTAATTGGAAGATAGAGGATGCCGTGCACCAGTTCCATCGAGCAATGGTGAGACTAAACTTAGACTATTGTGTGTCGTTCGGAGTTCCAATCTAAGAAAGAATATACTGATTACAGAGGAACTGCAAAAGGTATTATCCAAATTAACCCCTAAGTTGGCAAGGTTGCCTGACGGGTTAACTCAGCCTATAGTCTCAAGTTTCGAAACATGAGAGGTGATTGTAGTGAATATTAGAAACATCGAAAGGACTGAATAACAGAGGGACATGAGGAAGTACAAGTAGGCTAGATCTGGGAGAATCCCACGCTATTCTACACGGACAAGTAGAACAGAATAATCAGCAAACTGTTAGTGTCCATTAGAAACCAAAGGGGCGATCTGTGTGTCAAGCTGGAGAACATTGATGGATTGTAACATGAGACCTTCACATCTATTTTACTTGGAAGAAGGAGGATGCAGGTACAGAATTCAAGAAGATGGACTGGACAACTCTTGAACAGATTGATGTAAAATATGAACAGGCATTTGAGGCTTTCTTCTGTATAAATTAACAATCTCCATGTCTGAAAGTGTTGTATCGTAGGTGTCTGTTGGGGTCAAGGGAGGAATAATCCTAATTGAATATTTTAATTAGAATCTGACCATAGGGGAGGTGCCAGAGAACTGGAGGACTGCTAATACGATTACACTTCACAGTAAGAGTGGGAGAGATAGTCCAGGGAACTATAGACGAGAGAGTATTAGATCACTGTTAAGGAAACTACTGAAGGAAATAGGGAAGGAGAAACTCGAACTCCAATCAGAGTAACAAGGTTTGATCAGGGATAATCATCATGACTTTATCAGAAGGAAGTCACATCCAATGGATTTGATTGAATTAGTTTGAGGAGGTCAATTGTTTAGTTTGGTAGGAAGGCCTTTGACAAATTTCCAGCTGGGATACTGAGAAATTATGTAAAATCTCACAACATGAAGGATACCTTGACAGGTTACAAGGAGAATTGTCTTAGTGGCAGCAGGCAGAGGGTGGTGAGAGAAGGCTGTTTGAGCGACTGGAGACCAGTGTCCCCTGGTGTAGCACAGGGATCAGTGTTATATCCCTTATTGTTTGTGTTATTCATAAACAAAAAGATGTGAATGTGGAGGGGGCTAGGTGGAGTGTGGAGGAGGTGTGACAAGTAAGTGTATGTTTGACATAAAGATTGACCGGTTGGTTCGCAGTGAGGAGGAAGGCCTTAAGTTTCAGGAAGATGCAGATGATTGGTCAGATGGGCAGATCAATGGCAGATAGAATGTATCCCTGATAAATATGAGGTGATGCACTTTGGGAGAAGGAACCAGACAGGGGAGGACTCAATGAATGGCAGCACACTAGGAAGCTCAGGGTGTACTACTCCACAAATCCCTGAATGTGACTGGACAGGTTAATGGGCTAGTTAAGAATTGTACCTTGGGTATTGTGTTTCCTAATCAGGGCGTAGATTATAAGAACAATGCAGGGCTTTGGTTAGGACAAAATGGAATACTGCATGGAGTTCTGAGAGCCACATTCCAGGAAAGATGTGATTGTACTGGAGAGGGTGCAGAGGTGATTCACCAGGATGTTCCCTGGGATGGAGCATATCAGCTATGGAGAGAGGCTGGATCAGCTCGGGTTGTTTACTTTGGACCAGAGTAAGCTGAGGGGTCCGTGATTCAGAAGGATAAGATTATGAGGGACATGGACAGGGTGGATAGACAGTAGCTGTTCCTTTTAGTCAGAGGGTCAAGAACAAATGAGCACACTTTTAAAGTGAAATGTTTGAGGTTCAGAGGATTTAAATATTTTTTCATCTCGAGGATGTGGGGTTCTGGGATTACTTCCTGAGAGGGGAATTATCACGGGTAACCTCACAATCCTTAAAAAGTACTTGGACGAGCACTTGGATGTGTCATAACATTCCAGGCTATGGGCCTGGTGTAGGAAAGTGGGACTAATATAGATCGTGTTGCATTTCTGTTGGCACAGAGACTATGCTCCTGTGAGTGTATGGTGTGGAAGTTCAATTATTGTTCAGTTTAAGGCAGGAATTGATGGCTTTCTGAAAAGTATATTCACAAGGGTTAAAAGAGTGAACTGCAATAGCTTGTTAAATTATGTCAATGTGAGAAATATGAGAAAACAAGTGCAGTTTCCCTACAGTTTGAAACCAGAGAATAGAGAATTGGAAACAGGGAAATGGCACAACTATGAAGCCACTACTTCAGTTCTGTCTTCACAGAACTTTCAAACAATACAAGGAAAACCAAGTCTGGTGTAGGAAGATGATAGAGTACATGGAACATAGAACATAGTAAGTAAATGGTTTAGGAGAAATTATTGTGGCTGAAAGTATTGGTCATAGGCAACACTAACATAGATTTATGAAATGGGAATTATGTTTGAGAAACAGAATGGGAGACAAATGAAAGAGAAGCAATGGATGTAAAACATGTTGATTTTTAGAAAGATTTTGATAAAGCTCCAAGCCCAATTTGCAAAATCAAATCTGAGTGGATTGGGGGATAATATATGGCTATGTTTCCAGAATGGGACAGCTGGCAGGAAACGGTGAATAGAAATAAACAGACTCGTCAATCAACAGCCTGACATTGTCTGTAAGGTATGATTCTGTGAGTATGACGATATCGCAGACACCCCATTACCTTCCCCAGATATCTCCTGTCTCATCAGCAGGACGGACACAGCAGAAGTGGCGGCACAGTGGGATATAGTTGGAAGGGAATTGCTCTTGGAGTCCTCAACTGTGACTCCGTATCCCATGAAGTCTCATGGCATTACTTTGCACATGGGAAAGGAAACCTCCTGTTGATTACCACGTACCAGCCTCTCTCAACTGATGAATCAGTACTCCTCCATGCTGACCAACACTTGGAGGAAGCACTGAGGGTAGCACGGACGCAAGATGTACTCTGGGTGGGGAATCTCAATGTTCACCACCAAAAGTATCTCAGCTACAGCATTACTGATCGAGCTGGCCGGGTCCTAAAGGATATAACTGGCGGCAGGTGGTGAAGGAACCAACAACAGGAAAATACATACTTGACCACAGCCTTACTAGCCTGCCAGTTACAGAAGTCTCTGTCAATGACTATATCGGTACGTGTGACCACTGCATAGTCATTGTGGAGACAAAGTCACACCTGCATGATGAGAATAACCTCAACCATTTTGGGTGGTACTATCACGGTGCTTAATAGGGCAGACTTTGAACAGATCTAGCAGCTCAAATCTGGATGTTCATAACGTGTTTTGGGTCATCAATAGCAGTGGAATTGTACTCCCGCATAACCTCATGACCTGGCATATCCCCCTCGCAACTATTGCCATCAATACAGAGGATCAACATTGGTTCAATGGAGTGTGCAGGATGGCAGGAGCAGCATCAGGCATACCTGACAATGAGCTGTAAGCCTGGTGAAGCCACCAAACAGGACTGTTTGTGCACCAAACTGCATAAACAGTAAGTGATAGACAGAGCAAAGTGATCCCACAAGCAACGGTTCAGATCTAAGCTCTGCATTCCTTCCACTTCTAGTTGAGAAACGTCAGGGACAATTAAACAATTCACTGGAGGAAGAGATTCCACAAATAACCCCTTCCTCCATGATGGAAGAGCCCAGCACTTCAGTGTATAAGATAAGGCTGATGCATTCGCAACAATCTTCAGTCAGAAATGCTGAGTGGATGATCCATTTCAGCCCCCTCGTGGTCCTCAGCAATTCAGTTACCAGTCATCAACCAATTTGATTCAGTCCATGCGATATCCAGAAACGATTGGAGATATTGGATACTGCATAGGGTCCATAATCTGACAACATTCTGGCAATAGTACTGAAAACCTGTGCTCCTTAACTTGCCGCTCCCCGAGCCAAACTGTTTCAATACAGTTACAACAATGGCTTTTCCTCATTATGTGGAAAATTACCCCAAGTCTCTCCTGTATATAAAAAGCAGAACAAATCCAATCCGGCCAAATACCACTCCATCAGTCTACTCTCGATCATCAGTAAAGTGGTGGAAGGTTTCAGTGCTTTTAAGCAGCAACCTGCTCAGCAATACTCTGGTCAATGACGCCCAGTTTGGGCTCCACCAGGGCTACTCAGCTCCTGACTTCATTACCGTGGTTCAATCATGGACAACAGAGCTGAATTCCAGAGGTGGGGTGAAAGTGATAGCCCTTTAAATCAAGGCTGCATTCGACCCTCTGTGGTATCAAGGGACCTTAGCAACACTGGAATCAATGGGCATCAGGGGCAAACTCCCCGCTGGTTAGAATCATACATGACACGTAGGAAGATGGTCATGGTTGATGAAGGTCAGTCAACTCAGCTCCAAGTCTGGAGGAGACCCTCGAGCAGTGACCAAAAACGTCTTCAGGGCTGCTTCATCAAAGACCTTCCCTCCATTTTAAGGTCAGAAGTCGGGATGTTCATCAATTATTGTACAATGTTCTGCAACATTTGTGGCTCCTCAGATACTGAAACAGTCCATGTTCAAATGCGACAAGATCTGCGGAGTATCCAGGCTGACAAGTGGCAAGCAATATTCAGCCCACAGGAATGCCAGACCATGACCATCACTAATAAAATATAATCTAACCTGCCCCTTGGCATTCAATGGGGTTACTATCACTGAATCCCCAGTATCAAATTCCTGGTGGGTAATCATTGCTCAGAAACTCACTGGTCTCGCCACATGAACACAGTAACTATAAGAACAGGTCCGAAGCTAGGAATACTGCGGCGAGTAACTCACATCCTGACTTCCAAAACTCTGTCCATCATCTACAATGCATAAGTCAGAAGTGTAATAGGAGACTCCCAATTTGCCTGGATGACTGCAGCCCCAACAACACTCAAGAAGCTTTATACCATCCAGGACAAAGCAGCCAGTCTGACTGTCCCTTCATCCACAATGCTCCACCATCAATGCTCAGCATCAGCAGCAGCAGTGTTTTACTATCTACATGCTGCAATGAAATGATTCTCCAAAGATCCTCAGATACCACCTTCCCAACTCACGACCACGTCTATCTAGAAGGACAAGGGCTACAGATGTATTGGAATACCATCATCTTCAGGTTCCCTCCAAGCCTTCATCATCCTGACTTGGAAATATATCACTGCTCCTTCACAGTCACTGGGTCAGAATCCTGGAATTCCCTCCCGAATGGCATTGAAGGTCAACCACAGCAGGTGGACTGCAGCGTTCAACAAGGCAGCTCACCACCACCTTCTCAAGGGCCGCTAGGGACAGGCAATAAATGCTGGCCCAGCCAGTGACTCCGAGATTCACGAAATAAATAAATAGAAATTAACAGAGGATGATTGCTGAGGTGTCACAGGGATCGGTGCTTCGGACCCAGCTGTCCACAATGTCCTGTAAACATTTGGTTGCTGGAATCAGACACAACATATCCCAGCCTGCTGACAGCACTAACGGATGTGGGATTGTGAGTGGGTGAGAAGGATGTAAAAAAGCACCGAGAAGACTAAGACAAGTGGAGTGAATGGGTAAATACGTGAGAGATGGAGAACAATGTGGATAGAGGTGACGGTGTGCCCTTTGGTGGAAACGATAAATTGGCAGCCTACCATTTGAAAGGGATTGGTGGAAACATGTTGATCTACAAAGGGACGTATGCTCCTTTTTGTTGTTTCCTTCTGCATAAACCTCTGAGGCCCATGCAGCGCAGTGAGTTCTGTAACCAGAAGTCAATACTGGGCATGGAGATTGGCACGCTGCCCAGTGTACACAGACGAACCAAGTGGGGAGCTGCAACACTGAAAAGGATCTGCATCTCCTTATACACCAGTCGCTGAAAGGAATATTGCAGAAACAGAAAGCAGTGAGGAAGATAAATGGTGTGTGGACCTTCACTTCAGGGGGATGTGAGTCCAGGAGAAAAGGTGTCTGACTGCAGCTGTACATGGCCTTGGTGAGATATCATCTTGAACATTGTGCAGTATTGTGTGCAGTTTTGGTCTCCTTACCTAATAAAGGACAAACCTGACATTGAGGGAGAGCAGTGAAGGATGATCAGACTGATCTCTGGGATGACGGGGTTGTTGTGGGATTAGAGTTTGGGGTGACTGGGCCTGTATTCCATGGGGTTTAGGAAAATGAGTGGAGATCTCAGTGAAATATACAAAACTCTGACATGGTGAGACAGTTTGGAATCAGGGATGATAATTCCCCTGGCTTGGACTTCTAAAACAAGGGGACACAGTATTAGGTACACCAGGTCACTCTGCATTGGGATGAGAATAAATGTCGCACTCACTGACTGGGGAACCTGGGGAATTCGCTCGCACCTGGAAACCAAGACACTGATTATAAATAAGGATTTAGAGACAGTAAAGGGATGGTGGGAGAGCAGGAGTACGGTGTGGAAATGAAGGGCCAACCAACATTATATTGAATTGGTTAGCAAACTGGATGGACCAAATTTACTACTGCACCGCCTATTTTATAGCTTCCCAATGTTACTCACATTAACGGATATGTATATCGTGTGGGGTAAGTGCATTGTGGAGATTTTTTCCATGAACTGGAATGGGTTGGCTCAATGTGTTGTATGGCCTACTCCATTCCTGATGTTTCTGTGCAGTCTGTGGGAAAGCTCTGTAAATGTTGCCACAAGCTCTCAAATGTAAGGAAGGGGGTTTCTGCAGGGTCGACAGGACTGTGTTCCCATTCCCTTATCCTATGCTGATGCTGAGGCCGGGTGTTCTGTCCGGTTTCATCCTTTCAGATCTCGGAGTAGTTTGATACAAATGAGTGCCCTTGCTTGGCAATTTCAGAGACCATTGAAATGTTTATCACATGTCAGTGTCTTTGGAGTCACTTTTTGGCCAGCCCAGGAAATCATGGGAGATTCACTTCCTAAAAGTACATTGGAGAAGGAAATTCTGTTTACAATCCATATTGGCTTCAAGGTCACTGTTACTGATCCCAGATTTTAGATCTCGATATTTTATTAATTGTCTTTAACTTCCACCCTCTGCTACATCATTAGCCTGGTCTGGATTAGTAATCCAGTAATATTTCTACAACAGCATTATCTCCACATGGGGACCTGTCAAAAACCACACTGAGCAGGTTATTTCTGTGCTGCTTGACAGCTCTGTCAAAAAGAACTCCCACCAATTTGACCGTCATGATGGGACTGAGGAGGTGGTAATTGGTCAGATTGTAATTATTCCCGTTTTAAGCGACGGGATTTAGCTGAGTAATTTTCCACATTGCCAGGGAGATGTCAGAGTTGGACCTGGAATGAAGCAGCTTCCCCAGGGACACGGCTTGTTGTGCAGCACAAGTCTTCAGTCCTATTGCAGGAATGGAGTCAGGACCCATTGCCTTTGTCGTATCTACTCTGTTCACCTGTTTCTTGATATCACGAACAGCGAATCAAATTGGTTGAAGACTGGCATCTGTGATTTTGTGGGCATCATGATGAGGGTGGGGTGTATCATCGACTCAACACTTCTGGCAGAAGATGGTGCAGATAAAACATCCTTCGCTGTTACACTGATGTGCAGGACTGTTCCATTATTTAGGATGGGGATGTTTGTGGAGCCCTCTCCTCCAGTCATTTGTTTAATCGTCCATCAGCATTTATGACTGAATGTGACAGGGCTGCAGTGCTTCAATCAGATCTGTTGGTCAAGTCTGGTAGCTTTCATGAGTTAGCATCAGGTTAAAGTTCATGTGATTCTAACTCTGACATGTTCACCCATACTCGTCACTGAGCCATAGATGGTGTTGATGGCAATGACAGACTGAGGTGTTACCCTGGCAAAAAGTTACAGGTTGTGGTTGAATGCTGTTCTGCTTCTCCTGCTGCTGTGGTCGACAGCACTACGTGAATGCGCAGTTTCGAGCTGCAATATCTGCAATGCAATTCTGCTGTCTGTTCCCCAAATCTCACTGAGACTCATTCACCCATCAGCCCTGCACTCAGTGACCTAACCTGGTTTCTGATGTGGAAATACTTCCATTTTCAAACTCTCATTCTGCTGAGGGTCTCTCTTCCCGGGTCTTCCTTCCAATCTGACACATTCTGCAAAGGCATTTAACTGATCTTAATTCAAATGTTTAATTCACCTGAATCTTTTTCCTTGAGAAATACCATCTTCTGTGTTTAAAGTAAATGTGTTTCCTCTGTTTCTTTCCCTGACCATGATTAAGAGCTTTGTAGTGTCAGTGATGCCAGCATTATGTAGTTTCAGATCCAATGAATTCTCTGGATTCCCAATCATCTTCACCACATTGTATATTTTCTCTTTTGGTTTGATACCTTATCACTCATGGCTGCCTTGTTCGTCCATGAGTATGTTTCAAGTTCTTGGGGTTACATTTCTGGTATTATCTTCCGAATTATCCCCAGAACCTCCTCCCTTTGCTTCTCCATGGTCTTTCCTGCTCAGCTCCCATTCCAATTAACTCTGGCCAGCTACACCCACTTGTCTTTGTAGTTACATTGCTTAATTATAACCACATTACATCTTGAAGAGAGCGTTAGATATAAACTGAAAGAAGGAGTTTTGGGAGATGGGACACGAAGAATAATTGTCGGATTTCCTAAAAAGATACAAAGGGAGAACCAGAGAGAGGATATAGATATGGAGATGTGGAAAATGAGAAAACTACATTATCGAAAGAAGTAGATGAACATCCCCCAATGTTTTGGCAATTCCTGTGTGCTGTGTTCCTTTGTACAGTTCATGTCCAACAGAGTAATATGTTCAAATGATGAGTCTGATGCCAGAATATTTATCTCCAATAATATGACTGACACTAGATTTAGAAAGAACCCAGCAGGCCAACATATTGAAGTGCCGGAAGAAAGGGGATTAACTGAAGTAAGTTGGGACACCAGAATGAAGAATTTGGAGCACACATCCTGTTAAGAATGAGAGATTAGAGTTGGGAATCCCAGAAAAGGAGGGAACGTTGAGAGGATCAAATCATGTTTTAATGTTTTATCAATTTTATACATCATATGCGTCATTTTTCGTTAACTGTGTCTCTGTTGTTCATTTACAATGTGTTGCGCACATATAAATAATGTGACTTATCTGCACACACACATTGATTAAACAGTGTATATAAAATCATTTTTCCACCATTGAAACTGTCCTGTTGTCGTGTTACATTGAGACATGAACACCAACTAGCCACCAAAAGACATGAGACACTATCACTAGGTTCCATACATACAGACAAAGAAGGGCACCACTTTGACTGGGACAAAGCACACACACATACTAAGACACGCAAGGACCTTCTTAGAGGAATGGTATTCTAACCAGAAGTCCATCAGTAAATGCATCAATTTAGATCCTGTCTACATTCTCTTGTTAAAATAACCGGAAATGACATCACCCACTTTAAGAAACCGAGACCTATAAATAGAGAGGCTGGACATATCACCAACACTTCAGCAGATACTCTCACTGATGATGTCACCTAGTCATGGTGACGAAACTTCTGAAAACATACCTTCAAGCTCAGCGAGCTAACTTGCACACATATAAATTGTTATTTTTTGGTTATTACTGGAATTTAGGAATTCTCTGTCGCTCATGTTTTGACAGATTATGAAGTGAGGTGAGCTTTTCTAGGTGTGTGGTTTTAATTAACAGAGGGGTTCGACATTGATGTCATAACAATTTGGGGCCTTACCGTGTGGCACTTGGACAAACTTGAACAGATTTGAGATACAACAGGTCCCAGCAAATTGCAACTCATTGCAATTAGTGACCTTGATCTTCAAATAAAACCAGAGGGAAAATTCGTTTAATTTTGTTACTTGTGATTGGTTAAATGAAAAGTGAGGGAAATGGCTTTTAACATTACTAAAGAGCTTGCCAAATTTTCGAAGGAAGTTTAGAAAGACAGGAGGAGGACATTTTTTAGAATTAGCAAATCGGTTGGAATTGGGTTTAACCAGGGAGAAAAGAGAAGCTGAAATTGTAATGGAGTTAGTTAAGCACTTTGATATATCAGAGAAATAGGCAACTGCAGTAGAGTTAAAGAAAACTTAAATTGCAAATGTGGCAACTGGAGTTAGAAGATAAATAAAGGGAAGGAAATAGAGAGAGACGAAAGAGAAAGAGAGGAAAGAGAGAGAGAGGGGATTTGAAATTCAGAAGTTGGGATTAGACAAGAAAGTTAAATTCACAGGATGGAGATGAAGGGAGAACGTAGGGATGTATACAACTAGGTTAGTAACTTGTCATATTTTGGTGTGAAAATTGTCAAAACCTTTTTTGTTTCATTTGAAACAATGGCTAGGCAGATGATGTGTCCAGTGAACTTGTGGGTAATGCTAGTTCAGACTATGCTGGTGGGCACAGCTGGTGAGGTATGTGCAGCGCTGTCAGATGAGGGATCGAGAGATTATCAAGATGTTAAATTGGCTATTTTGATTGGTTATGAATTGGTACTAGAAGCATATAGACAGAAGTTCAGAAAAATAGAGACGGAGCCAGATCAGACTTATATTGAGTTTGAAAGAGTTAACCACAGTCATTTTGATAGATAGGTGCTGGCCTTAAAAATAGATAAGACCTGTGAGGCTTGAAGGGAGATTAATCTGCTGGAGAAGTTAAAAGACTTACTTCCAGAGATAGTAAGAATTCATGTGAATGCATAGACAGTTCAAGAAGTGAGTAGTACGGCAGAAATGGCAAGTAAATATGCATTATGGCATGTGATGAAATTTAGCTTCTGGCAGGAATTTCATCCTGTGAGGGATAGAAATTGGGAGAAGGGAAGATCACACATTACAAAGCGAACAGTAGCTCACAATAGTTCACTACAGGTGAAGAAAGAAGCCCAAGGGGGTTGAAAGGTGGTGAAAGGCCTCAGTGCTCTCACTATAAGGGAGTGGAACACATAATATTACAGTGCTGGTGGTTTAAGAAGGGCTCAGGGAAAAAGTTGTTTTCACTGCAATAAGTTGGGACACACCGTGCTGGGCGTTAAAGGAAGACACTTTGGGGAAAAATGTGGTAGAAGAGGCTAAGCCCAGTGGCATGAGTGAAACTGGTAAAGGAGAGCCCAAGTGGAGCCGTGGAGATGCAGGAAATTGCACAGCCTATTCAAGGGCTGGGTATGGAGGCAGTGCCTGACCTCTCTAAAGAATTCACCTCTGTTGATAAAGTTTACTCAGAAAGAAAAAGGGGGAGAATGACAAGAAGTTATAATTTTGTGAGATATGGGATCTGCTCAGTCTCTAATAGTTGACAAGTGAGGCGCCGGAAAAGCACAACACATCGGGCAGGATCCAAACAACAGGACAATCGAATATCAGGCAGAAACCCATCGTCAGGAGGGGTTGGGGGACAAGGGGGCTGAAAGATAAATACGAAGGTAGTAGCTGAGCTGGTGGAAGGGTCACTGGGAAGGCAATAAGATGATGTAGGTGGGAGTGATAGTGATATGTCGGAGGGTAGGGTGGAGTCGATAGGTGGAAAGGAAGATGTCCAGTTCGGGCAGTCCAAGATGGCAATGCTAGGTTGAACAGTTGGATCTGGGAGAGGTTGGTGGAGGGGAGATTTGGAATTTGGTGAAGTCAACGTTGATGCTGTACAGTTTGAGGGTTCCAGCTGTCCTACCACCGATAGGAGTCCTATCACACTCCTCTCCGACCTACCACCATCACACCCTCCCTGCATCTACCTATCGCCTTCCAAGCTCCTTTCCACCCAGCTCCACCTCCACTCTCCCATTTATTTCTCAACCTCCTTTCCCCTCCCTTACCTCCCACTTTCCTGATGAAGGATTTATGCCTGAAACGTCAACGCCCCTGCCCCTCGGATGCTGCCAACGTGCTGTGCTTTTCCAGCCCCACACTTTTCAACTCTTATCTCCAGCATCTGCAGCCCTCACTTTCTCTCACCCTCTAATAATAAGAGATGAAAGTCTTTTTCACTCTTTCTGGCATGTTCATCAAGAGCGTGTTAATTTGTGGAATGGGGACAGAAATTAAGCATTCCCTTGTGTAACATCAGGATGGAATGCCAAATCAAGTTTAGGGAAGTAACAGTGACAGTGAGTAACAGAGTGTCAGTTCCATGAATACAGTTTGTTCTTGGGAACGATTTAGCAGGAGGTGAGGAGGGATAGACACCCCTTGTGGTGGAGAAGCCAAAGGAAGACTAGGGAATTGGGGAGTTAAAAGAAAATTACCCAGGAATTTTTCCAGACTGTGTAGTAACAAGATCCCACTGTCATAAGTTACAGCAGGAAGGAAAAACGAACGAAAAAGCCAAATGAATTGATGCTCAGTGAACTGACCCCCTGTTTGATGTAACGATGCAGGATAAACCTGAACAGGCAGAGGATCAGGCAGAGGGGTTTAGTCCAGAAAGGCTAATGGACTTACAACAGATATATACACACACATACACACACAGATACACATGCACACACAGAAAAGGAATCAGAATATATGGTTGAACGTTATTAACTTAAAGATAGAATCATAAAATTAAAATGGAGACCCCGATAGGTTACTGCAGACGGGAAATGTGCCGAAGTGCACCAGATTGTGTTAGCAGTAACGTACAGTGTTACGGGTAGCTCATAAACTAACTGCAGGCCGTCACCTAGCTGGACAGCAGACTCAGGCTAAGGTACAGAAGCATTTCTAGTGGCCTGGAATGCACAAGGACGCTATTAATGTTTCTTGCACATGACATACATACCAAATGGTAGGTAAGTAACAGGCAATAATAAAACCAACACCTTTCTTGCCAATTCCTGCATTCGAAGAACCTTGCACGTGGGTTATGATTAATTGTGTAGCTCCTCTTTCTAAAGTAAAAGTGGAAACCAATATTTGCTGACTATATTGGATGTCTCTAACAGATTTCCAGAGGCAATTCCATTATTGGAGTGTTAAGGCAAAAAGGGAGGTGGAGGAGTTAGTTGGTAGCTTTCTTTACTCGCTGTGGGCTACCCAGAGAGATTCAGTCAGACCAAGGGTCTCATTGTACTGCTCAGCTGTTTAAGGAAGTCATGGATGGCTTAGGCTTACAGCACTTCAAATCAAGGGCATCCCATCCTGAATCCCAGGGAGCCTTGGAAAGTTAGCATCAGACGCTGAAGACTATGTTAACAGCGTACTGTCAGGGTTGGCCAAATGATTGGGATAAAGGTGTCCCATTAAATTGTTTGCCATTAGAGATGTCCCAAATAAATCTACTCACTTTACTTCTATTGAGTTAATATTCATACATGAAGTGAGAGGTCCTTTGAAATTAATTAAATATAAATTGACAGGTCCGAAGTTGGAAATCTCACACCTGGATTCTCTGTGTGAGGTGAAGGAGAGAGTAGACGGAGTAGCTGAGTTTGCTAAACAGTATCTGAAAAGCATAGCATAGAGTGAAGCAGGTGGCAGATAAAAACTCTGAAACTTTGAAGATTTCCCGTGGGGATGACGTATTAGTATTGCCACCAGTGGTAAGAAATCCCTTCAAAGACAGGTTAAGTGGCCCCATTCAAATTTTAAAAAACGTGGAGTCAGTTAAACTATCTAGTAAAGATACCAGAGATGACAAAAAAACTTTATCGCGTATTTCATATGGTTGAATAATGCACCAGCCACATTTAAGACTCAGAAACAGAGTTGTGGCCATATGAACAAATTGTGCAGCTTATCTGTATGATGTCGTGATCTTTAGCAAGTGATTGAAAGCTCACATGTTACAGCTGGCAGAGCATGTTGAACGTTTACACGATTCAAACTTGGTAATAAACTTAAAGAAAACAGAATTCGCGAAGGCAGAGGTGACGTTCTTGGGACATTACATTGGACATGGAAGGTTGACGCCATGGAACACAAAGACGAAGGGCTTTGAGGAATTTCCACGACAATCCTCGAAGAAAAAGGTGCTTCGATTTTTGGAACTGAGTGGATCCTATTGGAAGTTTGTTCCAAACTTCAGCAGCGTATTGGCACCACTGATGGATTTACTAAAGAAGAACACAGAATTGTGCTGGACAGAACAATGTCAGGAGGCATTTGAGAATTTTAAAGCAGGATTAATCACCGCACGAGCTTTAGCTACACCAAATATTCTGAAAGCCTTTGAAAATTTGATGCTCGGGATATAGGGGTCAGAGATGTATTGACACAGAAAGAGGATGATGGAATTGAACGGCTAATTGGCTACTTGTCGAAAAAACTCAATATCCACCAGAAAAAAAAATCTCCATGATTAAACAAGAATGATTAAGTTTCACACTGGCCTGACAATATTTTAATTTTTATGTGACAACAAATTGTCGGAGATGGTTGTGGACAACGACAAATATCTCTCATTTTTTGGAATATTTAAAGACCAGAATATGAGACTATTTATTTGGAGTCTTACCTTACCGACTTTAAACTCACAAAATGTGCATGTTGTGGCCCCTATAATGTGATCGCAGAGGGGTTTTC
Source organism: Chiloscyllium punctatum (assembly GCF_047496795.1). Taxonomy (NCBI): domain Eukaryota; kingdom Metazoa; phylum Chordata; class Chondrichthyes; order Orectolobiformes; family Hemiscylliidae; genus Chiloscyllium; species Chiloscyllium punctatum. The sequence goes on along the minus strand of NC_092745.1, from coordinate 18,734,815 downwards.
GCGGATTTAAAGGAAAGCAGTGCAGATAAGATTTGACTTATTCCAGTGTTGTATTGGTGTGCAGAATTAATATGAATGATATAACTGAGATTAATACTTTTGTATTTCATATAATTGGGATTAAGAATTAGAGGAAAAGGAATGATGCCATATTTTCATTCTGTTGGTTCATTTTATTTTCTGAAGCGGGGAGATGTTATGAAGCCAAAAACATGTATGGGCACTTTAAGACAGAACGAGTTTTGTTGAATAGAAATTAAAGCCACTGATGCCAGCTAAAGGTCACACTGTTCCACATGTCACCATTAGCTGAGAAATTGATACCTGAGTTTTGGTTGCAATTTGATAGCCATTCAAATGCAACCAAAGATTTTAAATAATGCTCAGGATACCAAAAACCAACAGAATTTGAATATTATTGTTTGGACACCTGGGCAGCAATCAAATTATGCGAAATATTACATCATGGGGAGTATATAAACCCAGTATTTTGAAAATAGAGGGAGATCCACTGCCATCCAACAGCTGCTGTAGAGCAGGAGTGCTAACTGACCATCTCAAACACTCTCTATCAAAGACACATGTTCATGTAAACCTACTTGCAATAAAAAAAATGACCCAGGGTGATCAGCAGCTGAAAGAGTGAACAAAGCGGGGAAGATAGAGACTGTATGGTCTTGAGATTTTAATGTTTCATATGTGGGTTGTTGGAACAGCATATTTTTAAAGAGTTGGAGTCAGATAGTAAGTAGGTAAGACAAGAGGGGCTTGTGTTTGTGAATAGTTGTTGTTTAGTGTTCACTATTAAAGTTAAGAAACTAACTTGATAATTTTTGTTTAAATAGTGGAATGGAGGAGATCTGTGTTGCTCATATTTTAACAGATTACAAGGTGAGGCGAGCTTTTCTGGGTGTTTGGGTTTAATTAACAGAGGGGTTCGAGTCCACCTTGTAAATGTCCATCTACGCTAACCCCATTTCCCTGCAGTTGACCCATACGCTTCCAGTCCTTTCTTATCCACATATTTATCCAAATGCTATTGAAATGTTGTTAATGTACCCCCCTCAAACACATCTGCTGGCAGCTCATCCATATATCAGCCCTTTGTGTAAAGGAGTGGCCCCTCAGGTTCCCTTTCATTCCTTCCCCTTTAACCTTAAAATGATCCCATGTAATCCTCGATTCTCTACACCTTGGAAAAAGACAGAGAGCATTAACCCTATCCGTACCCCTCGTGATTTTATATAGCTCGAAAAGGACTCCCTCAGTCTCTTACACGCTAAAGAAAAGGTCCCAGCTTGTCCAACCTCTCCCTATAACTCAGACCATTGGGTCCTGGCAACGTCTTTGTAAATTTCTTCTGCACTCTTTCTAATTTAATAACATCCTTCCCATAACAAGGTGACAAATCTGAACACAGTACTCCAAGTGTGGCCTTACCGAAGTCCTGTGTAACTGCAACCTAAAGTCCCAACTTCTCTACTCAATATCCTGCCTGATGAAGGCCAATGTGCCAAAAGCCTTCTTCTCTGCCCTGTCTACCTGTGACTCCACTCTTAGAGAACCGTGCACCTGAACACCAAGGTCCCTCTGCCCACTGCACCCCTTAAGACCCTCCCATTCACCATGAAACCCCTACGTTGATTTGAGTTTCCAAAATGCAAGACCTCACACTTCTATATTAAATTCCATTTGTCATTGCTCGGCTCATTTTCCACCTGATTAAGGTCCTGCTGCAACTTCTGATAAACATCCTCACTGATCATGCTCCCAATTACTTTAGTGTCATCTGCAAACTTACTAATCATACCTTGTACATTCTTAACCAAATCATAGATTACAGAGAGCAATGGACCAAGCCTCCGGTCTGACAAACATCCTTCCACTCAACCCTCTGCTTCCTACCATCAAGCCAACCGTGTATTCAATTGGCCAGCCCTCCCCCGCATTCCACGTGATTGAACCTTCCAGAGCAGCCTGCTATGTGGAACCTTATCAAAGGCCTTACTGAAATCCATAGAGACTACGTCTATCACTCTGGTCTCATCAAACGTCCTGGTAACTTCATCAAAGGACTCTAAGAAATTTGGGAAGCATGATCTCCCACTCACAAGTCTATGCTGACTGCTCCGAATCAAACCCTGTGTTAGTAATGGGTGCTGTGCTTCATTGAAAGATGATTCGAGTACATAAGTAAAGCCATCTTCCTGCTGTTGTAGAGCCTTGCTGAGAGAGCATTAGGGGCACTCTCTACAGATTTGATCTCCTTTGTAAGGAATGATCTCCTTACAACAGACACGGGTGATGGTAACATGGGGATAGAGTGAATAAGCTGAGTGTTTTATCTGTAGAGCTGTGAGAGACAAAGAAATTATGATGCTGAAACACGAGGAGTGGCAGCGATCACTTATTTCCAAAACAGACATTGACAGGGAGAGGAATTCCATACTTTACCCAGGATTGATTGGTTTGATTTACTGTCACGTGTACCTCAGTACAGGGAAACAATTTATTTATGAACAGTGGAGGAAGATCATAGTAAGCATGGCCAGGCAGATCATAGGGTGGAAGTAAACTTAGACAGAGTAAGGCACACAGGTTACACTGAACAGGACGTGTACTGGAAAAGATCAACATGAACACGATCAACATTATTTGAACTTAGAGAGTCCATTCATCAGTCTAACGTAGCTTACCTAATAGTTTATATGCCTAAATTAACTCTCCCCATGTTATTTTCAGTCGGTGAGTGAACCCTGTACTGAACATCAGATTGTTCACAATCCCCAACAGCAGCCACAATACCTTCCATCTGAAACAGGTAGCCATTCCCACCAGCTTCCGCCCAACATAGAGAACACCAGGCTGGCTTCTAAGAGATGGAAGGTGCCTTCTTGAGACTTCACACAAGACATATGGCTTCCTTGCTCACCACTAGAAAACCACGTTAAAGTCCCACGTGTGTATCATAAGCAACGGAGCCAGGAGGAACAACGTGGAGCAGTCTGTCTGTGCAGCCTCTGCTCCACTTGGTCATCATGTTAGAGCATCATTTAGGAGACACTTAAGACTGCCGATGCTGGAGATCAGAGTAGAGCATCATTGCTGGAAAAGCACAGCAGGTCAGGCAGCATCCGAGGACCAGGAGAATTGACATTTCGGGCATAAGACATTCATCAGGAATCAGCAAAAATTACCTCATTCTGCCCCCGTGTAAGTGCATTGAGGTGGGAATGGCGTCCTGCTGTTCCTGTGTAAGTGACTCAAGGGACTGACTAGCTTCTTCCTCGTCCAATTGGACTGGGCCAAGGGCCTGACTGGGTTACCCCTGGTTCCTGTTTGACAGCTCATTGTACTGAGTAGTATGACAATGCTGCAGCTTTAAGAGGTTATTTTGTCGGGGCTTCTTTTATGATCGTTACCAAGCTGGTTAGTTAAGACCACATGAGTAACAGCTAGGGAGGCCTTGTGTTTATTTTAATGCAGCATGAATGGGTGTGGCCAGCTCTCACAGATTAGGATCACTGGGTTTTGGTTTCTCAGTAACATCAGAAACTATTGGGGTCGCCACAGAGTTGGAAGCTTCAAGGAATCTTTCCTGGTTGCTACTCTCTCTGAATTTTCTCTTGATGCTGTTTTTAATTCCTGGATTGGAGAAATGTTTGCGACAAGCTGTGTCTGAATATTTCTTTTTGCCAGGGGCTGTGTTTATGGGATTTTCCTATATTGGAACAGTTCATTAGTAATAGTTCCTAGATCTATTATTCTGTAAACTTGTCCAATAAAATTACGTTATTCTAATTTCCTCTTTCTTAGGTTTCATTTTCTCTTTCGTGTTTAAGTAGATAGTCTTTTTCTTCACACCGAGTAGTTTGACCAGTCACATTGCATCTGGAACAGACACTTTACATTTCCTTTAAAGTTAAAAAACATTAGAATCTACGCTACCGCTTTCAAATATTTTCGAGGGGCTTCGGTGTGGCCCATCACATTAGACTCAATAGACAATAGACAATAGACAATAGATGCAGGAGTAGGCCATTCTGCCCTTCGAGCCTGCACCGCCATTCAATATGATCATGGCTGATCATTCCTAATTAGTATCCTGTTCCAGCCTTATCTCCATACCCCTTGACTCCACTATCTTTAAGAGCTCTATCCAATTCTTTCTTAAAAGAATCCAGAGACTGGGCCTCCACTGCCCTCTGGGGCAGAGCATTCCACACAGCCACCACTCTCTGGGTGAAGTAGTTTCTCCTCATCTCTGTCCTAAATGGTCTACCCCGTATTTTTAAGTTGTGTCCTCTGGTTCGGCACTCCCCCGTCAACGGAAATATGTTCCCTCCTGCCAGAGTGTCCAGTCCTTTCATAAGCCTATACGTTTCAATCAGATCCCCTCTCAGTCTTCTAAACTCAAGGGTATACAAGCCCAGTCGCTTCAGTCTTTCCGTGTAAGGCAATCCTGCCATTCCAGGAATTGACCTCGTGAACCTACGCTGCATTCCCTCAATAGCCAGAATGTCTTTCCTCAAATTTGGAGACCAGAACTGTACACAGTACTCCAGGTGTGGTCTCACCAGGGCCCTGTACAGCTGCAGAAGCACCTCTTTGCTTCTATACTCAATCCCTCTTGTTATGAAGGCCAGCATGCTATTAGCCTTCTTCACGACCTGCTGTACCTGCATGCTTGCCTTCATTGACTGGTGGACAAGAACACCCAGATCTCTCTGAACAGCCCCTTTACCTAATTTGATACCATTGAGGTAGTAATCTGCCTTCCTGTTCTTGCCACCAAAGTGGATAACCAGACATTTATCCACATTAAACTGCATCTGCCATGCATCTGCCCACTCACCTAACTTGTCCAGGTCACCCTGTAATCCCCTAACATCCTCATCACATTTCACCCTACCACCTAGCTTTGTGTCATCAGCAAATTTGCTAATGTTATTGCTGATACCAACTTCTATATCATTTACATATATTGTAAAAAGCTGCGGTCCCAGCACGGATCCCTGCGGTACCCCACTGGTCACTGCCTGCCATTTCGAAATGGAGCCGTTAATCACTACCCTTTGTTTCCTATTAGCCAACCAATTCTCTATCCAATCTAGTACTTTGCCCCCAATCCCGTGCGCCCTAATTTTACTCACTAACCTCTTGTGTGGGACTTTATCAAAAGCTTTCTGAAAGTTCAGGTACACTACATCCACTGGATCTCCCTCGTCCATCTTCCGAGTTACATCCTCAAAAAATTCAAGAAGATTAGTCAAGCATGATTTCCCCTTCATAAATCCATGCTGACTCTGTCCTATCCTGTTACTATTATCCAGATGTGCCGTAATTTCATCCTTTATAATAGACTCCAGCATCTTTCCCACCACTGAGGTCAGACTAACTGGTCTATAATTTCCTGCTTTCTCCCGCCCACCCTTCTTAAAAAGTGGCACAACATTAGCCGCCCTCCAATCCTCAGGAACCGACCCCGATTCTATTGAACTCTGGAAAATAATCACCAGCGCATCCACGATTTCCCGAGCCACCTCCTTCAGTACCCTGGGATGCAGGCCATCAGGTCCCGGAGACTTATCAACCTTCAGACCTAACAGTCTCTCCAACACCAAATCCTGGCAAATAGAAATTCCCTTAAGTTCAGGTCCTTCAGCCACTGTTACCTCAGGGAGATTGCTTGTGTCTTCACCAGTGAACACAGATCTGAAGTACCCATTTAATTCCTCTGCCATTTCTTCGTTCCCAGTAATATATTCCCCTGCTTCTGTCTTCAAGGGCCCAATTTTTGTCCTAAACATTTTTTTGCCTTGGACATACCTAAAAAAGCTTCTACTATCCTCCTTTATATTCTTGGCCAGTTTACCTTCGTACCTCATTTTTTCTCTGCGTATTTCCTTCTAACTAATCCTCTGTTGTTCTTTAAAAGCTTCCCAGTCCTCCGTTTTCCCGCTTATCTTCGCTAAGTTATACTTTTTCTCTTTTAACCTTATATGTTTCTTTACTTCCCTTGTCAGCCACGGCCGCCCATGACTCCTCCTGGGATGTTTCTTCCTTTTAGGAATGAACTGATCCTGCATCTTCTGCATTATACACAGAAATATCTGCCATTGTTCCTCCACGGTCTTCCCTGTTAAGGTATTAAACCATTGAACTTTGGCCAGTTGCTCCCTCATAGCTCCATATTTCCCTTTATTCAACTGAAATATTGTCACTTCAGATTGTACCCACTCCCTCTCAAATTGCAGATTGAAGCTTACTCCTTCTCTTCCTGAGTAATAGGCTGGAGGTACTGAATGGGGTGTCCCTGTTCTTCTCCAATAATATCAATGTGCTGAATGACTTCCTCATATTGCTGTGAAACCAGCGTGAGGTGTTGAATGAACTCTTGCTTTACTGTGGCAATGTGCAGTGCCCGCCAGTGCTATTACATGAATGTTACGGAAAATTTAACAGCACAAGTCTCAATGGAATCTGAATCCTGCTACACACGGACAAAGACCAGTTCAGGAGCTGACGGGGGACAAAATGTTCTGAACATTGTGGAATCTTCAGCGACCATCCCCACTTCTGATCTTATGGTGGGGAGTTTGGGGGCGGGGAGACATTGATGAAGCAGCTGAAGCTGTTTGTGAAGAGGAAGCTACCCTGAGGATCTCTCACAGAGGTGACCCAGGACTGAGATGATGACCATCTTCCTTTGTGCCATGTTTGACCCCAAACACTGGAGATGTTACTCTGATTCCCATTAAGTTCAGTTTTGTTAAGCTCCATTATGTCAACAGAAGGCAACCACTGCCTTGATATCAGGGCCAGTCATTTTTATCTGAATGCTTGTGACAACCTCTTTTGTTCACATCAATAAGCCATGATATAGGAGCAGCAAGTGTTTTCTTCAAACAGGTGGTATTGAATATCAGGATTTCTCTCCTCAAGGGTGTTCGGGGAGCTAGATGACTGAACGTATTTGAAGAGGAGGTAGATGGAAATTGATCTGTCAGAGAGTTCAGGGCTATGAAGAATTGGATATGAAAGAGGATTTGAGACGAAGAGCAGATCAGTCATGATCTTAAAGAAGGGCAAGGCAGGTTTGGGGGGTGAACAACATGCCCCTGTTTCTGATGTTCTCCCATTCTGTTATTGGAAAGTTAGTGGATGTTATTTTCATGAATGTTCTCTTATTGAATGTTGCAGACAGGGTGACCAGAGGATTTTGTGAGCCATCTCTGGGTGAGGTATGGGGGCTGTATTCACACTGAATCTGGGTGTACAACATGACCAACAAATGAAGCACAAGTTGCAGAGAAGGGAAGCTGTGTGAAGAGAGATGAGGGGCCTCTTTCGCACCCAGCCGGGGTTTTCCAATTACATTTCCCAATTCACTTCAAACCGTGTGGGACATAACTGAGGGGCTGAATGGTCTCCTGTGTTTCTGTGCAATAGGTTATAGGAGTAAGTAGCCTCCAACTGCTCCTGACTAGCAGGTTTGAGGGGCCTAATGGAACACGGGAACATGGGACTGAGGAGCAGGAGTGGGTCATTAGATACTTTGAGCCTTCTCCACCAGGCACTAAAATTGTAGCTGATCAGGGTGTGGTCTCAGCCCCACTTTCCTGGCTGCGTCCCATTTTGCACTTCTTTGTCTAATATTTAACTAACGCAGCTTTCAATCAATGTGAACATAGAGACAAGATAAACTTCCACTGAAGAGAATTCCGACTTGAAAGGTCCTTTCAGAATTATTCGTCATCCCTCTTATAGAATCAGAGAGTCATTCAGAATGGAAACAGACCCATTAGTCCAATCTGTTCACTCCGATCAGATATCAAATCTGATCTCGTCCCATTTGCCAGCATTTGGCCAACATTCCTCCTGTGATTGTACCCGCCTTCACCACTTCCTCTGACTGCACTTTCTGTACACACACCACTCTCTGTGTGAAATATTTACCTTCACAACCCTTCTAAATCATTCGTCCTCTCCCCTTCAACCTATGCCGTCTTGCTCCCCTATCCTTGGGAGCAGAACATGGCTGTTCAGAATATCCATGCCCCTGATGATTTTATAAACCTCTATAATGCTGCCTCTCAACCTCTGACACTCCAGGGGGAAACACCTCAACGTAATCAGCCTCTCCCTATAGCTCAAGCCTCCAGTCCTGGAACATACGTGTAAGACATTTTTGCAGAAAACCGAGTTGTATACAGTATTCTTAAAGTGGCCTCACCAACATCCTGTACAGATGCACCCTACCACCACAACTCCTATACTCAATGCTCTGACTGATTAAGGCAAATGTGCCAAATGTGTTCTGCACCACTCTGTCTACCTGCGACTCACTGCTACAGGTAATCATGTACGTAAACATCAGTAGGTTAACATGATGGTAGTGCCAGCAGATAGGAGGATCAGTGATACATTGATCATTATTGAGATTAGATTGTGTTGGGAATATGAGCTTAACATGTCAGAAAGGGAAATCAAATCAATGGGTTCAGGCTGGTTAATATACAGAATAACAGATAGCCCGGAGTGAGTTACAGACTGGAATCTAATCGTGGGGGTTCAGGTGGTTAATATCCAGAATACCAGATACCCAGAAGTGAGTTACAATCTGGAATCTAATCAAGGGGTTCAGGGTGCTTTATATACGAATAACAGATACCCCGAGTGAGTTACAGCCTGGATCCTAATCGAGGGGTTCATGGTGATTTATATACAGAATAACAGGTAGCCCGCATTAAGTTAAAGCCTGGAATCTAATTGCATGGTTCAGGGTGGTTTATATACAGAATAACAGATAGCTTGGAATGTGTTACAGATTGGAACCTAATCGAGGGGTTCAGGGTGGTTTATTATAGAATAACAGATAGCCTGGAGTGTGTTGCAGATTGGAAACTAATCGGGGGATTTAAGATGGTTTATGTACAGAATAACAGATACCCTGGAGTTAGTTACAGCCTGGAATCTAATCGAGGGGTCCAGGGAGTTTTAGATACAGAATAACAGATAGCCAGGAGGGAGTTACAGCCTGGAATCTAATCGAGGGATATGTTAACCTTTTTATGTGCAATAACTTGTAACTGGGAGTGAGTCACAAAGTGTACTATTGGCCAAGTGGTTTCAAATCTTGACTCACATAAACCGAATGCAGTCACAAACTACACAACTTTACTGACTCCCAACTTTCCTTGTTTGAGGACTATACTCCTCTGTTTTCCCCTTTCACTGAAATTATTAATATACCTTTTACACTGAACTGTCATTCTGGTGAAAGTGCTGCCTATCTCTCACTGTCTCATTTATCTTCAATCCTGTTGAAAGATACTTAAACCAACAGATGCACAAAGTTCCGGAAAGAGCTTTGTTCAATTGCAGGTGCATTATTTTCTGTTATTTGTAGACAACACACAATTTGAACCCACAGAAGGTCAGTGTGGGATTTGAGAAACCCTTCAATTTGGGATAACGCGTCGCCTGGCAAAATTCTGATCCAACGCTGCAAAACTACAATTCAGTGGCTGAGCTCTATCAGGTTTTGTATAATATGTTTCTCTCATATATTAGGAGCTTGGAAAGTAAGGCAGACCTTACTAAAATGTCACATTGTCTCTCCGCATTCACTGTAAACAAGTTCTGGAAATTGCATTTTAAGCACCTTCAAAGAGCTCTCTCCATTTCCTATCTCTGCTGGCATCAATGAATGGAAATGGCTTTTGACACATTGCCACCTCTCCCTTGCTGAAAGTATTCTTGACACAAATCAGTCAGGCAGACATTTTAGATTTGTCCACAGCCACCATTTTATATCAGCAAAACGATGACATTGACTTTATAAATAAGGAAAAGCAAGAAAGACTGGCAACATCAATACAGTTTGAAAATATATAAAATATTGAACATGCACACAGAATCACAGACACATAGAATCACACACACAGAGATACAGACACCTTCCAGGAGCTGTCTCCATTTCCGATCTTGCAAGAGAATTCATGTTATGGTGATGCATTCATGCAGGACAGTAAACAGCATTGGAGACTTTCCCCATTGTGACAGAAATTCAGCCCCAATCTGAAACTTGAAGATATGTAACAGGACAGAAATGAACCAGCAGCTTTCTGTGTTCCTGGTCCCAATGTAACATTTGACCATTTAGTTTATCTTGTCTTCTGTCTAACATCCAACAAGGATCACTTCACAGATCCAATAACAGATCCCCAGGAATGAGTTCCAGACTGGAATCTAATAGAGGGGTTTAGGGTTTACATACAGCATAAGAGATACCCAGGAGTGAGGGACAGAGTGGAATCTAATCGAGAGGTTTGAGGTGCTTTACATACAGAATAACAGATAACAAGTAGTGAGTCACAAAACCGCGGAGTCATACAGTCATAGAGATGTACAGCATGGAAATAGTCCCTTTGGTCCAACCCGTCTATGCCGACCAGATATCCTAACCTACTCTAGACTCTTTTTCAAACACTTGGCCCATCTCCCTCCAAATCTTCCGATTCCTATACCCATCGAGCTGCATTTTAAGTGTTGCAATTTTACCAGCTCCCACCACTTCCTCTGACAGTTTATTCCATTCATGTACCACCCTCTGACTGAACAAGTTGCCCCTTAGGTCTCTTTCATATTACCTCTCACACTAAACCTATGCCCTCTAGTTCTGGACTCCCCTACACCGAGGAAAAGGCTTTGTCTAGTTATCCTATCCATGCCCGTCATGATTTTATAAAACTCAATAAGGTCACCCATCAGCCTCTGATGCTCCAGGGAAAACAGCCCCAGCCTAATCAGCCTCTCCCTGTAGCTCAAATCCTCTAACCCGGGCAACCTCCTTGTAAATCTTTTGTGAACCCTTCAAAGTTTCACAACATCCTTCCGATAGGAAGGAGGCCAGAATTGCACGCCATATTCCAACAGTGGCCTAACCCATGTCCAGTCCAGCCACAACATGACCTCTCAATGCCGATACTCTGACCAATAAAGGAAAGCACACAAAACGCTGCCTTCATTATCTTATCCACCTGCCACTCTACTCTCACGGAACTACGAACCTGCAGTTCAAAGTCTCTTTATTCAGCAACTCTCTCTCGGACCTGACCATTAAGTGCATAAATCCTGCTCAAATTTGCTTTCCCAAAATGCAGCTCCTCGTGTTTATCGAAGTGGAATAGAATTGAAGGTTTTGGGGTGTTTTTGAAACATGTCAGTCACACATACATGGAAGTGAGTTACACGTTGGAATCTCATCGAGAGGGATCCGGGTGATTCATACAATCCCGACCGTGGGGAAACAAACCCTTCAGCCCAACAAGACCACACTGACCCACAGAAGAATAACCCATCCAGATCCATTTCCCCACATTTACCCCTGGCTAATGCAACTCACCTACACATCCCTGAATACCAATTTTAACAGGGTTTGGATTGAATGATTAATATACAAACTAACAGATACCCAGGAGAGTGATACAGACTGGAATCTAATCAAACGATTGAAGTGGCTAATGTACAGACTCCCTTAAAATTGGAAGTCAGTTACAGATTGGAATTTTATCAAGGGGATTCGGGATGATTTTGTGTACAATAACAGATACCCCAGAGTGTGTTACAGACTGGAATCTAATCGAGGGTTTCAGTGTGGTTTATATGCAGAATAACAGGTAGCCCGGAGTGAGTTATAGAGTTACAGAATCATCGAGAGGTACAGGATGGAAACAGACCCTTCGGTCCAACCTGTCAATGCTGACCAGATATCCTAACCCAATCTAGTTCCACCTGCCAGCACCGAGCCCATATCCCTCCAAACCGTTCCTATTCATATACTCATCCAAATTCCTCTCAAAAGTTGCAATTGTACCAGCCTCCACCACTTCCTCTGGCAGCTCACTCTATACACGTACCACCTTCTGCGTGAAAAAGTTGTCCCTTAGTCTCTTTCATATCTTTCCCCTCTCAAACTAAACCTATGCCCTCTAGTTCTGGACTCCCTCATCCCAGGGTAAACGTCGATAAGGTCACTCCTCAGCGTCCAACACTCCCGGGAAAACAGTCCCAGACTGTTCAGCCTCTCCCTGTAGCTCAAATCCTTCAACCCTGGCAACATCCTTGTAAATCTTTTCTGAACCCTTTCAAGTTTCACAACATCTTTCCGATAGGCAGGAGACCAGAATTGCATGCAATATTCCAAAAGTGACCTAACCAATGTCCTGTAAAGCCACAACATGACCTCCCAACTCCTGTACTCGGTACTCTGACCAATAAACGAAAGCATACTAAACGCCTTCTTCACGATCTTATCTACCCACGACTCCACTCTCAAGGAACTATGAACCTGCGCTCCAAGGTCTCTTTGTGCAGCAACACACCCTTGGACCTTACCATTAAATGTCGAAGTCCTGCTAAGATTTGCTTTCCCAAAATGCAGCACCTCGCATTTATCTGAATTAAACTCCATCTGTCACTTCTCAGCCCATTGGCCCATCTGGTCCAGATCCTGTTGTAATCTGAGGAAACCCTCTTCGCTGTCCACTACACCTGCAATTTTGGTGTCATCTCCAAACTTACTAACTGTACCTCTTATGCTCGCATCCAAATCATTTATATATATGACAAAAAGTAGAGGGCCCAACACTGATCCTTGTGGCACTCCACTGGTCACAGGCCTCCAGTCTGAAAAACAACTCTCCACCACCACCCTCTGTCTTCTACCTTTGAGTCAGTTCTGTATCGAAATGGCTACTTCTCCCTGTATTCCATGAGATCTAACCTTGCTAATCAGTCTCCCATGGGGAACCTTGTCGAATGCCTTACTGAAATTCATATGGATCACATCTACTGCACTGCCCTCATCAATCTTCTTTGTTACTTGTTCAAAACATTCAATCAAGTTTGTGAGACATGATTTCCCACGCACAAAGCCATCTTTACTATCCCGAATCAGTCCTTGCCTTTCCAACTTCATGTACATCCTGTCCCTGTAGTTTATTAACCTAAATTCACTCTCCCCATGTTATTGTGCAGTCGGCGTGTGAACCCTGTACTGAACGTCAGGTTGCTCACAATCCCCAACAGCAGCCACATTACCTTCCATCTGAAACAGGTAGCCATTCCCATCAGCTTCCTCCCTACACAGAGAATACCAGGCTGTCTTCGTGGAGATGAAAGATGCCTTCTTGAGACTTCACACAAGACATATGGCTTTCCTCCTCACCACGAGAAAACCATGTTAAAGTCCCACATGTTTAACATGAGCAACGGAGCCACGAGGATCAACGTGGAACAGTCTGTCTGTGCAGCCTCTGCCCCACTTGTTCATCATGTTAGAGCATCATTTAGGAAACACTTAAGACTGCCAATGCTGGAGATCAGAGTAGAGAGTCGATTGCTGGAAACGCACAGCGGGTCAGACAGCATCCTGAAGCAGGAGAATCGACGTATTGGGCATAAGCCATTCATCAGGAATCAGCTTCAATTACCTTATTCTGCCACCGTGTAAGTGCATTGAGGTGAGAATGGCCTCCTGCTGTTCCTGTATAAGTGACTCAAGGGACTGACTGGCTTCTTCCTTGTCCAATTGGGCAGGGCCAAGGGCCTGACTGGGTTATCCCTGGTTTCTGTTTGACAGCTCGATGTCGTGACAAGTGTGACAATGCAGCAGCTTTAAGAGGTTATTTTGTCCGGGTTTCTTTTAAGAGAGATTGAACGATTGTTACCAAGCTGATTAGTTAAGACCACTTGAGTAACAGCTAGGGAGGCCTTGGGTTTATTTTAATGCAGCCTGAATGGGTGTGGCCAGCTCTCACAGATTAGGATCTCTGGGTTTTGGTTTCTCAGTGACATCAGAAACTATGGGGTCTCCACAGAGTTGGAAGCTTCAGGGAATGTCTCCTGGCTGCTACTCTCTCTGAATTTTCTCTTGATGCTGTTTATAATTCCTGGATTGTAGAAATGTTTGTGACATTCTGTGTCTGAATATTTATTTTTGCCAAGGGCTGTGTTTATGGGATTTCCCTATATTGGAACAGTTCATTAGTAATAGTTCCTAGATCTAATATTCTGTTAAGCTGTCCAATACAAGTACGTTATTCTAAATTCCTCTTTCTGTGGTATTATTTCTTCTTTCGTGTTGAAATGGATGGTATTTTGCTACACACTGAGTAGTTTGACCAGTCACATTGCATCTGGAACAGAAACTTTACATTTCCTTTAAAATAAGAAAATATTCGAGTCTAGGCTATTGCCGTCAAATATTTTCGAGGGGCTCTGGTGTGGTCCATCACACTAGACTCCTTCTCTTCCTGAGTAATAGGCTGGAGGCACTGAATGGGCTATCCCTGTTCTTCTCCAATAATGTCAATGGACTGAATGGCTTCCTCATATTTATGTGAAACCAGCCTGAGGTGCTGAATGAACTCTTGTTTTACTGTGGCAATGCGCAGTGTCAGACAGTGCTGTTACATGAATGTTACTGATACTTTAACAGCACAAACCTTAATGGAGCCTGGGTCTTGCTGCACACGGACACAGACCAGTTCAGGAGCTGACGGGGGACAAAATGTTCTGAACATTGTGGAATCTTCAGCGACCATCCCCACTTCTGATCTTATGGTGGGGAGGTTGGGGGCGGGGAGACATTGATGAAGCAGCTGAAGCTGTTTGTGAAGAGGAAGCTACCCTGAGGATCTCTCACAGAGGTGACCCAGGACTGAGATGATGACCATCTTCCTTTGTGCCATGTTTGACCCCAAACACTGGAGAGGTTACTCTGATTCCCATTAAGTCCAGTTTTGTTAAGCTCCTTTATGTCAACAGAAGGCAACCACTGCCTTGATATCAGGGCCAGTCATTTTTATCTGAACCCCTTTCTCAACCTCTTTTGTTCACATCAATAAGCCATGATATAGGAGCAGCAAGTGTTTTCTTCAAACAGGTGGTATTGAATGTCAGGATTTCTCTTCTAAAGAGTGTTCGGGGAGGTAGATGACTGAAAGTATTTGAAGAAGAGGTAGATGGATATTGACCTGAAAGAGAGGTGAGGGCTATGAAGAATTGGGTATGAAAGAGGATATGAGGCCAGGAGCAGATCAGCCATGATTGTAGTGAAGGGCAAGGTAGGTTTGGGGAGTGAACGACCTGCCCCTGTTTCTGATGTTCTCACATTCTGTTATTGGAGCGTTAGTGGGTGTTATTTTCATGGATGTCTATTATTGCATACTGCAGTCAGGGAGGCCAGAGGATTCTGTGAGCCATCTCTGGGTGAGGTATGGGGGCTGTATTCACACTGAATCTGGGTCTACATCATGACCAACAAATGGAGCAGAAGCTGCAGATAGGGAAAGCTTTCTAAAAGAGAGATGATGGGCCTCTTTCTTACCCAGCCTGGATTTTCCAATTACATTTCTCAAATCATCTCAAACCGTGTGGGACAGTACTGAGGGACTGAGTGGTCGCCTGTGTTTCTGTGCAACAGATTATAGGAGTAAGTCGCCTCCAACTATTCCTGGATAGCAGGTTTGAGGGGCTGAATGGAACACAGGAACATGGGACTGAGGAGCAGGAGTGGGTCATTAGATACTTTGAGCCTCCTCCACCAGGCACTAAAATTGTAGCTGATCAGGTTGTGGTCTCAGCCCCACTTTCCTGTCTGCGTCCCATTGTGCATGACTCACTTCTTTCTCAAATATTTAACTAACGCAGCTTTCAATCAATGTGAACATCGAGACACGATAACCTTCCACTGAAGAGAATTCCGACGAAAGGTCCTTTCAGAATTATTCGTCATGCCTCTTATAGAATCAGAGAGTCATGCAGAACGGAAACAGACCCATTAATCCAATCTGTTCACTCCGACCAGATATCAAATCTGATCTCGTCCCATTTGCCAGCATTTGGTAAATATCCCTCCTCTTTCACATACTTTTTAAATGTGCGATTGTAACCGCCTTCACCACTTCCTCAGACAGCACTTCCTGTACACACACCACTCTCTGTGTGAAACATTTATCTTCAGGTCTCTTCCAAACCATTCGCCCTCTCCCCTTCAACCTATGCCCACTTTGTTCTGGACCCCCCTACCCTGGAGAGCAGAACGTGGCTGTTCAGAATATCCATGTCCCTGATGGTTTTATATACCTCCATAATGTCACCCCTCAACCTCTGACACTCCAGGGAGAAACACCTCAACCTAACCAGCCTCTCCCTAAAGCTCAAACCTCCAGTCGTGGGACATCCATATCAGTCATTTCTGCAGAAAACCGAGTTGTACGCAGTATTCTTAAAGTGGCCTCACCAACGTCCTGTACAGATACAACATACCACCACAACTCCTATACTCAATGCTCTGACTGATTAAGGCAAATGTGCCAAATATGTTCTGCACCACACTGTCTACCTGCGATTCCACTTTCAAGGAACAATGTCCCTGCAGTCCTCAGTCCCTTTGTTCCACAACACGCCCCAGGACCTGACCATGAAGTATATAATGTCTGCCCTGATTTGCATTCCCAAAATGCAAAGCTTCATATTTATCTAAATTAAACTTCATCTGTTACTCCTTGTCCCTTTGTCCCATCTAATTGCGGTCTTGTTGTACTCTGAGATAATCTGCTACACCACCTTTCTGATGTCATCTGTAACCTTACTAACTATGGCCCAATATTCACATTTAAATCCTTTACATAAATGATGAAATGCAGTGAACTCAGCACTGATTCTTACAGCACACTGCTGCTCACAAGCCTCCAGGCTGAAAAATATCCCTCTTCCTTCAAGCCATTTGTGACCAGCTTCCTCTGTGTCCCATGTGACTGAAACTTACTAATCTGTCTACTAATCAGAATGAAATACTAGCTATGAAGAGGGGCTGAATATGTTAGGTTTATTTTCACTCGATAAAAGGAGATTGAGGGGGAACCTTATTGAGATTTACAAAATCATGAAGGGTATAGCCAGTGTGGATAGAGACAAGCTTTTTCCCATGATGAAGGATTCAATAACGAGAGGTCATGCTTTCAAAGTAAGAGGTGGGATGTTTAAGGGGGATGCACGCGGTAAGTATTTCACACAGAGGGTGGTGGGCATTTGGAACGCGTTGCTAGCAGAGGTGGTAGAGGCAGGCACGGTCGATTCATTTAAGATACGTCTGGACAGATGCATGAGTAGGTGGGGAGCAGAGGGATACAGATGCTTAGGAATTGGCCGACAGATTTAGACAGTACATTTGGATCGGCTCAGGTTTGGAGGGCGTAGGCCCTGTTCCTGGGCTGTAAATTTTCTTTGCTCTTTGTTCTTTAAATGAACATCTTGCTGATGTCATTATAGACAACGTATACCAAATTTCCTTCATCAATCGTCGTTGTCACCTCTTCAAAAAACTCAACCAAATTAATGAGACATGATTTCCCATGCAGAAAGCCATGTTGTCTACTCCGATCAGCCCTTGCCTTCCAAAATGTATGTAAATCGTGTCCCTCAGAATCCCCTCCAACAACTTACCCACCACTGACATCAGGCTCACCGGTCTATAGTTCCCCGACTTTTTTGGATCACTGCTTCCTTTTCTCGTCCCACTCCTCCACTGCTCACAACAAATGTTAAATGTAACCAGGTTGGTGATATGGCCGAAGATATTTGTCTCAGACTGGGTCAGGGTCAGTTTTAGGAATAAGTCAGGCTAGTTTCTTTAATCTGCTAAAACAACACGTTTATGAACCAGAGCAATGTTACTCAAACTATGATGGAAAGATGAATGGCAAACTGTTTGGGTATTGCAATTATATAATCAATATTTCCCTTTCTGAAAATGCTGACACACACACACACACACACACACACACACACACACACACACAGACACACACACACACACACACACACATACAAATCTCTGCAATTTTAACTTGAAATAACATGGTCCAAATATTATTGGAACTCATGACAAAGGAAAAATTGTTAGATTGTCCAAAACCTTATTCTGTTTCTGAAGATATTGTACTCACACAGCTGCTAGCAATGGGATTTCATCCTGGGAGAGTTGGGATTTGGCTGAATTCCCTTTGCTTTAGGCAGTGAGTAGATTCCAGTGAATTCTGGTTAGGGATCTTCCAAAGGGTGGCACGGTGGTTAGCACTGCTGCCTCACAGCACCAGGGACTTGTGTTCGATTCCAGCCTTGGGTGACTGTCTGTGTGGAGTTTGCACATTCTCCCCTTGTCTGTGTGAGCTTCTAATTGGTGATCCAGTTTCCTACCACAAACTGTGTAGGCTCGGTGGATTGGTCATGCTAAATTGTCTGTAGTGTTCAGAGATTTCTAGGTTATGTGCAATAGTCAGGGGTAAATATAGAGAAATGGGTTGGGAAGGTTGGTATGAACTTGTTGGGCCAAAGGGCCTGTGTCAACACTGCAGGGATTCCATAAAAATAAGAACGGTAACGATGACTGTAGAGGTTTTTTTTTAGCTCGCACACATTGCTGTGATGAGGAACAATGAATGAGAGAGAGTGTAATAGGCCATTCCTTCTCAGGCAGATTACATTTTCTCTCTCTCTGAGTTGAATCACACAGTAATGTCATCCTCTCCCAAACTGGACCATGTGAGGTCTCCTTGTACATTGTCCAAACTATGTCTCCATCACATTCCCTGTTCCATGAAGGTGCATCATTGCTGCTGTCATACACAGTGCCATACCCTGAGCAGAAAATGGTCTCGGCCGATTTGAAGATATTTTTATATGTCCCTGCATCATTAAAAAATTAAAAAAATTAATTTATTCAGAATACCTGTGTTAAACTGAATGCATTTTCAAAAGAAATACAGAAATTGCTGGAAAAGTTCGCCAGGTCTCTCAGTACCCTGATGCAGTAGTTGTACCAGCCTCCACCACTTCCTCTGGCAGCTCATTCCATACGCACACCACCCTCTGTGTGAAATGGTGCCCTTTAGGCCACCTCAAAACCTTTCCCCTCTCACTTTCCACCAATGCCCTCTAGTTTTGAACGCCCCTAACCTGGGGAAAAACCCCTCACTACTCACCCTATCCATGGCCATTTTGATTTTGTAAATCTTTACTGCTGCAAAATGTGACTCCAATCAACACGAATGGCTGTACTTTCAGTCATCCTGGGCCTAAATTCTGAAATTCAATACTGACACCTCTTCCTTCTCCATCAGGTCACAATTCTAAATCCATTTTAATCAGTTTGTTCAGATGTATCCTGAGATACTTCTGTGGGCTTTCCCCCCCAGACCTTTGTGCCCAGAGGCAGGGACACTAACATCACTCAGCAATACCCATAAAGCTGTAACAGTATTCCCCTGTGTGTTTGTTCATCAGCCTGTTCTGACATGCTGTGACATACCTCTGCAACAGGCAGGACTTGAATCCAGGCCTCCTAGCCCAGAGCTAGGAACACTACCACACAAGTTCAGGAATTGGAATCAAATCCAGGGCTCTGGCTCAGAGACAAAGACACGACCCACCACACTACCATACCCAGATTTTGGGTCATATTTTAGTGCCCACTTTCAGCTTGATGTGGATTTATTATAATCAGGTTCCCATTAATGAATTACAAACAACACTTTGTATTGTTAAACAAATGCAAGATATTTGTCTCAACTGTAGGATATTGAGTATACTTTCTATGCTATCGAAATTAACTATAAACATCTTTAAGAGCTATTATCTGTAGTCTGCAATATTAAGGAAAGAAATCCTGCAGACACACGCTGCCCAAATAAGAGTCTCAAATAGATATTTATTACTGAACACCAGAGAGGAGGGAAGAGCTTAATTTCTGGCCCCAAAACACCGATCACTCTTCCCAACTCTCACGTGCAACTCCCCTTTTCCTAAAATCATGGAATGACACCAGGCCGGTGATTACTGTCCAGCCTCTCCTCCCCACTGACTGTGTCAGCAATCTGTCCCTCCTCCCCCTAACCACACAAGGCAAACCAAGCTCAGGGTCTTCGTGAAAATCAAGGCCGGAGTGTGTAGGCTTCCTGGAGAGGGATGGGCATTTTAAAATTGAAGGGGGAGGGGGAGGTGGCAGTAATATCACACACTGGGCTGAGGGGAGGCTGATGGAGTTTAGTTTGGATTAATGCGAGGTATTGGATTTGGTAAATCAACCAACAGCAGGACCTATACAATTAAAAGTAGGGTCTTTGGCAGTGCTGTAGTACAGAAACATATGCCGTCAGGTTTAATTCTTTAAAATTTGCATCTCATATAGATAGTGTGGTTAAGAAGGTGTTTAACACACATGTCTTCATAGGACAGACCTTTGAGTATCGGAATTGGGATGTCATGTTGAGGTTGTACACGACATTGGTGAGACCTCTGTGTCCAACCTGGTCATCCTGCCCGCTCATTCCATAGGCACACCATCCTCTGGGTGAAAAAGCTGCCCCTTAGGTTACTTTTAAATGTTTCCCATCTCACCTTAAGCCTATGTCCTCTAGTTTTGGACTCCCCGTACCCTTAGAAAATACCTTGACTATTCACTTTGATATTACTGACGTTGATATTATTAAGCTGGAGAGGATTGAGAAGAGATTAACCTGGATGTTGCTGGGAGAGGAGGGACTGAGTAATAAGGAGAGGCTGGATCGGCTGGGACTTTTTTCATTGAAGAATATGAGATTAAGCAGTAATTTTGAGAGGTTTATAAAATAATGAGGGTTACAGAGATGCTGAAGGGCTGATGTCTTTTCTCCAGAGTTGGGGATTCAAAAATGAGGGATTTTGAAGGTGCGAGGAAAAAGATTTACAAATGTCATGAGAGGCAATTATTTTAGACAGAAGCGGGCTTGTGTGTGGAATGAACTTCCAGAGGAACTGGTGAAAGCAGGGACAGTTACAACGTTTAAAGGACATTTAGATCAGTACATGTATAAGACATCAGTTTGGATGGTGTGGTGAGCAGTTGCCCTCTCCCTCCCCCTCTCTGAATGAATCCCTGTTGGTTTTGACCCTTTGCCGATGCCTGTGCAGTGGCGTGGGGAAGCCAGCAGAGGGTGGCATTGCATCACTTTAAGCACCACAGAGACTGCCAGACCTGCCCCACACAGAGACACACACGGGAATGGTTAGGACACGGCGTGAAGCTCATCTGGTAACTTAAATGAAACATTAAAAAATGCTTAATTTGCCTCGTAAACTGTTAAAATATGAGTGACAGAGAACTCCCAAATTCCACTGTTTAAATAAAAACATCAATTTATTTTTTCACTCTGAAAGTGAACATTTTACATGAACTATTCACAACTCTGGGTCCCTCTTTCTCTTAACTGCTTATTACCCGACTCCAGCTCTACAGCAATATACAGTTTCTGGGTTTTCTATCCTCTCATATCACAGGTGCTTGTATGCTCTCAGTTCAGAACAGCATTCCCTCTCTCTTGAATGTACAGTACACAGTTTCAACTTCATCACATTATACACTGATGAATATCGATAAGTGGGACCTATCCGGATTTGTCTTGCTCTGTGGTTTGTCAATATTTCATTCGCTCCGTCTGGTGTGTGTCAGGACTTTTGTTGCTCCATTGACAGCATGTCATTATTAGACTCTGTCCATATGAATATATCAGCATTTCACTTGCTCACACTCGTGTATGTGGGGCAGGATTTCAGTTGTTTCATGGGGACTGTGATGCTATGACAATCTCAATGTTTGTAGATAAGACCAAACTGGAAGAATTGTAAAGTCTATAGAGGAGAGTGTGGAACTCTAACAGGACAATCACACGTTGGTGCAGTGTTCAGGTTTATGGCAGAAGGGGATCAGTGCAGAGCAGTTTGAGGTGATGCACATGGTAGGAAAGACAATTAAAGACAGTTTAAAAAGGGCTGTGCCATTATAAAGGGGGTGCAGGAGCAGAGGGCGCTGGGTGTATATGAGCACAGATTGTTGAAGATATCAGGACAAGTGGGGAGAGCAGGCACGGTGGCACAGTGGTTAGCACTGCTGCCTCACAGCGCCAGAGACCTGGGTTCAATTCCTGCCTCAGGCGACTGACTGTGTGGAGTTTGCACATTCTCCCCGTGTCTGCGTGGGTTTCCTCCGGGTGCTCCGGTTTCCTCCCACAGTCGAAAGATGTGCAGGTTAGGTGAATTGGCCATGCTAAATTGCCCGTAGTGTAAGATGTAGGGGTATGGGTGGGTTGCGCTTCCTGGGATGTGATGGTGACAATGTGTTGTGAGTCATCCTTCTGCCCACCGAGAACGTGGGGATTCCATTTGTACCAGCTCAACACAAAAGGGAGATGGCATCAGGGCCACGGCTTCTAAGTTGTGCTGGGAGGGAACGGAGCTGCCAGTGGGTTTAAAGTGAGAATTGTCCTTCACTGAACATTGCTCCTTACTCGGTCGGTGGGACGTGGATGTTTCAGAATCTCCACACGAGGCGTCCCGGTCCTCTCCAGCTCGTACCAGGGTCCTCCCCACATGGCGGGGGGCGGGGGTGAGGGAACGGATATCGGGCACTCCAAGATCCGGCTTGGCCCTTTCTGTCCTATTCCAGGCTGGTGGTGGTAACGATGTGTTGTGACCCCACCATCCTGGAATGGGAGGGAGGGTGGGAGTGGGTGGCCCTGCTGTTATTGTTAGTGTAGGTGGGGAGGGGGTCATGATGAGGTGTCCAGAGGGAGTCAGTCCACAGTGTTGTATCTATGCAGTGTTATTAGTGTGGGGGTGAAGTGGGGGGAGGGGGGGGAGAGGGAGAGAGAGAGAGACAGAGACAGAGAGAGGGACAGAGAATGAGACAGAGAGAGAAGGTGCAGCATGCGACAGTGTGAGTGGTGGAGCATGAGCCTTGTTCGGGGGTCGGTGCTATAACAGATATACAGTGAGTGTGAGGGAGCAGAGAGAATACAGTGACCCTTATCCTGACATAGCAGGAAGGTTATTGATGCTTGTCCTGTATTGCCGGACATTTCTTCAGACCGCAGATACTGCACTGAGTTGGGTGGGGAGCTCAGATCATACTCGGTGGTTCTGGTTGTGTCGTCCCCTCTGGGAAGAGAATGGTCCCCCTCTGTACTAGCCCATCCACCAGGTCCTCCGTGCCCCTGTTGAAAAACCGTGGTGTAATTGTCCCTTATCTGCCAGGCTCGGGGTAAACTGTGCAGGGCAGCTCCTAACGGAGAAAGCTCAATCGTGTGCCCAATGGCCTTTTAAAGATGACGTAAGTGTCAGGGATGACGGAATATTCAGGGGCATCTGGGTGATGGTTTGTAACTCCAGCCGTGAAGGACTCCATTTACAAGGCTGTGGAACAAATGCTCATCCAAAACCATCCATCATCTGACCTCACACCAATATCCCTTTCTCCCATCTTTCCTGGAAGACAGGCTCATGTTACAAGATGTATTCAAAGTGTCTACATTTCAGCATTCTGCAACCTGGGAACACATCCTTCCATGAACTGTCTCTCAGTTTCCCCCTCTCTGTTTAGACACCAAACCCCTCCCATGTGGTGAGATCTAAACTGATTCCCCCGCCTGGTCTTTCTGGCAGTGATGTTCACACCCACAGCACACCCTTGTCAGGGCAACAATGGGGATATGGAGCTGTAAATGGATGGGAGCTACACATCCTGTCACTTCCAGCCCGGTCTGCAAGTTTCCCCACACTGGGCAGGGATCTAACACAGTGTTACTGAGCAACGCACCGGGGTGGGGTACACAGTCCTACATGCTGGGAGGGTAACTGTTCCTGGGTTACAGATCAATGCACTGGGGTGGGGTACACAGTCCTACATGCTGGGAATGTAACTGCTCCTGGTTTACAGATCAATGCACTGGGGTGGGGTACACAGTCCTACATGCTGGGAATGTAACTGCTCCTGGTTTACAGATCAATGCACTGGGGTGGTGTAGACAGCTCTACATGCTGGGAGGGTAACTGCTCCTGGTTTACAGATCAATGCACTGGGGTGGTGTACACAGCTCTACATGCTGGGAGGTTAACTGCTCCTGGTTTACAGATCAATGTACTGGGGTGGGGTACACAGTGCGACATACTGGGAGGGTAACTGCTCCTGGGTTACAGATCAATGCACTGGGGTGGTGTAAACAGTCCTACATGCTGGGAGGGTAACTGCCCCTGGGTTACAGATCAATGCACTGGGGTGGTGTACACAGTCCTACATGCTGGGGGGGGGGGGGTAACTGCTCCTGGGTTACAGATCAATGCATGGGGTGGTGTACATAGCTCTATAATCTGGGAGGGTAACTGCTCCTGGGTTACAGATTATTTCACTGGGGTGGGGTTCACAGTCCTACATGCTGGGAGGGTAACTGCTCCTGATTTGCAAATTAATTCACGGGTGATCACTGCACAGATCGCTGTGCTTGGGCAGTCATTCTGGTTGAGGTTGATACATACTGCAATGATGTGGTCTGTGCAGCTCCCCATGCTGGATGGATATTCTTTACAGGTTCACACATTTGTGCCCTGCTGTGGTCTGCACAGCTCCCCGTGCTGGACAGATATCTAGTCCAGGGTTATAGATCAATGCACGGCTGTGGTCTGAACAGGTCCCCGTCCTGGACAGATATGTAGTCCGGGGTTATAGATCAATGCACTGCTGTGGTCTGCGCAGTGTTCCACTCTGGCCAGATTGCAAGGTTGTATTGACCAGTGTAATGGATGAATTTGGACAGATTGCTGGGTTGTACTGAGCAGTACACTGGCCTGGTCTGTACAGTGTCCCCTGGTGAACAGATATCTCCTCTGGGTGTATGGTGTCTGGGCTGGTTCTGTGAGGTGGATTGAGAATGTGGTATATCTAACCATTTCAGCTGATCAGGTAATGCCTTTAGTTCCCATTCCTGTGATTGGACCCTCCGTCTCTCACCCCATTAATGTTACAGTGTGTCCAGGTACAGTACATCATGTTGGTGGGTGGGTAGGGGGGAAAGGTCATGGACAGGTCAAGGGGTTCCCTGGAACGTTCTGTCCCCAACATTCTATAACTGACATTCCCCGGAACATTCTGTCCCTGACATTCTACAACTGACATTCCCCGGAACGTTCTGTCCCCGACATTCTATAACTGACATTCCCCGGAACGTTCTGTCCCCGACATTCTATAACTGACATTCCCCGGAACATTCTGTCCCTGACATTCTATAACTGACATTCCCCGGAACGTTCTGTCCCCAACATTCTATAACTGACATTCCCTAGAACGTTCTGTCCCTGACATTGTATAACTGACATTCCCCGAAAGTTCTGTCCCCGACATTCTATAACCGACATTCCCCGGAACGTTCTGTCCATGAGTTTGTTTGTGAACGGCCGGACGTCAGTGAATTGAACAAACGATAAGATGCTGAGGGAAGAGATCCTGTTCCAGAGAGAAGGAGACTCTGTTCCGAAGGCCCCTCAGGCAGTTAAAGGGGTGAATACGTTTTCCCTGCATTTACATTTCTTCCCAACACAGGATCGACAACAATTTAGACCAAAATACAGGAATTCCCAAACTCCGTTTGTCTTCAGGAAACTGGGAGAGAAACCTTCAGGACAGCAACGTTTCCACGTATTAGGAAATGGGAAGGAGTGACCTGTGTCTGCTCTCGAGTGATCGAGTGTGTGGGAATGTTCTAGAATCCATCTGTCCTTATGGATGTGGCTCTGTGTGTTTGGGGAGGGAGGGTTTCTTGTGGTTTATGTAACATTTCTGTCAGTAATTCCGACCTTCCCATTTGTTAGTCCAGCTCCAATTATTTTAATAAATCCCTGAATACAGGGACACATTTGAAAATCTCACTGGGTCCCCGATCAAACGGGTCCCTTTGTCTCCAGGCTGATGGATAATGGGTTTGTTTTCCCTCCTCACAGTTAACGTAGTGACCATCTACGTCCTGCTTTATAAAGATTGTGGATTGTCTCCATGTGTCAGACGTTACCTGGGGGCCATGGCAGCGGCGGATCTCCTGGTCATTATCCTCGACCTGATCCTGAGACACATTCCCATTGTTTATCAGGAACACTTTTATTTCCTGATGTACTCTGTCCCCGTGTGTAATATCCACGCCGTCCTGCTTTATGCAGCCACTGACTGCTCTGTCTGGTTCACCGTCACTTTCACCTTTGATCGGTTTGTGGCCATTTGTTGCCAGAAGCTGAAAAGTAAATATTGCAGTGAGAAAACGGCGGCTGTGGTTCTGGGAGCAGTGACTGTGCTGAGCTGTTTAAAGAACATTTTCTGGTATTTTATGCTCACGGCTCGGTATCGGCTGGGGAACACCCCCTGGTTTTGTTATATAACAGTCGCTGTTCGATTCTCCAGTGTCTGGGTCACCATCGAGTTCCTCCACTACATTCTAACCTCGTGTGTCCCATTTCTCCTGATTCTGCTGCTCAATGCTCTCACCGTCAGACACATTTTAGTGACCAGCAGAGGCCGCAGGAGACTCCGCACTCACACCAATGTGGACGCTCAGTCTGACACTGAAATGAGAAACCGAAAAAAATCCATCATTTTACTGTTTGTGATCTCGGCCAATTTCATCCTGTTATGGTCAACGTTAATGCTGTATTTCATATGGATACGGATGTATGATATTGGGTATGGGTCTATGTATCTCCAGCGCTTTGTGCGGGAATTGGGCTTCATGCTGCAGCTCCTCAGTTGCTGCACAAACACCGCGATTTATGCCGTGACCCAGACTAAGTTCAGGCAGCAGCTGAAGAATGTGCTGAAATATCCCTTCACCCAAATCCATCCATCCATCAAATTCCCCCATTAATCACACCATCCGGGATTTTCTCATTTCAGTTCAGTGTTTCAGTGATGGAGCAGCCTGTCACTATGGTAACAGACTGAGGTAGCGCTGGTTTGTCCATCCCTATCACACAGGGGGGTTACAGGGAAACATTTCAATGTTTCTCATAACCCAGGGGCCAGTGAGAAAAGGCACCATCCCACTGACTGTATCCATCACTTCCATTTGTAAACAATAAAAATGTTCATTAAAGCCTGCCGAGCAGCAGAGTGACGGATGTTGTTGTGTGTCTTTGTGTTGGAGAAGCTGAGCTGGAGAGAGACCGACTCAGCCACAAGTCCTGGTCCTCAGGGAAGGGGAGGGCACCGCGCCCTGAGCTCAGGAGCTTGGTGTAACTCCCTTTGACCCCACACTCCAACCAGGCCTCCCCATTTCCTCTCCCCCACTTTTCCCCTTCAATTCTCTCCCTCGCTCTCTCTTTCTGCACACTGTCTCTTTCTCACCACCTCTCCCTTTCACTCTCTCTCGTCCCCTCTCTGACACCCCAACAACCCCGGTTTCTCCACCTGCCTCCACTATTCTTTCTGCCTCACTCTCCCCCTCTCTCTCTCACACCCCCAACATGAATTTCTCCACCTGCCTCCATTCTTTTCTCTCCCCCACACCCTCACTCTCTCTCTCTCTCCTGCCGTCTCTGTCTCCCTCCCGCAATAACGTCTCTAACCCATTTTCCCCAACTCCCACTTCCCACATCTCTCGATCATCGCACCCCCATGCCCCCACACGCAGCCTCACCAACAACCCACAGTCTCTGGGTCAGAGGGAGAGGGAAGGACCAGGGAGACAGAGTGTGTCAGAGAGAGAGGAAGGGCAGGACAGGAGGGAGAGAGATTCAGTCAGAGAAACGGAGGGAGGTGGGGAGAGAGAGACCAAGGTAGGGGGATCGCGAGTGAGAGAAGATGGAGAGAGAGCAAAAGAGCAGGGAGAGACAGAGCGAGGGAGCGAGGGAAGGGAGAGATAAGGTGAGGGGGGAGAGAGAGAAATAGGGGAGGACATAATGAGAGAAGGGTCAGAGAGAGAGAGGGGACAGAGAGAGGGGGGACAGAGAGAGGGGGAGATAGAGGGGGTCTGAGAGAGAGGGGGTCAGAGAGCGAGGGGGACAGAGAGAGAGGGGAACAGAGAGAGAGAGGGGGGCAGAGAGATGGCGACCTATTTAGGGTGACAGAGAGAGATGGGGACAGAGAGAGAGGGGGGACAGAGAGAGGAAGACAGAGAGAGGGGGACAGAGAGAGGGGGGCAGAGGGGGGGCAGAGAGAGGGGGAGAGAGAGAGGAGGGCAGAGAGAGAGGGGACAGAGAGAGGGGGACAAAGGGAGGGGGGCAGAGAGAAGGCGACAGAGAGAGGCAGAGAGAGGGAGGCGTGGTGGGGACAGAGAGAGGGTGGACAGAGGGGGGGACAGAGAGAGGTGGACAGAGGGAGGGGGACAGAGCGACGGTGACAGAGAGGGGGCAGAGAGAGGGCGACAGTGAGGGGGCAGAGAGAGGGCGACAGTGAGGGGGCAGAGAGAGGGCGATAGGCAGGGGGTGCAGAGAAAGGGGGGACACAGAAAGAGGGGACAGAGAGACGGGTGACAGAGAGAGAGTGAAGGGGGGGACAGAGAGAAGGGGACAGAGGGAGGGGGGACAGTATGCTGGTGACGGAGAAGGGGGAGAGATAAGGCGACTCAGAGAGTGGGACAAAGAGAGGGGGCGACAGAGAGGGAGGACAGAGAGGGGGGGACAGAGAAACGGTGACAGAGAGGGGGAGAGAGAGGGTGACAGAGAGGGGCAGAGTAAGGGGGGACATAGAGAACGGAGACAGAGAGGGGAGGAAAGAGAGGGGGTTGACAGAGAGAGGGGAGACAGAGAGATGGTGACAGAGAGGGGGAGAGAGAGGGCGAGAGAGAGAGGGGGACAGAGTGAGGGGGTCAGAGGGAGGGGGGACAGAGAGGCGGTGACAGATAGGGGGCAGAGAGAGGGCGACAGAGAGAGGGGGCATAGAAAGGGGACATAGAGAAAGGGGGGCAGAGAAAAGGGGGGACAGAGAGAGGCGGTTAGAGTGAGGGGGCAGTGAGAGGGGGACAGAGAGAGGGGAGAGAGAGGGGACGGAGAGAGAAGGACAGAGAGAGGGGATGGGGGGGACAGAGAGATGTGGGACAGAGAGAGTGGGCAAAGAGAGGAGGGGACAGAGAGAGGGGAACAGAGAGAGGGGGGACAAGAGAGGGGGACAGAGAGAGGGTCAGAGAGTGGGGGAGATAGAGAGGGACAGAGAGAGGGGGACAGAGATAGAAAGGGGGACAGCGAGAGGGGGACAGCGAGAGAGGGGGCAGAGAGAGTGGGGGCAGAGAGAGGGGGACATGGAGAGGGGGACAGAGAGAGGTGGACAGAGAGAGAGGGCGACAGAGAGAGATGGGGCAGAGAGAGAGGGGCAGAGAGTGGGGGACAGAGAGAGGAGGGCAGAGAGAGTGGACAGAGAGAGGCGGAACAGAGAGAGGGGGCAGAGAGTGGGGGAGATAGAGGGGGACAGAGAGAGAGGGGCAAAGAGAGAGGGGGACCAAGAGAGGGGGACAGAGAGAGGGGGTACAGAGAGGGGCGGACATTGGGAGGGGGGACAGAGAGGCGCTGACAGAGAGTGGGCAGAGAGAGGGAGACAGAGAGAGAGGGGGACAGAGAAAGGGGACACAGAGAAAGGGGGCAGAGAAAAGGGGGAACAGAGAGAGGCGGTTAGAGAGCGGGAGACAGAGAGAGAGGGAAGAGAGAGAGCGCGGGAACAGAGAGACGTGGACAGAGAGAGGGGACGGTGGGGGACAGAGAGAGGTGAACAGGGAGAGGTGGGACAGAGAGAGGAGCACAGAGAGAGGGGGACAGAGTGAGGGGGGACAGAGTGAGTGGGGAGAGAGAGAAGTGACAGATAGAGTAGGGACAGAGAGAGGGGACAGAGAGTGGGGGAGATAGAGGGGAACAGAGAGAGGGGGACAGAGAGAGGAAGGGGGACAGAGAGAGGGGGACAGCGAGCGAGAGGACAGAGAGAGTCGGGGCAGAGAGTGGGGGGACAGGGAGAGGGGGGACAGAGAGAGGGGACAGAGAGAGGGGGACAGAGAGAGAAAGGGGGACAGAGAGAGGCGACAGCGAGATAGGGGTCAGAGAGAGTGGGGGCAGAGAGAGGGCGACAGAGCGAGAGGGCGACAGAGAGAGAGTGGGAAGAGAGAAAGGGGGCAGAGAGTGGGGGGACAGAGGTGGGGACAAAGAGAGTAGACAGAGAGAGGGGACAGAGAGTGGGGAAGATAGAGGGGGACAGAGAGAGGGGGACAAAGAGAGAGGGGGACCGTGAGAGGGGGACAGAGAGAGGGGGGCAGAGAGAGTGGGGGTCAGAGAGAGGGGGTCAGAGAGAGAGGGACAGAGAGAAAGGGGGCAGAGAGGGAGGGGTGCAGAGGGGGGGCAGCGAGCGAGGCGAGAGACGGGGAAAGTGGGAGGGGGGCACAGAGAGAGGAGGACAGAGAGAAGGGTGAAAAAGAGAGGGGTGTACAGAGAGAGTGGGGCAGAGAGTGGAGGCAGAGAGTCGGGGGACACAGAGAGAGGGGACAGGGAGAGGGTGCCAGAGAGAGGGGGGCAGAGAGTGGGGTAGATAGAGGGGGTCAGAGAGAGGGGGACAGAGAGAGGGGGAGATAGAGGGGTACAAAGAGAGAGAGTGGGACAGAGAGAGATGGACTGAGAGTGGGGGACACAGAGAAGAAGACAGAGAGTGGGGACAGAGAGTGGGCGAGATGGAGGGGGTCAGAGAGAGGGGGAAGAGAAAAGGGTCAGAGAGACAGGCGGACACAGAGAGAGGGGGCAGAGAGAGGGCGACAGAGAGAGAGGGGGGTCAGAGCGAGGGGGTCAGCGTGAGGGGGACAGAGAAGAGGGGGAAGAGAGAGAGGGGACAGAAAGAGGGCGACAGAGAGAGAGGGGGGTCAGAGCGAGGGGGTCAGCGTGAGGGGGACAGAGAAGAGGGGGAAGAGAGAGAGGGGACAGAAAGAGGGGGCAGCGAGCAGGGGAGAGAGAGGGGGGTGACAGAGGGAGGGGGGACAGAGAGAAGGGGACAGAGAGAGAGGGCGACAGAGAGAGAGTAGGCAGAGAGAGGGGGGCAGAGAGTGGGGGGACAGAGAGAGGAAGGCAGAGAGAGTGGACTGAGAGAGGCGGGACAGAGAGAGGGGGCAGAGAGTGGGGGAGATAGAGGGGGAGAGAGAGAGGGGGGACAGAGAGGTGCGGACATTGGGAGTGGGGACAGAGAGGCGCAGACAGAGAGTGGGCAGAGAGAGATCGAGAGAGAGAGGGGTACAAAGAGACAGGGGGACCAAGAGAGGGGGACAGAGAGAGGGGGAACAGAGAGGGGCGGACATTGGGAGTGGGGACAGAGAGGCGCAGACAGAGAGTGGGCAGAGAGAGGGCGACAGAGAGAGGGGGACAGAGAGAGAGGGAAGAGAGAGAGAGAGAGGGAACAGAGAGACGTGGACAGAGAGAGGGGGCAGAGGGGGGGACAGAGAGAGAGGAACAGAGAGAGAGGTGGGACCGAGAGAGGGGCACAGAGAGAGGGGACAGAGAGGGTGCACAGATAGAGGCGGGACAGAGAGAGGGTCAGAGAGTGGGGAAGATAGAGAGGGACAGAGAGAGGGGGACAGAGAGAGGGGGACAGAGAGAGAAATGGGGACAGAGAGAGGGCTACAGCGAGATAGGGGGCAGAGAGAGTGGGGGCAGAGAGAGGGCGACAGAGCGAAAGACGACAGGCAGAGTGTGGGAAGAGAGATAGGGGGCAGAGAGTGGGGGGACAGAGAGGGGGGGCAAAGAGAGTAGACAGAGAGAGGGGACAGAGAGTGGGGAAGATAGAGGGGGACAGAGAGAGGGGGACAAAGAGAGAGGGGGACCGTGAGAGGGGGACAGAGAGAGGGGGGCAGAGAGAGTGGGGGTCAGAGAGAGGGGGTCAGAGAGAGAGGGACAGAGAGAAAGGGGGCAGAGAGGGAGGGGTGCAGAGGGGGGCAGCGAGCGAGGCGAGAGACGGGGCAAAGAGGGAGGGGGGCACAGAGAGAGGAGGACAGAGAGAGGGGTGTAAAAGAGAGGGGTGTACAGAGAGAGTGGGGCAGAGAGTGGAGGCAGAGAGTCGGGGGACACAGAGAGAGGGGACAGGGAGAGGGTGACAGAGAGAGGGGGCAGAGAGTGGGGTAGATAGAGGGGGTCAGAGAGAGGGGGACAGAGAGGGGGAGATAGAGGGGTACAAAGAGAGAGAGTGGGACAGAGAGAGATGGACTGAGAGTGGTGGACACAGAGAAGAAGACAGAGAGTGGGGACAGAGAGTGAGCGAGATAGAGGGGGTCAGAGAGAGGGGGCAGAGAAAGGGGGACAGAGAGACAGGCGGACACAGAGAGAGGGGGCAGAGAGAGGGCGACAGAGAGAGAGGGGGGTCAGAGCGAGGGGGTCAGCGTGAGGGGGACAGAGAAGAGGGGGAAGAGAGAGAGGGGACAGAAAGAGGGCGACAGAGAGAGAGGGGGGTCAGAGCGAGGGGGTCAGCGTGAGGGGGACAGAGAAGAGGGGGAAGAGAGAGAGGGGACAGAAAGAGGGGGCAGCGAGCAGGGGAGAGAGAGGGGGTGACAGAGGGAGGGGGGACAGAGAGAAGGGGACAGAGAGAGAGGGCGACAGAGAGAGAGTAGGCAGAGAGAGGGGGGCAGAGAGTGGGGGGACAGAGAGAGGAGGGCAGAGAGAGTGGACTGAGAGAGGCGGCACAGAGAGAGGGGGCAGAGAGTGGGGGAGATAGAGGGGGAGAGAGAGAGGGGGGACAGAGAGGTGCGGACATTGGGAGTGGGGACAGAGAGGCGCAGACAGAGAGTGGGCAGAGAGAGGGCGACAGAGAGAGGGGGACAAAGAGACAGGGGGACCAAGAGAGGGGGACAGAGAGAGGGGGAACAGAGAGGGGCGGACATTGGGAGTGGGGACAGAGAGGCGCAGACAGAGAGTGGGCAGAGAGAGGGCGACAGAGAGAGGGGGACAGAGAAAGGGGACACAGAGAAAGGGGGGCAGGGAAAAGGGGGGACAGAGAGAGGCGCTTAGAGAGAGGGAGACAGAGAGAGAGGGAAGAGAGAGAGAGAGGGAACAGAGAGACGTGGACAGAGAGAGGGTGCAGAGGGGGGGACAGAGAGAGGGGAACAGAGAGAGGTGGGACAGAGAGAGGGGCACAGAGAGAGGGGGACATAGTGAGGGGGGACAGAGTGAGTGGGGCCAGAGAGAAGTGACAGATAGAGTAGGGACAGAGAGAGGGGTCAGAGAGTGGGGGAGATAGAGGTGGACAGAGAGAGAGGGACAGAGAGAGTGGGACAGAGAGAGGAAGCGGGACAAAGAGAGGGGGACAGCAAGAGAGGGGACAGAGAGACTCGGGCAGAGAGTGGGGAGACAGGGAGAGGGGGGACAGAGAGAGGGGACAGAGAGGGTGCACAGATAGAGGCGGGACAGAGAGCGGGTCAGAGAGTGAGGAAGATAGAGGGGGACAGAGAGAGGGGGACAGAGAGAGGAGGACAGAGAGAGAAAGGGGGACAGAGAGAGAGGGGCAGAGAGAGTGGGGGCAGAGAGAGGGCGACAGAGCGAGAGGGCGACAGAGAGAGAGTGGGAAGAGAGAAAGGGGGCAGAGAGTGGGGAGACAGAGAGGGCGGGCAGAGAGAGTAGTCAGAGAGAGGGGACAGAGAGTTGGGGAGATAGAGGGGGACAGAGAGAGGGGGACAAAGAGAGAGGGGGACCGTGAGAGGGGGACAGAGAGAGGGGGGCAGAGAGAGTGGGGGTCAGAGAGAGAGGATCAGAGAGAGAGTGACAGAGAGAAAGGGGGCAGAGAGAGAGGGGTACGTGGGGGGCAGCGAGCGGGGGCGAGAAACGGGGGAAAGAAGGAGGGGGGCACAGAGAGAGGAGGACAGAGAGAGGGGTGCCAAAGAGAGGGGTGTACAGAGAGAGTGGGGCAGAGAGTGGGGGGCAGAGAAAGGGGGTACAGAGAGAGGAGAACAGAGAGAGGGGGACAGAGTGTCGGGGTCAGAGGGAGTGGGGAGATAGCGTGGGGACAGAGAGAGGGATAGAGAGTGGGGGAAAGAGAGGGTGTTAGAGAGGGGGTCAGAGGGAGGGGGACAGAGAAAGGGGGACAGAGATAGATGGAGAGAGAGTGGGGGACAGGGAGCGACGACAGAGAGTGGGTGAGATAGAGGGGGTCAGAAAGAGGAGGACTGAGAGAGGGGGACAGAGAGAGGTGGACAGAGAGAGTGGACAGAGAGAGGGGACAGAGAGTTGGGGAGAGAGAGGGGGACAGAGAGAGGGGGACAAAGAGAGAGGGGGACAGAGAGAGGGGCAGAGAGTGGGGTAGATAGAGGGGGTCAGAGAGAGGGGACAGAGAGAGGGGGCAGAGAGAGGACAACAGAGAGAGAGGGGGGACAGAGAGGGGGGACAGTGAGTGGAGGACAGAGAGAAGTGTACAGAGTAGGGGAGAGAGAGGCGCAGAGAGAGGGCTACAGAGAGCGGGACAGAGAGAGGGGGCCGAGAGAAGTGGTACAGAGAGAGGGGGGACAGAGAGAGGGGAACATAGAGTCTGGGTCAGAGAGAGTGGGGAGAGAGAGTGGGGACAGAGAGAGGGATACAGAGTGGGGGAAAGAGAGGGTGTCAGAGAGAGGGGGTCAGAGGGAGGGGGACAGAGAGAGGGGGACAGAGAGTGGGGGACAAAGTGAGATGGGCAGAAAGTGGGAGGCCGAGGGAGTGGGGGCAGAGAGTGGGGGACAGAGAGAGGGATACAGAGTGGGGGAAAGAGAGGGTGTCAGAGAGAGGGGGTCAGAGAGAGGGGGACAGAGAGAGGGGAACAGAGAGTGGGGGAGATAGAGAGGGGGGACAGAGAGAGTGGGACAGAGAGAGGGGGTGATTGAGAGGGGGGACAGAGAGAGGGGGAACAGAGAAAGGTACACAGAGAGAGGGGACAGAGAGGGGGGACAGAGAGAGTGGGTCAGAGAGAGTGGGACAGAGATAGGGGGACAGAGAGAGGGGGTGATAGAGAGGGGGACAGAGAGGGGTGTGACGGGGGAGAGAGGGTGGAAGACAGGGAGGGGCAGAGGGAGAGGGGACAGAGAGAGGGGGACAGAGAGAGAGGGGGACAGAGAGATGGTGACAGAGAGGGGGCAGAGAGAGAGCGGGGACTGAGCGCGGGGGGGAACAGAGAGAAGGGGACAGAGAGCGGGGGGGATAGAGAGAGGGGAAGAGAGAAGGAGGGGGACAGAGAGAGGGGCGACAGAGGGGGGGGGCAGAGAGAGTGGGGGCAGAGAGAGGGCGACAGAGCGAAAGGGCGACAGAGAGAGAGTGGGAAGAGCGATAGGGGGCAGAGAGTGGGGGGACAGAGAGGGGGGGCAAAGAGAGTAGACAGAGAGAGGGGACAGAGAGTGGGGAAGATAGAGGGGGACAGAGAGAGGGGACAAAGAGAGAGGGGGACCGTGAGAGGGGGACGGAGAGAGGGCGGAAGAGAGAGTGGGGGTCAGAGAGAGGGCGTCAGAGAGAGAGGGACAGAGAGAAAGGGGGCAGAGAGGGAGGGGTGCAGAGGGGGGGCAGCGAGCGAGGCGAGAGACGGGGCAAAGAGGGAGGGGGGCACAGAGAGAGGAGGACAGAGAGAGGGGTGAAAAAGAGAGGGGTGTACAGAGAGAGTGGGGCAGAGAGTGGAGGCAGAGAGTCGGGGGACACAGAGAGAGGGGACAGGGAGAGGGTGACAGAGAGAGGGGGGCAGAGAGTGGGGTAGATAGAGGGGGTCAGAGAGAGGGGGACAGAGAGAGGGGGAGATAGAGGGGTACAAAGAGAGAGAGTGGGACAGAGAGAGATGGACTGAGAGTGGGGGACACAGAGAAGAAGACAGAGAGTGGGGACAGAGAGTGAGCGAGACAGAGGGGGTCAGAGAGAGGGGGCAGAGAAAGGGGGACAGAGAGACAGGCGGACACAGAGAGAGGGGGCAGAGAGAGGGCGACAGAGAGAGAGGGGGGTCAGAGCGAGGGGGTCAGCGTGAGGGGGACAGAGAAGAGGGGGAAGAGAGAGAGGGGACAGAAAGAGGGCGACAGAGAGAGAGGGGGGTCAGAGCGAGGGAGTCAGCGTGAGGGGGACAGAGAAGAGGGGGAAGAGAGAGAGGGGACAGAAAGAGGGGGCAGCGAGCAGGGGAGAGAGAGGGGGTGACAGCGGGAGGGGGGCAGAGAGAAGGGGACAGAGAGAGAGGGCGACAGAGAGACAGTAGGCAGAGAGAGGGGGGCAGAGAGTGGGGGGACAGAGAGAGGAGGGCAGAGAGAGTGGACTGAGAGAGGCGGGACAGAGAGAGGGGGCAGAGAGTGGGGGAGATAGAGGGGGACAGAGAGAGGGGGACAAAGAGAGAGGGGAACCAAGAGAGGGGGACAGATTGAGGGGGAACAGAGAGGGGCGGACATTGGGAGTGGGGACAGAGAGGCGCAGACAGAGAGTGGGCAGAGAGAGGGCGACAGAGAGAGGGGGACAGAGAGAGAGGGAAGAGAGAGAGAGAGGGAACAGAGAGACGTGGAAAGAGAGAGGGGGCAGAGGGGGGGACAGAGAGAGAGGAACAGAGAGAGAGGTGGGACAGAGAGGGGGGCACAGAGAGAGGGGGACATAGTGAGGGGGGACAGAGTGAGTGGGGCCAGAGAAGAGTGACAGATAGAGTAGGAACAGAGAGAGGGGTCAGAGAGAGGGGGACAGAGAGAGGAAGGGGGACAGAAAGAGTTGGACAGCGAGATAGGGGACAGAGAGACTCGGGCAGAGAGTGGGGAGACAGGGAGAGGGGGGACAGAGAGAGGGGACAGAGAGGGTGCACAGATAGAGGCGGGACAGAGAGAGGGTCAGAGAGTGGAGAAGATAGAGGGGGACAGAGAGAGGGGGACAGAGAGAGGGGGACAGAGAGAGAAAGGGGGGCAGAGAGAGTGGGGGCAGAGAGAGGGCGACAGAGCGAGAGGGCGACAGAGAGAGAGTGGAAAGAGAGAAAGGGGGCAGAGAGTGGGGGGACAGAGAGGGCGGGCAGAGAGAGTAGTCAGAGAGAGGGGACAGAGAGTGGGGGAGATAGAGGGGGACAGAGAGAGGGGGACAAAGAGAGAGGGGGACCGTGAGAGGGGGACAGAGAGAGAGGGGCAGAGAGAGAGGGACAGAGATAAAGGGGGCAGAGAGAGAGGGGTACGGGGGGCAGCGAGCGGGGGCGAGAAACGGCGGAAAGAAGGAGGGGGCACAGAGAGAGGAGGACAGAGAGAGGGGTGACAAAGAGAGGGGTGTACAGAGAGAGTGGGGCAGGGAGTGGGGGGCAGAGAGAGAGGGTACAGAGAGAGGGGGGACAGATAGAGGGGGACAGCGAGCGAGAGGACAGAGAGAGTCGGGGCAGAGAGTGGGGGGACAGGGAGAGGGGGGACAGAGAGAGGGGACAGAGAGGGTGAACAGATAGAGGCGGGACAGAGAGAGGGTCAGAGAGTGGGGAAGATAGAGAGGGACAGAGAGAGGGGGACAGAGAGAGGTGGACAGAGAGAGAAATGGGGACAGAGAGAGGGCGACAGCGAGATAGGGGACAGAGAGAGGGGACAGAGAGGGTGAACAGATAGAGGCGGGACAGAGAGAGGGTCAGAGAGTGGGGAAGATAGAGAGGGACAGAGAGAGGTGGAAAGAGAGAGGTGGACAAAGAGAGAAATGGGGACAGAGAGAGGGCTACAGCGAGATAGGGGGCAGAGAGAGTGGGGGCAGAGAGAGGGCGACAGAGCGAAAGGGCGACAGAGAGAGAGTGGGAAGAGAGATAGGGGGCAGAGAGTGGGGGGACAGAGGGGGGGGCAAAGAGAGTAGACAGAGAGAGGGGACAGAGAGTGGGGAAGATAGAAGGGGACAGAGAGAGGGGGACAAAGAGAGAGGGGGGCAGAGAGAGTGGGGGTCAGAGAGAGGGGGTCAGAGAGAGAAGGGACAGAGAGAAAGGGGGCAGAGAGGGATGGGTGCAAAGGGGGGGCAGCGAGCGAGGCGAGAGACGGGGCAAAGAGGGAGGGTGGCACAGAGAGAGGAGGACAGAGAGAGGGGTGAAAAAGAGAGGGGTGTACAGAGAGAGTGGGGCAGAGAGTGGAGGCAGAGAGTCGGGGGACACAGAGAGAGGGGACAGGGAGAGGGTGACAGAGAGAGGGGGGCAGAGAGTGGGGTAGATAGAGGGGGTCAGAGAGAGGGGGACAGAGAGAGGGGGAGATAGAGGGGTACAAAGAGAGAGAGTGGGACAGAGAGAGATGGACTGAGAGTGGGGGACACAGAGAAGAAGACAGAGAGTGGGACAGAGAGTGAGCGAGACAGAGGGGGTCAGAGAGAGGGGGCAGAGAAAGGGGGACAGAGAGACAGGCGGACACAGAGAGAGGGGGCAGAGAGAGGGCGACAGAGAGAGAGGGGGGTCAGAGCGAGGGGGTCAGCGTGAGGGGGACAGAGAAGAGGGGGAAGAGAGAGAGGGGACAGAAAGAGGGCGACAGAGAGAGAGGGGGGTCAGAGCGAGGGGGTCAGCGTGAGGGGGACAGAGAAGAGGGGGAAGAGAGAGAGGGGACAGAAAGAGGGGGCAGCGAGCAGGGGAGAGAGAGGGGGTGACAGCGGGAGGGGGGCAGAGAGAAGGGGACAGAGAGAGAGGGCGACAGAGAGAGAGTAGGCAGAGAGAGAGGTGCAGAGAGTGGGGGGACAGAGAGAGGAGGGCAGAGAGAGTGGTCTGAGAGAGGCGGGACAGAGAGAGGGGGCAGAGAGTGGGGGAGATAGAGGGGAACAGAGAGAGGGGGGACAGAGAGGGGCGGACATTGGGAGTGGGGACAGAGAGGCGCAGACAGAGAGTGGGCAGAGAGAGGGCGACAGAGAGAGGGGGACAAAGAGACAGGGGGACCAAGAGAGGGGGACAGAGAGAGGGGGAACAGAGAGGGGCGGACATTGGGAGTGGGGACAGAGAGGCGCAGACAGGGAGTGGGCAGAGAGAGGGCGACAGAGAGAGAGGGACAGAGAAAGGGGACACAGAGAAAGGGGGGCAGGGAAAAGGGGGGACAGAGAGAGGCGCTTAGAGAGAGGGAGACAGAGAGAGAGGGAAGAGAGAGAGAGAGGGAACAGAGAGACGTGGACAGAGAGAGGGTGCAGAGGGGGGGACAGAGAGAGGGGAACAGAGAGAGGTGGGACAGAGAGAGGGGCACAGAGAGAGGGGGACATAGTGAGGGGGGACAGAGTGAGTGGGGCCAGAGAGAAGTGACAGATAGAGTAGGGACAGAGAGAGGGGTCAGAGAGTGGGGGAGATAGAGGTGGACAGAGAGAGAGGGACAGAGAGAGTGGGACAGAGAGAGGAAGCGGGACAAAGAGAGGGGGACAGCGAGAGAGGGGACAGAGAGACTCGGGCAGAGAGTGGGGAGACAGGGAGAGGGGGGACAGAGAGAGGGGACAGAGAGGGTGCACAGATAGAGGCGGGACAGAGAGAGGGTCAGAGAGTGAGGAAGATAGAGGGGGACAGAGAGAGGGGGACAGAGAGAGGGGGACAGAGAGAGAAAGGGGGACAGAGAGAGAGGGGCAGAGAGAGTGGGGGCAGAGAGAGGGCGACAGATCGAGAGGGCGACAGAGAGAGAGTGGGAAGAGAGAAAGGGGGCAGAGAGTGGGGTGACAGAGAGGGTGGGCAGAGAGAGTAGTCAGAGAGAGGGGACAGAGAGTGGGGGAGATAGAGCGGGACAGAGAGAGGGGGACAAAGAGAGAGGGGGACCGTGAGAGGGGTACAGAGAGAGGGGGGCAGAGAGAGTGGGGGTCAGAGAGAGAGGATCAGAGAGAGAGGGACAGAGAGAAAGGGGGCAGAGAGAGAGGGGTACGTGGGGGGCAGCGAGCGGGGGCGAGAAACGGGGGAAAGAAGGAGGGGGGCACAGAGAGAGTGGGGCAGAGAGTGGGGTCAGAGAGAGGGGGTACAGAGAGAGGGGAACAGAGAGAGGGGGACTGAGAGTCGGGGTCAGAGGGAGTGGGGAGAGAGCGTGGGGACAGAGAGAGGGATAGAGAGTGGGGGAAAGAGAGGGTGTTAGAGAGAGGGGGTCAGAGGGAGGGGGACAGAGAAAGGGGGACAGAGAGAGTTGGAGAGAGAGTGGGGGACAGGGAGCGAGGAAAGAGAGTGGGTGAGATAGAGGCGGTCAGAAAGAGGAGGACTGAGAGAGGGGGACAGAGAGAGGTGGACAGCGAGAGTGGACAGAGAGAGGTGACAGAGAGTTGGGGAGAGAGAGGGGGACAGAGAGAGGGGGACAAAGAGAGAGGGGGACAGAGAGAGATGCAGAGAGTGGGGTAGATAGAGGGGGTCAGAGAGAGGGGACAGAGAGAGGGGGCAGAGAGAGGGGGTGATTGAGAGGGGGGACAGAGAGAGGGGGAACAGAGAAAGGTACAAAGAGAGAGGGGACAGAGAGGGGGGGAGAGAGAGAGGGGGGACAGAGAGAGTGGGACAGAGAGAGGGGGTGATTGAGAGGGGGGACAGAGAGAGGGGGAACAGAGAAAGGTACACAGAGAGAGGGGACAGAGAGGGGGGACAGAGAGAGTGGGTCAGAGAGAGTGGGACAGAGATAGGGGGACAGAGAGAGGGGGTGATAGAGAGGGGGACAGAGAGGGGTGTGACGGGGGAGAGAGGGTGGAAGAGAGGGAGGGGCAGAGGGAGAGGGGACAGAGAGGGGGGGACAGAGAGAGAGGGGGACAGAGAGATGGTGACAGAGAGGGGGCAGAGAGAGAGCGGTGACTGAGCGCGGGGGGGAACAGAGAGAAGGGGACAGAGAGCGGGGGGGTTAGAGAGAGGGGAAGAGAGAAGGAGGGGGACAGAGAGAGGGGCGACAGAGGGGGGGCAGAGAGAGGGGGGCAGAGGGAGGGGAGACTGAGAGACGGTTACAGAGACGGGACAGAGAGAGAGGGGGCTCGGAGAGAGAGGGACAGTAGTGGGTGGGAAGAAAGAGGGGGACAGAGAGAGAGGGGGGACAGAGAGATGTTGACAGAGAGAGGGGGACAGAGGGAGGGGGGACAGAGAGACGGTGACAGAGAGGGCAACAGAGAGAGGGGGGAAGAGAGTGGGGGAGAGAGGGGGCAGAGAGACGGGGAACAGAGTGACGGGGACAAAGAGAGGGGGAAAGAGAGATGGGGGATAGAGAGACGGGGACATAGAGAGGGCGGGGGGGTACAGAGTGACGGGGACAGAGAGAGGGGGCAGAGAGAGGGCGACAGAGAGAGAGGGGCAAACAGAGAGTGGGAAGAGAGAGGGGGCAGAGAGAGGGGGAGCAGAGGGGGGTGGAGACAGAGAGAAGGGGGATAGAGAAAGGGGGACAGATGGAGGTGGGACAGAGAGAGGGGGGACAGAGAGAGGGGGCACAGAGAGCGGGGGAGAGAGAGGGGGAACAGAGAGCGGGGGGAGAGAGAGGGGGCAAAGAGGGGGGAACAGAGAGAGAGGGGAACAGAGAGAGAGGGGACAGAGAGAGAGGGACAGAGAGAGTGGATCAGAGAGGGGGGGACAGAGGTGGAGAACAGAGAGAGAGGGAACGAAAGAGACGGGAGGACAGAGAGAGGGACACGGAGGGGAGACAGAGATGGGGGAAACAGAGAGAGTGGGGACAGAGAGAGGGGGCACAGAGTGCGGGGCGGGACGGAGAGAGGGAGAGATAGAGGGGTCAGAGTGGGGGGAACAGAGAGAGGGGACAGATTGAGAGGGGACAGAGAGTGGGGATAGATAGACAGCGTCAGAGAGAGGGGGTCAGAGACAGGGGGATATGGAGGGGGTCATAGGGAGGGTGAACAGAGAGAGGGGGTCAGAGAGAGGGGGACAGAGAGAGGGGGAAAGAGAGAGAGGTGGACAGAGAGATATAGGGTCAGAGAGGCGGGGGACAGAGGGAGAGCAGGGAAGAGAGAGAGGGGGACAGACAGAGAGGGTGACAGAGAGACTGGGACAAAGAGTGGGGACAGAGAAAGTGTGACAGAGAGTGCGGGACAGAGAGAGGGAGACAGAGAGGGGGAACTGAGAGTGGGGAAGATAGAGGGCTTCAGTGAGAGGCTGTCAGATAGAGAGGGGGACACAGAGAGAGGGGGACAGAGAGGGGGGACAGAGAGTGGGGGACAGAGAGGGGGCGACAGAGCGAGGGGGACAGAGAGCGGGTCAGAGACAGGGAGTCAGAGAGAGATGGGGACAGAGAGAGAGGGGGACAGATAGAGAGCAAAAAAAAGAGGGGGACAGAGAGAGAGGGACAGAGAAAGGGGGACAGAGCACGGGGGAGATAGAGGGGGTCAGTGGGAGGTGGGACAAAGAGTGGGGGACAGAGAGAGGGGTACAGAGTGGGGGAGATAGAGTGGGAGAGAGAGGCTTACAGAGAGTGGGGGACAGAGAGAGGAGGCAGAGATAGGGGATACAGATAGAGAGGGACAGAGAGAGAGGGGCAGAGAGAGGGGGGACAGAGAGAGGGGGACTGAGAGTGGTAGAGATAGAGGGGATCAGAAAGAGGGGGACAGAGAGAGGGAGACAGAGAGACGGGGTCAAAGGGAGTAGGGACAGTGAGTGGAGGACAGACAGTGAGAGGGAACAGAGAGTTGGACAGAGAGACAGGGACACAGAGAGAGGTGAATAGAGAGGGAGCAGAGAGGGGGCGACAGAGAGAGGGGGACAGAGAGAGGGGACAGAGAAAGATGGACAGTGAGTGGGGGGATGGAGAGAGTGGGGGACAGAGGGGGGGCGAGATGGATGGAGAGGGCGAAGACAGAGAGGGGACGGACAGAAGGGGGACAGTAACAGATGGGGACAGCGTGAGCACGGCTACAGAGACACGGAGACAGAGAGAGGGGGGACAGAGAGGGGGCAGAGAGAGGGGACAGAGCGGGGACAGAAGGAGGGTGCCAGAGAGAGGTGTACAGAGTGGGGGAGAGAGAGGGGGTCAGAGAGAGGGGGACAGAGGGAGGGGGGACAGAGAGTGAGAGGATGGAGAGAGTGGGGGACAGAGAGGGGGGCGGGATGGATGGAGAGGGAGAGGACAGAGAGGGGAGGGACAGAGGGGGGACAGTAACAGATGGGGACAGCGTGAGCACGGGTACAGAGAGACGGAGACAGAGAGAGGGGGGACAGAGAGGGGGCAGAGAGAGGGGACAGAGCGGGGACAGAGTGAGGGTGACAGAGAGAGGGGTACAGAGAGAGGGAGACAGAGAGAGGGGAACAGAGAGAGTGGGATAGAGAGACGGGGACAGAGAGAGGGGACAGAGAGGGGGCAGAAAGAGGGTGACAGAGAGAGGGGTACAGAGTGAGGGAGAGAGAGGGGGCAGAGACAGGGCGAAAGAGAGAGGGGGACAAAGAGAGGGAGGGACAGAGAGAGGCGGGTGGGAGAGACAGGGAGTCAGAGAGAGAGGGACAGAGAGAAGGGGGCAGAGAGAGAGGGATCAGAGAGAGAGGGGGACAGAGAAAGAGGGGTTCAGAGAGAGGGGGAAAGAGAGGGGGGCAGAGACGGGGGGACAGAGAGAGAGGGCGGACAGAGAGAGGGGCAAAGAGAGAAGAGGGGCTGAGAGAGGGGACAGAGGGAGGGGTGACAGAGAGACGGAGACAGAGAGGGCAACAGAGAGAGGGGGAAGAGAGCTGGTGAGAGAGAGGGGACAGAGAGACGGGGAACAGAGAGACGGGGACAAAGAGAGGGGGACAGAGGGGGGGGACAGTGAGACAGGGACAGAGAGAGTCGAGAGAGAGAGGGGACAGAGAGATGGGGACAGAGAGACGGGGAACAGAGAGACGGGGACAAAGAGAGGGGGACAGAGGGGGGGACAGTGAGACAGGGACAGAGAGAGTCGAGAGAGAGAGGGGACAGAGAGATGGGGACAGAGAGAGGGGGCAGTGAGTGGGGGGATGGAGGGAGTGGAGGACAGAGTGGGGGGCGGGAGGAAAGGAGAGGGAGAGGACAGAGAGAGGAGGGACAGAGGGGGGACAGTAAAAGATGAGGACAGGGAGAGCACGGGGACAGAGTGAAGGGAACTGAGAGAGGGGGAACAGAGAGACGTGGACAGAGAGAGTGGGACAGAGAGGGTGCAGAAAGAGGGTGACAGAGAGATGGGGACAGAGGGAGGGGGACAGAGAGAGGGTTACAGAGTGGGATAGAGAGCAGGAGTCAGAGAGAGAGGAACAGAGAAAGTGGGACAGAGAAACGGGGACACAGAGAGAGGTGACAGAGAGGGGGCAGAGAGAGGTCGACAGAGAGAGGGGGACAGTGAGAGGGAGGGAGAGAGAGGCGGTTGGGACAGAGAGGGGCAGAGAGAGGTGGGTGGGAGAGAGAGGGGACATAGAGAGAGGGGGACAGAGAGGGGGGGACACTGAGAGAGTGGGACAGAGAGGGGGCAGAGAGAGGGCGACAGAGAGAGCGGGACAGAGAGAGGGGGACAGAGAGAGGGGACAGTGAGTGGGGGGATGGAGAGAGTGGGGGCAGAGGGGGGGCGGGATGGATGGAGAGGGAGAGGAGAGAGAGGGGAGGGGCAGAGGGGGGACAGTAAGAGATGGGGACATAGAGAGCACGGGGACAGAGTGAGGGAACGAGTGAGAGGGGAAGACAGAGATAGGGACAGAGAGAGCGGGAACAGTGGGGGGGGGGGACAAAGATGGTTGACAGAGAGAGGGGGGGAACAGAGAGAGGGGGACAGAGAGAGAGGGGGCATAGAGAGCGGGGCGGGACGGAGAGAGGTGGAGATAGAGGGGGTCAGAGAGTGGGGGAACAGAGATGGGG
Organism: Chiloscyllium punctatum; assembly: GCF_047496795.1. Taxonomy (NCBI): domain Eukaryota; kingdom Metazoa; phylum Chordata; class Chondrichthyes; order Orectolobiformes; family Hemiscylliidae; genus Chiloscyllium; species Chiloscyllium punctatum. Next base: position 18,690,278 of record NC_092745.1, on the reverse strand, counting down.
GACAGAGAGAGGGTCAGAGAGTGGGGGTAGATAGACAGGGTCAGAGAGAGAGGGGTCAGAGACAGGGGGATATAGAGGGGGTCAGAGGGAGGGTGAAAAGAGAGTGGGGGACAGAGAGAGGGGTACAGAGAGACGGGGACAGAGAGGGAGGGACAGAGGGAGAGCGGGACAGAGAGAGAGGGGGACAGAGAGAGAGGGGGGGACAGGGACGGGGAAAGAGAGTGGGGGACAGAAAGAGGATGACAGAGAGTGCAGGACAGAGAGAGGGCGACAGAGAGGGGGACAGAGAGCGGTGGAGATAGAGGGCTTCAGTGAGAGGCGGTCAGAGAGAGAGGGGGACAGAGAGAGAGGGACAGAGAGGGGTGACAGAGAGTGGGGGACAGAGAGAGGGTGACAGAGCGAGGGGGACAGAGAGCGGGTCAGAAAGAGGGAATCAGAGAGAGATGGGGACAGAGAGATGGGGACAGATAGAGGGCGACAAAGAGAGGGGGCCAGAGACAGGGGGACAGAGAGAGGGGGACACAGCGCGGGGGGGATCGAGGGTATCAGAGAGAGGGTGTCAGAGAGAGGGGGACAGAGAGAGAGGAGAGAAAGAAGGGGTCAGAGGGAGGGGGGGCAGAGAGTGGGGGACAGAGAGAGGGGTACAGAGTGGGGGAGAGAGAGGGGGAGATAGAGGCCTACAGAGAGAGGGGAACAGAGAGAGAGGAGGCAGAGAGGGGACAGAGAAAGGGGGACATAGAGAGTGGGACAGAGAGAGGGGACAGAGAGAGTGGGGACAGAGAGAGGGGCACAGAGAATGGGAGAGATAGAGGGGGTCAGAAAGAGGGGACAGAGAGAGTGGACCGAGAGATGGAGTCAGAGGGAGTTGTGACAGAGAGTGGAGGACAGAGAGCGAGAGGGAAAAGAGAGAGTGGGACAGAGAGACAGGGACACAGAGAGAGGTGACAGAGAGGGGGCAGAGAGGGGCGACAGAGAGAGGGAGGGACAGAGAGGGGGACAGAGAGACGGGGCACAGAGAGATGTGACAGAGAGCGTGTCAGAGAGAGGGGGTCAGACAGAGAGGGACAGAGAGAGGGGGACAGTGAGTGGGGGGATGGAGGGAGTGGAGGACAGAGTGGGGGGCGGGAGGAAAGGAGAGGGAGAGGACAGAGAGAGGAGGGGCAGAGGGGGGACAGTAAAAGATGGGGACAGAGAGAGCACGGGGACAGAGTGAAGGGGACTGAGAGAGGGGGAACAGAGAGTCGTGGACAGAGAGAGTGGGGACAGAGAGGGTGCAGAAAGAGGGTGACAGAGAGAAGGGGACAGAGGGACAGGGGACAGAGAGGGTTACAGAGTGGGGTAGAGAGAAGGAGTCAGAGAGAAGAACAGAGAGAGTGGGACAGAGAGACGGGGACACAGAGAGAGGTCACAGAGAGCGGACAGAGAGAGGGCGACAGAGAGAGGGGGACAGAGAGAGGGAGGGACAGAGAGAGGCGGGTGGGACAGAGAGGGGCAGAGAGAGGCGGGTGGGAGAGAGAGGAGACATAGAGAGAGGGGGACAGAGAGGGGGGACACTGAGAGAGTGGGACAGAGAGGGGGCAGAGAGAGGGCGACAGAGAGAGCGGGACAGAGAGAGGGGGACTGAGAGAGAGGGGACAGTGAGTGGGGGGATGGAGAGAGTGGGGGCAGAGGGGGGGCGGGATGGATGGAGAGGGAGAGGAGAGAGAGGGGAGGGGCAGAGGGGGGACAGTAAGAGATGGGGACAGAGTGAGCACGGGGACAGAGAGAGGGGGGGACAGAGACGGGGACAGAGTGAGGGGACATAGAGGGGCAGAAAGAGGTTGACAGAGAGAGGGGTACAGAGTGGGGGGGAGAGAGGGGGTCGGATAGAGCGGGACAGAAAGAGGGGAGCAGAGAGAGTGGAACAGAGAAACGGGGACACAGAGAGAGGTGACAGAGAGAGGGCAGAGAGAGGGCGACAGAGAGGGGGGACAGAGAGAGGGAGGGACAGAAAGAGGCCTGTGGGACAGAGAGGGGCAGAGAGAGGTGGGTGGGAGAGAGAGAGGGAGTCAGAGAGAGGGGGCAGAGAGAAGGGGACAGAGAGAGAGGGGGGTCAGAGAGAGAGGGGGTCAGACAGAGAGGAGAACAGAGAGAGAGGGGGAAAGAGATAGAGGGGGTCAGAGAGAGAGAGGGACAGAGAGAGAGGGGGACAGAGAGGGGGCAGAGAGAGGGGTAAAGAGTGTGGGAGAGAGATTGCGTCAGAGAGAGGGGGTCAGAGAGCGGGGGACAGACAAGGGGTCAGAGAGAGAGGGGGACAGAGAGAGGGGGGGACAGAGAGAGGGTGAATGAGAGGGGGGCAGAGAGGGGGGACAGAGAGAGAGTGGGACAGAGGGAGAAGCACAGAAGCAGGGCGGCCAGAGAAAGGGGGACAGAGAGAGGAGGGGCTGAGAGAGGCGACAGAGGGAGGGGTGACAGAGAGACGGAGACAGAGAGGGCAACAGAGAGAGGGAGAAGAGAGCGGGGGAGAGAGGAGGGCAGAGAGACGGGGAACAGAGAAACGGGGACAAAGAGAGGGTGACAGAGAGAGGGAGGGACAGAGGGAGGGGGCCAGAGAGAGGGAACAGAGAGAGGGGGGACAGAGAGCGCAGGAGAGAGGGGGGCAGAGATAGGGGAACAGAGAGACTGGGGGACAGAGAGAGAAGCAGAGAGAGAGGGGAGCAGAGGCGGGGATCAGAGAGAGAGGGAACGAGAGAGAGGGGAGGATAGAGATAGGGACAGAGAGGAGGGACAGAGAGAGGGGGATCTGTGGGGGAAAAAAGAGGGTTGACAGAGAGAGGGGGAACAGAGAGAGGGGGCCAGAGAGAGGGAGCACAGAGAGCGGGGCGGGACGGAGCGAGATGGAGATAGAGGGGATCAGAGAGTGGGGGAACAGAGATGGGGGACAGAGAGAGGGTCAGAGAGTAGGGGGAGATAGACAGGGTCAGAGAGAGGGGGGTCAGAGAGAGGGGGATATAGAGGGGGTCAGAGGGAGGGTGAACAGAGAGTGGGGGACAGAGAGAGGGGTACAGAGAGACGGGGACAGAGAGGGAGGGACAGAGGGAGAGCGGGACAGAGAGAGAGGGGGACAGAGAGAGAGGGGGGGGGACAGGGACGGGGAAAGAGAGTGGGGGACAGAAAGAGGGTGACAGAGAGTGCAGGACAGAGAGAGGGCGACGGAGAGGGGGACAGAGAGCGGTGGAGATAGAGGGCTTCAGTGAGAGGCGGTCAGAGAGAGGGGGGACAGAGAGAGAGGGACAGAGAGGGGTGACAGAGAGTGGGGGACAGAGAGAGGGTGACAGAGCGAGGGGGACAGAGAGCGGGTCAGAAAGAGTGAATCAGAGAGAGTTGGGGACAGAGAGATGGGGACAGATAGAGGGCGACAAAGAGAGGGGGCCAGAGACAGGGGGACAGAGAGAGGGGGACAGAGCGCGGGGGAGATCGAGGGGATCAGAGAGAGGGTGTCAGAGAGAGGGGGACAGAGAGAGAGGAGAGAAAGGGGGTCAGAGGGAGGGGGGACAGAGAGCGGGGGACAGAGAGAGGGGTACAGAGTGGGGGAGAGAGAGAGAGGGGGAGAAAGAGGCCTACAGAGAGAGGGGGACAGAGAGAGAGGACGACAGAGAGAGAGGGGGACAGAGATAGAGGGGGTCAGAGAGAGAGAGGGACAGAGAGAGAGGGGGACAGAGAGGGGGCAGAGAGAGGGGTAAAGAGTGTGGGAGAGAGAGTGCGTCAGAGAGTGGGGGGACAGAGCGAGGGGGCCAGAGAGAGGGAACAGAGAGAGGGGGGACAGAGAGCGCAGGAGAGAGGGGGGCAGAGATAGGGGAACAGAGAGACTGGGGGAAAGAGAGAGAAGGAGAGAGAGAGGGGAGCAGAGGCGGGGATCAGAGAGAGAGGGAACGAGAGAGAGGGGAGGATAGAGATAGGGACAGAGAGGGGGGACAGAGAGAGGGGGATCTGTGGGGGAAAAAAGAGGGTTGATAGAGAGAGGGGGAACAGAGAGAGGGGGCCAGAGAGAGGGAGCACAGAGAGCGGGGCGGGACGGAGAGAGGTGGAGATAGAGGGGATCAGAGAGTGGGGGAACAGAGATGGGGGACAGAGAGAGGGTCAGAGAGTGGGGGTAGATAGACAGGGTCAGAGAGAGGGGGGTCAGAGACAGGGGGATATAGAGGGGGTCAGAGGGTGGGTGAACAGAGTGTGGGGGACAGAAAGAAGGGTACAGAGAGACGGGGACAGACAGGGAGGGAAATCGGGACAGAGTGAGAGGGGGACAGAGAGAGAGAGGGGGACAGAGACGGCGAAAGGGAGTGGGGGACAGAGAGAGGTGACAGAGAGTGCAGGACAGAGAGTGGGCGACAGAGAGGGGGGACAGAGAGAGGGTGACAGAGCGAGGGGGACAGAGAGCGGGTCAGAAAGAGTGAATCAGAGAGAGTTGGGGACAGAGAGATGGGGACAGATAGAGGGCGACAAAGAGAGGGGGCCAGAGACAGGGGGACAGAGAGAGGGGGACAGAGCGCGGGGGAGATCGAGGGGATCAGAGAGAGGGTGTCAGAGAGAGGGGGACAGAGAGAGAGGAGAGAAAGGGGGTCAGAGGGAGGGGGGACAGAGAGCGGGGGACAGAGAGAGGGGTACAGAGTGGGGGAGAGAGAGAGAGGGGGAGAAAGAGGCCTACAGAGAGAGGGGGACAGAGAGAGAGGACGACAGAGAGAGAGGGGGACAGAGATAGAGGGGGTCAGAGAGAGAGAGGGACAGAGAGAGAGGGGGACAGAGAGGGGGCAGAGAGAGGGGTAAAGAGTGTGGGAGAGAGAGTGCGTCAGAGAGTGGGGGGACAGAGCGAGGGGGCCAGAGAGAGGGAACAGAGAGAGGGGGGACAGAGAGCGCAGGAGAGAGGGGGGCAGAGATAGGGGAACAGAGAGACTGGGGGAAAGAGAGAGAAGGAGAGAGAGAGGGGAGCAGAGGCGGGGATCAGAGAGAGAGGGAACGAGAGAGAGGGGAGGATAGAGATAGGGACAGAGAGGGGGGACAGAGAGAGGGGGATCTGTGGGGGAAAAAAGAGGGTTGATAGAGAGAGGGGGAACAGAGAGAGGGGGCCAGAGAGAGGGAGCACAGAGAGCGGGGCGGGACGGAGAGAGGTGGAGATAGAGGGGATCAGAGAGTGGGGGAACAGAGATGGGGGACAGAGAGAGGGTCAGAGAGTGGGGGTAGATAGACAGGGTCAGAGAGAGGGGGGTCAGAGACAGGGGGATATAGAGGGGGTCAGAGGGTGGGTGAACAGAGTGTGGGGGACAGAAAGAAGGGTACAGAGAGACGGGGACAGACAGGGAGGGAAATCGGGACAGAGTGAGAGGGGGACAGAGAGAGAGAGGGGGACAGAGACGGCGAAAGGGAGTGGGGGACAGAGAGAGGTGACAGAGAGTGCAGGACAGAGAGTGGGCGACAGAGAGGGGGGACAGAGAGTGGGGGAGATAGAGTGCTTCAGTGAGAGGGGTCCAGAGAGAGGGAGCACAGAGAGCGGGGCGGGACGGAGAGAGGTGGAGATAGAGGGGGTCAGAGAGTGGGGGAACAGAGAGAGGTGGACAGAGAGAGGGTCAGAGAGTGGGAGTAGATAGACAGGGTCAGAAAGAGGGGGGTCAGAGACAGGGGGATATAGAGGGGGTCAGAGGGAGGGTGAACAGAGTGTGGGTGACAGAGAGAAGGGTACAGAGAGACGGGGACAGACAGGGAGGGAAATCGGGACAGAGTGAGAGGGGTACAGAGAGAGAGAGGGCGACAGAGACGGGGACAGAGAGAGAGGAACAGAGAGGGGTGATAGAGAGTGGGGGACAGAGAGAGGGCGACAGAGTGAGGGGGACAGAGAGCGGGTCAGAGAGAGGGAGTCAGTGAGAGATGGGGACAGAGAGAGGAGGACAGATAGAGGGCGACAAAGAGAGGGGGCCAGAGAGAGGGGGACAGAGCGTGGAGGAGATAGAGGGGATCAGAGAGAGGGGGTCAGAGAGAGGGGGACAGAGTGAGTGAGGGGAGAAAGAGGGGGTCAGTGGGGGAGGCAGAGAGTAGGGGACAGAGAGAGGGGTACAGAGTGGGGGAGAGAGAGGTGGAAAAACAGGCCTACAGAGAGAGGGGGATAGAGAGAGAGGAGGCAGAGTGAGGGGGGACAGAGAAAGGGGGACATAGAAAGGGGACAGAGAGAGTGGGGACAGAGAGAGGAGCACAGAGAGTGGGGAGATAGAGTGGATAAGAAAGAGGGAACAGAGAGAAGGGACAGAGAGACGGGGTCAGAGAGATAGGAGGACAGAGAGAGAGGGGGACAGAGGGGGGCAGAGAGGGGGGTACAGAGTGGGGGAGAGAGAGTGCGTCACAGAGAGGGGGTCAGAGAGCGGGGACAGAGAGGGGGACAGAGAGATAGGGGAACAGAGAGAGAGGGGAAAGAGAGGGGTGGCAGAGAGGGGTGGACAGAGAGAGAGGGGGGACAGAGAGAGAGTGGGACAGAGAGGGCAACAGAGAGAGGCAGATGGGAGGGACAGCGGGGCAGAGATGGCGACAGAGAGGGACACAGTGAGTGAGGGAGATAGAGGGGGTCAGAGAGAGGGGGACGCAAAGTGGGGGACGTAGACGGGGACAGAGAGAGCGGGACAGAGAAGCGGGAGATACAGGGGGTCAGACGGAGGGGGGACATAGAGTGGGGGACAGAGAGAGGGGTACAGAGTGGGAGAGAGAGAGGGGGGCAGCGAGAGGTGGACAGAGGTTGGGCAGAGAGAAGGCAACAGAGAGACGGGGACAGAGAGCAGGGGAGAGAGAGGGGGCAGAGAGAGCGGGACAGAGAGAGGGGGAACAGAGAGAGAGGGGGCAGATAGAGAGGGGGACAGAGAGAGAGGCACAGAGAGGGGGGACAGAGAGTGGGGGAAAGAGAGAGGGCGACAGAGAGAGGGGAGCAGAGAGCAGTGGAGATAGAGGGGATCAGAGAGAGGGGGTCAGAGAGAGGGGGACAGAGAGAGAGGGGGAGATAGAGGGTGTCAGACGGAGGGGGGACAGAGTTTGGGTGACAGAGAGAAATGTACAGAGTGGGGGAGAGAGGCCTACAGAGAGAGGGGGACAGAGAGAGGGGGGACATAGAGAGGGGCACAGAGAGTGGGGGAGATAGAGGGGGTCAGAGAGAGGGGGATAGAGAGAGGGGGACAGAGAGACGGGGTCAGAGGGAGGGGGTCAGAGAGAGGGGGACAGAGAGATGGGGACAGAGAGACGGGGACAGAGAGGGGCGACAGAGAGAGGGGGCAGAGAGAGAGTGGTCAGAGAGAGAGGGGGAAAGAGAGGGGGAGACAGAGAGAGAGGGGACAGAGAGAGGGGGGAAAGAGAGAGAAGGGAACAGAGAGGCGGGACAGAGAGAGAGGGGGACAGAGAGAGAGGGGGTCAGAGAGAGTGGGGGAAAGAGAGAGTGGGCAGAGAGAGAGTGGGACAGAGGTGGGGGGACAGAGGGAGCCGGATGGGAGGGAGAGCGGGGCAGAGAGAGGGCAACAAAGACAGGGGGAAAGAGAGAGGGGGACAGAGAGAGTGGTACAGAGATTGGGGGACAGAGCGCGGGAGAGATAGAGGGGATCAGAGAGAGGGGGACAGAGAGGCGGGACAGAGAGAGAGGGGTAGACAGAGTGAGAGAGAGGGGTCAGAGAGAGAGGTGAAAGAGAGAGTGGGCAGAGAGAGAGGGGAGCAGAGATAGAGGGGGACAGAGAGAGGAGGACAAAGAGAGGGGGACAGAGAGAGGGCGGACAGAGAGATAGTGGGACAGAGCGGGGGATAGAGAGAGGCGGGTGGGAGGGAGAGCGGGGCATAGAGAGAGAGAGTGACAGAGAGAGGAACACAGAGAGGGAGGGAAATAGAGGGGGTCAGAGAGAGGTGGGACGGAAAGAGGGGGGTAGACGGGGTCAGAGAGAGCGGGACAGAGAGGCGGGAAATAGAGGGGGTCAGACGGAGGGGGACAGAAAGTGAGGAACAAAGAGAGGGGTACAGAGTGGGAGAGAGAGGGGGCAGAGAGAGGTGGACAGAGAGGAGGCAGAGAGAAGGCAACAGAGAGAGGGTGACAGAGAGCAGGGGAGAGAGAGGCGGCAGAGGGAGGGAGACAGCGAGAGGGGGGACAGAGAGAGGGCGGACAGAGAGAGAGTGGGACAGAAAGGGGGACAGAGAGAGTGGGACAAAGACAGAGGGACAGCGAGTGGGGGACAGAGAGAGGGGGACAGAGAGAGGACGACAGAGAGAGGGAGACAGAGAGAGTGGGACAGAGAGAGGGGGACCGAGTGAGGGCGACAGAGAGAGGGGGACAGAGAACGAGTCAGAGAGACGAGGTCAGAGAGAGATGGGGACCGAGAGATGGGGACAGAGAGCGGGGAAGATAGAAGGGGTCAGAGAGACGGGGCAGAGAGAGGGGGACAGAGGGTTACTGAGTAGGGGAGAGAGTGGGGGAGAGAGGCGGGTACAGGGAGAGGGGGACAGAGAGAGGGGGCAGAGAGTGGGGGGACAGAGAGAGGAGGTCAGAGAGAGGGGGACTGAGAGAGGGGCACAGAGAGTGGGGGAGTTAGAGGGAGTCAGAGAGAGGGAGACAGAGAGAGAAGGTCAGAGGGAGTAGGGACAGAGAGTGGGGAACAGAGAGAGGGTTACAGAGTGGGGGAAAGAGAGGGTTTCAGATAGAGGGGGTCAGAGAGAGGGGGACAAAGAGAGGGGGACACAGAGTGGGGGGACGGATAGAGTGGGGAACAAAGGGGGGCGGGGGAACGGGGAGGGAGAGGACAGAGAGAGGAAGGACAGAGGTTGGACAGTAAGTGATGGGGACAGAGAGAGCACGGGGACAGAGTGAGAGGGACAGAGAGAGGGGACAGAGAGACGGGGTCAGAGGGAGTGTGGACAGAGATTGGAGGACAGAGAGAGAGGGAACAGAGACAGTTGGACAGAGAGACGGGGACAGAGAGAGAGGGGACAGAGAGGAGGCAGAAAGAGGGTGACGGAGAGAGGGGGGACAGAGAGAGGGGTAGAGAGTGGGGTAGAGAGAAGGGATCAGAGAGAGTGGGACAGAGAGAGGGAAACAGAGAGAGTGGGACAGAGAGAGACGGGGACTCTGAGAGAGGCGACAGAGAGGGGGCAGAGAGAGGGCGACAGAGAGAGAGGGCCAGAAAGAGGGAGGGACAGAAAGAGGCGATGGGACAGAGAGGGGCAGAGAGAGGCGGGTGGGAGAGAGAGGGAGACAGAGAGAGGGGGACAGACAGAGGGTGACAGAGAGAGGGGGACAGAGAGAGGGGGACAGAGCGCGGGGGATATAGAGGGATCAGAGAGAGGGGGTCAGAGAGAGGGGCACAGAGAGAGAGGGGGAGATAGAGTGGGGGCAGAGGGACGATGACAGAGAGTGGGGGACAGAGAAAGGGGTACCGGGTGGGAGCGAGAGAGGGGAGAGAGACGCCTACAGACAGAGGGGGACAGAGAGAGGGGGCAGAGAGAGGGAACAGAGAGAAGGGGGACGTAGAGAGGGGTACAGAGAGTGGGGAAGATAGAGGGAGTGAGAGAGAGTGGGACGTAAAGCGTGGGAGGTAGACGGGGTCAGAGAGAGCGGGACAGAGAGGCGGGAGATAGAGGGGGTCAGACGGAGGGGGGACAGAAAGTAGGGAACAAAGAGAGGGGTACAGATTGGGAGAGAGAGGGGGCAGAGAGAGGTGGGCAGAGAGTTGGCAGAGAGAAGGCAACAGAGAAAGGGGGACAGACAGCAGGGGAGAGAGAGGGGGCAGAGAGAGGGGGACAGTGAGAGGGGGAAACAGAGAGAGAGGGGGCAGGGAGTGGGGGACAGAGAGGGGGGACAGAGAGAGAGGGGACAGAGAGAGAGGGGGAAAGAGAGTGTGGGCAGTGAGAGAGGGGGACAAGGAAAGAGGGGGACAGAGAGAGGAGGACAGAGAGAGAGACAGAGAGAGGGGTGACAGAGACTGGGGGACAGAGATTAGGCGTGATAGAGCGTGACAGAGAGAGAGGGGACAGAGAGAGAGGGGGACAGAGTGATGAGTACAGAGAAAGAGGGCGACAGAGAGGGGGGACAGAGAGACGGCAAAAGAGAGAGGAACACTGAGAGTGAGGGAGATAGAGCGGATCAGAGAGAGGGGGAAGAAAAGAGGGCGACAAAGAAAGAGGGCGACAGAGAAGGGGGGACAGAGGGGGTCAGAGGGAGGGGTGAAAAAGGTTGTGGGACAGAGAGAGGGGTACAGAGTGAGGGGGAGAGAAGGGGACAGAGAGGGCGACAGAGAGAGGAGACAGAGAGAGGGGGCAGAGAGATGAGGGACAGAGAGAGTGAGCCAGAGAGGGGGGGGGGAGAGAGGGGGTCAGAGAGAGGGGGACAGAGAGAGGGGGAAACAGAGAGAGGGGGGACAGAGACGGGGGAACAGAGAGAGGGGGAACAGAGAGAGGGGGAGAGAGTGAGGGTACAGAGAGTGAGGAGGCAGAGAGAGAGGGGGACAGTGAGAGGCGTGTGGGAGGGAGAGGGGGGCAGAGAGAGAGGGACAGATAGAGAGAGCGGGACAGAGAGAGATGAGAACAGAGAGAGGGGACAGCGAGAGGGGGAAAGAGATAGAGGAACAGAGATTGGGGGACAGAGAGAGGGTCACAGAGAGAGAGAGAGGCAGAGAGAGATGGAAAGAGAGAGTGGTCAGAGAGAGAGGGGGACAGAGAGAGAATCACAGAGAGAGAGAGGCAGAGAGAGATGGAAAGAGAGAGTGGACAGAGAGAGGGGGGGGACAGAGAGGGGGACAGAGAGAGAGGGGGACAGAGGGAAGGGGACAGAGAGTGGGGGACAGAGAGCGGGGTACAGAGAGAGAGCAGGACAAAGAGAGGGGGACAGAGAGAGAGGGGGACAGAGAGGCGTGTCAGAGAGAGAGGGGGACAGAGAGAGTTGGACAGAGAGCGCGGGACACAGAGAGGGGGCGTAGAGAGAGGGGGGCAGAGAGGGGGGACAGAGACAGAGGGGGACAGAGAGAGTGGGGGACAGAGAGAGGGGAACAGAGAGAGGGGGTAGTGAGAGAGGGGGACAGAGACGGGGACAGACAGAGGCGGGTGGAAGGGAGAGGGGTGCTGAGAGAGGGGGACAGAGAGAGAGATGGGGACAGAGAGGAGGTTACAGAGAGGGGGGGGCAGAGAGTGGGGGACAGAGAGGGGGGACAGAGAGAGGGGGCAGAGAGCGGGGGAGATTGAGCGGAGCAGAGAGAGGGGGACAGAGAGAGAGGGACAGAGAGAGTGGTACAGAGAAAGAGGGCGACAGAGAGGGGGGACAGAGAGAGGGCAAAAGAGAGAGGAACACTGAGAGTGAGGGAGATAGAGCGGATCAGAGAGAGGGGGACGAAAAGAGAGGGATGTAGACGGGGACAGAGAGGGGGAGGGTGTCAAAGGGAGGGGGACAGAGTGGGTGACAGAGAGAGGGGTACAGAGTGGAAGAGAGAGAGGGGGACAGAGAGTGTGCAGAGAGAGGGTAACAGAGAGAGGGGGTTAGAGACCGGGGGAGAAAGAGGGGGCAGAGAGAGAGAGGGACAGAGAGAGGGGGCAGAGAGAGATGGACAGAGAGAGGTGGGAAAAGAGACGGAGTGGGACAGAGATAGGGGAGAACAGAGAGAGAGGGGGGACAGAGAGAGAGGGGGACAGAGAGAGGGGGGATAGAGAGAGGGGAGATAAATTGGGGGGTCAGAGAGCGGGGCACAGAGAGGGGGGACAGAGAGAGGAGGACAGAGAGAGGAGGACAGAGAGAGAGGGGGACAGAGAGGGGGCAGAAAGAGGGGGGAACAGAGAGAGACGGGACAGAGAGAGGGCGCGGAGAGAGAGGGGTACAGAGAGAGGGGGACAGAGAGATGGGGACAGAGAGAGGGGGAGTTGGAGGAGGCAGAGAGTGGGGGAAAGAGAGTGGGGGACAGAGAGTGGGGGACAGAGAGAGGGGTACAGAGTGGGAGAGAGAGGAGTGCAGAGAGAGGGGGTCAAAGAGAGGGGGACAGAGAGTGGGCAGACAGAGGGCAACATAGAGATGGGGACAGAGCGGGGGATTGAGAGGAGGCATGGAGAGGGGCAACAGAGAGAGAGGGGTCAGAGAGAGGGTGGTCAGAGAGAGATGGGACAGAGAGAGGAGGACAGAGAGAGGGGGCAGAGAGAGGGGGACAGAGAGAGGGGACAGAGAGAGAGGGTCACAGAGAGAGGGGAACAGAGAGAGGGGAACAGAGAGAGAGAGGCAGAGAGAGATGGAAAGAAAGAGTGGACAGAGAGAGAGGGGGACAGAGAAAGGCAGGTGGGAGGGAGTGGGGGGCAGAGAGAGAGGCACAGAGCGAGGGGTACAGAGAGAGAGCAGGACAGAGAGAGTGGGACAGAGAGAGATGGGGACAGAGAGAGGGGGCCAGAGACAGAGGGGGACAGAGAGAATGGGGGACAGAGAGAGGGGAACAGAGACGGGGACAGACAGAGGCGGGTGGAAGGGAGAGGTGGGCAGAGAGAGGGGGACATAGAAAGAGATGGGGACAGAGAGGAGGGAACAGAGAAAGGGGGGACAGAGAGTGAGGGACAGAGAGGGGGGACAGAGAGAGATGGGGACAGAGAGCGGGGGAGATAGAGGGCGTCAGTGAGAAGGGGTCAGACAGAGAGGGGGACAGAGAGATGGCAACAGAGAGGGGCGACAGAGAGAGGAGGTCAGAGAGTCGGGGACAGAGAGTGGGGGAGATTGAGTGGAGCAAAGAGAGGGGGACAGAGAGAGGGGGACAGAAAGAGGGCGACAGAGAAGGGGGGATAGAGGGGGTCAGAGGGAGGGGTGACAAAGATTGTGGGACAGAGAGAGGGGTACAGAGTGAGGGAGAGAGAAGGGGAGAGAGAGGGCTACAGAGAGAGGGGGACAGAGAGAGAGAGGCAGAGAGAGATGGACAGAAAGAGTGGTCAGAGAGAGAGGGGGACAGAGAGGGGGAACAGAGAGAGGGTCACAGAGAGAGGGAAACAGAGAGAAGGTCACAGAGAGAGAGAGGCAGAGAGAGATGGAAAGAGAGAGGGGGACAGAGGGAAGGGGACAGAGAGTGGGGGACAGAGAGCGTGGTACAGAGAGACAGCAGGACAGAGAGAGAGGGACAGAGAGAGAGGGGGACAGAGAGCTCTGTCAGAGAGAGAGGGGGACAGAGAGAGGGGGACAGAGAGCGCGGGACACAGAGAGGGGGCGTAGAGAGAGGGGGACAGAGAGGGGGGCCAGAGACAGAGGGGGACAGAGAGAGCGGTAGACAGAGAGAGGGGAACACAGAGAGGGGGCAGTGAGAGAGGGGGACAGAGACGAGGACAGACAGAGGCGGGTGGGAGGGAAAGGGGTTCAGAGAGAGAGAGACAGATGGGGACAGAGAGGAGGTTACAGAGAGAGGGGGGACAGAGAGAGAGTGGGGCAGAGAGCGGGGGAGATAGAGGGCGTCAGTAAGAAGGGGTCAGACAGAGAGGGGGACAGAGAGAGGGCAACAGAGAGGGGGGACAGAGAGAGAGGGTCAGAGAGTCGGGGACAGAGATTGGTGGCGATTGAGCGGAGCAGAGAGGGGGGGGACAGAGAGAGGGGGACAGAGAGAGGGGGGGCAGAGAGAGCAGGGCCAGAGAGAGATGGACCGAGAGGGGGGAACAGAGAGAGGGGGAACAGAGAGACGGGGCCAGAGTGAGGGTACAGACAGTGAGGAGGCAGAGAGAGAGGGGGACAGAGGGGGGGACCGTGAGAGGCGGGTGGGAGGAAGAGGGGGGCAGAGAGAGTGGGACAGGGAGAGAGAGCGGGACAGAGAGAGCGCGGGAAAGAGAGAGAGGGGTATAGAGAGAGGGGGAACAGAGAGAAGGCAACAGAGAGAGGGGAATAGAGAGAGGGAGACAGAGAGAGAGCGACAGAAAGTGGGGGACAGAGAGGGCGACAGAAAGAGGGGGACAGAGAGCGGTTCAGAGAGAGGGGGACAGAGAGAGGGGGGACAGAGAGAGGGGCATAGAGAGTGGGGGAGATAGAGGGTGTCAGAGAGGGGGACAGAGAGCGGGGGACAGAGAGATGGGGTGAGAGGGATTGGGGACAGAGAGTGGGGGACAGAGAGAGGGGGACAGAGAGTGAGGGATGGAGAGAGTGGGTGACAGAGGGGAGCGGGGGTTGACGGAGAGGGAGAGGACAAAGAGAGGAGGGACAGAGGGGGGACCGTAAGAGATGGGGACAGAGACTGCACGGGTAAGGAGAGACGGGGACAGAGAGAGGGGGGACAGAGAGGGGGCAGAAAGAGAGCGACGGAGAGAGGGGAACAGAGGGAGCGGGGACAGAGAGTGGGGGACAGAGAGAGCGGGGCAGAGAGAGGTGGGCCAGAGAGAGTGGGACAGAGAGAGGGGGAAACAGAGAGAGGGGGGGACAGAGAGGGGGGGAACAGAGAGAGGGGGAACAGAGAGAGGGGGACAGAGTGAGGGTACAGAGAGTGAGGAGGCAGAGAGAGAGGGGGACAGAGGGGGGGACAGTGAGAGGCGGGTGGGAGGGAGAGGGGGGCAGAGAGAGGGGGACATATAGAGAGATCGGGACAGAGAGAGAGGAGGACAGAGAGGGAGGGGACAGAGAGAGGGGGAAAGAGATAGAGGGACAGAGAGTGGGGGACAGAGAGAGGGTCACCGAGAGAGGGGAACAGAGAGAGGGTCACAGAGAGAGAGAGGCAGAGAGAGATGGAAAGAGAGAGTGGACAGAGAGAGGGGGGAACAGTGAGGGGGGACAGAGAGAGGTGGACAGAGGGAAGGGGACAGAGAGTGGGGGACAGAGAGTGGGGTACAGAGAGAGAGCAGGACAGAGAGAGAGGGACAGAGAGAGAGGGGGACAGAGAGGGGTGTCAGAGAGAGGGGGGGACAGAGAGAGGGGGACAGAGAGAACGGGACACAGAGAGGGGGCGTAGAGAGAGGGGGACAGAGAGGGGGACAGAGACAGAGGGTGACAGAGAGAGGGGAACAGAGAGAGGGGACAGTGAGAGAGGGGGACAGAGACGAGGACAGACAGAAGCGGGTGGGAGGGAGAGGGGTTCAGAGAGAGGGGGACAGAGAGAGATGGGGACAGAGAGGAGGTTACAGAGAGGGGGGGACAGAGAGAGAGGGACAGAGGGGGGGACAGTGAGAGGCGGGTGGGAGAGAGAGCGGGACAGAGAGTGTGGGGGACAGAGAGAGAGGGGGCAGAGAGAGGGGTAAAGAGATAGAGGGACAGAGAGTGGAGGGCCAGAGAGAAGGCAACAGAGAGAGGGGGACAGAAAGTGGGGGACAGAGAGCGGTTCAGAGAGGGGGGGGGGACAGAGAGAGGGGCATAGAGAGTGGGGGAGATAGAGGCTGTCAGAGAGCGGGGGACAGAGAGAGGGATTCAGAGGGATTGGGGACAGATAGAGGGGGACAGAGAGAGGGGGACAGAGAGTGGGGGATGGAGAGAGTGTTTGACAGAGGGGAGCGGGGGTTGACGGAGAGGGAGAGGACAGAGAGAAGAGGGGCAGAGGGGGGACGGTAAGAGATGGGGACAGAGAGTGCACGGGTAAAGAGAGACGGGGGCAGAGAGAGGGGGGACAGAGAGGGGGCAGAAAGAGGGCGATGGAGAGAGAGGAACAGAGGGAGCGGGGACAGAGAGTGGGGGACAGAGAGAGGGGGTCAGAGAGAAGGGGACAGAGAGAGGGGGACTGAGAGAGGGGGAGTTAGAGGCGTTCAGCGAGAAGGGGACAGAGAGAGGGGGACTGAGAGAGTGGGAGATAGAGGGGTTCAGAGAGCGGGGTACCGAGTCGGAGAGGGGGAGAGAGTGGGCTACAGAGAGAGGGGGACAGAGAGAGGGGGCAGAGAGAGGGGGATGGAGAGAGGGGGACAGAGAGAGAGGGGGCAGAGAGAGGAGAGACCGAGAGAGTGGGACAGAGAGAGGGGACAGAGAGAGGGGGACAGATGGAAGGGGCCAGAGAGTGGAGGACAGAGAGCGGGGTACAGAGTGAGGGAGAGAGAGGGGGAGATAGAGGGCGACAGAGAGACGGGGGATAGAGGGAGGGGGACAGAGAGTGGGGGATGGAGAGTGGAGGATGAAGAGAGTGGGGGACAGAGGGGAGCGGGGGGGGCGGAGAGGGAGAGCGCAGAGAGAGGAGGTACAGAGCGGGGACAGTAAGAGATGGGGACAGAGAGAGAGGGCATCGAGAGAGAGGGGACATAGAGAAAAGGGGACAGAGAGAGGGGGACAGATAGAGAGGGGGACAGAGAGAGAGGGGGAAAGAGAGGGGTGCCAGAGGTGGGTGGGGACAGAAAGAGAGGGGGGACAGAGAGAGAGGGGCAAAGAGAGAGTGGGCAGAGAGAGAGGGGGACAGAGATAGAGGGGACAGAGAGAGGGGGACAAAGAGAGGAGGACAGAGGGGGGCAGAGTGAGCGTGGGATAGAGAGGGCAACAGAGAGAGGCGGATGAGAGGGACAGCGGGGCAGAGATGGCGACAGAGAGAGGGACACAGTGAGTGAGGTAGATATAGGGGGTCCGAGAGAGGGGGACGGAAAGTGGGGGAGGTAGACGGGGTCAGAGAGAGCGGGACAGAGAGAGAGGGACAGAGATGGGGGACAGAGAGTGGGGGACAGAGAGAGGGCGACAGAGAGAGGTGGGGCAGAGAGCAGGGGAAATAGAGGGGATAAGAGAGAGGGCGTCACAGAGAGGGGGACAGAGAGAGAGGGGGAGATAGAGGGGGTCAGAGGGAGGGGGAACAGAGAGTTGGGGACAGAGAGAGGTGTACAGAATGGGAGAAAGATAGGGGGTGAGAGAGGCCTACAGAGAGAGGGGGACAGAGAGAGGGGGGACATAGAGAAGGGCACAGTGAGTGGAGGAGATAGAGGGGGTCAGAGAGAGTGGGTCAGAGAGAGGGGGACAGAGAGACGGGGTCAGGGGGAGGGGGTCAGAGAGAGAGGAACAGAGAGAGGGGGACAGAGAGGGGGACAGAGAGGGAGGGGGAAAGAGGGGGGGACAGAGAGAGCGGGGGACAATGAGAGGGGGAAAGAGAGGGAGGGGACAGAGAGGCGCGACAGAGAGAGAGGGGGACAGAGACAGAGGGGGTCAGAGAGAGAAGGGAAAGAGAGAGTGGGCAGAGAGAGAGGGGGACAGAGATAGAGGGGGCAGAGAGAGAGGGGGAGAGAGATAGAGGGGGCAGAGAGAGGAGGACAAAGAGAGGGGGAGAGAGAGGGGGGGTACAGAGAGAGAGAGTGGGACCGAGGGGGGGGGGGACAGAGAGAGGCGTGTGGGAGGGAGAGCGGGGCAGAGAGAAAGGGTGACAGAGGGAGGGACACAGAGAGTGAGGGAGATAGAGGGGGTCAGAGAGAGGGGACGGAAAGAGGGGGGTAGACGGGGTCAGAGAGACCGGGACAGGGAGGCGGGAAATAGAGGGGGTCAGGTGAAGGGGGACAGAAAGTGTGGAACAAAGAGAGGGGTACAGAGTGGGAGAGAGAGGGGGGCAGAGAGAGCTGGACAGAGAGTAGGCGGAGAGAAGGCAACAGAGAGAGGGTGACAGAGAGCAGGGGAGAGAGGTGGCAGAGGGAGGGGGACAGTGAGGGGGGAACAGAGAGAGAGGGGGCAGAGGGAGAGGGGGACAGAGAGGGGGGACAGAGGGAAGTGGACAGATAGCGGGGAACAGAGAGCGGGGTACCGAGTGGGGGAGAGAGGGGGGCAGAGAGAGGTAGACAGAGAGTAGGCAGAGAGAAGGCAACAGAGAGAGGATGACAGAGAGCAGGGGAGAGAGAGGTGGCAGAGGGAGGTGGACAGTGAGGGGGGAAACAGAGAGAGAGGGGACAGAGGGAGAGGGGGACAGAGAGGGGGGACAGAGACAGAGGGCGACAGAGAGACGGGGGATAGAGGAAGGGGGACAGAGTCGGTGACAGAGAGTGGGAATTGGAGAGAGTGGGGTCAGAAGGGAGCGGAGGGGGCGGAGAGGGAGAGGGGAGAGAGAGGAGGTACAGAGCGGGGACAGTAAGAGATGGGGACAGAGAGAGAGGGCATCGAGAGAGAGGGGACATAGAGAAAGGGGGACAGAGAGAGGGGGACAGAGAGAGAGGGGGACAGAGAGAGAGGGGGAAAGAGAGGGGTGCCAGAGGTGGGTGGGGGACAGAAAGAGAGGGGGCACAGAGAGAGAGGGGGAAAGAGAGAGTGGGCAGAGAGAGAGGGGGACAGAGATAGAGGGGACAGAGAGAGGGGGACAAAGAGAGGAGGACAGAGGGGGGCAGAGTGAGCGTGGGACAGAGAGGGCTACAGAGAGAGGGTGACATAGGGAGGGGGCAGAGAGCGGATGGACAGAGACAGGGGGGCAGAGAGAGGAGGGCCAGAGAGAGATGGACAGAGAGAGGGGGAAACAGAGAGGGGGGACCGAGAGGGGGGAACAGAGAGAGGGGGAACAGAGAGAGGGGGCCAGAGTGAGGGTACAGAGAGTGAGGAGGCAGAGAGTGAGGGGGACAGAGGGGGGGACAGTGAGAGGCGGGTGGGAGGAAGAGGGGGGCAGAGAGAGTGGGGCAGGGAGAGAGAGCGGGACAGAGAGAGCGCGGGAAAGAGAGAGAGGGGTATAGAGAGAGGGGGAACAGAGAGAAGGCAACAGAGAGAGGGGAATAGAGAGAGGGAGACAGAGAGAGAGCGACAGAAAGTGGGGGACAGAGAGGGCGACAGAAAGAGGGGGACAGAGAGCGGTTCAGAGAGAGGGGGACAGAGAGAGGGGGGACAGAGAGAGGCACATAGAGAGTGGGGGAGATAGAGGGGGACAGAGAGCGGGGAACAGAGAGAGGTGGTGAGAGGGATTGGGGACAGAGAGTGGCGGACAGAGAGTGGGGGACAGAGAGTGAGGGATGGAGAGAGTGGGTGACAGAGGGGAGCGGGGGTTGACGGAGAGGGAGTGGACAGAGAGAGGAGGGACAGAGGGGGGACCGTAAGAGATGGGGACAGAGACTGCACGGGTAAGGAGAGACGGGGACAGAGAGAGGGGGGACAGAGAGGGGGCAGAAAGAGGGCGACGGAGAGAGGGGAACAGAGGGAGCGGGGACAGAGAGTGGGGGACAGAGAGAGCGGGGCAGAGAGAGGTGGGCCAGAGAGAGTGGGACAGAGAGAGGGGGAAACAGAGAGAGGGGGGGACAGAGAGGGGGGGAACAGAGAGAGGGGGAACAGAGAGAGGGGGACAGAGTGAGGGTACAGAGAGTGAGGAGGCAGAGAGAGAGGGGGACGGGGGGAACAGTGAGAGGCGGGTGGGAGGGAGAGGGGGGCAGAGAGAGGAGGACAGATAGAGAGATTGGGACAGAGAGAGAGGAGGACAGAGAGGGAGGGGACAGAGAGAGGGAGAAAGAGATAGAGGGACAGAGAGTGGGGGAAAGAGCGAGGGTCACAGAGAGAGAGAGGCAGAGAGAGATGGAAAGAGGGAGTTATCAGAGAGAGAGGGGGACAGAGAGGGGGGACAGAGAGAGGGTCACAGAGAGAGGGGTCAGAGATAGGGGAGACAGAGAGTGTGGGACAGAGAGAGTGGGCAGAGGGAAGGTGACAGAGAGATGGGAACAGAGAGAGGGGGCAGAGAGAGGGGAGACAGAGAGAGTGGGACAGACACAGAGGGACAGAGAGAGGGGGTTGGACTGATTGGGGGACGGGGGGCTGGGGTGGACGGAGAGAGGAGGTATAGAGAGAGGGGCAGAGAGAGGCGGTTAGGAGAGAGAGGGGGACAGAGAAAGGCGGACAAAGAGAGGGGGACAGTGGGGGGCAGAGAGAGAGGGGAACAGAGAGAGAGGGGGACAGAGAGAGGCGGAAAGAGAGAATGGGCAGAGAGAGAGGGGTAGAGAGAGGGGGGACAGAGAGAGAGGGGGACAGAGAGGGGGACAGAGAGAGGCGGGTGTGAGGGAGATGGGGGCAGAGAGAGGGCGACAAGAGTCGGACAAAGAGAGTGAGGGAGATAGAGAGGGTCAGAGAAAGAGGGCGACGGAAAGATGGGGAGATAGACGGGGTCAGAGAGAGCGGGACAGAGAGGGGGAGATAGAGGGTGTCAGAGGGAGGGGGGACAGAGAGTGGGGAACAGGGAGAGGGATACAGATTGGGAGAGAGAGAGGGGGGCAGGGAGAGGTGGACAGAGAGCGGGGGAGAGAGAGGAGGCAGAGAGAGTGGAACAGAGAGAGGGGGGAACAGAGAGGGGGGACACAGAAGGGTGGACAGAGAGGAGAGGGGGTCGAGAGAGAAGGACAGAGAGAGGGGAACAGACAGAGGGGGACAGAGAAAGACTGGACAGAGGGAGGGGGACAGAGAGAGAGTGGACAGAGAGAGGTGGACAGAGAGAGTGGACAGAGAGAGAGGGGTACAGAGAGGGGGGACAGAGAAATTCAGGTGGGAAGGAGAGGGGGCAGAGAGAAGGGACAGAGAGAGGGCACAGAGAGAGGGGACGGAACGAGGGGGAGGTAGAGTGGGACAGAGTGCGCGGGACAGAGAGAGGGTGAGATAGAGGGGGTCAGACGGAGGGGGGACAGAGAGAGAGGGACAGAGTGGGGGGACAGAGAGACGGTGACTGAGAGGGGGCAGAGAGAGGGGGACAAAGGGGGGGACAAAGGAGGTGGACAGAAAGTGGAGGCCGGGGGGGGGACAGAGAGAGGGGGAACACACCGGGGGGCGGGGCAAGAGAGACGGTGACAGGGAGGGGTCAGAGAAAGAGCGCCAGAGAGAGAGGGGACAGAGAGGGGCGGACAGAGAGAGAGGGCCAGAGAGAGGGCGACAGAGATAGAGGGGGTCAGAGAGAGGGCGACAGAGAGTGGGGAGGACAGAGAATGGGGAGACAGAGAGATGGTGACAGAGAGGGGGCAGAGAGTGAGCGACAGAGCGGGGGACAGAGTGGGGTGGGACAGGGAGACGGTGACTGAGAGGGGGTAGAGAGAGGGTGACAGAGAGAAGGGGACAGAGGAAGGGGGCACAGAGAGACGTTGACAGAGAGGGGCTGAGAGAGGGCATCAGAGAGAGGGGGGACAGAGAGAGGGGGGCAGAGAGAGGGGGACAGAGAGAGGGGAACAGAGAGAGGGGGACAGAGAGAGGGGGCAGTGAGAGAGGGGGACAGAGAGGGGCTCAGAGAGAGGCGGGTGGGAGGGAGAGGGGTGCAGAGATAGGGGGACAGAGAGAGATGGGGACAGAGAGGAGGGGACAGAGAGAGCGGGACAGAGAGTGGGAGAGATAGAGGGGAGCAGAGAGAGGGGGAAAGAGAGAGGGGAACAGAGAGAGAGGGGGACAAAGGGGGGGACAGAAAGGGGGGGTCAGGGGGGAACAGAGAGACGGGGACAGAGAGAGAGCGACAGAGAGAGGGGGACAGAGAGAGGGGGCAGTGAGAGAGGGGGACAGAGAGGGGTTCAGAGAGAGGCGGGTGGAGGGAGAGGGGTGCAGAAATAGGGGGACAGAGAGAGATGGGGACAGAGAGGAGTGGACAGAGAGAGGGGGACAGAGAGAGGGGGCAGTGAGAGAGGGGGACAGAGAGGGGTTCAGAGAGAGGCGGGTGGAGGGAGAGGGGTGCAGAAATAGGGGGACAGAGAGAGATTGGGACAGAGAGGAGCGGACAGAGAGAGGGGACAGAGAGAGATGGGGACAGAGAGAAGGCGACAAAGAGAGATGGGGAAAAGAAAGGGGGTTAGATAGAGGGGGTCAGAGGGAGAGGGGACAGTGATTGGGGGACAGAGAGAGGGGTACAGAGTGGGGGAGAGAGAGGGGGACAGAGAGAGGGGGACAAAGAGAGGGGGGACAGAGAGAGGGAGGGACAGAGAGAGGCGGGTGGGGGAGAGAGAGGGGCAGAGAGTGGCGGGTGGGAGAGAGAGGGGGACAGAGAGAGAGGGTGACAGAGAAAGTGGCACAGAGAGAGGAGGACAGAGAGAGGGGGCAGAGAGAGAGGGGGACAGAGGGGGGGTCAGTGAGAGGCGGGTCGAGGGAGAGGGGGGGCAGAGAGAGGGGGACAGAGAGAGAGGGGACAGAGAGAGCGGGACAGAGAGAGAGGGGGACAGAGAGAGAGGGGACAGAGAGATGGACAGAGAGAGATGGGACAGGGAGTGGGGGACAGAGAGTGTGGGTAAGAGAGTGGGTGACAGAGAGAGGGCGACAGAGAGAGGGGGACAGAGAGCAGGGCAGGTAGAGGGCGTCAGTGAGAGCGGGTCAGAGAGAGAGGGGGAAGACAGAGAAGGCAACAGAGAGAGGTGAGCAGAGAGAGAGAGACAGGGAGAGGGGGACAGAGAGTGAAACACAGAGAGGGCGACAGGGAGAGGGGGAAAGAGAGCATGTCCGAGAAAGGGAGTCAGAGAGAGATGGGGACAGAGAGAGGGGGACAGAGCGAGGGCGACAAAGAGAGTGGGACCGAGAGAGGTGGGACAGAGAGCGGGGAAGATAGAGGGGGTCAGAGGGAGTGGGGGTCAGAGAGTGGGCGACAGAGAGAGGGGTACAGAATGGGGGAGAGAGAGGGGTAGAGAGAGGGCTACAGAGAGAGGGGGACAGAGAGAGGGTGCAGAGAGAGGGGGCAGAGCGAGGGGGGACAGAGAGTGGGGCACAGAGAGTGGGGGAAACAGAGTGAGAGGGGGGAAGAGAGAAGGGGGACAGAGAGAATGGGGGGATGGAGAGAGGGGGGACAGAGTGGGGGACTGACAAAGAGGTGGCAGAGAGAGTGGGGGACAGAGAGGGGGGACAGAGAGAGAGGGGGACATAGAGGGAGGGTGACAGTGTGAGGGGGACAGAGAGATGACGACAGATGGGGGGCAGAGAGAGATGGGGACAGAGAGAGTGGGACAGAGAGAGGGGGACAGTGGGGGAGAGAGAGGGCTACTGAGAGAGGGGGCCAGAGAGCAGGGGAGATAGAGGGCCTCAGTGTGAGGTGGTCAGAGAGAGGGGGACAGAAAGAGGGAGATAGAGAGAGGGGGACAGAGAGAGGGGGACAGAGAGGGGGGAACAGAGGGGGGGGTAGAGAGGGGGACAGAGAGAGGGGGACAGAGGGGGGGAACAGAGGGGGGCAGTGAGGGGGACAGAGAGAGGGGGACAGAGGGGGGCAGAGAGATATGGCGAAAGAGAGAGGGGGACAGAGAGAGGGGGAGAGAGAGTGGGGGACAGAAAGAGGCGGACAGAGAATGGGGGTAGGAGAGAGGGCGACAGAGAGAGGGGTACAGAGAGAGGGAGATAGAGAGGACGGAGACAGAGATTGGGGGACAGAGAGTGGGGGACCCAGAGGGCGACAGGGAGAGGGGGACAGAGAGCGGGTCAGAGAGAGGGAGTCAGAGAGAGATGGGGACTGAGAGAGGGGGACAGAGAGAGGGCGACAAAGAGAGTGGGACCGAGAGAGAGGGACAGAGAGCGGGGGAGATAGAGGGGGTAAAAGGGAGAGGGGACAGAGAGTGGGGGACAGAGAGAGGGGCACAGAGTGGGGGAGAGAGAGGGCTTCAGAGAGAGGGGTGGCAGAGAGAGGGCACAGAGGGAGGGGGGCAGAGAGAGAGGGGCAGAGAGAGGGTGAAAGAGAGAGGCGGGTGGGAGGGAGAGGGGTGCAGAGATAGGGGGACAGAGAGAGCTGGGGACAGAGAGGAGGGGACAGAGAGAGAGCGGGACAGAGAGTGGGAGAGATAGAGGGGAGCAGAGAGAGGGGGAAAGAGAGAGGGGAACAGAGAGAGAGGGGGACAAAGAGGGGGGGAAAGAAAGGGGGGGTCGGGGGGGAACAGAGAGAGGGGGGACAGAGAGAGAGCGACAGAGAGAGGGGGACAGAGAAAGGGGGCAGTGAGAGAGGGGGACAGAGAGGGGTTCAGAGAGAGGCGGGTGGAGGGAGAGGGGTGCAGAAATAGGGGGACAGAGAGAGATAGGGACAGAGAGGAGCGGACAGAGAGAGGGGGACAGAGAGAGATGGGGACAGAGAGAAGGCGACAAAGAGAGATGGGGAAAAGAAAGGGGGTTAGATAGAGGGGGTCAGAGGGAGAGGGGACAGTGATTGGGGGACAGAGAGAGGGGTACAGAGTGGGGGAGAGAGAGGGGGACATAGAGAGGGCGACAAAGAGAGGGGGACAGAGAGAGGGAGGGACAGAGAGAGGCGGGTGCGGGAGAGAGAGGGGCAGAGAGTGGCGGGTGGGAGAGAGAGGGGGACGGAGAGAGAGGGGGACAGAGAAAGGGGGACAGAGAGAGTGGGACAGAGAGAGGGGGCAGAGAGAATGGGGGACAGAGAGGGGGGTCAGTGAGAGGCGGGTCGAGGGAGAGGGGGGCAGAGAGAGAGGGACAGAGAGAGAGGGGGACAGAGAGAGAGAGGACAGAGAGATGGACAGAGAGAAGGCGACAAAGAGAGATGGGGAAAAGAAGGGGGTTAGATAGAGGGGGTCATAGGGAGAGGGGACAGTGATTGGGGGACAGAGAGAGAGGTACAGAGTGGGGGAGAGAGAGGGGGACAGAGAGAGGGCGACAAAGAGAGGGGGACTGAGAGAGAGGGACAGAGAGCGGGGGAGATAGAGGGGGTAAAAGGGAGTGGGGACAGAGAGTGGGGGACAGAGAGAGGGGCACAGAGTGGGGGAGAGAGAGGGCTTCAGAGAGAGGGGTGGCAGAGAGAGGGGACAGAGAGAGGGGGCAGTGAGAGAGGGGGACAGAGAGGGGCTCAGAGAGAGGCGGGTGGGAGGGAGAGGGGTGCAGAGATAGGGGGACAGAGAGAGCTGGGGACAGAGAGGAGGGGACAGAGAGAGAGCGGGACAGAGAGTGGGAGAGATAGAGGGGAGCAGAGAGAGGGGGACAGAGAGAGGGGAACAGAGAGAGAGGGGGACAAAGAGGGGGGACAGAAAGGGGGGGTCGGGGGGAACAGAGAGAGGGGGGACAGAGAGAGAGCGACAGAGAGAGGGGGACAGAGAAAGGGGGCAGTGAGAGAGGGGGACAGAGAGGGGTTCAGAGAGAGGCGGGTGGAGGGAGAGGGGTGCAGAAATAGGGGGACAGAGAGAGCTGGGGACAGAGAGGAGGGGACAGAGAGAGAGCGGGACAGAGAGTGGGAGAGATAGAGGGGAGCAGAGAGAGGGGGACAGAGAGAGGGGAACAGAGAGAGAGGGGGACAAAGAGGGGGGACAGAAAGGGGGGGTCGGGGGGGAACAGAGAGTGGGGGGACAGAGAGAGAGCGACAGAGAGAGGGGGACAGAGAAAGGGGGCAGTGAGAGAGGGGGACAGAGAGGGGTTCAGAGAGAGGCGGGTGGAGGGAGAGGGGTGCAGAAATAGGGGGACAGAGAGAGTTGGGGACAGAGAGGAGCGGACAGAGAGAGGGGGACAGAGAGAGATGGGGACAGAGAGAAGGCGACAAAGAGAGATGGGGAAAAGAAAGGGGGTTAGATAGAGGGGGTCAGAGGGAGAGGGGACAGTGATTGGGGACAGAGAGAGAGGTACAGAGTGGGAGAGAGAGAGGGGGACATAGAGAGGGGGACAAAGAGAGGGGGACAGTGAGAGGGAGGGACAGAGAGAGGCGGGTGGGGGAGAGAGAGGGGCAGAGAGTGGCGGGTGGGAGAGAGAGGGGGACGGAGAGAGAGGGTGACAG
This sequence comes from Chiloscyllium punctatum, assembly GCF_047496795.1. NCBI lineage: Eukaryota > Metazoa > Chordata > Chondrichthyes > Orectolobiformes > Hemiscylliidae > Chiloscyllium > Chiloscyllium punctatum. The sequence continues at coordinate 18,664,770 of NC_092745.1, read as the reverse complement.
AGAAAGGGGGACAGAGAGAGGGGGACAAGAGTGGGACAAAGAGAGTGAGGGAGATAGAGAGGGTCAGAGAAAGAGGGCGACGGAAAGATGGGGAGATAGACGGGGTCAGAGAGAGCGGGACAGAGAGGGGGAGATAGAGGGTGTCAGAGGGAGGGGGGACAGAGAGTGGGGAACAGGGAGAGGGGTACAGATTGGGAGAGAGAGAGAGGGGGGCAGGGAGGGGTGGACAGAGAGTGGGCAGAGAGAGGGCAACAGAGCGTGGGGGACAGAGAGCGGGGGAGAGAGAGGAGGCAGAGAGAGTGGGACAGAGAGAGGGGGGAACAGAGAGAGGGGGACAGAGAAAGACTGGACAGAGGGAGGGGGCAGATCGAGGGGGGCAGAGAGAGGGGGACAGAGATTGGGGCACAGAGAGTGGAGGAAACAGAGTGAGAGGGGGGAAGAGAGAAGGGGGACAGAGAGAACGGGGGGATGGAGAGAGGGGGGACAGAGTGGGGGACTGACAGAGAGGTGGCAGAGAGAGTGGGGGACAGAGAGGGGGGACAGAGAGAGAGGGGGACATAGAGGGAGGGTGACAGTGTGAGGGGGACAGAGAGATGATGACAGATGGGTGCAGCGAGAGATGGGGACAGGGAGAGTCGGACAGAGAGAGGGGGACAGTGGGGGAGAGAGAGGGCTACAGAGAGAGGGGGACAGAGAGCAGGGGAGATAGAGGGCCTCAGTGTGAGGTGGTCAGAGAGAGAGGGGGACAGAGAGAGGGAGATAGAGAGAGGTGTACAGAGAGAGGGGGACATTGAGGGGGGAACAGAGGGGGTTGGCAGAGCGGGGGGACAGAGAGAGGGGGACAGAGGGGGGGCAGAGAGATATGGCGACAGAGAGAGGGGGACAGAGAGAGGTGGAGAGAGAGTGGGGGACAGAAAGAGGCGGACAGAGAATGGGGGTCAGAGGGAGGGCGACAGAGAGAGGGGAACAGAGAGAGGGAGATAGAGAGGAGGGAGACAGAGATTGGGGGACAGAGAGTGGGGGACCCAGAGGGCGACAGGGAGAGGGGGACAGAGAGCGGGTCAGAGAGAGGGAGTCAGAGAGAGATGGGGACTGAGAGAGGGGGACAGAGAGAGGGCGACAAAGAGAGGGGGACCGAGAGAGAGGGACAGAGAGCGGGGGAGATAGAGGGGGTAAAAGGGAGAGGGGACAGAGAGTGGGGGACAGAGAGAGGGGCACAGAGTGGGGGAGAGAGAGGGCTTCAGAGAGAGGGGTGGCAGAGAGAGGGCACAGAGGGAGGGGGGCAGAGAGAGAGGGGCAGAGAGAGGGTGAAAGAGAGAGGGGTAGAGAGGGAGAGGGGGCAGAGAGAGGCGGACAGAGAGAGGTGGACAGAGGGAGGGGGCAGAAAGAGGAGGTTTGAGAGCGAGAGAGAGAGGTGAGAGAAAGATTGGGTGAGGAGTTGAGAGGGGAGTGAGAGAGAGAGGGTAAGATGAGAGGTAAATGGAGAGAGAAGGGGGTGAGAGAGAGCGCGCGGGTGAATGAGAGAGGGGGGTGAGAGAGATAGGGGGTGATGTGACGGGGTGAGAGAGAAAGGGGGAGAGACAAAGGCGGAGAGAAAGAGTGGAGGTGAGACAGAGAGGGGGTGGGAGAGAGGGCGTGGGAGAGAGAGAGGGGGTTAAGAGAGAGGTGGTTTGAGAGAGCGAGAGAGAGCAGGTGAGAGAGAGGGGGTGAGGGGGTGGTAGAGAGAGGTTGAGAGAGAGGGGTGTGAGAGAGAGGGGGGTGAGAGATGGGGTGAGGGGGTGAGGTAGAGGGCAGTGAGTGAGAGAGGGTATGAAAGTGGGGAGAGAGGGTGGGTGAGGGGTGAGAGAGAAAGTGTGAAAGAGAGCGGAGAGATGAGAGAGGGAGTGGAGTGAGGGGGGTTGAGAGAGAAAGTGGGCTGAGTGAGGGGGGCTGAGAGAGAGGGGGTAAGAGGAAAAGAGAGAGTGAGAGAGAGGGGGCAGAGTGGGGAGATGAGAGATAGAGTGGAGTGAGAGTGAGGGGGTTCCCTTCCCCCACCTCATCCTAGTTTCAAACATCCAGCTCAGCACTGTCCCCTTGACTTGTCCGGACATGTCCGACCTGCCTAGCTCCTTTTCCACCTATCCACTCCACCCTTCCCTCCCTGACCTATCACCTTCATCTCCTCCCCCACTCACCCATTATACTCTATGCTACTCTCTCCCCACCCCCTCCCTCCTCTAGCTTATCTCTCCATGCTTCAGGCTCACTGCCTTTATTCCTGATGAAGGGCTTTTGCCCGAAACGTCGATTTCGAAGCTGGTTGGATGCTGCCTGAACTGCTGTGCTCTTCCAGCACCACTAATCCACAATCTCGTTTCCAACATCTGCAGTTCTTGTTTTTACCCCATCGACTCTCCTGCCTTACCTGCTGTGCTTCCCCAGCTCCTCACTTTCTAACTCTGACTCTCCAACATCTGCAGTCCTCACTTTCTCACACCGGGAAATGAGTCTGGGTTAACTGACTTGCCTGTGACTTATTTTAATGAACAGCAAGATCCCAGTCCGGGAATTACAGAAGGTTTGCATCACAGATGGAGTCCTTTCTGCCCATCATCCCCCATCACCCATTAAATGATCCTGGTCCGGTTCAGGATCCTTAGGATTGGCCCCTGAATGGCCTCATTGACTATCCTTCGCGTGGAGACCTCTTCTCCACCCTGTCTCAGATTTTGCATCACATGCTATCCCTCCCTCCATCTCTCTCTGACAACAGTCCTTTCTCGACCAACCCCAAAGCCCCATCAAACCCTCCCCCTGTCTCTGGCTGTCCCACTCTCTCCTTGTCTCCCCCTTCCCATGCAGACTCACAGCCCCTAGGCTGGAGGACATAGTGCAGAGACTAACTCGCCTTTTGACTGACTGCCGTAATGCACAGCAAGATCCCACTCTAAAACCATCGCCAAGTACACACACTGTCCTTCTCCCTCCATATATATCCTTCTCACTCTCTCTCTCTCACTGTCTCTTTCACTCTGTCCTTTTCTCACTCCACCTCCCTGACTCTCACTGCCCATCTCTCTCTCTCCACTTTCTCCATTTCCACTCTCTCCATGTCTCTCTCTCTTTTTGTCACTCTCCCTTTCTCTTTCTCTTTTTCTCTATTTCAGACGCACTCAGAAAAGTACTTTATGTTCCTTCCATTCACCCCCTCCCCACAGTGGGGGTAAAATCTGCGAGAGACCAGGCACTGAGGCAAGCTCTTCCCAATACCCCTTCCCCCAGTCACTGGGACAGAGCAGAGGGGTCCAGGGAGAAATAGGGAGAGAAAGAAAGATCAGGCAGACAGCAAGACAGAAATCCCAGGAAGAGATATAGGACAGAGAGAGAGAGAGGAGTTACAACACCACAGAGATAGAGCTGAGAGAGTGGAGTGGTGGTGGGGGGCTGACGTGATGTGGCTAGAGTGATGTACATACAGGAATAGCAAGATCCCACAGAGCTGAGAGACAGATGCAGAGAGAGATGAGCAAGGTGTTAGTTTTGTGAAAGACTGAATGATTAAGCATTCCTGAAAAACCTGGTGAGGTGACAAAGGGGGAATGGAATCTAATGGGAAATGTAAGCAGGACAGAGATGTGAAGGATGTTGAGAGATAGGGATTGAAGGAAAGATGTGGGAGATAGAACTGGGAACACAACACAAACATAGACATGAGAGCTGCAGAGAGAGAAGGAAGCAGTGAGGTCGGTGGGATCCGATGTGTGTGTGTGTGTGTGTGTGTGTGTGTGTGTGTGTGTGTGTGTGTGTGTGTGTGTGTGTGTGTGTGCTTTCGTCTGATAATTCCTCACGGCAGAATAATTTGATTCTCTATCTCTGTATTGTCCTAGTTTCAGCTCCCAAATCAAATGTTGAATCATCCACGATCCTATTGAATACCAGAGCAGGCTCGAGGGGCTGAATGGTCTCCTCCTGTTCCTATTTCGGATGGTCTTATGTTCTTAACACTATCCCCCAGCTCTTGGCCCACACACTGGAGGTTATGACTCCACAAGGCCCTGATCTGTAGAGTACTGCACTCTTCCGTGAGTCTCGGGGGGAACCAGCCTGATTTGGATTGGAGTTGCAGCCTCTCAGTGAGAAGTGAAATCTCCTCGAGATTCCCCTCAGTCTCTCACTGTAAGGTGGAGCAGGCCAGTCTCGGGGAAGCAAACAGCAGGCCAGGTCTGCCATGTCCTCCAGTTCCATTTCAGAAGGCCACATGGCAGGGGCTTGTTTCCTTCATCAGCTTCCCGTGCTCTCCCTTCTGGGTTCGGGTGGGGGCCGAATGGCCTTGCTCCTGGCTCTTATTGAGGTGCAGGCTGGCTATTATTGGGTTATACACGGCATGCCCCTGGAGTGAGGTTGGTTAGCTCAGTTGGCTGATCAATTAGCCTACCACACTAGCTAAAGTTACTCTGAAAGACTCTCCTTCCCAACCTCTCCCCTCAGCTGGGCCATGGTGACCCTCTGATTAAAACACCACCAGACACCGCTCTGTAATGAGCTGTCCCATGCTGTGGTAAGACTACGGTCACATTACATTGGTTTGTACCTGGAGCACTGTGTGCAGGACGAGTCACTGCATTGCCAGAGGAATGTTAGTGTGTGGGGAAGGTTTACTGGATGAATCCCCACTGGAATGAAAAGCACTCTCCCCCAGTTATGCCACCCTGACCACAAGGGCCAATTCACCTGAAACAGCAGCTGGATTTTATATTCATGGGCACCTGATAAGATTGGCTAGTTTACACACACACACACACACACACTCTCTCTCTCTCTCTCTCTCTCTCTCTCTCTCTCTCTCTCTCTCTCTCTCTCTCTCTCTCTCTCTCTCACAGACACTCACTCTCTCAAACATACACACACTTTCACTCCCTCAAACACACACACATTCCTCCCACACACACGCACACAAACACACACTCAGACAGACACATACATAAACACACATGCCCTCTCTCACACACGCAGACACACAGAGATACACACACATGCACTCTCTCTCACACACACAGACAGACACTCGCTCTCTGTCTCTCTCTCAGACTCAGAGATACACACACACAACCACGATTACTGTACAAGCATGGAGGAAGGTTCAATGGAGAGATTACTTCTCCTAGGACTGGACCCTGATCTCGCATGATGACTGCTCTAGGGAGACAGACAGCAACTGCAAATGACTTGTTGGATCTTCCTGTGCACCACATCTTGTATCGACAGCGTTGGTCTGTCTGGGTGCCTGCTTTTCTAGAGAGTCTCCAAGCACCAAGTGACCATACATTGACAACAGTTTTTCTCCAATCCATGTTTAAGACACATGGTGATGTGATTTTTCACTGATTGTTAAAAAAGATCTGAATCTTCTAAAATGGACGTGGCCTCCATCCCAAACCATTTCCACAAGCCACGCTGACCATCCCTAATCAATCCTTGCTTATCCAAATGCATGTAAATTGTCTCTCAGAATGCCCTCCAACAGCTTACCCACCACTGCCATCAGGCTCACAGCTCCATAGTTCAATGGCTGTTCCTTGCAGCCTTACTTCAATAATGGCACATCATTAATCACCCTCCAGTCTTCAGGCACCTCACCCGTTGCCACTGATCGGTCCATCTGACAAGGCCATCTCCATCCTTCTGTAATCTAAGGCTATCATCCTCAGTATTTATCACCCAACCAATCTTCATATCATTCATGAACCCAATGATTAACCCTCCCCCATTCAAATCTAAATATTTTCTATCAACCACATCAGCAAGATCCCAACAGTGAGACATGAACAGACAGAGATTTCTAACTGGGCCATCACTGTCTGCTTCCTGCCACTCAGCATTCTGCGCCAAATTCCTTGGATCTTGAGTTTTTATGTTCACTATCAGTTTCCAATATATATCCTGATAAAAGCCTTACTGACCTCCAAGCAGACGGCAGGAAAGTATTGCCCTTGTTTACACACCTGGTCACCTCCTTAAAAAGTGCAATCCCATTGGTCAGACCTGAGCTCCCCTTAACACAACCATTCTGACTGTTCTTCATGAACAGTCTCTTGAAATGCTGATTAATTTTATCTCCCAAAATTGCTTCCAACAGACGTCCCCCCCACGATATTAGCCTGACTGGCCTGGAGCTGCCTGATATATCTAATGCCCCTTCTTGAATAACAGTACCACGTGGTCAGTCCGACGACACCTCTCCTGTGGCCAGAGGGGATTTAAAAATGTTTGCAAGTGTACCTGCTCCTTCCTCCATCACCTCATTCGGTAAACTGAGATACATTTCCACGGTCTTTGGAGATTTGTTGGGTTGTAAGAAGGCCAGACCACTCAGAACCATCTCTCTCTATATACATGCTCATTCATTTAATTGTATCACAGAGCATCTTCACGATTTCATATCAACCCTGTCCCAATGAGCATTGACAAAATGCATCAAATCACTGTAGCCTCTGGGTCCATGCCCAAATTCTCACTGTGTTTCTCTCATTAGCAATTCACCCTTAATGTCACTGTAAGGTACTTTCAGATTTTTATTTCCTCGCTTAGCATTCCTCTCTCCCAGGCAATTAGCCTGCGATACGATTTGGAGGAGTGTGTGGATGTCATTCCGAATATGGATTAGCATTGGGAAGCTCAGAAATAAGGAACACCCAACTGTGCTGAGTGTGGGGCAGTGGGATTCATTTGGGATGAGCAGACGGAAGCTGAGGAATAAAACAAAAACTCAATCCCTGGGAAAAGAGGGTGGAAGCTCTTCAGGTTCAATAACCAAATGAAGATGCTCTGTTTGAGCACAGTCTCTGGAATCTGGATGTGGGAATCATTGCTGAGCTGGCCATGAAGGACGCAGTGGCAGAAATGTACTGAACAATTTCAGATAATCCTCTTAGAAATCTAGACATGGAAGCGGAAATCAGGCCATTCAGCCCATCTGATATTGTGGCACTAACTCAGAGATGAATCTCTTACAATGCATGCATCCCTCAGACTGAAATGCTGACAGTGTAGCTCTCCCTAAGTAATGACCCTCTGACAGTGCAGCACTTCCCCCATATTTAACCTCTGACATTGCGGGAATCCCTCATTACGCACCCCCTTGACAGCGAAGCACTCCCTCAGTAGTGACACTCTGACAGTGCAGCACTCCGTCAGTACTGAACCTCCGACAGTGCAGCACTCCATCAGTACTGAACCTCCGACAGTGCAGCACTCGCTCAGTACTGACCCTCTGACAGTGCAGCACTCCGTCAGTACTGACACTCTGACAGTGCAGCACTCCGTCAGTACTGACGCCTCTGACAGCGTGGCACTCCCTCAGTACTGACCCTCTGATAGTGTGGCACTCCTTCAGTACTGACCATCTGACTGTGCAGCACTCCCTCAGTACTGACCCTCTGAGAGTGCAGCACTCCCTCAGTACTGACGCCTGTGACAGCGTGGCACTCCCTCAGTACTGACCCTCTGGCAGTGCAGCACTCCCTCAGTACTGACCCTCTGGCAGTGCAGCACTCCCTCAGTACTGACCCTCTGGCTGCACAGCACTCCCTCAGTACTGACCCTCTGACTGTGCAGCACTCCCTCAGTATTGACCCTCTGGCAGTGCAGCACTCCCTCAGTACTGACCTTCCGACAGTGTGGCACTCCCTCAGTAGTGACCCTCTGGCAGTGCAGCACTCTCTCAGGACTGACCCCCTGACAGTGTGACACTCCCTACGTACTGATTGTCTGACAGTGTGGCACTCCCTCAGAACTGACACTCTGACAGTGTGACACACACTCAGTACTGACCCTCTGACATTGCAGAACTCCCTCAGTACTGTCCCTCGGACAGTGCAGCACTCCCTCAGTAATGACCCTCTGACAGTGCAGCACTCCCTCAGTACTGACGCCTGTGACAGCGTGGCACTCCCTCAGTACTGACCCTCTGGCAGTGCAGCACTCCCTCAGTACTGACCCTGTGGCAGTGCAGCACTCCCTCAGTACTGACCCTCTGGCAGTGCAGCACTCCCTCAGTACTGACCCTCTGACAGTGCAGCACTCCCTCAGTACTGACGCCTGTGACAGCGTGGCACTCCCTCAGTACTGACCCTCTGGCAGTGCAGCACACCCTCAGTACTGACCCTCTGGCAGTGCAGCACTCCCTCAGTACAGACCTTCTGGCTGTACAGCACTCCCTCAGTACTGACCGTCTGACTGTGCAGCACTCCCTCAGTACTGACCCTCTGGCAGTGCAGCACTCCCTCAGTACTGACCCTCTGACAGTGCAGCACTCCCTCAGTACTGACCCTCTGGCAGTGCAGCACTCTCTCAGGACTGACCCCCTGACAGTATGACACTCCCTACGTACTGATGGTCTGACAGTGTGGCACTCCCTCAGTACTGACCCTCTGGCAGTGCAGCACTCCCTCAGTACTGACCCTCTGGCAGTGCAGCACTCCCTCAGTACTGTCCCTCTGACAGTGCAGCACTCCCTCAGTACTGACCCTCTGACATTGCAGAAGTCCCTCAGTACTGTCCCTCGGACAGTGCAGCACGACCTCAGTACAAACCCTCCGATAGTGTGACACTCCCTCAGTACAGACCCTCCGACAGTGTGGCACTGCCTCAGTGCAAACCCTCTGATTGTGTCACAATCCCTCAGGACTGACTGTCTGACAGTGCAGCATTCATTCAGTGCCGAGATTCCGACAGTGCAGCACTCCCTCAGTACTGCACCTTTGGCAGTGTCACAGACCCTCAGGACTGACCCCCTGACAGTATGACACTCCCTACGTACTGATGGTCTGACAGTGTGGCACTCCCTCAGAACTGACACTCTGACAGTGTGACACACACTCAGTACTGACCCTCTGACATTGCAGCACTCCCTCAGTACTGTCCCTCTGAAAGTGTGACACTCCCACAGTACTGACACTGTGACAGTGTGACGCTCCCTCAGTACTGACCCTCTGACAGTGTGACGCTCCCTCAGTACTGACCATCTGACAGTTCAGCACTGCGTCAGTACTGACACTCTGACAGTGTAGCAGACCCTCAGTAATGACTATCTGACAGTGTGACACTCCCTCAGTACTGACCCTCTGAAAGTGCAGCACTCCCAGTCCTTACACTGTGACAGTGAAGCACTCCCTCAGTACTCACCCTCGGTAAGTGAAGCACTCCCTCACTACTGACACTAAGACAGTGCAGCACTCCTTCCTTATTGACACTCTGACAGTGCAGCACTCCCTCAGTACTGAAACTCTGACAGTGCAGCACTCCCTCAATATGACCAACTGACAGTGCAGAACTCCCTCCGTATTGACACTCTGACAGTGCAGCAATCCCTCAGTACTGAAACACAGACAGTGCAGCCCTCCCTCAGTCCTGACCCTGTGACAGTGCAGCAATCCCTCAGTACTGATCCTCTGACAGTGCAGCAGTCCGTCAGTACTGAAACTCTGACAGTGCAGCACTCCCTCAGTACTGCTCCTCAGACTGTGCAGCACTCCCTCAGTACTGATCCTCAGACAGTGCAGCAGTCCCTCAGTACAGTTCCTCAGACAGTGCAGCACTCCCTCAGTAGTGCACCTTTGGCAGTGTTGCAGACCCTCAGTACTGACCCTCTGACAGTATGACACTCCCTCAGTACTGATGGTCTGACAGTGTGGCACTGCCTCAGTACTGACCATCTGACATTGTGACACTCCCTCAGTACTGACCCTCTGACAGTGTGACACTCCCTCAGTACTGATGGTCTGACAGTGTGACACTCCCTCAATACTGATGGTCTGACAGTGTGGCACTCCCTCAGTACTGACTCTCTGAGAGTGCTACACTCCCTCATTACTGACCCTCTGACAGTGTGCACTCCCTCCGTACTGACCCTCTGAAAGAGCAGCACTCCCAGTACTGACACTGTGACATGGAAGCACTCCCTCAGTACTGACCCGCTGGAGGTGAAGCACTCCCTCAATATGACCATCTGACAGTGCAGCACTCCCTCCGTATTGACACACTGACAGTGCAGCACTCCCTCAGTACTGAAACTCTGACAGTGCAGCCCTCCCACAGTACTGACCCCTCTGACAGTGCAGAATACATTCAGTGTCGACACTCTGACAGTGCAGCACTCCCTCAACACTGAAACTCTGACAGTGCAGCACTCCATCAGTACTGCACCTTTGGCAGTGTCGCAGACCCTCAGGACTGACCCCCTGACAGTATGACACTCCCTACGTACTGATGGTCTGACAGTGTGGCACTCCCTCAGAACTGACACTCTGACAGTGTGACACACACTCAGTACTGACCCTCTGACATTGCAGCACTCCCTCAGTACTGTCCCTCTGACAGTGTGACACTCCCACAGTACTGACCCTGTGACAGTGTGACGCTCCCTCAGTACTGACCATCTGACAGTACAGCACTGCGTCAGTACTGAAACTCTGACAGTGCAGCACTCCCTCAGAATTGACACTCTGACTGTGCAGCACTACCTCAGTACTGATCCTCTGACATTGCAGCACTCCCTCAGTACTGCACCTTTGGCAGTGTCGCAGACCCTCAGGACTGACCCCCTGACAGTATGACACTCCCTACGTACTGATGGTCTGACAGTGTGGCACTCCCTCAGAACTGACACTCTGACAGTGTGACACACACTCAGTACTGACCCTCTGACATTGCAGCACTCCCTCAGTACTGTCCCTCTGACAGTGTGACACTCCCACAGTACTGACCCTGTGACAGTGTGACACTCCCTCAGTACTGACCATCTGACAGTTCAGCACTGCGTCAGTACTGACACTCTGACAGTGTAGCAGACCCTCAGTAATGACTATCTGACAGTGTGACACTCCCTCAGTACTGACCCTCTGAAAGTGCAGCACTCCCAGTCCTTACACTGTGACAGTGAAGCACTCCCTCAGTACTCACCCTCGGTAAATGAAGCACTCCCTCACTACTGACACTAAGACAGTGCAGCACTCCTTCCTTATTGACACTCTGACAGTGCAGCACTCCCTCAGTACTGAAACTCTGACAGTGCAGCACTCCCTCAATATGACCATCTGACAGTGCAGCACCCCCTCCGTATTGACACTCTGACAGTGCAGCAATCCCTCAGTACTGAAACACAGACAGTGCAGCCCTCCCTCAGTCCTGACCCTGTGACAGTGCAGCAATCCCTCAGTACTGATCCTCTGACAGTGCAGCAGTCCGTCAGTACTGAAACTCTGACAGTGCAGCACTCCCTCAGTACTGCTCCTCAGACTGTGCAGCACTCCCTCAGTACTGATCCTCAGACAGTGCAGCAGTCCCTCAGTACAGATCCTCAGATAGTGCAGCACTCCCTCAGTAGTGCACCTTTGGCAGTGTTGCAGACCCTCAGTACTGACCCTCTGACAGTATGACACTCCCTCAGTACTGATGGTCTGACAGTGTGGCACTGCCTCAGTACTGACCATCTGACATTGTGACACTCCCTCAGTACTGACCCTCTGACAGTGTGACACTCCCTCAGTACTGATGGTCTGACAGTGTGACACTCCCTCAATACTGATGGTCTGACAGTGTGGCACTCCCTCAGTACTGACTCTCTGAGAGTGCTACACTCCCTCATTACTGACCCTCTGACAGTGTGCACTCCCTCCGTACTGACCCTCTGAAAGAGCAGCACTCCCAGTACTGACACTGTGACATGGAAGCACTCCCTCAGTACTGACCCGCTGGAGGTGAAGCACTCCCTCAATATGACCATCTGACAGTGCAGCACTCCCTCCGTATTGACACACTGACAGTGCAGCACTCCCTCAGTACTGAAACTCTGACAGTGCAGCCCACCCACAGTACTGACCCCTCTGACATTGCAGAATACATTCAGTGTCGACACTCTGACAGTGCAGCACTCCCTCAACACTGAAACTCTGACAGTGCAGCACTCCATCAGTACTGCACCTTTGGCAGTGTCGCAGACCCTCAGGACTGACCCCCTGACAGTATGACACTCCCTACGTACTGATGGTCTGACAGTGTGGCACTCCCTCAGAACTGACACTCTGACAGTGTGACACACACTCAGTACTGACCCTCTGACATTGCAGCACTCCCTCAGTACTGTCCCTCTGACAGTGTGACACTCCCACAGTACTGACCCTGTGACAGTGTGACGCTCCCTCTGTACTGACCATCTGACAGTACAGCACTGCGTCAGTACTGAAACTCTGACAGTGCAGCACTCCCTCAGAATTGACACTCTGACTGTGCAGCACGACCTCAGTACTGATCCTCTGACATTGCAGCACTCCCTCAGTACTGACCCTCTGACAGTGTGACACTCCCTCAGTACTGACCATCTGACAGTGCAGCACTCCCTCAGTACTGACCCTCTGATAGTGCAGCACTCCCTCAGTACTGCACCTTTGGCAGTGCAGCAGACCCTCAGTACTGACTCTCTGGCAGTGCAGCACTTCCTCAGTATTGACACTCTGACAGTGTGACACTCCCTCAGTACAGACCATCTGACAGTGCAGCACTCCATCAATACGGACACTCCGACAGTGTGGCACAGCCTCAGTACTGACCCTCTGACAGTGCAGCACTCCCTCAGGACTGACCCTCTGGTAGTGTGGCACAGCCTTAGTACTGATGGTCTGACAGTGTGGCTCTCCCTCAGTACTGACCCTCTAACAGTGTGACACTCCCTCAGTACTGATGGTCTGACAGTGTGGCACTCCCTCAGTGCTGACCCTCTGACAGTACAGCGCTCCCTCAGTACTGAACATCTGGCAGTGTAGCACTCCCTCAGAATTAACACTCTGACTGTGCAGCACTCCCTCAGTACTGACCCTCTGACAGTGTGACACTCCCTCAGTACTGACCATCAGACAGTGCAGCAGTCCCTCAGTATTGACACTCTGACTGTGCAGCACTACCTCAGTACTGATCCTCTGACATTGCAGCACTCCCTCAGTACAGACCCTCTGACAGTGTGACACTCCCTCAGTACTGACCATCTGACAGTGCAGCACTCCCTCAGTACTGACCCTCTGGCAGTGTGACACTCCCTCAGTACTGATGGTCTGACAGTGTGGCACTGCCTCAGTACTGACCATCTGACATTGTGACACTCCCTCAGTACTGACCCTCTGACAGTGTGACACTCCCTCAGTACTGATGGTCTGACAGTGTGACACTCCCTCAATACTGATGGTCTGACAGTGTGGCACTCCCTCAGTACTGACTCTCTGAGAGTGCTGCACTCCCTCATTACTGATCCTCTGACAGTGTGCACTCCCTCCGTACTGACCCTCTGAAAGAGCAGCACTCCCAGTACTGACACTGTGACAATGAAGCACTCCCTCAGTACTGACCCGCTGGAGGTGAAGCACTCCCTTAATATGACCATCTGACAGTGCAGCACTCCCTCCGTATTGACACACTGACAGTGCAGCACTCCCTCAGTACTGAAACTCTGACAGTGCAGCCCTCCCTCAGTACTGACCCCTCTGACAGTGCAGAATTCATTCAGTGCCGACACTCTGACAGTGCAGCACTCCCTCAAAACTGAAACTCTGACAGTGCAGCACTCCCTCAGTACTGCACCTTTGGCAGTGTCGCAGACCCTCAGGACTGACCCTCTGACAGTATGACACTCCCTACGTACTGATAGTCTGACAGTGCAGCACTCCCTCAGTACTGATCCTCTGACCTTGCAGCAATCCCTCAGTACTGACCCTCTAACAGTGTGACACTCCCTCAGTACTGACCATCTGACAGTGCAGCACTCCCTCAGTACTGACCCTCTGACAGTGCAGCACTCCCTCAGTACTGACCCTCTGACAGTGTAGCAGAACCTCAGTACTAACCCTCTGACAGTGTGACACTCCCTCAGTTCTGACCCCTCTGAGAGTGTGACACCCCCTCAGTACTGACCCTCTGACAGTGTGACCCTCCCTCAGTACTGACCCTCTGACAGTGTGACACTCCCTCAGTACTGATGGTTTGACAGTGTGGCACTCCTTCAGTACTGACTCTCTGAGAGTGCTACACTCCCTCAGTACTGACCCTCTGACAGTATGGCACTCCCTCCGTACTGACCCTCTGAAAGAGCAGCAATCCCAGTACTGACACTGTGACAGTGAAGCACTCCCTCAGTACTGACCCGCTGGAGGTGAAGCACTCCCTCAATATGACCATCTGACAGTGCAGCACTCCCTCCGTATTGACACACTGACAGTGCAGCACTCCCTCAGTACTGAAACTCTGACAGTGCATCCCACCCCCAGTACTGACCCCTCTGACAGTGCAGAATTCATTCAGTTCCGACACTCTGACAGTGCAGCACTCCCTCAACACTGAAACTCTGACAGTGCAGCACTCCCTCAGTACTGCACCTTTGGCCGTGTCGCAGACCCTCAGGACTGACCCTCTGACAGTATGACACTCCCTACGTACTGATAGTCTGACTGTGTGGCACTCCCTCAGTACTGACCCTCTGACAGTGTGACACTCCCTCAGTACTGATGGTTTGACAGTGTGGCACTCCGTCAGTACTGAAACTCTGACAGTGCAGCACTCCCTCAGAATTGACACTCTGACTGTGCAGCACAACCTCAGTACTGATCCTCTGACATTGCAGCAATCCCTCAGTACTGACCCTCTAACAGTGTGACACTCCCTCAGTACTGACCATCTGACAGTGCAGCACTCCCTCAGTACTGAGCCTCTGACAGTGCAGCACTCCCTCAGTACTGACCCTCTGACAGGGTAGCAGAACCTCAGTACTGACCATCTGACATTGTGACACTCCCTCAGTTCTGACCCCTGTGAGAGTGTGACACTCCCTCAGTACTGACCCTCTGACAGTGTGACCCTCCCTCAGTACTGACCCTCTGACAGTGTGACACTCCCTCAGTACTGATGGTCTGACAGTGTGGCACTCCCTCAGTACTGACTCTCTGAGAGTGCTGCACTCCCTCAGTACTGACCCTCTGACAGTGTGGCACTCCCTCCGTACTGACCCTCTGAAAGAGCAGCAATCCCAGTACTGACACTGTGACAGTGAAGCACTCCCTCAGTACTGACCCGCTGTAAGTGAAGCACTCCCTCAAAATGACCATCTGACAGTGCAGCACTACCTCAGTACTGAATCTCTGACAGTGCACTCCTCCCTCAGTACTGACCCCTCTGACAGTGCAGCATTCATTCAGTGCCGACACTCCGACAGTGCAGCACTCCATCAGTACTGCACCTTTGGCAGTGTCGCAGACCCTCAGGACTGACCCCCTAACAGTATGACACTCCCTACGTACTGATGGTCTGACAGTGTGGCACTCCCTCAGAACTGACACTCTGACAGTGTGACACACACTCAGTACTGACCCTCTGACATTGCAGCACTCCCTCAGTACTGTCCCTCTGGCAGTGTGACACTCCCACAGTACTGACCCTGTGACAGTGTGACCTCCCTCAGTACTGACCATCTGACAGTACAGCACTGCGTCAGTACTGAAACTCTGACAGTGCAGCACTCCCTCAGAATTGACACTCTGACTGTGCAGCACTACCTCAGTACTGATCCTCTGACATTGCAGCACTCCCTCAGTACTGACCCTCTGACAGTGTGACACTCCCTCAGTACTGACCATCTGACAGTGCAGCACTCCCTCAGTACTGACCCTCTGATAGTGCAGCACTCCCTCAGTACTGCACCTTTGGCAGTGCAGCAGACCCTCAGTACTGACCCTCTGGCAGTGCAGCACTTCCTCAGTATTGACACTCTGACTGTGCAGCACTCCCTCAGTACTGATCCTCTGACAGTGTGACACTCCCTCAGTACAGACCATCTGACAGTGCAGCACTCCATCAATACGGACACTCCGACAGTGTGGCACAGCCTCAGTACTGACCCTCTGACAGTGCAGCACTCCCTCAGGACTGACCCTCTGGTAGTGTGGCACAGCCTTAGTACTGATGGTCTGACAGTGTGGCTCTCCCTCAGTACTGACCCTCTGACAGTGCACTCCTCCCTCAGTACTGAAACTCTGACAGTGCGCTCCTCCCTCAGTACTGACCCCTCTGACAGTGCAGCATTCATTCAGTGCCGACACTCCGACATTGCAGCACTCCATCAGTACTGCACCTTTGGCAGTGTCGCAGACCCTCAGGACTGACCCCCTGACAGTATGACACTGCCTACGTACTGATGGTCTGACAGTGTGGCACTCCCTCAGAACTGACACTCTGACAGTGTGACACACACTCAGTACTGACCCTCTGACATTGCAGCACTCCCTCAGTACTGTCCCTCTGACAGTGTGACACTCCCACAGTACTGACCCTGTGACAGTGTGACGCTCCCTCAGTACTGACCATCTGACAGTACAGCACTGCGTCAGTACTGAAACTCTGACAGTGCAGCAATCCCTCAGAATTGACACTCTGACTGTGCAGCACTACCTCAGTACTGACCATCTGACAGTGCAGCACTCCCTCAGTACTGACCCTCTGGCAGTGTGACACTCCCTCAGTACTGATGGTCTGACAGTGTAGCACTCCCTCAGTACTGACCCTCTGATAGTGCAGCACTCCCTCAGTACTGACCCTCTGACAGTGTGGCACTCCCTCAGTGCTGACCCTCAGGCAGTGCAGCACTCCCTCAGTACTGATCCTCTGACATTGCAGCACTCCCTCAGTACTGACCCTCTGACAGTGAAGCACTCCCTCTGTACTGACCCTCTGACAGTGTGGCACTCTCTCAGCGCTGACCCTCTGACAGTGTGACACTCCCTCAGTATTGACACTCTGACTGTGCAGCACTTCCTCAGCACTGATCCTCTGACATTACAGCACTCCCTCAGTACTGACCCTCTGACAGTGAAGCACTCCCTCTGTACTGACCCTCTGACAGTGTGGCACTCCCTCAGTACTGATGGTCTGACAGTGTGACACTCCCTCAATACTGTTGTTCTGACAGTGTGGCACTCCCTCAGTACTGACTCTCTGAGAGTGCTACACTCCCTCATTACTGACGCTCTGACAGTGTGCACTCCCTCCGTACTGACCCTCTGAAAGAGCAGCACTCCCAGTACTGACACTGTGACAATGAAGCACTCCCTCAGTACTGACCCGCTGGAGGTGAAGCACTCCCTCAATATGACCATCTGACAGTGCAGCACTCCCTCCGTATTGACACACTGACAGTGCAGCACTCCCTCAGTACTGAAACTCTGACAGTGCAGCCCACCCTCAGTACTGACCCCTCTGACAGTGCAGAATTCATTCAGTTCCGACACTCTGACAGTGCAGCACTCCCTCAACACTGAAACTCTGACAGTGCAGCACTCCCTCAGTACTGCACCTTTGGCAGTGTCGCAGACCCTCAGGACTGACCCTCTGACAGTATGACATTCCCTACTTACTGATAGTCTGACAGTGTGGCACTCCCTCAGTACTGACCCACTGACAGTGTGACCCTCCCTCAGTACTGATGGTCTGACAGTGTGGCACTCCGTCAGTACTGAAACTCTGACAGTGCAGCACTCCCTCAGAATTGACACTCTGACTGTGCAGCACTACCTCAGTACTGATCCTCTGACATTGCAGCAATCCCTCAGTACTGACCCTCTAACAGTGTGACACTCCCTCAGTGCTGACCATCTGACAGTGCAGCACTCCCTCAGTACTGACCCTCTGACAGTGCAGCACTCCCTCAGTACTGACCCTCTGACAGGGTAGCAGAACCTCAGTACTGACCATCTGACATTGTGACACTCCCTCAGTTCTGACCCCTCTGAGAGTGTGACACTCCCTCAGTACTGACCCTCTGACAGTGTGACCCTCCCTCAGTACTGACCCTCTGACAGTGTGACACTCGCTCAGTACTGATGGTCTGACAGTGTGGCACTCCCTCAGTACTGACTCTCTGAGAGTGCTGCACTCCCTCAGTACTGACCCTCTGACAGTGTGGCACTCCCTCCGTACTGACCCTCTGAAAGAGCAGCACTCCCAGTACTGACACTGTGACAGTGAAGCACTCCCTCAGTACTGACCCGCTGTAAGTGAAGCACTCCCTCAAAATGACCATCTGACAGTGCAGCACTCCCTCAGTACTGAATGTCTGACAGTGCACTCCTCCCTCAGTACTGACCCCTCTGACAGTGCAGCATTCATTCAGTGCCGACACTCCGACAGTGCAGCACTCCATCAGTACTGCACCTTTGGCAGTGTCGCAGACCCTCAGGACTGACCCCCTGACAGTATGACACTCCCTACGTACTGATGGTCTGACAGTGTGGCACTCCCTCAGAACTGACACTCTGACAGTGTGACACACACTCAGTACTGACCCTCTGACATTGCAGCACTCCCTCAGTACTGTCCCTCTGGCAGTGTGACACTCCCACAGTACTGACCCTGTGACAGTGTGACCTCCCTCAGTACTGACCATCTGACAGTACAGCACTGCGTCAGTACTGAAACTCTGACAGTGCAGCACTCCCTCAGAATTGACACTCTGACTGTGCAGTACTACCTCAGTACTGATCCTCTGACATTGCAGCACTCCCTCAGTACTGACCCTCTGACAGTGTGACACTCCCTCAGTACTGACCATCTGACAGTGCAGCACTCCCTCAGTACTGACCCTCTGATAGTGCAGCACTCCCTCAGTACTGCACCTTTGGCAGTGCAGCAGACCCTCAGTACTGACCCTCTGGCAGTGCAGCACTTCCTCAGTATTGACACTCTGACTGTGCAGCACTCCCTCAGTACTGATCCGCTGACAGTGTGACACTCCCTCAGTACAGACCATCTGACAGTGCAGCACTCCATCAATACGGACACTCCGACAGTGTGGCACAGCCTCAGTACTGACCCTCTGACAGTGCAGCACTCCCTCAGGACTGACCCTCTGGTAGTGTGGCACAGCCTTAGTACTGATGGTCTGACAGTGTGGCTCTCCCTCAGTACTGACCCTCTGACAGTGCACTCCTCCCTCAGTACTGAAACTCTGACAGTGCGCTCCTCCCTCAGTACTGACCCCTCTGACAGTGCAGCATTCATTCAGTGCCGACACTCCGACATTGCAGCACTCCATCAGTACTGCATCTTTGGCAGTGTCGCAGACCCTCAGGACTGATCCCCTGACAGTATGACACTCCCTACGTACTGATGGTCTGACAGTGTGGCACTCCCTCAGAACTGACACTCTGACAGTGTGACACACACTCAGTACTGACCCTCTGACATTGCAGCACTCCCTCAGTACTGTCCCTCTGACAGTGTGACACTCCCACAGTACTGACCCTGTGACAGTGTGACGCTGCCTCAGTACTGACCATCTGACAGTACAGCACTGCGTCAGTACTGAAACTCTGACAGTGCAGCACTCCCTCAGAATTGACACTCTGACTGTGCAGCACTACCTCAGTACTGACCATCTGACAGTGCAGCACTCCCTCAGTACTGACCCTCTGGCAGTGTGACACTCCCTCAGTACTGATGGTCTGACAGTGTAGCACTCCCTCAGTACTGACCCTCTGATAGTGCAGCACTCCCTCAGTACTGACCCTCTGACAGTGTGGCACTCCCTCAGTGCTGACCCTCTGGCAGTGCAGCACTCCCTCAGTACTGATCCTCTGACATTGCAGCACTCCCTCAGTACTGACCCTCTGACAGTGAAGCACTCCCTCTGTACTGACCCTCTGACAGTGTGGCACTCTCTCAGCGCTGACCCTCTGACAGTGTGACACTCCCTCAGTATTGACACTCTGACTGTGCAGCACTTCCTCAGCACTGATCCTCTGACATTACAGCACTCCCTCAGTACTGACCCTCTGACAGTGAAGCACTCCCTCTCTACTGACCCTCTGACAGTGTGGCACTCCCTCAGTACTGATGGTCTGACAGTGTGACACTCCCTCAATACTGTTGTTCTGACAGTGTGGCACTCCCTCAGTACTGACTCTCTGAGAGTGCTACACTCCCTCATTACTGACGCTCTGACAGTGTGCACTCCCTCCGTACTGACCCTCTGAAAGAGCAGCACTCCCAGTACTGACACTGTGACAATGAAGCACTCCCTCAGTACTGACCCGCTGGAGGTGAAGCACTCCCTCAATATGACCATCTGACAGTGCAGCACTCCCTCCGTATTGACACACTGACAGTGCAGCACTCCCTCAGTTCTGAAACTCTGACAGTGCAGCCCACCCTCAGTACTGACCCCTCTGACAGTGCAGAATTCATTCAGTTCCGACACTCTGACAGTGCAGCACTCCCTCAACACTGAAACTCTGACAGTGCAGCACTCCCTCAGTACTGCACCTTTGGCAGTGTCGCAGACCCTCAGGACTGACCCTCTGACAGTATGACATTCCCTACTTACTGATAGTCTGACAGTGTGGCACTCCCTCAGTACTGACCCACTGACAGTGTGACCCTCCCTCAGTACTGATGGTCTGACAGTGTGGCACTCCGTCAGTACTGAAACTCTGACAGTGCAGCACTCCCTCAGAATTGACACTCTGACTGTGCAGCACTACCTCAGTACTGATCCTCTGACATTGCAGCAATCCCTCAGTACTGACCCTCTAACAGTGTGACACTCCCTCAGTGCTGACCATCTGACAGTGCAGCACTCCCTCAGTACTGACCCTCTGACAGTGCAGCACTCCCTCAGTACTGACCCTCTGACAGGGTAGCAGAACCTCAGTACTGACCATCTGACATTGTGACACTCCCTCAGTTCTGACCCCTCTGAGAGTGTGACACTCCCTCAGTACTGACCCTCTGACAGTGTGACACTCCCTCAGTACTGACGGTCTGACAGTGTGGCACTTCCTCCGTACTGACCCTCTGAAAGAGCAGCACTCCCAGTACTGACACTGTGACAGTGAAGCACTCCCTCAGTACTGACCCGCTGAAAGTGAAGCACTCCCTCAATATGACCATCTGACAGTGCAGCACTCCCTCAGTACTGAAACTCTGACAGTGCACTCCTCCCTCAGTACTGAAACTCTGACAGTGCGCTCCTCCCTCAGTACTGACCCCTCTGACAGTGCAGCATTCATTCAGTGCCGACACTCCGACAGTGCAGCACTCCATCAGTACTGCACCTTTGGCAGTGTCTTAGACCCTCAGGACTGACCCCCTGACAGTATGACACTCCCTACGTACTGATGGTCTGACAGTGTGGCACTCCCTCAGAACTGACACTCTGACAGTGTGACACACACTCAGTACTGACCCTCTGACATTGCAGCACTCCCTCAGTACTGTCCCTCTGAAAGTGTGACACTCCCACAGTACTGACCCTGTGACAGTGTGACCTCCCTCAGTACTGACCATTTGACAGTACAGCACTGCGTCAGTACTGAAACTCTGACAGTGCAGCACTCCCTCAGAATTGACACTCTGACTGTGCAGCACTACCTCAGTACTGATCCTCTGACATTGCAGCACTCCCTCAGTACTGACCCTCTGACAGTGTGACACTCCCTCAGTACTGACCATCTGACAGTGCAGCACTCCCTCAGTACTGACCCTCTGAGAGTGCAGCACTCCCTCAGTACTGCACCTTTGGAAGTGCAGCAGACCCTCTGTACTGACCCTCTGGCAGTGCAGCACTTCCTCAGTATTGACACTCTGACTGTGCAGCACTCCCTCAGTACTGATCCTCTGACAGTGTGACACTCCCTCAGTACAGACCATCTGACAGTGCAGCACTCCATCAATACGGACACTCCGACAGTGTGGCACAGCCTCAGTACTGACCCTCTGACAGTGCAGCACTCCCTCAGGACTGACCCTCTGGTAGTGTGGCACAGCCTTAGTACTGATGGTCTGACAGTGTGGCTCTCCCTCAGTACTGACCCTCTGACAGTGCACTCCTCCCTCAGTACTGAAACTCTGACAGTGCGCTCCTCCCTCAGTACTGACCCCTCTGACAGTGCAGCATTCATTCAGTGCCGACACTCCGACATTGCAGCACTCCATCAGTACTGCACCTTTGGCAGTGTCGCAGACCCTCAGGACTGACCCCCTGACAGTATGACACTCCCTACGTACTGATGGTCTGACAGTGTGGCACTCCCTCAGAACTGACACTCTGACAGTGTGACACACACTCAGTACTGTCCCTCTGACATTGCAGCACTCCCTCAGTACTGTCCCTCTGACAGTGTGACACTCCCACAGTACTGACCCTGTGACAGTGTGACGCTCCCTCAGTACTGACCATCTGACAGTACAGCACTGCGTCAGTACCGAAACTCTGACAGTGCAGCACTCCCTCAGAATTGACACTCTGACTGTGCAGCACTACCTCAGTACTGACCATCTGACAGTGCAGCACTCCCTCAGTACTGACCCTCTGGCAGTGTGACACTCCCTCAGTACTGATGGTCTGACAGTGTAGCACTCCCTCAGTACTGACCCTCTGATAGTGCAGCACTCCCTCAGTACTGACCCTCTGACAGTGTGGCACTCCCTCAGTGCTGACCCTCTGGCAGTGCAGCACTCCCTCAGTACTGATCCTCTGACATTGCAGCACTCCCTCAGTACTGACCCTCTGAAAGTGTGACACACTCTCAGTACTGACCCTCTGACAGTGTGGCACTCTCTCAGCGCTGACCCTCTGACAGTGTGACACTCCCTCAGTATTGACACTCTGACTGTGCAGCACTTCCTCAGCACTGAACCTCTGACATTGCAGCACTCCCTCAGTACTGACCCTCTGACAGTGAAGCACTCCCTCTGTACTGACCCTCTGACAGTGTGGCACTCCCTCAGTACTGATGGTCTGACAGTGTGACACTCCCTCAATACTGTTGGTCTGACAGTGTGGCACTCCTTCACTACTGACTCTCTGAGAGTGCTACACTCCCTCATTACTGACCCTCTGACAGTGTGCACTCCCTCCGTACTGACCCTCTGAAAGAGCAGCACTCCCAGTACTGACACTGTGACAGTGAAGCACTCCCTCAGTACTGACTCGCTGGAGGTGAAGCACTCCCTCAATATGACCATCTGACAGTGCAGCACTCCCTCCGTATTGACACACTGACAGTGCAGCCCACCCTCAGTACTGACCCCTCTGACAGTGCGGAATTCATTCAGTTCCGACACTCTGACAGTGCAGCACTCCCTCAACACTGAAACTCTGACAGTGCAGCACTCCCTCAGTACTGCACCTTTGGCAGTGTCGCAGACCCTCAGGACTGACCCTCTGACAGTATGACACTCCCTACGTACTGATAGTCTGACAGTGTGGCACTCCCTCAGTACTGACCCTCTGACAGTGTGACACTCCCTCAGTACTGATGGTCTGACAGTGTGGCACTCCGTCAGTACTGAAACTCTGACAGTGCAGCACTCCCTCAGAATTGACACTCTGACTGTGCAGCACTACCTCAGTACTGATCCTCTGACATTGCAGCAATCCCTCAGTACTGACCCTCTAACAGTGTGACACTCCCTCAGTACTGACCATCTGACAGTGCAGCACTCGCTCAGTACTGAGCCTCTGACAGTGCAGCACTCCCTCAGTACTGACCCTCTGACATGGTAGCAGAACCTCAGTACTGACCATCTGACATTGTGACACTCCCTCAGTTCTGACCCCTCTGAGAGTGTGACACTCCCTCAGTACTGACCCTCTGACAGTGTGACACTCCCTCAGTACTGATGGTCTGACTGTGTGGCACTCCCTCCGTACTGACCCTCTGAAAGAGCAGCACTCCCAGTACTGACACTGTGACAGTGAAGCACTCCCTCAGTACTTACCCGCTGTAAGTGAAGCACTCCCTCAATATGACCATCTGACAGTGCAGCACTCCCTCAGTACTGAAACTCTGACAGTGCACTCCTCCCTCAGTACTGAAACTCTGACAGTGCGCTCCTCCCTCAGTACTGACCCCTCTGACAGTGCAACATTCATTCAGTGCCGACACTCCGACAGTGCAGCACTCCATCAGTACTGCACCTTTGGCAGTGTCGCAGACCCTCAGGACTGACCCCCTGACAGTATGACACTCCCTACGTACTGATGGTCTGACAGTGTGGCACTCCCTCAGAACTGACACTCTGACAGTGTGACACACACTCAGTACTGTCCCTCTGACATTGCAGCACTCCCTCAGTACTGTCCCTCTGACAGTGTGACACTCCCACAGTACTGACCCTGTGACAGTGTGACCTCCCTCAGTACTGACCATCTGACAGAGGCACTTCGTCAGTACTGAAACTCTGACAGTGCAGCACTCCCTCAGAATTGACACTCTGACTGTGCAGCACTACCTCAGTACTGATCCTCTGACATTGCAGCACTCCCTCAGTACTGACCCTCTGACAGTGTGACACTCCCTCAGTACTGACCCTCTGACAGTGTGACCCTCCCTCAGTACTGACCCTCTGACAGTGTGACACTCCCTCAGTATTGATGGTCTGACAGTGTGGCACTCCCTCAGTACTGACTCTCTGAGAGTGCTACACTCCCTCATTACTGACCCTCTGACAGTGTGCACTCCCTCCGTACTGACCCTCTGAAAGAGCAGCACTCCCAGTACTGACACTGTGACAGTGAAGCACTCACTCAGTACTGACCCGCTGGGCGTGAAGCACTCCCTCAATATGACCATCTGACAGTGCAGCACTCCCTCCGTATTGACACACTGACAGTGCAGCACTCCCTCAGTACTGAAACTCTGACAGTGCAGCCCTCCCTCAGTACTGACCCCTCTGACAGTGCAGAATTCATTCAGTGCCGACACTCTGACAGTGCAGCACTCCCTCAACACTGAAACTCTGACAGTGCAGCACTCCCTCAGTACTGCACCTTTGGCAGTGTCGCAGACCCTCAGGACTGACCCTCTGACAGTATGACACTCCCTACGTACTGATGGTCTGACAGTGTGGCACTCCCTCAGTACTGACCCTCTGACAGTGTGACACTCCCTCAGTACTGATGGTCTGACAGTGCGGCACTCCGTCAGTACTGAAACTCTGACAGTGCAGCACTCCCTCAGTACTGACCCTCTGACAGTGTAGCAGAACCTCAGTACTAACCCTCTGACAGTTTGACACTCCCTCAGTTCTGACCCCTCTGAGAGTGTGACACTCCCTCAGTACTGACCCTCTGACAGTGTGACCCTCCCTCAGTACTGACCCTCTGACAGTGTGACACTCCCTCAGTATTGATGGTCTGACAGTGTGGCACTCCCTCAGTACTGACTCTCTGAGAGTGCTGCACTCCCTCAGTACTGACCCTCTGACAGTGTGGCACTCCCTCCGTACTGACCCTCTGAAAGAGCAGCACTCCCAGTACTGACACTGTGACATTGAAGCACTCCCTCAGTACTGTCCCGCTGTAAGTGAAGCACTCCCTCAATATGACCATCTGACAGTGCAGCACTCCCTCAGTCCTGAAACTCTGACAGTGCACTCCTCCCTCAGTACTGAAACTCTGACAGTGCGCTCCTTCCTCAGTACAATCCCCTCTGACAGTGCAGCATTCATTCAGTGCCGACAACCGGCAGTGCAGCACTCCATCAGTACTGCACCTTTGGCAGTGTCGCAGACCCTCAGGACTGGCCCCCTGACAGTATGACACTCCCTACGTACTGATGGTCTGACAGTGTGGCACTCCCTCAGAACTGACACTCTGACAGTGTGACACACACTCAGTACTGACCCTCTGACATTGCAGCACTCCCTCAGTACTGTCCCTCTGACAGTGTGACACTCCCACAGTACTGACCCTGTGACAGTGTGACACTCCCTCAGTACTGACCATCTGACAGTACAGCACATGCGTCAGTACTGAAACTCTGACAGTGCAGCACTCCCTCAGAATTGACACTCTGACTGTGCAGCACTACCTCAGTACTGACCATCTGACAGTGCAGCACTCCCTCAGTACTGACCCTCTGGCAGTGTGACACTCCCTCAGTACTGATGGTCTGACAGTGTAGCACTCCCTCAGTACTGACCCTCTGATAGTGCAGCACACCCTCAGTACTGACCCTCTGACAGTGTGGCACTCCCTCAGTGCTGACCCTCTGGCAGTGCAGCACTCCCTCAGTACTGATCCTCTGACATTGCAGCACTCCCTCAGTACTGACCCTCTGAAAGTGTGACACACTCTCAGTACTGACCCTCTGACAGTGTGGCACTCTCTCAGCGCTGACCCTCTGACAGTGTGACACTCCCTCAGTATTGACACTCTGACTGTGCAGCACTTCCTCAGCACTGAACCTCTGACATTGCAGCACTCCCTCAGTACTGACCCTCTGACAGTGAAGCACTCCCTCTGTACTGACCCTCTGACAGTGTGGCACTCCCTCAGTACTGATGGTCTGACAGTGTGACACTCCCTCAATACTGTTGGTCTGACAGTGTGGCACTCCTTCACTACTGACTCTCTGAGAGTGCTACACTCCCTCATTACTGACCCTCTGACAGTGTGCACTCCCTCCGTACTGACCCTCTGAAAGAGCAGCACTCCCAGTACTGACACTGTGACAGTGAAGCACTCCCTCAGTACTGACCCGCTGGAGGTGAAGCACTCCCTCAATATGACCATCTGACAGTGCAGCACTCCCTCCGTATTTACACACTGACAGTGCAGCCCACCCTCAGTACTGACCCCTCTGACAGTGCAGAATTCATTCAGTTCCGACACTCTGACAGTGCAGCACTCCCTCAACACTGAAACTCTGACAGTGCAGCACTCCCTCAGTACTGCACCTTTGGCAGTGTCGCAGACCCTCAGGACTGACCCTCTGACAGTATGACACTCCCTACGTACTGATAGTCTGACAGTGTGGCACTCCCTCAGTACTGACCCTCTGACAGTGTGACACTCCCTCAGTACTGATGGTCTGACAGTGTGGCACTCCGTCAGTACTGAAACTCTGACAGTGCAGCACTCCCTCAGAATTGACACTCTGACTGTGCAGCACTACCTCAGTACTGATCCTCTGACATTGCAGCAATCCCTCAGTACTGACCCTCTAACAGTGTGACACTCCCTCAGTACTGACCATCTGACAGTGCAGCACTCGCTCAGTACTGACCCTCTGACAGTGCAGCACTCCCTCAGTACTGACCCTCTGACATGGTAGCAGAACCTCAGTACTGACCATCTGACATTGTGACACTCCCTCAGTTCTGACCCCTCTGAGAGTGTGACACTCCCTCAGTACTGACCATCTGACAGTGTGACACTCCCTCAGTACTGATGGTCTGACTGTGTGGCACTCCCTCCGTACTGACCCTCTGAAAGAGCAGCACTCCCAGTACTGACACTGTGACAGTGAAGCACTCCCTCAGTACTTACCCGCTGTAAGTGAAGCACTCCCTCAATATGACCATCTGACAGTGCAGCACTCCCTCAGTACTGAAACTCTGACAGTGCACTCCTCCCTCAGTACTGAAACTCTGACAGTGCGCTCCTCCCTCAGTACTGACCCCTCTGACAGTGCAGCATTCATTCAGTGCCGACACTCCGACAGTGCAGCACTCCATCAGTACTGCACCTTTGGCAGTGTCGCAGACCCTCAGGACTGACCCCCTGACAGTATGACACTCCCTACGTACTGATGGTCTGACAGTGTGGCACTCCCTCAGAACTGACACTCTGACAGTGTGACACACACTCAGTACTGTCCCTCTGACATTGCAGCACTCCCTCAGTACTGTCCCTCTGACAGTGTGACACTCCCACAGTACTGACCCTGTGACAGTGTGACCTCCCTCAGTACTGACCATCTGACAGTACAGCACTTCGTCAGTACTGAAACTCTGACAGTGCAGCACTCCCTCAGAATTGACACTCTGACTGTGCAGCACTACCTCAGTACTGATCCTCTGACATTGCAGCACTCCCTCAGTACTGACCCTCTGACAGTGTGACACTCCCTCAGTACTGACCATCTGACAGTGCAGCACTCCCTCAGTACTGACCCTCTGATAGTGCAGCACTCCCTCAGTACTGCACCTTTGGCAGTGCAGCAGACCCTCAGTACTGACCCTCTGGCAGTGCAGCACTTCCTCAGTATTGACACTCTGACTGTGCAGCACTCCCTCAGTACTGACCCTGTGACAGTGTGACACTCCCTCAGTACTGACCATCTGACAGTACAGCACTGCGTCAGTACTGAAACTCTGACAGTGCAGCACTCCCTCAGAATTGACACTCTGACTGTGCAGCACTACCTCGGTACCGACCATCTGACAGTGCAGCACTCCCTCAGTACTGACCCTCTGGCTGTGTGACACTCCCTCAGTACTGATGGTCTGACAGTGTAGCACTCCCTCAGTACTGACCCTCTGATAGTGCAGCACTCCCTCAGTACTGACCCTCTGACAGTGTGGCACTCCCTCAGTGCTGACCCTCTGGCAGTGCAGCACTCCCTCAGTACTGATCCTCTGACATTGCAGCACTCCCTCAGTACTGACCCTCTGAAAGTGTGACACACTCTCAGTACTGACCCTCTGACAGTGTGGCACTCTCTCAGCGCTGACCCTCTGACAGTGTGACACTCCCTCAGTATTGACACTCTGACTGTGCAGCACTTCCTCAGCACTGAACCTCTGAAATTGCAGCACTCCCTCAGTACTGACCCTCTGACAGTGAAGCACTCCCTCTGTACTGACCCTCTGACAGTGTGGCACTCCCTCAGTACTGATGGTCTGACAGTGTGACACTCCCTCAATACTGTTGGTCTGACAGTGTGGCACTCCCTCAGTACTGACTCTCTGAGAGTGCTACACTCCCTCATTACTGACCCTCTGACAGTGTGCACTCCCTCCGTACTGACCCTCTGAAAGAGCAGCACTCCCAGTACTGACACTGTGACAGTGAAGCACTCACTCAGTACTGACCCGCTGGACGTGAAGCACTCCCTCAATATGACCATCTGACAGTGCAGCACTCCCTCCGTATTGACACACTGACAGTGCAGCACTCCCTCAGTACTGAAACTCTGACATTGCAGCCCTCCCTCAGTACTGACCCCTCTGACAGTGCAGAATTCATTCAGTGCCGACACTCTGACAGTGCAGCACTCCCTCAACACTGAAACTCTGACAGTGCAGCACTCCCTCAGTACTGCACCTTTGGCAGTGTCGCAGACCCTCAGGACTGACCCTCTGACAGTATGACACTCCCTACGTACTGATGGTCTGACAGTGTGGCACTCCCTCAGTACTGACCCTCTGACAGTGTGACACTCCCTCAGTACTGATGGTCTGACAGTGCGGCACTCCGTCAGTACTGAAACTCTGACAGTGCAGCACTCCCTCAGTACTGACCCTCTGACAGTGTAGCAGAACCTCAGTACTAACCCTCTGACAGTTTGACACTCCCTCAGTTCTGACCCCTCAGAGAGTGTGACACTCCCTCAGTACTGACCCTCTGACAGTGTGACCCTCCCTCAGTACTGACCCTCTGACAGTGTGACACTCCCTCAGTATTGATGGTCTGACAGTGTGGCACTCCCTCAGTACTGACTCTCTGAGAGTGCTGCACTCCCTCAGTACTGACCCTCTGACAGTGTGGCACTCCCTCCGTACTGACCCTCTGACAGTGTGACACTCCCTCAGTACTGATGGTCTGACAGTGCGGCACTCCGTCAGTACTGAAACTCTGACAGTGCAGCACTCCCTCAGTACTGACCCTCTGACAGTGTAGCAGAACCTCAGTACTAACCCTCTGACAGTTTGACACTCCCTCAGTTCTGACCCCTCTGAGAGTGTGACACTCCCTCAGTACTGACCCTCTGACAGTGTGACCCTCCCTCAGTACTGACCCTCTGACAGTGTGACACTCCCTCAGTATTGATGGTCTGACAGTGTGGCACTCCTTCAGTACTGACTCTCTGAGAGTGCTGCACTCCCTCAGTACTGACCCTCTGACAGTGTGGCACTCCCTCCGTACTGACCCTCTGAAAGAGCAGCACTCCCAGTACTGACACTGTGACATTGAAGCACTCCCTCAGTACTGTCCCGCTGTAAGTGAAGCACTCCCTCAATATGACCATCTGACAGTGCAGCACTCCCTCAGTCCTGAAACTCTGACAGTGCACTCCTCCCTCAGTACTGAAACTCTGACAGTGCGCTCCTCCCTCAGTACAATCCCCTCTGACAGTGCAGCATTCATTCAGTGCCGACAACCGGCAGTGCAGCACTCCATCAGTACTGCACTTTTGGCAGTGTCGCAGACCCTCAGGACTGACCCCCTGACAGTATGACACTCCCTACGTACTGATGGTCTGACAGTGTGGCACTCCCTCAGAACTGACACTCTGACAGTGTGACACACACTCAGTACTGACCCTCTGACATTGCAGCACTCCCTCAGTACTGTCCCTCTGACAGTGTGACACTCCCACAGTACTGACCCTGTGACAGTGTGACACTCCCTCAGTACTGACCATCTGACAGTACAGCACTGCGTCAGTACTGAAACTCTGACAGTGCAGCACTCCCTCAGAATTGAAACTCTGACTGTGCAGCACGACCTCAGTACTGATCCTCTGACATTGCAGCACTCCCTCAGTACTGACCCTCTGACAGTGTGACACTCCCTCAGTACTGACCATCTGACAGTGCAGCAATCCCTCAGTACTGACCCTCTGATAGTGCAGCACTCCCTCAGTACTGCACCTTTGGCAGTGCAGCAGACCCTCAGTACTGACCCTCTGGCAGTGCAGCACTTCCTCAGTATTGACACTCTGACTGTGCAGCACTCCCTCAGTACTGATCCTCTGACAGTGTGACACTCCCTCAGTACAGACCATCTGACAGTGCAGCACTCCATCAATACGGACACTCCGACAGTGTGGTACAGCCTCAGTACTGATCCTCTGACAGTGCAGCACTCCCTCAGGACTGACCCTCTGGTAGTGTGGCACAGCCTTAGTACTGATGGTCTGACAGTGTGGCTCTCCCTCAGTACTGACCCTCTGACAGTGTGACACTCCCTCAGTACTGATGGTCTGACAGTGTGGCACTCCCTCAGTGCTGACCCTCTGACAGTACAGCGCTCCCTCAGTACTGAACATCTGGCAGTGTAGCATTCCCTCAGTACTAACACTCTGACTGTGCAGCACTCCCTCAGTACTGACCCTCTGACAGTGTGACACTCCCTCAGTACTGACCATCAGACAGTGCAGCAGTCCCTCAGTACTGACCCTCTGACAGTATGACACTCCCTCAGAACTGATGGTCTGACAGTGTGGCACTCCCTCAGAACTGACACTCTGATAGTGTGACCCACTCTCAGTACTGACCCTCTGACAGTGCAGCACTCCCTCAGTATTGACACTCTGACTGTGCAGCACTACCTCAGTACTGATCCTCTGACATTGCAGCACTCCCTCAGTACAGACCCTCTGACAGTGTGACACTCCCTCAGTACTGACCATCTGACAGTGCAGCACTCCCTCAGTACTGACCCTCTGGCAGTGTGACACTCCCTCAGTACTGATGGTCTGACAGTGTAGCACTCCCTCAGTACTGACTCTCTGAGAGTGCTACACTCCCTCAGTACTGACCCTCTGACAGTGTGGCACTCCCTCAGTGCTGACCCTCTAACAGTGCAGCACTCCCTCAGTACTGACCCTCTGAAAGTGTGACACACTCTCAGTACTGACCCTCTGACAGTGTGGCACTCTCTCAGTGCTGACCCTCTGACAGTGTGACACTCCCTCAGTATTGACACTCTGTGCAGCCCTCCCTCAGTACTGATCCTTTGACATTGCAGCACTCCCTCAGAACTGACCCTCTGACAGTGTGACACTCCCTCAGTACTGACACTCTGACAGTGTGGCACTCCCTCAGTACTGACCCTATAACAGTGTGACACTCCCTCAGTACTGACCCTCTGACAGTGTGACAGTCCCGAAGTATAAACCATCAGACATTGCACCAATCCCTCAGTGCTGACACTCTGACAGTGCAGCACTCCCTCAGTGCTGACACTCTGACAGTGTGGTACTCCCTCGCTCCCGTGAGACTAATCAACTTGTACGCCCCAGTGGGTAAGAGTGAACGGTTGGCCGTCCTGCAACAGCTTCCACTGTTGCTGGATACGTCCAGGCCGGTCATTCTGGCCGGAGACTTCAACTGTATCATTGATGCCAGATGGACGATCCGGCGGGGGGACAGTAAACCGGACGCTACGTCCAGAGCCCTGATGGAAACGGTCAAAGACGCCAAGCTGCACGACGTCTTCAGCACCCCCGCAGATGGAGCGAAGTGTAGATACACCTGGTCACGGGCAGACGGGTCTATCCGCTCAAGGATAGATTACCTGTTTGCGTCCCGAACGCTCTCGGTCAGATCCACCGACATCAAGCCGGTGTTCTTCTCTGACCACTGCCTCCTGCTGGCCGACTGTCACCTACAGGACGAACAGCGGGCTGGTCAGGGAACGTGGAAACTGAACACTAAGCTGTTGACCTTGGGAAACATTGAGGAGCTCAAGAGGGATTACGCGGGTTGGAGAACCGTGAAGCCCCTCTTTGAGTCTCCAGCAGACTGGTGGGAAACAGTAAAAGGGAACATCAAGAGGTCCTTTATCCTCAAAGGTGTTCAGGAGGCGAGAGAAAGGCGGGTAAAACTGTCCCAGCTCCAGGAAAGTATGCAGAACCTGCTCCTGCTGCAGACGATGGGGGTCGATGTCACGGAGGACCTCAAGAGGGTGAAGGGCCAGCAAGCCTCGCTCTTTGCCTCGGAGGCCTCCAGGATCATCTTCCGGTCCAGGGTCCGCTCGGTGGAGCAGGACGAGACGTGCTCACGTTTCTTCTTCCAGAAGGTGCACAAAGAGAGCTCCGTGCTCAGCAGCCAGAAGGAAGAAGATGGCTCGGTAACGTCATCTCAGGCTGACATCATGAGGATCAGCAAATCCTTCTACGACAGCCTCTAAGACTCGAAGCCAACCGACAGCGTGGCCTCCCAGTCGTTCCTGTCCTCTATCACGGAGGTCCTAGATGACGGAACACGAGAGAGGCTGGACCAGCCGCTATCCCTGGATGAACTGACAAAGGCCCTCGAGTCCTTCGAAAAGAATAAAACTCCCGGAAGCGACGGTTTACCAGTCAAGCTCTATTCCGCTCTTTGGGACTTGATCGGCCAGGAAAAGCTGGAGGTGTATGTCAGTATGCTTCGGGCAGGTACCATGAGTGAATCCATGAGGAAAGGCATCATCACCCTCATCTACAAGCGGAAGGGGGAGAGGGAGGAAATTAGAAATTGGAGACCGATCTCACTGTTAAATGCAGACTACAAAATCTTGTCAAAGGTCATCACCAACCGGGTCAGGTCTGCTCTGGGATCGGTGATCCACCCGGACCAAACCTGTGCTGTACCGGGCAGGAAGATCTCTGAGAGTCTTGCACTCCTCAGGGATACGATCGCCTACGTGCAGGACAGGGGGGTGGACACCTGCCTCATCAGACTGGACCAGGAGAAATCCTTTGACAGGATATCGCATAGATATATGAGGGATGTCCTCTCCAAAATGGGCTTTGGGGAGGGAATCGGAAATTGGATCAGACTGCTCGACACCAACATTGTCAGTGCAGTCTCAATCAATGGGTGGGAATCAGATAGCTTCCCAGTCAGATCTGGAGTCAGGCAGGGCTGCCCTCTCTCTCCTGCCTTGTTTGTGGGTTGCATAGAGACATTTGCCGAATCCATCAGGAAGGATGCGAGCCTGAGAGGGGTGACTATTCCTGGCAGCAGGGTCCTGCAGGTTAAGGCCTCCCTGTACATGGATGACGTCGCTGTTTTCTGCTCGGATCCGCTGTCCGTGCAGACTCGTGTGCATCTATGACCAGTTCGAACGGGCCTCGGGGGCCAAGGTAAACCGAGGCAAGAGCGAGGCCATGCTCTTTGGGAACTGGGCTGACCAATCCTCTATCCCCTTCACCGTCAGGACTGACCACCTGAAGGTGCTGGGAATTTGGTTCGGGGGGGCTGGGGCGTGCGCCAAGACCTGGGAGGAGCGGATCAGGAAGATGAGACAGAAACTAGGCAGACGGGGGCAACGGTCGCTCTCCATCGCGGGAAAAAACCTGGTCATCAGGTGTGAGGTACTCTCAGTATTGCTATATGTGGCACAGGTCTGGCCTATCCCCAGAACCTGTGCCGCCGCAGTCACCCGGGCCATCTTCCAATTCATTTGGAGATCAAAGATGGACCGGGTCCGAAGAGACTCAATGTACAAAGACCGGTGCAATGGGGGAAAAAACACGCCCAATGCCACCCTCACCCTGACGGCCACCTTTGTGTGTGGCTGCATCAAGCTGTGCGTGGATCCCCGGTACGCAAACACCAAGTGTCACTACGTACTGAGGTTCTACCTGTCCCCGGTGTTGCGAAGGATGGGCCTGGCCTTGTTGCCTCGGAAAACTCCGAGTATTTGGACCGTTCCATATCACCTGTCCTTCATGGAGAAATTTATGAGGAAAAACACCTTTGACCAAAGTCCATCAGGAAGTGGTCAGCACGTAGTGTCCTTGAGACCATTCGGGAAAAGGAGAGGGCGGATCCTGTCGAGCGGTTCCCTGAGCAGACTGTCAAAGCCATTTGGCAGAATGCCTCATCGCCAGAACTTTCCAACAAGCACCAAAACGTGGCTTGGCTGGTGGTGAGAAGGGCTCTCCCTGTGAGATCCTTCATGCACACCCGGACTCTCTGCTGCACTGCACGCTGCCCTCGAAGTGGCTGCGGTGGGGACGAGACTGTCACACACCTCCTTCTGGAATGTCCCTATGCAGAGGAAGTCTGGTGAGGAATACAGAGGTGTTTCTCGAGGTTCGTCCCGAGCAGCGCCATGACGCGGGACTCCGTGCTCTACGGCATTTTCCCCGGGACTCACACCGAGACTAACATTAACTGCCCCTGGAGGATCATCAACTCGGTGAAGGATGCTCTCTGGGCGGTCCGAAACCTGTTGATCTTCCAGCTGAAGGAGATGACCCCGACTGAGTGTTGCAGACTGGCACATTCCAAGGCCCAAGACTACGTGTTGAGGAACGCGCTGAAGCTTGGGGCAGCTTCCGCCAAGGCGCAGTGGGGAAAGACCACCGTGTAAGATCGGCCTGCCTAAAGAAGAACAGGGGGCCCATGCGGACGTTTTTTGGGCTCTGCTGATGCCTCAGCCAAATATATGCATAAGATTGAGAAATGCACAGACCTGTATATAGCAATGTTATATTCTGATCTGTGTTTGTAAATGTGGACATATGTATGGCATGACCAAACGTACAGACCATCAAATCATTGATGGCAATGCAGGGCAGTTGTCTGGTCGAGAAGGCATACAGCGTGATTTCCTTCATCAGACGGGGTACTGAGTACAAGAGTTGAAGTACAAGGTATTGAGGTACAGTTAGTAAGTTTGCAGATGACACCAAAATTGGAGGTGTAGCGGACAGCGAAGATGGTTACCTCAGATTCCATCAGGATCTGAACCAGATGGGCCAATGGGTTCAGAAGTGGCAGATGGAGTTTACTTCAGATAAATGCGAGGTGCTGCATTTTGGGAAAGCAAATCTTATCAGGACTTATACACTTAATGGTAAGGTCCTAGGGAGTGTTGCTGAACAAAGAGACCTTGGAGTGCAAGTTCATAGCTCCTTGAAAGTGGAGTCACAGGTAGATGGGATAGTGAAGGTGGCGTTTGGTATGCTTTCCTTTATTGGTCAGAGTATTGAGTACAGGAGTTGGGAGGTCATGTTGTGGCTGTACAGGACATTGGTTAGGCCGCTGTTGGAATATTGCGTGCAATTCTGGTCTCCTTCCTATCGGAAAGATGTTGTGAAATTTGAAAGGGTTCAGAAAAGATTTACAAGGATGTTGCCAGGGTTGGAGGGTTTGAGCTATAGGGAGAGGCTGAACAGGCTGGGGCTGTTTTCCCTGGAGCGTCGGAGGCTGAGGGGTAACCTTATAGTGGTTTACAAAATTATGAGGGGCATGGATCGGGTAAATAGGCAAAGTCTTTTCCCAGGGGTTGGGGAGTCCAGAACTAGAGGGCATAAGTTTAGGGTGAGAGGGGAAGATATAAAAGAGACCTACAGGGCACCATTTTCACAGATTTTATGAATAAAGTATATTTTTGAAATAAAAAAAAGTTGCCCTTCCCTAACTGTCCTGGAGAGGGCGGTGGTGAGCCATGAGTTTCTTGAAGAGGATCTGACAGAGGGACAAGGTCATGTCCTCGGCCTGAGCAGAACTGCCTGACCTGCTGTGCTTTTCCAGCGCCACACTCTTTGACTCCGAGTAAACTATTCCTCAGGAGAATGAACTGTGGCACATGGGAAAAGCTGGGAGTATTGGAAAGGCACCGGCAGCTTGGTCAGCCTGCAGAGGGGCAGAAACAGATTTGATGAATGAGATGATATCCTTCTGAGCTGAAATACAGACTTAGGTTTTCAGAGCCACACAGTTTACATTGTTACTGACGGTGACTCCATGGGCAATACTCCTGCTTCAGAGGCAAATGGTCATTGGATTGAAAGCCACCTCAGAAATAAGAGCACAGAATCCAGGTTGAGACAGCAGTGAACTCTGGCACAATGTTATGTATGGGATGTTCATTTAAAGCCCCACCAGCACCACCCAGATCCCAATCCCTCTACCTCAGGGGGCTCGACAAGATCCCATTCTGAAGACATTTCCTCAGGTATCCTGCTTAATATTCAACTAATGCCACCAAAAAGATTTGTCTTGTCATTCGTTTGCTGATTTTTGGGACCTCATTATTTTGTCTTGTGAAGGTGATTGCACTGCGTACGCAGCTTTAAATATCCTGGGACGATTAAAAAAAAACACTGCACCAACAAGTGTTCTTTCTTCCTATCACATAACAGGGGAGCAAATCAGTAACTGAAAATCCACACTGAAGGCAAACACTGAAGCTTCAGCTGAAAGGCTTTTTGCACCATGTTCACCTGCTCCCTGGGCATTTCCTTCCAGTGTCCGAGATGGTTATCAGTCTGGGATGGAGGCTTACAGGAGGCTGGAAGAACACAGCAAGTCAGGCAGAATCTGGAGGTGGAGCAGTCAACATTTCGGGTATAACTTTTCTTCAGAACTGCAGGTCGGGGGAGCTGCAAATCAAGGTGGGATCGGTTGTTTGGGCGGGTGGGGGGAATGGTGGAGTGGTCGGTATTGATGGTCGGTAGAGGGTTTGAGGTGGTTGATTGATGGGAGGAATGAATCCATTTAGTGGCTGGAAGGAAGGATCTGTAAGTGGAATAGAATGTAGGAGGGGGACGGGAAAGGGAGTCGAAAGTTGGGAAAGAGAGGCTTTTTGAAAGTGGAGAATTCAATGTTGATTCCTCTGGGTTGTAAACTTCCCAGGCAAAAGATGATTATTTGTTCCTCCAATTTGCAGTCTGAATGTGGCAGAGGATGGTCATGTCAGAGAGGGAATAGGAAGGGGAATTGAAATAGGCAGTGACTGGGAGGCCAGGTCAGCCTTTGTGAGCCTGGCTGAGATGCTCAGCAAAACATGCGCTTAGTTTACGTTTGGTCTCACCGATGCAGAGAAGACCATAACGGGTGCACCGGATATAATAAACTTGGTTGGAGGAGAGGCAGGTGAACCTCTGTCTGACCTGGAAGGACTGGGGCCTTGGACAGAAATGACAGGGGTGGTGTGTCGAAAGGTTTTGCATCTTTTATGGTTGCAGGGGAAGGTACCAGGGTTTTGTTGAGGGAGGAGGGGGGTAGGTGTGAAGAGTGGTAAAAACCAAGGATTGGCAAAGGGAACAGTCCTTGTGGAAGGCAGAGAGAGGTGGGGAGGGTAAGATGTTCTTGGTGGTGGCGTCAAGCTGGTGTTGGCAGAATTTTTTGAGGCTGATACGTTGGTTGCGGAGATTGGTGGGGCCTAAGGTGAAGACAAGGGGGAACCCTGTCTTTATTGCATTTTGGAGGGAGGTGTTTAGTTTTGGAGAGCAGAAAATGTAGGAGGTGCGATGGAGGGCTTTCTGGATGGCAGAGGTGGGAAAAGTACATTGTTCAAAATAGGTGGACATCTGGGACACTTGGGAGTGGAGCATCTCATCGTTCGAGCAGATGTGACGGAGATGGAAGAATTGGGAAAACGGGATGGTGTTCTGGCAGGATACTGGTTGGGAGAAGGTGTTGTCCAGGTAGTTGTGTGAGCCTGTGGGTTTACAGTAAATGTCTGTTCCTAGACTGTCACCGGAGATGGAAATGGGGCGGTCAAGAAAGGAGAAGGATTTGTCCAAGATAGACTACGTGAATTTAAGGGCAGATTGGAATTTGTTAGCAAAGTCAATAAACTACTCCAGTTCAACCTGGGTGCAGGATGCAGCACTGATGCAGTCACTGATGTATTGGCAGAAGATTTGGGGAACGGTCCTGTGCATGTACTGGTGAGGTGTTGTTTGATGTAGCCGACAACAAGCAGATATAGCTGGGACCTATGGCTACCCACTGGATTTGGAGGAAATGGGAAGAGTTGAAGGAGGCTGACAGATCACATGGAAATGTTTGGAAAAGGTACACAAGGGCACAGTCCAGGCTTCCTGCAAATATCAGCCTTCCTTCTATTCAAGGGCTTCTTCATAGGAGCTTCTCTATAGCGGTTTCTAGTGCACGTCCTCTGTGGAAATATCACAGACTTTACTGAAATGGAATGACCTGAAAGAAGAGAAGGAAATGGGGAAAATTAGCCAGACAAGGGTGAGCATCAAGAGAGGTGGGAGTGTGTGGGAGATTCCGTGGCATTAAAAATCCCAAACGAGTTTCACAAGAAAAGCTCAAATCTTTACAAGGATATAACAGGGAGATTACTTACTGACATCAAACAGGTTGAGTGTTAGGGACCATGTGCCTCTGGTGACTAACTCTATATGAAACATTACAGTCAAGGACGGTTGATGTGCAAATAAAGGGTGACTTGATGATGTGGAGTTATTTCATGATCAATGACCATGGGCATAGATTTAAGGGAAATGGCTGAAGATTAAGAGGGAATATGAGGAAACACACTTTCGTGCAGAAGGTGGTGGTAATTTGTAACTCGCTTTCTGTAAGAATGGTTGAAGCAGAAGCTCTCCCATAACATTGAAGTATTTTGGTGTGAAGCTGGGATGCCAAGGCATACAGGGGTATGAGCCAAGTGCTGGAACATGGAATTCGAATAGTCAGGTGGTTGTTCGACTGGCTTTGGCTCGTTGGGCCGAAGGGCCTTGTTCTTGTAGAACTGTTGTAGATGTCTGACTCTGCCAGGACTCCAGCAATGTGGCTGACCCTTACCTGCCATTTGAAAGGCGGAGCAAGTCACTCAGTTTCAGGACAGTTGGGGATGGAGAACAAATGATGGTCTTGCCAGTGACACCCACATCCCAGGAAAGAATAGTTGGCCTCAGTGATAACACCGTCACCTGAACCTACAGGTTTCAAGCCCCACTCCAGACACTGGAGCACTATCCTGAGTTTGGCAAAGGCAAAGATGCCATCTGCTGGATGATTGGTTAAACCACTGCCCTCTCAGGTCGATGTAGATATAAGGACTTTGTGACCATCTCAGGGAATATCTCCCCAGTGTGCTGACCAATGCTTCTCTTATACCCAATGGCATTAAAACAGATACAAGAGTAAAATACTGTAAATCACAAATAGTGCACAATGCTGGAGAAAGGGAATAGGTACAGCCGCTTTAGAGAGAGGAGGGAATAATGTTTTGGATTCAGTAATGTTTTATCAAAAAGACACCACAGTTTTTGATGATTTTATTTAATTTTAAACTGTTTTATGTTATTTTGTTTTATTTAAATCTTTTTTATCAAATTTCAGCCGGCTTTATTGGCACCACATCGACATATGCCCATTGCCTCCACACTGACCCTCAGTAACAGTTGTGTGCACGATCTACAAGATACATTGCAGAAGTTCAGCAAAGATCCTGAGAGAGCACCTTCCAAACCCATGACCACTTCCATCAAGAAGGACATGGTAGCAGATGCACAGGAACACCGGTCTTTGCACGTTCCCCTCCAAGCCATTCAGCAGTCTGACATGGAAATATATTGCTGTTCCTACATTGTTACAAGATCAGAATCATGGAATTCCCTTCGTCCGCACAATGTGGGTCTACCTACAGCACACAGACTGCAGCAGTTCAAGAAAGTAGCTCTGCGCCACTGTGAACATGACAATGAGAGATGGACAGTAACAAGGCTGATGAAAAGTAAGCAGGCGTGATTAAGGATCTGAAAGTGAGAATTTGATGTTTCAGTTCTTCCTGGACATCTCGAAGTTTGTATGAACTTTTGCTCTCCTAATTGCAGAAAGAATATAAATCCATTGGAAGTGTTTCAGAGGAGTTTTACGCGATTGATCGCTGGTATGAGTGGGCTGTGTGATGGGGAAGGATTGGAAAGGCTGGCCTTGTTCTCACTGGAGTTTCGAAGAGTGGGGGGTTTTCCTGTCCCACTATATTCTCCAAACCCTTATCTGACCCCCTCTTGGGTAATACCCTCCTGCCCCTTACTAACATGGAATTGGACTGTCCAGTCCTAAGGCTTACACCTTCCATCTGGAACAAAGTCTCCAGGTCTCTCTGCCCCTCCCTGATGTATCAGGATTCTTACAACTCAGTTTCCAATCCAAACCCCCCGAGTGGGAGTTGCTGTAGTTTGATACAGTCACTGCAGATGTATTTACCCTGAAACATTTCAGTTTAACGAACAAATGCTGATCCCACTTACAAATGAAAGAAATCAATTCTTTCATTAAACTAGTAATTGTCCTCAGTCTCTGGATCAATGTTTCAGTGCTTTTCATTTCTTGAATTTCCCTAATGGGGGTTTCCTAAGCGTACTATTTATATGGTTCCTTACACAAAGCTCTTCCCAGCTGATCTGGTCAACAGACTCCTGACCCCTTGTTTATTATTTTGCTATTTTCAATCCAAGTGCATGTGCAGGCTCCCATCAGCTGAAGTGACAGTTCCAAACCAGTTTGGAAAAGGTTGACCTCCTTCCCCCAGTCCATCCAACTCCCACATTAACCAAACTTCCCAGCATCCCCCTCTGTGCCAGCTGCACTGAGTGCCAACTGCAGGATATCGGTTGCCCTGTATTTATACGGGTGCAAATTTATATCACTTTGTTTTGTTGTGCTCTTAGAGTCAAAGAGATGTACAGCACGGAGACAGAACCTTCGGTCCAACTCGTGCACGCTGACCAGATATCCCAATGTAATCTAGTTCCACTTGCCCGTGCTCAGGATCTGGGTCAAGATCGCTCATTTCTCAGTCTGAAGCTTCCTTCTTTCAGCCTGAGAAATACATTACTTTTACAACCAACAAATGTGACTTTAATGCTGGAATCTGTTTTGAAGATTAATGGGCTCAATGGCTGATTCAATGAGGTAAGATATGAAATACCTGTGACACTTATTGTAATCCCGTCTTCTCTAACCAATCTCTTCAGGGGCCAGGATGAGTGTGAGGAGATTAGGTTTTGATGGAACTACCCACAGACTCAAGTCAAAAGAAGCAAAGCAAGAAAGACAAGTGGATCGAATACAAGAGAGCAAATTGTGAGGGAAAACCAATTATTCCCAAAGGAGAGAGTGACAACATTGAATTTCTTCTGGTGCCATCCTCTGTGCCCTAATATTTCGCAGTGCCAGCTCCACATCCTTCCATTGGCTTTGTCATTGAAAGTGAACGGTTCCCTTCCCACAGCCCTTTTTAAAATACCCTGTCCCAGGGAATCACTCAGACGGAGAATATTTCACCTTTTCTGGGAAGGTTGGGGAAATATTGGATGTCGATGAGCTGCTTTCTCATACTTCCAGGTCTGACAGAAGGATGTGTGTAGCCTGTGGATTCTGGAGACAGATCACTGAGATATTCCTCACTCCCATCAACACCTGACTTTATTCTGACATCAGTTTCTATTCTTCACTATAAAGTACCCCCCACCAGTTTCAGACTAGATATTTCACACCCAGCCCCCATTTCCTCACATTGGAATCAAGAACCAAACTTGCCCCATCTCAGTATTACCCTCTGAATGTGGTGTCAGTGTGTTAATGTTGTGTTTGAATGAAAGAGCCACGGTGGAATCTGGGACTGAATCCAAGGGGTTTCTGAGCCACCAGCAGCCTCCCCACTGTGTGAGATTCTGTTTGCATAAGATTTCAGCTCCATGGTTCCCACTGATACGAGAACCATGGAGTGTGATTGCTGGATCCACGTATGGACTGAGGAACACAACAGTCAGGACAATGAACTGCTCTGGAATCCACCCTAAGCCCTTGATGGTTGTCACTGAGATGGTCCAGGGGCTACAGAATATGACAGCAGAAAGTGGAACCAGTTTATCATTGACTGTCCTCCCCAGCGGTGATTCCCAGATTGAACATTCTCAATCTGACTCCAGGGACACACGGGGCAATTCCATCTCATTTGAAGAGTGAAAAAAAACCTGGGTCTAATTTATGGAATATTTATTACCCAAACCCTGTGCAATTGTTATTCTGAGTTCCAAGATTCTGCTGATCATATTGATCAATAGAGTGTCCCAAGTGGCCCTGATCTGAATTGCTTGGCTCAGGATCTTGCTGTCCCTGATGGATGGGTTGGTGTGAAGGGGGAATTGCCATCAGAATATTTTGTACCAGGGATGGATCAAATCAGTAAAGTGGGTAACGTGGTGGCTCAGTTGTTAGCACTACTGCCTCATAGTTCCAGGGACTTGGGTTCAATCCCTGCCTCAGGCGAATATTGCTGTGGATTTTGAACATTCTCTCCAAATACAAATCAAATGCTGCATGGAATATTTACTTGGCAAACCCTGTGGTATTGTTATTCCGGGTAGCAAGATCCTGCTGGTCAAATTGATCAATAAAATGCGAACTGAACTCCTTGGCTCGGGATCTTGCTGTGCTGAAAGGATGTGTTGGTGTTCAGGGGAATTCCCATCAGATTATTGTGTTCCCCATTTCCCCCACTATTCTCTCCTTCCTGCTCCATACCTGCGAGGGTGTGGGGCTTTTCACTTCATACACCTATCCCTGAGGACTCAGCTCTGGCCATTTCCAAAGCACACAAGAGACAGAGACTGAATCTTCTTCATCTTTATTCCCTTTTCCAGATTGACATTGACAGAAAATAGACTGCAATTTACAGCCCAGACAGAGGAAGCTGCACAAATTCATAGCCACATTGGAGCTTGAGGAAAACACTTGTGGAGATTTTCTCAATAACACCTTTAAAAAGTGACAAAACCTTAAATTGGAAGTGGCGGCTGAGCAGGAAGGAGATCTGGTTTACTGAAGCAGAGACTTCTGAGGTTCACATTGTTTTTGTACAGCTGATAGTCTTCAGCATCTTCGAGAGGTTTTACTTGACATCGCAAGTTAACACTGTCCCCATCAAACACATCCAGATCAGGGAAAGCATAGAGCTAGAAAAAGAGTAACGTTTTCTCTACACTATCCCAATGACCTGCCTTAACCCCTGAACCTCAGAAATGTCGCCAAGCCAGTCCTGAGAAGGGAGAGAGTTGAAATTCAGTGCTGACAATGACTTTTGTCCTGCCAGCTCAGCCCTGTTCGATTGAAAGTTGTGTCTCCTCTGTGGACTGTCTCAAACACTCTACACACATTCTGATCTCCTGATGTCCTTGCTGAGGGGAGAGGGGAGGTTCACGTGGGTGAGGGCACAGGAGAAGCGAGCGTTGGACTCCCAGTCAGACCCAGAGAGGGTCAGCAGGCTGCTGACAC
The DNA here is from genome assembly GCF_047496795.1 of Chiloscyllium punctatum. Classification (NCBI taxonomy): domain Eukaryota; kingdom Metazoa; phylum Chordata; class Chondrichthyes; order Orectolobiformes; family Hemiscylliidae; genus Chiloscyllium; species Chiloscyllium punctatum. The sequence goes on along the minus strand of NC_092745.1, from coordinate 18,620,988 downwards.
TGTAGGTGCTGTCTGAAGCTCGCAGGTAGTTGCTGGTCTGAACCCCGTCCGAAATGTCTGCACCGTCCTTCTTCCACTGCACCTCCAGCTCATCGGGATAGAAGTGATTGGCAAGGCAGACCAGGGTGGCAGTGCCCTTGGCATTGACCTGCTCCGGAGAGGGGGGCAGCAGGGTCAGCTTGGGCTGAGAGTTATCACGGCCTGAAAGACAAGAAAAACAATTTCAATCCCTGCCTTTTGAAGGTACATCAACTCTCTGAACAGTAACTGATAAAACATTTGAACATTTGTATCCAATATCTAGCATACCTGACAAAAGCTCTGGCATTTTAAAAATTGTTTTTTGGGACGTGTACGGCACTGACAGAGCCAGTTGCTGCCCATCCCTAACTGTCCCTGAGAAAGTGATGGTGACACAGCAGAAAGAGAAGTCCTGGACCATCATTTAAGGAATGAATGTGGGCAGCTGGAAGGGCTATCAGTGTGGGAGCATTTTAGTGACAGTGATCAGGACTCAGTGAGATTGAGATTAAGGATGGAAATGGAGAACGATGGAGCAAGTGTGAAAGTTTTCATTTGGGAACAACCCATTTTACCAAACTGTGTGGTAATTTGATAAAAGAGTCCTGGAACCATCGACTTGATGGGAGATCAGTGACAGGGCGGTGGCAGGCCTCCAAGGATGAGACAGAGACAGAGATCATTCCGAATCTTTTCCCAAAAGAATAAGAGTGGCACTCCCAAAGAGAGAATCTCAGCAAAGATGTGAAATTATCAATATGATGTGGAGGCTCTGGTGTCGAATGGGGTGGACATGTTCAGGGGTCACATAACACCAGGTTAGAGTCCAACAGGTTTATTTAAAATTAAAGCTCTTGAAACGCTGTTCCTTCTTCAGGTGAAGCGACTTCAGTGCTGAAGGAACAGTGCTCAGAAAGCTTGTGATTTGAAATAAGCCTGTAAGACTTATCGTGTGACTTTTGACCTCAAACGAAGCCCAGTTAGAACATCGTGAGAGAACTGTGTGCAGTTCTGGTTACCACATTGCAGGAAGGATGTGATACCCCTAGAGATGGGGACAGTGGAGGATTTTGTCAGGAATGAGGAGTATTAGCTTTGAGGAATGATTGGTTTGGCTAGGACTGGTTTCTTCGGAACACAGGAGGCTGAGGGGAGATTTGATCGAGGTGTGTAAAATGATGAGGGGCCTGGATAGAGTGGGTAGGAAGGACTGATTTCCACCAGCACAGAGGGCAATAACCATGGGGAGAGATCGAAATGAATTGGGGGCAGGGTTAGAGGGGAGTTGAGGAGTAATTGTTTTCACCCAGTGGCTGGTGGGATCAGGCCGAAAGGGTGAGAGCGTCAGAAACCCTCATCACATTGAAAAAACACTTGGATATTCACTTGAAGCACCAAAGCCTCCAGAGCTATCGAGCAAGAATTGGTATGTGGGGTGGAGTTTGACACCTCTTTAACAAACCTCCGATCACTCACAGCTCGGGAGAACTTTACCTAAGAACACTGGAGCAGAGTTGGATCAGCACACTTCAGGAAGGAGTCACGTTCGGTGTCCATGTAGAAGGTTCTAGATTTTGTTTCAAATCTTCCAGCTCAGCACTGGGGTAAGGTCAAAGGTGAGGCTGCAAAGAATCTCAGTGTCCTGGATCAGACAGTGTCATTGCTCTTAATGCTCCCATGTTCCCTGGAAGATGGAAGCGTGCATCCAATGGGCAAGGGTCAGGTTCGGGAGACTCCAACCTCAAAGAAAGACTTGCATTTAAGTTGCACCTGTCTCCACCTAAGGATGTCGCAGTGGCTCTTTCCACCAGACTGTGCTCAGCAAGATCCCAGATAGCTGGGTGACAATGAGTCGAGGATCAGGCTTTTAGTGATGCTAATTAGGGAATCAATATTGACCAGGACACCAGGGGAAACAGTCCTGCAGTCTGACTAATAGAGCCATGGAATGGCATCTCTGATATCTGAAAGGCTCCCAGTGCATCAAAAGAGAGACTTGTATGTCACTTACAGAGACACTTACAGAGAGTGAGGGACTTGTCTGAACACTGGTCACTGTTTAATGCAGAAAACATAATTTGTACATCGCAATATCGCGCAATCGTAAATGAGATTATGAGCATGTTCAGTGATGTTTCAGGGATGAATATTGACCTGAAGTCAATCCAAAGAGAAAGCAAATGGGTTCACTTGCACAGAACGTGAGAAAATGAAAGGCACAGGAGAAGGTTGGATTCGTGGTTCGTGATGGGTTTGACTGTTACCAGAAAATTAAAGGAAGGATCAGAATTTGGGAATGTCATATTGTAACAAGGCAATACAGAAGTGCAGGGGAACTTCACAGTCGAAATAACTGAAAGTCTTTGTATGATAACGCATGAATAAGGTAGACAAAGTGATGCCACAAATTGAGGTTCCCAAGCATTTTAAAATCATTTAAGTGACTCAGGGCTCAGGAGAGGTTAATAAAGTTCCCAGAATAATCAATAGGACATAGATTATGGAAAGGGTCAGAAAATTACTTTTAGGCATAGTGCATTAGGGGACAACTATGAAAAGGAGGGCAGTCAATGCAGGACTGAGGGTGTTGTACCTGAATGCAGCGAGTATCCGAAATGTGGTAAATGAGCTTGTCGCACAGATTGGAATTGGCAGGTGTGTTGTTTTGAGTATCACAGAGATGTGGCTGTAAGGGGTTGAGGGCTGGGAATGAAATACTCAAGGATGCACATCCGATTGACAGGACATGCTGATGGGCAGGTGGGGGTGGGGTTACCTTATTGGTAAGAAATGAAATAAGATAAATCACAAGAAGGGATTTAGAGTTGGAATGCATTCAATCTGTGTGGGGAGAGTTGAGGAGTCGGAAGGAAGAAAGAGCATGATGAGAACTTTGCACAGCTCCCCCCCAGCAGTAGTCAGGATATGAGGAAGAAAATAAATCAGGAAATAGAGAAGGATACAATAGTCATGAGGGGATTGAATATGTAGGTAGACTGGAAAATTAAGTTGTTTGGGAATGTCAAGGGAAGGAATTAATGGAATGTCTACGAGATTGTTTTTGGAGCAGCTTGTGGTAGAGTTCACTATAGAACAGGCAATTCTAGATTGGGTAATGTCTAATGAAGCAGACCTGATTAGGGAACTTAGGGTGAAGGAATCCCTTGGGGGCATTGACCGTAATATGACAGAATTCACCCTGCAGTTTGTGACAGAGAATCTGGAGTCAGTTGTACCGGTAATGCAATTAACCTAAGGTAACTACAAAGACATGAAGGAGGAGCTGGCCAGAGTTGATCAGAAGGGAAGCTGAGCATAGGAGACAATGGAGCAGCAATGGCAGGAGTTTCTGGGGGTAATTTGGTAGGCAGAGCAGGAATTCAACCCAAGGAAGAAGAAAGATACTGAGTGGAGGCCAAGGCAACCATGGCTGATGAGGGAAGTCAGGGTCAGCATAAAAGCAAAAGGAAAAACATGCAATGTGGTGGAGATTATTGGGAAGCCAGAGGATTGGGAAGCCTTTAAAAATAGCGGAGAGGAACTAAAACAAAGTAAGGATGGGTGTGTAAATAAAACATAAGGGTAAGCGAGCTAGTAACATAAAAGAATATTGCAAGAGGTTTTCTTTAGATATATGAAAGGCAAGAGGGAGTCAATAATAAACACTTTACCTCTGGAAAAGGCAGAAATAGTAATGGAGAACAAAGAAATGGTGGAAGAAGTGCATCGGTGCTTTAAATCAGCTTTCACAGTGGTGTGACAATGCTGCTCATTTCACAAGGTTGAGTTGTCCTTGGATTTTTTTTCAAGAGGGGTTGTTAAAGGCAGAGATTCCAATTTGTCTGGGTTAGGGACTTTGATCATGGCTAACAGATACCGCCGAAGGCAATAGTTTGGGAAAAGGCTTTTAGGTTTTATATTAAACACTGGTCCAAGAAAAGGAGAATGGCCAGTTCTTCCAGTTTGCTGTTTTTGACAAACACTCGGTTGGAAGCTCCTGGATACAGAAAGCTGCTGGTGAGAAAGGTTCCCCAATTCAACATTTTCCAGTGGACTCACTGTCTGAAATTCCTCTCCTGTAAGAACCTCTGTGTTTATATTTACCTTTTTACCAAGGCTGTTGCAGCAAATTGGAACAGCTCTTTGTCAAGTTACATTTTCAGTTGGGTTTTCAAATAGTTAAGTTATTCTAAATTCTGTTTTCTTTTGATTGTATGTCAATAAATTCTCTTTCCCTTCAAGCTGAGTGGTTTGGCCAGTTGTATCAATCCTGGAATATCCAGGTTACATTTGCTTAACACAATTCGAAAAGGTAAGGTCTGGGCTGCATTCTCAAAATGTTTCGAAGGGTCTGGCCTGGTCCATAACAATGTCATAGAGTCCTATAGCATGGAGACAGGCCATTTGGACCAAACTGGTCCATGCCAACCAAAATATCCATTTACGCTAATCCTGCACTTGGCCCATATCCTGCTGAATCCTTTTCTTTCCTGTATTTGTCCAAATGCCTTTTAAATGTTATTAATGTACCCACCTCAACCACTTCCACTGGCAGCTAATTACATATGAGAAGAACCTTCTGTGTAAAAAGGTTGCCCCTCAGGTTCCCTTTTATTCTTTCCCCTCCGACCTTAAACTGATGCGCTCTAGTCCATATTCGCAAACCCTGGGGAAAAGACTGAGTGAATTCACCCTATCCATGCCTCTCATGATCGTATGAGATCCTCCCTCAGTCTCCTACACTCTCCCTTTTACCCAAAGCATTGAATCCTGGCAACATCCTTGGAAATTTCTTCTGCACTCTTTCCAGTTTAATAACATCCTTCCTGTAACAAGGTGACCAAAACTGAACACAATATTCCAAGTGTGGCTTCACCAATGTCCTGTATAACTGCAACATAACTTCCCAACATCTGTAGTCAATGTCCTGACTGATGAAGGACACTGCAAAAATAGCTCTCTTCTCTGCTCTATTTACTGTGACTCCATTTTCAGAGAACTGCTTACCTGAATTCTAAGGACCCTCTGTTCCACTATATTCCTTAAGGCCCTATCATTCACCATGAAACTCCTACCTTGCTTTAAATTTCCAAAATACAAGACCGAACATTTATCTGTATTAAACTCTATTTGTCATTTCTAGGCCCACTTCCACAGCTGAGCAAGGTCCTGCTGCAATTTCTGATAAATGTCCACACTCTCCACGATCCTGCTTATTTGAGTGTCATCAGCAAACTCACTAACCATGCCTTGTAAATTCGCATCCAAAACATTGATATAGATAACAAACAGCAATGGGCCCAGCACTGACCCCTGAGGCACACCACTGGTCACAGGCCGCCAGTACCATAAGGATTCTTCCCCTAGTACCCTGTGCTTTCGACCATCAAGTCAATCGTGTATCCAATTTGCCAGGTCACTTTGGATTCCATGCCATCTAACCTTCCATAACAGCCTACCATGTGGAACCTTATCAAAGGCCTCACTGAAATCCATATAGACCACATCTACCATCCTGCCCTCATCAACCTTCCTGGTCAATTCATCAAAGTACCTGAACAAATTTTGAGGCATATTCTCCCACTCACAAAGTCATGCTGAAAACTCCTAATCAAATCCACTCTTTCCAAATGCATGTGTATTTTATCTTATCAAGCAACTTACCCATCACAGATGTGAAGCTTATAATTCCCCGGCTTTTGTTTTGCTGCCCTTTTTGAACAATGGCACAGCCTTCGCTATCACAGCCTTCTGGGACCTCACCTGGGGCTAACCATGATGCTTAAATATTAGCCAGCACACCTGACCTTCAAGAGAGTTGGGAGCAGAAGTGAGTGGAGAGGGCATCACTAAGGTGGAGGGGTTGAGGCAGCTGAAAGGTCTGAAGGTGGATAAATCATTCAGACCCGATGGACTACACCCCAGAGTTCTGATGGAGAGAGCTAAGGTAATTGTAGGGCCACCGGCTGTGATCTTTCAGAAATCACTGGAGTCAGGGGTGGTCCCAGAAGACTGGAAAATACTGAATGTAACATCCCTGTTTAAGAAAGGAGGGAGGCAGAGATGGGATATTATAAGCTGGTTAGCCTGACCTCAGTCATTGGTAAGATTTTACTTAAGGGTAAGCTTGCAGGTATTTGGAAGAGCCTGTAAAATTGGGCTGAGTCAGCACAGCTTCATCAAAGGGAGGCATGCCTGACAAATCTGTTAGAAATCTTTGAGGAGGTAACAAGTGAGTTAGACAAAGGAGATCCAGTGAATCTGATCCATTTGGATTTCCACAAGGCCTTTGACAGGGTACAATAAAGGAGAATGCTCAGTCAAATCAGAGCCCATGTTGTCAGGAGCAAGGCACTGCGGTGGGTAGAGGATTGGTTGACCAGCACAAAGGCGAGAGTGGGGACAAAGGGATTTTTTTCTGGATGGCAGTTGGTGCTTTGTGGCGATCCGCAGGGATCTGTGTTGGGACCACAACTATTCACATTATCTATTAACAATCTGGATAAGGAACTGAAGATATTGTTCATATGTTTGTAGATGACACAAAAATTGGTGAAAGGACGGGTGGAGTTGAGGAAGAGGGGGAGATTGCAGAAGGACTTGGTCAGGCTAGGAGAATGTGCAAAGAAGTGGCAGTTGGAGTACAATGTGGACACTTGTGAGGCTCGATACTTTGGTGGGAAGAATAGAGGCACAGACTGTTTTCTAAGTGAGGAAAGATTTCAGAAATCTGAAGCACAAAGAGAATTGGGAGTCCTTGCTCAGGTTTCTCTGAAGGTTAACGTGCAGGTTCACCATTGGCAGTTTGAAAGGCAATTACAATGTTAGCATTAATGTTAACGTCAGAGGTGTACTGCTGAGTTTGTATAAGTCTCTAATCAGAACACATTTGGAATTTTGGGCTCCTTCTTAAGGAAGGATGTGCTATCATTGGAGAGGGTCCAGAGGAAAAAGTGAGAAAGAATAAGAATGATCCTGGGAATTAAGTGGGTGTCATATAAAGAGTGGTTGAGGATTCTGGTTCTCTATACAACTGTGTTTAGAAAGATGAGGGGGGAATCTTATTGCAACTACAGAATATTGAGAGGCCTGGAGAACATGGAGAAGGAGTTTCCATGAATAGAAGTAACTAGGGCCCGAAGGCACAGTCTCAGAATGAAGAATGATCCGTCAGAACTGAGATAAGGAGGCATTTCTTCAGCCACAGGGTGGTGAATCTGCGGAACTCATTGTCACAGAGGTCTATGGAGGCCAAGATGTTGAGAGTATTTAAAACAGAGACAGATACGTTCTTGATCAGTAAGGAGATCAAAAGTTAAAAGGAGAATGCAGGAGAATGGGGTTGAGGAACACATCACACAAGATCAAATGGCAGAGCAGACTCTATTCTGACTGGCCTAATTCTGCTCCGATATCTTCAGTATTTTGGGTTTATGTAGAGGTTCCTTGAAACCCTGGAAAACTGGAAGTACGGTCACTTAGTGGTTAGCCCTGCTGCCTCACAGCGCTATGGACCCAGGTTTGATTCTAGCCTCAGGCGACTGTCTGTGTGGAGTTTGCACGTTCTCCCTGTGACTACGTGGGTTTCCTCCAGGTGCTCAGGTTCCCTCCCACAGCCCAAAGCTGTGCAGCATAGGTGAATTGGCCATGCTAAATTGCCCATAGTGTAGGTTAGGTACATTAGTCAGGAGCAAATGTAGGTTAGTAAGGTAGGGGAATGGGTCTGGGTGGGTTACTGTTCAGAGGATCAGTGTGGACTTGTTGGACCAAATGGCCTGTTTCCATACTGTAGGAATTCTATGATTCTATGGACATTGAAAGTACTGGATTGTGAGCCCTGCTGTTGCTGTTCCACAAAAGCACTTTGACAAAAGATAATCAGGGAGTGGTGAGAGTGTGCATCAGGTTGCATGAAGGAACTGCTTGTCCTGCTTCCTGGAATACTGTGAGCACAGGAATTGTGGTCAGTGACAGTAGTTGGAACTCTGGGTTTCGGAGCTTGAGCAGCAGCTGGTGTCAGTGCAGAGAGTCCGTGAGGCTGAGAGCTCCGTGGAGAGCACGTTTCTAGATGTGGTCACTTTGCAGTTTCAGAGCATGCAGGGACAGAGGGAATGGGGGAGCAGCAGACAGTCCAAAAGGATCAGGCAGCTAGTACAGGAATCCCGTGAGTGCATCCCACTATCCAACCAGGGTTCAGTTTGGAATCCTGATCAGAATGATGGTTCATCTGGGGAGTGCAGCCAGAGCCAAGTCCCAGGCATCACAGGGGACTCAGATGTACAGGTGAGGGCACAAGGAAGACTGAAATAGCGATAGTGAGAGGAGATTCGAGAGTGAGGGCAATCGATAGGTGTTTCTGCAGCTGCAGATGGGAATCCAGGATGGTGTGTTGTCTCCCTGGTGCCAGGGTCAAGGCTGTCACTGAGCAGCTGCAGAGCATCCTGAGGGGAGAGGGGGAACAGGCAGCAGTGGTGGTCCACATGTGTCCCAGTGACAGAGGGAGAAAAGGGATGTAGTCCTGCAGTCAGAATGTAGGGGGTTCCAGAGGGAATTAGCAGGAGGAGCTCAAATGTAAGAATCTCCAAGATTATCCCCAGTGCCCCACGCAAGTGAGAATAGAAAGAGGAGGATAACACAGGTGACTGTGGAACTGAAAAGACAGTCCAGGAGGAAGGTCTTTCGATTATTTTGACATTGGGACTGGCTTTGGGGGAGATGGACATGTACAGACCAGACAGCATTGCTCTGAACAGAGCTGGGACTGAGTTCCTTTGGGGTGATTTACTTGTGCTGTTGGAGAGGGTTTAAACTATCTTAGCAAGGCTGTGGGATCCAGGAAGTAATGCTAAAGAGGAACACAGAGGTGCACAGAATCCTGGGAGAGATAGATAGCACCAGAATAAGGAATAGAACTTCTTACCTAGTTTCAGAGTAAGGGAGGGAGAGTAATAAATTCTAAATCAAAGTCACTGTGTAAGGATGGGACTGCATGGAGTGTTGGGAATAAGACTGTGAAGGTACAGCCACAGTGTTAAGTGGAATTCTGATGTGTGTCTCTCACGTAGGAAGATAAGATAATAAGAACATTAGAAATAGGAGCAAGAGTGGGCTATCTGACCCATCGAGGATGAGGGACGTTAGTTATGAAGATAGACGGAAGAAGTTGGGACTGTCTTCCTCAGAGAAGATAAGGCAGAGAGGAGATTTGATCAAGAAATTCAAAATCAGGAGGGGTCTGAACAGAGTAAACCATGAGAAAATGTTCCCACCTGAGAAAGAATCGAGAGGGAGAGGCCATGGATTGAAAATAATTGGTAAAAGAAGCAAAAGCGAGATGAGGGAAAAACATTTTCAGTCAGTGAGTGGTTAAGGTGTGGAATGCACTGCCTGAGAGTGTGGTGGAGGCAGCTTCAATTGAAACATTCCAAAGGGAATGAGGCTGTTATTTGAAAAACAACAATGTGCAGGGTGACAGGGAGAAGGCAGGAGAATGACACTCAGTGAATTGCTCATTCGGAGAGCCGGTCCAGACAGGATGGGCGGAACTGCCTCCGTGTGCACTGTAACAATTCTGTGATTGTGTGATTGAGCAGAGTTAAAGCTGGGGGAGGTGGGAGCTCGGTGTCTCACTGTGCTGCTGCTGCTGCTGCTGCTGCTGCTGCTGAGGTCAGTGAGATCAGAGACTGGGACAGGGAGCCAGAGCTCACATCAAACTCTGTCCGTGTCTGTCACACTGAGACTGGCAGGAGGCTTCTCACTGATTTCACTCCATGCTGCAGGAATGGGACCGCAGGCTGCAAATGGACAGAGCTCCTCCACACGGTGAGTAAAACTGACTGACTTATATCTTGCTGCTTAAAGGGGGCAATGGAACTAAAGAGATACAGCTGGACACCCTGTTAGACACAGTGCTCCTCAATCAACCATTTCATTCACTGCAGCTCCCCACGAACACCTCCAACAATTCAGCATTTGTGATTTGGAAAGTTTGAGTATTGAAAGGGTTAATAACGGAGGATTGAGATTTACTTACTCAGTCTGAGCTTGGTTCCTTGACCGAACGTAAACCACAGTGAGAGCTCCCAGTGCAGAGGCTGCATAAAAACCTCAGCTCTCTGCTTCCCTCTGTCACTCTCACCCTCTCCCCATCTCCCAGTTAGTTGATCACTCTCACCGTCTTTTTGTGTCTTTCTGTCTCTGCCTCTGGGTTGTGAACTTTATTTTTCATTTTTAAATCTTGCAGCTGTTCTTCACATGGGGCCATGGAGTGGAAGAGGGAAACTTGAGGCCTTCAGTGAGCATTGATACACCCAGGGACTGGAGTGTGTCGTGGACACTGAAAATCCCAGTATGGGGTAATTTGTTCAGTTTAATTTCGATCTAACTGTGGGATATGTCAGTTCAGGCGGTGGGACTGTGTGTCCATTATTATGCATCTTATATAACCATGGATGTGTCAGTACAGGAGGTGATTCTGTGTGCTTTGAGGTTTTTGTATGGCTCTGTATCATTGTGTCAAGGGAAGCTGTAATCCTGCTGACAGAAATAGTCAGCGACATCCTCATTCTGAATGTTGCTGATTGTCAGGGTGAAACTGGTCCCTGATCCACTGCCGGTGAATCGATCGGAGACTCCTGTGAATCGATTTGTTGCATCGTAGATCAGGAGAGAGGGTTTCTGACCTTCTCGTTGCTGGTGCCAGGAAAGCTCATTGCTAACAGATTGACTGGCCGTGCAGGTGAGTGTTGCGGTCTGGCCCAATCCCACTGACAGCAACGGGGGAGACTGAGTCATGATGATGTCCCCACTGATACCTGAGGGGTCAGAGAGAAACACAGTGAAGTCAGAACTGTCACAGAAAGAGCCGGTGAAATGAGAGATTGTTGGACAACACTGAGCATTCCTCTGGTTTCAGCATTTTCCCTTCAATCACAAGTCAGTGGAATTGGAGTGAAATGGAGAGCAGCGAAAGATTCAAGGTGGAAGGAGAGAGATTTGTACCTGCGATGCAGAATGCCAGGGGCCAGATCAGCTGGATGTGTGAAATCATGGTGTGTGCTCCTGTCCCTGTGCCTGGTTCCTGATAAACTCTCCATTCACAGGGCTCTGCTTTATAAAGCTGCAGTCTGTGAGAGTCTGACTGGGTGTTTAGATTAGATTAGATTAGATTAGATTACTTACAGTGTGGAAACAGGCCCTTCGGCCCAACAAGTCCACACCGCCTCGCCGAAGCGCAACCCACCCATACCCCTACCCACCCATCTACCCCTTACCTAACAATACGGACAATTTAGCATGGCCAATTTACCTAACTTGCACATCTTTGGACTGTGGGAGGAAACCGGAGCACCCGGAGGAAACCCACGCAAACACGGGGAGAACGTGCAAACTCCACACAGTCAGTCACCTGAGGCGGGAATTGAACCCAGGTCTCTGGCGCTGTGAGGCAGCAGTGCTAACCACTGTGCCGTGTTGCATTTTGGTAAGACCAACCAGGGCAGGAATTACACAATTAATGGTAGAGCCATGGGGAGTGTTGTTGAACAGAGAGACTGAGGGGTACAGGTAGATAGTTCTTTGAAAGTGATATCACAGGTAGACAGGGTGGTGAAGAAGGTATTTGGCATGCTCACCTTCACTGGTCAAAGCAGGGAGTACAGGAGCTGGGACATCATGTTACATCTGTACAAGGCATTGGGAAGGCCACATTTGGACACTGTGTACATTTCTGCTCACCCCGCTATAGGAAGGAAGTTATTACACTGGTTTGGATAAAAGAAAGATTAACAGGGATGTTACCAAGATTGGTGAGCTTGAATTACAAGGTGAGGATGGATAGGCCGAGCGATTTTTCCAGTGAATGCAGGAGATTGAGGGGTGACCTTAGAGAGGTTTATAGAATCATTCGGGCCATAGATAAGGTGAACAGCCAAAGTTTTTTTTTCCTCACGGTAGGACAGTCCAGTACAAAAAGGTTTATGTTGAGAGGGGAAAGAATTAGAAGGGACCTGAGAGACAACCTTTTCACACAGAGGATGGTGTGTATGTGCAATGAGCTGCAAGAGGAAGTGGTAGAGGGGAGTACAATTACCACATTTCAAGGGCATTTTTACAGGAACATGAATAGGAAGGATTTAGAGAGGATTGGGCCAAACACAGGCAAATGGGACTAGTTCAGTTTTGGAAACATGGTCGGCATGGATGAGTAGAGCTGAAGGACCTGCTGCCATGCTGTAAATCCCAATAACTCTCTGATGATTTAAACATGGGGCACCTTCCCATAGGACCAATAAACAGTAAACATGGGCCTCCTTCCCACTGGACTGTCCAGTACCTGAGCTGCAAACCCCACATCCTGTCCATCACGTAGGTCTCTTATTTCAATCTGAACAACATTGTTTGTCTCTGCACTACCTCAGCCTCTTGACCACAGAAACCCCAATTCCTGCTCATCCCACCTCCTGACTCTATGATTTCAATGTCCTCTCCCAGCTTCCTGAAGCCATATTCCAAAAACCCCAACTTGTCTGATATGGAATGGTCCCTCCCCTGTCTTAAAACTACAGTTGTTCCAGAATCTGAACTCACAACCAACCAATTACCTCCATGGCCTCCCTGCCTCTCACTCTGTGTCCTGCTATAGACTCACATTCCCTCCCTCCCCATTCCACCTTCTGTCTCTGGTCTTCTGCCCATTGCTGCTTCCTCCATCCCACCATTGACAGCAGAGCCTTCAGACCCCAAGACTATCCTCTCTGCCCTCCTGCCCGTTATCCCTCCCCCATCTCGTTGTTTGTGCTATTGAATATACTGTTCAGTTCCATCACTTTTGGTTCGCTGTTCCCTTGCCATTGATTTGCTGATTTATTCTAGTAAATCTAGTCTGGCGTGTTCTCTGAGTTGGTTCAAGAGTGTTTTGCTTGAGAAAACACTTCTGTGAACTGGTTTTCTGTTTCTCCCAGTCTTTGTGTGAAGGTGAGACTAAGTGTGTAAATGCTGTCATTTCATGGAGCAATCCAGTCAGTTCCACCCCCTCCCCTACTCGACCCCCAGGGCCTTGCAGGTTTATTTCCATCAAGAGCCCAATCCAATCTGTCATTGTAATCACTGAGTGTCTTCACCTGCCTCACCTGAATGGGCACTAATTTCCAAGTCAATACCAATTGCTGCTAAACAAAGTCCTTCCTGAGTTTCCGTATCTCTTACCCAACAAAATGTAAGGTAATCTCAATGTGAAGATGGGATATTGTCTCCACACGGACTGTGCGGTGGTCACTCTTACTGATACTGTCATGGACAGATACACCAGCAGCAGGCAGATTGGTGAGGGTGATAGTGAGGATGTTTTTCCCTCTTGTTGGTTCCCTCACCACCTACCCCAGGTCCAGTCGAGCAGCTGAATCAGATGGAACGTGACCAGCTTGCTCGGTAGTGATGCTTCTGAGCAGCTCTTGATGGTGGACTTTGAAGTCCCTTACTCAGGGTATATCCTGCATCATTCGCACCTTCTGTGCTCCCTCCAAGTGTTGTTCAACATGGAAGAGGACTGACTGCTCAATTGAGGTTGGAGGGGAGGCTGGTGCTATGTGGTAATCAGCAGGAGGTTTCCTTCCCCATGTTTGACCTGCTGTCATGAGGCTTCATGGGTTCCATAGTTAATGTTGAGGTCTCCCAGGGCAACTCCCTTCTGACTGTACACACCACTGTGTTGCCTCTCCTGCTTGGTCTATCCTGCCAGTTAAAAACTGAATGAGGAAACAATTCTGTGCAGGTTTCACAGCTTGGAGACAGAGCTGCTGCTGGATTTTGTTTCTGATCACCAAGTGCAGTCGTGTGGGTTTGTGAAAGAGTGACTGACACTTTTTACAAAACTGGGCTGTTTCTGCAAAAATTAAATCCCAGTCCAGCCTCCTGTGCTGTCAGAATCCAGGGATTGCAGAAAGTTCACAGTTTTCTCCCATCTCAGTAACAAACGTCCAGCTGTTCTGAGCTCCTTCTTTCACTTCCTCTTTTGGTGAAGTTTCAACCTTGCGATCTGACAGTCTTTGCAGTTATTTTTTACACTGGGGCTTTCTGCTGTGGTCAGAATCTCTAATAATAAGTGTCCAATCAGTGACAATCACAGCAGCTGAGAGCAGTCAGGACTGAGGAGCCAGGCTCAATGTGAAACATATTGGGAAGATCAAAGACATCCTCTTCATCTCCTGGTACAAATTCCATCTCTCTCCCTGGCAGTCTGCTGCACAACCAGACTCTTTCCAATCGTGGCCACATCTCTGAGAATGATCTGAGCCCATATCCTCCATATTATACAGACCAGCCACTGAAAATCTCAGTCATGCCTGTGGGACTCCAAACATGACCATTCCAATGTTGTTCTGGCACACATCACAGCAATCGCCTCCGTAACCTTTAGTTCATCCCAAATTCTGATGCCTGTATCCAAACTTGCATCAAGTCCAGTTCCTCCAACCTGAAGAAAGGCTCATGCCCGAAACGTTGATTCTCCTGCTCCTTGGAAGCTGCCTGACCTGCTGTGCTTTTTCAGAAACACCTTTTCAGCTCTGATCTCCAGCATCTTCAGTCCTCACTTTCTCCCTGTTCCCCCAACCTCCTGCACCTTGTGTCTACTTTGGCTCCTGGTCCAGCAATACCTTGATTTTCAAATTCTCATTATCGTTCGCAAATCCCACTCCTCCCTCCACCCTCCCTATCTCTGTAACCTCCTCCAAGCTGCCTCTGTCAGTGTGATCATCAATCTTAGATGTATGGCTCTCTGTTTCTCCATCCAAGTCATTAAGAAATATCATAAAAAGCTGAGCTGTCAGCACAGATCCCTGGGGATACCACTATTCACATCATCCTCATTGGAGGATGCACACACTATCCCTCCTCTCTGCCTCCTACCTCCAAACTAATTCCTGACGAAAGACAAATACTTTTCTCCAATTCGCTTGAGGTAGGAAGCAATAGGTAATAGTGGAAGGATGAATGTCAGACTAGAGGCCTGTGTCAAGTGGAGTGACTTGGGGCTCGGTGCCGGGTCCATTACTCTTTGTTATCGACATCAGTAACTTGGATGAAAATTTGCAAGGCATAATTGGGAAGTTTGCAGATGACATTACAATAGACATTGAGGAAGGTTATCAGAAATTGCAGCAGGACCTTGATCAGCTGGAGAAATGGGCAGAGAAATGGCAAAATAAGTTCAGTGAGATAATTGTGAGGTCTTGCACTTCAGGAACTTTAATCGAGGTGGGAGTACCATGGTGAATGGTAAGGCCTGAAGGACTGTAGTGAAACAGAGAGATCTTGAAGTTCAGGTATACAGTTCTCTGGAAGTTGAGTCACAGTTTGACAGGGCAGTGAGGAAGGCTTTTGACACACTGGCCTTCATCAGTCAGGGCATTGAGTATAGAAGTTGGGAAGTTATGTTGCAACTGTACAGAACGTTGGTGATGTCGCACTTGGAGTATTTGGTCACTTTGTTGTAGGAAGGATATCATTAAACTGGAACGAGTTCAGAGGAAATTTACAAGCATGTTCCCAGGACTCAACAGTCTGAGTTTTTGTGAGATGTTGGACAAGCTAGACATTTTTCTGAGAGTGTAGGAGACTGAAGGGTTTTTTTTAGAAGTGTATAAGACCTTGAGAGACATGGATAGGGTGAATGCACTCAGTCTTTTTCCCAGGGTTGGGGAATTGAAGACTAGAGGGCATCAGTTTTTGGTTCGAGTGGAAAGAATACAATGGAACCTGAGGGGCAACTTGTATACACAGAGGGTGTCACACATATGGAGTTAGCGGTGAGTGGAAGTGATTGAGGCAGGTATATTAACAACTTTTAAAAAGGCATGTGGACAAATACATGGATAGGAAAGACTCCGAAGGATATGGGCCAAGTGCAGGGAAATTGGGTTCGTGTAGATGGACATTTTGGTCAGCATGGACCAGTGTGGACCAAAAAGCCTGTCTCTGTGCTGCAGGACTCGATGACTCTATGACTCTATAATTCCATATGTTTCCATGTTTATGAACAGTCTCTCAAAGACAGAAACAAAGGAACTAGGAGCAGGATTAGGCCATTCAGCCCTTCGAGTGGGCTCTGCCATTCAATATGACCAAGGCTGATCATCCAACCTAGTCCCCTGTTCCCACTTTTTCCCCATAACCTTAATCCCTTTCGTCCTAAGTCCCTTTAGACCTATCTCCTTCTTGAAAACTTTTAATGTTTTGGTCTCAACCGCTTTCTGTGACAGAATATTGCACAAGCTTCCCACTCTCTGGCGAAAGAAATGTCTCCTCATCTCAGTCTGAAATAACCTTTCCCTTTTCACCCAAGTACTTTTTAAAGTTTGTGAGGTTTCCCACTTTAACTACCCTCCCAGGCTATGTATTCCAGACCATACCACCCACTGGGTAAAAAACATTTTCCTCAAAACATCTTGAAACCTCCTAACTTTCACACTGAATGTGAACCAACTTGTTATTGACCCTCCCACAAAGGAGAACAGCTGCTTTCTCTCCTCCCTGTCCATTTCTCTCATAACCTTATACAGCTCGATCAGGTCCCCCCTCCACCTTCTCTGTTCTGAAGAAAACAACCCGAGCTGATCCAATTTCTCTTCATCACTGAGAGGTTCCATCCCAAAAAACATCCTGGTGATTCCCCTCTGAACCCCATCCAGTGCAATTACCTCCTTCCTACAGTGTGGTGACCTGAACTGCACACAGTACTCCAGCTGCGGCCTAACCAATGTTCTACTTAACTGCAACATATCCTCCTGCTTTTATAACCAATACCTGAAATGACAAAGGCAAGTGTCCCATATGCCTCCATAACTGCTCTGTTAACCTGTCTTGCCACATTCGGGGATCAGTGGTCAAGCACCCCAAGATCACTCTGTTCCTTTGAGCTTTCTCAGGTCAAAGAACAAGGGACAAAGCGCTCCAAGCGTGCTGTGATCCATAGCTTCTATCGAGACCTATCATCAATTTTCCAAGGATCGGCATCCCTCTGCTCCCTGCCCATTCATGCATCTATGTCGATACATCTTTAATGATGCTATCATGCCCACCTCTACAACATCCGCTGCTAATGTGTTCCAAGTACCAACCACTCTCTGCGGAAAGAACTTTCCACACATATCTCCCTTAAACCTTTCTCCTCTCACCTTGAACCCATGGTCCCAAGTAATTGAGCCCCTCACTCTGGGAAAAATCCTCTTGCTATCCACCCTGTTTATAGCTCTCATGATTTTGTTGACCTCCAGAAGGTCCTCCCTCAATCTTCAACTTTCTATTGAAAATAATGCTAATCTACTCAACCTCTCTTCATAGCTCACACCCTCCATATGAGACAATCCTGGTTAACCTCCTCTGCACCCTCTCCAAGCATCCACATCCTTCTGGTAATGTCGTGTCCAGAACTGTATGCAGCATTCCAAATGTGGCCAAGCCAAAGTCCGTTACAATTCTGACATGACCTGCCTACTCTTTTACCCGAACCGATGAAGGAAAGCATGCCATCTGCCTTCTTGATCACTCTATCAACCTGCATTACCGCCTTCATGGTACAATGGACCCGAATATCCAGATCTCTCTGTCCATCAATTTTCCCCCGGGCTTTCCATTCACCATATAGTTTACTCCAGAATTGGATCTTCCAAAATTCATTAGATCACATTTGCTCAGATTGAACTCCATCTGTCCATTGAACTTTCTCTGCCCAGCTCTCCAACTATCTATATTCTGCTGCATTCTCTGACAGCCCCCTTCACTATCTGCTACTCCACCAATCTAAGTGTCATCTGTAAACTTGTTAATCAGACCACCTATACCTTCCTCCAGATCATTTATATCTATCAAAAACAAGAGTGCTCCGAGAATGGATTCCTGTTCTCCATTTTGAGAAACTCCCTTCCACTACACTACTCTCTGTCTCCTGTTGCTCAGCCTGTTCTCTCTCCATCTAGTTAGTATACCCTGAACCCCATGTGACATAAATTTCTCCATTAGGTTCTAATGGGAACGTTACCAAGCACCTTACTGAAGTCCATGTTTATGACATCTACCGTTCTTCCCTAATCAGTCAACTTTGTCACTTCTTCAAAAAATTCTACAATGTAGGTAAGACATGACATTCCCTGCACAAAATCATGCTTCCTATCAGATACATCCATTTTCTTCCAAATCAGTATCTGTTCCAGCAGCTTCCCTTCCACTGACGTCAGGCTCACCGATTGATAATTACCGGGATTATCCTTGCTAATCTTCTTTTACAAGGGGACAACATTAGCTGTTCTCCAGTCCTCTGGGACCTCACCGGTGTTCAAGGTTGCCACAAAGATATCTCTTAAGGCCTCAGCTATCTCCTCTCTTGCTTCCCACAGTACCCAGGTATAAATTCCATCCTGACCTGGGGACTTGTTCACCTTAATGACTTTTAGAATACTCAACACTTTCTCCCTCCTTAAACTGACTTGACCGAGAGTAATCAAACATCTATCCTCAACTTCAACATCCATCTTTTCCCTCTCCTTGGTGAATACCAAAGCAAATCACTCATTAAGAATCTCTCCCATTTTCCCTGACTCCATGCATAACTTTCCTCTGTCCTTGAGTGGGCCAACCCTTTCTCTAGTCACCTTCTTGCTCCTTATATATGAATACAAGGCTTTGGGATTTTGTTAATGATATTTCTTGACCCCTTTTAGCCCTTTTATTTCCTCATTTCATATCGGTCCTATTTGTCCAATATTCTTCCAAAGCTTTGCCTGTTGTCAGCCACCTAGACCTTATGTATGCTTCCTTTTTCCTCATAGCTAGTCTCACAATTTAACCTGTCATCCAGGGTTCCCTAATCTTGCCATTTCAATCCCTCATTTTCACAGGGACATGTCTGTCCTGCATTCTAATCAACCTCTCTTTAAAAGCCTCTCACATATCAAATGTGGATTTACTCTCAAACAGCTGCTCCCAATCCCCTTTCCCCAGCTTCTGCCGAATTTTGCTATAGCTGGCCTTCCTCCTGTTTAGCCCTCTTCCTTTCGGATCACTCTCATCTTTGCCCATGAGCATTCTAAAAACTTACGGAATTGTGGTCATTCTTCCCAAAGTAATCCCCGACTGAGATTTCAACCACCTGGCTGGGCTCATTCCCCAACACCAGGCCCAGCATGGCCCCGTCCCAAGTTGAACTATTTACATACTGTGTAAAATCCTCCTGGGTGCTCCTTACAAATTCTGCTCCGTCTAAACCTGTAACTTTAATTGAATCCCCGTCAATTTTGGGAAAATTAAAATCTCCCATCACCATCACCCTGTTGCTCCTACATCTTCCATAATCTGTTTACATATTTGACCTCTATCTCGCGCTCGCTGTTGGGATGCCTGTAGTACAGCCCCAGCATGTTACTGTACCCTTCCTGTTTCTGAGGTCTGCCCAAATTGCCCCATTGCCTTTCTTCAGCACAGCTGTGATATCCTTTCTGACCAGTAATGGAACTCCTCTACCCCGTTTACCTCCCTCTCAAATCCATCTGATACATCTGTAGCCTGGGATATTTAGTTGCCAATCTTGCCTTTCCCTCAACCAAGTCTCAGTAATAGCAATAACATCATACTACCAGGTACAAATCCAAACCCTGAATTCCTCTGCCTTACCTACTACACTTCTTTCATTAAAACAAATGCACCTCAGACCACCTGTCCCTTTGCGTTCATCATCTACCTATTCTTACCCTTAGTCACACTGATTTCATTACCTAGTTCCTTACAGGTTTTAGTTACTACCTCCTTACTGTCCACTAACCTCCTCATTTGGTTCCCATCCCTCTACTACATTATTTTGAACCGACCCCAAGAAAGTGAGCAAAGTTAGCCTGGAGGACATTGGTTCCAGTCCTGCCCAGGTGCAGACTGTCTGATTTGTAACAGTCCCACTTCCCCCAGAACCAGTCCCAATGTCCCAAAAATCTGAAACCCCACCTACTGCGCCATCTCTCAAGCCACTCATTCATCCTGCCTACTCTTCCATGTCTAATCTGACTAGTTCGCGGTGCTCGTTGCAATCCTGAGATTACTAGATCTGAGGTCCTTAATTTTAATGTGGTTCATAACTCCCTAAATTCTGCTTGTAGGAACTCATCCTGTTTATTACGTATATCATTGCGGCCTACATGCACTATCACAGCTAGTTGTTAACCCTCTCCCTTCAGAGCTATTCGGGAGTCTCATTTTCGACTACAGAACCACCGATCTATCCCCCTTACAAAGTCCAAATAAACCACATCCGCGGGCTCCCCTTATCAAATCCACTCACTACATCCTTAAACAATTCCAGTCGATTTGTTAAGCATGATTTTTCTTTTGACAATCCATGCTGACTCTGTCCAATTCTGTCACTGTTTTCTCAGAGCTAAGCTATAAAATATTTTATAATGAACTTGAGCTTTTTCTCCACTGCTGAAGTCCGAATAATTGGTCTAAAATTCCCGATTTTCTCTCTCTATCTCTTTTTCAATCGACGTGTTAAATTAGCTTCCCTCCACTCCGTAGGACTTATTCCATCATTAAAAAACAGATAACCATTAATGTTTCTAATATTGAGTACTTGCTCAAGTACTCAGGAAAATAGATTATTTGTCCCTGCTGATTTAACATACTTTAATTTTCCCAGAACCATTTCCCTCCAACAACTGATTTCCTTACGTTCCTTCCTCTGATAAAACCCTGGGTTCACCAACATTTTTGAGATATATTTTCTTGTGCAGAAAAATCCAGAGTAAGTTTATAATTGGTCTGTCATCTCTTTGTTTCAGTTATAACATGATAATCATAACACTTGTGTGGACCTTCCTGAAATGTCATCTGGACATCCATTTTAACAACACATTCCTTTATCTCACACATTCGTGCCCTCTTTAAAATATGTCACCAGGTTAGTTAAAGATGTCTGACCATTTTTGAATCCATGCGGACTTACTCTGATCAGTTCATACTTGTCAGACATTCTCTCTCTCAAACCAGATTCAATCACTTCCGAACATCAGAAATTCAATGGAGATGTTCATTGTGAGCGAGATTAGTAAACAGCTAGCACTGATTATGAGGGGCTGAACAGCCTCCTCCGAGAGTCATAGAGTGAGAGAGATGTACAACATGGAAACAGACCCTTTGGTCTAACTCCTCTATGCTGACCAAATATCCCAACCTAATCTCGTCTCAACTGCCAACATATCCCTCCAAACCCTTCCTATTTATCTACCCATCCAGATGCCTTTTAAATGTTGTAATTGTACCAGTCTCCACCACTTATTTTGACAGCCCACACCACACTCGCAGCACTTTCTGCATGAAACAGTTGCCCCTCAAGTCTCTTTTATATCTTTTCCCTCTCACCCTAAACCTATGTCCTTTCGTTTTGGATTCCCCCACCCCAGGAAAAAGACCTTGTCTCTTTATCCTATCCATGCCTCTCATAATTTTATAAACATCTATAAGGTCACTGCTCAGCTTCTGATGTTCCAGGGAAAACAGCCTCAGCCTATTCAGCCTCTCCTTGTAGCTCAAATCCTCCAATCCTGGTAACATCCTTGTAAATCTTTTCTGAACACTTTCGAGTTTTGCAACATCCTTCTGATAGGAAGGAGATTAGAATTGCACGAAATATTCCAAATTGGCTTAACCAATGTACTGTACAGCCACAACATGACCTCCCAATCCCTGTACTCAATACTCTGACCGATAAAGGAAAGCATACTAAACGCCTTCTTCACTTATCTATCTACCTGAGACTCTACTTTCAAGGAGCTATGAACCTGCACTCCAAGGTCTCTTTGTTCAGCAACACTCCGAGGACCTTAACATTCAGTGTATTCGTCCTGCTAAGATTTGCTTTCCCAACAGACAACAGCTTGCATTTATCCATGTGAGACTCCAACTGCCATTTCCCAGCCCAATGGCCCATCTGATCAAGATCCTGTTGTAATTTGAGGTAACCTTCTTCGCCGTCCACTGCACCCCCAATTTTGGTGTGATCTGCAAACCTACTCACTGTACCTCGTGTCTTCATATCCAAATCATTCATACGTATGACGAAAGGTAGTGGACACAGCACCGACCCTTTTGACACTCCACTGGTCACAGGCCTCCAGTCTGAAAAACAACCCTCCACTACCACCCTTTGTCTTTTACCTTTGAGCCAGTTCTGTATCCAAATGGCTAGTTCTCTTCGTATTCCATGAGATCTTGCCTTGCTAACTATTCTCCCATGGCGATCCTTTTCGAATGTCTTACTGAAGTCTATATAGATCCTGACTTAACGCTCATCCCTCATCAATTCTCTTTGTTACTTCTTCAAAAAAACGCAATCAAGTTTGTGAGACATGATTTCCCATGCACAAAGCCATGCCGACTATCCCTAATAAGTCCTTGCCTTTCCATAGACATGTATATACTGTCCCTCAGGATTCCCTCCAACAACTTGCCCACAACCGACATCAGGCTCACCCATCCAGAGTTCCCTGGCTTGTCCTTACCACCTTTCTTAAATAATGTTACCACATTAGCCAACCTGCAGTCTTCTGGCACCTCACCTGTGAGTATTGATGCTACAAATATCTCAGCAAGGGGCCCAGCAATCACTTCTCTGGCTTCCCACACACTTCTAGGGTACACCTGAGCAGGTCTTGGGGAATTATCCACCTTTATGTGTTTCCAGACATCCAGCAGTTCCTCCCCTGTAATATGGACATTTTCCAATATGTTACCATCTATTACCCTACATTCTATATCTTCCATGTCCTTGTCCACAGTAAGCACAAATGAAAAATACTTGTTTAGTATCTGCCCCATCTTCTGCAGCTCCACATAAAGGCCACCATGCTGATCTTTGAGGGGTCCTATTCTCTCCCTACTTAGTCTTTTGTCCTTAATGTATTTGTAAAAACCCTTTGGATTCTTCTTAAGCCTATTTGCCAAAGCTATGTCATGTCCCCTTGTGGCCCTCCTGATTTCCCTCTTAAGTATACTCCTACTGCCTTTATACACTTCTAAGGATTCACTCGATCTATCTTGTCTGTACCTGACATATGCTTCCTTTTCTTTCTTAACCAAACCCTCAATTTCTCTCGTCATCCAATATTCCCTGCAACTGTCAGCCTTTCCTTTCACCCTCACTAGAATATGCTGTCTCTGGATTCTCGTAATTTCATTTCTGAAGGCTTCCCATTTCCCAGCCATCCCTTCACCTGCGAGCAACTGCCCCCAATCAGCTTTTGAGAGTTCTTGCCTGACAATAGCAAAATTAGCCTTCTTCCAATTTAGAACTCCAACTTTTAGATTTGGTTTATTCTTTTACATCACTATTTTAAATCTAATAGAATAATTGTCGCTGGCCCCAAAGTGCTCCCCCACTGACACCTCAGTCACCTGCCCTGCCTTATTTCCCAAGAGTTGATCAGGTTTTGTACCTTCTCTAATTGGTACAGCTGCATACTGAATCAGAACATTTTCTTATACACACTGAATGAATTCCTCTCCATCTAAACCCTTAACACTTTGGCACTCCCAGTCTATGTTTGGAAAGTTAAAATCCCCTACTATAAGCACCCTATTATTCTTATTGATAACTGAAATCTCCTTACAAATTTGTTTCTCATTTTCCCACTATTAAGGGCTCTATAATACAATCCCAACAAGGTGAAAGTCCCTTTCTTATTTATCTTATTTGTGCTGAAGCCTTCTCTGTGTCCTTGACTGTAACATTCAGACCGGAACAGGAGCTGGGCTGCCGCTTTAGCAGTGATTCTGGATTAGTGGTGCTGGAAGAGCACAGCAGTTCCAGCATCTGCAGTCATTGTTTTTACCTCGTTGGCTTTAGCAATGAGTTCAATGTGGACGGATGGAGTGTCATTAGTGGGGAATACACAGTGTACATTGTGTCTAGGAGCCTCTCGAAAAGATGTCTTTCTCTTTCTCCCTTTCAGCTCCAGGGCTGGCATGAAGGAGCTGAAAGAATCTTTGGTGAAGAAGTTTCTGGACGGTGAGGGCTGTATGAAGGGTTTCAGCAGTGACTGATGATTGCAGCTCCTTGTTCAGTCTGCTCCTCCTCCACCACTGATCCAGCCATGTAACCTCCTGTCACACTGAGTGACATTGCAATCAATATCATAGTGTCAGTGCCAGCAAACAACAGCATTACAGTCTGACCCACTGGGACAGGCATCAGTGCCTGATGTCAAAGAACGGATCCTGAATCCCCTCCCCCACCATGCTCATGAACCCTACAGCATTTAAAATGTACAGACACCCAGCCCTTCTATTAAACACTGACCTCCCCCACCCCCACCAGAGAACCTCCTCTGAGGTAGAAGTCAGCATCAAGACTGAGAGAGAGGGAGAGGTGGGGTGACACAACGACAAAGAGAGAGAGACTGAGAGAAAGAGAGAGAGAGAGAGAGTGACTGAGAGGGAGCCAGTGACTGGGAGCCAGCTATTGGCCATGTCTGAGGGAAGGAGTCTTATTCCAATTATGTCAGACCTTGGTGAGGCCGCACCTGCAGCATTGGGTCCAGTTTCAATTTCATTTTCTGTGGAATGATACACTCGCCCAGACTCTACCGACAAGGACTGCAGCAAATATTCGTGAGACTGATTCCTGGCATAAGGGGATTCTCCGATGAGGTCATATGGAGTCTATTGGGACACTATTCCCTGGGGTTTAATGGAGCAGGCTGGAGGGGCTGAATGGCCTCCTGCCCTTCCTATTCCTTCTGTTCTGATGATGGTGTCAGTGTGTGTTGATGAGAAATGGGGTTCCTCTGCTGAAACTGCTCCTGATTTAATGATGGATCTGGAAGCCAGGAGAAGTTGCAGAAGCGTCAGTTTCTAACCAGAAACTGCCCACTCGGCTTCTTGGACACCATGAGCTGGTATATTGTGCCCAGCGCCGACACACCCTCCCTCCCTCCCTCCCCAACAAGACCCTGTATGATTGGAGTCACGTTGTTAAATTTTAAATATCCTGCCCTTCTGATCCAGCATTCCAGCACATTCCCAATACTGATATCTGGAGCTATAGTGGACCTGATCCTCTCAAATATCGATTCCAATGATGAAATTCCACTGGATCCGTTACTGCAGGGAAAGGATCAGCCAGGGCCGTATTATTCAGACATGGAGAATAATGACGGGATATTTGGAGTGTGAGTTTGATGATGTAAATATGAACCATTGCAGCAAAGACATTACAGATGGTTTGTACAGACAGCAAAGCCCAAACCAGAACATTGTGTCAATCAACACAGAACTCATGAAACGCAATAAAAACAGTTATTATTGTGATTCAGAAAGATGTGCCATTTTTCTCGTCACAAAAGATTGTTTCCCAGTCAAGGGGTCCATCCTGCTGAATATTAGATACAGCTGGGCTTTGGAGAAATATTGGGCAGATGGAGTGTAATGTGGGGGACATGAATCACAAAGTTAGTACGCAGCTACAGCAAGTGAATCCGGAGGCAGATGGAGTGTTGATGCTACTTGTAAAGGAAATGCAATCTAAAAGAAGTGACATATTACTGCAGCTGTACAGGGGTTAGGGTTAGGGGATTGGTGAGAGCACATCTAGAATATGGTGTCCAGTACCAGGCTCCTTATTGAAGAAAGGGCAGGAGCTGCATTGGATGTAGTTCAGATACGGTTCCCTTGACTGATTCCTGGTGTCGAGCGATTGTCTTATGGGCAAAGGTCAAACAGGTTTGGAATCTGATCCCTGGAGTTTAGACGAATGAGAGGGAATCTCATTGAAATGTATAGAATTGTTAAGGGGCTTGACAGAGTTAATGCTGGATGTTTCCCTTCATCGGAGAGTAAGGGCTACACAGAAAACCACTGAGTAACCGCTAGGACAGGATCCAGAACACAGGAGGACCAGAAAGCTGAACTGCATCGATTTTGATGTAAGGAGCTTGACCAGTAATGTGGTTGAACTGAGAGCATTGAACAGCACTTGGGAATATAGAGTCATCAAGACATTAGAGCTGTACAGCATGGAAACAAACCCTTTGTTGCAACCTATCCATGCCGACCAGATGTCCCAACCCAAGCTCGTCCCCCGTCACCCCAGAATACTTAGGAAAGTGGCACGAGGAAGAATAGATGCACTCGTGGTCACCTTTCAGAATTCTAGACTTTGGAGCAGTTTGCAATGGATTGGAGAGTGGCTAACATAACCCCACTATTTAAGAAGGAAGACAGAGAGAAAACAGTGGCTTTTGCAGACCAGTTAGCTTGACATCAGCAGTGGGAGAAATACTGGAGTCCATTATAAAAGATGTGCAGCAAACTTGCACCTTATGAACTAGCACTCTTGACAAACCGGCAAAAGTTATATCTCTCAAATGCCACAAAGTTTAATATATCATTCTGTCCAATTATCATACATTTATAATTTATTAACTTCAGTGTAAATATACTTGTTTTTCAATTAAATGGCCGCATGAAATATCAACAGTTGATTCAGTTTCCAGTCAACTTCTCCTTAAACACAGTGACCTGCCGCGATGCCCGGGTAATCAGTTGAGAGTGTGAGTGAGAAGGATATGGGGAGAAAGTGGGCTATTCTAGATACAAAGCATTGCTGACCACAATCATCATCTAGTGGAATGCTGGGTGTAGCTTTTCAGGAGCTGAAGAAGAAAGAAAGAGTCATTAAGCTGAACTAGAAAATTTGCAATTAAAGATGACCAAGTTAAGTACATAAGTCACATACTGAGAGGAAAAGGATTTGCCTGGATTCTGGAAAGGTAAGAGCGGTCGCAGTGACGTGGTGACTGACAGATGTGAAAACAGTGGAAGTGTTTGTTGGATTCATCAAATATGAAGTGCCAATTTCCAATTAGAGTGACAGTCACGATGCTAGCCAATTATTCCCATCCCAACTGCTGGTATTATTGGAGAACACAGATCTCAGACTGAAACAAACCCAAAAACTGCTGAAGAAATGCAGTTGGTCTGCAGCATCTGTAGAGCATAAGTACGCAATATTGATGATTTAGATTGAATAATGAGACCTTAGTACACAAAAGAAATGAAGATAAAATAAAACACACTGACAAAACACGGCAAAATAAAATCCTTTGTTGTCTTAGTAACTGGAAGCCTGTGACCAGTGAAGTATGACAGGAATTGGGGCTGCGCCCTTTCTGGTTGTAATGTACCTTAATGAATTGACTGTGATTGTACAATTAGCAAGTTTTCAGATGCCACATAATGTGGTCGTGTTGTTGATCTTGATTTGATTTTTATTTTATTGTTCCATGGACTCAAGTACAAAAGTATTGGAGTACAGTGAGTATGTGATGTCAACTTGTAAGGAGCCATCTTAGGTACAAGGACCGAGGTACAGCATCTTAAGAAGAAGTTAGAAAGAAAGACTAAATTTAAAAGTTACACGTTACAGACTTCTTGACCTTTTTAGTTTTAAGAAGAAAATAAAGAAATAAATCTGTACGTTCAATCATTACAGTCTTTCTTAAGCGCTTAGCTACCGTGGGATCATACTTTGAATCATCACTTCGAGACCGGAAGGCAAGCTGAGGCTGTGCTGGGCTGAAAGACCACCTTATACAGCAAAAGACCACCCTGTGGGCCAAGAGACAACCACCCTGGGCCACTAAGAGAGCACCATGCTAGGCCGAGAGTCCATCACGCTGGAGTGACAATTGAACGAACTGAGTCGAGAGGCCACCACATTAAACTGAGAGCCCAACACGTCAGACCGAGAGTCTGCCTCACCGAGCTGGGAGGTGTCTCTGCCAGGTCAGGACTCTGCCACACCAAGTCAAGAGGCTGCAAAACTGGGGCTGCACTTGTCAGATGCCTGGTGAGGGGCTGGGAGTCTGTGGGCTGGGAGAGAAAAGAAGAGAGAACGATAAAAGAAAAACACAAAAGAAAATAAAAACCAGTGGAAGACAAAGCAGAAAAGGAAACAGACGGAGCAGATGAATTTGGTCTGAAGAGTCTTACTCTGCTGCCATCTTGGATTACTGGGTCTCAGGCTACAGTCTGATATTGATCAGCTGGTAATTGGACAGAACAAATGCAGATAGAATTTAATCCTGACGAGTGTAAGGTGATCCAATTTTGGAGGTCTAATCAGGGAAGGATATACACAATGAAAGTTATGTGCCTTGGGTGCCCTTATGCATGAATCACAGAGGGTTGGTCTGCAGGTACAACAGGCAATTCGGGAGGCAAATGGAATTTTGTCCTTCATTGCTTAAGGGACTGAGTTTAAAAAGCAGAGAGGTTATGTTACAGCTGTACAGGGTGGTGGTGAGGTCACACCTGGAGTACTTTACAGTTTTCGTCTCCTTACTTGAGAAAGGGTGTACTGGCACTAGAAGGGGTGCAGAGAAGTTTGATTCCAGGGTTGAGGGGGTTGGCTTATGAGGAGAGACTGAGTAGATTGGGATATATTCATTGGTACTTAGAAGAATGAGGGGGATCTTATAGAAACATATAAAATTATGAAGAGAATAGATAAGACAGAAGTAGAGAGAATATTTCCACTGGCAGGTGAAACTAGGACAAGAGGGCATCGCCTCAAAATTAAGGGGAGCAGATTTAGGATTGAGTGAGAAGGAACTTCTTCACCCAAAGGGTCGTAAATCTATGAAATTCCGTGCCCAGTGAAGTAGTTGACGCTACTTCAGTTAACATATTTAAGTTCAGATGTTTTTTGAAAAATAAAGGAATTAAGAGAAAAGATAAAAGCGCAGGTAAGTGGAGTTGAGTCCAGGAAAAGATCAGCTATGATCTTATTACTCAGTGCAGCAAGCTCGAAGAGCCAGACGGCCTACTCCTGCTCCTAGTTCATATGTTCTTATGTTCTTATGTTCCTTGCGAGTAGTGAGGAACAGAGGGACCTTGGTGTTCAACTCCATCGATCCCGGAAGGTATCAGCACAGCTATACAGCATATGGGAAGCTTGCCATCATTAGCCAGGGTGTAGAATATAGGAGTAAGGAAGTCTCGTTGTTAATTTACACAGCATTGGTTAGGCCTAATCTGGAACACTGTGTACATAACACTGTTGGAAGAACATGATTGGACTGGAGAGGTATGAGGAGAGACTGGATCGACTGGGTTTGTTTCCTGTGGAGCAGAGGAAGCACGGTGGGGCGGGGGATGGGGGGGTCGGGGGTGTGTGGGTGGGAGGTGGGGGAAGGGGTGGTGAATCTGATTAAGGTATACAATATTCTGAGAGACACAGACAAAGTCAATTGTGACCATCTTTTCCCCATGGCAGTCATGTCTATGACCAGAGGGAATAAGCTTAATGTGATGAAAAAGTGGTTGAGAGGGGAGTTGAGGATTTTCTTTCCCCAGAGGGTGGTAGAAATATGGAATGTGCTGCTTGAGAAGGTGGTGGACGCAGCTCCTCTCACAATATTTAAGACACATCCAGATGAGCACATAAAATGCCAGGGCATGGAAGGCTATGGACCAAGTGCAGGTAAATGGGATTAACGCAGTTTGATGTTTACTGATCAGCATCGACATATTGGGCAAAAGGGCCTGTTTGTTTGCTGTAGGACTTTATGACAATGAAGATAAGGAGGTGGAAGCATTTTTCATGTCTTTTGAGAAGATATTTAAACAAGTGAGGTGAGGAAAAACAATGGAGCTTGCCCATGCAAAATGAACTTGGGAAGCACAGGAAGTTTCTATATCCCTGCCAGAGGAACATTCTCAGGATCACGAGGAAGTTAAAAGGTGAAAAGCACGTATGCATTTTTCCCAGAAACATACAGACAGATGTTTCAGAACTTACAGAAACAAAGCCTCCACAAACTTCTGCTGAGTTTGAGAGAATTCAGCAAAATAATGTTGTCAGGTGGATAAGAGCATTAAAGGCTGAGGATACTTACAATGTTGTTGGAGAAATTATTCTCTGAGAAGGATTTAAAACTTCCTTCCCTTCTAGAATCAGAATTCATGTAAAAGACTGAAGGGGGACAACAGTAAACCAAGCAGCTGGAATGGTTAATGATTGTCGACTTCATTAAAGCGAAAACCCTGTAGATACTAGAATCCAAAGTAGACAAACAGGAGGCTG
This sequence comes from Chiloscyllium punctatum, assembly GCF_047496795.1. Taxonomy (NCBI): domain Eukaryota; kingdom Metazoa; phylum Chordata; class Chondrichthyes; order Orectolobiformes; family Hemiscylliidae; genus Chiloscyllium; species Chiloscyllium punctatum. The sequence continues at coordinate 18,590,843 of NC_092745.1, read as the reverse complement.
GAAGAGCACAACAATCCAAGCAGCATCAGGAGGTGGAGAAGTCACCTGATGGGAGATCAATCCAGAAACCTTATTCCTATCAGGCCCAGAAATGGGAGAAAAATAAAAATTGGGAGAGTGTGTGGAAGGCAGGTCTGCGGGGAGAGAATGGACAGGAGGGAACAGCCCAAGGAGTCGTCCTCAGATTAAGAAGGAAATTGTTGAGGGTGGAAGTGATGATCAGAAGCTGAAATGTTTCTCTGGGAATAAGGTGGGCCATGTGTGTATGGAATGTTGGAAGCTGTGAGGTAAACCCAGGGGATTTATGGGAGTCAGTAAAAATGAGTCAGAGAAGGGAACACAAACAGATAATCCCATGGGGCAGGTTGTAGCTGTAACTATAACAAAAAAGCTGGAGGTGAATTCTGTCATTAGTAAAGGAAGTTGGAAGGTAGATGAGAGGTGGACACGACTTTTATCAAAAGGAACGGTGACTCTTTTTTCTTCAGCTAAACACAGAATCAAACTGAGAGATACAGGGGCAAAACAATCACTTTTACTGGAGAAAGAATTGATTTTCCCTCCAGAGAGCTCAATGGGAGTTAAGGTATTAATCATTGGGATTTTTTTTTTAGATTAGATTACTTACAGTGTGGAAAAAGGCCCTTCGGCCCAAACAGACCACACCGACCCACCGACGCGCAACCCACCCATACCCCTACATTTATCCCTTCACCTCACACTATGGGCAATTTAGCATGGCCAATTCACCTGACCTGCACATCTTTGGACTGTGGGAGGAAACCGGAGCATCCGAAGGGGGTGAGAATATATTCCACTTCCATTGTAAAAAGTACAACTGGAATGTGATTTGTTATCAGGGGAAGTAATTGCCGGAGTGGGGAAAACATTCCCTGTTGAGGGAGTCGATTTCCTTCTTGGGAATGATTTGTCAGGACTAAAGGCAGTAGCTTTCCCGATAATTACAGAATGCCCAAAGGAGGGCCAAGAAACAGAACAATGACAGGAACAGGTTCCTGGTCTCTCTCCTTTGTGTGAGGTCACCAGGGCCATGGTTAAACCAAATCCATCAATAAGGGCTGATGTAACACCACAGCAAGTGAAAGGATCGCTGAAACATTCCGAAAGGGTGAAGATAATCCAGGCGGAGTGTTTGGTTTGATGTCCCTAATTACAGCAGATCCAAAAAGCAGATCCCGAATGAAATAAATGAGCACTGTCAGTTCATACTGATGTCGAGGTTGGAGAGGTTTCAGAGTGCTATTATCTTCAGAATGGAATGCTGATGAGGAAGTGGAGACTCCCCCTTATAGACTCCCAGATGAAGAATGGTTGGTTAGACACTGGCTCATGGTACCACCCAGCTATCATAGAGAGATATTGTGAGGAGCACATCAGAGTTCCATGACAGGACCATGGGGATTTGGAAAACATAGGCGTCCAGAATCAGGTGTTTCATTGAGCCAAAATTATATGACGATGTAGTGCAGTTTTATACATATATCATACTGGAACTCATCTTTACCAATCTGCCAACTGTAGATGCATCTGTCCACGAAATTATCAGTAAGAGTGACCACCGCACAGTCCTTGTGAAGAACAACACCCGCCTTCACATTGAGAATAGCCTCCATCGTGTTGTGTGGCACTATCACCACGCTATCTGGGACAGACCTACAACTGATCTCACAACTCATGACTGGGCATCCACGAGGCACTGTGGGCCATCAGCAGCAGCAGAATTGTGCGTCAGCCCCGACTCGACCATTATCATCAAACCAGGGGATCAACACTGGTTCAATGGAGAATTCAGGAGGGCATGCCAGGAGCAGCACCAGTCATTCATCAAGATGAGGTATTTACCTGGTGAAACCACCAAACAGGACTACTTGCATGCCAAGCAGCACAAGCAGCAAGTGACAGACAGTATTAGACAGCCCACAGTATCAGGTCTAAGCTCTGCAGTCCTCTCAAATCCAGTCATGAGTGCTGGTGGACGATTAAGCATCTCACTGGATGAGTGGGCTCCACAAATATCTCCACCCTCAATGATGGACGAGTTCAACACATCAGGGCAAAAGATAAGGCTGAAGCTTTTGCAGAAATCCTCAACCAGAAGTTCTGAGTGGATGATCCATCTTGGCCTCCTCCACTGGTCCTCAGCATTAAAGACAACCGACTTCAGTCAATTCGATTCACTCCACGTCTTATCAAGAAATGGTTGGAGGCACTGGGTACTGCAAAGGCTATGTGCCCTGACAACATTCTGATAATAGTACAGAAGACTTGTGCTCCAGAACTTTCCACTTCCCTCGCCAAGCTGTTCCAGGAAAGTTATAACACTGGCATCTGCGCGACAATGTGGAAAATTGCCCAACTTTGTCCTGTACATTAAAAAGCAGAACAAATCCGAGCCAGACAGTTATCGCCCCAACAGTCTCCTCTCAATTATCAGGAAAGTGATGGAATGTGTCATCAACAGTGCTATCAATCAGCACCTGCTCAGCAATAACCTGCCCAAGTGATGCCCAGTTTGGGTTCCACCAGGGTCACTCAGCACCTGGCTTCATTACAGATTGGTGCAAACATGGACAAACGAGTTGATTTTGGGAATGAGCAATAAATGCTGGCCTTGGGCAACTGGGGATAAGCAAAAAATGCTGGCCAGCCGGTGATGCTCACATTACACAAGATGAATAAATTTTTTAAAAACTTGTCAAGGTATTAGCAAACCTCAACATGTGATTGAACCAGCATCCTTAATTCCTCTCCCAGTTTTTGAGGAACCATTCAGTCGTGTACAGGTGTGGCAAGTAATGAGGATAATGGAGGAGGGGATGAGAAAAAGTGTGAGAGCCAAAGACAATTGGACAATTTCCAAAGTGAACTTCCTCCTATGAGGTGAAAAAAATCAGAGATATTAGAGACTTCAGATACTGTATTTTTGCATCTGGAGGAAGATCAACAGAGGGGAAGAGTGAGATTGCTCAGAGAATACAAAGAAGTTTGTGTAAGGAGTGGTTGGGGCCGTAATTCAGTCTTTCCTCGATTGAGTTTGGAAGGATGAGGGGAATCTCAGTGAAACATACAGTATACCTAAAGGCCTAGAGTAGACAGGGAGAAGCTGTTTCCACTTGGCAGAGAGACTGGGACCTGAGGGCACAGCCTCAGTGTAAAGGGACCATCCTTTGGAGTGAGATCATGAGGAGGAGTTTTGTTTTCATCCAGAGAGTGGTTAATCTGTGGATTAATCATTGCCCCAGAATGCTGTGGAGGCCAAGTCATTGTGTGTAATTAAGACAGAGTTAGATGGATTATTGATTAGTAAAGGGATCAAGGGTAATGGAGAAAAGGCAGGAGAATGGGGGTGACAAACAAATCAACTATGATCAAATAGCAGAGCAGACTTGATAGGCCGAATGGCCTAACTCTGCACTGATACATGGTCTTTAAAAAATACACTTAGGTGTCCCAGATTAATCGAACATGATGTGGATGTAGGTTATTCAGACCCAATAAAACAAAACCCATTTTAGTTAAAACCAGAGAAACAAGCCAAAGTAACAAATGAAGGTCAATATTTGTTGGAGAATCAATTGATTGAACTGTCAGAGTAATTGGAGTTCTCTTGTGTAGGATTGAGCAAAAGTCACTATCATCTAATACCCTGGACATTTTGTAAAAAATGGCTGCCTGGAGCTATTGTTCTGTCTGGAATTCCAGTTCACACCTCAACTCTGAAAGGGACACCAACCAGAACACATTCTCTTGACTGAAACTAACTTTTACAACCACGGCCTACTAACACACACTACCAACAAGCAGCTTTAGAACCAAGAACTACAGAGGCTGAAGAGAGAAGCTGAATCCAGAACCCAAACCAAGAACATAATTTTAACAAAGGACACCCGAGAGCGGGAACACCAACCAAATGCTCTCTGAACAAGACCTTCCAGACACAGGCCTGTTCTGAGCGAAGAGAACCGACGGTAGGAACCTTAGCAACAGGACGCATTTTAAACCTGTACTTTCCTCAGTGGTGAGCTGAATATTCTGAGACCCGAAAGTTTCCCTCTTAGCTCGCAGGGAGGGGATGGTGGGTGGTGACAGTGCATTCGGACCCCAAGGGTAGGCAGCCTGATTAAAGTTTCTGTGATTAAAACTGTTTCGCTTGTAATTGTAGAAAGTGAGGACTGCAGATGCTGGAGATTAGAGGTGAAAAGTGTGGCACTGGAAAAGCACAGCAGTTCCGAGAAAGAGGAGAAATGACTTTTTGGGCATCAGCCCTTCATCATGAATGTAGTGAAGGGGATAGTGGAGGACACACAGAATGTTTCAGGGAACATCTCTGGGACACACGCACTAAATAGCCCCACTGCCCTGTGATCGGCCACTTCAACTCCCGCTTTCACTCTGCCAAAGACATGCAAAGACATGCTGGGCCTCCTCCAATGCCAAATCAAAGCTATCCATTTACTGGAGGGAGAATGCCTCACCTTTCGCCTTGGAACCCTCCAACTACAGTGGGCGGCACGGTGGCACAGTGGTTAGCACTACTGCCTCACAACGCCAGAGACCCGGGTTCAATTCCCGCCTCAGGCGACTGACTGTGTGGAGTTTGCACATTCTCCCCGTGTCTGCGTGGGTTTCCTCCGGGTGCTCCGGTTTCCTCCCACAGTCCAAAGATGTGCAGGTGATTTGAATTGGCCATTCTAAATTGCCCGTATTGTTAGGTAAGGGGTAGATGTAGGGGTATGGTTGGATTGCGCTTCGGCGGGGCGGTGTGGACTTGTTGGGCCGAAGGGCCTGTTTCCACACCGTAAGTAATCTAATCTAATCTACACCGCACCAACATCGACCTCACCAGTCTCCTCATCTCGCCTTTTTCCACCTCAACCCACATCCAATCCTGCAATCAGCCTTCCCACCGATCCTCTCCACTCTGTCACTATCATCCCTCACCTGTAGCTGCCTATTGGCTTCCAAGCTACCTTCCCTCCACCCCCACCCCCATTCTCCTATTTGTCTCTCAGCCCCCTTCCCCCAGCCTCAACATACCTGATGCAGTGCTTATGCACAAAACACCAATTCTTGTTTTCCTCAAATGCTGCCTGACCTGCTGTGCTTATCCAGTACCAAACCTTTCAACTCTAACTTCTAATAGTGTTTAACCAGTGTTTAATTTGATAGTGTATTTAATTACTGTCCTGTGTATAATTTTGCAACACTTCTAACAGTGTATTTTACTACGGTCTTCTGTATAATTGATCGTGTTAATTTCACTGTTTATTACATTTGCATTTGATCTTGTATTATACGTACTTCTGTATTGAATAAACACAGAGATTCTGAAACACCTGTCTACTTCTTTCTTCATTTGATATTTTAAAATAAATGCAGTGGCAGAACCAGGGATCTGGGGGTGATTCAAACCACCTAAATATCAGCGAACTACTGATCACAAACTAGAGATGGTACCCTGATTGTACTGTTTAGAGTAATTGGAGTTCTCTTGTTTGGTTCCTCAGCTAGATGTTTCACGTAGATTCTGTGTACACTGTAGGAAAGTGAATGTCGTCAGAAAGTTGGATTTGTATCCAATTCCCAGGTCAGAAGATTGCTTTGATAGGGTGGGTAGTGCGTCATTCTTATCGAAAATTGATTTGTTGAAAGGATATTGACAAGTATCGCTGGCAATAAGAGTGAAGGAAATTTCTGCCTTTGCTGCATTCTGGATCTTTGTACACAATGGAAAACTCCAATACATTCCAACCATGTTGGGACGATAGGACTGAGAGTAACACTGAAAAAAATTAGTTTTATTAAGGAAATGGTTTGGAAAATTTATGGGATTAAAGTTTGATAAATCCATCGGGACCAATAACCTACATTTCAGATTACTTCAGGAATTGCCCAAACAGTTTGGAAACATTGGTGTTCAAGATTCTATCGATTCTGGAACTGTTCCCAGTGACTGGAGAGTTGCTAATGTAACATCACTATTTAAAATGGGAGGGAAAGAGAAAACTGGGCATCTTAGACCAGTCAGCCTGACGTTGGTATTGGGGAAAATACTCAAGTCCATTTTGAAAGATTTAATCACTGAGCACATGGAAGACAGTGATAGGATTAGACAGAGTCAGCATGGTTTGTGGAAAGGGAAATCATGCTTAACAAATTGATAGGAATTGTTTGAGGATGTATTGAATGGATTTGACAAAGGGGAGCCAATGGATCCTGTTTATCTGGAACAGTCGGAAGGCTTTTATCAAGTCCCACAGTAAAAATTAGAAAATTAAAATTAAGACCCATGGGACTGGGGGCAGTGTACTGACACGGATAGAGAACTGGTAGGCAGGCAGGAAACAAAAGGAAAAATAAACCGGCCTTTTTTCTGAATTGATAGCATAGGCCTGGATCCAGCTAGTCACAATATTTGTCCATGGTTTAGATAAAGGAACTTAACAGTAATATCTCCAAGTTTGCAGATGACACAAAGCTGGGTGGGAGGGGGAGCTGAGTAGAGGATGCAGAGTAGCCTCAGTGCTGTTTGGAGATGTTGAGTGAGTGGCAGATGAAATATAATGAAGTTAAATGTGAGGTTACACAGTTTAGTAGCAAAAACAGAAAGACAGATTATTATCTGAATGGTGATAGATTGGGAATGGGCAGGTGCAATAAGACCTGGGTCTCTGTGTATACCAGTCACTGAAAGTCAGCGTGCGGGTGCAGCCGGCAGTGAAGAAGGTAAATGATACGTTACCTTCATCATGAGAGGATTTCAGTGCAGGAACAGGAATGTCTTGCTGTAATTGTACGCAGCCTTAGTGAGACCACACCTGGAATATTCAAACCAAAACTGGTTCAGTGACAGGAGACAGAAGGTGGAGGCAAAAAGTTGTTTGTGTGACTGGGCCCAGTGTGCAGTGGGATCCACAGGGATCAGTGCTGGGTCCCTTATTGTTCAGGATATATTGAAACAATGAAGATTAGAATGTGAGAGGTGAGGGGTGGGGGTGAGTGGATGATGACTGAGTTTGTAGATGACACGAGGTTTGGCAGATGGTTGACAGAGAGGAAGAAAGTCTTAGGTTACAGGAGGATCTAACTGGATTGGTCAGATGGGTAGATCAGAGTCAGATGGAACTTACCCCTGATAAATGTGAGGTGATGAACTTTGGACGATGTAACAGGTGAATAAGGTATTTATGAAGTCAGACGGGATACTTGCTTTTATCATTTCAGATATGTATTAGAAGACCAGGAGCCATGCAGAACATACAGCTACGTTGGAGCTATACAGACCTTTGGTTCGGCCACAGCTGGAGTACTGTGTGCAGTTCTGGTCACCACACGATCGGAAGGATGGCATTGTACTGGAGGGAGTGCAGAGGATAGTCACCAGGATGTTGTTTGGGATGAAGCATTTCAGCGATGAAGAGAGGCTGGATAAGCTCGGGTTGTTTTTTTGAAGCAGAGAAGGTGGAAGGGGGACCTGTTAGAGGTGTATAAGTTTAGAGGAGAATGGACAGAATGAAGAGAAAACAGCTGTTCATCTTATTCGGAGTAGGCACACATTCACTGTGAAAGACCGGACCTTTCGAGAAGAGTTGAAGAGGAGGTTTTCACCCAGAGGGTGGTGGGGGTCTGGTTTGCACTGCCTGGGATGGTAGTTGAGGTGGGAAATTTCACAACCTTTAAAAGGTCCTTGGATTAACCCTTGAAATTCCATTACATTTAAAGCTATGGGCCTTGTGTTGGAAAGTTGGATGAATGCAGGTTTACTGTAGTTTGCATGGTACAGGTACAATGGGTCAAAGGGCCTCTTCTGTCCTGTGTGATTTTATGATTGTATTGTGTGCAGTTTTGGTTTCCTTATCTGAGGAAGGGTCTTCTGGCTGTGGAGGGAGGGCAGTGAAGGTTTACCAGACTGATTCCTGGGATGACAGCACTTAGATCTGATGAGAAACTGGATTAGTTAGGATTATATTCACTGGAGGTTAGAAGGTTGAGGGGAGTCACACTGAAAACTCTAAAATCCTAACAGGACAAAGCAGGATGTTCCTGATGACTGGAGAGTACAGAACCAAGGATTACAATTTAAGGATATGGGAAGGGCCATTTAGGGCTGAAATTGAGAGAATGCTTTTCATCCAGTGAATGGGAAGCCTGTAGAAGTTTCTGTCACTGAAAGCAGTTGAGCCCAAACCATTGAATGTTTTCCTGAAAGGGCATGATATAGTTCTCAGGACGAAAGCATCAAAGGTTATGGGGAGCAAGTGGGAACAGGTGACTGAGTTGGATGATCAGACATAATCATATTGAATGGTGGAACAGGCTCAAAGTGATGAATGGCCTTCTCCTGCTCCAAGTTTCACTGTCTGAGAGACTGTTCATCAACATGGAAACATGTTGAATTAGAAAGCACATTTGCCTTGGGTCAGGAATTAGTTTAGGTGTAGGAGACAGAGCAGAGGGTTGATGTCCGATTCTTCCAATGAGCAAGATGTGAACAGTGCTGTCCCAGGGATCTGTGCTGGGATCCCAGCAATTCACAATATTTCTCAACAACTTGGATGAAGGAATAGAGAGCCATATATCCAAGATTATTGATCACACTGAGTGAGGCCGCGAGGAGGAGGTTACTGAGATGGGGAGGGTGGAAGACAGGGAGAGATTTGAGAACAAGGATGAGAATTAGAAAATTTGAGGTGGTGTTGGACTGGGAGCTATTGGAGGTCAGTGAGGACAGTGGGGGATGGGGATGGGGATGGGATTTGTTGCGAGTTCGGATACGGGCAGCAAAGTTTGGGATGGGCAGAGGTTGACAGAGGGCAGTGGCTCTGACCTGGCCCAGGACAACATTAGAATGATCACGTTTGGAGTCCCAAAGCAACGGCTGGGATTTTCAGTGAGTGATCTCTGTGCTGTGGAGGACTTGGGGCTCAGATCAGCCTCAAAGATGAGGCCAGGATTGTAAGGAGTCTGATTCGAAACAACAGTGGAAAAAGTTGTAGATGCTGTAAACGAGAAACAAAAACAGAAATTGTTGGAAAAGTTCAGCAGTTCTGGCACCGTCTGTGGAGAGAAAGCAGAGTTAACATTTTGGGTCAAGTGAACCTTCTCAGAACTGTTCTGTAGAAGGGTCATTCGACCTGAAAGGTTAACTCTGATTTCTTTCCTCAGATACTGCCAGACCTGCTGAGGTATTCTGATTTTGTAAAGAGTCTGGTTGAACAGCAGACAGTACTCAGGGAGAGGGATGGAGTTTGTACCAGGAGTTCAAGAGGATTGCTTTGATCTTCCCAATGTGTTTCTCAGTGAGCCTGGCTCCTCAGTCCTGACTGCTCTTAGCTGCTGTGATTGTCACTGATTGGACACTTGTTATTAGAGATTCTGACCACAGCAGAAAGCCCCAGTGTAAAAAATAACTGCAAAGACTGTCAGATCGCAAGGTTGAAACTTCACCAATAGAGGAAGTGAAAGAAGGAGCTCGGAGCAGCTGGACGTTTGTTACTGAGATGGGAGAAAACTGTGAACTGTCTGCACTCCCTGGAATCTGACAGCACATAAGAACGTAAGGACTACGAGCAGGAGTCAGCAATCTGGCCCTTCGAGTCCGCTCCACCATTCAATAAGATCATGGCTGATCCTTTCCTGGCCTCAGCCCCCCCTCCCCAGTCTCTCACTATAACCCTTAATTCATTTACTGTTCAAACAATATCTGTCTTACCTTCACAAACATTTACCTCTACTGAGTCAACTTCTTCGCTGGGCATGGAATTCCATAGATTCACAACCCTGTGGGTGAAGAAGTTCCTTCTCAATTCAGTCCTAAATCTGCTCCCTCCACACAGGAGAAGGCCATTCAGCCCATCGTGTCTGTGAGTGATCCAATTAATCCCACTGTCCCTCTCTCTCTCCGTTTCCCAGCAAATCTTTCCTTTTCAGCTTTATTTCCAGTTGCCTCTTGTCGACCTGAGTCCACAGCAGAGACTGCCCCGGACCTGGGCTCCAGATTGGGGTCTCATTCATTCATTGGGAGGCAAACTGCCTGGGCTGGGAAATGGAGCTCAGGACCCTGAACATTCCCTCTCCCCTTCTGAGGGACACTTGATGGTGAGGGATAGTTCTATGAAGCCCTGCAATATATCCCTACTATACACACTTCCCCATTCTGTGTGTAAAAGGCTGGAGCTTGCCAGCAGGATATTCACTGCAGGAGCCGTCATCAGTTTGATCAATTCTAACCACATCCACTCTCCATAACCGTTCAACTCATGACGAATATCAAATCTGTCCATCTCCTCCTTGGTGTGAGACAGGGAAGGGACCACACCATTTCAGAAAATTTGGAATTTATGTTGCAGAGATAGAGAAAGCTGGGAAAGGACGTCGGAATCATGGAATTTGGAGGTGTGATGAGCAGGAATCAGGGTTTCTGTGGTCAAGGGGCTGATGTAGAGCAGAGACAAACAATGTAGTGGAGGTTGAAATAAGAGACCTTTGTGATGGAGAGGATGTGGGGTTTGAAGCTCCAATACTGGAGGGTCCAGTGGGAAAGAGGCCTTTGCTTACTGCTGTTCATTGGACATTCCAGTGGGATGGATGGTCCAGCGAGAACGAGGTCCAGGTTTATTGGAGTCTGTTGGAGAGTCCTGATGGAAGGAGGTCCATGTTTCCTGATCTCTGTTGGAGGTTCCAATTGAGTCCCATGGAATTGGAATGTTGGCATTTCTTGCAGCAATTGGAATCTTGGTATTTATTATAAAAGGACTGGATTACAGAAATAAGGAAATATTGTTACAATTCTGCGAGGCATTGGTGAGATCACATCTGACATATTGTGTCCAGTTTTGGTCTCCTTACTTGATGAAGGATATGTGGCACTGGATGCAGTTCAGAGCATGTTCACCAGACTGATTTCCGGGTTGAAAGGGCTATCGTACAGGAACGGTTGAATAGCTTGGGCTTGTACTCACTGGAATTCAGTCGCATGAAGGGGTTTCCTGGGTGAAGTAGAGATGATGCTAAAGGGGATTGATAAGGCAAGCATGGAACAGATATTCCCTCTTGAGGACCAGTCTCGAACGATAGATTGTTGATATAGGGTGAGAGGAGGTAGTTTCAAAACTGGGATGAGGAGAAACTATAGGTGGCATGGTGGCACCGTGGTGAGTACTGCTAACTCACAGTGCCAGGGGCCTGGGTTCGATACCATCCTCATACAACTGTGTGGAGTTTGCACATTCTCCCCCTGTCTGTGTGGGTTTCATCTGAGTGCTCTGCTTTTCTCCCACAATCTAATGGTGCACACAATTGGCAAATTAGCATGGCTAATCTGCCTATAGTGTCCAGGAAAGTGTAGGTTAGGTTCATAAATCATGGGAAATGTAGGGATACAGGGAAAGGCTAGTGGGATGGGTCTGGGTGGAATGCTCTTTGAAGGGACAATGTGGACTTCTTGGGCTGAACGACCTGTTTCTGTACTGTAGGGAATCTATTCCATTCTTACTATTTCTCTCAGAGAGTTGAAAATCTGTGGAAGTCACTGCCCCCAGAACGCAGTGGAGGCAGAATCAATCAACAGATTCAAGAAAGAAACAGATCTTTCTGATGAAAAGCAGGATAGTAGGCAATAGGGAGCAGTCTGGAAAGTGGAGATAAGGATAAGATCAGCAATGATTATGTTAAATGGCAGACGTGCTTGAAGAGCTGAATTATCTATTCCTGCTCATCATTCCGAAGTCCCAGTATTGCTATGGCATTGGGATCCTTGTTTACTGGTGTCTATTGGAGGATCCAGTTGCAAGAAGTCACATGTTTACTGGCCTCTATTGGAGGGTGCAGTTTGAAGCTGGTCTGTACTGGAGAGTTCAATGAAATGTAAGCCTTTATTTCCTGGTTTCTGCTGGGGTGCTCAACAGGAATAAGGTTCATGTATAATTAGTCTCTGCTGGAGTATTCAGTGGGAAGAAGGCCCATATTTACTGGTCTCCATGGGAGGGTTCAATGGCAAAGAGGCCCATGTTTAATGGTCTCTTTTCGATGGTCCAGTGGGAATGGATTCAAGTTTACTGGTCTCCATTGGAGGGTCACAGTGGGACATGGGTACCAATGGTGGGTGTGGGGTTCAGTTCCTTTCCGTTTTAACTGTGTGATGGTCCAGCCCTCATTCCAGTAAAACACCCTGACCCAGAACCTGACCATGGAAGGGGAAGGAGAGGGGAAGGGATTAGAACATGTTGTGAATGGACAGGATGGTTCAGTGGGTCAGAGCCTGTCCTGTCCCTCCAGCTCACACTGATGGCCTGAGGATCTCCTCCCTCTGGTGGGTCTTCATGCAATGAAGTTTGTGTCCATACCAGTCCCCAGTGAGAAGAGGCCAACAGCACAGAGCTGCCCTTAATTTAATAAGAATCTGTCCATGTTCCTGAGAGACACCAAACCATGGTCAATGTGGGAAATGGGGCCTTAATCCAGAAGAAGATATGTTTCTGGGGTCAAGACGTATCATACATTAGTGGGGCAGAGCAGAAGGAGATTTACCCTGTATTTATCTGTTGTCACCTGGGACATTCTGGGAAAGAGGGAATCCAGTGTGATAGAGACAGATAGACAGACAGACAGACAGACAGGTTCTGGTCACCACATTATGAGAGGGATATGACTGTACTCGAGAGGGTTCAGAGCAGATTTCCCGGGATGCTGCTTGGCCTGGAGGGTCTGAGCTCTGCGGAAGGATTGGAAAGGCTGGGAATGTTTCTCTTGGAGCAGTGAAGGTTGAGAGGGAACGTGGTAAAGGGCTATAAGATTATGTGGGGCAGAGATAGAGTGGATTGGAAGACAATTTTTCCATGAGCAGAGGAATCAATACCCAGAGGCAGAGATTGAAGATAACTGACATACAAAGGTAGAAACACGGAGTCAGAGTAGTGTTAGGGTTAGGGTTCGGGTTAAGGTAAGGGTTACGGTTAGGATAAGGGTTAGGGTTAGAATTAGAGTTAGGGTTAGGGTTAGGGTTAGGGCTAGAGTTCATGTTAGGGTTACCGTTAGGGTTAGGGTTAGGGGAAGGGTTGGGGTTAGGGTTACGGTTAGGGTTAGGATAAGGGTTGCGGTTAGGGTTACGGTTCGGTTTGTGTTTGACCCTGTGAGACTGCTCTGCCATTCAATATGATCATGGCTGACCCTCTCCCTCACTGCCAAGCTGGGACTAGTGTTGTCAGATCATTAATGACCTGAGTACAGACTTATTAAATGCTGTTCATGGCATTAAGCTTCCGATGGAGAGAGAGATAGAGAGAGAGTGAGAGAGACAGGAGACAGAGAGACAGAAAAAAGGAGAGAGAGGGAGAGAGATAAAGGGAAGATCGAGCAAGTGCACATTGTAAGATTGAGTAGCAGGAGGTGAGGCATTTAGCTGCTCCTTCAGGACCCAATGTTCCAGTGTCCTGGAATAACAACAGCGATAGTGATCAGTTAGAGAGTGACTGGAGGGAGGGACAGAGACAAAGACAGAGTGAGTCAATGAGAGATTGAGAGGACAAGGAGAGAACAAGTGAGGAAACAGATAGAAAGATAAGTGAAGGAAATGAATGGGTGATAAGAGAGAGAGAGAGCGAGAGAGAGAGAGAGAAAGACGAATCAACACAGAAGGAAAGGGAGACAAACAGATGTCACAAATACATGGAAAAAGAGAAAGTGCTGATATAATTGGGAATACAGAGTCAGAAATAGAAATAGCAAATGAATGTCAGGGATATATTTATATACAAGAGAAAAAATGAGAAAGAGAAAAAAGGGAATAGGGAGCGAGGAAGTTTGAAAAGGAAGGAAGAGAGAGAGAGAGAGACGAGGAAGTGTGAGGGGCTGACGTGGCTCTCTCTGCGATAGGGTTAGGGTTAGGGTTAGGGGAAAGGTTAAGGTTAGCTTTTGGGTTTGGGATTGGCCCTGTGAGGCTGCTCTGCCATTCAATATGATCATGGCTGACCCTCTCCATCACTGCCAAGCTGCGATTAGTGTTGTCAGATCATTGATGACCTGAGAACAGATGTGTTAAATGCTGCTCATGGCATTGAGCTTCTGATGGAGAGAAAGAGAGAGACAGAAAGAAAAAGAGAGGGGGAGAGAGATAGAGAGAGGGGGAAAGAGACAGAGAGAAGGGGAGAGAGATAGAGAGAGAGCAATGGAATATTGTAAGATTGAGTGGCAAAGGGTGAGGCATTTAACTGCTGCCCCAGGACCCAATGTTCCAATGTCCTGAAATAACGCCTGCTATAGAGATCAGTTAGAGAGTGACTGGAGGGAGGGACAGAGACAAAAAACTAAGTGAGGCAATGAGAGATTGAGGGGACAAGGAGAGAGCAAGTGAGGAAACAGGTAGAAAGATAAGTGAAGGAGAGGAATGGGTGATAAGAGAGGGAGAGACCAATCAATACAGAAGGAAAGGGAGATAAACACAGTGTCAAAATTACATGGAAAAAGTGAAATATATAAGTGCTGATTTAATTGGAAATGCACAGAGTCAGAAATGGAAATAGCAAATGAATGACAGGGATATATATACAAGAGAAAGATGAGAAAGAGAAAAAAAAAAGGAATAGGGAGCGAGGAAGTACGGAAAGGAAGGATGAGGAAGAGAGAGAGAGAGAGAAGAGGAAGTGTGAGTGGCTGACGTGGCTCTCTCTGCCTGATGCCATTTACATACTGATGAACACCAGTCAGACTCTCACAGGCTGCAGCTTTATAAAGCAGAGCCCAGTGAAGGGAGAGTTTATCAGGAACCAGGCCCAGGGACAGGAGCACACACCATGATTTCACACATCCAGCTAATATGGCCCCTGGCATTCTGCGTCACAGGTACAAATCTCACCCCTTCCACCTTGGATCTTTCGCTGCTCTCCAGTTCACTCCAATTCCACTGATTTGTGATTGAAAGGAAAATGCTGAAATCAGAGGAATGTTCAGTGTCTCCAACAATCTCTCATTTGACAGTCTCTTTCTGTGACAGTTCTGACTTCACTGTGTTTCTCTCTGACCCCTCAGGTATCAGTGGGGACGTCATCATGACTCAGTCTCCCCCGGTGTTGTCAGTGAGACTGGGCCAGACTGCAACCATCACTTGTAAATCCAGTCAGAGCGCTAGTACCGATGTTTCCTGGTACCAGCAGCGAGAAGGTCAGAAACCCTCTCTCCTGATCCATGATGCAATGACTCGATACGCAGGTGCCTCCAACAGATTCACCGGGAGAGAAGTGTCCAGCACACACTTCACCCTGACAATCAGCAACATACAGAATGAGGATGTCGCTGATTATTACTGTCAGCGCGAGTACAGCTCCCCTACACAGTGATATACAGCTGTACAAAATCCTCAATACACACATCACCACCTCCTGTACTGACACATCCCACTGCTACCTATAATATGTAATAATGGACACATACTCTCACCTCCTATACTGACACATCCACAATTACATATAAATGAAACTGAACAAGTTACCCTCTGCTGGAATTGCCACTGTCCACTACACACCCCAGTCCCTGTGGTGTCCACCGCTCACTGAAGGCCTCAGATTTCACTCTTACACTCCATGGCCACATGGGAAGAGCACCTGCAAGATTTAACATCCAAAAATAAGTTTCACAAATTGCCCGAGCCCAGCTGGACACAACGCAAAGAGAAAGCAAGAGGTAGAGTAACAGAGAGAGAGAATGAGAGAGAGAGGGGGAGAGAAACGGAATGAGAAAAACAGAGAGAGAGAAAGGCACGAGTGACAGAGAAAGGCAGAGAGAAGGTGAGAGTCAGTAAAAGACAGAGGGTGAGAGTGACCGAGAGGCTGCGAGACAGGGAGAGGTTGAGAGTGACATGGGGAAGCAGAGAGCAGAGGATTTTGTACAGCCTCTGCACTGGGAGCTCTCACTTGGGCTTACGTTCGGTAAAGGAACCAAGCTCAGACTGAGTAAGTAAAACTCCATCTTCTGTTAATAAACCTTTTATTTTCTAAACGCAATTTCTAAAACACAAATACTGAATTGTTGAAGGTGTCAGTGGGCAGCAGCAGTGAATGAAATAGTTGATTGAGGAGCACTGTGTCTAACAGGGTATCCAGCCGTATCTCTTTAGTTCCATTGCCCCCTTTAAGCAGCAAGATATAAGTCAGTCAGTTTTACTCACCGCGTGGAGGAGCTCTGTCCATTTGCAGCCTGTGGTCCCATTCCTGCAGCATGGAGTGAAATCAGTGAGTAGCGTCCTGTCAGTCTCAGCGTGACGGACACGGGCAGAGTTTGATGTGAGCCCTGTCCCAGTCTCTGATCTCACTGACCTCAGCAGCAGCAGCAGCAGCACAGTGAGACACCGAGCTCCCACCTCCCCCAGCTTTAACTGTGCTCAATCACACAATCAGAGAATTGTTACAGTGCACAAGGAGGCCATTCTGTCCATCCTGTCTGTACTGGCTCTCTGAATGAGCAATTCACTGAGTCTCATTCTCCTGCCTTCTCCCTGTCACCCTGCACATTGTTCCTTTTCAAATAACAGTCTCATTCCCTTTGGAATGTTTCAATTGAAGCTGCCTCCACCACACTCTCAGGCAGTGCATTCCACACCTTAACCACCCACTGGCTGAAAACGTTTTGCCTCATCTTACTTTTGATTCATTTACTCATTACTTTAAATCTTTCTCTCCCTCTCAAACCTTTAATGAGTGAAAATGTTTTCTCCCTAATTATTCTGTCCAGACCCCTCCTGATGTTGAATTCCTCAGACAAAGTTTCTCTCAGCCTTCTCTTCTCCAATGAAGACGGTCTAAACTTCTCTAACTGAATTCCTTCATCCCTGAACTTTCCATGGCACTTTCTTTTACCCCATCTGCAACATATTCACATCCTTCATGGATTATTCACCTTCTCTATTCCCCGTAGTCCCATTTGCCTGCATTTGGCTCATTTCCCCCAATATCTTTCCTCTCCATGTACCTGTTCAAATGTCTTTTAAATGTTGTAATCGGACTCACCTCTATGACGTCCTCTGGCAGTTCATTCAATACACGCACCACACTCTATGTGAAAGAGGTGTACCTCAGGTCCGTTTGCATCTTTCCCCTCTTGCTTTAAACCTCTGCCCTCTCGTTTTGGACGACCCTACCCTGGGGAAAATACTTAGCTAGTAACCTTACCTCTGTACATTATGATTTTATAATCCTCTAAAATGTCACCCCGTGACTTCTGACATTCCAAAGAAAATAGCCCAGGCCTAAACAACCTCTTCTTATAACTCATGCCCTCCAGTCTCAGAGACAGCCTTGTCATTCTTTTTACACCATTTCCAGTTTAATGCCATCCTTCAAATAGCAGGGTGATTGGAAATGTGGCCTGACCAATATCTTGGAGAGCCACAACATGTCATCTCAACTCCCATACCCAATTGTACCAAATGCTTTTTTCACCACCCTGCCTACATGTGGCACCAGTTTCAAGGCACAATATGCCTCCATTCCTTGGTTTCCGTTTGGACAACTTCCCATGGCCCCACAACTAACTGTGTAACCCCTGGTCTGTTTTTTGAACCAAAATGCAACACTTCGTTATTATCTCAATACCTAATGTAAATGTACTCTCAAATAGCCTTCGTCACTGTCCACTTTGCCACCAATTTTAATGTCATCTCCAAACTCACGAACCCTACCTCCTGTATTTTCATTCAATTTGTTTCAAAAATGATGAACAATGATGAACCCAGAACCAATCCTTTCGCCACACCGCTGGTCACAGGCTTCCATTCTGAACAACCATCTACTACCACCACTCTCTGTCTCCCTAAATCAAGCCAATTTTTTACCAGTTGGCTTGCCCTCCCTGGATTCCATTTGATCTAACCTTACTAATCAGTTGTCCATGCAGTGCCTTGTCAAAGGCCTTGCTAAAGTCCACGTAGACAATGTCTATGATTCTGCTTTCAGCTATCTTCTTGGTCACATCTTGAAAATACTCAATCAAGTTTTTGAGACACAATTTCCCACTTACAAAAGCCATGTGGACTACCTCTAATCAACCCTTGTCTTTCCAAATGCATGTAGATCCTGTATCTCAAAATCCCCTCCAATAACTTACTCCCCACTGATATCAGACTCACCAGTCTAAACTTCCCTGGGTATTCCTTGCAGACTTTCTGAAATATCAGCACAATGTCAGCCACTCTCCGATCTTCCGACACTGGCTGTTGGTGATATAGCATCTTAACAAGGGGCATTGCTGTCTCTTCCCAAGCTTCCCACAACTTACTGGGATGGACCTGATCAGGTCCTGGGGATTTAGCTACAGATTAGCTACAGTCCCAGTCTATATTCCAATAATTAAAGTCCTCCTAATGTTTGCTGTGAATTTCTTGCAGATTTGTTCCCCTACATCCTTCCCACAAGTTGGTGACTGACAGATTGCACTGAACAATCTGATTGCACCTTTTTTGTTCCTTATCCCGAACCAAATCAATTCTGGCCTTGACCCCTCTGGGACATCCTCCATCACCAGATCTGCATCGATCTCCTTAACCAATCCCACACCTCTCACTCTTTTTCCCTTTTCCTATCTTTCCTGAACACCTTCTTCCCAGGAATATTTAATAACCAGTCCTGTCCTCATTTGAGCCTTATCTGTTAGAGTGATAACATCAGTTTTCCCCTTGGTAATGTGCATTTGTAACTCCCCAGTCTTATTCTCCACATTCCGTACGGTCCCATACATGCACAGTCAGCCGGACTGAGAATTTATTGCTCTCTCTGTCTCTCTGACCCTGCCTAATAAATTACTATTCCTTATTCTGGTGCTATCTGTCTTTTTCAGGATTCTGTGTTCCTTGGTATTCCTCCATGATATTACATCCTGGTTCCCACAGCACTTCCATGTTCGCTTCAACCCACTCCAACAGCACCCGCAAATCATCCCACAAGGAGCTCAGTTCCTGCTCTGATCAGGAGCAACCCATTCGGTTTATAGAGGTCACATCTCCCACAGAATCATTCCCAATGTCACAACTATCTAAAGCCCTCCCTCCTCGACCATCTTTCCAGCCTCACATACACCCCACTTTATCCTCCTGTTTCTATCCTTACTTGCATTGGTCATTGGGAGTAATCTGAAGATTCATATTTATGAGCTCCTGTTGTTAATTCCCTCCTGAGCTCCCTAAATTCTATCACTGGGACCAATGTGTGCTGCCTGTTCCCTCTCTCCCCTCATGGTGCTCTGCCGCCACTCAGTGACATCCTTGACCCTGGCACCAGGGAGACAACACACCATCCTGGATTCCCATCTGCAGCTGCAAAAACACCTATCGATTTCCCTCACTCACGAATGTCCTCTTACTCTTCCAGTCTTCCTTGTGTCCCCCTGAACCAACAATGCTCTCAGTTCCTTTTTCCAGATCATTAATATATAATTAATTGTTACATGAATAGCTGAGGTCCCAACATTCGTCCCTGCTGAACTGCACTGGGCACCAGCTGCCATCCTGCAAAAGATCCATTCATTTCCCCTCTCTTTCCATGCCAATACCGGGCCCCAAATTCCATGGGCTCTTTTGTTATTTAGCAGCCCCGTGAGTGGAAACCTGTCAAAGACCTTCTGGAAATCAAAACAAATCATGTCCATTGGCTCTCCTTTGTGAAACTTGCTCATTAACTCCTCTTATTACATTGAATTCCAGCTTCTCCCTCTCGAACTGCAGGGTGAATTCTAACACATTATAGTCACTGCCCCCTCAGGGTTCATTCACCTTCAGCTCCCCAATCAGAGCTGCCTCATTACACATCACCGAATCCGGAATTGCCTGTTTCCTAGTGGGTCTACCACAAGCTGATCCAAAAAAGCCTCTCGTAGACATTCCATGAATTCCTTTCCTTGAGATCCATTCCCAACCTAACTTTCCCAGTCTACCTGCATATTGCAGTCCCCATGACTATTGTAATAATCCCTTTCTTACATGCCTTTTCTATCTCCTGATTTATTTTCTGACCCACATCCCGACTACTTCGAGGAGGCTTGTACATAACTCCCATCACGATCTTTGTTCCTTTGTAGTTTCTTAAGTTGACTAACACAGATTCTATGCAGTCCAACTCAAAATTTCCTCTTGCTGTTGATTTAATTTTATTTCCAAGTGACAGGGTAATCTCTCACATGGGACCTTGTCAAAAACCTTTTGAAAGTCCAGATGCACAACTTCCACTGAGATCTGAGGAAAGGTCACTCAATCCGAAAAGCTAACTTCAGTTTCTCTCCACAGATGCTACCAGACCTGCAGAACTTTTTCATCATTTTTTGGTTTTGTTGTCCACTGACTCAGGCTTGACCACTCTGTACTGATCACATCCTCAAAACCTTCCAGAAGATGTGTCAGGCCTGATTTCCCTTTAGTAAATCCATGCTGACTTGGACCGATCCTGTCACTGCTTCCCAAATGCTCGGTGATTGTATCTTTAATAACTGACTGCAGCATTTTCCTCATGTATAATTCCTCATTTTCACTCTCCTTCTGTTATTAAAAAGTGGGATTATACTGGATACTGCCTAGTCCACTGGAACTCTGTCAGAGTCTACAGAATGATTACCAATGTGTCCACTATTTCTACATCCACTCTCTTCAGGACTCTGGGATATAGAGCATCAGGCCTTGGGGACTTACCAAGTTTTGATACCATCAATCCCCCTGGACCATTTCCTGACTAAAAGGATTACCTTCATTACCTCCTTCAAACTTGACCCTCTATCCCCTTGCATTTCCTTTCAATAGGATGCATCCCTGGATATTTAGTTCCCAGCCCTGATACCCTTGCAGCCACGTGCCTG
The DNA here is from genome assembly GCF_047496795.1 of Chiloscyllium punctatum. Classification (NCBI taxonomy): domain Eukaryota; kingdom Metazoa; phylum Chordata; class Chondrichthyes; order Orectolobiformes; family Hemiscylliidae; genus Chiloscyllium; species Chiloscyllium punctatum. The sequence continues at coordinate 18,569,996 of NC_092745.1, read as the reverse complement.
AGCTACAGGCTCATTTACCTTGTTTATTATACTCGATGTATCGAAGTACAACACCCTCAGTCGTGCACTGACTGTCTCCTTCTCACAGTTATCTCCTTTAGAATTCATAGAAACCCTACAGTGTGGAAGCAGCCCATTCAGCCCAGACTGACCCTCCAAAAAGTATCCCACACACCCTATAATTCCCATGGATAATCCTCCTAGCCTACACATCCTTGTGACAATGGGAGGAAACCCAAGTAGACACGGGGATAATGTGTAAAAATCCCTGTCCTTTTATGAGGTTGGTTTGGTGTTGGCCACAAATATTCAAATGGATTGCTTTACCAGTTCATGTTCAGAGAGTTGAAATCCCTTTGAATGGCAGGGATTAAAATTGTTTCTCTTGCTTTTCAGGTCGTCAAAACTCTCAGCCCAAGCTGACCCTGCTGGCCCCCTCCCCAGAGCAGATTGATGCCAAGGGCACTGCCACCTTGGTGTGCCTTGCCAATCACTTCTATCCTGATGAGCTGGAGGTGCAGTGGAAGAAGGACGGTGCAGTCATTTCGGACGGGGTTCAGACCAGCAACTACCTGCGAGCTTCGGACAGCACCTACAGTGTCAGCAGCCTGCTGACCCTCTCTGGGTCTGACTGGGAGTCCAACGCTCGCTTCTCCTGTGCCCTCACCCACGTGACCCTCTCCTCTCCCCTCAGCAAGAGCATCAGGAGATCAGAATGTGTGTAGAGTGTTTGAGACAGTCCACAGAGGAGACACAACTTTAAATAGAACAGGGCTGAGCTGGCAGGACAAAGGTCATTGTCAGCACTGAATTTCAACACTTCCTTCTTGGGATTGGCTTGGCGACACTTCTGAGGTTCAAGGGTTAAGTCCGGTCATTGGGATCACCAAAAACAAGCTTTACTCTGTATCAAACTCCAAGCTGACCCTGTTCTGGGAGTGTTTGATTGGGGCAGTGATGACTGGTAATGCCAAATAAAACCGCTCAAAGATGCTGAAAAGTGTCAGCTGTACAAAAACCATGTGTACCTCAGAAGTTTCTGCTTCAGTAAAATAGATCTTCTTCCTGCTCAGCCGCCAGTTCCAATTTAAGGTTTTGTCACTGTTTAAAGGGCAAGATTCTCATGTTTTTGAGAAAATCTCCACAAGTGTTTTCCTCAAGCTCCATTGTGGCTGTGAATTTGTGCAGCTTCCTCTCTCTGGGCTGTTAATTGCAGTCTGTTTTCTGTCAATGTCAATCTGGAAAAGGGAATAAAGATGAAGAAGATTCAGTCTTTGTCTCGTGTGTGCTTTGGGAATGTGCCGAGCTGAAGCCTCAGGGAAAGGGTGTATGAAGTGAAACCCTCCAGCCTCAAGGCCCGGAACACGAGAGAGAGAATAGAGAGGGCAATGGGGTCCCGGGAGCAGGAGGGCAATGCTACAGTTAGGGCCAGAAGGGGCACTTTCAGGAGGAATGCAGGGCCCTGAGAAAGTCATCCCTAATCAATAGGGAAAAGAAGGAAGGCAGGAGGGGACACAATAATCTAATGGGAATTCACTCACCCATCTTTTAGGCACAGCAAGATCCCAGGCCAAAAAAGTAACTCAACCGTTTGGGACCCAGTGTCGCTGGGAATCATGTATTGATGAATATGACCAGCAGGATCTTGTTACTCAGAATAACAATTCCACAGGGTTTGGGAAATAAATATTCCCGAAATTAGACCTGGGTTTTCTTTACCATTCAAATGAGATGCAATGTCCCTGTTTATCCCTGGAGTCAGATTGAGAATGTTCAGTCCAGGGGAGGTCTGTGAGTCATGGCTGGGGAGGGCAGTCAATGATAAACTGGTTCCACTTTCTGCTGTCATATTCTGTACCGCTGGACCATCTCAGTAAGGATCATCCAGGGCTCAGGGTGGATTCCAGAGCAGGTCATTGTCCTGATTGTTGTGTTCCTCAGTCCACATGTGGTTCCAGCAATCTCACTCCCTGGCTACAGTATCAGTGGGAACCCGTGGAGCTGAAATCTTATCCAAACAGACCCTCACACAGCGGGGAGGCTGCTGGTAGCTCAGAAACCCCTTGGATTCAGTCCCAGATTCCACCGTGGCTCTTTCATTCAAACACAGCATTAGCACACTGACACCACATTCAGAGGGCAAACCTGAGATGGGGCAAGTTTGGTTCTTGATTCCAATGTGAGGAAATGGGGGCTGGGTGTGAAATGTCCAGTCTGAAACTGGTGGGTACTTTATTATGAAGAATAGAAACTGATGTCAGAATAAAGACTGATGTTGATGGGAGTGAGGAATATCTCAATGATCTGTCTCCTGAATCCACAGACTCTACACATTCCTCTGTCAGACCCTGAAATCTGAGAAACAGTTCCTTGACATCATTCACTTCTCCACCTTTCCCAGAAAAGGTGAAATATTCTCTGTCTCAGAGATTCCCTGGAACAGGACATTATAAAACGGGCTGTGGGAATGGAACTGTTGACTCCCAATGACAAAGCCAATGGAAGGATATGGAGCTAGTTCTGTGAAATGTTTGGGCACAGAGGATGACATCAGAAGCAATTCAATGTTGTCCCTCTCTCCTTTGCAATTTGCTCTCTTGTGTTCGTTCCACTTGTCTTTCTTGCTTTGTTTCTTTTGACTTCAGTCTGTGGGTAGTTCCATCAAAGCCCAATCTCCTCACATTCATCCTGGCCCCTGAAGAGACTAGAGACAAAAAAGCTGGAATCCAAGGATGACAAGAGGAGGCTTGGAGAACACAGCAAGCCAGGCAGCACCAGGATGTGATGAAGTCAATATTTTGGGTGCAACCCTTCTTCAGGAAGTTGGTGGTGGGCGGGGGGCGGGTGTGTTGTTTAGGGAGCTGCAGATCAAGGAAGTGTGGGAGGAAGATAGGTTGAGGGTACGATTTAATTGGTCAATGGGAAAAATTAATCCGGATTCATCCCTCTCATCTACCAACCAGGTCATATTCTCTACCTTTCTCAATCTATCCTCATTTTCCAACACTCCCGTGTTTCCTCTTGTGCCACAGCTCATTCTCCTGAAGGATAGTTGTGCTCGGAGTCAAAAAGTGTGGCGCTAGAAAAGCACAGCAGGTCAGGCAGTTGTGCTCAGCCCGAGGACATGGCCTTGTCGCTCTGTCAGATCCTCTTCAAGAATCTCATGGCTCACCACCGGACTCTCCAGAACAATTAGGGAAGGGCAACAGCCAAGGATGGAGATGAGGACGCGAAGACTCGAGGGCTGTTCTCTGCAGTTTGGGGGCACACATTGACAGTCGTTTGCTAGATCTTTGAGTATAATTCATTTGTTGCTGACCGCAGGGCACTCCACCTTTCAGTCTGACAAACCAGGGTCACCCATGTCATGGCTCTGTTTCTGGCCAAGGCTCCAGTCCTTCAAAGTGATGAATTCAAGCCTCACCAATTTGATCATTTGAATTGTATGCCATTTATTTTGATTCCTCCTGAGATGGAGTAGGCGTTGACGTGTCAGTTGTTTGTTATCGTTTCCTAATTGTCCTGGAGAGGGCGGTGGTGAACCATGTTATACCTGGAAGCAAATGACAGGTCATTCCCACTGCAATCCACTGGAGTGACTGCGGATTTATTCATGGCTAATGGATGGAGTCATTACCCATAATCCTCAGTTGCATTGCTAGTACTCTATAGTTGATAGAAGGCAGCACGGTAACACAGTGGTTAGCACTGCTGCCTCACAGCGCCGGAGACCCGGGTTCAATTCACACCTCAGGTGACTGACTGTGTGGAGTTTGCACATTCTCCCCGTGTCTGCGTGGGTTTCCTCCCACAATCCAACAATGTGCAGGTTAAGTGAATTGGCCATGCTAAAATTGCCCATAGTGTTAGGTGTAGGGGAATGTATATGGGTGGGTGTGCTTCGGCGTGTCGGTGTGGACTTGTTGGGCCCCAGGGCCTGTTTCCACACTGTAAGCAATCTAAACAAAGTCAGAAGTCACACAACAACAGGTTCATTTGAAATCACAAGCTTTCAAAGGGCTGCTCCTTCATCAGGTGTACCCCAGACCCCCATCGGTATCCCCCACATTATTGAACAGTACAAATAAACTGGGGCTCTGAGAGGATTCAACTGGCTCCATCTTTAGAAACGAGGAGAGAGAGAGAGAGAGAGAGAGAGAGAGAGAGAGAGAGAGAGAGAGAGAGACATTACGGGTCTTGGACCAAGATGCTTATGGCACCACAATGAAAATGCCCTGCAAGCTATGATACATCAAAAAGAAGTACTTTTGATTGTCTTCACGGTGTGCTGTTTTGTTCATTCAGAGATACACGTAAACTATGTCAATATTGGGTATCACAAAGTATGTTCCCTCCATTAAACACTTTCCAACACACCCTCTCCATCTTGCTTTACTCCTTATTGACGCTTCGACAATTGTCACTGCTCCTTCACTCCGTCCCGGTCCCAGAGGGATTGATGGCCGGAGTTCATGACCCCGCAGTGTGTGAAGGTTGGTGGGAAGTGAGGCCAATGTGTTGGAGCTTGGGCTCCTGCCTCAGGCTCACATGTAGAGGCCTGTTCAACAATCTGCACACTGTCCTTTTTCTCTTTCTGAATGAACTGGATCAAGTTGCAGTAACGAGCTGGAAACAAGGTATCTTGTCCAAAATGGGCACAGAACTGGCTGAGTCAGAGGAGACAGAGGCTTGTGATAGGAGGATGGAGGGCTGTGAATAGTGATGTTTAACAGGGATCAGTGGTGAGAACTCTGCTGTTCATAATCTCCATAAATGATTTGGAGGAAAGCGTAGCTGGTCTAATTAGTAAGTTTACGGTTGATACAAAGATTGGTAGAGTAGCAGATAAAGAGAAGGATTGTCAGACGATATGACAGGATATCGATCAGTTGGATGCTTGGACAGAAAAATGGCAGATGTCGTTTAATCCAGACAAATGTAAGGTGATGCATTTTGAAAGGTGATGTACAGGTGGGAATTATACAGTGAATGGTAGGATCCTTTGGAGGATTGATTTGTAGAGGGATCTGGGTGTGCAACAAGCATCAAGACATGGCTTGGCTGGTGGTGAGAAGGGCTCTGCCTGCGAGATCCTTTATGCATGCCTGGATTCTCAGCTACACCGCATGCTGCCCTTGAAGCGGCTGCGGGGTGGGGGGGGAGGGGGAAAGAGACTGTCACACACCTCCTTTTGGAATGTGCCTACGCAGAAGAGGTCTGGAGAGGAATGCAGTGGTGTTTGTCGAGGTTCGCTCCAAGCAGCTCTGTGACGGGGGACTCCGTGCTCCCGTTCCCTGGGATGCACACTGTGACAAACATCAACTGTGCGTGGAGCATCATCAACTCGGTGAAGTACGCTCTCTGGGCGGTCCGAAACCTGTTGATCTTCCAGTTGAAGGAGTCGACCCCAACTGAGTGTTGCAGACTGGCACATTCCAAAGTCCAGGACTACGTGTTGAGGGGTGCGCTGAAACTTGGGGCAGCTGCTGTCAAGGTGCGGTGGGGAAAGACCACCGTGTTACGTCTGTACGCCAAAGAACAGGGGGCCGGTGTAGTAAGGGGGCTCTGCTGACCCCCCAGCTAAATATGTGGATAGTAATTGTACAGACCTGTACTCTGACCCTGTATGCAAAGGAATGGAATGTTTATGGATGTATGACATGACCAATTGTACAGATCATCAAAATATTTTATGAATAAAGCATATTTTTGAAATAAAAAAAATTCTGGGTGCGCATGTTCACAGATCACTGAAGGTGCCAGCACAGGGAGGTAAGGCAGTAAAAAAGGCTTACGGCCTGCTTGCCTTATTGGAAGGGACATTGAGTAGAAGGATAGACACTTTATGCTGCAGCTTTATCGAACTTTAGTTCGACCACACTTGGAAGGGATCTGAAGGTAAATGTTTCACACAGAGAGTGGTGGGTGTACAGAAGGTGTTTTCAGAGGAAGTGGTAAAGGCGGTTACAATCGCACATTTAAAAAAGTATCTGGAAGAGGAGGGGTATTGGCCAAATGCTGGCAAATGAGACTACCTCAGAGTTGATAACTGATCGGAGTGAACAGATTGGACTAACGGGTTTGTTTCCGTTCTGCATGACTCTCTGATTCTATAAGAGGGATGACGAAAAGTTCTGACAGGACATTTTAAGTCGGTATTCTCTTCACTGGAAGTTTATCATGTCTCTATGTTCACATTGATTGAAAGCTGTGTTAGTTAAATATTTGACAGAGAAGTGAGTCATGCATAATGGGATGCAGTCAGGAAAGTGGGGATGAGAGCCCAATCTGATCAGCCACAATATTAGTGCCTGGTGGAGAACGCTCCAAGTGTCTAATGACCCACTCCTGCTCCTCAGTCCCAAGTTTCTGTGTTCCATTCAGCCCCTCAAACCTGCTAGACAGGAACAGTTGGAGGCTACTTATTCCTATCAACTATTGTACAGAAATAGAGGAGACCATTCGGCCCTTCAAGACTGTCCCACGCACTTTGAGGTGATTTGGGAAATGTAATTGGAAAGCCCAGGCTGGGTATGAAAGAGGCCCCTCATCTCTCTTTACACAGCTTCCCCTCTCTGCAACTTGTGCTTCATTTGTTGGTCATGTTGTAGACCCAATTTCACTGTGAATACAGCTCCCATACCTCACCCAGAAATGGCTCACGCAATCCTCTGGTCTCACTGACTGCAACATTCAATAACATAACATTCACGAAATTAACACCCACTAACTTTCCAATAACAGAATAGAGAACATCAGAAACAGGGCAGGCCGTTCACTCCCCAAGTCAGCCTTGCCCTTCACTAAGATCATGACTGATCTACTCTTGGTTTCAAATCCTCTTTCATACCCAATTCTTCAGAGCTATAACTCTCTGACAGGTGAATATCCATCGACCTCCTCTTCAAATACTTTCAGTCATCTTGCTCCCCAAAACTCTTGAGAAGAGAACTCCTGACATTCAATACCACCTGTTTGAAGAAAACACTTGCTGCTCCTATTTCATGGCCTACTGATATGAACAAACGAGATTGACACAAGGGCTCTGGTGAAAATGACTGGTCCTGATATCAAGGCAGTGGCTGCCTTCTGTTGACATCAAGGAGCTTAACAAAACTGGACTTAATGGGAATCAGAGTAAAGTGTCCAGTGTGTGGAATCAAACATGGCACAAAGGGTCACCTCTGTGGGAGATCCACAGGGTAGTTTTCTTTTTTACAAACATCTTCAGCTGCTTCATCAATGTCTCTCCGACCCACCCTACCCACCATAAGATCAGAGGTGGGGATCGTCACTGAAAATTCCACAATGTTCAGAACATTCCGCCCCCCAGCCCCCACCCACCCCTCAGCTCCTGAACTGGTCTCTTTCCACGTGCAGCATGACCCAGACTCCATTCAGGCTTGTGCTGTTAAAGGCTACGTAACATTCATGCCTGGCACTGCACATTGCCACATTAAATCAAGAGTTCATTCAGCACCTAACGCTGGTTTCACAACAATGTGAGAAAACCATTCACCCCATTGACACTATTGGAGAAGAACAGGGACAGCTCATTCAGTACCTCCAGCCTATTACTCAGGAAGAGAGGGATTCTTGCGTGATGGACCACACTTGACCCCCTCGTAAATATTTGAAGGCAGTCGCCTAAACTCTAATGTTTTCTTATTTCAAAGGAAATGTAAAGTGTCTGTTCCAGATGCAATGTGACTGGTTAAATTACTCTGTGGTAAGCAAAACCCCATTTATTTCAACACGAATGATGAAACAAAACCAAAGAAAGAGAAACTTAGAATAGCGTAATTCTATTGGACAGCTTAACAGAATAATAGAATTAGGAGCTGTTACTAATGAAGTATTCCAACATAGGAAACTCCCATAAACACAGCCCTTGGCAAAAAAGGAAAATTCAGACACAGAATGTCACAAATATTTCTCCAATCCAGGAATTGAAACCAGTTTCAAGAGAAAATTCCAAAGAGTGTAGCAGCCAGATGACATTCATTGAAGCTTCCAACTCTGTGGAGACCCGAGTAGTTTCTGATGTTACTGAGAAACCAAAATCCAGGGATACTAATCTGTGAGAGCTGGCCACACCCATTCAGGCTGTATTAAAATAAACCCAAGGCCTCCCTGGCTGTTAGCTCAAGTGGTCTTAACTAGCCAGCTTGGTAACAATCGTTCAATCTCTCTCTTAAAATAAACTAGGACAAAATAACCTCTTAAAGCTGCAGCATCATCACACTTGTCAGCACATCGAGCTGTCAAACAGGAATGAGGGGTAACCACTCAGGCCCTTGGCCCTGTCCAATCGGACGAGAAAGAAATCAGTCAGTCCATTGAGTCACTTTTACAGGAACAGTAGGAGGCCATTCCCACCTCAATACATTTACACGGGGGCAGAATGTGGTAATTTATGCTGATTCCTGATGAATGTCTTATGCCCAAAATGTTGATTCTCCTGCTTTGAGGATGCTGCCTGATCTGCTGTGCTTTTCCAGCAATCGACACTCTTCTCTGATCTCCAGCATCGGCAGTCCTCACTGTCTCCGAATTGATGCTCTAACGTGATGAACAAGTGGAGCATAATCTGCACAGACAGACTGCTCCACGTTGTTCCTCTTGGCTCCATTGCTTATGATACATATGTGGGACTTTAACGTGGTTTTCTAGTGGTGAGCAGATAAGCCATATGTCTTATGTGAAGTCTCAAGAAGCATCTTTCATCTCTGAGAAGACAACCTGGTGTTCTCTATGTAGGACGGAAGCTGATGGGAAAAGCTACCTGTTTCAGATGGAAGGTATTGTGTCTGCTGTTGGGGATTGTGAGCAAACTGACGTTCAGTACGGGTTCACATGCCGACTGCCCAATAATGTGGGGAGAGTTAATTTAGGCATATAAGCTATTAGGAAAGTCACGTTACACTGATGAATGGACTCTCTAAGTTCAAATAATGCTGATCTTGTTCATGTTGATTTTGTCTAGTGCATGTCCTGTGCAGTGTAACCTGTATGCCTTACTCTGTACAAGTCTATATCCACCCTATGATCTGTCTGGCCATGCTTAATATGACCTTCCTCAACTGCTCATAAATAAAGTGTTTCCCTGTACTGAGGTACACGTGACAATAAATCAAATCAATCAACCCTGGGTAAAGTATGGAATTTCTCACCCTATCAATGTCTCTTTTGGAAGTAAGTGATCGCTGCCACTCCTCGTGTTTCAGCGTCACAATTTCTTCGTCTCTCACAGCTCTATAGATTAAACAGTCAGCTTATTCACTTTCTCCTCATGTTACCATCATCCGTGTCTGTGTTAAGGAGATCATTCCTTACTAAGGAGATCAAATCTGTAGAGAGTGCCCCAAATGCTCTCTCAGCATAGATTTGTGAGTGGGAGATCATGCCTCCCAAATTTGTTAGAGTTCTTTGATGAAGTGACTAAGAAGGTTGACAAGGGCAGAGTGGTAAACATAGTCTCAATGGATTTCAGTAAGGCCTTTGATAAGTGTCCACATGGCAGGATGCTCTGTAAGGATACATCGCGTGGATTGCTGGGGAGACCGGCCAATTGGATGCATAGTTGGTTTGATGGTAGGAAGCAGAGGGTTTTGTGGAAGGATGCTTGTCAGACTGGAGGCTGGGTCCATAGCTGTTTGTTGTCATGATTTGGTTGAGATTGTACAAGACATGATTAGAAAGTTTGCAGATGACACTAAAATAAGTGGTCGTGTGATCAGTGAGGAAGTTTATCAGAAATTGCAGCAGGACCTTAATCAGGTGGGGAAGTGGGCCTAAAATGGCAAATGGAATTTAATATAGATGTTTGAGGTCTTGCATTTTGGAAATTCAAATCAAGTTAAGAGTTTCATGGTGAATGGGAGTGCCTTACGGGGTGTAGTGGGCAGAGAGATCTTGGCGTTCAGGTGCACCGGTCTCTGAGAGTGGAGTCACAGGTAAACAGGGCAGTGCAAAAGCCATTTGGCGTACTGGCCTTCATCAGGCAGGACATTGAGTTTAGAAGTTGGAAATTTTTGTTGCAGTTACACAGGACTTTGGTAAGGCCGCACTTGGAGTATTGTGTTCAGTTTTGTCACCGTTGTTATAGAGAGGATGTTATTAACTTAGAAAGAGTGCAGAAGAAATTTACAAGGACGCAATGGTCTGAGATGAAGGGAGAGGTTGGACAAGGTAGGACCTTTTCTTTACAGTGTAGGAAACTGAGGGGGGAGTTAAAGAGCTGTTTAAGATCATGAAGGATATGGATAGGGTGAATGCTCTCAGTCTTTTTCCAAGGTTTAGGGAATAGAGGCGATCAGTTTAAGCTTAAAGGGGAAGGAAGAAAAGGGGACCTGAGGGGCCACTTCTTTACACAGAGGGCTGGAACGTGGAATAGCTGCTAGCAGATGTGGTTGAGGGGGGTACATTATCAACATTTCAAAAGCATTTGGATAAATATGTGGATAGGAAAGGACTAGAAGGATATGGACCAACTTCAGGGAAATGGGGTTTGCGTGGTGGACATTTACAAGGCGGAGTCGAACCTCTCTGTTAATTAAAACCAAACACCCAGAAAAGCTCACCTCACCTCATAATCTGTTAAAATATGAGTGACACAGATCTCCTATATTCCACTATTAAGAAAAATTAACAAGATTATTTCTTAATTTTTATAGTGAACACTAAACAACAAATATTCCCAAATACAAGACCCTCTTTACTGAACTGCTTACTATCTGACTCCAACTCTATAAAATTATGCTATTCCAATAACCCACATATTAAACATTACAATCTCAAGACCACGCAGTCCCTATGTTCCACGCTGTGTTCACTCTTCCAGTTGCTGATCTCCCTGGGTCATGTTTTTTTTTACTGCAAGTAGGTTTGACATGAACATGTATCTTTGATAGAGAGTGTTTGAGATGACCAGTTAGCACTGCTGCTCTACAGCAGTTACTCTGCTGTTGGAACGCAGTGGCTCTCTGTCTAGTGTTCAAAATGCTGAGTTCACATACTTCCCATGTCACAATAAATCTCATACTTTCCAGTTGTCCAAACAATAATATCGATTTCCGTTGGCTTCTGGTGTGCTAAGCGTTATTTAAACTCTTTGGTTGTATTTGAATTTTTTTTAAAACAGCAACCAAAACTCAGGTATCCATTTCTCAGCTAATGGTGTATTTGGAACAGTCTCCCCTTTAGCTGGCATCTGTGGCTGTTCTTTCTATTCAGCAAAACATGCTTAAAGTGACTAGACATGCTTTCAGCTTCTTAAAACCTCCCTTCTTCAGGAATAAAATGAACCATCAGAATGAAAATATGGCCTAATTTATTTTCCTTTAATTCTTAATCCCATTATTATGAAATACAAAAGTATTTATCTCAGGTAAAGCATTCATATTAATACTGCACACATTTATAACACTGGAATAAGTCAAATTTTCTCCACACAATTTCCTTTAAAACTGTGATAACACATCTGCTATCACATTTATCCGACTCACAGAATGTACATGTTGTAAGTTTAAAATCTGTAACATAAGACCCCAACGAAATAGCCTCAGATTCTGGACTTTAAACATTCAAAAAAATGAGAGATGATTGTCGTTGTTTTCCACATCCATCTCCGACAATTTGTCATATAAACATTAAAATATTGTCAGGTTAGTACGAAACTTAAACTTGTATGAAAATCAATCTTTCTTGTTCAATAATGGAGATTTTGCATTTTGTTCTGGTGGATATTGAGTTTTTTCAACAAGTAGCCAATTGGCCATTCAATTCCATCATCATCTTTCTGTATCAGTACATTTCCGACCCCTATGTCCCTCGCATCAAACACAATTTTCAAAGGGTTTCAAAATATTTGGTTCAGTTAATACCGGTGCGTTGATTAATCCTGCTTTAAAATTCTCAAATGCCTCCCTGCATTGTTCTGTCCACCACAACTCTGTGTTCTCGTTAGTAAATCCATCAGGGGTGTCAATACGCTGCTGAAGTTTGGAACAACGTTCCGATAGAGTCCACTCAGTTCCAAAAATCGAACCACCTCTTCGAGGATGATTGTGGAAATTCGTTGTGTTCCATGGGGTCAACCTTCCATGGCCAATGTCATATCCCAGGAATAGCCTCTCTGCCTTCGTGAATTCTGTTTCCTTAAATTTATTACCAAGTTTGCTTCTTATAATCGTTCAACATGCTCTGCCAAAAGTAATATGTGAGCTTTCAATCACTTTCTAAAGATCACTGCATCATACAGATAAACTGCAAATTTTTTTCATTTGGTCATAACTCTGTTCCTGAGTCTTAAATGTGTTTGGAGCATTATTCATTCACATGACATAGCGTATTTTTGTCATATCCGCTATCTTTACCAGATAGTTTTACTGACTCAACATCTTTTTATTTTTAATTTGAAAGGGGCCACGAAACCTGGCTTTGAACGGTTTTCCTACCCCTGGTAACAATACTAATACGTCATCCCCACTGGAATTCGTTAAAGTTTCAGCATTTTTATCTACCACCTTTTTCACTCCATGCTGTGCCCTCTTCAGGTGCTGTTTAGCAAACTCACTTACTTCATCTAATTTCTCCCTCACCTCAGATACATAATCCAAGTGTGAGATTTCTGACTTCTGTCTTGTCAACTTATATTTAATTAATTTCAAGAAACCTCTCACTTCATGTACGAATAATTACTCAAAGGAAGTAAAGTGAGTAGATTTATTTGGGGCATCTCTAACAGCAAACAATATAATGAGACGCCTTTATTCCAATCATTCGGGTAATTCTGACAGTACGCTGTTAATATTGTCTTCAGTGTCTCATGCCTACTTTCCAAGCTTCCCTGTAATTTGGTGTGGGACGCACTTGATTTAAACTGCTGTATGCTGAAGCTATCCATGACTTCCTTAAATAGCTGAGCGGTAAAATGAGACCCTTGGGTCTGACTGAATGACATTGCGCAGCCCACAGCGAATAAAAAAAAGCTAACGGCTCCTCCACCTCCCCTTTTGCGTTAACACTCGATAATGGAATTATCCCTGGAAATCTGGTAGACACGTCCATTATTGTCAGCAGATATTGGCTTCCAATTTTATTTTAGAAAGGGGAGCTCCACAATTAATCATAACCCACGTGAAGCGTTCTTCGAATGCAGGAATTGGCGACAAAGGTGCTGGTTTTAATAGTGCCAGTGACGTACCTACCATTTGGCATGTATGACATGTTCAACAAAAAATAACCACGTCCGTGTGCATTCCAGGCCACTAGAAATGCTTCTGTACCTTAGCCTGAGTCTACACCTAGGTGGCTGCCTGCAGATAGTTTATGTGCTACCCGTAACACTGCATGCTACCGGTAACACAATCTGGTTCACCTCAGTCCATTTCCCTTCTGCACTAATCTGTCGTGGTCTCCATTTAAAGTTTAGGACTCTATCTTTAATAACGTTCGGCAATATATTCTGATTCCTTGTGTGTGTGTGTGTATACAATATATACAATATTTCCTGCTTCGTCACATCAAACAGGGTGTGAGTTCACTGAACATCAACTCCTTTGTGTTTTTTCTTTCATTTTTCCTTCCTGCTGTAACTTATGACAGTGGGATCTTGTTACTACGCAGTCTGGAAAAATCCCCGGGTATTTTTATTTTAATTACCCAGTTCCCTAGTATTCCTTCGATTTCTCCACCGCAAGGGGTGCTTCTCCCACCTTGGATCCTGCTAAAACGTTCTCCAGAACAATTTGTATTCCTGGAACTGACACCCTGTCACTCACTCTCACAGTTACTTCCCCAAACTTGACTTGGCACCCTCAACCTGATGTTACACAAGGGAATGCTTAGTTTCTGCTACCATTCCACAAATTATCACGCTCTTTGAGTAACATGTCAGAACGAGTGAAAATACTTCCATCTCTTACTATTCGAGGCCGAGGGAAAGTGAGGACTGCAGATGCCGGACATGCAAGTTGGAAAAGCACAGCAGGTTGGCAGCATCAGAGGGGCTGGTGAGTTGACGTTTCAGGCATAAATCCTTCATCAGGAAAGGGGGTTAAGTGAGGGGGAAGGGGGTTGAGAATTAAATAGGAGGGTGGAGGTGGAGCTGGGTGGAAGGGAGCTTGGAAGGCGATAGGTAGCTGCAAATGGGGGCTGATGGTGATAGGTCAGAGAAGAGGGTGAAGTGGATAGGTGGTTGGACAGCTGGAACCCTCAAGCTGTACAGCATCAAAATCAACTTCACCAATTTTCAAACCTCCCCTCCCCAACTTCATTCCAGATCCAACCGTTCAAATTAGCACTGCCTTCTTGAACTGTCTTAATTCTCCATCTTCCTTCCTACCTACCCACTCCACCCTCCCCTCCGACATATCTCTGTGACTCCCACCAACATCTTCTTATCGCCTTCCCAGTGACCCTCCTGTCATCCCAGCTCCTACCCTCCTATTTATGTTTCAGCTGCCTTGCTCCCCCAATCCGCCACATTCCTGATGATGGGTTTATGCCTGATATGTTGATTGTCCTGCTCTTTGGATGCTGACTGATCAGTTTGTGTCATTCTAGCTCCTCACTTCTCAACTATTAGACACTGAACAGATCCCGTAACTCACAAAATTATAACTACTTGTCATCCTCCCACAACCACGTTTTTTTCTTAGTAAACTTTATCCACAGAGGCGAATTCTTTATGGAGATCAGGCGCTGACTCCACACCCAAACACTGTCTCGACTGTGCATTCTCCTGCAACTCCTCAGCTGCACTTGGGGTCTCCTTTTCCAGGTTCACAAATACCACTGGCTTAACATCTTTTACCACATCTTTTCCCAAAGTGTCTTCCTTCAATGCCCAGCACGGTGTGTCCCAGCTGACTGCAGTGAAAACACCTTTTCCCAGTGCCCTTCTTAAACCATCAGCACTGTAATTTTGTGTGCTCCACTCCGTTATAGTGAGAACACCTGAGGCCTTTCACCACCTTTCAACCCCCCTTGGACTTGTTTTTTCACCTGTGGTAAAGTATTGCCAGTGTGCTTTACTCTATGTTTTGTAATTTAGGATCTCCCCTTCTGCCAATTTCTATCCCTCACAAAATGAAAATCCTCCCAGAAGCTAAATTTCTTCTCATGCGCCAATGCATATTTACCTGCCATTTCTGCCACGCTTCTCATTTCCTGTACTTTCTATTCATTCACATGAATTCTGACCATCTCTGGAAGTGAGTCTTTAAACTCCTCCAGCAGAATTACCTCCTCACAGGTATTATCCATTTTTAAGGCCTGCACCATTTCTCAAAATGACTGTGGTTACTTCTTTCAAACTCAACATCAGCCTGACCTGGTTCCGTCTCTATATTTCTGAACAGCTGTCTATATGGTTCTAGTGATAAATCATAAGCACTCAAAGTAGCCTGTCTGATCTCTTGCTCCCTCATGTGACAAACCTGCACATACCTCTCAAGCTTTTCCCCACCAGTTTCGTCTGAACTAGCATTACCCACAAGTTCACTGGACACGCCATCTGCCAAGCCAATTTTGCAAATATAATAATAAAAGGTTTTGACTTTTTCCTCACCAAAATATGGCAATATATTAACATACTTGTATACATGTGTATAATTATATGTACACATCTCCCTTCATCTTCATCCTGCTAATTTAACATTCTTACCTAATTCCAAACATCTGAATTTCAAATTCTCCCTCTCCTTTTCCTCTCTTTCTCTTTCTCTTATTTCTCTCACTTTCTGTCTCTTTCTTTATCTTCTAACTCCTGTTTCCACATGTGCAATTTAAGTTTTTCTAACTCTCCTGCAGTTGCCTATTTCTCTGATACACCAAAGTGCTTGACCAACTCTATTACAATTTCAGCTTTACTTTTGTCCCTGGTTCAACACGATTATAATCTACTTGTTATTTCTAAAAGTCTGCCCTTCCTTTGTCTTTTCTTTTCTTGGCAAATTTGGGAATCATCTTCAAACCTCTGAAGCTCTTTAGTAATGTTAAAAACCAATTCCTTTAATTCAACCAACCACAAGGAAACAAAATTAAATGAATGTTCTCACCTGTTTTATTTGAAGGTCTAGGTCACTAACTGCCAAGTGATGAATTCTGCTGGGTCCTTTTGTACCCCAAATCTGTTCAAATCTGTCCAGATTGCATACGACGAGCCCTCAAACCATTATGACATCAATGTCGAACCCCTCTGTTAATTAAAACCACACACCCAGAAAAGCTAACCTCGCCTCATACTCTGTTAAAACATGAGTGAGAAGGTAGTCCCAAATTCCACTATTAAAAGAAAAATTACAATTTATAAACATGTAAGTTAACTCGCTGAGCTTGAAGGGTTGTTTTCAGATGTTTCGTCACCATGACTACGTAACATCATCAGTAAGAGTCTCCAGTGACCCACTGGTGGTATGTCCCACCTCTCTATTTATAGATTTTGGTTTCTTAAGTTGGGTGATGTCATTTCCAGTTTTTTCTCAAGGTAAAGTAGATAGGATCGAACTTGATGTGTTTATTAATGTACTTCTGGTTATAAGGCCATGCCTTTCAGAACTTTAGTGCGTGTCTTTGTTTCGCCTTTCCTAGGATGTGTGCACAGTCTCAGTCAAAGTGGTGTTCTTCCTTGTCTGTATGTATGGAAACTAGTGATAGTGGGTCATGTCTTTTTGTGGCAAGTTGATGTTCTTGCATCCTGTTAGCACGACAACAGGACATTTGAAATGGAGGAAAAAAGATTTTATATACACTATTTAATCAGTTTGTGTTCAGATAAGGAAGATTGTTCATATGTGTACAACACATTCCGAATGAACAACGTAGACACAGATAACGAAAATTGGTGCACATGATGTATAACATTTTTAAAGCATTAACACATTATTTGATCCTCATCTGAAGTGATATGTTCCCTTTCTCTCAAAGTTCCCTCTTTTCTGGGATTCCCTACTCTTGTCTCTCATTCTTTTTAGAATGTGTGTTATAAATCTTGGTTATGGTGTCCCAATTTATTTCAGTTAATCCCCTTTCTACCAGGAATTAAATATATTGGCCTGCTGGGTTCTTTACAAAGCTAGTGTCTGTCATGTCATTGGAGAGAAAAATTCTGGCAATAGCCCCAGCATTTGAACATATTGCTCTGTTGTCTATGCGCTGTACAAAGGACCAGAGCACACAGGAATTGCGAAAACATTGAGGGATGTACATTGACTTCTAGCGATAATTTAGTTTTCTCACTTTTCTTATCTCCACATCTACATTCTGTCTCTCATTCTATCATTTTATCTAGTTAAGAAATCCCCCAATTATTCTTCGTGTCCTATCTCTCAAAACTCCTTCTTTTGGTTTATCTCTATTGCTCTCTTCTCGATGTAGTGTAATTATAATTGAAATATGTAAGTACAAAGCCATGTGGGAGGAGCTGGCCAGAGTAAATTGGAAGGGGAACCGAACAGGGAATACCATGGAACAGCAATGGCAGGAGTTTCTGGGGATAATTTGAGATCATTTATCTCAAAACAGATGCAACATACTCAAGGGAGGACAAGGCAGCCATAAGCGATAAGGTATCAAACTAAAGAGGCAACATACAATGTGGTGAAGATGATTGGGAATCCACAGAATTCATTGGCTCCGAAACTACATAAGGCTGGCATCACTGACGCTACAGAACTCTTAATCATGGTCAGGGCGAGAAACAGAGGGAAAGACATTCACCTCAAACACAGAAGATGTTATTACTGAAGGAAAACTGCAGATGAATTAAATAATTGAATTAAAATCAGTTAAATGCTTTTGTGGAATGTTTCAGATTGAAAGCATGACCCTGGGAGAGACCCTCAGCAGAACGAGGACTTGAAAATGAAAGTATTAGCAAATCAGAAATTAGAGTAGGTCACTGAGTGGAGGACTGTTGGGTGAATGAGTCTCGATGTGAACTAAGGGACAGACAGCAGAATTGCAATGCAGATACTGCAGCTCAAAACTGCGTATTTATTTTCGTGCTGTAGACCACAGCAACAAGAGAAGCAAAACAGCATTCACCCACAACCTGTAACATTTTTGCCCAGGGATAATTTCGTCAGTCTGCTATTACCATCAACACGATCTATGGTTCAGTGAAGAATGTGGGTGAACGTGTCACGTTCAGAACCACGTGAGCCTAAACCTCATGCTAACCCACTAAAGGTATCACACTTGACCAACAGATCTGATTGAAACTCTGCTGTCCTGCCGCATTCAGTCAAAAATAGTGATGGATGATGAAACAACTGACGGAGGAAAGGGCTGCACAAACATCTCCATCCTAAATAATGGAACAGTCCTGCATATCAGTGTAAAAGATAAGGATGCAGCACCTGCACTATCCTCAGCCAGAAGTGTTGAGTCAATGATCCATCTCACTCTCGTCATGATGCTCACAGCATCACAGATGCCACCCTTCAACCAATTTGATTCACTACACGTGACGTGAAGAATCAGCTGAACACAGTAGATTAAGACAAAGGCAATGGGCCTTGAAACCATTCCTGCAATAGGACGGAAGAGTTGTGCTGTATAGTAAGCCGTGTCCCTGGGGAAGCTGTTTTGTTCTAGCTCTATCTCCGTGGCAATGTGGAAAATTACTCAGCTATGTCCCGTCCCCAAAGAGGAGTATAATTACAATCTGACCAATTACCTCCCCCTCAGT
Source organism: Chiloscyllium punctatum (assembly GCF_047496795.1). Classification (NCBI taxonomy): domain Eukaryota; kingdom Metazoa; phylum Chordata; class Chondrichthyes; order Orectolobiformes; family Hemiscylliidae; genus Chiloscyllium; species Chiloscyllium punctatum. The sequence continues at coordinate 18,551,299 of NC_092745.1, read as the reverse complement.
CCCATCAAGGCAGTCAAATTGGTGGGAGTTCTTTTTGACAGTGCTTTCAAGCAACACAGAAATAACCTGCGCAGAGTGGTTTCAGATAGGTCCCTATGTAGATATGGTGCTGCTGTGGAACTGTTATTGGATTACTAATCCAGACCAGGCTAATGCTCTGGCAGTTGGTGTAGATTAGAAACAATCTATAAAATATCGAGATTTAAAATCTGGTCCCTGTAAAAGTTACCCTGAAGCCAATGTCGATGGTAAACAGCCGTTTGCTTCCCCAATGTACTTTCAGGAATTGAATCTCCCGTGGTTTCCTGGTCTGGCCTAAAAGTGACTCCAGAAATTCAGACAGATGATAAACTGTTCAATGGTCTCTGAAATGTCTCCAAAATTATCATCCCTGCTTCTAATCTGTCTCGCCCTGTCAGAGGTTTATACATGCCACTGAGATCACCACTCGTTTTCCTAAAGCCCATGGAATACAGGCCCAGTTGCCCCAAACTCTGCTCCCACAACAAGCCTATCATCCCAGAGACAAGTCTGGTTATCTTTCGCTGCTCTCCCTCAATGTCAGGTTTGTCCTTTATTAGGTAAGGTGGCCAAAACTACACGCAATACTGCACAATGTTCAAAATGGGGTGTCATCAAGGCCCAATAGAGCTGCAGAAAGACACCGTTACTCCTGGACTCAAATCCCCCTGAAATGAAGGTCAATACAGCATTTACCTTCCTAACTGCTTTCTGTTCCTGCAAAAATTTACTTTCAGTGTCTAGTGTACAAGGAGACCCAGATCCTGTTCAATCTTACAGCTACCCAACTGGTACACGGGGAAGTGTACCAATGCCATTCCCAGTATTTTCTTTGGGCTTCAGAACTCACTGCCCTGTATGGACGGCGGAGGTCGGTGAAGAATGAAACAAAGAGAAGGATAAGTCCCTTTGTAGAGTGACATTTTTTTTTCTTTTGTTTGGTTTTGTTTTCTTCTGTAAAGACATAACTGAAATATTTGCTGCATAGTTTCACCATTTCCCTCTTCTCCATTCTCCATTCTTTGGTAACGAAGCTGCTCTGTTTTCCCCTTAAATTTGCCATTGACGTACTTTTTGAAGAGATTACAAGTTCACTCTTATTACCCTTGTGCATATCGAGTGTTCTGAAACCCATCGATTCCTGCCTTAAGTTTCTCAATGATTGACCTTGCACAACCATGCACTCATAGAAGCATAGAATTTTCACCGTCAGAAATACAGCACGATATACATTGGTCCTACTTTTTCTACATGAGCCCCATAGCTGGAAATGTTATGAAACTTCAACAGGCCGTCCAAGTACTTTGTAACAGTGTGAGGTTACCCGTGATAACTCTCTCTCTGGTAGTGCATTCCCGACCCCAAAACCTTCTGGGTAAAAAGCGATCCTCAAAGTCCTTTCTAAATCTCAAAGCCTTCACTTTAAGAGTGTTCTCCCCCTTGTTCTTCTCCCTCTGACTTAAAGGAACAGCGGCTGTCTATCCACACTGTCCATGTTCCTCGTAATCTTATCCTTCTGAATCACGTCTCCCTCAGCCTTCTCTGCTCCAAACTAAACAACCCGAGCTTATCCAGTCTCTCTCCATAGCTGATATGCTCGATCCCAGGGAACATCCTGGTGAATCACCTCTGCACCCTCTCCAGTACAATCACATCTTTCCTGGAATGTGGTTCCCAGAACTACACACAGTATTCCATCTTGGCCTCACCAAAGCTCTGCATAGCTCTTATAATCTGTGCCTCGATGAATAAAGGCTTTGCTTACGCTCCCTTTTGCTTTCTCAACTTGTATATTAACCTGTCCCGTCGCATTCAGGGTTGTGTGGAGAAGCTCCCTCTGAGCTCCCTAGTATGCTGCCATTCACTGAGTACTCCGCTGTCTGCTTCCTTCTTCCAAAATGCATCATCTCATATTTATCCGGGTCGCATTCCATCTGCCATTGATCTGTCCTTCTGACCATTCCGTCTGTATCTACCTGTAACATAAGACCTTCCTTCTCACTGCCAACAACCCGGTCATTCGTTGTATCAAACACAAACTTCGTTATCACACTCTCCCCACCCCTTCCACATATTCACAGATACACCATTTAAGAATACCCCAAAGAATAAGGTTATAGATCACACTACACCAGGTTTACCCAGGCCCAACTGGTTTATTCGGAGGCACTAGCTTTCGAAACGCTGCTTTTTCATCAGGTGGTTGTGCGCTTTGAAAGCTCGTGCCTCTGAATAAACCTGGTGTTTTGTGATTTTTAACTTTGGCCAGTCGAGTGCACCACTGGCACCTCCGAATTACAAATAATAAGGGACACAACACTGGTCCCCGTTGTGCACCATTGGACACCGACCTCCACTCGCACAAATAGGCTTCTACCACTACCCTATCACTCCTACCACGAACGTTGATTGAGATGCAACATGGCAAGTCACTAATGACTCCTACCTATTGCTTGGTTATTCTGTTCCACTTGAAATACATCCTGAATACCTGGGGATTCTCCCTAAACTTGCCTGCCAGCAGATTTCCATGCCCCTGTATTAGTCAGTCCTCTCCAAGTGAAGAATGTCCTCCTTGTTGAGGTCTTAAATGGACTGTCCCTTATCCTGCCACTATTTGCATTAAATGTAGAGTAGACAGCCAGAGAAACATTCTGTTTATTTCCACATTGTCACGTGTTTAGCGAATTTTCTAAATTTCACTGCGATCACCTCTCATTCTTTGAAATCCTAGAGAACACAGGCCGAGTTTCTGCATCAGACAATCTCGCCATCTGAGGGTTGAATCTGGAGAATGTGCATTGCACTTCCTCTGTGGTCAGCATATTCTTTCTCAGATTAGGTCACCAAAACTGTACACAATACTCCAGGTACAGTCTCACCAACCCTGTACACAATCGTCCAGGTACAGTCTCACCAATACACTATGAAACTACTTCAGCAGTTTGTTGCATCGATATTGTGACGCCTTTAATTGAAGGTGAACCCAACTTTAACATTCCACTTACATACATTCTTCCAAATACCCTTCAAAACATTCCGAAGTTATCAAGTATGACTTCCTTTCAAAAATGCAGACTGATTCTCTCTCGTGTTGCTGTTATTTTCGAAATATCCAATATCACATTCTGTCAAATAGATTCCAAACGTTTCTCTACAGATGTCAAATTAATTGTCTGCATTTCTTCATACTATCACTTTTCCCCTTTCTAGATGCCTGGATCCATTCCATGTATCTACCTACCATGCTTGGATCACGCTTACTACCTTCCATTTATCGACAATGGCTTTCCACCCTCTTGGAATATACAGGAAAATAAAACACAGTTATCAGCAGTGTAATTAATACTTCTATTGCTGATTTTTCACTGACAATTTGAAATGAATTACATCTGTTTCATTAGACATGGCAATGCGCCATCCAGCTACATGTTCAAGTGCTACCTTGTTACTGATATAACTTGAATATGTGTCTTTAGTTCCACAAGCCTTTATGATCCCTTGGTATTTCTGTTTTATTTTTCTGGGTCTTACTCCATGAAGGCAGATGCAAAGTAGCTGGTTATTTTCTCAGCCATTTCCCTGTTCTCCACAATAAGCAATCCTCTTCCGATTACAAATTTCCACATTGGACCATGCTTTTATTTTGTTTCCATTGAAATATACATCGTAGGTTTACGCAGACTTTGTGTTCCTGTTTGTTAGCTTGCATGTTCGCTTTTTGATTTCCTTATCAGTTTCATGGCCATTCTTTTCAGGATTGTAAATTTCTGACATTTCTCAGGTTTTCACAATGTGTGGATTTCTTCTGAAGTCACTTCGTATGATTAATATAATTTTTAATTTGTTACGTTAACCATCATAAAGTCAGTTCCTCATTCTTGGGTGTTTTTTTACCTTAAAGGAATAGACTTTTGTTTCAGATATTGCAGTATTCCGATAAACCAGATATATCCAAGAAAATTGCAGGAGGACAGAGAAGAGATTGTGGGGGCCTGGCTGATATTTTTACATCATCACTGGCCATGGGTGAGGTCCCAGATGACTGCAGGACAGGGAATTCTGTGCCCTTATTCAAGAAGAGCTACAAAGAAAATCCTGGAAATTAGAGACCAGTAAACTGGGCATCTGTAGTAGGTAAGTTACTTGAGAAAATTCTGAAAGATTAAATAACCATACATTTGGAAAGGTGGTATGCGATTAGGAGCAGTCAACACGGCTTTGTGTATGGGAGATCATGGCTGACAATTTTATTAGAGTTCTTTGATGAAAAAAAGACGAGGAACGTTGACGAGGGTAGGGTGATATACGTAGTTCCATTGATTTTAGTAAGGCTTTCAATAAGGTTTCACATTGTACGCTGCTCTGGAATGTTGGTTTGCATGGAATTGAGTGTGAACAGGACAAATTAGATACACAATTTTCTTGATGGTAGAAAGCAGAGAGTAATAGTGGAAGGATGCTTGTCGTACTGGAGGCCTGTCACTAGTGGAGTGCCTCAGTGGTCGGGGCTGGGACCATTACTGTTTGTTTTATGTATCATGATTTAGTTTAGAACGTACAAGGTATGATTATTAATATTGTAGATGACAATAAATAATGTGGTATCGTGGACAGTGAGGAAGGTTGTCAGACATTGCAGCAGGACCTTGATCCGCTGGGGAAATGGGCCAAGAAATGGAAAATGGAGTTGAATGTGGATAAATGTGAGTTCTTGCATTTTGCAAAGTCAATTCAAGGTCGGAGTTTAATGATGAATGGTTGGGACTTAAAGGTTGTAGTGGAACAGATGGACCCTGGAATTCAGGTGCACGGCTCTCAGAAAGTTGATTCAGAGATAGACAGGACAGTGAAGAAGGTTTTTGGCACCCTGACCTTCATCAGTCAGGGCAATGAATATCGAAGTTGGTGGAGTTATGTTGTAGTTATTCAGCATGCTGGTGAGGCCATACTTGTAGCATTATGTCCAGTTTTGTTCACTTTGTTAAGGGAAGGATGTTATTAAACTGGAAAGAATGCAAAGGAAATTTACATGGATGTTGCCAAGAACTTGGTATTTCTGGGAATTAAGGAGAGGTTCGACAAACTAGGACATTTTACTTTAGACTTTATGAGACTGATGGGGGATCTGATGGAAGTGTATATGATCATGGGAGGCATGGATAGAGTGAATGCACTCAGTTTTTTCTCTCCAGGGTTGGGAAATCCCGGACTAGAAGGCATGAGTTTAAGTTCAGTGGAAAAAGAATAAAAGGGAATCTGAGGGGCAACTTTTTTTTTTACACAGAGGGTGGTATACACAGAGAATGAGCTGCCAGTGGAAATGGTTGAGGTGAGTACGTTAACAAAATTTTCAGGCATTTGGAAAAAAAACAAGGAGAGTAAAGGCTGAGATGGATACCAGGCAATAGCAGGGAAACCGTGTGAGGGTGAATGGACATTTTGTTCGGAATGGACCACTTTGGGACGAAGGCCCTGTCTCTATGCTGTAGGCCTCTGTGACTCGAAAAAAAAACATTGCTTGTCTCCCACTGAATGATATATTGTACTTTTCCAATTCACTGGAGCTAACTTGACCCTCCAGCCTCCAAACTTCCACTATGTTTGACTATAAGGATTAAAATTTCTATATTGCATGCAGACATAGAGCATAAAACATGGAAGCGCAGTACAGACCCTTCGGCCTCGATATTGCGCCACCCTGTCATACTAATCTGAAGCACATCCCACCTACACTATTCCATGTGCGTCCGCATGCCTGTCCAATGACGACTTAAATGCACTTAAACTTGGCGAATCTACTACCGTTGCAGGCAACGCATTCCATAACCTTACTACTCTCTGAGTAAAGAACAGTATGTAAAATGAAACATATTAATGTCACAATTCCTCAAAGCTGCTTCAGAGCAAGGTTAGTAATTAGTCTTTCTGACAACACGACACTAAATCCGAAATAACCTGTTCTCTAGTTGGTTACACAACATCCTCTTCAACCTACCTAACACGCACATATGGAATTTATTTGTCACAACACTAGCAGTCACTTAGTTAACGCATGTTCGATGCAACTTTATGCCATCTAATATTACTGCAGTACCCACGATTATTTGTTACTCATTCACAGAATGAGGGCGTCGCTGGATAAACAGCATTTATTGCCCATGCCGGAGGGCAGTTAAGAGTCAACAGCATTGCCTTGGGTCTGGAGTCAAATGCAGGCCAGACCTGGTAAGGACAGCAGTTTCCTTCCCTAAAGGAAATCAGTGAACCAGATGAGTTTTTCCAACAATCGATTCCTGGTCATCATAAACCCTTGATTCCAGATACTTATTGAACTATCTGCCATGGCAGAATTCAAACTTGGGTACTCAGAACATTCCCTAATGACCTTGTGATAATACCACAAGGCCATTGCTTCCTCTTGAATATACTTGCATATCCAATTTCCAGGGCATATGATGCCAAATATTTGCGCGACAGTTTTAGTCTCGATATATAACGCACCAAAGTTTGCTTCCCCTTGCTATTTGTAAGATCCATCCAAACCGATTCTGTGTAATCTGAGGGACACGGTCAGTGGCGTTGTTAGTGATAGATTTGGACAAGACACACTGGGAAACTCGCCTAGACGCTGAGATGACATGAAGAATTGGTCAGCAATACAGGAAAAGGATCAACATCCTCCCCACTCCGTCAGGATAAGTGTTACTTTATTCTCTCTGCTCCCTCACACTCACTGTATATCTGTCATAGCACCTACCCCCGAACAAGGATCACACTGTCTCTCCAAATAAGGCTCAAGCATGACCACTCTCACTATTGAATTCAGCACCTTCCTTCCCCCACTTTTTCTGTCACTGACACAATAGCCCTGCACACTAACAACACAACGTGGATACAACACTATGGACAGACCCCCTCTGAACACCTCAACCTTCCTCCCTCCACCTACACCAGCACTAACAGCAGGGCCACCCACTCCCACCCTCACTCCTTCCCTTCCCTTCTCCCATCGCAGGGGAAACAGCCTGGAATAGGACATAAAGGGCCAAGCCGGGTGGTGGGGTGCCTGACATCCGTTCCCTCATTCCCCAACCTCGAGATGTGGGGAGGAACCTGGGCGCAAAAGGACCAGGAGGCTTTGTGTGGAGATTCTGAAACATCCACGTCCCACCAACCGAGTAAGGATCAATATTCAGTAAAGAGCAAAACTCAATTTAAACCCACTGGCAGTTCCAACCTCATCTCTTTCACTCACAAAAGATCAGATACCCCATTGCACAGAGATGCAGGCATTGAAATACACAGAAGTATTGTTACGAACCCTAATATACTAACAATCACAATGCTTACAAGGAGATAGGTATACACACACATAGAAGCACACAGAGACAGATACAGTCACATACAAATAAACAGAAACACAGATAGAATCACACAGGCTGATAAACAGACAGACAGACGTAGTCACAAAAGTACACAGATAACAAGCACATGGACACACACATATACATACACACAAAGACACAGACACTAGTGTCATTAAGACACAAATAAATGAGTTTTTGATTTATAAGGAGATCAAGAATTCTAGGGAGAAGGTAGGAGAACGCTGTAGAGGAACATATAAGAAATGATTGAATAACATGTCAGACTCGATGGGCCGAATGGCTTAATTCTGTTCCTTTCTTTAATGCTTTTGTGGTGCAATGCTATCAGTTATTCTCTTCCTGAGACAGCAGCAGAGGCTGGGTTTGATACATATTTGATTGGAAAGAGTCAGTGGTAATGTGGGACAGAGTTGGAGAGTGGAATGGTTTATGTCTATTCCTAGTTATTGTATCCTTATATCCGAAAAGGGGCAGTCATTTGATGTGAGGTTGAGGCAGATTTAAAATAATGGGTCCCACAGTGAAATCAGGATATGCCCTCCCCTTTAGTGTTGTGCTACTTGTGGTGTCCTCATCCTCAGGGAGCAATGAAGACTCGGTTATTGAAGATATTCTAGGCTGAGCACAACTGATCTTTGCTGGACAGGAGAATCAATGTTTTTTTTGAAACAGACAGGAGACGGATGTTAGACACAATCGGATCAGCCAGGAGCATTCTGAATGGTACAGCCGAATGGCCAACTGCCGCTCCTACCCCATGTGTTGTTCCTTCAATTCAGCTTTCGAAAACGTTACAGAGATGTACTGCTGGCTCTACCCTAGGTGTTGTCCCCTCAATCCACCCCTCGAGTCTGTTACAGGATAGGGGACGACCCCATTCAGTCACTCAGGATCGTTACAATGAGATGGGAGGAGACCATTCTGCTCCTCAAAGGAGTTACACAGGAATATAGAGTGAAGTAATTCAGCTCGTTGTGTACATTAGACAACCCAGGAGGAGGCCATTCAACCCGCCTGAACTGCTGCACAGGAACAGGGATGCTGTCGCTAACAGGAAATAGACAGTAGAGATAAATGAATATTTTAAGCAAACTGTAACTAGAGTTGCCTCAGAGATCACAGTGGGGTCATCAATGATCAATAATCTATGTGAAATATCTGGATGAAGACACTGAATGGATCAAAACTCAATTACCTTGTACACCAAGATTATCATTCGATATATCTTCAAATGGAGGTAGTGAATCTGCATTGTGATATAGACAGGGAAAGTTCGTGAGCAAACCTTCAGCAGAAATATTATAACTTGAGTTGTCCATTGTCGTAGGAAGGATAGAACAGCAGGAAACAATTGAAATGGAGAGTGATCACAGAACTCTGTGATGCAGATATTTTTAATATTCCTGGTACATTAATCATATGAAGTCTGTCTGCAGATGCGGCAAGTGACTTGGATGGTAAGTGAAATGATGCTGTTTGTGGCAATGGGTATTGGATTTAATCAGGAATGTTTTACTGCATCTGTACAGGGCATTGCTGAGACCACATCAGATACACTGGATGCAGTTTTGATCCTCTAAACTGAAAAATGGATATAATTCCTTTCGAAGATTTTCAAAGAAGCTTCCCTTTACTCTTTCCTGAAATGAAAGCCTTCAGTTATCGGGGGTTATCTGCTTCGGTCTTAGATGAGGAATCGTATTGAACCACGGTTTTCAGAAACGTGTATCCGCTGGACACATACTTTCTCTTGTTAAGGAGGCTAAAGGTAGAGAATATTTTTGATGAATGAGATGTTTTGATATTAACACAAATGTTATGAAGATATCAACCCATTTAAAAAAAAATAAACAGACACATGCAAACTTGTCATCATTTTATAAAGCGGGCACTTTCTTTTGCTAATGAAAGATACTGTGCACAATAACTGCAATGATGCACTTGCATTTAGCTCATTATCATGCATTACAGAGAATGTTCACGGAGAGTGCACATGGCCCAGTTTGGTGTTCAGTTGACATTATTGTATTTTTCCACACAGGGAGAGAGAAAAATATTACCTGTCTCAGAAGCAGCGGCCCATTGGTCTCTCTCTCTTACTGTGTTCTGCCTGAAAACAAGGTGGAAGAACAGAAAATCTCTGTGTCATTTTAACCTTGCGTGGAGGATTCCTGATGAGGATTCATAGGAATCTCCCCACTGCCTGAAGCAAAGGGAATTCAGCCAAAAACAACCATTCCGTTAAGAAATCCCATTACCAGACATTTGTGTGAGCAGAAAAACGTCAATAGCAGAAAAAACTATTTGTGACATCTATCATTTTGCCATTTGTTCAGAGGTCAACTTTGTGTGTCTCACTCTTTTCTAGAAAATTACTCAGTCTGAGACCTATATCACTGGCCACATGACTAAACAGGTTACATTTGCAATTTGCTTTCACCAGTCGAGGTGTGGGGAAAGACATTAGTAACTCTCGAACATTGGTCACAACATGAACAAGAAATTCTTAAATGGCTGTCAAAGTGCGAATTCTCTTTCTCAGAAATTTGTGATGCCTGGATATTTCGATGTATTCAAAGTTGTGTATGTTAAATATTTGATTGACAAATGAATGTATGAAAATGGTACACAGACAGAAAACTGCAGCTGAGACGATAATCAGAACATAGTGCATGGTGGAGCAATGACAAAGTGCTCGAAAAGAAAGTGATGACTGCAGATGCTGGAGATCAGAGCTGAAAATGTGTTGCTGGAAAAGTGCAACAGGTCAGGCAGCATCCAACGAACAGGAGAATCGACGTTTCGGGCATCAGCCCTTCTCCAAAACGTCGATTCTCCTGTTCCTTGGATGCTGCCTGACCTGCTGCGCTTTTCCAGCAACACATTTTCAGCAATGACAAAGTGCCTCATGACCAACTCCTGCTCCTCAGCCCTATGTTCCTATGTTCCATTTAGCCCCTCACAGCTCCTGCAAGGAGCAGATGGGTGCCACTTGCTCCAAATACCTTGTCAACTGTAACTCAGGATCTCACTCAATCCCTCACAACTGTCACACACAGATTGGTACGGTTTGGAAAATGTTATTTGGAAACGCAGGCTGGGTTCGAAGGATGTCTCTGATCTCTTTAAAACTTGTGCTTCATTTGTTGGTCATGGGCTAGACCAAGATTCATCATGAATAAAGCCCCCATACCTCACTCAGAGATGACTCAAAAATGCTTTGCTCTCTCTGGTTGCAACATTCAATAACAGAAGGTCCAGGAACATTTCAACCATTTGCTTTGCAATTAAAGAAAATGGGAATATAAGGAACAGGATCAGGTAATTTGGACAGTCAATCCATTGTATGCAATATTGGCTAATCTGCTATTAACAGTAACTCCTCTTTAATGCCCAATTCTTCACAGCCCTCAGCTCTCTGACAGGTCAACTATCCATAGACCTCCTCTTTAAATAGTTTCAGTGATGTAGCTCCCTTAACTCTCTAGCCCACACAATTCCTGACAGTGATTACCCTCTGTGAGCGAACAACGCTCCCGGCAAATACGCTGTCCCCTATTGATATGAACAGGAGGTGAAGACAGGGGCTCAGGAATGAGTGAATGGCCTTGATAACAAGACAGCATTTGACTGAGAATATCATTCGGAACATCTACTTATTTGAGCTGAATGGGAATCAGGTGTAATCTCCCCACTGGTTGGGGTCTTTCAGAGCACAAAGGAAGATGTTTGTGGGCGGTTGCTGACAATCCTCACAGTCCCGGGACATCTCTTCAGGAGATCCTCAGATTAACTTACTCAGCACAAACATCTACAGCTCCCTCGTCGACATCTACACAATCGCACCCCTGGCACCCCCCATCCACCATGAAATCAGAGGCGGGGTGATCATTGAAGATCACACAATATTCAGAACATTTTGTCACCCGTCAGCTCCTGAACCAGGCTCTGCATTCATGTGCAGCAAGACCTGGACAGCAGTCAGGTTTGTGCTGTTAAAGTGTCGGTAACATTCATGTAATGGCACGACCAGACACTGCACATTTCCACAGTTAAAAGAGGAGTTCATTCAGCACCTCAAGTTGGTTACACACGAATATGTGGAAGCCATTCAGCCCATCGAAACAACTGAGCAAGAAGAGGGACAGCCCATTCAATCCTGCTGCCTGCTCCCCAGGAAGAGAAGTGGTCTGGTCTGTACGTTGAGCTGTTAAACAGGAACAGGCAGAGCCCAATCAGACCCTTGAACCTATTCTGTGGAACCAAGAGGAGGCCACTCAGCTTCAGACACTTATATAGGAACAGTAGGCTGTCATTGATGCTCCAACCTGAATAACCAATGGAGCAGAGACTGCATTCAAGACGGCTCACGATGTTCCTCGTAGTTCCATTGCCTACGGGACACATGATACTTTAACGTGGTTTGCCGGCAGTGAGGAAGGAAGCCAGATATTTTGTGCCAAGTCTCAACGAGAAATCATTCATCACCGAGAGACAGACCCATGTTCACCATGGAGGTCAGAAGCTGATGTCAATAGTTGACTGTTTAGCATGAAGGTATTGTGGCTCCTGTCGGGATTGTGCATAATATGACGTTCATACTGTGAGGGCAAGTTTGTCAAATCCTGTCTCACTGTCTCTCCCTCTCTCTCAATCAAAATGTGGAGTGACATAGGCTGAGAGGGACGTTCCTAGAGGCTTTTAAACGATCGAGAATCACGTACATAAGTAATAAACAGGCAATGGAATTCATCACCGTATCATTGTCTGTCTGGCATATAATGAGTGACTGTCCATCCTCTTCAGGTTCAATGCAATCACCTCTTATTCCCTCAAGGCGCTACAGATTAATCCTCATGCACACCCAATGGTACAAACATCCCAACAATGAGTCTGGTGAAACTCCTTTACACTCTTTGTGCCAAGAGGATTATTCTTCATAAATAGAGAAAATCTATCCACAATAACCCAAATACTATCTCAACAACACTCTCAGGGTTGATTGCAATAATTCAGTTCCATCACTTAGCTGCCTCAGCTTCTTTCCTGTGACATAAAAAAGCCATTACTTCTCTCTACAATGCAAATGATGTGGAATTTAAAAATTCCTTACATCTGTACATCAGCATCAATAAAGAACCAGAGGTGCCGATGGAGATAAGTATCACTCTTGGAGGGAGACTCAGTCAGAAAGAATTCACTCGAAACAGGGAATGGTCACCTACCTGAATGGAAGTGACTTGCAGGAACATGGAAATCAGGCAGAGAAAGGGACCTACCTTTTCTTTTGTACTGCCCTCACGGAATGTGTGCAGCCCTGGTCAGACCAGCATGCTATTCCAATCTTGAACTGATTGGCTGATTCAGCTGTTCCACAGGACAATACAGAGTAAAACACATTGCTGTGGGTTTGCAGTCACACAGAGACCTGACCAGGGAAGGATGACCCATTGCCTTCACTAAAGGACATGAGGCAAACAGATAGGCTTCTGTTTAAAACAAGTGGTGATGATTTCATTTGCATACCACCAACTTCCTTCTTGAGACACCAAAAGATTATTATTCTGTGCTGCTTGATTATGAGTCAATGACTTGACCACCAAGCGCTGTCTGTCCACCTGACAGATTCTGTATAGAGGACAAAGTACCCATCTCAAGTGCAAATATTTTGGGACGGAAGTACAGTTAGAAGGGATTTGAAACGGTTATATTTGGATTTACCAAAGGCACAGATGATGCATTATTCAGCAGTTGCACTGAGGCTGAGAAGGTGACTGAAATATCCTGATAGTGGTCTTGGGCAGGGTTGGTGAGTGGGGAGAACATGGAGAAATATAAATCTGAATGGAGAAAAAGAGATCATGGAGTTCAAGAACAGTCTGGTTTCTCCTCACGTATTGTTGAGTAAATTGTGAATAGTAATTTGCTAGTTATAATTTGTAAGGAATAAAATTCTTCACTGGATCTGAAAATGATGACATCCAAATTCTAAAATTTGAATGTGAACAGCAATTCAGCTCAACTCAGTTTAATTGTCAGATGGAATGACGTACCAGGAACACCAACTATTGCGAGGATAGGATAGTAACCACCTTGAATAATCCAAAGGCTATCTTCGATCCGTGAGGCTAATGATATCCAAGACGAAGAAAGGTAGCAAAGAACTAAGGATAAACTCCTGACAGTTATTGTAATATTCCAGTCTTATGATCACAGATTCTGATCCATTGTCAGCACATTCCAGTCTAATAGTCTCATATTCGGATCCATTGTTGGAACATTCCATTCTAATGTTCTCAGATTCTGATCGACTGTTGGAAAATTCAAATCTAATGTTCTCAGATTCTGATCTCTCCTTCCCCTGTCTCTCGTTCTTCTGATCCCTGTTAGTCCAATTGGTGAAGCTCCCGCCCATAGTGGGATCACACATTGTACCGAGTCCCGAATTAACAGAAGAGGCAAACCCACCATTGACATATTTACGATCCACGTAGACTGACATCAGTCATAATCACTGAACAAATAGCGCCAGCCAACGCCTTTCAATCCAATACTGTTCAATGAAACTTCAAAACAATGATTCAAACCTTTGCATTCTGGTTGGGATATATGAGGGTGTCTGATGGAACAAATCTTGAGGCTGATAGATTAACTAAGTGTGACAATTCAATCTGCCTTGGAAGTGGGAGTAATGTCATAAGTTTATCAGAATGTCAACATGCTTCTCTGTTTATAAATGGGAACATGCATTCTGGAACTAGTGATCAAGCATTATAATTTCAATACAACATGCAAACAATTTTTATAGTTAATGATCTGACGGGAATGTGTGTCTGAGAAACGTGGGGTTATAACAGACAAATGGCATGGATATGTTAACAGAGAATTGTCCGTGACAAATGCAATTCAGTTTGTTATTCCAGGATCAGAGAGGACAGATGAGGGCTGTGCTATTGAAGTTATCGATGTTAATGATCTGTGACGAAGTGTCATTTACTGGACTTCAATTAGAGTGTGATTATAGCATTGTGGAGGAGACAGAAAACAGAGACAATTGGGGGACATAGCAGTTCAGACGAGAGGGAAGGACAATAATATTCCTCAGTCATCAGTATTGAAATGTTACTCTTTATAACTCATGTGAAGAACAGATTCAAGGATACATCGAAAGTGAGGAATGAGGAGTGAAATATGTTTATTAAACACAAAATATAGGGACACAATGATTTTCGCCGCATACAAAGCTATGGAAAGTACAAAAAGAGATAAGATACACTCATGATATAGAGCTACATAAATTGAAATGTGCATTACAAAACCACGGAAGTGATGTGCAATCTTTATCAATCATTATTTTGGCCCACAGATGAGATGTTAATTTCCCCTCGGTCAGTGATCCGTCTCATTCAGGTTCTGTGGCGCAGTGTCTCAGTATCGAGGGGGATTCTCAGTTCCTGCTGCTGTTCACCCAGTCTATTTAACTTAAACCATCTTCTCATTGAAAAACATAAATCACTTGGCATTTTGGACTCTGTTTAACTGTCAGCAACTCAGCTCTGTGATATTATTGAAGATAAATGATCTGGGACGACAGCCAGTATCAGCACAGTGCTCACAGGGTGTGGCACTAGTTAAAGGCCTTGCAGTCCTTGAAAATTACTAAATAAAACTTCAATTTTTCTGTCTGTTTCTGTCTATCTCCCCTCATGCTGTCTCCTGATCTCTCCAACTCACTCTCGTTTAACATCCCTCCAATCACTCCTTGTTTCCAAATTGTGCCGTTGTACAGCTTGATGTTGTGGCCATTTTGGAGAAATGTATAGAGCAGGGTCAGGACTGATTGTTGGAGGTTCCGAGGTTTAGATGCTTCATTAAGAGCAAGGAACGTACTAAAATGGGGGAGGGTGGAATTGTTAATCAAAAGCAGTATTAATTTGGCAGAAAGGATGTTTGATGAGGCCTCGTCTACTGAGGTAGTATGGGAAGATTTTAGAAACAGGAAAGCAGAGGTCAACCCGTTAACAGTTCTCTTGCCCTCTGAAAGTTTCCGGAGATGTTGAGGAAAGGATTAAAAAGATGATACTGGATAGGAGCGAAATTAACAGAGGAGTTGTCATGGAGGACTTTAACTTTTCATATATTTTCCGGAAATGCTACAGTGCAATTACTTTATATGGGTCAGTGTGTGCAAAATGTGCAGGATGGTTTCCTGACACAGTATGTAGATTGGCCAACAAGGGAGGAGGCTAAATTGGATTTGGGACTGGATAATGAACCATACCAGATGTTAGATTTGGAGGTAGGTGAACACTTTGGTGATAGTGACCACAATTCAGTTATGTTTACCTTAGCGATGGAAAAGGACAGATACATACCGCTGGGCAAGAGTTATAGCTGGGGGAGAGGCAATTATGATGTGATTAGGAAAGGTTTTGGGATGCATAGGATGGGGAACGAAACTGCAGGGGATGGGCACAATTCAAATGTGGATCTTTTTCAACAACATCTACTGTGTGTCCTTGATATGTTTTGTATCTGTCAGGAAAGGAGGAGTTGGTCGAGTGAGGGTGCTGTGTTTCACTGAAGAATTTGAATATCTTGACAAGAGGAAGAAGGAGGCTTATGTAAAAAAGAAACGTGAAGGCTTAGTTCGGACGCTTGTGAGTTACAAGTTAGCCTGGAAGGAATTAAGGAAAGACCTAAGAATAGCCAGGAGAGAGCATGAGAGGTCTTTGGCAAGTAGGCTCCAGGAAAACCCTCAAGCTTTCTGTCAGTATGTCAGGAATAAAAGAGTGATCAAATGAAGATTAGGGCCAATCAAGGACAGTAGTGTGAAGTTATTTGTGGAGTCTAAGGAGAAAGGATGGGCTCTAAGTAAATATTTGAATCATGATTCACAATGGAAAAAGACAATACTGTCAAGGCCAATACTGAGATACAGGCTGTTAGACTAGATGAGATTGAAGTTTGTAACGTGGAGATGTTAGCAATTCTGGAGAGTGTGAAAATAGATTAAGTCCCCTGGACCAGGTGGGGTTTATCCTAGGATTCTCTGAGAAGCTAGGGAGGCGTATACACAACCATTGATTCGGATCTTTACATCACCATTGTCAACAGGAATAGTGCCAGAAGACTGGAGGCAGCAAATTCTGTCCCCTTGCTCAAGAAATGGAGGAGACACAACCCTGGCAATTGTAAACCTGGCTTACTTTGGTTGTAGGTAATGTGTTGGAATGGATTATAAGAGATACAATTTATTATCATCGAGAAGGGAAGCATTTGATTAGGGATAGTCAACAAGGTTTTGTGAAGGGCATGTCATGCCTCACAAATCTTACTGAGTTCATTGAGAAGATGACACTCCCATGGACAGCCCGAGGGTCTTATTTGTTTCGGATGCTGAACGATTTTTGTTATCTCTAGGCCTTGGGATCTTTCTATAATGCATTCCAAAGTTAGTGGTTGTGCTCCGTTCAGTCATGCCCCTCATTGTTTCCCTCGAAGGATTGCATTAATTCTATTCTCCATTGGGAAGGCTATCTTTTGTCAAATTTCATTGCCACATTTTACATTAAAAAGTTGATTCTGTTACAAAACTCGTAATATTATTTTTATTTCTACTGTGAACATTTTTTGTTAGCTAATTAGACAAACAAGGTTTCAGGTTTTAAAATTACTTTGAAATTTGTGTTCATGATTATTTACCAAATCTTTAATTAGAACTTATTACTATTGTAAATAGTTTCAAAGGCACAGCTAGCTTCTTAAACTTAACTTGAGTTGTTGGTTTTGCGGCTGAACACATCCTTAATGAGATCAGAATAAGTTAACTTTTGTGGTGATTCTTCAACGTTTTCGTGGTACAATTTCATTATTTTATCCATGTTCACAATGGACAATCTCCACAAATCCCAGCAGGTTTATCAAAGATTATTTACCTTTCCTGAATCTAGGCTGACTCTACCAAATTATATCATTGTTCTCCAAGTGTCTACTTGTCACGTTCCTTATAAAATGTTTCAATGTTTTTTTTTCTGAAAGCTGACATCAAGCTATTTAGTTTTCTGTTTTCCCCCTCCATCCTGGTTTAAATATTTAGGTTTACAATGCCTGCTTTCCAGTCTGCAGCACCCTTTCCAGAATCATAACAGCTTTCAAGAAAATCAGTAATTATTTCACTAGCTCTGTTCCCACCTCCTCAATACTCTGGGATGTAGCTCATCGGATGCAGCAACGTATGAAACTGCAATTCAATTAGATTTCCAAAAACTACTCTTCATTAATTCTAATTACCTGCAGTTCCTCATTTTTACAAGTCACTCTGTTTCTTCATATTTCTGGAAGTTAGTTTCTGAACCTTCCCCTGTGGAGATGGAAACAATGCATTCCTCTCAGCAGGCAGGTGACTTTGGTCAGCTGGTGTTACATCGTAGGACTACACTTCAGAGATGGTGGATATATTACCCACACCTGCCTGGAATGTTTCAGAATTGAAACAGTGCGTGAGTCCTTTCTATTAAATAACAGCCTGCCATTTAGTTATCAGTGTCATCCTCAAACTCGGATGCATATTGCACTCAGCTCTTGCCGTCAGGCTATCAGTATAGATTGTATTGCACTGATATTTGTGGTACACCAGCAGATACTTTTTATCAGGGAGATCCATTAACCCGGACTCTCCGATTTCTATGTGTTAACCAACCATCATCCCATGCTAACATATTATTCGTCATACTATAAGCTCCAGTAATGTGTAAACACTTTTACTTTGTGATACCTTTTGGAAATTCTGTGTACCAGTTCCCTTTTATCAAGTCCACTTATTATATTCTCAGGGATATCCAGAAAAAAAAGCTCTGAATGATTTCACAGGTAAATTATAGATCCCCTTTCACAAAACCATGCTGACTCCATGTGTAGTTTTACGAAATGCCCTGCAGTCCCTTCCTTAATAACAGACTCTCACGATTCCCAGTAATAGTGGTGAGGCTAAATGGTTCCTGCTTTCAGTCTCGCTATTTTCTTGAAGACAGACGCCACATTAGATGATCTCTAGAATCGCTGGTTCATTCCTGCAATCCAGAGATCTATGGATTTTTTCACACAGTACCACCAGTAATTGTGGAACCGCTGCTTT
This sequence comes from Chiloscyllium punctatum, assembly GCF_047496795.1. Classification (NCBI taxonomy): domain Eukaryota; kingdom Metazoa; phylum Chordata; class Chondrichthyes; order Orectolobiformes; family Hemiscylliidae; genus Chiloscyllium; species Chiloscyllium punctatum. The sequence continues at coordinate 18,532,750 of NC_092745.1, read as the reverse complement.
AAAAACCAACTATGAATTACTACTGACCTGTCAACCCTTAGTCTTATCTGTTTATTATAAAACTTTGTTCCTTTTGTTAGAGGCAGGTCAAAAAATTCCCTCCTATGACCATTTTGTTTATATCATTGAAATACTTACAGTGCCTTCCCCTGTGAGGAATGATGTAAAGTTACGGTGTAAATTATCTGTCTGTTCCCTCCAGGCACATCCTCCAAACGTCCTCAATCTGCTTTCCTGACTTCATTTCTACTGAAGGTAACACATTCATCTTGGACTTCCTTTATATAAACAGAAAAGTTCGTGCCGCTTGTTTTTATATTTCTTGCCAATTTGCTTATGTAATATATTTCTTCCTTATTCATCTACCACTCGTTCCCTGGCAACTCATTCTATACAGACATCACCCTCTGTGTGAAAGCATTGCCCCTTCGTCACCTTTAAATCTTCCACCCTTTCTCCTTAAAGCTACGTCATCTATGTTTGGACTCTCCTATCCTGCAGCAAAGACCTTGGCTATTCACCCTATTCATGCCTGTCATGATTTAATAATCTTCTATAATGTCATCTCTCAACTTCCTAGACTCCATCTGATACTAACTTCAAGAACAAGCATTTAAAGATAAGCACTGCAAATTTTAAATAATATTAAAAATGACAGGTAAAAAACAGTCCGCCCAAACTTCATACTGTGATATGTTTCTCTCCATGTTACAATGCTAAGGCAGCATAAAACTCTTACTTGTGCCAATAAGACGTCAAGCACCTGAATTCCTTTGTCTAAAGGGGGTGATGATCTCTACAGCAAAAATGTATCTCTGGCCAGATCTATGTAAGGAAAGGAATTCTTTCCCACACAGTCAGCCTGCAGCGACATTTAGCAGAGTGAGATGAAGGCTGAGTATACTTTGTGGGTTTTGGATCACAGTGTGAATTCAGTTCGAAGGGGGAGCGTATTTTCCATAAGGTTTACTACAAGAAGGAAATTTTCTGGAATGAGATGGAAGTGGGAGGTCGAGCCACACTAAGACGAGAGGCAAAATAGCAGCACAAAACGCAGCTTGATGGTAGTGCAGGGAAGGTGGAATTGATAAACAAGCTTCAGGTGAATTGGGGAGGGACCATAATGTGAGAGAATGTGCTCTGTAATTGGAGAGGAAGAACCTGGAAACAGGAAGGGGAGATGAGCAGGGAAGAGGATGGAGCAGCAATGGTAGGGGTGTCTGGTGGTAATTCGGGAAGCACAGCTGAAATTTATGCCCAGCATCTGCTTCTGCTCCCTGAAATAAACATCCAAACCCGCCCCTACACTAACGCTTATTAAATTGTGATTGAACAGTATCCTTGACAGCTTTTGTCAACCATGGGTGGTTAATCTCCTAATCAAGTCCTTCTTTTTGAACAGAAACTATAATTTCTGAGAGTTATGGGATATCTGTTTGAATTTCTGCCCGTGTATATCCATTGATCTTCCTCTGGGTCTATTTCCACATCCCGCTTCAAACCAGATGTGAGACAGAAATCCTCAATCTTGAGGCTGACTCCATTCTCCCAGTTTCTCCATCTCTGCTATTTCTGATTGATGACGCCACATTCCAATGAGCTGCCTCAAACGTGACCTCCTTTTCCTTCAAACCAGACTTTCCCTAACTCTCATGGACAGGGCCTTCAGCTGTCACTGTCCGATCGCCCACCTTCTACCCTCACTCCGTCCCCTCTTTCCCAGAGCAATGATAGACCTTGCCTTTGTCCTCACTTCCTACTGCACAAGAATTCACATTCAAAGAATCATCCTCCACCACTTCCACCACCACCTGAAGGACAGCACCATAAAACACATATTCCACTCCTGTCCACTGTCAGCAGGACTGTTCCCTCTGTGACACCTTCCATCACCCCCGAGCACTTGCCCACTCTCCCCATGGTACTTTCCCATGCAATTGCAGAAGCTGCAACACTTGCCCATTCACCTCTTCCCTCCTCACTGTCCAAGGCCCCAAACACAACATCCAGGTGAAGCAACATTTCACTTATACTCTTTCAATCCAGTCTCCTACCATTGCTGGTCACAATGCAGTCTCATTTACATTGGGGAGACCAAACAGAGATTGCTTTTAGGAACACTCCCACTCTGGAGGAATAATTCTGACCTTGTCATTGCTTTCCATTTCAATAATATACCTTGCTCTCATGTTAACATTTCGTTCCTGGGCTGCTGCAAAGTCTCAATGAAACACAACCAAAGCTCAAGTAACACCTCACTTTATACTTTGGTACGTTACAGCCTGTTGGAGTTAATATTCAATTCCATAACTTCACAGCCTAAACCCATTATGGCTGTTCTCCATTTTTAATGCATTCTCCCTCCTCACCTCCTTATGACCTATTGTGATTGTGTCTTCTTAATGTTGCACTCAACAGAGAACCCCTTTTCCCCATTCACATCTTAATTTAAAGCCATTTCACATCATCTTCTCGTTCACCACTGCTAAAAGCCGGTTTAAAGATCCTAGAACATCGAAGAATACAGCGCAGTACAAGCCCTTTGGCCCTCGATGTTGTGCGGATCCAAGCCCACCTAACCTACACTAGCCCACTATCCTCCATATGCCTATCCAATGCCCAATTAAATGCCCATAAAGAGGGAGAGTCCACCACTGCTACTGGCAGGGCATTCCATGAACTCACGGCTCGCTGAGTAGAGAATCCACCCCTAACATCTATCCTATACCTACCACCTCTTAATTTAAAGCTATGCCCCCTCGTAATAGCTGACTCCATACGTGGAAAAAAGGTTCTCATGGTCAACCCTATCTAAAACCCTAATCATCTTGTACACCTCTATCAAGTCACCCCTAAACCTTCTTTTCTCCAATGAAAACAGCTCCAAGTGCCTCAGCCTTTCCTCATACGATCTTCCTACCAGACCAGGCAACATCCTGGTAAACATCCTCTGCACCCGTTCCAGTGCCTCCACATCCTTCCTATAGTATGGCGACCAAAACTGCACACGATACTCCAAATGCGGCCGCACCAGAGTCTTATACAACTGCAACATGACCTCAGGACTCCGGAACTCAATTCCTCTAGCAATGAAAGCCAGTACACCATAAGCGTTCTTCACCGCACTATTTACCTGGGTGGCAACATTCAGAGACCTGTGTGCATAGACACCAAGATCTCTCTGCTCCTCCACACTACCAAGTATCCGACCATTAGCCCAGTAATCCATCTTTTTGTTACTCTTACCAAAGTGAATTACCTCACACTTAGCTACATTGAACTCCATTTGCCACCTTTCTGCCCAGCTCTGCAGCTTATTTATATCCCGATGTAACCTGACACATCCTTCCTCATTGCCAACAACTCCACCGACTTTCATATCATCCTCAAACTTGCTCACCCAACCTTCTAGCCCCTCCTCCAGGTCATTTATATAAATGACAAACAGCAATGGTCCCAAAACAGATCCTTGCGGAACACCGCAAGTAACGGCACTCCAAGATGAACCTTTACCATCAACTACTACCCTCTGTCTTCTTCCAGCCAGCCAATTCCTAATCCAAACCTCCAACTCACCCTCAATACCATACCTCCGTATTCTTTGCAGTAGCCTACCATGGGGAAACTTATCAAACGCCTTACTAAAATCCATATACACCACATCTACCCCTTTCCCCTCGTCCACCTCGTTAGTCACTTTCTCGAAGAAGTCAATAAGGTTTGTGAGGCACGACCTGCCCTTCACAAAACCATGCTGACTTCCCTTGATCACATTATTCCTATCCAGATGTTCATAAATCCTATCCCTTACAATTCTCTCTAAGACTTTGCCCACAACAGAATTGAGGATCACCGGCCCATAGTTACTAGGGTTATCCCTACTCCCCTTCTTGAACAAGGCAATCACATTTGCTATCCTCCAGTCTTCTGGCACTATTCCTGTAGACAACGAGGACATAAAAATCAAGGTCAATGGTTCTGCAATATCCTCCCTTGCTTCCCAGAGATTCCTAGGATAAATGCCATCAGGCACAGGGGACTTATCTATTTTCTCCCTTTCCAGAATTTCCAACACCCCTTCCCTACATACCTCAAAGCCATCCATTCTAATTACGTGTGACTCAGTATTCACATCGGCAACAATGTCCTGTTCCTGAGTGAATACTGACGAAAAGTATTCATTCAGTATCTCCCCAATCTCTTCAGTCTCCACACGCAACTTCCCAACTACTATCTTTGACTGGACCTATTCCTACCCTAGTCATTCTTTTATTCCTGACATACCTATAGAAAGCCTTAGGGCTTTCCCTATTCCTACCAACTAAGGGCTTTCCATGTCCCCTCCTTGCTGCTCTTAGCTCTCTCTTCAGATCATTCCTGGCTACCTTATAACACTCAATCGCCTCAATTGTACCTTCACACCTCATCTTTACATAGGCCGCCCTTTTCCCTTTAACAAGGGATTCCCATTCCTTATTAAACCACGGCTCCCTCACACGATCCTTTCTTCCCTGCCTGACAGGTACATACTTAACAAGGACACTCAATAGTTGCTCCTTCAACAAGCTCCACATATCAATCACGCCCTTGCGTTGAAGCCTACTTTTCCAAGCCACGCATCCTAAGTCATGCCTCACCGCATCATAATTTCCCTGCCCCCAGCTATAAATCTTGCCCTGCATGTCTTTTGCCCTGACCTCTTTTCCCCATCATCCATCCTCTCACCTCTGTCAAGGGATTGAAAAACCCAGTTTCAAAACCTCCTCTGTTCTGAAGAATTGTCACACTAAACTTGCAACACTAACTCTGTTTCTCTGTCACTGCAGATGCTGCCACACCTGTTGAGTTTCTCAATAAATGAATTGGCACGGAACAAATTTTCAATGAAACAAATAATCATAGATACTGGAAAGAAAAATGCAAATATTACTGGTGAAACTGGGGGCTTTGTGGAAGGGTCACTGGACCTGAAAAGTCAACTTTACATTCACTCCACAAGATATTGCCAGACCTGCATTGCTTCTTCAGCAATTTCTGTTTTGAGCAAGTTCCACAGACGTGTGTCAAAGCGGCTCGAACGCCCTGTCTGATATGGAGCACTGTGACCGGGAAGTGGACAGTAACATTAGGTGCACACATTCATTGGCTCTGAAACTACATAAGGCTGGCATCACTGGCACTACAAAGCTCTTCCACATGGTCAGAGAGAGGGGAACACATTCACATCAAACACTGATAATGGTATTACGGGAATGGAAAAAGTTCAGATGAATTTGTTAAAGGGTTTAAGGAAAGTAATAAATTAGACGCAATTACATCAAGGAGAGACCCTCAGTGGAATGAGAATATGAAAATAGAAGTGCTACCAAATCAGAAACCAGGTTAGGTCACTGAGTACAGGGCTGATGTGTGAATGAGTCTCGGTGTGAACTGGGCGACAGTCAGTAGAATTGAATTGCAGATATTGCAGCTCAAACGGGACATTCATGTGGTGCTGTAGATCACAGCAGCAGCAGAATTGTATTCAATTATAATCTGTAACTTTTCCCCCAGGATAATCCGTCAGTCCACCATTACCATCAGTGATGACTGCAGGTGAACGTGCTAAACCTTATGGCAACCCAAAGTCCCATACAGTGACAGTGACACATCCTTTCTCCTGTGCACAAATCCTCCTAAAATGAACATCAACATACCATTTATCTCCCTATCTGCATTTTGCTCCACAATGAAACAGTCACAGAAGCATGGACTCTGTTCTGGCAAATAAAAGCAGCATGATCTACATTCGTCCTAATTTCTTACATGAGATCCATAACCAGAAATGTTATGTTACTCCAAGTGTTGATCCAATTACTGTTTAAAGGTTGTGAGATTAACCATCGCAATTAACCTCTCAGGAAGTTTATCCTGCTCCAACACCCTCTGGGTGAAAAACAATCCTCAAATCCTCTCTAAACTTCAAACCCTTCACTTTAAAAGTCTGCTGCTTGTCTTGGCTCCTTTGGCCAAAAGGAACAGCTGCTGTCTATCTTCCTGCTCCATGCTCCTAGTAATCTTATCCTTCTGAATCACATCCCCTCAGCCTTCTCTGCTCGAAAATACACAACCCGAACTTATCCAGCCTCTCTCATAGCTGAAATGCTCCATCCCAGGGAACATCCTGGTAAATCTCCTCTGCAGCCCTCCAGTGTAATCCTTTCTGTTATGTGGCTCCCAGAACTGTACACAGTATTCCATCTTGGCCGAACCACAATCCTGTATAACTCTTACAATCTATGTCTCGATTAATAAAAGCTAATGCTTACAGTCGCATACGACTTCTCACCTAACCTATTACCCTGTCCAGTCCCATTCAGGGATGTTTGGCTAAGCACCCTCTGAGCTTCCTAGTATGCTACCACTCATTGAATACTCCCCTGTCTCGTTCCTCCCTCCAAAGTGCATCACCTCATATTTATCAGGGTGAAATTTCATCTGCCATTGATCCACCCATCTGAACATTCCATCCGTATCTTCCTCTAACATAAGAGATTCCTCCTCACTGGCAATCACCCGGCCAATCATTGTATCAAACATACACTTATTTGTCACACTCTCCCACCGCCTCCACATTCACATCTAGATCATTTATGAAGACAACACATAATAAGGGACATAGCACTGATCCCTGTGGTACGCCAGGGGACATTGTTCTCCAGTCACACAAACAGCCTTCTCCCACCACCCTCTGTCTCCTGCCACTAAAACAATTTGAATGCCACTTACGAAGTTACCCTTGATACCATGAGATTGTACTTCCTTCATCAATTTCGCCCGAGGGGATTTGTCAAAGGCCTGGCTGAAGGACCATATAAATGGCCTCTCTGAAATAAATAAAAAAATTTGTTCGGTATGACTTCCGTCTGATGACATTACGCTGACGACCCCTGATCAAACATTGAACAGAAGGAGTCAAATCAACCACTCATTCATCTTACACAGCAATTGGAGCAGATCTTTTACAGCTTTTTACCTGTATCACAGAAATTGAAAGAGAATGTGCGGGTTATGGAAAGGGAACAACTTAAAATAACCAACTTCACTAGTGAATGCAAAGTATTGGACAAATTATTGGGATTGAAGGCAATTGAAGAAAATGTTCGTATCTGGTATGAAGGAATTAATAACGGGATATTTTCCACGATCCATGACTGTTAACATAGTATTAGTAAGGATAAATCATGTTTGAATGATTTGAATAACATTTTAAAAAATTGACGAGCAAGATGGATAAATGGGATCCTATTGATGTATTATATCTGGACTTCCAGAAGCAATTGCAATACGTGCCGCAAAACAATTAATATGCAAGACAAGAGCACAATGTGTTCGGGAAAAGAAGTGCTTGGAGAGAGGACTGGCTAACTCATAAAAACCATGACATCAAAGTGCTGGGTTTTGGATTGGGTTGGAAAAGGCCAAAATCCACACGACACCAGATTATATTCCAACAGGTTATTTTAAAACTAGTTTTCTGAGAGCTGCTTCTTTACCAGGTGTTCAGGAGAGAGAAATACCTTAGAAACAGGATTTATAAGGAAAAGGATCAAAGGGTGCACAACTCATGCGCTTTAATTGAACACACCTAAGATGTCTCTTAAACCTTTAATCAATTAGAATGGATAGGCAGGTTTTGCTTGATTAATATGCAAGTCTCCCGCTTTTCTTTCACGTCATTTCCTGGAGATACCTTCAGGTATTATCGATGGAAAAGAGGTGACTCCTCCGGTCTGACAATTCATTGTAGGCGTGAGGTTTTGTTTAGAGTCTGTCTGTGTCTTCATCTGGAGTTGGGCTGGGTTTATTTGCAAAGAAGAAGGTGATAAATACCACATTGACAAATTGTCTACAAATTGTATTGATTTGGAACAAAATGGATTATATATACAAATACAATGTGCAAGTGCAAATTCACCCAGAGCGTTATATGTATATGCATGTGTGTGTATTTGTGTGCATATGGGTGTACGTGTGTGTGCTTGTGCCTGTGAAAGAGAGAGAGAGGGTGTGTGTGTTTGTGTGAAGGGGAGAGAGAGAGACAGTGTGTGTGTGCGGAGAGAGTGGGGGTAAGTGCATGTGTGAGTGTCGAAGGGAGAGAGAGATGATGCATGTATGCATGCGTGCGACACAGCGGAATATGTATGTGTGCATATGATAGAGGGAGATTGTGAATTTGTACGTGGGGCAGATAAGAAGAGTGTGCATCGGTGTGTATAAGGATAAGAGTGAGAGTGTGTGCTTGTCCAGGCTAAGACACAGACAGATACGACAGATTATTTTCCCCACACACACTCACTCCGTGGTTTCAGAGCTTCCCCTCTCTGCAGCCTCTGTTCCATTTGGTGTTCATGTTATGGACCCAGATTGTTTGAATTCGTGTATCGCTGGACATTGGAGTGCATCTGGGGAAATTAACAAACGGTGAAATTCACAACTAATCTTGGAGGAATTGTTGGGCGAAGTTCACAGCACAGAAACAGGTAAGTTAATTGTTGTTTTAAGTCTCTCCACGAGAAAGGCTGCACTAGTCGGTATAGTGGATTCTTTCTTGATTATATGTTTTTGGAGATAAGTCTCTTGATTAAACTTAAAATATAAGCCATAGCTATTAATTTAACCTGTGACAGTGTTTGTAGAGGAATAAGACGGTGTTATTTTTTGGGTCTGTAGATTGTGAAGGAGCAAAAATGGCCTTTGCAGTGATATGTACTTCTTGTCAGATGTGGGAGTTTAAAGGGAGTTTAAGGGTTACTGCGGATTATAGCTGCCATAAATGCTGTTGGATGCAAATCTTATCAGATCGAGTGGATCGGTTAGAGAGACAAATAGAAGCGATGAGGAATTAGTTACAGCAACAGTATGTGAAGGATGGCAGTTATCGAAAGGGGGAAGTCTCAGATACAGTCACATAGATAGGTTAACTCCAGAAAGGGTAAGAGAGGTAGGCCGCTAGAGCAGGAGTCTTTTGTGGATGTACCAATTTCAAACACGTATGCTGTTTTGGAAAATGTACGGTGTGATGGATTCTCAGGGGAACGTAGCACAATCGGCCAAGTTTCTGGTATTGAGACTGGCTCTAATGCAATGAGGGGTACGTCGGTTTCCAAGAGATCAATTATGTTCGGGGACTCTGTATTCCGAGGTACAGACAGACGTTTATGTGGCCAGCAGAGAAAAAGCAGAATGGTTGTTGTTTCCCTCGTGCCAGGATCAAGGATGTCTCAGAGAGGGTGCAGAATGTTCTCACGGGGGAGAGGAGCCAGCAGGAGGTCACTGTTCACATTGGAACCAAAGACATTAGAAGGGAAAAGTTTGAGACTCTGAAGGGATATTACAGAGAGTTAGGTATAATTTTAAAAAGGAGGTCCTCGAGGGTAGTAATATCTGGATTACTCCCAGTGCTACGAGCTAGTGAGGACAGGAATAGGAGGATAGAGCAGATGAATGCATGGCTGATGAGCTGGTATATGGGAGAAGGATTCATGTTTTTGGATCATCGGACTCTCCTTTGGGGTAGAAGTGACCTGAACAAGAAGGACGGATTGCACTTAATTGGAAGGGGACTAATGTACTGGCAGGGAAATTTGCTAGAACTGCTTGGGAGGATTTAAACAGTAAGGTGCGGGGTTGGGAGGGGGGATACTCAGGGAGATATTGAGGAAAGAGATCGATCTGAGATGGGTACAGCTGAGAACAGAAGTGAGTCAAACAGTCAGGGCAGGCAGGGACAAGGGAGGACTAATAAATTATACTGCATTTATTTCAATGCGAGAGGCCTAACAGGGAAGGCAGATGAACTCAGGGCATGGTTAGGAACTTGGGACTGGGATATCATAGCAATTACGGAAACATGGCTCAGGGATGGGCAGGACTGGCAGCTGAATATTCCAGAATACAAATGCTATAGGAAGGATAGAAAGGGAGGCAAAAGAGGAGGGGGAGTGGCACTTTTGATAAGGGATAGCATTACAGCTATGCTCAGGGAGGATATTCCCGGAAACACATCCAGGGAAGTTATTTGGGTGTAACTGAGAAATATGAAAGCGATGATTACCTTATTGGGATTGTATTATAGACCCCCCCAACAGTCAGAGGGAAATTGAGAAACAAACTTGTGAGGAGATCTCAGCTATCTGTAAGAATAATAGGGTGATTAGATTAGATTAGATTACTTACAGTGTGGAAACAGGCCCTTCGGCCCAACAAGTCCACACCGCCCCGCCGAAGCGCAACCCACCCATACCCCTACATCTACCCCTTACCTAACACTATGGGCAATTTAGCATGGCCAATGCACCTGACCTGCACATCTTTGGACTGTGGGAGGAAACCGGAGCACCCGGAGGAAACCCACGCAGACACGGGGAGAACGTGCAAACTCCACACAGTCAGTCGCCTGAGGCGGGAATTGAACCCGGGTCTCTGGTGCTGTGAGGCAGCAGTGCTAACCACTGTGCCACCGTGCCACTGTGGTCGAGGATTTTAACTTTCCAATCATCAACTGGGAATGCCATAGTGTTAAAGGTTTAGATGGAGAGGATTTTTTTAAGTGTGTACAAGACAATTTTCTGATTTGGACGTGGATATACCTACTAGAGAAGGTGCAAAACTTGACCTACTCTGGGGAAATAAGGCAGGGCAGGTGACTGAGGTGTCAGTGGGAGAGCACTTTGGGGCCAGTGACCATAATTCTATTCGTTTTAAAATAGTGATGGAAAAGGATAGACCAGATCTCAAAGTTGAAGTTCTAAATTAGAGAAAGGCCATTCTTGACGGTATGAGGCAAGAACTTTCAAAAACTGATTGGAGGCAGATGTTCAGTGGTAAAGGGGTGGCTGGAAAATGTAAGCCTTCATAAGTGAGATAACAAGAATCCAGAGAAAGTATATTCCTGCCAGGATGAAAAGGAAGGCTGGTAACTATAGGGAATTCTGGATGACGAAAGAAATTGAGGGTTTGGTTAAGATAAAAAAGGAAGCATATGTCAGGTAAAGACAGGATAGATCGAATGAATCCTTCAAAGAGTATACAGAAAGTAGGAGTATACTTAAGAGGGAAATCAGGAGGGCAAAACGGGGAAATGAGACAGCGTTGACAACTCGAATTAAGGAGAATCCAAAGGGGTGTTATAATTATGTAAAGGACAAAAGGGTAACTAGGGATAGAATAGGGCCCCTCAAAGATCAGCATGGCAACCTTTGTGTGGAGCCAGAGAAAATGGGGGAGATACAAAATGAATAGTTTGCCTCAGTACTGTGGAAAAGGATATGGAAGATATAGATTGTAGAGAAATAGATGGTGACATCTTTCAAACTGTCTAGATTACAGAGGAGGAAGTGCTGGATGTCTTGAAGCGGTTAAAGGTGGATAAATCCCCAGGACCTGATCAGGTGTACCCGAGAACTCTGTGAGAAGCTAGAGAAGTGATTGTTGGTCCTCTTGCTCAGATATTTGTGTCACCGATAGTCACAGGTGAGGTGGGCGAAGACTGGAGGTTGGCAAACGTGGTGTCACTGTGTAAGAAGGGTGGTAAGGACAAGCCAGGGAGCTATAGACCAGTGAGCCTGACCTCGGTCGTGGGCAAGTTGTTGGAGGGAATCCTGAGGGACAAGATGCACATATATTTGGAAAGGCAAAGATTGATTTGGGATAGTCAACATGGCTATGTGCGTGGAAAATCATGTCTCACAAACTTGATTGAGTCTTTTGATGAAGTAACAAAGATGATTGATGAGGGCAGAGCAGTAGATGTGATCTAGATGGACTTCGGTAAGGTGTTCAACAAGGTTCCCCATGGGTGACTGATTAACAAGGTTAGATCTATTGGAATACAGGGAGAAATAGCCATTTGGATACAGAACTGGCTCAAAGGTCGAAGACAGAGGGTGGTGGTGTAGGGTTGTTTTTCAGATTGGAGGCCTGTGACCAGTGGAGTGTCACAGGGATCAGTGCTGAGCCCTCTACTTTTTACATAAATAATTTGGATGCGAGCATAAGAGGTACAGTTAGTAAGTTTGCCTGATGACACCAAAATTTGAGGTGTAGTGGACAGCGAAGAGGGCATGGATAGGTCTTTTCCCTGCGGTCAGGGAGTTCAGAACTAGAGGGCATATGATTAGGGTGAGAGGGGAAAGATAGAAAACATACCGAAGGGGCAACTTTTTCATGCAGAGCGTGGTACGTGTATGGAGTGAGCTGCCAGAGGAAGTGGTGGAGGCTGGTATAATTGCAACATTTAAGAGGCATTCGGATGTGTATATGAATAGGAAGAGTTTGGAGGGATATGGGCTGAGTGCTGGCAAGTGGGACTCGACTGGGTTGGGATAACTGGTCGGCATGGGTGGGTTGGACCGAAAGGTCTGTTTCCATGCTGTACATCTTTATGACTCCATGACTCTATAACTACAGTTCCCATGTTCAATTCAGAGTTGGGTCACCAAATCCTCAGGTCTTCCTGAATGTCTGCGGCAGCTCACAGCACAATCTCCAGCAAACCACCCCCAACACGTCCACTAACTTTTCAATAACAGGCGTCAGGAAGCAACCACTCAGCTACAAGTGTTTTAAGAAGGCAGCCCAGACCCTAATGTTTCCATATTTTAAATGTAGACATAAATTGGATGATCCAGATGCGTTGCAACTGGTCAAACCACTCAACATTAAGCAAAATGTAATCCATTCAAACGTTCTAGTTCAAACACAATCAAAGAGAAGAACAAGTTGGGATAGCTTCTCTATTGGAACAATTATGCAAACAATCGATACAGTGCCTTCTACTAATTAAATGTGATAATACAGAAATAACCCATAGACATACCCCTTGGCAAAAAGGTAAATTCAAACACAGAATCTTACGTGCCGTTCTCCAACTCAGGAGAGAGCCGCTTCAAGAGAGATTTCAGACAGACTCTCAGCTGGTGGTCATGTATTGAAACTTCGAAACTCCCTGGGTGCCCGAGCAGCTTCTGAATGCTGCAGCTAAAAACGAACCGAAAAACCCTGGTCTGGGAGAGCTGGCCACTGCCCTTCCATTGTTCCCATCGTTTCCATAAATCCTAAGGCCTCCTCAGTTATTTACGTCAGCCGTTGTCAGTCGGCAGTTCAGTACCTCTACGTTTAAGCACTCTCGACAAAAAAAAATCTCAAAGAGAGAAATAACCATTTTGAAGTGACAGAATGGTTACAACTCCCCCTTTGAATAAAAAACGAACCATCAATATACAATGATGGCCTCATTTTAAACCCTTTATTCTAACTGTTTTAGTAGGCTGCAATACATAAACATTGCAATGCTAAGCATGCAAACATTCACAACTCCATTCAATTTCAGTCAGTTGCCTCTTGCCACAGAACGCCTCCGTCTTTCTTCATCCAAATTGAATGGGCACAATAATGACGTCTATCTGAACAGACCAGAAGTTTTCTCCTTAAATTTCTCCAAAGACGTTTTGGCGTTATGATCGTATATAAATTTGTCTCAGGCACGTTATTTGCGAGTTAAAGGCTGAATTGTTGCAACGCCAACACCAAGCTCAAGGCGTCCTCCCCAGTTGTGAATTTTTTCTGTTGATGGTTTCACAGAACACCGCAAATAGACGTAACACAATGGAGCCAATCTCATCTCTCCAATAGTCCTTCTCAATGACATGTCTCCTCATGTCTCAACTTAAAAGATTTAAATGCTTCTGTATTTCTTAATGTTGTAGCCCCTTTAGCTGCTACTCCTGGCCTATGCCAGTAAACCTTACTCTTACAGGTATATGTTTCAAGAAGCTCTCGCACATTCTTCTCAATCCTTCACAGAAGTCAAACTCTGATTTATGGTCCAACTGATCATCATAAGCCATTTCAGTTTCTAATCTTACCATTTTAACTCTGCTCTAACACACGAGTTCTCACGACGGCAGGAAGTGCATTTCTGAACTCCTCCAATGTAAGGATCCCTCTAAGAGTGCCACCTCCAAACAGACCCCACTACCAGGGATATATTTCCCTACCCACCACTTTCCGCCTTCCGCAAAGACCGTTCCCTCCGTGCATACATGGTCAGGTCCGTGCCCGCTGACAACACACCCTCCCATCCTGGCACCAATCCCTGCCACCGCAGGAATTGCAAAATCTGCGCCCACACCTCCTCCCTCATCTCCATCCAAGGCCCTAAAGGAGCCTCCCACATCCATCAAAGTGTTACCTGCAAATCCACCAATGTCATTTATTGTGTCTGTTGCTCCCGAAGCGGTCTCCTCTACATTGAGCAGACTGGACGTCTCCTAGCAGAGCACTTTAGGGAACATCTCCGGGACACCCGCACCAATCAACCATACCGCTCTGTGGCCCAAAATTACAAGTCCTCCTCCCACTCTGCCGAGAACATGGAGGTCCTGGGCCTCCTTCACCGCCGCTCCCTCACCACCAGACGCCTGGAGGAAGAACGCTTCATCTTCCACCTCAGAACACTTCAACACCAGGGCATCAATGTGTTCTTTAACAGTCCCCTCATTTCCCCTTCCTCTACCTCACCCCACATCCAAACTTCCATTTCAGCACTGCCTCCATGACTTGCCCTACTTGCCTATCTTCTTTTCCACCTTTTCACTCCACCCTCCCCACCCCCGAAATATCACCTTAATGCCCTCCCCCACTCACCTATTGTACTCAATACTGCTTTCTCCACACACCCACCCTCCTCTCATTTATCTCTCCACCCTTCAGGCTCTCTGATGGTATTCCTGATGAAGGGGTTTTGTCCGTAACGTCGACTTTACTGCTTCTCAGATGCTGCCTGAACTGCTGTGCTCTTCCAGCACTACTAATCCAGAATCTTAAATATCGCCAATGACCTCGCTTCCGTAACTGCTGCTGGCAATGCATTCCAAGCTCCCACAACTCTGCGTAAAGAAGCCACCTCTGACATCCCGCCAAACTTTCCACCAAACAACTTAAAACTATGACCCCTATATCCTCCTCATTCAGCCTACCATCTCCCTTCATCTCTCCTGCTATGTCGACTTTCCTCTCAAATTCCTAACTTTTGAAGTTCAAACTCTCTCTTTTTCTGCTTTTTTCTGTCTTTCTTCTTCCTCGCCTTTTCTTTTAATTCTACTTTTGCTCTAATTTCAAACTGTCTCAATTCCTTTTTTTGTTCAAGCTGCCTCATTTGCAAATGAATTCCAACCATTTCCAAAGATTCTGATGGCTTTTCCACCAAAATTTAAATGCCAAACTATAGTTAGAATTATCTCTCCTTTTCTCACAGACAAACACAAACCCAGCTCCAGCTTGTCTCCCAATTCTAACAGCTTTGCCTTGCTCACCATTTGTAAAATTTCCAACTTCACTCTTCCACATCCAAAGAACTCTTATAGACAGAAATAACCATTACTACACAAAGCACTGTTCAAACCAACCGAATTCAAAATTCAGAACAAAAGACATTTTCAACTACCCAGACGCCGTCTTTGAGACCAAAAATCTCCGTGAGCACATTCTCCTGGTCCCCGCGTGCGTTTCTTCTGGGTGCACCATTTTCCTCCCACAGCCCAAAGATGTGCAAATTAGGCGGATTGGCCATGCTAAGTTGCCTGTATGGTTCAGGGATGTGCAGGTTAGTTGCAATAGTCAGGGGGTAAATATGGAGTAAAATCAAGGGGAATAGGTCTGGGTGGCTCACTCTTCGTAGGGTTGGTGTGGACTTGATGGGCTAAGTGACCTGTTTCCACACTTGTAAGGATTAGAATTCTGAACCCAATTTGGAATTGTCGATTTCGAACAGGGAAAGAATCCCCAGTTTGCTATGGACCAGACCAGACGGGCTTAAATACGTTCGTATGGTAGCCTGGACGCCAACCTTGTCTTATAGTAAAGATAGACGTGAAATAGATGTTCCAGATGTGATGCGGCTGGTCAAACCACTCATTTTAAACAAAACGCAATTTATTTAATCTCTCTAATAAAAATGCGTAAAAAGAAGAGGAGTTTAGAATAACATAACTACCGAAACCTTAACAAAATAATAGATAAAGTACCTTCTACTTATGAACTGTTACAACGAACTAACATCTCATGAAATCATCCTTTGGCAAAAAGATACATCCAAGACCCTTCAGTCTCGCATGCAGTTCTCCAATTCAGGAGGAAACAGCATCAAAACAGATTTCAGAGAGAACAGCAGCAAAGGATCATTTACTGAGGCGTCCATCCCTTCTACTACTCCAAGCAAGTGGTGACTGTTACAGCTCAGAGAAAGTGGAAAGTCTGGTCTGTAAGAGCTGGCCATTACTATCACTATTTAAAAACAAAACCTAAGAACCTTCTAAATTATGTACTTGAGTCATTTGTATTCAGCAGTTCGGCGTTTAAGGTCTCTCTTTAAAGAAAAGGAGCAAAAAAAAATATTAAAGTGACAGCATTGTCAGAGATGTTAGATACCTGGTCCTTTACAATAATACTCAAGGGTCTTCCTCATGTTACTGGCCACACGATCGACTCAGAGGGACAGACACAGATGTCAGACGTTTAGTGGCCAGGCGCAGACCATCTTTCAAAGATGTGAGTCAAAGCTGCTGAAACCCCTATCCAGCATGTAGCACAACATAGGATACACCAGGTAGTGAACAACAGACCGATACACACCATCACCCCCGTCCATGGAACAGCAATGGGACCCACCGGGAAGTGAATAACAGCCCGACATACACCCCCACCTCTGAACATGGAACACCACATGGGACACACCGACAAGTGAATAACAGTCAGACACACACCCGCCTTTCCAACATGGAGCAACACATGGGACACACCAGACAGTAAATGAAAGACCGATACAATCCCCCATTTCCAAACGGAGCAGCAATGAGACACATCGGGAAGTGAACAACTGCCCGATACATACCCCCACCCGCCTTTCCAACATGGAGCAACACATGGGACACACCAGGCAGTGAACAACAGACTGATGCACACCCCCATTTCTAACATGGAGCAGCAACGGGACACACCAGGAATTCAACAACAGTCGACACATACAACATTCCCCTACCCCGTCCATGGAGCACCACGTGGAACACACTGGGAAGTGAAAAATAGCCCGAGACACACCTTTCCACTGTTTTTGAACTTCACAATGCCAGCACTCAATACACTAGGGAGCCAAAACCCAAGGCCAGGGAAATATACAGAGGGACAGAGAGACTCACATTAAAGACAGAAACAGACAGTCAATTAAGTGAGAACATGTTCCGGAAAAATGGAGGTAAAGATGGGTAGTGGGACTTACTGGAGGATTGACTCATTAGAGAGCAAAATTACAAGAATGAGAACATTGAATAAAGGTATATTCAGATCAGCTGAAATGGATTGTTTCATCAAATTCTTAATCGGTTTCACAGAACACTTCAAATAACATGAACTGGGAGAAGACCAAAATGGAGAGCTGTGCAGGCCAAAGTATTGTATTGCTCAGTAAACTGGATTATCTGCGCAGCCTGAGGAGCATTGCTAACGTTAATTATCATATGGAAACGATACACACATCAAATACACACAGCAGGAGAAGATTTCTATCTCCATTGGAACAGTATAAGCTGTATGTGTATGTGAGTGAGAGTGAGTGAGTGAGTGAATGAGTGAGTAAGTGAGTGAGTGTGGTGGGAGCGTGCATTTGGGTGGTTGAATGTGAAAATCAATGCTTGAGAAAAAATGCACTTGATGGAAAACAGGTTAAACTTGAACAACTGGCAGGGATTTGATAATAAAGACTGAGTGAAGTGCAAGGTATGTGAAGGTTTGAAGCTCAGGTTGAGATTTAGGGTGGAGGTTTGCTTGCTGTGATGTGGGTTTGATATCCAGACGTTTCGTTACGTGGCTAAGTAACATCATCAATGGCGACCTCCAAGTGAAGCGAAGCTGTTGTCTCCTGCTTTCTATTTATTTAACAGGCAATGACATCACCACAAACCCCAGGAACCCCATCCAGGGGAAAGATATAAATAGAAAGCAGGAGACAACAGCTTCGCTTCACTTGGAGGTCGCCACTAATGATGTTACATAGCCAGGTAACTATACGTTTGGATATCAAACCCACAGCTCAGCGAGCAAACCTACACTCCACTGAGTGAAGTTTCATGGACAGATGAGTTAAAGTGCTTAAGAATATTAAAATAAAGGCATTGCGAGACACAATTGCGATGTACATCAGCGTGCACATAAATGTCTGATGGATGGGCTTTTGATCTGAGTTCGAATCACATTTGTTCCTCCAGGTTTCAACCCGAGATTGTCAGCAGCAGATTTTTGTCATCATTAAGCCTGTATTTCACAGCTCAATGTTCAACCAGCAGATGGGTTAAGCCAGTGAAAGACATTCTGAAGCAGGGATTAGTGAAATTTAATAATGGTCAGAGCATCGTGTCAGGAATCAGCTCATGGCCAAAAGGATCACCAAAGTTGTGATTTGTGTGTGACAAACACCACCTGCAAGTCCCACTCCAAGCCAATCACCATCCTGACTTGGAAATATACCGAGGTTCCTTCACAGTCCTTGGGTCAGAATCCTGGAATTCCCTCCCTAATGGTGTTATGGGTCAACACACAGCAAGTGGAATGCAGCGATTCAAGAAGGAAGCTCAGCATCACCTTCTCAACGGCAACTCGGAATGCGCTATTAATGCTGGCCAGCCAGGAATGCCCAAGACTCAGAAATGAATCGAAAAGGATATTGGGCAGGGATGGTTTGGAGTCCCAAGATGGAAATGGAGTCTGTAAACATAATAGAGGACAATGACCTCCACATTCCCAATATTTAAATACCAAACACAGAGAGACAATGGTTCACATCTGAAACTGATTAGGTCAACATAGAGACCCATGGGTAACACTGCCAGAAGCAAGGAGGGAGACAGTAATTGAACACATTCCCTGATGCAGTTAGTAGTAGTCTGAGAGTGAATTACTGGATTCGGAGTCTCAACATGAACAATAATGGTGCCAAAAAGTGAAGATGGTATGAAAGAACAGTAAGGAGGTCATAACTGGTTTATAGAAAAACATAGCTGGACGGTGAGACTTACCAGGGACACCAATGATAGACAGGAGAGGATAATAAAAATATTGAATAATGTGAATTATTCAATCATAATATATAGAAAGAGACCAAACAATGTCAAATACACCTGCACGCCCCCCCCCACCCCGCCCATTGTTGGAACATTCCAGTCTAATGTTCTTAGATTCTGATCCACTGGTGGAACATTCCAGTCTAATGTTCTCGGATTATGATCTTTCGTCCCCTTCTCTGTCTGGAGCTGCTGATCCCAGTTGCTGCTGCCGGTGATGCTCCTGTTCATACTTTGGTATAACACATTGAACAGTGCCCATTTATCATTAAAAGTTGGGAACACTCCACGGGGATAATTAGAATCAATGGAGACTGACATTAATCATAGTCACCGAACAAACAGGCTCAGTTAACCCTTTCCTTACATTACATTTCATATCATAATATAAGGAAATATTTACTCAGTCTCGATGGAATGGATGAGGGTTACTGACGGAATGACTATAATTGTTTCAATTCCTTTTTTACTTTTCCCTATGTGAGATTATTGCCAGAGCACTGCAGGAGACAGGGATAAAATAGCAAACCAGCAACATAAAATGTCTTGTGGGGAAATTTCTGGGTATATTAACTTAAGAGAGAAAGTGAGGATTTCGGATGCTGGAGACCAGAGTCGTGAATGTGGTTCTGGGAAAGCACGGCAGGTCAACCAGCATCAGAGAATAATTGCTTTTTGTTGTATAAGCGCTGAATCAGGAACGAGGCTTGTGGCCCAAGGGGGCTAAGAGATAAATGGGAAGTGGATGGTGTTGGGGAAGGTTGCCAATAATGTGATAGTTAGATGAAGTTGGGGTTGGAGGTGATATGTCGGAGAGGAGGGTGGGGCAGATATATGGGAAGGAAGATGGACAGGTAGGACAGGTCATGGGGCGATGCTGATTTGGAAGGTAGGAACTGGGAAACGTTGGACGGACAGCAAATGAGAAAACTGTTGAAATCCACATTGATCCCATATGGTTGCAGGGTCCCAAGTTAAGAGAGGAGTCTTTCCTCCTCCAGGCGTCAGGTGGTTAAGGTTTGGCAGTGGAGGAGGCCCAGGACCGGCATGTCCATGGCGGAGTGGGAGGGGGAGTTAAAGTGTTCAGCCACGGGGTGGTGGGGTTCATTGGTGCGGGTGCCCCAGCAATGTTCTCTGAAGTGTTCACACATTGGCTTCCTGTCTCCCCAATGTAGAGGATACATCAGGAGCAGCGGATACTGGAGGCAACATGTGTGGACATGCAGGTGAAACTCCGAAGGATGTAGAAGGATCCTTTGGGCCCTGGAAGGAGGTGACGGGGGAGGTGAGGGTGCAGGTTTTCCAATACTTGCGGTTGCAGGGGAAAAGGCCAGGAGGTGAGGCATGGCGTGGACCTGACAAGGCAGTCACGCCGGGAATGTTCTTAATGGAATGCAGATCGGGGTGGGGAGGGAAATGTATCCCTGGTGGTGGGGTGTGTTTGTAGTTGTATCAAATGGAGGACGATAATGCGTTGTAAGGACTGGATTTACATGTATTTGGAAAAGCAAGGACTGATAAGGGAAAGTCAACATGACTTTGTGCATGGGAGATCATGTCTCACGAACTTGATTATTGATTTCTTGACGACGTACCAAAAAGAATTGATGATAGCAGAACAGTGAACATGATCTATTTGGACTTCAGTAAGGCGTTCGACAAGACCCCATGGGAGACTGGTTAGCAAGGTGAGATCTCATGGAACACAAGGAGAACTAGCCATTCGGATACAGAACTAGCTCAAGGATGGAACACAGATGGTGATGGTGGAGGTTGTTTGTCAGACTGGAGGCCAGTGGTGTGCCACAAAGATTGATGCTGGGTCCACTGTTGTTCATCATTTACATAAATGGTTTGAATGTGAATACAGGAGGTATGGTTAGTAAGTTTATATTTGACACCAAAATTGAAGGTGCAGTGGACAGAGAAAAATGATTACCTCAGAGTATAACTGGACCTTGATCAGATGGACAAATGTGCTGAGTTTTGGCAGATGGAGTTCAATTTAGATAAATGTGAAGTCTACGTTTTTGAAAGGAAAGTCAAGGCTTGGCTTATACATTTAAGGTTAAGTCCCTGGGGAGTGTCGCTAAACAAAGACACCTTGGAGTGCAGGGTCATAGTTCTTTGAAAGTGCAGTCGCAGGTATACAGGATAGTGAAGAAGGTATTTGATATCATTGTCGTTGTTGGTCAGTGCATTGAATGTAGGAGTTGGAAGGTCATATTGTGGTTGTACAGGACAAATGGTTAGGCCACTATTGAATGCTTTGTGCAATTACGGTGTCACTCTTCAAGGAAGAATGTGTAAAACCTGAAAGAATTCAGAAGAGATTTACGAAGATATTGACAGGGTTGGATGTTTTTAGATTGATGGAGACGCTGAATATGCTGGGGTTATTTTCTCTTTAGCATCAGTGGTTGGGAGATGATCTTCAAGGTTTATAATGTCATAAGTGGAATGGATAGTGTCAATATCCAAGGTCTTTTCCCCAGTGTAGCACGCTCCAAAGCTCGAGGACATAGATTGAATGTCAGAGAGGAAAGGCTTATAAACGATCTAAGGGGCAATGTTTTCAAAGAGAGGGTGCTTTATATGTAAAGAGCTGCCAGAGGATGTTGTGGAGACAGGGACAACTACAACATTTAAAAGGTATCTGGAAGGGTACATGAATAGGAAGTGTTTAGCTGTATATGGGCCAAATGTTGGCAAATGGAACTACATTAATGTAGGACATCTGGTCAGTAGGGACGAGCTGGATAGAAGGGTCTGTTTCCATGCTGGACAGCTCTATAACACTATGCCTTCTGTCAAACTTGCTCCTGTCATCTTAAAATAACCCCCAGTCTTGAAATCCACTATCCTAAGGAAAAGACACTTGTCATTCAACATGATCTATACCCCTCATTGTTTGTAATGTTTAGAAGGTCTCAACCTTCTACACTGCAGTGGAAAAGGTCCCAGTCCATCGAACCTGTCCTAATTACTTAAACACTCCATTCCCTGCAACAACCTGGTAAAGATTTTCTGAACCGTCTCCAGTTAAATAATATCCTCAATGTGACTGGGTGACCTGAACTGCACACACGACTCCAGGAGAGACCTCACAAATATCCTGCACAACCTGAAGATAATGTTCCAGCTCCTGTACTCAAAGATCTGAACAATGAAGGTCAGCAACCCAAACGCCTTCATACCCATCCTGCCTACACATGATGCAAACTTCAAAGAAATATAGCAGAAACCACTCTGTTCTACAACACTATCATTGGCCTAACATTTATTTGAGTATGATCTCTCCTTGTTTGTTTTACCAAATTGTGATTACATTGTATTTAACGAATTAATGTCCATCTGCCACCCCTCAGCGCAGTGAGTGATAGTACTGGGGAAGAAACGCTGGAAAGTGATCCGCTGCCTTAAATCATTTCGTGGTTTTAAGAAGAGGGAAGTCACAAGTTACAGGCGGGAAAGAGCGATTAGTGCTTTTGATCCAGAAAGTATGCTCTTTCTTCATCTCTGGTGTTCAGTGATAAGTATATGTTCCAGATCATTAATAGTCTTTCACTCAAATTGCAGATGTCAAATAATAGCCAATTAAGGTGTAAACCATTGCCAAACAATTAAAGATTTTCATACTTTATCTCGAAGGCCGAGCACATAAACTCAACATCCTACATTTGAGGTGAGTACATTTCATCTGTTGAAAAATGCAATTATTTTAACTGTGTAATTCAGTAAAGTGAACCAAATTTTAATTAATCCACACTGAGCTGAAAGCTGACATTTAAAATGTGACCCAAAATCTTGGCAAGGTTTAAGTCTTGTACAGTGGGTAACGCCCATTCCTCTGAGCCGGAGCTCTGGGTTATATTCCAATACCTGAACTTGCGTGGTAATGTCATTTACTCTGATCCAGAAGGTCTGGATACAAGTCTATCAGTCATGGAGGTATGTCACAGTATTTCAAAACAGGCAAATGAATAAAAACAGAGGTGAATAATGTTGCAGGTTTACGGATTATTACCAAGTGGTGGTAGTGTCCTACATCTGAGCCCAAAAGTCTAGATTCAAATTCCACAGCGGTGTTTCATAATGTGGCTGAACAAGTTGATTAAAATGATTTTAGAATTGTGATGTGAGGGGGAAGATGTAACAATGTTGAATTTCAAAGTTTATGCCCAGGTTTACTAAAAACACAGCCATTCGTGTGAATTGGAGTCAAATTGGTCTAGAGGTTTATAAAATCATGAAGAACATGAATAGGGTGAATAGTCAGGGTTTTTAACCCAGTATAGGGAAGTCCAAAGCGAGATAACATAGATTTAAGGTGAGATAGACAAGAACTAAAAGGGATCTAAGGGGGTCATTGTCTCACAGAGGGTGGTGCGTGTATGCATTGAGCTGCCAGACGAACTGCCGTTAAAAGGTATCTGGATTGGACATGACTTGGAAAGGATTAGAGGGATAGGGAACAAATGGTGGAAAAATAAACTAATTTATTTTCGGACATCTGGTTGGCATGAATAAGTTGGACCAAATGGTTTGGTCTGTGCTGTACAACTCTATGATTTATCGATCCAATTTGTTAAGATCTCTTTGTGATCTTATGTAACCTTCTTCAGCTTCCACGATATAACTAATCTTGGTTTCACCCGTAAACTTGCCTACCATGCCTTCTATAATTCTCATCTAAGTCATTGATATAAATGACAATCAAAAGTGGATCTAACACAAATCCATGTGGAACGCCGCTGGTCACAGGCCTCCAGTCCCAAAGACAACCCTCCTCCACCACCCTCTGCCGCCCGCCAATAACCCCAAAACACACACACACACGCATACACACATACAGAGACACAGACACAGTTCTGTCTTGAAGACAGAGATAGATACATTTTGATTGATAAGGGGATCAATGGTGACAGTGAGAAGGTTGGAGAATTTTCCTGAGAAATATGTCAACCATGATTGAACAGCAGATCAGACTCGATGGTCCAAACACTATAGTTCTGCAACAATTTCATATGCTCTAGGATTTACGCTATCTGAAATGTCTACCCATGAGAAAATGGAGACTGAGTTTGATAAATACATTAGTGAACAGGGTCAATGGGAATGTGGGATAGGTTTGAGGGGCTGAATGGTTTATGTCTTTCCTATTGTTTGTGCCCTCATTTTTTTTCAAGAGAAGCTGACTTGCTGTGAGGTTCATACACGTTTGAATTTAGAGATTCCCCATTTAATATTGAGATATGGATGTTCGTCTGTCCTGATGGTTGTGCTGTCTGTGTTTTTCTCAACCCCAGGGAACAGTGATGACTAGGCCATAAAGTCCTAGAGTCCTAGGGATGTACAGCATGGAAATAGACCCTTCGGTCCAACTCTTCCATGCTGACCAGATATCCCAACCCAATTTAGTCCCATATTCCAGCACCTGGCCCATATCCCTCCAAAACCTTCCTCTTCATATATCCATCCAGATGTCTTTTAAATGTTTCAATTGTACCAGCCTCCATCACTTCCTCTGGCAGCTCATTCCAGACATGTGAAAAAGTTTCCCATTAGATCTCTTTTATACCTTTCCCCTCTTGACTAACCCATCTAAGTAAAATACTTTGTCGATTTATCCTATCCACACCCCTCATGATTTTGTTAACCTCTATAATGTCACCTCTCAGCCTCCGAAGTTCCAGGGAAAACAGCCCTAGCCAATTTAACCTCTCCCTATAGCTCTAATCCTCCAACCCTGGCAACATCCTTGTAAATATTTTCTGAACCCTTGGAAGTTACACAACATCTTTTTGATAGTAAGGAGACCATAATTACACGCAATATTCCAACAGTGTCCTAACCAATGTCCTGTACAGCTGCAACATGACCTCCCAACTCCTTTACTCAATACTCTGACCAATAAGGGGATGCCTGCCAAACGCCTTCTTCACGAAGCTATCGACCTGCAACTCCACTTTCAAGGAGCTATGAAACTGCACTCCAAGTTCTCTTTGTTCAGAAACACTCGCGAGGACCTTACGGTTAAGTGTATAAGTCCTGCTAAGATCTGTTTTCCAAACCTGCAACACCTCTTATTTATTTGAATTAAACTCCACCTGCCACGTCTCAGCCCATTGGCCCAACTAATCAAGATCCCAGTGTAATCTGAGGTAACCTACTTTGCTGTTCACTACATCTCCAATTTGGGTGCCATCTGCAAACTTACTAACTGTACCTCTTATGCTCACATCTAATCATTTATATAAATGATGAATAGTGGTGGGGGATCATTGAAGATATTTAAGTTTCACCTTGACCGACCTTTGATGGACAGGGGAGTCAGTGTTTATTGGGAATAGATAGGAAAGGGGTTTCAGCCTAAAACAGATCCGCAAAGATCTGTATAGATTTAGCAGCCGGCTGGAGCTGCTATCCCAAGAGGTTCTCTCAATGCACCCCTTCAGGCTGTTACAGAGGGAGAAGAAGGCCCAATTATGTCAGTCAGTATCACTGAAATGAGGCAGGAGGAGCCCATTCTGCCCCTCTAAGGAGATACACGGGAATAGAATAAAGGATTGAGGCATAGTGTAACACAGATATACATCAGGAAAACAGACTGTTTGGTCCAACTCATCCGTGCCAACTAACTGTCCTCATTTGCCAGCATTTCACCCATATCCCTCTGAATCATTCCTTTCCATATATCCATTTGGATGACTTTCACATGTTGTAATTACACCGGCCTCCACCACTTGTTCTGGCAGCTCATTCCAAATACACCATACTCTGTGTGAACAATTTGCCCCGGAGGTCACTTATATATCTTGTCCCTCTCACCTTAAACCTATGCCCTCTAGTTCTGGATTCCCTTACCCAAGGGAAAATATCTTGCCTATTTGCCCTATTCATGGTAATCATGATTTTATAAACCTCTATAAGGTCACCTCTCAATGACAATAGTTTATTTTAATGCATAGTGACTGTGGCAATTATTCAACAGAGCATCAGCAGCCAATAATGAAATTAACGATGATGATTATTGGTTGTGTTGTTAAGGGCACACATGCAAATCAGGCTAATAGGGAATCTCCTCCCCCCACCCTCACCCGACGTCCTCAGTGGCTGAAGGTCAAAACTGAGCACATGACTGACATTGCAGAATGGATGTATCGCTACATCTGAAAGACTGCATTTTTGACTGGTCAGCGATTAAAACCAAATGTTAATCGATGTACTGTGCTCATCTTTTAAACTCTCAGGGTTCAGGATCATTGACAGTATTTACTCCACCTGATCATGTGTCAACAAATGACCTGAATGGAGAATGCTGAACTCAGGAACAATTTGACAATCTGGTACACGGCGTAGTAGGAGGCTATGCAAGATTTCCAGGCTTCTACACAGGAACAGGGTAGTCCTGGTCAGTTACCAGGCAATACAGAATTGAGATAATTACTTGTTTTCAGTTTGGAAAGCTGTAACTAGTGAAAGTCCTCAGGGATCAGTGTGAGTTTATCAACAGTTTACAATCTAGAATAACGATTTGGATGAATGGGCTGAATGGACTGGAGCTCAATTTTCCTATACACCAGGACAGTCATTCAATAAGATGTCAAGTGGAGACACAGAGTCTGCAATGGGATGCAGACAGGGGAGGGTAGTGACCAAACCTTTGCCAAAAATGCACAATGTCAGTGATGGGAAGTTGGCATTTTGGAGGATGCATAAAACAACTGTAAATTATAAAACTGGACGCAGAATGCAGAACTCGGTGGTACAAAGGGATTCGTGTGTCATGGTACATAAATCACATCAAGTTAGTCTGTAGACACAGCACGTGATTTGGAAAGTAAATGGAATGACACTTTTTCTTGCCAAGCGTATTTGGTCTGATCCTCAGGATGTTGTACTGCATCTGCACAGGCCATTGCAGTAACCGCATCTGATGTACCGTGTGTGGGTTGTATTTCCACTGAAGTGAAAAGCAAATTGCTTTTGAAACTTTTAAAAGCTGTTTCTCTTTACTCATTCTTGGTATGAAGACATTATGTTATTCAGGATTAGGTGTTCAGGCTTGAGAATAAGAAATGTCCTTATTGACCACATAAGATTTTGAGATAGTGAATATCTGATGAATATTTCATTTTGTATGGGAGAATAAGATTCGCTAATTAATCTAAAACGAAGAGGTATTCATTTAAATGCAGAAAGTGTGAAGATATTAACAGTTGTATTTTAAAAGCATACGGGAATATAAAAACACTTCTTCAAAACTTATGGGGCCATTTTTTACGAAAGTATTGGCTCTGCATACGACAGCAGTAATGATGTACCTACATTGAGAAGGGTATACGATGGAGTCGTACAGTTCAGTCATTGTCCAAAGAGACCTCATTTTGTCCAGTTTGGGGCTGGATTGTGTTATTGTGTGATTCAACTCAGAGAGGGAGAAAATGTACCTTACTGAGAAGGAAACGCCTGTTGCTCCCTCTCTCACCATGTTCCTCTTCCCAACAATGTGTGTGAGCTGAAAACTCCTCAGTCATCTTTACCACTCATGGAGTAGTCCTGTCGAAGATTCACTGGAGTCTCCCCACTGCCTGAAGTAAAGGCAATTCAGCTAAATAATCTATTCCAGGAAGTGAACCCTTCCATGAATTGCTCCAGAAGCTGAATGATGTTTGGAAAAATTACTCGTGCTCCCTTTTGCCAATTAATATTTGGACAAAGTTCTTCCAAATTAACGCTCTGCTGACATTTGGTTATTCTGTTTGTCACAAAACTCGCGCATGTGCCAGTATTTTCAGAAAAGGAAACATCAGTGCTCAGATTTGCAATATGCAAAGTGTTTGTAATTCACTTTTCCATCGTAGTTTGATCAACTTTGTTTGGGTCATTAACTTGTTAATTTTAACAGATTAAAGAATCCTGCCTGACTTGTTCCTAACACTGACCCAGTCTGAGACCTATATTGTTGGTCATATCACCAACCCAGTTACATTAACATTTGCAGTGAGCAGAGGAAGCGTGGGATGATGAAGGGGAATAATGACCCGAACTATAGATCGGTGAATCTGACGCCATTATTGGGCACTTGTTGGAAAGGATGGTGAGGGATAGGATTTGCATGCATTTGCAGATACAACTACTGATTAGAGATAGTCAACATGATTTTGTGCATGGGAAATCATTTCGAACAAAATTGATTGCGTTTTTTGAATAGTTGACAAAAATGCTTAATAAAGGCAGTGTGGTGGACACTGTTCATACAGCCTTCAGCAAGGCATTCGACAGGAATCCGCATGACAGACATGTTAAGAAGCTTGTATCACAAAAGGATCCAAGATATGCTAGTGAATTCACTGCGAAATTATAGTGAAAGTAGGACGCAGAGGCTGGGAGAAGACTACTTTTCAGACTGGACTCCTGTGACCAGTGGTGTAACACAAGATGCTGAGTCCGTTGCTTTTGTCATTTATATAAATGGTTAGAATGTGAATATTTGTTGTTTATTATGTTTAAAGTTGATATCAAAAAAGGAGGTGCAGTGGCCAGCAAGATTTACCTCGGAGTACAATGGTAACTCGATCAAATCGGCATTGGGACAAGGAGTGATAGATGGAGTTAAATTTAGATAAATGTGAAGTGTTGCATTTTGGAAAGGTAAAAAACGGCAGGACATATGCAATTAATGGTGGGGTCCTGGGGAGTATTGTTGAACAAAAGGTTGCAGGATCATAGTTCCTTAGAAGTGGTGTTGCAGGCAGACAGGACGGTGAAGAAAGGGATTGGTATGCTTGCCTTTATTCGTCAGTACGTTGAGTATGTGAGTTGGGAGATCATATTGCAACTGGCCAGGATGTTGGTGAGGTGACGTTTCGAATATTGTTTCTAATTTGGTTTTCATTGCTATGGGAAGGATGTTCTTAAACTTGAGAGGGTGCAGATAAGATTTACAAGGATAAAGCCGGGCATGAGCTGCAGGGAGTGGCTAGACAAACTGGGGATTGTTTACTCTGATGCATCAGATGTTGAGGCGTGACATTACAGATGCTTATAAAACCTTGAGGAACATGGATAATCTGAATAGCCAAGTTCTTTATGCCATGATAGCGGAGTCCAAAACTACAGGACAAAGGCTTAAGGAGAGAGGAGAAAGATAGTAAAGGGACAGATTTTTCAACCAGACGTGGTGTCTCTGGAATGAGCTGTAACAGAAAGTGGTGGAGTCTGGTACAGTTACAGCAGTTGACGGCATCTGGATATGCATATTAGTAGGAAGGATTTAGAAGAATATGGCCATAATGTTGGCAAATGGGTTGAGATCAGTTTGGGATGTTAGGTTTATGTGGGCAGGGTTCCCTGCTAGACGACACTGTAAGAGATATGAGAAGAAATTCTAAAAGGACGATTTGAGTGGGAATTCTCTTCCCCAAAGGTATGTGTGCCTCTTTGTTCACATTTATTCAAACTGAGTTCATTAAACACTTGACAGAGATAGAGTCATGGATAATGCAATGCAGACAGGAAAGTGCAGCTGAGACCACAGCCTGATCATTCATAAACTTAGTGCTGGTGGAGAATTTTCAGAGAGTTGAACGACCTAATCTTGCTCCAGAGTGCGATGCTCTGTTGTTCCATCATCCCCTCCAAGCTGCTAGACAGGAGCAGTTGGAGGCCACTTACTGCTATAACCTGGTGCACAGAAACATGGAAGATCACTCGGAGATCATTCAGTGATCTAGCTCCGCTGACTCTCCTGAACACAGAATTCTTGACATTACTCTCTGATTGAAGAAACCATTGCCTGCTCATACCTATTGATACGAGTGACAGAGATGAATAGAAGGGCTCAGCTAAGACCGATTGGCCCTGATATTAATGGCAGTATTTACCTGCGGATGACATCAAAGAGCCTTAACAAAATCACACTTCATGACAATCCATTGCAATCTCTCCAGTGTTTGGAGTCATTCACAGCACAAGCAAACATGTTTATCATCGATGGGCATCAATAATTTCAGCCGTGGGGCATCACTGCAGGAGATCCTCAGGGTAGCTCCCTCAGCCCAGGTATCTCCAGTTTGTCAGTGGAGAATCCCTGCAGTGTGGAAGCAGGCCTTTCAGCCCATTGAGTTAACACGGTTAAGGAGTGTGGATATTCACTCTAGATTACACAATGTTCAGTATGCTTCGCCATCCCTCAGGTGCTAAACTGTCGGTGCCATTTTTGCAACAGCGCTGCCAGACACGGCACATTTCCACAGTAAATGGAGGCGTCCGTTCTGCGCCTCAATCTGGCTTCACAAGAATGTGGGGAAGTCATTCAGCCCATTAAAACTATTGTGCAAAAAGAAGGACAGCCCATTCAATCCCTCCTGCCTGTGACACAGGAAGACAAAAATTCTGTCCGACACCACACGTCACTTACACAGGATCAGAAAGAGACCATTTCACACACCCCGGAGTCATTAAAACTGAAAAGGAAGAGGTCATTCAACTTCTCAAGTCACGAACCCAGGAACAGGAAGATGTCAGAGATACTCCAACACCGCATGCGAATGGGTGACACAGTGGATAGCACTGCTGTCTCACAGCGCCGGAGACCCACGTTCAATTCCCGCCTCAGGTGACTCTCTATGTGGCGTTTGCACATTCTCCCCGCGTCCGTGTGGTTTGCTCCTGTTTCCTCCCATAATCAGAAAATGTGCAGATTAGGTGAACTGGCCATGCTAAATTGCCCGTAATGTTAGGTGAACGGGTAAATGTAGGGGAATCGGTCATGGTGGGTTATGCTTCGGCGGATCTGAGCAGATCAGTCTGCTCCACTTTGTTCCTCGTGGCTTCATTACTCATAGTACATATGTGTTGCTTTAACATGGTATCCTGGGAGTAGGAATGAAGACAATTTTACAGCTAGTTTCAACGGCACCTTCCATTGCTCAGAGAGCAGACCGACATTCTCTCTGGACCATGGAACATACCAGCTCTGGAAGTCAGAAGCTGATGGGGAATGGCTAACTGTTTCAGAAGGAAGGTATTATGGCTTCTGACAGGATTGCATACAATTGAACATTGAGTGCAGGGTCAGACAGTAACTGTGCATGAAAGTGTTCAGAGTTCATTCAGAGCCTGCACCTCATTGTCAATGGAAATGTGGTCTCTGCACAGGCACGTAAACTATCAGGAGTCGACCATCCTATGGAAACTGTGAAATTTCTCACCTTACTAAGACATAATGAGAGTTCGTCCATAACCATCAAGTTCCAACTTCTTATTCTCTCACAGTGCTGTAGATTAAGCAGATAGTTTCTGCGTTCTCTCCTTATGGTAACATCATGTTAGGGTTCAGTCTGGTGAAACTCCGTTGTACTGTTTTGGTGACATGGAGAATATTATTTGTAAAGCCGACTCAGCCTGTACACGCTACCCCAAATACCGGCTCAACAAAACACTACATTGAGTAAGGTATATTAACTATGGTACTTTCATAATTTTCCATGACTGAGCACGTATCCTTTACAGTTATAAATACTTGCTGCCCATACGAATTCTGTTAATGATTTATAACCAAGGATATAGAGGGCATTTTCAACAACAGCCATTCCCAACTTCTCACCATTTAATAAACTTAAATGTGAATGATGGCATTTGCTGTTCACATCGGAATCATTTTATATCTTGTGCACACTTATTACACAAGAACTGATCCTTCTGATACCCCACGAGCCTTCTGTCTGGAGAAAAAAAACGCTACTCTGTTCATTTTGCCCATTATCCAATTATTACTCCATTCGTTGTATTCCACCCTTACTTACCCATGGACTCTATCATTCTCCACCCACCTGCATTCATCAATGTCAAGTTTCTTCTGGAAATTCAATTACTCCACTCCCACTAGTTCTCAATTGTCAAAGACACAACTGTCAGAGTTTACAAACTCCAGCAGGTTTAGCAAAAATCATTTCCCTTCACTGAATCTAGTCCAAAGATATTAAATCGTATCATTATTTTCCAAGTGTCTAATTGCCCCATTCTTATAAAAGATCCGTTTTTTTTTCTCACAGCTGACATCAAGCTATTTAGTTTTCTGTTTGCCCTCTCTGTCGTGTTTTAAATATTTAGGTTCACAATATCCGCTTTCCAATCTGTAGGATCCATCTAGTATGTAACCACATTTGAAGAATAAGCAGTATTTCTTTCGTTAGCTCTATTGCCACCTCCTCAATACTCTGAGATATAGCTCATCAGATGCAGCATCTTGCCAACCTTCAATTCGAGTAGATTTTCAAAACATACTCTTCATTAATTCTAGTTTCGTGCAGTTCGGCATGTTCACCCGTCCCCCCTTCCCTAATATATCTAGAAGTTTGCTTCTGTACCTTCCTCAGGGAGATGGGCTCAATGTATTCCTCTTAGATGGCAGATGGCTTCTGACAGCCAGTGAATATTTCGGAGGATTGGACTTCGGAGATGATAAACATGTTAACAACTCCTGTCCAGAAAGTTCAAAATGTAATGCAGTTCACTTCATGCTGAGTTTCAGCACATTGCTGTCCCTGGTGTGAGGGTACAGGTTATACTGATGGAGGGGACACAGCTCAGTGACCATCTCATTTTTGAAAGGTTCACGTTTTACGTTTGGAATTGGTTCAGCTTAGAAAAATCTTCCTGGAAATCCCAGAGAGGATAGTACAGGACCCAACTCCTCCCTGTTGACATAGCTTCACTTCTGTGTAGTCTCAGCTCCATCTGTTTCCCATGGACCCAGACACTATGGAAATGCAGTGCCCATGGTGGGGTCGCCAGACCCTCTCTGAATGGATGCAGCAGCTGACAACACAAACCCGAGAAAAACATCCACAGAATCTCTCCTTCCTGTCTAAGAACAGGAGCAAGTCAAATCCCCCCCACACAGTGCACCCATTCCGTGTTGAAAATGTTTATCTTTCAGGCGGAAAAAGCCGTTACATCTCTGACAGTCCCATAATAAAAGTTCATTTCTCCAAAGAAGCAGTTGACAATGTGAACATTACATTGCTCTGTATCTCAGTGACTATAACAGCAGCACAGGCATTGCGAATTGAGTAGTTCACCACGCTCAGAGAAGAGCGAGAGAGGGAATATAATTCACTTTAAACAGGGGCATAAGAGATTGGTGTGATATTCAGGAATATGGGAAAAGGTGTTATGTTAGCAGATGCTCCCTCTTTATTTTCCTTTCTCTTCATCATTAGCAGTCCCTTTGTTTACTCTTCTTTCTTTGTCCCTCTCTCTCTCTTTCTATCTCTTGTTGGACATTTCTCCATCCATTCAACTAATCTCCCCGTCACTCATCCAACTATCCCCCATATAAATAATAGTATTTCTCGCTTGATTTCAGTGTTGATGTAGGGTCACTAGACCTAAACCTTTTCCTGCTTTTCTTTTGACAGAGGTTTCCATACTTGCTGAGATTCTCCAACAACTTCAGACGCTGGAGAATTTTATTTCAAACCTCAGTTCCTTGGTTTATTTCACCTTCATGTTGTTTCACAGGGTGTCAGCATCACCGGCAAGAGCAGAATTTATTGTCCATCACTACCTGCCCTTGACTATGAGGTCATTTGTCAAGTCAATATGGAGTCAACCATGTGGTCGTGGGTCTGAAGTCACACTTAGTTTCTTTACCAAAAGCTATCAATGAAATAATGAAAGAAATCCTGATGTTTTATGGTTGCCGTTAGTAACATAAGGTTTCATTCCAATTTTTAGCATTCGAATTTAATTTCTGTCATCAGCTGTATAAGGATTTAAAACAATTGCTTTGGGATCATAACCTGTGCCTCTCAATAACTCATCCAGTGACATTATTACTCTGATGTGGGGTCCCTATTACGAAGTAGCTGGAGAGACAAGACCAAGTATGTATTCAAAGTTTTTGCAATTGGAGGAGAGGTCAGAAGAGAACTGGAGCCGTAAAATCTGAAAATAATAAAGGGTCAGATGATGGCTAATTCAGCAGCAGCACTGAAGTAGTGGTGGAGACTAGGGATATTATCGTGGTGGGTGTGGGCAGGTTTGATGACAGAGAGAATATAGAGAAACAGTCGAGTGTAAAAGGAAGACTCAAGGGATTGAACAATTTTGTTCCTTCTTAGATGTTTTTGATTGAGGAGTCTGAAATTGATGGGAATGAAGTGGAGTTTGTGACTGAAACTGAAGATAACAGTTTATTCATTTGTTAAATATCAATGACTGAAATAGCAATCACCTTCACCATCATTTATAGAATTGACAGAGGTAGGCTTACCAGGAACATCAACAATAACGAGGATGGGATAGTAACCCACTTGAATTATCACCAGTATGCCTTCTATCCGCAACTCTCACCATGGTCAATCCAGAGAAAGATAGAAAACACCCAAAGATAAACCCCTGTCCATTGTTTTAACATTCCAGTCTAACATTCTCAGATTCTGCTCCATTGCTGGTACGTTCCATTCTATTGTTCTAAGATTGTCTTCCTCTCTCTTTCTCTGTAGCTCCTGATCCCAATCATCTTGAGGACGATGTTGCCACTGATAAAATGGGTTAACAGGTTGAAGGAAGCCCCTTATTAATAGAAGAGGAAAACCTCCTGTGACGCAGTTAGGATCCATGGAGACTGACATCGATCACAGTCAGTGTACAAATAGCTCCAGTTAACCCCTTTCACAGCAATCCTGACATATGTCAATATGTCAATATGTCAATATGTCAATAATCCTTGATCTTCGGTAGATGTCGACATCGCTGAATATTGGACTAATGACACGCCAACAATTGTAAAGTGAGGGGTGAGGCAGAGAGATGATGCTTTCTCTTCACAAGCTCGATGATTGTGTTGTGTTTTGGCAGGGTAAGAATTACTGGGATCCCCAGGCCGTTTGTATCAAACCACCAAACCTGCTGCATCCTTTAGTTTTATTTATTTATATTTAACTTTGATCTTTATCTTCCCAACAATGGACAGCTTAGGTGGGATTAGTCATTTTTGAGAGGTTCCTACAGTGCGTAGATGGTGTAGATATAGTCCATTCCTTGTGGTCCTTGCAGCTGCGGTCTGATCCAGTGGAGTGATGGCAAAACTTCCACACAACCAGGATTCTTAATTTTACCTTACGCCAGTAATTTCTGGGATCTCAGTAGGGCTGAAGGCAGTCGATCTCTCCCGGCTGCCATACTCCCTCTCTGAGATTTATCTCAGAATTCTCTTTTGGTGTTCACTCCTCCTGGATTGGAGAACTGCAGGTCAGACAATCTGTTTCCTGAATTTGTGTTTTGGCATGTGTGTGCTTCTAGGATGTTACCACATTGGAGCAGTTACTGGTTAGTAATTAAATAACCTATTAATCTTTTAAGTTTTCCAATATATTAAGTTATTCCAATTTCCTCTTATTTTTTGTTTCATTTTGCCTGCAGTGTCTGAATAAATTGTGTTTTGCTGAATGTCAAGTATTTTGACCAAACGAATTGCATCTGAAACTCGGTACTTCACTATTACCATTAAAATATAAAAATGCTCCTGTCAAGACTACATTTGTCATATATTCTGAGGGCCGTCTGTTCGGGTCCTTAGCAAGAAGAACAGATATTCATGTTTTAATTTGATAATTACTTAATGGACAATAGTTTGCAGAAATACGGTGGTTAGCAGTGGAATGCGCTGAGCTGGAGGAGTGATAGTTCTATCAGGAATTATATTGGATACTCAATACACCTCACAGATCCAGCCCAGACACATATAAGACCAGGTGAGATATATGTTTGGCACGGAGCATTGCGCAGACCAGGCTCAGTACAACCCACCAATCTATCCAGCATGGAATACTGTGCAGCTCTCACTAATCCACTAGCTATCGGTCCATCATGGAAAGCAGTACAAACCACACCAGAGCATTGATTGAGAAACCTGTACGAAACGGTTAGTCCAGCATGGGGTAATATACAGCGCACACAAGTGGGCTGGCTCTACAAACGTGGATAAGGTATCTGTTCTGTATGGGGAGCTGTACAGTGAATAGATCTGTAAATCTGGAGCAGTTACTCTCCCAGAATGTAGAGCTGTGTATTCCGTCCGAGCACATTGCTCTGTAACACTGCGTTAGATCGCTGCCCATTATGGGGAAACTTGCAGCCCAGGCTGGAAGTGACAGGATATGCAGATCCCATCCATTTACAGCCCCATATCTCCATTGTGCCCTGACAAAGCGGTGATATGGGTGTGAATATCACTGTCAGAGAGAGATGGTGAAGGAATCAGTTTAAATACCAAAAAACAAAAGAAATTTGGAAAAATGAGAAATGGAGGCTGAGAGACAATTTCATGGAAGATCGCAGGTTTCAGAATGCTGAAGTGAAGATCATTCAATAGCATCGTGCAACGTGAGCCAGTATTCCCAGGAATGACGGGTGAACGGAATATCAGTGTGAGTTCAGATGATGGAGAGTTTCGCATGAATGTTTGTTCTGCAGCTTTGTAACTGTGTGTAGGCTCAGCAGAATCTTTGACACATTAGGGTGAATCAAACAATGACATCTTTGTGTGATTTTCATTGAGTGTGACAGAGGGATCATCTGCACGAGACTGAGCGAGTTTTCTGGTGCTATCTTATTGAACTCATCCCATTAACTACCCAACTCACCCCATGGTTTCCCTCTCATTCAATGCCAGTCCGATTCTCCCATTCATCATGGTTGGAGGTACTCACCATTGCCCGCATGATCCTTGGTATTCCGTGATCCCTGTCAGTGGCTCCATCTTGAAAAGGCCAATGGGCACACAAATGAGCTTTCTCAGTTTGGAGCTCCCCTGCACAGTTTACCCCGAACATGTCAGATAAGGGGCAATTACACCACGGTTTGTCGACAGGGGCACGGTGGATGGGCGAGTACAGAAGATGATTATTCTCTTCCCAGAGAGGTCCACAAAAGCAGACCCACCGAGCATGGTCTGAACTCACCACCCAGCTCAATGCAGTATCTGAGGTCTGAAGAAATGTCCAGCAATACAGGACAAGCATCAATAATCTTCCCCTCTCTGCCAGTATAAGGCACACTGTATTCTCTCTGTTCCCTCACACTCACTATATATCTGTTATAGCACTGATCCCCGAACAAGGCTCACGCTTCGTCACTCTCACTACTACAACTACTACATGCAGCAACTGCCCTCTCTACCTCCCCCCCCCCCTCCACCTTTTCAATACCCGCACACAGCGGTAGAATGTTCTGGAGAATGCTGATCATGGAATGTTCCAGGAATTGTTCCAAATAATTCCAATTTTCAGCACAATGTCACTGCACCAGTATGTAACACATACGGGGAAGGTGTAGAGATGCACGTTTTTTTTTAAATCACACACAATTCAAATCCATCATGGGGCCGTAATGCGCTTCAAACGTGCTCCAGCATTTAATAAGATCACGGCAATTCTGATGGTTTTCTCAGCTCCATGAACTTTCAGTCATTCAACCCCCGGTTCCTGTCACTGAGCAGAGAACAGTCAGTCACTTTTACCCCGGTAATCTTCAAGTGCCTGTTCAAGGGCATTTCCCATGGGGACGGACTCTCCGAACAATATATTCCACCAGCTTTATGCTCTTCTGTGCTTATAAGCATATTTTATACAGACCAATCAAAAATGCACAGTTATTTATGATTAATGATATCAAATTACAATTAATG
This sequence comes from Chiloscyllium punctatum, assembly GCF_047496795.1. Taxonomy (NCBI): domain Eukaryota; kingdom Metazoa; phylum Chordata; class Chondrichthyes; order Orectolobiformes; family Hemiscylliidae; genus Chiloscyllium; species Chiloscyllium punctatum. The sequence continues at coordinate 18,494,893 of NC_092745.1, read as the reverse complement.
ATTCTGTTTATTACACTTGTCTCACCTTATTGCATTCATCCAAAGACAGCTTGCAAACACTTTTCTCATCATAAAATAGAATTTCGATCAGAGAACTTTTTTATCCTCAGCCGTTATCTTGATCATTGATATGAATTTTATCTTTTTCCCTGTTATGCAAGTTTCTCTTGCCCTTTGTCTGGAACAGTAACATAGTCTCCCACTCAGTTGGCAGGACGGCTGGTTTGCGATGCAGCGGGAGGCAAACAGCGCAGGTTCAGTTCCTCACACTGACAGAGGTTACCATGAAGGGTACGCTCTCTCAATCTCATCCCTTCACCAGAGGTATGGTGGCCCTCAGAGTAAACCATTGCAAGTGGTCTCTCTGTAATGACAGAGCAGACCCATCGTCCTTTTGAATGTATTCTACCACTGTTGCATTTTATTTTTTTGTGTATGTTATAATTCTGTTTTGCCTTGTATTCCTGGATGATCTGGAGCAGTGTCACTTGGTGCCCCTATCAGCATTTACCCACACTACACATTCCTGTCTAATAATCCTTCACTCATTGTTATGTATGAAACTTCCATCTGTTTCGCAAAAAAATGTTCAATATCTCTACCTCCAATGCTCTGTGGGGAAGAGAGTTACAAAGACTCACAACACTGAGAAAATAAACATAAAAATCATCTCAGGTTATTGTCTGTCTCCTTACCTGAATGACAATATAATGACATCGGAAGCAGTTCAGATATGTTTCGCTTCACATATTCCAGGGATGAAGGGCTTATATTATGACGCCTTTAACAGATTACTCTTCGAATGAGAGGTGATCTTATTGAAACTACAAAACCTTGAGGAGAGCCGATCAGGGACATGCCCACTGGATATTTATATAGTCCAACCTTGTTGTCATTGTCATAGAATCCCTACAGTGTGGAAGGAGGATAGACTGCCCATCGAATCCACACCCACCCACCGAACAGCATCCCACCCAGACCTGACCCCCTACCCTGTCCATGTAACGCTGCCTTTCCCATGTCTAACCCACCGAACCTACATATCCCTGGGCGCCACGGGAATCTAACATGGCCATTTCCACACTATGCTGCACATATTTGGACTGTGGAAGGAAACTGGGGCACTGCGAGGAAACCCACATCAGACACGTGGAGAATGTTCAAACTCTACACAGAGGGTCGCTTGAGTTTGGAATTGAACCCAGCAATGCCATCCTCATATCCATCATGCTTCTCCCTTAGTTATATTAGTTACTTGTATCTGACTAAAGAAACATGCCTGACTTATTCCTATCATTGAACCTGACCCAGACTGAGACCTTTATCTTCGGCCATATAAACAACCTGGTTACATGTGAAATTTGTTGTGAGCAGTGGAAGAGTGGGACTACAAAAAGAAACAGTGACACCCTTCCATCTCAGTCAGAACAGGAATGAGGAGAAATTCACAAATTTGGAGTTCATTCAAGTGAGAATTCTCTTTCCCAGAAGTTTGGGATGGCTGGATCTTTATTATGTATCAAGGGAAGAGGATGGCGCAGCAATCGCAGGGGTTACTGGGGTGGAGAGGGGGGGGGGAATTCAGGAAGCACAGCTGGAAATAATGCCCAGAATCTGCTTGTGGTCCCTGAAATAAACATCCTAAAACCGGCCCGACGCTAATACTCATCAAATTGTGATTGAATAGTGTCCTTGATAGTTTTGTCAAACATGGGTGGTTCATCTCCTTAACAGGTCCATCATTTTGAACAGAACCAATAATTGCTGAGCGTTAGGAGATATCTGCTTGAATGTCTTCCCCTGTATTCCCACTGACCTTCCCCTGGTTCTATTTCCACATCCCGCGTTAGAGGCAGACTTCCTCAATTTAGATGTCTGGTTCTTTTCAATTATTCGGGGGAACTTCTGCGTGTGACTGAAAAATGATCAGCAGAGGCTGACTCCATAGTCCCAATTTCTCTGTCTCTGTTGTTTCTGTTTGATGATGCCACATTCCAATGAGTTTCGTATGAAGTGACCACCTTTTCCTTCAAACCAGAAATTCCATAACACTGATGGACAGGGCTTTCAGCTGTGACTGTCCCATCTCCCATGCTCCTGCCCTCACACCATCCCCTTCTTCCCAGAAGAATGATAGATCTCCCCTTGTCCTCACTCCTACTGCGGCAGAATCCATATTCACATAATCATCCTCCGCCACTTCCACCACCTCTAGCAGGACAGCACCATCAAACACATCTTCCTCTCCCGTCCACTGTCAGCATTTCACAGGGATCATTCCCTCTGTGACACCCGCTGTCACCCCGAACACTTCCCCACATCCCGGTGACACGTACCCATGCAATTACAGAAGCTGCAACACTTGCCCATTCACCTCCTCCCTCCTCACTATCCAAGGCACCAATCACACCTCCCAGAGATGACCAAACATTTCACTTGTACTCTTTCATTCCAGTCTCTTGTCATTGCTGCTCAAAAGGCATTCTCCACTACACTGCCGGGAACGAAACAGAGACTGCTTTGTGGAACACTTTCACTCTGTCTGTAGGAACAACCCTGACCTTCTCATTGATTCCCATTTCAATAACCTACCTTGCTCTCATGCTAACATTTTGGTCCGAGGCTGCTACAATTTTCCAATGAAGCACAGCCCCATTTCGAGTAACATCTCACTTTACACTTTGGCACGTTTCCACCTGTCGGAGTTCATCTTCAACTCCATAACCTCACAGCCTGACCCCATTATAGCTGTTCTCCATTTTTCATACATTCTGCTTCCTGGTCTCTCTATGATTTTGTCTGTGTCTTGTTTATCTTGCCACTCAATAGAGGCAACCCATTTCTTCCATTCACATTTTAATTTGCACCCATTTGACATCTGTTTCTCATTCACCACAATTATAATCACATTCCTTTGTTACATTTCACCTCCACATGCTCCTTTTCCCATCACCCCTCGTCCACTTTTGCCGAAAAATTAAAGTCCTTTTCAGTTCTGGAGTGGTGTCATGCTAGGCTTGAAACAATATCTCTGTTTCTCTGTCTCGACAGATGCTGCCAGATCTGCTGAGATTCTCTAGCAATTTATGTTTTTGAACAAGTTTCAAAGATGTGTGTCAAAGCTGCTCATACGCCCTGTTCCAACATGGAGCGCCATAAACCGGGAAGTGAACAATAATGCAAGATGGACAAATTCAGTATTAGACTGAAGATGACAGCAAGGAGCTTGAGTAAGAGCGCACTAAATGAGAATCGATTGTGACCTCTGCACTGTTTGGTGTCATTCACAGCACAAGGGAAGATGTTCATTGTCAGACGGCATCAATTATCTCAGCTGTGGGACATCACTGTAGGAGATCCTCAGGGTCGCTCCCTCAGCCCAGACATCTCGAGTTTAACATGATATAATCGCTACAGTGTGGAAGGAGGCCATTCAGCACACTGGGTACAAACTGAGCAGAAGTGGGGATATTCACTGAAGTTTGCATAATGTTCAGAATAAATCATCCCCCTTCAGCTCCTGAAGCAATCTGTGTTCATGTGTAACAGAACCTGTACAACATTCAATATCGGACTGTTAAAGTCTGGGTAACATTCATATAACAGCACTTTACATTTCCATAGTAAAAAAAGAGATCATTCAGCACCTCAATCTGGGTTCACAAGAATATTGTGAAGTCCTTCAGCCCAACAAAACTACTCGGCAAGATGTAAGATAGCTCATTCAGCCCCTGCTGAAGTTACATAGGAAGAGGAGGAGTCTGCTCACTGCCAGACGTCACTTACACGGAATCAGAAAGTGACTATTTCACACCTGGACTGACTTACAAAAGAACAATAAGTCATTCAGCTTCTCAAGTTACTAATACAGGAACAGGAAGGAGTCAGATGGCATCCAATATCACAAACAAATGGAACAGGGGCTGCACAGATAGACTGTTCCAAATTGAACCACGTGGCTTAATTTCTCATAGTACATAAGTGTTACTTTAAAATGGTTTTCTGGCAGACCGAGTGAAGCCAACTTTTTTAGCCATTCTTCAAGTTGTCTTCCATCTCCAAAAGAAGCTGTGCAGAATGCCTAACTCCATCTATTCCGCCTTTCGCCCCTCTATCCACCTCTTTCGACCCTCTCTGCCCCCTCTATCCCCCTCTCTCATCCCCTATACACCTCTCTCGCCCCTATCCTCCTCATTCTCCCCCTGTACGACATCCTTCTCTCGCAACATCTCTCGCCCTCTCTTTCTCCCTCTCTTCCCTCTCTCCCTCTCTCTCCCACTCTCTCCCCCACTCTCTCTCCCCTCGCTCTAGTCCCTCTTTCTATCCACTCGCTCCAAACACTCTCTCTACCCACTCTCTCTACCCACTGTCTCTAACCCCTCTCTCCCCCTCTCTCCCCCTCTCACTCACCCCTCTCACTCCCCCATAAGTTCACCCTCTCTCTCCACCTCTCTCTCCCACTCTCACCCACATTCTACCTCTCTCTTCGCCATCTCTCTCCCCCTCACATTCTCCTCCTCACTCGACCCCTCTCTTTCCCCATCTCTCCCCAACCCATTCCTGCCCCCTCTCTCCCCACTCTCTCACACCGTCTCTCTACCCCTTTCTCTTCCTCCCGCCCACATATATCGCCCTCTGTCGTCCCACTGACTCTCCCACTTGCTCTCCCCCTCAGTCTCCCATCTCTCTCCCCCTCTCGCAACCTCTCCCTCCACCTGTCTCCCACTCTCGCCCCATCTCTCGCCCACTCTCTCACACTCCTCTCTCACTGTCTCCCCTTCCCCTCTCACCACCTCTCTCGCCACCTCTCTCACCCCCCTCTCTAGACCCCCTGTATTGCCCACCGCTTTCACACCCTCTATCCCCTTGTCTCGCTCCCCCTCTCGCCCCCTCTCTCGCCCACTCTATCCCCATCTCTCATCCCCTCTCTCACCCACCTCAGTCTCCCCCACTCTCTCCCCTCTCCCTCCCTCACTCTTGCCTCCTCTCTTTCCCTCTCTCTCCCCCAATCTCTTGCTCTCTCTCCCCCTCTCTCGCACCCACTAACTCACCCCCTCTCAAACCCTCTCACTCACCACTCTCACACCTCCTTCTCTACCCCTCTCTTCCCCACCACTCAAGGCCCCCTCTCTCGCCCCCTCTCTCCCGTCCCTCTCCCCATCTCTCTTCCACTCTCTCTCCCCCTCTTGCCCCCTCTCTCCCATCTCTCACGCGTCTCTCTCTCCCCGCCTCTCTTCACCTTTTCTCTGCCCCCTCTCATTCTCACCCACTCTTACACCCCTCTCTCCCCATCTCATTCTCCCTCTCTCGCTCTCCCGCCCTCTCTCCGCTCTCTCTCCTATCCTCACCTTCCCCTCTCTTCGCCCCTCTTGTCCCCTCTCTATTCCCCTCTATTCCTCTCTCTCTCCTCAACTCTCCCCTTCTCTCTATCCCCCTCTCTCAAACTCTATCCCACTTCTCGTCCACTCTCTCTCCCCTCTCCCCACTGCCTATCTCTCTCCCCCTCTCTCCTCCCTCTCCCCTTCTCTCTCGCCACCTTTCTCGCCCCCTCTCTTCCCCCTCTCTCTCCCTCTCTCTCCCCCCTCTCTCCACCCGCTCTAGCTCCTCTTTCTACCCATTCTTTCTACACACACTCTCTACCCACTCTCTCTATTCACAGTCACTAACTCCTCTCTCTCCCCCTCTCACTCCCCCCTCAGTCCCTCTCTCCCGTCTCTCTCCCACTCTCACCCCATTCCCCTCTTTTTTCCCCATCTCTCTTCCCCTCACATTCTCCTCCTCCCGCGACCCCCTCTCTTTCACCGACTCCCCCTCCCATTCCTGCCCTCTCTCTCCCCCACTATCTGCACATCCCCTCTCTCTATCCATCTCTCCCTCCCGCCCTCCATCTCGCCCTCTCTCGCCCCCTCAATCTCCCCTGACTCTCCCCCTCAGTGTCCCTCTCAATCTCCCCCCTGTCTCCCTCTCTCTCCCTCCCCTTCACCCTCTCTCCCACTCTTGCCTTCTCTCTCACACCCCTCTCTCTCACTCTCTCCACCTCCCCCTCTCGGCACCTCTATCACCCCCCTCTCTAGCACACCTCTCTCGCCCCTCTCTCACACCGTCTAATCCCCCTCTCTCTCCCTCTCACCCCCTCTCTATCCCCCTCTCTCTCACACCACTCTCCACCTCTCTCACGCCACCCTCTCACCCTCTCTCAAACCCTCTCACTGCCCCTCTCTCGCCCCCTCTCACTCCCCTCTCTCTCCCTCTCTCCCCTCTCTCCTGCTTCTCTCTCTCCATCTCTCTAGCCCTTTCTCTGCCCCCTCTCATTCTCCCCCTCTCTTACACCCCTCTCTCTCTCCATCTCATTCTCTATTTCTCTCTGCCGTTCTCTCTCCCCTCTCCCTCCTGCCCTCCCCTTCCCCTCTCTACGCCCCTCTCATCCCCTCTCTCTTCCTCTGTCTCTCCTCACTCACTCCCTCTCTCATCCACTCTATCCCTCTTTCCGTCCCCTCTCTCTTATCCCCTCACCCCTCCCTTCTCTCTCCCCTTTCTCCCTCTCTCTTTCCCTCTCGCTCCCTCTCTCTCATCCCCTCTCTCCCCGTCTCTCTCTACACCCTCTCTCTCCTCTCTCTCTTCCCCTCTTGCTCCGCCCTCACCAACACCTCTCTCCCTGTGTCTCCCCTCTCTCCCCCCTCTCTCTCCTCCTCTCTCTACACCCTTTCTCCTCCTCTCTCTAATACCTCTCTCTTACCCTCTCCCTTCTCTCCCCCCTCTCACTCACCCCGTCTCTTCACCTTCTCTCTTGCCCCTCCCACTCCCCCTAACTACCGCCCTCACTCCCCCCTTTCTCCCTTCTCTCGCCCGCCTCACACCCTCTCTCTTCCACTCTCTCCCCTCTGTTTCTCCACGTTTCTCACCCGTCCTCTCTTCCCCCCTCCCTCTATCTCTCCCAGCCTCCCCACTGCCCTTCTCTCTCTCCCCCTCTCTCTACATCGTCTCTCTCTCCCCCTCTCTCTCGACTCTCTCTCTTCGGCGCTCTCCCCCTCTCTCTATCCCCTCTCTCTCACCTCTCTCTCTCCCGCACTCTCCCCCTCTGTCGACCCTTCTCTCTCCACCTCTCTCTCCCCTCTCTCCCTCTCTCTCTCCCCATCTCTCATTTAATCCCTCTCCCACCAATCTCTCCCCCTCTCTCTGTCCCCTCTCTCTGCCCCTCTCATTCTCCCCGTCACCCCCTCTCACCCGTTCTCTCTCCCATCCTCCCCCTCGCCCTCTCTCTCCCCCTTCTCGTCCCCTCTCTCTCCTCCTCCCCCACACTCTCTCACCACCTCTCTCCCCACTCTCCACTCTCTGTCCCCTCTCTACGCCTCTCACTACACCATCTCTCTCCACCGCTCTCACTTCCCCTCTCTGTCCCCCATCACTCCCCCCACTCACTGCCCCCTCACACCCCCCTCACTCCCCCTCTGTCGACCCCCTTTCTCCTCCTCTCATTCTCCCCATCTCTCGCCACCCTCTCTCACACCACTCACTCTTTCCCTCTCTCTCCCCCTCTGATTCTACCCCCCTCCAGTTCTCTCTCCCATCCTCCCCCCGCCCTCTCACTCCCCGTGTTTCGTCCCCTCTCTCGTCCAGTCTTTCTCTCCCCCTTTCTCCCACCTTTTCTCCCCCCTCTCTCTCCGATCTCTCCCCCCTCTCTCTCCCTCTCTCGTCCACTGTCTCTCCACCCTCTCTCCCCCTCACCCTCCCCCTCTCTCTCCCAACTTTCTCTCCCCTCTCTCTCCCCATTCTCTCTCCCCACCTCCACTCCTGTCTGTACCTCCCTCTCTATCCCCCTCTCACTATCCCCCCTCTCTCTATCCAGACTCTCTTTATCACACCCCTCTCTCTCCCCTCTCCTCTCCCTATCCTCTCCTCTCTCTCTCCATCTCTCTTTCTCACTCCCTCACGCTCTCTCTCGTATCTGCGCCCCCTCCCCATCTCTTTCAGCTCTCGCCCTGTCTTTTTCTTGCCCGCCACTCGACCGTTCTCGCTCGGTCTCCCTCTCTCCCTCTCTCTCTCCCTCTCTCCCTCTCTCGCTCTCTCCCTCTCGCACTCTCGCTCTTTCCATTCCTTCTCATGCGTGCTGTCTCGTATCTGCCCCCTTTCTCTATCTTACTCTTCCTTGCACCTCTCTCTCGTGCTCTCTCTCTTGCTCATGCTGACTCTCTCTCTCTCTCTGTGACTGTCTATCGCTCTCAGCCCTCCCTCCCTCTCTCGCAACCCTCTCTCTCATCCCTCAGTTTCTCTCTCAGCCATCACTTGTTCACACTTTCTCTTGCCCTCTCGCTCTCCTCATCTCTCTCTCTCGCTCTTTCTCTCTCTCACTCTCATTTCCACATCTCTTTCTCACCCCCTTAATCTCGCCTCTCTCTCTATCTCTCTCTCTTTGTTCTCCTATCGCCATCGTTCACCTATCTCGCTCTCTCTATCTCTCTTTGCTCCCCCATCGCCATCACTCACCTCTCTCGATTTCTCTATCTCTCGCTCTTTGTTCCCACACGTTGACATCGCTCACCTCTCTCACTCTCTCTATCTTGCTCTCTTTATTGTCCCGTCGCCATCGCTCACCTCTCTCTCTCCCTATCTCTCTCTTTTTCCCCCATCGCTTTCGATCACCTCTCTCTATCTCTCCCTCTTTGATCCCCCATCACCATTGCTCACCTCTCTCTCTCTTTATCTCTCTCTTTATTCCCCTGTCGCCATTACTTTCCTCTCTCTCTCTCGTTCTCTCTGTTGCCCCATCGCCATCGCTCACCTCTCTCGCTCTCCCTATGCTCCCCCATCTCCATTACTCACATCTCTCTCTCTCTTTATTGCCCACGTCGCCATGGTTCACCTCTCTCACGCTTTTTCTGTCGCTTTTTCCCCCATCGCCATTGCTCACCTCTCTCAATCTCTCTGTCTGTCTCTTTGTTCCCCCCATTGCCATCGCTCATCTCTCTCGCTCTCTCTATCTCTCTTTTTCCCCCGTCGCCATCGCTCTTCTCTCTTGCTCTCTCTATCTCTGTCTCTTTGCTCTCCCGTCGCCATCACTCAACTTTCTCGATCTCTCTATCTCTCGCTCTTTGTTCCCCCATCGCCATCACAAACCTCTCTCACTCTCTCTATCTCTCTCTTTGTTCACCCGTCGCCATCACTCACCTCTATCTCCATCTCTGACTTTGTTACCCAGTCGCCATCACTCAAGTCTCTCTCTATCTATCTCTCTCTGTGTTTCCCGTCACCATTGCTCAACTGTCTATCTCTCTATCTCTTTTTGTTCCACCATCGCCATCGCTCACCTTTCTCGCTCTCGCTGTCTCTCTCTCTTTTTCCCCATCGACATCATTCCCCTTTCTCCCTTACTCTATCTCTTGTTCCCCATCACCATCGCTCCCCTCTCTCACTTCTCTATCTCTCTTTATACACCTTTGTCATCGCTGACCTCTCTTGCACTCTCTCTCTTTTCCCCGTCGCCATCGCGCACCTCTCTCTCTATCTCTCTCTCTTTGTTCCCCCGTCGCTATCGCTCGCCTCTCTCGCTCTCTCTATCTCTCTTTTCTCCCCCCTCGCCATCGCTCACCTCTCTCGCTGTCCCTCTCTATGGTCCCCTATTGCTATCAATCACCTCTCTCTATCTCTCTCTTCACCCCATCACCATTGCACAACTATCTCACGCTCTCTATCTCTCTCTTTGTTTCCCGCAACACCATCAATCACCTCTCTCTCGCTTTGTTCCCCACGTCGCCATCGCTCACCTCCCTCTCTATCTCTCTCTATGTTCCTCCGTTGCTATCGTTCACCTCTCCATCTCTCTCTATCTGTCTCTTTGTTCCCCCATCACCATCGCTCACCTCTCTCGCTCTCTAAATCTCTCTCCTTTTCCCTGTCCCCATCGTTCACCACTCGCTCTCTCTACCTCTCTCTCTCTTTGCTCCGCCCTCGCCATCGCTCACCTCTCTCGCTGTTCCTCTCTATGCACTCCCATCGCCATCACTCACCTCTCTCTCTCTCTCTCTCTCTCTTTGTTCACCCCGTCACCATCGCTCAACTATCTCGCGTTCTCTATCTCTCTGTTTGTTGCCCGCTTTGCCATCACTCACCTCTCTCGATCTATCTCTCTCTCTTTGTTCCCCCAATCACCATCGCTCACCTCTCTCGCTCTCTGTGTCTCACTTTGCTCCCCGCGTCTCCATCGCTCATCTCTCACGCTCTCTCTTTCTCTCTCTTTGTCCCCATTGGCTTCGTGCACCTCTCTCGCTCTCTGCAGCTCTCTTTGTATTCCCTCGTCGCCATCGCTCACCAATCTCGCTCGCTCAATTCTCTCTCTTTGTGCCCCAGTCACCAACGCTCACCTCTCTCACTCTCTCTATCTCTCTCTTTGTTCACCCGTCGCCATCACTCACCTCTCTCACTCTCTCTATCTCTCTCTTTGTTCACCCGTCGCCATCACTCACCTCTCTCACTCTCTCTATCACTCTCTTTGTCTACATCACTGCCCCCTCTCTCTTACTCTCTCTCTTGTTCCCCGTTACCATCGTTCACCTCTCTCGCTCTCTCTATCTCTCTCTTTGTACCCCTTCACCATCGCTCACCTCCTTCACTCTCTCTACCTGTCTCTTTTTTCCCCAGTGGCCTTCGCTCACCTCTCTTGCTCTCTCTATATCTCCTTTATTTCTCCTTCGCCATCGCTCATCTCTTTCTCTCTATCTCTCTCTCTTTGTTGCCCGCGTCACCATCGCTCACCTCTCTCGCTCTATTTCTCTCTCTTTGTTCTCCCAATTGCCATCGCTAATCTCTCTCGCTGTTTCTCTTTCCCCCGTCGCCATCGCTCACCTCTCTCGCTCACTGTATCTCTCTCTCTTTGTTCCCCCTTCGCCATCATCACCTCTCTCGCTCTCTCTATCTCTTTTTTTGCTCCCCATCGCCATAGCTCACCTCTTTCGCTCTCTCTCTCTATTTCTGTTTGATTCCCCTCGCCATCGCTCACCACTCTCGCTGTTCCTCTCTGTGCTCCCCATCACCATTAATCACCTCTCTCTCTATCTCTCTCATGGTTCACCCCATCACCATCTCTCAACTATCTCGTGCTCTCGATCTCTCTCTTGTTGCCCGCGTTGCCATTGCTCATCTCTCTCTCTCTCTGTCGGTCTCTCTCTCTTTGTTCCCCTATCGCCATCGCTTACCAATCTCACTCTCTCTATCTCTCTCTGGTGCCCCAGTCACCATCGCTCACCTCTCTCGATCTCTCTATCTCTCTTTCTTTGTTCCCCCATCGCCATCGCAAACCTCTCTCACTCTCTCTATCTCTCTCTCTTTGTTCACCTTCGCCATCGCTCACCTCTCTCGCTCTCCAAATCTCTCTCTTTGTTCCCACCATCGCCATCGCTCACCTCTATCTCTATCTCTGTCTTTGTTACCCCGTCGCCACCACTCAAGACTCTCTCTATCTATTTCTCTCTGTGTTTCCCGTCGCCATCGTTCAACTCTCTATCTCTCTATCTCTCTCTTTGTTCCACCATCGGTATCGTTCACCTATCTCGCTCTCACTGTCTATCTCTCTTTTCCCCCGTCTACATCCTTCCCCTCTTTCTCTTACTCTCTCTCTTGTTCCCCGTCACCATCGCTCACCTCTCACACTCTCTCTATCTCTCTTTATACACCTTTGACATTGTTGACCTCTCTTGCGCTGTCTCTCTCTTTTCCCTGTTGCCTTTGTTCACCTGTCTCGCTCTCTCTGTGTATCTCCCTCTCTTTGTTCCCCCGTCGACATCGCTCACCTCTCTCTCTCTATCTCTCTCTCTTTGTTCCCCCATCACTATCGCTCACCTCTGTTGCTCTCACTATCGCTCTCTTTGCTCCCCCGTCGCTATCGCTCGCCTCTCTCGCTCTCTCTATCTCTCTTTGCTCCCTCCTCGCTATCGCTCACCTCTCTCGCTGTCCCTCTCTACGGTCCCCCATTGCCATCACTCACCTCTCTATATATATATCTCTCTTTGTTCACCCCGACACCATTGCTCAACTATCTTGCGCTCTCTATCTCTCTCTTTGTTTCCCGCAACACCATCAATCACCTCTCTCGCTCTATCTCTCTCTCTTTGTTCCCCCAATCTCCATTGCTCTCCTCTCTCGCTCGCTCTATCTCTCTTTGTTCTCACCATCGCCATCTCTCACCTCTCTCTCTCCCTCTCTGTTCCCCCGTCGCCATCGTTCACCTCTCCATCTTTCTCTATCTCTCTCTTTGTTCCCCCGTCGCCATAGTTCGCTCTCTCGCGCTCTCTATCTCTCTCTTTAATCCCCCGTCGCCATCTCTTTCCTCTCTCTCTCTTTGTTCACCCCGTTGTCGTGGATTACCTCTGTCGCTCTCTCTTTGTTCCCCCATCTCCATCACTCACCTCTTTCTCTATCTCTCTCTTTGTTGCCCCATCTCCATCACTCACCTCTTTCTCTATCTCTCCCTTTGTTCCCCTATCGCCATCACTCACCTCTCTTGCTCTCTCTAGCTCTCTCTCTTTGCAACCCCGTCGCCATCGCTCACCTCTCTCTAACCATCTCTGTCTTTGTTAGCCCCGTCGCCATCGCTCAAATCTCTCCCTATCTGTCTCTCTCTGTGTTCCCCCGTCGCCATCGTTCACCTCTCTATCTCTCTCTATCTCTCTCTTTGTTCTCCCCGTTGTCATCGCTCACCTCTCTCGCTCTCTCTATCCCTCACTTTGCTGGCCTGTCGGCACAGTTCACCTCTCGCTCTCTCTACCTCTCTCTCTTTGTTCCCCCATCACCATCACTCAAATCTCTCACTCTCTATATCAATCTTTGCTCCCCCGTCACCATCGCTCACCTCTCTCTCGCCCTGTCTCTCTCTTTGTTCCCCATCGACATCGCTCACCTCTCTCTAATTGTCTCTTTGTTCCCCTGTCGCCATCGCTCACCTCTCTCCATATTTCTCTCTCTTTGTTCCTCCCTCATCATCGATCACCTCTCACGCTATTCCTCTCTATGCTCCCCCATCGCCATCACTCACCTCTTTCTCTATTTCTCTCTTTGTTCACATCGTCACCATCTCTAACCTATCTCCCGCTCTCTATCTCTCTCTTTGTTGCCTGCGTCGCCATCGCTCACCTCTCTCGCTCTATCTCTCTTTCTTAATTCCCCCAATCCCAATCGCTCACCTCTCTCGCTCTCTGTAGCTCTCTCTCTTTGCTCCCCCATCGCCATTGCTCACTACTCTCGTTCTCTCTGTTTCGCTCATTTTGTGCCCCAGTCGCCATCGCTCACCTCTCTTTATATCTCTCTCTTTGTTCACCCGTCGGCATTGCTCACCTCCCTCGCGCTCTCTATCTCTCTTTGTTCCCACCGTCGCCATTGCTCACCTCTCTCGCTCTCTCTGTCTCTCCCTTTTAGCTTCCCCGTCTACATCACTCCTCTCTCTCTCTTACTCTCTCTCGTTCCCCGTCACCATCGCTCACCTCTCCTGCGCTCTCTATCTCTCTTTATACACCTTCGTCATCGCTGACCTCTCTTGCGCTCTCTCTCTGTCACTTTTTTCCCCGTTAGCATTGCTCACCTCTCTCTCTCTATCTCACTCTCTTTGTTCCCCTGTCGCCATCGCTCACCTCTCTCGCTCTCTTTATCTCTCTCTTTATTCCACCATCGCCATTGTTCAACTCTCGCTTTCTCTATCTCTCTTTGTTTCCCCATCGCCATCGCACATCTCCCTTGCTCTCTCTCCATTCTTCTCTCTATCACACCTCTCTCTCTCTCTGTCACCCCACTGTCGCCCCTCCCTTGCTGTCTCTCGATCACTCTCTCCCTCGCACTCTCTCCCACCCTCTCTCCCTCTCTCCCTCCTTCTCTCTCTCCTCTCTCTCTCTGGCTCTCTCACTCTCTCGTATCTGCTCCATCTTTCGCCCACTCTTGCTCCTCTGTCCCTCTCTCTCTCTTTTTCTCTCGGTCTTTCTCTCTCTCTCTCTCGCTCGTTCTCTCTGGCTGTCATTTTCTCCCGCTCTTGGTGTCTCCCTCTCGCACTCTCGCTGTTCCTTTCTCTCTCACGCTCTCTCCCGCTTCTGCTTCCTCTCTCTTTCTTGTGCTTTCTTGCACCTCTCGCTCTCTCCCTTGTTCTTGCTGTCTCTCTCTCTCTCGCTGTTTCTCTCTCTCTCTGTGCCCGGCCTCCTGCCCTAGCACCCTTTTTCTCTCATCCTGTGACTCTCACTCGCCCCCATTTCTGGTGCACCCCTGTTCTCTTGCCCTCTTGCTCTCACGGTCTATTTCTCACTCTCTCGCGCGACCCTCTCACTCTCTAACACCCATTTTCGCTCCCCTCTCTCTCTCTCTTTGTTCCCCAATTGCCATCGCTCACCTCTCTCGCTCTCTCTATTTCTCTTTTTTCCCATCGTTGCCATCGCTCAACTTTCTCTCTCTATCTCTCTCGCTTTGTTACCCACATCGCCTTCGCTCACCTCTCTCTCTATCTCTCCCTTTGTTACCCCCGTCGCCAGCGCTCACCTCTATCTCTCCCTCTAACTCTCTCTCTTTGTTACTCCCGTCGCCATCGCTCAAGTCTCTATCTATCCATCTCTCGCTGTGTTCCCCCGTCGACATCACTCACCTAACTCTTTTGTTCTGTCTCTCTCTCTCTTTGTTCCCCCGTCTACATAACTCCCCCTCTCTCTTTCTCTCTCTCTCTTTGTTCCCCGTCACCATCGTCACCTCTCTCACGCTCTTTATTTCTCTCTCTCTTTATTTCCCCGTCGCCATAACTCACCCCTCTCTCTCTATCTCTCTCTCTTTGGTCCCCTTTCACCATCGCTTACCTCTCTCGCGCTCTCTATCTGTCTTTTCCCCGTCGCCATCGCTCACCTCTCTCGTTCTCTCTTTCTATCTATTTGTTCCCCGTCACTATCGCTCACCTCTCTCGCTCTCTCTGTCTGTCTCTCTTTGTTTCCCCCGTCGCCATCACTAACCTCTCACTCTATCTCTCTCTCTCTTTGTTTTCCCCGTCGCCATCGCTCACCTCTGTCGCCCTTACTATCTCTCTCTTTGTTCCCCCGTCGCCATCGCTCACCTCTCTCACTCTCTCGATCTCTCTCTTTGTTTCCCCCGTCGCCATCGCTCACCTCTCTTGCTCTCTCTCCATCCCTCTCTCGATCACCCTTCTTTCTCTCCATTCTCGCGCGCCTCCCTCTCTCTCTGTCAGCCCACTCACACCCCTCCCTTGCTCTCTCGATCACTCTGTCCCTCTCTCCCCCACCCTCTCTCCCACACCCTCTCTCCCTCCCTGGCTCTCTCGTCTCTCTCTCTCTCGTGTCTCCTCCCTCTTTCCCTGTCTCTTGCACCTCTCTCCATCTCTCTTGTTCTCTCGCTCGTTCTCTCTCTCTCCTCGTTCTCTCTCTCTCCCTCTCTCCCTGTCTCCCTCTCTCGCTCTCTCCCTCTCGCACTCTCACTCTTCCGTTCTCTCTCACGCTCTCTCGTATCTGCTTCCTCTCCCTCTCTTTCTTGCACCTCGGTCTCGCTATCTCTCTTGCTCGTGCTGTCTCTCTCTCTCTGCTTCTCTCTCTCTTTCTGCCCTGCCTCCCTGTCTCGCACCCTCTCTCTCCCATTCCTCTGTCTCTCCTTGCCCCGTCTGTCATGCGCCCCGTTCTGTCCCCCTCTCGCTCTCCTGATCTCTCTCCCTCTCGCTCTTTCTCTCCACTGCTCTCCTTCCATCCAACTCACACCCCCTTTCTCCCCTCTCTCTCCCCCTCACTGTCGTCCTCTTTTGTCTAAATCTCTCGCACGAACCTCTCTCTCTCTTACACCCACTTTTGCCCCCTCTCTCTATTTCTCTCTCCTTGTTCCCCATCGCCATCGCTCACCTCGCTCGCTCTCTCTATCTCACTTTCTTGGTTCCCCCGTCGCCATCGCTCACCTCTCTCTCTCTCTCACTCTCTCTTTCAACCTCTCTCTTTGTTCCCCCATCGCCATCACTCACCTCCCACGCTCACTCTTTCTCTTTGTTCCACTGTCGCAATCACTCACCTCTCTTGCTCTCTCTCTATCTATCTCGTCGTTCATCCTGTCGCCATTGCTCACCTATCTCGCTCTCTCTATCTCTCTCTTTGTTCCCATTGTCACCATCGTTCACCTCTTTTTGTCTCTCTGTGTCTCACTCTTTGTTCCCCGTCGCCATCGCTCACCCCTCTCTCTCTCTATCTCCCTCTTTGCTCCCCCCGTCGCCATCACTCACCTCTCTCGCTCTCTCTATCTCTATCTTTGTTGTCCCCATTGCCATCACTCACTTCTCTGTCTCCCCATCTCTTTCTTTGTTCCCACTTTCGCCATCACTCACCTGTCTCAATCTCTCTGTCGCTCTCGCTTTGTTCCCCCGCCGCCATCGCTCACCTCTCTCACTCTCTCTATTTCTCTCTCCTTTTCATCCACGTCACCATCGCTCAACTCTCTCTCTATCTATCTCTCTCTTTGTTTCCCCGCCACCATCGCTCACCTCTCTCGCTCTCTCTATCTCTCTCTTTGTTGCCGTGCTACCATCGCTCACCCCTCTCTCTAACTCTTTGTTTCCAGCATCATCATCGCTCACCTCTCTCTCTCTCTCTCTCTCTCTTTGTTCCCCCATCGCCATCGCTCACCTCCCACGCTCTCTCTTTCTCTCTCTTTGTTCCACTGTCGCAATTACTCACCTCTGTCGCTCTCTCTCTTTCTCTCCCTTCGTTCATCCCGTCGCCTTTGCTCACCTATCTCACTTTCTCTATCTCTCTCTTTGTTCCCGTTGTCACCATCGCTCACCTCTTTTTGTGTCTCTATATTTCACTCTTTGTTCCCCGTCGCCATCACTCACCTCTCTCGCTCTCTCTATCTCTCTTTGAACCCATCATCATCGCTCATCTCTCTCTCTCTCTTTGTTCCCCCCATCGCCACCACTCACCTCCCACGCTCTCTCTTTCTCTCTCTTTGTTCTGCCATTGCAATCACTGTCCTCTCTCACTCTCAATCTTTCTCTTCGTTCATCACGTCGCCATCGCTCACCTATCTCGCTCTCTCTATATCTGTCTTTGTTGCCATTGTGGCCATCGTTCACCTCATTTTGTCTCTCTCGTTGGCCCCCGTCGCCATCGCTCACCTCTCTCTATCTCTCTCTTTGTTCCCCCGCCACCATCGCTCACCTCTCCCGCTCTCTCTATCTCTCTCTTTGTTCCCCGATAATCATCACTCATGTCTCTCGCTCTCTATATCTCTCTCTTTGTTCCCATCGTCGGCATCGCTCATCTCGTTCTCTCTCTCTATCTCTCTCTTTGTCCCCCGTCGCCGTCGCTCGCCTCTCTTTGTCTCTATCTCTCTTTGTTCTCTTGTCGTCATCGCTCACCTCTCTCTTTCTCTCTCTCTTTTTGTTCCCCCGTTGCCATCGATCAACTCTCTCTCTGTGTGTTGCTCTCTTTATTCCCTCATCTCCATCGCTCACCTCTCTCACTCTCTATCTCTTTTTTCCCCCATCATCATCGCTTGCCTCTCTCTTTCTCTGTCTCTGTTTGATCCCCCGTCGCCATCGATCTCCTCTCTCACTCTCTATCTCTCTTTGTTCCCCAGTTGCCATCGCTCTCCTCTCTCTCTATCTCCCTCTTTGCTCCCCCTGTCGTCAAGCTCACTCTCTCGCTCTCTGTATCTTTCTCTTTGTTGCCCCCATCGCCATCACTCACTTCTCTGACTCTCCATCTCTGTCTTTCACCATCGCTCACCTGTCTCGCTCTATCTTTCCTTTTGTTCCCCAGTTCCCCCGTCATCATCGCTCACGTCTTTCGCTCTCTCTGTCTCTCTCTTTGTTCACCCGTCGATGTCGCTCACCACTCTCGCTCTCTCTATCTCTCTCTTTATTCCCCAAGTCAACATCGATCACCTCTCTCTCTCTATCCTCTCTCTTTGCTCCCCCTTTGCCATCGCTCACCTCTCTTGCTCTCTCTATCTCTTGCTTTGTTCGGCCCATCGCCATCGTAGACCTCTCTCCCTATCTCTCTCTTTGTTCCCTCCAGTCGCCGTCGCTCACCTCTCTCTCTCCCTATCTCTCTCTTTGTTCCCCCGTTGCCATTGCTCACCTCTCTCGCTCTCTCTATCTCTCTCTTTATTCCCCAAGTCATCATCAATTACCTCTCTCTCTCTATCCCTCTCTCTTTGTTCCCCCATCGACATCGCTCACCTCTCTTGCTCACTCAATCTCTCTCTTTGTTCCGCCCATCGCCGTGGTAGACCTTTCTCCCTATCTCTTTGTCTGTTGCCCCACGCTCGATGCTCCATTGTTCTCTCTCGATCACTCTCTCCCTCTCTCCCTCACCCTCTCTCCAACACCCTCTTTACCTCTCTCCCTGCCTCGCTCTGTCTCGTTCCTCTATCTCACTCCACTCTCTTTCTCTCTCTGTCGCTCCTCTCTCTCTTTTGCCCCTCTCTCTCTTTGGCCCATCTCTCCCCCTCCATCGCTCTTGCCTCATCGCACTCGCACCCTCTCTTCCTCACGCACCGCTCTCTCTCTCTGTGTCAGTGTCTGTCTCTGTCTCTCTCTCTCTATTCTTCCTCCATCTCTCGCCTCCTCTCCCTTTCGAATCTCCCACAGTGCTCTACCTCTCGCTCGCCCCGTCTCTCCATCTCGCTCTCCCCTCTCTCTCACTCCCTCTCACTCATTCTCTGTAGTCCCTCTCTCTCTATCCTGCCCCCTTCTCTCTCACTCTACCAATCCTCTCTCTCTCGGCCAACTCTCTTTGTCGCTCGCTCTCTTGCTCTGTCACTCTCTCTCTTTCGTACTCTCTCTCGTATCTGCCCCCTGTCTCCCTCTCTCTTGCACCTCTCTCTCTCACCGCCTCTTTCTCTCACTGTCTGTCTCGCGCGCCCTCTCTTGTACGCCCCCTTTGTTCATCTCTGCACCTCTTACTCTCATTCTGGCTTTCTCTTTTTCTCTCTCCCTGTCGCACTCTCTCCCCCTCATCTCTCTCCTCTTCATCCCTCTACCCATCCCCTCCCTGGTCCCCCTCTCTCTCGCACTCCACCTTTCTCCCTCTCCCCTCTCTCGCCCTCCCCTCTCTCCCTCTCCACTCTCTCACCCTCCCCACCCTCGTACTCCCCCTCTCGCCCAACCCATTCTCTCGCTCTCACCACTCTCACGCCGTGCCCACTGGCGCCCAGCCCTCTATCTCTCGCACTCCTCTCTCTCGCCCGCCCCTCTATCTCACCCTTTCCTCTCTCTCGCCCACCGCCACTCTCACCCTCCCCTCTCTCTCCTCCTCCCCTCTATCTTGCCCTCCCCTCTCTCTCGCCCTCCACTCTCTCGCCCTCCACTCTTTCTCCCTCTCTCTCCCGTCTCTCTCACTCTCACAAATTCGTCCCCCTGTCTCCCCCCTCACTCTCCCCGTCTCTCTCTCCCCCTCTATCGTCACCTCTCTCTTCCTCTCTCTCTCCCTCTCCTTTCCCATCTCTCCCACCTCTTTGCCCCTCTCTTGTCCCCTCTCTCTTCCACTGTCACTCCCACTCTCTCTCCCACTCTATCTCCACCTCTCTCCCCTCTTTCTCCTCTCTCTGTTGCCCCTCTCTCTCCGGAGAGAAAGTGAGGACTGCAGATACTGGAGATCCAAGGAACAGGAATGAAGAAGGGCTGATGCCCGAAACGTCGATTCTCCTGTTCCTTGGATGCTGCCTGACCTGCTGCGCTTTTCCAGCAAACCCTTTTCAGCCCCTCTCTCATCCTTCTCTCTCCCCCTCGCTCCCCCCTCACTCCCCCTCTCGCTCCCACTCTCTCTCCATCTCTCTCTCCCCCTCTCAGTCCCCTCACTCATACTCCTTTTCTCCCCCTCTCTACCCCTCTATACCCATTTCTGCCCCTCTCTCTCCCACTGTCTCTCCCACTCTCTCTCCCCCTCTATCTCCAACTCTCACCCCCTTTCTCCTCTCTCTAACGCCTCTCTCTCTCTGCCTACCTCACACCACTCTCTCTCCCCCACGTTCCCCATCTCTCACTCCCCCTCTCTCTCCCACTCTCTCACCCCTCTCTCGCCCCCTCTCTTGCCCCCTCTTTCCACCTCTGTCTCCCCCTCTCTCTCCTCTCTACACCCTCGCCCTCTCTCTCTCCCCTTCTCTCTCTCCCTCTGTCTTCCTCTCTATCTCCACCCGCTCTTTCCCCTCTCTCGCCCTTCCCTCTCTCTCAACCCTCTCTCTCTCCATCCCATCTCTCGCCCTCCCTCTCTCTCCCTCTCTCTACCGTCCCTCTCACACTCTCAAATCCCTCCTCTTCAGTCTCTGCCTCACTATCCCCGTCTCTGTCTCTCCCCCGACTTGTCCAATCTCTCTTCCTCTATCTCTCCCCCTCTCTCCCCGTCACTCTCCCCGCTCTCTCCACCTCTCTCTCTCCACCTGTATTTCCCCTTCTCATCCCCTCTCTCTCCCGTCTCTCTCCCACTATCTCCCTCCTCTCCCCCCTCTTTTTCCTCACTCTCTCGCCTATCTCCAGCCCCTCTCTTACAACCCTCGCTCTATTCCTCTCTCCCCTCTCTCCCCAATCATTCTTTTCTCTCTCGCCCCCTCTCTCGTCTCTCTCTCTCGCCCCTCTCTCTCGCCCCCCTCTCCCCCTCACCCTCACTTTCTGTCTCCCCTCTCTCTCTCCCCCTGTCTCTCCCCATTCTCTCCCCCTCTATCTACCACTCTCTCGCGCCCTCTCGCGCTGCATCTCTCTCCCCTCTCGCCCTCTCTCTCTCCACCTCTCTATCTCCCACTATCTCGCCCCCTCACTGGCCACCTCTCGCCCCTCCTTTCCTATCCTCTCTCCCCCATTCTCCCCTTCTCTCCCCATCTCTCTCCCCCCCTTTCTCCCCCTGTCATTTTCACCTCTCATTCTCTTCCTCTCACACCCCTCGCTCTATCTCTATCTCCCCTCTCGCTCCCCACTCATTCTTCACTGTCTCGCCCCAGTCCCCCGCCCCGTCTCTCGCTTCTCTCTCTCGCCCCCTCTCTCCCCCTCACTCACCCCTTCCTCTCTCCCCCCTCTCCCCCCTATCTACCACTCTCTTGCGCCCTCTCCCGCTGCCACTCTCTCTCGCCCCTCTCGCCCTCTCTCTCTCGCCCTCTCTCCCCTTTCTCTCTCCCCACTGTCTCTCCTCCATCTCTCGCCAACCTCTTGCCCCCTCCCTCGCCCCCTCTAGCCCCCTCCCTCTCCGTTTCTATTGCCCCTCACCCTCGCTCTCTCTCGCCCCTCTCCGCCCCTCTCTCCCCCTCTCTCTTCCCTTCTCTCTCTCCCTTTCATTTCCCCTCTCCTCCCCCTCTCCCCCTCTCACTCACCCCTCTCACTCGACCCTCTCAAGCCCCCATCTCTCCCTCACTCTCCGCTACTCTCTCTCGCCCTCACTCTCTCCCCTCTCTCCCCTTCTCTCTCTCCAGCTCTCCTCAGTCATTCTCCACCTCTCATTCTCCTTCACTTATATTTCCCCCTCTCACACACCTCTCTATTCCCCTCTCTCTCCCGCACTTCTTCTCCCCCTCTCTGGCCCCACTGTCTCACTCCCCCTACCCCCTCACTCTCCCCGTCTCTTTCTCCTCTCTCTTCCCCTCTGTCTCCCTCTCTCGCCCCCTCTCTCGTCCACCTCTCTCGCCACCCTCTCTCGCACCTCACTCTCACCCTCACTCTCCCCTCTCTCTCCACGTTTCTTCCCCTCTCTCTCCTCCCCTCGCCCCCTTCTCAAACCTCTCTCTCCCCCTCTCAGCCCCCTCTCTCTCGCCCTCCTCTCTCTCGTACGCTCCACTCACTCTTGCCCTCCCCGCTCTTGCCCGCCTCACTTTCGCCCTCCACTGCCTCAACCTCCCCTCTCTCGCCATCCCCTCTCAGGGCCACAAATCACTCTCACCCTCCACCCTCTCTCGCCCTCCTCTCTATCTCGTCCTCCCCTCTCTCGTCCTCCCCTACCTCACCCTCCCCGCTCTCCTATCCCCTCTCTCGCCTTTGTCCTCCCTCTCTCACCCTCCCCTCTCTCTTGCCCCCCTCCTTACACTCTCTCTCTCTTTGCTTCTTCTCCGACCTTCCCCTCTCTCGCTCCCTCCCTCTCTCTGCCTTCCCTCTCTCTCCCAACCCTCTCTCTGTCCCCTCTCTCGCCTTCGCCTCTCTCTCCCTCCCTTCTCTCCACATCATCGTCTCGCCCTCCCCTCTCTCTCGCCCACCTGTCTCTCCTTATCCTCTCTCTCTCCTTCCTCTCTCGCCCACCCCTCTCTCGTCCTCCACTCTCTCGGCCCCCCCTCTCTCTGCCTCCCCTCTCTCCCCCTTCCCTCTCTCTAACTCCCCCTCTTTCGCCCTTCCCTCTCTCGCCCTCCCCTGTCTCTTCCACCCCTCTCACGGACTTCCCCCTCTCTCCTTCCTCTCTCCTTCCTCTCTCCCTCCTCTCACTCTCACTCAGCTCTCTCGCCCTCCACATTCTCGACCGCCCCGTCACTCGCACTCCCTTCTCTCTCTTGCTCCCCTCTCTTGCTCTCCCCTCTCTCTCTCTCCGTCCCCTCTCTCGACCTTCCCTCTCCCTCCCTCCCCTCCTTCTCACATCCCTCTCTCTCACTCCCCTCTCATGCCCCCTCTTTCATCCTCCCTTCTCTCGACCTCTCCCCTCATCCTATCTCGACCCCCTCTCTCGTCCTCTCTGCTCACGCCCTCCCCCACTCTCACACTCCCCTCTCTCTTTCCCCCTTCTCTCACACCCGCCCCTATCTCGCCCTCCCTTCTTTATTGCCCAACCCCGCTCTCACCCCAAACTCGCCCTCGGCCTCTCTCGCCCTCCCCTCTCTCTGTCTCCCTCCCCTCACTCACGCTCAAATTCTCTCTCGCCCTCCCCATTCTCTCCCTCTCCGCTCTCGCCCTCCCCCTCGCTCGCCCTCCCCTCTCTCTACCGCCTCTCTCTCTCCCTCTATCTCTCCCTTCTCTCTCTCTGTGCCTCCCCGTTTCTCCATCCACTCTCTCGCCCTCCCCTCTCTTTCGCCCTCAACTCTCTCCTCAACCCCTCTCACCCCCTCCCCTCTTGCTCCCTCCCCTCTCTCGCCCATCCCTCTCTCGCCCTCCCTTCTCTCGCCCTCCACTCTCTTGCTGCCCTCATTCTCGCACCCCTCTCACTCTCCCGTCTCTCTCCCTCCGCTATCTCGCACTTCACACTCTCTTGCTCTCCTCTATCTTCTGCCCCCTCCCCTCTCTCATTACATCTCCCCTCTCTCTCCTCCCATCTCTCTCTCCCTATCCTCTCTCCACCTTCCCTCTCTCTCCCTCACCTCTCTCCCTCTGCTCTCTCACCCTTCCCTCTCCTTCCCCTCTCTTCCCTCCCCCTCTCTCGACCTCCTCTCTCTCTCCCTACCCTCTCACGCCCACCACCTCTCTCGCCCTCTACTCTCTCGCCCTCGTCTCCCTTTCGCCCTCCCATCTCTCTCGCACTCGCATCCCTCGTCCTCCCTATCACGCCACCCCCTCTCTCGCCATCCCCACTCTCGCACACCCCACTCTCGACCTCCCCTCTCTCTGCCTCCCGACTCTGTCGCTCCAATTCTGGCCCTCCCCTTTCCGCCTCCCCTATCTCTCAGTCTATCCTCACTCTCTCGCCCTACCCTCTCTCTCGCTCGCGCCTCTCTCTCGCCATCCATCTCTCGCCCAACCCTTCTCTCAACCTCCCCCTCTCTCTCCCTCCCTTCTCTCTCGCCCTCCTCTCTCTCTCGTCTCTCCAATCACAACCTCCCCTCTCTCTTTCCTCCCTCTCACACACTCGCCCCTCGCTCACCCTACCTTCTCTCTCGCCTAACCGCTCTCGCCCTCTCCACTCTAGTACCCCCTCTCTCGCCCTCCCGTCTCTCTCCCTCCTCTTTCTCTGCCTCCCCACGCTCTCCATCCGCTCTCTCACCCTCCTTTCTCTCTCTCCACCTCCCCTATTCGCGCTCCCCTCTCTAGCCATCCCCTCTCTCGCCCTCCGGGATCTCGCCCTCAGGGATCTCGCCCTCACTTCTCTCTCCATCCCTCTCTGTCGCCCTCCCCTCTTCGCCCTGCCCTCTCTCCCACTCCCCTCCCTCTTCCCCTCCCCTCTCTCGCCCTCCCCGCTCTTGCCTTCCGTCTCTCGCCCACCCCTCTCTCGCCCGCCATCTCTCCCCCTCCCGTCTCTCACCCTCCTGTCTCTCGCCTCCCCTCTCTCGCTCTCGTTTCTCTTGCCTTCCCCTCTCTATCCCTCCCCTTTCTTCCTATCGCCTTTCTGTCCCTCCCCTCTCACTGTCCATCCCATGTGTCTCTCGCTGCCTCCCCTCTCTGGCTCTCCACTCTGGATCCCTCCCCTCTCCATCATTCCCCTCTCTCTCCCTCCCCTCTGTCTCCCTCAACTCTCTCTCCCTCCCCTCGCTATCTCCCATTCCCCTCTCTCCCTCCCTCTCTATCTCGCCCTCTCATCTCTCGACCTCCCTCTCTCTTGCCCTCCGCTCTATCGATCCCCCTCTCCCTCAGCTTTCTCGCTGTCGCTTCTCTGTCCCTCCCTCTCTCTGTCCCTCCGCCTCTCTCTCCCTCCCCTCTCTCTGTCCCTCCGCCTCTCTCTCCCTCCCCTCTCTCGCTCTCCCCACTCTCTTTCCCTCTCTCTCCCTCCTCTCTCTCCTTCCCTCTCTCTCCCTCTCCTCTCTCTCCTTTCCCTCTCTCTCGGTGCCCTATCTCTCTCCAACCGCGCTCTCACCCTCCTCTCTCTCTCCCCCTCCCAACGTCTCGCCCATCCCCTCGCCCACCTCTCTCTCGCTCTCCCCGCTCTCGGCATCCCCTCTCTCTCGCCCTTCACTCTCTCCCTCAAGCCCCTCTCTCTCCCCTGTCTCTCCCTTCACTCTCTTGCCCTCCCCTCTCTCTCTCTCTCCCCTCTCTCGGCCTCCCCTTTCACAACCTCCCCTCTCTCGACATCCCCTCTCTGGCCCTCCCCTCTCTCTCACCCTTCCTCACACTCGACCTCCACTCTCTCACCATCCACTCTCTCGCCCTCTCCTCTCTCCACATCTCGTTTTCCCCTATCTCACCCGCCCCTCTCTCGCTCTCCTCTCTCTCTTGCGCTCCACTTACTCTTGCCCGCCCCTCTCTCGCCCTCCTCACTTTTGCCCTACACTCTCTCGACCTCCCCTCTCTCGCCCTCCCCACTCTCTCGCTCTCCCCTATCTCTCACCCTCTACTCTCTCGCCCTCCTCTATCTCTTGCACTCCACTTACTCTTGCCCGCCCCTCTCTCGCCCTCCTCACTTTCGCCCCACAATCTCTCGACCTCCCCTCTCACTCGCCCTCCACTCTCTCACCCTCCACTCTATCGCCCTCTCCTCTCTTCCCCATCTCGCTCTCCCCTATCACACCCTGCCCTCTCTCGCCCTCCTCTCTCTGTCGCCCTCCAATCACTCTTCCCCTCACCTGTCTCGCCCTCCTCACTTTTGGACTACACCCCCTCGATTTCCCCTCTCTCACCCTCCCCTGTCACGACCTCACATCACTTTCACCCTCCATACTCTCTCTGCCCTCTCTCTCTCTCGCCCTCCCCTCTCTCGCACTCGCATCTCTCGCCCTCTCCGCTCTCTCTATCCCCTCTCTCGTCCTCGTCTCCCTCTCTCGCCCTCCCCTCTCTCGCCCTCCCCTCTCTCTCACCCCCTCGCTCCTTACCCTCTCTTTCTTTGCCTCCTCTCTCGATTTCCCCTCCCTCTCTCCCTCCCTCTCTCTCCCTCCCCTCTCTCTCCCCACCCTCTCTCCCTCCCCTCTCTCTCCTTCGCCTCTCTTTCCCTCCCCACTCTAGCCCTCCCCTCTCTCTCGCCCCCTCTGTCTCTAATTACCCTCTCTCTTCCTCCTCTCTCTCTCCTTCCCCTCTCTCTCCATCTCCTCTTCCCCCTCTCCTGTCCTCCCCTCTCTTACAATCCCCCCTCTCCCACCCTCTCTCTCTCCACTCTTTCTCGCCCGCTCTCTTTCCACTCTCACTCTCCAGAACCTCTCTCTCTCCTTACCCTCTCTCCCCCAGCTTCTCTCGCCCTCCGCGCTCTCTACCTCCCCGATCTCATCCTCCCCTCTCTCTCCCTCCCCTCTCGCGCACTCTCTCCATCTCCTCTCTCTCTCTCTCCCACCCCTCTCTCTTGCCCTACCCTCTCTCTCCCCCTCGCCTCTCTCTCCCCCTCTCTCTCGCCCTCTACTCTCTCACCCTTCCCCTCTCTCGCCCTCTCTCCCTCTCTCACACGCGCACTCCCCCCACTTCTCTCTCTCGCCCCTTTTCTCTCTCCCACCCTCTCACTCTGTCTCTCTCTCTCTCTCTTTGACTGTCTCGGCCTCTCTTGCCTCCTCGCTCTCGCTCTCACTCTCACCATCTGTCTCTCCCGCCCCCTCTCTCTCCAGCCCCTCACACACATCTCTCTCCTTTGTGCTCTTCCTCTCTCTCACCATCGTCTCTCTCTCCCTTACTCTCTTTCGTCCTGTCTCTCTCTCTCTCTCTCTCTCGCTCTCTATCACCTCCCTCTCTCTCTCGATCCTCTCTCTCTTCCCACCTCTATCTCTCTCTCTAGCCATCTCACGTTTTCTTGCCCCCATCTCTAATCCCCTGTCTCTCACTCGACCCCTCATTCTCACTCTCTGTCCTTTCTCTCTTTCTCTCTCTCTCTCTCGTCCCCATCTTTCTAGCCACCATCTGCCTCTCCTCCCCATCTCTGTTGCCCCCTATCTCTCTCAAATCCCCCCTTTCTCTTTCTCTCTCTTGCTCTCTCTTGTTCTCTCCCTCGCTCCTCTCTCAGTCTCATTCTTTCTTTCGCCCACTCTCTTTCTCTTCTCTCTCTCATTATCTCCTCCCCCCTCTCTCTGTCCCTCCCTCACCCTATCTCTCTCTTGGCCCTCTCTCTCACCCCTTCTCTCTCTCTCTACTTCATCACTCTCTCTCCACCTTCTGTTACTCTCGATCCCCCTCCCTCGATCTCTCTCTCTCCCCAATTCCCTCTGTTTCTATCTGACTGAATCTCTCTCCCTCCTGTCCCCCTCTCCCTCTGACACACTCTTTCTTACTGGTCCTTCCTTCTCCCTCTGACCCAGAGACTTGGGGGGTATGTTGATGGTGAGGCTACGTGTCGGGGGGCGTGTGTGGAATGTGGGAGGTGGGAGGAGAGAGAAAATGGGGCAGAGACGGAATGACGGGAGGGAGACAGAGATGGCTGGAGAGTGAGAGTGAGGGGGAGGGGAGAGGTAAAAGTAGAGGCAGGTGGAGAAACGGGAGTTGGGGGTTTGTGAGAGAGAGGGGGAAGAGGGACAGTGAAAGGGAGAGATAGTGGAAGAGAGAAAGAGAATTGAGGTCAAAGAATAGGAGAGATGAAATGTGGAGGCCAGGTTGGAATGGGGGGACAGAGGGAGATAAACCCAGCTCCTGAGCTCAGAGCCCGGTGCCCTCCCATTCCCTGACTCGGGGCGTAGTCTGTCTCTCTCTCCAGCTCAGCTTCTCCAACACAAAGACACACAACAACATCGGTCACTCTGCTGCTCGGCACGCTTTAATCAACATTTTTATTGTTAACAAATGGAAGGGATGGATACAGTCAGTGGGATGGTGCCTTTTCTCACTGGCCCCTGAGTTGAGAGAAACATTGAAATGTGTCCCTGTAACCTCCGTGGGATAAGGATGGACAAACCAGCGCTACCCTCAGTCTGTTACCATAGCGACAGGCTGCTCCATCGTTGAAACACTGAACTGAAATGAGAAAATCTCGGATGGATTATTAATTAAGTAATTTGATGGATGGATGGATTTGGGTGAAGGGATATTTCAGCACATTCTTCAGCTGCTGCCTGAAGTTAGACTGCGTCACGGCATAAATCGCAGTGTTTGTGCAGCAACTGAGAAGCTGGAGGATGAAGCCTAATTCGTGCACAAAGGGATGCAGAAACACAGACCCACCATACCCAATATACCACATCCGTAACCATATAGAATACAGCATTAACGTTGACCATAACAGTATGAAATTGGCCGAGATCACAAACAATAAAATGATGGATTTGTTTCGGTTTCTCATTTCTATGTCAGACTGAACGTCCCCATTGGTGTGAGCGCGGAGTCTCCTGCGGGCTCTGCTGGTCACAAAAATGTGTCTGACGGTGAGAACATTGAGCAGCAGAATCAGGAAAAATGGGATACACGGGGTTAGAATGTGGTGGAGCGACTCGATTGTGACCCAGACTCTGGAGAATACAACAGCGTCTGTTACATCACAAAACCAGGGACCGTTCACCATCCGATACCGAGCCTTGAGCATAAAATACCAGAAAACGTTCTTTAAACAGCTCAGCACAGTCACTGCTCCCAGAACCACAGCCACCGTTTTCTCACTGCAATATTTACTTTTCAGCTTCTGGCAACAAATGGCCACAAACCGATCAAAGGTGAAAGTGACGGTGAACCAGACAGAGCAGTCAGTGGCTGCATAAAGCAGGACGGCGTGGATATTACACACGGGGACGGAGTCCTTCAGGAAATAAAACTGTTCCCGATAAACAATGGGAATCTGTCTCAGTATCAGGTCGAGGATAATGACCAGGAGATCCGCCGCTGCCATGGCCCCCAGGTAACGTCTGACACATGGAGACAATCCACAGTCTTTATAAAGCAGGACGTAGATGGTCACTACGTTAACTGTGAGGAAGGAAAACAAACCCATTATCCATCAGCCTGGAGACAAAGGGACCCGTTTGATTGGGGACCCAGTGAAATTTCCAAATGTATCTCTGTATTCAGGGATATATTAAAATAATTGGAGCTGGAATAACAAATGTGAAGGTCTGAATTACTGACAAAAATGTGACATAAATCACAAGACGCCCTCCCTCCCATAACACACAGAGAGATATTCATAAGGACAGATGGTTTCTAGAACATTCCGACACACTCGATCACTCGATCACAGGTCACTCCTTCCCAGTTCCTAATAGGGAGCGTGGAAACGTTGCTGTCCTGAAGGATTCTCTCACAGTTTCCTAAAGACAAACGAGTTTGGGAATTTCTGTATTTTGGTCTAAATTATGGTCGATCCTGTGTCGTGAAGAAATGTAAACGCAAGGAAAACGTATTCACCCCTTTAACTGCCTGAGGGGCCTTCGGGACAGTGTCTCTGTCTCCCTGGACCGGATCTCTTCCCTCGGGATCTTATCGTTTGTTCAATTCACTGACGTCCGGCCGTTCACGAACAATGTCAGGGAAGGAACGTTCTGGGGAATGTCAGTAATAGCGTGTCGGTGACAGAACATTCCAGGAAATTACAGTTATACAATGTTGGGGACAGAATGTTCCGGGGAATGTCAGTTCTAGAATGTCGGGGCAGAACTTTCCGGGGAGTGTCAGTTATTGAGTGTTGAGGACGGAACATTCCGGGGAATGTCATTATAGAATGTTGGAGATAGAACTTTCCGGAGAATGTCAGTTATAGATTGTTGGGGAGGAATTCCTTGACCCGTCCATCACCTTCCCCCCACACACCCCACACACTCCCCCACCCCGCCATCCACCCAACCAACATGATGTACTGTTGTTTGGGCACGCTGTAACATTAATGGGGTGAGAGACAGATGGTCCAATTACAAGAACGGGAACTAAAGGCATGGCCACATCAGCAGAAATGGTTAGATGTACCACATTCTAAAACCACCTCACAGAACCAGCCCAGACACCATCAACCCAGAGGGGATATCTGTTCACCGTGAAAAACTCTGCAGACCAGGCCAGTGTACTGCTCATTTCAACCCAGCAATCTGTCCAGATTCATCCATTGCACTGGTAAATACAACCCAGCAATCTGTCCAGAGTGGAACACTGCACAGATCAGATCAGGGCATTGGTCTATAAACATAGACCATATATCTGTCCAGGGCGGTGAGCTGTGCATACCACAGCAGTGCATTAATATATTAACCCAGACTAGATATCTGTTCATGCACCTGGAGATGTGCAGACCACAGCAGTGCATCATTGTATAAACCCGCTCTACATATTTATCCAGCACGGGGACCTGTGCAGACCACAGCAGGGCACTGACGTGTAAACCTGAAACAAATATACATCATCTACAGCTGGCTGCACTTACCACATCATTGTATTATCTATAAACCTCAAACAGATAGTCTGAACAGCACAACGAACTGTGCAGTGATCACCAGTGAATTAATCTGTTACCCAGGGCAGTTACCCATCCAGAATGTAGCTGTGTACACCACCACAGTGCATTGATCTGTAAACCAGGAGCATTTACCCTCCCAGCTTGTAGGATGGTGTACCTCACCCCAGTGTATTGACCTGTAAGCCAGGAGCAGTTACTCTCCCAGCATGTAGGACTGTGTACACCACCCCCATGCATTGCTCAGTAACACTGTGTTTATTCCCTGCCCAGCGTGGGGAAACTTGCAGTCCATGATGGAAGTGACAGGATGTGCAGCTCCCATCCATCTACAGCTCCATATCTCCGTTGTCCATGACAAGGGGTGCTATGGGTGTGAAACTCATTACCAGAGAGAAATGGTGTGGAAATCAGTTTAAAAATCGCCACATGGGAGGGGTTTGGAATATAGACAGAAAAGGGGGAGATTGAGAGACATTGTTATGGAATGATGTGCTCCCAGTTTTCAGAATGCTGAAATGTAGACACTTAAACTTCCTGAAACATGAGCCAGTCTTTCCAGGAAAGATGGGGAAAAGGGATATTGGGCAGCACGGTGGTGCAGTGGTTCCACCGCTGCCTCACAGCGCCAGAGACCCATGTTTCAGCCTCAGAAACTGTCTGTGTGGAGTTTGCACGTTCTCCCCGTGACTGCGTGGATTTCCTCTGGGTGCTCCGTTTTCCTCCCACAGTCCAAAAATGGGCAGGGAAGGTGAATTGACCATGCTAAATTGCCCATAGTGTTAGGTGAAGGGATAAACATAGGGGAATGGCTCTGGGTGGGTTGCTGTTCGAAGGGTCGGTGTGGATTTGTAGGGCCGAAGGGCCTGTTTTCACACTGTAAGTAATTTAATCTGGTGTGAGGTAAGATGAGTATTTGTTCTGCAGCTTTACAACTGGAATTGGTTTCAAGAGAATCTATGACTCATTGGGCTGAATCAAACAATAATTTGTGTCAATGCAATTTTCATTGAGTGTGACAGAGGGATTGTCCAAACAAAGCTGAGCTAGTTTCCTGGTGCTATCTCATCAGACTCACTTCATTAACTATCCACTCCACCCAATGGTGTCCCTCTCATTCAATACCAACCCGATTCTCCCATCCATCATGGCTGGAGGTACAGTCACCCGGACATCCCTGGATATTCCACAATGCTTGGCAGTGGTGCCATCTTTAAAAGGCCACTGGGCACACTGTTGAGCATTCTCCATTCGGAGCTGCCCTGCACAGTTTACCCCAAGCATGACAGATAAGGGGCAATTACACCACGGTTTGTTGATAGGGGCACGGAGAGCCTGGTGGATGGGCTAGTACAGAGGGGGGCATTCTCTTTTCTGGGGGGCACACCACCAGACCCACCGAGCATGTACTGAGCTCCCCACCCAGCTCTGTGCAGTATCTGCTGCCTGAAGAAATGTCCAGCCACACATGACAAGTAACAATAACCTTCTCTGTTCTGTCAGGATAAGGCTCACCGTAATCCCTCTGCTTCCTCACACTCACTGTATGTCTGTTATAGCACCAACTCCAGAACAAAGCTCATGCTCCACCACACTCACTACTGCATGCAGCACATTCTCTCTGTCTCTCTCTCTCTTTCTCTTCTCTCTCTCTCTCTCTCTCTCTCTCTCTCTCTCTCTCTCTCTCTCTCTCTCTCTCTCTCTCTCTCTCACTCACACACACACACACACACACACACACACACACACACACACACACATGCTGAAACGTTAGCCCACCCCCACACCAATAACACAGCATGGATACAACACTGTGGACTGACTCTCCCCGGGCACCTCACTATGAACCTGTCTCCCACGTACACCAGCACTAACAGTCGGGCCATGCACTCCGTCCATCACTCCCTCCCTCCCTTACTCCCATTCCAGGAGAATCAGCCTGGAATAGGACAGAAAGTGCCCAGCTGGGTGGTGGAGTGCCCGATATCCGTTCCATCACACCGCCTCCCTCCGCCATGTGGAGAGGGCAGAGACGCTTCGTGTGGAGATTCTGCAACATCCACGTCCCACTGACCGAGTAAGGAGCAATGTTCAGTGAAGTGCAATTCTCACTTTAAACCCACTGGCAACTCTGTTCCCCACACCCCCACCCCCACCCCCACCCGGCACAACTTAGAAGCAGTGGCCTTGATGCCATCTCACTTTCGTGTCGAGTTGGTACAAATGGTCTCAGTGGGGAGGAGAGTGGGCTCACAACACATCGTCACCGCCACCTCCCAGGAAGGGAGCATGTAGGCTCCCTCCGACACCTCATCCTGTAAACCGCTCAGATACTGAAACTAATCTGTGATAGTTACTGCTCTCCCCACTTGTCCTGATGTATTCAACAATCTATGCTCATATACACCCAGGGTCCTCTGCTCCTGCATCCCCTTTATATTGGTGCAGCCTCTTTTATGTTGTCTTTCAATGTCCTTCCTACCAAATTGCATCATATCACACTGCTCTGCATTGATCCCCATCTGCCCAAAAACTACACCAACGTGTCACTGTCCTGTTAGGTTTCCACACTATTCTCCATAGACTACACAGTTCTTCCATTTTGGTACCATATACAAACATTGAGATTGTCATAGCGTCGCAGTCCTCAAGAAACAACTGAAATCCTCCCACACTCAGGAGTGTGAGCAAGTGAAATATTGTGATATTCCCACGGACGGAGGCGAATAATGAGATTTTGTCAACAGAGCAACAAAAATCCTGACACACACCAGACACAGGGAATGATATATTGACAAATTATGGAGCAAGATAAATCCGGAGAAGCTCTGCTTCTCCTCATTGACATCACTGTATTAATATTATGAAGTTGAAAGTGTACACTATAGTTTTAAGAGAGAGGGAATGCTGTTCTGAACTGAGAGCTTCCTAGCGCCTGTGTAAATGACAGGATGGCAGACCCAGAGTGTCAAGGACAACTGCAAATATGTCACACTTTGCTGTGAAATGGATCCCTGAGTTGATTGCTGTTTTGACACCAATTCGAAATTTACCAGTCAGTTCAAATTATGCCCCAGGATACAAAAGCCAAATCAATTTTGAATTTATTGGTTTGAAAAAATTGAACCAATGAGATGATCTGATGTTGTGGAGATTAAGAATGCAGACATTTTGAAAATTCTAGACACAGCAAATTCCATCAACACAGATGCAATAAATTGGAAAACACTCTCTATCAAAGGTAACTTTTTACATGGAACATATTCACAGTTAACAGAAAGCTGATGACCCAGGGAGATCTCCAACCGGAAGAAGATACTGAAAACAACAGCTACTGTGTGGGTTGGAAGTTACGTTGATGTACTTTTAATAAGTATCTTATTGAAAGTGTATATGGTTATAGAGCTGGAGTCGTGTAATAGGCAGTTAAGAGATTGGGGCTCGCAGAGTTGTAAATAGTTGATGTAAAATGCTAACTTTCAGAGTTATAAAATGAATTGATTTTTTTTTATTTAAACGGTGGAATTTGGGAGTTCTCTGACACTCATATTTTAACAGAATATGAGGCAAATTGAGCGTTTCTTTGTGTTTAGGTTAAATTACCAGATGAGCTTAACGCCGTGTCCGAACCATTCCCATGTGTGCATCTGTGTGTCTCTGTGTGGGGCAGGTCTGGCAGTCTCTGTGATGCTTCATGTGATTCAATGCCACCCTCTGCTGGCCTCCCCACGCCACTGCACAGGCATTGGCAGAGGGTGAAAACCAACAGGATTAATTCAGCGAGGGGGATGGAGAGGGCAACTGCTCACAGTACCATCCAAAATGATGTCTTATCCATGTACTGATCTAATTGTCCTTTAGACATGTTAACTGTCCCTCTTTCACCACTTCCTCAGGAAGTCCATTCCACACACATGCCAGCTTCTGTCTAAAATACTTACCTCTCATGACTTTTGTAAATCTTTCTCCTCACATCTTAAAATCTCTCTCAGTTTTGAATGTCGAACTCTAAGCAAAAGACACTGGCCCTTCAGCTTTGCAGTACCCGTCATGATTTTATAAATCTATGTAAAATCATCCCCTCCGGTGATAAAGGTCCTAGAATATCCAGCCTCTTCTTTTAAGTCAGTCCCTCCATTTCCAGCAAAATCCCGATTAACCTCTTCTCAACCTTGGCCAGTGTAATAATCTCAAGGTCAATAATATCAAAGTGAACAGTCAAATTATTTTCTGAGGGTAGGGGAGACCAAAATTAGAGGGCATAGTTTTAAAGTGAAAAGTTTACATGTGATCTCAGGAGCAACGATTTTACATAAAGGGTGGTGTGGAATGAGCGGGCAGGGTGACCAGACTGGACACAGTATTCCAGAAGAGGCCTCACCAATGTCCTGTACAAACTCAACATTGACGTCCAACTTTCGATATTCAAAGTCTGACCATTAAAGCCAAGTGTGTAAAACACCTTCTTAACCACACTATCTATATGAGATGCAAATTTTAATGAACTATACCTGAGGGCCTAGTTCTGTATTATACAACACAGACTAAGACCTACATTTAATTGTATAGGTCCGCGTCTTCTTTAATTTACCAAATCCAGTACGTCACTTTAATCCAAATGAGCCTCCATCTGCCACTCCTCAGATAAGTGTGTGACATTACTGCCGCCTCACCCTCCCCCTTCAATTTTAAAAACCCCATCCCCTCTCCAAGAGGCCTGCACTCTCCGGCCTTGATTTTCACAAAGGCCCTGAGCTTGGTTTTCCTTGTGCGGTTTGGGGGAGGAGGGACGGATTGCAGGCACAGTCAGTGGGGAGGAGGGGCTGGACAGTAATCAGCGGTCTGGTATCATTTCATGGTTTTAGGAAGAGGGCAGTGGCAAGTTATTGGTGGGTAATACTGATCGATGTTTGGGGCCACAAATTATGGTCTTTATTTGTTTTTAGTGTTTAGTAATAAATATCTATTTGAGACCCTTCATTGTGTAGAGTATGTCTGCAGGATGTATTTCCCTAATATTGCAGACTGCCGATAATAGCAGTTAACTATGTTTATTGTTTATCTCGATGGCGTGAACTCAACATCCGACAGTTGAGACAAATGCCTGGCGTTTGTTTAACAATGAAAAACATTTTGTGTAGTTCAGTAATGTTAACCAGATTTTAAGAAATCCATACTGAACTGAAAGCCGGCACTTAAAATATGACCCGAAGTCTGGGCATAGTTTAGATCTTGTGGCATTGGTAGTACCTGTGCCTCTGAGTCAGAACTCTGGATTTGATTCCAAATCCTAAACCTCTCTGGTAGTGTCCCTAGCTCTGGACCAAACTGTCTGGATTCAAGTCCTGGCTGTTGTGCAGGTGTGTCACGGCATGTCAGAACAGGCTGATGAACAAACACACAGGAGAATACTGTTGCAGCTGTAGGGACTTTTGCTGATTGGTCCTCGTGTCCCTATCTCTGGGCAAAAAAGTTTCAGGTCCAAATCTTACAGAGATGTTTCATAATGCGCTTAGACAAACTGATGAAAATGGTGTTAGAATTGTGTCTTGATGGAGAAGGAAGAGGTGTCAGTATTGAATTCAGAATTTAGGCCCAGGGAAGACTGAGAGCACAGCCATTCGTGTTGGTTGGAATCACATTTCGCAGCAGCAGCGGTTCATAAAATCATAACAGCCATGGATGGGGTGAGTAGTCAAGGTTTCTTCTCAGGGTAGGGGTGTCCAAATGTAGAGGCCTCTGGTTGAAAGTGAGAGGGGAATGATTTGGAAGAGGCCCAACTGGCACCATCTCACAGAGAGGAATGAGTTGTCAGAGGAAGTGGTGGAGGCTGGTCCAATTACAAAATTTGAAAGGCATCCGAATGCTCTCAGACCTGCTGAGTTTTTGCAGCATTTTTTGCATTTGTTTTAAAAAAAGGTTTAATGTTAACACAGGTACTCTGAATACATAAACATTTAAATAGTTTTTAAATGACGCAGGCACATAGAAACACATTTCAAATTGACTATTTTCTGCTGGGAAAAAGCCACAATAAAGTACCTCCATGGAGCAGGGAATGTGATATAGACATAGTTTAGACAATGTCCAAGGAAACCTCATATGGTCCAGTTTGCGCGACGATGATATGATTGTGTAACCCAACTCAGAGAAGGAGAAAATGTAATCTGCCCGAGAAGGAGTGGCCTATACTGCAGTTTCTCTCCCTCATTGTTTCTCATCACAGCAATGTGTGCAAGCTAAATAAAGTGTGCATGAATAGTCTGAATAGTTAAAGACTGTTTCCCAGGATAAAAAATGTCCAAAACAAGACGAGAGGGGAATAATTTAGCCTGAAACTTAGGGACAAATATTTCATGCAGAGACTGATGTGTGTACCGAAAGTGCTGTCAGAGGAAGTGGTGAAGGCAGTACAATTGCACATTTAAAAAAATATCTCAAAGACGAGGGATACTGGCCACGTACTGGCAAATGGGACTAGATCAGATTTGTTAATCCCTTCCGAGTGGACAAATTGGACGAACGGGTCTGTTTCCATGCTGCATGGCTCTCTCATTCTGTAAGAGAGATGACGAAAATTCTGAAAAGACCTTTCAAGTCAGAATTCTCTTCATTGGAAGTTTATCATGCCTCTATGTTCACATTGATTCAAAGCTGCGATAGTTAAACTCTTGACAGGGAACTGTGTCACCGATAATAGGATACAGACAGGAAAATGGGGCTGAGACCACAACCTGCTCAGCTACAATCTTAGTGCTGGGTGGAGAAAGATCAAAGTGTCTAATGACCCACTACTGGCTTCAGTCCCGTCTTCCTGCGTTCCATTCAGCCCCTTAAACCTGTTAGACAGGAGCAGTTGGAGGCCACTTACTGCTATCACCTGGTGCACAGAAACAGGGAAGACCATTCAGCCTCTCGAGTCACTTACACAGGAACAGGAGGAGGCCACTTCGCCCCCTGAGTTATTTATACAGTGACAGGAGAAGGCCAGCACCACACTCCCGTCTCTGATTTCCAACATCTACAGTCCTTACTGTCTCCTAATTGATGCTCTAACATGATGAACAAGTGGAGCAGAGGCTGCTCAGACAGACTGCTCCACGTTGTTCCAGGTGGCTCCATTGGTCATGATACACACGTGGGACTTTATCGTGGTTTCCTCTCAGTGAAGAGGGAAACGAAATGCTTTGTGTGAAATCTCAAGGAGGCGCAATGCATCTCCGAGAAAACAGCATGGTGCTCTCTATGTAGGACGGAAGCTGGTGGGAAAAGCTACCTGTTTCAGGAGAAAGGTATTGTGGCTGCAGTTGGGGATTGTGATCACCATGATGTTCAGTGCAGGGTCACTCATTGACTACTTAATAATGTAGGGAGAGTTAATTAAGGCTTAGAAACAATTAAGAAAACCTTATTAAACTGAATAATGGACTCTCTAAGATCAAATAATGCTGATCTTGTTCATGTTGAGCTTGTCTCGTGCACGTCCTGTGTAGTGTGACCTGTATGCCTTACTCTTTACAAGTCTATTTCCGCCCTATGATCTGGCTGACCATGCTTACTATAATTTGCATACACTGCTCATAAATAAAGTGTTCCATATACTGATGTACACATGACAATAAATCAAACTAATCAAAACTCGATAAAGTATGGAATTTCTCACCCTATCAATGTCTCTTCTGAAAATAGGTGATCGCAACCAATCCTCATGTTTCAGTGCAACCATCTCTTTCTATCATAGCTCTACAGATTAAACACTCGGTTTCTTACCTCCATTTCACTGTACAAACATCTGTGTCTGTGGTAAGGAGATTGTTCCTTACAAAGGAGATCAAATCTGTAAGAGATTGCCTCAAATACTCTGTTGGCAAGGATTTGTTATTGTAGGAACATGGCCTTACTTAGATTCATGAATCAGCAGACATAGAGAGCAGTAGACATAGTCTATAAAGATTTCAGTAAGGCCTTTGTTTAAGTTCCACATGATAGGCTGCTCTGGAAAATTCGATCGCATGGAATGCAGGAGGAGCAGGAAAATTGGATAGACAATTGGCTTGATGTTAGGAAGGACAGGTTAATAGTGGAAGGATGCTTGTAGGACTGGAGACGTGTAACATTTTTTATTAATTTTCTGGATGACGGCATTGCTGGATAGGCAGCGTTTGTTGCCCACCTTAATTGCCCACTGGGCAGATAAGTGTCAAGCACATTGTTGTGGGTCTGGAGACACATGGAGGTCAGACCAGGTAAGGATGGAATCTTCCTTACCTGAAGAATATTAGTGAGCTGGTGGAAAATCTCAGGGGTTAGTGCTGGGCCCATTACTGTTTGTTATATGCTGTCAATGATTGGAATGAGATTGTAACAAGCATGATGATTACATTTGCAGATGACATTAAAATATTCAGTATCGTGGACAGTGAGGAAGATTATCAAAAAATGCAGCAAGACCCTGATCAACAGGGGAAGTAGGCCCAGGACTGGCCAATGGAGTTTCGAATAGATAGGTGTGAGGTCTTGCGTTTTGGAAAGTCAAATCAAGGTAAATGTTTCATCGTGAATGGTAGGGACTTAAGGCAAGTAATGGACAGAGAGACTTTAAAGTTAAGGTTTACGGTTCTCTGAAAGTGGAGTCACAGGTAGACAGACGGTTTTTGGCACACTGGCCTTTACCAGTCAGAGCATTGAGTATAGAAGTTGGGAAGTTATGTTGCAGATATTCAAGGCTTTGGCGAGGCCACACTTGAACTATTGTGTTCAGTTTTTGTCACTTCGTTATCGGATGGATGTTATTAAACTGGAAAGCATGCAGAAGAAATTTACGAGGATGTTCCCACAACCCAATGGTCTGAGTTAAAGCGAGAGTTTGGATATTCTCGGACTTCTTCTTTAGAGCAGAGGAGACTGAATGGGGAACTTATAGAGGTATATAAGATCATGTGGGGCATGGATATGGTGAATGCTCTCAGGCTTTTTCCAAGGTTTGGAGAATCAAGGACAAGAGGTCATCAGTTTAATGTTAGATGGAAGGAGAAAAGGGAACCTGAGGGGCAACGTTTTTACATAGAGGCTGGTATGTAAATGTAAAGAGCTGCTAGCGGATCCTTTTGAGGGGAGTACATTAACAACATTTAAAAGGCATTCGGACAAATACATGGATAGGAAAGAACTCGAAGGATATGGACCAAATGCAAAGAAATGGGGTTCGTGTGGATGGACATTTACGACGTGGATGTCGAACCCCTCTGTTAATTAAAGCAAACACCCAGAAAAGCTCACTTTGCCGCGTAATGTGTTAGAATATGAGAGACAAAACTCCAACATGCCACTATTTAAAGAAAAAAACAATTTAGTGTCTTAAATTAAATTGTGATCACTAACAGCAACTATTCACAAATACAAGACCCCTTTCTTAACTGCTGACTATCTGACTCCAACTCGAACATAAAATGCAGTTCCTATAACCCACGCCTGAAACATTACATTCAATAAATCTCAAGACAACACAGTCTTTGCCTCCTCCGCTGTCTTCACTCTTCCAACTGCTGATATGCATGGGTCATCTTTTTTTTAACTGCAACTGGGTTTTACAATAAAAGGTATACTTGATCGAGAGTGTTTTTGATGGCCAGTTACCTCTCCTGCTCTAAAGCAGTTCCTCCCTGACTAGTGTTCAAAGTGGCAGGCGCATATACTCCCCATCACACATTAAATTCTCTTAATTTGATTCGTTTCCACGTGCCAAAACAATGACATTAAAATTTCATTGTCTTCTGATATCCTGGGCATTATTTAAACTAATTGTTATCAAAACAGCAACCAAAACTCAGGTATCCATTTAACAGCCAATTGTTAGATTTGGAAAAGCTTCACCATTAGTTGGCAACTCTGGATGTACATTATATTCAGCAAAACCCGTTCTGTCTTGAAGATTCCAGACATTCTTTCAGCTGTATAACACCCCTCCCCCACTTTTCAGGAACAAATGGAGCATCAAAATGAAAAGACAGCTTCATTTCTTTTCCTGTCATCCTGAATCCCAAAACTACCAAATGCAAAAGTAATTAATCTAACTTATACCTTTCATGTTAATTCTGCACACATATGTAACATTGGAATATCTCAAATCTTATCTGCACTTTTTCCTTTAAATATGTGATAACACATCTGCTATCACAATTTTACGGCCCACAACTTGTATATTTTGGCAGGTAAAAGTCGGTAGCATCAGACTCCGATGAAATATTCTCATATTTTAGTCTTTAAATCTTTCAATAATGCAAAAGTGTTGTAGTTTTATACATTCATCTCCGACAACCCGTTTGTCATATAAACAATCAAATATTGCCAGGCCAGTACCCAACACAATAATCATTTTTGAATAGTGGAGCATTTTCTTTCCGGTGGGTGTTCATTTTTTTTACAGGGAGCCAACTGGCCATCCATTATAATATTCACTAGAGAGGAAGAAAAGGACAACCAAATCCCATTCCTAGACGTGATGGTACAGAGAACACAGAATGGAGAATTCACCACAAAGGTTTACAGGAAAGTCACACACATAGACCAATCCTGAACTACAAAAACAACCACCCCAACATACACAAAAGAAGTTGCATCAAGACACTGTTCAAAAGGTCCCCAACACACTGCAGCACACCGGAACTACAAAAAGAGGAAAAAGAACACCTCTTCAATGTATTCACGAAAAACGGATACCCCCGTAATTTCATCAAAAGATGCCTAAGGGAAAGACAATGGAATGCCACAACCCAAAAGACTAGCCACGTTACCACACATCAAAAATATTTCTGAACTGACAGCAAGACTACTGCACCACTAGGACTCATAACATCACACAAACCAACAGCCACTCTCAGACAACAACTCACCAGGACAAAGGACCGATACCCAGCATGATCAAAACCAACATAGTGTACAACATCCCATGCAAGGGCTGTACAAAACACTACATAGGACAAACAGGAAGTCAGCTAACTATCCGTATCCATGAACACCAACTAGCCACGAAATGACACGACCAGCTATCCTTAGTGGCCACACATGTGGATGACAAGCAACATGAGTTCGACTGGGATAACACTGGTATTATAGAACAAGCCAAACAGAGAACAGCCAGGAAATTCCTAGAGGCATGGCACTCATCCACAGATTCAATCAATAAGCACATCGACCTGGACCGGACACTGCAGCAGATAGCTGGAACTGAACAACTGGAGGCGGCAGAGACAAACCAGTATAAATGCTGAAGGAAACATCACAGAAGCGCTTCACAGGAGGCTCCCAATCACTGAGGATGTCACCTAGACAAGGGACAAAACTATTGCAACACAAATTCCCATCTCGGCGAACAGAACCACAACAACCATTATCATGTTCCTGTATCAATACATCTACAAACCCTATCTCGCTAGCACAAATCGCAATTTTGAAGGTTTTCAAAATGAAGGGGTAGCTAAAACTGGTGCAATAGTTAATGCTGCTTTGGAATTCTCAAATGCCTGCTGGAATAGTTCTGTACACCAAAATGTTGTGTTCTTTGTTTTCAGTAAATCCATCAGCGGTTCCAGGACGCTGCTGAAGTTTGGAACAAACTTCCAATGGAATCCTCTAAGTCCCCAACATCGAAGCTCCTCTTTCTTCGAGTATGGTTGTGGAAATATTTCAACACCCTTCGTCTTTGTGTTCAATGAGGTTAACCTTACCTGTTCAATGTAATGTCCCAAGAACGTCAACTCTGCCTTCGCAAATTCGATTTTCTTTATGTTTATGATCAGTTTTCCTTCTTGTAATCGTTCAATGTGCTCTGCCAACTGTAACATGTGATCTTTCCATGACTTGCTAAAGATCACTGCGTCTAACACATAAACTGAACAATTTGTTAATCTGGGCACAACTCTGTTCATGAGTCTTTAGATTGTGGCTGGTGCACTATTCATTCCCAAGAGCATTACTTTCAATTGATGTAGCCTTTTTAAGGTTAAAAAAGCAGAAACTCCTTTCACTTTCTCTGATAAATTTGCCTGCCAGTAACCATGCAGTAAGTCCAACTTTTTGGTGTTTGTTGCTTGTCAAACTTCACGTATGCCGTCTTCGAAACTTGATATTGGATACGAGTCTGATTTTGTTTCAGCGTTGACCTGGTAATCCACACAAAACCGCTGAGTCCCATCAGGTTTGGGAACTAACAGAATCAGCGTACTCCACTCGCTCTGACTCCATTCAATGATACCTTCGTTAAGCATCGCATTCACTCCCATCTGGAACTCGGTGGCTTTGTGAGGATTAAGCCTGCAGGTATGTTGTTTATCAGAACAGCATTCCCTACTTCCAACTCATAAACAAAAGCATAAGTCCTCCCATCATTGTTTTGCAAATGTCCTCATACTGCAATAACGAACAATCAACTGGGTTCATTGCTCTTGCAACAGACAGGTCGCTATCCTATCCCACTCCTCAAGGACTTCCCTGTTAGTTAAAGGATTTTGCGTCACATCAAACCTCATGGCATTCGTATTTGATACCTCACTATGCGGAGCAATAACTAACACTTGTTTCCCCAGTTCCTTATCTCGATATTAGAAAGATTACAACATATTCGCAAGAAACACCTGCTACCTCCTTTTATATCCAGCATCTTTACCAGATAGTTTACCTGACTCTACGCTTTTCTCCACTTGGAACAGAACAATAAAGCTGGCTTTGAAGGGATTTACTATCACTGGTGGCATCTCCACGGAAATAAACCCATAAATTTCATAGTCTGTACCTGCCACTTGCTTCATTGTATACTGTGCCCTCTTCAGGTGCTGTTTAGCTAACACACATACTCTGTTTATTCTCTCCCTCACCTCAGATACATAATCCAAGTGTGAGATGTCCGACTTCGGTCATGTTAATTTCTCTTTAATTAATTCCAAAATACATCTCACTGCATGTCTGAATATTTACTCAAAGGGAGTAAACTGAGTAGATTCGTTCGGGGGATCTCTAATCGCAAACAATTTGATGGGACACCTTCATCCCAATCATTTGGGCGATCCTGACAGTACGCTGTTAACATGGTCTTTAGCGTCTGATGCCAACCTTCCAAGACACCCTGCGATTCAGGATGGAACACATTTGATTTGAAATTATTCATGATTTTCTTAAACAGCCGAGCGGTAAAATTACTCCCTTCAACTGATAGAAACTCTCTGGATCGCCCGTACTGAATAAACAAAGCTGCCAAAACCCTCCAACACTCTTTTTGCCTTAATACTCTGTATGGAATTGCCTCTGGTAATCTGACAGACATATCCATTATGGTCATCAAATATTGGTTTCCACTTTTATTTTAGAAAGGGGGCCTACACAACTAGTCATAACCCTCGTGAAAGGTCCGTCGAATGCAAGAATTAGCAACAAAGGTCCTGGTTTTAGTCCTACCTGTGGCTTACCTACCGTTCGGCATGTGTGACACGTACAGCAGAAAGTAACCACGTCCTTGTGCATTCCAGGCGAGTAGACATGTTTTTGTAACCTTAGCCTGAATCTTCCAGGTGACTTCCTGCAGGTAGTTCATGTGATACCCGTAACACTTCCTGTCTGTATGCGACCGCCAACACAATCTGGTTAACTTTGGCCCATTTCTTCTCTGCACTAAACTGCCGTGGTCTCCATTTTCATGTAGGATTCTATCTTTAAGTTGCTAACGCTCGACAATATATTCTGATTCCTTTTCTGAGATGCATCAATTTATGTAAATTTCAGTTGTAAGGCCATTAGCCTTTCAGGACTAAACACCTCTGCCTGACCCTCTGCCTGTTCAGATTTTTCCTGCACTATTACATGAAACAACGGACCAGCTAATTAAACTACCACTCCTTTGTCTTTCTCTTTACTTTTTGCTTCTTGTTGTAACTTATGACAGTGAGTTCTTGTTATTACGCAGACTGGAAAACTTCCTGTGCATATTTCTTTTAACTCCTCAATTTCCAGGTCTTCCTTTGAGTTATCCATTACAAAAGTGTCACACCCACCTTGGATCCTGCTAAATTGTTCTCAAGAATAAAACGATATTTCTGAAAATGACGGTATTTCACTCACTCACACTGTAAGTCCCAAGTCTTGATTTGGATCTCCAACCTGATCTTACACAGAGGAGCACAACATTTCTGTCCCCATTCCACAAAGTATCAATCTCTCAGGTAACATGTCAGAAAGATTGCAAATACTTTTATCATTTACTTTTAGAGGCTGAGAGAATGTGATGACTACAGACTCTGGAGATCATAGTTGAAAGGGTTGGCGCTGGAAAAGCACAGCA
This sequence comes from Chiloscyllium punctatum, assembly GCF_047496795.1. Classification (NCBI taxonomy): domain Eukaryota; kingdom Metazoa; phylum Chordata; class Chondrichthyes; order Orectolobiformes; family Hemiscylliidae; genus Chiloscyllium; species Chiloscyllium punctatum. The sequence continues at coordinate 18,450,457 of NC_092745.1, read as the reverse complement.
GGTCAGGCAGCAGCCGAGAAGCAGGAGAATACACGTTTCAGACATAACCCCTTAATAAGGAAACTGGGGGCTGGGGTAAAGCGTTCTGAGAGATACCTCGGATGGTGGGAGTGGAGCTGGGGGGAAGGTAGCTTGGAGGGCATTAGGTAGATGCAGGTAGGGGGTGATGGTGAGAGGTCAGAGGGCAGGGTGAAGCAGATAGGTGGTAGGACAGATGTGATACTCCAACCACACGACATCAACATCAATTTCACTAGTTTCCAATTCTCCCCTCTCCCAACCTTATCCCAGAGTCCTCCCTTCAACTCAGCATCGCCATCTTCGACTCTCCTGACTATCCACATTCTTTCCAACATGTCACTCCACCTTCCTCTCCGACCAATCATGATCACTCACCCCTTCATTTTCCTATCGCCTTCCCAGTGACCGTGACCCCAGCCCCACCTCCACCCTGCTTTTATCTTATAGCCACCTTCTACCCCTTCCCCGCCACTTTCCAGATGAATGGCTTGTGTCTGATATGTCGATGGTCAGATGCTGCCTGACCTGTTGTGCTTTTCCAGCACCAGACCTTTCCGATATTAGAGACTGAGCAGATCCCGTATCGCACAAAAGTATACCTTGTTGTCTTTCTCCCTGTTCTTTCTGGGTAAACTTGCCCCAACGGAGGTGAATAATTTCTCGAGATCAGGTACTAACTCCATACCCAGCCCCTTCCTCGCCTGTGCCCTCTCCTGCAGCTCCTCAACTTTTCTTCGGGTTTCCTTTACTACTTCCACTAATGCCACTGGCTTAGCCTCTTTTACCACATCTTTTCCCACAGTGAATTTCTTCAACCACGAGCATTGTGACTTTGTGTATCTCACTTATGTCAGTAAAGAGAAATTTTCTTAATGTCATTCTTAAGCCACCGGCACTATATTTCTATGTGTTCCACTCCGGTATTGTGAAACCACCTGAGGCCTTCACCGCCTTTCATCCCTCTTGGGCTTCTTTATTAACGTAAACAAACCATTCCCAGTGTGCTCACAATCTTTGTTTTGTAGAGTGGTATCTCCCCTTCTCCCAATTTCTATCCATCACAGGAGGAAAGTTTCAGCTCATACACCAATGCATATTGACCTGCCATCTCTGCCACTCTTCTCACTTCTTGAACTTCCTTTTCATTCGCATGAACTCTGATCATCTCTGGAAGTGAGTTTTTGAATTCCACCAGCAGAATGATGTGTCTCAAAGCCTTGTCTATTTTTCACGCCCATGCCCATCTATCAAAATTATTATGTTTAACTCTTTCAAACTCAACATAATTCTGACCTGGTTCCATCATTATGTTACTAAACCGTGCTCTATATACTTCTGGTACCAATTCATAGGCATTACAAATAGCCAGTTTGACATCTGCATAATCTTTTCACCCCTCATCTGAAAACGCTGCACATACATCACTCGCTCTGCCTACCAGCATAGTCTGGATGAGCATTACCCACATGTTCTATGACCACTCCATCTGTTTATCCAATTTTTAAAAATGAAATAATGGAGGCAGCCACATTTTTCTTATCAAAATATGGCAATATTTGTGTGTGTGTGTGTGTGTGTGTGTGTGTGTGCATGTATTAATCTCTGTCCTGTTAACTTGACTTTACTGACAAATGGGCAACTTCTCAAGTTCAAATTTTCTCTCTCTCTTTCCTCTCTCTTTCTCTTTCCCTTCTACCTCTCTTCCTCTTCTCTCTTTCTTTTTGTCTCACTTTTTAATCTTCTGACTTCAGTCACTGCATTTGCAGTCCATATTTTCGAACTCTACTGCACTCACTGTCAGTTTCTCCGAGACACGGAACTGCTTGACCAACTCCATTGCAATTTCAGCTTCCCTTTTGTCTCTGGTTAAACCCAATTTTAACATATTTGCTAATTCTAAATGCACACCCTTCCTCTGACTTTCTAAACTTTCTAGACAAATTGGAAATCATTTTCAAACCCTAAAACCTCTTTAGCAATGTTAAGACCCATTTGTTTAAGTATTCATTTAATCATCCATCAGTAACCAAAATGGAACAAATTTTCTGACCTAAGTTTTATTTAAAGATCTAGGACAATAATTGCCAGTATTGGAATCCGCTGGGATCTTTTGTACCCCTACTCTGTTCACATCTGTCCAAATCCTGCATGACAAGCCCCCAAACTGTTAGGACATCGATGTCGAACATGTATGTTAATAAAAACCAAACGCCCCCCAAAATCCCCTCACCTCGCAATCTGTTAAAACATGAGTGACACAGAACTCTCACATTCCACCAATTAAAGAAAAATAACAATATATTTCATGAAACCGAATAGTGAACACTGAACAAAAACTATTCACAAGTACAATACCCCCTTTTCTGAACCACTTACTATCTGACTACAACTCCGAAAATACGCTGTTCCATTAACACACTCATTAAACGGTACATTAGCTTAATCTCAACACCGCACTCTCTCTGTCTTCCCCGCTCTCTTCAGTATTCCAGCTGCTGATCTCCCTGGGTCATCTTCTTTCTTTTTTTCTATAAGTAGGTTTGACATGAAAAAAGTTCATTGGATAGAACTTTTTGTCTAAATTTCCCACTAATTTTCAAAATACCAGGGTTCATATACTCCCCATGACATATTAAATTCTCAGTTTGATTGGTTTCCAGGTGTTAAACAATAATGTTCAGCTTCCAGAGGTCTCTGGTATCCTGGGCATGATTAAAATTAATTGGTTACATTCGAAAGTAATTTTTTGGTATCGCAAGTAAGAGTCCCAGCATTCTCTCTAATGGATATGATAGACTCAGGGCATTCTTTTTGCTGACCAGGTATGTTACGGATCTATCTCGTTCACCACCATCCTCAAATAATGTCTAGTTCGCAAAGTAGATTTCCCTCTTTGCTGTCTGGGTAAGCGCAGCATTCAAAGTAGCCCTGAGGGCTGTAATCTGCTGCAAATTGTTTACAGATGGTCTGTCACATTATGCGGTGTGAGCTGCCTTCAGGCAAGCCTCGAGCATACGCTGCTGCTCTGTCTTCGGCCGCTTCTGGGTCGCTGAGCAAGAAATAACCAAACCCCTTGCCTAGGCTTTGGCAGTTTCCCAGAGCACTGACGGATTACTGGCCGTACCCAAATTAATGTCGCAAAAATGTTTAAATTTCCCCAAAAATACTCAATAAACTTGCTATCCTTCAGGAAGAAAGGAGCCATGCGCCGGTGCCATGAGCCAGTACCATTGCCAGTGACCTAAACCTCCATGTACACTGCGAAATGATCAGAAATGGCTATCTTCGTAATTCTACAGGGCAGCACCGTATTAAAAAAGATCAACAGGGCAAATAAATGCCAATCCTCGTACTGCACTTCCTTGCCTGAGAGAAAAAGGTGAAGACCCTCCCCTCAGGATGGAGACAACTTCACACACCCACCAACCCCAACGCCCTATTCAGGTCCACCAGCTGCCTGGATTGCAGGGTTATACCCATAAGTCCCCAAGGCATCCTGTCCACTTCAGGGTTAATAAGTTGGTTAAAGTCTCCCCCATTACTGTAAGACCTTCCCCCAGGGCGAACAACCTGGAAAGTGCACCTGTTAAAAATTTGAGGGATTGTGCCGGGTGCAGCATACATTCAAATTCCCATATGTACCTCCATGTATTAACGCTTTAAGAGTCTAAAAGCGCCCATATTCAACGTTAATTTGGTCTCACAGATGAAATGGAAGATTCTTCTTGATGAGTTAGTAATCCCTCTGCTTTTCGAATTCAAGGATGAGAAAAAAACACACGTCGGAACACTCAGATCAAACGGCGAGGAGAGAAGGTGAAGTGAAGCGAGGGCTGCCGGGAAGGTAAGGACTTAATTTACATTTGGGCAGTGGCTAAACCCGAAATACTACACGTGCAGTATCACCATCCGCCCCCCCACCCTCCTCGAACCGGAAGGAGAAGACTCAGTAGGGTAAGGCTTGTATTTTCTCTTTATATTTCTTTTTCATATACTTAAGTGCATTGTTTGGGTTTAGTTAGTTCATATAAAGCTAAGCTTACAATGAAGGACATCAAACCAGTGACATGGACCTCTTGCTTGATGTGGGGGCTTAGGAATGTGTCCGACATTCCTGACTCTTCTACTTGCAAGAGGTGTGTCCAGCTGCAGCTCTTGCTTGACCGCGTGATGATTCTGGAGGTGTGGAACATCCGCGATACTGAGGAGGTCGTGGATAGTATATTTAGTGATTTGGTCACACCGCAGGTTAAGATTGCTGAGGGAGGCAGTGATTGTCTGAACAAAAGACAGAAAAACAGTAGGAAGGCAGTGGAGGTATCCATTATGGTCATCTCCTTCCAAAACAGGCATACCGTTTTGGATGTTTTTGGGGCAGGGCAGCAGTTGCCAGGATCATGGCACCGTGGTGGACACTGCTGTTCAGAAGGGCGGGATAAAAACTCGTAGGGCCACAGTCATAGGGGATTCTATTGTGACGGGAGGAAATAGGCGGTTCTGTGACCGAAAACGGGACACCCGGATAGCATGTTGCCTCCCAGATGCTTTGGTCAGGGATGTCACCGATTAGCTGCAGGGGAGGGTGAACAGCTAGTTATCTTGGTGCATGTAGGCACCAACGATATAAGTAGTAAATGAGATGTGGTTCTGAAAGAAGGATTCAGTGAGCTAGGAGAATAGTTAAAGAGAAGGACCTCAAAGGTTGTGATCTCGGGATTACTACCAGTGCCACGTGCTTGCCAGCGTAGAAATGAAAAGAAATAGGCAGGATGAACACATGGCTTGAGAGATGGTGTAAGAGGGAGGGGCTCAGATTTATTGGAGAATGGGACCAGTTCTGGAGAAGGTGGGACCATTACAAAATGGAAGGTCTACATCTGAACCAGACAAAAACAATGTCCTTGAGGGAGATTTTGCTACTACTGTTGGGGAGTTTTTAAACTAATGTTGCAGGGGGCTGGGAACCAGAAGAGAAGGCCAGGATGCAATGAGGTTGAGAGTGCAGACTGTAAGATGTATGAAGATAGCATTAATAAAGGGAAGAGTAGCCAGAGAGCAGCCGAACACAAAAAACTGGTGGCTTGAAATGAATCTACTTTAATGCGAGGAGCATAGTGTGTAAGGCAGATGAATTTAGGGCTTGGATTGGTGCCTGGGAGTATGACGTCATTGCAATCACAGAGACTTGGTTGCAGGAAGGGCATGATGATTGGCAATTAAATGGTCCAGGAGAGAGATGCTTCAGTCAGGATAGGGAAGGAAGTACAAGGAGGGTTGGTGTTGGAGTTGCATTGTTGATCAAGGACGATATCACGGCTGTGCGACAGGAGCACACTATGAAGGTCTTGGGTCGTGAGGCATTATGCGTGGAGCTGAGAAATAAGAAGGGTGCAGCAACACTGTTGTGGCTGTATTACAGACCTCCCAACCGTGAGCGTGAGGTAGAAGAACAAATAATCAACAGATTATGGAAAGATATAGAGGCAATAGGGTAGTGGTGATGGGAGATTTTAATTTTCCCAACATTTACTGGGATACACTTAACATCAGACATCTGGATGGGTAGAATTTGGAAGAAGCGTCCAGGAGAGTTTTCTCGAGCAGTATGTCAATCGTCCGACGAGGGATGGAGTCTTATTTGACCTGGTACTGGGGAACGAGCCAGGCCAGGTGGTAGAAGTCGTAGTGGGGGATTTCTTTGGGAACAGTGACCACAATTCTGTAAGTTTTAGAATATACTTAGATAAAGTAGACAGTTGTCCGAAGGGAAGATTACTAAACTGGCCCAAGGCCAATTATACCAAAATTAGGCAGGAGCTCCGAAATGTGGATTGGACACAGCTATTTGAAGGGAAGTCCACATTTGTGATGTGGGAGGCTTTCAAAGATAGGTTAAAGATCGTGCAGGATAGGCATGTCCCGTTGAAAGCACAGGATCAGAAGGGCAAGGTTCGTGAACCGTGGATGACAGGAGAAATTGTACGACTAGCCAAGAGGAAAAGAGAAGCATACATTAGCTTTAAGCAGCTAAGAACTAAACGGGCCCTGGAAGAATATCGGAAGAGGCCAAGTCTTAAATGAGGAATCATGCGGACTAAAATGGGTCATGGAATAGCTTTAGCGAGCAGAATTAAGGAGTGTCCCAAAGCATTTTAATCTCATATAAGAAGCTAGTGGGTAACTAGAAAAAGGATTGGTCCACTAAAGGATAACGAAAGAAGGCTGTGTGTCGAACCTGAGAGAATGGGTGAGATTTTGATGATTACTTTGTATCAGTGTTCACTGAGGAGAGGAATATGATGAATGTTGAAATTAGAGATAGAAGTTTGGTTACTCTGGATCACGTTGACATAAGTAGGGAAGATGTGTTGGGTAGGTAAGATGTTATTAAGGTGGACAAAACGACAGGATCGGATGGGATCTACCCCAGGTTGCTGATGAAGATGAAAGAGCAAGTAGCTAGGGCCCTGACAGATATCTTTGTGGCATCCTTAAATACAGGTGAGGTGCCGAAGGACTGGAGGGTTGCTTATGTAGGCCCCCGGTACAAGAAGGGTAGTAGGGATTTTCCGGGTAACCACAGACCAGTGAGCATGAGGGTGGTGTGGAAGTTGCTGGAGAAGGTACTTAGGGATAGGATCTACTTATATTTCGAAAAGAATGGGCTGATCACTGATAGGCAAAATGGTTTTGTGTGGGGGAGATCGTGCCTTACCAGCTTAATAGAGTACTTTGAGGAATTGACCAATTTCATACATGAAGGAAAGGCTGTTGATGTCATATACATGGACTTTATTAAGGCGTTTGATAAGATTCCCCATGGTAGACTAATGGAGAAAATGAAGTCATATGGTGTGCAGGGTGTACTAGCTAGGTTGATAAAGAACTGGTTGGGCAGCAGGAGACAGAGAGTAGCAGTTGAAGGGAGTTTCTCGAAATGAAGAAAGGTGACCAGTGGTGTTCCACAGGGGTCAGTACTGCGGACAATGTGTTCTGTGATATACATACATGATCTGGAAGAGGGCACTGTTGGTATGATCAGCAAGTTTGCAAATGACACGAAGATTGGTGGAGTAGCAGAAAGCATCAGAGACCGTCAAAGAATATAGGAGAATATATTAGGCTGGAGAGTTGGGCGAAAAAGTGGCAAATGGATTTCAATCCAGACAAATGTGAGGTGATGGCAAGATTTAGGCAAGACTAATTTTAGAGCGAATTATACAATGAATGGAAGAGCCTTGGGAAAAGTTGATGAGCAGAGAGATCTGGGAGTGCAGGTCCATTGTACCCTGAAGGTTGCTGCACAGGTGGATAGAGTGGTCAAGCAGGCACATAGCATGTTTGCTTTCATTGGACGGGATATTGAGTGTAAGAGCCTACAAGTCATGTTAACATTGTACAAGACTTCACTCTCTCTCAGCGGAGCAGGTAAGGGCTGCTTGAAGGCTCGGTGACATTGATTAAACGGTTTAAATTTGAAAGTTTTTTTTCAAAAAAGCGCGGAGCGGACCCGAAAGCTGGTATAGCGCAAGATTACCTGGTTAGGTTTTTACCTATAAAAGCACGCTGCCGAGGAACCCGAGACACTGAAGAGGTAGTGCCTCCCACCTGCCCTCCTACTCTAACCTAATAAGACCCGTTGTGCTAAGTTGGCAAGTGCTGTATTTTGCTTGTTCTATTCTTGGATCTAGTTTTTTTTTAAAAGGTTACCTTTAGAGGGATGGCAGTGAAGGCAGTGCAATGTTCCTCTTGCAACATGTTTGAGGTGAGGGATGCCAGGTCATCCCTGCTGATTACACTTGCAGGAAGTGCACCCATCTCCAGCTCCTCCAAGACCGTGTTAGGGAACTGGATCTGGAGATGGATGAACTTAGGATCATTCGGGAGGCAGAGGGAGTCAGAGATCGGAGCTTTAGGACGTAGTAACTCCAAAGATTGCAGACAGATGTGTGACAGTGAGGGGGACTGGGAGGAAGCAGCCAGTGCAGGGACCCCCTGCGGCCGTTCTCCTCAAGAACAAGTATACCGTTTGGATACTTGTGGGAGGGACGACTTACCACGGGTAAGCCTCTGGCACGGAGCCGATCCCCGTTGCTCAGAATGGAAGGGTGGAGAAGAGCAGAGCAATAGTTATTGGCGACTCGATAGTTCGGGGCACAGGTAGGCGGTTTTGTGAGGGCGTTTGGTATGTTGCCTCGCAGGTACAAGGGTATGTGACATCTCTGATCGTGTTTTCCGGGTCCTTAAAAGAGAGGGGGAGCAACCCGAAGTTGTGGTCCACATTGGCACCAACGACATAGGTAGCAAGAGGGCTGAGGATGTTAGGCAGGCTTTCAGGGAGCTAGGTTGGAAGCTCAGAGTTAGAACAAAGAGTTGTCTCTGGTTTGTTACCCGTGCCACGTGATGGAGAGTCGAGGAACAGGGAGAGAGAAAAGTTATATACCTGGCAACAGGGATGGTGCAGGAGGGAGGGATTCTGGTTTCTGGACAACTGAGGTTCTTTCTGGGGAAGGTGGGACCTCTATAAACAGGATGGTATACACCTGAACTTGAGGGGCACCAGTATCCTTGGGGGGAGGTTTGCGAGTGCTCTTTGGGGTGGTTTAAACTAACTCTGCAGGGAAATGGGAACCTAGACTGTAGCTTTAGGGTGCAGGACCTGGAGTGTCGGGAGGTTAGGAATCAATCTCAACGGAGGGTGCCTGTAAACAGGAAAACGGCTTGAATTGTACATACTTCAATGCAAGAAGTATACGAAATGAGGTAGGTGAACTTGCAGCGTGGGTTTGTATCTGGGATTTCGATGTTGTGGCTATTCGGGAAACATGGGTAGAACAGGGACAGGATTGGCTGGGAAAGCTATAGCTCGAGTTCGTTAGATGGGTCGGTGTTTGTCCAATGTGTGCAGGAGGGTTTCCTGACACAATATGTAGACAGGCCAACAAGACGTGAGGCTATAATGGAATTGGTTCTGGGTAGCGAACCAGGCCAGGTGTTAGAATTGGAGGCAGGTGAGCACTTTGGGGACAGTGACCACAATTCTTTGACTTTTAATCTAGTGATAGAGAGGGATAAGTGTGCACTGCAGGGCAAGAGTTGTAGGTGGGGGCAGGGAAATTATGATGCAGTGAAGCATGACTTAGGATGCGTGGTTTCAAGGCAAGGGCTCAATTGATATGTGGAGCTTGTTCAAGGAGCAACTATTGAATGTCCTTGACAAGTATGTACGTGTCAGGCAGCGAGGAAAGGGTCGTGTGAGGGAGCCGTGGTTTAATAAGTAATTGGAATCCCTTGTTAAAGGGAAGAGGGCGGCTTATGTAAAGATGAGGCGTGAAGGTTCAATTGGGGCGATTGAGAGTTATAAGGTAGGCAGGAAGGATCTGAAGAGAGAGCTAAGAGCAGCAAGGAATGGACATGAAAATTCCTTAGTTGGTAGGATTAGGGAAAACCCAAAGGATTTCTATAGGTATGTCATGAATAAAAGAATGACTAGGGTAGGAATAGATCCAGGCAAGGACAGTAGTGGCAAGTTGCGTGTGGAGGATGAGGAGATTGGGGAGACACTGAATGATTACTTTTCGTCAGTATTCACTCAGGAACAGGAAATTGTTGCCGATGTGAAAACTAAGTCACAATTAATTAGAATGGATGGCTTTGAGGTATGTAGGGAAGAGGTGTTGGAATTTCTGGAAAGGGGGAAATAGATAAGTCCCCTGGGCCTGATGGCATTTATTCTAGTATTCTCTGGGAAGCAAGGGAGGAGACTGCAGAGCCATTGGCCTTGATTTTTATGTCCTCGTTATCTACAGTAATAGTGCCAGAAGACTGGAGGATGGCAAATTTGGTTCCCTTGTTCAAGAACGGGAGTAGGGATAACCCTAGTAACTATAGGCCGGTGAGTGTCACTTCTGTCGTGGACAAAGTCTTAGAATTGTAAGGGATAGGATTTATGAACATCTGGAAAGGAATAATGTGATCAAGGATAGTCAGCATGGTTTTGTGAAGGGCAGGTCATGCCTCACAAACCTTATTGAATTCTTTGAGAAGGTGACTAAGGAGGTGAACGAGTGTAAAGCTGTAGATGTGGTGTATATGGATTTTAGTAAGGCGTTTGATAAGGTTCCCCATGATAGGCTCCTGCAAACAATAAGTAGGTATGGCATTGAGGGTGAGTTGGAGGTTTGGATTAGGAATTGGCTGGCTGGAAGAAGACAGAGGGTAGATGTTGATGGTAAAGGTTCATCTTGGAGTGCAGATACTAGCGGTGTTCCTCAAGGATCTGTTGTGGGACCATTGCTGTTTGTCATATGTTTCAATGATCTGGAGGAGGGGCAAGAAGGTTTGGTGAGCAAGTTTGCGGATGATACGAAAGTTGGTGGAATTGTTGGCAGTGAGGAAGGATGTGGCAGGTTACAGAGGGATAGAGATAAGCTGCAGAGCTGGGCAGAAAGCTGGAAAATGGACTTCAATGTGGGTAAGTATGGGGTGATTCACTTTGGTATGTGTAACAAGAAGATGGGGTACTGGGCTAATTGTCGGATACTTGCTAGTGTGAATGAGCAGAGGGATCTTGGTGTCCATGTACACAGATCTCTGAAAGTTGCCACCCAGGTAAATAGTGCGGTGAAGAAGGCATATGGCGTACTGGCTTTTATTGGTAGAGGAATTGAGTTCCGGAGTCCTGGGGTCATGTTGCAGTTGTTTAAGACTCTGGTGCGGCCGCATCTGGAGTATTGTGTGCAGTTTTGGTCGCCATACTATAGGAAGGATGTGGAGGCACTGGAACGGGGCAGAGGAGGTTTACCAGGATGTTGCCTGGTATGGTAGGAAGATCGTATGAGGAAAGGCTAGGGCACTTGGGGCTGTTTTCATTGGAGAAAAGAAGGGTTAGGGGTGACTTGATAGAGGTGTACAAGATGATTAGGGGGTTAGATAGGGTTGACTATGAGAACCTTTTTCCATGTATGGAGTCAGCTATTACGGAGGGGGGCATAGCTTTAAATTAAGGGGTGGTAGGTATAGGACAGATGTTAGGGGTAGATTCTTTACTCAGCTAGTCGTAAGTTCATGGAATGCCCTGCCAGTAACAGTGGTGGACTCTCCCTCTTTATGGGCATTTAAACGGGCATTGGATAGGCATATAGAGGATAGTGGGCTAGTGTCGGTTAGGTGGGCTTGGATCGGCGCAACATCGAGAGCCAAAGGGCCTATACTGCGCTGTATCTTTATATGTTCGATGTTCTAAGACATTGGTTCGGCAGCATTTAGAGTACTGTATACAGTCCTGGTCTCTCCGGGTGCTCCGGTTTCCTCCCACAGTCCAAAGATGTGCAGGTCAGGTGAATCGGCCATGCTAAATTACCCGTAGTGTTAGGTAAGGGGTAAATGTAGGGGTATGGGTAGGTTATGCTTCGGCGGGGCGGTGTGGACTTGTTGGGCCGAAGGGCCTGTTTCCACACTGTAAGTAATCTAATCTAATCTAAAATTACCAAAAGGATGCGGATGCTTTGGAGAGGGTGCAGAGAAAGTTTACGAGGATGTTGCCTGGTATAGAAGGAGCTGGTTATGAAGAAAGTTTGAGTCGGTTAGGTTTATTTTCATAGAAATAAGGAGATAGCGGGGGGACCTCACTGAGGTTTATAAAATCGTGAAGGGTATAGACAGGGTGGATAGACATAACTTTTTCCCAGTGTGAAGGATTCAATAACGAGAGGAGAGGTCACGCTTTCAAGGTGAGAGGTGGAAAGTTTAAGGGGGACCACGCTGTAAGGACTTCACACAGAAGGGAGTCGGAGTTTGGGATGCATTTCCAGCAGAGTTGGCAGAGGCAGGCATGGTAGATTCATTTAAGATGCGTCTGGACAGATGCATGTGTAGGTTTGAAGCAGAGGTATGAAGATACTTAGGAATTGACTGACAAGTTTAGACAGTACATTTGTATCAGCTCAGGCTTGGAGGGCCGAAAGACCTGTACCTGGGCTGCAAATTGTCTTTGTTCTTTGCTCTTCTTCCGACTCCCTGTTGTAACTTCAAGTGTTCCTTACTGGTTAGATGTGTTTATTTCAGCGGGCGACATCAACTCTTTTTGTCTCAGCTTGAAAGCATCTTTTTACTCTTATTTGGTGAATGACTCCCCTTATCATTCCCGGTGCACCATTTAAATGAACGGTTAACCTTAGTCGTCTGAAGTCGTATATGACCCCATGGACGACGCACCCCATTCATAGCGTGCCAAGGAAAAACAGCAAGTAGTTTGTTTAAATTTTAAAATGCAACTTCCAAAAATACCAAATGAAAACTTCTAACACCTGCGTCCACAACAGACCAACATCTCAAACAATGAAAAGGAGACTTTTCCCCATTGTCCACAGGGGGCGCTCATACTACCCACGAAACCCTTCATGGCTTCTTTCAGCTGAAGCTGTGGTCCAAACCCACACATCTTCTAACAAGAAAATTAAAAATGGGCTCTTAACCCATCCTATCCATGCTATAACTCTCGGGACTCCTGGTAAAAACATAACTTCCCCAGCTTCCCCAACCACATCCCCATTCCATATCAAGGGAGAGAAATGAAAACGAAATAAAAATAAAAACAAGGGAGAGAAATGAAAACGAAATAAAAATAAAAACAAGGGAGAGAAATGAAAACGTAATAATAAAAAAAGAAACAAGGGAGTGAAATGAAAATGAAATAATAAAAATAAAAACAAAGGATAAAGTGAGAAGGGAGAGAAGGGAGAAGAGAGAGAAAAAAAAACTACAAAAGTAGGACACCCACAAATATATATAAAAAGGACGAACAGGTAAACGACAGAAAAAAAATAAAGTAAACATCATTGCCCATATTATTTGAGCCAGCCAGTCTAAGTGCTTTGCATTTTATGATGAGTCAAAATTAAACCCGGACCCTCCATGGCTGAAATGCAATATTGCTGGATATCTTGCCGAGTACTGAATATTAAAGACCCTCAGCCGCCTTTTTACCTCATCAACGGCCTTCCTTTTGCGAATCACGATCGCAGAAAAGTCTTGGAAAAGCATAATTCGCGATCCTTTGTATATCAGAGCCTGTGGCTCCTTCCCCATTGTCATAGAAGGTTCCAGCACCGTTTACTTATCTCTGTAACTGCTGGTGTCACACTAGAACAGGATGGGGGCGCTGGTCTGTTTCCAGCACTGTGCACTGTGACCGGTGGGCCGACTCACCCGAACCCGGCCCGACCCGACTCCCAGCTTCAATAATTGCGGGAGCCATTGCTCCAAGAAGCTGACCAGCTGGCATCACTCTTCCTGTTCCGGTAGCCCGACCAGGCAGATGTTCTTCCGATAGCCTTGATTTTCGAGGTCATCGACCTACTCTTTCAAAGCCCGTACCTGCTGTTCCCGGACCTGGAGCTGACACGCCAAGGATTCCAACACGGTTTCAGAGGCTGCAGTCCGTTGCTCCACCTCCATGATATGCTGCCTGAGGCGCTAGATTTTCTGGCAATGCTTTTGCAGCATGACTGAGATCGGTTCAAGCCTGGCCCAAGTCTCCTCCATCGTTGAAGCGATCTTCACTCAGAGTTTCATCAACTCCAAGGCCAGGCTGTTGAGTCCCCGCAAGCGCTCGCTGAGGTCGATGATGCAGGCACAGACGTGTCCCTTGCTGCAGGGGAGTGCCCTGTTTGTTTCACTCCTCGCAGTCCCTTCCCTTTAGTTACTTTTCTAACAATTTTAACTATTGCACAGCATTTCTGGGCGTCAAAAGCTAATGATTTCGACACAATGTGTAATTATGGAGAGTGAGTGCCCCACCTTATCTGGGTTCTGGTGCAAAGCTCAGCAGGGCAGACCTACGGAATCGCCACCATCTTGAATTCCCCCACCGTTTAACTTCTTAGCAACTCTATCAACATGGGTGGCAGATTTCAGGGATCTATGCTCATAGACACCGAGATCTCTCTGCTCATCCTCATAACCATGAATCTTCCCATTTGCCCAATACTCTTTATTCCTGTTGCTCCTTCTGAAGTGCACCACCTCACACTGTTACACAGTAAACTCCATTGGAACCTCTCAGCCCAGCTCTGCAGCTTATCTATGTCCCTATGTAACCTGAAGCATCGTTCAGCACTATTCACAACTCCAACAACCTTAGTTTCATCTGTAAATTTACTAAGCCATCCTCCTTAATAACAGTGAGTAATAACAGTGGCCGCAAATCAGATCCTTGCGGTTCACCACTATTAACTGAACTCTAGGATGAACATTTACCATCGACCTCGACCCTCTGTCTTTATTTAACCAGCCAATTTCTGATCCAAACCGCTAAATCGCCCTCAATCCCATGCCTCAGCATTATGTGCAATAGCCTCCCGTGGGGTACTTATCAAACGGCTTACTGAAATCCATATACACCACATCAGCCGCTTTACCACCATCCACCTGTTTGTTCACCTTCTCAAAGAACTCTAAGGTTTGTGAGGCACCACCTACAGTTCACAATACAGTGTTGACTATCCCTAATCAACTTATTCCTCTCGAGATTTTTATTAATCCTACCACAGTTCCATCACTCATTGGGTCCAAATTCTGAAATTTCCTCCTTACTAGCATAATGGGTCAACATAGAGCGAGTGGACGACAGGGATTGAAGAAGGCAGCTCACCACTACCTTCTCAAAGGCAAATCGGGATGGGGTATCAATGCTGGACAGCCAGCGATGACGACGTCCCACAAATGTATTTTTAAAAGTTCTTCGACAGGGATGATATGGAATGAGATGAAGGAAACTGAGTTTGATACCGTAACAGAAGGCGGTGACGCCCATGCTCCCAATATTTAAACAGCAAGGGCTGTGGTTCACCACAAACTCGGTTAACATGGACACCCATGAGTAACACTGCCAGAAGCAAGGTGGGAGACAATATTTGAACAAGTTCCCGGATGCAGTTAGTAGTAGTCTGCAGAGTGAACATCTGGTTTCAGAGTCTCAACAGGAACAATAATTGAGGCAAGAAGGGAAGGCTATATGAAAGAACAGTAATGCAATCATAACTGGTTTATAGAAAAAATCTGGAGAGTAAGACTTACCAGGGGGACCAACTATGGACAGGAGAGGATAATAAATATATTGAATAATGCAAAGAGCAAAATAGAACCTCAATGATAATGGCAACCGATCATGATATGTAGAAAGAATAAAGAAATCATAGGATAAACTCCGTTCCATTGTTGGAACATTCCAGCCTAATGTTCGCAGATCCTGATCCATTGTTGGAACATTTCATTCTCATGTTCTCAGATTCTGATCCATTGTTGGATAATTCCAGTTTAATGTTCTCAGACACTGATTTTTCCTCCCTTCTCTCTGGAGGTACTGATGTGTTAGTTCTAGCGGTGATGCTCCCACTCATACAATGGAATAACACATTGAACGGAGCTCATTTATCATTAAAATATGGGAACTCTCCACTGGGATAATTAGAATCCATGGAGATTGGTATTAATCACAGTCACTGAACAAACAGGTTCAGTTAACTTCTTCGTTACATCCCTTTTCATATCACAATAAACGTGAGCATTTACTCAGTCTGGATGGAATGGACCATAAATCTTTAAATTTATTTATTCGTTTTTCCTTTTATGTGGACGTATTGCTGGAACACTGCAGGGTTGTATATGCCCCATCCTGTTTATAAAATGGAGACGCGGATAAAATAACAAAGCAGCTACAAAAGATGCTGGTGGGGAAATGTCTAGAGACTTTAACCAAAGGAACGAGACATTTGCCAAATTACTTTGCGTGAGGTAAAAGTGTCCTGGGTAAAAGTGCCCAGTTATCAAATCCTTTCATAACATTGAGACAAAGCATTGGGATGGTTACTCAGGAACAGGGGAAGCAATTCTCTCCCAATTTGCCTGTAAAAGAGATAGGCGGAGGCCATTCAGCCCACACAGCCTATTCCCACTTGAAGAGGTGGAAAGATGAATGTTGTAAGTTTTGCAATGGGAGCTATTCAAAACAGTGAAGTGCTACTGAAGTTGTATGAGGTGTTACTGTGAGGGCCTTCATTCGATACAGGTTACCAGCTGTTCATAATCCATGGTTTGCTGTGTCATTTAATGTCTCGGGCCTATTACAGAGGGATAGAAGGAGGCTATTCAGTACCTTGAACCTTTTGCAGAGGGGTGGGTGATTATCTTACACTTGAATGCAGGCTTATGAGACCAGTTGTAGTCAGGAGTGAACATTTAACAGATGCTCTTCATGACCTTGTTGGCAACAAGATCGCTTCTTGGTTCCAATAACATGACAAACTGGCTTCTTGGCTGCACACTGATAATTATGCTAAAGCTGTGGAAATTTACTGTTCTGTTACTGAGTGCTAATTCTCTATAAGTGACTAACCACAGTCTGCTTCAGTAGTGATTAGCAGACAATGCACCATTTAAAGCATAGAAATAACTCAGTTAGATAAATCAGTTTTTGGCGGCCTTTGGGAGGAGGTGCAATGGCTCGGCTAGTGATACAAGAGTGGCCTGAGTGTTGGAAAATAAAGTTTGTTCCCAGGAAATATCATTGGACCACAAAGCAATATCGAGCATTGATGGGTAATTGTCTGAATGTTATATTCGATCATGGCCTGTACCCTTCTTTAATAAAAGTATTAAAAATGTATTTGTTTTCAGCTTTATGCACAGTTAGACCAAGGAACACAGAAGTGTATAACCTCTGTGTTTCTGCACACTCTGTAGTCGGCCGTACGAAAAATAAAGAGTACAGTCTTTTGTTTAATCCCTTGTCTATTTATTTCTTTGCCAATACTACCGCCTAACTGAGTGGCCTGTGACAAGCAGTGCCCTTCACATCAAAGGGCAATGCTGTGTGAGCAAACAGTGAAGGGGAGGGCAGGGATTAATTCAAAATAGAGTTGGAGGGGAAAATTATGCACTCCACTCCCTGCTGCACCCACCTCTCCCTGAACAACTCCAGGGTGTCGGTGGACACTGCGTGCTCCTTTTCCAGCGACACCCGGGCTCTAACGTAACCACGGAACAGGGGCAGGCAGTCAGCCCTAACGGCCCCCTCCATGGCCCGCTGCCTGGACCTGTTTATGGCCATTTTGGCCAGGCCCAGGAGCAGACCCACGAGGAAGTCTTCAGACGTCCCCTTCTCCTCCATACCAGGTGCCCGAAGATCAGGAGCGTGGGACTGAAGTGCAACCAAAAACAGAGGAGAAGGTTTTTGAGAAAATCTAAAAGGCAGTGCAAACGCCCACACCCAGTATACACGTGGTCCCCGGACTCCACAGCGCCACAGAACAAGCAGTTGGGCTGGGATTCCGTGAACCACCGCAATCTGCGGTTGCAGGGGACTGCTGCGTGCAGCACCCTCCATCCCAGATCCCCAGAGAAAGGCAGAGGACTCCCACATAGAGAGGGTCTCCACTGCCCGGTGCTAACTGGGCACGCCAAGGCATATCCGGACGGTGGACGAGGGAGAAGAGGTGGAAGTGTACAGTCTTAACAACTAGACCAATTAAAAGTGTTTATTGATCGATCATGCAACTGAGAGACGTTGCCAGGCGTCCAGATCATCATCTGGTGCCGTGACTCGGATTCGGTATGGACAGATTAGAGACAATGGTGTAAGAGCCTTCAGTCCTCTACTATTGAGTGTCGAGAAATTGGCCGACCAGACGCGAGCATTTTCAACATTTGGTTTTCTTCACATTCAAAGTGGTTGACTCTACCCCTCGCTCTCTATCGTCCAAGTCCAGCTGGAAAAGTTCCTGATAAGAATACATTGCAAAATGAAAAAAAGAGTCGGGGCATCAGGAAGTTGTCCAAAAAATCTGTCAACAAACCAGTATGGACTGGTTCAAGATGTAAGAGCTATCAATGGTATTGCAAAACCTGATCATGCCCTAGTACTAAATCCAGATCGTATTCTGGCCTTGGTACCATTAGACACTAAATGTTTCACGACTGTCGACCTGCAACATAGTGTTTTTTCTCTCTCTGTTTCTTCATGAAGACAGTCAGCACCTATTTGTCTTTACTTTTAATGGCCAGCAGTTGATGTGGACTCGACTAACTCAGGGCTTTATACATTCTCCGACCCTTTGCTCTCAGGCCTTACAGAAACAAATGCGGTCTCTCACCCTCATAGGTGAGTATGCACTGATCCAATATGGAGACGAGCTCTTTGTTGCCAGCCAAGAATAAGAACCTAATCACTCCGATGTCGTCGTCCTCCTCAACTATCTGAAACGCCTGGGCTATGTTGTCTCTCCTTAAAAGGTCTCAGTTGCATAACGTCTAATATAGTTTCTAGGTTTCATATTGTCAGCTGTTTCACGTTCCCTTGAGCAGAGCCGTATTACTCCAATCGTCAACTTCCCGGTCCCAACAACGGCGAAACAGGTTCGCCCGTGGCGAGGCATGGTTAAATTCTGCCGACAATGAATCCCTAACGCTGCCATCCTTGTTCAGATGTTGACCCCCTTTACAACCTATGAAGGTAACTTTGAGCGCTGCTCAGTGGCATAGCAAGCCTTCTACGAACTTAAACATGCCTTGTCACAAGCTCCAGCTTTGGGCAGACCTCTCCATGACAGATCTTTCCAATTTTACTGCACTACTCTGAATGACTGTGCTTCCTCAGTTCTCACTCAACCACATGGAGATCGCCACTGCCAGGGTTGTCTATTTCGCGACTAAACTTGACTCTGTTGCCTTCGGATATCCCTGTTGTACTCAGATACATACTGCTGTTTATCTCAGATTTCAGTCCACAGAAAACCTTACACGTCAGCAGGATACTGTCGTCTACAGTTCCAATGCGGGGATCGTCCAGTTGAGACTATTCCAAACTCAACATTTGACTGCTGCTTGCCAAAACCGTTAGGAGGTTAACCTGCTCAACAATCCCCGGCTGACCTTTAGGTCTTACACCACCATTAATCCTGCCGATTTCCTTCCACATCCCCCATCACCCTTACCGACTTCAGATCATGACTGAATTCTCCTCATTAATGAGGGCATCCACATCCGTCCAGATCGTTCCCATGCCCCTATCGCAGACACTGACATCAATATGTTCACTGATGGTACTTCTTCTACTGACCATACAGGTACTCGCTTCTCGTGCGACACAATAATTGATGAACTTCTTTTAAGATTCTTTTTTCTGTCGAACAAGCTGAACTTTTTGACATGATCTGTGCCCGCGTCTTCGGGACAGGCCTTCATGTTAACACTGACTCCCGGTAAACTTTCAGAGTTGTGAATGTTCTTGGTCAATTCTGGAAAAATGCTGACTTTTTGACGTCTTCAGGTACTTGCACACCACTGGCCAATCCCCTGTCGCCATTGTTAACCGTGCTGTTGATGAGACGTCAACATCATCCTCTCACGGCCATCTTATGATTGTGCCTAACATGATGAGCCAGACGGAAATCTCTGACAAGGGTGAGTCGACCTCTGCCAAGTTAATGCCAACTGTTAAAGATGTTGAAAAACTTCATTGAGTTGCAAAGATGTCAGCACTATAAGTATGGTTTAGTCATTGTTGACCTTTCTTTCCTAGATGGGTTGAAGCTTACCACACTTCAAATGCTACTGCTAAAACTGTCGTAAATAATTTTCTCAAGAGGATTATTACCCACTTTGGTAATCCCGTTTGTCTACCTTCTGACAATGGCCCTCTTTTTATTGGAGATATTAGTGAGGAATTATGCTCTCGCTTTGGGATTCACCACCAACCTCATTGTGTTGATTGCCCACAGGCTGCAGGGCACGTGGAGCATAGTGAGCAGAGTCTGAAAACTAAACTTGCCAAATTGACTTCTGAGACAGGTCTTTCCTGGGTTAGGGTGCTGCCTCTGGTATTGTTCCACCTACAAGGAACCCCTGTGGGGAAAACTCGCTTGTCCACAGCCGAAATCATCCAATGTCGAGCTGTACTCTCGCCTTGGAATGATGCTTCCTCCCCTATTCGTTTCAAACATAGATTGAGGATATGTCCTCCTACGTATTTTCTTTGACCAAAGTTTTGTGAAGTCAACAATCTAAAGTTTGTGCTGCTCATGAAAAACTCCCCTCCCTCGACAGTGTTGAACCAGGTTCTTTCATTCTCATCAAGAATTGGACAAGCCGCAGCCTCCAACCTCAATGGAAGAGGCCATTCCAGATTCTCCACACCAGCCCAACTGCTTTTAAGGTCGTCCAGCATTCCGCGTGGTTTCGCCATCATCATTCCAAGGTAATTAGATAAGCCCCTCCCGGGGACGGGGGGTTTGGGGCTGGGGGGGACGGATGATAGAGATGGAAACGATGGGGAACTGGGAGCGGAACTGCAATCAGTTGGTAACAAACTACTACGATATAGCTGTACTTTTCGAATTGTACTACTTCTTCTGCTTTACTTACCTAATCCGTGATGCAGAACGATCATTATGTTGAAGATCGAACTTACCCTGTTGTGTGGACTCGTTGTCGCCAGCATTAGTGCTGAAGAAGAGGCTGCTTACCAGTGTGATCCTGAGCAACCAGAAAGTGTGCACCGTTTATGCTGAAAAGATGTCCTTATGTGCTCCGAGAGACTGATCCCTTCGATGAATGGAATGTTACGAAGAATGACTGCAATAATGGTCAACTGCACCAAGAAGATCAGACAGCTCATGGACAGAACAAGTCTCAATGGCCTTAACCCTGTCAAGGTGTTTTGTGCCAGTTTGATTTTACTTGTGCTTTCGGTGGTCCTGGTTAGCGTTGCCTCTATGCAAAGAGGTCTAAATCTGCACGTTACAAAAGAGAAATTTGGAAATGTCGTTCTTTACTAATAATTTGTTTTTTCAAAGTCATTCTCAAATATTCAGCTAGCATGAAGTGGTCTGTGACACCCTCACATCAGCAGATCAATCTTTGATCCCTTTCCCCCTCCTGAATCCCAACGACGGAATATAGAATACCTGTAAGGCGTTTACCGGATATAATATTTCCTTTGACTATTACTTTCCCCACCTGCTAGCTGCCTGTGGAATTCCTCTTATAAGTCTGGGGAAGCCTATCCAATTTTTTACAAATGTATGGGATGGGGGTGCACTTATGTGAATGTGACTAAGTTTATTCCATGTGCCTTGGTCCAATGTACCAAACGCTACTGCTTCCCTGTGGCGCCTCGCATCTCATGTGCATGCTTCCTGGAGGAGTGTGTCTCTGTTATTACGGGTATTCAGGTTCTTTGTGATATTGGTAATGGCACCCACCTTCAATATGAAACCACCTAATGGCACCTCCATCTTCTCAATTGTGGTGTGGAAGGAAATAGTCATGGAATATAATCACATCTCTTCCTGAAATTCCCACCATTTTTAATGAGTAGCCTTCACCCTAAGAGCCCAGGGCGATAATATTTTGTAACTGTGGACTACCCGTACTTCTAGGCTAGTCACAAAGACAGGCCTGCTTTTTATTGGGAAGACCCCTCCATTATCTATACTAAACCCTTTTTTTCAGACAAGACAAAAACAACTAATTTCATTGGTCTTAATGAAATATTTACTCTCCCTGCGGTAGCTGTAGGGACATTTTTCCTAACTACACTTCCCTGCCCGATTATCTGGGAATGGGATTGGAGTTTCCCGAACTAACGTTCAGCTTCATCTGTATTCTGCGCGCATTGGAGGGGTGCGAAGGCTTTGGGCAACAATAAAGCTCAGTTTTGGGGTTCCACATTTCTTAGTATCTTTTAAGTGGAACATCTGCAGGAATTATTAGCCATCAAAACTGAAACTCTTACATTTGTGGTCTCAGCTGCTTGGGCAAGGAGACAGTTTGGAACTAGCAGGAGTTAAGACTTACTATCAGAATTACTATCTTCCCAGCAAAACCGGTAATTTCCCGACTACCTGCTCTGCAAAGAGGGTGGGGTTTGCTCCACCGTAAAGGGAAAGTGTATGACTAGGGTTACTGACCTCATAGAGAATATTACCAAGCATGTAGATAACAATTGCATCTTCGTCAATCCACTGATACAAGGCACTGCATGGCGAGATGATGTGGGTTGCAGTATCATCGAGAGTTCCCCATAGAGCAATATGGTGTGGGCTGGTACAGTCTGGAGTGTTCACAAGATATTGAGGTTGTGTGAGCTGGTGTAGCCCGGAATATTCACGACAGTGACTTGACGTGAGCTGGTGTAGCCTAGAGTCTCCTCCTAACAGTGACATGGTGTACGGTAGTGTAGCCCGGAGTGTCCCCCTGACAGCGACGTTGTGTGGTCTGGTGTAGCCCGGAAAATTCCCCTGACAGTGACATGGTGTGGGCTGGTGTACAACGGATTGCCCCCTGACAGTGATATGGTGTGGGATGGTGCTGCCAGCAGTGTCCCCCTGACAGTGACATGGTGTGGGCTGGTGCTGCCGGAGTGTTCCCCTGACAGTGAAATGATATGGGTTGGTTTAGCCCGTAGTGACCCCCGACAGTGACTTTGTGTGAGCTGGTGTCGACCAGAGTGTCCTCCTGACAGTGATATGGTGTCGGCTGATGTAGCCCGAAGTATCCTCCTGACAGTGATATGGTGTCGGCTGATGTAGCCCGAAGTGTCCTCCTGACAGTGACATGGTGTGGGCTAGTGTAGCCCGTAATGCCCCCCTGACAGTGAAATGGTGTGGGCTGGTGTAGCCCGTAATGCCCCCCCGACAGTGAAATGGTATGGGCTGGTGTAGCTCGGACTGTCCCCCTGACAGCGACATGGTGTGGTCTGATGTAGCCCGGGGTGTCCCCGTGACAGTGAAATGGTGTGGGATGCTGTAGCCCTGGGTGTCCCCCTGACAGTGACATGGTGTGGGCTAGTATAGCCCGGAATGTCCCCCTGACAGTGACATGGTGTGGGCTAGTGTAGCCGTAGTGTCTCCCTGACAGTGACATGGTGTGGGCTAGTATAGCCCAGAATATCCCCCTGGCAGTGACATGATGTGGGCTGGTGTAGCCCGGAGTTTCTTCCTGATAGTGCCATGATGTGGCCTGGTCCAACCCGAAATGTCCCCCTGACAGTGATATGATGTGGGATGGTTTAACCCAAAATGTCCCGATGACAGTTACATGATATGGGCTGCTGTAGTCCGGACAGTTCCCCTGACAGTGAGATGGTGTGAGCTGGTGGAGCCCGGAGTGTCCCCCTGACAGTGACTGGCGTGGGCTGGAGAACACCATAGTGTTCATCTAATATTGACATGGTGTGGGCTGGTGTAGCCCGGATGCTGGCAGAGAGTGATATGGTGTTTGCTGGTGTAACCCAGAATGTCCCCCTGGCCCTAACATGGTGTGGGCTGTTGTAGCCCGGAGTGTCCCCCTGACAGTGACATGTTGTGGGCTGGAGTAGCCCGGAGTGTCCCACTGGCCCTAACATGTTGTGGGCTAGTGCAGCCCAGAGTATCACCCTGGTAGAGACATGGTGTTGGCTGGAGAAGCCCGAAATATCTCCCTGACAGCGAAGTGATGTGTGGTATTGTAGCCCGGCGTGTCCCCATGACAGTGACATGGTATGGGCTGGTGCAACTCGGAGAGTCCCCCTGTTATTGACATGGTGTGGGCTGATGCTGCCCGCAGTGTCCCCCTAACAGTGCCATAGTGTGGATTGGTGTAGCCCAGAGTATCCCCCGGTTTAGACATGGTGTTGGCTGGAGAAGCCCGAATGTTCCTTGACAGTGACATGGTGTGTGCTGGTGTAGCCCGTAGGGAGACTGTAGCAACGGAAAAGGAAACGTTGGACCCTTTTTCTGGGTTTTTGAATGTTTTTTTTAAGTAAAGTTGAATGGTGCCTGTGCTCAGCAACAGTACACATTTTTTCCTGTATTTTATGTTGACAATAAATGATCAAATACGAAAATATCGCAAATAATACGACAAATATGCACCCACAAACAACCAGGCACAGTTGTTTCTTTAAAACAGAGATAGATACATTTATCTTTAATAAGTGGCCAATAGTCAGTTGGAGAAAATTCGCGAATATTTCAGCTGTGATCAAATGGCACAGCAGATTTTATGTCCCAGTGGTTTAATTGTCTTCCATTTTCCTATTCTCTTTCGATCTTGTGTTGTCTGGTATTGCCTTCCCACGTGTTCAGTGGGGGCTGAATTTGGTAAGTATTTGTTTGAAGAGAGTTAATGGAAAGGTGGACAGGTTTGAGGGGTTGCATGTTCGATATCTTTCCTAATTGTTGTTGCCTTACATTCCAACCGATTTGTTTTAGGTGAACAATCGTTCACATTAAGGCATTTACACTTCAGACTGAGATAAAGCTGGTCCTTTCTGTTTTTGTATGTGCGGTCCATGGTGTTCTCATTCCTAATGTGCAGTGAGGACTGGGTTACTGAAAGCTTTTAAGATTGGATTCCTGATGGTTTTGATGAACAAGAAAACAGACAGGAAAGAGATGTTCAGCCACAGTCATATCAACAATAAGCATTATGAATGGTGTATCAGGCTCGAAGGCTGAATGGCCACAGACTGCTCCTCACCCATGTGTTGTTTTGTCACTCAACCTTTCAACACTGTTACAAAGGAGAGGAAGATCCCATTCAGCTAGGCAGGATCGGTACATTGAGACAGCAGGAGGCTATTGTGCCTTTTTGCAGAGCCACATAGAAAAAGGATGAAGTCATTCTGCCCCTTGAGGACATTACACAGCACAGGACGAGGTCATGCAAACGTTCGAGGCTGCTTCAAAGGAACAGGGCATCCCTCGAAAGCTATCAGCAAATAGGCAGCAGGGGTTAAACATTTGTTTTCAGGTTGGAAAGCTGAAAATTGGTGGAGTACCTCTTGGGTCAGTGTGAGGTCATCAAATATTTGCAATCTATGTCAATGATTTTGGATGACAGGACTGACTGGATTGGAGATCAGTGCGTTCATAACCAAGATAGTCATTGAGAAACATGCCAAGTGGTGGTAGAAAGCTTGCAATGGGATTCAGACAGGGGACGTCCGTTGCAAACTTTCATCAGAAACAGTATTTCATTCGTTATGGGAAATTTGCGATAGAAGGATAAACAACAGTAACTTACTTACATTGAGTGTCATTGAGTCATAGAGTGATCGAGCATGAGAACTGGCCCTTTGGCCCAAACTAGTTCAAGCTGACAATACAGCTCAGTCAACTAGTTCCAATTGCACACATTTGAACCATATTGCTCTAAACCCTTTCCATCTTTTCTTTTAAATGGTGCAATTGTACATGCCTCAACCAATTTCTCTGGCAGCCCATTTCATTTCAAAAACACTCTCTGCATGAAGAAGTTGCCCCTCAGGTCCTTCTTAAATCTTTCCCCTCTCACCTTAAACCTATGCCCTCTAGATTTCAATCCCTTATCGCTGGAAAAATGACAATCTGCATTCATCCTATCAATGGCCATTATGATATTACACATCTCCGTAAGATGACCCCTTCATTCTCCTACATTCTAAGGGATGATATCCGAACCTGGCCCACCCCTCCCTATAACTCTGGCCTGTTAGTCCTGACAACAACCTTGTCAAATTTCTTTGCACTCTTTTCAGGTTAACAGCGTGACCAAAACTGTAGGCAATACTCCAAGTGTGGCCTCACCAACAACTTACAGAATGTTAGCATAGTGTCCCAACTCCAACATTCAAAACCTCAAAAGATGAAGGACAGCATGCGAAATGCTTTCTTCACCACCATGTCTACCCGTGATGCAGCTTTTAAGGAAATATGGACTTGTGGTCCTGTGTTCCACAACACTCCTCAGATCCTAACCATTTACTGTATAATTCCTATCTTCGTTTTACTTTCCAAAGCGTAACACTTCAAACTTATCTGGTTTGAATTGCAGTTGCGAATCTTCAGCTCAGTTCCCCATCAGATTAAAATCCCTCTGTAATGCAAGGTTTGTGAAGGTTTGTAGCTCAGGTTGAGGTTTAGGGTGTAGGTTTGCTCGCTGAGCTGTAAGTTTGATATCCAGGCGTTTCATTATCTGGCGAGATAACATCATCAGTGGCGATTTCGAAGTGAAGTGAAGCTGTTGTCTTCTGCTTTCTATTTATATATCTGTCCTGGATGGGTTTCCAGGAGTTTGTAGTGATGTCATTTACGGTTCGTTTTCTGAGGGGTTGATAGATGGTATCTAGATATATGTGTTTGTTTATGGCGTTGTGTTATGAGTGCCAGGCCTCTCACTGTGACAATGGAGGAGGTCAAGGATGGACGTGTCGCGGGAAGAGCACGGGGATGGGGGATGTGGTGTGACTAATTGAAATGGATGGCAACTGGAATGTTGGTTTGGTTAAAGCGTGCAGATATCAGATGCTCCATGAATATGTCCCTGACTCTCCCTTTTCCTGTACCTGATACAGAGGAGACCACATCTGGAGTTGGGGACGAGCTTGGAGGGGTTGCAGGATCAGGCTCTGCTGATGCAGCATCAGTGCTCTACACGCAACAACCAACCCGAATTTCCAGTTACCATCCATTTTAATTCCTTCTCCAATTCCACCTAACCCGTCCGGCGACATGCCCGTCCTTAGCCTGTCCACTGTGAGTGGAATGCAACCTGCGAGAATACCTTTGGAGCGGACAGCCCAATGGCCTCAATATTGACTGCAGCAGCTGAAAATCCTTCCATCTGCAGCATAATCCCATGTCCCTTCTCCCTGACCAGATCCATCTGCCCATCTTCTGATTCACGGATCCGCTCCACCCTTCCCACTGACCAATTACAGTAACCTCATACCTGCATGTACCTACCACCATCATACAAACCCTTCGCCCTTTCATATCCCATCACTCCATTTCTGGGCTCCCCTCCCTCTCGTCAGTCCTGATGAAAGGTCCAATATGTAAATATTACCTTTGTTGGTCCTCTGATTCTCTCTGGTCTGTTGTATTTATCCCCCTCCAAGTTTATTAACTATGTCCTCTTGCACCTGTGGTACTTACTCTCTCCAAGTTGTGGAACTATGTAGTCTACATGTACGAAGAAATAAATTTGCACATTTGAAAATATCGCTGATTCATTCCTTATTTCTTAACAAACCAACACACACATTCCAGATGAATCAGCATTTCACTTGTGCTCTTTCAATCCAATCTCCTTTCATTGCTGCTCACAATGCAGTCTCCTTGACATTAGGGAGACCAAACAGAGACTGCATTAAGGAACACTCCCACTTTGTGTGTAGGAATAACCCTGACCCTCTCATTACTTCCCATTTCAGTAACATACGTTGGTCTCATGCTAACATTTCGTTCCTGGGCTGCTGCAATGTTCCAATGAAGTACAACCCAAGCTCGAGTAACACCTCACTTTACATTTTAGTACGTTATAGACTGAAGGAGTTAATATTAAATTCCATACTTCAACAGCCTGATCCCATTATGGATTTTCTCCAATCTTCGAGCATTCCTGTTCCTGGTCTCCCAAAGGACTTGCCCTGCTTGTGAATCGTTTATCTTGAACCCAATTCAGGAACCCACTTCCTCCCTCCACAAGCTAATTTTTATTCATTTTACATTTGATTCTCTTTCACC
Organism: Chiloscyllium punctatum; assembly: GCF_047496795.1. NCBI lineage: Eukaryota > Metazoa > Chordata > Chondrichthyes > Orectolobiformes > Hemiscylliidae > Chiloscyllium > Chiloscyllium punctatum. Next base: position 18,422,888 of record NC_092745.1, on the reverse strand, counting down.
ACAACCAAAATTCCATTTGTCAGTGGCATTGAACCTCCACACCGTCTGTTTCCTGTCACCCCTCCTCTACCTCTGTTAAGGTATTAAAAAGCTCACATTCCAATCCTTTTCTGTTCTCAAGAAATGTCACACTGCACTTAAAACACTAACTCTGTTTCACTATCTTTGCAGATGCTGCCAATTCTGCTGTGTTTCTCCAGAAATGAACAAAACACGTTTTCAATTAAACAAATAACCGAGGATACTGGAAATCTGAAACCATAACAAAAAAAAAGAAATTGAGCCTTGAAGAATGTTGACTGGACCCAAATGATTAACTCTACTTTCACTCCACTAATACTGCCAGACGTGCTTAACGTCTCCAGCAATTTCTGTTTTTCAACACGTTTCAAAGACATATGTCAACATTGCTAAAACCTCCTGTCCAAACTGGAGTGCTATATACCAGGAAGTGAAAGACAACACAAGATGCACAACTTCATTGGTTCTGAAATGACGTAAGGCTGGCATCACTGACACTACAGAGCTCTTACTCTTAGTATTGGAGAGAAACAGGGGGAGGAATGCATTCACTCTAAACACTGAACGTAGCACATATTAGAACGGAAAGCATTCAGAATAATATGTTAAAGGGTGTTGGGGAATGAGACAAATTGTAAGTGTGACAGCATGGAGAGACCCTCAACCGAAAGAGAATATAAAAATGGAAGTGTTGCCACATTCGAAACCAGAGTAGGTCACTGAGTAAACGGCTGATGGGTGAATGGGGCTTGGTGTGAATGGAGGGACAGGCAGCAAAACCCTATTGGAGATATTGCAGCTCAAACTATGTATTTCATGTGGTGCTGTAGACCACAGCAGCAGAAGCAGAATTATATTTAAACATAATCTGTAACTTTTTGCCCGTGACCATCCCTCAGTCTAACATTAACATCAAGCTGATCTATGGTTCAGTGATGAGTGTGGGTAAAAATTTCAGTGTCAGAACCATGTGTACCCCTAAAACTGATGGCAAACCATAAAGCTACTGCACTTGACTGGTTACATTCCAAATCGTGGAACTAACATCTGATGGCGTGGGGGAATGATCCCAAGAATAACAGGTCAGGTCGAAGCTCTACAGTCCTGCCACATTCAGTCATAGACGGCTTAGACAACTCACTGTAGGAGAGGGTCATACACATGTCCCCATCCTAATTAATTGAATAGCCCTGCGTATCAGTGCAAATTACAAGGATGTAGTGTCTACACCATACTCAGCTTGAAGTATTGTGTCTATGATCCTCCTCACCTCGTCAGGATGCCCACAGGACCACATATGGCAGTTTCTTTTCCAAATAGTTCACTCTATTTGACATGAGGAATCACCTGAAGACAGTAGATATGACACAGGCAATGTACCACAAGCCCTGACCCTGGGGAAGCTGTTTCATTCCAGTTCCAATTCTGACATCTGTCTAGAAGTGTGGAAAATTATTATGACAAGTCCCTTAAGAGGAGAATAATTACAGTATGACCAATACCAACGTCTCAATTTCATCACGACAGTCAAATTGGTAGGAGTTCTTCTTCACAGAGTTGTCAAGCAGCACAGAAATATCCTGGTCAGTGTGGTTTCCAACAGGTACCCATGTGGAGCTGGTGCTGTTGTGGAAGTCACTGGATTACTAATCCAGGCCAGGGTAATGCTCTGGCAGCTGGTGGAAGTTAAAAACAATTTTTAAAATATCGGGATCTAAAATCTGTTGTCAGTAATAGTGATCTTGTGTCCAATGTTGATTGTTAACTTCTATCCCCGTCCCCAACGTACATTCCGGAAGTGAATCTCCCGTGCTTTCCTTGTCTGGCCGAAAAGTGACTCCAGACATACAGACATGGGATGATCTTTTCTATGATCTCGGAAATGGCCAAGCAAGACACTCAATTGTATCAAACTGCTCCGACTTCTTAAAGGATATAACCGGACAGAACACCCGTCACCAGCCTCGTTATTAGAAAAGAAAACAGTCCTGTCAACCCTGCAGAGACCTCCTTTCTAACATCTGAGAGCTTGTGACAAAACTTACAGAGCTTTCCCACAGACAACATAGAAACATTTGGAAAGGAGTAGGTCATTCAATACAGTGAGTCTCCCACGTTCTCATCATGGCGAGAATTTCCACAATGCATTTCTCCTACAGCAGACTGAGATATATCGCAATTGATCCCGTCAACCAAATGTTGAGGTGTTCGGGAATAGCTGGGAGCCAAGGACATATTCCTGAGATACTCCACAAGCCTTCGTCTCCAACAAAAGGATCCTTTTATTCCGGTGTTTCCAGTCCAAGGGCTGCTTTGCTGGAGCTTGTACACTCTGACCTGCTCCCTTTTTCTTATTTTCTCCCACACTTTTCTCTCTGTACCCTATTGACCTCAAGCTGAGCCCAGCGCGAAGGAGAGTTAATCCTTACTTACTTTTCCGAAGCAAGTACAGGACCTGGAATTGGCAGCTACTACAGGGGGCTTTTGCCCGAAACGTCGATTTCGAAGCTCCTTGGATGCCGTCTGAACTGCTGTGCTCTTCCAGCACCACTAATCCAGAATCTGGTGTCCAGCATCTGCAGTCATTGTTTTTACCTAGCTACTACATCAGCAGAGGCAATATGGGTGAGATAGGGCCCAACAGCAAACGTTCATTTCTGAGGATGAGAGACTTCTTACTGATTGGGTCCTGCACTGGTGGTGATGAAGTGGATAATGGAAGGGTATCATGGTAACATCAATGAGGTGGGCCCCAGTAGTAATAGACATGTTTATGACATTGGAATGGGATGGCACATGTGGCAAAGAGCCGGTGATTGAGGAGTATCTGCCCAGTGGCAAACATCGTGCCTGAGGGTCAGCAACTTCGATGTTGGTGGAGTATGGTACAGATGGAGATGAAGCTGTCTTGGAGGGATTGGGTTGTTGGGGTGGTTGATGGTGACGATCTGGCTCACAACCCATTAGCTTGCTTCAAGCTGTATCCTCTGTTTATTACATTGTCTTCAATTAATCAAAATGGCATCACTATGTGGCAACAAGTGAAAGCTTTTCGCTGTGTTTTATTGTATGTTTCCTGGAAAATACACCTTGTCATAAAATCAAAACCAAAAACTTTCCTGCCAGCTGCCCCATTCTGTGATCATGACAAATATTTGCGCCAATCGCATAAAATTTGATTTTGCACACTAGGCTTGGAACGACAGCAAAAATCTTTCTGAAAATCTCCCTCGTAATTGCATCGTGCTGAATCACTTCTCCCTCAGCCTTTTTGCTCCAAAGTAAATAACCAGAGCTTATCAAGCCTCTCCCCATAGCTGATATGCTCCATCGTAGGGAACATCCTGGTCATTCTCTTCTGCACACCCTCCAGTACAATCACATCCTTCCTGTAATATGACTCCCAGAACTACAAACAGTATTCCATCTTAACCTAAACATATATTTCTGTAGCTCTGACAATTTATATGTCGATGAAAGAAGGCTGTTCCATCTGCCTTTTTAACTAACTAAATAATCTTAGTCAAAAAGTGCATTGCTGGAAAAGCACAGCGGATCAGTCAGCATCCGAGAAGCAGGAAAGTCGACGTTTCGAGAATAAGCTCTTCATCAGGAATGTAGCCACTATTCCTGATGAAAAGCTTATGCTCGAAACATCGACTCTCCTGCTCCTTGGATGCTGCCTGACCGACTGTGCTTTACGAGAACTACACTTCTTGATTCTGATCTCAAACATCTGCTGTCCTCACTTTTCCCTAACCTATTACCCTGAGCATTCACATTCAGGGGTCTGTGGAGGAAGATCCTCTCTGCTTCCTAGTGTGCTGCCATTCAATCTATACCCTCATTTTTGCTTGCGCCTTCCAAAGTACATGACCACATGTTTTTCAGAGTTAAATTCCAGCTGACCATTTGACCATTTCATCTGTAACTTCCTGTAATATAAGGCCTTCCTCCTCACTGTCAAAAACACAGCCAATCTTTGTGTCAAATATAAACTTAGTTAGCAAACACCCTCACCCCGCCCCAACACATTCACATCTAGATCATTTATGAATACCACATATAATAAGATACACTGCACTGATCCCTGTGGTACACTAGGGGACACTCGTCTCCAGTCACACAAAGAACCTTTCTCCACGACCCTCTGTCTCCTGCGACTAAGACAATGTTTGATGGAACTCACTATGTTACCCTTGATATCATGACTTGATTTTGTCAGTTTCCCACATTGGGCATTGTCAAAGTCCTTAATGAAAACCCATAAGAACAACATGCTCGAAAACATACAATACCATTCACTTGGTATGATTTCCCTCTGATGATGTCATGCTGACTACCTCTGATCAAACCTTGCCTCTGTAAATAGAGATAAATTTTCTTTCTATTTACTCCAGTATTTTCCCTAAGAATGATCTAAGAGTGACTGGTTTACAGTTCTCCGGTCTATTTCCATCATCCTTCCTGTAAAGTGGGACCACATTAGTTGTTCTCAAGTCATCTGGCCTCTCCAACTTCCCTGTGGCCAGGTTCGACTTTAACATTTGAGTCAGGGACTTTTGTACCTTGTATCCAACAGCAGCCTGTGATGCACCTCATCCAGACCTGGCAATCATTCCAATTTTATACCAGCCAAAGCCTCCAATCCCTGCTCGCATCTTATATCAGTCTGTCCAGTAGCTTCCCAATCCATCTTCTTGAATTCTGTCCCTGCATCCTCTTTCTCCCAATTAAAACAGATATGGAGCTCTCATGCAACAACCGATCAATGTTCTCCAGGTTCGCACACAGAGCGCCCCCTTCATCTCGAATGGGCCCTAGTTGTTTCCTGGTTATTCTGTTCCGATTTATGTACGTGGAGAACATCTTAGGATTCTCCCTTACCTTGCCTTCTCTATGCCCCTGTGGCAGTCCGTCTCTCAGTGTAAACTTTCTAAATTTTACTGCGATCTCCTTTCATTTTGTCAATCACTGGAGCACACAAACTGGTTTTCACCATCAGTTAATCTTGCCTCCAATAAGATTGGCATGAGAGTAACTGTTTAGTTACTCTGTAATTTCCATGTTCTCTGCAAGAAATTATCTTGCATGGATATTTCCCATTTCCACACGTGTCTTTGCCTTCACTTTCCCATCAAGTTTCGAGAGAAACGTTTGATCATCTTAATGTTTCTTTTTAGTTTGCACTTTTAAAAATTTCATTATCAGTTCATTGGTCCTCAAATGTCTCTGAACCCATGGCTTACAACAATATCTGACAATTTCGTGAGCTGCTTCCTTTGATCTAATGCAATCTTTAACTTCTTTTGTGAACTATTGTTATATCACCTTACACCTTTGCTGTTTGAACTGTGGTGGACATGTGTATATTGAACATTTTAAAGTGTTTACTTAAACAACAAACATTGCCTGTCTTCCAGTAAATCTTTTTCATGTACTTCTCAAATTCACTGAAGCTAAATTGCGCCTCATACTTTTGTGAATTGCCTGACTCGGGTATATAACCAAAATTTAAAAAAAAAACTTTTGTATTCAGACGTCATATAAAATTCAATATATTGTTATTACTATTCCCGAAACCTCCTTTTCAACAGGATTTTCAATTAGCTCTTCTGATCACATAACATCAATGTCAAAACAGCCTGACTTCTACCTCAGTGCTGAATATACTGCTAAAAGAAACTATCTCAAATACGCTAATGAAATCCATTTTCCCAGCATTATTATTCACGTGGGCACCACAGTTTAGATGTAGCCTGAAGCTGTTTATTACTATTGCGGTACCCACAAACCTGGATATGTAATTTCCTGTTTTATAACATACCCAACATTTGTATTGCAACTTTTACTTTGACATATAACGTCCATCAATCTTTGTTTCTCCTTGGTGTTTCTGAGCTTCACCTTCCTAGATTCTGTGGAATCTGAGCGATGTGGCGTCTTGGAAGATTAATGGTAGATTCAGGCGAGATATTTGGTGAAGCCTATTTGGAGGTTGAGATAATCTCGTCACGTTATTCATTCTTCTCAAGTGTTATTATGACATTTTCAACTGACCTCCCGTTATGCTGGTGGAGTAGAGAATGGCAATGATCTTTCAACAATGCTATGCGTTCCGCCAGACAGCTGAGAGTGTTCGAACCTGGGTGGGAACCTTGCAGCAGACTGGTAAAGTGTTGCTGATGCTGTGCAGGAACTAAATCAGATCACATCTGGAGTAGCGTGCACAGATTTAGTCTCTTCACTGAAGAAAGGATATTGTTATATTGGAAGCGGATCAGAGATGCTTCCAATCTCGTGTACCAAGGTATAGGGAGGATGTCAGGGGTAGGTTCTTTACCCAGAGAGTGGTGGGGGCATGGATGCGCTGCCTGTAGGAGTGGCAGAGTCAGAATCATTGGTTACCTTTAAGCGTCAATTGGATAGGTACATGAATAGGTGCTTAAGCTTGGACAAATGTTCGGCACAACATCGTGTGCCGACGGGCCTGTTCTGTGCTGTATTCTTCTATGTTCTATGTGCTATGTTCAACGGATTCCTGCAATGAAGCGGTTAACTTACAAGGAAAGGATTATCAGGTTGATCCAATACGCGTTAGAGTTTACAAGAATGAAAGATGACCTTATTTTTACGCAGAACACCGGAAAGAGTCAGCAGCAGAAGCCAATTACACAGCCAATTCCACTTATCCAGGCTGTAACACAGGAACAGCAGAAGGATATTCAGGCCTTCGACCCTGTTACACCAGAACAGGACGAAGTTATTCAGCCCATGAATCCTGATATACAGTTACAGGAGGAGGCCAATCAGCCACTCGAGTCTATAACACTGCACACAGAGTAGGCCATGAGGCACCGGTATACTGTTATGGAGCCAAAGGATCAGTACATTCATCCTCCTCAAGTCTCTAACATAGTAAACTGGAAGAGATGGGTACACTAGATTAACAGGAGGCCATTCAGCACGAGAATTAAAGAAGGAGATCAAATTATTTGAGACTTGTTATGGAAAAGTGGAGGTAATTCACCCATGAGTCTGTTGTATGGGGACAGAAGACAAATCACTCCTTCGATCCCATTTCAGGGATGGAGGACGTGATTGTTCAGTACCTCTAGCCTGTTGTGAAGGGATATGAAGAGACCTTTCAGCCCCTCAGAGTATTGCACAGCAACAGGAAGATTCCACAATCCCTCGGCCGTCTGATGTATTATCACGATGAGAAGAACCAGATTTTGAATCTGTAAATCAGGACTTTACGGCCATCGAGACGATAATGTAGGAACACCATGGGGACATTCAACCCATTGAGTGTGTAAACCAGGAACTGAGTGAATCCATTCCGATACTCATGTCTATTGCACAGCGATTAGAGCAGATCTTTTAAAGCTTTGTACCTGTTACAGAGGAACACGGGAAAGGGAACGGAGAGGGTACAGAAAAGTTAGGAATTAGGATAATCATCTTCACTTGTCAATAAAAGGTTGTGAGCAAACTGATGGGACTTAAGGGAAATTGTGAGACTGCCTTATTAATTAATTAACAACAGCGGATTTGCAAAGTAAAACCAGAATACACCAGGATCAGTATTTTTTAAACATTTGTTTGCTCGAATTCTTTAAAGATGTGACAAGCAAAGTAGATAATCGGGATACTGGAGAAGTAAAGTACGTTGACTTTGAAAAGGCATTGATTAAACAATGCACAAAATATTAAGCTGTAAAATAAGAGGACATGGGTTTGGGAGGAAACCTCGTTGAGGTCTGGAGGATGTTAAAGGTGATTGACAATGTCGGTGTGGAGTGGATATTTCCTCATGTGGGGCAAACTAGAAAAAGCGATCATAGTTTTAGGATTAGGCAGAGCAGATTTAAAACAGGGGTGAAGAGAACTTACTTCTCTCAAAGGGTTGCGAATCTGTTTAATTCACTGCCCCAGTGTGTAGGGAATGCTGGGACATTGAGTCAATGAAAGGATATGGAGGGCAGGCAAGGAAATGGAACTGAGGCGGCGATGACATCAGGCATGATTGTATTCAATGGCAGTACAGGCTTGAGGGGCTGGATTGTTCCTCGTTCTTATCCAGCCCTTCAACTGTGCTCCACAGGAACGAGGGAGGACTGGTTATCTATCAGGAAGCAGGCACTCTGTATAAATCAGTCATAATCTGATAGACAGAACGTAACCAGTACAGCCACACAGTGACCAGTGCAGGGTCCTCAACTGTTTACAATCGATATCAGTGATCAGGACGAAAGAACAGTTGTGTTGCTACTAAGTTTGATAATGACACTAAGGTAAGCAAGACATTAAATTAGCAAGATAATTTGGAGAGTCCGCAAATTGATATGGACAGGTAAAGTCAATGAATATAACGGAATGTATAACGTGCCAGCTTTTTTCAGGAAGAATGGAAGGCAGTATGTTACCGAAATGGAGAGGGATTACACGACACAGAGATATCGTGTGTTCTGGAGGGTTCAATCTAACTCATTCAGACATGGGAAGTGTTGCTCCATCTCCCTGATGGTCTGCTTCCTGACATTCCCTGTGGTCCTGTTGCTCTCAGTACACACGGGATATTTTGATGTGGTTGGTTGCTAGTGGGGAATGGTGAGGGGGTGAGTGTTTTGAGCCGTGTATCAAGGGTCAGCCTTTAACTGAAAGACTATCTTTTCTTTCCGAATGGAGACCCAAAGACGATGGGAATGGCTGATTGCTTCTGAATGAAGAGGCGATGGCTGCTGGCAGTACAGTGAGTATTCACCTACATGATGTACTGTGCATGGACACACTGTAACATTAATGGAGTGAGAGTTCCTTCAGTTCCTGTTACTCTCCTCATACACATGGGGACCCCACAGAGCCATGTGTTTCATTAGGAATCCTGCTATACTGGGAAAACATGGGTACACCCGGAAATTCTCTGCTGAGAGAGAAAACATTCACCTCATCCACAATATATATCCTCCGTCATCAAATGGTGACATTGATGTTGAGATATTGGGAGATGATGGATATGTCACCCACTCCGGCCTGGAAAGCTCTTGATCACAGAAGCTGAATGAAACTGTGACACTAACAGCCACTGGCAGCACCATCCTCCCCCTGGTGTGAAGGTGCAGGTTGTGTTGAAGGAGGCGACACCGCTCTGTGACCAGCTCCTTGTTCAGTCAGGGTCCACTCACACTCTGCTTCTGGGTTAAGTGGAGCTTGGGAATCTGTTCCTGGAAAACCCGGGGTGGATCCAGCAGATCACTTTCCCCAGACACACTCACTCCGTGGTTTCAGAGATTCCCACTCTGCAGCCTCTGCTTCATTTTTTATTCATGTTAAAGATCCAGACGCTGAAACTATAGTCCCCTTGCTCCATTCGGATTTGGATCAGCAAATGCTCAGGTATCCCAGAATGTCTGAGGCAACTCACAGCACAACTCCAGAAAACCATCTCCAGCACCTACACTAAGTTTACAATAGCAGGAGACAATCAGAAGCCTCTCAGCTACAAGTGTTATGGACCTGACCAGGCCTCGTCAAAATATTTTAAGCAGGCAGCCTAGACCCTAAATTTTCCTTATTCTAAATTTCGATATGAACTGTTTGTTACAGATGTGTTGCAACCGGTCAACCCACTCAACGTTAAGCAAAATGTAATCCATTCAAACGCTCCAATTAAGACACAATCAAAGAGAAGAACAATTCGGGATAGCTTATCTCCTGGAACATTCATGCTACCAATAGACACAGTGCCTTCTACTAATTGACTGTGATAATACAGGAACATCCCATAAACATACCCCTTGGCAAAAAGATAAATTCAAACACAGAATCTTATGTGCAGTTCTCTAATCCAGGAGGAAGCAACTTTAAGAGAGGTTTCAGGGAGAATAGGAGCTGGGGATCATGCATTGAAACTTTCAACCCTTCTGGGGTCCAAGCAGCTTCTGAATGCTCCAGCTAAAAACAAAACGAATTAACCTGGTCTGGGAGAGCAGGTCACTCCATTGTTACCAACGTTTTAATAAAACCAAAACGCCTTCTCAGTTATTTACTTAAGCTGTTTTCAGGTGACAGTTCGGCATCTCTGCCTTTAAGACCTCTCTTCAAAAAAAAAACCCAAGAGAATATAACCTTTTTAAACTGAAAAAAAACATCAATATACAAAGATGGCCTCATTTTAAACCCTTTATTCTTATTGCTTCGGTAGACTGCAATACATATATATATTACATTGAAAACTAAGCGTGCTAACATTCACATGCTAAGCGTCTATTCTATTTCAGTCAGTTTACTTCTGCCACAGAACGCCTGTGCGTTTCTTCATCTAAGTCTCGACAACTTGTCAACAAGTACGGGTTCTCGTCCTGTCACCTGTATAACTTCTAAATTGACTGGCAACAGTAATAACCTCTATCTGAACAGACTGGAAGTTTTCTCCCTAAATTTGTCCAAACACTTTCAGGCGTTATGATCAGTATATATATTTGTCTTGACACGTTATTGGCAACTTAAATGCTGAAATGTTGTAACGTCAACACCAAGCTCAAGGCCCCTTTCCCAATCGTGAAACATTTTATAGTTGATGGTGTCACCTTGCACTCCAAACAAACGTTACAGAATGGAGCACTTCTCATCTCTATCATAGTCCTTCTCAATGATATATCTCCTCAGGTCTCACCTTAAAGGATTTGCATGTTTCTGTACGTCTTAATGCTGTAACCTCTTTACCTGCTAATCCTGGTCTATGCCACTAAACCTTACACATACAGATACATATTTTAAAATCTTGCACATTCTTCTCAAACCCTCCTAGAAGCCAAACTTTGATTTATGGACAAACTGATGATCATCAGCGATTTCCGATTCTAATCATACCATTTCAACTCTCTGCTCTTCCCCACGCATTCTCACGCTTGCAGGAAGTGAGTTTTTGATCTCGTCCAAAGGAAGAATCTCTCTAAGAGTGTCATAGGTTGCTCTGCTTTTAGTACCCTGACTCACCTTTCATAATTATTTTGTTTAAACCATTCAAACTTAATGTACGTTTAACCAGGGACGCAATTTTACATTCTAAAACACTGTCTATGGGCTTCTGGCACAAGCTCGTGTGCACTTCAGATGGATTTCTTCACCTCCTCATAATCCCCAGATACTTCTCCCGATAGGAATGCATATACCTCACTCCTTATACCTACCAGCTTTGTTTGGATTAACTGAACCAACATGGTCTGTGGCCACTGCATCTGTGTAGCCACATTCTCAGATGAAATTCAAAAGACTTCTACATCCTTTTCATCAAATTTGGACAATGCATGTACATATTTAAGCACACCCCAATCAGGCCTTTGGCTACCATAGTGTTGCTCATTGTCATTATCCTCCTCGTTCAGCCTACCATCTACCTTCATCTCCACCCGGCTCAGTCGACTTTCCTCTCAAATTACTAACTTTTGAAGTTGAAACTCTCTCCCTATCTGCTTTTCTTCTTTCTTTTTCTGTCTTTCTTCTTCCTTTTCCGTTTCTTTAAATTCTACTTTAATTGTATTTCAAACTCTCAATTCCATTTTGTGTTCAAGCTGCCACATCTGCAAAAGAATTCAAGCCATTTCCAAAGATCCTGCTGGTGTTTCCACCATAATTTGAATGCCAAACTACAGCTGTAATTAACTCTCATTTTCTCATAGATAAACACAAACCCAACTCCAGCTTGTCTGCCAATTCTAAAACCTTTGCCTTGCTCATATTTTGTAAAATCTCCAACGTCACTTCTTTCACACCTAGGGAAGTGTTAAAGACACAAATAGCCATTGCTGCACAAAGCACTGTACAAAACAACCGAATTAAACACCCAAACCAAAAGACATTAACAACTAAAACACGTTGCCATTGAGGCCAACAATCTCCCTGTGCACATTCTACCCGTCCCCGCGTGTGTTTCTCCAGGTGCTCCATTTTCCTCCCACAGCCCAAACATATGTAGGTTAGGCGAAATGGCCATGTTAAATTACCCGCACTGGTCAGCGATGTGTAGGTTAGTTGCACTAGTCAGGGGTAAATATGGAGTAATGGGGAGGAGAATGCGTCTGAGTAGTTTACTCTTCGGAGGGTTGGTGTGGACTTGTTGGGCAAAATGGCCTGCTTCCACACTGTAGGGATTCTAATCCTGAACCTCATTTGGAATTATCGATTTCGAACCTGACCAGTGTCCCCAGTTTGATATGGACCAGAGCAGACTGCCTTAAAATACTTTAAGATGGTAGCCTGGACGCCAACCTTGTCTTAGGTTAGATTCTCAACAGTATGGAAACAAACCCTACGGCTCAGCAAGTCCACACCACAGACCAAACCACCCAACCACACTCCCATACATTTACCCCTGACGAAGGCACCTAACACTACGGGCAATTTAGCATGGTCAATTCACCTGACCAGCACATCTTTGGATTGTGGGAGGAAACCAGAGCACCCAAAGGAAACCCATGCAGGCGCAGGGGGAATGTGTTAACTCCACGCAGTCATAAGCAGGAAGTGAACCCGTCCCCCTTGTTCTGCGAGGCAGCAGTGCGAACCATTCAGCCACCGTGCTACTCCACTTACTTTTAGTAAAGGCAGATGTGAACTTGGTGTTCCAGATGTGATGCGGCTGGTCAAACCACTCATCGTTAAGCAAAACACAATTTATTTAAACACTCTAACAAAAAATATGCAAAAAAAAGAGGAGCGTAGAATAATTTAACTCCTGGAAAACTTTGCAGAATAATAGATACAGTACCGTCTACTAATGAACTGTTCCAATGTACTAACATCCCATAAACTCATCCCTTGGCAAAAAGAAACACCCAAGGCCAAACAATATTGCACGCAGTTCTCCAATCCAGGAGGACACAGCATCAAGACAGATTTCAGAGAGAATAGCAATGAGGGATCATTTACTGAAGCATCCAACCTAACTCCGACTGCAAGCACCTGGTGACTGTTAAAGCTCAGAAATACTGGAAAGTCTGATCTGTGAGAGCTGGCCATTGTTATCAATATTTATTTTATAAAACAAATCTAATAGCCTCCTAACTTACTTACTTCAGCCGTTTGCACTAGGCAGTTCGGCCTTTTAGATCTCTCTTTAAAGAAAATGAGACAATAACCTATTTTTAAAGTGGCAGCATTGTCAGAGATGTTCGATACCTGGTCCTTTACAATAATACTAAAGGGGCTTCCTCGTGTTCCTGACCACACGAGCTACACAGAGGGACAAACACAGACATCAGACGTTTCTTGGAGAGGCACAACTCATCTTTCAAAGACGTGAGTCAAAGCTGCTGAAACCCCGATCTAACATGAAGCAGCAAATGGGATACACCGGGAAGTGAACAACAGCCTAACACACACACCCCTGTCCATGGAGCACCACATTGGACACACTGGAAATTGAATAGCAGCCCGACACACACTCCCACCACAACGGACACACTGGGAAGTGAACATCAACGCGACACACACCCCCAGCCCCGACATGGAACACCACATGGAACACCCTAGGAAGTGAACAACAGCCCAAGACACACCATTTCAATGTTTCTGAGCTTCATAACATCAGCACTCGATACACTACAGAGCCAAAAACCAGGGCCAGGGAAAGATACAGAGGGACAGAGGGGTTCACATTAAAGACAGAAACAGACAGTTAATTAACTGAGAGGATGTTGTGGAAATAAGGAGAAAAAGACTGGGTAGTGGGACTAATTGAACGGTTACCTCATTAGAGACCAAAATTACAAGAATAAGAACATTGAATAAAGGTATTTTCAGATCAGCTCAAATGGCTTGTTGAATCAAATTCTGAACTTACTTCACAGAACACTTCAAACAACATAAGCTGGGAGACGATGACAGACTAACATGGAGATCTGTGCAGGCTATGCTAGTGTATTGATCAGTAAACTGGATTATCTGCCGTGTGTGTGTTTGTGTGTGTGTGTGTGTGTGTGTGTGTGTGTAAAGGAAACCAGGTTAAATACGAACAACTGGCATGAATTTGGATAATCAACACACGGAGACTGAGTGAAGATTCATGGACAGATGAGTTAAACTGCTTGAGAATATTAAAATAAAGACATTGCTAGAAAAAAATGGCGATATAGATCAGCGTACACAGGAATGTCAGATGGATGGGATTTTGGTGTGAGTTTGAATCAGATTTGCTTCTGCAGGTTTCAACCTTACAGTATCAACAGCAGATTGTGGTTAACATTGAGATTGTATTTCACAGCTCAAGGTTCAAACAGCAGAGGAGTTTAGCCAGTGAAGTACATTCTGGAGCAGTGAGTAGTTAAAGTTAATAATGGTCAGAGCATGGTGTCAGGAATCAGCTCATCGCCAAAGGAATCAGCAAAGTTGTGATTCATCTGTGTCAAACACCGCTTGCACGTTCCCCTACAAGCCAATCACCACCCTAACTTGGAAATATACCGGTGTTCCTTCACAGTCGTTGGGTCAGAATCCTGTAATTCCCTACCTAACTGCATTGTGGGTCATCTCACAGCAAGTGGAATGCAGCGGTTCAAGAAAGCAGCTCAGCACCATCTTCTCATGGGCAAATAGGAAAGGGCTACTAATGCTGACCAGCCAGCGATGCCCAGGTACCAGAAATGAATTTAAAAAAAAGATATTGGACAGGGATAGGATGGAGTCCCTGGAATGAAATGGTGTTTGTAAACATAATAGATTGCAATGACCTCCGCACTCCTAATATTCAAATAAAAAGGGCAGTGAGACAATGGTTCACCTGTGTCATTTAACTGTATTGAAAAAAAAGCAAGGGTGGCATGGTGGCTCAGTGGTTAGCACTGCTGCCTCATAGTGCCACGGATCCAGGTTTTGTTCCAACCTCAGGTGACTCTCCGTGTGGAGTTTGCACATTCTCCTTGTGTTTGTGTGGATTTCCTCCGGGTGCTCTATTTTCCTCCCACAATCCAAAGATATACAGGTTAGGTGAATTACACGTAGCGTTATGCGCATTAGTCAGTGTAAATATAGGGTAGGGGAATGGGACTGGATGGGTTGCTGTTCGGAGGTTTGGTGTGGCCTTGTTGGGCCAAGTGGCGTGTTTGCCAACTGTAGGAAATCTGAAAACAAACTAATCACGTGCTGTCTTTCCAAATACACGTACATTTTATTCCTCAGAATCTTCTCAAGTAACCTACCTACCACAGATGTTAGGGTTTCTGGTCTATAGTTCCCAGATTTTTCTTTGTTCCCTTCTTGAATAATGACACAACACTTGCTAACCTCTACTATTCTGGACCCTAACCTGTGGTTTACGATGATGCAAAAATATCAGCCAGGTCCCATAATTTCTTCTCAAGTCTCTTGCAGTGTCCTTGGAAGTATCTGTTTAGGACCAGGAGATTTATCTATCTTAATACATTCTAATGCATCCAGCAAGTCCTCTACTGTGATATTGACTAACTCAAGATATCACCATGACCTTTGTTAAGCGCACAAGTCTTCATGTATTTCTCCAGGGTAAAGATAGAGGAGAAAAATTCATTGAGAATCTCGCAAATCTCGACGGTTCTAGACCTGGATGTCTAGTTTGGATCTTGAGGGGTCATAACCGCATTTAGTTTTTTTTTCTGTCATATACTTAAAGAACCTCTTTGGATTTACCATAATCTTCTCAGCCAAGACTATCTTGTGCACCCTTTTCGCCCTCCTGATTTCCTTCTTCAGTAAACTACTGTATCCCCTGTATACATCCAGGGATTCCCTCGATTCCAGCTGCATGGACCTGAGCCACATAAGCCGTTTTTGCTGGTCAAAGCCTCAATATCCCCTAACATCCAGGGTTCCCTTTTCCTGCTAACCTTGCCTTTTACCTCAAAAGAACATATAGACCTTGAACTCTAGACATTTCACTTTTAACGGCTTCCCACTTGCAGGAAGTCCCTTCGCCCGCAAACAAACTCCTCCAACCAACCCCAACAAGCTCCTGTCTAATTCCATCAAAATTCGCCTTGCCCCAACTTAGGACTTAAACATATGGACCAGTTTTGTCCTTCTCCATAACTATTTAAAACTTAATACAACTATGGCCGCTGGTCACAATGCTGCCCCACATTCAACTCAGTCAACTGTCCTGCCCTAGGTTTTAGAGTAGGTCAAGTTTTACGCCTTCCCGAGTTGCACCCTCTGCATACTGCTTGGGGAAACTTTCCTGAACACACTTAATAGATGCACCCCATCTCAGCCCTCGATACTATGTCATTCCCAGTCTATGTTAGGAATATTAAAATCTCCTACAATGGCAATCCATTGGCCCTGCAAGTCTACTCAATCGCTCTACATATTTTTGTCTCGCTACTTCTTCGTTTACTATTTGAGGGCCTATGGAACAACCCAAATAATATCACCATTCCCTTCTTATTTCTAAGCTACACCACAAATCCTCACTGGATGTTCTTTCAGTTATTTTATCTCTGATAACTACTGTGATACTCGCCTTAATCAAAAATGAAACTCCCCATACCTCCTTCCACCATCTCTGTCTCGCATAAAGCACCTGCACCCTGGTACATTAAGCTGCCAGTCCTGTCCTTCCCTTAGCCATGTTTCTGTAATGGCAATAACATCCCAGTCCCACGTACCTCTCCACGCACTGAGATCATCGGACTTACCTGTCAGCCATCTTACACTGAAACAGGTGTAATGTAATCCAACAGACATTCCTTGCTTCCTGTCGTGTTCCTGGCTAACCTATCTCTGCACTTTACTGTTTGTGATTACGGTAACTCCTTCCAGCCTCGCACTTGCAACCCTGCATTTGAGGATCCCACGCCGTCCCCCACGCTGGCCAATCTATTTGAAACACTCCCTTGTAGCACCAGCTAACCTTCTTGCCAGGATATTAGTCCCCTTCCAATTCAGTTACAAGCCGTCCTTCCTGAACAGGTCACCTCTGCCCCACAAAAGATCCGAGTGATCTCAAGCTCTGAATCTCTGCCTCCTGAACCAGTTATGTAGTCACGCATTCATCTGCCATGTCCTCCTGTTCTTACCCTCACTAGCACGGATCTCTGGAAGTAAATCGGATATTACCACTGTCTTGGTTCTGTCTTTTACCTTTTTTCCTAGCTCTATACAATCACTCTGGACCTCATCACTATTTCTTCATGTGTCATTTCTACGAATGTGCACAATGACTTCTGGCTGCGCCCTCCCCCCGGTGGAACGTTCTGCAGCCGCTCTGAGATATCCTGGACCCTGGCACGTAAGAGGCTGTACATCATCTTGGATTCCCATTTTCAAACACGGAATCTCTTGTCTGTTCCCCTCACTATCGAGTCTGAATAATTACTTCTTTAGGTTTTCTGCTCGCATAACCTTCTGATAATGGGATTTCTTCCTGAAACAGTTGGATTTGGCTGAATTGCTTGACTTCAGGTAGTGGGGAGATTCCAATGAATCATCATCAGGAATCCTCCATGAGTGGAAAAGATGGCTAGGCTTTTTTAAATATATAACTCCACACACATTGCTGTGTTGAGCGGTAGGGAAACAGAAAGGGAGTAACCGACTGTCCCTTCACAGATAGACTACATTTTTCCATCTGTAAGTTAAATCAGTAACGTTATCAGACCCTAAACTGGACTATGTGAGCTCTCCTTGAATATTATCCGAACTATATGACTCCATGACATTCTCGACTCCAGGTCAGTGCATTATCTCTGTTGTCGTACACACATTCAATTCATTTACAATAAATCGCCCTACTTGTTTTGAAGATGTGTTAATATGTGCCTGCATAATGTAAACATAAGCGTTTGATGACTTCACAATATCCGTGTTAAGATTAATATGTTTTATTCTTAAAGAAATACAGAAATTGCTGGCAAAGCTCAGCCTGCCTGGCATCAGATATGAAGAGAAATCACAGTTCAATATTTCGGTCCAATAACCTTTCCTTTGAACCTGACTTATTCTTAAATTATTTCCCCAACTTTATTCTCCCACATAAGAAGAAATATCCATAAGGTATTCACCAAATACACTCTTCTCAAGATGTAATATAAAACGTCCCTCATTCTCAGGTCGAACTGTTCCTTCTTCGTAATGTCATGCCTTAATACCATGAATGAGTAAAGAGAAAAACATTTGAAACGTTTCTAAAGCAGTTTTGTTTTTGTCAGTTAAGGCAATTATAACTACACACAATGCATCAGGTGTGATCTCAGCAATGCCTTGCACTGATGCAAAAAAACATCGCTAAGATCAAACACAACACCTCTTGCACGAAACAGAATAATTCCATTTACTTCCAAATTACGAGCGGCATCATCAGAGTAATTTGATGTGATTCATGTACTTAGACACATTGATCCCTCTGTACCACTGAGTTCTGCATTCTCCTTGCATTTAAATCATTTTCTGCTGTTTCGGCCTTTCCCCAAAACTGAAAATTACCATTCACATATATATTGTGCTGTTTTTTTTCTGCTGAAGGTTTGGTGAAAACTGTCCTCTGTCTGTATGCCATCACTTGATGCTCTGTCCCTCCCCCGTCTGTATCCCATTGCAGACGCTCTTCCCTCCCCTATCTGTATCTCATTGGAGACGCTCTGTCTCCATTTGACATCTTACTGATTGACGATCCTGATGTATGAGCAAACTGAGCTCCATCCTCTCCATCCAACTCATTGGTGTGGATTGTAATTTGTTGATGACCTCACACAGATCCCTGAAGAGTTTCCCTAGTTACAGCTTTCCAAACACAAAATGAGTAATGATCTCCACTCCCCAACATTCGTTCCCTCAGTCACCCTCACATCTCCCGATCAGAATGTGGAAACATTCATCGTTATTTTGAATTTTGTTAACATAGTATTGAATTGAAACGGGTTAAATGGAACTATTAGTTCAGTGAATGTTATTGATGTCAGTCTCCGTGAATCCTAAATGTGTCATGCGAGGATTTGGCTCTTATATTAATTAAGGATTCGGTTCAATGAATTATCCCATAGTATGAGCAGGAGTTCATCGAAAGCACTGACAGGGATCACCTGCTCCAGAGAGAGTGGGAGGAGAGATCATAATCTGAGAACATTAGACTGGAAAGTTCCAACAATGCACAGGAGTTTATCTGAGGGTCTTTACTGGATTTTCCAGCTGGGATATCATTAGCTTGGTGGATCCATAATTTTCTGCAGGGTATTCAAGCTGTTTACTATCCCATCCTCGCGAAAGTTGGTGTTCCTGGTAAGCCATTCTATCTGTTCATTAAGCCAGGTTAAACTGAATTGTTGCAGATAATATTTAAAACTTAGAAAGGTGGACGTCAACATTTATAATTCTAATGAAATATTCCATTTCATGCAAATTATAACGAGCAAATTACTCACCAATATGCTCCATAATCCTCCTCGCCCTGCACAGATGCACATTCCCATATCTCCCCCCACTCACGAATCCCCTCCAATAACACCATCATGATATCCCCGTCTCCTCCTCTGCCGCAGTGCATCTTCTGAATAAACCATCAATTGTGCCTTTGTTAAATCTGAATGCACGTTATCAAGTTCCTTCTTATCACATGTTAATTATAGAATAATTGCGCTTGAGTATGTTCAACTTGTTCACTGCACAGAATCCATCAGACAGGCAGGCACTGAATGCTGCTTAGATCATTGCACTTAATCTAGAGGCACAGAATAATAATCTAGAACATAGAACAATACAGTGCAGTACTGGTCCTTTGGCCCTCGATGTTGCGCCGATCCAAGCTCACCTAACCTACAGTAGCCCACTATCCTCCATATGCCTATCCAATGCCCGTTTAAATGCCCATAAAGAGAGAGAGTCCACCACTGTTACTGACAGGGAATTCCATGAATTTACGACTAGCTGAGTAAAGAATCTACCCAAAAATCTGTCCTATACTTATCACCCCTTAATTTAAAGCTATGCCCCCTTGTAGTAGCTGACTCCATACTTGGAAAAAGGTTCTCATGGTCAACCCTATCAAAACCCCTTATCATCTTGTACACCTCTATCAAGTCACCCCTAAACCTTCTTTTCTCCAATGAAAACAGCCCCAAGTGCCTCAGCCTTTCCTCATACGATCTTCCTACCATACCAGGCAACTTCCTGGTAAACCTCCTCTGCACCGTTCCAGTGCCTCCACATCCTTCCTATCGTATGGCGACCAAAACTGCACACAATACTCCAGATGCGGCCGCACCAGAGTCTTAAACAACTGCAACATGACCTCAGGACTCCGGAACTCAATTCCTCTACCAATAAAAGCCAGTACGCCATATGCCTTCTTCACCGCACTATTTAACTGGGTGGCAACTCTCAGAGATCTGTGTACATGGACACCAAGATCCCTCTGCTTATCCACACTAACAAGTACCCGACCATAAGCCCAGTACCCCATCTTTTTGTGATTCATACCAAAGTGAATCACCTCACACTTACCCACATTGAACTCCATTTGCCACCTTTCTGCCCAGCTCTGCAGCTTCTCTATATCCCGCTGTAACCTGACACATCCTTACTCACTGTCAACAACTCCACCGACTTTTGTATCATCCGCAAACTTTCTCACCCAACCTTCTAGCCCCTCCTCCAGGTCATTTATAAAAATGTCAAAGCGCAATGGTACCAAAACACGTCCTTGTGGAACACCGCTAGTAACTGCACTCCAAGATGAACCTTTACCATCAACTACTACCCTCTGTCTTCTTCCAGCCAGCCAATTCCTAATCAAATCCTCCAACTCACCCTCAATGCCATACCTCCGTATTTTTGGCAGTAGCCTACCATGGGGAACCTTATCAAACGTGTTACTAAAATCCATATGCACCCCATCTACCGCTTTACCCTCGTCGACCTCCTTAGTCACCTTCTCAAAGAATTCAGTAAGGTTTGTGTGGCACGACTGCCCTTCACAAAACCATGCTGACTATCCTTGATCACATTATTCCTATCCAGATGTTCATAAATCCTATCCCTTACAATTCTCTCTAAGACTTTGCCCACAACAGAAATGAGTCTCACCAGCCTATAGTTACTAGGGTTATCCCTACTCCCCTTTTTGAACAAGGGAACCACAGTTGCTATCCTCCAGTCTTCTGGCAATATTCCTGTAGACGACGAGGACATAGAAATCAAGGTCAATGGTTCTGCAAATTCCTCCCTTGCTTCCCAGAGAATCCTAGGATAAATGTCATCAGACCGAGGGGTCTTATCTATTTTCACCCTTTCCAGAATTTCCAACACCTCTTCCCTACATACCTCAAAGCAATCCATTCTAATTAATTGTGTCTCAGTATTCACATCGGCAACAATGTCCTGTTACTGAGTGAATACTGACGTAAACTAATCATTCAGTGTCTCCCCAATCTCTTCATCATCCACACGCAACTTCCCACTACTATCCTTGACTGGATCTATTCCTACCCTCGTCATTCTTTTATTCCTGACATACCTATAGAAAGCCTTTGGGTTTTCCCTAATCCTGCCAACTAAGGACTTTTCGTGTCCCCTCCTTGCTGCTCTTAGCTCTCTCTTCAGATCCTTCCTAGCTACCTGATAACTCTCAATCGCCCCAATTGATCCTTCACGCCTCATCTTTACATAAGCCACCCTCTTCCCTTTAACAAGGGATTCCGATTCCTTATTAAACCACGGCTCCCTCACACGACCCTTTTCTCCCTGCCTGACAGGTACATATTTATCAAGGACACTCAATATTTGCTCGTTGAACAAGCTCCACATATCAATTGAACCCTTGCCTTGAAGCCTACTTTTCCAAGCCACGCATCCTAAGTCGTTCCTCACCGCATCATAATTTCCCTGCCCCCAGCTATAACTCTTGCCCTGCAGTGCACACTTATCCCTCTCCATCACTGAAGTAAAAGTCACAGAATTGTGGTCACTGTCCCCAAATTGCTCACCTTCCTCCAATTATAACACCTGGCCTGGTTCGTTACCCAGAATCAAATCCAGTATGGCCTCACCTCTTGTTGGCCTGTCTTCATATTGTGTCAGTAAACCCTCCTGCACTATTTGGACAAACACCGACCCATCTCACGAACTCGACCTATAGCTCTACAAGTCAATATCTGGAAAGTTAACGTCCCCCATAGCAACCACCCGATTACTTTCACTCTTCTCCTGAATCATCCTCGCAATCATTTCTTCTACATCTCTAGGACTATTTGGAGGCCTGTAGAAAACTCCTAACAGGGTGACTTCACCTTTCCTATTCCTAACCTCCGCCCAAACTACCTCAGATGGCAATCAT
Organism: Chiloscyllium punctatum; assembly: GCF_047496795.1. Classification (NCBI taxonomy): domain Eukaryota; kingdom Metazoa; phylum Chordata; class Chondrichthyes; order Orectolobiformes; family Hemiscylliidae; genus Chiloscyllium; species Chiloscyllium punctatum. The sequence goes on along the minus strand of NC_092745.1, from coordinate 18,400,564 downwards.
CATCCATCGTCCTTTCCACCGCTGTAAAACTATCTTTGACAAGCAATGACACACCTCCCCCTTTTTTACCCCCACCTCTGACCCTACTAAAACATTTAAACCATGGAACCTGCAACAGCCAATCCTGTCCCTGTTCGACCCATGTCTCCGTAATAGCCACAACATCGAAATCCCAGGTACCAACCCGCGCTGCAAGTTCACCTACCTTATTTCGTAAAATTCTTGCATTGAAATATGCACACTTCAAGCCACTTTAATGTTTACCTCCACCCTCCCTTGAGATTGATGCCATGTTCCTAACCTCCCTACACTCCAGGTCCTCCTCCATAAAGCTACAGTCTAGGTTTCCATGCCGCTGCAGAGTTAGTTTAAGCCCCCTTCGCACCAAGAGCACTAGCAAACCTCCCCTCAAGGATACTGGTGCCCCTCAGGTTCAGGTGTAGACCATCCTGTTTATACACGTCCCACCTTCCCTAGAAAGAAACCCAGTTATCCAGAAACCGGAATCCCTCTCTACTGCACCATCCATGTAGCCACGCATTTAACTGTTCTCTCTCCCTATTCCTCGACTCTCCATCACGTGGCACGGGTAACAAACCAGAGTCAACAACTCTGTTTGTTCTAACTCGGAGCTTCCAACCTAGCTACCTGAAAACCTGCCTAACATCCTCAGCCCTCCTCCTACCTATGTCGTTGGTGTCAATACGGACCACGCCTTCCGGCTGCTCCCCCTCCCCCTTAAGGACTCGGAAAACACGATCAGAGACGTCACCTACCCTTGCACTTGGGAGGCAACATACCAAAAGCGCCTCTCTCTCGCCCCCACAAAACCGCCTATCTGTGCCCCGAACTATCGAGTCCACAATAACTATTGCTCTGCACTTCTCCACCCTTCCCTTCTGAGCAACGGGGACAGGTTCCGTGCCAGAGGCCTGAACCCCATTGCTTACCCCTGGTAAGTCGTCTCCCCCACAAGTATCCAAAACGGTATACTTGTTCTTGAGTGGAATGACCGCAGGGGGTCCTTGCATTGGCTGCTTCCTCCCAGTCCCTCTCACTGTCACCCATCTGTCTGCAAAGTTTGGAGTTACTACTTCCCTAAAGCTCCGATCTATGATCCCCTCTGCCTCCCGAATGATCCTATGATCATCCAACTCCAGCTCCAGTTCCCTAACACGGTCTTGGAGGAGCTGGAGATGGGTGCACTTCCTGCAAGTGTAATCAGCAGGGATGACCATGGCATCCCTCACCTCAAACATGTTGCAAGAGGAACATTGCACTACCTTCACTGCCATCCCTCTAAAAGTAACTTTTAAAAATAAAAAAAACTAGGTCTAACGAACAGAACAAGCAAAATGCAGCACTTACCTACTTACCAAAACGGGTCTTATTATTAGGTTCGAGGAGGTGGGCGTTTCGCAGGCACAACCTCTGTCGTGCCTCGGATTCCTCTCCTGCGTGCTTTTGTTGTGAAAATAAAACCTATCCAGGTCAGCTTGCGCTACACCAGCTTTCGGGTCCCAGCTGCCCCTCTGGTCATCGTCACTTCCCCCTGCTGCTCCCGCTCTTTCTGTGAAGAAAGAAAAACACCGCTGCTCGCTACCGGTAAGTAATTTTCAAACAAACTGTCTTACCTTAGCTGTAGCCTTCCGGGTTCGTTTAAACTCAGCTGCTGCTTGCACTCAAAATCTGTTGATATCTCATGAAGGAAATTAATGTAATTTAAATGAGATTCTCATCATTTGTGAGAAAAAGCCCATCTGCTTGCATCATGTCCTTCAAAGAAATCAATGGATTTTCCTTCCTCCGTCAGGTCTGTGCAAACTTACAGAGTCATTACTGTCCTGTGGAACAGCTGAAACAGTCACTCAGTTCAAGATCCGTATAACATGCTGGCGTGGCCAGGGCAACACATCCCGTGAGAGAAAATCAAAAGTAAAGTTAGCTCACTTCCTGTGCCTGTTTTCCTTATTCCTACACTTCATTTCCATTCAGGTAGGTAACCATTTCCTGTTTCAAGTGCAATCTTTCTGTCCGAGTCTCTCCCCAAGAGCGATGGTCATCCCCACGGGCACCTCTGGTGCTGGCTTTACTGATGCTGACATACAGATGTAAGAAACTTTTAAATTCCACGACAGTGGCAGTGCATAGAGACGGAATGGGGTTTTATGTCATAATAAAGAAATGGAGACCGGTAAATGAGGGAAATGAAGTATTGTCATCATCGCTGAGATTGTTGTTGAGGCAGTATTTGGGATAATGTGGATAGATTTTCTCAACTTTAAAAGGAATAATCTGATTGCAACAGAGATAGCATAAAGGAACTTCACCAGACTACTCCCTGGGCTGATGGTAAAAGAGGAGTGAGTGAAGGTTATCTGTCGCACTGTAAGAGAAGAAGAGGTCATTGCATTGAAACATGATGGTGGTGGATAATCATTCGTTATGTTCTACACAGACACTGAGAAGATGATAAATGCCATGGCTTGTATTTTTTATTTTACTAGGGATGCATGATTCTGGATATTTAAGTGCTTCTGAGCATAAAATCTAAAGTCAAATCCTGCCTTGATATCAGGGTCAATCCCTCTTACCTGAGCAGGTCAGTTAACCCCTGTTGTTATTGTTAATAGGTGAAAGTGCCTGCGTGGAGAGTGTTTTCTTCTCATAGAGGTTAGTGAATGTCAGCAATTCTCAGGTCTAGAAAGTTTGGGATACAGATCACTGCAAGTATTTAAAGAGGAGGTAGGCGGATTTTCGACCTGTCAGAGAGCTGAGGGGTGTGAAGAACTGGACATTAAAGAGGAGTTAATGCCAACAGTAGGTCAGACATGATCGCATACAATGCGGTGAGCATCGGCATTACCTACTCCTGTTTCTTATGTTCTTACATTCTGTCTTTGGAAAGTGAATGGTTGCAATTTTCCTGGAAATGCTGTTATTGAATGTTGAGGACAGTGAGAGAAAAGTATTTTATGTGACATCTCTGGGAGAGATATGGGCCCGATATTCACAATGAATTTGGGTCTACAACATACCCAACAAATGAAACACCAATTGCAGAAAGGAGACGCTGTAAAGAGATGGGGGGATTCTTTCCTACCCAGCCTGGCTTTCCCATCACTTTTTACTACCCACACAAACCATACAGTGTTGAGGGACTGAAATATACCCTGTGTTACAGCAGGCCATGTATTTGGAGCAAGTGGTCCCCATCTGCTCATATACAAGTGGTCTTAAGGAATGAATGGAGCATAGGAACATAAGACTGAGGAGCAATAATGGATCATTAGACACTTGTCATTGCTCGAACAGACAGTAAGATCATGGCTGATCTGATTGTGTCTCCGCTGCAGTTTTCTGTCTGTCCATAATTCTTCTCCATTCACCTGTCTGTCAAACGTTGAACAAACCCAACATTGAATAAATGCAAACACCCAGGCACAATACTAGTGAATTGCACAAAGTAAAAGTGCATAGGCAGCACAATTCGGGAAGGCAATAGGCATTTATCTATCTGTCTTGTCCTATCCAATTAATTCTGCTGCAGTCTATCATTTTTGGTTTGTTCATGGAATGTCGGTGTTGTTGATAGGCCAACATTTATGGACCATGTCTAATTACGTTGGAAGTAATGGTGTTGAGCTGCCATTTTAGGAATAAACGTCTGGGGAAGATAATTCCCATTTGAACAGCCCTTTGAGAATTTCTCATTCCTGCTCCGACAAATGTTGGAGGGTCAAGATTTCATTTTCCAGCCCCACTTCTCCACTGGTTACACAGATTTGAAGTGTAACCTAGGTCATTTTCGAGAAAAATGTGAGATACAGAGTCACACTCATACAGACACATACATAAACGCACATGTCTTAAGACGATAAAGAATAAGGAAAGGTTTCCAGTGTTTCACATTATTTGAACTCATATCAAATGGAAAAGTGATAATGTGTCCCAACTGCCATTCTGTCTCCGACGTTTTTCTACTCAAACAAGCTGCTGGTATGAGATTTCTCACTGGAACAGTTGAATTTGGCATTCAGCCCATCGAGTCTGATCCACCATTAAATTATGGCTGACAAGTTTCTCAACCCAATTCTGCTGTTTTCTCCCTGTAACCCTTGATCCCTTTGATACTCCAAAGCTAACTATCTCTGCCTTAAATATAGTCAATGACCTGACCTGCACTGCCTTCTGTGAAAATGAATTCCATCGGTTCTCCACTCTCTGGCTGAAAACGTTCCTCCTTACCTCCGTTCGAAAAGAATTTCACTTTACTCTAAGGTTGTATCCTTCGGTCCTAGAGACTCCTACCAGTTGAACATTTCTCAACATGCATACAGTCCAGGTCACTCAGGGTTCTGTATGTTTCAATTAGATCCCCCCCACATCCCTCTGAGCTCCATCAAGAACAGTGTCGTCAAACGTTCTCATTTGTTAAGCTTTTCATTCCTGGGACGATTCTCGTGTACCTCCTGTGAACCCATTCCAAGGTCAGCACGTCCTTCCTGAGATATGGGGCTCTAAACGGCGCACAAAACTCCACATGTGGTCTGACAAGAGCCTTAAAGAGCCTCAGACGTAGGTCCCTACTTTTACATTCAAATCCTTTGAAAATAAATGCCATCACTGCAATTGCCTTCCGAACTACTGACTCAACCTGCAAATGTACATTGAGAGAATCCTGGAGTAGAACTCAAAGGTCCCTTTGCACTTCAGACATCTGAATTTTCTCGGTAGTCCATGTTTTGTATTCTTCCTACCACAGTGCATGTTCCCACAATTTCCCACTTTGTACTCCATCTGCCACTTCTTTGCCCATTATCCTAAAATTCCAAATCCTTCTTGAGCCTCCCTGCTTCTTCGACGTTACCTGTCACTATACCTATCTTTGTATCATCTTCAAACGTAGCCAGAATGCCTTCTGTTCCTTCATCTGAATCGTTAATGTATAAAGTGAAATGTTGTGGGCCCCACACTGAGCCTTATGGAACACCACTTTTCACCGGCTGTCATCCTGAGAAGCACACTTTTATCCACAATCTCTGCTTCCTGCCACACAGCCAAACTTCTATCCATGCTAGCACCTTGCGTTTAACACAATGGGCCCTTGCCTTACTCAGTAACCTCCTGTTGACACATTGTCAAAGATCTTCTGGAAGTCCAGGTGGATGACATCCGTTGGCTCTCCTTGTTCTAAGCTGCTCGTTACGTCCTCAAGGTTTTCTAGCAGATTTTCCAGGCATGTCCTCCCATTGTTGAATCCATGCTAACTTTGTCTTACTTTACCATCCACATCCAAGTATTCAGAAATCTCATCCTTCAATATGGATTCCAGAATCTTACCCACAGCCAAGTTTAGATTAGACAGTCTGTAATTTTCCGTCTTTTGCTTTACTCCCTTTTATAACCAGGGTATCACTGTAGCTATTTTCCAGTCCTATGGGCATCTCCCTGATTCGAGAGATTCCTGAAAGGTCACCACCAACGCCTCCACTGCCTTAGAAATCTGGAGTGGAGTCCATCTGGTCCAGGTGATTTACTTACCTTCAGGCCATTCAGTTTTCCCAGCATCTTCTCCTCGATGATGCCCACCTTACTCAGGTCTGTCCACTAAATCTTTTCAATGTTTGGGATATTACTCGTCCTTTCAACCGTGAAGACTGACACCAAGTAATTTTTCAGCTCCTCCGCCATTTCCTTATTCCACATTACTATCTCTCCTGTGTCAATTTCTAGCGATCAAATGCCCATTTTTGCCTCTCGTTTTCCCTTTCCATATCGAAAGAAGCACTTACAGTCTTTCTTTACATGACTGTCTTACTTACCCTCATATTTAATCTTCTCACTCCTCACTTCTGTTTTTGTTGCTCTCTGTTGGTCTTTACAAGTGTTATGACATGGTGCTGAACCCCTCTGTTAATTAAACCAAAGACCCAGGAAAGCTCCCCTCACCTCGTAATCTCTTAGAATATGTGTGGCAGAGAACTCCCAAATTCCACTATTTAAAGAAAATAACGTCAATTTATTTTTAACTGGAAAAGTGAACATGACACCACATCTGTTTACAACATTAACCAACACACCCAACACCCCCCCCCCCCAAATAGCCTCAACTCTATAATAATATGCTGTTTCTATAAGACACTCATGAAGATTACATCAACTTAATTTCAAAACCACACAGCCACTGCCGTCCTCATCTGGCTGATGAATTCCCTGGGTCGTCGTATTTCTGTATTCTGTAAACATGTTTCATATGAAATAAAATCTATGATAGCGATTATTTCCTAATATTTTGGAGAGCAAGATGATTGATTCACAGGCTTCTTCCATCTCGATGGCATCTGCTCTCTCCCCAATTTTCAAAATGTCCTCATTTTTAATTTCCCCAGCATCAAATTATCTCACTGGTTCAATGTTGTCAAAACAATAAATTCAATCTCGATTTGCAATCAGTGACAAAGAGAGAGAAGACATGAGAGCGCTGCAGGCAACAGTGCGACTGGTGGAGCAAGAGCCTTTATTGGGGGTAGGTGCTATAACATAGGGAGTAGAGAGAATACAGTGACATTTGTTCTGGCCGAAAGGGGAAGTTTATTGATATTTGTCCTGTATTGATGGGCATTTCTTCAGATCATCTCAGCATCGGGGTGAGCCTCCCCAATGTCTTGTCCACGTCTATCACTAATAACACCATAGAGCACATCCCACAGCTTCTTCAGAATATGTTTGCGTGGATCTTGCAAACAACAAGGAAGAACAAACATTGGTGCCATACATATCTAAACCAAAACTGTCGTGCAATTTTGTGCATCGATTCACTGGAAATTAGATTTGAAAATATTGTGGGTGCTGCAGTAATACTGGATGATCTAAAATTGCATCTAAACTGCGTTAAATAAATGATTGCTAATGCTGTGAAAAATAAATTCAATAAGTGTATATGGGATAGGTTGAAGACTATGCTGTGAACCAAACTAAAGAGCAGGTTATTTCGGACATGGTGTTGTGTGGTCAGAAGGAGTAATTACTAAGCTTACTCTGAAGTAGCTTTTGAGGAATAATGACATTAATATGTTGCATTTTACACGGCGTCTGCATACAATATAGAATCTTTGAACATTACACTCAAATATCATGGAACCCTGGAGGCTAGAGGAAGAAGTGAAATGGGAAAATACAATATAACATTTAGTGTGAGACAAACAACGTTATCGATGGAAATACTGCAAAAACAGAAAAATACATACATATCACTAGGTTCTAAACACCAAGGAAAGGGAAGGTAACTCAGTGAAGGTCAACATAAGAAATTAAAGATTTCATTAACCCAAAGGAAGCAGCTTCAGAAGAATTCCAGATATTATAGAAACCTGAACATTCTGAGAGATTTATTTGTCTGAAAATAAGGACGAAGAAAGTGTTAAGGAAATCATAAAGAACATGAATACAAACAAACAGGAAACACATAGACTGCTTACATCTCCGATCCATGTCCCAAAGAAAACAAAAGTAAGGTCAAATGTGGAAATTTATATGGTTAGGAGAATTCATGGTGGGAAACAAGGAAATGGCAGAGAAACTAACCAGATATTTTGCATCTGTCTTCATGGAGAAAGCTCCAGGAAATCTCCATGTAAAGCAAGTGGTTACATGGGACATGTGGAAGTAAAGACAATAGTCAATTCGTATCACCAATAAGATAGTACTTGAAAATGAGCTAGATTGATCATTGCTAAGTCTGATGTGCCAGATGTACTTCGTATCAAAATGTCAGAAATCAAACAGCATATTAATTGAACTGTCGGTGACTGTGTTTTATTTTACTGTAGATCCTGCTAAGACAATAAGCCCTTGTAGATAACTGGAAGGTAGTAAACATGATCCAACTGTGTACGCAGGGAAAAGGAGATAATGCGGAGGACTGCAGACCAATTAATTTGACATTTGTAGGGAAACAGTTGGAATCTGTTATATAAGATGTGTTATTGGGTATATAGAAATTAACAGCAGCATTGCAGAGAATCACTATGCATTTCTGACAGAGAAATCATACCTGACAAATTTTGGAATTGTTTGATGATTATTGTTCTTGCAACATAAACAGTGGACAACAAGAGGAAGTGGTGCGTTTGGAGTTTCAGAAGTCTTTCTGTAAGAAATTACACCGTGAGCTCGTAAATGCAATTAACATGAGTAGTATTTGGAAGAATACATGTAATTGGAAAGTTAAAGTTAGGTTGGAGTTTGTTTCAGGGAATCGGAATATAAATATAAATACATCATGCAGCAGTTGTATAGAGTGTTGGTGAGACAGTGCCTCGAGTATTGTGTACAGCGTTAGTAATCCAATCTAAGAAAGAATATACTGATCACAGAGGACGTGCAATGGACCTTCTCCAGGTTAATCGCTCAGATGGCAAGATGTTCTGATGGGGAGACTTGTCTTGTGACGTCTTCAGTTTCAAAGAACAGTGAAATTTAGAAAATCTACGAAACGTGTGACAAGGTGGATGTAAACAGGATGTTTCTCTGGCTGTCTACTGTGCATTTAAGGAAAATAATGGCAGGATAAGGGACAGGCCATTTAAGACCGGAATAAGGAGGAAATTCTTCACTCGGAGGGGACTGACTAACACAAGGGCACGGTAAATGCTAGCAGAGCAAGATTAGGGAGAATCGCCAGATATTCTACAGGCACGTCAAGTGGAACAGAATAAACAGTGAACAGGTAGGGCTTACCAAGTTGCTCCAAAATCAACTTCGTGGTAGGAGGCTGTTTGTGTGACTGGTGAGTAATGTTCCGTGGTGTACCGCAGAGATCAGTGCTGTGTCCCTTATTATTTGTGGTATTCATAAGTGTTGCGAATGTGAAGTGAGTATGGGGAGTGTGATAAGCAAGTTTGTGTTTGACATAAAGATTGATCGGGTGTTTGACACTGAGCTGGGAGGTCTTATGTTACAGAAGGATATGCATGGAATGGTCAGATGGGCAGGTCAATGGCGGTTGGAATGTAACCCTGATAAATATGAGGTGATGCACTTTCAAAAAAGAACCAGACCGGGGAGTACTCAATAAATGTCAGCACACTGGGAAGCTCAGCAGCTGCCTCTCCACACACCACTGAATGTGACTGAATATTATCATTGATGAGTTAAGCAGGACCGTAGAAAAAGCCTTTTCTCATTGGCCTAAAGATAATAAGAGCTTTATACAGCACTTTGGTAAGGCCAAATTAAATACTGTGTGCACTTCTGCGAGCCACATTACAGGAAGGTTGTGATTGCACCGAATGGGGTGCAGAGGAGATTCACGAAGCTGTCCCTAGGATGGAGGATATGAGCTGTAGAGAGAGGTTGGTTAAGCTTGAGTTATTTACTTTGGATCAGAGAACGTTGAGTGGGCAAGTAATTCAGATTTAAGATAACAAGAGGCATGGACAGGGTGAATAGTCAACAGCAGTTCTTTTCAGTCAAAGTGTCAGCTTCCTTCCAGTCTGAAACCAGGGAATGGAGAATGGAGAACAGAGAAACATGACAGAACAACTTCACTTCTGTCTTCACAGAAAAAGACATAAACAAAGCCTTTCCAGCAATAGGAGAAAACCTGAGTCTGAGGAGAAAAGTATTTAGAATGAAATTAGTCAATTAACTAATTTGGAGAAATTAATGGAACTGAAAATAATGAGCATACATATTGATGAAATGGGAAACATATTTGTGAAACTGACTGATAGATTAATTAGATAAAAACAATAGAGGCACTGAACTTGGGGTTTCAGCAAGAGTTTTAATACAGTGCCAAGCTTCGTGTGCATAGTAAAAGCACATGGGGTAGGGGATAATATGTGGACATGGCGTTACAATGGGAGACCTGGCAGGAAACAGTGAGTAGGAATAAATGGATGGTTTTCAGTTTGGAAGCTCGTGTGGCATCGCAATGATTGGTGCTTGGGCCCTTGATATTCACAATACATCTCAAACACCTGGTTGAGGGAATCAAATGCCAAGTTTCCAAGTCTGCTGACCGAACTCGGAGTTTGAAAGGTGAGGTGGATGTGAAATAAACAACATCAAGGTGACTGAGACAACTGGAGTGAATGAGTAAAATATGTGTCAGATGAAGAGCAGTGTGGATAGATGTGACGTTGTCTACTTTGTTGGGAGCAATAGAATGCCAGGTGAACATTTGAAAAGGGAGTGGTAGATCTATAAAGGGAATTACATTCGCTTTTTTTTTATTTGGACAGACCTCCGAGTTCCATGCAGGGCAGTGAGTTCTGAGGACAGAAGTCAATACTGGGAATACATTAGCACACAGACCAGTGTACATAGACGCACCAAGTGGGGAGCTGTAACACTGAAAAGGATCTGGGATCTCCCTGTTCACCAGTCACTGAAAGCAATTTTGCAGGAACCGAAAACAGTTAGGAAGGAAACTGATGTGTTCACATTCATTTCAGGAGGACTTGAGTCCAGGAGTAAGAGTGTCTTACTGCAGCTGGACAGGGCCTTGGTGAGACCCCACCTCGAACATTTAGCAATATTGTGTGCAGTTTTGGTCTCCATACCTAGTAAACGACAAACCTGACATTGAGGGAGAGCAGTGGAAAATGACCAGACTGATCTCTGGGATGACAGACTTGTGGGAGCAACGTTCGGGGCGACTGAGCCTGTACTCCATGCGGTTGAGGAAAGTGAGTGGAGATATCAGGGAAATATATAAAACACTGAAAGAGCGAGACAATTTGGAAGCAAGGATGCTAATTCCTCTGGCTGGGACGTCTGAAACAAATGCCAACAGTAATAGGTACAGGCAAGTCGCATTGCATTGAGATGAGAATAAATGTCTGCACTCAGACTGGTGAACCTGGGGAATTCTCGCCCACGTCAGGCTGTGGAAGACAAGGCACTAAAGACTAATAGGATGTCTAGACACTGAAGGGCTGGGGGAGAGCAGGAGTATAGTTTGTAAATGAAGGGTCATCCATCATTATATTGAATTGGTTGGCAAACTCGACAGACCAAAGGAACTATTGCAGTTCCATTTTATAGTTTCCCAAGTTTAATCTCATTAAGGGATTTGTACAGTGTGTGGGGAAAGTGCATTGAGAAGATGTTCAGACATGAACTAGAATGGGGGAGGCTTAATGTGCTGTATGGCTTATTCCATTCCCGATGTTTCCGTGAAGTCTGTGGAAAAGCTCTCTAGATGTTGTCACAAGTTCTCAGATGTTAGGAAAGAGGTCTCTGCCGTATCGGCAGGACTGTGTTTCCCATTCATTTTTCCGATAGAGAGGCTGGGGGCTGGAGTTCGGTACAAGTTTCACTTTTAAGACCTCGGAGCAGTTTGGTGCAATTGAGTTTCTTGCATGTCAGTTTCAGAGACTATTCAAGAGTTTATCACATGGCTGTGTGTCTGGAGTAAATTTTAGGCTAAAGCAAGAGAGCACAGGAGATTTGATTCCTGAAATTACATCGGGGAAGCAAATTGGTGTTTACAATCGACATTGGCTTCAATATCACTGTTACTCACACCAGATTTGAGATCTCGATATTTACTTAATGATTTTTATCTTCCACCAGCTTCCAGATTATTAGCCTGGTCTGGATTAGTAATCCAATGATATTTCCAAAACAGCACCATCTCCACATGGGGACTGATCGGAAACCACACTGAACAGGTTATTTTTGTGCTGCTTGAAAGTTCTGTCAAAAAGAACTCCCACCAATTTGACTGTCGTGATGGGAATTATGGTGTGGTAATTAGCCAGACTGTAATTTTTCCCCGTTAGGGACTGGACATAGCTGAGTAATTTTCCACATTGCCAGGGAGATGTCAGAGTTGGAGCTGGAAAACAGCTTCCCCAGTGACACGGCTTGTTGTGCAGCACACTCTTCAGTCCTAATGCAGGAATTGGGTCAGGGCCCATTGCCTTTGTCGTATCTACTGTGTTCAGCTGTTTCTTCACGTCACGTGCAGCGAATCAAATGTTTGAAGACTGACCTCTGTGATTCTGTGGGCATCATGATGAGGTTGAGGTGGATCGTCAACTCAACATTCTTGGCTGAGGATGGAACAGATACAATTTCCTTGTTTTTAACACTGATATGCAGAGCTGATACATTGATCGGATATGGACAATTGTGGAGGCCTCTCCACCAGTTTGTTGTTTACCACAATTTTTGGTGTGAATGAATGGAATGCAATAACATTCAGAACCATTTATAGATTTAACAGAGATAGACTTACCAGGAACACAAATAATAGCGAGGATAGGATAGTACCCAGCTTGAATACTCATTAGTACGGCTCGTATCCGCAACTCTAACCATGGCCAATCCTGAGAAAGCCAATCAATACCCCAGGATAAACTCCTGTCCATTGTTGGAACATTCCAGTCTAATGTTCTCAGATCCTGATCCACTGTTGGAAGATTCCAGTCTAATGTTCTCAGATTCTGATCCATTGTTGGAACATTCCAGTCTAATGTTCTCAGATTCTGATCCATTGTTGGAACATTCCAGCCTAATGTTCTCGGATTAAAATCCATTGTTGGAACATTCTAATATTCTCAGATCCTGTTTTTTTCTCTCTTTCTCTGTAGCTGCTGATCCCAATCTTGTTGAGGTTGACTCTGCCCCTAATACTATGGCATGACAAGTTGAAAGAAGTCACTAATTATGGAAGAGGGAAAGCCTCCAGTGACCCAGTTATGTCCAGGAAGACTGATATTAATCATAGTCACTGAACAAACAGCTCCAGTTAACGCATTTTACGGCAACTCTGATATATCACAATAATACTTGGTGTCGGTGGGATTTTGATATCGCTGATTATTGGTCTAATGGCACATCTCCAGTTGTAAACATAGAGGTGAGGGAGAGAGATAATTCTGCTGTGTTTTGGCAGTGTAGGAATTGCTTGGCTCCCGAGGCCGTCTGTGTCTGATCACCAGGCTGCTGCATCCTTTCGTTTTATTTATTTATGTTTAACTTTGACTTTGTCTGTCCAGCATTTAACGGCTTAGGTGGGTTTAGGCATTTTTGAGAGATACTTACAGAGCCATCGACGATGTAGATACAGTCCATTCCTTGTGTTCTTGCAGCCAAGGCCCAGTCCTGTGGAGTGATTGTCGAACTCTCACAGAACCAGGATTCTTAGTTTTATCTTTCGCCAGTTATTGCTGGGATCTCAGCAGAGTTGGATGGAAGGAAATCTGTCCCCGGTTCTACACACTCTCTCTGTGATTTCTCTCGGAACTGTCTTTTGATGTTCTTTCCTCCTGGATTGGAGAACTGCATGTGAGACAATCTGTTTCCTGCATTTGTTTTTCGACGTTTGTGTGCTTATTGGATGATACCATATTGGAACAGTTACTGTATAGTAGTTAAATAAACTATTTTTCTGCTAAGTTTTCCAATATAATTAAGTTATTGCAAGTTCCTCTTCCTTTTGTTGTCTTTTATCGACAGTATTCGAATAAATAGTGTTTTGCTTATTGTCGAATATTTTGACCAAGTAAAGCCTATCTGAATCACATCACCTCACATTTACCAGCGAAATGGGCCGAGCTGGAGGAGTGATAATCATGTCTGGAACTATATTGGATGCTGAATCCACCTCTCAGATCCAGCCCGGAGATGTATTAGCCCAGAGGAGATACCTGTTCAGCACGAAGCATTGCGTAGACTGCTCAGCAATCCGTCCAGGATCAAACACTGTTTAGAGCTCACCAGTTCACTATTTAACTGACCAACAGTGCACTGATCTATAAACTTGGACTCGATAATCTTTTCAGCACAGGGCACTGTGCAGAACAGACAAACGCATTGTTCTTTTCACACGGACGGGATATCTGTGCAGCATGGAGAGCTGTGCAGTGAATAGCAGTGAATTTATCTATTAATCTGGAGTAGTTTCCTTCCCAGCATACACAGTTGTGTATACCAATCACTGCATTGCTGAGTAACACTGTGTTAGATCACTGCCCAGTGTTGGGAAACTTGCAGCTCCCCTCCAAATGCAGCTCCATATCTCCATTGTGGCATGACACAGGAGTGCTGTGGGTGTGAAACTCACTGCCAGAGAGAGATAGCGGGGGAGTCAGTTTAAATACCAACAAATGGGAGGAGCTTGGTTAAAAGACAGGGGGAGATTGAGAGAGAATTTCACAGAAGGATCCGATGGTTGGATTTAAAAATTGTGAAATGAAAACATTTCGATAGCATCTTGCAATATAGGCCATTGTTTCCAGGAATGATGGGTGAGCAGGATATCGGTGTAAGTTAAGATGATGGAGAGTTTTGGATAAGCATTTGTCCTGCAGCTTTGTAACTGGGAATAGAATCAGCAGAGTCTTCAATTCATTGGGCTGAATCAAACAATAATTATTCTCAGTGCCACTTTCATTGAGTCTGACAGAAGGAATGTCTGCACGAGGCAGAGCTAGTATCCTGGTGTTATCTTATCGAACTCACCTCATTAACTATCCACCCCATTCCATGGTGTCCCTCTCATTCAATACCAGCCCGATTCTCCCACCCATCATGGCTGGAGGTACACACCATCGCCCGGGAACCCCCAATATTCAGTGATCCTTGGCGCTGCTGCCTTTTTTAAAAGGTCAATGAGCACACGGCTGAGCTTTCTCAGTTTGGAGCTACCCTATATAGTTTACCCGAGTATGGCAGATAAGGAGAAATTACAACACAGCTTGTCGACAGGGGCACAGAGGTCCTGGTGAATGGTCAAGTACAGAAGGGGACCATTCTCTTCCCTGAGGCAGCCGCACCACCAGACCCACCGAGCATGGTATGAGCACACCACCCAGCACAGTGCAATACCTGCAGTCCGAAGAAAAGTCCAGCAATACAAGAAAAACATCAATAACCTTTCCCGCTCTGTCACAATAAGGGTCACCATATTCTCCCAAATCTCTCACACTCACTGCATATCTGTTTGCGTTTCCCCAGTAGAAGGCTCCATCACTCTCACCACTGCAATGCAGCACCTTCTCTCTCACACTCTCTTTCTCAACAATGCTATACCCCCACATGATTATAAAATGTTCTTATGAGTGTTATTTCCAGAATCTCTGGATGATGTCGTTTGTACAATGGTCCAGATAATTTTCAAAATAATTCAACTTCAGCAAAATGTTCATCGCCCAGTATGTAACGCATAAGAGGAAGGAGCAGAGTTTTACTTTTTTTAAAAATCACTCAGGATGAAAGGGCACCATGAGGCCATTAAGCCTCTCAAATATGCTCCACTATTCGGTCAAAGGGAGCACCTAAACACTTGAGGACTCACTCCCATCTTGAAGACAGGCGCCACATTGGAGTTTCGCCAGTTTCACTGGGACACTCCTTTAATCCCGAGAGTTATGGAATATTTCACACAGTGCCACCAGTCACTCTGTAACCAATTCTATTAAAATAACCTATGAATTGCTGATGAGCTGTTTACCCTTGGTCTTCTCTGTTTGAGAAAAGCCTTGTTTTGTTGGAGACAGTGCAAAACTTTCATCTGACGACAATTTTGTTTATAATATTGAAACTCTTCGTGCCTTCTCCTGAGAGGAAAGATGTAAAATACTGTTTTAAATTCTCTGCCTGTTCCCTGAAACCAGTTCCCCAGTCACATCCTCCAGGTGTCCAACATATTCTTTCCTGCCTTTCTTCTAAGGGTCACACAGACATCATGAACGATTTTTCATTTGATTCGGTAAAACCCTTGCGGTTAGTTTCTTTTCATATTTATTGCCAGTTTTGGAATATTTTTCTTTATACTTTGGTTTAGACAATCTGCTTCTTGTTCCGAAAGTAAACTTCCCAAATGTTGCCGACGCTAAAGCTCACCAATCTGAATTTTTTAGTTTGTGATTGATTAGCATCCTTCACAGCCTTTGTGCATCATGGGTGGTTCATCTTCTCATCTTCATATCATCATTTTTTGACCTGAATCAATCATTACTGAGCATTACTAGCATTACTCGCTTAACTGTCCCACCCACACATCTTCTGACCTTGACCTGTGTCTATTTTCACACTCCGTATTTGACAAGATATGTGACATAAAACTGAATTTGAAATGCCTGGCTCTTTTCAATCATTCAGGGGGAACCTATGTATGTGGCTGAACACATGATCAGCTGAGGGTGACTCCATTCTCCCAGTTTCCCTGCCTCTGTCATTTCTGTTCGATGATGCCACATTCCTTTGGGAAGCTTCATACATGTCATCCTTTTCTCTCAACCGAGAAATCCCCTAAATCTGACGGACAGAGCTTTCAGCTGTGTCTGTCCCATATCCCTCACTTCTGCCCTCACTCCGTCACTCCTTCCCAGAACAATGATCGATCTCCCCTTCTCCTCACTTCCTACTGCACTAGAATCCGCATTCACAGAATCATCCTCCGCCACTTCCACCACCTCCAGCAGGACAGCACCATGAAACACATCATCTCCTCCCGTCCAATGTCAGTATTTCACAGAGTCCATTCCTTCTGTGGCACCCTTCATCAACGCGAACACTTCCCCGCACCCCTATAACACCTCCCCATGTAAATGCAGCAGCTGCAACATTTGCCAATTCACCTCTTCCCTCCTCACTGTCCACGGCCCTAAACACACCTTCCAGGTGAAACAGCATTTCACTTGCTCTCTTTCAATCCAGTCTCCCGTCATTGCTGCTCATAATGCAGTGGCCTTTACGTTAGTGAGCCAATCCGAAACTGTTCTGAGGAACATCTCCACTTTGTCTGTAGAAATGACCCTGGCCTTCTGATTTCTCCCCATTTCAATAACCTGAATTGCTCTCAAGATAATGAGAATTCTTTGAGGAGGTAATGACGGGTTGGACCAGAGAGAGTTACCTATCTGAACTTCCAGAAGGCCTCTGATATGGTACCGCAAAGGAGGCTGCAGAGCATTAAGAACCCATGGTGTCAGAGACCAGGTACTAGCATGGATAAAAGGTTGGCTGTCTGGCAGGATGCAGAGTGAGGATAAAACTGTCCCTCTGAGGATGGCAGCTGGTGACTAGCAGTGTTCCACAAGAGTCAGTTTTCCGACCACAACATTTCACTTTATAGGTTAATGATCTGAGTGGCGGGGCAGAAGGCATTCTGGCTATGTTTGTAGATTATGCAAATGTAGTTGGAGGGGCATGTAGTATTGAGGAAGCAGGGAGCCTGCAGAAAGAATTCAACAGTTTTAGAGAGTGGGAAAAGGAGTAGCTGATGGAATCCACTGTGGGAGATGTGTGAGTTCATGCACTTTGGTATGAAGAATACGGGCATGGACTATTTACTAAAAGGGAAAAGAATTCAGTAACCCGAGTAACAAAGGGGCTTGAGATTCCAAGCGCAGGATTCGCCTTAGATACACTTGCAGGTTGAGTCAGTAGTTAAGAACTTCGTGGAGAAAGTGAGGACTGCAGATGCTGGACAACAGAGCTGAAAATGTGTTCCTGGAAAAGCGCAGCAGGTCAGGCAACATCCATTCCTGAAGAAGGGCTTATGCCGAAAACGTCGATTCTCCTGTTCCTTGGATGCTGCCTGACCTGCTGCGCTTTTCCAGCAACACATTTTCAGCTCATTAGTTAAGAAGGCAGATACAGTGTTGTCATTCATCTCGAGAGGAGTCGGATATAATGCTGGGGATTCTGTGGCTTTCTAAGGCTCTGGTCAGGCCACATTTCCAGTGTTTTGTTCCCCATACCTCAGGAAGAATGTGTTAGCCTTGGTTTGTGTCAAGAGAATTTTCACCAGAAATGGAAAGCTTAACACATGAGGATCATTCGAGGAATCTGGGTTTAAATTCGATAGATTAGAAGGATGTTGGGTGGGGAGGTGGTGGTGGGGAGGGGGGAGGTGGTGGGGATCCAATTGTAGCTTACAGAATATTTAATGACCTGGATACAGACAAAATTGTGAGGACGTTGGCACTGGCAGGATGACACAGGCTTAGAGAAAAGGGAAAACCCATTAGAACGGAGATAAGATGAAACATCTTTAGCCAGAGGGTGGTGAAATTGTGGAATTCCTTACCACAGAAGGCTGTGGAAACTAGATCATTTGGCAACAATGATATAGCCAGGAGTGAGACTGAGGATCTGAAAAGTGACTATAGAGAGTTATTTTGGAAGTGGAAGAGCAGGACGAGTAGAGTAGTGATCTCAGGTTTGCTACCAGTGCCACGAGCTAGTGAGATGAGGAACAATCAGCGAAAGCAGCCTCACACATATCTGTGAGGCTGGTGCAGGAGGGAGGGCTTCAGATACCTAGACCATCGGGATACCTTCTGGGTAAGGTGGGACCTGTACACGATGGACGGGTTGTACCTGAACTGGAGAGGCACAAATGTCCTGTTTGAGAGGTTGGCTCGTGTGATTCTGGCACGTTTAAACTAGTTTGGCAAGGGGGGGGGGGGTTGGAATCAGACCACATGTAAGAGAGGAGTTTAGTTGCAGACGGGAGAGTGACAGGATATATTGAATCTATCATGAAGTTTTTCATGTGATGAAACAAAGGGATCGGTGAAAGTGCATCTGCCTTAATGCAAGGAATGTTCAAAAGAAGAGTGATGAAATTGAGCATGGATCAGTACTTGTGGCTACGATGTCGTGGTCATAATTGAGACGTAGGTTTCACAGGGGCAGTGATGGTTGCTTGATGTTCCAGGGTTTAGAACGCTTAGAAATCTTTAGGGGTGGCACGGTGGCGCAGTGGTTAGCACTGCTGCCTCACAGCGCAAAAAGAACCGAGTTCAATTCCCACCTCAGGGAACTGTCTGTGTGGAGTTTGCAATTTTTCCCGTGGGTTTCCGCTGGGCGCTCCGGTTTCCTCCCACAATCCAAAAATGTGAAGATGTAGTGTTAGATGAAGGGGTAATTGTTGGGAAATAGTTCTGGATGGGTTCCTCTATGGTGGATTGGTGTGGATCCGTTGGGCCGAAGGGCCTGTTTCCACGCCTTAAGTAATCTCATCTAAAAAAAGAACAGAGTGGGTGGAAAATGAGGAGGGGGGTGTAGCATTACTTATCAGATGGTACTTCACAGCTAAAGAAATGAAGGTTGTTGTGGAAGGTTTGTCTACTGAGTCAGTATGGGTAGACGTTTGGAACAGCAAGGGAGCAGTCACCGCATCTGAGGGCTTCCTATAGACCACGGAAGAGCAGAAGAGAGATTGAAGATCTCATGGGCTGGCAGATTCTGGAAAAATGCAAAAGTAGCAGGGTTATTGTTATGGTGATTTCAAATTTTCGAATATCCACTGGAACCTCCGAAGTGCAGAATGTGTGGATGAAGCCCACAGGTGTGTTCAAGAGGGTTTCCTTGCTCAGTATGTAGACAGACCGACGTGGGGAGAGGCTATTTTGGATTTGGTGCACGGCAACGAGCCAGGACAGGTGTCAGAACTCACGGTGGGAGAGCACTTTGGTGAAAGTGATCACAACTGCTTCACATGTAGAATAGTCTGTGAGAGTGAAAGGAGCAGTTTCCGAGGGAAGATATTTAATTGTGGAAAAGGAAATTGTGATGCTATCAGACAGGAGTTGGGAAGTACAGACTGGGAGCAATTGTCCCACAGAAAGAGCACAGCAGACATGTGGAGACTATATAAGGAGCAGTTGTTGCGAGTGATACACAGATTTGTTCCTCTGAGACAGGTAAGAAGGGGTAAGATTAAGGAACCTTGGATGACGAGAACAGAGAAACTTCTCGACAAAAGGAAGCAGGCATCTTAGGTAAAATGGAGCAAGCAAGGATCTAGCACAGCTTTCGAGCATTACAGACATGCTAGAAAGGACCTCAGAAATGGACAGAGGCGAGCCATGATGGGGCATGAAAAAGGCTTGGCAAGAAGGATTAGGAAGAATCCAAAGGCATTTTTCTCATACGTGAGGAATAAGAGAATAATCAGCGAGAAGGTAGGGCAGATCAGGGACAGCATAGGGAACTTATGTGTGGAGTCTGTGCAGACAGGGGAAGCCCGAAGTGAGTTGCTTGCTTCAATTTTCGCCAAGGAAAGGGAACTTGTTGCAAATGAAAACTTAGAGGAGCGTGGACAGATCAGTTTTGATCAGATCAAGATTGATGAAGTTGATGTGCTATCAATTTTGGAAAACATTAAGATGGATAAGGCCACAGGGCCAGACCAGATTTATCCGAGACTGCGCCTGCAAGCGGAAAAGGAGGTTTCTAAGCGTCTGGCGAGGATATTTGCCTCCTCACTCTCCACAGGAGTCATACCAAAGGATTGGAAGGAGGCGAATGTTGTTCTTTTTTTCAAGAAGAGTAATAGGGAACTTCCTGGCAATTCGAGACCAGTCAGTCTTACGTCTGTGATCAGCAATGTTTGGATAAAAATCTGAGGGATAGGATTTATTACTATTTTGTAAAGTATTATGTGATTAAAGGCAGTCAGCATGGCTTTGTGAGAGGTAGGTCGTGCCTCACAAATCTTATTGATTTCTTTGAGGAGGTGTCAAGACAGGTCGATGACGGTCGAGCAATGGATGTGGTGCTTGTGGACTTTAGCAAGGCATTTGATATGGTTCAAAATGTGTTGCTGGAAAAGCGCAGCAGGTCAGGCAGCATCCAAGGAACAGGAGAATTGACGTATCGGGCATAAGCCCTTCCCGAAACGTCGATTCTCCTGTTCCTTGGATGCTGCCTGACCTGCTGCGCTTTTCCAGCAACACATTTTCAACTCTGATCTCCAGCATCTGCAGTCCTCATTTTCTCCTCGAAGATTTGATAGGGTTCCCCATGGAAGGTTCATTCATAAAGTCAGGAAGTATTGGATATAGGGAGATTTGTCTATCTGGATTCAGAATTGGCTGGCGGGCAGAAGGCAGACAGTGGTTGTAGTTGGAAAGTATTCTGCTTGGAGGACAGTGTTGAGTGTGATCCCACAGGGCTGTGTTCTTGGGCCTCTACTCTTTGTAGTTTTCATAAATAACTTGGATGAGTACGTTGTGGGGAGAATTAGTAAATTTGCTGATTACACAAAGGTTGGAGGTGTCATCGATAGTATAGAGGGCTACTGCATGCTGCAGTGCGACATAGACAGGATGCAAAGCTGGGCTGATAAAGGGCAGATGGAGTTCAACCTGGATAAATGCGAAGTGATGTATTTTGGAAGGTCAAATTCGAATCCTGAATATTGCATTAAATACAGGATTCTTGGCAGGAACAGAGCGAGCTGGGTGCGCAAGTGCATAGATCCATCAAAGTTGCCACCCAAATAAATAAACTGTCAAGAAAGCATATGGTGTGTTGGCTTTCGTTAACAGGGGGATCAAGTTTAAGAGCCGTGAAGTTTTGCTGCAGCCTTACAATTCAATGGTGAGATCACACTTGGAATATTATGTCCAGTTGTGGTCGCCCTACCACAGAAAAAATACAGAGGCTTTGGAGAGGGTGCAAATAAGGTTTACCAGGATGCTGCCTGGACTAGAGGGCTTGCTTTATGAAGAAAGTTTGAAAAAGCTTTGATCTTTCTCTCTGGAGACAAGGAGGAGAGAGGAGAGCTGATCGAGGTGTACAAAATAATGAGAGGAATAGATAGAGTCAATACCCAGAGAATTTTCCCCAGGGCAGGATTGACTAGTACGAGAAGTCAATATATTTTGAATATATTAGGAAGAATGAATAAGGGAGACGTCAGAGGTAGGTTCTTTATGCAGAGAGTTGTGAAAGGTGGTGGAAGCAGAGTCATTGGGGACATTTAAGCGACTGCTGAACATGCACATGGATAGCAGTGAGTTGAGGGGTGCGTAGGTTAAGCTACTATATTTTACATTAGGATTAAGTCTCGGGACAACATTGTGGGCCAAAGGGCCTGTTCTGTGCTGTACTTTTCTGTGCTCTATGTTCTATTTTGTATAGGTAAAGCAGACATAGATAATTTCTTGACTGACAAGGGGATCAAAGGTTACCGAGAGGAAGCACGGAAATGGGGTTGAAAATCTATCAGTCGTGATCGAATGGCGTAGCAGACCTAATGGTCTGAATGGCTTCATATCTGCTCGTATTGTCTTGTGACCTTATAATATATCGGTCCTGGATGGCACGGTGGCTACGGTGGCTCAGTGGTTTGCACTGCTGCCTCACAGCATCATGGAACTGGATTAGATTTCCTCCGGGTGCTCCAGTTTCCTGCCACAGTTCAACGTTGTGCTGGTTAGGTGAACTGGGCATGCTGAATTTCCGATTGTGTTCAGGGATGTTGAGGTTAGGTGCAATAGTCAAAGGTCTATGAATAGTATTAGGGTAGAGAATGGGTTTGGTTCACATGCACTTTTGGAGGGTTAGTATAGACCTGTTGGGCTGAAGAGCCTGGTTCTGCACTGTAGGGAATCTAAGAAAATGCAGGCTGCTGCAATGTTCCAATGAACAACAACCCAAGCTCGAGTAACATCTCACTTTTCGATTTGGTACGTTACTGTCTGTAGGAGTTAATATTCAATTCCAGAACTTCACAGCCTGAACCCACTATAGCTGTTCTCCATTTTTCGTACACTCTCCCTCCTGGGCTCCCTAAGATCGTGTCTTTTTATGTTGCATTCAACAGAGAAAATCAATTTCTAATATTTACACATTAATTTACACCCATTATATACCTGTGTCTCTTTCACCACAATTTAAATCCCATTTGCCTTTCACACTGGGCCTCCAAACACACTTTCCCACCTCTGCCAAGATACTAAAACGTTCACGTTCCAATCCTTTACACTTCTGAAGAAGATTTACACTGGATTGAAACATTAACATTGTTTGTCTGTCTCTGCGGATGTTTCCAGACCCACTTTGTTCATTCAAAAATGAAAAGTTACAGAACACGTTATCAATATAGCAAAGATCATTGGATACAAGAAATCTGAACCAAAAACAAAAATTAATGGACTTACTGGATGCTTTGAGGAACAGGCACAGAACCCGAAATATTAACTCTGCTTTCACCCCACAGATGCTGTCAGACTTGTCAGTGTCTTCAGCAATTTCTGTTTTTGAACAAGTTTCAAACATGTGTGTCAAAGCTGCTCACACGTCCTGTCCAACATGGAGCACCATACACTGGGAAGTGAATGATAACGCAAGGTATACAAATTCATTAGTTCTGAAACTGTCATCACCGACACGACAGAACTTTTTATCATGCTCATGGAGAGAAACAGAGGGAAACACATTCGCTTTAAACAGAAGATGGCATTACTGGAGGGGAAAAGATTCAGATGAACACGTAAAATGTTTTTGAGGCATGATACAAATTGCAGGCATGGCACCATGAAGATTCTCTAACAGCGTGAGAATTTTTTAAAAAGGAAGCGTTCCCACATCAGAAATCAAGATAGGGCACTTTGTACAGGGTAGAAGGGTGACCGGTCCCCGTGCGAATTGAGGACAGGCAGCAGAATTGTATTGCAGATATTGCAGCTCAAACTGGACATTCATGCGATGCTGCAAATCATAGCAGCTGTAGTAGCAGCAGCAGCAGCGGAATTATATTCCACCACCATATAATCTCTCAGTCTACCATTACCATGAAACTGGTCTCCGGTTCAGTGATGAGTGTGGGTGAACATGCCACGGTCAGAACCATGTGTACCTAAACCTGATGACAACCCATTCAATCTACAGCGCTACAAACAGCAGAACTAACATCTGATAGAGAGGACGCCATGACCACAAGACTGTGACCACTTCTTTTAAAAGCAGCTATGAACTACTGCTGACCTGTCTACTTTTACTCTTATCTGTTAGAAAAATCCTTTCTCCTTTTGTTGGAGACGGTTCAAGAACTTCCCTCCTATTACCATTTTGCTTACATCATTGAAATACTTACTGTGCCTTCCTCTGTGAGGAAAAATGTAAAACATGGGTGTAAATTATCTGTCTGCTCCCTGTAGCCAATTCTTCAGTCACACCCTCCAATTATCCTCGATATACTTTCTGACTTATTTTCACCTAAGGTCATACACTCATCTTGAACTTTTTTTATATGCTCGGAAAAGCTCGTACTCGTTGTTTGTTGTATTTCTTGCCAAATGACTACATCATGTCTATTCTTCCCTGTTCTTCGCTTTCTCGATTAATAAGTCATATCGTGCACAAACAGACCCTTTGGTCCAGCTTGTCCATGCTGACCAGGTTTTCCAAACTAAACTAGGCCCATCTCATTGCATTTTGTCCATATACCTCTCAGCTTTTCCCATTAATATGTTTATCCTAATGAGTTTTAAATGTTGTAGCTGTACTTACATCTCCCACTCTTCCTCTGACAGCTCACTCCATATACACACATCACCCTCTGTGTGAAAACATTGATCCTTCGTCCATTTCAAATCTTCCCTCTTTCACCTTAAACCTGTAGGTAAAAACAATGACTGCAGATGCTGGAAACCAGATTCTGGATTAGTGGTGCTGGAAGAGCACAGCAGTTCAGGCAGCATCAGAGGAGCAGTAAAATCGACGTTTCTGGCCTGATGAAGGGATTTTGCCTGAAACGTCGATTTTACTGCTCCTCTGATGCTGCCTGAACTGCTGTGCTCTTCCAGCACCTCTAATCCAGCACCTTAAACTTGTGTCTTCTGTGGTTGAACTTCCCCATCCCGTGGAAAAAACCTTGGCTGGTCACTCTATTCATACCTCTCAGGATTTTATAAACTTCCGCAATGTCATCCCTCAACCTCCTACACGCTATCTGACACTAATTCTACGAACAAGCATTTAATGTTTAGCACTGCAAAGTTGAAACAGTATTGAAATGACAGGTAAATAACACTCAGCCCAAGCTTCTTACTGTGAGTTGTTTTTCTCCATGATACAATACTCCATGTTCAGGCAGGAGGAAGCTGTTACGAGTACCAATAAGAGGTCAAACACCTGAATTGCTTTGTTCAAAACGTGTGATGATCTCTACAGTGAAAGCGCATCTCTGGCCTAAAACATATAAGAAGGTGAATTCTTCAACCACAAGATCAGCGTTCACCTTTAGCTGAGTGAGATGAAGGCTGAGTATACTTTTTGAAATTTGGATCACAGTGTGAATTCAGTGCAAAGGGGGAGAGGTGTTTACATTAAGGTTTATGCCAAGACAGAAACTTTCCGGAGTGAGATGTGAGTGGGAGGGTGTAAAACAGCATGAATGGAGAGGCCGAGCCACACTGAGACCAGAGCAAAGTGGCATCACAAAACGAAGCTTGATGCTACTGCAGAGTAGGTAGACTTGAACAAAGGTTTTCAGGTGAAATGGGTAGGGATCATAATGTGAGAGAATGTGCACTGTAATTTGAGAGGAAGAACCTGGAATCAGGAAGGGGAGACGAGCAGGGAAGAGGATGGAGCAGCAATGGTAGGGTTTTGTGCGGGGTAAATCAGGAAGCACAGCTGAAATTCATGCCTAACATCAGCTTATGGTCCCTGAAATAAACATTATAGATCTGGCCCTCTACTAAAGCTCATCATTTGTAATCTTGAGAGCTTTTGTCAACCATGTGTGGTTCACCTGCTTATCGAGTTCTTCTTTTTGAACAGAAACAATAATTACTGAGCGGTTTGGGATATCTGCTTGAATGTCTGCTCATGGAAACTCACTGACCTTCCTCTGGGCCTATTTTCACATTCCGCTTCAGACCAGATGTGAGGCAGAAAGCCTCAGTTTAGATGTCTGGTTCTTTTCAATCATTCAGGGGAACTTCTGTATGTGGCTGAACACATGATCAGCGGAGGCTGGCTCCATTGTCCAAGTTTCTCCATCTCTGTTATTTCTGTTTGAGGATGCCACATTCCTGTGAGCTGCGTCTAATGTGACCTCATTTTCCTTCAAACCAGAAAACTCATAACTCTGGTGGACAGGGCCTTCAGCTGTCACTGCCCCATCCCCCACAGTATTGCCCTCAATCCGTTCCCTCTATCCCAGAACAATGATAGATTCCTCCTTGTCCATACTTCTTCCTGCACTAGAATCCACATTCATATAATCATCTTACGCCATTTCCACCATCTCCAGTAAGACAGCACCATCAAACACATCTTCTCCTCCCGCCCACTGTCAGTATTTCGCAGGAACCGTTCCCTCTCTGTCCCCTCCATCACCCAGAACACTTCCCCACTCCCTCATTCTACCTTCCCATGCAATTGCAGAAGCTGCAACACTTGCTCATTCACCTCTTCCCTCCTCAGTGTCCAAGGCACCAAACATACCTTCCAGGTGAAGCAGCATTTCACTTGTAAACTTTCAATCTGGTCTCCTATCATTGCTGCTCAACATGCAGTCTCTCTATATTGGTGAGACCAAATAGAGATTGCTTTGAGGAACACTCCCACTCTGTCTGTAAAAATAACCTTGACCTTTTCATTGCTTCCCATTTCAATAACTTTCCTGGCTCTCATGCTAACATTTTGGCCCTGGGCTGCTGCAATGTTCCAAGGAAGCACAACCCAAGCTCGAGTAACAACTCACTTTGCACTTTCGTACGTTACATCTTGTAGGAGGTAATGTACAATTTCATAACTTCACAGTCTGACCCCATTATAACTGTTCTGCAGTTTCCATACATTCCCCCTCCTCGCCTCTCTACGACCTGGTTGTATCTTCTTTATTGTTCACTCAATAGAGAGATCCTCTTTTCCCCATTCCATTTTTTAATTATTAGGCTACTTCACACGATCTTCTCGTTCATCACTCCTAAAAACATGTTTATCATTTGCCACACCCTCTTTTAACCATCAACCCCCTCCCCACATATGTCAAGGGATTATAAAGCTCATTTTCCAATCCTTTTCAGTTCTGAAGAAGTGTCATACTAGAAATGAAATGCTAACTCTGTTTCTCTGTCTCTGCAGTTGTTACCAGACCTGTTGAGTTTCTCCAGAAATGAAGAGGCTCAGAACAAATAATCAATTAAACAAATGACTATGGATATTGGAAATGAAAATGCAAAAATCACTGGAGAAAATGGGAGCTTCGTAGAAGGGTCACTCTCCCTGAAAGATTAACTCTGCTTTCACTCTACGAGATGCTGCTAGACCTGCTGAGTTTCGTCAGCAATTTCTGTTTCTGAACAAGTTCCATAGACGTGTGTTAAATCTGCTCAAACGCCATGTCGAACACGGAATGCCGTGCACTGGGAAGTGACCGATAATGCAAGGTGCACAAATTCCTGGATCTGAAAGTGCATGTGGCTGGCATCACTGACACTGCATAGCTCCTACTCATGATCACGGAGATAAACAGAGGGGAAAGCATTCACATGAAACACAGAAGATGGCATTGGGAGAATGGAAAAGATTCAGATGCACATGTTAAGGGGTTTGAGTAAAGCAACAAACTGGAGGCGTGACACCAGGGAGAGACCCTCAGCAGAATGCGAATAGGAAAATGGAAGTGTTACCACATCAGAAACCAGGCTAATACACTAGTACACGGCTGATGGGTGAATGGGTCTTAGTGTGAATTGAGGGATACTCAGTAGAATTGAATTGAACATATTGGAGCTCAAACTGGGCATTCATGTGGTGCGGTAGAATCACAGCAGCAGCAGAATTGTATTCAACTACAATCTGTAACATTTTCCCCAGGATAATCCCTCAGCCCTCCATTAACATCAAGCTAATCTATGGTTCAGCGACGAGTGCGGGTGAACATGATAAGGTTGGAACCATGTGTAACTAAACCTGATGACCATCCATTAAAGCTACCGTACTTGACTGGTAACATTCGAAACAGCAGGACTAACATCTGATAGAGCGGGCGAAATGATCCCAAGACTAACAGATCAGATCGAAGTTCTGCAGTGCTGCCACATCCAGAAATAAATGTCGATGGACTATTAAACACCTCACTGGAGGAGAGGACTCCATAAATATCGCCATCCTAAATCACGGGACAGCCCTATACATCAGTGTAAAAGACATGGTTGTATTATCTGCACCTTCCTCAGCCAGAAGTGTTGAGTTGATGATCCATCTCACCCTCGCCATGCTGCCCGCAGAATCACAGATCTCAGTCTTTATGCAATCTGATTTGCTGTATGTGACATGGAGAAACAGCTGAACACAGTAGATACGACAAAGGCATTTGGCCTTGACCCCATTCCTGCAATCGGACTGAAGACTTGTGCTGTACAACAAGCCGTGTCCCTGGGAAAGCTGTTTCATTCCAGCTCCAACTCTGACATCTTCCTGCCAATGTGAAAATTTACTTCAGCTATGTCCAATCCCATAACAAGGGAATAACTGCAGTCTGACCATTTACCACGCCATTGGTCCCGTCGAGATAGTCACGTTGGTGGGAGTTCTTTTTGACAGAGCTGTCAAGCAGCACAGAAATAACCAGCTCGGTGTGATTTCAGATAGGTCCCCATGAGATGGTGTTGTTGTGGAAAAGTCACTGGATTACTAATCCAGACCAGGCTAATGCTCTTACAGCTGGTGGACGTTATAATTAATAAAATATCGAGATGTAAAACCGGGCGTCAGTAACAGTGACTTTGAAGCCAATGTATATTGTAAACAACAATTTCCTTCCCCAATGTACTTTAAGGAAGTGAATCTCTCGTGCTTTCCTGGTCTGGCCTAAACGTGACTCCAGGCACAGAGACATGTGATACACTCTTCAATGGTCTCTGAAACGGCCAAGCAAGACACTCTATAGTCTCAAACTGTTCTGGGGTCTTAAAGGATAAAACAGATCACCCGACTCCACCCTCACTATTGGAACGGCAAATACTACCGAATTGACCCTGCAGAGATCTGCTTCCTAACATCTGAGAGCAGGTGGCAACATTTACAGAGCTTTCCCACAGACTGCACAGAAACATCGGGAAAGGAGTAGGTCATTCAACACACTGAGCATCCCCCATTCTAGTTCATGGTGAAAATCTCCTCAATTCAGTTTTCCCCACACAGTGCTCATATCCTTTAGTATGTTTAAACATTGGAACACATAAAATAGGAACTACTGTATTCGCTTTGGTCCATCAATTTTGATCCTCTATTCGATATACAGGCAGTTATCCAATAAGGCGTGTTTATTAAACGCAAATTCGCTGCAACACAATATTTGAGTTGGGCCCCTTTCTTTATAAAGCGAGATCCCGTTCACTGTTATGGGAGATCGTCTCTGGCACCAGCTGAATAGCAAATCCCAGCCTCAGGATCCCTCTGTCTGCCAAATGCACCCTCAGTGTGTTCAGCTAAAGCAGGAATGTATTCCGCTCTGCAAGCCTTGAAACTGAGCCTGAATGTGGGATTTGTAGTCTACATTTAGAAGGAACTTAATTTCAAACCGGGAGGGGAATATCTTGGAGAGAACTGGAATTCCGCATCGGCATCACGTGGTCAGTCAGCTTGCGTGCTTTCTGGTGAAGATCTTAGCGAAAGATGCAGGGCTGTAGTCAGTGACTGTTGCGTTAAAGTGTGACATTTACACTACTAATTCATTACAATATTTATTTATAATGAATTAGAGATTTATGTAGCCTGTGCTATTGTTTGCAGGCACAGGGAGAATGTGCAAACTCCACACAAACAGTGACCTCAGACGGAATTTGAACCCAGATCTCTGCTGCTGGGAGGCAGGAGTGCTAACCACTGAGCTACCACTGTAGGCAACACAACTTGCCTGCACAATTCAATACTCGAAATATGGCAAAACAGTAGGGAGATTCCATAAGGCCCCAAACTTGTTCATTAAGCAACAGGAGGAGGACATTGAGATCTTGAGCAGATTGGTCAGGTATAGGTGCAGGACATGCTAGTCATCAGAACTATAGTGTAGGAACATCAGGAGGACATTCAGCCCATCGTGTGTGTAATGCAGGAACAGAATAAGTCCAATCAGCCACCCATGCCCCTTACACAGCAATTGGAGCAGATCTTTTACAGCCTCGTGCCCATTTCACGGGAACTGAAATTGACTGTCGAGGTTATGGAAAGGGATGAACTTAGAATAACCAACTTCACTCGGGAATGGAAAGGTATGAGCAAACGATTGGGACTGAAGACAAATTGTTCGAATCTGTTATTAAGGAATGAACAACAGGAGACTTTGAAAGTCAAACCACAATCCATTAAAGGCAACATGATATTATTAAGGATAAATCATGTTTGAATGATTTTCTATTTTTTAAAAAAGTAAGACAAACAAGTTGAATAACGGGGATCTGAAAGATGTATTATATCTGGACTTCAACAAGACAATGCATAACATGCTTGACTAAAGATGAATATGCAAGACAAGAGCACACGGGGTTCGAACAATTTATTTGCTTGGAGAGAAAATTGGCTAACCAATAAAAACCATGATATGGAGGTGCTAGCTTTGGACTGGGTTGAGTAAGGTCAATCATTACATGGCACCAGGTTATAGTCTGACGGGTTTATTTGAAAACACAAGCTCTCATTGTCCTGCTCCTTCGTCAGCTGTTAGAGAGAAAAGACCTTCGGCACAAAATTTATAAGGAAAAGATGAAAGGGTTGTACAACACATGCACATGAATTGAACACATCTAAGATGGCTGCTAAATCTTTAATGGCTTAGAATAGAGATGCAGGTATTGATTGATGTTTATGCAAATCCAAGACTTCCTTTCAAGTCCTGCCTGGAGATAACTTCAGTTATTATCGATATAAAGGAGGTGACCCCTCCGGTCAGACAACGTATTTTAGGCATGCGGTCTTGTTTGGAGTCTGTATGTGTCTTCACCTGGAATTAGTTTGGGTTTATTTCCAAAGTAGGAGCTCAAAAAATATCTCATTGACTGACTCTACAAATTGTAAATTTTTTGAGAAAATATAATGCATCTGGAAATACAAACCGGCAAATGAAAATTCATCTTACAGATTAGATTTGTGTGTGTGTTTGTGTGTGTGTGTGTGTATGTGTGTGTGTGTGTGTGTGTGTGTGTGTGTGTGTTTGCGTGCACGTGCATGGGTGTTTGAAAACAAGGTGCAGTGTCTGTGAGAGGGAGAGAGAGACAGAGTGTGTTTGTGAGAGAGTGACGGGGAGTATGTGTGTCTTTGGGAGGGAGAGAGAGGGTATGCGTGCTTGTGAGAGAGGGGAGAGTATGTGTGCGCATGTGAGCGAGGGGGACTGTGTTTGTTTGCGGGGAGGAGAGGGTGAATTTGCATGGGTCTATTTAAAGGGGAGAGGGAAATGATGTGTGTCTCCTTGTTAAAAACGGGCAGATTTGGCAGATTCCTTTCCCCACACACACTGTGTGGTTTCAGAGCTTCCCCTCTCTGCAGCCTCGGTTCCATTTGTTGTTCATGTTACAGACCCAGACGCTGAAACTACAGTCTCCATGTTTCATCCAGAGTTGGTTCAGCAAATCCTCAGGTCTCCCTGAATGTATTTTGCAGCTCACAGCACAACTTCCAGCAAACCATTCCCATCACCTCCACTAACCTTTCCATAACAGGAGTCACTCAGAACCCCCTCAGCTCCAAGTTAGAGACCTGGGCCTTGACAATAATTCTCGACGGGTTTCCTTATGTTATGGCCCGCACAATCATCTGAGAGGAACAAACACAAGCTTGCAGTGGTCATGCACAGACCAAGTTTCAAAGACGTGTCTCAAAGCTCCTGGACCCCCTTTCCAACATGGAGCAACAGCCTGCCACATACCATTGCATTTTGTCTGAGCTTCACAATGCCAGCACTCGATAAACCCGGGAGCCAAAAAACAACACCAGGGAAAGGTACAGAAAAAACAAATAATTAATTAACTGATAGCATGTTGTGAAAATATGGATAAGGAGACGGGGAGTGGGAGTAACTGGAGAAGTGAGAGAATGGTGTGTCCAATCACATAAATGAGAGCATTCAATAAAATTATTGCCAGATCACTTGAAACGCTTAGTTACATCAAATTATGAATCTGCCTCACAGAACGAACCCAGACACCATAAACTGGGACAAGGGACCAGCCAGAATGGAGAGATATGCACACCATACTAGTGGACTACTCTATAAACGTGACTACCTGCCCAGCATGGGGACCATTGCAAACATTTGCCAGTAGATTGCTAATATACTTGCACGACAAAAATGCCTTGCACGGGAAAATTTGTAACCCATGCAGTGAGTGACGGTAAATGGGCTCCCACAAATGTATGGCTCTGTATCTCCACTGCCAAAATATAAGGCAAGAGATTGTGTGTGTGTGTGTGTGTGTGTGTGTGTTGGTGGTAGTAGATATGAAAATTATTATTTGAGAGAGAATAGACATAGAGGAAATCTGTTTAAATATGAACAACTGACAGGGCTTTGTGTCATTAACAGAGCGAGACAGAGGACCGTGTCACAGACAGAGGTGACGACGTGCTTTTGAATATTAAAGTCAAGGCATTGCCAGACCCAACAACAATATAAAGCTGTCCGTACAGGATTGATGGGATTTTGGTCTGCCTTTAGATACAAGCCATGGAATACCGACTCAGATTTGGTTAAGCAGCAGCCGGTTATTCGCTTTATTAAGATTGTGTATCATAGCTGAAGGTTCAAACAGCAGATGGGATGAACCAGTGAAGCATAATCTGCAGTTGTCAATAGTTAAAATTAGGAATGGTCAGGATATGGTGTCAGTAATCAGCTTGGGGCCAAATGGATCACCGTAGTTGTGACTTGCCTGTTTTAGCCTCAGTTATTGGCCAGGGATGAGATGGAGTCAAAGGAAGGAAATGAAGTTTGCATCCAGAACAGAAGACAGTGACCTCCAAGCTTTCAACGTTTAAATAGCAAGGGCAGTGATGCAATGCATCCTGGTTCATACCTGAAAGTGAGTAGGTCAACCAACAAGGCCCAGTGCCAGAACTAAAGAAGGAGAGAAAGAATGAACAAGTACACTGTTGTTTGTTCTGGTTTGGAGCGTGAATACTTACAGAGTAAATGAAAAGAACAGTAATACAGTTGCACATGGTTAATGCAAATAATAAATCAACAGTGAAACTTACCAGGAACACCAACAATAGCCAGGATAGGATAAAAAAAATATTGAATAATGTGAAGTGCACATAGCATCCGCAGATAAAACGGCCACCAATA
Organism: Chiloscyllium punctatum; assembly: GCF_047496795.1. NCBI lineage: Eukaryota > Metazoa > Chordata > Chondrichthyes > Orectolobiformes > Hemiscylliidae > Chiloscyllium > Chiloscyllium punctatum. Next base: position 18,367,503 of record NC_092745.1, on the reverse strand, counting down.
ATATGTAGAAAACATCCAAACAAAATAGGATAAACTCCTTTCCATTGTTGGAATTTTCCAGGCAAATGTTCTCAGACTCTGATCCGTTGTTGGAACATTCCAGTCTATGGTCCTCAGATTCTGATCCATTGTTGTAACTTTCTAGTCTAATGTTCTCAGTTTCTGATCTCTCCCTCTCTCTCTGGAGCAGCCGATCCCTGTTAGTGCTATCGGTGATTCTCCCACCCAGACTATGGGATAACATATTGAATGGAGCCCTTTTATCATTAAAAGATGGAAACCCTCTACTGGGACAATTAGAATCCATGGAGATTGACATTCGTCACGGTCACCAAACAAACAGGTTCAGTTAACCAGTTCCTTACATCATTTGACATAACACAATGAACAAGAACATTTACTCGGTTTGGATGGAATGGATGAGGGTTGCTGAGGGATAGACCATAAATCTTTCAAACTTTTTAATCTGTCTTCCCTATATATGGGAGTATTATCGGAACACTGCACTGTTGTATATGTTTCAACCCGTTTATAAAAGGAGCCTTTGATAAGGCAAAAATGACGTTGAGGGATGTGAATATTCTGTACTTGGTAAGATAGCCAGCAATATTAAGTTTCAGCCAAGGAGGGTCTGTGCTTAATTTTGACTCACAAGAAAATGCAAAGGGATTCCTGTACACATTAAATTAGACTGGCTGGTTCAAATAATATGGACTATTGTGCTCCCTTTGTTTTCTCTGGGCTTTGCCTGGTTTACCTCGTTCTGGTTTTTATTTAAGTATGTGGCGTCCCATGTTTCCATTTTCTCTCTCGTCCTTTCTTCCTCCGCTCCCATTATCCTTTGTTTTTTCTATCATTTGCTTTTTGTTTATTTCTTAGTACGGAATGGGAAAGGGGGTTGGGGCAGGTGGGAGTGGTTACATTTTGTTTCACCAGGACCGTCTCGGGTGAAGGTATGGATGGGACGGGGTTAAATGCCCACTTTTAATTTTCTTGTTGTGAGACCCGTGGTACCGTTATCTAACTTTGTTTTGTCTGGGTTGGGAGTGGCTTCAGCTAGGAGGAGCCATGGGGGATTAGTGGTGGTATGAGCGTCCCCTGTGAGCAAGGGGGATAGTCTCTGCTTATTTGTGTTCCACGTTGGTTCATGGTAGAAGTAGTTGTTAGAAGTTTTGATTTGGTTGTTTTTGTCGTTATATTTTCACATTTATACGAACTGTTTACAGCTTTCCCTTGGAGGGCTATAAATGGGCTTCTTCACCCAGTGGGTCATGGGCTGCTTCGGATGGTTATGGCTAAACACTCGTTTAAATGGTGCACCTGGAATGTTAAAGGGAACTATTCACTGATTAAGAGAAAAAATATATACGTTCAAACGTTTAAAAGGAAATGGTTGATGTAGCCTTGCTGCAGGAAACACATCTAACCGATAAGGAGCATTTGAAGTTCCAGCAGGGAAGGTTCAGCCAGGTGTTTTTTTTTAATCCTTTCATTCAACAAGGAGAGGAGTAGATTCACTCATTCATAAGAACCATCCACTTCAGTTGTTTGACCAAATTAAGAATGAATGTGGGTGGTCTCTGATCCTGAAAGCTTTAACTCATGGAGAGGAATATGGGACCTTGATTAATATTGCCCCCTCAAATTACATATAAATCCGCTCTCCTGGTTGATGATCCTTGGGGTACATCATACAATTAAGGGGAGACTTGAACTGACGTATGGACCCTGAGGTGGATAGGATGTCGAGGGGTCTCGCGGGTATTTCCCCGCCATCCAGGCAGCTGGTGGACCTGAACAATTAGCTGGGTTGGTGGATGTGTGAGATGTCTTCAGCCTGAACATAGGGACTTCACCTTTTTTCTAACCCACATAAATACTATACTAGGATTGACATGTTGTCTGCCCCATTGGTCTTTTTTAAATTCGGTGCTGTCCTGTAGAATTGGGAACATAGCCATTTCTGATCATGTGGCAGTGTACATGGAGGTCAAGGATGATGGCAATGGGACAGGCTCACGGCACTGGCACGTGGATCCTTTCCTCCTGAAGGATAGCAAATTCATTGAATATTTTTTCAGGGGAATTTAATTTTTTTGGGACATTAACTTGTGTACGGCCAGTAATCCGACGGTGCTCTGGGAGACTGCCAAGGCCTATACAAGGGATTTAATTATTTCTTACTCGGCGACTCAGAAGTAGCAGAAGGGAGAGCAGCAGCATACGCTTGAAGGTTGTCTGAAGACATATTTTGGCAGATTGTCTGTAACTTAATTGCAGTAGATTACAGCCCTCAGGACTTCTCTGAATGCTGCACTCGCCCAGACAGCAAAGAGTGAGATTTCCTTTGCGAAACAGAAATTATTAGAGCATGGTGATAACCAAGTAGATGTTAGGCAATCTTGGCCAGAAAAAAGATTGCTACTATTATCACCCAAGATCCCAAAAAATTAATGCAGAGTTCAGGAACTTCTACTCTGGGTTGTTCCAGTCAGCGGGCTGGGAGTACTGATTGGAGACGATGGAGTCATTTTTAAGACCTTGAACCTGCCAGGTGTAATATCAGAGCAAGCGTCTCTTTACAATGCCCCTCTGATAATCCGAATGATACACGAGACAGTGAGCCAGTGCCAGAGTGGTAAAGCCCCCGGCCTAGATAGATGTTCCGAGTGAGTTTTGAAGGAGTTCAGAGACAGGCTGGCTGGGCCAATGTTGGATATGTACAATTATTCGTACAGTCAGGACTGCCTCCCATCCTCGCTCAGAGAAGGAAATATTTCTCTAATTCTCAAGAGAGGGAAAGACCCAGAGGATTGTACTTTGTATAACCCTATATCATTGTTACATATGGAATTTAAAATTTTGTCAAAAATGCCAGCTTTGAAGCTGGAGAAGATCTTGGCCATAATTGTGGAAGAGGTCCATTTTTATTAGGGGCCAAATGGTCCTCTGATAATATTAGAAGAGTGTTAAATTTGGTTCCAGTGTGCCAGCAAGATTTGATTCCAGACTCGGGATTCTCCCTGGATGCAGAGAAAGCATTTTACCGGATGGAGTAGATGTGCATCTTTTATGACCTTGAATGGTTTGGTCTTGGAGGGGTCTTTGCCAGGTGTTATATAGTGACCCGAAAGCAGCGGATTTCACTAATGGTAATTAGTGGATTTCACTAATTTTAGTATTGACAGCGTAAGCCAACAAAGTTTCCCCCCTTTCACTGTTACCACTTACATTACTGATTGAGACTTTGGCAGAAGCCATCCGGAGGGACGCCAATATCACTGCAATGGAGAGGGATCAGGAAGGCATAAGATCACCCTTTAAGCAGATGGCATTCCTCTTTTTCTAACTAACCCAATGATATCTGTTTAATACGAATGATGAATTTATTTGGCTCTTTCTCAATTTTATGAAATCGGAGGCCATCCCTGTTGGGGGTCTTATTAGAGTACCCGACCTTGGGGTGGAAACTGATTCCCTTCCAGATGGTCGCAATGAGGTTTAGGTATTTTTATCACCCATGCCTTCGATCAGTTATATAAAGCTAACTTCTTGCAGTTGCTAGAGAAGATAGGACGAATTTTCAATATCCTGTTTGGGTTAGCTCTGGTTCAATTGAATGTCCTTCCTTGTTTATGATACCCCATGTCAATGCTCCCTTTGACGCTGCCCAGGCTGGCGCTACGGAGGCTTTCTTTTGACGTCAAAGATGGCCTCCTATTAACCTGGACAAGTTGCAGCTTCCACAGTGAATGGGGGCGTGTCAATTTTCCATACTTTTGTGCACTCACCATACGCGATGGATTATGTCCTTTTCGAGATTTTAACGTCGCTCGTCGACGAATGGATACCCCTATCTAGCGAAACCACAGCTAGATGATCTTCAGGGGACGGTATAAAACAACATGAATCAGAATTTCAGCGAAGCGAGGGATGAGCTGGGTTTTTCAACAATTAGACTATGTTACCACTCATCACCTGTTGTGTGTAGCGTGTACTTCAATTATTTATCATCGCTATTACCCATCACCCTTACTATGTCACTTAAAATACTATAATTTTATTATTAAAATGTGTAAAATTTAAAATACCAATTTAAATCAAACCTATTTAAATTGCTAATTAACTTTATTAAAATATTTAAATTTTAAAATTTAACATTAAGAAGTTATTAAATTTTGCCCAGAAAAATCGGTAGCAACTTGAGAGTAAAAGATAAAACAAGGTTTGTGATATTCTGAGTGAAAGATTTAAATTTGATGTTACCGAGGTCTTTCATTAATTCCATGTTCTTCTCGAACCATTTCCCTCGGGAACCTATCACAAAACCATAAAAAGATATATTTCCTCCTCCGGTGAGGTCCATTATCTTCTTTTCTAGATGTTTATATTTGCTTTCTTTTCATCCCAAGCCGACTCAAGAGAGTTAATCTGTAGGTCCGTTCTAATAGTAACGTCCACCATGACAATCTGATGTTTCTTCTTAAAAATTAAATCCGGAATCCAAAGTTTTCCAATATTATCTTTGATTCGTGGTTCTATATGAATTATCCACCCATTCTTCCTAACAAACTTGACTAATTCCTCTCATATCCTATTATGTCATTTAGTTCTCATACTTTTAACGCATGGACACCATCCAGAAAGATGTGCAAACGTCTCCGAAGTATCATTACACCTCCTGCAATTCTTGATGTTGAACGGCCTTCCGTATGACAATGATGCCCATGTTGGAAATAAATTTGTTCTTAACAAGATCGAATTAATAACTTTGGACGTCTTCATAAAATGCAATTTCGTCAACCAATTGTTAGATATATAATCGTTTTCATAATAATGGACACCTGCCCCTTGACAGGGGAGGGCCATCCACCTCTGTAATTCAATGGATCTCCAATTTGCATAATTTGTACTGCTAACTGCTTCCATCTCATCCTCCCCATCTTCCTCGATAATTCTGTCTTCACCCAATTGCCGATTTATATTCGGGTTCCAGATATTTTCCAGCACTTCTAATTTACTAAATTTATACATTTTCACAGGCACCCTATCACCCTCGAACCAAAACGAGGCATGCAAAATTTTGTCCTCGGATTTATGTATCGTTCCATACTTCCTCAAAATCAAGATTGGGATGAAGGTTGACAATCTGTTTAATGCAAGGCCACCATCACAGGACTCAGCATATGACACTCCATCCTTGATGGATTGCGGGAGGTGTAAAATTTCTTTAAGTGTGCTTTTAATTATGTTGTCTAGTTTATTAAGATAATCAATTGAAACTTCTGATAAAACGACATAATAATGCAACCTAGGAATAAAATACGTTTTTAAAAGTTCTAATTTTTGCACAGGTTTTAAAGGGGATTTTTTTTTTAAATTTCCTATCCACATGTTTAATTGGCTTTCCCAGTCTGATTGGCTTACGCCAATCCATGAGTCTATCTTAGCTCCTATGTATTTATCTGTGTTTCCCGGGTCTATAAACTGTATATTCCCTTCATTTAGCTTCCAATTTGCTTTATCGTTATATATGAATGTCTTATTCTTATTAGTAAAGTAGAATCATGTCGTTTTATTTATGTTAACCTCCATTCACGTATTGTTCCAAAATCTTTCCACAAGTTTTAGATTATAAACCATACCATCATAGATTAACTAATTAGAGCTATATCATCTGCGAATGCTAATGTTGCGCAGTGATAGATTTCTCTCTCTAATCCTAAAAATATTCCTTTCTTCCTCTCTTCGATGGTACTTATCAAAGGGTCCATTATTATATTAAAAAGAATTGGTGACAATGCTTCCCCTTGCTTGACATCTCTTAAAATTTTAATTTTTCCAGTCTTACAATTTAAACCTTCTACTTGAGTTAAATTATTATCCAATAAATTTGTAATCAATTTAATAAGTATTAAAGGGAGCTGGAGTCCTTTAAGGGCAGTTATAATTAGTTTATGGCCTACTGTATCGAAGGCTTTTGCTAGATCCACAAAAAACACCGCTAAATCTCTTTTATTCTTTTTATCACCATTAATAATATTTTCCAGGATTTTAATGTTTTCCTCACATCCTGCTACATCAGCCATAAAGCCTTTCTGCCTTTTGTTTAAATTTTATCACTTTACTTAATCTATTCGCTTTAATTTTTGTGAATAACCTCAGCATAATTGGCCTCCAATTATTAATATCTCTCAACCCTTCTACTTCACTCACTTTCGGAATCAATACCTACTTACCTTTATTTGATCTGGGATTTGTCTGTTTTTATCCAAATAACATATAATCTAGGAAGTACCGTATTGTTTTTTATTGAATATCTTAATTATTACTTTCAGCGTTGTCCTATCTGGCCCTGCAGTGGTTTTCACGTCCATTGCCTTTACGGCTTGATTCACGTCCTCCACCGTTACAGGACCGGTCAGAATTTCACCGACTGATCCCTCATCTTGACTTTTATATTTAGCAAAACCTCTCAAGTCATTTTTATCATTAGGGTTAGATAATCTCTCTTTATAATAATCTTCTAACTCTTCCTTACTAAGGGGGCATTCGCACTTGACTGGGGCCCCCATTAGGGTTCTCGCTAGGTATTGCCTCTTAGCTTTGTATAAAACCTGAATTTCTTTAAATTTGCCCTTCTTTCTACTATGTCTTCTTTCAGCTTTCTTTTCCTTCCTATTTCTTCTCTGTCCACTATCCCTTTGCTTAAAACCTACTCCTTTAACATAGTCCACTTTCTTAGAATTAAAATCTTCACTATTCTTTTCTAATTTATCCATTATCCTACCCATGATATTGTCGTAGTCCTTAATAGTACCTTTATTCCTACCCATGTCATCTTCTACTATTTTAATTAATTCTGTTAGTGACCTACCATTATAACCTAATTTTTCTGTAGTATTATTATTATCCTGATGACTTCTCATCTGTTCCTCTTTCCTCTACTACCATATCTACCACCTGGTCACTATTCTCCATTTCATTATTATCACTAATATTAAGGACCAATTCTTGATCTTTACCCTTGTCATTTTTGGGTGAATTGTTTGCCGGGTGGGGGGGGGGGGGGGGGGTGGGGGGGCATGATGAATTTTGAGCAGCTGAGCCAGGAATATGAGATATCTGTGAGGAACCTCTTTTGTTACTTTCAGCTTCAGGACTTTATACAGAAAAAGACTATATTAATGGTTCGTCTCTGAAATTCAGATATGGAGACGAGAGTGCTTCAGAGTACGGGCACTCTCTCGGTCAGAGCCTTCTGACATTTATTAGGAGGTAGTGTCTCAAAGGACATACACCACAACAGGAAGAGGCTATTCAACTCCTGGAGCCTGGTTTACAGTTACGGGAGAAGGCCAGTCAGCTCCTCGAGTCGATAACACTGGGCACAGAGTAGGCCATGCAGCACCAGTACCCTGTTATGCAGCAATAGGATCAGTCTATTCAGCCTCCTCAAGTCTGTAACATAGGAACTGGAAGAGGCCACACAGGGACTGGAGATTGGTGCACTGGGATACCAGGAGGACATTCAGTCCAATCGAGCCTGTTGCACGGGAAATGCAGAAGGATGCAATCTATGAGATTTCTTATGGGAAAGGAGAAAGACGTTTACCTCACGTGTCTGGTGTATGGGAACAGAAGAAGGCCAATCATTCCCTCAGTCCTATATCAGGGATGCAGGAGAGACCGTTCAGTATCTCCATTCTGTGATGGAGGAATATGAAAAGTTTTTTTCAGCCCATCAAACTGTTATATAGCAACAGGAAGATTGCATAAGCCCTCACGGCTCTTACGCATCAATAGGAGGAGGAAAGGCAGACCATCGAGACTGTGATGTGGAACACCAGAAAGACATCAGCCCACCGATTTTGTGCACCAGGAACAGAATGAGTCCATTCAGCGACTCCGACCTCTTACAGAGCAATCAGAGCAGGTCATTTCACGCCATGTGCCAATTACACAGGATTGGAGCAAACAAAGAGATTATAGAGCAGTAAGAATTTAGAATGATCACCTTCACGATGGAATATATAGTAGTGAGAAAACTGTTCAAATTTAAGAAATATTGTTAAAGTCGACTATTCAGGAATTAATGACAAGAAATTTGAAAAGTTAAACCACAATCCATCAGAATCAACATGATTTCGATCATGGGGATCTGAGAGATGAAATATTTGGACTTCCAGAAGGCACTCAATAGCTCTGCACAAATGATTAATCTGCAGATTACGATCGTTTACGGTTAAAAGTAATTTTTCAGCTTGGATACAGGCTTAGTGAAACAACAAAATGCAATGAGATGGAAACATATGGGTTATTTTCTGTTGATAAAAATCAACTTTTAGGAAACCATATGTCTTGGTCCCCAGGCCCCAACTATTTACAATCTACAGTCTTAAGTAGTTGAGAGGATAGAACATGTTATAACCAAATTAACAGATGACACTAACTCAGGTGAGAAATTGTAATGAAGATGCAAGAAGTTAGAAAATGTATATGGATAGGTTAGGACAACATTTGACAGAAGAAACTGAACAACGAAAAGTATGAGTGTATCCGTTTGGATCAGTGCAGCAGAAAGACAAATTATTATCCAAATGGAGAGAGACTTCAGAATGATTAGGTACAGAGGGATCTGGCTGTCTGCGTCCATACTACAGAATACTCCGATGTCGGTACAGCAGATAATGAGAAAGGCAAGTGCAACTTTGGCATTTATTTCTAAAACAATCGATAATAAAGGGAGGGAAATGTGAGATCACAACTGAGTACTGTGTGCAGTCTTGGTGACCTGACTGTAGGAGGGATGTATTTGCCATGGAGGCAGTTCAGAAGTGGTTTACTCGATTTACTCCAGAGATGAGGAGATTGTCCTCTGAATAGAGATTGAGCAATTCAGGCCAACACTGCCTGGAGTACAGCAAAATGAGAGGAGATGTCGGAGGTCTGGACGATGTTAAAGGTGATTGACAATGTAGATGTGAAGTGGATATTTCCTCATGTGGGACAATCTCGAACGATCCTAAAACCATAGTTTTAGGATGAGGTGGGGGAGAAATGAAACAGGGATAAGGAGAACATACTTCTGTCACAGGGTTGGGAATCTGTGTAATTCACTGCCCCAGAGTGCAGTAGGTGCTGGGATATTGAGTAAGTGAAGGAATATGGAGAGCGGACAGGAACGTGGAACTGAAGCCACAATGACATCAGCTATTATTGTATTCAATGACAGAAGAGGAGTGAGGGGCTGGATTGCTGAACTGATGCTCCTCGTTCGTATTCAGCGCTTTGAATGTGTTACACATAAATGGGGGAGGACTGGTTATCAGACAGGAAACAAGCACTCCAAATACATCAGCTTTAGTCAGTTTGACAGAACGTCACCAGTGGAGTCACACAGTGACCAGTGCTGGGTCCACAGCTCTTTACAATCTGTATCAATGATCAGGAGGAGTGGAACAAATGTACTGGAACTATGCATGCCGATTAAACTAAGATAAACAGGAACCTAAATTCGCAAGGGAAGGTGGAGAATCTGTAATTGGATATTGGGCTTTTGCCCGAAACTTTGATTTCGCTGCTCGTTGGATGCTGCCTGAACTGCTGTGCTCTTCCATCACCACTAATCCAGTATTTGGTTTTCAGCATCTGCAGTCATTGTTTTTACCTTGTAATTGGATATTGACAGGTGAGGTCAATGGATAAAAGTTGAGCAAATGAGATTAAAGATAATATATAGTCTGTCATTTTCTTTCGGAAGAATGGTAGGTAGTATTTTACTGAAACGGAAAAATTCTACAGGACTTAGTGATGCAGTGTGTACTGGAGGATTCATTCTGACCCGATCAGACACGGGAAGTGTTGCTCCATCTTCCTGATGTTCCTAGGGACCCCATTGCTCTCAACCACCATATATATCCTCCGTCTCCAAATGCTGATGTTGACGTCGGCATACTGAGAGATGATGGATCTGTCAACCACTCCTGCCTGGAAAGTTCGGGATCACAGAAGCTGAGTGAAACAGTGATCCTGGCAGCACCGTCCTCCCCCTGGTGTGAAGATGCAGATCGTGTTGAAGGAAGTGACACCACTCTGTGACCAGGTCCTTGTTCAATCAGGGTCCCCTCACAGTCTGCTCCTGAGTTAAATGTAACTTGGGAAGTTGTTCCTGGAAAACCCAGTGTGGATACAGCAGAACCCTTTCCCCAAGCACACTCACTCTGTGGTTTCAGATCTTCCTCTCTGTGCAGCCTCTGCTCCATTTGTTGTTCATCTTACAGACACAGATGTTGTAACTACAGTCCCCATGCTCCATCCGGTGTTGGGTCACCAAATCCTCATGTCTCCCTGAATGTCTGAGGTAGCTCACAGCACAGCCTCTAGCAAACCATCCACTAACCTCCACTAACGTTTCAATAACAGGAGTCAGTCAGAAGCCCCTCAGCTCCAAGTTAGATGCCTGCTCTTTTACAATTATACTCGAGAGATTTCCTCATGTGACTGACTACACAATCATCTGAGAGGGAGAAGCACAGGGGTTCAGTGGACAAGCACAGTCCAAGGTTCAAACGCGTTTCTAAAGCTGCCGGAACCCCTGTCCAACATGGAGCACCACATGGGGCACACCGGCAAGTGAACAGCAGTCAAACACACACCCCTGCCCATGGAGCAGGACTTGGGACACACCAGGAAGTGAGCAGCAGTCAAACACATACACCCCTATCAATGGAGTACCACATGGTGCACACCAGGAAGTGAACAGCAGCCAACCACATACACCACTGGCCATGGGGTACCACATGGGACAGACCGGAAAGTGAACAACAGTCCAGCACACACACACCCCTGTCCATGGAGCACCACACGCGGCACAGTAGGAAGTGAACAACAGCCCAGCACACACACACGCCTGTCCATGGAGCACCACATGGAACACACCGGGAAGTGAACAGCAGTCTGACACATACCATGTCATTGTTTCTGAGCTTCGCAATGCCAGCTCTCGATACACGAGGGATCCAAATGTGACCTACAGCCGGGATGTACAGGAGACCACGAGCCATACGTTTTGCACATTGTTTCTGAGCTTCATAATGATTTCCCCAGGATTCCAGGGACATGAGCACCAACGGCCAGGTGAAGGTATAGAAAGACGGATATTCATGTTATAATTGGATGATTACTTGATCGACAAGTTCAATAAATGTGGCTCTTCTCAGAAAAATGGGATTAACTGGATGAGTAGTACTTTCTTAGGTCCAATAACAAAAATAAGAATATAAAGCCAATGTGCAGAAAAATCAGCTGAAATCCACGTCACAGAATCAGACACCATAAACCAGATGATATATCTGTGCAGCATGTAACAGTGTTCAGACCAGGCTCGTGTACTGCACAATACAACCCAGCAATCTGTGCAGCCCAAACCAGTCCATGAACTGCCTCTCGAGCACTGGGAGCTATGCATTGAACAGCAGTGAATTGTTATGTAAACCAGGAGCATTTACCCTCCCAGCATGTACTGCGGTGTACACCACCCCAGGGGATGGATCTGTAAACCAGGAGTAATTACCCTCCCAGCATGTAGGACTGTGTACACCACCCCATTGCATTGTTCAGTAACACTGTGTTAGATCACTGCCCAGCGAGGGGAAACCTGCAGCCCATGCTGGAAGTGACGGGATGTGCAGCTCCAATCCATTTGTAGCTCCATATCTCCATTGTATCATTGGATGTAGAATATCTCAAGAGGAAGGAGGAAAATGACTTAGGGTTAAGTAAGCAAGGATCAGACAAGGCTCTAGAGGGTTACAAGGTCTTCAGGAAGGAAGTTAAGAATAATCTCAGGGGAGTGAGAAGCGGGCACGAAAAAGACTTGGTGAGTAGGATTAAGGTAAAACTTAAGATGTTCTATACTTTTGTAAGGAACAAGATGATGGCTTTAGTGAGGGTAGGGCTCATCAGGATAGTGGAGGGAACTTGCGCCAGGAGTTGGAGGAGATAGGAGAACATAGAACATAGAACAATACAGCGCAGTACAGGCCCTTCGGCCCTCGATGTTGCGCCAACCTGTCATACCAATCTGAAGCCTATCTAACTTACATTATTCCATGTACGTCCATATGCTTGTCCAATGACAACTTAAATGTGCTTAAAGTTGGCGAATCTACTACTGTTGCAGGAAAAGCATTCCAAAGCTCTCTCTTTAGGTCTTTCCTGGCTACCTTGTAACCCTCAAGTGCCCTAACTGTGCCTTCACATCCCATCCTAACATAAGTCACCGTCTTCCTCTTGACCAGAGATTCCATTTCATTCGTAAACCACCACTCCCGCACTCTACAGCTTCCTCCCTGCCTGACAAATACACACATATCAATGACAAACAGTAGCTTTTCCTTGAATAAGCTCCACAATTCTAATGTGCCCATCCCCAACAGTTTCCTTCCCCATCATATGCTTCCTAAATCTTGCCTAATGGCAACGTAATTGCCTTCCTCCCAGCTGTAACTCTTACACAGTGGTATACACCTATCCCTTTCTATCACTAAACTAAACGTAACAGAATTGTGATTGCTATCACCAAAGTGCTCATCTACTTCCAAGTCTAACACCTGGCCGGGCTCATTACCCAGTATCAAAACTAATGTGGCTTCACCCCTTGTTGGCCTGTCTATATACTGTGTCAGGAAGACCTCCTGCACTCACTGGACAAAATCTGACCACTCTATAGTACTCGTATTATAGTGTTCCCTTTCAATATTTCAAAATATGAAGTTCCCCATTACATCTACCCTGTCTCTGTCACTCCTATCGAGAATCATCTTTGCTATCCTTTCCTCTATATCTCTGGAACTATTCGGAGGCCTAAAGAAAACTCCCAACGGGGTGATGTCTCCTTTCCTGTTTCTAACTTCAGCCCATACCACCTCAGTTGACGAGTCCTTAAACATCCTTTCTGCAACTGCAATACTGTCCTTGACCAACAATGTAACAAATCGCCCTCTTTTACCATTTTCTCTGTTCTTACTGAAACATCTAAATCCTGGAACCTGCAACAACTATTCCTGTCACTGCTCTAACCATGTCTCCAAAATGGCCACAACATTGAAGTCCCAGGTACCAACCCATGTTGCACGTTCACCCACCTTATTCCGGATGCTCCTGGCATTGAAGTAGACACACTTCAAACCAACGTCTTGCTTGCCAGTGCCATCTTGCGTCCCTGAAACTTGATTTTAGACCTCCCTACTCTCAACCCTTTCTGTACTCGAACGACAATTTTGGTTCCCATCACCCTGCTGGATTAGTTTAAACCCACCCCAAAAGCCTGAGAGAATTCCACACACCACCCCCCCCGCCCTCCCAGGAGATTGGTGCCCCTCTAGTTCAGATGAAGCCCATCCTGCTTGTAGAGGTCCCACCTACCCCAGAAAGAGCCCCAATTATCCAAGAATCCAAAACCCTCCCTCCTGCACCATTCCTGCAGCCTCGTGTTCACCTTCTCTCTCTCCCTATTCCTTGCCTCACTAGCACGTGGCACGGGCAAGAAACCAGAGCCAACAACTCTGTTCGTCCTAGCTCTAAGCTTCCATCCTAGCTCCCTGAATTTCTGCCTTTAATCCCTCTCTCTCTTCCTACTATGTCGTTGGTGCTTATGTGGACCACGACTTGGGGCTGCTCCCTCTCCCACTTAAGGATCCGAAAAACACGATCAGTGACATCACAAGCTCTGGTATCTGGGAGGCAACACACCAACCGTGAGTCTCTCTCATCCCCACAGACCCTCCTATCCATCCCCCAAACTATGGAGTCCCCAATGACGACTGCACTGCTCCTCTTCCCCTTTTCCTTCGAAGCAGCAGGAACAGGCGCTGTGCCAGATCCCTCTACCCCACTGCCTTCCCCTGGTAAGTCCCCCCATAGTATCCAAAATGGTATATTTATTGTTGAGGTGAATGGCCACAGGGGATCCCTGCACTGCCTGCTGGTTCCCTTTCCGTCCCCTGACTGTAACCCATTTACCTTTTTCTAGTACCTGAGGAGTGACTACCTCCCTGTAACTCCTCTCAATAACTCCCTCTGCCTCCCGAAAGATCCGAAGTTCTCGCAGCTCCAGCTCCAGTTCCCTAACGCGGTTTTCAAGGAGCTGGAGTCAGGTGCACTTCCAGCAGATGTAGTCAGCAGGGACACTGGTGGTGACCCTTACCTCTCACATTCTGCAGGAGGAACATTCAACTGCCCTAACCTCCATTTCCACTAGTCTAAATTCCGAAAGAGACTGTTGAAAAAAAAGGAATTAAAAAAACTTGTTAACTTTCCAAGCTGTGGCACAGGTACTTTGTTTTTGGTTACAGGAGGAGGATGGGTGCTTTAACAGATTATAAGGCAAGGTAAGCTTTTCTGGGTGTTTGCTTTAATTCACAAACGGGTTCATTGCTGTGTCATAACAGCACACTTGGAACATTGTGTTCAGTTCTGGTCGCCATGTTATAAGAATGATGTAGAAGCTTTAGTGAGGGTGCAGAGGAATCTCTAGGGATCAACAGAAATATTGGCACACACCACACGATCGAGTGAAATATTGAGGAAGTCACCACGCGAAAAATACATACTGACAGATTCTGCACGTCTGTATAAACGTCAATGTGTCAGTGTTTGTGGTGTGTCTGTACTGATGTCTGTATATCTGTGTGTGCACGTGCATCAGTGTATTAGAATTTCTCTCTGTGTGCTTTAGTATTTGTGTGACTGCACCAATCTCTATGTGTGCCTGTGTATCTATATGCATATCTTTGTGTATCTGCGTGTCTCTACGTATCCGTGTGCACAGCGGATCTGCCAGCCTCTGTGGTTTTTAAAGTTATGCATGTCCGCCTCTGCTGGCCTTCACACTCTACTGCATTGATGGCAGTGGAGGGAGAAAACCATAAGGGATTCAGTCTCGGAATTGGGGAGAGGGAGGTCGATCATAGCACCATCCAAATTAACAGCGCCCATCTGCACATGCACTACGACACACACAGTTGGGTGTAGGGAGGATCATAATTGTACTGAGGACATTCAGAGTGGCGAATGCTCCTGAGTAATATCTGTGCTCTCTCTGCAATGTGAAAGTGATTTGTCTTTGAAGATTATTCGTTACACAGAGTATACACATTAAAGAATATTTCCACTGCAACTGCATCCAAGCAACTCTGACCAAATCATCTGTAAGGGGTGCGATGAATTTATTACATGTTCTTTAAATTGAAATATTCTATAATTCACCCCGACAAGGTGTAAGTGAGAAAGTATTGAAAAGTCCTGAAACTGGCCCAGTGGTGGTGGTAATATATCTAGGTATCAGACAAAACTGTTCTGTGCATCCAAAGATATTTACAAAACCAAGCAGCTGTGCAATGTGAGAGATTCACAGTATTTGATGTCCTCTGATAGAAAAAAAACTGACACTTGTGCAGTGGCATGGGGAGACCAGCAGAGGGTGGAATTGTATGACTATAAACTTAACAGGGACAGACGTAAAGGTGGAAGTGGGAAGTAAGGGTTTATCTCAATGTCAATGGATTTACCCCCAAAATCACAGAGCCTTCATTTCAGAGAGATGCACACAAACATACATCGACACATTAAACACACAACACGTATACATACCGATATGGACACTTACACACAAACACATGCACACGCCCGCACACAGACACCGTGTTTTCTTTAAGATAGAGATAAGTATGTTTTTCATGAATAAGGGAATCAATGGTCAGTTGGTGAAGGCAGGATAATGTGGCTGAGAAACATTTTAACTGTGATCAAACGGCACAGCAGATCCAAGGGGCTAAATGGCCTAATTCTGTTCCAATTTCCTATTTTGTGAAGGGATCCATTTTGGAAGTCGATTTTAATGCCGATTACAGGGTCATATGTAGGATTCGTCGCAGTGTGGAGGAACAAACGGATATTGGAGTCCATGTCTGTAGGTGTCTCAGTTGCCACCTAAGTTGATAGGGTTGTTAAGAAGGCTTATGGTGTGTTAGTTTTCATTAGCAGGTGGACTGAATTGAAGAGCCGCAAGATTATGCTGCAGGTCTATAAAACTCTGGTGAGACCACATTTGAAATGTTCTGTTCGCCTCAGTAAAGAAAGGATATGGAAGCTTTAGAATGGGTGCAGAGGAGATTTACCAGAATGCTGCCTGGACGAGAGGGCTTGTCTTATGAAGAAAGGTTGAGGGTGCTATGGCTTTTCTCATTGGAGTAAAGAAGGATGTGAGGTGACTTGATAGAGCTGAACAAGATAGTGAGAGTTACAGATAGAGTAAATAGCTAGAGACATCCTCCCACGAATGATGGTCACGAGGTAAGCATAATTTTAAGGTGTTTGGAGAAAGGTTTTGGAAGATGTCAAAGGCAGTGAGACACCATGCCCCCCTAACCGTCCCCCAAAAACAGGTCCCTGGTACTGTGAGACAGCCGTGCTAACCACTGACATATCATGCCTCCCCTGCCCATCCCCCCCAAACCGGATCCCTGGTACCGAGAGACAGCCGTGCTAACCACTGAGACACCATGCCTCCCCTCCCCATCCCCCCCAAACCGGGTCCCAGGTACTGTGAGACAGCCGCGCTAACCACTGAGACACCATGCCTCCACTCCCCATCCCCCCCAAACCGGGTCCCTGGTACCGTGTGACAGCCACGCTAACCACTGAGACAACATGCACCCCCCTCCCCATCCCCCCCAAACCGGGTCTCTGGGACTGTGAGACAGCCGAAGTAACCACTGAGACATCATGTCCCCCTCCCCCTCCCTCCCAAACCGGGTCCCTGTTACTGTGAGACAGCCGTACTAACCACTGAGACACCATGTCCTCCTCCCCCTCCCCCAAACCAGGTCCCTAGAACTGTGTGACAGCCGTGCTAAGCACTGAGACACCTAGCCCCCTTCCCCTTCCGTCAAACTGGGTCCCTGGTACTGTGGGACAGCCGTGCTAACCACTGAGACACCAGCTCCGCTCCAAAACCAGGTCCCTGTACTGTGAGACAGCCGTGTTCACCACTGAGACACCATGCCCCTCCCCTCCCCGCAAACCGGGTTCCTCGTACTGTGAGACAACCGTGCTCACCACAGAGACACAATGCCCCCCCTCCCTTCCCCCCCAAACACGGTCCCTGGTACTTTAAGACAGCTGTGTTAACCACTGAGACACCATGTCCCAATTCCCCACCCCCATCCTCCAACCGGGTCCCTGGTACTGTGAGACAGCCGTGCTAACCACTGAGACACTATGCTCCCACTCCTTTCCCCAAACCACGTCCCTGGTCTTGTGAGACAACCGTGTTAACCACTGAGACACCATGACCCCCTCCCCTCCCCTCAAACCGGATCCCTAGTACTGTGAGACAGCCGTGTTAACCACTGAGACACCATGTCTCAATTCCCCACCCCCACCCCTCCAACTGGGTCCCTGGTACTTTGAGACAGCCGTGCTAACCACTGAGACACTATGCCCCCTCCCCCTCACCCCAACCAGGTCCCAGGTACTGTGAGACAGCCTTGCTAACCACTGAGACACCATGACCCCCTTCTCCCTCCCCCCAATCCGGGTCCCTGGTACTGAGAGACAGCCGTGCTAATCACTGAGACACCATGCACCCTCCCCCTATTCCTGTCCCCCAATCCGGGTCCCTGGTACTGTGAAACAAGCATGCTAACCACTGATACACTATCCCCCATTCCCGCCCCCTCCCCCAAAACGGAGTCACTGTGCTCGGTAATACTGGGGAAAAGTAAATAAAAGTGATGAGCTTAGAGCTATGATGTTGTGGCCATAACAGAGACATGGGTTTCTCAGGGGCAGGAATGGTTGCTGGATGTTCCAGGGTTTAGAACATTTAAAAAGAATAGCGAGGAGGTAAAAAGAGGAAGGGGTGTAGGAATGCTAATCAGAGAGGGTATCACAGCTACAGAAGTTAACATTATCGAGGAAGGTCTGCCTACTGAGTCAGTATGGGTGGAAATTAGGAACAGTAAGGCAGCAATCACCTCACTAGGGGTTAAATACAGGCCCCCCAATAGAAGGAGGGAGATTGAAGAAAGCATAGGTCGGCAGATTTTGGAAAAGTGTGAATGGAATAGGATAGTTGTAATGGGTGACTAACTTTCCCAATATTGATTGGAACATCCTTCCAGCAGATGATTTGGAAGGAGCTGTTTTTGTAAGGTGTGTTCAAGAGGGTTTCCGAACTCAGTACGTTGACAGGCTGACGAGGGGAGAGACCATTTTGGATTTGGTACTCGGTAATGAGCCGGGGGAGGTGTCAGATCGTGTGGTGGGACAGCATTTCGGTGATAGTGACCACAACTGCCTCATCTTCTACACAGCCATGGAGAAGGAGAGAAGCAGGCACAATGGAAGGATATTTATTTGGGGAAAAGGAAACTATCATACTATCATACTGTTTTGCGAAGCATGGACTGGGAGCAATTCTTCCATGGAAAGGGCACTATAGATATGTGGAGACTGTTTAAGGAACAGTTGTTGCGAGTGATGAATAAATATGTCCCTCTGAGACGGCAAGAAAGGGTAAGATAAAGGAATCTTGGATGACGAGAGCGGAGGAGCTTCTCGTCAAAAGAAAGAAGGCAGCTTACGAAAGGTGAAGGAAGCAAGGGTCTTGCTCAGCTCTCGAGGATTACAGGCAGGCGAGGAAGGAGCTCAAAAATGGTCTGAGGAGAGCCAGGAGGAGGCAGGAAAAAGGCTTGGCAGGAATGATTAGAGAGAATCTAAAGGTATTTTGCACATATGTGAGGAAGAAGAGAATGATCAAAGAAAGAGTATGGCCGATCAGTGATAGCATAGGGAACTTGTGTAAAGAGTCTGAGGAGGTAGGGGAAGCCATAAATGAGTTTTTTGCTTCTGTCTTTACGAAAGAAAAGGACTTTGTAGTGAATGAAACCATTGAGGAGCAGGTAATCCTGCTGCAACAGATAGATTGAGGAAGCTGATGTGTTGAAAATTTTGACAAACATTCATATTAACAAGTCGCCAGGGCCAGACCAGATTTGGCCTCGGCTGCTATGGGAAGTGAGAAATGTGATTGCTTCGCCACTTGCGAAGATCTTTGCATCCTCGCTCTCCACCGGATTCGTACCTGAGGACTGGAGGGAGGCAAATGTAATTCCTCTCTTCAAGAAAGGAAATAGGGAAATCCCCGGAAATTACAGACCAGTTAGTCTCACGTCTGTCATCTGCAAGGTGTTAGAAAGGATTCTGCGGGATAGGATTTTTGACCATCTGGAAGAGCATGGCTTGATTAAATACAGTCAGCACGGCTTTGTGAGGGCCAGATCATGCCTCACGAATCTTATTGAGTTCTTTGAGGATGTTACTAGAAAGGTTGATGAGGGTCGAGCGGTGGATGTTGTGTATCTGGACTTCAGAAGGCATTTGATAAGATTCCCCATGGTCGGCTCGTTCAGAAGGTCAGGATGAATGGGATACAGGGAAATTTAGCTGTCTGGATATAGAAATGGCTGGTCGACAGAAGACAGCGAGTGGTTGTGGAAGGAAAATATTCTGCCTGGAAGGCAGTGGTGAATGGTGTTCCACGGGCTCTGTTCTTGGGCCTCTACTCTTTGTAATTTTTATTAAGGACTTGGTTGAGGAGATTGAAGGATTCGGTTAGCAAGTTTGCAGAGGACACAAAGGTTGGAGGTATCATTTACAGTATACAGGACTGTTGCAGGCTGCAGCATGTCATTGCCAGGATGCAGAGGTGGGCTGAGAGGTGGGAGATGGAATTCAAACTGGATAAATGCGAAGTGATGCATTTTGGAAGATCGAACTTGAAAGTTGAGTACGGGACTAAAGGTAGCATTCTTAGCAGTGTGGAGGAACAGCGGGATCTTGGTGTGCAGGTACATAGATCTCTTAAAATTTCCACCCAGGTGGACAGGGTTGTTAAGAAAGCAGATGGCGTTTTTGCCTTTCATTAACAGGGGGATTGAGTTTAAGAGCCGTGAGATCTTGTTGCAGCTCCATTTACTCATAACCCTACACTTATTCTCCCATTTCCTCATACTCCGACACTGAATTCTCCTGCTTTTTCATATAACGATACTAATTCTGCCATTTCCTCATATCTCAGTATGATTCTTTCATTTCCTGATGTCCGAGTTCAAATCTCGCATTTAGGAGTGCCCTCCTCGAATTCTACATTTTAATGGTGACTTTCACCAAATATCTAATTTAGGTCCACTCTGCACCACTTCTTCCATTAACTATGTAGCTGCAATGATTCTCCCATGTCGTGATCCACTGCTGTAATTCTCCAATTTTGGCGTTTACTGCATCAAATTCTCAAATTAACAATTCTGCACTAATCCACCCTTTCGTCATGAACTGAAGAAACTCTCCCACTGAGTATTGCCTTGCCCCAACTCTCCAGTTTTGCTGTTTCCTGACAAACATCTTCCACATAATGGTTTACTGCTCAATGTTTTTTTCATTAATTTCGCCCTGCATCGAATGGCCACTTTCCTGCACTTTACAACATTTCTCCCACTTACTGATTCCTGCCCGTGTTCTCCCATTTAACTATGGTCTGTTCCAACTCTGCATGCTTTAAGCACCCCACACCAATTCTCGAATTGCCCTGATACAATTCTCATGTTCATTGATACACAAACCAACTTCTCCCAGTGTGGGGAACGCCACTCTGACTCTCTGAGATAGTGGTGCCATACCCCAATTCGCTGTTAAAGTTCCAGTGTGCCATTTTTCCATTTTCTGGTTCGTGCAACAATTGTCCCAAATACAGCTTCACTTCTGTGCACCATTCTACCATTTTCGAATCCTGCACGAATCTTCTTTTCATCAGCAGCTGCACCTCCACCACATTTAATATTATTCAGCACCAGTTCTCCCACGTCTTCCACCAATTCTCTACTTTCGTGACATCGGCACCAACTCTCCCATATTGATGCCCTGCATCAATTGTCCCATTGCGTTGTTTCCTGATACACTTCCTCCACGTATTGGCTTCCATGCTCCAAAGTTTATTTTTCACTTCTTGGTGAGCGGACTCGAATCTCAACTTTACTGCTGCTTGCAAAATTGTTCCTACTCACTGATTGCCTGCCCCTATTCTTCCATTTAGAGGTGTTCTGCTAAAATTCTTTAATGAATAGGCAATTTGTACTAATTTTCCAATGTAATTGCACTGTGCAACAATTCTCCCATTTACTGATACACAACAATTCTCCACTGCCTGACACCCTGACACCTGTCGTGGAAATTTAATCGACTCGAATCAACTGCTAGCAAGAGCAAAGGAAAGGCTTTATATTTCAACCTGTGCATGCAGAGCGGCCAATATACTTGGCAAAAGTGCCTTATGTAAGGGCTGTGAACAAACTTCACATATTCGTGTTCTACTATTCTTATCACATGCTCAAGGACAAGTGTTGGGAAACATTCGAGCACATATTTTCTCATCCCCATGCCTTGGACATAATTGTCTTTATGTTTTCCGAAGCTCTTTTCTGAACTCGGCTGCTCACAAGGACAGGTGAAATATTTGCAAAGTTCCACAAAGACAAGCTGACTCCTCGACGCAGAGTTCAGCAAAGTGTTTTCATATTTCAGCGAAGTATTAAATTTTGCAAAACATTCTCTGTTAGATTTCACAGTAAATGTTAATTTTGTTAATTTTCCATTACATTTTCCAAATTTTTGTCATTTTACAACAAGGACAACAACCAAATAAAAAGCCAGATTGCTATATATCAAAAATAATTTATGAACACCAGGCATTTCCTCAGACACCACCTCACTCTAACAAAGCTTTGTGGTGGTTTTTCCATTTCCCTGATTTGCCCGATACACAGCCCATCTTCACACATCATATTCGTCAACGTCGCTGTAGGGTGCGGACAAGCAATCGGATCTTCCTTCTTTGGGGCCACTGATAGTTTAACATTTCGTATCCTACTGCATTCATAAGCAAGTGGTGTAGGCAGGTACACAACTAGGGTCTTATTCAAAGCAGTATAAGTATGACCTGTCCTAAAACTCGTAGAACGATAAGGGTCCATTACCCCTATCCTCCATAAGGGACATGAGCCATCGGGAGGAGGAGTCATCTGCTCGTGGAGGAGGTCATTTAGCTGCCTTCATACCATTTATTAAACCAGTAATATTTTGGGACTCATCAGGAATATTAATACAGCACGAGGTACCTAACGTTTTGCAGACGCCCCCTCTCTTGGCCGTCAGGATGTCTCGTACTAATCGATTTTGTGTCACGGCTTCCGAACCGCCATTAACTCAGTCTTAATGAGTGCTTGGCCTTCCTCCGTCTCATTTGCGAGTACACCATTTGCGAGGATGTTCTGCGAGTGTGTACCCATTCCAATGCAGAGGGATGCCCCTTCGAGTTCGGCAATTGCTGCCTTTTAGGGCGAACACTGTTGTGTTGGTGGACAGTATCGCAGTGGAGCAGCACCCCTTTCTCCCCGGGGGAGTGGTGGTACCATTTCTCACCACCTGCCCATATTATACCTGCCATCCTGATTAGATTAGATTACTTACAGTGTGGAAACAGGCTTTTCCGCCCAACAAGTCCACACACACCAGCCGAAGCGCAATCCACCCATGCATTTACTTAACACATAACACTATGGGCAATTTAGCATGGCCCATTCACCCGACCTGCACATCCTGCTGACTGTGGGAGGAAACTCACGCAGACACAGGGAGAATGTGCAAACTGCACACTTTCAGTCACCTGAGGCGGGAATTAAACCGGGGTCTCTGGCGCTGTGAGGCAGCAATGCTAACCACCGTGGCACCATGCCGCTCATGGTCTGACCATTGAAAAAGGAACAAGCAATGTTTATGGTCGTATCATTTGTGTATGTTGCTGTACAAGAGTCATTGTTCAAGTACAGCATCAAGGTACACTGGGAGATACCCAAAAGGAGTCTCCCCCGATTGGTGCAAATACACGTTTCTCCCCTGCAATCCACTATGTGGAAGGCTGTGGTCGGGAGCGTGTCAGGCTTGGGTCTGTAGTTAGCCTGGAGTTCGGGTGGTGACACGAGATTTGCCCAAATTGCCCCCCCCACTATCATGGTCAGGCTCGTCGCCTCCCATGAAAGCAGACAGCTGGCATTTCTCGCCAGGCTCTCAGTAATTTGCTGGGCACTCTACCTTTGGGCTGTGTGCAAACATATCCAACAAGTGTAGCCAATGTCTAATCTCTCGTTTTGTCTTATGACCAAAGCACATGCTCTGTTCCCTTCACCTCTAGCAATGGCCCTTCGCAGTTCCCAACCTACTGGCGTCGAATGTACGCCATTTATATCCAGGAGGCAAATTCCCCTCCTGCTTTAAATTCGCTCTCTCGCCACGGCCGTCCCCCTTCGGGTTCGGGTGTGTCATTAATGACTTTTGCCCAGCTTGGGGTTAGGTCCATGATCTCGTTTGATTGATTGCAATGCCCCACTGCTCCTATCGTCTGTAGTACATTCTGCACTGCAACTCGGAGGGCGGGGGTGGGCGATTGCACCACTATATTCAACTGTCTACAGATGTCGGAGAAGGATCTATCTATTCCACACCACGAGACTCCCTCATTGCTCTTCTGAGTCTTACTTTGATTATAGAATATCTATTTCCCATGTCAGGTGCCCCTTTTGTCGTGGTGGCTACGACTAAATGCCAGTCACCGGCGTGGCATGGATCCCTGCATAAATCTTAATTATCCAATTTATAGTCGTCCTTGTTACTGAACTGCAATGTGTCGCATGTAAAGATCCACTTCGTCCTATCAGTTAAGATTACCGTCAGCTGTTGCATCCCAGACGCCCCTGCCCTTATGAATAGTCCTACCAGGGCGCTTGCTAACAGTGTGAACTGGGGAAGCCCCACATTTGCGGAAGTATTCTAAAAGATACTTGCTCTAAATTGGTTTTGCTGTTGTGCGATGTCTCCTCAGTCCCAGCTGCACGTTTGCAATGGCTGGCTTGTATCCACGTGGCTGTTCCGGCGACCTTAACAACTATCTGTGCTGTAAGACGTACTTGACACTGTCCCAGCCACCTCTTCGCCTTCCTGTTTTCCATCCTGAAGTCTTTCGCCACCATTCAGACTCCAGACTATAGATCGTACATCTTGTCTTCTGCTGATTGGGGTAGTGCTGTCTTCAGTTGACTCTGTATTTGGGACAGAAGTGTAGAGAGTTTCATGCAGTAACACAATATCTCATCCTCACAGTGGCCTGTTATCTGGCTTCCCTTACATCTCGGGACGATTCCTGTGTTTGGCAGCCTAACAAACAAAATTTCAAACGGGCTAAGGTTAACACTCCCTCTCCTCCTGGGTCTCATACACATTAGCACAATTGGAAGTGCCTTTGTCCATGTCATCCCTGGTTCCTCACAGCATTTTCTCAATATATTTTTTAAGATAGAATTTTCTCTTTCCGCTGCACTACCGCTCATTTGGTCGTAGGCACAGTGTGATCCCATGCTTATTCCCAAATACTTACTAATCTGCTGTAGGGCATTATGATCAAATGGTGTCCCACTGTCACTACTAAGCCTAGAGTGTAGGTTTGCTCGCTGAGCTGTAGGTTTGATATCTAGACATTTCAGTACCTGGCATATGGAGGTTAGTGGGCTAGTGTAGTTTAAGTTGGCTTGGATCGGCGCAACATCGAGGGCCAAAGGGCCTGTATTGCGCTGTATTTTTCTATGTTCTATGTTCTAGGTAACATCATCAGTGACGAACGCCAAGTGAAGAGAAGCTGTTGTCTCCTGCTTTCTAGTTATATGTTTGTCCAGGATGGTGTTCCTGGGGTTTGAGGTGATGCCATTTCCTGTTCGTTTTCTGAGGGGTTGATAGATGCTATCTAGATATATGTCTTTTTTATGGCGTTGTGGTTGGAGTGCTAGGCCTCAAGGAATTCTCTGGCATGTCTTTGCTTAGCCTGTCCCAGGATAGATGTGTTGTCCCAGTCGAAATGGTGTTTAAATTTCATCCGTGTGAAGGGCTACAAGGGAGAGAGGGTCATGTCTTTTTGTGGCGAGCTGGTGTTCTGTATCCTGGTGGCTAACTGTCTTCCTGTTTGTCCTACGTATAGTTTGTGGCAGTCCTCGCATGTAATTTGGTATATGACGTTGGTTTTGTCCATGGGTTGTACTGGGTCTTTTAAATTTGTTTGTTTTGTTTGAGACTATTGGTGGGATTCCGAGAGGTCTTAATAATCTGGCTGCCATTGATCTATGAAAAGGTCGATAGGGTTTCTGGCTGTGTTAGGTCTACTTGTCGTGGTTTGTTCCTGAGGAATCTGTGGACTGTATTTTTTGAGTATCCATTCTTCTTAAATACGTTTTCTAGGTGGTTCTCCTGTTTTCCGAAGTTCGTCTGTGCTGAAATGTGTGGTGGTTCGTTGGAATAGTGTTCTGATACAGCTTCCTTTTTGCGTGTTGGGATAGTTGCTGGTGTACTTAAGTATTTGGTCAGTGTTTGTCGGTTTGTTGTATATGCAGACACACCAGAGAATTCCGAGAGGCCTCTCAGTCCAATCACAACGCCATAAACAAACACATAGATCGATTTACCATCTGTCAACCCCTCAGAAAACGAATAAGAAATGATATCACCACAAACCCCAGGAACCCCATCCATAACAAACATATAAATAGAAAGCAGGAGACAACATCTTCACTTCACTTGGAGAGCACCACTGATGATGTTACCTAGCCAGGTAATGAAACGTCTGGATAACAAACGTACAGCTTAGCGAGCAAACCTACACCATAAACCTCAACCTGAGCTATAAACCTTCACAAACCTTGGGACGACTAAGCCTCTCAGGGATGCTCCATCTCGGAATTATTTGAGTTAGGAAAGCTTTGGTTATGGCACTGGCATTTTGTTTTGCCGTGGGGAACGCTTGCACCCATTTGGAAAACATATCAACTATTACCAGAAAATACCTTTTTCCTTCGCAGGGTGTTAGTTCGGTAAAATCCAGTTGCAAATGTTCAAATTGTTTTTGGTGTTTCGGAAGTGCTGCATGACTCATCTGTATTCCCCTCCCCACATTATTGTTACAGATAACGCATCGTTCACAATATTTCTGGAAGTAATGAGTAAATCCCTCAGTGTACCACTGTGCTGAAATGCTGTCATATCTCCCCTCTTTTGACACGTGTTCCTTACCGTGTGTCAGTTTGGAATAGAATGGAATTAATGATCGTGATAGAAAAGGTTTAACATTGAGGCCACACCATACCACTTCCCTCAAACTGCACTCTGCTTTTTTCCCACTCGAACGTGTCTTCAAGCCTGGACTTCGACTGTGACTCCCGTACGTCTGCTGTTGGGGTAAGGATTTTTGTCATTCCCATGTCAAACTGATCATTTACCGGCTGCTGGGCTGCCGTCCTTGCCGCTGAGTCTGCCCTTGCATTTCCTTGAGAAACGGAATCGTTATTTTTCGTGTGGGCTTCATATTTACACACAGCGATTGATTTAGGCAATAGGACCGCTTCCAAGAGGTCAGAAATCTGATCACGGTGTGTGGTGGGCTTTCCGGTGAAGGTCAAGGAGTCCCTATATTTCCACAGGATTCCAACATCATGTGGAACTCCGAATGCTTATCTGCTATCGGTTAAATATTTGCTGTCTTTCCCTTGGCCAATTTACATGACTCAGTCAATGCAACTAGCTCCACTGCTTGGGCTGACAGTTGGGAAGGGAGTGACCCTGCTTTGAATACCTCATGGGTAGTTACTACAGCATCCCCAATACAATTCTGGCCTATCTCCTTGCTCCTGAATGCTGACCCATCCACAAAAACAAAACGCCATATTTAGATTCTGAAGTGGTGAATTCTGCAAGACTTGTCGAGGCAGCACATTTCATTAATTACAGCGATACAATCATGTGGGTCTCCGTCTCCTTCTCTAGTGAGAGGACTAGCAGCATTAAGGACGTTACATCGTTTTATTGCAATGTTAGGCTTCTCCAAGAACACAGTATTGTATCTGAGTCAACGTGCTGCCGACGTATGTGCTGTCTTTTGCTCGGAAAGCAGTAAGGATACTGCATGTGCGATCAGTTTGGTTAAGTCGCCATAGCCGATTATATAACAACTACAGCTCGCAGGCATTTACGCAATCCTGCCGCTACGAGGTCACGCTTAGCCGAAAAATAAGTTGCCAGCCTGAATTTTCCCCCATGATACTCCAACAACACAGATGTCATGCAGCCATGTTTTTCATATACCATTTGACAGAAGGCTTGTTTGGATTCGGAATCCCCAGTGTAGGTGTACTTTGAAACGTCTTTTTCAATTCAGCTCGGCCGCTGGGATCCATTGCAATGGCCCTTGGTTCTGCTACCCTTTTCCATGGGCCTTGTCACTTCAGGGCGCCTCAAGATTTGTGTGATGTGGGATAAACGTTCTTCAGTAGGAGCGTCTGCCCAAAATGGATAGCAATTGTTTCCTCATGTGAGGTCTTGGAATTTGCTGAATTACTTGCACTCTGCTTTGACCTTCCCTTGGTCTTCCCTTGTTCAGATATTATGTGACTGAAGGACTTCACCTATTGTTGCATAAATTGAAGCTTTGTGAGACTGGCTTTGTGCCCTTCCCTCGTACAACGCAAGGGAATCCTTCTCACATTGTTCCTCTGTCGGTGCTACTATTAGGCAATCGTCTACAGATTGCAGAAGTGCAGACCCAGGGGTTAAAGCAAACGTCTCCAGACTCCTGCGTAGAGCCTCATTATATATGGTGGGTGACTCACAGTAACATTGACAAAGTCGTGTGAACTCATAAGATTTCCCTTTGAATGAAAAAGTGAACCAGAATTGACTAACTGAATGCACCATTCCACGAAAGAATGTATTTGCTAAATCCACAGCAGGGAACCATTTACTGTCCGGTGGAAATTGAGCTAATACAGTATAGGGTTTGGGAACATTTGATGCGCGCGGGACAACACTGTTATTGACTGCCTGCAGGACTTGAACAACCCTGCATTCCTCCGGTTCGCTTGGAATTTTTGCCTTTTTGATCAGAAAAATGGGAGTTCTCACCGGTGAGTTTACACAGGGGATTATCTCTCTAGCCTTTGGGAAGGACTGAAAGACTGGAGTAACTACGTCCATGGCCTCGGGTTTTAACGGATATTGTGCTCTGCAAGGACGATACTCCGACTTCGTGGTTTCTCTTATTGGTTCACAGCCTCGTATATGCACCGCATCATGTTTGCGTTTTACCCATAATTGAGTAGGGACCGTTATTAATTTTGGGCCTGAGAAGTTTATCTTAGGGAAACGGCAGGCCAGCCTTCTAGGCTCTTCAGGGCTAGAGGGGGTTACCTCGACTGTTCTATTGCCTGATTTAGACAAATTAATTTCTTCCTATATGTCGACACATCTGCATTGAACCACAGACCCACATCGTCCCAGAACACCCAACATTTCGTTCTTTATGCCTTTAGTCCCCATGGCCCCAAATCCTGCCACCAGTCACTGGACACTTTCGCCAGTGACACGCGAGGAGCATAGCCTTCCACATCAAAAATATAGAGCTTACTTGCCATCGCAGATACTCTACATAAGTTCACACTGACTGCACATCTGTCATCTCTTCAATAAAATTCGCACAATCACAACTGACCTGGTTTAACCAATCTCCTGAACCAATACTTCTCTTATGGTTCCTCCGGGATATCGTGGTGTATGTGTGCTGTGCAGTGCAGCATATTCCCGCAAAAAAAAATCGGTGTTAATAGGATTAACATGGTTACCTGCTTCCAGGGCGAGTGAATTGCTTACTGAACCCATTGCTCTCTGGCTTAATAGCCACTCATAGACATATACCAGGGGTGGTGGGTTGTATTTTAAAGTTTACACTTGTGAATCTTCCCTTTCAATTACCTGCAAGCCCGTCGGAGTACTGAGCAAATACAACCCCAGTCTCACTATGAGATTCTAAGCCATCAAATGTAAAGAACAGAATTCTGCTAACAAAATTGAGAATTAGAACGGATACATATTACTGATTTCACACAATATGGGTGCGGTATAATTCTCTCATATCACGATGCCTGATGCCTCCATTGACTTCAGGAACTGGTGTACCTTCCACATATAACATGGAGGTAGTTGTGGTTCTGTTCGCCGAGCTGGGAATTTGTCTTGCAAACGTTTCGTCCCCTGTCTAGGTGACATCCTCAGTGCTTGGGAGCCTCCTGTAAAGCGCTTCTGTGCTGTTTCCTCTGGCATTTATAGTGGCCTTTCTCTGCCGCTTCCGGTTGTCAGTTCGAGCTGTCCGCTGTCGTGGCTGGTATATTGGGTCCAGGTCGATGTGTTTGTTGATAGAGTCTGTGGATGAGTGCCATGCCTCTAGGAATTCCCTGGCTGTTCTCTGTTTGGCTTGACCTATAATGGTAGTGTTGTCCCAATCGAATTCATGTTGCTTGTCGTCTGTGTGTGTGTGGCTACTAAGGCTAGCTGGTCGTGTCGTTTCGTGGCTAGTTGGTGTTCGTGTATACTTATCGTTAACTGTATTTCTGTTTGTCCGATGTAGTGTTTTCTGCAGTCCTTGCATGGCATTTTGTACACTACATTAGTTTTGCTCATGTTGGGTATCGGGTCCTTTGTTCTGGTGAGTTGTTGTCTGAGCCTGGCTGTTGGTTTGTGTGCTGTTATGAGTCCTAGTGGTCGCAGTAGTCTGGCTGTCAGTTCAGAAATGCTCCTGATGTATGGTAGTGTGGCTAGTCCTTTGGGTTGCGGTATGTTCTCGTTCCATTGTCTCTCCCTTCGGCATCTGTTGATGAAATTGCGAGGGAATCCGTTTTTGGTGAATACTTTGTATAGGTGTTCCTCTTCCTCTTTTTGTAGTTCTGGTGTGCTGCAGAGTGTTGTGGCCCTTTTGAATAGTGTCCTGATGCAACTTCGTTTGTGTGTGTTGGGGTGGTTGCTTTCATAGTTTAGGACTTGGTCTGTGTGTGTGGCTTTCCTGTAAACCTTTGTGGTGAATTCTCCGTTCGGTGTTCTCTGTACCATCACGTCTAGGAATGGGAGTTGGTTGTCCATTTCTTCCTCTCTAGTGAATCGGATTCCTGTGAGTGTGGCGTTGATGATCTGGTGTGTGTTCTCTATTTGTGTGTTTTTAATTATTACAAAGGTGTCATACACGTATCTGACCCAGAGTTTGGGTTGAAGTTGTGGTAAGACTGTTTGTTCTAACCTTTGCATTACTGCTTCTGCTATGAGTCCAGAGATTGGCGAGCCCATGGGTGTTCCGTTGATTCGTTCGTATATTTGGTTATTGAATGTGAAGTGTGTTGTGAGGAACAAGTCCAGTAGTTTAAGTATGCCGTCTTTGTTGATATGTTCAACATCCTGTTGTCTGTTATGTCTGTCCAGCAGGTTGGCTATTGTTTCTTCGGCTAGTGTTTTGTCGATGGAGGTGAACAGTACCGTTACATCGAATGATAACATAGGTTCTTCCTTGTCTATGTGTATATTTCTGATGATGTCCGAGAATCCCTATGTCGATTGTATAGATTGTCTGGATCCGCTGATCAGGTGTTTCAGTTTCTGCTGTAGTTCTTTGGCCAGTTTGTGTGATGGTGTCCCTGGTAGTGATACTATGGCTCTCAGTGGGATGTCTGGTTTGTGCACTTTGGGTAGTCCATAGAATCTGGGGGTGTTGTTGCTTTCAGGTTTCATTCTTTGTAGGTCAGACCTGGTTATCTGTCCGTTTTTTGTAGATTCCTCAGTGTGTTGTTTATCCTGTTGGTGAGCTGTGGGGTGGGATCAAACTCCCTCTTTTGGTAGGTGTTGGTATCTGCAAGTGATTGTTGTGCTTTTTGCATGTACTCTGCTTTGTCCGGGATGACCGTCATTCTGCCTTTGTCTGCTGGTAGTATAATTATGTTCTTATCGTTTCTTAGTGATTTTAGTGCTTCCTTCTCCTTGGTGTTGAGGTTATGTGTTTGTTTTTTTCTTGTTATCAGCGGTACGATACTTTGTCTCACAATTTGTTGTGTCTCTTCTGTCAGTCCATTGTTCCTGAGTGTGCATTCTAGTGCTGCTAGGAAGTCTGCTGTCTTGGCATCCCTGTGGTTGTAGTTGAGTCCCTTGGCCAGTATTATTCTTTCCGTGTCTGTGAGCTGTCTGTGGGAGAGGTTTTTAACCCAGGTGTGTGTTGTGGTGTCCTCTTCTTTGCGTGTTAGTTTGGCCATTTTTTCTTTTATGCCGTTTTTTTGCGGTGTGTGGCCCTGTTCTGTCCTATGGTGACGGTCTGTTCTATGGTCCGGGTCCATTCCTGATTGGTGGTTTTTGAAATTAACGATTTTTGGCGCGCAATTTATTGTCTGTATTTGTGTAGTCTGTTGTGAGCGTCTGTAATCATTACCTGGATCATCCTGAATCCGTTCTGTCTGGCTGTGTCCCTGGCTTGTGGGTTGTTGACTGGTGGTCTGTATCTGACACATGGTGGAAAGATTCGATTCGTTCGTCATTCATGCAGGAACCGGAGTTGTTCGTATGTGGCGCTTAGGCGGTTGGCACAGGATTCCCATTTCCTAGCTTGTCTTAGCGTCTCTCGCCCGTAGCTGTTCAAAGTTTGGGAGAAGATTTGTAGCTCGGGTGCTCGTTGTTGTGGTTCTGTTCGCCGAGCTGGGAATTTGTCTTGCAAACATTTCGTCCCCTGTCTAGGTGACATCCTCATTGCTTGGGAGCCTCCTGTGAAGCGCTTCTGTGATGTTTCCTCCGGCATTTATAGTGGCCTGTCTCTGCCGCTTCCGCTTCCTTCTCTCTCTCCTCCAACGGTGACCTCAGCATTTGCAACTGAATATTACTAAAACTTCCTTCCTCCAGAAAAACACATTCCTTGATTTACATTATTAACTGCTTTACAGAAACTGGGCCATAATTATTTCGCATATATTGTATTTTTTCTTGACCATTCCGAATTGTCTGTCGACCCTCTCTTTGTTCGCTCTTGCTGGAGCCGATTTTCATGGATATTGGAAAAGTGTTCATTCTCTCTGTCTGTTCTCTGTCTGTCTATCTGTCTATCTCTCTCTCTCTCTCTCTCAGGATACCATAATCATCTCTTTGCCAATATAACTTGCTTTTACCTCCGGAGGTCCACTCTCATTGGGCACGACCACCTCATTGCCTTGGTTTTCACAAACCAAGAACCCACGTAACCGGTACAGCTTTGGCGACTCCAACGCTGCCCATAGTGACTCCAAGTCTCAAACCACCGTTAATCTTGCTGTCACTTAAACTCTCTAGAGATGGCAATCCTTTCCCTTGAGTTTTACTCGAATACCGTGTGAGGGTTCACTGGTCCCTCTTCCTCGTTCGTATATTCTCTTTGAACAAGTCTCTATGTCGGATTACCTTAGCCACTACTCTTACCCTGACCCTATTCGATTCGGAACGTGACTCTGGGGTGATCCACTTATCCCCAGTCCTCTCACTCAAAGGGGCCAATTCAGCGCTCGAGATGAAGTGAAAGACCTTCAAGGCAGTGGCGCGTACACCTCCTGGGAATCTTCAAAATCTTACCCAGTCGCAGGGTCCCAGACGAGCCCCCGAGTTTACTGCCGTGGAATTTCAATCGACTCGACGCAAATGCTACCAAGAGCAAAGAAAAAGTTTATTTTTGAAATTTGCAGAATGGACCCGACACATTTGCAAAAGCCTCATAAAATGGACGCCTGACGGTTTTCACATATTCCCTTTCTACTATATATCGCCTTGCATTATCACACCTCAAGCCAGGAACCTGGATCAGTCGAGTTCCTTTCCACACATGGAGTTGTTTTTTTTCTATTTCATTGACTGCTAATATTAGCAGCTGTAAATTAGGTTGATTTTTACATTTTTTCTGTCTTTTTGCAAAGTTAGGTCCATACTTCTTTGTTTCAACCATGCTTTCACAGATATCACCAAAAATGATAATTTTCCACGACAGGGGATGAGTCTGACAGTGACTGATGGAGTGAGGATGATAGTGACACAATGAGGGTGAGGTGTCAGTGTGGTAGTGATGCAGACTTTTTGAATGGATCAGGCCGATAGTTACGCAGTGAAGGGGGTCAGACTGATAGTGATGCAGTAAGTCTGAGGGATCAGACCAATAGTGACGCAGTAAGTGTGAGGTCGTCAGGGTGATAGTGAAGCACTTCGTGTGAGGGGTCAGTGTGACAGTGACGCAGTAAGAGTGAGTGGTCAGGCTGATAGTGACGCAGTAATTGGAAGGAGATCAGGCTGATAGTGATGCAGTAACTGTTACTGTGTCAGGCGGATCCTGACGCATAAAGTGGGAGGGTGAAAGTGACGTAGTAAGTGTGATGGGGTGAGGCAGAGTCTGACGCAGTGAGTGTGAGACAGTCAGGGTGATAGTGAGGGAGTAAGTGTGTGCGTTCATGCTGGTAGTGACACAGTAAGTTGAGAGCGTCAGGCAGATAGTGGCCAATAAAAGTGAGGTGTTAGGGGAATAGTGACGCAGTAAGTGTGAGGTGTCAGGCTGTTAGTGATGCAGTAAGTGTGAGGAGTCAGTCTGATAATGAAGCAGTAAGTGTGAGGGGGTCAGGCTGATAGAGATGCAGCAATTGTGGTGGGATCAGGCTGATAGTGTCACAGAATGTGTGAGGGGTCAGGCAGATAGTGATGCAGTAAGTGTCATTGAGTCAGAGTGATCCTAATGCAGGAAGTGAGAGGGGACAGGGTGATAGTGACGCAGTGAGTGTGAGGGGGTCAGCGTGATTCTGACAGAGTAAGTGTGAGTGTTCAGGCTGATATTGATGCAGTATGTTGACAGCGTCAGCTAATACTGGACAGTAAGTGTTAAGTGACAAGGTGATAGTGATGCAGGAAATGTGAGGAGTCAGACTGATAGACACGGCGAAATTGTGTGGGGTCAGGCTGATAATGATGCGGGAAGTGTGCGAGTGTCAGGCTGATAGTGACACAGTAAGTGTGTTGGAAGCAGAGTGATAGGAACGCAATAAGTGTGAGCGGCTCTGGATGATAGTGGGAGAGAGAGGGAGACAGAGAGAGAGAGAGGCACAGAGAGAGAGGGACACAGAGAGAGTGAGGGACACAGAGAGAGGGGAATAGAGAGAGAGGGACAGAGAGAGAAGGACAGAGAGAGGGGACACAGAGAGAGAGAGAGAGACAGGGAGAGAGTGGGACACAGAGAGAGTGAGGGACACAGAGACAGAGTGAGAGTCTGTGTGTGGGACACACACACACACAGAGGGACATAGAGAGAGTGAGGGATACAGAGAGAGTGAGTGACACAGAGAGAAGGACACAAAGAGAGAGAGGGACACAGAGTGAGTGAGGGACACAGAGGGAGTGAGAGACACAGAGAGAGTAAGGGACACATAGAGAGTGAGGGTCACAGAGAGAGAGGGATAAAGAGACAGAGGGACAGAGAGAGAGAGGGACAGAAAGAGAGAGAGGGAGATGGACACAGAGACAGAGGGACAGAGAGAGAGGTACAGAGAGACAGAGAGAGAGGGCCAGAGTGTGCAAGAGAGAGAGAGGGACGCACAGAGAGAGAGAGATAGATAGGGAGAGAGTGGGACACAGACAGAGAGAGAGGGAGACAGAGAGAGAGGGACACAGAGAGAGAGGGAGACAGAGAGAGAGGGACACAGAAGGAGTGAGAAATACAGAGAGAGAGAGGGACAGAGAGAGAGGGACAGAGAGAGAAGGACAGAGGTGGGACACAGAGAGAGAGACAGGCAGAGAATTGGACACAGAGAGAGTGAGGGACTCAGAGACAGAGAGAGAGAGTGCGTGTGGGACACAGAGATAGAGGGAAACAGAGAGAGTGAGTGTCTCAGAGAGAGAGAGGGACACAGAGAGAGTGAGGGACACAGGGAGAGGGACACAGAGAGAGGGATACAAAGAGAGATAGGGACACAGAGAGTGAGGGAAACACACAGAGAATGAGGGACACACAGAGAGAGATATATAGAGAGAGGGACACAGAGAGAGGGAGGGAGGGACACCGAAACAGAGGGACAGGGGGAGAGAGAGAGAGAGAAGGATATGGACACAGAGACAGGGGGACAGAGAGAGAGGTACAGAGAGACAGAGAGAGAGAGAGAGGGCCAGAGAGTGCAAGAGAGAGAGAGAGGGACACAGAGAGAGAGAGATTGGGAGAGAGTGGGACACAGAGACAGTGTGGGACACAGCGACACACACACGCAGAGGGTCACAGAGTTTGTGGTACACAGAGAGAGAGGGACAGAGAGAGAGGGACAGATAGCGAGTGAGGGACAGAGAGATGGAGACAGAGAGGGATCGAGAGAGAGAGAGGGACAGAGAGAGCGAGGCAGAGGGAGAGGGAAACAGAGAGAAAGGGACACAGAGAGAGAAGGGCAGAGAGAGAGAGACATGGAGTGAGTGTCAGAGAGGGCAGGAGTGGGGTCCACTAACCCCTCACCGAGAATAAACGTGCGCAAGTAATTGGTCAGATTCATTCTCAAACCCTGTTCTCTCTCTGTATGGAAAGTG
The DNA here is from genome assembly GCF_047496795.1 of Chiloscyllium punctatum. Classification (NCBI taxonomy): domain Eukaryota; kingdom Metazoa; phylum Chordata; class Chondrichthyes; order Orectolobiformes; family Hemiscylliidae; genus Chiloscyllium; species Chiloscyllium punctatum. Next base: position 18,331,926 of record NC_092745.1, on the reverse strand, counting down.
AGCAGCCCTCCCTGGCTGGTTGAGACTCTGTGTGTGTTTGTGTGTGCGTGTTGTGTGTGTGTGTCTGTGAGTGTAATAATGTTTCCAACCTCTGGTTAATTGCTTTCTGATTATTTGTTTGTATTTTGGTGTTGCTGTGAGGTAATGAAATGCATTGGGGATGGGGAAGGGGGTGGTGGGAATGTGTTTAAACTGGGATCTTGCTGTGTAATTTTGCATCACATGCTTTCGCTCCCCTGGTCCCCACCAGCTCATCTCTTCTCTCTTTTATCCTGATGAACTTTTGTTGGGAAAGCTGGAAAGTGAAGATCCAAAATCCCTGGGGGCCAGGAAAGCCTTGGACAAGAACAACCTCCGGGAGAGCACAGGCGTGAGGCCTGTTGCCCAGGCTGCAGCCCGTGGGGTCCAGGTGAGTGAAGGTCTGCTTCTTCCCCCGAATTTTCATCTCCTCTGGGGATGGTGGTGAGAGCCTGGTTTGTCGGGGCTTCTGGTTAACTGAGTTCAGTCAGATCACGGCCTTGTCCGTTTTAAAACGGGTTTGAAGCATGGGGTTAAAGTAACCGGGGCATTAATGAGACAAACAGGTGAAACCCCGAGGTTGTGGGAGACGGGAGTCCCTCAGGATGGAATTTTAACGCAAAATATCTGACCCTCCGGAAAGAATTGTCACACTGTCAGAGGAAAGTGGGTCATAGAGAGGGCAGGATGATCAACTTCGACACGGAGAGAAAAAGAGTGAGAGAAAGAAATGGAAAATGGTGAGAGCAAGAGAAACAGGAGAGAGAGAGAGAGAGAGAGAGGCAGAGGGCCAGTGTCAGATAGTGAAATAGCTGCAATATTTGATTCTGGGGTGACAGGAAATAATTAAACTGGAAATAACACGATCAGATTTTTGAGCTTCTGCAGCACTGTCACTTATGGGATCTTGCTGTGCGTCAATTTACCAAATGCCATCATGACAGGCAGTGAGTGGTTTTAATCAGCTAACCTGTCATTTCAAAAACTTTTCAACATGAAAACTCAGTTCATCACCCGATGTGTTTGTGTTTAGATGTTGCTGAGACATTGCCTGTTTCACTCAGAGTCGATGACTAAATTTAAATTCCAATGACAACATTTGAAATGAAACCTAATTTCATTCATGGCAACCATAAACAATCAGAATTTCATTTCTTATTTTATTAATAACCTTTGCTAAAGAAGCCGAACACTTTTGCCCTGTCTGAACTAAGTGTCACCTCAGATCCACAACAATCTGGTTGCCTCCATATTGCCTTGAAAAATGGCCGTGTGGTCAAGGGCAGTTAGGATGGACAACACATACTGCCCTTGCCAGTGATGCTGGCATCCCGCGAAACAACAACATTAAAGGTGAAATAACCAAGCAATGCGGATGCTGGCGATCTGAAATAAAATTCTCCACCGTGTGAAAGAATGTTGGAGAATCTCAGCCGATATGGCAGTCTGTCGGAAGAAACAGCAGGTATGGCAGTCTGTCAGTGAACCTATCAAAACTGAATGCAACTGAGAAATAATATTATTATATCAGGGATGGTTGGAAGGTGAGTGGGCGGGTGGTGTTGAGTGGATGATGTCCAGCATGAGAGAGAGAGAGAGAGAGACAGAGGGAGGAAAAGCAAGCAAAAGGATTGCTGATGATGGACTGGAAAGAAAACAGAATGGGAAATTATTCTAACATTTCCCCTTTTCACATATTCCTGAATATCATATTTATTACGGGATGCCCCTGCTTACCGTGAGTTTTGTTCCCTCTATCTCTCGTCTCTGAGTGTGGTGATCAATTCCATCAGAAATACTTATCATCGCTGAGATATAGAGAAACGTAATGTTCCACTGTCAACTGCTTCTTTGGAGAGAGGAACTGTTACTGTGCGACTGTTTGGAGATGTGACAGCTTTCTCAACCAGGAAAAGAAGCTGAGGAGTCTGAGGCATTTCCAAAACTGAGTGAATGCACTATGGGTGTGGGGAATTTACTTGCTGCTGTCATCTAGAACGTCAGTAGAAGGTCTGTGAATGGTGCTCACAGGTTTGTGATCTCAACTACTGGGTTAATTCAGGGAGCCCCGAAGGTCTGGGGACCCCACTCTGAATACTGCATTTACAGTGTGTCTGGGTCCATTATAAACAAATGGTGCTGGGACTACAAAGACAGGAAGCTGTGTAAACTGGGAGGAGCAGGGCACTGTACTATACTCTCTGGGATTTCCAGGAACATTTGTCTGAGCTGCACCCATTCAGGTGTAAGTATAAAATCAGGTTGTCTCAAAATTGAGGTGATCACTGAGCTGTATCCCCTCCTTCATTAAAACCTGCCGTCTCACACCAGGGATAGGACTGAGCTGACACTCACAATGAATTCAACTGGATTGATTCTGGAACCTGCCAGGCAGCAGTGGGTAATATATCCACCATCTCTGAAGTGCAGTCCTCCAATGTATTCACAAGCGGTCAGAAACTACCAGCCTGCTGAGAAGAATGCGTTGTTTCCATCTCCACAGGGGAAGGTACAGAAACTAACTTCCATAATTATTAGGGAACAGAGTGATTGGTAAAAATGGGAGACTGCAGGACATCAAGAAGCAATGAAGAGTATGTTATTGAAAATTTAATTGAATTGAAGTTTCATAAGTTCCTGCATCTGATGAGCTCCATCCCAGAGTGATTGATATGAGAACACAGCTATTGAAAGAATTACTGATTATAATTCAAAGCTAGTTAGGTTCTGAAAAGGATGCTTCAGTCTGGAAAACAACTATTGTAAACCTAAATATTTAAACCAGGGTGGAGAGGGAAAACAGAAAACTAAATAGCTTGATGTCAGCTGTGAGAATAAACTTTTGGAGCGTTTTATAAGGAACGTGACAACTCGATACTTGGAGAATACTGATTTGAGTTGGTACATTCGGCCTAGATTCAGGAAAGGGAAATGATCTTTGATAAACCTGGAGATTATCTGTTGTGACATCGGCAGTTGAGAACCAATGGGAGTGGAGTATTTGTATTTTTAATAAAACGAGTGACATGTTTGAATACAGGAGAATGGGCAATGTTAGAGTCCAAGGGTAGGTAGGGGTGGAATATATACCACATGGATTAAAAAGTGGGTAATAAAGATACGAGAAGAATACTGTTTTTCTCTGGACTGAAGGATTGATGGGTGGCAGCAGGATCAGTGTTTGGGCAATAGCTGTTCACAAGGTATAAAAATGGTTCAGATGTGAACAACAAATATCATCATGTACATTTATATTTATTAAACGGTAGAGAGGTTGGCGAATGCTTTTGTTGAAAAGGAACTGGATGTTCTTGGTCATAAGTCACTGACAGAATTCATACGGGGGCAGGAAATAAATGATATGTGGCTCTTCATGCAAAATGATTGAAGTACAAAAGTTAGAATATCTTTCCCACTGATCGTGTGTTTTGAGAGAGTATTTGGTGCATTCATTAAAGATTTGGTCTGCATTATAAACAATGATCCCTTTGTCACTGAGAGAGTGGAAAGTATTTTTACCAGACTAAACACTGGGATGATGTTACCATGAGGAGAGAGTGCAGTAACTATGTGTTTACTCTGTAGGACTATGATACAGTAAGAAGTTGAAGTTTGATGGGTATGGACAGAAACTCATTATGTCCCAAACAGCTGAATAGGGTGAAAATTTCATGCTTTTCATTAGATGTTTGATTCACGACAGTTTATGTGCATCTGCAGAGCCCCCATGTTGATTGACAGTGAGGTGCAGGCTCTGAATGAAGTCTGAACACTTTAATGCACAATTACTGTGTGACACTGCATTGAATGTCACTTTGGACACAACCCTGTCAGCAGCCAAATTACCATCATTCTGAAACAGTTAGTTATTCCCCACCGGTTTCTGACCTCCACGGAGACCATCGGCCTGCCTTCTTGGAGATGGAAGCCAACTTGGAGAATGGCTAAAAATATTGGCTTCATTCCGATTGCCAGAAAACCATGTTAAAATAACACATATGTACCATGAGTAATTAAGCCATGTGGATCAATTTGGAGCAGTCTGTCTGTGTAGCCCCTGCTCCATTTGTTTGTGATGTTGGAGCATCTCTGACACTTTCCTGTTCCTGTGTTAGTGGCTTGACAAGCTGAATAACCTCTTCCTGCTCCTTTGTAACTGACTCCGGGTGTGAAATGGTTCTTTCTGTTCCAATGTACGCTACATGTGGGAGAGAGCGACTCCCTGACTTCCTGTGCAACAGGCAGGAGGAACTGAATTTTTTATCCCTCTTTTTGCCCAGTAGTTTCGATGGGATGAATGGCTTCACCACATTCTTGTGAAACCAGATTGAGCTACTGAATGAACTCCTCCCTTTACTGTGTAAATGTACTGTGCTGTTACATAAATGTTACCCAGACATTAACAGCACGATATTGAATGTTGTCCAGGTCTTGCTGCACATGGTCACAGACTGTTTCAAGAGCTGAAGAGGGACAACTTGTCCTGAAAATTTTGTAAACTTCAGTGAATGCCCCCTCTTCTGCTGGCACGGTGGCTCAGTAGCTTACACTGCTGTCTCACAGCACCAGGGTCCCACGTTCGATTCCAGCCTTGGGCAACTGTCTTTGTGGAGTTTGCACATTCCCCACTTGTCTGCATGAGTTTCCTCCAGGTTTTCAGATTTCCTCCCACAGTCCGAAGATGTTCAGGCTGGGTGAATTGGCCATACCAAATTGTCCATTATGTTGGGTGCATTAGTCAGAGGGAAATGTGTCTGGGTGGGTTACTCTTTGGAGGGTCAGTCTGGACTGGTTGGGCCGAAGTGCCTGTTTCCACACTGTCGGTAATCTAATCTGCTCAGTTTGGATTCAATGGGCTGAATAGCCTTTTTCCACACAGTAGGGATTCTATGAAGACAAACTGGAGATGCCTCGGCTGAGGACGCTACTCTGAGGATCTCCTGCAACTGTGTCCCACGGCTGAGATGATTGATGCCCACCAATGATAATTATCTTCCCTTGTGCCATGAACGACTCCAAAAAATGTAGAGCTCATAATTAATTCTCATTAAGTGCAATTTACTAGGAGGAGATTTATCAGGATGCTGCCTGGACTGGAAGCACGACTTATGAAGAAACCATGAGGGAGCAAGGGCTTTTTTCACTGGAGGTGTACAAGATGATGAGAGGCATAGAGAGAGTGAATAGCCAGAAGCATTTACTCAGGGCAGAAATGTGTATGACTAAGTGGCATAATTTTAAGGCCATTGGAGGAAGGTTTAGGGGAGATATCAGCGGTAGATTCTTTACACAGAGAGTGGTGGGTGTGTCTAATGCACTGCCAGCGGAGGTAGTAGAGTCAAATACGTGAGGGAAACTTAAGAGACTCTTGGATAGGCACATGGAATAAAGTGTATGGAAGCATGTAGTTTAGTCTGATCTTAGAGTAGAATAAACGGCACAACGTCGAGGGCTGAAGGTCCGAACTGCATGCATTCATGTCGAACTCTGAGCTCAAAAACTGCATGAATTCATTTAAAACTTCGTTATCTGACTTTTTAGATTAGAATCAATTTAAACATCATGGCCTAGACAGAGAACGCAGGGGGCCAACACCGTCACCATATTGTCTAGATATCACCATTGTTAACAGCTAACCTGTGAATGCAACTTAAAAAAAAAGTTTTGTGATTTACATATGAAGGAAGTGAAACTATCATGGTATTCTAACGTATGAAAGGCTTAACAATCAATTTTTCAATGTATAATTTCAGTTACATGTCACTGCAAATTTCTGCTATAAATTCTGTGTTAGGATGAAGCCCTCCACTATCACCTGATGAAGGATCGACGCTGCGAAAGCTAGTGCGCTTCCAATTAAACCTGTTGGACGATAAGCTGGTGCTGTGTGATTTTTAACTCTGTACACCCCAGGCCAACACCAGCATCTCCAAATCAGTACTGTTCTTTGTTCTGTGTTCTATGGAAGTGTTCAAGAAAACTTGGACATTGAAGAAGATTTGAGACTTGCAGCAGGTCAGCCTTCATCTTAGTGAAGGGCAAGGCAGGATAAGGATGTGAATGACCTGCCCCTGTTTCTGATGTTCTCCCATTCTGTTATTGGAAAGTTAGTTGGTGTTATTTTCCTGGAAGGTCTTTTAATGAATGTTGCAATCAGGGAGACCAGCGGATTTTGTGAGCCATCGCTGGGTGAGATTTGGGGGCTGTATTCACAGTGAATCTGGGTCTACAACATGATCAACAAATTAAACACAAGTTACAGAGAGGAGAGGTTCTGTAAAGAAGACGAGCGACCTCTTTTATGTCTCACCTGGGTCTTCCAATTACATTTTCCAAATCTCCCAAACCGTGTGGGACAGTCTGGAGGGACGAAATGGTCTCCTCTGTTTCCGTGCACCATGGTATAACAGTCAGTGGACTCCAACAGCTCCTGTCTAGCCGGTTTGAGGGGTTTAATGGAACACAGAAACATGGGACTGAGGAGCAGGAGTGGGTCATTAGTGAATTTGAGCCTTCTCCACCAGGCATTAAGATTGTGGCTGATCAGATTGGGGTCTCAGCCTGATCTTCCTGTCTGTGTCCCATTTTCAGTGACACACTTCTCTGTCAAATCTTTAACTAACTCAGCTGTGAATACTTGTAATCAGAGAGGCATCACAAACTTCTGGGGAAGAGAATTCCCATTTGAATGGCACTTTTAGAATTTTCCCTCATCCTGATGTCAGAATAAGAGAGTCATACAGCGTGGAAACAGATCCTTTTGTCCAAATTGTCCACGCCAATCAGGCATCTTAATCAGATCTCGTCCCACTTGTCAGCATTTGGCCCACATCCCTCTGAACCATTCCTATTTATGTACCTATCCAGAGACATTTTAAACGTGTAATTGTTCCCGCTTTCACCACTTCCTCTGACAGTATGCCCACCAGCCTCTGTATGAAAAAGTTTCCTCTCAAGTCCCTTCTAAGTCTTTGCCCTGTCACCTTCACCCTATGCCGTGAGGTTCTGACCGCCCTTACACTGAGAAAAGGATATTGCCCATTCAGACTATCCATCCCCCTCAGGACTTTTTAAAACCTCTGTCATATCACCATTCAGCCTCTGACAGTCCAGGGGAAAAAGCCTCAGCCTGTTCATCATTTCTCTGTAGCTCAAACCCTCAGGTTCCAAGAAATCCTTGTAAATCTTTTCTGCACCCTTTCAAGCTTAACAACATCTACACTTTAGCATAGTCAACTGACATCTACGCAGTATTCTTAAAGTGGCTTCACCTACGTCCTGTACAAGCGCAAGACGATACCGCACTCCTATACTCAATGCTCTGACCGATTAAGGCAAGCATGCCAACTACTTTCCTCACCACTCGACCGACCTAAACTCGACTTTAAAGGAACTATGAATCTTCACCCGTAAGTTTCTTTGTTCAGCTACATTCCCCAGGGTACTACCCTGCTTTAACTTACCAAAATGCAAAATCTCACAAATATCTAAATTCAACTCAATCTGCCAGTCCTTGGTGGTCAAGGATCCCGCTATATTCTGAGATACTCTTCTTTATTGTGAACTGCACCACGTTGGTGATGTTATCTGTAAACGTAATAACCATGCCTCCGATAATTACATCAAAGTTGTTTATATCCGTGATGAGAAGCAGTGAGCTCAGCATTGATTCTTTTAGCGCACCGCTGGCCACAGGTCTTCAGTCTGGAAAACAATCCATTACTTTCAATCCAATTTTGTATCCAATTGTTTAGCTTTTCCTAGATTACACATAACCTCATTTCAGTAATCTGTCTACGATGGGGAACCTTATTATATGCCTTGCTGAAGTCTGTGTAAACAATATATACCACAGTGTCTTCTTCAATCTTCTTTGGCACCTCTTCATAATACTCAATCCCATTAATTAAACATTATTTCCATCACACAAATCCATATTGACTGATCCTAGTCAGTCCTTGTCTTTCTAGTAAGATGTAAATACTATCCCTCAGAATCCCCTCCAACCAACTCCTCGGCACTAACGTTGGCTGATTGAATCGATAATTCCCTGTGTTTTTTTTTGGCTTACTGCTCCCTTTTCTAGCCCCACTCCTCCACTGGCCACAAAAAATAATGATAACTATGTTGGTGATGTGGCCAATGATATAGTTCTCAGAGTCAGTGTTAGGAACAAGTCAGGCAGAGTTATGACCAAAACAAAGTTACTCAAACAATGATGGAAAGAGGACTGACAAGAGGATATTGCAAATATGTACATTGATATTTTCCTTTGAAAAATACTGAGAAACACACACAGACACACACAGACACACGCGCACACGTACACACACACACACATATTGTCGATATTAAACTGAAAAGCAAAATATCTTCAAAGTTAACTTGAAAGAACATTGTCCAAATATGATTCGAACTCATGACCAAAGGAAAAATGGAAGTTTGACCCAAATGCTGTTCTATTTGTAGAGTCATCAAGCCCTACAGCATGGAGAGAGGTAGAGAGGCCTTTTGGCCCAAACTCGTCCATGCTGACCCAAATATCCAACCACACTAAACTCATTCCCAGCACTTGGCCCATAGCATTCTCGTCCTTTCCTGTCCATGTACTTGCCAAAATGCCGTTTAAATGTCGTTAATACAAATGCTTCAACCACTTCCATTGGCAACTCATTCCCTTTGTGTGCCACTCTCTGTGTAAAACAGTTTCCATCAGTTTCTCTTTTATTCATTCCCCAACTCTAGGAAAAAAAAGGCTGGATATATCCTATCCATGTAAACTTCTATAAGATCCCTCTCAGTCTCCTATTCTCTCAAGAAAAAAGTCTTCGCTTGTCCAATCTCTCCCTCTAATTCATACTCTTGAGTTCTAGCAACATTTTTGTAAATTCTGTCTGCACACATTCCAAATTAAAAACATCCTTCCGATTGCAATGTGACTAAAACTGAACAAAATCTATAAGTGCAGCCTCACCAACATCCTGTATAACTGTAACATAACATCCCAACTGCTCACCTCCATGTCCTGACCGATGCATGCTAGTGTGGCAAAAACCTTCTTCACTACCATGTCTAACTGTGACCCCACTTTCAGAGAACGGTGGACCTAAACTCCATGATCCCTCTGCTCAACTACACTCATTAATGTCCTATCAATCACCACGAAACTCCTACCTTGATCGAACGTTGCCAAAATATTCCTCGGCCGACTTCTCCAGTTTGATTAAGGTACTGCTACAATTTCTGATATATCTCCTCACTGTCCACGATACCACTATTTTAGTGTCATCTTCAAGTTTCCTAACCATGCCGTGTACATTCGCAAGAATATCATTGATACAGATAACGAACAGCAATGGGCCCAGCAGCGACCCCTGAGGCACTTCATGTGTCACAGGCCTCCGGTCCGAGAGCATCGTTCCACTATTATCCACTGCTTACTACTATGAAGCTAATTTTGTGTACAATTTGCCAGCTCTCTCTGGGGTCCATGCGATTCTAACCTTCCAGAACAGCCTATCAATGATAACCTTGTCAAAGACCTTCGTGAAAACCATACAGATGACGTAAGCCGCCCTATCCTCGTCAACATTACTGGTCACTTCATCAATGAACTCAAAAAAACTTGAGATGCATGATCTTCCACTCATAAAGCCATTCAATCTTTCCAGTCTAAAAACATCTATTAACAATGATTATTAAAATTAGTAATAACAAACTAATTAGTAAATAACAATAGGATGACATTTTCAGTGGAGAATACATTGTCCATGGTATGTGATATTGGAACGTGTATCATGGGTGAAGGGCAGAATAGAGTTTGTCCCTGTGTCATTGAACTGTGTTGAAAAAGGCAAGGGTGGCATGGTGGTTCAGTGGCTAGTACTGCTGCCTCATAGTGCCATGGATCTGGGTTTGGTTCCAGCTTCGGGTGACTTTCTGTGTGAAGTTTACACATTCTCACTGTGTTTGTGTGTGCTTCCTCTGAGTGCTCCATTTTCCTCCCACAATCCAAAGATGTATAGGTCAGGTGAATTGGCTATGTTAAGTTTCCCATAGTGTTATGTGCATTCGTCAGGAGTAAATATAGGCTAAAGGAATGGGACTGGGTGGGTTACTGTTTGGAGGGTCGGTATGGTCTTGTTGGGCCAAATGGCCTGTTCCAATACTGTAGGGAATCTGTCAAAAAACTATTTCGAAACAAACCTTATCTTTCCAAATGCATGTGTATCTCATCCCTCAGAGTCTTCTCAAGTGACGTACCTACCACAGTTGTTAGGTTTCCTGGTCTATAGATCCCAGATTTTTCTTTGCTTCCCTTCTTGAAAAATGGCACAACATTTGATAATCTCCAATATTCTGGAACCTAAACTCTAGCTAACGATGATGCAAAAGTATTAACCAGTGTCCCCGTAGTTTCTTCTGTAGCCTCTTGCAGTGTTCTTGGATGCATCTGTTTAGGACCAGGAGATTTATCCACCTTCATACATTCTAATGCATCCAACACGTTTTCTCCTGTGATATTGACTCACACCAAGATAACACTACTACCTTTGTTAACCTCCCAAGTCTTCATGTATTTCTCCACGGTAAAGGCAGAGGAAAAATATCTATTGAGAATCTCGCAAATCTCCTACGGTTCTAGACATGCATGTCCACTTTGGAACTTGAGGGGTCATACTCTCATTTAGTTATTCTTTTTACTTTAATATACTTGAAGAACCTCTTTGCATTTACCCTAATCTTCTCAGCCAAAGCTATCTTGTTCCCTCGTTTCGCACTCCCGATTTCCTTCTTCAGTAAACTCCTGTATCCCCTGTATACCTCCAGGAATTCCCTCGATCCCAGCTGCCTGGACCTGAGCCACGCCTCCTTTTTGCTAGTCAAAGCCTCAATATCTCCTGACATCCGAGGTGCCCTCTACCTACCAACCTTGCCTTGTACCGTCACAGTAACATATAGACCTTGAACTGTAGACATTTCACTTTAAAAGATCTCCCACTTGCAGGAGGTCCCTTCGCCTGCAAACAAACTCCTCCAACCAACCCCTACAAGCTCCTGTCTAATTCCACCAAAATTCGCCTTGCCCCAAGTTTGAACTTGAACATGTGGAGCAGTTTTGTCCTTCTCCATAATTATTTAAAAATTAATAGAACGATGGTCACGGGTCCCAGAGTGCTCCCCCACTCTCACCTCAGTCACCTGTCCTGCCCTAGATCTTAAAGTAGGTCACGCTTCGTCCCTTCCAGAGTTGCACCCTCTACTTACTGCTTGAGGAAACTATTCTGAACACACTTAATAAATTCACCCCATCTCAGTCCTTAATTCGATGTCATTCCCAGTCTATGTTAGGAAAATTAATATCTCCTACTAATGCAATCCTATTGGCCCTGCAAGTCTCCCCAGTCTGTCTACATATTTTTGTTCCCCTAATTCCTCGTTTACTATTTGGGTGCCGAGAGTACAATCCAAATCCTTTCACTATTCCCTTCTTATTTATTAGCTCCCCAGACAAATCCTCACAGGATGATCCATCAGTTATTTTATCTCTGATTACTGCTGTGTTACTCGCCTTAATCAAAAATGAAACTCCCCGTCCCCTCCTTCCACCATCTCTGTCCCGTATAAAACACCTGTACCCTGGTACATTAAGCTGCCAGTGCTGTCCCTCCCTTAGCCATGTTTCAGTAATGGCTATAATATCCCAGTCCCACGCACCGATCCATACCCTGAGTTCATCAGCCTTACCTGTCAGCCATCTTGCATTGAAACATTTGCAATTAATCCAACAGGCATTCCTTGCTCCCTGTCGTTGTCTAGCCTGACCTGTCTCTTCATTTTTCTGTTTCTGATTACTATATCTCCTTCTGCCCTCGCACTTGTCTCCCTTCTGTTGAGGATCCCACCACTCCCCAACCCCAGCCAATCTCGTTGAAACCCTCCCTTGCAGCAGTTGCAAACCTGCCTGCTTGGATACTGGTCCCCTTCCATTTCGGGTACAACCCGTCCTTCCTGAACACGTCACCTTGCCCCACAGGAGATCCCAGTAATCCAAAAATCTCTGCCCCCTGCACCAATTCTTTAGCCACCCCTTCATCTGCCATATCCTCCTGTTCTTTCCTTCACTTGCACGGAGCACTGGAAGTAACCTGGATAACGCCACTGTCATGGTCCTGTCTTTTATCCTTTTCCCTAGCTCTCGACAATCACTCTGCAGGATGTCATCACTATTTCTAACTGTGTTACTCTGTCCTTTGTACCAATGTGCACAATGACTTCTGGTTGCTTCACCACCACCACCCCGCCTCCCCCACCACCCCCGTTGAGAACGTTCTGCAGGCGCTCGGATACAACCTGGACCCTGGCATGTGGGAGGCTACACACCACCCCGGATTCCCATTTGCAGCCACAGAATCTCCTGTCTGTTCCCCTCACTATCGAGTCAGATAATTACTTCTGTAGTTATTCTGCTTGCACAGCCTTCTGACAATGGGATTTCTTCATGAAACAGTTGAATTTGGTTGAACTGTTTTGCTTCAGGCAATGGGGAAATTCCAATGAAACCTCATCAGGAATCCTCCATTAGTGGGAAAGACGACTGGGCTTTTCTTCACTCCACACATTGCTGTGATGAGCGATAGGGAAACAGAAAGGGAGCAATAGAATGTTTCTCCACAGATAGGCTACATTTTCCAGCTGTAAGTTAAATCAGAAACGTTATCAGTCCCACACTGGACTCAGTGAGCTCTTCTTGAACATTGTCCGAACTAAATGACTCCATCACATTCTCGACTCCAGGTCAGTGCGTTATTGCAGAATCAATTCATTAACAATAAATGTCATAATTGTTTTGAAGATGTGTTAATTTGTGCTTGCATAATGTAAAAATAAGCGTTTCATGTCTTCACAATATCTGTGTTCAAATGAATATTCTTAAACATACACAGTAATTGCTGGAAAAGCTCAGCTTGCCTGTCAGCATGTAGGAACAGAATTCGGAGTTCAATTTTTCGGTCCAATGATCTTTCCTTTGAACCTGACTTATTCTTAAAGTATTTCCCCAGTTTTATTCTCCCACACAAGAAGAAATATCCATCTGGTATTAACCGACTACACTCTTCTCAAGGTCTTATATGGTCAATAAAACATCCCTCATTCTCAGGCCGAACTGTTAATTCTTCATAACGTAATGCCTTCATCCCAAGAATGAGTAAAGAGAAACATCTTTGAGATGTTTCGAAAGCAATTTTCTTTTTTTTTCAGTTTAGACACATAAGTTCACATAATACAACAGATGTAATCTCAGCAATGCCCTGTCCTGATGCAGAAAACATCGCAACATCCCTTGAACGAAACAGGATCACGATATTTACCTTCCAAATCACTTGCTACATCTTCAGGTTAATTTGATGTGATCCATGTACTATGAGTCCGTCTGTAACACTGAGTTCTGCATTCTCCTTGCATTTAAATAAATTTCTGCTGTTTCGTCTTTTCCCCAAAACCGAAAATTTCCATCACATATAAATTGTACTGCTTTTTTTTCTGCTGACGACTTGCTCACAGCCATCCTCTGTCTCTATGTCATTGCTTGTTACTGTGCCCTCCCCAGTCTGTGTCCCATTGTAGACGTTCTGCACTCCCACTGTCTGTATCCCATTGCAGAAGCACTGCCCTCCTCCATCTGTATCACATTGCTGATGCTCTGCCTCCCCGTCTGGATCCAATAGCAGACCCTCTGCCCTCATCCATCAGTATCCATTTGCAGACGCTCTGACCTCCCCTGTCTGTATCACATTGCAGACGATCTACCCTTCCCCGTCTGTATCCCATTACAGACGCACTGCCTTCAGCTGTCGGTATCGCATTGAAGATGCTCTCGCCTCCCCCGTCTGTATCCCATTTCAGACGCTCTGCCCTCCCCCTGTCCGTATCCCATTGCGGACGCTTTGCCTTCCCCTGTCTGTATCCCTCTGCAGACGCTCTGCCCTCACCCATCAGTATCCCATTGCAGACGCTTTTCCATCCTCCTGTCTGTATTCCATTTCAGACAATCTGCCCTCCCCTGCCTGTATCCCATTGCAGACGCTATGCCACCCCTGTCTGTATCCCTCTGCAGACGCTCTGCCCTCACCCATCAGTATCCCATTGCAGACGCTTTTCCATCCCCTGTCTGTATTCATTTTCAGACACTCTGCCCTCCGCCTGTCTGTATCCCATTGCAGACACTCTGCCCTTCCCCTGCCTCTATCCCATTGCAGAGGTGCATCCCTCCTCCAGTCTGTCTCCCATCGCAGATCCTCTTCCTTCCCCCTGTCTGTACCCCATGGCAAACGCTCTGCCTCCCCTGTCTGTATCCCTTTGCAGACGCTCTGCCATTCCCCTGTCTGTATCCCATTGCAGAGGTGCATTCCGCCCCGAGTCTGTATCCCATTGCAGACACACTGCCCTTCCTCTGTCTGTATCCCATTGTAGACGCACTGCCCTCGCTCTGCCCTCTGCTGTCTGTATCTCATTGCAGGCGCTTTTCCCTCCCCGTGTCTGTACACCATTGCAGACGCTCTGACCTCCCTTATCTGTGTTCCATTGCAGATGCTCTGTCCTCCCCCGTCTGCATCCCATTGCAGACGCTCTGTCTCCATTTGAATTTAATTACTATCCTGGTGCATGAGCAAACTGAGCTCCATCTCCTTCATCCGGTTTATTAGAATAGATTGTAATTTGTTGATGACCTCATACAGATCCCTGAAGATTTCCACTTGTTACAGTTTTCCAAACATAAAATGAGTAATGATCTATACACTGCATTTCCTGACAGCTCCCCAGGGCGTCCCTGCTTCTGCATAACTGCCTGGAATGGTTATATGGCGTCCTCCTGCGCTGTGTAATTTACTGAGTACTTCATTCTGTTTGGTGGGGTCTGTTTGGTGTAGCCCATTCTGCCGCAGACCCTTATAGACGCAGAACTATTTCAGCGCAGCTCATATTTATTCCTTTTCAGGCTTCGAAAAAAGCATTAATCTAAGCAATAAAAATAAAAATAATGTTTATTCCATTCAGTAAAAATGTTAAAAAGACACTTGAGTAAGTATAACATTGACTCAGTTTTCTTTCAGAGCTAAAATGATAATTGGTCTTGCATTTATTCACATTGAAAACATTCATGAAGCTATTGAACATTTGACTGATGCGCGTCCAGATGAATTGCAACCGCTGCTGGACTGGTTCATGGATATCGATGGAGGGAGAGGATTACGCAAAGGAAATGGTCGGTATCCACCGCTTTTTCCAGTTGGGATGTGGAATTTATATGAAAGAACTTTAAACAATGAGGACAAAACAGACTATAATGCAGAAGCTGCCCACAGGAGATGACAATGCGAACTTGATGTGGAACATCCAGTTATTTGGAAATATATTTACAGTTTACAAAAAGTTCAGAGAGGAAGGGGCATTTACGATGAGCATCTGATAGCAGGCACGATATTCCATTGAAATTAAAGAAGCAGATGTTAGAATACAAACACTAGTAAGAAGATTTAGTGAGAGAAATGATGTTGAGTATTTACGAGGTATTGCCCATAATTTTGAATAAACGTCATATTTTAGATTTTTCGTAATGAACTTATATCGTTTTTTTCTTTTTAACATTTTTACTGAAGAGAATTAACATTATTTTTATTTTTAGTCTTTCATTAATGCTTTTAACTAAGCCTGAAAAGTGAGAGAGATGAGATTGGAAATGCCAGTGAGTTTAAATTGAGAATTGCTCTTTACTGAACATTGCTGCTTACTTGGTTAGTGGGACTTCGATGTTTCAGAATCTCCACACAAGGTGTCCTGGTCCTCTCTGGCTCTTTCCAGGATCCTCCCCACTTGTCAAGGTAGAGGGTGAGGGAACGGATATTGGGCACTCTAACACCATGCTTGGCCCTTTATGTCCTATTCCAGGATGTTTTTCCTGGAATGAGAGAAGAGGAGGGACGGAGTGAGGGTGGGAGTGGGTGTCCCTGCTGTTAATGCAGGTATAGGAGAAGGGGGGAAGGATGAGATGTCCGGAGGGAGTCTGACCACAGTGTTGTATCCACGCAGTGGTATTAGTGTGCGGGGTATTGCGTCAGTGACAGAAAAAGTGGGGGATGGAAGGTGCTGAATTCAACAGTGAGTGTGGTCGTGCTTGAGTCTTATTTGGAGATAGAGTGTGAGCCTTGTTCGGGGGTAGGTGTTATAACAAATATACAGTGAGTGCGACGGAGCAGAAGAATATGGTGACACTTATCTGGTAATGTAGGGGGAAATAATATTGGTGTTGTATTGCTGACCAAATCTTCAGAACATCTCAGCGTTGAGGTGAGTCTCCCTGAACGTCTTGTCCAAGTCTATCGCTAATAACGCCACAGACCCTTTCCCTCACTTCCTACAGTATCAGTTTGGGTGGATCTTACAAATAGCAAGGTGAAGCAAACATTAGTGTGTTATATATCAAAACCAAATCTGTCACGTAAATACTTTACAACATATGCTATGAAAATTAGGTATGCAGGTACATGCAAGGGTGAGCAATGACACAGTGATATTATCACTGGGCTCTGAACCCAGAGACCCAGGTAATATTCTGGGGATGTGAATTCAAATCCTGCCATGACAGATGGTGGAATTTGAATTCAATATATATCTGGAATCAAGGGTTTATGATGACCACGAATCCATTGTCGATTGTTGGAAAAACTCATCTGGTTCACTGTTGTCCTTGAGGGAAGGATACTGCTGTCCTTACCTGGTTTAGCCTGCATTTGACTCCAGACTCAAGGCAACGCTCCTGACTCTTAACTGCCCTCTGGCATGGGCAATAAATGCTGGTTATCCAGCGAAACCCTCATCCTGTGAATGAGTAACAAATAATCGTGGTGCTGCAATAATAATAGATGGTCTCAAGTTGCACCAAAACTGCAGTGACTATTAATACTGTGAAGATAAACTTCCGTAAGTGTGTATTAGGTAGGTTGAACAGTATGTTGTTAACCAAACTAGAGAGCAGGTTATTTCAGATTTGGTGTTTTATTGTTAGGAGGACTAATTAATAACCTTGCTCTGAAGCAGCTTTGGAGGAATCGTGACATCAATATGTTGCATTTTTACACGGCCTTTGAATACATTATCAAATGTTTGAACATTTTGGTCAAACATCATGGAAGCCCGGAGGCTAGAGGGTCAAGTTCGCTCCAATGAATTGGGGAAGTAAAATATAACATTCAATGGGAGAAGCAATGATTGTGAGAGTCATAGAGTCCGACAGCACGGAGTAAGGCCCTTCAGCCCAAATTGGTCATTTCCGAACAAAATATCCATTCACATTAACCCCATTTCCCTGCCCTTGCCCCATATCCTTCTAATCCTTTCCTACCTGTGTATTTGTCCAAATGCATTTTAAATTTTGTGAATGTACCTGCCTCAACCATTTCTGCTGACAGCTCATTCCATGTGCATACCACCCTGTGTGTAAAAGAAATTGCCCCTCAGGTTCCCTTTTACTATTTCCCCTCTGACCTTATATTGATGCCCGCTAGTCCGTGATTGCCCAATCCTGGGGAAAAAAAAGACTGAGTGCATTCACTCTATCCATGCTTGCCATGATCCTATACACTTCTATCAGATCCCCCTCAGTCTCATACACTCTAAAGTAAAAACTCCAAGCTTGCCCAAACTCTCACTATATCTCAGACCATTGAGTCCGGGCAACATCCTTGTAAATTTCTTCTGCACTATTTCCAGTTTAATAACATTCTTCCTGTAGCAAAGTGAACAACACGGAACATAACACAACCAGTATTGCCTCACCAGCATGCTGTACAACTGCAACATAACTCCCTAATTTCGATACTCATTACTCTGACTGATGAACGCCAGTGTGCCAAATGCTTTTTTCACTGCCCTATCTCCCTGTGACTCCACTTTCAGAGAACCTTGAACCTGAATTCAAAGGTCCCTTTGTCTCAATACACTCCTTAAGACCCTGTCATTCACCATGAAACACCTACATTGATTTGACTTTCTAAAATGCAAGAACTGACACTTATCTGTAAATATGTGTACAATATACATGCATGAAACAAACAGTAATAGTCCCAGAACCGACTCCTGAGGCATTCCACTCATCACAGGCCTTCAGCCTGATAAGCATGCTTCCACTATTACTCTATGTTTCCTACCATCAAGCAAATTTTAGATCTGATTTGCCAGCTCCCCCTCAGTTCCAAATGATCTAAAATTCCAGAACAGCCTACCATGTGGAACCTTACTGAAGGCCTTACTGAAATCCATATACACTACGTACACCACCATGCCCTTGTCAAAGTTACTGGTCATTTCACCAAAGCACTCTCACAAATTATTGAGCCACGATCCCGCACTCACAAAGACGTGCTGACTGCTCATAATCACACCCTGCTTTCCAAATGCATGTATATCGTCTCTCTCAGAATCTTCTGAAGAAGCTTGTCTACGAGAGATATCAGGTTTGCTAGTCTATAGGTCCCAAGTTTTTCTTTGTAGCTCTTCTTAAATAAGGGAACAGCTTCGCTATGCTCCAGTCCTCTGCGACCTCACCCTTTGGCTACCAACCAGGGCCCCCACTATTACTTCTCTGTCCTCCTGCAGTGTTCCTGAATATATGTGGTCAGGACCAGGAGATTTTTAGAAATACTGCACAGTCTGAAAGATATGTATACTTATTTCAGGTGAAAACACCAAAGAGTGAGTAAGTGACTCAATGATGATTAACATTAAAAATTAAAGAATATATTAATCACAGGAAGTGACTTCAGAAGAATTCCAGACATTGTGGAATCCTAAGAATTCTCAGAAAATTGCAATCCAGAAAAGGAGGGCCATGAAACTGATCAGGAAATCAAAAAGCGAACGTGCATGCAAACAAACAGGAACACAAAGACTGCAAAAATCGATGATCTATATTTCAAAAGAAAAAAAAAACTTTGTCAAATGTGGAAATTTGCAATTGGGAGAGACGAGTTTTTGGTGGATGACAGGGAAATGGCAAAGCAAATGACCAGTTACTATACATCTGTCTTAATGGAGTAAGATCCAGAAAATCACCCAGAAATACGGAGTGATCGTATAGGACTTGTGGAAGTAAAGACCCAAAGTCAATTCATAACAGTAACAAGGCAATATTAAACATGCATTGAGCATTGCTAAGCATGACAAACCAGATGTACTTCATACCAAAATCTTCAGAAATAAATCACAAATACAAGTATTGATTGCATTGTCGATGACTGCGTTCTATTTTCCTGTACATTCTGCAGAGTCTGGAAGCTGCTGTAGATAAATGAACATTAGTAAACGTGATCCAAGCACTAGAGATGAATGGTAGGGATCCAAGCATCTACAAAGGGAAGAAGAGACAGTGTGGAGTCCTGCAGACCAATTAACTTGACATTTGTGGGGAAACTGTTGGAATATATTATATAGGATGTGATATTGGATATTTAGACATTAACAGCAAACTTTGAGAGACTCAGTACGCATTTCTGAAAGGGACATCATACTTGACAAACTTTGGAATTGTTTGAAGTTGACTCTTACAGCATTGATAATGGGGATCCAGTAGGATTGGCATATTTTAGATTATCAGAAGGCTTTCTATAAGAACTCACGGAGTGAGTTCGAAAATGCAATGATATGAAGGGTATTTGGAGGAATATATGTAAGTGGAAACTTAAAGTTTGGTTTGCCTTCCTTTAAGGGAGTCAGAATATATATGAAAAGACATGTTGAAGCAGTTTCACAGAGTGTTGGTGAGACTGTACCTGGAGAATTGAGAACAGTTTTGGTGACCAAATCTAAGAAAGAATATACTGACCACAAAGGAAGTGTAATGGACATTATCCAGATAAATCCCTCAGATGGCGAGATTGCGTGAAGATGAAACCTGTCCTATGTTCTGCAGAGTTTCAACGAATCCGCTGTGGGTCACTGTGAACTTTATAAAACTCACAAAGCATACGGCAAGTTGGAAATTAACAGAAAATTTATCAGGCTGTCTAATCCACATTCAACGCATATAATGACAGGATAAGGGACAAACCATTGAAGTCAGCAATAAGGAGGAAATTTTGTGCATGGAGGGGACTGAATAACACAGGGGCAAGGCAGGACAAAATAAATAAAGATAAAAGAATACAAGCATGGACTACTTTCTAAACGGTGAGAAAATTCATAAAGCCAAAGTACAGAGGGATCTGGGAGTGCTAATTGCGGATTCTCTAAAGGTAAACATGCAGTTTGAGTCCGTGATTAAGAAAGCAAATGCAATGTTGTCAATTATCTCAAGAGGGTTGGAATATAAAAGCACCGTTGAACTACTGAGACTATATAGAGCTCTGGTTAGGCCCCATTTGGAGTACTGTGTCCAATTTTGGTCCCTACACCTCAGGAAGGACATACTGGGACTGGAGCGTGTCCAGCGGAGATTCACACGGATGATCCCTGGAATGGTAGGTCTAACATATGAGGAACGGCTGAGGATCATGGGATTGTATTCATTGGAGTTTAGTCGATTAAGGGGAGATCTAATAGAAACTTACAAGATAATACATGGTTTGGAGAGGGTAGACGCTAGGAAATTGTTTCCGTTTGGCGAGGAGACTAGGACCCGTGGACACAGACTTAGAATTAGAGGGGGTAAATTTAGAACAGAAATGCGGAGACATTTCTTCAGCCAGAGATTGGTGGGCCTGTGGAATTCATTGCTGCAGAGTGCAGTGGAGGCTGGGAAGCTAAATGTCTTCAAGGCAGAAATTGCTAAATTCTTGATGTCACAAGGAATTAAGGGCTATGGGGAGAATGCGGGTAAGTGGAGTTGAAATGCCCATCAGGCATGATTGAATGGCGGAGTGGACTCGATGGGCCGAATGGCCTTACTTCCGCTCCTTTGTCTTATGGTCTTATGGTCTTATGGACAAGATTACAGAGAATCCCCAGATAACCTACAAATGTGTCAAGCGGAACAGAATAACCAGTGAACACGGAGGACTCATTCGTGATTTGCCAAGTTGCATCTAAATCAACTTTAGTGGTAGGAAAAGAGGGTAGTAGTCGAAGGCTGTTTGTGTGACTGGAGGCTAGTGTCCAATGCTGTACCAATGGGCATCAGTGCTAGGTCCCTTATTATTTGGGATTTGGAGGTGCTAGTGTTGGGCTGCGGTGGACAAATCTAAAAATAGCATAACACCAGACATAGTCTGACAGGTTTATTCGGCAGCACTAGCTTTCGAAACGCTGCTTCTTCATCAACGTGCACAACCACGTGATGTAACTGATGTTGAGAGATTTTTATCCTTATTATTTGTGGTATTCATAGATGATGCAGCTGTGAATATGGACGAGGGGTGGGGTGTGTAATAAATAAGTTTGTATTTGATACAAAGATTGGCCGGGTGGTTGGCAGTGAGGAGGAAGGCCTTATGTTACAGGTAGATACTGATGGAATGGTCAGATGGGTGGATCAATGGCAGATGGAATGCAACCCTGATAAATATGAAGTGATGCACTTTGGAAGAAGGAATCAGTCAGGGGAGTACTCAATGAATGGCAGCACACTAGAAAACTCAGAGGGTTTTTCTCCAGATCCCGCTGAATGTGACTGTACAGGTTAATACACAATCTGGGAAAGGCTGGGGGAATGTAAACATAGCCTTTATTAATCGAGGCATAGATCATAAGAACTATGCGGAACTTTGGTGAGGGCAAGATGGAAAACTGTGTGTAGTTCTGGGAACAACATTACAGGAAGGATGTGATTGTAGTGGAGGGAGTGCAGAGATGTTCCCTTGGATGGAGCAGATCAGCTATGGAGAGAGGCTGGATAACCTCAGGTTGTTTAGTTTGGAGAAGAGAAGGCTGCGAGGTCT
Source organism: Chiloscyllium punctatum (assembly GCF_047496795.1). Taxonomy (NCBI): domain Eukaryota; kingdom Metazoa; phylum Chordata; class Chondrichthyes; order Orectolobiformes; family Hemiscylliidae; genus Chiloscyllium; species Chiloscyllium punctatum. Next base: position 18,309,976 of record NC_092745.1, on the reverse strand, counting down.
GTGATTCAGAAGGATAGGATTACGAGGTACATAGACAGGATGGATAGACAGCAGCTGTTGCTGTTACTCAAAGGGTCACGCTTTAAAAGTGAAGGATTTACGGTTTAATGAAGATTTGAGAATTGTTTTCAACCAGAGCGTGTTGGGGTCTGGAATGCACTTCTTGAGAGTGGAGTTGTCATGCTAACCTCAAACCATTAGAAACGACACTGTTGTGCACTTCAAATGCTTTAAGATTCACGTCTAAGGTCTTTTGTTGGAAAGTGGGCCGAATGTAGACTGTGCTGTATTTATGGTAGTACAGAATCTGTGCTTCTGTGATTGTATGGCTGTGGAAGGTCAATCATTGAGTAGCTTAAGGTAGGAATTGATGGTTTTCTGAAGATTATCTTAACAAAGTTGATATTTTCTGGAAATACGTCAATGGCAAAATTAAGAGAAAAATGTTGCAGATTTCTTACAGTCTGATATCAGATAATTAAGGACAGGGAAATAGCAGAACTATGGAGTAAATACTTTAGTTATGCCTTCACAGAAGAAAACAAAACAAAAAAGAAAACTTCCTAGCAATACTAGGGATCTTTAATCTTGTGAGTAAAGGGGAATAGAATGTAAATAGCAACTAAACAGTTCAGAGAAAGTATTGGACTGAAATTAATGGGCATAGACAAAGTCAACAGAGATTTATGAAATAGGAATCATATTTGAGAAAGTGGCTTTTAGTAAAATTATGTAGGAGGTATCAATGCAATACGAGTGGATTATCAGAATGACTTTTGATAAAGCCCCAAGCCTATTGTGCAAATTCGATTCCCATGGGACTCGGGCTAATATATGGTCATAGATTTAGAATGGAAGGGCTGGCAGGAAACAGTGAGTAAGGAATAAAACAATGTTTTATTTTTAAATGGAAGGCTTGGAGGATATTGTACTGATCGTGTCATGGGCTCCAGCTGTTCCCAATACACATCATATCTTTGGGTGAGGGCCGCAAATGCAACACTCCAAAGTCTGCTGACACGACTAAACGATGTCAGCCTGTGAGTGGATGAGGAGGATATAAAAAAGCTCCAAGGTGACTGAGACAAGTGGAGTGACTGGGCAAATACCTGGCAGATGGAGAGCAATGGGAGAGATGAGATGTTGTGTACATTGATGGGAACAATGGAATGGCAGCCTCTCATTTGAAAAAGGAGTGGTTGGAAAATGTTGCACTATAAATGAACTTAAGCTGCATTTTTGTTTATTTCTGCGTAGCCCTCCGAGTCCATGTAGGGCAGTGAGTTCTGAAACCAGAAGTCAACACTGGGAATGGCACTGGCACGCTGACCATTGTATGTAGGCCCAGCACGTGGGGAACTGTAACTTTGAAAGAAATCTGGATCTCCCTGGACACCAACCACTTAAAGCAATATTGCAGGAGCAGAAATCAGGAAGGAAGAAAAATGCTGTATTCATCTTCATTTCAGGTGGATTTGAGTACAGGAGTAAATGTATCTTACTGCAGCTGCACAGGGCCTTGGTGAGACCGCATCTCGAACATTGTGCAGCATTATGTGCAGATTTGATCACTTTTCCTAACAGAGGACAAACCTGACATTGAGGGAGAGCAGCAAAGGATGGACCAGACTGATCTCTGGGATGACAGACTTGTTGTGGGAGCAGAGTTTGGGATAACTGGACCTGTATTCAATGGGGTTTAGGAATATGAGTGGAAATCTCAGTGAAATATATAACACTCTGACAGGGCGAGACAGATTAGAAGCAGGGATGGTAATTCCCGTGGCTGGGACGTCTAAAACAAGGGGCGACAATATTAGGTACAGACAGGCCACTTTGCATTGAGATGAGATTAAATGCCTGCACTCGGAGACTGGCGAACCAGGGGTACTCTCTCCCAGATCAGGCTGTGGAAATCAAGGGACTGAATATAAATAAGGATTTCTGGAAAGTAAAGGGATAGGGAGAGAGCAGGAGTATGGTGTGAAGATAGAAAATCAGCTATCATTCCAAGTTGTTCTCCAATAACGCAATAACTGTGTTTCTGTGCAACCCGTGTTGTACAAAATCGTACAATATTAATAATGGGGTCTATGGAAAAAAGAAGGTAAGTTGTGAACCCCCAAAAATATAGTGAAAACCAAAAATTAAATTTGATCTAACACACAATAGGACAGTCTAAATAAATCTTTAAATTACATGTTGTAATGGAACAGTGCTGTAAATGTAACGCTTTCACACTACAATCACTCACTGGTGCACCGTACCTTTCACCACAATCTTCACCAGAAAGTGCGCGGGGGCTGACTGACCATGTGATGCCGATGGGGAATTCCAGTTCTCTCCAAGATTCTTCCCACAGTTTGAAATAAAGTTCTTTCGAAACATAGATTACAATTCCCTGTTTCAGGCTCAGTTTCAAAGCCTGCAGATTCAATTGCATTCCTGTTTTTGCTAAACACATTGATTGTACCTTTTGTAGATAGAGGGTTTCTGAGGCAGGATTTGCTGTTCAGCTGGTGCCAGCCAAGGAATCGCGTCACAGTAAACGCCAGTTCACTTTTTACAAAAAGGTTCATGAATTGCATTGCAGCTGAATTGTATTTAATCAACACGTGTTATTGGTGAACTGCCGGTACATAGAATGGAGGCGCAAAACTTGTGGGCTGAATGGATTACAGCAGTTCTCATTTTATGTTTCACAGTGTTTAATCATATTAAGGGATACGTATATTGTATGGGGAAAACTGCGTTGAGGAGATGTTCGGCCATTAAATAGAATAGGGAAAGCTCAAAGAGTGGTATGACGTATTCCTTTCCCGATGCTTTTGTGCAGTGTATGTGAAAGCTCTGTAAATGTTGTCACAAGCTCTCAGCTGTTAGGAAGGAGGTCTCTGCAGGGTCGACAGAATTGTGTTTCCCATTCCCTTTTCTGATAACGAGGCTGGTGCCAGCTGTTCTCTCCGGGTATATCCTTTAAGACCTCGGAGCAGTTTGATACAATTGAGTGCCTTGCTTGGCCGTTTCAGAGACCATTGAAGAGTGTATTACATGTCTGTGTGTCTGGAGTCACTTTTAGGCCAGACAGGAAAGCACAGGAGATTCACTTCCTGAACATACACTGGGGAAGGAGATCAACATCTATAATTGACATTGAACACAAGATCACTATTACTGACACCAGATATTAGTTCATGATATTTTATTAATTGTTTTTAAATTGCACCAGTTGCCAGAGACTTATCCTGGTCTGGATTAGCAATCCAATGACAATGCTACAACACCACCATCTCCACATGGGGCCTATCGGAAATCACACTGAAAGATTATTTCTGTGCTGTGTGACAGCTCTATCAAAAAGAAACCCAACCAATTTGATTATCGTGATGGTACTGAGGGCGTGGCAATTGGTCAGATTGTAATTATTCCCTTCTTAGGGGATGGGACATAGTTGAGTAATTACCCACATTGCCAGGGAGTTGTCAGAGTTGGAGCTGGAATGAAACAGCTTCCTCAGGTACACAGCTTGTTGTGTAGCAAAAGTCCTCAGTCCTATTGCAGGAATGGTGTCAGGGCCAAATGACTTTGTCATATCTACACTGTCCAGCTGTTTCTTCATGTCACGTTCAGTGAACTGAATTGGTTGAAGACGGGCATCTGTGATTCTGAGTGTATCATATTGAGGGTGAGGTGGGTAATCGACTCAACACTTCTGTGTGAGGATGGTGCAGATACTGCATCTTTTACATGGATGCACCAGGCTGTTCCATTATTTCGGATGGGGGTATTTGTGGAGTCCTCTCCACCAGTAAGTTGCTTAATGGTCCATTGACTTTTATGGATGGATTTGACAGGACGAGAGAGCTTAGATATGATCTGTTAGTCTTGGGATCATCTCTCTCTCTCTGTATCAGATGTTAGTCCTGCTGTTCGTAGTGTAACCAGTTAATTGCAGTAGCTTTAATGGATTGTCATCAGGTTTAGGTGCACGTGATTCCGACCCGACCATGTTCACCCACACTCGTCACTGACCCATGGATCGGCTTGATGGAAATGGTAGATGGATGGACTATCCTGGGGGAAAGTTACAGATTGTCATTGAAATCAACCGCATCAGATGATAACCAAGTTTTAGCTGCAATATCTACAATTCAATTCTACTGACTGCACCCCCCCCCCCCCCCCCCCAGTTCACACAGAGACCCATTCACCCAACAGCCCTGTATTCAGTGACCTACTCTGGTTTCTGATACGGAAATACTTCCATTTTCATTTTCTCATTCTGCTGGATGTCTTTCCTTGGTGTCACACCTCCAACTTGTTACATAAACAATATCCATTTAAGGTACTAATCTGAAACGTTTCCTTTCAGTAATGCCATCTTCTGTATTTGAAGTGAATGCGTTCGGTTTTTCAGTTTCCTTCTGTTTTTCTCCCTGATCATGAATCAGAGCACTGCAGTATCAGTGATGCCAGCCTTATGCAGTTTCAGAGTCAAGGAACTTGTCACCATGCGTTACTATTCAGTTCCCAGTGTACAACACTCCATGTTGGACAGGATGTTTGGGCATCTTTGACAATATGTCGTTGGAAATTGTTCATAAACAGAAATTGTTGAAGAAATTGTGAAAGATGCTGCAGAATTCTCTGGAGTGAATGTAGAGTTAAACTTTCAGGTCCAGTGAACCTTCTATAAATTTTTTTTAAAAATTTTCATTTCCAGTATCCATAATTATTTGTTTAATTTAAACATCGTTCTGTGCCTATTCATTTCTGGAGAAACTCAGCAGGTCTGTCAATGTCTGCAGAGAAAGAGAAACAGAGTTAGCGTTTCCAGTCCAGTGTGACAATTCTTCTAAACTGAATACAATTGCAAAATGGTCTTTTAATCCCTTGCCAGAGGTGGAGGATGGATGACAGAGAAAAGAGGGTGTGGCAAAAGAAAAACGGGCTTTTAGCAGCGGTGAACGAGAACATTCTGTGTAACGGGTCGAAGTTAAGGTGTGAATGGGGAAAGGGGTTCTCTCTATTGAATGCAAGATAAATAAGACACAACCACACCAAGTTATACGGAGGCCAGGAGGGAGAATGTTGACCATGTGGTATTATATAAATCTGGACACAGAAACTTTTTCACTGTCGTGATCATTACCCCCTTTAGACAAAGGAATTCAGGTGCTTGACTTCTTATTGCACCAGTAAGCATTTCATGCTGCCTTAGTATTTGTATGGAGAAAAACAAATCACTGCATGACGTTTGGGCTGAGTGTTGGTTACCTGTCATTTTTAATATTGTTTTAATTTTGCAGTGCTTATCTTTAAACGCTTGTTCTTGAAGTTAGCATCAAATGGAGTGTGGGATGTTGAGGAGTGACATTATAGAAACTTATAAAATCATGAGAAGTATGGATAGGGTGAATAGCCAATATCTTTTCCAAAGGGTAGGGGAATCCAAACATAGAGGGAATAGGTTTACGGTGAAAGAGGGTAGACTTAAAAGGGACTAAGGGGCAGCTGTTTTACAATGAGGGCGGTGTGGGTATGGAATGAGCTTCCAGAGGAAGAGTGGGAGTTGCAAGGACAGCTCCAACATGTAAAAGTCATTTGGACAAACATTTGAATGGGAAAGATTTAGAGGCCCATGGACCTAATGAAAACAGATAGGACTAGTATAGTTTGGAAAACCTGGCAAGCATGGACATTTAGAAAAGCTTCACGCAGAGTCAGGGTGGTTTTGTGAAAGGGAAATGATATTTTGTCCTGTAAACTCATGCAAAGTATTTCTGGAGATGCCTGTAAATGTAACAAGTGGACTTGATAAAGGGAGCTGGTGGACACCAGGCTTTCCAGAGATTTTCCACAAGGTATTACAAAACAAAAGTTCTTACACAAAACAGGAGCTCCAGGAGTCGGATACTGTATTAACATTGGATGATGATTGTTCAACACAGAAATCGGAGAGTCAGGATTAATGGATCTTTATGGTAAAGGTGTATCTGTTGGAGGACCACAAATATCAGTCTGACGGCATCAGTTATTTACAATCTATACTGATAGCCTGAAGGAGGGAGCTGAGTGCAGTATACATCTGAGTTTGAGGATGACACTGAGAATCAAAAGGCAGGCTGTTACTTAATGGAGAAGACTTCCAGAAAAGGAACAGGAGAAAGGGTTTGAAGTCTTCCTTGTATGCAACATAAAGTCAGCATGATGATGCAGCAAGTAACTTGGTTGGTACATTAGGCGGTTTCCTGGTAAGAAAGGGTTGTGTTATTGAGAATCTCTCAGATGGTGAGGCGATAATTCATTGGGGTTTAAATGAATGAGGAGTGATACTGCTGAAACCTACAAGACACAGAAGGGGTTGGAGAAGGTCGATGTTGAGAAGTGTTTTTCCATTCTTGAGCAAAGTGTCGAGCTCGATGATATAGATACCGAATAAGGAACATCGATTTCAATCTGAGATACAAAGTCATGGCTTCTTTTTAGATTAGATTAGATTAGATTAGATTACTTACAGTGTGGAAACAGGCCCTCCGGCCCAACAAGTCCACACCGCCCCGCCGAAGCGTAACCCACCCATACCCCTACATCTACATCTACATCTACCCCTTACCTAACACTACGGGCAATTTAGCATGGCCAATTCACCTGACCTGCACATCTTTGGACTGTGGGAGGAAACCGGAGCACCCGGAGGAAACCCACGCAGACACGGGGAGAACGTGCAAACTCCACACAGTCGGTCGCCTGAGGCGGGAATTGAACCCGGGTCTCCGGCGCTGCGAGGCAGCAGTGCTAACCACTGCTCTCTCCGAAGGTAGCGAATGTCTGGAATTCCCTAACTCGGAGAGGTGTGGAGGGATACAAGGAGTCGGCAAGAGAGTGGAGTTCAGCCCTGGAGTAGATCAGCCATGTTCTTATGAAATGACAGGGTTAGCTTGAGGGGCCGATTGATCTACTCCTGTTCCTATTTATTCATTTCACATGTCATGCTTTTAGAAAGTAACGGGCTATTTTCCTGAAAATCATGTTGTACAATGTTGCATTCAGGGAGAGCAGAGGATTTGTTGTTTTAACCCTGGATGGGGGGCATGGGGTTGTATTCCCAGCGTATCTGGGTCTGCAACATGACCCACATCTGGAGCAGAAGTTACAGAGAGGGGAAGCATGGAAACAGGGACTGGGGGGTGGGGGTGGTGGTCACTTCCTGATCCAGCCTGGATTTTCCAAGTACATTTCCAAAACTACACCTAACCATCGGAGTGGCCTCGATCTGCCCCTGTTTAGCAGATCCGAGGGCTGAATGGAACATCAGAACAGAGGGCTGAGGGACACAAGTGGGCCATTCGGCCCTTTGACACTACTCCACCAGTAAATAAGGTCATGGCTCATCTCATTGTGATCCCAGCTGCACTTTTCTTTCCATGCACCATTATCCCTGATTCACCTGTCCATGGAAAATCAGACAAAGCCAGCTTCGATGTAATATAAAGGTCCAGACACCCCAAACTTCTGGGAAAGAGAATTGCCACTTGACTAAAATCTCACTTTGTGGATTTATCCTAATTCCTGCTCTGACGGATGTTGGAGGGTGTCACTGTTTCCTTTTCTCGTCCCACTCCTCCACTGCTGACACCACATTTTAAATGTAAATGATATGGCCGAGGATAAAGTTCTCAGATTGAGTCAGGTTCAGTGACAGGAACAAGTCAGGAAGATTTCTTTAGTTAGCCACAAGTAGCTAATAGAACTAACGGAACTAACTAATAGAACTAACGGTGGATCTGTGGTTAGCACTGATCCCTCCCGTCACCAAGTAGCTGCGTTCAGTTCCAACCTCGGGCAACCCTCTATGTGGATTTTGAACATTCTCCCCATGTCTGTGCGGGTTTCCTACCATCGTCCTTAGAGCGATTGGCCATGCTAAATTGCCCATAGTGCACAGGGATGTGTAGGTTAGATAGATTAGTCATTGGAAATGCAGGGTTACATGGATAGAGTAAGCGGGGAGGTCCGGGGGGATACTGTTCTGAGGGTCAATGTGGACATGATGGACGGAATGTCCTCCTTCCACGCTGTAGAGATTCTATAAAAACAACAAGAAGTTTGGACGATACAAACGCCCAGTGGGTATCTATCTGATCACTCTCCTCTAGGTTTTGTATGGTTCAATAAGATCGCCTCTCATTCCAAGAGTAACCTGTTCAAGCCTTCATCATATAAGACACTCATTCCTGGAATACATGAAGTGAAACATCTCCGAACTGCTTCCAATTTAATTATATCCTTTCTCAGGTAAGGAGGCAAAAATAATCTCTCACACAGATGAAGTTATTTTTTGTTTTCTCAATGGTTAGAGTATTTGGAACTGTCTTCCCTGCTAGAGCATTGGAGGCAGACATATTGAATATGTTTGAGGCACAGACAGAAGGTTCATAAAGAATAATGGAGTCAAGGATTATCGGGGAATGGCAGGAATGTGCAGTGTTGGGGAAATGCTGACAGTGGTAAAAAACAATCACACTGCTCCAGCACATCCAGGAATATAATGCAGAATGAAATGATAATACCTATAAAATGTTAAGGGGAAATCCAAGATAGTGGTAATCTGAAAGGTCTTCTTTGTTGGGCTCTGCATCACAGCACGGGCAAATTGGTTCCCTAACCCACTCCATACCAGCCATTTACTTCAAATGTTGTGGTTCTGTTCACCGAGCTGGGAATTTGTGTTGCAAACATTTCGTCCCCTGTCTCAGTGACATCCTCAGTGTTTGGGAGCCTCCTTGAAGCACTTCTGTGATCTTTCCTCCGGCATTCACCTGATGAAGGAGCGTCGCTCCGAAAGCTAGTGTGCTTCCAATTACACCTGTTGGACTATAACCTGGTGATGTGTGATTTTTAACTTTGTACATCCCAGTCCAACACCGGCATCTCCGAAACTTGTTTATTAATGATCAGTAATTCGGGTTCTTCCTCTCTCGAGTTCAAATGTTGCTACAGTGTATTCTGAGTAATGATGTGCTTTAATGGTCTACCTGGAGCATTAAGGTTAGCCATTGGCCAGAAAAGAGGAAACATTTACTCTCTAGTCTTAAAAAGAGAGGGTGAATGTTGTACTATTGCAGAAGATGCACCTTGATGACAAGAAACATTTGACATTACAGCAGGTCGGGCTTGATCGGGTTTATTTCTCCTCTTTTAATATTATGAGAAGGGGAGAAGCCAGAATGGATAAAAAGAATCTTCCATTTAACCTACGAGATTGTATTTGACACTCACGGGAGGCTCATAATACCAAAAGCCTTGATCTATAGTAAAGAATATAGTATTTTGAATACTTATTGCTCCACCCCCAGCCCCCATCCCCCCACCCCCGCACTCCGAGCGTAACCTCTTAAATTCCTGGTAGATGCATTTTCCAAATTCAGTTATCTTGCATCTTGGCACATTATTGTAGAAGTTTTCAAAAGTCTTATGGACCCCACGGTGGACAGAATGTCCAAAGTTGCCCCAACACCCTCGTTATAATGTAAGTAATTAATGGATATGTGTGCAGAACGAGAGCTGGTGGATGTCTGGTGGAAGATCCACATCACAAGTAGGGATTTTATTTTGTTCTTTAACTGGCATAAATGCCACACGAGGGTTGATATCTTCCCCATTCCTGCAACAATCTTAGATTCCGTGGCATCCTGCACAATTGGGAATATTACCATTTCTGACCATGAAGCAGTATACTTATTGATTAAGATTAAGGGCAATATAATAGATTCGAGACACGAGCGAATGTATCCCTTTATTCTTAAGACGAGTTGGTTAATTGAGTCGTTAGATTAGATTACTTATAGTGCAGAAACAGGCCCTTCGGCTCAAAAAGTCCACACCCACCCACATTTAACCCTAACACTACAAGCAATTAAGCATGGCCAATTTACCTAACCTGCACATGTTTGGACTGTGGGAGGAAACCCACGCAGACACAGGGAGAACGTGTAAACTCCACACAAACAGTCATCTGAGGCAGGAATTAAACCCGTGTCTCTGGCGCTGTGAGGCAGCAGTGCGAACCATTGTGCCACTGTGCTGACCACTGCAATGTATTCAGGTCTTTCTGAGCCATTAATTCAGATTCAACCATAGCTCATCCACTCTATGGTAAATTGCTAAGGCTTATGCCAAGGGAATAATTATTCCTTATGATATTGTAGAAGGGGGAGCAGAACGCTGGTTTGAGCAAAGCTGAGGGCAGCTGAAAGTACATACTGTGATTGTCCCTCAGTGGCTAAGCTGCAGAGGATAACAACGCTTCGGCCTACAGTGAATTCCACGCTCACACAGACAGCCAAGAAGGAACTTACTTTTGCAAAACAAAGGCTATTTGAACATGGTGATAAGCCAGGCAGGTATTTATTCTATCTTGCCAGGAAAACGATCGCCCCTCTTAAGCCATTACCTCAATTAGGGAAGGTATTGGGATCCTTACCTTCAATTCCAAAAAGATTAATGCCTCCTGTTCGAGATGTTTCACCGAATTATTTCAGACTGAACATTTTGAGGATAGGTAGATTAAGATGGAGTCATTTTTAAAGAACCTGGGTCTTCCAGGAGTAACCCCTGCCTTAATGCACCATTATCAGCGCAGGAGGGTGTAAGCAGCTTCAGAATGTAAACGTACATGTTCCTGACAGATTTCCTAGTGAGTTTTATAAATAATTTATAAACCTATTGTTAGGGTTGATGTTTAACGTGTTTCGTCACTCATACAGTCACAAACCCCTCCCTCCATCCTTAATAGAGGTTCATGTCTCTCTGATGCTGAAGAAAGGAAGACCCCGGAGCATTGTGCTTCTTACACGCCAATCTCACTTTAAAATGTTGGTCTCAAAATCCTGTCTGAGATCCGTGCATTAAGGTGGAAACTTTGCTGCCTTCCATTACCAAAGAGGACCAAACAGGTTTGTAAAGGGCCGCAGATCTTCCTTCAATGTTAAGAAGTTTCTCAATATGATCCAAGAGTATCAACAACAATCTGTCCATGGATTATTGATGTCTTCAGATGAGGGAAGGTACTTGATTGGGTTGAGTAGCCCGATCTCTTCTGTACATTAGAACGGTTTGGTGTACGCAAAGTGTTTATCAAGTGGGTGAGTGACCTTTACCGTGATTCTTTGGCTGCAGTTCTCACTAATGGTGTGCCAGCCAGTAATATTAATATTTCTCCAGGCAGCCGACAAGGTTGACACCTTTTGCCATTCTTGTTTACCTTGGAGATTGAGCCACTGGCGGAGGCCATCCGTAAGGATGCCACCATATCTGCCCCAGATGTGGGATCGAAGTCTCGAAAGATTACATTGTATGCAGATTAGGGTCTTATGTTTTTGTCAAATCCCGCAATTTCGGTAGTTCATGTGATGCAATGCATTAATTCGCTTGTTGCCTTTCCGGGTGATAAGATTAATTTTACAAAGTTGGAGGCCATGCCTATGGGAGGTCTTAGGGAAATACCTGATACTGAGGGCAAATCCTGGTTTCCGTTTAAATGGTCACGGGAGTGGTTTCCCTATTTCAGTATATTCATTACATTTGTCTTTGATCATTTATTTAACGCGAACTATGTCCGTTTGTTTGACAAAATTAAACAAGGCCTTCAAAGATGGGAGGCATTTCCAATATCCTGGCTCGGTCAGATAGCTGTTATTAAAATGAATGTCCTTCCTCATTTCCTACACCCAGTTCAAATGCTTTCTATGATGTTTCCCAGACAGATATTTCGGAAACATAATGGCTGGTTTAGCTATTTTATTTGACACCATAAGCGATTCTTTATCTAGCTAACAAAATTGCAACTGCCCCACAGATTGTAACGAGTAGATCTCCCAGATTCAAAGCAATCAATTAAGTTTTTTTCATCGTATGTTAGTGCCTGGGCTGCTGAGGTCTCGGCATCAATACGGCTAGACATTGAGCCCTCTCAGACAAAGTGAACCCTTATTCGTCTGTTGTTCTTCGATAAAATGACAACATTTTGGAATATTGTCATAAACTAATGATTATCAATACTGTTAAAACTTGAAGGACAATGTGTCAGATCGAGGCAATGCAGCCAAAACCATGTTTCTTAGCTTATAATTGGTATACCGGGGATAATGGATTCCAGGATTAAACTGTGGGCAGCGAAGGGGATACCTTGTTTGGGTGATTTAGAATTAGTAGGATCCCGACAGTGTGGAAGCAGGTCCTTGGGCCCAGCAAGTCCACTTCGATCCTCTAAAGGGTAACCCTCCACACCCATTCCCCTACCATTCTATATTTACCCTGATTAATGCCCCAACTTACAGATCCTGGAACACAATGATCGATTGAGCAATGGCCAAGTCATCTAACATGCACATGTTTGTGACTATGGGAGGAAACCTACGCAGTCACAGTTGAGAATATACTAACTCCACACAGCGAGTCACCCAAGGCTGGAACCAAACCTGTGACTCTGGTGCGGTGAGTCAGCAGTGCAAGCCACCGAGCCACCATGTGTTACTTGAAGGAGAAACAATGATACCGTTTGATCAAATAACTCGTAAGTATGTACTACCTAGGAGAGACTTCGTCTGTTTTTTCCAGATTAGACGTTTAATTAAACATACAATTTTACAAGACACTTATAGATCCGATGTAGAGAAGCAGGTGATTATTGTAAAGAGTGCACTCTCTGTCAGTACCCTTTAGCATTTGTTGGAGAGTGTCCCCGCAGACAAGACTGTGCAGCTTCGTGACGTCTGTGCGAGAGAGTTGGGGGTTTAGATCTTTTCGGAGACATGGGAGGATATTTGTGAAAATGCTCGAAGGATTTTGATCTGTAATAGAACCTATTCCATGCAGTTGAAAAATCTTCATAGAGTCTATCTGACACCAGATTTTCTCTCAAAATTCAAAGTGGGATTATATTCAGCGTGGCCTAAATGCAGAATGACTACAGACACTCTTACTCATTGCATGTGGTCCTGCTGAGGTTTCGTATATATTGAAGCACTGTGTTAGGTGTGGTAGAGTGGGTCTTGGGGACCGATTTGGAGATGGACCCGGTTTCTCTTTTCCTGGGCCTGCCCAGAGTATCTTACACAGATGCACATGGGAAAAAAATATCCTTACTTTCTGTGCTAGGAAAAATATTCTGTTGTGTTGTATGTCTGAAAACTCTCCGGGTCTGTTGAGACGTTGTAAGCTCATCAAGGAGAATATCCCTTTGGACTTTCTCACCAGCATGGTGCACCAAAAACAGAGATAATTAAATCATAGAATTAGCGAGTCATGGAGACGTACAGCATGGAAATAGTCCCTTCGATCCAACCCATCCATTGTGACCACATGTCCCAAACCAATCTAGTCCCACCTGCCAGCACCCGGCCCATGACCCTCCAAACCCTTCTTCATCATTTCCCCATCCAAATGCCTCTTAAATCTTGCACTTGCATCAGCCTCCCCGACTTCACCTGGCAGTTCATTCCATACACGTGCCACTCTCTGTGTGAAATAGTTGCCCCGTAGTTCTCTATCATATCTTTCCCCTCTCACCCTAAACCTATACCCTCTCGTTCTAGTTCCCCGGTCCCAGGGAAAAGACTTTACCTATTTACCCTATCCATGCCCCTCATAATTTTGTAAACCTCAATAAGGTCACCCCTCAGCCTCCGATGCTCCAGGGAAAATAGCCCCAGTCTGTTCAGCCTCTCCCTGTAGCTGAAATCCTCCAACCCTGGCAACATCCTTGTAAATCTTTTCTGAACCCTTTCAAGTTTCACAACATCTTTCCAATAGAAAGGAGACCTGAATTGCAAGCAATATTTCAACACTGGCCTAACCAGTGTCCTGTACAGCCGCAACATGATCTTACAACTCATGTACTCAATACTCTGATCAATAAAGGAAACGCCTTCTTCACTATCCTATCCACCTGTGACTCCATTTTCATGGAGCTATGAATATGCACTCCAAGTTCTCTTTGTTCAGCAACACTCCCTGCGACCTTACCAATAAGTGCATAAGTCCTGCCAAGATTTTCTTTCCCAAAATGCAGAACCTCGCATTTATCTGAATTAAACTCCATCTGCCACTTCTCAGCCCATTGACCATTTGGTCAATCTGAGGTGACCCTCTTCGCTCTCCACTCCACTCCAATTTTGGAGTCATCTGCAAACTTACTACTTGTACCTCTTATGCTCACATCCAAATCATTTACGTCAATGACAAAAAGTAGTGAATCCAGCATCGATCCTTGTGGCGTTGCACTTGTCACAGGCCTCCAGTCTGAAAAATAACCCTCCATCACCACCCTCTGTCTTTCTACCTTTGAGCCAGTTCCGTATCTTATGGCTAGTTCTCCCTCTATTCCATGAGATCTAACCATGCCATTCAGTATCCCATTGGGAACCTCATCAAAACCCCCTTACTGAAATCCGTATAGATCACATCTACCCCTCTGCCCTCATCAATCCTCTTTGTTACTTTCTCAAAAAACTCAATCAAGTTTGTGAGACATGATTTTTCACACACAAAGCCATGTTGACTATCACTAATCAGTCCTTGCCTTTCCAAATACATGCACATCCTATCCCTCAGAATTCCCTCCAACAACTTGCCCACCACCAACGTCAGGGTCACTGGTCTATAGTTCCCTGGCTTGTCCTTAACACCCTTCTTATGAAATGGCACGACGTTAGCCAAGCTCCAGTCTTCTGGCACCTCACCTGTGACTATCCATACTACAAATATCTCAGCAAGAGACCCAGCAATCACTTCTCTAGCTTCCCACAGAGTTTTAGGGTACACGTGATCGGATCCTGGAGTATTTTCCACCTTTACCAGTTTCAAGTCATCCAGCACTTCCTCCTCTGTAATATAGACATTTTGCAAGGTGTCACGATCTATTTCCCTACATTTTATATCTTCCAGATCCTTTTCCACAGTAAATACTGATGCGCAATGCTCCTTTAGTATCTGCCACAGACTTCCTGTGCTAGGAAAACTATTCTGTTGTGTTGGGTGTCTGAAAACCCTCCGGGTCTGTTGGGTGGTTTTAAGCTCGTCATGGAGAATATCCCTTTGGACTTTCTCACCAGTATGGTGCACCGAGGAGCAGAGATTTGTATAAGATATGGCAACCCATTTTTGGATTACCACGATACAGGCTTATCTGCCACTCTCAAAAGGGCTTTTATATAGCCATGACGATATTGTCTAATGAATCACATATTGAGAATTATGAACGTATGAATTTGTATCAGTTCATGCTATCACTTTGTTATGCTGAGCCGTATTATTTATTGATTATTTATTGTTTATTTTAGTTTTTCTTCTGTCCGTTTAGAGACTTTAACTTATTTTTTATATACATGCACATAGGTGTAATTTTGTTCAGTTATTTGAGTTGCTTTGTTATTGGTTTAATATAATAATAAAAATATCTTTTTCAATAAAAAATTTTGCAAAAAAATTAAAATGCTAACATTGATTGATTAGGGTCCCAAGTAACACTGATTAGAGAGACCAGTCATGGTGGTTTACTTTGAAGGTCACCACACGGGTGATGGGGTGAGGTTGAGAGAGCATTCCCTTCATGGTAACCTCTGTCAGTGTGGGGAATTGAACCTGCACTGGTATCCTCCCTCTGCATCACAAACCAACCATCCAGCCAACTGAGTGGGAGACTGTGTAATGTTGCACACAGAATCAGTCACAAAAAAGGGCAAGAGAAATTTTAATGACAAGGGAAAAAGTGGATTTGGGATAAAAAAACAGTTCTCTGCTCGATATTATATTTTATAATGAGACAAGTGTTTGGAAGCTGTCTTTGGCTGAATACAATAAGGTGCGACAAGTGAAATAACCAGAATGACTAATTGTGATTGGATATCGATAACCATAAACTAAGTGCATGTTTTTGATTGGTCTGTGGAAAGCATGCTGACTGTTGCATGAATTTATAAATCAGATTAAATATATTGTAAGGAGAGACCATCCCTCTGAGAAATGCCTTCTGAGCACATGCTAGAAGATACCCGGGGTATGAAGTGTCTGCTCAGTAACAGGAACCTGGGGGTTGAATGACTGGAAGTTCCTGTAACATGGAGCTGAGAAAACCATAAGAACACCCCCAAACGAATTGAACGTTGGAGCATATTTGAAGTACTGAATGGCCTCATGATGGATTTTAATTCAGTGTGATTTGAAAAATGTACATCTCTCCTCCATCATCTTACGTGTTATGCACTGGGGCACAGACATTTTCCTGAAACTGGGGATACGTTGGAACAATACCTGGAACATTTCATAATTGACATTCTGCAGAATATTCTCTAACTATGTGGGGGGCATTCGAAAGGCAAGAGAGAAAGAGAGGGAAGGTGCTGCATGCAGTAGTGTGAGTGGTGGAGCATGAGCCTTGTTCGCGTGTCGGTGCTATAACAGATATACGGTGAGTGTGAGGGAGCAGAGAGAATATGGTGACCCTTATCCAGACAGAGTGGGGAAGGTTATTGATGCTTGTCCTGTTTTGCTGGACATTTCTTCAGACCCCAGAAACTGCACTGAGCTGGGTGGTGAGCTCAGCACATGCTCGGTGCTTCTGGTAGTGTGGTCCCCTCTGGGAAGAGAATGGTCCCCTTTTGTACTAGCGCATCCACCAGGACCTCCGTGCTGCTGTTGACAGACCGTAGTGTAATTTCCCCTTCATTGCCATGCTTGGGGAAAATGTGCAGGGCAGCTCCAAACTGAGAAAGCGTGTGCCCATTGATCTTTGAAAGATGGCACCAGTGTCAAGGATTACGGAATATCCAGGAGCATCCGGGCGACTGTGAGTAGATCCAGTCATGATGGATGGGAGAATCGGGCTGGCATCCTATGAGAGGGACACTATGGAGTAGGATGTGTAGTTAATGAGATGAATTTGGTAAGATAGCACCATGAAACTAGCTCGGCCTCGTGCAGACAATCCCTCTGTCACACTCAATGCAAATGTCACTGAGACAGTTTTTTGTTAGGTTCAGCCCAGTGAGGCGAAGACTCTGCTGTCCTCACTCCCAGTGACAAAGCTGCAGAACAAATGCTCATCCAAAACTCTCCATCACCTGAACTCACAGCAATATCCCTTTCAATCATAATTCTTCGAAATACTGACCCGTGTTGCATGATACTATCGTAATGTCTTCATTTCAGCATTCTGAACCTGTGAACATATCCTTCCATTATATTTTATCTCAGTGTCCAACCCCCCCCCCCCCCCCCGCTACCCTGTCTTCACCCCATAACACAATCATTTACAGTCATATTGCACGAGACTGCCAGTATGACTAGCCATTTGGCCCAGCTGGTCCATGGCAACCAAAATGTCCAACCAGACTCATCCCATTCCCCTGCCCTTGTTCTGTATCCCTCTAATCCTTTCCTATCTGTGGATTTGTCCAAATGCCTTTTCAATGTTGTTATTGTACCCACCTCAATCACTTCCACTGACAGCTCAGTCCATATGCGTACCAAACTCTATGTAAAAAAAGTTGCCTCTCAGTTTCCTTTTTATATTTTTTATCATTTCCACACATTAATGGATGTCCTCTAGTTGTCGTTTCCACAACCTTGGGAAAGAATTTTGAAGTATTCACCACATGCACGCCTCCCATGATTTTATAAGAGCTACACTTCTAAAAGAACCCTCTCAGTTTCCTACGCTGTAAAGAAATAAGCTCTAATCTGTCCAACCACTGCCTATAACTTAGAGCCTTTCGCCCAGGGAACATCTTTGGAAATTTGTTTTCCGTACTCTCTTGTTCAATAATATCCTTTCTGGAGCAAGGTGAACTAAAATGAATACAATACTCCAATACAGCCTTACCAACATCCTGTACAACTACAACATAACGTCCCAACTTCTATACTCAATGTGTTGATGAAGGCCAAAGTGCCAACAGCCTTCTTCACTGTCCTGTGTATCTGTGACTCAAATTTTAGACAACCGTGCACCTGATCTCCAACGTCCTTTTGCTGCAGTACACGCCTTAAGGCCCTCTCATTCATCATTAAACTCCTACCTGGATTTGATTTTCCTAAATTTTCCTTTTCTGTATTAAACTCCATTTGCTATTTCTCAGCCCACTTCCTCAGCTGATCAAGGTACTGTTGCAATTTCTGATAACGTTCCTCACTGTAAATGATGTCTCCTAATTTAGTGCCATCTGCAAACTTACTAACGTTGCGTTGTGCACTCTGGTCCAAATCATTGATATAGATAACAAACAGCAATGGGCCCAGGACAGATCACTAAGGCACTCCACTAGTCACAGGCCTCCAGTCCGACAAGCATATCTCCACCAGAGCCATTTGTTTCATAACGTCAACCAACTGTGTCGCCAATTTGCCAGTTTACATTGGAGTCCATGAAATCTAGCCTTCAAGAGCGGTCTACTATGTGGAACCTTATCAAAGGCTTTCCTGAAATCCATATAGACTATGTCTACCACCCTGCCTTCGTCAACCTTCTTGGTCACTTCCACAAAAACTCTATCAAAATTTGTCAGGCATGATCGGCCACGCACAAAGCTATGCTAACTGCTCCAAGTCAAACTCCGTCTTTCTAAATGCCTGCATATCTTATATCTCCGAACCTTCTCACGTGGTTTCCGAAACAGATGTGAAGCTTACTGGTCTATATTTCCCAGATTTTTCTTTGCAGCACTTCTGAATACGGGCACAACATTTGCTACTGCCCAGTCTTCCGGGACCTTGCCCCTGAACGATATTCTCTCGCTTCGTGCAGTGCTCTTAGATATATCTGGTCAGGACCAAGAAATTTATCTGACTTTGTGCATTCTAATATGTCCAACAGCACATCTACAGTGATATGGACTGTACCAAGATATCGCAACTAAACTCCCAAAGGTCACAGGTATTCATGTTTTTCTTCATGATAAACACAGAGGGGAAATTGAGGACCTCACCCATCTCTTGAAGTTTTACACATGCATGCCCATTTTGGATTTTAAGGCTTCGTATTCTCTGTCTAGTTTTTCTTTTTCTTTACTAGACTGAATTTGGATTCACCCTAATCTGCTCAGCCAAGGCGATCTCATACCCCACTTTATCCCTGCTGATTTCCTTCTTCAGTAAACTCCTGTAATCCCTGTGTACCTCCAGAGATTCCCTTGGAACCAGCTGCCTGTACCTGAGTGACGCCTCCTCTTTTTCTGGTCAGAGCCTCAATATTTCTTATAATCCAGAGTTCTCTCTTCCAGACTCACTTTCCCTTCACCCTCACAGGAATATATCGACCTTGAACTCGAGCTATCTCACTTTTGAAGCCCTTCCACTTGCCCGGGATCCTTTTACCTGGAAACACAACTCCAATCAAACCCTGCAATCCCCTGCCTAATTCCAACAAAATTCGCCTTGCCCCAATTTAGAACTTGAATCTGTGGACCAATTTTGTCCCTACCATACCTATTTTAACATTAATACAGCTCTGGTCACTTTTCCCAAAATGCTCCCCCACTTTAACTCCGTCACCTATCCATCCCGATTTCCCAACAATAGGTCGAGTTTGTCCCTTCCGAGTAGGATACTCTAAAAATTGCTTTTGGAAACTTTCCTGAAGACACTTAACAAATTATTTCCATCTAAGTTCTTAACCCTCTGGAAGTCCCCATCTATGTTAGGATAATTAAAATCACCTATTATGACAACCCTTTTGCTCCTGCATGTCTCACCAAGCTCCCTGCATATTTGTTCATCTAATTCCCATTGATTATTTGAAGGCATAGAGGACAACCACTATAACATCACCATCCCCCTCTTACTTGTTTGCATCATTTCCAAAATCTCATTGGATATTGTCTCAGTTATTTCATCTTTAAATACAAGAGTGATACACGCCTTAATCAGAACTATTGCTATTTAAATTGTTTCCATTTACATCTCTTCCTCGCAGTGACTTTCACATTCGCAGCATCCCTTGTCAAGGCACAGTGGAGATATGGAGCTGTAAATGGATGGGAGCTGCACATCCTGTCAGTTCCAAAATTGGCTGCAAGTTTCCCCACACTGAGCTGCGATTTAACACATGTTACCGAAAAATGCAACAGCCTGGGTTTAAACATGAATGAACAAGTGTGGACTGCACAGCTCCCTATGCTGGACATTTAGCCCAGGATTATAGATCCAGCATTGGGCTGCATGTAGTTTCACTCTGCTCATAGCTGGGTTGCATTCAGCAGACACTAGCCGGATCTACACAGTGCTCCATCCTGAATATGTAATGGATGGGCTGGTTAGGTGAGTTGGATTGCGAATTGCGAGAGAACTAAACATCTGGCAATGCCTTTATTTTGTGTTTTCATTCTTGTGATTGGACTTTTCATATCCTGACTCATCCACTTTGACCTATCCCTCTGGATGAGTGATGGTAACTGTTGTTACAGTATCTGTGTCGGCAACATGACCAACAAATGGAGCAGAGGCTGCAGAGAGGACAGTCTCCATAAAATGGAATAAGGGAATCACCATCAGATCAGCCGTGGTCTTAGTGAATGTTGGGGCAGGATTGTGTTGACCACTGATGCAACTTATTCATATATTTCTGTTTGTTCCAAGCAAACTCCCCTTCTCACCCAGTGACCTATACTGGTGGAGACTGAGTCCCCTCCTTCTGTTCCTGCGTAACAGGATCCTCGGGCCTCACTAGCCTCCAGATTTCCCTGTGCCCCAGTTTTAAGCAGTTGAGTTACTGCCTCCTGTTCCTATGTCCCAGTCTCGAACAGTTGAGTCTCCTGTTCCTGTGTCCCAGTTTCAAGCAGTTGGATGATTCCCTCCTGATCCCAAGTTTGTGAAAGTAGATGTCCTCCTCCTGCTCCTGAGTAACAGGATCCAATAGCTCTGTGCTCACCTGCTGCTCCTGTGGAATGGAGGTAAGGGACTGAATGGCCTCTTCACATTCTTTACAGCTTTTCTTGACTAAAGGCCTTTCCCCTGTTTCTGTAAAACACCATCAAATTCTGAATGATGTATTTTTGTATTTGACTCTCAGTAATTGAGCAAACAAGCGGACTGGCAGAATTCAGATGCTGAATAGCCTCCTCCTGTTCCCGTGTTATACACTGAAGAGTCAGGGATGTACAGCATGGAAAAAGATCGTTCCGTCTGGTCATCCATACCGCCAAATATCCTAAAGTAATCTTGTCCCCCTTGCCAGCAGGTGGCCCATCTCCCTCTAAACCCTTCCCATTCATGTATCCATCCAAATGCCTTTTAAATGGTGTAACTGTACCTGCCTCCACCACCTCTTTTGTCTGTTCAATCCATACACACAGCGGTCTCTGTGTGAAAATGTTGTCCCTCATGTCGCTTTTTAAATCTTTCTCCTCTCACCTTAAACCTTTGTCTTCTAATTTTGGACTCGTCTATCCTGGGAAAAGACATTGACTGTTTACCTTATTTCTGCCCCTCGTGATTTTATAAACCCCTTTAAGGTCCGCACTCAGCCTCAACACTTGAAAATACTCCCAGCCTATTCAAACTATCCCTGTAACTCTAACCCTCCAACACCTGCAACATTCTTTTAAATATCTTCTGCATCCTTTCAAGTTTGAAAATGCCTTTCCGTCAGCAGGGAGACCATAATTAAAGGCAATATTACAAAAGTGGCCAAACCAATGTCCTGGACAGATTTAACATGTCATGCAAATGCTTCGACTCAAAGCACGCACCAATAAAGGGAAGATCACCAAATGCCTTCATCACTGCGCTATCTAAATGTGACAGCGCTTTCAAGGAACGGAGAACCTGTACCACTCGGCTAGCTTTGCTGCCTCAAAGGGCAGCGACCTGGGTTTAATTCCATCCTCTAATGACTCGCTGTGTGGAGTTTGTACATTCTCCCCGTTCTGCGTGAGTTTCCTGTGGCTGCTATGATTTACTCCGACAGTATAAGGATATACAGGTAAGGGTAGATTGGCCATGCTAAATTGCGCACTGTACCCAGGGATGTGTAGGGGAGATGGATTCGCCATGGGAAATGCAGGCTCAGAGGGATAGGGTAGTGGTTTGTCCAGTGGGATACTGTTTAGAGGGTCGGTGTAGCCTCCATGGGCCGAAAGGCCTGTTTCCTAACTGTAGGTATTCAATACTATCTATGGAGTTCTATCATGTCTTGCCTTGATTTGTCTTGCCAAAATGCAACACCTCACATGAAAGTAAAATATACTCTATCTGCCACTCCTCGGCTCACCTAAACAAGGTCCCATTATAGTCTGAGAGATCATTCTTCACGGTCGGCGAAATTTGGTATTATCTCCAACCTTACTGACCATAAGATCATATACTCAAATGTAAATGATTTGTATCAGTGACAAAAGGCAGTGGACCCACTATTGATCTTTGCAGCATGCCACTGGTCACAGGTCTCCAAGGTTAATGAACAAATGTCACTGTCACGGCCTGTCTCCAATATTCAAGAACATTTTGCAGCTAAATGGCAAGCTCTCCCTGGATCCCAGGCAGTCTAACCTTGTTAACCAGTCTACCATGTAGAACATTTCAGTTTTCTTACTGAATTTCATAAAGACAACATCCACTCTCCTGCCTTCATCAATCATCTTCATCACTTCGTCAAAAGATTACACCGAGTCAGTGAGACGTGATCTCCAATGTACAAAGCCCTCTTCGGTCCTTGTCTTTTCAAATGCATACACATCCTTTCCCACAAAATCCCCTCCAACAATTTAGTCACCATTGACGTCAGGCTCACTGATCTATGGTTACCTGTTTGTATTCCCATTACTTTCTTAAATAATGACACTATGTTAGCTGCCCTCCAGTCTTTTGACACCTCACCTGTGGAAATCAATGATACAAATACATCATAAAAATGCTGACCAATCTCCTTCCTGCCTTCCCACAAACATTTGTGTTACAACTGATCAGGTCCCAGGTATTTGTTCACCTTTATGTGTTTTAAAATGTCAAAGACCTCCTTGTAATATAGACACTTTTCAATGTATCACTATATATTTATTCATTCTCTCGCTCTTGTAACATCCTCTACGTTAAATACTGAGTAGAATTTTTTGTTTCGTATCCCTCCAATCTCGTGTGGTTCCACACATAGGTAGTCTTACTGATCTTTAAGGGGCCCTGTTCTCTCCCAAGTTAATCTTTTGCCATTAAAGGATTTGTAGAATTTCTTCAATGCCTCGTTAACCCTATTTCTAAAGCCATCTCATGTCGACATTTTTCTGGCCCGATTTCCCCATTGACTATGCACTTGCTGCACTTACTCACCTCTCGGGATTTACTTGATATCAGCTCTGTTTACCTGACATATGCTTCCTTCCTTACCTTGACCAGAGCATCAATATATCTGGCCATCCAGCGCTCCCTGCACCCACCAGCCTTGCCCCTCTCACAATGGGATCACGTTGACTCTGGACTCTCTGAAACCAAGTTTTGATGGCCTAGCATTTTCCAACCATCCCTTTACTCTGAATAGGGTATTCCAATCAACCTTTCACAGGGCTTGGCTAGCACTTTCAAAATTGGCCTTGTTCAAAGTTAGAACTTTAATGTTTACATCAGGTCTTTCGTATTCCACAACTAATTTAAAACTAATATTTATGCGTAACAAACTTGAAAGTTAAACAAACACTTCCTGCCCTTCTGTAACAGGCTTAAGAGGCTCACTGGGCTCCTCGTGACCCTCTGTAATAGAGTGGAAAGGCTGATTGGCCTACTCCTGTCCTGTGTAACAGACCCGAGACATTAAATGACACAGCAACCCATGGATTACGAGCAGCCGTTAAACTGTATCTGATGGAGGTCCATCTCTGCTCAGTTACAGTAACACAACCAACACAATGTACTCCCGGTGCCCTCTCAGTGACACCTCATACAGCTGCAGCGACACATCTCTTTGTTTTGAATGATTCTGTTGGCAAAATGTGCTGAAAAATGTATTGCTGGAAAAGCACAAAACGGCGATTCTCCTGCTCCTTGGATGTTGCCTGATCTGCTGCGCTTTTCCAGCAACACATTTTTCAGCTCTGATCTCCAGCATCTGCAGTCCTCACTTTGTCCTTGTTGGCAAAATGTGCCAATGTTCTAGATTTCCACCTTTTCAAGTAGCAACAGGCTAATATGGGCTGAATGGCCTTCTCTTACCCCTCTGTAAGAGGTCCATAGGGACAGAATTGCTTCGGCCTGTTGCTGAGCAGCGGTCTCAATGCTCTGTCTCAAGGTTATGAAAGGATTTGGTAGCAGGGCATTTAAAACCAGGAGGAGCCTCACACTGGTCAATAAGGAATCTAGAAACTTGCGCATCCGTGTTTTCTTTATGCAACCGATCTGTTATTTTATAACTGTCTCTTTCATAAACAGAGTGGAACATATATAGACCCCTGCAGTGTTCTGTTAATACTCTCATATCCAAGTTTAAAAAAAGATTTAAAGATTTCTGGTCCATCCCTCAACAACCCTCATCCATTCCATCCAAACCCAGTAAATGTTTTTCTTTGTAGTTATATGAAAAGTGATGTGTGGAACTGGTTAATTGAGCTTGTTTGCTCAGTTGTGATTTGGAGATGCGAGTGTTGGACGGGGATGTACAAAGTTCAAAATCACACAACACCAGGTTATAGTCCAACAAGTTTAATTGGAATCATACCAGCTTTCGGAGCACCGCCCCTTCATCAGGTGATAGTGCAGGACACACTTCGAAGGCACAGAATTTATAGCAAAAATTTACAGTGTGATGTAACTGAAATTATACATTGAAAAATGCCTTGATTGTTTGTTGAGTCTTTCATCTGTTCGAATATCATGATAGTTTCACTACTTTCATGTGTAAATCACAAAACCTATTAAAAAAACGTTGCATTCTAGGGTTAGCTGTAACAGTGAGTGTTAGCTAGACAATATATTGAAGGTGTTATCCCCCTCTATTCTCTGTCTATGCCATGATGTGTAGATTGATTCTAATCTGAAAAGTGAGATAACAGAGTTTTACATGAATCCATGCAGTTTTTGAGCTCAGAGTTTTACATGAATTCATGCCGTTTTTGAGCAAAATACAATGTAACTCTGCAAGTACAAATTCATCCCACAAAATATATGTGTGCATGTGGGTCTCTGTCGATTTGTATATGTGTGTATGTGTCTGTCTGGGTTGGGAGGTTGTGAGTGTGAGAGAGAATATATGTGTGTGTAGTGATGTAGAGTGTCTTAAGTCTGTGAGGGGGTGCATGTGTGAGTGTGGGAGTGCGTGTGCGTGTCTGGGGTGGGGGTTTTGAGTATCAATGAGAGAGAGTGTATATGTGTGTGCATGAGTGTAGAGTGGTCTAAGTCTCTGAGAGAGTGCCGTGTGAGTGTGGAAGTGTGTCTGTAAGGGTGTGTGTGAGTGTCTGTGTACGTGTCTGTGTACATGTGTGTCCGTATGTATGTGTGTGTATAGGATTGCCTGTGTGTGTGTGTATAGTGCAATGGTGGTCACCTGTAACGTGACATGAACCCAAGGTCCCGGTTGAGGCCCTCCCTATGTGTATCGAAATTCGCTATCAGCCTCTGCTCGGCCACTTTTCGCTGCTGCCTGTCCTGAAGTCCGCCTTGGAGGATGGTCACCAGAAAGTACGAGGTTGAAGATCCTGGACCACTGAAGTGTTCCCCAACTGGGAGCGAACCCTCCTGTCTGTTGATTGTCGTGCGGTGCCCATTCATCTGCTGTCATAGCCTTTGCTCAGTTACCCAGTGTTTGTTCAGTGACTGTTCAATGCCAATCTCCATGGATCCTAATTATTCCAGTGGAGGATTTCCATCTTTAAATGATAAATGGGCGCCGTTCAATCTGTTATTCCATAACATGAGCGAGAACATCACCGACAGCACTGACTGGGATCAGCAGATTTGGAGAAAGGGGGAGGAGAGATCAGAATCTGAGAACATTCGACTGACATGTTCCAAAAATATATCAGAATCTGGGAACATTAGGCCGGCATGTTCCAACAATAGACAGGAGGTTATCCTATTATGTTTGGTATCTTCCTGCATTTTATTGGTTGTCATTATCATTGCAGAGCCTTTTCGCTCTTCGCATTATTCAATATATTTATTATCCTTTCTTGGCTATCGTTGGTGTTCCTGGTAAGTGTCACTGTCCAGATTTGTTTTTCTATAAACCGGTTATGACTGTATTACTGTTCTTTCATATAGTCTACACTTCTTGTCACTATTCTTTTACTGTTGAAACTCTCAATCCAGATGTTCATTCTACAGACCACTACGAACGACATAAATGAAGGTGTTCAATTACTGTCTCTCTCTCTGCTCTGGTATTGTTACTCATGGGTCTCTATGTTGGCCTACTCAGTTTCAGCGGAGAACTACAATTTATTGTATCATTATCTTTGCTATTTAAATACTAACAGCATGGAGGTCACTGCCTCCTGTTCTGGTTACAAATTCCACTTCCTTCCACTGTTTCCCTCTCATCCCTGGCCAATATCTGCGGCTGAAGCAGACACGTCACAACTGTGGGAGATCCCTTTGACCATGAGCTGATTCCTGACACCATGCCCTGACCATTTCTAACTTGAAATACTCACCACTCCAGAATATATCTCACTGGTTTATTCCATCTGCAGTTTGAACCTTGAGCTATGAAGTACAGTCTTAATGAAGCCAATAATGTGCTGCTAACATTTCGGCTTCAAACCTGCCGAAGCAAATCTGATTAGAACTCACACCAAACTCCCATCCATCTGTCATTCATGTGCACGCAGATGTATATTGCTGTTGTGTCTGTCAATGCCTTTATTTTGACATTCTCAAACACTTTATCTCATCTCTCCATGAAACTTCTCTCGTTCTCTCTCTGTTGATTAACAAAAAGCCTGTTAGTTGTTCTTATTTAAAATAATTTCCTCCATGTGCGTTCATTCTCAAACAATGAGTTTCGCATTCAACTACGCCGATACGCCTATCGCGCGTGCACACACGCACTGTCCCTCAGTTTCTGATGAACACACACACACACAGCAAATCTTCCCATTGTCGGCAGAAATCTGATGCGAATATAGTTTGCATATGATAGTAAAGTTTGCAATACTCTCTATGCTGGGCAGATAGTGCAGTTTACTGAGCAACACACTAGCATGGTCTGCACAGCTCTCCATGCTGGGCTGTCATCTTATCCCAGTTTATGTTGTTTGTGGTGTTCTGTCAAGCTGATTCAGAATTTGATGCAACAAACCATGCCAGCTGACTTAACGATGCCTTTATTCAATGTTCTCATTCTTGTCATTTTACTCTCGAAGATCTCACTTCTCCAGTTAGTACCACTGCCCTGTCTTTTTCCCCATATTTCCATAACATCTTTTCAGTTAATTAACTGTCTCTTTCTGTCTTTAAAGTGAATCTTTCTGTCCCTCTGTATCTTTCCCTGGCCTTTGCTTTTGGATCCCTATTGTATCGAGTACAATCATTGTGAAGCTGAGAAACAGTGAAATGGTGTGTGTCAGGCTGTTCACTTCCTGGTATGTCCCACGTGATGGTCCATGCGTAGGGGTGTTTCAGAAGTTATGAGACACATCCTTGTAACTTGGTCTGTAGCTGAATTTGTCCCTCTCAGGTGACCTTGCTATCAGTAGCACGAGGAAGCCCCGAGAGCAAAGGACCAGGCATCTAAATTGTGTGACAATGCTGTCACTTTAAAAAAAAAGTTATTTTCTCCTTTCTTTAAATAATAGATCCTAAAGGCCCAACTGCCTGCTGAAAACGGCTCAAGTAAATAACTTACGATCCTTTTAGGTTTTTTAATAAATAGTAGTAACAACGGCCTAGTATCTTATCTCCAGCTGCTACTCTCTCTGAAACCTGACTTGATGCTGATTCCTCCTGGATTGGAGAACTGTATGCAAGAATGTATGTCTGAATGTTCCTTTTTGCCAAGGGGTGTGTTTATGGCATGTTAGTATATTGGAACAGTTCATCTGTAGAAGGTACTGTATCCATTATTCGGTTAAGGTTTCCAATCGTTAAATTATTCTAAATTCTTCGTCATTTTGAATGGATTTTCATTAGAGTGTTCAAATACATTGTGTTTTACTTAATGGTGAGTGGTTTGAATAGTAGCATCACATCAGGAACACCCAATTCACATCTACCTTTAAAGTAAGAAAAGGTTGGCATCCAAGCTTCCATCTTAAACTAGTTTGAGGCAGTCTGATTGGTCTATAACAACTTGGGGACTCTTGTCGGGTTCTAAATCGATAATATCAAATTGGGTTTAGAATTACAATCCCTACAGTGTGCGAACAGGCCATTTGACCCAACAAGTCCACACCAACCCTCCGAGGAGTAACCTACCCAGACCCATTCCTTTACCCTATTATTACACATTTACCCCGACTAAGGCAGCCAACCCACACATCGCTGAAAACTATGAACAGTTTAGCATGGCCAATTTACCTGACATGCACATCTTTGGGTTGTGGGAGGAAACCAGAGAATCCAGAATAAGCTCATGCAGACACTGGAGATTATGCACCGGGAGACTATGCGTTCAAAGGTCGCGTATGGTAGTTGTTAGTGTCTTTTGTTCCAGATGTTGAATTCGGTTGGTTTAAACAGTGTTTTCTGTATAAAGATTCTTTCAGTCATTAAGAGATTTCTGGGCATGGAAGAAGTGAAGTTAGGGGTTTTACAAAAGGTAATGAAAGCAAAGCTGTACGAATTAGCAGACAAGCTGGAGTTGGGGTTGCATTTGTCTGTGAGAAAATGAGAGATAGTTACAGCTATAGCTCGGCAATTACATTTGGTGGAACCGCAATTAGACTCTCAGGAAATGGCTAGAATTCAATTTCAAATGAGGCACTTTGAACATGAGAAGGAATTGAAACAGTTTGAATTATGATGAATAGCAGAAGTAAAAGAAAATGAAAAAATGAAGAAGAAGGAGAGAAAAGGACAGAAGAAGAGCAGAGAGTTTCAACTTAAAAAGTTAACAGTTAGAGATGAATGTTGACATAGAGGGCGGAGATCAATGTAGACGGTCGGCGGGATGAAGAGGCTAGTGAGGATGAGCAACCCTATTGTAACCAATGGTCTAATGGGGTTCTGTTTAAATGCATCCAGGCATTATCGAAATTTGATGATAAGGATGGAGAAGCCTTTGGAATTTCATTTGAGAAAGTGGCTAAACAAATGTAGTGCTCAGTGACCATGTGAAGTTACCTGATCCAAACGAAGCTGGTGGGTATTTGCATCCTTATCGGAGGAGGTATCTGGGGAGTATGAGGATGTGAAGAAAGCCATCTGAAGTGTATATGAGCGTGTGGCAGAAGCCGACAGACAGAGTTTCAGGAATCTAAAAAAGGGTCCCTGGTTAAACGCACATTGAGTTTGAAAGTATCAAACAAAGTAATTTTGAAAAGTGGGGAAGGGTATTAAAAACAGAGCAAACCTATGACACTGTTAGAGAGATTCTTATTTCGGAGATGTTCAATAATTCATTTCCTGGAGTCGTGAGAACTCGTGTGGAAGAGCAGAGAGTTAAAACGGCAAGATTAGAAGCTGAAATGCCTGATGATGATGGTTGGGTTCAGAAATCAAAGTTTGGTTTCTGTGAGAGATGGAGAAGAATGTGCGAGATCTTCTTAAAACATATACCTGTGAGAGTAAGGTTTATTGGCAGAGGCCAGGGGTGGCAGATAAAGGGGTTACAGCATTAAGATGTACAGAACTGCTTAACTCTTTTATGCTGAGACATGAGGAGCTATGCCATTCAGAAGGACTATTGGAGAGATGAGAAGTGCTCCATTATGTAACGTGTGATTGGAGTGTCCAGTGGAAACATCAACAGATTTATTCCACAACGGGAAAGGAGGCTTTGAGCTTGGTGTTGGCGTTACAACATTTCAGCATTTACATTGCGAATAACATACATGAGACAAATCTTTATCACTGATCGTGACCTCTTCAAGTTTTTGGAGAAGTTTAAGGAGAAAAATACCAGTCTGTTTCGATTGAGCCTATTATTGCTGCCATTCAGTTTGAAATTATACAGTTGATAGAGCGAGAAAACTTAAATTTTGATACGTTCTGGAGATTTGGATGAAGAAAGACAAAGGCATTTTGTGGCAGGAGTAAAATGACTGAAATCGAAACTAGTTGTAAACATTTGTATGCTCACAGTCAATGTAAAGTATATGCATTTCAGTCTACTAATAGAGGAAGATTAGGAGGTCTAAAATGAGTCCACCTTTGTATATTGATGGATTATTTTATTAAAGATGGAGTTGTGAGAATATTACCACTGTATTTTCTCTTGGTTTTTTTAAAGAGAGGTTTTAAAGGCAGAGGTGCAGAACTACTGTCTGAAAACACTCCAAGTAAATAACTGAGAAAGTCTTGGGGTTTCATTAAAACGGTGATAACAATGGAAGCGCAGTGGCCAGCTCTTCCAGACCAGGTTTCCTCGTTTTGTTTTTAGCTGCAGCAATCAGAAGCTGCTGGGGATCCCAGAAGGGTTGGAAGTTTTAATACGTGATCCCCAGCTACTTTTCTCTCTGATATCTCTGTTGATGTTGTTTCCCCCTGGATTGGAAAACTGCTGTAAGGATCTGTATTTGAATATATCTTTGTGCCAAGCGGTCTATACCAAGAAGGTACGGTATCTAATGTTTGTGTAAGTGCTCCAACATAAAAGTTATCCCAAAATGTACTTTTCTTTGATTGTATATTAACTAAAGCATTTTCATAGATTTTATTTTGCTTAATGTTGAGTGGTTTGACCAGTCACAACATATCTGGAACAAGCACTTTACATCTATATTCAAAATAAGGAAAGGTCTGGGTCTAATCAGCCTTCTTAAAACATTCTGGGGGGATCTGGTCTGGTCCACAACACTTGTACCGAGGGGTTTCTGACTGACTCGTGTAATTGAAAATTTAGTGGAGGGGCTGGGGATGGTTTGCTGGAGGTTGTGCTGTGAGCTGCCGCAGACATTCAGGGAGACCTGAGGATATGGTGACCCAACTCTGTATGGAGCATGGGGACTGTAGTAACAGCATCTGGGTCTGTATCATTAACAACAAATGGAGCAGAGGTTGCAGAGAGGGGAAGTTCTGAAACGACAGAGTGAGTGTGTGTGGGGAAAGGATCTGCCGTATCCACATTGGGTTTTCCAGGAACAGCTTCCCAAGCTGCACTTAACCCAGGATCAGAGTGTGAGGGGATCCTGACTGAACAAGGAGCTGGTCACAGAGCGGTGTCACCTTCTTTAACACGTCCTGCAGCTTCACACCAGGGGGAGGATGGTGCTGCCAGGGGCTGTTAGGGTCACAGTTTCATTCAGCTTCTATGTTCTGGAACTTTTCAAACAGGACTGGGTGACATATCCATCATCCCCCAGTATGTTGCCATCAATGTCACCATTCGGTGATGGAGGATATATTTGGTGGATGAGGTAAATAGATTGTTTCTCCCTCAGCAGGGAACTGCCGGGTGTATCCAGTATAGTGGGATTACCGATGGTGTACATGGCATCTGCAGAGTACTCATGTCAATGGGGAGAGGTAGAGGAACTGTAGAAGCTCTCTCTCTATTCATGTTACTGTGTACACATGCACAGTACATCATGTTGGTAAACACCCACTGTCCTGGAAGCAGTCACGGCCTCTTCATTCAGAAGCAGTCAGCCATTCCCATCGTTATTGGGTCTCCACGTGGAAAGAAATGAATATATCTTTGATAAAGGCCGTCCCCTTGATCCACGTTTCAAAACACCATCCCCAACACCAATCAACCACATCAAAGTATTCCATGTGAACGGAGAGCAATGAGGTCACTTGGAGTGTCTGGGAGCTGACGATCAGGAATGGAACAAAACCTTCCATGTCTGAACGGATCTGAGTGACCCCCCAGTACACAGTATCATTCGGTCCTGTAATCCCTCTCCATTTCAGTAACATACTGCCTTCCATTATTCCTGTAAATGGAATGACATGTTATATCATGTTAAGTTCCACGTGCCAAATTATTATCTATTGTCTTTACCTCTCTGAATCTATTTGCAGACTCTCCACCCCCTCTTGATAATTTAATCTCTTGTTTATCACAGCGACATAGCAATTATTTGAAGATGTGACAACAGGTTAGACCAGGGAAACCCAGTGGATGTGGTCTATCTAGACTTCCAAAAGGCCTTTGATAAGGTGCACACGGGAGGCTGCTGAGCAAGGTGAGGGCCCATGGTGTTCGAGGTGAGCTCCTGGCATGGATTGAGGATTGGCTGTCTGACAGAAGGCAGAGAGTTGGGATAAAATATTCTTTTTCGGATTGGTATAAGGTGACAAGCGGTGTCCCGCAGGGTTCAGTGTTGGGGCCGCAGCTGTTCACATGATATATTAATGATCTGGATAAGGGTCTGGGGGCATTCTAGCGAAGTTTTCCGATGATGCGAAGTTAGGTGGATAGGCAGGTAGTACTGAGGAAGTGGGGAGGCTGCAGAAGGATCTAGACAGTTTGGGATAGTGGTCCAGGAAATGGCTGATGGAATTCAATGCCAGGTCTTGCACTTTGGAAAAAAGAATACAAGCATGGACTACTTTCAAAATTGTGAGAAAATTCAGAATGCCAAAATACAAAGGAATCTGGGAGTGCTAGTTGAGGATTCTCTAAAGGTAACCATGCAGGTTGAGTCCGTGATTAAGAAAGCGAATGCAATGTTGTCATTTATCTCAAAAGGGTTGGAATTTAAAAGCAGCGATGTGCTACTGAGACTTTATAAAGCTCTGGTTAGGCCCCATTTGGAGTACTGTGTCCAGTTTTGAGCAGAACACCTCAGGAAGGACAGACTGGCACTGGAGCGTGTCCAGCGGAGATTCACATGGATGAGCCCTGGAATGGTAGGTCTAACATATGAGGAACGGTTGAGGATTCTGGGATTGTATTCATTGGAGTTTAGAAGTTTAAGGGGAGATCTAATCGAAACTTACAAGATAATACATGGCTTGGAAAGGATGGACGCTAGGAAATTGTTTCTGTTAGGCGAGGAGACTGGGACCCATGGGCACAGCCTCAGAATTAGAGGGGGTCAATTCAGAACAAAAATGTGGAGACATTTCTTCAGCCAGAGAGTGGTGGGCCTGTGGAATTCATTGCCACGCAGTGCAGTGGAGGCCAGGACGCTAAATGTCTTCAAGGCAGAGATTGACAAATTCTTGATGTCACAAGGAATTAAGGGCTATGGGGAGAATGCGGGTAAGTGGAGTTGAAATGCCCACCAGCTATGATTAAATGGCGGAGTGGTCTCGATGGGCCGAATGGCCTTACTTCCACTCCTATGACGTATGGCCTCATGGTCTTATGGGCATCACCAAACTCAGCATCTGTATATCTCTTCCATCCTCCTGACTATTAACATAGATTGTAAATAGTTGAGAACCCAGCACTAGTCACTTTGTGACCCTACTGGTTAGGTTCTCTCGAACTGATTTATCCTGAGTGCCTGCTTCCTGTATGATACCCAATCCTACCCCATTCCTGGGCTTCACAGCAGAAGAGTTGAATAAGAACAAGGAGCATCTGTGAGGAATCCAACCCCTCAATGAGGCAGATGTAAACACGGCCTCTGTTCCACTTCCCTGCCAACTCTCCATCCTAAAACTCTTGTCTCTTGTTGTAGATTGCGCCACATGAAAAAATCCACTCCACATCGACGCTTTCAATTACTTTTAGCATTTTACAGATCTCAATGAGATCTCCTTTCATTCTTATAAAGTCGAGAGTATAGGCCTAAACTGCTCAATTACTCTTCATAAGACAAACACTTCAAATATGGAATCAATCGAATGAAGCTCTTCTGAATTGCCTCCAACGGAAATACTTCATTCTGAAGGACACCCAAGCTGTACTCCAGTTACAGCCTCACAAATGCCTTGCATAGCTACACCAACACTCCCTACCTTTCTACTCTATCCTTTTACAAATAAACACTGAAACTATGCTTGCATTTCTCATTACTTGCAGTACCCACAGGCAGGTGTTCTGTAATATGCAAGCAGACACCCAGAACCCTCTGCACCTAAGCACTTTGATCTTTCTCTCCATTTAGATAATAATTTCTCTTTCTATTATACTGGCCAACTTGAATAGCTCCCTATTTATTCACTTTAATTTTCCTTGCTAAATGTTGGCCCATTCACCCAACCTATCCATATGTTTTAAAATCTCTTGCATCATCATTCCGAAGTAATTTCCCACCGATGTTCGTGTCATCTGAAAATGTGGCATTATATTTTGTCTCCCGTCAATCGAGTACAGTACTATCATCGATAACAAATGCTTGAGGCATGAGTACTGAAATCAATGGCACAAACTGCATTTGCCAAAAGAAAATGACACATTTATTCCATCTGACTACAGTTTATTGGTTAACCAATCCTCCATCCAAGCTAATAAATTTCTCCTAAACCCATGTTGGCTGATCGTACCATATACTCTTTGGAGAAGTGACATATCCAATGCCTTCAGGAAGACCAGATATGTTCCATCTCCAGGATTCCCACTATCCATCTTGTTTGTGACATCTTCAAATAACTCAAGCAAACAATTCAAACATGATTTAGCCTTCGTAAAACCATGTTGACTCTGACAAATTGTGGTTTTGACTTTGCAAATGTCCTGAAGAATGGACTCTAAAAATTCGCCTTAAATTACAATAGTTTATTGTTACAATTTACTCCCTAATGTATACCATTATTACAAGCTCTTCTCTTTTGAAAACCTTTACGTTTTCTTTGAATTCCTGTTTACTGGGCACAAGGCTTTAAGATATCTGCTCCAATTGCTGAGTAAGAGCCACATGTGGCTGAATGGACTCATCATGCTGCTGGTGTACAATATCGATGGGCTGACGTCTTTCTGGTGTTCCCATGTTGCCATCTCCAAGGCCAGAATGACCTCCTCCTGTTGATGCTTTAGAGGACTGGGAGATTATAGAATCTTCCTGTTGCTGTGTAACATTTTGAGGGGCTGATGGATCTTCTTATATTTCTCCATAACAGATGGAAATACTGAACGGTCTCCTCATGTATCCAGGACATGGGACCGAGGGATTGATTGGTCTTCTCTTGTTCCCATACAACAGACCCGTGTCTAAATTACTTCTTCCTTTCTCATGAAAGAAGTCTCAGATAGTTTTTATCCGTATCCAATTCCCTTGCAATAGGCTCGGTGGGTCTGAATGGCCTCCTGTTGTCCCAGTATAACAATCTCCAGTCACTGTGTGACCTCTTCCATTTCCTATGTTACAGACTTGAGAAGGCTGAATGGACTGATCCTGTTGCTGTTTAACAGGATACTGGTGCAGCATGGCCTACTGTGAAAGGCTCGAGTGGCTGATTGGCCTCTTTCTGTAAATGTATAGGGGTTGAATTGCCTCGTTCTGTTTTGGTGGAACAGGTTCGAAGGCCTGAATATCCTCCTGTTGTTCCTGTGTAACAGGCTGGAGAACAGAATGGATTCCTCCATTATCTGTGTAATTCACTTCACTTGCTAACGCCTTCTGTCAGCTATGTACAAATAAGAACATCTTTAATTTTTGTAAACTCCAATGGCTACTGGTTCAACCTGGTCATCCTTTCCTTATAAGTTTTCGTTATATGCTTTCGTTATAAGGAATCAGTTGAGGGGACCATCTCTGAGCTGCTTCCAAAATAACAACATCCTTTCTTCATTGAAGAGGCTAAATCTGTACACATTACTCCAGATGTGATCTCCCTGTACAGCAGCAGCAACACTTCACCAGCCTGCTGTAAAGTTTCCACCCAGGTTAGAGCTGTCTCAGCTCTCTGGGAGAATACAGAGCATTGTTGTAAGATCATTGTCCTTCTCTACTCCATCAGCATAACGGGAGATCTGGAGAAATTAAAGTTTGAGAAGATCATAAAGGATGGGGCAATATGATCTCTACCATTAACATCCCCAGAGCCCACGTCGCTCAGATTCCACAGAATCTTGTAAGGTGGAGTGCAAAAACAGCAAGGAGGAGCAAACATTGATGGGAGTTATATATCAAAGTGAAAGCTGCAATATAGATGCTGGACATGTTATAAAATAGGAAATGAGATATACACATTTGTGTTTAAATTATATCTAAACTGTGTTCACCCAATTGAATGCTAATGCTGGGAAAAATGGATTTCATGACCACGTGTGAGATGGTTTACATGAACATTATGTTGAGCACTGAGCTCGAGATCAGGTTATTTAGGAATTGGTGTTGAGTAATCAGAAGAGTTAATTGAAACTTTTGCTCGAAAGGACCTTTTGGGAACAGTGACCAAAATGTTTTGGTTTTATTTTATGCTGTTTGAGAACAAGACAATTTTTGTTTTATTTGCAGTAACCATTATAAATCTGAGTCATGCAAGCCATGAAGATGTGAGGAGAAGGTGGGGACTACAGATGCTGGAGATCAGAGTCGAAGAGTGTGGTGCTGGAAAAGCACAGTCAGGCAGCATACTAAGAGCAGATAAATCGATGTTTCGGGCATAAGCCCTTCATCAGGAATGGAGCTTATGGGCCAAGGGGGCTGAGAGATAAATGAAATATTTAGAAGGTAATAATATAACTGGGGAGTGTGAGAATGTACTGATGAAAGGAAAACCAGAAGTGGCAAACATTTTTTTGGAATGGTTTGAAGATGATTCTTCTGGACATCGGCAATGATGAACCATTGGAGAACGTATAGTTGGATATTCATGAGCTTTTTTAAAAGAACTCACACAGCAAGTTCATAAGAAAAAATAAAGCGAGAGGTATTGGGAAGAACATATGCAAATGGGAAAGTAAAAATTAGGTTTGCGTTCATGTGAATGCAATTGGAAGATAGAGGACGTCGTGCATCAGTTGCATCGAGTGTTGGTGAGACTCAAATTAGAATATTGTGTATCGTTTGGAGTCCCAATCTAAGAAAGAATATATTGACTATAGAGGAACATTAAAAGGTATTATCCAGATTAATCCGTAAAATGGCAACATTGTCTGATGGGGAACCTCAGCCTGTAATCTCGAGTTTCAAAACATGAGAGTTGATTTTAGTGAATCTTAGAAATATCGAAAGGATAGAATAACAGAGGGACATGAGGAAGTACAAGTAGGCGAGATCTGTGAGAATCCTACGATATTCCACAAGGACAAGTAGAACAGAAGAATCAGCAAACAGTTAGTGTCCATTAGAAACCAAAGGATGTCAAACTGGAGAACATTGATGGATTGTTACATGAGACGTTCACGACTATTTTACTTGGGAGAAGGAGGATGCAGGTACAGAATTCAAGAAGATGGACTAGGAAGCTCTAGAACAGACTGATGTAAAATACGAGCAGGGATTTGAGGTTTTGTTCTGTATAATTTTGGACCAATCTCCATGTCTGAATGAGTTGTATCACAGGCGGCTGTTGGGGTCAAAGGAGGAAAGACACTGACTGAATATTTTAATTAAAATCTGACCATAGCAGAGGTGTCAGAGAACTGGAGAACTGTTAATAAAATTCCACTTCACAGTAATGTGGCAGAGATAGACCAGGGAAATATAGACGAGCGAGTATTAGATCACTGTTAAGGAAACTACTGGAGAAAATAGGGAAGGAGAAAATCGAACTCCAATCAGATTCGCAAGTTTGATCAGGGATAATCATCATGACTTTATCAGGAGGAAGTCACATCCAATGGGTTTGATTGAATCAGTTTGAGGAGGTCGATTATTTAGTTTTGTAGGAAAGCCTTTGACAAATTTCCACCTGGGAAACTGAAAAAATAAAGTAAAATCCCACATTATGATGAATAACTTGACAAGTTACAACGAAAATTGTCTTAGTGGCAGGAGGCAGAGGGTGGTGGGAGAAGGCTGTTTGTGTGACTGGAGACCAGTGTCCCCTGGTGTACCACAGAGATCAGTGTTGTGTCCCTTATTGTTTGTGTTATTCATAACCAAATATAGATGTGAATGTGGAGGGGTCTAGGAGGAGAGTGGGGAAGGTGTGATAAGTAAGTGTATGTTTGACATAAAGATTGGCTGGGTGGTTGGCAGTGAGGAGGAAGGCCTTAAGTTACAGGAAGATACAGATGGAATGGTCAGATGAGCAGATCAATGGCAGATGGAATGTAACCCTGATAAATATGAGGTGATGCACTTTGGGAGAAGGAACCAGGCAGGGGAGGACTCAATGAATAGCAGCACACCAGGAAGGTCAGATTGTGCTTCCCCACACATCCCTGAATGTGACTGGACAGGTCATGCTTAAAAATGTATTGCTGGAAAAGCGCAGCAGGTCAGGCAGCATCAAAGGAGCAGGAGAATCGACGTTCCGGGCAGATTCCTGAAGAAGGGCTTATGCCTGAAACGTTGATTCTGCTGCTCCTTTGATGCTGCCTGACCTGCTGCGCTTTTCCAGCAACACATTTTTTAAGCTCTGATCTCCAGCATCTGCAGTCCTCACTTTCTCCTGGACAGGTTAATGAACTAGTTAAGAATTGGACCTTGGGTGTTGTGTTTCCTAATCAGAGTGTCGATTATAAGAGCAATACAGAGCTTTGGTTAGGCCAAAATGGAGTACTGTATGTAGCTCTGGGAGCCACAATCCAGGAAGGATGTGATTGTACTGGAGAGGGTGCAGAGGAGATTCACCAGGATGTTCCCTGGGATGGTGCGTATCAGCTATGGAGAGAGGCTGGATAAGTTCTGGTTGTTTACTTTGGAGCAGGGAAAGCTAAGGAGTCAGTGATTCAGAAGGATATGAATATAAGCGACACGGGCAGGGTGGATAGAGAGCAGCTATTCCTTTTAGTCAGAGGGTCAAGAACAAAGTAGCACACTTTTAAAGTGAAGATTTTGAGGTTCAGAGAGGATTTAAACATTTTTTCACCTCGAGGTGTGGGGTTATGGAATTACTTCCTGAGAGGGGAATGATCACCTCACAATCTTTAATAAGTACTTGGACGAGCAATTCGAAGTGTCATAACAATTCAGGCTATGGGCCTGGAGTAGGAAAGCGGGACTGGTATAGATCGTGCTGTATTTCTGTCGGCACAGAGTCTATGCCCCTGCGAGTGTATAGTCTGGAAGGTCAATTATTAAGCAGTTTAAGGCAGGAATTGATGGATTTCTGAAGAGTTATATTCATAAGGGTCATAACAGTGAATTGCATTAGCTTGTTAAATTATGTCAATGTGAGAAATATGAAAAAAAAACAAGTGCAGTTTCCTTACAGTTTGAAACCAGAGAATGGATAATGGAGAATAGGGAAATGGCAGCACTATGAAGCCTCTACTTAAGTTCTGTCTTCACAAGACTTTCTAACAATACAAGGAAAACCAAGTCTGACGTGGAAAACGAAATAGTACATGGAACATAGAACATAGTAAGTAAATGGTTTAGCAGAAATTATTGTGGCTGAAAGTAATGGTCATAGACAACACTAACATAGATTTATGAAATGGGAATTATGTTTGAGAAACAAACTGGGAAAAAAATGAAAGAGAAGCAATAGATGTAAAACATTTTGATTTTTCGAAAAATGTTGGTAAAGCTCCAAGCCCAATTTGCAAAATCAAATCTGAATGGATTGGGGTTAATATATGGACATGTTTCTAGAATGGGACAGCTGGCAGGAAACAATGAATAGAAATAAACGGACTCGTCAAGTAACAGCCTGACATTTTCTGAAAGGTATGATTTTGTGAGTATGACTGTGTCCCAGACTCCCCATTACCTTCCCCAGATATCTCCTGTCTCATCAGCAGGACGGACACAGCAGAAGTGGCGGTACAGTGGGATACAGTTGAAAGGGAATTGCTCTTGGAGTCCTCAACAGTGACTCCGTATCCCATGAAGTCTCATGGCATTAGTTTGCACATGGGAAAGGAAACCTCCTGCTGTTTACCACGTACCAACCTCTCTCAACTGATGAATCAGTACTCCTCCATGCTGACCAACTCTTCGAGGAATCTCTGAGGGTAGCACGGGTGCAAGATGTACTCTGGGTGGGGGATTTCAATGTTCACCACCAACAGTATCTCAGCTATAGCATTACTGATCGAGCTGGCCGGGCCCGAAAGGATATAACTGCTAGACTGGTTCTGCGGCAGGTGGTGAAGGAACCAACAAGAGGAAAATGCATACTTGACCACCGCCTTACTAACCTGCCAGTTACAGAAGTATCTGTCAATGACAGTATCGGTAAGAGTGGAGACAAAGTCACACCTGCACGATGAGAATAACCTCCACCATTTTGGGTGGGATTATCATGGTGCTCAGTAGGCCAGACCTCGAACAGATCTAGCAGCTCAAATCTGGATGTTCATAAGCTGTCGTGGGTCATCAATAGCAGCAGAATTGTACTACCGCATAACCTCATGGCATGGCATATCCCCCTCGCAACTATTGCCATCAATCCAGAGGATCAACATTGGTTCAATGGAATGTGCAGGATGGCAGGAGTAGCACCAGGCATACCTGACAATGAGGTGTCAGCCTGGTGAAGCCACCAATCAGGACTACTTGAAGCGCCAAACAGCATAAGCAGTAAGTGATAGACAGAGCTAAGTGATCCCACAAGCAACGGTTCAGATCTAA
The DNA here is from genome assembly GCF_047496795.1 of Chiloscyllium punctatum. Classification (NCBI taxonomy): domain Eukaryota; kingdom Metazoa; phylum Chordata; class Chondrichthyes; order Orectolobiformes; family Hemiscylliidae; genus Chiloscyllium; species Chiloscyllium punctatum. The sequence continues at coordinate 18,269,309 of NC_092745.1, read as the reverse complement.
GCTCTGCAGTCCTTCCACATCTAGTCGAGAAACGTTGGGGACAAATAAACAATTCACTGGAGGAAGAGATTCCACAAATGACCCCTTCCTCCCTGATGGAAGAGCCCAGCACTTCAGTGTATAAGATAAGGCTGATGCATTCGCAACAAACTTCAGTCAGAAATGCTGAGTGGATGATTCATTTCAGCCTCCTCCAGTGGTCCTCAGCAATTCAGTTACCAGTCATCAGTCAATTCGATTCAGTCCACGTGATATACAGAAACATTTGGAGACACTGGATAGTCCATAGTGTCTATAGTCATAATAGTACTGAAAACTTGTGCTCCTTAACTTGCCGCTCCCCTAGCCAAACTGTTTCAATACAATTACAGCAATGGCTTTTCCTGATTATGTGGAAAATTACCCCAAGTATCTCCTGTATATAAAAAAGCAGAACAAATCCAATCCGGCAAATTACCACCCCATCAGTCTACTCTCGATCATCAGTAAAGTGGTGGAAGGTCTCAGTGTTTTTAAGCAGCACCTGCTCAGCAATACGCTGGTCAATGACGCCAAGTTTTGTGGTCCACCAGGGCCACTCAGCTCCTGACCTCATTACCATGGTTCAAACATGGACAAAAGAGCTGAATTCAAGAGGTGGGGTGAGAGTGACAGCCCTTTAAGTCAAGGCTGCATTCGACCAAGTGTGGTATCATGGGGCCTCAGAAACACTGGAATCAATGGGTATCAGAGGCAAACTCCCTGCTGGTTAGGATCATACCTGACACGTAAGAAGATGGTCATGGTTGATGAAGGTCAGTCAACTCAGCTCCAAGTCTGTCGGAGTCCCTCAAACAGTGGCCGAAAACTTCTTCAGGGCTGTTTCATCAATGACCTTCCCTCCATTTTAAGGTCAGCAGTGGGAGTATTCGCCAATGATTGGACAATGTTCTGCAACATTTGTGGCTCCTCAGATACTGAAGCAGGTCATGTTCAAACGCGACAAGATCTGGACAGTATCCAGGCTGGCAAGTGGCAAGTAATATTCAGCCCACACGAATACCAGAACATGACCATCACCAATAAAATACAATCTAACCTGCCCCTTGGCATTCAATGGTGTTACTATCACTGAATCCCCCATTATCAAATTCCTGGTGGGTAATCATTGCTCAGAAACTCACTGGTCTCGCCACAAAAACACAGTAACTACAAGAGGAGGTCAGAAGCTAGGAATACTGCAGCGAGTAACTCACATCCTGACTTCCAAATGTCTGTTCATCATCTACAATGCATAAGTTAGAAGTGTAATAGGAGACTGCCAACTTGCCTGGTTGAAAACAGCCCCAACAACACTCAAGAAGCTTTACACCATCCAGGACAAAGCAGCCAGTCTGACTGTCCCTTCATCCACAATGCTCCACCATCAACTCTCAGCAGCAGCAGCAGTGTTTTACTATCTACATTCTGCAATGAAATGATTCACCAAAGATCCTCAGAGACCATCTTCCCAACTCACGACTACGTCGATCTAGAAGGACAAGGGCTACAGATGTATGGGAATACCATTATCTTCAGGTTCCCTCCAAGCCATTCACCATCCTTACTTGGAAATATATCACCGCTCCTTCACAGTCGCTGGGTCAGAATCCTGGGATTCCCTCCCTAATGGCATTGGAGGTCAATCACAGCAGGTGGACTGCAGCGTTCAACAAGGCAGCTCACCACCAGCTACTCAAGGGCAACTAGGGGCAAGCAATAAATGCTGGCCCAGCCAGTGACTCCGAGATTCACGAAATAAATAAATATAAATTAACAGAGGACGGTTGCTGAGGTGTCGCAGGGATCAGTGCTTGGGGCCCAGCTGTTCACAATGTCCTTTGAACATTTGGTTGCTGGAATCAGATACAATATATCCCAGCCTGCTGACAGCACTAACGGATGTGGGATTGTGAGTGGGTGAGGAGGTTATAAAAAAGCACCGAGAAGACGAAGACAAGTGGAGTGAATGGGTAACTACGTGACAGATGGAGAACAATGTGGATAGAGGTGACGGTGTGCCCTTTGGTGGAAATGATAAATTGGCAGCCTACCTTTTGAAAGGGATTGGTTGAAGCATGTTGATCTACAAAGGGACGTACGCTCCTTTTTGTTGTTTCCTTCTGCATAACCCTCTGAGGCCCATGCAGCGCAGTGAGTTCTGTAACCAGATGTCAATACTGGGCATGGTATTGGCACGCTGACCAGTGTACACAGACCCACCAAGTGGGGAGCTGCAACACAAAGTAATATTGCAGACACAGAAAGCAGTGAGGAAGAGAAATGGCTCAGTGACGAGTGTGGGTGAACATGTCAGAGTCAGAATGGTGTGTTCAAGATAAATGGTGTGTTGACATTCATTTCAAGGGGATGTGAGTCCAGGAGAAAAGGTGTCTTACTGCAGCTGTACAGGGCCTTGGTGAGATATCATCTTGAACATTGTGCAGGATTGTGTGCAGTTTTGGTCTCTTTACCTAATAAAGGACAAACCTGACATTGATGGTGAACAGCGAAGGAAAACCAGACTGATCTCTGGGATGACAGGCTTGTTACGGGAGCAGAGTTTTGGGTGACTGGGCCAGTATTCCATGGGGTTTAGGAAAATGAGTGGCAATCTCAGTGAAATATACAAAACTCTGACAGGGTGAGACAGATTGGAAGCAGGGATGATAATTCCCCTGGCTGGGACTTCTAAAACAAGGGGCCACATTATTCATACAGGCAGTCACTCTGCATTGAGATGAGAATAAATGTCTGTTCTCACTGACTGGGGAACCTGGGGCATTCGCTCGCACCTGGATACTGAAATACCGATTATAAATAAGGATTTAGAGACAGTAAAGGGATGGTGGGAGAGCAGGAATACGGCATGGAAATGAAGGGCCAAACAACATTATATTGAATTGGTTAGCAAACTCGATGGACCAAATGTACTACTGCACCGCCTATTTTATAGCTTCCCAAGGTTACTCACATTAACGGATATGTATATGGTGTGGGGTAAGTGCATTGAGGAGAGTTTTTCCATGAACTAGAATGGGGAGGCTCAATGTGTTTTCTATTCCCGATGTTTCTGTGCAGTCTCTGGGACAGCTCTGTGGCACAGTGGGCGGCTCTTTGGGCGGCACGGTGGCACAGTGGTTTGCACTGCTGCCTCACAGCGCCAGAGACCCGGGTTCAATTCCCGACTCAGGCGACTGACTGTGTGGAGTTTGCACATTCTCCCTGTGTCCGCGTGGGTTTCCTCCGGGTGCTCCGGTTTCCTCCCGCAGTCCAAAGATGAGCAGGTCAGGTGAATTGACCATGCTAAATTGCCCGTGGTGTTAGGTTAAAAAGGGGTGCATGTAGGGGTATGAGTGGTTTGCGCTTCGGCGGGTCGGTGTGGACTTGTTGGGCCAAAGGGCCTGTTTCCACACTGTAAGTAATCTAAACAAAATGTTGTCACAAGCTCTCAGATGTTAGGAAGGAGGCTTCTGCAGGGTCGATAGGCTTGTGTTCCCATTCCTTTTTCCAACATTGATGCTGAGGTCGGGTGTTCTGTCCGGTTTCATCCTTTCAGATCTCGGAGGAGTTAGATACAAATGACTGCCCTTGATTGGCCGTTTCAGAGATCATTGAAATGTTTATCACATATCAGGGTATTTGGAGTCACTTTTAGCCCAGCCCAGGAATTCATGGGAGATTCACTTCCTAAAAGGAAATTCTGTTCACAATCCATATTGGCTTCAAGGTCACTGTTACTGACCCCAGATTTTAGATCTCGATATTTTATTAATTGTCTTTAACTTCCATCCGCTGCCAAATCATTAGCCTGGTCTGGATTGGTAATCCAGTAACATTTTCACAAGAGCACCATCTTCACATGGGGACCTGTGAAAAACCACACTGAGCAGGTTATTTCTGTGCTGCTTGACAGCTCTGTCAAAAAGAACTCCGACCAATTTGACTGTAATGATGGGACTGAGGAGGTGGTAATTGGTCAGATTGTAATTATTCCCGTCATAGGGGACGGGACTTAGCTGAGTAATTTTCCACATTGCCAGGGAGATGTCAGAGGTGGAGCTGGAATGAAAAAGCTTCCCCAGGGACATGGCTTGTTGTGCAGCACAAGTCTTCAGTCTATTGCAGGAATGGTGTCAGGACCCATTGTCTGTGTCGTATCTACTGTGTTCAACTGTTTCTCCATGTCACGTACAGCGAATGAAATTGGTTGAAGACTGGCATCTTTGATTTTGTGGGCATCATGATGAGGGTGGGGTGTATCATGGACTCAACACTTCTGGCAGAAGATGGTGCAGATAAAAGATCCTTCGCTGTTACACTGATGTGCACGTCTGTTCTATTATTTAGGATGGGAATGTTTGTGGAGCCCTCTCCTCCAGTCATTTGTTTAATCGTCCATCACCATTTTATAACTGAACGTGACAGGACTGCAGTGTTTCGATCAGATCTGTTGGTCAAGTCTGGTAGCTTTAATGAGTTCGCATTAGGTGATTCTGGTTCATGTGATTCTGACTCTGACATGTTCATCCACACTCGTCACTGAGCCATAGATGGTGTTGATGCCAATGACAGACTGAGGTGTTACCCTGGCAGAATGTTACAGGTTGTGGTTGAATGCAGATCTGCTTCTCCTGCTGCTGTGGTCTACAGCACTACATGAATATGCAGTTTCGAGCTGCAATATCTGCAATGCAATTCTGCTGTCTGTTCCCCAATTCTCACTGAGACCCATTCACCCATCAGCCCAGCACTCAGTGACCGAACCTGGTTTCTGATGTGGAAATGCTTCCATTTTCATACTCTCATCCTGCTGAGGGTCTGTCTCCCCGGGTCTTGCTTCCAATCTGATACATTCCGCAAAAGCATTAAACTGATCTTAATTCAAATGTTTAATTCACCTGAAACTTTTTCCTTGAGAAATACCATCTTCTGTGTTTAAAGTGAATGTTTTTCCTCTGTTTCTTTCCCTGACCATGATTAAGAGCTTTGTAGTGTCAGTGATGCCAGCGTTATGTAGTTGCAGAGCCAATGAATTCTCTGGATTCCCAATCATTTCACCACATTGTATATTTTCTCTTTTGGTTTGATGCCTTATCACTCATGGCTGCCTTGTTCTCCCATGAGTATGTTTCAAGTTCTTGGGATTGCATTTCTGGTATTATCTTCCGAATTATCCCCAGAACCTCCTCCCATTGCTATTCCGTGGTCTTTCCTGCTCAGCTCCCCTTCTAATTAACTCTGGCCAGCTCCTCCCGCATGTCTTTGCAGTTACATTGCTTAATTCGAACCACATTACATCTTGAAGAGAGCATTAGATATAACCTGAAAGAAGGAGTTTTGGGAGAGGGGACACGAAGAATAATTGGTGGATTTCTTAACTAGATACAAAGGGAGAACGAGAGAGAGGATATCGATATGGAGATGTGGAAAATGAGAAAACTACATCATCCAAAGAAGTAGATGAACATCCCCCAATGTTTTGGCAATGCCTGTGTGCTGTGGTCTTTTGAACAGTGCATGTACAACAGAGTAATATGTTCAAATGCTGAGTCTGATGCCAGAATATTTATCTCCAATAATATGACAGACACTAGCTTTGGAAAGAACCCAGCAGGCCAACATATTGAAGTCCCGATAGAAAGGGGATTAACTAAAATAAGTTGGGACATCAAAATCAAGACGTTAGAACATAGAACATAGAACAATACAGCACAGAACAGGCCCTTCCGCCCACGATGTTGTGCCGAACTTCTATCCTAGATTAAGCACCCATCCATGTACCTATCCAAATGCCGCTTAAAGGTCGCCAATGAATCTGACTCTACCACTCCCACGGGCAGCGCATTCCATGCCCCCACCACTCTCTGGGTGAAGAACCCACCCCTGACATCTCCCCTATACCTTCCACCCTTCACCTTAAATTTATGTCCCCTTGTAACACTCTGTTGTACCCGGGGAAAAAGTTTCTGACTGTCTACTCTATCTATTCCTCTGATCATCTTATAAACCTCTATCAAGTCACCCCTCATCCTTCGCCGTTCCAACGAGAAAAGGCCGAGAACTCTCAACCTATCCTCGTATGACCTACTCTCCATTCCAGGCAACATCCTGGTAAATCTTCTCTGCACCCTCTCCAAAGCTTCCACATCTTTCCTAAAGTGAGGCGACCAGAACTGCACACAGTACTCCAAATGTGGCCTAACCAAAGTCCTGTACAGCTGCAACATCACCTCACGACTCTTGAATTCAATCCCTCTGCTAATGAAACTCTTGAATTCAATCCCTCTGCTAATGAAACTCTTGAATTCAATCCCTCTGCTAAGAATGGTAAGAATGAGAGATTAGAGTTAGGAATCCCAGAAAAGGAGAGAACGTTGAGAGGATCAAATCATGTTTTCATGTTTTATCAATTTTATAGATCATATGCATCATTTTTTGTTAACTGTGTCTCTGTTGTTCATTTACAATGTGTTGTGCACAAATGAAAAATATGACTTATCTGCACGCACACATTAATTAAACAGTGTATATAAAATCACTTTTCGACCATTGAAACTGCTCTGTTGTTGTGTTACGAGGATACATGAACACCAACTAGGCACCAAAAGACATGACACACTATCACTATGTTCCATACATACAGACAAACAAGGGCACCACTTTGACTGGGACAAAGCACACACACATACTAAGACACGCAAGGACCTTCTTAGAGGAATGGTATTCTAACCAGAAGTCCATCAGTCAACGCATCAATTTAGATCCTGTATACATTCGCTTGTGAAAATAACCGGAAATGACATCACCCACTTTAAGAAACCAAGACCTATAAATAGAGAGGCGGGACAAACCACCAGCACTTCAGCAGATACTCTCACTGATGATGTCATCTAGTCATGGTGACGAAACTTCTGAAAACATACCTTCAAGCTCAGTGAGCTAACTTGCACACATATAAATTGTCATTTGTTGTTTATTAGTGAAATTTAGGAGTTCTCTGTCGCTCACGTTTTGACAGATTATGATGTGAGGTGAGCTTTTCTAGGTGTGTGATTTTAATTAACAGAGGGATTCAACATTGATGTCATAACAGTTTGGGGCCTTTCCGTGTGGCACTTGGACCGACTTGAACAGATTTGAGATACAACAGATCACAGCAAATTCCAACTCATTGCAATTAGTGACTTTGATCGTTAAATAAAACCAGTGGGAAAATTCGTTTAATTTTTTTACTTGTGGTTGGTTAAATGAAAAGTGAGGGAAATGTTTTTTTCACATTACTGAAGAGGTTCCCAAATTTTCCAAGGAAGTTTAGAAAGACAGAAGGAGGACATCTTTTAGAATTAGCAAAAATGTTGGAATTGGGTTTAACCGGGGGAAAAGAGAAGTTGAAATTGTAACGGAGTTAGTGAAGCACTTTGATGTATCAGAGAAATAGGCAACTGCAGTAGAATTATAAAAACTTAAATTGCAAATGTGGCAACTGGAGTTAGAAGATAAATAAAGGGACGGAAACAGAGAGAGATGAAAGAGAAAGAGAGGAAAAAGAAAGAGAGAGGGGATTTGAAATTCAGAAGTTGGGAATTATAGAAGAAAGTTAAATTAACAGGATGGAGATGAAGGGAGAACGTAGGGATGTATAGAATTAGATTAGCAACTTGCCATATTTCGGTGAGAAAAATGTCAAAACCTTTTTTATTTCATTTGAAAAAATGGCTCGGCCGATTACGTGTCCAGTGAACTTGTGGGTAATGCTCGTTCAGATTAAGCTCGTGGGCACAGCTGGTGAGGTATGTGCAGCGCTGTCAGATGAGGGATCAAGAGATTATCAAGATGTCAAACGGGCTATTTTTGATTGGTTATGAATTGTTACGAGAAACATATAGACAGAAGTTCAGAAAAATAGAGATGGAAACAGGTAAGTCTTATACTGAGTTTGAAAGAATTAACCACAGTCATTTTGACTGGTGGGTGCTGGCCTTAAAAATGGATAAGACCTGTGAGGCTTGAAGGGAGATTAATCTGCTGGAGAAGTTAAAAGACTTACTTCCAGAGATAGTAAGAATTAATGTGAATGAATAGAAAGTTCAAGAAGTGAGAAGTGCGGCAGAAAGGGCAGGTAAATATACATTGTGGCATGTGATGAAATTTAGTTTCTGGTCTGAATTTCATCCTGTGAGGGATAGAAATTGGGAGAAGGGACGATCACACATTACAAAGCGAACAGTAGCTCACAATAGTTCACTACAGGTGAAGAAAGAAGCGCAAGGGGGTTGAAAGGTGATGAAAGGCCTCAGGTGCTCTCACTATAAGGGAGTGGAACACATAAAATTACAGTGCTGGTGGTTTCAGAAGGGCACAGGGAAAAAGTTGTTTTCACTGCAGTAATCTAGGACACACCGTGCTGGGCGTTAAAGGAAGACACTTTGGGGAAAGATGTGGCAGAAGAGGCTAAGCCCAATGCATTAGTGAAACTGGTAAAGGAGACCCCAAGTGGAGCCGAGGAGCTGCAGGAAATTGCACAGCCTAGGCCAGGGCTGGGTATGGAGGCAGTGCCTGATCTCTCTAAAGAATTCATCTCTGTAGATAAAGGTTACTCAGAAAGAACAGGGGGAGAAGGACAAGAAGTTATAATTTTGTGAGATATGGGATCCTCTCAGTCACTAATATTTGAGAAGTGAGGCGCCGGAAAAGCACAACAGATCAGGCAGCATCCAGATAGCAGGACAATTGAATATCAGGCAGAAACCCATCGTCAGGAACATGGTGGGGGGACAAGGGGGCTCAAAGATAACTATGAGGGTAGTAGTTGGGCTGGTGGGAGGGTCACGGGGAAGGCAATAAGAAGATACAGGTGGGAGTGATAGTGATATGTCGGAGGGTAGAATGGAGTCGATAGGGGGAAAGGAAGATGGCTAGTTAGGGCAGTCCAAGAGGGCAGTGCGAGGTTGAACGGTTGGATCTGGGAGAGTTTGGTGGATGGGAGATTTGGAATTTGGTGAAGTCAATGTTGATGCTATATGGTTTGAGGGTTCCAGCTGTCCTACCACCGATAGGAGTCCTATCACTCTCCTGTCCGACCTATCACCATCACACCCTCTCTGCATCTACCTATTGCCTTCCAAGCTCCCTTCCACCCAGCTCCACCCCCACCCTCCCATTTATTTTTCAACCTCCTTCCCCCTCCCTTACCTCCCACTTTCCTGATGAAGCGTTTATGCCTGAAACGTCAACACTCCTGCCCCTCGGATGCTGCCGACGTGCTGTGCTTTTCCAGCCCCACATTTTTCAACTCTCATCTCCAGCATCTGCAGCCCTCACTTTCTCTCACCCTCTAATAGTAAAAGATGAAAGTTTTTTTCACTCTTTCTGGCATGTTAATCAAGACCGTGTTAAGTTGTGGAATGAGAACAGAAATTAAGCATTCCGTTGTGTAACATCTGGATGGAATGCCATATCAAGATTAGGGAAGTAACAGTGACAGTGAGTAAAACAGTGTCAGTTCCAGGAATACAGTTTGTTCTTGGGAATGATTTAGCAGGAGGCGAAGTGGGATAGGCACCCCTTGTGTTGGAGAAGCCAAAGGAAGACGAGGGAATTGGTGAGTTAAAAGAAAATTACCCAGGAATTTTTCCAGACTATGTAGTAACAAGATGCCACTGTCATAAGTTACAGCAGGAAGGAAAAACGAACGAAAAAGACAAATGGGTTGATGCTCAGTGAACTGACGCCCTGTTTGATGTAACGTTGCAGGAAAAACCTGAACAGGCAGAGGATCAGGCAGAGGTGTTTAGTCCAGAAAAGCTAATGGACTTACAACAGATATATACACACATTCACACACACATACACATGCACACACACAGAGAAGGAATCAGAATATATTGTTGAACGTTATTAACTTAAAGAGAGAATCATAAAATTAAAATGGAGATCCCGATAGGTTACTGCAGAAGGGAAATGGGTCGAAGTACACCTGATTGTTTTAGCAGTAACGTACAGTGTTACGGGTAGCTCATAAACTAACTGCAGGCGGTCACTTGGGTGTACAGAAGACTCAGGCGAAGGTACAGAAACATTTCCACTGGCCTGGAATGCACAAGGACGCTGTTAATTTTTCTTGCACATGACGTTCATAACAAATGGTGGGTAAATAACAGACAGTAATAAAACCAGCACCTTTCTTGCCAATTCCTGCATTCGAAGAACCTTGCACGAGGGTTATGATTAATTGTGTAGCTCCCCTTTCTAAAGTAAAAGTCGAAACCAATATTTGCTGACCATAATGGGTGTGTCTACCAGATTTCCCGAGGCAATTCAATTATTGGAGTATCAAGGCAAAAAGGGAGGTGGAGGAGTTGGTAGCTTTCTTTACTCACTGTGGACTGCCCAGAGAGATTCAGTCAGACCAAGGGTCTCATTTTACCGTTCATCTGTTTAAGGAAGTCATGGATAGCTTAGGCATATAGCACTTCAAATCAAGGGCGTCCCATCCTGAATCCCAGGGAGCCTTGGAAAGTTAGCATCAGACGCTGAAGACCATATTAACATCGTACTGCCATGGTTGGCCAAATGATTGGGATAAAGGTGCCCTATTAAATTGTTTGCCATTAGCGATGCACCAAATAAATTTACTCACTTTACTTCCTTTGCGATAATATCCGTACATGAAGTGAGAGGTCCTTTGAAATTAATTACATATAAATTGACAGGACCAAAGTCGGAAATCTCGGGTTATGTGTACGAGGTAAAGGATAGAGTAGATGGAGTCGATGAGTTTGCTAAACAGTGTCTGAAGAGCACAGCATAGAGTGAAACAGGTGGCAGATAAAAACTCTGAAATTTTGAAGATTTCCCGTGCGGATGACGTATTAGTATTGCCACCAGTGGTAAGTAATCTCTTCAAATCAAGGTTTAGTGGCCCGTTTCAAATTTTAAAAAACGTGGAGTCAGTTAAACTATCTACTAAATATACCAGAGATGACAAAAAACTTTATCGAGTATTTCATATGAATAAATAATGCACCAGCCACATTTAAGACTCAGAAACGGAGTTGTGGCCAGATGAACAAATTGTGCAGCTTATCTGTATGATGTAGTGATCTTTAGCAAGTGATTGAAAGCTCACGTGTTAAAGTTGGCAGAGCATGTTGAACGATTACAAGAAGCAGACTTGGTAATAAACTTGAAGAAAATAGAATTCACGAAGGCAGAAGTGACGTCCTTGGGACATTACATTGGACATGGAAGGTTGACCCCAGGGAACACAAAGACGAAGGGCTTTGAGGAATCTCCACGACCATCCTCGAAGAAAGAGGTGCTTCGATTTTTGGAACTGAGTGAATTCTATCGGAAGTTTGTTCCAAATGTCAGCAGCGTATTGGCACCACTGATGGATTTATTAAAGAAGAACATAGAATTGTGGTGGACAGAAAAATGCCAGGAGCCATTTGAGAATTTTAACGCAGTATTAATCACCACATCAGCTTTAGCAACACCAAATATTCTGAAACCCTTTGAAAATTGTGTTTGATGCTCGGGATATAGGGGTCAGAGATGTATTGATACAGAAAGAGGATGATGGAATTGAATGGCTAATTGGCTACTTGTTGAAAAACTCAATATCTACCAGAAACAAAATACAAAATCTCCATTATTGAACAAGAATGATTAAGTTTCACACTGGCCTGACAATATTTTAATGTTTATATGACAAACAAATTGTCGGATATGGTTGTGGACAACGACAAATCTCTCGCATTTTTTGGAATATTTAAAGACCAGAATATGAGACTATTTAATTGGAGTCTTACCTTACCGACTTTAAACTCACAAAATGTACATGCTGTGGCTCCTACAATGTGACAGCAGATGGGTTTTCGCGGATTTAAAGGAAAGCAGTGGAGATAAGATTTGACTTATTCCAGTGTTGTATTGGTGTGCAGAATTATTATGAATGATATAACTGAGATTAATTCTTTTGTATTTCAAATAATTGGGATTAAGAATTAGAGAAAAAGGAATTATGCCATATTTTCATTCTTCTGGTTCATTTTATTTTCTGAAGTGAGAAGATGTTATGAAGCCAAAAGCATGCATGGGCACTTTAAGACACATCAGGTTTTGTTGAATAGAAATTAAAGCCACAGATGCCAGCTAAAGGTCCCACTGTTCCCCATGTCACCATTAGCTGAGAAATGGGTACCTGAGTTTTGGTTGCTGTTTTGACAGCCATTCAAATCCAACCAAAGAGTTTAACTAACGCTTAGGATACCAAAACCAACAGAATTTGAATATTATTGTTTGGACACCTGGACAGCAATCAAATTATGAGAATTATTATATCATGGGGAATATATAAACCCAGTATTTTGAAAATAGGGGGAGAGCCACTGCCATCCAACAGCAGAGTAACTGCTATAGAGCAGGAGTGCTAACTGGCCATACCAAACACTCTCTATCAAAGACATATGTTCATGTAAACCTACTTGCAATTAAAAAAAATGACCCAGGGAGATCAGCAGCTGAAAGAGTGAACACAGCGGGGAAGATAGAGACTGTATGGTCTTGAGATTTTAATGTTTCATATGTGGTTTGTTGGAACAGCATATTTTTACAGAGTTGGAGTCAGATAGTAAGTAGCTAAGAAAAGAGGGGCTTGTATTTGTGAATAGTTGTTGTTTAGTGTCCACTATTTAAGTTAAGAAACTAACTTGATAATTTTTGTTTAAATAGTGGAATGTAGGAGATCTCTGTCGCTCATATTTTAACAGATTACAAGGTGAGGCGAGCTTTTCTGGGTGTTTGGGTTTAATTAACAGAGGGGTTCGAGTCCACCTTGTAAATGTCCATCCCCGCTCACCCCATTTCCCTGCAGTTGGGTCATATGCTTCCAGTCCTTTCCTATCCACATATTTATCCAAATGTTTTTGAAATGTTGTTAATGTACCCCCCTCAACCATATCTGCTGGCAACTCATCCACGTATCAACCTCTGTGTAAAGAAGTGGCCCCTCAGATTCCCTTTTATTCCTTCCCCTTTAACCTTAACCCTCAAATACTCATTCTCTTCACCTTGGAAAAAAACTGAAACCATTAACCCTATCTATACCCCTCGTGATTTTATACAGCTCTATAAGGACTCCCTCAGTCTCTGACACGCTAAAGAAAAGGTCCTAGCTTGTCTAACCTCTCCCTATAACTCAGACCATTGAGTCCTGGCCACGTCTTTGCAAATTTCTTCTGCACTCTTTCTAATTTAATAACATCCTCCCAATGACAAGGTGACAAAACGGAACACAATACTCCAAGTGCGGCCTTAGCAAAGTCCTGTGTAACTGCAACATAAATTCCCAACTTCTATACTCAACATCCTGCCTGATGAAGGCCAATGTGCCAAAAGCCTTCTTCACTTCCCGGTCTTCCAGTGACTCTACTCTCAGAGAACTGTGCACCTGAACACCAAGGTCCCTCTGCCCACTGCACCCCTTAAGACCCTCCCATTCACCAGGAAACTCCTACCTTGATTTGAGTTTCGAAAATGAATGACCTCATGCTTCTATATTAAATTCCATTTGCCATTTCTCGGCCCATCTCCCACCTGATTAAGGTCCTGCTGCAATTTCTGATAAACTTCCTCACTGATCATGCTCCCAATTACTTTAGTGTCATCTGCAAACTTACTAATCATACCTTGTACATTCTCAACCAAATCATAGATAACAGATAGCAATGGACCCAGCCTCCAGTCTGACAAACATCCTTCCACTCAACCCTGTGCTTCCTACTATCAAGCCAACTGTGTATCCAGTTGGCCAGCTCCCCCCGCATTCTTCGAGATGTAACCTTCCTGAGCAGCCTGCAGTGTGGAACCTTATCAAAGGCCTTACTGAAATCCATAGACTACGTCTGTCACTCTGCCCTCATCAAACGTCCTGGTAACTTCATCAAAGGACTCTAAGAAATTTGGGAAGCATGATCTCCCACTCACAAGTCTATGCTGACTGCTCCGAATCAAACCCTGTGTAAGTAATGGGTGCAGTCAATGGTATGCTGTTCTTCATTGTAAGATGATTCAAGTACATAAGTAAAGTCATCTTCCTGCTGTTGTAGAGCTTTGCTGAGAGAGCATTAGGGGCACTCTCTACAGATTTGATCTCCTTTGTAAGGAATGATCTCCTTACCACAGACACTGGTGATGGTAACATGAGAATAGAGTGTATAAGTTGAGTGTTTAATGTGTAGAGATGTGAGACGAAGAAATGGTGATGCCGAAACACGTGGAGTGGCAGCGAACTCTTATTTCCAAAAGAGACATTGACAGGGACAGAAATTCTATATTTTACCCAGGATTGATTGGTTTGATTGATTGCCACGTGTATCTCAGTACAGGGAAACACTTTGTTTATGAACAGTGGAGACAGATCATAGAAAGCACGGCCAGACAGATCATAGGGTGGAAATAGACTTGGACAGAGTAAGACATACAGGATACACTGTACATACACCACTCTCTGTGTGAAATATTTACCTTCAGGTCCCTTCTAAATCATTCACCCAATCCTCTCCAACCTATGCTGTTTTGTTCTGGACTCCCCTATCCTTGGGAGCAGAACATGGCTGTTCAGAATATCCATGCCCCTGATGTTTTTATAAACCTCTATAATGCTGCCTCTCAACCACTGACACTCCGGGGGAAACACCTCAACGTAATCAGCCTCTCCCTATAGCTCTAACTTCCAATCCTGGAACATACGTGTAAGTCATTTCTGCAGAAAACCGAGTTGTACGTCGTATTCTTAAGGTGGCCTCACCAACATCCTGTACAGATGCAACATGCCACCACAACTCCTATACTCAATGTCTGACTGATTAAGGTAAATGTGCCAAATGTGTTCAGCACCACACTGTCTACCTGCGACTCACTGCTACAGGTAATCATGTACGTAAACATCAGAAGCTTAACATGATGGTAGTGCCAGCAGATAGGAGGATTTGTGATACATTAATCATTATTGAGATTAGATTGTGTTGGAAACATGAGCTTAACATATCAGGAAGTGAAATCAAATCAATGGGTTCAGGGTGGTTAATATACAAAATAACAGATAGCCCGGAGTGAGTTACAGACTGGAATCTAATCGAGGGGTTCGGGTGGTTAATATACAGAATACCAGATACCCCGGAGTGAGTTACAATCTGGAATCTAATCAAGGGGTTCAGGGTGGTTTATATACGAATAACAGATACCCCTGATTGAATTACAGCCTAGAATCTAATCAAGGGTTTCAGGGTGGTTTATATACAGAATAACAGGTAGCCCGCAGTGAGTTACAGCCTGGAATGTAATTGCAGGGTTCAGGGTGGTTTATGTACAGAATAGTAGATCGCCCAGAGTGAGTTACAGCCTGGAATCTAATCGAGGGGTTCATGGTGGTTTATTGACAGAATAACAGATAGCCTGGAATGTGTTACAAGTTGGAACCTAATTGAGGGGTTTAGGATGGTTTATGTACAGAATAACAGATGCCATGGAGTGAGTTACAGTCTGGAATCTAATCGAGGAGTTCAGGGTGGTTTATATACGGAATAACAGATAGCCTGGAGTGTGTTACAGATTGGAAACTAATCGAGGAATTTCGGATGGTTTATGTACAGAATAACAGATACCCTGGAGTTAGTTACAGCCTAGAATCTAATGGAGAGGTTCAGGGAATTTTAGATACAGAATAACAGATAGCCCAGAGTGAGTTACAGCCTGGAATCTAATCGAGGAGTTCAGGGAGTTTTAGGTACAGAATAACAGATAGCCCGGAGTGAGTTACAGCCTGGAATCTAATCGAGGGATATGTTAACCTTTTCATGTGAAATAACTTGTAACTGGGAGAGAGTCACAAAGTGTACTATTGGCCAGCTGGTTTCAAATCTTGACTCAAATAAACATAATGCAGTCACAAACTACACAACTTTACTGACTCCCAATTTCCTTGTTTGAGGACTATCCTCCTCTGTTTTCCCCTTTCACTGAAAGTATTAATATACCTTTTATACTGCACTGCCATTCTGGTTATCGTGCTACCTATCTCTCACTGTCTCATTTATCATCAATCCTGTTGAAAGATACTTAAACCAACAGAGACACAAAGTTCCAGAAAAGCTTTGTTCAATTGCAGGTGCATTATTTTCTTTTATTTGTCGATAAAACACAATTTGAACCCACAGAAGGTCAGTGTGGAATTTGAGAAACCCTTCAATTTGGGATGAGGCCTAGCCAGGCAGGTTTCTAATCCAACGCTGCAAATCTACAATTCATTGGCTGAGCTCTATCAGGTTTTGTATATTATGTCTCTCTCATATGTTAGGAGCTTGGAAAGTAAGGCAGACCTTACTGGAATGTCACATTGTCTCTCCGCATTCACTGTAAACAGGTTCTGGGATTTGCATTTTAATCAACTTCAAAGAGCTGTCTCCATTTCCTCTCTCTGCTGGCATCAATGAATGGAAATGGCTTTTGACACATTGCCCCCTCTCCCTTGCTGAAAGGATTCCTGACACAAATCGGTCAGGCAGGCATTTTAGATTTGTCCACAGCCACCATTTTATATCAGCAAAACTGCACGACTACTGTGTGCAGTTCTGATCTCCAAATTTGAGGAAAGACATTCTGGCTATTGAGTGAGTGCAGCGTAGGTTCACGAGGTGAATTCCTGGGATGGTGGGATTACCTTACACTGAAAGACTGAAGCGACTGGGCTTGTATACCCTTGAGTTTAGAAGACTGAGAGGGGATCGGATTGAGATGTATAAGATTATGAAAGGATTGGACACTCTGGCAGCAGGAAACAAGTTTCCGCTGATGGGTGAGTGCCGAACCAGAGGACACAGCTTTAAAATACGGGGTAGACCATTTAGGACAGAGATGAGGAGAAATTCCTTCACCCAGAGAGTGGTGGCGGTGCGGAATGCTCTGCCCCAGAGGGCAGTGGAAGCCCAGTCTTTGGATTCATTTAAGAAAGAGTTGGATAGAGCTCTCAAAGACAGTGGAATCAAGGTAGGAGATAAGGTAGGAACAGGATACTGATTAGGAATGATCAGCCATGATAATATTGAATGGCGGTGCAGACACTAAGGGCTGAATGGCCTACTCTTGCACCTATTGTCTTTGTCTATTGTCTGTTGTCTATTGAGTGTGTATAAATTAGGAAAAGCAAGAGAGACTGGCAACATCAATGCAGTTTGAAAATATATAAAACATTGAACACGCACACAGAATCACACACAAACAGACATACACAGACACACAGAATCACACACACAGAGATACAGACACCTTCCAGGAGCTGTCTCCATTTCCTATCTTGCAAGGGAATTCATGTTATGATGATGAGAATTCATGCAGGACATTAAACAGCTTTTGAGACTTTCCCCATTGTGACAGAAATTCAGCCCCAATCTGAAACGTGGAGATATGTAACAGGTCAGAAATGAACCAGCAGCTTTCTGTGTTCCTGCTCTCAATGTAACATTTGACCATTTAGTTTATCTTGTCTTCGGCCTAACATCCAACAAGGATCACTTCACAGATCCAATAACAGATCCTCAGGAGTGAGTTCCAGACTGGAATATAATTGAGGCGTTTAGGGTTTACACACAGCAGAAGAGATACCCAGGAGTGAGTTACAGACTGGAATCTAATCGAGGGGTTCAGGGTGGTTTACATACAGAACAACAGATAACAAGGAATGAGTCACAAAATCACGGAGTCATGCAGTCATAGAGGTGTACAGCATGAAAACAGACCCTTTGGTCCAACCCGTCTATGCAGACCAGATGTCCTAATCTACTCTAGTCTCTTTTTCAAGCACTTGGCCCATCTCACTCCAAACCTTCCCATTCATATACCAATCGAGCTGCATTTTAAATGTTGCAATTATACCAGCCCCCACCACTTCCTCTGACAGTTCATTCCATTCATGTAACACCCTCTGAGTGAACAAGTTGCCCCTTAGGTCTCTTTCATATTACCTCTCACACTAAACCTATGCCATTTAGTTCTTTACTCCCCACCCCAAGGAAAAGACTTTGTCTATTTATCCTATCCATGCCCGTCATGATTTTATAAACCTTAATAAGGTCACCCCTCAGCGTCTGACACTCCAGGGAAAACAGGCCTAGCCTATTCAGCCTCTCCCTGTGGCTCAAATCCTCTAACCCTGGCATCCTCCTTGTAAATCTTTTCTGAACTCTTCCAAGATTCACAACATCCTTCCGGTAGGAAGGAGACCAGAATTGCATGCCATATTCCAACAGTGGCCTAACCCATGTCCAGTCCAGCCACAACATGACCTCTCAATGCCTATACTCAAAACACTGACCAATAAAGGAAAGCATACCAAAAGCTGCCTTCATTGTCTTATTCACCTGCCACTCTACTCTTATGGAGCTACGAACCTGCACTTCAAAGTATCTTTTTTCAGCAACTCTCCCTCGGACTTGACCATTAACGTATAAGTCCTGCTGAAATTTGCTTTCTCAAAATGCAGCGCCTCGTGTTTATCGAAGTGGAAAAGAATTGAAAGTTTTGGGTTTTTTTTTAAACATGCCAGTCACACATAGATGGAAGTGAGTTACACATTGGAATCTAATCGAGAGGGTTCCGGGTGATTCATATAATCCCGACAGTGGGGAAACAAGCCCTTCAGCCCAACAAGACCACACTGACCCACAGAAGAATAACCCATCCAGATCCATTTCCCCACATTTACCCCTGACTAATGCACCTCACGTACACATCCTTGAACACTGTGGACAATTTTAACAGGGTTTGGAGTGGATGGTTAATATACTGAATAACAGATACCCAGGAGTGTGATACAGATGGGAATCGAATCAAACGATTGAAGTGGCTAATGTACAGAGTCCCTTAAAATTGGAAGTCAGTTATAAATTGGAATTTTATCAAGGGGATTCGGGACGATTATATGTACAATAACATATACCCCAGAGTGAGTTACAAACTGGAATCTAATCGAGGGTTTCAGGGTGGTTTATATGCAGAATAACAGGTCGCCTGGAGTGAGTTATAGAGTCATAGAATCATCGAGATGTACAGCATGGAAACAAACCCTTCGGTCCAACCTGTCAATGCTGACCAGATATCCCAACCCAATCTAATTCCACCTGGCAGCACCTGGCCCATGTCCCTCCAAACCCTGCTATTCATATAATCATCCAAATTCGTCTTAAATGTTGCAATTGTACCAGCCTCCACCACTTCCTCCAGCAGCTCACTCCATACACGTATCACCTTCTGTGTGAAAAAGTTGTCCCTTAGGTCTCTTTCATATCTTTCCCCTCTAAAACTAAACCTATGCCCTGAGGTTCTGGACTCCCTTACCCCAGAGTCAACCTCGATAAGTTCACCCCTCAGCCTCCGACACTCCAGGGAAAACAGGCCCAGACTGTTCAGTCTCTCCCTGTAGCTTCAATCCTCCAACCCTGGCAACATCCTTGTAAATCTTTTCTGAACCCTTTCAAGTTTCACAACATCTTTCCAATAGGATGGAGACCAGAATTGCACGCAATATTCCAAGAGTGACCTAACTAATGTCCTGTATAGCCGCAACATGACCTCCTAACTCCTGTAATCGGTACTCTGACCAATAAAGGAAAGCATACAAAACGCCTTCTTCACTATCCTATCTAACTGCGACTCCACTTTCAAGGAGCTATGAACCTCCACTCCAAGGTCCCTTTGTTCAGCAACACACCCTAGGACCTTACCATTAAATGTAGAAGTCCTGCTAAGATTTGCTTTCCCAAAATGCAGCACCTCGCATTTATCTGAATTAAACTCCATCTGTCATTTCTCCGCCCATTGGCCCATCTGGTCCAGATCCTGTTGTAATCTGAGGAAACCCTCTTCGATGTCCACTACACCTGCAATTTTGGTGACATCTGCAAACTTACTAACTGTACCTCTTATGCTCGCATCCAAATCATTTATATAAATGACAAAAAGTAGAGGGCCCAACACTGATCCTTCTGGCACTTCACTGGTCACAGGACTCCAGATTGAAAAACAACCCTCCAACACCACCCTCTGTCTTCTACCTTTGAGCCAGTTCTGTATCTAAATGGCGACTTCGCCCAGTATTCCATGACATCTAACCTTGCTAATCAGTGTCCCATGGGGAACCTTGTCGAATGCCTTACTGAAGTTCATATGGATCACATCTACTGCTCTGCCCTCATCAATCTTCTTTGTTACTTCTTCAAAAAAATCAATCATGTTTGTGAGACATGATTTCCCACGCACAAAGCCATGTTCACTATCCCGCATCAGTCCTTGCCTTTCCAAATTCATGAACATCCTGTCCCTCAGAATACCCTCCAACAACTTTCCCACCGCCGAGGTCAGGCTCACTGGTCTATAGTTCCCTGGCTTGTCTTTACCGCCCTTCTTAAACATTGGCACCATGTTTGCCAACCTTCAGTCTTCCAGCATCTCACCTGTGACTATCGATGATACAAATATCTCAGCAAGAGGCCCAGCAATCACTTCTCTAGCTTCCCACAGAGTTCTCAGGTACACCTCATCAGGTCCTGGGGATTTATCCACCTTTAACCATTTCAAGACATCCAGTACTTCCTCCTCTGTATATCTGCAACATTAAACAAGATGTCACCATCGATTTCCCTGCAGCGTATATCTTCCATATCCTTTTCCACAGTAAATACTGATGCAAAATATTCATTTAATATCTCCCCCATTTTCTGTGGCTCCACACAAAGGCCGCCTTGCTGATCTTTGTGGGGCCCTATTCTCTCTTTGGCCTTAATATATTTGCAAAAACACTTTGGAATCTCCTTAATTCTATTTGCCAAAGCCATCTCATGTCTGCGTTATGCCCTCCTGATTTCTCTCTTAAGTATACACCTACTTCCTTTCTACTCTTCTAAGGATTCACTCGATCGATCCTGTCTATACCTGACATATGCTTCCTTATTTTTCTGAACGAAACCCTCAATTTCTTTAGTCAGCCAGCATTCCCAATAACTACCAGCCTTCCCTTTCAACCCTGACAGGAAGTTACAGCCTGGAATCGAATCGAGGTGTTCATGGTGGTTTATATACAGAATAACAGATAGCCCGAAGTGAGTTACAGCCTGGAATCTAACCGAGGGGTTCAGGGTGGTTTATATCCAGAATAACAGATATTCTGGGGTGTGTTACAGCCTGGAATCTAATTGAGGGGTTCAGGCTGGTTTTTATGCAGATTAACAGATTTCCAGGACTCAATTACAGCCTGGAATGTAATCGAGGGGTTCAGGGTTGTTTATATACAGATTAACGGATACTCCGGAGTGAGGTACGGCCTGGAGTCTAATCGAGCGGTCAAGGATGTTAGTATACAGAATAACAGATAGCCCGGGGTGTGTTACTGCCTGGAAGCTAATCAATGTCTGTTCACTTTGAGAGAGGACGGGTTTTGCTGAATCGAAAGTACAGCCACAGATGCCAGCTAAAGGTCAGACTGTTCCAAATGTAACAATTAGCTGGGAAATGGAAGGCTGAGTTTTGTTTGCTGTTTTGACAGCAATTCAAATGCAATCAAAGACTTTAAATAATGCTCAGAATATCCAAAGCCAATGGAATTTGAGTATTATTATTCGTACACCTGGAAATCAATCAAATTATGAGAATTATTGGATCATGGGAAGTAAATAAACCCAGCATTTTGAAAATAGAGGGAGAGCTGCTGCCATCCAACAGCAGATTAACTGCTGTAGAGCAGGAGTGCTAACTGGCCATCTCAAACACTCTCTATCAAAGACACATGTTCATGTAAACCTACTTGCATTTAAAAAAAAGTGACCCAGGGAGATCAGCATCTGAAAGAGTGAACACAGCGTGGAAGATAGAGACTGTGTGGTCTTGAGATTGTAACAGTTAATATGTGTGTTGTTGGAACAGCATCTTTTTTACAGAGTTGGAGTCAGATAGAAAGTAGCTAAGAAAAGAGGGGCTTGTATTTGCGAATAGTTTTTGTTTAGTGTTCACTGTAAAAGTTAAGAAACTAACTTGCTAATTTTTGTTTAAATGGTGGAATGTAGGAGATCTGAGTCGCTCATATTTTAGCAGATTACAAGGTGAGGCGAGCTTTTCTGGGTGTTTGGGTTTAATTAACAAAGAGGTTTGACTCCACCGTGTGAATATCCATTCACACTAACCCCATTTCCCTGCAGTTGGCCCATTTCCTTCTCGTCCTTTCCTATCCACATATTTATCCAAATGCTTTTGAAATGTTGCTATTGTACCCCCCTCAACCATATCTGCTGGCAGCTCATCCATGTACCAGCCATTTATGTAAATAAGTGGTCCCTCAGGTTCCTTTTTATTCCTTCCACTTTAACCTTAAACTGATCCCCTCTCGTCCTCAATTCTCTAAACTTTGGAAAATACTGACAGCATTCACCCTATCCATATCCCTCATGATCTTATACAGCTCTGTAAGGTCACCCCTCAGTCTCCTACACTCTAAAGAAAAGGTTTTAGCTTGTCTAACCTCTCCTTATAACTCAGACCATTGGGTCCTGGCAATGTCCTTGTAAATTTCTTCTGCAATCTTTCTAATTTCGTTATATCCTTCCTATAACAAGTTGGCAAAACTGAACACAATACTCCAAGTGCGGCCTTAGCAAAGTCCTGTGTAACTGCAACATAAATTCCCAACTTCTATACTCAATATCTTGCCTGACGAAGGCCACTGTGCCAAAAGCCTTCTTCACTGCCCTGCCTACCTGTGACTCCACTATCAGGGAACCACGCACCTGAATTCCAAGGTCTCTCTACCCACTACACACCTTAAGGCCCACTCATTCACTGTGAAACTCCTACCTTCATTTGAGATTCCAAAATGTAAGACATCACGCATCTATATTAAATTCCATTTGCCATTTCTCAGCCCATTTCTCCACCTGATTAAAGCCCTGCTGCAATTTCTGATAAACTTCCTCACTGATCATGCTCCCACTTATTTTAGTGTCATCTGCAAACTTACTAATCATACCTTGTACATTCTCAACCAAATCATAGATAACAAAAAGCTATGGACCCAACCTCCAGTCTAACAAGCATCCTTCGACTCAGCCCTCTGCTTCCTATCAACAAGCCAACTGTGTATCCAGTTGGCCAGTTCCCCCAGTATTCTACGTGATGGAACCTTCCAGACCAGTCTGCCATGTGGAACCTTATCAAAAGCCTTACTGAAATCCATAGAGACTGCATCTACCGCTCTGCCCTCGTCAACATTCTTGGTCACTTCACCAAAGGACTCTAAGAAATTTGGGAAGCATGATCTCCCAATCACAATTTTATGCTGGCCGGTCTGAATCAAATCCTGTGTACATAATGGGTGCAGTCAATGGTATGCTGTCCTTCATTGTAAGATGATTCGAGTACATAAGTAAAGCCATCTTCCTGCTGTTGTAGAGCCTTGCTGAGAGAGCATTAGGGGCACTCTCTACAGATTTGATCTCATTTGTAAGGAATGATCTCCTTACCACAGACACGGGTGAAAATAACATGAGGATAGAGTGAATAAGCTGAGTGTTTAATGTGTAGAGCTGTGAGAGACGAAGACATTTTAATGCCGAAACACGAGGAGTGGCAGCGATCACTTATTTCCAAAAGAGACATTGACAGGGAGAGAAATTCCATACTTTACCCAGGATTGATTGGTTTGATTTATTGTCACGTGTATCTGAGTACAGGGAATCATTTTATTTATGAGCAGTGGAGACAGGTCATAGTAAGCATGGCCAGACAGATCATAGGGTGGAAATAGACTTGGACAGAGTAAGGCATACAGGATGCACTGAACAGGACGTGCACTAGACAAGATCAACATGAACAAAACCAGCATTATTTGAAATTAGAGCTTCCATTCATCAGTCTAACGTGACTATCCTAATAGTTTATATGCCTAAATTAACTCTCCCCATGTTATTGTGCAGTCGGCGAGTGAACCCTGTAATGAACGTCAGGTTATTCACAATCCCCAACAGCAACCCCAATACCTTCCATCAGAAAACCACGTTAAAGTCCCACATGTGTATCATGAGCAACGGATCCACGAGGAACAACGTAGAACAGTCTGTCTGTGCAGCTTCTGCTCCACTTGTTCATCATGTTAGAGCATTATTTAGGAAACACTTAAGACTGCCAATGCTGGAGATCAGAGTAGAGAGTTGATTGCTGGAACAACACAGCAGGTCAGGCAGCATCCTTGAAGCAAGAGAATGGCGTATTGAGCATAAGACATTCATCAGAAATCAGCATCAATTACCTCATTCTGCATTGAGGTGTAAGTGCATTGAGGTGGGAATGGCCTCCTACTGTTACTGTGTAAGTAACTCAAAGGACTGACTGGCTTCTTCCTTGTCCACTTGGACAGGGCCAAGAGCCTGACTGGGTTACCCCTGGTTCCTGTTTGACAGCTCGATATGCTGACAAGTGTGATGATGCTGCAGCTTTAAGAGATTATTTTTTCCGGGTTTCTTTTATGAGAGAGATTGAACGATTGTTACCAAGCTGGTTAGTTAAGACCACTTGAGTAACAGCTAGGGAGGCTTTAGGTTAATTTTAATGCTGCCTGAATGGGTGTGGCCAGCTCTCACAGATTAGGATCTCTGGGTTTTGGTTTCTCAGTAACTTCAAAAACTATTGGGGTCTCCACAGAGTTGGAAGCTACAGTGAAATTCTCCAGGTTTCTACCCTCTCTGAAATTTCTCTTGATGCTGTTTTTAATTCCTGGATTGGAGAAATGTTTGTGACATTCTGTGTCTGAATATTTCTTTTTGCCAAGGGCTGTGTTTATGGGATTTCCCTATATTGGAACAGTTCATTAGTAATAGCTCTTAGATCCATTATTCTGTTAAGCTGTCCAATAGAATTACGTTATTCTAAAATCCTCTTTCTGTGGTTTTATTTCTTCTTTCATGTTGAAATAGATGGTATTTTGCTTACCATCGAGTAGTTTGACCTGTGACATTACATCTGGAACAGAAACTTTACATTTACTTTAAAATAAGAAAACATAAAAGTCTAGGCTATTGCCGTCAAATATTTTCGAGGAGCTCTGGTGTGGTCCATCACACTAGACTCCTTCTCTTCCTGAGTAATAGGCTGGAGGCACTGAGTGGGCTATCTCTGTTCATCTCCAATAATGTCAATGGGCTGAATGGCTTCCTCATATTCCTGTGAAACCAGCGTGAGGTGCTGAATGAACTCTTATTTTACTGTGGCAATGTGCAGTGCCTGCCAGTGCTGTTACATGAATGTTAACGATACGTTAACAGCACACGCCTCAATGGAGTTTGGGACTTGCTGCAAATGGACACAGGCCAGTTCAGGAACTGACGGGGGACCAAAAGTTCTGAACATTGTGGAATCTTCAGTGACCATCCCCACTTCTGATCTTATGGTGAGGAGGGTGGGCGCGGGGAGACATTGATGATGCAGCTTAAGATGTTTATGAAGATGAAGCTACCCTGAGGATCTCTCACAGAGTGACCCAGGACTGAGATGATGAACATCTTCCTTTGTGCCATGTTTGACCCCAACCACTGGAGAGTTTACTCTGATTCCCATTAGGTCCAGCTCCTTGATGTCAACAGATGTCAAACACTGCCTTGATATCAGGGCCAGTCATTTTTACCTGAACCCTTGAGTCAACCTCTTTTGTTCACATCAATAAGACATGATATAGGAGCAGCAAGTGTTTTCTTCAAACAGGTGGTTTTGAATGTCAGGATTTCTCTTCTCAAGATTGTTAGGGGAGCCAGATGACTGAAAATATTTGAAGGTGAAATAGATGGATATTGACCTGTCAGAGAGTTGAGGGCTATGCAGAATTAGGTAGTAAAGAGGGTTTGAGGCCAGGAGCAGATCAGCCATGATCTTAGTGAAGGGCAGGGCAGGTTTGGGGAGTGAACGCCATGCTCATGTTTCGGATGGTCTCACTTTCTGTTATTGGAATGTTAGTGGGTGTTATTTTTATGAATGATCTGGTATTGCATATTGCAGTCAGGGAGACCAGATGATTTAGTGAGCCATCTCTGGGTAAGGTATGTGGGCTGTATTCAGAGTGAATCTTGCTCTACAACATGACCAACAAATGAAGCACAAGTTGCAGATAGGGGAAGCTTTCTAATGAGAGATGAGGGGCCTCTTTCATACCCAGCCTGGATTTTCCAATTACATTTCCCAAATCACCTCAAAGCGTGTGTGACAGTCTTGAGGGACTGAATGGTATTCTCTGTTTCTGTGCACCAGGTTATAAGAGTAAGTGGTCTCCAACTGTTCCTGTCTAGTAGGTATGAGGGGCTGAATGGAACATAGAAACATGGGACTGAGGAGCAGGAGTGGGTCATTAGATACTTTAAGCCTTCTCCACCAGGCAGTAAGATTGTGGCTGATCAGGTTGGGCGTCTCAGTCCCACTTTCCTGTCTATATCGTTATCCGTGATTCACTTCTTTGTCAAATATTTAACTAATGCAGCTTTCAATCAATGTGTACATAGAGGCACGATAAACTTCCAGAGAAGAGAAATACGACTTGGAAGGACCTTACAGAATTTTTCGTCATCCCTCTTATAGAACCAGAGAGTCATGCAGAACGAAAGCAGATCCGTTAGTCCAATCTGTTCACTCCGATCAGATATCAGTCCCATTTGCCAGCATTTGGTAAATATCCCTCCTTTGTCAGATACTTTTTTAAATGTGCGATTGTAACCGCCTTCAGCAATTCCTCTGACAGGACATTCTGTACACACACCACTCTCTGTGTGAAACATTTATCTTCAGGTCCTTTCTAAATCAATCCCCCTCGCCTTCAACCTATGCCCTCTTGTTCTGGACCCCGCTACCCTGGAGAGCAGAACATGGCTGTTCAGAATATCCATGCTCCTGATGGTTTTATAAACCTCTCAAATGTCACCCTTCAGCCTATGACACTCCAGGGCACAACACTTCAACCTCATGAACATCTCCCTAAAGCTCAAACTTCCAATCCTGGAACATCCGTGTAAGTCATTTCTGCAGACAACCGAGTCGTACGCAGTATTCTTAAAGTGGCCTCACCAACGTCCTGTACAGATACAACATACCACCACAACTCCTATATTCAATGCTCTGACTGATTAAGGCAAATGTGCCAAATGTGTTCTGCACCACACTGTCTATCTGCGAATCCACTTTCAAGGAACAATGTACCTGTAACCCTGTGCCCCTTTGTTTCACAACAAGCCCCAGGACCTGACCATGAAGTGTATAATGTCTGCCCTGATTTGCCTTCACAAAATGGAAACCTTCATATTTATCTAAATTAAACTTCATCTGTTACTCCTTGTCTCTTTGTCCAATCTAATTGTGGTCTTGTTGTACTCTGAAATAATCTACTACACCACCTTTCTGATGTCATCTGTATCCTTACTAACTATGGCCCCAATATTCACATCTAAATCCTTCACATAAATGATGAAATGCAGTGAGCTCAGTACTGATTCTTACAGCACAGTGCTGCTCACAAGACTCCAGGCTGAAAAATATCCCTCTTCCTTCAAGCCAGTTGTGACGTGCTTCCCCTGTATCCCATGTATCATGAAGGGTATAGCCACGGTGGATAGAGACAAGCTTTTTCCCAGGGTGAAGGATTCAATAACGAGAGGTCGTGTTTTCAAGATGAGAGGTGGAATGTTTAAGGGAGATACACGCGGTAAGTACTTCACACAGAGGGTGGTGAGCGTTTGGAACGCGTTGCTAGCAGAGGTGGTAGAGGCAGGCACGGTCGATTCATTTAAGATGCGTCTGGACAGATGCATGAGTAGGTGGGGAGCAGAGGGATACAGATGCTGAAGAATTGACCAACAGGTTTAGACAATACATTTGGATCGGCTCAGGCTTGGAGGGCGAAGGGCCTGTTCCTGGGCTGTAAATTTTCTTTGCTCTTTGTTCTTTAAATGAACACATTGCTGAAGTCCACATAGACAATGCTTCTGAAGATATTGTACTCACACAAGCTGCTAGCAATGGGATTTCATCCTGGGAGGGTTTGGATTTGGCTGAATTCCCTTTGCTTTAGGCAGTGAGTAGATTCCAGTGAATTCTGGTTAGGGATAATCCAAAGAGTAGCACGGTGGTTAGCACTGATGCCTCACAGCACCCGGGACTTGGTGTCGATTTCAGCCTTGGGTGACCGTCTGTGTGGAGTTTGCACATTCTCCCCTTGGCTGAGTGAGCTTTTAATGGGTGATCCAGTTTCCTACCACAGCTCAAACGTGTAGGTTCGGTGGATTGGTCATGCTAAATTGCCTGTAGTGTTCAGGGATTTCTAGGTTATGTGCAATAGTCAGGGGTAAATATAGGGAAATGGGTTGGGAAGGTTGGTATGGACCTGCTGGGTCGAAGGGCCTGTTTCAACACTGCAGAGATTCCATGAAAATAAGAATGGTAACGATGACTGTAGAGTCTTTTTATTAGCTCGCACGCATTGCTGTGATGAGGAATAATGAAGGAGAGAGAGTGCAATACGCCATTCCTTCTCAGGCAGATTACATTTTCTCCCTCTCTGAGTTGATTCACACAGTAATGTCATCCTCTCCCAAACTGGACCATGTGAGGTCTCCTTGTACATTGCCCAAACTATGTCTCCATCACATTCCCTGTTCCATGTAGATGCATCATTGCTGCTGTCATACACAGAGCCATACCCTGAGCAGAAAATGGTCTCGGTCAATTTGAAGATATGTTTATATGTCCCTGTGTTATTAAAAAATAAAAATGTTTAATTTATTCAGAATACTTGTGTTAAACTGCATGCATTTTTAAAGGAAATACAGAAATTGCTGGAAAAGCTCGCCAGGTCTCTCAGTACCCAGATGCTGTAGTTGTACCAGCCTCCACCACTTCCTCTGGCAGCTGATTCCATACGCACACCACCCTCTGTGTGAAATGGTGCCCTTTAGGCCTCCTCAAAACCTTTTCCCTTTCACTTTCCACGAATGCCCTCCAGTTTTGGACGCCCCTAACCTGAGGAAAAACCCCTCACTACTCAACCTATCTATGGCCATTTTGATTTTTTCAACCTTTACTGCTGCAAAATGTGACTTCAATCAACACGAATGGCTGTACTTTCAGTCATCCTGGGCCTAAATTCTGAAATACAATACTGACACCTCTTCCTTCTCCATCAGATCACAATCTAAATCCATTTTAATCAGTTTGTTCAGATGTATCCTGAGACACGTCTGTGGGCTTTACACCTAGACCTTTGTGTCCGGAGGTAGGGACACTAGCGTCACTCGACAATACCCATAAAGCTGTAACATTATTCTCCTGTGTGTTTGTTCATCAGACTGTCCTGACATGCTGTGACATACCTCTGCAACAGGCAAGACCTGAATCCAGGCCTTCTGGCCCAGAGCTAGGAACACTACCACACAAGTTCAGGAATTGGAATCAAATCCAGAGCTCTCGCTCAGAGACAGGGACACTACCCACCACAGTACCATACCCAGATTTTGGGTCATATTTTAGTGCCCACTTTCAGCTCAGTGTGGATTTATTATAATCAGGTTACCATAACTGAATTACAAAGAACACTTTGTATCATTAAACAAATGCAAGATATTTGTCTCAACTGTAGGATATTGAGTGTACGTGCTGTGCCATCGAAATTAACCATAAACACCTTTAATTGCTATTATCTGTAGTGTGCAATATTAAGGAAAAAAGTCCTGCAGGCACACTCTGCCCAATGAAGGGTCTCAAATAGATATTTATTAGTGAAAACCAGAGACGAAGGGAGAGCTTAATTTCTGACCCCAAAACATCGATCACACTTACCCAACTCTCAAGTGTGAATCTCCTTTTCCTAAAACCATGAAATGACACCAGGCCGCTGATTACTGTCCAGCCTCTCCTCCCCACTGACTGTGCCTGCAATCTGTCCCAAAACCCCCTAACCACACAAGGCAACCCAAGCTCAGGGTCTTTGTGAAAATAAAGGCCGGAGTGTACAGGCCTCCTGGAGAGGGATGGGCAGTTTAAAATTGAAGGGGGAGGGGGCATTAATATCACACACTGGGCTGAGGGGTGGCTGATGGAGTTTAGTTTGGATTAATGTGAGGGATTGGATTTGGTAAATCAAACAACAGCAGGACCTATACAATTAAAAGTCGAGCCTTTGGCAGTGCTGTAGGACAGTAACCTAGGTCGTCAGGTTTAATTCGTTAAAATTTGCATCTCATATAGATAGTGTGGTTAAGAAGGTGTTTAACAGACATGTCATCATAGGACAGACCTTTGAGTATCGGAATTGGGATGCCATGTTGTGGTTGTACAGGACATTGGTGATGCTGAAAATGTGTTGCTGGAAAAGCGCAGCAGGTCAGGCAGCATCCAAGGAACAGGAGAATCGACGTTTCGGGCATCAGCCCTTCTTCAAGAAGCCCTTGAAGAAGGGCTTATGCCCGAAACGTCGTTTCTCCTGTTCCTTGGATGCTGCCTGACCTGCTGCGTTTTTCCAGCAACACATTTTCAGCTGTGATCTCCAGCATCTGCAGTCCTCACTTTCTACAGGACATTGTTGAGACCTCTTCAGGAATACTGTGTCCAGTCTGGAGATCCTGCCCGCTCATTCCATAGGCACACCACCTTCTGGGTGAAAAAGCTGCCTCTTAGGTCACTTTTAAATGTTTCCCCTCTCACCTTAAGCCTATGTCCTCTAGTTTTGGACTCCCCGTTCCCTTAGAAAATACCTTGACTATTCACTTTGATATTACTGACGTTGATATTATTAAGCTGGAGAGGATTGAGAAGAGATTAACCTGGATGTTGCTGGGAAAGGAGGGAGTGAGCTCGAAGGAGAGGCTGGATCGGCTGGGACTTTTTTCACTGAAGAATATGAGATTAAGCAGTAACTTTACAGAGGTTTATAAAATAATGAGGGTTACAGAGAAGCTGAAGGGCTGATGTCTTTTCTCTAGTGTTGAGGATTCAAAACTGAGGGATATTTAAGGTGCGAGGAAAAAAGATTTATGAAAGTCATGAGAGGGAATTATGTTAGAGAAAAGCTGGCTTGTGTGTGGAATGAACTTCCAGAGGAAGTGGTGAAAGCAGGGACAGTTACAGGATAAGACATCAGTTTGGATGGTGCTGTGAGCAGCTGCCGTCTCCCTCCCCCTCTCTGAATGAATCCCTGTTGGTTTTCACCCTCTGCCAATGCCTGTGTAGTGGCGTGTGGAGGCCAGCAGAGGGTGGCATTGCATCACTTTAAGCACCACAGAGACTGCCAGACCTGCCCCACACAGAGACACACAGAGACACACACGGGAATGGTTAGGACACGGCGTGAAGCTCATCTGGGAACTTAAATGAAACATAAAAAAATGCTTAATTCGCCTCGTAAACTGTTACAATATGAGGGACAGATCTGCCAAATTCCACTGCTTAAATAAAAACATCATTTTTTTTCACTCTAAAAGTGAACATTTTACATCAACTATGCAGAACTCTGGGTCTCCTCCCCTTTCTCTTAACTGCTTATTACCCGACTGCAGCTTAATAGCAATATATTGTTTCTGGGTTTTCTATCCTCTCGTATCACAGGAGCTTGTAAGCTCTCGGTTCAGAACAGCATTCCCTCTCTCTTGAAGGTACAATACACACTTTCAACTTCATCACATTATACACTGATGAATATCGATAAGTGGGACCTATCCGGATTTCTCTTGCTCTGTGGTTTGTCAATATTTCATTCGCTCCGTCTGGTTTGTGTCAGGACTTTTGTTGCTCCATTGACAGCATGTCATTATTAGACTCTGTCCATATGAATATATCAGCATTTCACTTGCTCACACTCGTGTATGTGGGGCAGGATTTCAGTTGTTTCATGGGGACTGTGAGGCTATAACAATCTCAATGTTTGTAGATGGCTCCGAACCTGGAAGAACTCTGAAGTCTATGGAGGAGAGTGTGGAACTCTAACAGGACAATCATACGTTGATGCAGTGTTCAGGTTTATGGCAGGTGGGGATTAATGCAGAGCAGTTTGAATTGATGCACTTTGGTAGGAAAGACAATGAAAGACAGTTTAAAACAGGCTGTGCCATTATCAAGGGGCTGCAGGAACAGAGGGCGCTGGGTGTATATGAGCACAGATTTTTGAAGATATCAGGACAAGTGGGGAGAGCAGTAACGATCACAGATTAGTTTCAGTATCTGAGCTGTTTACAGGGGGAGGTGTAGGAGGGAGTCTCCGTGCTCCCTTCCTGGGAGGTGGTGGTGACGATGTGTTGTGAGCCCACCCTCCTGCCGCTCGAGACCATGGGGATTTCATTTGTACCAGCTCGACACGAAATGGAGATGGCATCAGAGCCACGGCTTCTAAATTGTACTGGGGGGAAACGGAGCTGCCAGTGGGTTTAAAGTGAGAATTGTCCTTCACTGAACATTGCTCCTTACTCGGTCGGTTGGACGGGGACGTCTCAGAATTTCCACACGAGGCGTCCTGGTCCTCTCCGACACCTTCCAGGGTCCTCCCCACATGGAGGCGGGGTGGAGGGGGATGAGGGAACGGATATCGGGCACTCCACTACACGGCTTGGCCCTTTCTGTCCTGTTCCAGGCTGTTTCAACTGGAATGGGAGACAGGAATGGTGGGAGTGAGGGTTGGAGTGGGTGGCCCTGCTGTTAGTGCTGGTGTAGGTGGGGATCATGGCAAATGGTGAGGTTTTCAGAGGGAGTCTGTCGAGAGTGTTGTATCCATGCAGTGTTATTGATGTGGGGGGTAAAGTGGACGGGGTGACAGAGAGAGAGAGAGAGAGAGAGAGACAGAGACGGGGAGAGAGAGGGAAGGTGCTGCATGCGGCAGTGAGAGTGGTGGAGCATGAGCCTTGTTCGGGGGTCGGTGCTATAACAGATACACAGTGAGTGTGAGGGAGCAGAGAGAATGTGTGACCCTTATCCTGACAGAGTGGGGAAGGTTATTGATGCTTGTCCTGTATTGCTGGACATTTCTTCAGACCTTAGATACTGCACTGAGCTGGGTGGTGAGCTCAGACCATGATCGGTGGGTCTGGTGGTGTGGCCCCCTCTGGGAAGAGAATGGTCCCCTCTGCACTAGCCCATCCACCAGGACCTCCGTGCCCCTGTCGACAAACCGTGGTGCAATTGCCCCTTATCTGTCATGTAAACTGTGCAGGGCAACTCCTAACTGAGAAAGCTCAAACGTGTGCCCCTTGGCCTTTTAAAGATGGTGCCAGTGCCAGTGTTTCCCGAATATCCGAGGGCATCCGGGCGATGGTGAGTCCCTCCAACAATGATGGGTGGGAGATTAGGACTTCCATTGAATGAGAGGGACACCATGGGGTGGGGTGGGATGGGTAGTTAATGACATGGGTTTGACAAGATAGCAACAGGAAACTAGTTCGGCCTCGTGAGGGTGATCCCTCTGTCACAGTCAATGAAAATGGCACTGAGACAAATTATTGTTAGATTTAGCCCAATGAGTCAAAGATTCTGCTGACCCTACGCCCAGATACAAAGCTGCAGAACAAATACTCATCCAATACTCTGCACCATCTGAACTCCCACCAATAGCCTGTTCAAGTTTCATTCCTAGAAACGCTAGCTTATGTTACTGGATGCTGTTAAAATATTTTCATTTCAGTATTCTGAAACTTGGCAACACATCATTCCATAACACTGTCTCTCAGTCTCTACCTCTATTTCCCATACTCCTCCCATTTGTCATGGTTCAAACTGATTGCCCTTCCATCTCTGTCTCTCTGGCAATGATCTTCACATCCACGGCACACCCTTGTCATGGCACAATGGAGATATGGAGCTGTAAATGGATGGGAGCGGCACATCCTGTCACTTCCAGTATGGGCTGCAAGTTTCCCCACACTGGGCAGTGATCTAACACAGTGTTACTGAGCAACGCACAGGAGTGGGGTACACAGTCCGACATGCTGGGTGGGTAACTGCTCCTAGGTTACAGATCAATGTACTGGGGTGGTGTAAACAGTCCTATATGCTGAGAGGGTAACTGCTCCTGTGTTTCAGATCAATGCACTGGGGAGGTGTACACAGTCCTACATGCTGGGAATGTAACTGCTCCTGGTTTACAGATCAATGTACTGGGGTGGTGTAAACAGTCCTACATGCTGGGAGGGTAACTGATCCTGGGTTACAGATCAATGCACTGGGGTGGTGTACACAGTCCTACATTCTGGGAGGGTAACTGTTCCTGGGTTACAGATCAATGCACTGGGGTGGTGCACACAGTCCTACATTCTGGGAGGGTAACTGCTCCTGAGTTACAGATCAATGCACTGGGGTGGTGTACACAGTCCTACATTCTGGGAGGGTAACTGCTCCTTGTTTACAGATCAAAGTACTGGGGTGGTGTACACAGTCCTACATTCTGGGAGGGTAACTGCTCCTTGTTTACAGATCAATGCACTGGGGTGGGGTACACAGTCCTACATGCAGGGAGGGTAACTGCTCCTGGGTTACAGGTCAATGTACTGGGGTGGGATACACAGTCCTACATGCAGGCAGGGTAACTGCTCCTGGTTTACAGATCAATGCGTTGGGTTGGGGTACACCGTCCTACATGCTGGGAGGGTAACTGCTGCTGGTTTACAGATCAATGTACTGGGGTTGTGTACACAGTTCTACATGCTGAGGGGGTAACTGCTCCTGGGTTACAGGTCAATGTACTGGGGTTGTGTACACAGTCCTACATGCTGGGAGGGCAACTGCGCCTGGGTTACACATCAATGCATTGGGTTGGGGTACACAGTCCTACATGCTGGGAGTGTAACTGCTCCAGGTTACAAATTGGTGATCACTGCGCAGCTCCCGGTGCTGGACAGGTATCTCATCAGGGTTTATCGATCAATGCATGGGTGTGCTCTCCACTGCTTCCCACACCGAACAGGCAGGAGGCTGGTGGAACACAGCAAGCCAGGCAGCATCAGGAAGTGTGAAGTTTGACATTTCCGGAGTAAACCTTCTTCAGGGCTCCTGAAGAAGGGTTACTCCCAAAACGTCGACTTCTCCACGTTCTGATGCTACCTGGTTTGCTGTGTTCTCCCAGATTCCTGCCTGTCGTCTTTGGATTCCAGCATCTGCAGTATTTTTGACTCTATCCCAGCTTCCCATACTCGACAGATGGTTTAAAGATAAATGCTCTGACATGATCTGCACAGTGTTCCACTCTGGACAGATTGCTGGGTTGTACTGAGCAAGACACATGGCTTGGTCTGCATTCTGTTCCACGGTGAACAGATATCTCCCTCTGGGTGTATGGTGTCTGGGCTGGTTCTGTGAGGTGTGTTGAGAATGTGGTATATCTAACCGTTTCAGCTGATCTGGCAATGCCTTTAGTTCCCATTCCTGTGATTGGACCCTCCATCTCTCACTCTATTAACATTACAGTGTATCCATGCACATAACACAGTGGGCAGGGTCTTCATATTTGAGGCTAAGACTTACCTTCCACCAGGACTGTGTGCTGGCTGCTCCTACAGATACTGTTAGGGACAGATCCCTCTGGGACAAGGGATTGGGTGAGAATGTTTCCCTCTTGTTTGTTCCCCCATCATTTGTCCCAGTCTGGTCTGCTGTGTATGTGAGGTCTCTCCCTGCTCAGTCAGGGGTGGACCTATGGGAACACTCTTACTGATGGACATTGAAGTCCCACACCCAGCGGACGGTCAGTGTCCTTATCACCCTCAGTGCTTCCACTGATTTGTTTCCAACCTCGAGAGAACTGAGTTATCACGGAAAGGGCAGGAATGACCGTCCTCAGGCGATTTCCTTGACCATTTGTGACCTGTTACCATGAGCCTTCCCGGGTTCTGGAATCAATGTTGGTGAATTGCAGGGTAACTTCATCTCTGACTGCATCCCAGGGAGTCCCCACCGCTGGTGGATCTGTCCTGCCGGTGGGACAGGATATACCCAGGGATGATGATGGGGCTTCATGGAACATGACCCATCAGGCCTGGTCCCGTGAGTATGACGGTGTCAGACTGTTTCCTGACTGGGAGTGTGGTGCTGGAAAAGCACGGCAAGTCAGGCAGCATCCGAGGAGCAGGGGAATCAACGTTTCAGTCAGAATCCCTTCATCATGAATGAGGCTTGTGGGCCGGGGGGTGGGGGTTTGAGATAAATGGGAGGGGGCGAGGGCTAGGGCTGGGGCTGGTGCGATGGAAGCTGGGAATGTGATCGGTAGATGAAAGTGGGGGAGAGGTGATTGGTCAGAGAGGAGTGTGTTGTGGACATAGTGGGAAAGGTGATGGACAGGTCAAGGAGTTCCCCGAAACATTCTGTCCCCAACATTCTGTAACTGACATTCCCCGGAAAATTCTGTCCCCGACATTCTATAACTGACATTCCCTGGAACGTTCTGTCCCCGACATTCTATAACTGACATTCCCTGGAACATTCTGTCCCTGATATTCTATTACTGACATTCCCCAGAACGTTCTGTCCCTGACATTGTATAACTGACATTCCCTGGAGCGTTCTGTCACTGACATTCTATAACTGACATTCCCTGGAACGTTCTGTCCCTGACATTCTATTACTGATATTCCCTGGAACGTCCTGTCCCTGACATTCTATAACTGACATTCCCCGGAATGTTCTGTCCCTGACATTCTATAACAGACATTCCCCGGAAAGTTCTGTCCCTGACATTCTATAACTGACATTTCCCGGAACGTTCTGTCCCCAACATTCTATAACTGATATTCCCCGGAACGTTCTGTCCCTGACATTGTTTGTGAATGGCCGGACGGTCAGTGAATTGAACAAACGAGAAGATCCCGAGGGAAGAGATCCCGTTCCAGGGAGAAGGAGACACTGTTCCGAAGGTCCCTCAGGCAGTTAAAGGAGTGAATACGTTTTCCCTGCGTTTACATTTCTCCACGACACAGGATCGACCACAATTTAGTCCAAAATACAGAAATTCCCAAACTCCGTTTGTCTTCAGGAAACTGGGAGAGAATCCTTCAGGACAGCAACGTTTCCACCCTCCGTATTAGGAACTGGGAAGGAGTGACGGGTGTCTGCTGTCGAGTGGTCGAGTGTGTGGGAATGTTCCAGAAACCATCTGTCCTTATGGATGTGTCTCTGTGTGTTTGGGGAGGGAGTGTTTCTTGTGATTTATGTCACATTTTTGTCAGTAATTCCAACCTTTCCCATTTGTTATTCCAGCTCCAATTTTTTAAATAAATTGAATAAATCCGTGAATACAGGGACACATTTGAAAATCTCACTGGGTCCCCGATCAAACGGGTCCCTTTGCCTCCAGGCTGATGGATAATGGGTTTGTTTTCCTTCCTCACAGTTAACGTAGTCACCATCTACGTCCTGCTTTATAAAGATTGTGGATTGTCTCCATGTGTCAGACGTTACCTGGGGGCCATGGCAGCGGCGGATCTCCTGGTCATTATCCTCGACCTGATCCTGAGACACATTCCCATTGTTTATCGGGAACAGTTTTATTTCCTGATGGACTCCGTCCCCGTGTGTAATATCCACGCCGTCCTGCTTTATGCAGCCACTGACTGCTCTGTCTGGTTCACCGTCACTTTCACCTTTGATCGGTTTGTGGCCATTTGTTGCCAGAAGCTGAAAAGTAAATATTGCCGTGAGAAAACGGCGGCTGTGGTTCTGGGAGCAGTGACTGTGCTGAGCTGTTTAAAGAACATTTTCTGGTATTTTATGCTCACGGCTCGGTATCGGCTGGGGAACCGCCCCTGGTTTTGTGATATAATACTCGCTGTTCGTAACTCCATTGTCTGGGTCACAATCGAGCTCCTCCACAACATTCTAACCCCGTGTGTCCCATTTCTCCTGATTCTGCTGCTCAATGTTCTCACCATCAGACACATTTTAGTGACCAGCAGAGCCCGCAGGAGACTCCGCGCTCACACCAATGGGGACGCTCAGTATGACACAGAAATGAGAAACCGAAAAAAATCCATCATTTTACTGTTTGTGATCTCGGCCAATTTCATCCTGTTATGGTCAATGTTAATGGTATATTCTATATGGAGACGGCTGTGGAATATTTTGTATACCACTGTGTATCTCGATTGGTATGTGCTGCGATTGGGCTTCATGCTGCAGCTCCTCAGTTGCTGCACAAACACCGCGATTTATGCCGTGACACAGACTAAGTTCAGGCAGCAGCTGAAGAATGTGCTGAAATATCCCTTCACCCAAATCCATCCATCCATCAAATTCCCTCATTAATCAATCCATACCGGGATTTTCTCATTTCAGTTCAGTGTTTCAGTGATGGAGCAGCCTGTTACTATGGTAACAGACTGAGGGTACCGCTGGTTTGTCCATCCTTATCCCACAGAGGGGTTACGGGGACACATTTCAATGTTTCTCACAACTCAGGGGCCAGTGAGAAAAGGCACCATCCCACTGACTGTATCCATCACTTCCATTTGTAAACAATAAAAATGTTGATTAAAGCGTGCCGAGCAGCAGAGTGACCGATGTTGTTGTGTGTCTTTGTGTTGGAGAAGCTGAGCTGGAGATAGACAGACTCAGCCCCAAGTCCTGGTCCGCAGGGAAGCGGAGGGCACCGCGCCCTGAGCTCAGGAGCTGGGTTTAACTGCCTCTGTCCCACCACTGCAGCCTGGCCTCCCCATTTCCTCTCCCCTACTCTTTCTCCTCAATTGTCTATCTTTCTCTCACTT
Source organism: Chiloscyllium punctatum (assembly GCF_047496795.1). Lineage (NCBI taxonomy): Eukaryota > Metazoa > Chordata > Chondrichthyes > Orectolobiformes > Hemiscylliidae > Chiloscyllium > Chiloscyllium punctatum. The sequence continues at coordinate 18,230,490 of NC_092745.1, read as the reverse complement.
TCAGCACAATCTCTCTTTCTCAACCCTCTCCCTCATCCCCCTCTCTCTACACACCCCCCCAACCCCGGTTTCTCCACCTGCCTCCACTCTTCCCTCTCTCTCTCTCTCATGCGGTCACTGTCTCCCTCCCACAATTCCATCTCCACGACATTTTCCCCACCTACCTCATCTCACCCCCACCCCCCACACACGCAGACTGACCCCCAAACACCCCCAGTCTCTGGGTCAGAGGGAGAGACAAGGATCAGGGAGGCAGAGTATGTCAGAGAGAGAGGGAGGGAGGGAGGGACAGGAGGGAGAGAGATTCAGTCAGAGGGAAAGAGAGGGAGGTTGGAAGAGAGAGATACCGAGGGAGGGGGAGAGCGAGAAGGGGGAGAGAGAGAGAGATAGGGTGAGGGAGAGACACGGGAGGATATAATGAGAGAGGGGCGAGAGAGAGTGAGACTGAGAGAGGGGTGAGGGAGGGGGCAAGAGGGAGAAAGACACAGAGAGAGAGGGGCGACGAGAGAGAGAAAGGAGCAAGAGAGATAGGGAAGGCGAGATAGAGAGAAAAAGAGAGGGTAGAGAGAGAGAGAATGAGGGGGCGAAAGAGAGACAAGGGTTGGGAGATGGGGGCAAGAGAAAGCGGGATGGCTGGAGAGAGATAGAGAAGGGAAGAGATGGAGATAGAGGTGAGAAGAGAGAGAGGGTCGAGAGAGGGAGGTAGAGAGAGAGAGAGAAAGACTGGATGAAAGAGAGAATGGACGAGAGAGAGAGAGAGAGATGGTGAGAGAGAGGAAGGGCACAAAGGAGAGAGGGGTGTGTGAGAGGGCGAGAGAGAGAGGGAGGGGGCGGGCGAGAGAGAGAGGGAGGGGGCGAGAGAGAGAAGGAGGGGGATTAGAGAGATAGGGAGAGGGGGGCGAGAGAGAGAGGGAGGGGGCGAGAGGGAGAGAGGGAAGTGGGTGAGAGGGGAGGGAGAGGGAGAGGGGTGAGAGAGAGGGAGGGGGGTGAGGGAGAGAGAGGGAGGTGGGCGAGAGGGGGGGCGAGAGAGAGAGGGGGAGGGGGCGAGAGAGAGGGGAAGGCGCAAGAGAGAGAGGGTGGGGGTGAGAAAGACAGAGGGAGGGGGGCGCGAGAGAGAGGGAGGGGGTCGAGAGAGAGAGAGGAAGGGCAGCAAAAGAGAGAGAGGGAGCTAGAGAGAGGGAGTGAGAGAGGGAGAGGGTGGGAGAGAGAGGGAGGGCGTGAGAGAAAGAGGGAGGGGGTGAGAGAGTGCGAGAGAGGGAAGGTTTGAGAGAGGGAGAGGGAGGTGAGCGAGAGAGAGAGGGAGGACGGGCGAGAGAGAGGGAAGGGGCAAGAGAGAGAGAGAGGGTGGCGAGAGAGCGAGAGGGGAGCGAAAGAGAGAGAGAGGGAGGGGGTGAGAGAGAGAGAGGGAAGGGAACGAGAGAGAGAGGAAAGGGAGTGAGGCAGGGGGTGTACGAGAGAGAGAGGGAGGGGACGAGAGTATGACAGAGGGAACGGGTTGAGAGAGAGGGAGGGGGACGAGAGAGAGAGGGAGGGGGACGAGAGAGAGAGGGAGGGGGAAGAGTGAGAGGGAGGGGGATGAGAGAGAGGGAGGGGCGAGAGAGTGGGGTGGCGAGAGAGAGGGAGGTGGCGAGAGAGAGGGAGGTGGCGAGAGAGTGGGAGGAGGTGAGGCGAGAGAGAGAGAGGGAGGGGGTGAGAGAGAGAAAGACAGAGGGGGCAAGAGAGAGAGAGGGAGGGGGCGAGAGAGAGGGGGAGGATTGTGAGAGACAGAGAGCGAGGTGGATGAGAGGGATGAGAGAGAGAATGGGAGGACGGCGAGAGAGTGAAGGAGGGAGTGTATGAGAGAGAGGGGGATGAGAGCGAGAGAGAAGGTGGGAGGTGAGAGAAAGAGAGGGGGCGAGAGAGAGAGGGAGGGAGATGAGAGAGGGGGGGACTGAGAGAGAGCAGGAGGGGCTGTGAGAGAGAGAGAGGGAGGGGGACGAGAGAGAGGGAGGGGGAGTGAGAGAGGTAGAGGTAGGAGAGGAGACAGAAGGAGGGGGGACGAGAGAGAGAGGGGGACAATAGAGAGGGCGGGGGGTGAGATAGAGAGGGAGGCGGCGAGGGAGAGGGAGGGGTGAGAGAGGGTGGGAGGGGAGTGAGAGAGAGGAACGGAGTGCAGGCGAGAGAGACAGAGGGAGAGGGGTGAGAGAGAGAGGGAGGGGGACGAGAGCGAGAGAGAGGGTGGGGGGTGAGAGGAAGAGAGTGAGGGGGGAGGAGAGATAGAGGGAGGGGGACGAGAGAGAGAGGGAGGGGGACCAAGAGGGAGAGCGGAGGGCTGTGAGAGAGGGGTTGGGGACAAGAGAGAGAGAGGCAGGGGGCGAGAGAGAGAGAGGCAGGGGGCGAGAGTGAGAGGGAAGGGACAAGAGAGAGAGGGACGGGGTGAGACAGAGACGGAGGGGGACGAGAGAGAGACGGAGGGAGGGTGAGAGAGGGGCGAGAGAGAGAGGGACGGAGGGGGCGAGAGAGAGAGGGAGGGGTTCAGAGAGAGAGGGAGGGGGCGAGAGGGAGAGAGAGAGGGAGGGGAGAGAGAGGCAGGGGGCAAGAGAGAGAGGAAAGGGGACGAGAGAGAGGGAGGGGGCGAGAGAGAGGGGGCGGGGACAAGAGAGAGAGAGGGAGGTGGAGAGAGAGAGAGAGAGGTGGGGTGACAGAGAGAGGAGGGGAATACAGAGAGAGAGGGAGGGGGCAAAAGAGAGAGAGAAGGAGGGGAGCGAGAGAGAGAGAGGAAGGATGCGAGAGAGAGAGGGGTGCGAGACAGAGAGGGAGGGGCGAGATAGAGTGGGAGGGGGCGAGAGAGAGACAGGGAGGGGGGCGTGAGGGAGAGAGGGGGGGCGAGAGAGAGGGAGGGACGGGGGTAAGAGAGAGACGGAGGGCGGCCGAGACAGAGAGAGGGAGGGGTACGAGAGAGAGAGGGAGGGGTGAGAGAGAGGGAGGGGTCAACACAGAGAGGGAGGGGAACGAGAGAGAGAGAGAGAGAATTGGGTGAGAGAGAGGGAGGGGTATGAGAGAGAGAGGGAGGGGTTGAGAGAGAGAGAGAGGAGGATGGGGACGGGAGAGGTGGGGGATGAGAGAGAAACAGGGAGTGGGAAAGAGAGAGAGGGAGGGGGGCGAGAGAGAGAAGGAGTGGGAGCGAGAGAGAGAGAGGGAGGTGGGATGAGGGAGAGAGTTAGGGTGGCGAGAGAGAGAGGGAGGGGTGTTAGAGAGAGAGGGAGAGGGCGAGAGAGAGAGAGGGGAGGCGGTGAAAGAGAGCGAGAGGGAGGGGGGCGAGAGAGAGAGGGAGGGGTGAGAGACAGAGGGAGAGGGTGAGAGGGAGAGGGAGAGGGTCAGAGAGAGAGGGAGGGCGTGAGAGAAAGAGGGAAGGGGTGAGAGAGAGAGAAGGACGGTTTGAGAGGAGGGAGAGGGAGGTGAGCGAGAGAGAGAGAGGGAGGGGGCGGGCGAGAGAGAGGGAGGGGGCGAGAGAGAGAGAGGGAAGTGGGTGAGAGAGAGAGGGAGGGGTACGAGAGAGAGAGGGAGAGGGGTGAGAGAGAGGGAGGGAGGGGGTGAGTGAGAGAGAGGGAGGGGCAGAGAGAGAGGGAGGGGGTTGAGAAAGACAGAAGGAGCGGGGCACGAGAGAGAGGGAGGGGGCGAGAGAGAGAGGGAGCTAGTGAGAGGGAGTGGACGTGATCGAGAAGTAGGGGCGAGAGAGAAAGGGAGGGGGTGAGAGAGAGAGGGAAGGGGTGTGAGTGAGAGGGAGGGGGTAAGACAGAGAGAGGGAGGTGGTGAGAGAGAGAGAGAAGGAGGGGGACGGGAGAGAGAAGGAGGGGGCGAGAGAGAGAGAGAGGGAGGGGGCTAAAGAGAGAGAGTGAGGGGGTGAGAGAGAGAGACAGGGAGGGTTTAGAGAGAGAGGGAGAGGGTGGGAGAGAGAGGGAGGGCGTGAGAGAAGGAGGGAGGTGGTGAGAGAGGGAGAGAGAGAGAGGGAAGGTTTGAGAGAGGGAGACGGAGGTGAGCGAGAGAGAGAGGGAGGGAAGGGGTGTGAGTGAGAGGGAGGGGTACGAAAGAGAGAGGGAGGTGGTGTGAGAGAGATAAGGAGGGGGACGGGAGAGAGAGGGAGGGGGATGAGAGAGAAACAGGGAGGGGGAAAGAGACGGGGACGAGAGAGAGCAAGTCGGAGCGAAACAGAGACAGTGAGGGGGTGAGAGAGAGAGAGGGAGGGTTGAGAGAGAGAGAGGGAGGGAGACGAGAGAGAGAGGGAGGGCGAGGGGGAGAGGGAGAGGTAGGAGAGGAGACAGAAGGAGGGGGACGAGAGAGAGGGGGACAATAGAGAGGGTGGGGGGTTGAGATAGAGAGGAAGGCGGCGAGAGAGAGGGGGGGTGAGAGAGATTGGGAGGGGAGTGAGAGAGAGGAACGGAGGGCAGGCGAGAGAGACAGAGGGAGAATGGTGAGAGAGAGAGGAGGGGGACGAGAGCGAGAGAGAGGGTGGGGGGTGAGAGAAAGAGAGTGAGGGGGAGGAGAGAGAGAGGGAGGGGGACGAGAGAGAGAGGGAGGGGGACGAGTGCGAGAGAGAGGGTGGGGGGTGAGAGAAAGAGAGTGAGGGGGAGGAGAGAGAGAGGGAGGGGACGAGAGAGAGAGGAAGGGCGACCAGAGAGAGAGCGGGAGGGGGTGTAAGAGAGGGGTTGGGGACAAGGGAGAGAGAGGGATGGGGAGACGGAGAGAGGCAGGGGGCGAGAGAGAGAGGGAAGGGGACGTGAGAGAGAGGGACGGGGTGAGAGAGATGGAGGGGGACGAGAGAGAGATGGAGGGAGGGTTAGAGGGGGGCGAGAGAGAGAGGGACGGAGGGGGCGAGAGAGAGAGAGGGAGGGGGAGGAGAGAGAGAGAGAGAGGGAGACGAGAGAGAGAGGGAGGGGGAGGGGGAGAGGGAGATGTAGGAGAGGAGACAGAAGGAGGGGGAGGAGAGAGAGGGGGACAATAGTGAGGGTGGGGGGTTGAGTTAGAGAGGAAGGCGGCGAGAGAGAGGGAGGGGTGAGAGAGAGTGGGAGGGGAGTGAGAGAGAGGAACGGAGGGCAGGCGAGAGAGACAGAGGGGGAGTGGTGAGAGAGAGAGGGAGGGGGACGAGAGCGAGAGAGAGGGTGGGGGGTGAGAGAAAGAGATTGAGGGGGAGGAGAGAGAGAGGGAGGGGACGAGAGAGAGAGGGAGGGGGACCAAGAGAGAGAGCGGGAGGGGGTGTAAGAGAGGGGTTGGGGACAAGGGAGAGAGAGGGAGGGGGAGAGAGAGAGAGGCAGGGGGCGAGAGAGAGCGGGAAGGGGACGTGAGAGAGAGGGACGGGGTGAGAGAGATGGAGGGGGACGAGAGAGAGACGGAGGGAGGGTTAGAGGGGGGGCGAGAGAGAGAGGGATGGAGGGGGCGAGAGAGAGAGAGGGAAGGGAATGAGAGAGAGTGGGAGAGGTACGAGAGAGAGGGGGCGAGAGAGAGAGGGAGGGGCATGGGAAAGAAAGAGGGATGGTGCAAGAGAGAGAGAGTGAGGGACAACAGAGAGAGAGGGAAGGAGGGGTTGAGAGAGAGACGGAGGGGGCGAGAAAGAGAGAGCGGGAGGGAGAGAGAGAGAGTGGGAGGAGAGTGAGAGAGAGGAACCGAGGTCAGGCGAGAGAGACAGAGGGAGAGGGGAGCAGAGAGAGAGGGAGGGGGATGAGAGAGAGAGAGGGGGAGGGGGACCGAGAGGGAGAGCAGGAGGTGGTGTGACAGAGAGGCGGGGGGCGAGAGAGAGAGCAGGTGCAAGAGCCGAGAGAGAGGGAGTGGGCGAGAGAGTGGGGGGAGGCGAGAGAGAGTGGAATGGCGGTGCGAGAGAGAGAGAGAGAGGGTCAAGAGTGAGAGGGGAGGGGGACGAGAGAGAAAGTGGGAGGGGGACGAGAGAGAGAGAGATGGAAGGGGACTAGAGAGAGGGAGGGGGCGAGAGAGAGAACAGGTGCAAGAGCCGAGAGAGAGGGAGCGGGGCGAGAGAGAGTGGGGCAGACGAGAGAGAGAGCAGATGCGAGAGAGAGGGATAGGGGCGAGAGAACGAGGTAGGGGCGAGAGAGAGAGTGGGAGGAGGTTAAGAAAGAGACGGAGGCGGATGAGAGAGAGGGATGGGAATGAGAGAGAGAGGGCGGGGAACAAGTGACAGAGTGAACGGAGGCGAGAGAGAGAGAGAGAGGGACCAGAGAGAGAGGGAGGTGGGCGAGAGAGAGAGGGAGAGGGAGGGGGCGAGAGAGAGAGAGAGGGAGGGAGAGAGAGAGAGGCAGGGGGCAAGAGAGAGAGGAAAGGGTACGAGACAGAGAGGGACGGGGTGAGAGAGAGTGGGTGGAGAGTGAGAGAGAGGAACCGAGTTCAGGCGAGAGAGACAGAGGGAGAGGGGAGGAGAGAGAGAGGGAGGGGGATGAGAGAGAGAGAGAGAGGGAGGGGGACCGAGAGAGAGAGCAGGAGGTGGTGTGACAGAGAGAGGGGGGGGCGAGAGAGAGGGGGCGGGGACAAGAGAGAGAGAGGGAGGGGGAGAGAGAGAGAGGCAGGGGGCGTGAGAGAGAGAGGTAAGGGGACGAGAGAGAGAGGGACGGGGTGAGAGAGACGGAGGGGGACGAAAGAGAGAGAGGGAGGGTGAGAAAGAAAGAGGGAGGGTGCAAGAGAGAGAGTGAGGGCAACAGAGAGAGAGGGAGGGAGTGGTTGAGAGAGAGAGGGAGGGGTAAGAGAGAGGGAGGGGGCGAGAGAGAGAGGGAAGGGGCGATAGAGAGAGGGAAGGGGAGAGAGAGAGAGGGAGGAGCAAGAGAGAGAGAGGGAGTGAGAGAGAAGGAGGGGGCGAGAGAGAATGGAAGTGGGGCGAGAAAGAGAGAGAGGGGACGAGAGAGAGAGAGGGGGGGCTGACGAGAGAGAAAGTGGGAGGGGGATGAGAGAGAGAGAAGGAGTGTAGGGGGCTAGAGAGAGGGCGGGGGCAAAGGAGAGAGAGAGGGACGAGAGAGAGAGCGAGGGGGCTAGAGAGAGGGAGAGGGCAAGAGAGAGAGTGAGAGGGACGAGAGACGGGGGGCGAGAGAGGGAGGGGGAGAGCGAGAGAGGGAGGGGCGAGAGAGAGAGAGGGAGGGGGCGAGAGAGAGGGAGGGTGACGAGAGAGACAGGGAAGGGGACGAGAGAGAGAGAGGGAGGGGGATTGGACAGAGACGGAGAGGGAAGAGAGAGAGAGAAGGCGCGGGCGAGAGAGAGAGAGAGCGCGAGGGGGGCGAGAGAGAGAGAGAGGCAGGGACGAGAGAGAGAGAAAGGGACGGGGTGAGAGAGAGAGGGAGGGGGCGCGAGAGAGAGAGGGAGTGGGGCGAGAGAGATGGAGGGGTCGAGAGAGAGAGCAGGTGCAAGAGCCGAGAGAGAGGGAGTGGGCGAGAGAGTGGGGGGAGGCGAGAGAGAGTGGAATGGCGGTGAGAGAGAGAGAGAGAGAGAGAGGGCTCGAGAGTGAGAGGGGAGGGGGACGAGAGAGAAAGTGGGAGGGGGACGAGAGAGAGAGAGATGGAAGGGGACTAGAGAGAGGGAGGGGGCGAGAGAGAGAACAGGTGCAAGAGCCGAGAGAGAGGGAGCGGGGCGAGAGAGAGTGGGGCAGACGAGAGAGAGAGCAGATGCGAGAGAGAGGGATAGGGGCGAGAGAACGAGGGAGGGGCGAGAGAGAGAGTGGGAGGAGGTTAAGAAAGAGACGGAGGCGGATGAGAGAGAGGGATGGGAATGAGAGAGAGAGGGTGGGGAACAAGTGACGGAGTGAGCGGAGGCGAGAGAGAGAGAGGGACAAGAGAGAGAGGGAGGTGGGCGAGAGAGAGAGGGAGAGGGAGGCGGCGAGAGAGAGAGAGAGGGAGAGGACGTGAGAGAGAGAGAGGGAGGGGGTGAGATAGAGAGGGATGGGGACGAGAGATGGAGGGGGGCGAGAAAGCGAGGGAGCGGGCGAGAGGGGAAACCAGAGAGATGTAGTGAGATAGGGGGAGAGGTGTGGACGAGAGAGAGAGTGGGGAGGGGATGAGACAGAGAGAGGGAGGGTGCGAGAGAGAGAGGGAGGGGGGAGTGAGAGAGGAAGGGGGTTGAGAGAGAGAGAGGGCGTGGGCAAGAGAGAGAGAGGGATGAGAGAGAGGGTGGGGGCGAGACAGGGAGGGGGCAAGAGAGGGAGAGGCAGGGGGCGAGAGAGAGAGGCAGTGGACGAGAGAGAGAGGGATGAGCGAGAGAGGGAGGGGCGAGAGAGGGAGGGGGCGAGAGAGGGAGATGGAGGGGGTGAGAGAGAGAGAGAGGGAGGGGTAGAGAGAGAGGGAGGGGCGAGAGAGAGGGAGGGCCGAGAGATAGAGTGAGAGGGATGAGAGCGCGAGGGAGGGGTGCGTGAGAGAGAGAGACCGAGGAGGGCGAGAGAGAGAGAGAGGGGGGCGAGAGAGAGGGAGGGGACGAGAGAGAGATAGGAAGGGAACGAGAGAGAGAGGGAGAGGGTGAGAGCGAGAGAAGGATGGGGTGAGAAAGAGAAGGAGAGCGAGGGAGGGAGAGAGTGAGAGAGAGGAAGGGGGGCGAGAGAGAGAGTGAGGGGGCGAGATAGAGAGGGAAGGGGGCGAGTGAGAGAGGGAAGGGGGCGAGAGAGAGAGGGAGGGGGCGAGAGAGAGAGGGCGTGGGCGAGAGAGAGAGACAGAGACGAGAGAGAGAAGGAGGGGGCGAGAGAGAGAGAGGGATGGGGTAAGAGAGAGAGAGAGGGATTGGGTGAGAGAGAGAGGTAGAGGGCGAGAGAGGTAGGGTGTGAGAGAGAGAGGGAGGGGGCGAGAGAGTGAGAGAGGGGCGAGAGAGAGGGCGTGGGCGAGAGAGGGACAGGAACGAGAGAGAGAACGAGGGGGCGAGAGAGAGAGAGGGATGGGGTGAGAGAGAGAGAGAGAGGGATGGGGCGAGAGAGAGAGGGAGAGGGCGAGAGAGGGAGGGTGTGAGAGAGGGAGGGGGCGAGAGAGAGTGAGAGAGTGGCGAGAGACAGATGGGAGAGAGAAAGGGGAGGGGGGCAAGAGCGAGGGAGGGGACGAGAGAGAGGGGGAATGAGAGAGAGAGGGCGTGGGCGAGAGAGAGAGAGGGATGAGAGAGAGAGGGAGGGGGCGAGAGAGAGAGAGGCAGGGGGCGAGAGAGAGAGCTAGGGGGTGAGAGAGAGAGGGAGGGGGCGAGAGGGAGAGGGAGTGGGCGAGAGAGGGGGAGGGAGAGGGCGAGAGACAGAGAGAGGGAGGGTGTGAGAGAGAAAGAGGGAGGGTGCAAGAGAGAGAGAGGGACGAGAGAGAGGGAGGGGGCGAGAGAGGTAGAGGCAGGGGGCAAGAGAGAGGGAGTGGGCTAGAGAGAGAGAGGGACGAGAGAGAGAAGGGGGGTAGAGAGAGTGAGAGGGAGGGGCGAGAGAGAGAGGTGCGAGAGATAGAGTGAGAGGGGCGGGCAAGCAAGAGAGGGGGGCGAGAGTGGGAGGGGGGCGAGAGAGGTATGGAGGGTGCGAGAGAGAGAGAGGGGAGTGAGAGAGGGAGGGGGATGAGAGTGAGGGCGTGGGCGAGAGAGAGAGAGAGGGACAAGAAAGAGGGATGGGGCGAGAGAGGGAGGGGGCAAGAGAGGGAGAGGCAGGGGGCGAGAGAGTGGGAGTGAGCGAGAGAGAGAGAGAGGGACGAGAGAGAGAAGGAGGGTGGAGAGGGAGTGGGCGAGAGAGAGAGAGGGTAGAGAGAGAGAGAGGGAGGGGTGAGAGATAGAGGGAGGGGAGAGAGACAGAGTGAGAGGGACGAGGGAGCGAGGGAGGGAGGCGAGAGAGAGAGAGAGACCGAGGAGAGCGAGAGAGAGCGCGCAAGGGGCGCAAGAGAGAGGAAGGGGGCGAGAGAGAGAGGAAGGGGACGAGAGAGAGAGGGAAGGGGTGAGAGAGAGAGGGAGAGGGTGAGAGCAAGAGAGGGATGGGGTGAGAGACAGAGGGAGAGGGTGAGTGCGACGGAGGGAGAGAGCGAGAGAGAGAGAGATGAAGGGGGCGAGAGAGAGAGCGAGGGGGTGAGAGAGAGAGGGAAGGGGCGAGAAAGAGAGGGAAGGATGAGAGAGAGAGGGAGGGAACGAGAGGAAGAGGGAGGGGGAGAGAGAGAGGGAGGGGGATGAGAGAGAGACAGGTATGAGAGAGAGGGAGTGGGCGAGAGATGGAGAGGAGGGAGAGAGAGGGAGAGGGGCGAGAGAGAGGGAGTGGGCGAGAGATGGAGAGGAGGGAGAGAGAGGGAGAGGGGCGACAGACCAGGGGGGCGAGAGAGAGAGAGGGGGAGGGACGAGAGAGCGCGAGGGGCAGGGCGAGTGAGAGAGAGAGGGATGGGGTGAGAGCGAGAGAGTGAAAGGGTGAGAGCGAGAGCGGGAAGGGGCGAGTGAGAGAGGAAGGGCGACGAGAGAGAAAGGGAGCGGGCGAGAGAGAGAGGGGGGCGCGAGAGTGATTGAGGGATCGGGGTGAGATAGAGGGAGGGGTCGAGAGAGAGAACAGGTGAGAGAGAGAGAGAGGGAGCGGGCGAGAGAGTGTGGGGCAGGCGAGAGAGAGAGCAGGTGTGAGAGAGAGTGAGAGGGCGAGAGAGAGATGGAGGGGCGAGAGAGAGAGTGGGAGGAGGTTAAGAAAGAGACGGAGGCGGATGAGAGAGAGGGATGGGAATGAGAGAGAGAGGGCGGGGAACAAGTGACGGAGTGAGCGGAGGCGAGAGAGAGAGAGGGACAAGAGAGAGAGGGAGGTGGGCGAGAGAGAGAGGGAGAGGGAGGCGGCGAGAGAGAGAGAGAGGGAGAGGACGTGAGAGAGAGAGAGGGAGGGGGTGAGGTAGAGAGGGATGGGGACGAGAGATGGAGGGGGGCGAGAAAGCGAGGGAGCGGGCGAGAGGGGAAACAAGAGAGATGTAGTGAGATAGGGGGAAAGGTGTGGACTAGAGAGAGAGTGGGGAGGGGATGAGACAGAGAGAGGGAGGGTGCGAGAGAGAGAGGGAGGGGGGAGTGAGAGAGGAAGGGGGTTGAGAGAGAGAGAGGGCGTGGGCAAGAGAGAGAGAGGGATGAGAGAGAGGTTGGGGGCGAGACAGGGAGGGGGCAAGAGAGGGAGAGGCAGGGGGCGAGAGAGAGAGGCAGTGGACGATAGAGAGAGGGATGAGCGAGAGAGGGAGGGGCGAGAGAGGGAGGGGGCGAGAGAGGGAGATGGAGGGGGTGAGAGAGAGAGAGAGGGAGGGGTAGAGAGAGAGGGAGGGGCGAGAGAGAGAGGGAGGGGCGAGAGATAGAGTGAGAGGGATGAGAGCGCGAGGGAGGGGTGCGTGAGAGAGAGACCGAGGAGGGCGAGAGAGAGAGAGAGGGGGGCGAGAGAGAGGGAGGGGGATGAGAGAGAGACAGGTACGAGAGAGAGGGAGTGGGCGAGAGATGGAGAGGAGGGAGAGAGAGGGAGAGGGGCGACAGACCAGGGGGGCGAGAGAGAGAGAGAGGGAGGGACGAGAGAGAGCGAGGGGCAGGGCGAGTGAGAGAGAGAGGGATGGGGTGAGAGCGAGAGAGTGAAAGGGTGAGAGCGAGAGCGGGAAGGGGCGAGAGAGAGAGGAAGGGCGACGAGAGAGAAAGGGAGTGGGCGAGAGAGAGAGGGGGGGCGCGAGAGTGATAGAGGGAGCGGGGTGAGATAGAGGGAGGGGTCGAGAGAGAGAGCAGGTGTGAGAGAGAGAGAGAGAGCGGGCGAGAGAGTGTGGGGCAGGCGAGAGAGAGAGCAGGTGTGAGAGAGAGGGAGAGGGCGAGACAGAGATGGAGGGGCGAGAGAGAGAGTGGGAGGTGGATAAGAGAGATGGAGGCGGACGAGAGAGAGCGATGGGAACGAGAGAGAGAGCGTGGGTGAGAGAGAGAGAGAGAGGGACAAGGGAGAGGGAGGGCGAGAGATAGAGAGGGAGGTGATGAGAGAGTGTGAGGGAGTGGATGAGAGAGAGGGATGGAGGGGGCAAGAGGGAGCGGAAGGGAGTGAGAGAGGGGGAGGGGTGAGAGAGAGCGGAAGGGGCGAGAGAGAGAGGGAGGGGTCGAGAGAGAGGGGGAGTGGAACGAGAAGGGAGGGAGGGGGCAAGAGGAGCGGAAGGGATCGAGAGAGAGCGGGAGGAGTGAGAGAGAGCAGAAGGGGCGAGAGAGAGAGGGAGGGGCGAGAGAAAGTGGGAGGGGTGAGAGAGAGAGGGTGAGCAAGCGAGAGAGAGAGAGTGTGCGAGAGAGAGCGGGGATGGGGTGAGGGAGAGAGGGAGGGGTGGGAGAGAGAGGGAGGGGCGAGAGAGAGAGAGGGAGGGGTGAGAGAGAGAGGGACGGGGGACGAGAGATGGATGGGGGCGAGACAGCAAGGGAGGGGGCGAGAGGTGGGGCAAGAGAGATGTGGGTGAGATAGGGGAGAGGTGTGGACTAGAGAGAGAGAGGGAGGGGATGAGAGAGAGGGACGGAGGGGGCGAGAGCGAGGGGGCAAGAGAGAGAGGAAGATGGTGAGAGAGAGAGGGACGGGGCGAGAGACAGTCAGAGGGGGCATTAGAGAGAGGGAGGGCTCGAGAGAGAGAGAGGGATGAGATGAGAGAGAGGGGGAGGGGGTGAGAGAGTGTGAGTGGTTGAGAGAGGGAGGGGGAGAGAGGGAGTGGGCGAGAGGGAGGGGGTGAGAGAGGGTGTTGGCGAGAGAGAGAGGGAGTGGGCGAGAGAGAGGGAATAGGGCGAGAGAGAGAGGGAGGGTTGCGAGATAGAGAGAGGGAGGTGGAGAGAGAGGGAGGGGGCGAGAGTGAGAAGCCAGGGATGGGAAAGAGAGCGCGCGGATGAGAAAGAGAGGGCGGGAGCGAGAGAGAGGATGAGGGGCGAGAGAGAGTTTGAGGAGGAAGGAGAGAGAGAGCGAAGGGGGCGAGAGAGACAGTGAGAGGGACGAGAGAGAGAGGGAGGTGGGCGGGAGAGAGAGAGAGGGAGTGTGCGAGAGAGAGAGAGAGAGGGAGTGGACGAGAGAGAGGGAGGGAGGGGGCGAGAAGGGGAGGAAGGGAGCGAGAGAGAGCAGGAGGAGGTGAGAGAGAGAGGGAGGGGGCAAGAGGGAGGGGTCGAGAGAGAGAGGGAGGGGTCGAGAGAGAGAGGGAAGGGGGCGAGAGAAAGGGAGTGGGGGCGAGAGAGGGAGAGGGAGTGGCGCGAGTGAGAGAGAAAGGGATGGCAATACAGAGAGGGTGGGGGCGAAAGAGAGGGGGGGCGAGAGAGAGAGAAGGAGGCGGACGAGAGAGAGGGAGGGAGGGGTGAGAGAGAGAGAGAGAGGGGACGAGAGAGAGAGATGGAGGGGGCGAGACAGAGAGAGAGGGAGGAGGAACGAGAGACGGAGGGGGGGCGAGAGAGTAAGGGAGGGTCTAAGGGGGGCAAGAGAGATGTGGGTGAGATAGAGGGAGAGGCGTGGACTAGAGAGAGAAAGGGAGGGGATGAGACAGAGAAGGAAGGGGCAACAGAGAGAGGGAGAAGGCGAGAGCCAGAAAGAGGGAGATGGTGAGAGAGAGGGCGGGAGGGGGCGAGAGGGAGAGGAATGGGGTTAAGAGAGAGAGGGAGATGGTAAGAGAGAGGGAGGGGGTGAGAGACAGTTGGAGGGGGCAAGAGAGAGAGGGTGGGGACGAGAGAGAGAGGGAGGGGTCGAGAGAGAGATGGATGGGATGAGAGAGAGGGGGTGGGGTGAGAAAGAGGGGGGTGAGAGAGGGGGTTGGAGAGAGAGAGAGGGAGTGGGCGAAAGAGAGAGAGAGTGAATGGGGCGAGAGAGAGGGAGGGTAGCGAGATAGAGAGAGGGAAGGGGAGAGAGAGGGAGGGGGAGAGAGAGAGAGGCCGGGGACGAGAAAGAGAGGGCGGGATGAGAGATGGGGAGAGCGAGAGGGATGGAGAAGGAGGGGCGAGGGAGAGTTTGAGAAGGAAGGAGAGAGAGAGAGAGCGAACGGGGCGAGGGAGAGAGGGGTGCAAGAGAGAGAGGGAGGGGGCGAGAGAGGGAGGGGGAGAGAGAGAGAGGCCGGGGACGAGAAAGAGAGGCGGGATGAGAGATGGGGAGAGCGAGAGGGATGGAGAAGGAGGGGCGAGGGAGAGTTTGAGAAGGAAGGAGAGAGAGAGAGAGCGAACGGGGCGAGAGAGAGAGGGGTGCAAGAGAGAGAGGGAGGGGGCGAGAGAGCGAGGGAGGGGGACGAAAGAGAGAGGGAGGAGGACGAGGGAGAGTGGGAGGGGAACGAGAGAGAGCTGGCGGGGGCGAGAGAGAGATAGAGAGGCGTTGAGAGAGAGAAAGAGGGAGCGAGGAGAGAGAGGGAGTGCACAAGAGAGAGAGATGGAGGGGGCAAGAGAAAGAGGGAGGGGGCGAGAGAGAGAGGGAGGGGGACGAAAGAGGGAGGGAGGGGGATGAGAGAGAGTGGGAGGGGTTAAGAGAGAGCGGGCGGGGGCAAGGGAGAGTGGGAAGGGGACGAGAGAGAGCGGGCGGGGGCGAGAGAGTGCGGACGGGGGCGAGAGAGTCAGAGAGAGGGAGGGGGTGAGAGAGAGAGAGGGAAGGAGGCGAGAGAGAGGGACTGCACGAGAGAGAGAGGGAGGTGGTCGAGAGAGACAGCGAGCGGAGCGAGAAATAGAGAGGGCAAGCGAGAGAGAGAGATGGGGAGGGGTCGAGAGAGAGAGAGGGAGGGCGTCGGGACAGAGAGGGGGAGGGGGTCGACAGCGAGAGGGGAAGCAGGTCGAGAGAGGGGGGGCGAAAGAGCCTGGAGTGTGTGTGAGAGAGAGAGGGTGAGAGAGAGAGAGAGAGGGCGAGAGAGAGAGGGAGAGGAGAGAGAGAGCGGGAGGGGGCGAGACAGAGAGGGGGGCAAGAGAGGGGGATCAAGAGAGAGGGAGGGAGTGCGAGAGAGAGAGGGAATGGGGCGAGGGACAGAGAGAGGGACGAGAGAGAGAGGGAGGTAGGCGAGAGAGAGAGAGGGGGAGTGTGCGAGAGAAAGGGAGGGCGCGAGAGAGAGAGGGTGGGGGCGGGAGAGTGAGAGGGAGGGGATGAGAGAGAGAGGGACGGGGCAAGAGAGATGAGCGATTTAATGAGATGGAGGGGGTGAGAGAGATAGGGAGGGGTGAGAGAGAGAGAGAGGGAGGGTGCGAGAGAGAGGGAGGGAGGGGACGAGAGGGACAGAGAGTGGGGCAAGAGAGAGAGGGAGGGAGTGAGAGAGAGGGGGGAGAGAGAGGGAGGGAGGCAAGAGAGAGAGGGAAGGGGTGGGCGAGAGAGAGAGGAGGATGCGAGAGAGAGAGGTAGGGGGACGAGAGAGAGGTGGAGGTGGACGAGAGAGATTGGGAGGCGGACGAGAGAGAGCAGGCGGTGGCAAGAGAGAGAGAGAGGGAGGGGGCGAGGGAGAGAGAGGGGGACGAGAGAGAGAGATGAGAGAGAGGGAAGGGGGTGAGAGAGGGAGGGGAGTGAGAGGGAGAGGGGGAGAGGACGAGAGAGAGAGAGAAAGGTGGTGAGAGAGAGGGAGGGGGTGAGAGAGAGGGAGTCGAGAGAGAGGGAGGGGTACAAGAGAGAGTGGGAGGGGGCGAGAGAAAGTGGGAGTGGGGCGAGAGAGAGAGAGGGAGTGGGCGAGAGTGTGAGGGAGGGGGGCAAGAGAGAGAGGGCGAGTCTGAGGGGGAGGGTGGCCGAGAGAGAGAGAGGGGGGCGAGTCTGAGAGGGAGGGAGTCAAGAGAGAGAGAGGGGTGAGAGAGGAGGGCGAGTGAGAAGAGGGCGAATGAGAAGAGGGCGAGTGCGAGAGAGAGCCAGAACGAGAGCAGGAGACACAGAGAGATGAACAATATGGGCGAGCAAGTGAGCGAGCGAGCGAGTGAGAGAGACAGCGAGAGAACGAGGCGGCGAGAGAAAGAGGTGCTAGAGAGACGGAGAGAGAGGTCAAGAGAGAGAGAGTAAGAGACAGGGAGAGAGTGAACACGAGAGAGAGATGGTCGAGAGAGAGAGGATTGGTAGAGAGAGAGGAGGGGGCAGGATAGAGAGAGGGGGCTACAGAGAAAGAATGGTGGAAAGTGAGAGTGTGAGAGAGAGGCAGCGAGAGAGTCGGAGCAAGAGAGAAGGGACAGTGAGATGGAGAGACGGGGCGAGAGAGGGGTAAAGCAATGAGAGATGGGTGAAAGAGAGAGAGAGCAGGCGAGAGGCAGAGGGAAGGCCCAGAGAGGCAGAAACAGAGGGGTGAGAGAGGAAGAGAGGATGCGAGAGCGATGAGGCAAGAGCGAATCAGAGAGAGAGGTGGTGAGAGAGGCAGAGATGTGCCAAAGAAAGAGTGGGGCAAGAGAGAGAGATACGGGAGAGAGTGGGATAGATGGGGAGAGAGAGTGGGAGAGGCGAAAGATGGAGAGGGGGGGCGTCATAGAGAGAGGGAGAGAGTGATCGAGAGTGAGTGAGAGAGAGAACGAGCGAGAGAAAACGAGAGAAAGAGGGAGAGAGTTTCAAGAAAGAGTGAAGGAGGGGGGAAATACGAGAGAGAGAGTGAGAGAGCGAGGGAAAGAGAGAGGGAGAGAGGGTGTGGGAGAGAAGGTGAGGGAGAGAGTGATTGAGAAAGAGCAAGGGAGGGGTGAGAGAAGGGCGACAGAGAGAGCGAGAGAGAGTGAGTGTTGCGAGAGGGAGAGGTGATAGAGAAGGATAGAAAGAGAGCGAGAGAGGTGAGTGATGGTGACAGGGGAAACAAAGAGAGAGATATATAGAGACAGAGGGGCGAAAGTGTGTGTAAAAGAGAGAGAGGGTCACGTGCAAAAGAGAGAGAGGCAAGAGAGGGCGACAGTGATGGGGAGAGAGAGGAGAGAAAGGGGGTGTGAGAGGGGGAGAAAGGAGAGCGAGAGAGACAAGGAGTGAGAGAGAGAGAGAGGAGTGAGAGAGAGAGATGGGGAGAGCGAGAGGGCGAGAGAAACAGGGGTTGAGTGAGAGACAGAGGGATGAGAGACAGAGTGGTGTGAGAGAGGGAGGGAGGGCTGAGACAGAGAGCACGAGCAAGAGAGAGCTCAAGAGAGAGCTGCAAGAAAAGAGCAAGAGAGAGAGAGGGCAGATACGAGAGAGAGCGAGAGAGGGAAAGGAGAGAGCGAGATTTGCAGAGTGGGAGCATGGAAGCGTGGGAGCGTGGGAACGAGGGAGTGAGGGAGCGAGAAAAAGCGAGAGTGGCAGAGTGGCTGTGAGGCAGCGGCAAGAAAGAAAGTGAGAGAGATGGGGAGGGTGGATAAAGGGAGGGGGGTTAGAGGGAGGGGATAGAAGGAGGGGGTCGAGGGAGAGGGAGTAGAGGAAGAGGGGATAGAGGGGGTGGGGGGCGGAGAGGGAGGGGAGAGCGTGGGGGGGTAGAGGGAGGGCAGGTAGTGGGGGTAGAGGGAGGGGGGTAGCGGGAGGGAGTAGGGGGATAGCGGGAGGGGGGTAGAGGGAGGTGGGAGAATTGGTGTGAGGGGGTGCAGGGGGCGAGAGGGTGGCAGCAAGAGGGGGGCGACGAAAGGGGGGCGATGGGGTGGGATGGAGTGGGGAAGGGGGGAGAAGGTGTGAAATAGGGGGTGGGGGGCGAATGGAGGGCCCGGGGGTCTGGAGAGGGTGTGAGAGGGGGGGCAAGGGGGGGCGAGAGGGGAGGCGAGGGGGGATGAGGGGGAGCGCGAGGGGGGCGGGGGGGGCGAGGGGGGCGAGAGGGGGGCGAGAGGGGAGGCAAGTGGGGTTTTGAGGGGGGTGCGAAGGGGGCGAGGGGAGGAGAGGGGGCCGAGGGAAGGAGAGGGGAGCGAGGGGGTCAAGGGGGGCTAGAGGGTGGCAAGAGGGGGGCGAGAGGAGGATGCGAGGAGGGTGTGAGTGGGGGGTGAGTTGGGAGTGAGGGGGGCAAGGTGGTGAGAGAGGGCGAAGAGGGGGCGAGGGGGCAAGAGAGGGGTGGGGAGAGGGGTGGGGTGTTAAGAGGGGGGTGCTGGGAGCGTGCAAGAGGGTGGGGAGGGGGTGGGAGGGGTGGAGAGAGGGGGCAGAGAGTGGGGGAGAGATGGAAGGAGAGTACTGGCTGTGTCATTTCATCATCTGTGAAACACATTAAGACCGGCGAAGGCCCTCATCCTGATGATTTTCTGGTCAGGACTCCAGTCACTAATTTGCTGCCAGGTTCTGATAAATAACCAAAAACACAACAGGAATTGCACTTGCAGACAATAAGGGAGCGTTGGTTACATCAACATCAGAGCACGAGTAGGCTATTTAGCTCCGTGAGCCTATTTCACTATTCACCCAAATTACAGTCGTCTTCATCATCCTGACAAATCTCCGTCTTTGTCCCATAATCCTTTATCATTTTCATTCCAAATCTACCAATCTCAGATTTAAAATTTGCAAATGATTTCCAATCAATCGCTGTTTGTGGAACTTTGTCCATTTCTGTGCATAAAAGTGTTCCCCGTTCTCACAACTCAATGTTCTGACTCTAACACTTTATCTGTTTAACCTTTCTTCTTCAATTAAACCTTGGAATCCAAGTATCACATCAGTAAATCTACACTGCCCTTTCAGTCAGAGTGATACTCTCCTTAAGCCATGGTGCCCAGCCCTGACAGCTTGGTCGAACTAGGTTCGGATTTGCTGAAGCATGACTTCTAATCCTTTGGTATCTCGTCTTCTGTCGAGATCAATTTCAACATTCCATTGGCCCCTTGATCACTTTTCTGAACCTGTCTGTGACATTTTCATAAACTATACAGCTGTATCAATCACTCTATCTCTATTTTCACAATCAAGAAATATCCTATTTAGACCCAATCTCTCACTTGCCGACACAAACTCATCTGTCGTTGTTTTTCTCATTTACTGAATCTATCAAGATTGCTTTCTAATGCTATGCTTCCATCTGCCTACACTTGGAATCGCTGTAATCTGCAGAGTGGCCCCAAATTTTGAATGTGGTTTTCCTTTCATTATCAATAGTGAACAATTAGGGCTCCAACATTGATCCGTGCAGGATATCACTAACCATATCCTTCCAATGAGAATACGTCTTGTTATCTACACAAATGTCTCTTGTTCAAATCAAGTTACTCTGCAAGGACATCTTTTGCATCTTATTACCTTTAATGGACAGTAGAAAGGTGTAAATTCAGGGACGTTCTAGGCAGTCAAATTTGCCTTGTGTTTATCTGATTGGGGGAGCAATGAATACCATAAAATATTAATCTTTGTCTTCACCACATGGTAACTCGATCACAAAGATTGACAATGTGAAATATTTATTCTCCTTCATGATTGGTAAACTCTGGGCACATTGTTACCGAATGGTACTCACTTTGTTTTTTCAAAAACACAGGCCCCGCCCAACTGTTGGCTCACACCCGTTACACCATATGGTCCTCGTCCTCTCCATCTGAATCTCAAGGCAAGGTACCTCGAACATGGAGAGGAGCAACTATTCCAAGATCCCAGTAATTGGTACCACCACTCACCCTAATCCATTGGAGAAGCCGATTGGTCCCGCACTATGTCCTCATCTGAATCATGCTGCTGGCTGCGTTTCTTCCCCATATTAAAGCGGTGATGGCTCTCTGCTGGCGGAAGGGAATGGACGGATTTCTCTTCAATCTCATCTTTCGTCATTGACTCGTCAAACTCATGGGAGTACTCAGTGGCAACAGAAGCAGAGTCTGGAGAGACAATCAATTATTGACATTGTTCTTCGTTATTTTCCATTGCTCACTGAAAGGTTTAGAACTTGAACTTGAAGTTAGGGGCTGAGCTAGAATCCTTGGATTAATTATCTGCTCAAGGAGCAGAGTTGGGTTACAATTATTGATTCAATACAACTTTGATATTGAATCACATATTGTTTAAGTATCTGATGCACAACCACAGATCCAAGGGAAACACAAGGAAGTTGGATTGAATAGCTTAAGCACATGACTGAATAAAGGAATTTTGAAATAAATCAGTGCAGGACATGTGCCTATTTGACCAACATATCCTTTGGGTAGGGAAGGAGTGCTCACGTAGCAAAAGATTTGATTGATTCAAATCATCTAACTGAAGAGACACATTTCCCTGCTTAAGTCATGAGATCAGTGGAAGGACAAAACATCATTTCTGGTTAAAGAATTCACCTTTCTCACCAGGTAATGATGGTACACTGTCTCTGCGGATCGAGTCGTTGGTCACTGTTTGAACCACCTCCTCAATAGAGCTATTTCCCTTTTGTGTGGCCAGAGGTTCTGCTTTTCTCCAAGAATGGTAAGGGTGAGCTGCCTTATTTACTGCTGCCGCTGCTGCTCCTATAGAAATGTCACAGAACAACACAGATGTATAGTTTCAGGACACAAAAACAGGTTCTCAGTATTTGTGATTTACACAGGCTTCCTTCTCAACCTAAACCAATCAACATAGTTTTCTTCGATTTCTTATATTCCAAGCTCCTCCTTGAATTCAGCTCTTATTTGCTTCAATTATTCCTGATGAAGTCAGTTCTACATTCAAACCCCTTTTTGGTAAAGACTTTGTCGCCCTCTGCAAATTCCTCATTAGATTTAATAGTGATGACAATTCTATCCCCAGATCCATGGTTTCTGTCATTCCCAAGCAGAAACATCTTTTCCATGTCTTCTCAATCAAACGTAACTGGACCATGTCACTCTTTTTCAATGAGACCACACTGCCCAATCTTACTTGATGAATTCAATCTCAGTTTGGATATAATTCCAGTAACTATTCTTTACCTTCCCCGATCCGAACTGTGTGCAGTGCTCCAAGGGTGACCTGTCCATGGTCCGACACATATCGAACACATTTCCATTCTGTCACCCCCGAAATAAACCCATGACCTACTTCTCCATCAAACCTCACAAACCGGTGACATTTGCTGCCAGTGACTCATTCCTATCTCCAGATCCCTCTGCCCTATTTAAGGACATATTTCCAAAGAGGAAGTGGTCTCTTTAGTCTTTTGACCACAGTGTACGACCTCACACATGGGTGGAGGTTAATCTTCCACAGCTTTGACTGCAATATTCCCTTAACCAAAAAGTTAATTTGAAGCAAAAAGGAGAACGCGAAGAGAAAGGTGAACCGCCCGTGGGTAACAAAGGCAGTCAAGAGCAGTACCCACAAGGAAAAGAATGACATAGCCGCGGATGACTAAAAAGGGAGAAAACTGATCATGTAATTAAATTGACAAGAAACAAAAATGAATGGCAAGAGTTGTACAGGTATATAAAAATTGAGTATCTAAAGTCAGCATCGTACCCTTGGAGGTTCTGACTGTGGAATTGATCATGGGTACAAGGAAATAAGCAAGTTAATCATGAGTAGAAAAATGTTATATCAGTCTTTGTCACAAGGGACAAAGTATTGACCAACTACTAGGACGAACTAATGGCAGACAGGACCTAATGGCCTGGATCAAACACTTTTAGGGCAACTGACTGCAGAGATATTCAAGGCATCGATTGGAATATTTCAGAATCGGGGATACAGGAAGCATCCAGTGGATTGATGTACCTGTTCAAGAAGGGAAGGGAGACAGAAATCAGGAAACTATAGACTAGTTAATTTAATATCTGCTTTTGTAATACGGCAGAGTCGAATATTAAAGTAATAAATAGCAGGACATTTAGAAAAGCTTATCATTTAACATGGTAGACTGGGTTTTGTGAAAGAGACACGATGACAAATTTGCGACAG
The DNA here is from genome assembly GCF_047496795.1 of Chiloscyllium punctatum. Classification (NCBI taxonomy): domain Eukaryota; kingdom Metazoa; phylum Chordata; class Chondrichthyes; order Orectolobiformes; family Hemiscylliidae; genus Chiloscyllium; species Chiloscyllium punctatum. Next base: position 18,208,865 of record NC_092745.1, on the reverse strand, counting down.
TTCATTGAGGAGATAACAAGCAGAGCTGATAAAGGGCAATCCAATGATGTTCTGTATTTGGATGTTAAAAATGCAAATGATAAGGTTCTACATAAAAGTTAATTGCATAATACAGGAGCTCACTGTGTCAGGGGTAACGTATTTGCATGGAGTGAGGATTGGTTACCCACACTGGCTGTTGCCGAAACCTCACTTGCAGTACTGTATACAATGTTAGCTCTGATATTTAATAAGGGATAAACTAGTATTGGAGACCATTCAAAAAAAGATTCAGCTAGCTGCCTTGAGAACGAAAAGGTTGACCTGTCAAGAATAGCTAAACAGGTTAGGTCATTATTCAATAGAATCTCGACAAACAGATTACTTACAATGTGTCAACAGGCCCTTTGGCCCAACAAGTCCACACCGATCCGCCGAAGCACAACCCACCCAGACCCATTCCCCAACATTTACCCCTTCACCTAACACTACAGGCAATTTAGCATTGCCAATTCACCTAACCTGTACTTTTTTTTGGATTGTGGGAGGATACTAGAGCACCCGGAGGAAACCCACGCAGACAACGTGCAAACTCCACGCAGAGAGTCACCTGAGGCAGGAATTAAGCCCAGGTCTCTGGCACTGTGATACATCAGTGCTAACCACTGTGCCACCCACATAATATAAGGGGTCATCTTATGGAAACAAGATTCTGAGGAGCTTGACAGGGTAGATGTTGACTAGATTAGATTAGATTACTCACAGTATGGAAACAGGCCCTTCGGCCCAACAAGTCCACACCGCCCCGCCGAAGCGTAACCCACCCATACCCCTACATTTACCCCTTACCTAACACTACGGGCAATTTAGCATGGCCAATTCACCTGACCTGCACATCTTTGGACTGTGGGATGAAACCGGAGCACCCGGAGGAAACCCACGCAGACCAGGGGAGAACGTGCAAACTCCACACAGTCAGTCGCCTGAGGCGGGAAATGAACCCGGGTATCTGGCGCTGTGAGGCAGCAGTGCTAACCACTGTGCCACCGTGCCGCCCACAAACATATCTGGTCGGCATGGATAGGTTGGACCGAAGGGTCTGTTTCCGTATTGTACATCTCTTTGACTTTATGACTGAAATGCAAGCACCCACACTAGATCTTATAGCACCAATGAAGTCTCAAACCAAACATTACATAAGGGAACATCCATTTTGTAAAAAATGTAAAGAATTTTTTTCTCTCAGTGAATGGCTAGAATTTTCTAGCCCAAACAATTGTGAAAGTTAAATGTGGTAGGGGAATGGATCTGGTTGGGTTACTCTTCAGAGGGTCAGTGTGGCTTGTTGGGCCGAAGGGCCTGTTTCCACACAGTAGGGAATTTATGATTCTATCTCAAATTATTCTAAAAGAGGGCAGATAGATTTTTGAAGTATTGAGCAGTTAAGGGGTATGCGGATCAAGCATGAAAGAGGTGTGGAGGTCTGGGTTTGCCCAGCCATGATCTGATAGAATGGGGGAACAAGCTGGAGGAGATGAATGTCCTCCTCCTGCTCCAATCCTTGAGGCTCCATTTCATGCTTTTTTTTATCTCCAAAGAAGAGTGTGATACAATGTGCTGAAGATATCAGATGTTGTGAAAATGGGGTGTTTATGTACTGGTTCATTTGGCATTGATTCATCAATCACAGCTATACAGTCATGAGTAGGAAGGGAATTCCCTCCATGAAGAAAGGAAATCTACTGCAGAGCTCACACAAAGGGATCTTTCCCCTCAGTAAACTCTCCCATCACATTGCCCAACATATCAGTAAAGGCAGGACGCACTACGCATGCTCTAGCCAACAAAGGGACCCCCTCGGGTGATTGATGTCAGCTCCGGACCAATGAAAGGACGGTGGGCGTACCTGGAGGACCTGGCGGGAGGTTGGTCCTCCAACCAATCAAAGTGAACTAGGGGCAGAACTAGACTAAACCACGTGATCACCCTCGCGCGCGGAGGAGAGTCGCTGTAATGGATGCTGGGGAAGTTATGGAGCGAAAGGACACGGTAAGGAAAGAAATAAATAAACAGAGGAAAACGGGAGAAAAACTGTGTTGCTATGAGCGGAGAGGTTTTACAAACATGTTGTGCACTTCGGAAAACACAAATTTGAACGTCCCAGTCCCGTGTTTGGAGTAAACGGGGAATTGATTCACTTGACACGTGCGCGGCCGCCATCTTTGCAGGGGGCAAGGTGCAGCCAGGCTCATGTGCAGCCTTTCTCTGGTCCAGAGTCATTGGGCAGGATTTACACAGAGCACATTCAAACTCAGAGTAATGGATGTTTATTTCTGCATTTGTTTCGTCATTCATTTAAATGACTTGCTGTCGTAACTGAGTTTGCATGTCATTAAAAATTGGAGGTATTGTGCATAGTGAAGAAGGTTACCTCAGGTTACAGTGAGATATTGATCAGATACGGATTAATTTAGATAAATGTGAGGTGCTGCATTTTGGAAAAGCAAGTCAGGGCAGGACTTATACACTAGGGGAAAGTGAAGACTGCAGATACTGGAGATCAGAGCTGAAAAAAGTGTTGCTGGAAAATCACAGCAGGTCAAGCAGCATCAAGGGCTCATGTCCGAAACGTCGATTCTCCTGATCTTTGGATGCTGCCTGACCTGCTGTGCTTTTCCAGCAACACATTTTTCAGCCCAGGACTTATACACTGAATGGCAAGGCCCTGGAGATGCTTGCGGAACAAAGAGATTTTGGACTGCAGATTCATAGTCCTTGCAAGTCAAGTTGCAGGTAGATAGGATGATGAAGAAGGTGTTCAGTGTATTTTCATTTATTGGTTAGAGCATTGAGTATAGGATGTGGGAGGTCATGTTGCTGTACAGGACATTCGTTGGCCACCTTTGGAATATTGCGTGGAATTCTGGCCTGCCTCCTTTCAGAAGGGTGCTGTGAAATTTGAAAGGTTTCATAAAAGACTTACAAGGATGTTATTAGGTTTGGAGCATTTGAGCGACAGGATGAGGCATAAAAGGCTGGGGCTGTTTTCCCTGGAGTGCCAAAGGCTGAGCGGTGATGTTATGGAGGTTATACAATCATGAGGAGCATGAACAGAGTAAATGAACAAGATGTTTTCCCTCGAGCAGTGGTGTCCAAAAGTGGAGGACATTGCTTTAGGGTGAACGGGGCAAAAATTCAAAGGGGCCTAAAGGGCAACGCTTTCATGCAGTGTGTGGAATGAGCTGCCAGAGGAAGTGGTGGAGGCTAGTACAATTAAAACTTGTTGAAGGCATCTAACTAGACACATGATACGATTAGGAAGTGTTTACAGGGATATGGGCCAAGTGCTGGCAAATGGGAATAGATTAGGTTCGGATACCTGGTTGGCATGGATGAGTTAAATCAAAGGGTCTGTGTCGGTGCTATACGTCTCTATGACTGTGGGATCATAATAGCTTATACAGCTGTGCTTCATCTCTGGGCTCCCTTATGAGCACGTTGTCAATATCTAGCTTGCTCAGTATCGAACAATGGGTGTATTTCTGGTCTGTTTAGTATTTTATGATTACTTTTACAGACATTTTTGTAAGTTAATTTTTCTCTGCTGCCCAGCCCCTGACAATGTGCTGCTTATTAATTTTTTTTCTGGAAAATATTTGACAGTCAAGAATTCTTTTTTCCAATAAGCAAGTGTATTTTCCTTCCATTTCTGACTATCAAATTCTGCACCATTTTCATTCCCTGTAATCTGTTTTGCACTCCCTGAAACATCAACTGTGTTTCTCCTTCCACAGAAACCAGTGATTAATGTCAAAGCCCTGTTGCCTGTGGAGAGGGTGATGTTTCACTTTCTTGTACAGCTGCAGTTTATGTGGTGAAGGTACTCCCACAATGTGATTCGGTAAGAGACATTACAGAGTATTCTTTATTGCAACAGTGATGATTTGAAGGTAATGTCCAAATCAAGAACAGTTTTTAGTTTTGTCATCATGCTTATAATTTCACAAAAATATTATTGGGAACTTTAGACATAAGGTCAGAGACTGATGATATTAGGTCAGGTGACCAAAAGCATTGCCAAATAAGCAGGCTTTGAGGAATGTCTTAAAGGAGGAAAGCAGACCTGTGAGGTTTTGGCTGCGAATTTCAGAAAATGTTGCTTTGGCAACTGTAAAAGCAGCCATACATGTGAAGTAATGAATTAACAGATCATTGGGAGTCTCGAACAGAATGGGTTGTCGAGGTCTTCAAGGATGTGTGATGCGGCGAGCTAGGGATGATCACAACCAGGAATTAATTCAAGGAGTGAGAATTTTAAATTGAGGGATGTGGGCCGGATGCTGGCAAGTGAGACGAGGTTGGGTTGGAATATCTGGTTGGCATGGATGGGTTGGATGGAAGGGTCTGTTTCCATGCTGTACATCTCTGTGGCTCTATGTTGTTGGTTATGAATAGGAGCCTTTTGATGGATCAACAAGTTTTGGTACGAGGGAGCACTTGGGCAGCAGAGATTTAGTTTTTCTGAAGATTACAGGGAGATTGAATGTGGGAAGCTGGCCAGGAGTGTGTTTGGATACTGAAGTCTGGAGATGAGAGTATATGAGCTGAGACAAGGGTAGAATCGTCTAGAAATAGTGATCTTGGAGTGGGACTGGGCTGTCACCCTCACTTCGCCTCTGGGATTCAGTTAGTTGTCAGGTTGTGAAACAGGGCGGTAACACAATCGGGAGCTGAGTGGCCCTGGTGGAGCCTAAAATGAGTGTCACTCAGCTGGCTGTTGCTGAGCAGCTGCTGCTTGGTAGCCCTGTTGATGACATCTTCCATCACTTTACTGATGATCGAGTGTGGACCGATAGAGGAAATTGCCTGGGTTAGATTGCCCTGTGTTTTTGTGTTGAACATCCCTGGGCAATGTTCCACATTGTGGGTAGATGCCAGTACTGGAGCGGTACTTGGCTTGGTGGGTGACAAGTTCTGGAGCTCAAACCATCAGTATTATTGCCAGAATATTGGTAGGGCCCGTAGCCTTTGCACGACTTAACCATTTCTTGATGTTATTCAAACTGACTGAAAACTCACATCTGTGAGGTTGGAAACCACTGGTTACGATGGATCCTCCCACTTTGCACTTCTGGCTGAAGATTGCTGCAAATGCTATCATCTTATCTGGTGCATGGGTGCGTGAGGCCCCTCCATCAGTTAGGGTGTGGATTTCTGTGATGCTTCCTCCAGTAAGTTGTTTAAATGTCCATCACCGTTCACAACTGGGTGTGGCAGAACTGCAGAGCTCCGATCTGATCTATTGGTTGTGGGATCGTTTAGCTCTGTTGCTTGCTGCTGATGCTGTTTGACATGAAATAGCTTCAGGAAATGGTTTAAGTAGAATCCAAAGAGATTAAACAAATGTATCACAGACAAAAGATGAACTGGACCAGAGAATAGGACCCCTTGAAGATTAACGAGGCTGTTTATGGAACCACCGGGGGTGGGAAAGATATGCAAATATTTCACGTCATTTTTACTGGAGAAAGATATGGAAGCTCGAGCGGTTGGAGAAATAAACAGAGAGAACATGAAACGTATCCATGTTACAGTGGAGGTGTTACTGGATGTCTAGAATCGCATCAAGGTGGATAAAGCCCTGGGACCTAATCAGATGTATCCCGGAACTTTCTGGAAATCTAGGGATGTGATTGTTGGGCCTCTCCTGAGGTATTTGTATCATTGATAGTGACAGGTGAGGTTCCATTATTTAAAAAAGGTGGTAAGGAGAGGCCGTGGAACAAGAAAACAGTGAGCCTGAAGTCAGTGGCAGGCAAGTTGTTGGAAGGGATTCTGAGGGACAGGATATCCATCTATTTGGAAAAGTAAGGAATAATCATTGACTGTTGTCAATGTGGCTTTGTACGTGCACAATCGTGTCTCACTAACTTGACTGAATGTTTTGAAGTGACAAAGAAAATTGATTAAACCAGGCTGTGAACGTTGTTTATATGAACATTCAACAAGGTTCCAAAAAGCAGATTGGTTAGCAAGGTTACATAATATGGAATGAAGGGAGAACAAGCCATTTGGGTACAAAACTGGCTTGATGCTAGGAGACAGAGGGTGATGATGGAGGTTTGCTTTGTGGACTGGAGGACTGTGAGCAGCAGTGTGCTGCAAGGATCAATGATTGGGTCCTTAAATAAATGACTTGGATGTGAATATATGAAGTATGGTTAGTAGCTTTACACAAGACACCAAAATTGGAGGTGTTGTGGACAGCGAAGAAGGTTAGTTCAGAATACAAAAGGATCTTGACCAGTTGGGCCAGTGGAGCAAGGAATGGCAGGTAGAGTTCAATTTAGATAAATGTTAGCTGTTGGATTTTGGAAAGGCAAATCAGGGCAGGACTTATACACTTACTGGTAAGGTCCTGGGCAGTGTTGCTGAACAAAGAGACCTTGGAGTGCAGGTTCATAGTTCCTTGAAAGTAGAGTCACAGGTAAGCAAGGGAGTGAATGCAGCGTTTGTTATGCTCTCCGTCATGTTGTGGCTGTACTAGACATTGATTAAGGCTCTTCTGGAATTCTGTTTTCAGTTCCAATCTCCCTGTTCCAGGAATGATGTTGTGAAACTTGAAACATTACAGAAAATGTTTGCAAGGACTTTGCCAGAGTTGGACAGTTTGAGGGCAGTGCATGTTTGGAGTGAGCTGCCTGAGGAATGGGTGGAGGCTAGTACAATTACAACATTTAAAAGACATTGATTAAGCCACTTATCGAATTCTGTTTTCAGTTTGATTTTCCCTGTTCTGGGAAGGATGTTGTGAAACGTGAAAAGGTTTAGGCAAGATTTACAAAAATGTTGCCAGGATTGGAGGATTTGGGCTACAGGGAGAGGCTGAATAGGATGGGGTTAATTTCCCTGGAGAGTCCAAGACTGAGAGATGACTTCATGGAGATTTATAAAATCACGAGGGGCATGGATAAGGTGAGCAGCCGGCGTTCTTTTTCCTAAGGTTAGGTGGGTCCAAAACTAGAGCACATGGTTGAGAGGGCAACGATTTAAAAGGAATCTAAGGGCAACGTGTTCAAGCTGAGTGTGGTGTGTGGATGGAATGAGCTGCCAGATGAAGTAGTGGAGGCTGACAAAATCACAACATTTAAAAGGCATCCGATTGGGTGCGTGAACAGTAAGGGTTTTGATGGATACAGGCCAATAGCTGGAAAATGGGACTCCAGTAGTTTAGGATTCCCAGTTGGCACGGACGAATTGAACAGAAGATCTGTTTCTGTGCTGTACATGTCTATGACGTTAATAAACTAAGAAACGTTCCTCTTCTGTGGAGAGCAAGCTGAAGCACAGATAATTGTCCTTGGTGCTGAGAAGGTGAAGCAGTGATTTTGACGTGGTGCAGATTTGGTTCCAATATATTGAATTTGCGGAGAGAGAGGAATTGTTCACACTGTCACAACTTTTAGTAAGTACATTCAAGTAATTGGCAAATAATACAAAGTGAAAATGAGAACATTATTGTACTCAATAAGTTCTGAGCATCTGGAACAGTCTGAACGACACAGATTCAGCAGGTATTCTGAAAGAGACTTGGAATTTTAATTTTTAAGGAAATATTTGGGGGGCTGTGGGCAAATAGGAGGGGAATTCAGACAGATGTACAGCATCTCCAGAGGGAGAGAGTACAGCTCCAATGGGCTGAATAGCCCCCAGCCCCAGTGCTCTGTGATACTGCCCCATTCACTGAATAATGACGCTCATCCCACGGCAGAGCCACAGTCATGTACAGCAAGGAAACAGACCCTTTAGTCAAACTCGTCCACACCGACCAGATATCCCAACCTAATCTAGTCCTATATGACAGCAGTTGGCCCATATCACTCTACGCCCTTCCTATTCATATACCCATCCAGTTGCCTGTCAAATGGTGGAACTATACCAGCTGTCACCACTTCCCGAACAGTAGATTCCATACATGCACATGAAAAAAGTTGCCCCTTGGGTCTCTTTTATATCATTCTCCTCTCACCTTAGACCTATGCCCCCTCATTCTGGGCTTCCTAACCCCAGGGAAAAGACCTTGTCTCTGTATCCCATCCACGCCTCTCATGATTTTATAAACCTCTGAGATCACCCTTCAGCCTCCTACCACTCAAGTCACAATGGGACCTGGCTGATTGATGGCAGCTTCAGACCAATAGGGGAGTTGGTGTAATCCTCCCACCAATGGGACTGAATGAGGGGTGTGGCCAGCAGGCGAACACGTGACCATGAGCTGTGCAGGTGCAATGTCACTGTGAGGGGGGACCCAGTGAGTGTGAAGAGAGTGGGAGAGACAGCAGAGACTGGGAGAGAAATTGCGTATGTGTACTGGGTGGGTTGATAAACACACGATGTCGGCTGCTAGACCTGAATTACAAACTCCCAGTAAATGAAAACCAAAGGAATTGCGGATGCTGTAAATCAGAAACAACAACCAGAAGATCCTGAAAATGCTCAACAGGTCTGGCAGCATCTGTGAAGAGAAGTCAAAGTTAACATTTATGATCCAATGACCCTTCGTCAGAACTGATGTTCGTGAGAAACAATGTCGGTTTATATGCAGAAGGTAGGGGTGAAGGTGTAAATGATAGGGGGTGATAGATTCCAAAGAACGCGATGGGAGCAGTTGGACAAAGGAATGGATAACGATCTGGCTGGGGGAGGGTGAATAGCTGTTTATGGAGACTGTTAGTGACTAACCATATGTAGTGTGTAATTGCAGGCGATGTAATAACAGGGCCAGGTCTATGGGATGGGGGCTATACACTAGTATGTAGGAGACTTAGGACTTAAAATTATGGAATCCAATATTGAGGCCAGAGGGCTTAAGGGTCCCCAGGTACAAGATGAGGTGATGTTCTTCCAGCTTGTGTTAAAGTGTGGCGCTGGATGTGCACAGCAGGTCAGGCAGTATACAAGGAAAAGGCGAATTGACATATTGGGCCTAAGCACTTCTTCAGGAATGTGAGGGTGGGGAAGAGGACAGATAATAGGATGGGTGTGTAGACTGGTGGGAAGGTAGTTGGGAAGGAGATAGGAAAATGCAGGTGGGGGTAATGGTGAGAGGGTGGAGTGGATAATTGGGAAGGAAGATGGACAGATGGGACAGTTTGAGGGCGGTGCTGAGTTGGAGGGTTGGATCTGAGATAAGGTCGGGGAGAGGAGATGAGTAAATGTTGCCATGTTGTTGAAGGGTCGCTCCATCCCACGTATTATTTACTCTTTTACCCCTATCTCCTGCAGTCCAAAGATCTGTAGGTTAGATAAATTGGCCAAGCGAAATTTCCCGTCGTGTTCAGGGATGTGAAGGTGAGGTGCGTTGTTCAGGAGAAATTTAGAATAATAGAGTACCGGAATGGGTCTGGGTGGGATACTCTTCAGAGGGTCAGTGTGGATTTGTTGGACTGAATGGCCTGTTTCCACACTGTAGTGAGTCTAATTTTCCCAGCTGCCGTCGGTTCTGAGGAAGGGTCACTGGACCCGGAATGGCCCTTGGTGTGTGCAGGAGCCGGAAACTGCGAAGGGGTGTGGCAGCGGAAACCAGGAAAAAATGATTCAGTTTAGACTGGGAGGTTTTATTTACACGACTGTACAGGGTGTTGGTCCTGAATGAGAAACTCTTGGTCCCGTGTTTACAGCAAACGGCTGTGGGCCTCAGTCAGTGATAGGTCCTGGGTTATGGCCACCATTTTTATTGAGCGCATGGTACAGCAAGGTTTCAGATGCTGCCAGACCCGCTGAGGATTTCCAGCACTTTCTGTTTTCTCTGTTGTGCAGTCCTGAAAGGGGGGATTTGCAGTTGAGAAATTCAAATTGAACTTCATGTTCAGTTAGGATAGTTACTTGATTCGTGCCGATCTGTATATCATTGGCCTTATCTGGATGGAAAGGTGTGCATTCTGTCCGTGGACGAATATTTCAAATCTCAGTGTGACTGGGGAAAAAAGTACTGAGACAGCGAAGTCCATGTTAGTGTGGGGACTGTGGAGAGAGATTTCATTGGTTTTTGAAAGTCTAAGAAATTATGGCACATTTCCCAGGAACAGTTAAGCCACTGGTTTTGTATGAGGACAATTAACCATGAAACAAGACACACAAAAGAATTCCTGCATCATGGAAAAAGCTATGAAAATGGGATTGTTGTAACGGGGTAAATTATCAATCATTAATTGTTATCCATTGGCGTTGTCATGTCTGTTCCAAAGCCGTGGGGAACACTGGAAATGTGATGAATGCAGTGTAGGTTTCAGTTATTAAACTGGAAAAGGTGCTGAAGAAATTTACAAGGATGATGCCAGGGCTCAGGGATCTGAGTTACAGGGAGAGGTTGGACAAGCGAGGGCTTTTTTGTTTAGAGCAGAGGAAACTGAGGGGGAATATTTTATAGAAGTCTATAAGATCATGAGAGGCGTGGGTAAGGTGAATGCACTCAGTCTTTTTCCCAGGGAACCAAGGACTGGAGGGCATCAGTTTAAGGTTAGAGGAGAAAGAATAAAAGGGAAGCTAAGGGGCAACTGTTTTACACAGAGGGTGGTATGTATATGGAATGGGCTGGCAGTGGGAGTGGTTGAGGCGGGTACACTAACAACATGTAAAAGGCATTTGGACAAATACATGGATAGGAAAGTTTCAGAAGCAGATGGGCCAAGTGCAGGGAAATGGGGTCAGCGTGGATGGACATTCTGATCGGCATGGGCCATTTTGGGCCAAAGGGCCTGTCTCTGCTGTAGGATGCTGTAACTAAGTGCATTTGCTATTTCTCCCACGAACTCTGTTGGTATCCTGGGATGTATTCCATGAGGGGAAGGAGACTTGTCTACCTTTAGCTCCATTAGCTTTCCCAGCTCTAACTCTTTCATGATAATGGTTATTATCTAGGTCCTCACCTTCCTCAGTCTCCTTATCAATTACTGGCATGTTCTTCGTGTTCTCCAAAGTGAAGACTGACTGCTGTGTACTCATCTTCCTGAACCCTGCTGGATAGGAATTACAAGGCACAGAACTCTGAGAGGTCTTCTTTGAGTATTTATTGATGAGACATGGTAGTTACCTGGGTATTTTACGTGCAAAACGCCTTTAGGCAGCATCAGGTCCGATGTATGGTGCCCATTTTTCCAACTTTGTGATTTGTGACTTTGCATAGAGACTGTCTCTCAGTATTGTCTCCATGGCAACAACAGTTAAAAACTCTAGTTCAGTTCAACTCTGTGGTTAAACCACACACCCCTCCCCCACGTCCCCGTGGCTCCCTCAAGTATCTGACAGGCACTTCAGTTTCAGTGGGGCTGTCTATCGGGATGCTGATGTGGAGGAGCCGGGGTTGGGGTGGGGTGGACAAAGTTAAAAACCATACAATACCAGGTTATAGTCCAACAGGTTTATTTTGAAGTACAAGCTTTTAGGGTGTGCTGTGATTTTAAATTTGATCAGGATTATCTCTCTGGTAACTGTTAAATGCTTCGACAACTACAGAGGCCATATGTTCACCAAACAATAGGTTTCCATCTAGCAGTGTAAACTGCTATTCTGTACCTGGGCATAGCTACTCATCACTTTTTATACCCAATCCCATCAAGCTTTCAGTTGACCTTTGAAGTTTTTCTAATCTCCTAATTTCTCCTTGGTCTTTGCCAATTTGTATGCCTTCTATTTCAATTTGATAGACTCCCTTATTTCCTTAGACACCCATGGCAGATTACTCCTTTTCCGACAGTCCTTCCTTTTCACTGATATATACTTTTGCTGAGCACTTCGAAAAATTGCTTTGATATTCCTCCACTGTCTGTCAACTGTCCCACCGTACAGTCTTTGCTCCCAGTCTACATTACCAACTCCTGCCTCATCCTATTGTGGTCTTCTTTGTTTAAGCAGAGGATCTTCGGACTGGATTTAATCTACCCGCTTTCCATCTGTGTTCTAAACTCAACCAGATTTATCACGCGTCTTTTGTCAGATTACGAAGTGAGGCGATGTTTCCTGGGTGTTTTGGTTTTCATTATCAGTGACCTTGGCTTTGTAATAAATTACAGAATAGATATTCACAACAGAGTATTCTGGACAGTGTGAATGTACCACACAGTCTATAACCATAAATCACTGTTATCCCTCAGTTTAAAATTGCAAAATCTTTATCTTCTACACACTTCCTCACTATCTCAGTTTTGAATACTATTCCACTTGACTATCCTACATTTTCTGAAAATCTCCTTTGGTGAAGGTGGTGAGTTTTGGATTCAGCTTTCCAGTTATTACCGTAAGAAGATAAGCACTGGGCATAGGAGAGGCAATGCAGCCCTTCGAATCAACTCCACCATTTAATGCCATGATGATTGAGCTCACCTCGGTCTTAGCTGGATTTTCCCGCCTGCTCTCTTTCTCTCTCTCTCTCTCACCCTTCAGCTCATCGCAAATTGAAAATCTGTATCTGTCCATTAAATTTGCTCATTGTCCTGGCATCCACTGCGTTTTGATTCGGGAATTCCACAGATTCGCAACACATCGAGATAGGTACATTTTTCTTCATGAGAATAAAATAGAATCCCTACAGTGCAGAAGCAGGGTATTCATCCATCGAGACCACACCAATCCTATAATTCAGACTCACCCTTTTCCCAGTATTTCCCATGGTTAATGGCTTAACCAATGCATGGACATTGTGGTTTATCATGGCGAATCCACCTAACCTGCACATCTTTGGACTTTGGGAAGAAACTGGAACACCGAACAAAACCATGCAGCCACTGGGAGAACGTGTAAACTAAACCCGGTCACCTAAGGCTTGAATCAAACCAGTGTCTCTGAAGCTGTGAGGCAGAGGTGCTAGCCACTGTGCCACCTCTGCCTAAAGCTGCTTCCCCTATTGACACCTCCACCCCGCAATTGACTGAATCTATATTCCTTACGTCAGAAATTGGGTTGTCTAACCAGATGTCTCAGTAAAACCCAGTGACAAGTCATATGTCCTGTCTGTCTAAATGGGGATCCTATGCACAACACCCTCCACCCCAAACGTTTCATTGACTTTCCAAGAGACAGGGCTCCAGTGACTTCATGGGGACTGCAACTCCCACAATTCCTGAGGCAGGAACCACAGGTGTGTGGGGAAACCCGCACTGTACATGTACAGAATGTGGGCGGGTTTGGAGCACGTGTTTTGGGGTAATTAGGGGAAAGTATTTCACACTGTGATTGGCTAGAGGAGGAAAGTATCTGCTTGTAGTATTGATCAGTTGGGGGGTCAAAATGTCACTACACCCTCGTGGGACCACTCTCCATCCCCAGTCATTGTAATGCTTGGAATAAACTAATGGGAAACAAGGAAGAATCTGACCCATTCTCCCAGCCTGAAGGTTCCTCTTCTGTCCAGGATCTGCCACCTCCCTTTCCGTTTCCGTCTGTTTCATTCTGCTGTTACATTATTGACTTGCAGCAACTGGAGAGAAAGGAGGGGAACCCAGAAAGGGTGCAGAGTCTAACCAGGATGGGAAGTGGTGGCATGGATCTGTTTATCAGTAACTCCATGAGAATGAGGAGGGTGTACATTAGTGGCAGCAGAGTCAGAATGGTAGGAGAGAGTAAGTGGGCTGGAGGATTACAGCTTTGGGGGAAGAAAGGGATAAACGATATTCCAGAGAAACTAGAATTGTCTGTTCTGAATTTCTAACCTGTACATATTCCTTTTTTACATGATGCTAGATGGTGAAGATTTGTAGAATGAAATCTCAAAATCATGTGCAGATTGTGATTAAGTTAACCAGCATTTGAAGAACCAAAGATGGAGAATCACTCAGACAAAACCCTACAACACTCCCTCTCACAGCATTGTCGGTCTATCTGTGCCAAATGGACTATGAATGGTTCAAGATGGCAGTTCACGACTGTCCTCTCAAGGGTAACTCGAGATGAGGAATAAATGCTGGCTGAGCCAGTGATGCCCATATCCTGGAAATGGTTTCTATCCCTAGTTGCTGAACCCCGGTTGATGTTACTGCAGGATGATGAGGGACGCTGAGTGTGTCCTCCAGGAAGAGCACCATCACATTACCCCTGCCTACACCCAGCAATAAAACAGCGACATCACTGGTATAAAAGACAGTGAAGCCCAAGGAGGACTGAAATATAGTTCTTCAAGGTAAAGTCATGAATGCGGATTGGAACAGAGCAGGAACAGGAGACTGAGCGGATGGTCAGCTGTTTCCCGTTGAATGGTGGAGCCAGATTCAAAGGCCGAATGGCCTTCTCCTGCTGCTATCTCCCAGGTATGTATATAGCCATGTAGCCCGGGTAGGAAGAAGTAGTCAGGGCAGGGATTCTGCAGGAGATTGCACTTCCACCTCAGTTTTCAGTGAGGGATGGTTTGATGGATTTTATTTAACATTTATCTTTAACGCAAGGTTTGTGAATTTGTTTTTTTTTAAAGTACAAGTTTATTCCACAATAAATAAAACTTAAAGAATCGAAACTATCTGCATATAACAGTTTTTTAAAGTTTCAAATGCCCTTTAAACAAAATCCTGTCTACTCCCGGACCCCATCACTTTTCAGTTACTCAAACTCCAGGGAAATATTCCTTCCCTCTCTGAACCTTAGGTTTGATTTAACTACTTTCAGTTCTTGTTCTGTGAGCTGTGAAGCATTTTTCTCCCATTTCTCCTACCCAGAAGTGTTATCTCACACAGCTGAGCAACCTTCCCACCATCAACATCATTATTCCATTATTTTGCTTTTTGTGAACGTATAATCACCAGCAGTAGCACACCAGTGTCATCAGTTGAATATTTACAAACAAAGCCCATTATGGTCAAATCAAACCATTACAAGTGACAGAGTGGGAAGGGGCTAAATCAAAGTAGTGTTGGGCGTGAGAGGGTGGCGGTGGCGGTGGAGATAAAGCACTGTATCCCCTGTGGTGCCCAACTCTATCTAATGGCATAGAGAGCATTGATACTCATCACATGCTCCTCCTCCAAGGAGACCCTGAGAATATTCTTTATCCTCAATCATAGAATATAATCCCTACAGTGTGGAAGGAGAGCATTGGTCCATCAAATCCCACCAACCATCTGAAGTACATCCTGCCCAGAGCACTCCATCCCTGTAACACTGCATTTCCCATGGCTGATTCACTTAGTCTGCAAATTGTGAACACTGTGGACAATTTATGACAACTGATCCACCAAACCTGCATACCTTTGAATTGTGGCAGAAAACCAGCACACATGGAGGGGACCACACTATTATGGGGAGAATGTGGATACCCCACATAGGCCGTTGACCAAGGCTGGAATCCAACCTTTTATCTGGTGCTGTGAGACAGCAGTGCTATGATCACAATTTAAATAAATACACATGAACCCTGCTCCTTGTCACGTTGCTGTTTGTGGTGATCTACTACCCAGAGAGGCATCCAGAGGTTCAGAAAGTGGCAATATAAATTCAGTCAACTCCAGCCCAGTTAATGTGATTAACAACAACATCAATACTCCAACAGTGTCATCATGTACACGGTCCAGTCCTGACTCTGATGGACAGTAACTGCAGAATCAGAGTCCTGCAGTCCACACGGAGCAGGGGGATGACCACTTCCCTGTGAGCACTCACTGGGCTCTCAGTCGTGTTGAGTCTCAGCAAATCCCTTGTCACACAGAGAGGGAAACAGCTCCTACCCAGTGTGAACCCGTGTTTCAGGGAGTCAGGATGAATCACTGAATCCCCTCTCACACCCTGAGCATCTGAATGGCCTCTCCCCTGTATGGGCTCACTGGGGTCTCAGCAGGTGGTCCATTTGAGTGAATCTCTCCCCCCAGTGGGTGCAAGTGAATGGTCATTCTCCAGAGTGAGCTCGCTGGTGTTTCAGCAGATCAGAGGACTGAGTGAATCCTTTCCCACACATGGAGCAGGTGAAGGATCTAAATCCATTGTACCCCCTCTGGTGCCTCAGTAGATTGTAAGATCGAGTAAATCCCTTCCCATACATGAGGCAGGTGAACAGCCTCTCCCCAGTGTGACTGTGTCAGTGAGTGTCCCACTGGGAGGGGTAAGTAAATTTCTTCCCACAGTCCCCACATTTACACAGCTTCGCCCTGGTCCCGTTACATTGGTGTCTTCCAAGATCACATAACTGGTTAAATATTCGACAACATGCCTAACATGGGAATGATTTCGCTGAGCTAGGAATGCTGCTTTCCCCTTTTATATTACTGATAAGGATCAGTACCTGCAGAATTGGACGACTCTGCAGTTGATGTGATGTTAAAGCTGAATTTACCATCTGTGAACTCTCGCTGTCTGTGGAACAAGTTTTTCCCTATCATTACTATAACTGCCAACACCAGCTCTCCCTTCAGCTCTCCTGAATGTCTAAATTTGGACTAATGCAAAGACCTCAGAAATGTGCTTTTCTCTAACTTGTTTCTGAAAGTAAATTGGAGCCATTTTGAATAAATTTATACACTTTACCAGCAGAACTCATGCCTACTCTGTCATTTACGATTTGTAACCTCTGGGAAATTTGTTATCATCTTCGATGACCGTTATAATGCTCTGCCCACTTCTCTGGAGCCAGGATAAGTCAAGTCTAACAATTACCAATAGATTGTATCTGAACAGAATGTCCCCACAACAGTAGGCACTCTGACACTCAGTGCCCATGATTTAAGTTCTTTTTCTTAAAGCCCCTCATGTGTCTGGCAATGTGGTAATACAACTGAAGATATTTTATACAGTAACCTTTCAGTCTCAATTGCCAGTTCCAGTCCTTGAAGCAGCCAGTAACACGCCATAGTGACTTGAATTCTAACAGCAGCATTGCCTTGGCAGAAGAGGTTGAGGAGAATGAAGCTGTCTTGTCTGTACTATCTAAACATGAAACACTTCAAATGAACAAAAATCTTAGAGATCAATATGGTAGGCACAGCAAGGATGTGTGCCCTGGCTGGTGTGTCTGGAATGAAATAAGCACGAACTGAGGTATCTTTACCCAGCATCCCCTTTGGCTGCGCAAATGTTTAAGATTTATTTGCTGCTCTAATTCCATTCCCTTGATCACTTCCACTTGTAACTGCTGTAATGTTGGCAGCCGTGCAAATTGATAACATTTGATTCAATCCATCCCAAAACCTCTCTGTATCTCTGTCTCAGTTTTGTTCACTGAGACTCTCATTCAATCTGACCTCTTTATAAACCCTGCCCTGATATTTCCTTAGACGTCTCAGAATAAAATGTTCACAGAATTGTTAATGCTGAAAGGAGGCTGCTTAACTCATCAGCTCTCCAAAGGTAAGAGGGCTGAGAGGTAAATAAGAGGGGTGTGTGGGGTTGGTGGGATGGGAACTCGGAAGGCAATAGGTAGATGTAGATGGAAGGTAATGATGAGAGGTTGGAGTGGATAATTGGGAAGGAAGATGGACAGGTGGGACAGTTCAAGAGGCCAGTGTCGAGTTGGAGGGTTGGATCTGAGAGAAGGTGGGGGGAGGGGAGGTGAGCAAACCCTGATGCCGTGTGGTTGAAGGGTCCCAAGATGGAAGATAAGGTGTTATTCTTCCAGGCGTCGGGTGGCTGGGATTTGGCAATGGAGGCAGCCCAGAACCTGCATGTCCTTGGTGGAGTGGGAGAGGGCGTTGAAGTGGTCGGCCACAGGGTGGTGGAGTTGTTTGGTGCATGTGTTCCAGAAATGTTCTCTGAATCAAGTTGGCGTCCTGACTCCCCAATGTAGAGGAGACCACATCGAGAGCAAAGGATAAAATAGGTGATGTATCTGGACGTGCAGGGAAATCTCTGCTGGATGTGGGAGGATCCTTTGGAGCCTTGGGTTGACGTGAAGTGAAGGTGTGGGCACAGGTTATACACCTCTTGAACTGGCAATCAAAGGTGCTGGGAGTGGAGGGTGTGTTGGTGGGGAGCATGGATCTAATGAGGGAGTCGCAGAGGAGATGGTCTTTGTAGAATGCTGAAAGGAGTGGGAAGAGAAATATATCTCTGATGGTGCGGTCTGATCGAAGGTGGTGGAACTGGCAGAGGATGATGTGTTGTATCTGGGTGGAAAGTGAGGACAAGGGGTTCTATCCTTGTTGCGTTGGAGGTGTGGGGTTCAAGAGTAGAGGTGCAGGAAGTGGAGGAGATACACTGGAGGGCATTGTTGACCACATGGGAGGGGAAATTGTGAATCCTTGAAAGAGGAGGCAGTTTGGTACGTTCTGGAGTGTTCTGCCAGCTTGCATCAAGTTTCACTGGAACACTGCAATAAGCTTGAGATGTTGGCTAGGGAACAGTCTTGTGTGTTAAAGTGGCAGGCAACTGGAAGCTCAGGGTCTTTTTTGCAGCAGAACGGAGATCATCAGCCACCATTTCCACCACCACCACTAAGATGCTGCCAGACACAGGTTCCTGTCCCCTCCATTAACAGTGATGCACCCTCCCAGCAAGATCATTCTCCACTCATTTGTCTTTCCAAATGTTCCTGTCTCTCTTTGCACTCCATCTCAACCTATTATTTACTCTTTATCCCCTATCTCCTGCAGTCCAACGATATGCAGGTTCGGTAAATTGGCCAAGCTACATTTCCCGTAGTGTTCTGGGATGCATAGTTTAGGTGCATTAGTCAGGGGAAATGTAGAGTAATAGGGTCGTGGAATGGGTTTGGGTGGTATAATCATCGGAGGGTGGGTGTGAGCTTGTTGGGCTGATGGCCCTGTTTCCACACGGTAGCTGGGAAAATATTGAATTCCTACAATCGGATCTAAGGAAGGGTCACAGGTACCAGAATGACCCTTGGTGTGTGAAGGAGGTGGAAACGGGAAAGGGGGAGTGGCAGCGGAAACCAAATTAAATGTATCAGTTTAGACTGGAAGGGGTTTAATTACACTCTGTTCAGGTTGCTAGCCCTGAATTAGAAACTCCTGCTCCCACATTTGCAGCAAATGGGAAAATGTCTCTGGCCCTCAGGCAATGATAGGTCCTGGGTTATGGCCACCATCTTTATTGGGGCAAGGTACAGCGAGGCGCATGGACATGTCCTCTTCCTGGGTGGGGGCGAGGCGATTTGAGGAGGAGCATTTACACATCAGACACATACCAGGGAAATATTTGTCTTTGATATTCATCTTGCACTGACTGTGAGCTTTGTCTTATTGAATTTTTTTAATCAGATATTAATTGAGAATAAATGAGACCGGGATCTCAAAAGCATGTTTCTGCAGTCAGCGGAGTCATCAGGATCTGAATATCATTGGCATTTAACTGTGGAATGAGAAAGGTTTGTCTGTTCTGTCTGTTGAAAAGTAGCTCATATGTTTAGGTAAAAACAATGTCCTGTGGCCCAACATTTCAACTCCCCTCCCACTCAGCAAGGACATGGAGGTCCTTGGCCTCCTTCACCGCTGCTCCCTCACCACCCGACGCCTGGAGGAAGAACGCCTCATCTTCCGCCTTTGAACACTTCAACCCCAGGGCATCAATGTAGACTTCACCAGTTTCCTCATTTCCCCTTCCCCCACCTCACCCCAGTTCCAAACTTCCAGCTCATCACTGTCCCCATGACTTGTCCTACCTGCCTATCTTCCTTTCCACCTATCCACTCCACCCTCCTCTCTGACCCATCACCTTCAGCGTCACCCCACTCACCTATTGTACTCTTTCCTATGTTTTCCCCACCCTCACCCTCCTCTCATTTATCTCTCCACCCTGCAGGCACCCTGTCTCGATTCCTGATGAAGGGCTTATGCCCGAAACATCGATTTTACTGCTCCTCGGATGCTGGCTGAACTGCTGTGCTTTTCCAGAACCACCCTATTCCAGACTATCATATCTCTGTCAAGCAAATAGCAGAAAGATGTACAAATTCATGGTTGGATCACCCTTGGGGTATGTGCTCTGTTCTAGGCCGTGCAGCCCGGGAAGGAGATATTGGTCTGAGAGGGAAGATAGATTTATCCAAACTACACCTAGACTCTTTGCAGGAATTGTCATGTTTAGACCCTGTCAACCACTTCATGACTTTAACCTGTGAACTCCTTATTTTCAATTCCCTGTAAAATTCCCATTAAAATTTCTTATGGACTCAAATTTCAGTTACTTTTCAGGTGGAATTTTACAGATTCTGACAATTATCTGTTCATCCAGAAATTGCTGAAGGCCATGTTGACGCTGAGTGCTGCTTGGCTCAATGAGAATGTTTTGGAGTTGGGTGAAAACAGAGGGAGATGAGTCAGGGAGAATGTGACGTTGAAACTCAGTTTTAGTTCAGGCCATTCAGAATTTCACATGGTCCCAATGGGAACAGCCAATTTGTAAGCGACACTGTGGAGTATTTGTTAACAGTTTTTTAAATTTTAATATATCAGCTTAAGTAAAGATTGGGGCTATTGATTATAATGGACATGTTTGAAGTGAAGGAACGTTGAAAGCTCTTTTAAATTCTCTTTATGGGAGTAACTAGCTGAATCGAGAGAGACATTGAAGCAGGAACCTTCAGACCCGTGGCGGGCTCCTCTTGTACAATGTGGGAAATAAGGGACGCTTCTAGTGTCCCTGACAGCTATGTATGTAGGAAGTGTGTCCATTTGCGCTACTGGGAAACTGCTTTTCAGACCTGAAGCTGTGAGTGGACTCACTGTGGACCATCTATGATACTGAGAATATTATGGACAGCACGTTTAGTGAGTTTGTCACACTGCAGGTGAGGGTTACACAGGCACAAAGGGAATGAGTGACCATCACATCAAGTTGAAGGCTCAGAAAGGGAGTACAGGAGTCCCCATTGATCATCCCCTTCTCAAAGAGATACTGTATACCGGTTGGAATTCTGTTGGGGGTGAATGGGTGGGGTGGGCTCTCGGGGAAATCAGCAACAGCCAGGGTCATGACACCACAGATAGCTCTGCTGCACCGAACAGGAGGAAAGACAGTCACAGGGCTATAGTGACATGGGATCTATCGTCAGAGTAAGGGAAGGTACTTCTGTGGCCACAGACATGAATCAAGGATGGTATGTTACCTCCCTGGTGCTAAGATCTGTAATAGCATGGAGTGTCTACAGTGAGTTCTGTAGCTGGAGGGTAATTAACCAATGGTTGTGGAACACACAGAAATCAACGAGATCGCGAAAGAAAGGGATGAGGGCCTGAAATATGTATAAAGAAAATCAGAGATATATTAAAATGAAAAGTAATCATGTCAGACTTACACCCAGTGCCATGTGCTAGTGAGAGCAGGAACAAGAGGATAGATCAGCTGGATGTGTAGCTGGAGAAATAATGGACCAGAGAAGGGTTTAGATTTTCCAGGCACTGCGACCGTTTCTGGGCTTGGTGAGACTTGTACCAGCCTGACTGGTTACCCCTGGGCAGGGCTGGGAGAAATCTCTTGGTTGGATGATTGCCAGTTCCATTGGTGAGATTGTAACTAGTCTGGCAGGGGATTGGGAGCTAAAGAGTGGCTTAGATGGGCCAGATTCAGGTCAGGGAATGGGAGATAGAGTATTCGTGATGCAGGCAACAGCTCAGAAAGACAAAGGAAAGGAGAATTAAACGAGGATTGAGTCCTCTTCATCCATCAGTCCTTCCATCCCAGGGGCGAGAGTCAAAAAAATATGAAGCCTTTTAAATGTCTATGACTCGAAGTGCCTCAGCAAAATCGTGGAAATCTGAAATAAAAACAAACAAAAATAATTGCTGGAGATCCTCAGCAGGTCTGGCAGCATCT
Organism: Chiloscyllium punctatum; assembly: GCF_047496795.1. Taxonomy (NCBI): domain Eukaryota; kingdom Metazoa; phylum Chordata; class Chondrichthyes; order Orectolobiformes; family Hemiscylliidae; genus Chiloscyllium; species Chiloscyllium punctatum. Next base: position 18,187,145 of record NC_092745.1, on the reverse strand, counting down.
GAAATGGTGACAGTTGCAGGAAACATTGCAGTTTTGAAGACGTTGTATAATGCCATCCCACAATGTCCACTACTCCAGGCAAAATGTCCTCAGCCACTCCTTATGGTTCACATCTTTCAATACTGGCAGCACCCTTATAAATCTTTTCTGGACATTTTCAGGTTTCCCAACATCTTTCCTACAGCAGGGATACTAGAATGTAAAGCAGTCTGGGCATTCCAAAAGTGGCTGAGCCGATAAACTGTACAACCGAACCATGATCTCCCAACTCCTGTACTCAATGCACTGCCCAATAACAGCTAGCATAGCAAACAGCACCTTCACCGACCGGTCCACCTTCAGCCCCACTTTCATGGAACTATCAAACCACTCTGCACAGTGTATTTGTTCGTCAACACTTCCCAGCAACTTGTTATTATGGCGCTGAGTCCTATCTTCCTGAAACCAGCGAGACTAGAATTGAATGTAGTATTCTAAAACTGGCCTCACCAATGCCCTGTACAGCCACAACGTGACCTCCTAACTCTTATACTCAGTGACAGAATCCATGCAGTGTCGAAGCAGCCCATTCAGCCCATGAGACCTTACCAACCATCGGAATAACATCCCACCTGAACCATGTGACCCAGCATTACCCACAGTTAATCCACCTAACCTGCACCTCTTTGGATTTTTTGAGGAAACCAGAGCGCCCAGAGGATGCCCGTGCAAACACACAGAGGGAGAATGTGCAAACACGACACAGAGTGGAATCGAACCCAGGTCCCTTTATTGATGAGTGCACAGACCAATAAAGGTCAGCGTCCCAAATGCAGTCTTCAGTACCCAGTCTCCCTGAAACTCGACTTTCCAGGAACTATGCAGTTCTGAGCTCTTCAGAGGGATTGAAAGTGAGGAGGAGAAAACAGGAACAGGGTTGAGTTGTAGATCTATAAAATAACTCTCTGTTCCCCCCCTCACTGTTTCCCTCCCCCTCTGTTCCACTCCCCGTTCTCTGATTCTCCCCTGCCTCTGCCTGTCCTCCCCTGCCCCCATCTCTGTCCTCAGCTGTGCGACCACTGTCAATCCCCACATCCTCTCTTTCCCCCCCACCCTCTCTGCCTACTCTCCCCTCCCTCTCACCTAGTTTTGTATACCACAACCACAGGGAAAGGACCTTGTCTATTTGTCCTACACATGACCGGCTAATTTTATAAATCTCTATCAGGTCACCCCTCAGCCTCCGACGCTGCAGGGAAAACACCCTTTCCAACGCTGGCAACATCCTTGTAATTCTTTTCTGACCCCTTTCAAGTTTGAGAACATTCTTCCGATAAGAAGGAGACCAGAATATCTGGAATATTTCAAAAGTTGGCTAATCAATGTCCTGAACAGCCACAATATGACATCCCAAGACCTATACTACATTCTCTGACCAATAAAAGAGAGCATACCAACTGCCTTCTTCATTATCCTATCCACCTGTGACTCGACATTCGAAGAACTATGAACCTGCACTCCAAGGTCTCTTTGTTTCGCAACACTCCCCAGGAACTTACTGTTAACTGCAAAAGTCCTGCTAAGGTTTGCTTTCCTAAAATGCAGCATCTCACATTTTTGTAAACTGAACGCCTCAGCCCATTCGCCCAGCTGATCCAGATCCCGTTGTACTCTGAGGTAATCTTTTTCACTATCCACTACACTGCCAATTTTGGTGTCATCTGCAAACATGATAACGATACATCTTATGTTCACATTGATATAAATGGCAAACAATAGTGGATTCAGCACCGATCATTGTGACATTTCATTAGTCACAGGCCTCCAGCCTGAAAAGCATCACTCGACCACCACTCTCTGTCTTCGACCTTTGAACAAGTTCTATATTCAAATGGCTAATTCGCCCAGTATTCCATGAGATCTAACCTTGAGAACCAATCTCGCATGAGGAACCTTGTCGAACGCCTTACTGAAGTCCATGAAGATCATGTTCACCGCTCTGCCCTCATCAATCCGCTTTGTTACTTCTTCAGTAAACTCAGTCCAGTACATGAGACATGATTTCCCACGCACTCGGCTGTTATTGATATCCAGGACTTAACTCTGTACATTGGGGTCTGTGTCGCCCAGTTAAAGGAGGTAATATTCTGGATAACGTTCACGTACACCAGCTTTGTGTTTGTGACTGCGTATTGAGTCTTGTTAAGAACACCAACACAAGTGAGTTCCTTTTGAAAGGCAGTCCTTATATCCCTACCCCCTCCCACCTGCTCTGTCTCCTCCATCCCCACCATAGACAGTAAGTACGAGGAGCTCATGGAGTCTCCATGTGAGTGAGGCTGAGAAAATCTTCCTTTCTTTCCAATATCCCACCATAAAATGGTGGTAGTGTCCTTTCCTCTGGACTAAGAGGATCGGGATCAGGGTTTGGTAACAGCGGCTTTGAAGAGGATGATTAGAAAACATGCCCAAACCACCAGGCCGTACTGTCTCCCAGCTGTCCCTGCCTGAGTCTCCAAACAGGACCTTCCTGTAGTTTCTCTCCTGTCAGACTCTCCCATTACTGTTTGTCCAGTATCCCCTCCTGCTGCTGCACTGCTCCTGTCCCTCACTGACCTGTCCATCCCCCAGTGTCCTCCACATTCATTCATTGTTCACAATCCCATTATTTACCGTCCTCCAGCCCCACACCCTCCACTCTATTGGGCAGCAGCTGATATCAATCCTCCAGGTTCTTGTGTGATCGAGAGCATGTTCCGTTGGAAGGGAGATCAGTGCACGGGCGCAGTGCTGGCCAGTTGTTGGCGTATGTGCAGGGCGGGTCAGTGCCAGGGAGGGAGGCTGTGGATGTGTGGGATTAATCTGTCATTAACAGCTCCCTTCCTTCTTTCTTCTGAGGACACGACCCAGGGGAATAGCCCTTTGCCTGGTGTCCTGACGATTGGTCAAAGTATCAATGGGGGAGCATTTTGCAGCAAGTTGTCAGAGCTCTTATGAATAGTCAGGATTGTTATGGAAAATGACAAGGATGGGCCTCTAATTAGAGTTCTAATTTGGTGAATTTTAGTTCAACCAGATATGATTTGGCCAGTTTGTGGAGAATGGTTCTCATCAGAGAATGGGGGTTCTGGGAGATGGGGGGAGGATTCACCAACACCCTGGAGGCTCCAATTCAAACTCATTGATTTGGTTCTTAGTCTGCAGACAGCAGCTCAGAAACTGAATTCAAGGCGAGGAGGGCGATTGTGAGAACTGAGTGTGGAGGAAAGTAGGAATGAGATTGGTTTGGATTTCAGTAAACAAGAGAGAGAAAATGTCAGACTGAGATTTAAAGCTTTGGGGAAACAAGGAAACTACAATTTAATACTATTATTGTCTCATAAAGTTCCATCCTGTATTAACAATGGTGACTTGTTTTTTTTCTGTTGTAGGGTATGGAAAGGGTGGATTTGCAGATGAGAAATTCAAATTGAACTTCATGTTCAGATCTGACAGTTACTTGATCCGTGCCGATCTGAATATCATTGGCCTTTTCATCTGGAAGGAAAGGTGTGCATTCTGTCCGTGGGCGAATAATTCAAATCTCAGTGTGACTGAAAAAGTACTGAGACACAGCCAAGTCCATGTTAGAGTGCTTTGTGGCTTTGAATGGAGGCTGGTTGTCAGGATTATCTCCGTGGCAACGGCAGTTTAAAAAGTCTAGTTCAATTCAGCACTTTGTGTTTAAACAACACACCCCTCCCCAACACCTCCGTGGCTCAGTCAAGTACTTGACAGGTGTTTCAGTTTCGGTGGGGTTGTCTGTCAGGATTCTCATGTGGAGGAGCTGGTCATGGAATGGGGTGGACAAAGTTAAAAATCACACGACACTAGGTTATAGTCCAACAGGTTTATTAGGAAGCACGAGCTTTCCAAGCACGATGTAATTTTTAACCTTATCAGGTTCATCTCTATACTGACAGACTTCTTCAGATAAGTACTTCAACAATTAAATAGGCCATATGTTCCCCACGCAATAGGTTTCCTCGAGCAGTGTAAACTGCTATTCTTGCCCTGGGGATAGCTGCTCATTTATATACCCAGTCAAAATCCCATCAAGCTTTTTGTTGATCTTTAAAGTTTTTCTAATCTCCTAGTTTCTCCTGAGTCTTTGACAACTTGTATGCCTTCCATTTCAATTTGATAGACTCCCTTATTTCCTTCGACACAAATGGCAGATTACCCCTTTTCCTACAGTCCTTCCTTTTCACTAATATATATAATTTTGCTGTGCACTTTGAAAAATTACTGCCTCATCCCGTTGTAGTCTACTTTGTTAAAGCACAGGATCTTGGGATAGGACTCAATCTTCCAGCTTGCCATCTGTGTTATAAATTCAACCAGACTTCTCACATATTCTTAAAGTGCCTCTTTGGATTCATCCTAATCTTCTCAGCCAAGGTTCTTTCATGTCCACTTTGTCGCCCTACTGACTTCCATCAAAACTCCTATATCCCTTATTGTGCGCCAGGGACTCCCTTGATCCCAGTTCCCTGTGCCTGAGCCACGCATCCCTCTTTTTTCCAGTCAATGCCTAAATATCTCTTAGATTAGATTACTTACAGTGTAGAAACAGGCCATTCGGCCCAACAAGTTCACACCGCCCCGCCGAAGCGCAACCCACCCATACCCTTACATCTACCCCTTACCAAACACTACGGGCAATTTAGCATGGCCAATTCACCTGACCTGCACATCTTTGGACTGTGGGAGGAAACCGGAGCACCCGGAGGAAACCCACGCAGACACGGGGAGAATGTGCAAACTCCACACAGTCAGTCGCCTGAGGCGGGAATTGAACCCGGGTCTCTGGCGCTGTGAGGCAGCAGTGCTAACCACTGTGCCACCGTGCCGCCCACTTGTCATCCTGGGTTCCCCATTCCTGCCAACCTTGCCCTTCACCGTCACAGAAACATATAGACCTTGAACTCTAGCTATCTCAAGTTTAAATGCTTCCCACTCGCCGGCGGGCAATTTACCTGCAAACAAATTACTCCAGTCGACCCCTGCAAGATCCTGTCCAATCCCATCAATATTCCCCTTGTCCCAATTTAGAACTTGAACCTGTGGACCTGCTTTTTCCCTATCCATAGCTATTTGAAAATTAATAGGACGATGTTCACGGGTCCCAAAGTGCTCCCCCACTGTCACCTCAGTCACCTGTCCTGCTCTGTGTCCCAAGGGTTGTTCGAGTTTTGCCCCTTCCCAAGTAGGACCCTCTCCATCCTGCTGGAGGAAACTTTCCTGAATTCACTTATCGGATTCCACTCCATCAAATACCTTCCCGCTCTGGCAGTCTCAGTCTGTTACAATAATTAAAATCCACTCTTATGACAACCATATTGCTCCTGCATGTCTCCCTTCTCCCTGCATATTTGTTACTCAAATTCACATTGATTATTTGGAGGCCTATAGTACAACCCCGGTGACATCATCATCCACTTCCTACTTCTTAGCTCCACCCGCGAAGCCTCACTGGATGATTGGTCAGTTATTTTATCTCTGATTACTGCTGTGATAATCCCCTTAATCAGAAATTCAACTCCTCCTCCCATCCTTCCACCATCCCTGTCCCGCCTAAAGCACCTGTACCTGATGCGTGAAGCTGCCAGTCCTGACCCTCGCTTAGCCATGTTTCTATAAAGGCTATATTATCCCAATCCCATGTTCCTATCCACGCCTTAGTTTATTGGTCTTACCTGCCAGCCCTCTTGCACCGAAATAAAAGTAGTTTAATCCAACAGGCATTCCTTACTCCTTATCATGTTCCAGCCTGACCTGTCTCTTCACTTTATTGTTTCTGATTACTGTATCTCCTACCAGCCTCGTTCTTGCCTCCCTGATCATGACGGTATTGCTCCTTGCTAATATAGTTTAAATCCTTCCTTGTAGTATGAACAAAATTCGCCATTTAGATACTGGTCCCCTTCCCAGTGCATGCACCACCTGTCCCTCCTGATCAGGTCAACTCTGTCACAGAAAAGACAACAATGTAAAAATCTGAATCTCTCTGCCCCTGACCCCCGCACCAATTCTTTAGTTACTTATTTATCTGCCATAGCCTCCTGTTCTTACTTTCATTAGCTCATTGCAATGGAAGTAATCAGGAGATTACCACCGTCAAGGTCCTGGTTTTTAACTTTTCTCCCAGCTCTCACTAATCACTCTGTACGACCTCATTCCTACATCTACCCGCGTCATTTGTGCCAACGTGCATAATGATTTCTGGCTGCTCCCCCTCCCCCTTGAGAATGTTCTGCAGCCGCTCGGAGACATCCTGGACCCTGGCACCTGGGCGGTAACTCAACATTCTGGATTCCCATTTGAGGCCACAGAATCTCCGATCTGTCCCTCTAACAATCGACTCTCCTATCTCTAAGGTTCTCTTAACTGTTACCCTTTCCCACTGTGCCCCAGAGTCAATGGTAGTGCCACCAACCTGGCTACTGCTGCTTTCCCCTGGAATGTATTTCCCCTGAACAGTATCTAAAACGGTGTACTTGTTTTCGCAGGGAATTGCCACAGGAGATTCCTGCATTCTCTGCCTACTCCGTTCGCCATTCCAGGTGGTCGCCAACGTCCTCTCTGTCTTGAACACAACAGGGAGCAAGGACTCCTGTTGGATTAAATTGCCCCTATTTAAATGCAACAGAACAGATAGGTAAGCCTGATGTACTCATAGCATGGATCTTACCGCGGGACTGGGATATTATAGTCATTGCAGAAACATGATTGGGGCGAGTCTTGGGTGTGACCACAACACGAAAGCTCTTATCTATGAAGTTCTCAATATCTCAGATGATCCTGAGGGCATCCAACTCCAGCTCCCGAACACGGTCTCCCAGGAGTTGCAGCTGGGTGCATTTTCCACACGTGTCGTTACCAGGGACTGTGGGAATTTCCCTGAGCTCCCCACATCCAGTCGAGGAACGTTCAACAGTCCTAACTGCCATCTCCATTGCTGCAAGACTAAAGTTGAAAGGATTTTATTTGAACTTGCCTGTAGTTTTCGCTGAGCTGCTGCTGTCCAAAACCTCTTGAGCCAAACATTACGACTGACTCTGCTACCAACCGCATGTCTCTCTACCCCTTCACATTTAGTTTTGGTTAGGGAATGAGGGAGTCACTGCAGTGATGTAGCACTTGGGTATTAAGCACTCCTTGACACCTGGTCACTGACAACCTGCTCTCCATCCAAGATCACTGATTGGCCTTGGAAGATATCTTACTGAGATTTTCCTTCTGGTAGTGCTAACTGCGCTGCTGCTAATCTTCACCCCGACAGCCAATCTGCGTTGTCACAGTCCCTTGGTCCTTTCTGTGAAAGAGTACTGCATTTATTAATTCCTTGAATCCATCAACTGCATTCCAAACTGTGTCTCACTCCACAGCGAGAGAGGTTGATATTCCAGTGAATACAAGGCTATTGTAAAAATGATACAATTCGACATAGGGACAACAGTATGTCTATCCGCTCACTGAGTCTGCTTTTCCACTCAATTAGGTGAGATCGATTTTGATAATCCCCCATTCCACTTGACTGCATTTTCCCCAAAAACTTTGTTTGAGAATGTCTGCCTCAATCCTAAAGATATTTAATGAGCCAGCCTCAACAGCCCGAAGAATTTTCGAAAATGATTTCCCTCTCACTGATGTGAGACTTGGTGGTCTTTAACCCCATGCGGTATTTCTAGCACTCTGTTTGAAAGTTGTATCAATATTAGATATTATCCTGTCCTATCACACCTTCTCTGTGGCCAGAGGCAAAACAAAAATGAAAAGTTAAGAGACTGTAATCTCCTCACGTCAGCATAAGATACAGCTCATCCAGGTCTGTGCATTTGCCTACTCTCTATCCCGCAAAAACTTCCAATACTTCGTCAGCTTCTGTATCAATTCACTCAAGGATCACACGGTCACTCTCCTTGAATCCAGGAACTCCTTCTTCAAACTGAAGACCGAAAGAAAGACAGTGTTTAACATATTCTCTGGCTCCGTGCACAGGCTGCTCCCTTGGTCCCTAATACTCCCCATTCTCTCCCGCGTTATCCTCTTCCCCTTAATAACCCGAAAAAATGTCTTTGAATTCTTGCTAATCTCTACCCTCGAATGTTTTAACTCCCCGCCACCACTTCTGCTCTTCCACTGACTTTTTAAGTTTTGCCCTCCACTTTCTATATTCTTTTCGGACCTCCGTTGACCTGCTCACTTTGTAACTGCTTTAAGCTTCTTTTTCCTTTTTAATTCTGTTCGGAAATGTGTCGACACCCGAGGTTCTCTGGGCTTGTATTCCTAAAATTCATCTTCGGCGTAACATGCTGGGCCGACACTGTCATCAATTACATTTTGCTCAAGTGACCCCCTAACTCGCGCCCCACGCTGTTCTGCTACAGTTGTATCTAGAAGCATCTGCACTTTGGCCAGATCCTGTCATATGTTTTCATAAAATCTGTCTCCCAAATGCAAAAAGCTTTTACTTTTCAAACGTTTTTGGATCTTTTCATTAGCAAACTCAAGGCATAGGTGTCACGGTCACTGGTCCTTTCATGCTCAACCCAATCCTGCCTGCAACATCTGACTGGCTTCGTTCCCAACGGTGAGGCCCAGCACAGCCCCGCCCATTGTTGTATCTGCTACACGTTGACATAAGAAGCTCCCGGGAATAAATTTCAAGGCATCTGTCCCATCTTAAAATTGTTATCACTGCCCGAATGAATGTTTGGAATTGAAATGCCTGAATATAATGATCCTATTGTTGTATTAGCACACCTCAGTAAATTGGTTCTATATAAGCTCCTGTACTTTCTTTTGTTTGGGAGTCTATAATATATCCCCAGCGGTGTGTCTTCATGGTTTTGATCCTGAGCTCTAACCACCAAGCCTCATTAGATCATTCTTACTGCAGTAACTAACTCCACAATTAGTAATGCAACCCCACTTCCTCTTTTACCACCTCTCCTGTCGTGCCTATAGATCTTGTACCACAGGATATTGAGTTGTCAGCTCTGACCTCCCTTAAACACATCTCTGTGATGGCAAAAATGTCACACTTCCCCATTTCACCTCATTCCGTTATCACATCTGTCTACCCAATAATATTCCCAGCATTAAGGTAAACGACATCCAGCCTGGAATATAACACCTGGAATACTCTATAACGCGGAGATCTTTCGTCATTCATTGTTTGTTCTCAAGCTGCCCAATACATGAACCAAAACTGTAACTCTGGGAATGAATGAATATTTGTTGAATTGTAATTTCTCTTTTAATAACTGTATTCATCAAATGCAACTTTCCAGAAGTAAACAGTCAGCTCCACATGCAATGAGTTTCTGCTGATTAATTCCCTGTTCAGTGTGCAGAGGGGAGAGCTCTACGTAATGGAGAAAGTGAGAACTGCAGGTACTGGGGATCAGAGTCGAAACGTGTGCGGCAGCATCTGAGGAACAGGAGAGTCAAAGCTTTGGGCATCAGCAGTTCATCAGGATCTGCAGTTCTCAAATTCTCCATTACTTAGTTCTGGAAAGTTGCATTTGATGAATGCAAAGGAGGATGACAGATGACTTGATAGAGGTGTATAAGATGACGAGAGGCAAAGATAGAAGGATAGCTAGATACTTCTTCCCATGGTGCAAATATCTATCATGAGGGAGAAAAAGCTAAAGGTAAGTGGAGGAAGGTTGAATGAAGATGTCAAAGGTAGGTTCCTTTCACAGAGAATGGTGGATGGTTGGAATGTACTGCTGGCAACTGGAGTAGAGTCAGCTGCATTGGGGATATATTAAGAGATCATTGGATAGGCAATTGGATGATAGCATAATGAAGAGTATGTCGATTAGTCTGATGTTAGAGTAGGATAAAGAGTCGGCAGGACGTCAAGGCCAAAGGGTCTGCACTGTACTGTTCTATGTTTCACTCAGCATGTGGATTCTTTTCAATTGTTGAATGTGTGATGGAGTGATGTGTGTGAGATCAGGATGCTGTGTAGGGGCGTTAGGCCAAGACATCCACTTCTGGGGTGCATTCTTACAGTCACCTGAGTACCAGTACAATATGTGTGTGATGACCTACACCAGACAGAATCCGTCAAGTTCTGTTATTAAGGTGATTCTGGACTGTCATTTGCTGCTGTTTCCTTCAGATAGATTTTGTTGGTTGACCCATGTATTAATTTTTGTCATTCAACAGAGATGTACAATTTTATTTGTATACTGGTGAATGTGAAGGTGACATTTATTGGACACGGTTTTGGAGCTTTCTTTGTGAGACACAATGTGCTGCAGAATACTGTCAACTTGTTAACGTCTTTTCCCAGTGTCTGGTCCAGAAAGCAGATGCTTGGAGTCTGGGAGGCAGGCCAGATATCACCATAATTAACTTGTGCAATGTGATTCTGACACTCCATGTCCATTCATCTGCCCCCAGTCAAGGCTCAGACCGAAGATGGAGTCGAAATAATTTGTTGTGAAATAATGTTTGAATGACTGCCGTGACCCAGGTGGAAGCTCTCTGGATTCATTTGAGAGCAGACAAATGTCTTACCCAGTATCACTGGCAGCTGTGACTGAATTCAAATCTTTTCAAGTCTTTTTTCAATGTAGGTTATGGTTGCAAACTGATCTGAAAAAATCAGATATTTGCTATGTTCGTGAATTATGATTCACAAAAGTGTGAAATATCATTGTTCAACCAAACAATAATTGCCTCACCTCTGAAAACAATTAGGTTGATCTTATATTTATGGAACTGAAATATTATTTCCTGCCAACATTTTATGATACAAAAAAAAAGATTGTATATTTTATTTAATATCGAGCAAACAACATGTTATCTGACTATAGTGCTGATCACAATTACATGCTTTTGCATACATGAGCATCAAGTAACCACAAAAATTCATCAGCCTCTCTCACTAGTCTTCTCACATACGGATGAGGAAGGACACCACTTCAACTGGGACAACACATCCATCCTGGGACAAACCGGATAGAGGCACGCACGAGAATTCCTAGAAGCATGGCATTTCAACCTGAACTCTATCAACAAAAACACCGAGATAGATCTCAACTATCACGCCTGAGAAAAGGAGCAGGACGTGACTTCACCACAGGAAATTACATCACCACAGGAAATGACATCACCAACCCAAAGAAACTCAAAGAGATAATTTGAAAGCAGGCAGTTTCAGCGTTGGTTCCACTGAGGCCCACTGAAGATGAAGATGGTAAAACATCTCGAAATGAACCTCCCAGCTCAGCGAAGAAGCCTCCATGCAAAACTTCAACCTGAGCTACAAAACTTCTAAAAACTCGCTACAATTACATCCTCATTGTCAGTAGTCAAATGAATACATCGTTGCTCCAACATTTGGAAAGTCGTTGGGTTCTGAATGATTGTATTTTTCGAGTGAGAAAACGATTGAACAGTCATATAGAAATTGCGTTCTTACATATTTATACATAATCGATCAGTTTAATTTCTCAATAAATGTGCGAGCTTCAGTTCTTTACCAACAATTGAAAAATGACAACAATTCAATATGAACAGAGAATATTAGATTAAATAAATGATTTGTGTTATTAAATTGAGGTGAACAACAATTTGAAACCTTGCAATTTTCAGAATGAATGGTATTTAATATGAAATGAGAAAAGAATGAAGAACATACATCGGAATTAGTGAACAGTCAGACATTTTCAAAAGAGTTTTGTGGCAAAGCAAAGGAAATATTTGTTTTATTTGTTGGGATACAAAATTTAAAATATTCGTGTGCTGAGTACGAATTAGACTTCATAATCAAACTGACATTGCAATACTTGCATTATAAATGGTTATGCTGCAGCAAAATGATCAGATATTTGCCAACATTTACAGCTGGAAATAATCTGATACTGGCTTTGACTTGCATCTGTACATGATAGAGAACAGAACTTTAATGTACACAAGGAGGCTATTTGGCCACTGTGTATACATCAGCTTGTGAAGTGTCTCCCAAATCCTCCCATTTGCCCCCTCTCTCACTGTGCCCTTTAATTTAGGAACGTTCAAATATATATCCAGTTCCCTCTTGAGTCTTCATTCACAAATCTCCCAGGTAGGCCATTCCAAATCCTAGCAACTCTCTCAATACAGAACTTTTGCCTTATCTCACTCCAAGGTCTTGTGCTGACGATCTTGAAACTGGGATGCTGTGATGCCAGCTAAGAGAATCGAAGTATTCTTATTTTACCCTGTTTTTTTTCATAATTTCGATTACTGCAATAAGTTCACATCTTCGTCTGTTCTGATCAATCAGGAGTAATTTCATTACTCTAATGTCTCGCATCCTACCTTTAACTAATTTCTTCATTCCATTTATTATTCTGATTATTTATAAGGTTCCAGATATTCTTCTTCAAAGTAATGAAGGGTGTGTGTGTGTGTGTGTGTGTGAGAGAGAGAGAGAGAGAGAGAGAGAGAGAGAGAGAGAGAGAGAGAGAGAGAGAAAACAATTCTCTGCAATGTCTGAATTACACCCAATGCCTCGTGTAAAAGAGGTAAGGATTAGGTAACGATTAACGTACGGTAAAAAAAGTCAGTTCAGGGGCGATGGTTTCAGATTTCTGAATCATTGGGCCCTCTTCCAGGACAGGTGGGGCTTTAAGAAATGGAGAGATTGCATCTTAACTGGATGAGCACCAACATCCTAGTGGGGACGCAAATTGGGTGGATTTAAACTAATAAACCAGGAGGCTAGGAAAAAAAAGCAGCAGGTCAGGAATGGAGTAGAATGTAGAGGTGAGTAGGACATCAGGCACGGCCAGTCTCATGACCATGCTGCGAGAAGGAATCAAATCAGTCCAAAATGTGAGTTGGAGATTGGAATAAATGATCGAGATGTATCTCAGCGATTAACAAATGAAGATGGAATGTATGGGGTTCGTGAAGGAGTGAGGTGTGTGAGATCAGGAAGCTCGACTCAAGAAACTATTAAAGGGGAAAAATAAATCGAAAAAAACTTATTTAAAATCCTTAGGCCTAAAAGCACACAGTATTTGGAATAGAATTGATGAGCTGGCAGTAGATACAGAGATAAATGGGTATGGCCTGATAAGGATGATTGAAACATGGTTACAGGAAGATCAGGACTGGACAGTGAACTGTCCATGGGTACTCAATATTCCGAAAGGATAGACATGAAGGAAAAGGAGGTGGAATTGGTGTGTTGGTTAAGGATAATATCAAGGCTATATTAAGAAGTGATATTGGCACGAGGGAACAAAATTAAAATCAGTCCAGGTGCAAATAAAAAGGAACTGAAGAAACCTCTTTGGAAGAGTAATTTTCAGCCACTGTCTCCCCAAAGTACTTCTGAGGTCGGAAATGATGAGGGCTCATGACAAGTTAACAACGGTGGGATAAACGTGCATATTGAATCAATTAATCAACTTGGCAAAGGGTAGGCTCCAAGTTCAAATCGTAAAGTATATGAAGGATTGTTTCTAAAAACACATGTCATGGAGCCAACCAGAGAGCAGGGTGCTTTAGATGTGATATAAGCAAGGAATGAAAAACGATCTTGAAGGAAAGGATCCTCTTGAAAAGAATGACCACAACATTCTGGTGAGAACAGAGTCACATACGAGAGAGCCTTAGTGTTGGGTAATGATACTTCCAGTGGCCTTAGGAAGGTGTTGGTGGGGGGTGGGGGAACAGTCAAAGTCAGGACAGATGAAGAAATTTGGCAAATTCTTAAGGGGATACTAAATACGTCTCAATAAAAATATATTTGTGAGAGAAGAGGAATTGCATGACAGAGAAAATTTATCCATATCTAGATAAGGAATTCAATGACAGCATGAGTGCAAAAACGAGGGCAAATCATACTGCACAAGTCAGTCATGCTCCGGGATTTGGGTAAGGCGGTGGCCTAGTGCATTACAGCTGAACTGATCATCGAGACACTCAGATCATGTTCTGGGGAGCTGGGTTCGAATCCTGCCATGGCAGATGGTGGCATTTGAATTCAAATTTGGGATTAACAAACTGATGGTGAACATGAATAGATTGTCAGGAGAAGCTCACCTGTTTCACTAATGTCCTATGGGGAAGGACACTGTCATCCTTACCTGGTCTAACCAATATGTGACTCCAGACCCACAGCAATGTAGATAACTCCTAACTGCCCTCTGGGAAATCAAGGATGGGCAATAGATGATGGCCTACGCAGCAATGCCCACTTCCTGTGAATTGATGAAAACAAACAAAAAATAAACAGCAAAGGGTTAACACATAACATTAAAAAAAGCTATGACAAGAAATGAACGGAAACATAAATACTGATACCAGTAGCTTTCACAAGTACATAAAAAAGAATCGCAGAGTAAAAGGAAGTGACGGATCTTTGCAGGATGAAACTGACAAGATAACGATGAAAAACTCAAAAATGGCAAAGGCACAAAAGCAATGTTTTCTGTTTTCACAGACTACACTAAAAACTGTAGTTCCTACAGAGGAACTTGTTGGGATTACTGCTGTTTGTCATTTTAATAAATTACCGAGATGATTGCATAAAATGATGTGTTAGTAAATTTAATGATGATAATAAGGTTGGTGAAGTATGGATAGTGGTGAAGGATGTTGCAGGTTACTGAGGGTCATAGATAAACTACAGAGCTGGGCTGAGAGGTGGCAACTTCAGTTTAATGTGCAAGAGTGTGCGGTGATTCATTTTGGAAGTAGCAAAATAAATAGAGTACTTGGCCAATGGTAAGATTCTTGGCAGTGTCCATGAGCAGAGAGATCTCCGTGTCAATGTACGTAGATCACTGAATGTTGCCAATCTCTTTAATAGGCTTGTTAAGATGGCGTAAAGTATGTTAGCTTTTATTGGAAGAGGGATAGAATTTTGGAGCCACATGATCATACTGCAGGTGCACAAAACTCCGATGTGGCCGCACTTGGAGTACTGTATATTTCTGCTTGCTGCATTACAGGAAGGACATGGAACGTTTGGAAAGGGTTCAAAAGAGATTTATAAGGATGTTGCCTGATGTTGAGGGAAGGTCTTATAAGGAAGGTCTGAGGTAGTTGTCGCTGTTTTCATTCGAGAGAAGAAGGATGAGAGCTGTCTGAGTTGATCTACATTAGATAATCAGAGGGTTAGATAGCGTGGACAGTGTTATGAATTTTTTAAGTGTACTATACCTACAAGGAGTTGAAAGGCTGGCCAGAGTACTGGAAAAATTAAAAATGTAATATTTGGTCAAACAGTATCTGGGTTGCTATGAGACAAATTCAAATTCAAATTCAGCCAATCAGTTTAAATAATGTGCCAAGATGCCAAATGCTAATCAAGTTTGTATTAGTGTTTTTACGATATTAAAACCAATGAAACAATCCAATCTTTTGGGGTATAAATATCAAACATTTTGAACAGTTGGCCAGAGCAGCAAAGAGCAGCTAGCCGCTAACAAGTCCAGCCTGGCAGCAGAAAGATCTGCTCTCTGACAGGGACCTTTATCAACCAAAGACCTGGAAAGCAGAATCCCCAAGAATAAGAAAAGAAGACAGGAATATGGAGAAGAATCGACAGTTGCCTGGTTTTGAAATAAGAGATTTTAAAAAATCTTCATCAGGATTTTTTGATCAGACTATTATTATAGAGGTGGAGGTATCAGTGTGCATATCAGTCTATTGGTGAGTAAAAACGGCGAACTTGCAAAATGTTGGGCAATACCATGATGACCTTTGAACAGGGAAGGTGCTTTTCGGTGATTAAACCGAAGAACAAATGTCTGTGGGTAAGCAGTTTGCAGGTTCCCAATTGACAGAATGGATCAAACCCGCTCAGTTATCAGGCCCAAGCAGCATTTCTATCCAGGCAACAGTTCAAATGCTGCCAATCAACTTAAAACGGCACTTGGAGATTAAGGATCCATTTTATCGTTGATCATATGAAACCAATCATTTACTAAGAATTTCTTGTGTCAAGGAGATATATAAAACAGAGAGGCAATTGGACAGAAGGGGAGAGTGCACTGCCAGCTGAAAAAAACGATGACAGGGAAGTGTCATCTGTGAAAGAAATATTGGTGTCTCACAAAAAATCTCCATGCTGTGCCGAAAAAGCCCTATCCATCAATAAAGGTACACAACACGCTGAGCAAATATACTTGAAACCAGAAAATAACTGAGAAGGCATTTCAGACAGAGAAAGACGAGGGAATAAGATACAGAAATTTCAAGAGATTCCATTCTGTATGAACTTTGAGAGACTAAGTTTTAATTTTACTCTTAGTAATAATGGATTTACGATGGGAATCTGCATTAGTGAAACGGCATATCAGGAAAGTCTTGTATTTTTTTTCCGGAAAACGTAATTAGTTACAGAGAGATTGTTCAGTTTGTTCGTGATTTGTTCACTGTTAAAGTTAGAATCATAGAATACGTAGAGTAGGGAAACTATTTTATTTGAACAGATATTTCGAAGTCGCTGTGTACCAGAGAACAGAAAGAGATAATGGATGATTGTGACCTGTGTCACAAGCTGAATCAGATTGTCTCTACAGGCACCGAACATTTTTATTGTGGATCAGAGAACCACAGAATTAATAGAGCACAGACGGAAGCCATTCAGTCCTTTGCGCGTCCACGAGCTCGCCAACTACGCAATCAGAAAGCAGAGAGAGTTGTTGGAGATAGACAGAGAGAGAGAGAGAGAGAGAGAGAGATAATGAAATAGAAAGAAAGAATGTCAAGGGAGATGAACAGAGAGGAGAGAAAACGGAGTGACAGAGTGAGTGAGAAATGAAGGGGTGTGAAATGGGGATGAAATTAGGTAGATCAGGAGACAGTATGAGGAGAAATAGACAGAAGATGGAAGTTTTATTTAAACATTTCCCCTGAACCACAAGCTCTTTGTTTGGGAGCCATCCCCTGTGAGCACCATGCTGATACTGGTTGTGATACCAGATCATTTATCTTCTGTAATATCACAGAGTTGAGTGGCTGAAATCTAAACAGAATCCAAGAGACCATTGACTGGCTCCAGAGAGAAGGTGGATTAATTTTAATAGACTGTGCCAATGGTAGCAGGAACTGCTAACCCCCTGAGACACTGTGCGAGTGAATGAGCCAGAAAATCTCAGTAAGGGGGATCACTGTTAGAGGGGAAATCAGCATCTCAGCTGTGGGTCAAGTAATGACTGAAAAGGTTTGCACCCCACTTCCATGGTTTAGTAATCCACATTTCACTTCATAGAGCTCGATATCATGAGGGTATTTGAACAATCTCATCTCTTTGTACATTTCATATTTTGGTTTGTTGAGAAAATCATTTTGTCGCTGTATTTTGTGTTGAATAAACGCATATCACTTCTGAGGAAGAAAGGACCTGTTCTGATGTGACAGCCTTTATCAGATCCATGTTGGGACCAGAGTCTGAATGAATCGCTTAACTAGGGCGATAGACAGGGATGTAAATGGAATAGGAGTGGGGGAACGGGAATCAGTTAGAGGGGTAATTAGAAACCTGAATTAAAAGAGGAGGTAAAAGTGCAGAATTCAGGATAGATGAATAAATCTCCATCACAGACATAAATAGGATAGAGTATCTAGAAATGATTAACAAACAAACTTCTGGCACACTGGAATACGAATGACAATGAGAGGAGTGATGGTTAATAGAGGACTGACAGTTTTATATCAGAATGAATGCAGTATGAGGAATAGGAGAAATGAATTCGTGACCCAGATCTAAATTGGCAGGTATGGCGTGATGGGCATCACGGAGATATAGCTGCAAGGGGATCAGGATTTTGAGCTAAATATTCCAGGATATGCACCCCATCCAAAAGATACGCTGGTGGGCTGATGAGGTGGGGTTGCCTTATCAGTAAGAAATTAAATTAAATCAATAGCAAGAAATAACATAGGGTCAGATGGTGCAGCATCTTCATATGTAAACTTGAGGAAGCACAATGTTAAAGCAACGACAGTTGGTGTCTTATACAGGCCTCCAAACAGGAGTGAGGAGCTGGGCCATCAGATATATCAGGAGATAGAAAAGATGTGTAGGAAAAGCAAGGTTACAGTGATCATGGGCGATGTCAATATTCAGTGGGGAATGGGAAAATCAGATTGGTAGTGGATTGTAAGAAAAGAAATTCATGAAATGTCGACAAGATTTTCTTTGAGTAGCTTGTGGTGCAATCCACGAGGGAACAGGCAATACTGGATTTAGTGTTGTACGAAGAGGCAGACTAGATAAAGGATCGTAAATTGAAGCAAGCCGTCGGAAGCAGCGATCATAGCATGGTTGAATTTATACTACAATTTGAGAGGCAGAAGATAGAATCAGAGGCAACAGTACTTCAGCTGAATAAAGGCAACTGCAGAGGCACAAGGGAGAAGTTGGGTAGAATTGACTGGGAGAGTAGCCTTGCAGAAAAGACAGTAGAACAGCAAAGGCAGGAGGCTCTAAGAGTAATTTAGGAGACACAGCAGAGATACATTGCAAGGACAAAGAGGCATGGTACAGGGAGGATGAGGCAACCATGGCTGACGCGGGAAGTTAGGAATAGCATCAAAGCAAAGGAACGAAGTATATAATGTGGTGATGGGCAGTGTGAAACCAAAGTATTGGGAAGCTTATAAAGACCAACAGAGGGCAACAAAAATGTTTCAGGAGGGAGAAAATTAAATAAGGAGTAAGCTAGCCACTTAGATATATAAAGTGCAAAAGAGAGTCAAACGTAGATATTGGAAATGATGCCAGAGAGGTCGTGGTGGGGAACAAAGGAATGGCTGAGGAACTTTGCGTCAGTCTTCACAGTGGAAGACACGATTACTTTCCCAAAAAAATCAACAGAGTGAGGGGAAGAACAGAGTATGGTGGTCATCACCAAAGAGAACGGGTTGGAAAACTGAACAGCCAGAATGCAGATAAATAATCTGGACCAGAGGGACTACACCCAAGCCTTGTAAGGGAGATAGCTGAAGATGTAGTGCAAGCGTTAGTTGTGATCTTTCAGGAATGACTAGAATCAGGAAAGGGCAAGGTGGACTGGAAAATCACGAACGTGACACCCCGTTTAACAAGGGAGCAAGGCAGAAGACAGAAAATTACAGACTGATTAACCTAACCTCAGTTGTGGGTAAGATTCAGAAATCCATCATGAAGGATGGGATTTCTGAATACTTGGATGAAGATGGTAAAATATGACAGAGTTAGCCTGGTTTCATCAAGGGGCAGTCATGCCTGACAAACATACGAGAATGTTTTGAGGAAGTACTGAGCAGATTAGGAGAGCCAATGGATATTATCTACCTACACCTCAAGACGTCCTTTGACACATTGCTACACTGGAGGTTATAGAAAAAAGGGACCCATGGTGTCAGAGGCAATGTGCTAGCATCGATTGAAGCCAGCAGAGAGTAAGGGTAAAATGTGCCATCTCACGATGGCAGTCAGTGACAAGCATTGTTCCACAAGACTCAGTGTTGGGAGCACCAAATTTCACCTTATACAGCTAACGATCGAGATGTAGGAACTGAGGGCACTTTGGCTAATTTTTAGTATTAGAATCACTGGAGTGTGAAAACAGACCTTTTGGCAAAATAAATCCTGCACCAACCCTCCGAAGGGTAATCCAAGCAGACCCATTTTCTGCGGAATAATAAAGTAATATCTGGGCAATTTACCATACCCATTTCACCTACTCTGCACATGTTTGTACTGCAGCTGGAAACCCACGCAGATATGGGGAGAATACACAAACTCCAAACTAGCATTGACACGAAGTGGGAATCGAACCTGTGTCCCTGACACTGTACTAACCACAAAGCCACCGTGCCACCGACAGCTTGATGTTCAGATGGCACAAAAATATGAAGAGCTTCTGATAGCATTGAAGAGGTAGTGAGCTTGCAGAAAGTTGCTCCACCGATTCTCCTCAGCTTCCCAAACCTCTGTACTTGGACCCCACCCTTCCTACCACAACAAGGATAGAGCGCCATGGCCCTTAACTTCCACCCCACCAACCTCCAGATAGAATCATCATCCTCCACTCTTTCTGCCACCTCCAGTCATACCCTACCACCAGAGATATATTTCTCTCCCCACCCCTATCAGCATTCTGCGGAGACCATTCCCTCCACAAGTCCCTCATTAGGTTCACGCCCCAACCCCCCCAACCAAGCCATCATCCATTCCCAGCACCTTCCCATTCCATCCCAAGTTGTGTAAATCGCGCGCCGACATCTTCCCCCTCAACTCCATCAAAGGCACCAAAGGATCCTTCCACACCCCGTAGACATTGTACTTTGTCCATTTTTCCCTGTCTCCAGTACATTGAAGAGTCAGGATGACAACTTTTGGAACGTTTCAGGGAGCATCACTGGGACACACACACACACACACACACACACACACAATGACCCTACCACCCTATGGCCGAAAACTTAAACTCTCCCTCCCAATCCGCCAACGACATGCAAGTCTTGGGTCTGCTCCACTGCCAAACCCAAGTCACCGAACACCTGGAGGAACGACATCTCATCTTCCACCCTGGGACCGTGCAACCACACGGTATCAATGTCAATTTCACCAATTTCCTCATTTCACATTCCCCCACCTTATCTCACATCGAACACTCGAACTTTGCACTGTCCCTTTGAATTGTCCAATCTCTCCATCTTCCCTGTCCTTCACGATCAAAATCCACCTTCTTTGAACTATCGCATTCCACGCTACCATCCCCCCAGCCTCACCCTCTCCTATTTATCTTTCAGCACCCTTTAGCCCACCCTCCTCAATCCTGTCAAATAACTTATGTCTGAAACGTCGAACCTCCTGCTCCTCGGATGTTGCCTGACCGGCTGTGCTTTTCTAGCAACACACTTTTGGTGATCTCTTGCATCTGCAGTCCTCACCTTCGCCTGCAGAATGATGTGGGCAGTTTGGAAGATTGGGTAAAGAACTGGTCGATAGAGTACAGTGTGCAAAGGTGTGTGGTCGTGCTCTTTGCCAGAAAGACAGAGGCATGGACTATTTTCAATAATAAGAGTAAAATCAGAAGTCTGAAGTGCAGAGACTTGGGAGTTCTAGTCTAGGAGTCTCTCAGGATAGACTTGCAGGTTGTCAGTAGTAAGGAAAGCAAATACAATGAAGCTATTCATTTCAAAAGGGTATGAATATAAAAGCAGGGATATACTTCTGAGGCTGTATGAGGCTCTGGTCAGACTACATTTGGAGCATTGTGTGCAGTCTTGGGCCCCGTATCTCAGGAAGGATGAACTGACACTGCAAGGATGTTCAGAGAAGATTCATAGGAATGGTTTTCGAATGAAAAGCTTAACATATGTGTAACATTCGAGGACTCTGGGTCAGTATCTGATGGGGTTTAGAATTATCTGGGGCATATAATTGAAACTTACCAAATACTGAATGACGTGGACAGGCAGGATGTTGGAAAGATGTTTCTACTGATAGGAGAGACTAGCACTCGAGATCCCAGCATAAAGGGAAGACTTTTTAGAACAGAGATAAGGAGAAACTTCTTCAGCCAGAGAGTCCGGATCGATGGAATTCACGGCCACAGAAGCTGGAGAGACCAGGTCATTATGTATATTTAAGACTGAGCTCGATAGGTTCTTGATTGTCAAGGAGACCAGGGGTTAGGGGGAGAAAGCGGGAGAGTGATGTTGAGAAGCTTAACAGATATTATCAAATGGCGAGCAGACTCAATGGGCAGAAAGGCCACATTTTTGCTCCTATGTCTTCTGATCTTATGATTAATGTTGGCTGTCCTCATCCCTTACTATAGCTGCATCATGATTCTGACCTAATGATTTATAAAGAGGCACGTTCCAAAACTGTATACTGGCAATATCATTATCTCTCCCTCCAGTCGCAGCAGCCATTTCCTCCAATTCCCTCTGATTTCTGTCTCCTCCCCAATGTCATAATCACACAGTAATTGAAGTCTAATAAATGATACTTTATCAGAGTTCATTGACATCAATAACAACAACAGCATGACCCTTACTTGCCCCTTCTCATCCTCAAATAACAATCTGAATTGTATTTGTCATGTACACTTCTCTGTTAACATATCCATGCAGTTTGCCTGTTATAATCCATGTTTTCTTCAGCATATTTTGCCATCAGAGTTTGGACTATAAAAGTTAATTCATCAATATAATCACTGATCAATAATTTCAGGCTATAATTTCCATTGATAAATGGAGAAAATTGTTTATGTTCCAACAATTCTCTGTCATTGCTCTCATGTCCAAGGCAGATTGAATGATTACACACAAACAATTTGCCATCTCCAACATCCCTTCCCTCAGTCACTCCAACATATCCCATGCGGACTGTGAAAATTTTAAACGTTATTTTGAATTTTAATAAAATTAATAGTGAATTGAAAGGGTTTAACTGGAACTAATTGTTCACCAACTGTGATTATTGTCAACCTCTGTGGATTGTAATTATCCCAGTGGAGGGTTTCCATCGTTAAACGATAAATGGGCTCTGTCAATGTATTATCCGATAGTGTGAGAGGGTGTATCACCGACAACACTAACAGGGATCAGCAGCTCCAAAGGGAAGGGAAGAGAGATCAGAATCTGAAAACATTAAACTCGAATGTTCCAACAATGGATCAGAATCTGTGAACATTAGACTGGAAGGTTCCAACAATGAACAGGAGTTTATCCTTGGGTCTTTACTTTCTTTCTCAGCCTTGGATATCATTAGCATGGCGGATCCAGGAAATCCTTTGGATTATTCAAGGTGGTTACTATCCCATCCTCACTATAGTTGGTGTTCCTAGTAAGTCATTCTCTTTGACTGTTAAACTGGGTTGAACTGAATTTCTGCTCGCGAAATGTAAATATTAGGAAATAGCAATCAATGTCTTCAGTTCTAATCAAAAATTCCTTTCCTTATAAAATATATAAAGCAAATTACTATTTACAACTTACTCACTGATATGCGAGAAGGAACTCAAACTCCATCATCCTTTCTGTCCTGCACAAATTTACATTTCCATATCCTCCCTACACACCAATCCTGTCCAATACCCCCATTATGATATCCCAGTCGTCTCCTCAGCCTTAGGGAAATTCCTGAATGAACCATCGTTTGTGTTTTTGTTAAATCCGATACAGCTGTTTCATCAAGTCTCTTCAAACCACGTGTCCACGACAAAATAATTGCAGTTGAGATGTTTAACTTGCTCTCTGCACAGAATCTGTCAGATGTAAGACAGTGTATAGTACTCAAGTCAATGACGCTTAACCTACTGCCATCGAATAATAATCCATTGACATCTCATGAAAGATATTGATATAATTAAAATGAAACCATTATCATTTGTGAGAAAAAGCCCATCTGCTTACCTCATGTCCTTATGAGAAGGCAATGGGTCATCCTTGTCTGGACTGGTCTCTGTGTGACTGCAATCCGACAATAATGTAGTTTACTCTTCACTGTCCTGTGGAACAGCTGAACCAGCCACTCAGTTTCAGATCGGTATAACATGCTGGTCTGACCAGGGCTGCACACATCCCGTGAGGGAACAACAAAGGAAAGAGAGCTCCTCCCTCTCCGTGTTTACCATATTCCGACAGATCATTTCCATTGGGGGAGGTGACCATTCCTTGTTTTAGGTGGATTCGATATCTTTGAAGTTCTCCACAAGAGTGATGTTCATCTCCATCTCCGGTGTTGGCTTTATTGATGTTGATGTACAGACGTAAGGAACTTGTAAATTTCACGTCAGTCTCAGGGCATAGAGAAGGAATGGCTTTTTCACACCACAGGAAAGAAACAGAGACGGCTAAGTGAGGGAAGGGAATTATTATGATCATCCCTGAGAGTGTTGTTGAGGCAGTATTTAGGGTATTGTGGGCAGATTTTCTCTCCTTTATAGGGAATGATCTCCTGGTCACAGAGAGAGTGTGAAAGAGTGTCAACAGACTAATCACTGGGGTCATGGTACCATGAGGAGTGAGTGAAGATTAATGTGTAGCTCTGTGACAGAATAAGAGGTAATTGCATTGAAACTTGAGGGGAATGGACAATCACTCATTATGTTCTAAACAGACACTAAGAACGTGATAAATTCCATTGTTTGGTTTTTTTACGCGGGTTATAATTCTCGATAGTTTAAGTGCCTCTGAGAATGTTTCTCCTACTTCAGCCCCACTCTCCATGTCGATTGACAGAGACAGGTTCAGGGTTTCCATACAGTCTCCGACATTAATATAGTGCATTCGGTATGTGTGATTCTGCACAGAACGTCATGTTATCCACAATCCCGACAGCAGCCAAAATATCTTCACTCCAAAACAGTTAACTATTCCCAACAGCTTCTGACCTTGATGGAGAACATGGGTCTGTCTTCTCGGAGGGGGAAGATGTCTCCTTGAGACTTCGCACTAAATATTTGGCTTCTCTCCTCACTGCCAGGAAACTATGTTAAAATGGCACACGTTCCACATGCAATGGGCTACGAGGAACATCATGGAGCCGTCTCTGAGTGCAGTCTCTGCTCCTTTTGTTTGTCACGTTGGAGCATCAATTACATCCTCCTTTTTCTGCATAAGCCCTTGAGGGGATGAATGTTCTCGTCCAGGTCGTATGGAACACGCTCAAGGGTCTGATTGGACTTTTCACGTTCCTGTTTAGCCTTTAGATGCTCTGACGAGACTACTTTTCTTGTGGACCAGGCAGAAGGGTTGAATTGTTTGTCCCTCTTCTTGTTCATTCGTTTCGATGGCCTGAATTAATTCCTCATATCCGGGTGCAACCACATTGAGATGCTGAATGAGCTCCTATTTTAACTGTGGAAATGTGCAGTATCTGGCCGTGCTGTATCATGAATGTTACCGACACTTTAACAGCACAAGCCTGAATGTTGTCCGGGTCTTGCTGCATATGGACGCAGACTGGTTCAGGAGCTGACCGTGTACAAAATGTCCTGAATATTGTCTGATCTTCAGTGACCATGACAACTTCTGATGTTATGGTGGTGGAAAGGATTGATGCAGCAGCTGGAGCTGTTTGTGTTAAGGAACCTCCCCTGAGGATGTCTTGAAGTGATGCCCTGGAACTGAAAGGTTTGATGTCCACAAATCACGCATATCTTCCGTTGTGCTATGGATGACCACAACCAGAAGAGATATTGTGGCTGATGCCCACTAAATTTAATTTAGTCAGCGTTCCTTGATACCATACTGAGTCAACTCTGGCCTTCATATCAGGGTCTGCTACTCTTAGCTGGGCTCCTGTGTTCACCTCTTTTGAACTCATCAATAGGTTATTTTGTCTGTGTGTGGAGTGTTTTCTTCTCACAGAGGGTAATGCATGTCAGGAACTATCTGGATGAGAGAGTTCGGGGATCGAGATCACTGAAAGTAGTTGCAGTGGAGGTAGATTGGTTTTTGCCCACTATCATTTTATTGAAGGGTGTGAAGAATTGGGAATTGAATGGAATTGCTACCAACAGTGGATCAGCCATCATGGTATACAATGGCACAGCAGGATTGACTGGCCGAATTACCTCATCATGTTCCTTATGTTCTGATATCTTGTATCTGGAAAGTTAATGGTTGTAATTTTCCTGAATGTTGCAGTCGGAGAGCGCAAATTATTTTGTGTATCATCTCTGAGTGATGTCTGTGGGCTGAATTCAATCTGGGCTGTAATCTGGGTCCACTACATGACCAACAAATGAACCGCATGTTGCAGAGCGGAAACACTCTGTAAAGAGACCAGAGGCGTCTTTCAAACCCAGCTTGTATTACCCAATAGCATTTTCCAACCCACACCATACTGTGTGTGTCAGTCTGGAGGAACTGAATGATATCGTATGTTACTGTGAACCAGGTATTTGGTACAAGTGGCCTCCATCTGCTCCTGTGCGGGGGTGGATAGAACATTGGAACATTTGAGTGAGGAGCAGGAGTGGGTCATTAACCACTTTGCCACTGCTGTACCAGGTACTAGGTTCGTATCTGATCTGGTTGTGGTCTTAAAAGCACTTTTCTGGATGCACCATTTCCATTCATTCATTTCTCTGTTCAATACGAACACAAAGACATCACATACTTCTGGGAAAGGGAATTCCCACTTTTACAGCTCTTTCAGAATTTCTCATTCGTGTTCCAACCAATGTTACAGGGTCACTGATTCCATTTGCAGTCACACTCTTCCACTGGTTACAAGAAATTTCAAAGTTTAGTGATAAGGCCAATGATATAAGTGTCAGCCTGGCTCACCTTCTAGAGAAATGTGACAAACACACAAACGTGCCGCTGCATGCACACATGAACACACACATTTTAAGACAAAACAAAAAAAAGAAAGCTTTCCAGAGTTCTTTAATAGCTGAACTCTTAACAAATGGAAAGATGACAGAATGTCCCAAATGTTATTCTGTCCTCTGAAGTTCTTCCGCTCACACAAGCTGCTTGTAATGGGCTATCTCCCCGGAACAGTTGGATTTGGTTCAATTCACTTTACGTCAGATAGTGGAAAGATGCCAAAGAATCTTTCATCAGGAAACCTACACGATTGGTAAAGATGACGCAGGATATTTTTTCTCTTGTCAGGTGGAAGAAAATGAGAGAGGGGGCACGAGGCTGCTGCTTCTATGTCAGGTAACATTTTTATCCCTCCCTGTGTTAAACTATGCAGTAATGCCAACTGAACACCAAAAAGGACCACGTGTGATTTCCTTGAAAATTCTCTGCAATGGATGATAAGATCCTGTATACAAATGCATCATTACTGCTGTTGTACACATTGCCTTTTCTGAGCAAAAAAAAACAAAATCCCAGCGGCATAATTTCATGGCATGTTTACATGTGCCTGCATAATTTAAAGGAATCGGTTGATGTCTTCATTATATCTGCGTTAAAATTAATGTTATGACAGAGTGTGAAGCCCTTCTGCTAATTTATACCAGACACACAGAAAAAAATCACCTCGCCTCATAGTTTGTAAAAGTGTGATTGACAAAGAACAACCAAATCCCACTATCTATCGAAAGCAATACTAGTTTATTCTTTAACTCCAAGAAAAAAAAGAGAACATTAAACAACAACTTTCCACACTGTACTCATCCTGGTCTGATCAGTTTATCTACTTCCCACTCTACAGCAATGAACTGATCCAATAAAACCACCCGATTAAGATTTACAAATAAAAAATTGAACTTCAAAACCCCCAGCGAGTTATGTCGATTTTCCTGTCAATCTTCATCTGTAGGTTTTCCTGGGTCTTTTCTTCGGTCTTCAATTGCACAGATTTCATAGAAAGAGGTACCTTTCAAAGAGCGATTCTGCAGGCAGTCTGCATTTATTAGTGCTTTTTGCCGCCCTGGCTAACTGTTCAAAATGCCCGATTTTATACCACAAAACACCAGAATTTCACATTGGTTTTATAGCATTAAAATTCAAATTCGTTTGGATTTTGGTTTCTTGGGGCGTAAGTTAAACTGATCGGCCGAAATCGAATTTGTTGTATATCATAGCACTCAGCTCAACTGCTTCTTTCAGACAAATGTAACTTTTTAAAAAATAATTCAGCACGCTCTGTGTTTGTTAAGTCCTTGCTAACTTTTACTCTCTTTAAAAGGTGCCGGACACGCCTAAGCAATTTTATCAATCAACACATTTTATTCTTAACATTTATTCTGTAGTTTCAAACACCCTAACAAGATAAAATATGTATCCAGCTAATTTTTTCACAAAATCGTGTATGGTTCAAAAAGATTTCGCATCCAATACCTAAAACTGGTAATGCATCTTATCAAAAGGCCTCCCAGGAACTTGTGTACAGGGAGAAGGAGAGGCATGTTTCAGTCCCATTCCTGATGAAGGGCTTATGCCGGAAACATTGACTTTCCTGCTCCTCGGATGCTGCCTGACCTGCTGTGCTTTTCCACGGCAACATTTATCGATTCTGACCTCCAGCATCTGCAGTCTCGCTGTCCAGATGCAGTAAAACATTGCTATGATTAAACCCGATACCCTTTCCCAGAAACAACATCATTTCATACCACTTGCTACATCTGCAGACTAACTTCATGGATCGGAGCAGAAGTTGGCCATTCGGCTGCACCATTCAGAATGCTCATGGCTGAACTGAATGTTCTGACCATCTTCTGGTCTGTTCCCAATAAACATTGACCCACCTGTGCAGGAAAGATCATTCGAGGCCAGCCTTGACTATCTTAAAAAAACGCGTCTTTACTGCTCTCTGAGGAAAAGGGCACCACAGATAGCATAACACGAAAGGTAAAGGAACATCCTTATTTCATTGCAGGACCCATTATTTTAAAACTGTTTTAAACTAACATCAAATTGCCACCTTTTTTGAAACATAAAAACAGAATAATTAGGAATAGACATAGACTATACAGTCCTCTAAACCTGTCCAACATTACCACTGACTCTTTCCAATCAAATATGTATTAAACTCATTCTCCGCTCCTGTCCCAGGAAGAGAATACCAGATAGCATAACACCACACGAGCATTAAAACAAAGGGAGCAGAATTAGGCAATTCGGCCCATCGAAGCTGAATGTCATTTAATATTGGCTTAGAGGTTTCTGAACATCATTCTAGTGACTTCTCTCGATAACACTTGGTACCCTTATTCTACAAAAACCTATCTATCTCTGGCTTATAGACACAAGTGCCTGCGTTTCTGTGTATCTGCATGCGTGCGTGTGTGTTTGAAAATGTGTTTGTGTGTCTGTGTATTTGTGTGTATACATTTGTTCTTCCGTGTATTAGCCTCTGCATTTTATCTGTTTAAGTCTGTTTGTGTGTGATTGTGTATGTCTCTGTATGCCTCTACATGTGTGCTGGTCCATTTCGTTGCATGTGCTGTGAGTGTTAGTATATTGTGGTGTTTACATATGTCTCTCAGTATTTCTGTGTCTGCATCTTTCTGCAATGAGAAGAATTTGTTCTTTTGGGAGAGAAAGAAGCAGCGGAAAAGACACAGCGGTTAAAGTCAGAATTGCCCTCCATAAAACATTGCTTCTTACTCAGTTGGTAGGAGGTGGATATTACAGAATCTTCATACGATTCATTCGGTGCTCTCCAGCTCGTGCAAGGGTCCTACCAACATGGCGGAGAGAGGGGAGGGGGGAAAGCGAACGGATATCGGACACTCCACCACCTGGCTTGGCCCTTTCTGTCTTGTTCCAGGCTGTTTATCCTGGAATGGGAGAAAGGGAAGTGGGGAATTAGCTGTTCGTACTGTTGTAGGTGGTAGTGGTGGTGGGGGGGAGGTGTTGCTGAATGGTGAGGTGACTGGAGGGAGTCAGTCCACAGTGCAGAATCCATAAGGTGTTATTGGTGCGGGTGTATTGCATGGGCGACAGACAAAATGATGGAAGGAAGGTGCTGAATTCAACAGTGAGATTGGAAGGACATCAACTTTATTTGGAGATAGAGCGTAAGCCTTGTTCGGGGGTAGGTGCGATACCAGATATACAGTGAGAGTGAGGGAACAGAGAGAATACAGTTATGCTTATCCTGGTAGAACGAGGATACAGAACGTCCTGGACATTTCTTCAGATCATCTCAGCGTCGAGGTGAACCTCAATGAACGTCTTCTCTAAGTCTGTCACGAATAATGCCACCGACCATGTCCCTCAGATCCCACAGAATCGGTTTGGGAGGATCTTAGCAATGAGAAACAAGCATTGGTGTGTTCTGCCGTGCAGATTTTGATTATCTTATGCTGTGGAAAATTGTTATTGTTGGTGCTGCAGTAATACTGAATTCTCTCACGTTACATCGAAACTGCATAAACTAAGTGTCTGCTAATGCTGTGAAAAATAAATTACAGAAGTGTGTATCAGCCAGCTGGAAGAGTGTGTTGAAATCCAAACGAGAGACAAGGTTAGTTTGGATTTGGTGATGTGTGCTCAGAAGGACTAATTAATAATCTTGTTTTCAGGAAATGTGAAATTAATACGTTGCATTTTACTCGGCATATGCCTATAATATCGAATGTTGAACATGGTTGTCAAACATCAGGGAAGCCTGCAGGGTGGAGGGTCAAGTTCGCTCCAGTGAATTGGGAAAGTATAATATGGCATTCAGTGGGAGACAAGCAATGGTTGTGAGAGTCATAGAGTCCTAAAGCACAGAGGCAGACCCTTTGGTCCAAACTGGCCCATTCCGACCAAAATGTGCATTCAGACTAACCCCATCTCCCTGCCATTGCCCCGTAACCTTCTAATCCTTTCCTATACATTCAACTCTATGGAATAGCTCCACAGTAAGCTGGAATTCAAACCAAAACTTTTGGTTGAGACTTTGACACACGATAAAGCACAGTAAAAACCAGGCACTATGTTCACTTATGAACTTCCTGTTGTTTCAGTAGGTTGGATTTCACATCAAATCTCCTCCCACACCAGTGCAGGTGAACAGCCTCTCCCCACAGTGAGATGGCGCATGCACAGAGAGTCCAATTAACCACTTTAATCCAGGCCCAGTTTGGGAGCAAATGAAATTTCTCATCAGTGTCAACATATTGATGGGTCAACAGATTCTCAGAGATTTTAAGCCGCTTCCCACGTTCAGGGCATTTAAAAGACATTTCCGTTATGCGGACTTGCTGTTGTTATAATTCTGTCCCACACTCGAAACAGACGAATGGCCTTTCCCTCGTCTGACTGTATTTATGTTCTGACTAGGCAAATGATCTGGTGAAGCCCTGCCCACACGTACAACACGTGTACAGTTTCTCCACACTGTGAATGATGTTTTCCCTTTCATGTTCAAAAGCGAATCATATTCAGGTAACAATCAACTGGACAACACCATCAGATACTGAAGTAATATTTGCTTTTTAGCCTTCGCACTGTAAATCTTCTTCTTCTAATGCACGGTAAATTCATTGATAAAGGAAAAACAGAAGCAATTGAAAGACAAGAAAGAAAAGATAATAAGATGCAAGAGCAGAAGTCGTCAATTAAACCTGTGCATTCTGCTCTCACCATTGAGTGTGATTGCAGCTGATCTGATAATCCTCAGATTCAAGTTCCTGCAACAGCACCTCACCTTTGAATACCTTGCTGATTAAAATCTGTTTCTCACAGTCTTAGAACACAGAACATAGAACATAGAACAATACAGCACAGAACAGGCCCTTCGGCCCACAATGTTGTGCCGAACATTTGTCCTAGCTTAAGCACCTATCCATGTATATATCCAATTGCCGCTTAAAGGTCACCAATGATTCTGACTCTGCCACTCCCACAGGCAGTTCATTCCATGCCCCCACCACTCTCTGGGTAAAGAACCTACCCCTGACATTCCCCCCATACATTCCACCTTTAACCTTAAATTTATGTCCCCTTGTAACACTCTGTTGTACCCGGGGGAAAAGTCTCTGACTGTCTATTCTATCTAATCCCCTGATCATCTTATAAACTTCTATCAAGTCACCCATCATCCATCGCCTTTCCAATGAGAAAAGATCTAGCACTCTCAACCTATCCTTGTACGACCTATTCTCCATTCCAGGCAACATTCTGGTAAATATCCTCTGCACCCTCTCCAAAGCTTCCACATCTTTCCTAAAGTAAGGCGACCAGAACTGCACACAATACTACAAATGTGGCCTTACCAAAGTCCTGTACAGCTGCATCATCACCTCACGACTCTTGAATTCAATCCCTCTGCGAATGAACGCGAATACACCATCGGCCTTCTTACAAGCTCTATCCACCTGAGTGGCAACTTTCAAAGAGCTATGAACATAGACCCCAAGATCCCTCTGCTCCTCCACCTAACTAAGAACCCTTCCGTTAACCCTTTATGCCGCATTCTTATTTTTCCTTCCAAAATGGACAACCTCACACTTGACAGGGTTGAACACCATCTGCCACTCCTCAGCCCAGCTCTGCATCATATCTAAGTCCCTTTGCAGCCGACACATGCCCTCCTCATTATCCACAACTCCACCAATGTTCGTATGTCTGCAAATTTACTGACCCACCCTTCGAGTCCCTCTTCCACGTCATTAATAAAAATTACAAACAGCAGAGGACCCAGAACTGATCCCTGCGGAACTCCACTTGTAACTGGGATCCAGGCGGAATATTTGCTATCTACCACCACTCTCTGACATCGAGCGGTCAGCCAGATCTCTATCCAACTGGCCAAATTTCCCACTATCCCATGCCTCCTGACTTTCTGCATAAGCCTACAATGGGGAACCTTATCAATGCCTTGCTAAAATCCAGGTACACTACATCCACTGCTCTACACTCATCCACATGATTGGTCACCTCCTCGAAGAATTCAATAAGACTCGTAAAGCAAGACCTACCCCTCACACATCCGTGCTGCCTGTCCCTAACCGAGCAGTGTCTTTCCAGATACTCATAAATCCTATCATTCAGTATCCTTTCCATTACTTTGCCGACCACCGAAGTAAGACTAACTGGCCTGTAATTCCCGGGGTTATCCCTATTCCCTTTTTTGAACAGGGCCACAACATTCACCACTCTCCAGTCCCTGGTACCACCCCCATTGGCAGTGAACACGAAAAGATAATTGCCAACGGCTCTGCAATTTCCTCTCTTGCTTTCCACATAATCCTAGAATATATCCCGTCAGGCCCACGGGACTTGTCTGTCCTCAAGGTTTTCAAAATGCCCAACATATCTTCCTTCCTAACAAGTATCTCCTCTAGCTTACCAGTCCGTTTCACACTCTCCTCTTCAACAATATGGTCCCTCTCATTTGTAAATACTGAAGAAAAGTATTCATTCAAGACCTCTTCTATCTCTTCCGACTCAATACACAGTCTCCCACTATTGTCCTTGATCGGACCTACCCTCGTTCTTGTCATTCTCATGTTTCTCCCATACGCATAAAAGGCCTTGGGGTTATCCTTGATCATACCCGCCAAAGATTTTTCATGCCCTCTCTTAGCTCTCCTAATCCCTTTTTTCAGCTCCCTCCTGGGAATCCTGTATCCCTCCAATGCTCTGTCTGAACCTTGTTTCCTCAGACTTATCTAAGACTCCTTCTTCCTCTTTACTAGATATTCAACCTCCCTCGTCAACCAAGGTTCCGTCACACGACCATCTCTTTCCTGCCTGACAGGTACATACATATCAAGGACACGTCGTAT
Organism: Chiloscyllium punctatum; assembly: GCF_047496795.1. Taxonomy (NCBI): domain Eukaryota; kingdom Metazoa; phylum Chordata; class Chondrichthyes; order Orectolobiformes; family Hemiscylliidae; genus Chiloscyllium; species Chiloscyllium punctatum. The sequence continues at coordinate 18,153,960 of NC_092745.1, read as the reverse complement.
CTATTCCTTGAAAAAGTTCCACATTTCAATGACATCCTTCCCTGACATCCGATGCTCCCAACTTATGCTCCTCAGATCCTATCTTGCAGCATCGTATTTACCCTTCCCCCAATTGAAAAACCTACCCTGTTGCATGCACCTATCTCTCTCCATAACCAACATGAAAGTCACAGAATTGTGGTCACCATCACCATAATGCTCACCCACTAACAAGCCCATCACTTGTTCCGGTTCGTTACCGAGTACCAAATCCAATATGGCCTCCCCTCTGGTCGGACAATGTACATACTGAGTTAGAAAAGCTTCCTGGATACACTGCACAAACACCGCCCCGTCCAATCTACTTGATCTAAAGAGCTTCCAATCAATATTTGGGAAGTTGAAATCGCCCATGACTACTACCCTGTGGCTTCTGTACTTTTCCAAAATCTGTTTCCCAATCTATTTCTCCACATCTCTGCTGCTATTGGCGGGCCTATAGTAAAGACCCAACAAGGTGACTGTTCCTTTCCTATTTCTGACTTCAGCCCATACTATCTCCAAAGGCAGATCCCCCTCGAACTGCCTTTCTGCAGCCATAATGCCATTTCTAATTAGCAACGCCACACCCCTTCCTTTTTTTACCACCCTCCCTAATCTCAGTGTAATCTTGGATACACTGAGCTGCCAATTTCGAGAGTGGCCTGCAGTAAATACTTTCACATATTCAGTCGGCTCGAAGAGAAAGAAATTCCTCCATATCTTTCTTAAGTAGGTTATTGCTTACTCTGAGATTATGTTCTCTGGTCTTCGATTCTCAGACAAGGCGAATCATTCTCTCCTAAGTTATCCTATCATGTCCCTCATAATCTAATGTATCTCAGTAAAGTCTTGTTACATTATTCTACACTCCAATGAGTACAGGGACAATATTCTCAGTTTCATCTCCCAAGAATATCCTCCCATATCCAGGATGATTTGTGTTAAATTTCCCTGAACTGCTATTCCTAAAATAGGGGGACTAAATTTGTTCACATTAATCCAGCTCTGATCTGACTAATGCCATGTGTATTTTGAAAAAAAAATACATATGTCCCCATTCCGTTTAAATAAAGTGAAACAAAATTATTTAACTTCCCGATGACCTGCTGAAACTGGATGCTAATTTTTCATATGTCAGGTACAAGGAAGCGAAGTGCTCTGTATGCTGATGCTTTGTGCTGTGTATTTCCCCACTTAATATTTATATCTCCCAACACGCATAAACCTCTTTTTGTTTGCATGTTTTATGCTGCTACATTTTTGTCCAATTGTTTATCCTAATTCTGTCCGTCCACAATGTTGCTGTGCCGCCCGCATTACTTGCATCCATATCTATTTTGTGTCATCTCCAAACTGAGCAACAGTACATTAACTTATGTTGTACAGGTGATTAGTACATGTTGTCAACAGCTGTGGCACCAATATTGTTGGCTCCGGGAATCTGCAAGTTACAATTTACTATCATGAAAATGCCCTCATTACCTCGCTTCTCCATTCATTCCCCAATCCTCGACTAATACATACCCACAACTGTGTTGGTTCAAGCTTCTATGCTTGTGAAGTGTTATCGTATAAAAACACCGTTGTGAGTAATTTTAGAAATTCAGATATATTCCATTTACTGCATTCCCCTTTACCTATTGTGCTTGTTACGATCTGAAAATACTTGTAAACGTGTTAGGTCTGATTTCGTCTGCGCAAAGCCATGCGGAATCCATTTTATTCTGTAATGCATTTCTAATGCTCTGTTATTCCAACTTTAATCACAGACTAACATTTTCCCAATGGCAGATATGCTGTCAACCTGAGCTGAATTTGTCAGGCTGGACACTCACAAGACGTGACCATTGTTTAAAAAAGCTGTTGAGGAACAAATCAAAACGAAAGAGTATTCTGTATCAGTCAGACAACAGGGTTCAAGTGAATTTCTTGTAGTGACTTCAATAAAGTGCAGAGCAGGAAGGAAAGAGGGGATATGAAATAATTTAATCTGCGAGGTCTGAAGATAATCCAAAGAGGGTCTACAAGTACATATCTGGCAAGAGAACAACGCGAGAAATATTACCTGAAAGATCAAGGAGGTTGACATTGCTTTTGAGCTCAGCAGATGGAAGAGGCATTAAACGAATTTTTCACGTCATTTTTTATAGTGGAGACAGCGAGACCAAATGTTCACTCTCCATATGTGAAGAGGACGAAACCTTTTCCGAAACTATTTGACCAAGCATCAAGAATTTGAGATTCGGTGATGTTTCTAGCGGCTGGATTACATTCGACTCTGTCTGGCCTCATGCACCAAAGAGTCGACATGTTCTCAGGACTGGATTTTTAATATAACGAGCAGAGACTGTGTAGGCTTTGCCTTGTCGTACTGCAGCATCGGAGGTCGAAGATGACTTTATAGAGATTCATAAAATCAAGAGTGCTCTCGATAAGGCGATCAGCAAAGTTCGTTTTCCCTTGGATCCGGGAGATCAGACCTCGTATGATTTACACTGAATGACAAGACACCCTTTTCACACAGTGGATGGCTTGCACATGGAATCAACTGCTAGATCAACTGGTACGTAGAGGTGCTGTTACATTATTTTATAAGACATTTGGACGGTTAGATGAAGAGAAAGTATTTAGATGGATTCAAGCAAGGTGGAACAGCTCAGTTTGGGAAGTCTGTTCGCCAAGGATATGTTAGACTTAAGGAGGCTACAGAAATCGTGGAAATACATTCTGATAAACATTTCGTATTACATGAAAGCAATTGCTGGACATCTCAGAAAATGTAAAGGTGTATAAAACTCCAGACCCTGGACTAGTGTATTGTAATGAATGTGGTGTGAAAAAAAGAGTTGAAAAGCTTGCAAGGACACAGAACAACCTGTTCTGACCAAGGGAACAATGTGATATTTGTTTGAAACAACCAGCAGAGCTGGATTGCCATCAGCTTAGATTATGAATCAAGATCCAAATTCAAAATCAGATGTGAACTTCAGCTTTTGATAATATTAAAGCCAATGAAATAATCCGATGTTTTGGGGTATAAATCAAGACATTTTGGACAGCTAGGACTGCGTCAGAGACGTCCAGCTCAAGAGATCCTACAAATGTACCTTCCTGGAAATGTGTTTGCATGGCAGAACATCAAGGAAAACCTGGAGAGAATCTTCCCAGAAAAATCCACAAAATGAGACTTGAAAAAGCGGAGTGGTTTTGAACCATGATTACTTTTTAAATCATTATTGGGAGTCCTTTAGAATCGGAATATTATTGGTGAGTGGAAGGTAAAAGATGGGTTTAAGGGAAACTAGCTGTAAATATTTGATAGTTTTCATACTCTGTTAGACATAAAGAAAAAAAGTTGATATTTTCCCGTTAAATTGTGGCCTTTGCGAAACGTTTTGACTATCGAATTTCACAGATTACAGCACGGGATAAATATTTTTCTGTGTTGCTGGTTTCAATTAGCATCGAGGTTTACCCTGTTTTTGAACTGAATACCAAAGCATTATGGGAGGTAAGCGCGGCAATTGCAAGATTCCTTGCTGAAATAATTGTGTCATCTCTAAATATGGGTGTGATTTAAAATGACTGGACATTGACTAACGTTGTTGAAGAATGGATACAGGGAAAAGACTTAAATCTCCAGGCTTGTGACTTTGAAATTGGTGGTTTGCAAGTTTTTTGAGGTGGTTTTGGAAGATAGTATTTTCAGAATCCAGGAAATATAGGGGATCATCAACATGGTTTAGTGAGGTGGAAACTGGGTCTCACAAATTTCTGAGGTTTTGATCAAGTAGGCAAGAAGATTGATGAGGCAAGAACAAATATCTTTGCTTACTTAGGCTTTAGGAAAGCGTTTAACTAGATTCATCATGGAAGACTAACGAGTAAAGTTAGATCAGATGTGGTTCACAGTGAGTTTGCAAATTGGATACAAAAATCAATTAACAACAAGAGAAAGGGTGAGGTTTTGCTGTGTTGTTTATCAGACTGGAGGCTTGTGACCGGCAGAGTTCCACAGGGATCAGTGATGGCTCCTTTGTTTGTGACTGATGTAAATGTTTTAGATGACAATATGGAAGGCAGGGATCATCAGTTTGTGGTTGACACCAACGTGAGCGACATGCATTTCATGTGATGACAGCATAAGCCTTTGTGTGTACATGAAGAACATTTAAAAAGGCTTTTGGCCAAATACATGGACAGCAAAGAATTAGAATGATGTGGTCCAAGTGCAGAGTAATGCGAATAATGTGGACCGGCATTATGATCAGTATGTACCAGTGTGCACCAAACGACCTGTTTCTGTGCTGAGGGACGCTACAACTCTCCATGGTGGTACAGTCGACAGTGAAGAAGGTTATCTGAGGTTATAGAAGATTAAAAGAGACATTGATCATTCGGGTATATGATTAAATGAATTGTAAAGAGAAATTGTCTTGAGCAAATGTAACGTACTGCTGTTTGAGTTATAAAGGCATTTAATACTTGTACAATTACAATTACTGCTGTGCAATAGACACGTGAATAAGTCACGTTTGGACTTTGGAAGTCGTGTCACATCTCGTCAGCTTCGTTAAAATGCTGTTAGAACGCTTTCATGCGTTGCTCAGTGTTGAAGTTGGGACGTTATCCTGAGGTTGTACAGGATGTTGCCGAGGCATCTTCTGTAGTATTGTTTCTATGTTCTGGTTTCCAAGTCAGACAAAGAAGAATATTAAGATGGACAGAGTTAAGAAGAGATTTACCAGTATGTTGCTAGGAATGAAGGGATTGAGCTGTAAGGGGAGGCTGGATAGGCTGGGACTTCTTTCAAAGGTGCATAGGAGGTTGACGTTTACCGTATAAATGTTTTTTAAAATCCAGAGGGGTACAGATTAGCTCAACTGCAACGGTGCTTTCCTTCTTTGGGGTATTTCAGGACTAGTGGGTGTATTTTTAAGATGTGGGGACAAAAGTGAAAAAAAGACATGAGGTTCAATTTGTTTTATTTTACACGGAATGTTTCCTGTGCAAAGTTCTAGAGGAAGGAGGAATGTGGATAAAGTTACAGCATTTAAAAGACACTTAGATAAGTGCATGAATAGGACATGTTAAGAGAGCTGTGGGCCCAGCACACGTTGTTGGTACTACGTTAGTTTCGGTAAATGGTAGCATGGGCTGTTTGGAACAGCGATCTGTTTCAATGATGTCTGAGTCAATGACTCAATTTATTTGAAATTTACAGAGTACTGAGAGGCCTGTGCAGAGCCAATGTGGCAAAGATGTTTCACCCACTATGACACACTAGAACCCGAGGGCACAGAGACAAAGTGAAGAGATAACAATTTGGAAATGAGACGTGGAGGAATATCTTCAGTCAGAGAGTGGTGATTCTTTGGAGATAGTTGCTGTAGAGGGCTGCGGGCCCCAATTCAATGAGCAAATGTGTGGCACGGTGGTTCATTGGTTCACACGGCTGTCTCATAGCACCCGGGTCCCAGGTCCGATTCCAGCCTCGGGCGACTGTCTGTGTGGAGTTTACACGTTCTCCCTGTGTCTGTATGTGTTTCCTCTGTGTACCCCGGTACCCCCCACAATCTAAAAGATATGCACATCACGTGAATTGGCCATGCTAAATTGTCCATAATGTTAGGTGCATTAGGCAGGGATAAACATAGGGTTGGGATGGGTTGATCTTCGGAAGGGTTGTAGTGAACATGTTGGTCCGAAGGGCCTGTTTTCATCCTTCAGGGAATCTAATCTAATCATTTCAATTCAGATTAAAATAGCTCAGGATCTTTTCCCATGACCCAATGCCCTCTGCGCCATGTCAACAGAAGTTTCACCGAGCGAGTTTGTAGCTCCCAGCCTCAGCGTTTCACGTGCCTCTCTACCTTCACAGTAGGACTGCATGCTCATGGGAGTTTGTCACTGACAGGCAAAGTAGATATCCACTCGTTCATTCCACTCTCAATTTCCAATCGGATCTTCGCCACTGCGTACACAGTTTCACTGAGTCCCGACCTGGGAACCGGTGTGATGTGAGTGTGCAATAATAGTTTCTTCCTTGTTACGGTGTGAAACTTCATGTTTATTGAAACCGATAGTTCAACAATATTTGTGAACTCTCGACTGTACATGTAATCTTTTATTGAAATCTATCGAATTCAGTCTTCAACATTCTCAATGATGGAATCTACACAGCCACTGGGGATATCCAAGGTGACCATTCAATCCAGTCTTAGTGAGCTTTCCTGTTTTGCATGTGATGCGGTTCCTCGACTATGTCTGTCATTGCATTAAAGGCTTTTTGTATTGTGCTTTTTCATGTAATCGAATAGTGGTCCGTCCTCTGCGTTGTGGTAAAGCAACCTCCATTCAAATCCGAGTATCTGTAATGAGCATTTGTTCCATGTTACTCCACATAACCTGTGCAAAACAAACGCAGAAAGGACACAATCAATTTTAAGATGAAAATACTCACTCAGGTGTGGGTTTTAATGCTTCAAGCCGCCACTCCCAGCACCCAATCTCGGTGATTTTTCTCCCTTTAACAATCACTATTCGCCCTTTCCATCCCTGCTCCCATGTGACTGGGGCAGTGGAAAAATTAACATTCACTTTCACATTGACACCGTTAAGTCTGTGCTGCAGTTGTCACTCTTGTTAGGTGAACGTGACCCAATATCACCATCAGGACCATTAAGCCACATGCCAACTGTGGAAACGATGCAGTAGTGATTTACCAATTTATTTTCTCGATTGAAGAACTTCAACTATTAAAGAGTTTAGACAGACATGCGTTGTTTTTCTGAAAGCAGGGGAAATTGAGATGAGACAGTATTGAGATGTACGAAATGATGAGCAGTATGGATTATGTACAGTGAACGAAACATTTGATGGAGGAATCAATCACCAAGGAGCCATAGATTTAAGACAAGGGTAAAAAGGTTTGGGTAGCTGCACATAAAAATCGTTATCAGACAACGAGTGGTTGGAATCTGGAACTCACTGTCTCGAAGTGTTGGAACGGCAGAAATGCTCAGAAAATTCAGAGATATTCAGGTGTAAATTTGTAATGTTAAAAGCACACAACGTCAAACGATAAGAAATTGGATGAGGATAATCAAGCAGTTATTTTGTCAAGAGCACGCACAAGTAGCTTGCAAGAGCAGTACGCTCTGACGTCCACTGGAATATAGCATTTCATATGTTCAGCTGTCATGTGGGATGCAAGGGTTCACTTTCCCGCTGGGGCGGCCCTGACTGTTTCAGGGTTTCAAGGTTTGCGTAAAGATATGTAGTTCCAGTGAAGTTTGCAGATGGTGTGGGGATGTTCGTTAGTGTTGGGAAGTTGGTTTGCAGCAGTTTCCTGCCCTTTCTCGGTGACATCCTCAAGGCTGATGAGACTCTTATGAAGCTCTACTGTCCTGTAGCGTTTCGAATTGGTGTGATTTCCTTCCCACTGCTTTCAGTTGCTGCTTCTTGTCGTTCCTTGCAGGTCCTGGTATGTTACGTCCAGGTCAACATGTTCTTTGATGGAGTCATTGGATGAGTCTCGTCATTCTAGAAAATCTCTGGCTGCCCACTGTTATCCAAATATTGTTGTGTTGTTCTGGTCGAATTTGTTGACCTCGTCATGTCTGTGCATTGCCACTCTGAACAACTGATTGTGGTGTTTCCTGGATCCTCCAGAAATCCTTTGCAACAATAGATATTCCCGCAAATTCCTTGCAGACAAACAACGTTAGGAGGGCACCCAACACATCAAGCAAAAATGTCTCGGAACGGACAGCCTTTGAGGACTCGGATCTATGAGAGAATATAAACCGGAAGCCACATTTAGACAACAACACACCAGAACAATGGACCCATCATGTACAATACAAATGTGGTCAAACAATGTTGCACATAGTGAGAGCAGGGAACATTATTCAGGACAGACAATTCATGACGCACATTCATGAAGATCTACTTGACACTAAACACCACTGCCAGGTGTCCTCAATAGGTTGAGTCATTACACTGAGTGTTGCTGATTCTGCGGCTGGAAGATTGAATTGAATGACAGTCTGCAGGAATGAAGACGGTGTTGTTGGAAAAGTACAGCAGCTTCGGCAGCATCCAAGAAGCAGGAGAATGGACATTTCTGGCAAGAGCAAGTCATCAGACACATGCCCAAAACATCGATTCTCCTGCTCCTCAGATACTGTCTGACCTGTTGTGTTTTCCAGCACCGCACTCTGGACTCTGATGTCCAGTATCTAAAGTCCTCATTTTCTCCTCCGTTTGCAGCAGTTGTTGGTTCCTTGAGTGAGGGATTAGTTGATATAACCAATGTAAACTTCGATTGCTGATTGATAAATATAACCAAGTCCACAGCTCAAAACAGTGTTTCTGTTATTTCTCAGGTGCCGTTCCTGGCACGGCCTCTGGCACTGTAATTATTTTGAGTTTCCTGGCTGTTCGATGTGTGATTCTGTGATCACACAGTTGCCAGTACTCTGGGGAGCGGCTGCAGTTAGCTGCGTTCGCAACCTAGATGCAATTGATGCGGTTTGGTTCGTTCTTGAATTGTGCAACAGGAGCACAGTGATGAATCAATTGATATTGCAAGAAGGCAGACAGGCGTGGAAAATGTCGAGGTTCTGGTGATATTTGCATAGTGTTTAGAAATTACCTAGATTCAGGAGAAAAGAAAGTTGAATTCTTACGAGTCGTGTTGAAGAACCGTCTGGGAAACAAGTCACCAGCGGTGTGGTTTACAAGCTCACTCACAGTAACCATAATGCGAAATAAAACATACAAAAAATGAGGAAAACAGACGAAGGATGACAGTAAACATGGATGACCTAACTTTCACTCCCCAGCTCCCCCAATTCCCACTTCCAGCTCCATTATAAAAAAATTTTAGAGAGCCATAAGCATCAAAGTTGTCCATTGGAACGACTCAATTCATTCCTTTGTTTTCGATTAGGCTATTTGTTTCATGGGTTTTTTTTACTTTCCTTGGAAACCATCTCTTTCATTGTGATCATTCGGAAAGGAAGCCATCCTTTTTGTCAGGGAAAAAATATGATACTAAGCATGTTAGTGTCAGGCATGAGATTCCTCTGTCTCAGACGTTTCTTTTACTTTCTCTCGATTTTAAGAGTGTTCTTTCTTTTGAATTCTCCGACCAAAGTACATGACCTCATAATGCCGACATGAAACTGCATCTGACAAGTTATTCCCCATTCATTCAACCTATCTATATGCCTGTGCGAAATGCCACGTTCTCAACATAATATGCGCTCCCACGAGTGTGAATTGTCAGCACATTTGTGCACATTTCACTCTACCACTTGCTCCATGCTATTAATAGAGAGATAATTGAAGGCTTAAATATACTGAGTCTTGCCAGACATCTGCTGTAAATACTTCTACATACTTGATACCCTCTGAACGTGAGAACATCCTCCTCATCTGTGTCTTAGTGGCTAACACCTTCCCCTGAGATTAGAACCTCCAGTCCTGCACTATTCTGGATATAAACTAGAGAGGAACAAACGCTTAAAGTAAAGCATAATCTCACTGGCGTCTCCAGGGCCAGTTCTGAGTGGTCTTTGTTGACCTCTGGTTGAACAAACTGCCCTGATTAGCACTTTAGTTTTGGCAATGACACATCTACTTCAAAGTTACTTCAGTATCTGTGACTGAAATGGTGCTGAAAGGCGCTGTAAAAATGCTAGAACATCTTTGTTACTCGACCATTGCCGTATTGTTAATCTCTCTGCTCATGGAAATGGATCCTTCCCCTCCACTCTATCTCTCATCAATACAGAACATGTTCCCCTCACTGTTGATTTTAAATGATTTCCTGTTGGATGAGTTATCCCTGCAACTCCAGAAAACCCGTCTCAACAACTCGACATTTTCTCAGGTCTGCTCAATTGTTGACATGAAGGAAACTATTGTTCTGAACGAGAAACGGATCTGACTCAAAACGTGAGCTCTGTTCCTCAATTCACAGATAATAACAAACACATGGTGTGTATGTAGGTTTCACTGAGTTTATTTGATACATGTTGTGTTTTCCCTTAAACGTCTTCACTCCTCGTCTTTTGGTCAGTTGCCCTGGTAAGGGGAAGCAGTTCCTCCTGACCATCAATGGCCCATCAACACCACTTGCGCCCACGTAATTGTAAACATTCCCAAGAAATCTCCCATTAAACTTCCTTGCTCCAAACAAAACATTCCCAGAGTCGGGAACCTCACCACAAAGTGAGATTCATTTATCTCTGGACATAGTGCAAAGCAGAGGGTTGTGAACAGATTCTTGGAAAGATTTGCCAATTGGCAGGTGGGGAAACTGTGAAGAAGCAAAGCAGAATCCTAGTCTCGAGTTTTTTTAAATCTTTATATAATCCTTGAGAAGCGGATCCAGAGGTGAATGAACGATGAACTGTTCGACTGTGCAGAGACAGGTTAGAAATCTTTCTGTGCTTTCCGAGGCCAGTGCTTTCACTCTGATGCTCTCGGGACATGAACTGATTTGTGACATTGAAAAGATTCTCGTTCCTGCACGTCAAGACGTTAAATCTCATTTAAGCTCCGGGACAATGAGAAAACACGGTCACAGACAAGACACTGAAAGGTTGGAAGAGTCCTGGTCCCGGTTGGAGGAGAACTGGTTCCTGGTGTCATGGTTATGTCTTTAGAGGGTGGGAGCACACTATTCCCATGTCTTCAGAATGAATTTCCAAAGATTTATTTTCGAAAGGTAAAGCTAATTAAGGAGTATTTTCTATGGGGGAGGAGCAGACTAAAGATTGCTTCGGAGATCATTGACGCCGTTGGCTCATCAGTCTATGTGGCGATGTTAGTCAGTGCATTCGGCTCTTCACTCACAGGTGCTGTTCTCCCACAACCCAGGAAGGGAGCGACAATCACACCATCCTTTTTTCTTCAGCTGCACAGTTCCGGGGTTTTACCGTGGTCAGGAATATGTTCGTCATGAGGCACGAAGGGAGTTGGTCCCGGTTTTAGGAGAGCTGGTTCCCGGTGACATGACTGTGTCAGCAAGGCGTGGGATCAGACTGTTCCCATTTTCCACAACGAATGTCCCAGGATTCATCTTGGAAACGTCAAACCAATCGTGGGCAATTGTCATTCTACGAAGGTCAGGTGAATTCTTGAATTCACTAACAGTCTTCTTTATGAGATCCCGCAAGGGGCTTGCGACAAGGAACTCCCCAGTCTCTGGGGAGCAATTAATTCTCTCGTTCAGCTGTTAACCGATAGGGTGTTGCCACACATGGAGAGGTCGCTGTTCTTATCCATCCGAATCCTTTAGTAGGTTCGGGAATATGCTCCAAATCGGAAAACCTATCCAATGAAGAACGACAAATGCGTTTCTTTAGTGTTTAATGGCTAGTAAAGTGCTGCGGATGCTGGGAATCTCTGACAAAAACAAAAACTGCTCAAGGAACTCGGCAGGAATGGAAGACCCTGTGAGAAAAACAGAGTTCTGAGAAACTCCTGAAGAAGCTCTGAATCATTGTCTCTGTTTCTCTATCTCCAGATGCTGCCAGACATGCTTAGTTTATCTTGCAATCTCTGCCTTTGCTTCTAAATGAATGATAATTTGAAATATCGAGATTGATTACACAGACCAAACATATCTTGACATTTTACCCTTTCGAAGCTGTTGTGATTCAGTTCAAACAAACCTAACAATGATTGCCTGTCCCTCAGCTCCACAGGGAGAAGAACTTGAAACCAGTTTAGTAGCGTACTTCTGCAGGTGTGGCCAAGTGATTGAGGCGATGGGCGTTAAATCCACTGTGAGTTCCTCATGCAGTTAAGCATTTTGCTGACTGTAATTGAGAGTCGAGAGTGAACTAGAAGTGTGTTTGTTCTCTGCTTTTTTGTTTGAAATTCAAATCGCAGGATGAAGTAAAATGCAGATAAACCAGATAAGGAAGCTTGGGAAACTGCAACCAACCGCCTGTCAAGATTGAAAAGGCAGAAACCTCCAAAGCATGAAAGACCCATATAGTCGAACACTTACAGTGCTGAATTCGTTTGAGCCTTTGAGCAAAGTGCTGCCAAATGAGGTAAGAACAGTTCAGGGGATTGTATTGGAATGTGCAGACTTAGTGGGCCAAAGGGCATTTTCTGTGCTCGACGCATCCATGGCCAGCTGAGAAAAACTCAGTTTGTGAAGGAATAGGATATTGTTTGCAAAATTCCACTCGGCGAGGAAGGGGTCGAAGCTACTTTCTGTCAGTCACGGTATTCATTGGAAGATTTTAATTGGTAATAACTGGTACGGTGCCCATTGGTGGAATCAGTCTATACGATAATCAGGACATGAACCCGTGGTGCCTTATTGCCTTGCCGTGAGCAAGCCCTCGCAGCTTACATTCCCTGATTCTGCTTTTGAAATAAAGATCACTTTCTCAATGTGTCTGTATTTGTATCAAAGAGCTCATTGATCTCGGGACTAGACATGAAGAGGAATCTGGAGGTGTGACAGGGACAGAAACAGAACGAGACGAGACGAGACGTGAAAGTGTCTAGAGTTTGCCGTGTGTCAGTAGTTTTAGTGAGGAATATTTGCTGGGCGCTATCCTGTCAGATCCCAGGAGCAAGATGCCTTGATTTGGTGGGATTTGTGTCACTGAAAGTTGCACATGCGAAGCGTGTGGGACTATTTCAGCTCAGTATCCTCTTCATATCGCAGTTCACAGCAACGGTTCATATTTTTTCGAGAAATGGCTTGTATTCCACTTAAAACCGCCTTTCACCAGAGAAAGTTGTGGATGTAAAGCACATGGATTGGGTATAATGATGAGGACTTTGTCACTGTCGGGGAATGTGCCGGCGTGTCTGCCTCTGTGTTTGAACCTGAGAATACGTTCCTCAAAGGTGTTGCAACCCAGTCAACCGTCAGTACCATTGTTGTGTCATTTAAGCTCACAGAGCGAATCTCATTGACATTTTCCCTGGAAAGTCAGAACACTCAAAGTTATGGGGCAAATGCTGCAAACTGGGACGAGAATAGATGGACGTCTGATAACCTGGTCTGTACGATGGACTGATGGCCCTTCACTGTCCCGCCCCAACCCCACTCCCCCACGCTTTAAAAACTCGAGGACACTGATCTGTTGAGAAAACCTCTTCACAATGTTCCATCAGCTTCTTATTGTTCCTTTTCAGACAAATTTTGCAAATTACTTACCATGCTTTTTATCTTCTCACCTAAATCATTTATTTAAAATTTAAAAATGAATGTGGGCTAAGCATCGATTCTTGTGGGACACCATCAGTAATAGTCCTCCAATCTGAAAGCTACTTTCCACGGGTATTTCCAGCTTCCTGCTGTTAATCTAATTTGATATTGAATTGGAAGTCTCACCGAACTCTCTGTGATCTCACTTTTTGAATCAGGCAAACATGTGGAACCTTGAAAAATGTTTTATTAAAGTTCAAGTGAGCAATATCTACCACCTTGTCCGGATCAATCATATTAGTTATGCCCTCGAAAACTCAGTCATGTTTGTGAGATACAACTTTCCTCGCGCAAAAACATTCTGGTTATTCCCATTTATTCCTTGTATCTCCAAATACATTTAAATTCAATCGTTTATAATTGCATCCAATAATTTACATAAGACCACCTTCAGAAACACAGGTCTGTCGTGCCCAGGATTGTCCATGTCACCCTTTCTTAACAGAAGCACAAAATTAGCAACTCCCAATTTTTTCGGCGCCTCACTCATAGTAATAGCTTACACAATTATTTCTATGAAAGGCCCTACAGTTTCATTCCCTAACTTGCCACAAAGTTCTGGGATACATGAGATCAAATCCCAGACAAATATCCTTCTTCATATTTTCCAAGTCCTCCAGCACTTGCCCTTTACAATGGAAACGACTTTATAAACATCAATATTTAGTTTTCGGGTTGATTTCCTTCTCCACGAAGTGAACATTATATACCTCTCCATCTGCTGAGGTTAATAACAAAAGTGAGCTCTTTCAACTTATTTGGTCCTATTTCGTCTCTAGTTCTTAATGTACTTGTGGAATCTCTTTAGATTATATTCTTAACGTTACGTGCGAAGGTGATCTGACATTCTCGCTTGACCTTTATGATTCCTCTTTAAGAATGCCGATCCCCTCCTTATATCATTCAACAGATTCAATTGAAATCATATGTTTACATGGAAATTGTGACCGTTTTTTTGAAAAAGAAATTCATATGACAAAAGCCTTAATCCCTGCGATCAATCTTGTCCGAATATAATACCTGCCATGTGGAAACAGGCCAGTCGGCCCAGGAAGATTCCTTTAATCCTGCAATAGACATCCCACTCAAACTCACACCTCTACCCAATTCCTGTAACTCTGCATTCCCCATGGCCAAAGAAGGTCACCGACACATCTTTCGTCTGGGGAGGAAATCCAGGCAGAAACGGAGAGGATGTGGAAACTCCAAACACACCGTCGTCTAAAGTAGAAGTTGTCCATTATTGAGCAGTTTGTCATACTGCACCTCGCCAAAAGCCTTTTGGAAATTCCAGCTGGTCACCTCTACAGCGTCGACTTAGTCTTACTTGCTCATTATCCCTCACAGATGTCTAATATATTTTTCAGAAATTACTTCCCCTTGAGAACCTGTGCTGATGCTTCAAGTACTCGGTAAACCCATCCTTCCAATGACATTTGACAATGAATTTAATATAAAGCTGATTTATTTGATTTTTATCCAGAATATCAAATCTTTTCTTACAGATCTGAAAATGATGAACAACAAGGTTAAATCGCAGTTGAGCGGGGTCGATGAGTGAGTGAATTCTTTCCCTTAGTGGGATCCCTCTTTTGTCTCAGCAGGGTCGATGAGTGAGTTAACTGTGTTTCTCACATGGAGCAATTAACTGCTTTCTGCCCACTGCAAACTTGCTGGTGTACTGAGAGTTGAGATGAACGCTTGAGCCGATTCCTAGAATAACTCCTCTTGAAACGTCTCACACATTGTGAAAATGTCGAAGGGACATCAGTTCTACAGAGACTGTTAAGCACATACCGCGAACTATACATTTGATAGGTCTGTCTTCAATGTGAAGACCTTAATGATAAACTGCCCCCTGGAACTTTTAGAGTGAATAATGTCTTTCCACAGTGTGAACACGTTGATGACATGTTCGTCTCCAGGAACTTGTGCAGCACTTCCTGCAGTCAGGGCATTTAGAAAGACACGTTAATATTGTGAGAAAGGTGATGAGCCATCCGGTCACTCGGACTTTTACAGCAGGTCCCATCGATTTGAAAACGAAGATGTCTCTCCTCCCGGGTGAGCACGTAGTTCAGACGGCACGTCTCCAGAATTCTTAAAAGGTCTCTCATTCATGTGAGCGTATTTCTCAGAGATGAAGCACACAGAGGTTTGATAACATTTTCCAAAGTCTGGCGAGATGAAAGGTTTCTAATTAGTATGAGCGTTGTGCTGGACGTTTTAAAGCATTTTCGGCAGTCCAGACTTTGAAATGGTTTCTCCTCATTTTGAACGAGCAGGTGCTGCAGCAGGTCAGAGACAGAGTGAATCCCTTTCCACACTCTTAGCAGGTGAATTGCTTTTTCCTGGAATCTTTGCCTCCATGGGAATTCAGCTCAGACAAGGAAATGAATACGCACATTTCCATAGACTTTCTTTAGTATGACTGCATTTGTGGTTTGTGAGCTCTGATGATGGGTAGAACCATTGTCCACACACACAATAAGAGAACGAAAACTCTCTCACTGTAACCAGAGGTGTTTTTTTTCCCTTTCATGTTCTCTCTCTGATCAAGTTCTACTTGTGATAAAATGTGCGACTTTATCAGATCACGGTGGAGAGATTGGTTTGTAAATCTTCCCCTTCTAATATCCTGCAAAATTGATGTTATCCAAACATGAGAGTGGGAAAGCAACTTTCACAAGACTCTGGATACTTTCGAAGATATGGTCGGAGGGTGAGGGATTTTCGACACTTAGAATGTGACCAGAATTTCGTCAGAATCTTTCATGCACACAGCATTCACCACAGAGAGCAAATAGATCTGCAGGTGGATATAAACACGATCACCTTCCTGTTCCTTCCAGGTCAAACGCTGTCCTGCCTTGTCTGACATGCAGTTCTGTTGGAGCAGACATTTCTTGGTATTGCATCATGGCAAAGCTGAGGACTCTGTCTTCAGTCCCCAAATCAAAATCCGCTGACTCGCTCCTGGGTCGAAAGTGTGCTGCTGGAAAAGCAAAGCAAGGCAGGCAGCATTCAAGGAATAGGAGAATCGACGTTTCGGGAAAGAGACATCATCAGGAAATAAGCTTGTAAACCGAGGGGGTAGAGAGACAAATTTGATTGGATGGGGCTGGGTCAAGGTAGCTGAGAGTGTGATAGGTGGATGGAGGTGGGTGTAGTGGTGATTGGTCGCAGAGCAGTGCGGAGCGGTAGGTGGGAAGGAATGTTTAAGATATAGGACAGTTCATGAGAGCGATAGAAGCCCAGGACCTGCATGAATTGGGCTAATTGGGAGGGAGAGTTGAAGTTTTCGGCCACGGGTCAGTGATGTTGTTTGTTAAGGGTGTCCGAGGATGTTTTCTGAAGCGAACTGTTATTAGGTATCCTGTTTCCGCAATATAGGTAGACTGCATCAGGAGCAATTGATACATTCAATGACATGTGTGGAAGTGCAGGTAAAACTCTAATGGATGTGGAAGGCTCCTTTGGGGCCTGCGATAGAGTGGAGGTGTGGGTGGAGGTTTTGCAAATCCCGCGTTGGAATGAGAATAAGCGGGAGGGGAGGGTGGTTTGGTGAGGGGCGTACACTTGACAAGGGATTCGTAGAGGGAATGATCTTTATAGAAAGCGGATAGCGGTGGGGAGGGAAACACATCTTAGCTGGCGGGTTTCATTTTCAGGTGGTGGAAATGTCGGAGAATGACATGATGTCTGCGGAGGTTGCTGTAATTTAAAGTGATGAATAAGCTCTGTCCTTGTTGGAGGGATGGGTTTTGAGAGTGGAGTTTCGGCAAATGGATGAGATGAGCTGGAAAGCATCATTGACCAGGTGCAAGGAGAAAATGCCTCGCCACTGACTCAATCTTCTCCCTCACAACTGTCTGAGTCTGAACGAGTCACGTCATAACCATAGTGACATCCTTCACCGTGTTTTGTGCTTTCAACCACATATCGCCATCGTCACCATGTCAGCCTACTTGCACCACATTAACATCATTAACTCTTCCACGTCTCCGCTCTTCTGCAGCTCAAACTCTCATCCATTCATTTGAATTAAACGGTGGTAACACACTTCCATCCATCCTCTCAAATTCCCCCTCTGCTCTGGCCTAACTCCCTCTGCCTCTATTCAAGGGTGTACTTCCGTTCTGTTCAGTGTTTCATTGTTCCTTTCTTGAATGATATTTCCACCACTGCACATTTTCCCAAACGTGAACTGCGGCCTTCGCAGCTTTATCTTTCCACACGGGCTCCAACATGCTGGAAGGGCAAGGATTGCGGGTTATTCATCCAAAAATGTAGTCCTGAGATCTTTCAACAACTCTGCTGCGCGTGGGAGTATTAACAACAAGGGCTGTTCACCCATTACCGGGCAGCTAAGTACCAACGTTTTTATCATTTCTGCAAATCTCTTGACTGTCTTCGCTCTGTCTATCACTGTCATGTCCTCCAGCCCACTCAAGAGCAATTAGTGTTGTTCAATAAATGCCAACCCAGCCAGTGAACACGGCACCCAAGATTTTGTTTTAAAACGCATTCTCAGATACCTGCATAGCCTGGAATTCCAATCTCCGGAGTATGTTCGATTTGAACTGTTCCACGTTTGGTACCTCAACTTCATCAACCAAGGTCATAAATTGTGAAATCGTTTCATGACGTAAATCGCACAGTGCTATAGGAAACGAATTAGTCAACAACAGAAGAAGAAAAACTGTAATCTTTGTTGAAATGAAGGGCAATTAATTGCCATAAATACTACTTCGTGCCTTTCACATAATGGAAACTTCAAAGCTGTTCCTCTGGAGGGAGTTTAAACAAATTTTGATCCCGGTCACATTATGAGATATTGGGAAGCTGACAAAGTGTTATATCAAACAAGTGATCAAAGAAATGGGTTTCAAGTTGTATTTTAAAACAGAAAACGAAGCTTGCATCACGAACCTCGGACGACGGAATTTGCTGTGCTAGAGTTCATCATTTTCTGTTAGTCAGAAAAAACACTTTCCACGCTGATGGCTCCATAGCTCAGAGGTCTTATCAACCATTGGTCGTGTTTTCGAATCTCGCTTGGGCCTTGCTGAATTTGTTTACAACTGTTGCAACAAACATTCACAGAAGCATTTTCCATGCTGCTTGGAATTATTTCTGAGGGAACATCGTGAAGTGATTTTCCCCACGGGCCAGGCCTCATCTGCTTGACTTTCGAAATCCCCCTCTGTGTTTCTACTTCGAGGAACACAAGGACGACAAGCGTCTGATGCCAAGAATGCTCTCGTTTAGCCGGAAGAACAACGTGATACAGTCGAAACAGTAAAGTAACGGTGTAATAGTGGGGAAGGAAAACATACAGCGAGGCGGCTGAATGCTTCCATTCCTTATGTAGAGGCAGGAATCTGCTGGAATCCAAATGAAACAGGTAGGAGGCTGGAAGAGCACGGCTAGCCAGGCTACCTCAACAGGTGGAGAATTCAACGATTAGCATGTCCCAATTATTCACGACTGTGCCAGTCCTCGAAGGACAGTCGCCTGCCTGTTTACCCCTTTGCTTATGCAAACAGAATCGGGTTTTAAAGCCCGAAGTGAAGAAAGAAGAGGCAAACAGTTCAGTTCCTCATTTTCTGAATGTTGGCCTCTCCTAAGGCCTTTGTCATTCTCACAAGATGTGTCTGTATATTTCCCTCTTTGGTTGAAAATGCGGTTCAGTTCTCCCGCAGCTCATGATCAAATTTAAGGGTATCTGACTTCAGTCTCATTCGCTTCTTCATTTGAGGTTAAACCTTTGCAGGGAACGTCTCTTTAAGATGAACACTTCAGAAGTCAGGCTGCGGGCTACTGGAAGCTGGAAATGAGAATGCATGGATGTTTGATGGACTGGCATTGACATATAATGCATTATTCTGTGCTGTAAAAGCTCGGAGTCACGAATAGCATTTTGGAAGAAACGTCTCATCGCAGGAAAAAAAACGATGCTGTTAAGAGAAGATGCAATTGCACCTGCCGTCCTAAATGGCAGCTAGTGGTTAAAATGCAGCACTATCACCGCTGTGGATTGGTGAAAAGTGAAGAGAAACAGTCATTTCCCAGTCAGTGGTTGATCCATTGTGTGACAACCAACCGATTGACCTGTGACTGAACTAGCTCCCATCTTCCCTATACTGGTAATGACAGTATACACCATTCGCAATTCCCCTCCCGCCTCCCCTCTCCCACCCTCTCCTCTCCCCGCCCTCTCCCCTCTCTCGCCATTCCCTCTCTGGCCCCCTCATCTCTCTCGCCCTCACCTTACTCGCTCTCACCTCTCTTGCCCTCCCCACTCTCACCCCAATCTCTCGCCCTGCCGTCTCTTGTACTCCCCTCTCTCCCCACTCGCTCCCCCTCTCCACTCCCTCTCTCTGCCCCCTCTCTCCCCTTCTCCCTCTCTCCCCCAGCCTCGCTCACCTCCCACACTCTCCACCCCCATCCCCTCTCCCTCTCACCCTCTCTGTCTCCCACCCTCTCTCTATCAGATACTCTATCTCTCTCTCAAAGACCCTCTCTCTCACCCACCCTCTCTCTCCCACCTTCTCTCTCTCCCCTTCTCTCCCACCTCCACTCCCCTTCTCTCCCCTACTCTCCCCATCTATCCCCCTCTCTCCTCCCCTATCTCTTCTCCCCTCTCTTCCCCTCTCTTTTCCCCCGTCTTCTACTTGCTCTCAAACCCCCCTCTCTGAACCCCTCACTCTGAACCCCCTTTCCCCTCTCTCTATCCCCCTGTCTCCTCTCCCTTTCTCTACCTCCCTCTCTCTACTTCGTTCTGTCTAACTCCTCTCTCCTCTCTCAACCCATCCCCTCTCTCATGCCCTCCTCTCCCAATTCTTGTCTCTCCCCTCCTCTCTCCCACTCCTCTCTCCACCCTCCTCTGTCTACCCTGTTCTCTGCTCCCTCCTCTCTCGTCCCTCCTGTCTCTCCCCTCGTCTCTCTCTCCCCTCTCTCTCCCTCTCTCTCCAACTCTCTCTCCAACTCTCTCTCCCACTCTTTCTCCCACTATCTCTCTCACTCTCTCTCTCTTCTGTTTCGCTCCCCTCTCTCTCTCACCTCTCACTTCCCCTTTCTTTCTCTCTCCCATTTTCTCTCCCCCTCTCTCTTTTCACTCTCTTTCTCACTCTATCTCTGCTCTCTCTTCACACCTGTCTCTCCGCTCTCTGCCCCCACACTCTCTCTCCTCATTCTACCCCTCTCTCTCCTCTCTCTTCCCACTATCTCTCACCCTCCCCTCTCTCTCCCCCTCTCCTGATCTCTCTCTTCTCACCCTCTCTCGCCTTCCACTCTCTCAAAACCCTCTCACTCGCCCCGTCTCTCTCTTCCCCTCTCTCTCCCCCTCTCTCTGACCCCCCTCTTTCTTGCCCCCCTTTCTGTCCCCCTTTCTCACACCGATTTTTCTCGCTCCCTCTCCCTCGCACACTCTTACCCACTTTCTCTCAGCCCCTTTCTCTCGCCCCCCTCTCTTGCCCTCTCTCCCCCGTACTCTCTAACCCCACTTTCTCGAGCCCCCCTTTCTTCCGCACTCTATCTCCCACTTTCTCTCCCACTCTCTCTCTGCGCGCTCTTCCCCTCTCTCTCCGTTGTCTCTCTCTCCCATTCCTTCGCTCACCCCCTCTCTCGCGCTTCCTCTCTCTCGCCTTCCCCCTCTCCCTTCTCTCTCTTTTCTCTCTATCTCTCTGCTTTCTCTCCCCTCTCTCGCTCCCATCTCTCCCCTTTCCCTATCTATCTCTCTCCCACTCTCTCTAACCCTTCTCTCTTTTCCCTCTCTCTATCTCTGCTCTGTCTTCCCTCTGTCTCTGCGCTCTCCCCTCACTCTCTCTCACTCTTTCTCTCTCCCTCTCTCTCCTCTCTCTCCCCCACTCTCTCTCTACCACTCTCTATGTCTTCCCTCTCTCTCTCTCCCCTGTCTCTCTCTCCCACACACTCTCTCCGCTCTCTCTCTTTCCCCTCTCTCTGCATCTCTGCTCTCTCTCGCCCCACTCTCTCACCCCGTCTCTCTTGCCCCGCTCTCTCTCGCCCCCCTCTTTCGCCCCCTCTCTCTCGCCCCTTTCTCTCGCCCCCGTTTTTCCCGCCCCTCTCTCTCGCCCCCTCCCTCTCGTCCCCTCTCTCTAACCCCCTTTCTCTCACCCCCTTTCTCTCGCCCACACAATCTCTCGCCCCCTCTCTCATCCCCCACTCTCTCGCATCACACTCCCCTGTCTCTCGCCCCCCTCTCGCTCGTCCCCCCTCCTCTCGCCCCCTCTCTCTCCCGTCCCCCTCTCTATTTCATCGCCGTCCGCTCTCTCTCGCTCCCCCTCTCAATCGCCCCCTCACTCTCACCCCTTCTCGCTCACCTTTCTCTCTCGCCCCCGTCTCTCTCCCCTCTCTCTCACCCCCTTTCTCACCCCTCTCCCTCATTATCTCCTCCCCGTCTCTCTTTCTCTCCCTCACCCTATCTCTCCCTTGCTCCTCGCTCTCCCTGCTCCTTCACTCTCTCTCCACCTTCTCTCACTCTCGATCCCCCTCCCTCGGTGTCTCTTTCCCCCAACATGCCTCCGTTTCACTTTGACTCAATCTCTTTCCCGCCCTCCCTCTCTATCTTGGACATTCTGTCTCTTTCATCTTTCCCTCTCACTCTGACTCAGAGACTGGTGGGGGGGGGTGTTGATGTTGAGGCTTCGTATGGGGAGTGTGGGGGTGAGAGGAAAGAGAGATGTGGGTGTAAGGAGGAGGGGAAAATGGCATAGAGACGGGAGGGAGACAGAGATGGCAGTGAGTGAGAAAGAATGGGGCGAGGGACAGAGGGAAGAGTGGAGGCAGGTGGAGAAACCGGGGTTGGAAGAGTGTGAGAGAGAGAGGGGGACGAGGGAGAGTGAAAGGGAGAGGTGGTGAGAAAGAGTGAGTGTGCAGAGAGAGAGGGTGATAGGAAAGGAAATGGGGAGGCCAGTTTGCAGTCGGGGGCACAGAAGGAGTTAAACCCAGCTCCTGAGCTCAGGGCCATGTGCCCTCCCTTTCTATGAGGACCAGATCTTGGGGCTGCGTCTGTCTCTCTCCAGCTCAGCTTCTCCAACACAAAGACACACAACAGCATTGGTCACTCTGCTGCTCGACACGCTTTAATGAACATTTTTATTGTTTACAAATGGAAGTGATGGATACAGTCAGTGGGATGGTGCCCTTTCTCACTGACCCCTGAGTTGTGAGAAACATTGAAATGTTTCTCTGTTAACCCCTATGGGGTAAGGATGGACAAACTAGCGCTACCCTCAGTCTGTTACCACAGCGACAGGCTGCTCCATCGCTGAAACACTGAACTGAAATGAGAAAATCCCGGATGGATTGATTAATGTGGACATTTGATTGATCCATGGATTTTGGTGAAGGGTTTTTTCAGCACATTCTTCAGCTGCTGCCTGAACTTAGTCTGGGTCACGGCATAAATCGCGGTGTTTGTGCAGCAACTAGGGAGCTGCAGCATGAAGCCCAATTCCCCCACAATCTCATGGAGATACACAGGGGTATCCAAAATAAACCACAACCGGCCCCATATAGAATACAACATTAACGTTGACCATAATAGGATGAAATTGGCCGAGATCACAAACAGTAAAATGATGGATTTTTTTCGGTTTCTCATTTCAGTGTCAGACTGAGCGTCCCCATTGGTGTGAGCGCGGAGTCTCCTGCGGGCTCTGCTGGTCACTAAAATGTGTCTGACGGTGAGAACATTGAGCAGCAGAATCAGGAGAAATGGGACACACGGGGTTAGAATGTGGTGGAGGAACTCGATTGTGACCCAGACACTGGAGAATCGAACAGCTTCTGTAACATCACAAAACCAAGGGGTGTTCTCCAGCCAATACCGAGCCGTGAGCATAAAATACCAGAAAATGTTCTTTAAACAGCTCAGCACAGTCACTGCTCCCAGAACCACAGCCGCCGTTTTCTCACTGCAATATTTACGTTTCAGCTTCTGGCAACAAATGGCCACAAACCGATCAAAGGTGAAAGTGACGGTGAACCAGACAGAGCAGTCAGTGGCTGCATAAAGCAGGACAGCGTGGATATTACACACGGGGAAGGAGTCCATCAGGAAATAAAACTGTTCCCGATAAATAATGGGAATGTGTCTCAGGATCAGGTCGAGGATAATGACCAGGAGATCCGCCGCTGCCATGGCCCCCAGGTAACGTCTGACACATGGAGACAATCCACAATCTTTATAAAGCAGGACGTAGATGGTCACTACGTTAACTGTGAGGAAGGAAATCAAACCCATTATTCATCAGACTGGAGGCAAAAGTTCCCGTTTGACTGGGGACCCAGTGAGATTTTCAAATGTGTCCCTATATTCAGGGATTTATTAAAATAATTGGAGCTGGAATAACAAATGAGAAGGTCTGAATTACTGACAAAAATGTGACAGAAACCACAAGAAACCCTTCCCTCCCCAACACACACAGAACACAGCCATAAGGACAGCTGGTTTCTAGAACATTCCCTCACACTCAATCACTCGAGAGCAGACACAGGTCACTCCTTCCCAGTTCCTAATACCGAGGGTGGAAACGTTGCTGTCCTGTAGGATTCCCTCACAGTTTCCTGAAGAAAAACGGAGTTTATGAATCTCTGTATTTTGGACTAAATTGTGGTCAATCCTGTGTTGTGAAGAAATGTAATCGCAGGGAAAAAGTATTCTCCCCTTGAACTGCCTGAGGGGCCTTCGGAACAGTGCCTCCTTCTCCCTGGAGCGGGATCTATTCCCTCGGGATCTTATCGATTGTTCAATTCACTGACGTCCGGCCGTTCACAAACAATGTCAGGGACAGAATTTTCTGTGGAATGTCAGTTATGGAGTGTCAGTTATTTAATTTCAGGGACTGAATGTTCTGGGGAATGTCAGTTATAGAATGTTGGGGACAGTATTTTCCGGGGAACATCAATTTTAGAGTGTTGGTGACAAAACATTCCGGGGAATATCAGTTGTAGAATGTTGGGGACTGAATATTCTGGGGAATGTCAGTTATAGAATGTTGATGACAGAACGTTCTGGGGATCGTCAGTTATAGAATGTTGGGGACAGAACGTTCCGGGGAATGTCAGTTATAGAGTGTTTGGGACAGAACGTTCCGGGGAATGTCAGTTATAGAATGTTGGGGATGGAACGTTCCGGAGAACTCCTTGACCTGTCCAACACCTTCCCCAACTATCCACCCCACGAACATGATGTACTGTGCTTGGGCACAATGTAACATCAATGGGGTGAGAGACGGAGGGTCCAATCACAGGAATGGGAATAAAAGGCATTGCCAGATCAGCTAAAATTGTTAGATATACCACATTCTCAATCCACCTCACAGAAACAGCCCTGACATTATATACCCAGAGGAGATATCTGTTCACCGTGGCACACTGTGCAGACCTGGCCAATGTACTGCTCAGTACAACCCAGTAATCTGTCCAGATTCATCCGTTGCACTGGTCAATACAATCCAGAAATCTGGCCAGAGTGCAACACTGCGCAGACCACAGCAGTGCATTGATCTGCAAACCCAGACCATAAATCTGTCCAGCGCAGTGAGCTGTGCAGACCACAGCAGTGTATAGATCCATAAACCCGGACGAGATTTCTGCCCAGCACGGGTAGCTGTGCAGACCACAGCAGGACACGAATGTGTGAACCTGAAACAAATATCCATCCAGCATAAGGAGCTACACAAACTACATCATTGCATTATCTATAAACTTCAACCAGATAGTCTGACCTGCACAGCGACCTGTGCAGTGCTCCTTCGTGAATTAATCAGTAAACAGGAGCACTCACCCTCCCAGCATGTAGGATTGTGTACACCACCCCAATGCATTGATCTGTAACCCAGGAGCAGTTGCCCTCCCAGCAAGTAGGACTGTGTACACCTCCTAGTGCATTGATCTCTAACCCAGGAGCAGTAACCCTCCTAGCAAGTAGGACTGTGTACACCATCCAGTGCATTGATCTGTAAAACTGGAGCAGTTACCCTCCCAGCATGTAGGACTGTGTACACCACCCCAGTGCCTTGATCTGTAAACCAGGAGCAGTTACCCTCCCAGCATGTAGGACTGTGTACACCACCCCAGTGCATTGATCTGGAAACCAGGAGCAGTTACCCTCCCAGCATGTAGGATTGTGTACACCACCCCAATGCATTGATCTGTAACCCAGGAGCAGTTGCCCTCCCAGCAAGTAGGACTGTGTACACCTCCTAGTGCATTGATCTCTAACCCAGGAGCAGTAACCATCCTAGCAAGTAGGACTGTGTACACCATCCAGTGCATTGATCTGTAAAACTGGAGCAGTTACCCTCCCAGCATGTAGGACTGTGTACACCACCCCAGTGCATTGATCTGTAAACCAGGAGCAGTTACCCTCCCAGCATGTAGGACTGTGTACACTACCCCAGTGCATTGATCTGAAACACAGGAGCAGTTACCCTCCCAGCATGTCGGACTGTGTACACTACCCCAGTGCATTGATCTGTAACCCAGGAGCAGTTACCCTCCCAGCATGTCGGACTGTGTACACTACCCCAGTGCATTGATCTGAAACACAGGAGCAGTTACCCTCCCAGCATGTAGGACTGTGTACACCAACCCATTGCATTGACCTGTAACCCAGGAGCAGTTGCTGTCCCAGCATGAAGGACTGTGTACCGCACTCCGCTGCCTAACCTGCTGCGCTTTTCCAGCAATACATTTTCAGCTTGATCTACAGCATCTGCAGTCCTCACTTTCTCCTGTGTACACCACCCCACTGCATTGATCTGTAACCGAGGAGCAGTTACCCTCCCAGCATGTAGGACTGTGTACCCCACTCCAGTGCATTGATCTGTAAACCAGGAGCAGTTAACCTCCCTGCATGTCGACAGTGTATCCCACCCCAGTACATTGCTCAGTAACACTGTGTTAGATCACTGCCCAGCCTGGGGTAACTTGCAGCCCAGGCTGGAAGTGACAGGATGTGCAGCTCCCATCCATTTACAGCCCCATATCTATACTGTGCCATGACAAGGGTGTACCGCGGTTGTGAACATCATTTCCAGAGAGATATGGCGGGGGAATGAGTTTAAATATCACCGCATGGGATGGGTTTGGGGTGTAGACAGTGAGGGGGACACTGAGAGACAGTGTCATGAAAGGATGTGTTCCCAGGCATCAGAAAGCTGAAATGTAGACACTTCGATAGCATCCTGTAACATGAGTCAGTCTTCCCAGGAAAGATGGGCAAGAGGGAGATTGGTGTAAGGTGAGATGGTGGAAAGTTGTGGATGAGCATTTGTTCTACAAATTTGTAACTGGATGTGGTTGCAACAGAATCTATGACTCATTGGGCAGATTCTAACAATAATTTGTCTCAGTGCAACTTTCATTGAGTGTGACAGAGGGATCGTGCTCACGAGGCTGAGCTAGTTTCCAGGTGCTATCCTATTGAACTCACTTAATTAACTACCCACCCCACCACACGGTGTCCCTCTCATTCAATGCCAACCCGATTCTCCCACTCATCAATGCTGGAGGTACTCACCATCGCCCGGATGCCCCTGGATATTCCGTGATCCCTGGCACTGGTGCCATCTTTAAAAGGTCAATGGGCACACGGTTGAGCTTTCTCAGATTGGAGCTGCCCTGCACAGTTTAACCCGAGCATGGCAGATAAGGGGCAATTACACCACGATGGATTAACAGATGCACGGAGGTCCTGGTGGATGGGCTAGTACAGAGGACGACCATTCTTTTCCCAGAGGGGACCACATCACTAGACACACCGAGCATGGTGTGAGCACACCACCCATCCTAGTGTAGTATTTGTGGTCTGTAGAAATGTCCAGCAATACAGGACAAGCATCAATAACCTTTCCCGCTCTGTCAGGATAAGTATCACTGTATTCTCTCTGCTCTCTCACACTCCCTACACCGACCCCCGAACAAGGCTCATGCTCCACGACTCTCACTGCTGCATGCAGCACCTTCCCCCCACCTCTCTCTCTCTGTCACCCCGTCCACTTTACCCCCCACATTAATTACAGTGCAGGGATACAACACTGTCGACAGACTCCCACTGAATACCTCACCATTTGCCATTAACCCCCACCTATACCAGCACTACCAGCAGGGCCACCCACCCCCACCCTCACTCACTCCCTTTCTCCCATTTCAGGAGAAACAACTTGGAATAGGACAGAAAGGGCAAAGCCGAGTGGTAGAGTGCCCAATATCGGTTCCCCCCACCCCCAGCCATATGGGGAGGACCCTGGTAGGAGCCGGAGGGGCCAGGACACGTCATGTGGAGTTCTGAGACATCCACGTCCCACTGAACGAGTAAGGAGAAACGTTCAGTGAAGGGCAAATCTCACTTTACACCCACTAGCAGCTCCGCTTCCCCCCGGCACGACTTAGAAGTCTTGGCCCTGATGCCATCTCCCTTTTGTGTCGAGTTGGTACAAATAGTATACCCCCGGTCTCGGTGGGCAGGAGTGTGGGCTCATAACACATCATCACCACCGCCTCCCAGGAAGGGAGCACGGAGACTCCCTCCTACACCTTTCCCTGTAAACAGTTCCGATACTGAAACTAATCTGTGATAGTTACTGCTCTCCTCACTTGTCGTGACATCTTCAACATTCTGTGCTCATATACACCCAGCGCCCTCTGCTCCTGCACCCCTTTTATAACGGCACAGCCTGTTTTATATTGTCGTTCATTGTCTTTCCTACCAAAGTGCATCACCTCACACTGCTCTGCATTGATCCTCATCTGCCTTACACCTGAACACTACAACAACATGTCACTGTCCTGGCCTCCATAGACTTTACAATTCTTCCAGGTTCGGTGCCATCTACAAACACTGACATTGTCATAGCATCACAGTCCCAATGAAACAACTGGAATCCTCCCACACTCACGAGTGTGAGCAAGTGAAATACTGATATATTCCCATGGACGGAGTCGAATACTGTCAATGGAGCAACAAAAGTCCTGACACAGACCAGACAGAGCGAATGAAATATTGACAAACCACAGAGCAAGAGAAATCAGGATAGGTTCCACTTATCTATATTCATCAGGGTATAATGTGATGAAGTTGAAAACGTCTACTGTACCTTTAAGAGAGAAGGAATGCTGTTCTGAACTGAGAGCTTACAAGCGCCTATGATATGAGAGTATGGCAGACACAAAAACACTATATTTCTATAGAGCTGGAGTCGGACAATAAGCAGTTAAGAAATAGAGGGTCTCTTTAAGTTCACTTTCAGTGTTAAAAAAATACATTGTTGTTTTTATTTAAACAGTGGAATTTGGGAGTTCTCTGTCACTCCTATTATAACAGTTTACGAGGCGAATTAAGCATTTTTTATGTTTAGTTTAAATTACCAGATGAGCTTAATGCCGTGTCCTAACAATTTCTGTGTCTGCGTCTGTGTGACTCTCTGTGGGGCAGGGCTAGCATTCTCTATGGTGCTTAAAGTGATGCAATGCCACCCTCCGCTGGCCTCCACACGCCACTGCACAGGCATCAGCAGAGGATGAACATCAACAGGGATTCATACAGAGAGGGGGAGGGAGAGGACAGCTGCTCACAGCACCATCCAAACGGATGTCTTATCCATGGACTGATCTAAATGTCCTTGAAACGTTGTAACTTTCTCTGTTTTCACCACTTGCTCTGCAAGTTCATTCCACACACAAGCCAGCTTCTGTCTAAAATAATTCCCTCTCCTGACTTTTGTAAATCTTTTTCCTCGCACCTTAAAATATCATTCAGGTTTAAATCCCTAACCCCAGGGAAAATACATCAGCCCTTCAGTTTATCTGTACCCCTCATTATTTTATAAACCTTCTAAAGTTACCCGTTAATCTCATACTTTCCAGTGAAACAAATCCCAGGCTATCCAATCCCTCCCTTCCCAGCAACATCCTGGTTAATCTCTTCTGAACGCTCTTCAGCTTAATAATATCAAGGTCAGTAATATTAAAGTGAATAGTCAAGGCATTTTCTAATGGTGGGGAGACCAAAACTCGAGGACATAGTTGTAAGGTAAGAGGGGAAGAAATTAAAAGTGACCTAAGTGGCAGCTTTTTCACCCAGAGGGTGGTGTGCCAATGGAATGAGCGGACAGGATGACCAGACTGGACACAGTATTCCAGAAGTATTCAAGAAGTAGTCTCACCAATGTCCTGTACAACCTCAACATGACGTCCCAATTCCGATACTCAAAGGTCTGACCGATGAAGACAAATATGTTAAACACCTTCATAACCATACTATCTATATGAAATTGAAATTTTAAAGAATTCTACCTGACGGCCGAGGTCTCTGTTGTACAACACTGCCAAAGTCCCGACACTTAATTGTATATGTCTTGCTCTTGTTTGATTCATCAAATCCAACATCTCGCATTAATCCAAACTAAACTCCATCTGCCCCTCCTCAGCACAGTGAATGATATTACCACCTCTTCACCTTCCCCATTTAATTTTCGAATGGCCATCCCCTCTCCAGGAGACTTGCACACTCTGGCTTTGATTTTCACAAAGACCCTGAGCTTGGGTTGCCTTGTGTGGTTAGGGGGAGGAGGGACAGAATGCAGACACAGTCCGTGGGGGGGAGAGGCTGGACAGTAATCAGCGGCCTGGTATCATTTCATGGTTTTCGGCAGAGGGCAGACACACGTGAGAGTTGGGTAATATTGATCTGTGTTTTGGGACCAGAAATTATGGTCTTTCTCCGTCTCTAGTGTCCAGTAATATATATCTATTTGAGACCCTTCATTGGGCAGAGTGTGTTTGCAGGATTTCTTTCCCTAATATTGCAGACTACAGTTCATAGCGATTAAAGATGTTCATAGTTAATTTCGATAGCGTAGCACGTACACTCAATATCCTTCAGTTGAAACATATATCTTGCATTTGTTTAACAATTCAAAGTGTTTTTTTTGTAATTCAGTAATGGTAACCTGATTATAATAAATTAACACCGAGCTGAAAGCGGGCACTTAAAATATGACCCAAAATGTGGGTATGGTTGTTCTAGTGGGTAGTGTACTGCCTCTGAGCCAGAACTCTGGATTTGATTCCAATTCCTGAACTTGTATGGTAGTGGTCCCAGCTCTGGACGAGAAGGCCTGAATTCAAGTCCTTCCTGTTGCAGAGGTATGTCACAGCATGTCAGAACAGGTTGATGAGCAAACACACAGGAGAATACTGTTCCAGTTTTATGGGTATTGCCGAGTGATGATAGTCTCACTACCTCCGGGTACAAAGGTCTCGGTGTAAAGCCCACAGTAGTGTCTCATGATACATCTGAACAAACTGATTGAAACGGAGTTAGAATTGTGACCTGATGGAGAAAGAAGAGGTGTCAGTATTGCACTTCAGAATTTAGGCCCGGGATGACTGAAAGCACAGCTATTCGTATTGATTGGAGTCACATTTCGCATCAGTAAAGGTTTATAAAATCAGAATGGTCATGGATAGGGTGAGTAGTCAGGGTTTTTCCCCAGGTTAGGGGCATCCAAAACTAGAGGGCATTGGTTGAAACTGAGAGGGGAAAGGTTTCGATGAGGCCTAAAGAGCATCTCTTCACACAGAGGGTGGTGTGCATATAGAATGAGCTACCAGAGGAAGTGGTGCAGGTTGGTACAACTACAGCATGTAAAAGGCATCTGGATGCTTATAGACCTGTCGAGCTTTTCCAGCAATTTCTGTATTTCTTTAAAAAGTGCATTCATATTAACACAGGTATTCTGAATAATTAAACATTTTATTTTTAATGACGCAGGGGCATGTAAACATATCTTCAAATCGACCAAGACCATTTTCTGCTCAGGGTCTGGCTCTGTGCATGACAGCGGCAATGATGCACCTACATGGAACAGGGAATGTGATGGAGACATAGTTTGGACAATGTACAAGGAGACCTCACATGGTTCAGTTTGGGAGAGGATGACATTACTGTGTGATTCAGCTCAAACAGGGAGAAAATGTAAACTGCCAGGGAAGGAATGGCCTATTGCTCTCTCTCTCTCATTCATTGTTACTCATCACAGCAATGTGTGCGAGCTAAAAACAAAGCTACAGTCGTCGTTACCATTCTTATTTTTATAGAATCCCTGCAGTGTTGAAACAGGCCCTTCGGCCCAACAAGTCCATACCAACCTTCCCAACCATTCCACTATATTCACCCCTGACTAATTCACCTAACCTAGACATCCCTCAATACTACTGACAATTTAGCGTGGAGAAAGTGAGGACTGCAGATGCTGGAGATCAGAGCTGAAAATGTGCTGCTGGAAAAGCGCAGCAGGTCAGGCAGCATCCAAGGAGCAGGAGAATCGACGTTTCGGGCATGAGCCCTTCTTCAGGAATGGGATGTCTGAATCACGACAAGTTAGCGTGAACAATCCACCGAACTTACACAGTTTGAGCTGTGGTAGGAAACTGGATCACCCATTAGAAGCTCACACAGACAGGGGGAGAATGTGCAAGCTCCACACAGACAGTCACCCAAGACTGGAAGCGAACCCAGGCCCCTGTTGCTGTGAGGCAGCAGTGCTAACCACCGTGCTACCCTTTGGGTGATCCCTGACTAGAATTCATTGGAATCTCCTCACTGCCTAAAGCAAAGGGAATTCAGCCAAATCCAACTCTCCCAGGATGAAATCCCATTGCTAGCAGCTGTGTGAATGCAACATCTTCAGAAGCAGAATAACCTTTTGGACAACATCGCAATTTTTCCTTTTGTCATGCGTTCCAATAATACCTGGACAAAGTTCTTTCAAGTTAAGATTGCAAAGATTTCCTTTATCGGAGAGAGAGAGAGAGAGACTGTGTGTGTGTGTGTGTGTGTGTGTGTGTGTGTGTGTGTGTGTGTGTGTGTGTGTGTGTGTGTGTGTGTGTGTGTGTGTGTGTGTGTGTGTGTGTGTGTGTGTGTGTGTGTGTGTGTGTTTAGATAGGGAAATATTGATTATATATTTACAATACCCAAATAGTTTGCCATTCATCTTTCCACCATAGTTGGGATAACACTGCTCTGGATCATAAACATCTTGTTTCAGCAGATTAAACAAATTAGACTGACATGTTCCTAAAGCTGACCCTGACCCAGTCTGAGACTGATATCATCGGCCATATCACAGACCTGGTAACATTTAATATTTGTTGTGAGCAGTGGAGGAGTGGGACTAGAAAAGGAGACAGTTACCCAAAAAGCCGGGAAACTATAGACCAGTGAGCCAGATGTCAGTGGTGGATAAGTTGTTAGAGGGGATTCTGAGGGATAGCATTTACATACATTTGGGAAGGCAAGGGCTGATCCGGGTAGACAGCATGGCTTTCTGCATGGGAAATCATGTCTCATTAATTTGGTTGAGTTTTTTTGAAGAGGTGACACAGAAGATTGATGAAGGCAGTTTGGTAGACATTATGTATATGGACTTCAAGAAAGGTGTTCATTTTCAGAAGAAACAGCAAAGAACATTTACAACCCAGGAACAGGCGCTTCGCCCTCCAAGCCTGAGCCGATCCAAATGTACTTTCTAAATCTGTCGGTCAATTCCTAAGCATCTGTATCCCTCTGGTCCCTAACCTACTCATGCATCTGTGCATATGCATCTTAAATGAATCTAATGTGCCTGTCTCGACCACCTCTGCCAGCAACGAATTCCAAACGCCAGCCACCCTCTGTGTGCCATACTTACCGCGTGTATCCCCTTAAGCATTCCACCTCTCACTTTGAAAACATGACATCTCGTTATTGAATTCTACACCCTGGGAAATGCTTGTCTCTGTCCACCCTGTATATACCCTTCATGATTTTGCAAACCTCAAACACTTGCTCCCTCAATCTCCTTATTTCTAGTGAAAATAAACCTAACCTACTCAGCCTCTCTTCATAGCTAGTATTTCATTCAGATTGGTAGACCAATTAGGAAGTTTCGGTCACATGGATACAGAAGAAGCTAGTCACAATTGGCTGGAAGAAAGAGGGGTATTTTTCTGACTGGAGGCTTGTGAGCAGCAGTGTGTTGTAAGAATCAGTACTGAGTTCAATGCACTTCATCATTTATGTAAATGATTTAAATGTGAATATTGGGGTCATACTTAGTAAGTTTACAGATTACATCAGAAAGGTGGTGTAGTAGATTATCTCAGAGTACAACGAGACAACAAATAGATGGGACAAAGGAGCAAGGAGTGACAGAAGAAGTTTAGTTTAGATAAATACGAGGTTTTGTATTCTGGGAAGGCAAATCAGCGCAGAAATTGTACACTTAATGGAAAGGTCCTGGGGAGTGTTGTGGAACAAAGGGACATAGAGCTGCAGGTGCATTGTTCCTTGAATGTGGAGTCGCAGGTAGACAGTATGGGACAGAATACATTTGGCGCACTTGCCTGAATCAGTCAGAGCATTGAGTATAGGAATTGTGGTGGCATAGAACATAGAACATAGAACATAGAACAATACAGCACAGAACAGGCCCTTCGGCCCACGATCTTGTGTCAAAAATTTGTTCTAGCTTAAGTACCTATCCATGTCCGTATCCAATTGCTGCTTAAAGGTCACCAATGATTCTGACTCTGCCACTCCCACAGGCAGCGCATTCCATGCCCCCACCACTCTCTGGGTAAAGAACCAACCCCTGACATCCCCCCTATACCTTCCACCCTTCACCTTAAATTTATGTCCCCTTGTAACACTCTGTTGTACCCGGGGAAAAAGTCTCTGACTGTCTACTCTATCTATTCCCCTGACCATCTTATAAACCTGTATCAAGTCACCTCTCATCCTTTGCTGTTCAAATGAGAAAAGGCCGAGCACTCTCAACCTATCCTCGTACGACCTATTCTCCATTCCAGTCAACATCCTGGTAAATCTCCTCTGCACCCTCTACAAAGCTTCCACATCTTTTCTAAAGTGAGGCGACCAGAACTGCACACAATTCTCCAAATGTGGCCTTACCAAGTCCTGTACAGCTGCAACATCACCTCACGACTCTTGAATTCAATCCCTCTGCTAATGAACACGAATACGCCATAGGCCTTCTAACAAGATCTATCCATCCGAGTGGCAACTTTCAAAGATCTATGAACATAGACCCCAAGATCCCTCTGCTCCTCCACCTTACTAAGAACCCTACCGTGAACCCTGTATTCCGCATTCTTTTCTGTCCTTCCAAAATGGACAACCTCACACTTGACAGCGTTGAACTCTATCTGCCACTCCTCAGCCCAGCTCTGCATCATATCTAAGTCCATTTGCAAACGACAAATGCCCTCCTCACTATGCACAACTTCACCAACCTTCGTATCGTCTGCAAATTTACTGACCACACTTCGCCTCCCTCTTCCAAGTCATTAATAAAAATTACAACAGCAGAGGACCCAGAACTGATCCCTGCAGAACTCCACTTGTAACTGGGCTCCAGGCTGAATATTTACCATCTACCACCACTCTCTGACTTCGACTGGTGAGCCAGTTCTCTTTCAAACCGGCCAAATTACCCACGATCCCATGCCTCCTGAGTTTCCGCATAAGCCTATCATGGGGAACCTTATCAAATGCCTTACTAAAATCCATATGCACTGCATCCACTGCTCTACCCTCATCCACATGCTTGGTCACCTCCTCAAACAATTCAATAAGACTTGTAAGGCAAGACCTACCCCTCATAAATCTGTGCTGGCTGTCCCTAATCAAGCAGTGTCTTTCCAGATACTCATAAATCCTATCCCTCAGTACCCTTTCCATTGCTTTGCCTAACACCGAAGTAAGACTAACTGGCCTGTAATTCTCGGGGTTATCCCAATTCCCTTTTTTGAAAAGGGGCACATCATTTGCTACTCTCCAGTCCTCTGGAACCACCCCGTTTGACAGTGGAGACGAAAAGATAATTGCCAACGGCTCTGCAATTTCTTCTCTTGCTTCCCACATAATCCTAGGATATATCCAGTCAGGCCCGGGGGACTTGTCTATCCTCAAGTTTTTCAAAATGCCCAACACATCTTCCTTCCTAACAAGTATCTTCTCAAGCTTACCAGTCAGTTTCATACTCTCCTCTTCAACAATACGATCCCTCCCATTTGTAAATACTGAAGAAAAGAACTCATTCAAGAACTCTCCCATCTCTACCGACTCAATACACAGTCTGCCAATCCTCTCCTTGATCGGACCTACCCTCGTTCTCGTCATTCTCATGTTTCTAACATTCCCAAAAATGCCTTGTGGTTATCCTTGATCCTACCCGCCAAAGATTTTTCATGCCCTCTCTTAGCTCTCCTAATCCGTTTCTTCAGCTCACTTCTGGCTATCCTGTATCCCTCCAACGCTCTGTCTGAACCTTGTTTCCTCGACCTTATGTAAGCCTCCTTCTTCCTCTTTACAAGACTTTCAAACTCCCTCGTCAACCAACGTGCCCTCACACGATCATCTCTTTCCTGCCTGACAGGTACATACATATCAAGGACACATCGCATCTGTTGTTTGAAAAAGTTCCACATTTCAATGACATCCTTCTCTGAAAGCCTATGGTCCCCACTTATGCTCCTCAGATCCTGTCTTACAGCATCATATTTACCCTTCACCCAAATGTAAAACCTACCCTGTTCCACGCACCTATCTCTCTCAATAACCAAAGTGAAAATCACAGAATTGTGGTCACCATCACCAAAATGCTCACCCACTAACAAGCCCATCACTTTTCCCGGTTCGTTACCAAGTACCAGGTCCAATATGGTCTCCCCTCTGGTCGGACAATCTACATACTGAGTTAGAAAAGCTTCCTGGACACACTGCACAAACCCCACCGCCCCGTCCAATCTACTTGATCTAAAGAGCTTCCAATCAATATTTGGGAAGATGAAATCTCCCTGACTACTACCCTGTGGCTTCTGCACCTTTCCAAAATCTGTTTCCCAATCTGTTTCTCCACATCTCTGCTGCTATTGGGGGTTCTATAGTAAACACCCATCAAGGTGACTGCTCCTTTCCTATTTCTGACTTCCAACTCCAAAGGCTGATCCCCCTCGATGTGCCTTTCTGCAACCGTTATACCATTTTGAATTAGCATCGCCAACATCCCCCCTCCTTTTTTACCACCCTTCCTAATTTTACTGAATAGTCATGTTGCATCTGTACAGGATGTTGGTGAGGCCACTTTAAGAGTACTGTGTACAACTCGGTTTTCTGCAGTAATGACTTACACAGATGTTCCAGGTCAGGAGGTTTGAGCTTTACGGAGAGGGTGACTAGGTTCAGGTGTTTCCCCCTGGCGTTTCAGAGGTTGAGGGGTGACTTTATAGAGGTTTAAAAAACCATCGGGGCATGGTTATTTTGAACAGTCACGCTCTGATCCCCAGGATATGGGAGTCCAGAAAAAGAGGGCATAGTTTGAAGGGGAGAGGGCGAATGATTTAGAAGGACCTGAAGATAAATGTTTCACACAGAAAGTGGTGTGTGTACAGAAACTGCTGTCAGAGGACGTGGTGAAGGTGGTTACAATCGCACTTTTAAAAAGTATCGGAAAGAGGAGGGATATTGGCCAAATGCTGGCAAATGGGACTGGATCAGATTTGATATCTGATCAGAGTGAACAGATTGGACTAACGGGTCAGTTTCCATTCTGCATGACTCTCTGATTCTATAAGAGGGATGATGAAAAATTCTGAAACGACCTTTCAAGTCAGAATTCTCTTCACTGGATGTTTATCGTGCCTCTCTGGTCACATTGATTGAAAGCTGCGTGAGGTAAATATTTGACAGAGAAGTGAGTCATGCATAATGGGATATAAACAGGGAAGTGGGGCTGAGTCCACAACCTGATCAGCCACAATCTTAGTGCCTGGTGGAGAAGGCTAAAAGTAGCTGATGACCCACTCCAGCTCCTCAGTCCCATGTTCCTGTGTTCCATTCAGCCCCTCAAACCTACTAGACAGGAACAGTTGGAGGCCACTTACTAGTATAACCTGGTGCACAGAAACAGAGCAGACCATTCGGCCTTTCAAGACTGTCCCACACGCTTTGAGGTGATTTGGGAAATATAATCGGAAAACCCAGGCTGGGTATGAAAGAAGTCCTTCATCTCTCTTTACAGAGCTTCCCCTCTCTGCAACTTGTGTTCCATTTGTTGGTCATGTTGTAGACCCAGAGTCACTGTGAATACAGCCCATACTTCACCCAGAGATGCCTCACAGAATTCTCTGGTCTCCCTGACTGCAACATTCAATAACAGAACAACCATGAAAATAACATCCACTAACTTTCCAATAACAGAATGTGAGAACATCAGAAACAGGGGCAGGTCGTTCACTCCCCAAGCCTGCCTTGCCCTCTACTAAGATCATGTCTGATGTGCTCTTGATCTCAAATCCTCTTTCATACCCAATTCTTCATAGCCCTCAACTCTCTGAAAGGTCAATATCCATCTACCCCCTGTTCAAATACTTTCAGTCATCGAGCTTCCCGAACACTCTTGAGAAGAGAAACCCTGACATTCAGTACCATCTGTTTGAAGACATCACTTGCTGCTCCGATGTCATGGCCTATTGATATGAACAAAAGAGATTGACACAAGGGTTCAGGTAAAAATGTCTGGCCCTGATATCAAACAGTGGTTGCCTTCTGTTGACATCAAGGAGCTTAACAAAGCTGGACTTAATGGGAATCAGAGTAACCTCTCCAGTGTTTGGGTTCAAAGATGGCACAAAGAAAGTTGTTCATCATCTCAGTCCAGGGTCACCTCTGTGGGAGATCCTCAGGGTAGCTTCCTCTTCACAAACATCTTCAGCTGCTTCATCAATGTCTCTCCGATCCACCCTCCCCACCATAAGATCAGAAGTGGGGTTGGTCACTGAAGATTCCACAGTTTTGTCCCCCCTTAGCTCCTGAACTGGTCTATGTCCTTGTGCAGCAAGACCCGGTCTCCATTCAGGCGTGTGCTGTTAAATGGTCCGTAACATTTATGTTACAGCACTGCCTGACACTGCACAATGCCACAGTAAAGCAAGAGTTCATTCAGCACCTCACGCTGGTTTCATAGGAATATAAGGAAGCCATTCAGCCCATTGACACTATTGGAGAAGTACAGGGACAGCCCATTCAGTGCCTCCAGCCTAGTTCTCAGGAAGAGAGGGAGTCTAGTGTGATGGTCCACACCAGAGCGGCTCGAAGTCTTTTGAAGGCAGTAGCCGAGACTCCAATGTTTTCTTATTTTAAAGGAAATGTAAAATGTCTTCTCCAGATGCAATGTGACTGGTCAAACTACTTGGTGTGAAGCAAAACACCATTTATTTCAACACGAAAGATGAAACAAAACCAAAGAAAGAGGAATTTAGAATGACATAATTCGATTGTACAGAATAATGGAACTAGGAGTTATTATTAATGAAATATTCCAACATAGGACTCTCCCATAAACACAGCCCTTGGCAAAAAGGAAAATTCAGACACAGAATGTCACTAGTGTCACCGAATGTCCACTCCAGGAATTGCAAACAGCAACAAGAGAAATTTCAGAGACGGTGGCAGCCAGGAGACATCCACTGATTCTTCCAACTCTGTGGAGACCCCTATAGTTTTTGATGTTACTGAGAAACCAAAACCTAAAGATCCTAATTTTTGAAACCTGGCCACACCCATTAGGGCTGCATTAAAATAAACAGAAGGCTTCCCGAGCTGTTTACTCAAGTGGTCTTAACTAGCCAGCTTGGTAACGATCATTCAATCCCTCTGTTAAGATAAACCAGGACAAAATAACCTCTTAAAACTGCAGCATCGCCACACTTATCAGCACATCGACCTGTCAAACAGGAACCAGGAGTAACCCAATCAGGCCCTTGGCTCTGTCCAATCGGACGAGGAAGAAGCCAGTCAGTCCCTTGAGTCACTTATACAGGAACAGTAAGAGGCCATTCCCATTTCATTGCACTTACACGGGGGCAGAATGAGGTAATTGATGCTGATTCCTGATGAATGTCTTATGTCCAGAACGTCGATTCTCCTGCTTCAAGGATGCTGCCTGACCTGCTGTGATTTTCCAGCAATCGACTCTCTACTCTGATCTCCAACATCGGCAGTCCTCACTGTCTCCCTTATCGATGCTCTAATATGATGAACAAGTAGAGCAGTGGCTGCACAGACAGACTGCTCCACTTTGTTCCTCCTGGCTCCATTGCTTATGATACACACGTGGGACTTCAACGTGATTTTCTCGCGGTGAGGAGGGAAGCCATATGTCTTGTGTGAAGTCTCAGTGTAACCTGTGCTGCTCAGTGTACCCTGTATGCCTTACTCTGTCCAAGTCTATTTCTACCCTATGAACTGTCTGGCCATGATTACTATGATCTTCCTCAACTGCACATAAAGAAAGTGCTTCCCTTTACTGAGGTACACGTGGCAATAAATCAAACGAATCAATCCTGGGTAAAGAATGGAATTTCTCACCCTATCAATGTCTCTTTTGGGAATAAGTGATCGCTGCCACTTCTCGTGTTTCAGCGTCATCATTTCTTCGTCTCTCACAGCTCTACAGATTAAACACTCAATTTCTTCACTGTATCCTCATGTTACCATCACCCGTGATCACTCCTTAAAAAAGAGATCAGATCTGTACAGAGTAGCCTTAATGTTCTCTCAGCAAGGCTCTACAACAGCAGGAAGATGGCTTTACTTATGTCCTCCAATCATCTTACATAAAGGGCAGCATACCATTGTCTGCACCCATTATTTACAAAGGGTTTGATTCGGAGCTGTCAATGTGAGTGGGCGATCATGCTTCCCAAATTTGTTAGAGCTCTTTGATGAAGTGATCAGGAAGTTTGACGAGTACAGAGTGGTAAACGTAGTCTCCATGGATTTCAGTAAGGCATTTGATAAGGTTCCACATGGCAGGCTGCTCTGGAAGGTTACATCACGTGAAATGCTGGGGGAACATTCCAATTGGATACACAGTTGGCTTGATGGTAGGAAGCAGACGTTTAGTGGAAGGATCCTTGTCAGACTGGAGGCTGTTATCTATGATTATCTATGATTGTCTATGACTGCAGATACATAGACATGTGATAAAACTTTTCAATGGTCTCTGAATCGTTCAAGCAAGACACTCTATTGTATGAAACTGCTCCGACGTCTTAAAGGACAAACCCAGACAGAACATCCGGCCCCAGCCTCTGTATCGGAAAAAGGGAACGGGAAACACAGTTCTGTTGACCCTGCAGAGACCTCCTTCCTAACATCTGAGAGCTTGTGACAGCACTTACAGAGTTTTCCCACAGACTGCACAGAAACATCAGGAATGGAATGGGCCATACAAATGCATTGAGCCTTCCTCATTGTCGTTCATGTTCAAACATCTCCGCAATGCACTTATCCCACACAGTCAATATATCCCTTAATGTGAGTACCCTTGGGAAGCTATAAATTAGGAAGTACAGTAGTCCCTTTGGTCCATCGAGTTTGCTACACAATTCAATATAATGCTGGCTTGCCCTTTACTTTCAAATCGTTCTCCTGCTCTCCCACCATCACTTTACTGTCTCTAAATCCTTATTTACATCAATGTCTTGGCTTCCAGATTCAAGTTGATCCTCCAGGTTCCCCAGTTTCTGAGGGCAGACATTTATTACCGTCTCAATGTAGAATTGCCTGTGTGTGCCTAATACTGGGACCCGTTGTTTTAAACACCACAGCCGGGGGAATTATCATCCCTGCTTCCAATCTGTCTCACCCTGACAGAGTTTTATATATCTCACTGAGATCTCCACCCGTTTTTCTAAATCCCATGGAATGCAGGCCCTCTCGCCCCAAACTCTGCTCTCACAACAAGCCTGTCATCGCAAAGATCGGTCTGGTCATCCTTCCCTGCTCTCCCTCAATATCAGGTTTGTCCTCTGTTAGGTCCAGAGAC
The DNA here is from genome assembly GCF_047496795.1 of Chiloscyllium punctatum. NCBI lineage: Eukaryota > Metazoa > Chordata > Chondrichthyes > Orectolobiformes > Hemiscylliidae > Chiloscyllium > Chiloscyllium punctatum. Next base: position 18,112,758 of record NC_092745.1, on the reverse strand, counting down.
CAAAACTGCACACAATATTGCACAATGTTCAAGATGGGGTCTCACTAAAGCCCTGTACATCTGCAGTAAGACACCCTTACTCCTGGACACAAGTCCCCCTGAAATGCAGGTCAACACCCCATTTACCTTCCGAACTGCTTTCTGCTCCTGCAACATTAATTTCAGTGACTGGTCTCCAGGGAAATCCAGATCCTTTGCAATGTTACAGCTCCCTACTTCGTGGGTCTATGTACACTGGGCAGCGTGCCAATGCCATTCCCTGTATTGCCTTCTGGGATCAGAACTCACTGCGCTGCAGGGACCTCGGAGGGCTGCACAGAAGGAAACAACAAAAAGGAGCATGTGACCCTTTGTCGATCAACACGTTTGAAACAATCCCTTTTCCAATGATATGCTTCCAATCTATTGTTTCAAACAAAGGGCACATTGTCACCTTGCTCTTCGTTTGCCACATATTTGCCCATTCACTCCCCTTGCTTTTGTGCAATCTCCTCACCCACTCATAAACCAACATCCTTTAGTTCAGTCAGCAGGTTGGGATATATTTATCATTAGATAACTTACAGTGTGGGAACAGGCTCTTCGGCCAAACAAGTCCACACCGACCCGCAACCCACCCATATATTTACTCCTTCACCTAACACTATGGGCAATTTAACATGGTCAATTCACCTAACCTGCACATCTTTCGATGAAAATCATCGACTATGGGAGGAAACCAACGCAGACACGGGGAGAATGTGCAACTCCACACAGTCAGTCGCCTGAGTCGGGAATTGAACCCGGGTCTCTGGCACTTTGAGGCAGCAGTGCTAACCATTGTGCCACCGTGCCACCCACATTGCATTTGATTCCCACAACCAAATGTTTAATGGGTATAGTGAACAGTTGAGGCATGAGCACCGATCTCTGTGATATCTCAGCAACCTTCCTCTGTTATTTTTTGTTAAATAATATTTAAATTCCTGAATCTGGATGTGACTGGCTGGGCCAGCGTTTATTGCCTGTCCCTGGTTGCCCCTTGTTGAACTGCTGCAGTTCACTGTGGATTAAGTGACGGTAGCACCATTGAATGCCAAGGGGCTGTGTTTAGATTGTATTTTAGTGATGATGGTCACGGTCTGGCATCAATATTACTTGCCATTGGTTAGCCTGGATACTGTCCAGAAATTGTCGCATTTGGACATGGACTGCTTCAGTATCTGAGGAGCCACTAATGTTGCTGAACATGGTGAAATAATTGGCGACCATCCCCACTTCTGACATTATAATAGAGGCAAGATCATTGATCAAGCAGGCCTGAAGATGTTTTGGCCTAGGCCACTGCCCGAGGGACTCCTACAGACTTGTCCTGGAGCTGGGTTGACTGACTTTTATCAACCATGACAATCTTCCTATGTGTCAGTTATGATTCTAACCAACGGGGAGTTTGCCCCTGATACCTTTTGATTCCAGTTTTATTAACACATCTTGATACCTCACTTGGTCAAAGACAGCGTTGTTTTAAAGGGCTGTCACTCTCACCCCACCTCTGGAAGTAAGCTCTTTTGTCCATGTTTGAAACAAGGTAATGAAACCAGAGGCTGAGTGGCCCTGGTGGAGCCCAAACTGAGCGTAATTGACCAGGTTATTGCTGAGCAAGTGTTGCTTGAAAGCACTGACACCTTCCATCACTTTACTGATGTTAGAGAGTAGACTGATGGGGTGGTAATTGGTCGGATTGGATTTGCTCTGCTTTTTATGTATAGGAGATACTTGGGTAACTTGCCACGTAATCAGGGAAATGTTGTTGCAACGATACTGGAACAGTTTAGCTAGGTCAGTGACAACTTCGGCAATACAAATTTCAGTACTATTACCAGAATATTGTCAGGGTATGTACCCTTTGGAGTATCCAGTGTCTCAAACTGTTTCTGGATATCACGTGTACTGAATCGAATTGGTTTATGTCTGGTAACTGAACTACTGAGGATCACTGAAGGAGGATGAGATAGATCATCCACTCAGCACTTCTGACTGAAGATGTTCTTTTGACTGAAGAATGCATCAAACTTATATTTTGCACTAAAGTGCTGGGCTATTCCATCATTAAGGATGTGGATACTTTTGGAATCTCCTCCTCCAATGACTTGTTTAGTTTTCCATAACTATTCTCGACTAGAAGTGGATGGACTGTAGAGCTTAGATCTGAACCGTTGCTTGTGGGATCACTAAGCTCTGTCTACGACTTACTGCTTAAGCTGTTTGGCGCACACATTCTCCTGTTTGGTAGTTTCACCAGACTGACACCTCATTGTCAGGTATATCCGGTGCTGATCCTGCCATCCTGCACACTCCATTGATCCAAGGTTGATCCTTTTCCTTGACGGTAATTGCTGTGAGGGGGATATGCCAGGCCATGAGGTTGCACTGGAGTACAATTCTGCTGCTTCTGTTGACCCACAGCACCTTATAAAAACCCAGACTTGAGCTGCTATATGTGTTTGAAGTTGGTCTGATTTAGCACAGTAATAGTAACACTCAAAATGATGGAGATTATTCTCAATGTGAAGGTGGGACTTTGTCTCCATAATGACTGTGTAGTGGTTACTCTTACCGATACTGGTGTGGGCAGACACTTCTGCACCTTGCAAATTAGTAAGGATGTGGTCATTTATGATTTTTCTTCTTGTTGTCTCCTTTCCCACATGCCACAGAACCAGCCTAGCAGTTATATCCATTAGGACCCGACCAGTTCAGTCAGTAATACTGCAGCTGAGCTACTCTTGGTGGTGGACATTGAAATCCCCCACCCAGACTACATTTTGCATCCCAGTCACCCTCAGTGCTTCCTCCAAGTGTTGTTCAGCATGGAGGAGTACTGATTCATTGGTTAAGAGAGGCTGGTACATGGCAATCAGCAGGAGATTTCCTTTCCCATGTGTTAACTAACGCCATGAGACTTCATGGGATACGGAGTCACTTTTGAGGACTCCCAGAGCAATTTACTTCCAATTGTATCCCACTGTGCAGCCACTTCTGCTGTGTTTGTCCCGTTGGTGAGACAGGAGATATCTGGGGAAAGTGATGGGGTGTCTGGAACATACTCATACTCACAGAATCATACCTTACAGACAATGTCTGGCTGTTGCTTGATGCGTCTGTTTATTTCTAATCACTGTTTCCTGCCCGCTGCCCCATTCTAGAAACATGGCCATATATTCGAATTAATCCACAAAGATTTGATTTTGCAAACTAGGCTTGGAGTTTTACCAATGTTTTTCTGAAAATGCAAATGTATTACATCCATTGCTTCTCTTTCGTTTGTCTCCCAGTCTGTTTCTGAATCATAATTCCCATTTCATAAATCTATGTTAGTTGTCTTTGACCATTGCTTTCAGTCCCAATAATTTATCCTAAACCACTTACTTTCTATGTTCTATGTTCCATGTACTACATCATTTACCCACACCAGACTTGTTTTTCTAGTATTGTTAGAAATGTTGCCTGGTCTATCTCTTCCACCCTTACTGTGCAGTGGAATCGTATTAGCAGTTCTCGAGAGATGTTCTCTGAAATGATCCACAAGTTGACCTCCTGCCTCGCCAATGTAGAGAAGACCACATTGGTTTAATGGATGCAGTAAATGTGGCATTCTGTCTCCCTTCGTCACCTATCACTTTCAACCCCACCTTCATCTACCTATCGCAATCCCAGCAGAGAACGTTTTTATCCTCAGCCGTTATCAGGACCGTTATCTCAAATATACCCTTTACCTTGTCATGAATGTTTCTCTTGCCCTTTGTCTTTGACTGATTCTGTGTGTAACAGTTACACAGTCTCCCACTCAGTTGGCTGGATGGTTGGTTTGTGATGCTGAGTGAGGCCACTAGTGCATGTTCAATTCCCCACATTGACAGAGAATACCAAGAAGGTGATGTTCTCTCAACCTCACCCCATCACCCGAAGTGTGGTGATATTCAACATAAACCACCATGAGTGGTCTATCTAATGACAGGTCTTTGGGACTCTATTCTATCAATGTTAGCATTTTAATTTTTATAACAAATTGCAAAATAGATTTTTATTATTATATTAAACCAATAACAAAACAATAACAAATAACTGAACAAAATTACACACATGTGCATGTATATACAACATCCAAGGAGCAGGAGAATCGACGTTTTGGGCATCAGCTCTGATTTTCAGCTCTGATCGCCAGCATCTGCAGTCAACACTTTCTCCTCCATGTACATACAAAGCAAGTTAAAGTCTTTTAACGGAGAGAAGAAAAACAAAATAAACAATAAATAATACAGCTCAGAATATCAAAACGATAGCTCTTGTTCTTCGGGAGCATTAACTGATACGCATTAATATGTTCACAATTCTTCATATTTGATTCATTAGACAATATCGTCATGGCTATATAAAAGCCCTTTTTAGAGTGGCAGATAAGCCTGCATCGCGCTAATCCAAAAAGGCTGTCATATCTTATATAAATCTCTGCTTTTTGGTGCACCATACTGGTGAGAAGGTCCAAAGGGATATTCTCCATGACGAGCTTACGACAACCCAACAGACATGCGGGTGTTTTCAGAAATCCAACACAACAGAATATCTTTCCTGGCACAGGAAGTATGGGGAGATACTAAACGAGTATTTTGCATCAGTATTTACTGTGGAAAAGGATTTGGAAGATATAACATGTCGGGAAATAGATGATGACACCTTTCAAAATATCCACATTACAGAGGAACATGATCCAGGGACCACGTAAAACACAAATATTGCGGTGACAGCCACCTAAACCGAATCCAATTTTAAATGTGTCCAAGCCCAATGAATAAAACATACAGAGGAGCTAGTATAAAAGGAGAATTCAGCTTGTTGTCTAAAATAAAATCTGTTCTTCCTTCATAAAATGATCTCAACTGCAGCACACCGTAAATTCATCGAAACAGGAAAAACAAGAGACTGGGATTCTCAATTCTTTCCTTGTGAATAGCATTTAAAGAACAGGAAGAAAATCAAGGCTTAGTTGTGAACTACATAAATGAGGACGATGAGAATTGGAGGGATGGAGTTTGGGGGGGAAGTGATAAACAATGTTGTGGATGACACAAAGATAAGCTGGTGGTTCACAGTGAGAAAGAACATATGATTGCATAGGAGGGTATAAACCGGTTGTTCAGGTGGACATATCAATCTCTTATGAAATTTAACACCGATAAAGGTGATATATTTCAGAAGTAACAAGACAAGAAAGAACTCAAACTGAAGAGAGGTTACATTTGCTTTATTTCGCTTTTAATCAAAGAAGGTTGAGAGGTTTTCCTGATGGAGGTGTTGAACAGCATAGTGGGGGGTGGGGGGAGGTTCTGTACAGGGTGATCAGGGAACAGCTCTTCCCCTTACTCAAAGGCTCAGTAACAAGGAGACACGTTTATAAAGTAAATGTGGTTTCACCATTAATCTTTAAACCATAGAAAAACTTCCTTATTTCTAACTGTGTTGGGTTTCAGGTGAAGCAACATTTCACTTATACTCTTTCAATCCAGTCTCCTGTCATTGCTGCTCACAATGCAGTCTCCTTCACATTGGCGAGAACAACCAGAGACTGCATTGAGGAACACTCCCACTCTGTCTGCAGGAATAACCCTGACTTTCTCGTTGCTTCCCATTTCAATAACTAACTTTGCTCCCATGCTAACATTGCAGTCCTGGGCTGTACAACTGTTCCAATGAAGCACAACCTAAACTGAGTAACACCACAGTGCTGTAGTCAGTGATTGTAGTGTTGAGATGTTAGTTTTCCTGCACTATTTCATTACAATATATATGATTTAAAGATTTACTTAGCCTGTGCTATGATTTGTATTTGACTAACTAATATTTTTGGTTTGACTTTTACTTATATTGTTGGTGGTTTGCCTCTGACATTTTTTTCCTACAGGCCACATAATTGATATTGTATGATTTTGAACAACTGTATTCCACAGGATCACGGCTACCACATTATTGGAGAACTACCTGTCACCACTTTGACTTCGGTGACATTATGTGGGAGAGAATTCCCCAGCTCCACCAGTCTCGGAATTCAGACACCTATCCATCTCAAAGCAGAGTGATCTGTCTGTAACTAATACTGAGGCCCCTTGTTTTAGACATCCCAGTCAAGGGAATTATCATTCCTGCTACTAATCTGTCTCGTCCTGTAAGTGTTTTATATATTTCACTGAGATCTCCCCTCATTTTCCTAAATCCCATGGAATTCAGGCCCAGTCACCACAAAATCTGCTCCCACAAAAAGGCCTGTCATCCCAGAGATCAGTATGGTCATCCTTCGCTGCTCTCCCTCAATGTCAGGTTTGCCCTTTATTAGGTAAGGAGACTAAAACTGCACAGAATACTGCACAATGTTCGAGGCGGGGTCTCACCAAGACCCTGTACATCTGCAGTAAGGCACCCTTACTCCTGGACTCAAATCCCCCTCAAATGAAGGTCGACATCTCATTTATCTTTCTAACTACTTTCCAAACGCTCAATAGTGCCTTCAGTGACTGGTGTATAGGGACATCTCAGATACTTTTCAATGTTACAGCTCCCCATTTGGTGGGCCTATGTACACTGGGCAGCGTGTCAATGCTATTCCCATTATTGACTCCTGGATTCAGAACTCATTCCCCAGCATGCATCCCGGAGGGATGTGCAGAAGGAAACAAGGAAAAGGAGCAGAATTCCCATGATAGAGTATCAGTTTCCAACTTTTTCGAAAGGTAGGCTGCCGTTGCCTTTTTCCCATCCATGGGCACAACGTCACATCTACCCACATTGCTCTTCATTGCCACGTATTTGTCCAGACACTCCACTTGCCTCCGGCATTTTGGAGCTTTGTCACATCCTGCTCACCCACTCACAATCTCACTTTGTTCAGTGCCATCCGCAGGCTCGGAGATGCTGCATTTGATTCCATTTGGAGCAGATTGGTCCCAGGCCCCGATTCCTGCAATAACCCCCAATCCTTCCACTCTAAAAAACATGGTTTTATTCCTACTCACTGTTACCTGCCAGCTCTCCCATTCTAAAACTATGACCATATATTAAGCCCAGTCCCATAAGCTTCGAATTTGCATACCAGGCTTGGGGATTTACAAAAATTGTATTGCATTGATTGCTTCTCCATAATTTTGCTAAAAGTTCGTTTCTCAAATATGATTCCCATTTCATAAATCTCAGTTGATTTTGTCCATGCCCATTACTTTCAGTACCAACACTTTCTCTGAAACATTTACTACTTTCATTCTATTCCCTTTTTCTGCACCAGACTAAAGTTTTCCAGTATTGCTGGGAAGATTGCTTTTTGGTTTTGCTTTCTTCTGTGAAGACATAACTGAAATATTTGCTCCATTATTCTGCCTTTTCCCTGTTCTCCATTCTCCATTCTCTCCCTTTTCCCCTTAAATTTGCCATTGACATACTTTTTGAAGCTGTCACAGAAGTTTACTTTTATAACCCTTGTGAATATACAGTTATGAAACACGTCAATGCTTGTCTGAAGGTGCTCAGTGATTGACCTTCCACAGCCGTACAATCACAGAAGCATAGACTCTGTACTGGCAGAAATGCACCATGGTCTACATTAGTCCCACTTTCTGACATTAGGCCCATAACCGTGTATGTCATGACACTTCAACTGCTCGTCCAAGTACTTTGTAATGGCTGCGAGGTTACCGGTGGCAACTCCCTTCTCAGGAAGTACATTCTAGACCCCAACACCCTCTGGGTGAAGAACAATCCTAAGCTCCTCTTTAATCCTCAAAACCTTCACTTTAAAAGTGTGCTCCCTTGTGTTTGGCCCTCTGAGTAAAAGGAACAACTGCTGCCTATCCACCCATGTCCATGCTCCTCCTAATATTGTCCTTCTGAATTACATCCCCATCAGCCTCCTCTGCTCCAAAGTAAACAACCCGATATTGTCCAGCCGCTCTCCACAGCTGAAAAAACTCCATTCCAGGGAACATCCTGGGGAATCTCCTCTGCACCTTGCCCAGTGAAATGACATCCTTCCTGCATTGTGGCTCCCGGAACGTCAATAAACCATTTTGGCCTAACCAAAGTTCCACATCGCTCTTATAATATGTGCCTCGATTAATAAAGACTATGTTTACGGACGCTATGCTTTGTGAATTTGTGCATTTCCCTGTCCAGTCACTTTCAGGGATGTGTGGAGAAACACCCTCTAACCTTCCTAGTGTGCTGTCATTCATCGAGTCCTCCGCTGTCTGGTTCCTTCTTCCAAAGTTCATCACCTCATATTTGTCCGGGTTACATTCCTTCTGCCTTTAATCTGACTATCTGATCATTCCATCTGTATCTTCCTGTAGCATTGGGTCTTCCTCATTACTGTTAACCACCCGGCCATTTTTTGTGTCCAACACAAATTTACTTATCACATTCCCCCCTCATTCCCTCCACATTCACATCTACATAGTTTATGAATACTACAAATGATAATGGTAAAAATCACATAGAACCAGGTTATAGTCCAACAGGTTTATTCCAAGTTACATCTTTCGAAGTGCTGCTTGTTCATCAGGTGGTTGTACGATTTGAAAGCTTGTGCCTCCGAATTGACCTGGTGGACTATACCCTGGTGTTGTGTGAATTTTAACTTTGTCAACCCCAATCCATCACCAGCACCTCCGAATCACAAATAAAAAGGGACACAACACTGATTCCTATGGTGCACCATTGGACACCGGTCTTCAGTCACACAACCAGCCTCTGTCTCCAACCACTAAAGTTGATTTGGATGCAACTTGGCAAGTCACCATTAGGTCCTAGCTGGTCACTAGTTATTCTTTCCTGTTTTCCACACTTGCAGAATATTTGAGGATTCTCCCTAACCTTGCCCTATCAGCAGTTTTCCATGCCCCTGTGTTCGTCAGTCCCCTTCAAGTGAAGAATTCCTCCTTACTGCGGTCTGAAATGTCCTGTCCCAAATCCTGCCAGTATTTGCCTTAAATGTAGGGTAAACAGCCAGAGAAACATCCTGTTTATTTCCATCTTGTTATATGTTTACTGAATTTTCTAAATTTCACGGTGGCCCACCTCTCATTCTTTGAAACTTTGGAGAACACAGGCCGCGTTTTCTCAACAGGCAATCTCGCCATTTGATGGATGAATCTGCACAATGTCCAATGCACATCCTCTGTGGTCAGTATATTCTTTCTCATATTGGGTCATCAAAGCTATACACAATTCTCCAGGTACAGTCTCACCAAAACTGTATGCAATATTCCAGATACAGTCTCATGTACATGCTGAGAAACTGCTTCAACATGCCCTTCCATCTATATTCTGATTCCATTTAATGAAAGCAAATCGAACTTTAACTTTCCACTTACATATATTCCTTCAAATAACCTTCAAACCATTCCCAAGTTTATGAAGTATGATTTCCCTTTCAGAAATTCAAACTGATTCTCACAAATGCTGCTGTTAATTTCTAAATATCCAATATCACACCCGATGTAATAGTTTCCATACAGATGTTAAGTTAATTAATCTGCAGTTCTCCACACTATCTCTTTTTCCTTTTATGGATACTTAGATCCAATCCATTCATCTACAATGTTTGGATAAAGTTTACTACCTTCCATTTATCTACAATTGCTTCCAGTCCCTGCAGAATGTGAAGGAAAATAAAACACAGACAGTGCAATCGACAGTGCAATTAACACTTATGTTGCTCATTTATTTCTGACATTTTGATATGAAGTACATCTGTTTCTTCAGACTTAGCAATACTCCATGCAGCGGCACGTTCAAGAACTACTTTCAGTTTTGTTGACTTTGCTATAGGAAGGATGTTATTAAACTGGAAAGGGTGCAGAAGAAATTTGCAAGGATGTTGCCTGGACTCAATGGTCTGAGTTATAGGGAGAGGTTAAACAAACTAGGATTTTTTACTTTAGCATGTATGAGACTGGGAATGTGATCTTGCTGAAGGGCGTTGGGCAATCCCGGCCTAGAGAGCATCAGTTTAAGATCAAAGGGCAAAGAATAAAAGGGATCTTGAGGCGCTTTTTTTTTACATAGAGGGTGGTACCGGTATGGAATGAGCTGTCGAAGGAAATGGTTGAGTTGGCTACATTCACAAGATTTAGAAGGAATTTGGACATATACACGGATAGGAAATGATTAGAAGATTAAGTGACAATGGCAAGGGATTGGGGCGAGCGTGGATGGACATTTTGGCGGAATGGACCAGTTTTGGCAGAAGGGCCTCTCTCTGTGCTGCAGGACTCTATGACTCTAAGAACCACTGCTTATCTCCCACTGAATGTAATATTGTAGATTCCCATTAATTGGAGTGAACCTGATCCTCTAGCCGCCGGGCTTCCATGATGTCTGACCAGAGTGTTCAAACAGTCGATATTGCATGCAGACACCATGTAAAATGCAACATATTAAAGTCACTATATTTCAAAAACTGCTTCAGAACAAGGTTACTAATTACTCCTGCTGACCACACGACACCACATCCGAAATAACCTGCTCTCTAGTTTGGTTCACAACATGCCCTTCTATCTACCTGATATGCAGGTATAGAAATTATTTTCACAACATTCATAGTCACTTAATGAATGCAGTTTCGATGCAACTTGAGACCATCCATTATTGCTGGAGAACCCACGATTATTTGTCACTATTCACAGGCTGAGGGCGTCGTTGGATAGCCAGCATTTACCACCGCTGCCAGACGGAAATTTAGAGTTAACAGCTTTGTTCGAGGTCTGGAGTCACAGGAGGGCCAGACCAGGTAAGGACAGCAGTTTTCCTTCCCTAAAGGATATTAGTAAACCAAATGTGTTTTTCCAACAATCGATAATGGATTCCTGGTCATCCTAAACCCTTGATTCCAGATACTTACTGAAATCAAATTCCAATATTTGCCATTGCAGGATTTGAACCTTGGGCCCCGGAATATTACATGTGTCTCTGGGTTAAGAGTCCAGGGATAATACCACGAGCCATTGTTTTCCCTTGCATATACCTGCATATCTAATTTCAAGAGCATATGATGCAAATTATTTGCATGCCAGGTTTGGTTTAGGTGTGAAACACACCACTGTTTGCTTCTCCTTGTTAATTACAAGATCCACCAAAACTGATTCTGTGGAATCTGAGTGACAGGGTCTGTGGCGTTATTAGTGATAGACTTGGTCAAGACGTTCAGGGAGGCTCACCTCGACGTTAAGATGATCTGTAGAAATGGCCAGCAATACAGGAGAAGCATCACTAGATTCCCTGCTCTCTCAGGATAAGAGTCACCATATTCTCTCTGCTCCCTCACACTCACTAAATGTAGTTAATACCCCGAACAAAGCTCACGTTCTATCTCCAAATAACGCTCAACGACTATCTCTCTCACTTTTGAGTTCAGCACCTTCCTTCCCCTCTTTCTTTTTCTGTCACCGACGCAATAATTCACAAACACTTAACACCTTACGGATACAACTCTGTGGACAAACTCCCTTTAGACAAATCACACTGCCCCCCATCTACACCAGCGCTAACAGCAGGAACACACACTCCCTGCACCCTCCCTTTCTGCCATTCCAAGAGAAACAGCCTGGAATAGGACAGAAAGGGCCATGCCGGGTGGTGGAGTGCCCGGTAACCGTTCACTCACCCCCATCACCTGCCATGTGGGGTGGATCCTGGTACAAGCAGGAGAGGACCGGGACGCCTCGTGTGGAGATTCTGAAACATCGACATCCCACCAACCGAGTAAGGAACAATGATCAGTGAAGGACAATTCTCACTTTAAACCCATTGTAAATCTCAACATCAGCTCTCTCACTCCCAAAATAACAGATACTCCATTGCACAGAGATTCAGGCATAGAAATACAAAGAAGTATTGTTAAACAACCATATATACCAACAAGGATTCTCGGCTGAAAGCAGGACAATGAGGTTGAGGAACATGTAAGAAATTATTGAATTGCATTTCAGACTGGATGGACCGAATGGCCTAATTTTGCTCATTTTTAAATGTTTTTGTGGTGCAACGCTCTCAGGTATTCTCTTCATGAGGCAGCGGCAGAGACTGGGTTTGAAACATACGAGATTGGAAAGAGTCAGTGGGAATGTGGGACAGGGTTGGAGGATGGAATGGTTTATGTTTATTCCTAATTATTGTATCCTTATGTCTGAAAAGAAGTGGTGATTTGATGTTAGGTTAACACGGTTTAAAATAACGGGTTGCACAATGAAATAAGGATGTCCCTTTCACTTTAATGTTGTGCTATCTCCGGTGTCCTCATCATCAGGGAGCAGTGAAGACTCGGTTATTGAAGATATTCAAGCCTGAACTTGACTGATCATTGCTCGACAGGAGAGTCAACGCTTATTGGGAACAGAGAGGAGAAGGATGGTCAGACACACGAGGATCAGCCATGAGCATTCTGAATGATGCAGCCAAAAGGCCAACTGCTGCCCCTACAACATCTACTGTGCCTCCATTCACCCACAATGCTGTTACAGAGATGTACTATTACCTCTACCCCATGTGTTATACCTCAACCCCTACCCCCCAGGCTGTTGCAGCGATATACTGCTGCCCCTACCCCATGTGTTGCTTCAATACACCCTCAAGGCTGTTACAGAGATGTACTTCTGACCGTATCCCACGTGCTGTTCCCTCAATACACCTCGCGAGGCTTTTACAGGGTAGGGAAGCATCCCATTTTGACACACAGGACCGGTACAATGAGACAGGAGAAGATCATTCTGCCATTCGAAGGAGTTACTCGGGAATATAGGATTAAGTCATTGATCTCGTTGAGTACATTTAACAGCCCAATAGGAGGCCATTCAACCTGCCTGAGTTTCTACACAGGAACAGGGAAATTGTGGCTAACAGGGAATAGAGGATAGATATAAACGTTTATTTTCAAGTTTCAAAGCGGTAACTATTGTAGTGCCTCAGAGATCCCTGTGGGGTCATCAATGATCAATACTCTGTATCAAAGATTTGGAGAAAGGGGACTGAATGACTTGAAGCTCAACTAGCTCATCACCAAGATGGTCTTTCAATATGTCATCAACTGGAGGTAGTGAATCTGCATTGTGATATAGACTGGGAAGTTTAGTGAGCAAGTCATCAGCAGAAATAACATAATGTAAGTTGTCTATTTTTGGCAGGATGATAAAACAATGGTAATCAACTTAAATGGAGAGAGATGTCAGAACTCTGTGATACAGGCGGTTTCCATGCTCCTGGGACATGAATCATATGAAGTCAGTCTGCAGATGCAGCAAGTGATTTTGAAGGTTAGAGGAATGATGCTGTTTCTAGCAAAGGGTATCCGGTTTAATCGGAGGAATGTTTTACTGCATCTGTACAGGTGATATTGCTGATACCACATCTGATACACTGTGTGCAGTTCTGATCCTCTAAACTAAAACAAAATTCTTTCAGGATATTTTTAAAGGTGTTTCCCTCTATTCATTCCTGGATCTGTTATGGGGGTTTATCTGTTTTGATCTTGGATGAGAAATCTTATTGAACCATCCATGACTTTCTGAAAAGTGTATCAGCTGAATGCATGTTTTCTCTTGTTAAGGAGAGTAAAGCTAGGTAATATATTTTAAGAATGAAATGCATTGATAATAACACGCATATTAGAACGGACATCGATCAATATTTGCAAATTACACAGACGTATATAAGCATATCATCAAATTATAAAGCTGGGACTTTTTTTTGTTCATGAAAGGTGCTATGTACAACCACAGCAATGATGCCCCTGCATATAGTCTAGAATCATCCATTTCAGAGAATGTTCACGGAGAGCGCTCATGGTACAGTTTGATGTTCAATTGACATTATCTTACGCTCCAACACAAAGTGGAAGAAAAATGTTCCCTGCCTGAGAAGCAGCAGTTGATTGAACCCCTTCTCTACTTTGTTCCACCCGATAGCAAAGTCGTAGATCAAAAAAACCTTGGGTCTTCTTTACCAGTTGTGAAACTCTCTGACAAGTCAAATATCCATCTAACTCCTTCTTCAATACTTTCAGTGATCTAGGTCTCCGAACTCTCCAGACCAGATAATTCCTGACATTGATTCCCCTCTGTGAGAGGAAAACACTCCCTATACAGACACCATCACAAATTGATATGAACAAGAGATGAACACAGGAGCTCAGGGCAGAGTGAATCGCCTTGATATCAAAGCAGTAATTGACTGAGAATCACTTTGGGACCACCTACTTATTTGAGCTGAATGGGAATCAGGTGTAACCTGTCTGGGTCTTTCAGAGCATAAAGAAAAATACTTTGTAGTCGGAGACTGACAATATTCTCAGTCCCGGGACATCTCTTCAGGAGATCCTCAGAATAGCTTCCTCAGCACAAATATATTCAGCTTCTCCATCAATGTCTTTCCCCATCATAAGATCTGAAGTGGGGATGATGACTGAAGATCACACAATGTTCAGAACATTTGGTCCCACATCAGCTCCTGAACCATTCTGGGTCCATGTGCAGCAAGACCAGGACAGTATTCCGGTCTTGTGCTGTGAAAGTGTCAGTAACGTTCATGTAACAGTGCTGTCTGTTACTGCACATTTCCACAGTTAAAAAAGGAGCTCATTCAGCATCTCAACCTGGTTACACAGTGATATATCAAAACCATTCAGCCCATGGAAACTATGGAACAAGAAGAGGGACAGCCCATTCAATTCTCCTGCATGTTTCACAGGAAGAGGTGGGGTCTGGTCAGTATATCAAACTGTTAAACAGGAACATACAGAGCTAAATCAGACCCTTGAACCTGTTCCATAGGACGTGGAGGAGGCCATTCGTCCCCTCGAGGCACTTATACATGAACAGGAGGTTGATATTGTTGCTCTAACCTGAAAAATCAACCGTGGAGAGACTGCACTCATATACGGCTACACGATGTTGTTCGTGGCTCCATTGCCTGTGGGGCACATGACACTTTAACGTGGTTTGCTGACAGTGAGAAAGACATCCAAATGTTTTGTGTCAAGTCGCAAAGATGCATTTCCATCTCTGAGAAGACAACCGCATGTTCTCCATGGAATGCAGAAGCTGGTGGGAATAGTTAACTGTTTTGGAATGGAGGTATTATGGCTCCTGTTGGGATTGTACATATCATGACGTTCAGAGGATGATCACACATCAAATGCACTGTAATAATGTTGGGAGAGTTTATTCAAAGACTGGTACTCTCTCTCTTTAAATCGACATGGGGAGTGTCGATTCGGTAGGGAAGTGTCCTCAGAGGCTCTTAAACTATCTAGAATCATGTAACCTGAGTTAAGAAAAAGCAAGCCATGGAATTTACCACCGTATCAGTGTCTGTTGAGAACAACATGAGTGGCTATCCATCCTCCTCAATGCAATAAACGTTTCTTCTGTCCCAGCGCTACAGATTAATCTTCACTCACTCTTCGTGGTCCCATCATCCCTGGGATTAGTCTGGTGAAATTCCATTGCATTCTCTCTGTGGCAAGCAGATCATTCCTTATAAAGGAGAGAAATTTTGTCCCCAGTACCCGACATACTGCCTCAACAACACTCTCAGAGTTGATCACAATAATCATTTTCCCTCACGAGACATCTCCGTTTCTTTTTTGTGCTATAAAAAGTCATTCCTTTTCTTAAAAAAACCGCGTGTGATGTGCAAGTTTGAAGTTCTTTACATTTTTATGTCAGCATCAATAAAGCCGACACCAGAGGTGCCAATGGAGATGAACATCATTCTTAGGGAGAGCCTAAGAAAGAAAGTACTCGAAATAAGGAATAGACGCCTACCTGAATGGAAATGAGCTGAAGGAATATGGGAAACAGACAGATAACGGGAGCTATCTTTACTTTTGCTCTTCCTTCACTGGACGTGTACAGCCCTGGCCAGGGCAGCATGTTATGCCGATCTTGAACTGAGTGGCTAGTTCAGATGTTCCACAGGACAGTAAAGAGTAAAACTCATCGCTGTGGGTTCGCAGTCCCACAGAGAGAACTGACGAGGGAAGGATGACACATTGCTTTCTCTGAAGAACATGAGGCAAGCTGATGGGATTTCTATAAATAACGATGATGGTTTCAGATCATTGCCACCAATTTTCTTCATGAGACTCCACTGATTATTATTCTGTGGCTCTAGATTATGAGTGAATCACTTGAGCACCATGCACTGTCTTCTCTTCTGACAGACTCTGTGCAGAGAACATTTTAAACATCTCAAGTGCAATTATTTGTTACTGGGCACATGCTTGGAAGGGACTTGAAGCAGGTGAACCCAGACTTAACAAAGGCACAAATTATGGTTTACTCGGAAGTTACACTGAGGCTGAGTAGGAAACTGGGATGTAATGATGGTGGTATTGGACAAGATTCGAGATTGGGGGAGGATATTGAAATGTAAATCTGTGAAGGGTTAGATGGATTATAGAGTTGTAGAATGGTCTGTGTTCTACACAGATATTGATCAGTATGTCGTAAATAGTAATTTGCTAATTACAATTTCTCAGGATTGCAATTATTGACTGGAACTGAAAACGTTGACTTCCAACTTTTCAAATTTTAAATAAAATGTTGAGCAATTCAGGTAGAACTTCTTTAATAGACATTTAGAATTATTCACCAGGAATACCAACTACAGCGAGATGGAATAGTAACAAGCTTGAATAACCAGCAGTACATTGTAGATCCGCCAAGCTAATGATTTCCAAGGCTGGGAAAACCAGTGAAGACCATGGGATAAAGTCCTGTCCATTGTTAGAACATTCTAGTCAAATGTTGTCAGATTCTGATTCATTGCTGGGACATTCCAGTCTACTGTTCTAAGGTTCTGATCCATTGTTGGAACATTTCAATCTATTGTTCGCAGATCCTGATCGATTGTTGGATCAGTCCAGTCTAATGTCCTCATTTTCTGATCACTTCTCCCGCTCTCTTTGGATTTGCTGATCCCTGTTAGTGCTGTCCGTGATACTCCTGCCCATACTATGGGATAACGTAATGAACAGAGCCCATTTATCATTAACAGATGGAAACCTTCCACTGGTATAATTACAATCCATGGAAAGTAATAGTAATCACAGTTCCTGAACAAATAACCCCAGCCAACATCTTTCAATTGAACACTGTTTGATTAAAATTCAAAATAATGATTAAGAGTTATGCATCCTGTATGGGATATGTGAGGCTGCCTGAGGGAACGAATGTTGGAGCTGGGAGATCTGTTGTGTGAAACCTTTCATTCTGCCTTGGATATGGGAGTAATGCTAGAGTTTATTGGAACGTAAGTGTGCTTCCCTGTTTAAAAATTGAAACATACATCTTGTGAATACTGCTCAGGCATTACAATATCAAAAGACATTGAGAGACTTGTTACATTCCATGATCTGAAGAGAGAATGTGCCGCAGACAGCTTAAGGTTATAACAGACAGACAGCGTGGATATGTTAACAGGTAATTGTACCTCAGAGACAATGGGGACTGCAAATGATGAAGAATTCAGTTTGGATAAAGTGTTTTGGTGGAAAGGGCAGTGTAGGACAGGCGGCATCCGAGGAGCAAGCGAGTCAACGTTTCAGACAAGACACTTGTTCAGAACTGAGGAGGGGGAAGGTGGATGAGAAAGAAATAGGTAGTGGGGGTGGGTCTGTGGAAAAAGTAGGCGACAGATGGGTGAAGGTGGGAGGTGATAGTGATGGGTCAGTGGGGAGAGTGGAGCGGATAGGTACGAAGGAAGATGGACAGGTAGGTTCCCTCAAGAGGGTGGATCCGATTCAGAGGGTTGGATCTGGGATCTGGGTGGTCGTGGGGAGATTTGAAAACTGCTGAATCCAATGTTCATGCCGTGTGTTTGTAGGGTCCAGAGGCGGAAGATGTGTTGTTCTCAGCAACATCCTGGTAAATCTCTTTTGAACCCTCTCCAGCTTAATAATATCCTTCTAATAACAGGACTGCACACAATACTTCAGATGTGGCTTTATCAATGTCCTGCACAATCTCAGCATGACGTCCCAACTTCTAAACTCAAAAGTGTGAGCAATGAAGGCACCTTAAACACCCTGTCTCTATGTGCCACAATGTCAAAGAGTGATATTTGCATCCCGGTTCTCTCTTTTCTATAACGCTTCCAACGTACTATCAGTAAATGGATAAACCCTGCCTTTGTATGTTTTTCTAAAATACAATACCTCACATGTATCCAAGTTAAACTCCATCTGCCACACGTCATCCCAGTGAGTGATGTTCCTGACCCCTCCTCCTTCCCCTTCAGGATTAAATTGAAACTCCCCTCTACAGAAGACCGACGAACACCACCTTGATTTTCCCAAAGACCCAGAGCTTGGTTTGCCCTCCACAAGCAGATGGAAGCGTGGGTAAGGAGAAGCTGGAAAGAAAACAGTTATCTTGAAACAATGAATGATTTTAGGAAGACTGAAACCACGTGTTAGGAGTTGGAATTAGTGACAAGTATCTTTTGGCCAGAAATTGTGCTATTTCCTCATCTCTGGTGTTCAGTATATATATATTTTTCGAGATCCTTCATAGTGCAGAGTGTGTTTGCAGCCTTTTTTTCCATAGTGTTGCAGATTACAGGTAATAACCATTTAAGCTGGAAATCCTAGCCAAGTAATTAAAGATGTTCATAGTTTATCTCGATGGCAGAGCAGATAAACACATCATCCTATAGTTGAGACTAATATATTTTATTTGTTTAACAATGGGAACTGTTGCCTGTGTGTTTCAGTAATGTTAATCAGAATTTAATAAACCCATACAAAGCTGAAAGCTGACACTTCAAATATGACCCAAATTCTGGGCCTGGTTTAAGTCATGTGTAGTGCTGGTGCGCCGACCTCTGAGACAGAGCTGCATTCAATTCCTGTCCAAGAACGTTTGGTAGTGTCCCTATGTCTGGTGCAGATGATCTGGATTCAAGTCCTGCCTGTTGTGGTGGTGTGTCACAGAATGTCAGAACATGCTGATGAACAAATACAGCAGAATCATGTTGCAGCTTTAGGTGCCTATTGCTGAGTGATGGTAGTGCCCCTACTTCTCAGCCTAAAGGTCTAGGCTCCAACAGAGAATGATTCATTGTATGTCTGAACACGTGGAAGAAAATTACTTTAGATTTGTGATTTGATGGAGAAGGAAGAGATGTCCAGATTGAATTTCAAAATTTCGGCCCGGGATTCCTGAAAGCAAAGACATTCACGTTGATTTGAGTCAGATTTTCACTTTCGAGAGCCTTACAAAATAATATAGTGAATAGTTAAGGTCCAAAACTTACAGAGCATAAGTTTAAGGATGGAAGAGAAACATTTATGAGGGATCGAAAGGGCAAAGTTTTCATGCAGATGCTGGTGCGTTTACAGAATGAGTAGCCAGAGGAAGGGTTGGAGGTGGTGCAATTGCAACATTTGAAAAGCATGGGAATATGAATATGAAGGGTTTAAAAGGATTTGGGACAAATGCTGGCCAATGGGACTTGATTACTTCAGAATATCTGGCCGGCTTGGTTGCGTCCAAGGGTCTGTTTCTCTGCTGTACATCTCTATGATTCACTGATTGAATTGATCAAGATCTCTTTGTAGTCTTGGACTGTTAACCATTATACAAACCTTGTCCACTATACAACCTACCTTGATATCATTCGCAAATTTATAATTATGCCTTCTATAATTCGCATCTAAATCGTTAATATAAACGACAAACAAAATTGGATTCAACACAGTCAATTGGGATCAAGGGAATCCCTGGAGGATTCAGGGAATACACGAGTTTACTGAGGAAGGAAATAACGAGGGCGAAAAGGCGGTATGGGACAGCCTTGGCTGATAACATTAGAGTGACTCCAAAGATTATATGAAGTATAAGAAAGAAAATAAAGAATAACGACAGAGAGAAAAGGGCCCATCAGGGAAGAAGATGGACATGTATGTATCGAACAGCAAGAGTTTGAAATGTCTTAATGAATATTTCTTCACCTGTTTGCCATGAAGAAAGACATGAACACTTGAGAATATGGCGAAGTTCGTGGTCATATCATGGGGACAGTCTACATCACAGGACAGGTGTGTGGTATGTACTCGAATGTACGAAGGTGGATAAATCTCCTGGTCATGACCAGATATATTCAACAACACTGCACGAGGCTACAGGCAAAATTACAGGGACTCTAACTGCTATTTTTGCATCATCATTTCCGACTGGTGAGGTCCGAGAAGCTGGGCAGGGAGCGAATGCTGTGCCCTTATTCAAGAAGGGAAGTAAAGAAAAGCCTCATTTCTGTAGACCAGTCAGCCTAACATCTGTTGTAGATAGGTTACTTGAGAAGTTTCTGAGCGTTAAGATATATATGCATTTGGAAAGACAGGATTTGAATTGGAATAGTCAACATGGCGAATGGGAGATCATACCTCATAAATTTGTTAAGAGTGCTTTGATGAAGTGGCCGGGATGGTTGGCGAGTGCAGGTTGGTAGATGTATCTGTACGGATTTGGTAAGGTCTTTGGTAAGTTTCCACATGGTAGGCTACTTTGAAACGTTAGATCGCATGCAATTCAGGCGAACCAACAAATTAGATGTCCAATTGGCTTCATGATAAGAAGCAGAATAATAGTCGAAGACTGATTGTTGGACGGGGGCCAAGTGAAGTGCATCAGGGGTCAGTGCTGGGACCATTGCTGTATGCTGTCGATATCAATGAATTGGATGAGAATGTCCAAGGCATTATTAGTAAGTTTGCTGATGAAACTAAAATATGCGTTATCGTGGACATTGAGGAAGGATCTTAGAAATTGAAGCAGGACCTTGATCTGTTGGGGAAGTGGGCCGAGAAATGGAAAATGGAGTTTAATATAGGTAAGTGCGTGGTCTTGCATTTTGGAAAGTCAAATCAAGGTAGAAGCTTCATGGTGAATGGCAGGTCCTTAAGGAGTGTAGTGGAAGGGAGGGACCCTTGATTTCAGGATCATGGTTCTCTGAAAGTGGAGTCACAGGTTGACAGGGCAGTGAAAAAGGCTATTGGCACACTGGCCTTCATCAATCAGGGAATTGAGTATAGAGTTGGGAAGTCATGTTGTTGTTATACATGATTTAGTGAGGCAGCAAACTGTGTTGTGTTCAGTTTTGATCACTTTGCTTTAGGAAGAAAGTTATTAAACTGGAAAGGCAGCAACGAAATTGACAAGGATGTTGCCACAAATCAATTGCCTGGATAGGGTGAATGGACTCAGTCTATTTCGCAGAGTTGGTCGATCGAAGACTACAGGACAGCAGTTTAGGTTGAGAGGGCAAGGAATAATATGGAACCTCAGGGGCAGCTTTTTTACACAGAGTGTGTTATGCATATGGAATGAGCTAACAGCAGAAGTGGTTGAAGCGGGTACATTAACAAAGTATAAATGGCATTTGGACAAGATCTTGCGATCAGAAAGGTTTAGAAAGATATCGGCCAAGTGCAGGATAGTGTGGTAAGTGTAGATGCATGTTTTGATCAGCATAAACCAATTTAGGCCAAAAGGCCTGTTTCCACCCTGCAGGTCTCTATGCCTCTCTAAGTAGAACAATACTTGAGCCAAACTCTGATTTTTTTTTCCTTTTGTGGTGTGGTCAAATAATATTTGATCACAGCAGCGATTTTGCTTTTCAGTCTGTTTTCAAACCTACGTGTCTGTGTGTGTCTGTGTGCGCGCGTGTGTGCACGCATTTGCGTGTGTATGTATCTGTGTGTGTGTTTTCCTCAGTATTTTTCAAAGGGAAATATCAATGTACATGTTTGCAATGTCCTCTCATCATTCTTCTTTCCATCATAGTTTGAGTAACTTTATTTTGGTCAGAAACGTGTTGTTTTAGCAGACTAAAGAAATCTGCTTGCCTTTTTCCTAACACCTACTCTGACACACTCTGAGAATTATATCATTGGACATAACTCCAACCTCGTTATTTTGTTTTTGTGGCCAGTAGAGGAGTGGGAGTAGAAAAAGGGAAGAGTGAGCCAAAAAACGGAGGGAATTATAGACTCATTGAGCCTAACGTCAGTGTAGGGTAGGTTGTTGGAGGGGATTCCGAGGGATAGGATTTGCATGCATTTAGAAAGACAAGGATTGATTAGGGATAATCAACATGGTTATGTGTGATGGAAATCATGTCTCATTAATGTGATTGAGTATTTTGAAGAGGTGACAAAAAGGATTGACGAAGAGCACTGTGATATGCATTGTTTACACATACTTCAGCAAGACTTTTGATAAGTTTCCTCATCGTAGACAGATTACGAAGGTTATGTCACATGGAATCCAGGGAAAGCGAACCATTTGCTTACAAAATTGGCTTGAAGGTAACGGACGGTTTTCCAGACTGGAGGCCTGTGGCCAGTGGTGCGCTGAAAGAATCAGTGTTGAGCTCACGGCTTTTCATATATATATATATATATATATATATATATACGAATTTGCAAGCTTACAGATAACATCAACAGAGTGGTGCAGCGGAGAGTGAAGAAGATTATCTCAGACTGCAACGGCACCATTGACCATCAAAGGGCGAACGACTGGAAGATAATGTTTAATGTGAATCTTTGTAAGGTTTTGCATTTTGGTAAGTTAAAGCAGAGCAGTACCCTGGGGAATGTTGCTGAACAAAGTGACCTACGGGTGCAGGTTCATAGTTTATTGAAAGTGGAGTCGCAGGTAGTCAGGGTGGTGAACAGTGTGCTTGCCTGAATCGTTCAGAGTATTGAGTATTGGAGTCGGGGTGGCAAATTGCACCTGTACTGGATGCTGGTGATGCCACGTCATTTGGCTCTACTGAAGGATGAATGCTGTTAAGGTTGAGAATATGCAAAAAGGATTTACAAGGACTTTCTTAAACTGGAGGGTTTCGCCTACAGGGAGAACGAGACGAGGTTGAGGCTTTTCCCCCTGACTGTCGTTGGGTGAGTAGTGACATGGCAGAAGTTTATAAAATCCTGAGGGGCATGGATAGTCTGAATGCCCAAGATGTTTTTTCCCAGCATTGGGAGTTGAGACGAGACGGAATAGGTTGAAGTTGAGAGCAGAAAGTTTCAGAAGCGGCCTTAGGGGCAACTTCTTCATGCAGAGGCTGATGCGTGTATGGAAAGTGCTGTCAGAGAAAGTGGTGAAATTGGGTACACTTATAGGGTTAATACATATCTGGATGTGTACATAAATAGGAATAGTTCAAAGGGATATGGGCCAAATGATGGCACATGGGTCTAGAACAGATTACGATGTTTGGGTGGCATGGTCAATTTGGACAAAATGGTCTGTTTCCATTTTATATGACTCTCTGATGCCAAAAGAGGGGTGAGGAGAAATTCTAAAGGAACCTTGCGAGTGGAAATTCTCTTCCCCAGAAGTTTGCAGTGTCTCTCTGTGCATGTATTCAATGCTGAGTTAGTTAAATATTTGACACAGAAGTGAGTCACGGATAATGGGATACAGACAGGAAAGTAGGGCAGAGACCACAACCTGATCAGACACAATCTTAGTGCCTAGTGGAGATTGCTCAATGTATCTAATGACCCACTCTTGCACCTCAGTCCCATGTTCCTATGTTAGTTTCAACACCACAAACCTGCTAGAGGTCACTTACTGCTATCACCTGGTGCACAGAAACAAAGGAGACCATTCAGCCCCTCAAGACTGTCACACATAGTTCATGAGATTTCAAACATTTAATTTGAAAACCCAGGCTGTACATGAAAGAGAACCCTCTTTACAGGGCTACCCCTCGCTGCAACTTGTGCTTCATTTATTGGTCATGTTGTAGACCCGTATTCACTGTGAATACAACCCCCAAACCTCACGCAAAAATCCTGTGGACACTCTGACTGCAACATTCAATAAAAACACCTTCCAGGAAAATAACGTCCACTAAATTTGTGAGACCATCAGAAATAGGGCAGGTCGTTCACCTCCAACCCTCCCCCGCCCCCCCCCCCCCCACCAAAGCATGACTTTCCATTCAGTAATATCATTGCTGGTCTGCTCTAAGACTCAAGTCCTCTTTCATGTTCCAATTGTCAGAGCCCTCAACTCTATGATAAGTCAAAATACATCTACCGCCTCTCTAAATACTTTCTTAGAACATAGAGCATAGGACATAGAACAGTACAGTACAGGCCCTTCGCCCCTCAATGTTGTGCCCATATTTTAAACTACTCTGAGATCAGACTAACATCCATATATTCTGCGCATAATCTCCCATTTGCTTATCCAAGTGTCGCTTAGATGTCCCTCACATATCTGACTCGACTCCCATTGCTGGAAGCGCATTCCACAACTTAGCACACTCTGTGTAAGGAACCTGCCTCTGACATCTCCCCTAAACCTTCCTCCAATCACCTTAATTTTACGCCCTCTCGAGATTGCCATTTCTGCCTTGGGTAAAACATTCTTTGACTATTCACTCTCTCTCTGTCTCTCATCATTTTCCATACCTCCACGAAATCATCTCCAATCTTTCTTCGCTCTAATGATAAAAGTCTTAGTTCCCTTAACCTTTCCTCATAAGCTCTGCCCACCAGTCCAGGCACCATCTTGGTAATTTTTTTTTGTACCCTTTCTAAACCTTCCACATGCTCCTATAATGGGTGTATTCCAAGTGCGGTCTAACCAGGACTCTATAGAGCTGCAGCATGAACTCGTGATTCTTTACCCCAATCGCCCTGCTAGTGAAAGCTAGCACACCATTTTTAACAATCCTACAAATGTGGATAGTAACCTTGAGGAATCTTTGGACATGGACCCAAAGATCCCTCTGTTCTTCCACGATGCCAAGAGTCCTCCAATTAATTCTGTATTCTGCATTCACATTCGAGCTTGAAAAATGAATCACTTCACACTTTTCCAGGTTGAACTCCATCTGGCAATTCTCAGCCCAGCTGTTCATCCTATGAATGTCAATTTGTAACCTAAAACAGCCTTCCACACTATCTACCACTCCACCAACGTTCGTGTCATCGGCAAACTTACTAACATACTCTTTAATTTCCTCATCCAAATTAGTTACAAAAATAAAAAAAAGGTCCCAGAACCGAACCCTGTTGGACACCACTGTTCCCTTTCAGTGATCTAGATCTCCCAAGACTCTGTTTAAGAGAGTTCGTGACATTCATTACACTCTGTTTGAAGAAAACATTCTCTGCTTGTGCACCATCCATTGATATGAAAATAGAGGGAACACAGTGCACAGGTCAGAGGGACTGCTCCTGAACTCCAGGCAATATTTGACTGAGGATGACATCAATGAGCCAAAGCAAAGTTGCACTTAATAAGAATCAATTGTGACCTCTCCACTAGTTGGAGTCATTCAAAACACAAGGGAAGTTGTTTATCATCGATGTGCATCAATAATCACAGCCGTGGGACATCACTGCAGAAGAACATTTGTGTACATTCATCAGCCCAGGCATCTCCAATTTGTCATCCTTGAATGCCTGGAAACAGGTAATTCAGCTCATTGAGTCCTCATTGATCAGATCTCACTGAATACAGGGAGAACTAGATATTTGGATAAAGAACTGACTCAAAGGTAGAAGACAGAGGCTGGTGGTGGCGGGTTGTTTTTCAGACTGGAAGACTGTGATCAGTGGAGTGCCACATGGATCAGTGCTGGGTCCTCTACTTTTTGTCATTTACATAAATGATTTCGATCCGAGCATAAGACGTACAGTTGGTAAGTTTGCAAATAACTCCAAAATTGGAGGAGTAATGGATAGCGAAGAGGGTTACCTCAGATTACAATAGGATCAGGACCAGATGTGCCAATGGGCTATGAAGTGGTAGATGGAATATGGTTCAGATAAATGCAAGGTACTGCATTATTTGAAAGGAAATCTCAGTAGGATTTATACGTTTAATGGTAAGGTCCTAGGGAGTGTTGCTGAACAAAGAGACCTTAGTGTGCAGGTTCATAGCTCATTGAAAGTGGAGTCGCAGGTAGATAGGATAGTGAAGAGGCGTTTGGTATGCTTTCCTTTATTGGTCAGGGTATTGGGTACAGGAGTTGGGAGGTCATATTGCGACTGTACAGGGCATTGGTTAGGCCACTGTTGGAATATTGCATGCAAATCTGGTCTTCTTCCTATCGGAAAGATGTTGTGAAACATGAAAGGGTTCAGAAAAGATTTGCAAAGATGTTGCCGGGGTTGGAGGATCTGAGCTACAGGGAGAAGTTGAACAGACTGGATCTGTTTTCCCTGGAGCGTCGGAGGCTGAAGGGTGACCTTATAGAGGTTTACAAAATTATGAGGTGCTTGGATAGGTAAATAGGCAAAATCTTTTCCCTAGAGTCGGGATGTCCAGAACCAGAGGACATAGATTTAGGGTGAGAGGGGAAAGATATAAAAGAGACCTAAGGCCCAACCTTTTCATGCAGAAGTTGGTACATGTATGAAATGACCTGTTACAGGAAGTGTTGGAGGCTGGTACAATTGCAACATTTAAGAGGCATTTGGATGGGTATCTGAATAGGAAAGGTTTGGAGGGATATGGGCCGGGTGCTGGCAGGTTGGACTAGATTGGCTTGGGAGATCTGGTCGGAATGGATGGGTTGGACTGAAGTGTCTCTTTCTGTGTTGTACATCTCTATGACTCTATATTTGGTTGGACCGAAGTGTCTGTTTCTGTCCTATGTGACTCTACAAAGACTTTCACGAGCTGTATTGCCACTTCCCTGAAAACTCTGGGATGGAGCTCATTTGGTGCAGTAATTGCCACCCTTCAATTCAATTAGATTTTTTGAGTAAGTTCTCTTTATTAATTCTAATCATGCACAGTTTCTTATTTATACCAGTCAGTCTGTCGCATAGTACTTCTGGAAGATTTTCGGTACCTTCCATTGTGGAGACAGCGTGAAGGTATTACCCTCAGCAGGAGACAGATATGGATTCCATCACTGTGTGAATACACTGGATGACTGCAATTGGGGGATGATGGACGTGACACCAACTCCTGCTCAGAGAGTTCTAGAATCAAAAGTGTTCAATGAAACTTTCACTTCCTGGTCACTAACAGCACAGTCCTCTTCCTTGTGCTAAGTTACAGGTTATGCCGAAACAGTTGACACAAAGCTGTGACCACCTCATTTTAGAATCCAATTGACTTCACACTTTGCACCGGGTGCAGGACGATGTAAGAAAAATTTTGCGATCAAAATATGTGAAATGGGAAGAGTTGTCAGAAGAGAATTGCAACTGGAAAGGAGTGAATAATGGTTTATTCGGAAACAGCGTTGAGGCAAAAGTAAAGACTTGGGGATATTGCCAAGGTGGTAGAGGACAGGTTTTATGGTCGACGGAATATTGAGATAGAAATGAGGTCAGGACGAAATGGTAATCGTGGTTATGAACACTCTTGTTCATCCTCGGATGTTTGTAAGTGAAGGATATGAAATCCATGGAATGGAAATGGATTTTGTGATTGACACCGAAGACAAGTTTGGATCTTTGACAAATATACATTACAGAGAAAGCGATGACATTCACAGCGTTTTAGAGAATTAGTAAAGGGGTAGAGAGAGGCTCACGAGGATCACCAAAAATAGCGAGGATGGGGTAGTAACCTGCCTGAATAATCATCAGTACACAGAAGTAATCGAGATGTTGTTACTATATTGAAGCCTCGTCCACCACAACAACTTCCCATATAAAAACTATCTCTGCGCACAACAGCCCTGAACATACACAAAAAATAAGGAGTTATCTGGATTTTACTCTCACAGCATTTTCAGTTAATTGTTTACCGTTGAGACAATGCAATTCAATAATTTGTTTGTAAAGATGCAAACATCTTATTGCACAGTTTGTATGCCTTGTCTTTTTAACATTTTTGTAGCCTTCGCCCAAAAGTAATTGTTCTCTTTCAAATTTACCTGTTTATTAGGATTCACGGTCAGACACAATATGTATTTTTCAAGGGTTAAGAAATAGAAAGGAATAGAAGACAGTGGCTGCAGAGACTGATGAGGCGTAAAGTGAAATCCCCCCAGTCCCTCGTGTTTTTTGACAGACAAAATAAAATGAAATGTAGAGAAATAAACACAATATATTAGGAAGAAGGAATGGCAAGTGATAGTGTAAGCAAAACAGGATAATTTGAAATGTAATAGTCGAACAATGATTGACACATGTGTGTGTGTGCGTGCGCAGATTGGTAAGATTGTTCGTATGTGCGCACCTTCTTCAGAATGAACAGGAGAGACATAGTTAACAAAAATGATGCACGCGAATTACAAAATTTATAAAACATTAATATGTTATTTACTCTTCAGCTGAGATGTTATGTTCTCCTTCTCTCAACGCACCCTCTACCTCCTGCCCCTTTCTGACATTCCCTAATCTAATCTCTCATTCTTATTGGGATGTATGTTAAAAATTCCTGGTTCTGGTGTTCCATATGCAGGAAACATATACATTGACCTGCTGGTTCCTGTCAACAGCTGGTGCTTGTCATATTGATGGAGATAAACGTTTTGGCATCAGATCCAACATTTCAACATATTAATCTGTTGCACATACACTGTACAAAGGACCACAGCACACAGGATTTGTCAAACCAAATACAGAAGCAATCTAATTCTATCAATTATGTAGACCTCTCCAATTTTACATCTCCACGTCTATATTCTCTCTCTCCCTCTGTCTTTCCATCTAATTAATAAATCCTCCAATAATTATTCGTGTCCCATGTCTCAAACCTCCCTCATTCAGTTTACATCTATTGCTCACTTTTGGATGACACAGCTTGTAATTGAGTAATGTGACGAAAACGATATGAGGCAGGAGTTGGCCAGAGTTTTTTGGAAGGGGAGCTGAGCACGGGAAGATGGTGAAGCAGCAATGACAGGAGTTTCTGGAGATAATTCAGCAGCACATCAGAAATTCATCCCAATAAGAAGAAAGATTTTCAGCGGTAGACAAGGCAGCTGTGAGTGATAACGAACTCAGGGACAGCATAAGACCAAAAGAAAATGCACACATTGTGGTGAAGATTTTGGAAACCCAGAGGAATGAGAAACCTACAAATTCCACTATGGATAATTAAAGCAGCAAATGGGAGGAAAGGGTGAAATATGACATTATGCTTGTTAATCATGTCAAAAAATGTTGCAAGAGATTTTTTAGATTTCTAACAAGGGGAAGACAAGGAATGAAGAATAAATAAAGGACTGTTGTCAAATGAGACTTGAATACTTATGGGAAGAAAAGAGGAATTGAGTAGGTACTTTGCATCAGTCTTCACGATGGAAGACAGCAGCAAAATGCTAGAACTTCAAGAGAGACAGGGTATAGAGGTGAGTATACTGACCTCAGTAAGAAAGTGCTGGCAAAGGTGAAGTTGGATCAATCACCGAGACCACTTGGACTACACCTTGTAGTTCTAAAGAGATACCCAAGGTGATTGTGAAGGCATTGCTGGTTATCTTTCAGGAAACTTTGGAGTGGGGGAGGACTGGTAAATATAACCACACCTTTTAAGGAGAGAGAAGACAGGAAATTATAAATGGTCGGGCAAGTTGAAACTGTTGTACTTACTGTTGTAGAAGTACTTACTGGATCCTTGGGTTTATGAATAGACGTGTGGAGTATAAGAACAAGGAAGTTGTAAAATATATTGGGCATGGCGTGATTAAGCTACAGCATAACGAGAGTTAAATTTGCAATGCTATTGCGAACAGCAGACTTGAAAGTACGGTTGAAACAAAGGAAATCAGTTCAAATCAGACAGGAACATTAGTGACAGAGATATTGTTTCGTTGACACTGTAGTGAGAATGCTGAGACAAGCTTGTCAGCAAACAGACTAAAAAATACACAGAAAGCACAATAAAATCTGTTGCTCTGGAGGTCTCAACATGCAACTATGCAGCCAATACATCTGATAAAGCACTGCTGGTCAGACTGCATTCGACGAACAGGAAAACTAACGTTTCAGGCTGAAAGACTTAATCAGGATTGGGGCTGAGAAAGGGGAGCAGGGAAGTAAATAGAGGGAGGGGCGTGGGGCTGGGGGAAGAGTTGGTGTGATGGCGAGAGGGAATGAAAATAGGGGGATATTGTGATTGGTCAGTGGGAAGGGTGAAGCGGATATGCAAATGAGAAGATGGACAGATTTGTTAAGTCGGGGAAGGTGGACATAGGATAAGGCTGTGGGTGAAGAGCCTTTGAAACCATTGAAGTCAATATAAAGACCATTGAGCTGTCATCGCTCCAACTGAAATACCATGTTGCGTTGCCCAGTTTCTGTTTCGCCTCCCACTGACAGTAGAGGAGGCCAACGATGTACCGATCACCAGATGAGCACGGGGCGGGTGAGGGAATTAATTGAAATGAATGGCAACTGGAATGTTGTGTTGGGTAATGCGTGCAGAGAGCTGATGCTCCATGAATATTTCCCTGAGTGTCTCTTTGGTCTACCTGATAGAGAGGAGACCACATCGGGAGTTGGAAACGTGCCGGGGGGGTGGGGGCGGGGCGTGTGGGGGGAGCGAATGGTCAGGATCAGTTCCTGTACGGAACATCAGTGCTCTGCACGCAACAACCAAACCGACGTTCCATTTACTATCCATTTTAATTCCTCCTCCAACCCACCTGGTGACATCCACATCCTTAGCCTGTCAACTGTCAGAAGAACACCACCTGAGCGTGTACCTTTGGAGCTGATAGCTCAATCGCCTCAATATTGACAAGGGCAGCTTCAAGATCCCTCCATCTGCAGCCTTAACCCATTTCCGTACTCCCAGACCAGACTCACCTGTCCATCTTCTCACTATCATATCCGTTCCACCCTTCCCACTGTCCAATCACAGTAACCTCATACCTGCATGCACCTACCACCACCATACCTACCCTTCACCCTTCCATATTCCATCCCTCCATTTCTCGTCTCCCCTCCCCCTCGCCAGTCCTGACGAAAGGTCCAAGATCAAAATATTGCCTTTGTTTCTCCTCTGAGTCTGTTTGGTCTGCTGTGTTTATCCAGCTCCAAATTTATTAACTCTGTCCTCCCGCACCTGCAGTACTTACTCCCTCCAAGATGTGGAACGGTGTAGTCTCGACATAAAAAGAAATAAATTTGGACATTTGAAACCATTGCGGACTCATTCCCCATTTCTTAACAACCTAACATACACCTTCCAGATGAAGCAGCATTTCACTTGTACTCTTTCAATCCAATCTATTTTCATTGCTGTTCACACTGCAGTCTCGTTTACACTGGGGAGACCAAACAGAGACGGAATTAAGCAACACTCCCACTCTGTCTGTAGGAATGATCCTGATCCTCTCATTGCTTCCCATTTCAAAAACCTACCTTGCTCACATGCTAACATTTCAGTCCTGGGCTGCTGCAATGTTCCAATGAAGCACAACCCAAGCTCGAGTAACACATCATTTTACATTTTGGTGCGTTCCAGCCTGAAGGAGTTAATATTCAATTCCATAACTTTCCAGCCTGATGCCATTATGGCTGTTCTCCAATCTTCATACATTCTTTCTCCTGGAATCCCAATGAACTTGACTTGTTTGTGAATCGCTGGTCTTGAACTCAATTCAGGAACCCATTCCCCCTTCACAATCTAATTCATGCTCATTTTACATTAGCTTCTCTTTTACTACAACCAAAAGTCCATTCGTCAGTGGCATTGCGCCTCCACACCGTCTGTTTCCCGTCACCCCTCCTCTACCTCTGTCAAGGGATTAAAAAGCTTATTTTACAATCCTTTAATGTTATGTAGAAGTGCCACATGGAACTTGAAACGCTTTCTCCGCAGATGCTGCCAGATCTGCTATATTTCTCCAGAAATGAACAAAACACATTTTCAATTAAACAAATAACCGAGGATACTGGAAACCTGAAAACAGAACAAAAAAAGAAACTGAACCTTGAAGAATAATGACTGCACCCAAATGATTAATTCTACTTTCACTCCAATGATGTTGCCAGACGTGCTTAACTTCTCCAGCATCTTCTGTTTTGCAACACGTTTCTAAAGCATATGTCAACGTTGCTAAAACCTCTAATCCAACCTGGAGCGCCATATACC
Organism: Chiloscyllium punctatum; assembly: GCF_047496795.1. Lineage (NCBI taxonomy): Eukaryota > Metazoa > Chordata > Chondrichthyes > Orectolobiformes > Hemiscylliidae > Chiloscyllium > Chiloscyllium punctatum. The sequence goes on along the minus strand of NC_092745.1, from coordinate 18,080,644 downwards.
GGGAAATGAAAGATAACACAAGATGCACAATTTTCGTGGTTCTGAAATGACATAAGGCTGGTATCGATGACACTACAGAGCTCTTATTCTTAGTCAGGGAGAGAAACAGAGCGAAAGTTATTCGCTCTAAACACAGAAGGTAGCACATGCTGGAAAGGAAAGGATTCAGATGAATATGTTAAAGGGTGTTGAGGAGTGAGACAAATTATAATTGTGACACCAAATAGATCCCCTTAGTGGAATGAGAATATAAAATTGGACGTGTATCACATCAGAAACCAAAGTGGGCCACTGAGTACACTGCTGATCGGTGAATTTGACTTGGTGTGAACTGAGGGACAGGCAGCAGAACTGTATTGGAGATATTGTAGCTCAAACTGTGTATTCCATGTGGTGCTGTAACCCACAGCAACAACAGAAACAGAAGTATATTTAACTGTAAAATGCAACTTCTTGCCCGGGATAATCCCTCTCTGTACCATTTTCAGTAAACTGATCTGTGGTTCAATGACGAGTGTGGGTAAACATGCCAGGGTCAGAACCTAAAACTGATGGCAAACCACAAAGCTACCGCACGTGACTGGTTACATTCCAAACTGCAGAACTAACATCTGACAGAGAGGGTGCAATGATCCCAAGACCAACAGATCAGTTCGAAGCTATGCAGTCCTGCCACATTCAGTCATAAATGGATTAAACAACTCACTGCAGGACAGTGTCATGCACATGTCCCCATCCTAAATAATGAACAAACCTGCACATCAGTGGAAAAGACAAGGATGTAATATCTACACCATACTCAGCCTTAACTGTTGAGTCTATCATCCTCTTCAATTCGTCAGGATGCTCACAGAACCACAAATGGCAGTTTTCAAACAATCTGATTCACTCTATGTGACATGGAGAAATATCTGAACACAGTAGATACGATTAAGGCAATGTACAACAAGCCGGGTCCCTGAGGAAGCTGTTTCATTGCAGTTCCAATTCTGACATCTTCTCCAATGTGGCAAATTACTATGACAAGTTCCTGGTATTTTCCAAAGTGCTTCGGGTAAAGCAACCACACAAATATATGACTTCCCAGAAGTCCTTCGCTCCTCTCCCGCACTCCTCGGCAAATGGAGGTCGGAATCCGGACGTAAGTCCCGTTAAATGCGGGAAAACATACCCTTCCTGGTAGTGCACGCTTCACCTCTCCTTCTATCCTCACCGCTCTCATACATTGGTATTCTGGAGCAGTGAGTAGTTAAAGTTAATAATTGTCAGAGCATGGTGTCAGGAATCAGCTCATGGCCAAAGGGATCAGCAAATTTGTAATTCGTCTGTTTCAAGCACCACCTGCAAGTTCCCCTCCAAGCCACTCACTACCGTGACTTGGAAATGTACTGCTGTTCTTCACAGTCGTTGGGTCAAAATTGAGGAATTCCCTCCCGACCGGCATTATGAGTCAACCAACAGCATGTGAACTGTAGTAATTTAAGATGGCAGCTCACCACCACCTTCTCAAGAGTAAATAGGGATGGGCTATCAATGCTGGCCAGCCAGCCATGCCCAAGTCCCAGATATGAATGGAAATAAAATATATTGGCCAGGGATTGAATGGAATCCCAGGAAGGAAATGGAGTTTGTAAACATAATGGACGACAATGACCTCCAAGCTCCCAATTTTTAAATAAGAAAGATAGCGAAAAAATGGTTCACATCTGCAACTGAGTAGATCAACATAGAGACCCATAAGTCATACAGCCAGATGCAAGGAGGGAGACAGGAATTGAACTGTACTCAAAGTCTCAACAGGAACACTATTGGTGGCAAGAGGTGTACTCCAAATCAAGGAACAGAAACGAAGTCGTAACTGGTTTATTGAAAAAATTTAACTGGAAAGTGAGACTTACCAGGGACACCAACGATAGCCAGGAAAGGATAATAAAAATATTGAATGATGCGAAGTGCATAATAGATCTGCTGTGATAATGGCAACCGTTCATAAAATGTTGGAAGATACAAAACAAAATTGGAAAAGCCCCTGTCCATTGTTGGAACATTCCCGTCTAATATTCTCAGATTCTGATCCATTGCTGGAACTTTCCAGTCTAATGCTATCAGATTCTGATCTATCCTCACCCTCTCTCTGGAGCCACTGATCCCTGTTCGTGCTGTTGGTGATGCTCCCACTGATACAGTGTGAAGACACATTGAACGGAACCAATTTATGATTAAACGATGGAAACGCTCCCCTGGTAAATTACAACCCATGGAGACTGACATTAATCACAGTCCCTGAACAAACAGGTTCAGTTAACCACTTCCTTACATCACATTTCATATCGCAATAAAAGGGAATATTTACTCGGCATGTATAGAATGGATGAGGGCTACTGATGCATGGGCTATAAGTCTTCCAATTTTTAAACAATTTTCCGTGAATGTGTGGTTATTGTAAGAGAACTGAAGGGTCGTATATGTCTCACTCTGTTCATAAAAGGAGACAGGGAGAAAATATCAGACTAACTGTGTAAATATCTGGTGGGGAAAATTTTGGATACACTAACTCAAGGGAGAAAGTGAGGACTGCAGATGATGGAGATCAGAGTCGGGAATGTGGTGCTAGACAAGCACAGCCAGTCAGGCAGCATCCGAGAAGCAGGAGAATCAAAATTTCGTGCATAAACCCTTCATCAGGAATCAGGCTTGTGGCCCAAGGTGGCTGAGAGATAAATGGGGTTTGGATGGGGTTGGGGGAAGGTAGCTGAGAATGTGATAGCGAGATGACATTAGGTGTGAAGGTGATATGTCGGAGAGGAGGGTGCAAAGGATTGGTGGGAAGGATGATGGACGAGTAGGACACATCAATAGGGCTGTGCATAGTTGGTAGGTGAGATTTATAATTACGTGGGGGACGGGAAATGAGAAAACTGGTGAAATCCACATTGATCCCGTGTGCTTGCAGGCTCACAAGGCGGAAGATGAAGCTTTCTTCCTTCAGTCGTCAGGTGGTTAGGGAGTGGTGATGGAGGAAGTCCAGGACCTGCATGTCCTTGGCGGAGTGGGAGGGGGGGTGGTGTTAAAGTTTTTAGCCATGGCGTGGTGTGATTGGTTCGTGCGGGTGTCCCACAGATGATATCTGGAATGTTCCACAAGTTGACGTCCTGTCTTCCCAGTGTAGAGGAGACTATATCGGGAGCAATGGATACAGTAGGTGTCATGTGTGAAAGTGTAGGAAAAAATCCGATGGATGTGGAAGGTTCTTCTGGCGTCTTGGACGGAGGTGAGGGGGAGGTGAAGGTGCAGGTTTTACAACTCCTGCGTGGCAGGGGAAGGTGCTGGGAGTGGAAGGTTAGTTAATGGGTGGCATGGACCTGACAAGGGAGTCGCTTTCGGAATGTTCGTTATGGAGCCCAGATTGGGGTGGGGGGCAATACATTTTTGGTGTTGGGGTGTGTTTGGAGATGGCACAGATGGGGGAGAATAATGCATTATATCTGGAAGTTTGGTGATGTGGAAGATGCGGAACTGGGAGTTCTTTATCTGTTGTGTTTGGAGGGGTGGGATTCAAGGGCAGAGGTGCGGGAAGTAGATAAGATGCACTGGAGGGCATCGTCAACCAAGTGGGAGGGGAAATTGCAGTCTTTGAAGAAGAAGGCCATCTAGAATAAACACTGGGTTCAGAATGTGATGCTGGAAAAGCGCCCAAAATCGCTTTTGCCTGAAAAATCGATTTTGCTGCTCCTCGGATACTGCCTGACCTACTGTGCTTTTCCAGCACCACATTATTGACACTATTCTTCAGTATCTGCAATAGTCATTTCCGCCTACGCACTAGATTCAGCGACTTCTGTAATACCGCCTTGAATTCTGTTCTCCCTGCTATAGGAAAGATGCTTTTAAACTTGAAAGAGTGCAGGAAGTTTTTCCAAGTATACTGCTGATGATAGGAGGGGGTGATGTTGAGCTACACGGAGAATATGAATAGGCTGGGGCTATATTCCCTGGAGTGCTGAGTCTGCGGAGTGACCTTACGTTTAATACGGTGAATCTCGATGCTCCAGGGTGAGCTATGGTAAAGGCCAGGAAAATAGACAGAACAGTTTTACTCACATTAGAACTGCACAATTACTCAAGTTACTGAATTATGTAGTTCGACTGAAGAATGGGACTGGCTGGAGGATTCAGAATTTGGAGGGTCCAATAACAAAATTGAGAACAAAAGTAAAGCCATTCCCATATCAATTGAAATCATTCGTGATATCACATTCTCAATCCACCTCAGAGAACCAGCCAAGACAACATAAACCCAGACGAGATGTCTATTCGGCATGGAGCAGTACGCAAACCAGGCTCGTGTATTGCTGAACACAACCCTGCAATCGGTCCAGAGTGGAACACTGTGCTGACCTCAGTAGTGCATTGATATATAAACCCAGATGAGATATGTGTTCATCAGGGAGTACTATGCAGACCGAACTGGTGTACTGTACAATACAATCCCCAATCTACCCAGAGTGGAAAGATATGCAGACCACAGAAGTGCATTGATCTATAACCCCAGATGATATATGTGACCAGGGTATGGAACTGTGTCCACCACCCCAGTGCATTTCTCAGTAACATTGTATTGCATCCCTGCCCAGTGTGGGGAAACTTGCAACCTATGCCGAAAGTGACAGGATGTGCGTTTCCCATCTATTTACAGCTCCATATCTCCCTTGTGTCATGACAAGGGGTGCAGTGGGTGTGAAAATCACTGTGAAAAGAGATGGCGGGGGAATCAGTTTAAATACCAACACATGGGAGAGGTATGTGGCGGAGACAGAGAGGACGTGAATGAAAGACAATGTAATGGAAGGATGTGATCACAGGTTCCAGAATGCTGAAATGTCGACATTTCGACAGTATCCTGTAACATGAGCCAGTGCTTTCAGGAATGATGGGTGAATAGGATATGGTGTGATTTCAGGAGAACTTTGGATTAACATTTGTTCTGCAACTTTGTAACTGGAGTAGGGTCAGCACAGACTTCGACCCATTGGGCTGAATTTAAGAATAATTTATCTGTGTCATTTTCGTTCAGTGTGACAGAGGGATCGACTACAAGAGGCTGAGCTAGATTCCTGGTGCTATCTTATTGAACTCACCTCATTAACTACCCTCTCATTCAATGCCAGCCCGATTCTACCAACCATCGTCCAGATGCCCATGGATATTACGTGATCCCTGGCACTGGTGCCATCTTTAAAAGGCCATTGGGCACACGGTTGAGCCTTCTCAGTTTGTAGTTGCCCTGCACAGTTCACACAGAGCATGGCAGATAAGGGGCAATTACCCCACGGTTTGGAGACAGGTGCACTGAGGTCCTGGTGGGTAGGCTAGCACAGAGAAGGACCATTTTCTTCCCAGAGTGGGCCACACCACTAGATCCAACAAGCATGGTCTGAGTTCACCACCCAGTTCAGTGCAGTATCTGCAGTCTGAAGAAATATCCAGCAATAAAGGACAAACATCAATAACATTCCCCACTCTGTCAGGATAAGGGTCAGTGTATTCTCTCTGTTCCCTCACAGTCACGGTATATTTGTTATAGCACCGACCCCCGAACAAGGTTCATGCTCCAGCCCTCTCACGACTGCATGCAGCATCTTCCCTCTCTCTGTCTCTCTCTACTTCACTCACCTCCAGTATACCCCCTACATTAATAACACTGCATCTGTAAAACACTGTGGACAGACCCCCACCGAAGACCCCTTCATTCCGCCACCCACCTCCGCGCCCCCACATGCAGCATATTATCAGCAGGCCCCACACTCACTCCCTTCCTCCCTTTCTCCCAAATCCAGGAAAAACATCCTGGAAGAGGACAGAAAGGGCCACGTCGGGAGATGGAGTGCCGAATATTCGTTCCATTACCCCCCCCCCCAATGTGGGGAGGACCCTAATATGAGCCGAGACAACCGGGACGCTCCGTGTGGAAATTCTGAAACATCCACAACCCACCGACCAAGTAAGGAGCAATGTTCAGTGAATGTCAATTTTCACTTTATATCCACTGGCAGTTCCGTTTCCCCCTGGCACAACTTAGAAGCAGTCACCCTTATGCCACCCCCTTTTCTGTCGAGCTGGTACAAATGGAATCCCCAAGGTCTCGGTGGGCAGGAGGGTGGGATCACAACACATCGTCACCACCACCTCCCTGGAAGGTAGCACAGAGGCTTCCTCCTATACTCCTCTTGTAAACAGCTCAATTACTGAAACTAATCTGTGAAAGTTACTTCTCTCCCCACTTCTCCTGACATTTTCAATCATCTGTGTTCAAATACACCCAGGTCCCTCTGCTCCTGCACCACCATTACAAAGGGACAGCTTGTTTTCCTTCCAAAGTGCATCACCTCACACTGTCCTGCATTGATCGTCGTAGGAAATATACCTGAACTCTACATCAAGTTGGTGTTGTCCTGTTGTTGTTGTACTCCGTCCTCCACACACTTTACAATTCTTCCAGGTTTGGTGACAATAACAAGCGTCGAATTTGTCATAGTGTCACACTACAGTCAAAACAACTGAAAGAGAATGTGGTGCTGGAAAAGTACAGCAGGTCAGAAAGTAATGACTGCAGATGTTCGCCATCAAGTGTGGCGCTGGAAAAGCACAGTAGGTCAGGTCAGAATTCCGATTACAGACAGGGCTGATGAAGGGCTTATGCCTGCAATGCCAATTCTCCTGGTCTTCGGATGCTGCCTGACCTGCTCTCAGCTTTGATCCCCAACACCTGCAGTCCTTACTTTCTCCTGCAGAACAATTGAAATACTGACAGACTTACTGGTGTGATCAAGGCATACACTGATAACGAACGAGCGTCAGAAATAACAACACACATCCCAAAGACCCAGAGAAAAAAATGGCATGCTGCAAACAGAGAAATCAAAACAATGTTTCACACCTGACAGAGTGGGTGAAAATGGAGAATTTGCCACAGAGAAAGAGAAATACCTACCGACTCCCACGTTTATCTCATGTCAGTGTATCTGTGTGTGTGCGTGTGTGTGTGTGAGAGAGAGACTGGTCTGATGGTTCCTGCGTTCCTGTGAGTGCGCACATGCCCATTTATTCGTGTGTCTGCGGCTGCTGTATGTATTAGTGCATGTATCTGTGTGTATTAGCGTTTGTGTGTATCTCCGTCTGGGACTGGTCTGATGGTCTGATGGTTCCTGCGTTGCTTAATGTGATGGAAATCTACATTCTGTTGGCCTTTCCACTCCATTGCACAGACAGTGATGGAGGGTGAAAACCGTGTTGAATTCAGTCAGAGAGGGAGGGCAGCAGGTAACAGCATCATACAAGCTAACAACAACATCAATAGGAATACACACAGACACACACACAGACACACACACACATGCAGTCTCTCTCTCTAGAGTGGTGTAGAGAGGATTGCAGTTGTACTGGGGCTTATATGGAGAAACGTCTGGGCTCCCTCTGCAATGTAGAATTAATTTGTCTTTGGGAGGTATTAATGACAAACAGTGTAAATATTAAGGAGTGTTTCCATAGCAGTTGTGGCCAGTGAACCATTGGTGGAAGGAGACGAGATAATTTGATTGCACGTTCTGCTACTTGCATTTTATTTGAATAAACTCTGACAAATGATAAGTGTGAAAGCATTCTCAATGACCCAATGATGCCAGCACGGCAATGCTAGACATGTCCACCTCCTTCTCTAATATCTTAGGGACAGCATTGCAAGGGATCAGACAAACTCCTCTCTGTTGCCAAGGCTATTCTGTGAAGCATCGCACAGCCGCACAATCGGGGTGATTCACAGTCATTGATGCATTCTCAAACAAACGATGAGTATTCCACTTTCGTCCTTGGTCGAACGATGTGCAGGTTAGCTAGACTGACCATGCTAAATTACCCATAATGCCCAGTGATGTGCAGCTTAGATGGATTAGCCATGTGAAACACAGGGTTACAGGGATGGAAATGATTGTGCGTCATTCTATGGCATGTCAGTGTGAACTAGATGGACTGAGTTTCGATGAAGCCTGCTGCTTGCACAGTGGGGTTGGTGAACCAGCAGAGGGCGATAATACATCATTTTAAACAGACGAGGAAATAAGGTATGATCCCCCATTTCGATTAATCCACTGCACCCAAAATAAGAGTGATCCAATTACGCAGTGTTACAGACGAGATCAGAACTCTGAAAAGAGATTAAGAAGTTAGCCTGGACCCTAAAGTTTACTTATCTTAAAGGTAAATGTAAGTTGCTGTGTTCCAAATCCAAGTCAATTGATCAAACTAATTGACATGATGCAAAACACAAATTATTCGATAACGATAGTAAAAATATAATCAAAGAAAGATGAACGTGGAATAACTTAACTCTATTGGAAAACTTAGCAAACCTTCAAGGATTATTTTACTACTGAACAGTAACTGTTCCAATGTGGGAACAGCTCATAAATACATCCTGGGCACAAAATTCAGAAAAACAAATTGCAGGACACGCAACTTCTGCAACCCAGAAAGGAAAGTTCAAAGAGAGTAGCAGCCAGTGACATGTAGTACAGTTTCCAACCCTGTCGAGATCCCGCTACAACTGCTGCAAACTGGCGACTAAACGCCTTGGTTCTGTGAGACCTTGATTGTACTCATTGAGGCTGCTTCTATTGGTCCAACTTTAAGAAAAAAACTGAGGCCTCAGAAACTATTTGCTCTAGTTGCTCAGGAAGATTGTTCGGTACCTGTGCCTGGAAACAACTTTGAAGAGGCCAGGATAAAATAATTCCTTAAATCTACAACAGACACATCCACAAACACACATACAGACACTCATATATGAACAAACATGCAAGCACACTGACACGATAGACTTTCAGATAGAGTTAGGTAAACTTGTGATTAATAAGGGAATCAAGGGTAATGGGGAAATATGAGGAGTATGTGGTTGAGAAACAAACCATCCATGATCATGCAGCAGAGCAGATTTGGTGAAGCAAATGCCCTAAGTCTGTTCTCGTTTCTTATGATTCTTTGATACCTGGAAATGTCTTGGTGATTGTGCTGTGCATGATTGCTTTAATAGTTATTTAACCAAAATATAGTCAGTGGTAATGTGGGGCATGTTTGGAAGGCTGAATGGTTTTTGCCTATTCTTAATTATGGTTGTTTCCTGTTCCTCAAAAGTGGTGATGATATTTTTGTGAAGTTAACAGATTATAAAAATTAGCGGCTTCCATTTAAGACTGAGTTCAGGATCATTCTTACTGCTTGGGGATTTTCTCATTCCCAGGGAACAGTGAAGACTGGGTTAATGAAGGTATTCAAGGCTGAGCGCAACTGAACTTTGACAGACAACTGAGTCAGTATTTATTGGGAACAGGCAGGAAAGGGATATTCAGACACAATCACATCAGCCAGGAGCATTCTGAATGTTGCAGCAGGCCTGAGGGTCCAATTGGCCAACTGATGATTCTAGCGCCTGTGTTGTTCCCTCAATCCACTCCTTGATGTTGTTAAAGAAGGAGAGAAAGACCACATTCAGCTAGTGAGGCAATGAGATAGCGGGAGAGTATTCTGCCCCTCCAAGGATTTAGACAGGAACATGGTGATGTTATTCAGCCCTTCAGTACACACTCCACAGCACAGAACGAGGCCATTCAAACTGCCTAAGTTGCTGCACAAGCACAACAGATCCCATAATATAACAGGAAGTAGTGCGTAGAGATTAATATTGGTTTGCAGCTTGGAAAACTGATGCAGATTAGTCTCTGATGCACTCCGAGTTATTTGAACGAGCCAATGGATTGAAGCTCAATGAGCTAATTTATCAAGATAGCCATTCAATACATTGTCAACTGTACGCAGAGAGTCAGCAAGGCGATACAGACAGAGGTCGTTTAGTGTGAACACCTTCAACAGAACTGTTTAATGTGAATTATGACAGTTAGTGTTTTGGCAGAAGGATATAAAAGCAGTAACTGTTTAAATGTGGAACTAGGGACACAGAAGGATTTGTGAATACTGTTGCATGAATCATGTAAGGTTAGTCAGCATGTGCAGCAAATGATTAGGAACATAAATGGAATGACGCTGCAAAGGGTATCAGGTTTAATCGTCGGAATGTTTAACTGCATCAGTACAGGGAATCCCTGAGATCACACCCGATGCAGTGTGAACTGTTTTGAATCCTAAACTGACCAACTGACAAAAAGAAAGATTCAAACTGAGGAAGGATACCATTCTGAGGAAGGTTCACCAAACCCAAAATGTTAACTCTGATTTCTTTTCACAGAAGTTGCCAGATCCGCTGACAGTTTCCAGGAGATTCTGTTTTTTTTTTGTTCCTGATTTACAACAGGAAGTTGTTAGTGGCGTTTTATATTGATTTTCCATTTGGAACACTGAATCCAGTGGAGTGCTTCAGGGATCAGTCTATATCCGTTATCCGCAGTTCTTTTGGTTTCCGGAAAAAAAACATTTGATATAGAAACTTCCAAAGGTACTTCACTTTTATGTTTCTGAGTTGAAGGCCTTGTATTATGAAGATTATGCATTTTAGGTCTCAGTACATGTGAATTTCAGCTGTACTAGACAAGATCTTGAATCCGTGTATCAGGTGAATACCTGATGGACATTTCCTCTTGTATGGGAGACTAAAACTAGGGAATTCATTTTAAGAATAAGTATTCACTTTCACACAGATATTGGAATGGTATTAACTGTTTTTATAAGAGGCAAAAGAATTATAGCCACAGAATCGAACAACATGGAACCACACCTTTTGTTCAACTAATACTACCAGCCTAAGTTTGGCCCATATCCCTCCAAACCTTTCCTATTCTTGAACTTTTCCAAATATCTTTTAAATGTTGTAACTGTACCTGCACCCACCACTTCATTTGAAAGTGCATTACACACACTAATATCTCTATGTAAGAACAAATTGCCCCTCATGTACTTTTGAAATCGTTCTCTTCTCACTTTAAAATATTCTCGATGGTTTAGAATTCCTCCGTCCGAGGGAACAGAAACATGTTATTCACCTTATCAATATATTTCATAATATTATAATGATACCCTTGGATCTTTTGCGCTGCAGGGAATAAAACATATGATTCGACCCAATCTTTCCTTATACCCCAATCCCTCCATCCTTAGCAACATTCCGTTCAATATATTTTAACCCTAATCAACTTAATAATGTCCTTCCGCTGACTGAGTGATCAGAACCGGACCCAGTACTCCAAAAGAAGCCTTTTCAATGCCCTGTACAACCTCAATATGAACTACCGACACCTACAGTGAAACCTTTGAGTGACGAAGGCAAACGTACTAAATGCTTTCTAAAATACTTTTTTCACGGTTGATACAATGTTCAAAGAATTATGTCCTAAAATCCCTCGATTTCTATGGCCTAAAGTATGACCTGGGACCCTCTAATTATTTGTTGTACGTCATGCACATGTTTATTTTATCAAAATGCTGTACCTCACATTTAGAGTATGTAATTACCATCTCTCACTCCTCAATCCATTGACCGAATTGAACGATATCTCTTTGCAATCGCAGACAACTGTATCACTGCCCAATATAACAGTAATTTTGGTGTCATCTATAAATGCCCCAACCATGCCTTCGATATTATCACCCTAACCTTTTACATCAATGAAAAACAAAAGTCCATCCAGTACTGATCCCTGTGGAATACTGCTTGTCACAGGATTCCAGGCCAAAGCAAAATCCTTAATTCTGTCTCCGTCTTTAAAACCGAATTTACATCCAGTTGTTAAGCTTACCCGCAATCCCATGTGCTCTAACTTTATCAATTCGTCTACCATGCAGAACCTTATCAAAGGCCTTGTTAATGTTCAGTTAAACAACATCTACCATTCTGCTACAATCAATCTTTCTGTTTACTTCATTTAAAACAAACTTAAATCAGGTTTATAAGAGCTGATTCCGCTCATACAAAACCTTTCTGACCAATACAAATATGCATGTAAATCTTATGTTTCAGTTTCTCGTCCAACAACTTACTCATCTCCAATGTCAGACACACAGACGACCGGTTCCATGCTTTTCCTTCCAGCCTTTCTAAAGGCGCAGCATTAGCCACCTTCCAGTCCTCCAGTACTTCACTTGTGTGTATAAATTATTAAACAATATCTGCTGGGTTCCCAAAAATTCAAAGAACAAAGAACAAAGAAAACATTATGATGAATATTTCAGCACAGGAACAGGCCCTTCATCCCTCCAAGCCTGCGCCGATCCAGTTCTTCTATCAAAGCATATTTTCTAAGGATCTGGATCCCTTTGCTCCCTGCCCGTTCTTATATCTGTCTAGATAGATCTTAAATGATGCTATTGTGCCCACCACGAACACCACTAGTGGCAACACGTTCCAGGCACCCCCAACCTCTGCATAGTGAACTTAACACATATACCTCCCATCAACATATCCAATCTCACGTTGAACTCGTGGCCCCTAGAAATTCAGTACGCCACGAGGGAAAAAAAAAATCTTTTTGCCATCCACCGTATCTATGCCTCTCATGATTTTGTAGACCTCATTCAGATTCCCCCTCTCCGACCTCTGTCTCACTAATTTAATTTTAATCTAATCTACTCAACTTCCCTTCAAAGCTTGCACCCTCCATATCAGGCAATATCCTAGTGAACCTCTTCTGCACTCTCTCCAAATCATCCACATCGTTTTAGTAATGTGGGCGACCAGAAATGTACCAGATATGAACCATAGTCTTATTGAACTGTAACATGACCTGCCAAATCCTGTACTCAATACCTCGTTCGATGAAGAAAACATTTCATATGTTTTCGTGACAAATCTATTGACCTGCATTGCCACCTTCAGGGATCAAAGGACTTGAACACCCAGAGATCTCTCTGCACATTAATTTTCCTCTGGACATTTCCACTTACTCTATAATTCGCTCTTGATTTGGAACTTCCAAAATGCATGATGTCGTATTTGACAGGATTGAACTCCATCTGCAATTTCTCAGCCCAAATCTCCAACCAACATATCTTTCCTTCCACAATGCCCTGGCATACACATGATCCGGTCCAGGAAATTGATCAATCCTTATGGTTTCTCAGACCTTGCACGCACAACAACACCCAAATCTCTCTGCGCTGGTCTTTTGTTTTCACAGTCTCTTTCCATATAAATAATCATTTGTTTTTTTTATTATTCCTTCTGAAGTGCTTGACCTCACACTTTATTACAATGAGCTCTATCTTCTAATTACATAGTGCAGGTTTCTTACATCCTTGTCACACCATGCAGTCCAACCTATCTTTACCACTGTCAAATATGCATTGATTGCATTCTACATTCCCCCCCCCAAAAAAAAAACCTTTAATACAGAGAGTAAGCAACTGGGAATCCAAGGGCTGACATTTGTGGGACTCCACTTATTATGCCTCTCTGAACTCACACAGACATATTCATCAAGACTCACTCATTTGTGTCTTCATAAATGTTCAATCTCTGAACAATAACCCACAAGTTCCTACCTTGTGCAATATACGCTTTATATGGTAATTTACAAAATGCTTACCAAATCGAATTACACAATCTAAGGATTCAATTTGATTATCACTACTTCTCCTTTTCAGATAACTCCATTGAGTCTTTTTGATTCCATCAAATTATTGAAAATCACACTTTATTTTACTGAATAATGGACTCGAGCAATTTACTAATAATAGACATAAGGCAGGTCGCCTTTATTTTCCTGCTTTCTGCCTTCCTCCCTCCTTGAAAACAGGCATCACAGTAAGACCTTTGAATCCACTGAAATCCCCTTGGACTGTAGTGATATTTGAACAAATGCCAGGAGTACGTCTGGAGCACATTCTTTCGAAATCCAGGAAACAGAACACGAGCTTTTGATGGATAGTTTTTCCCTAATCATATTCTTTATCAAATGGGTTGTCCTGAAGATAAGGCCTGTGATCCTTTGGGATGTTCTCTGTCTAAACAGTCACAACCAATATAGAATAGTTGTTTGAGTTATTTGAGAGTTTACGTTTTTCCTGTGTGGAATTTCCCAATGTCATCTTCCAATTGTTCCAAAAAAAGTTTTTAGCTATTCTCTTTTTTTTCTTATTTTGATTTCTACATGGAACCTCGTGCCATTTTTGTTTATATTTTGCAACAATTTACCTTCCTAAATCACTTGTCTCCTCCTTTATTCGCTTTACGTCTTTCAATTGATGGGCTCTAAAATAAAAGTCCCAAACCTCTGGTCTTCCAGCAGTTTTCATCATTTGTGCGCCTTTGTTTTCATTGGGTACTCACCCTGATTACATTTGCTTATCATACTAAGTTTACCATCTCATCAATTCCTTTTTGATGTTTTTTTAAAATGTGTTCACGGAATTAGGGAATCACTGGCTAGGTCAGCATTAGTTGCCTATTTTTAATTACACAGAGGTCAGGTATGAGTCAACCACATGGCTGTGGGATTGGAGTCACGTGTAGGTCAGACCAGGTAAGGATGGCAGATTCCTTCCCTCAAGGACTTCAGTGAACCAGAGAGGTTTGTCTAACAATTGACAATGGATTCATGGTCATCATGAGATTCTTCATTCGAGATTGTTTTTATTGAAATCAATTTTCACCATCTGTCATGGCAGGATTTGAACTCAGGACGTTATCGGGGTCTATGGATTAACAATTCAGCGATAACACCACAAGGCCAACGTCACCTCATCATGTTGGATTGATGTGAAATGTTAATTTAAATATCTGCCAATGTTATCAACTGAACTTCCTTTCCGTCTTTTTTTCCAGCTCATTTTAAGCAACAAGTGCCGAAGCTGTTGATTATAACATAAGAACTTGGAGCAGGAGTAGGCCGTACAGCCCTTCGACCCTGCTTTATCATTCAATAAGATTATGGCTGATCTTTTTGTGGACTCAGCTCCACTTACCCAACCACTCACTGTATCCGTTATTTTCTTCCATTGTTAGCAAAAAAACGCCTGACTTAAAAACAGTTTCCTGAATAGCGTCAATTACTTCCCCGGCCAAGGGATTCAACAGATTAATAACACTCTGGGTGAAGACATTCTTCCTCAATTCAGTCCTCAATCTGCTTCCTCTAATCTTGCAGCTATGCCCTCTTATCCTAGCTTCACCTGTCAGTGGAAACATCCTCTCTATTTCCATCTAATCCATTCCCATCATTATTTTACTTGTTTCTCTAAGATCCCCCTCGTTGTTCTGAATTCCAATTAATGTAATCCATTCCTACTCAGTCTGTCCTCATAAATTAACCGCCCTCAATTCCGGCATCAAGCTCCTCTGCACTTCCTCCAGTGCCAGTCCATCATTTCCCAAGTACGGAGACAAACTCTGCAAGCAGCACAGCAAATGTGATCTCACCAGCACCTTGTACAGCTGCAACATTATCTCTCTGCTTTCAAACTCAATCCCTTTATCAATGAAGGAGAAAATTACATTTGCCTTCCTAACCACTTCTTGTACCTGCAGACCAAAAGTCTGTAATTCATGCTTGATTCTTCTCAAACCTCTAAGGGGCTTTCCCATGTGGCTTAAAGCATGATCAGCTGACGATCACTAACATGGTGTTTCAATGGATTGACAGAGAATAATTGTGAAGGTCATGAGTCAAAGTTGCTGATATCCCTGTCTGACAGAGAGCTTCACGTGGGTCGCTTTGGGAAGTGAATGAAAACACCAGCGATGACACAGTACCAACATCTGTACAGGGGCTCAAATCATTGTCAAGGAGGGAAACAGAGAGAAACACATTCATTTTCAGTACAAATCTGGAAGGGAAAACAAATTTGAGGGATATATGAGAAATGATTTGAGGAATGAGAATAATTGGAGAAGTGATGTCAGAGAGAGAAAAACTGATAAAAAATGAGAACTTTAATATGAGATATTACTACACTAAAAGCCACTCTAGGCAAACGAATATTGGGGTGATAAGTGAATTAGACTCTGTGTGAGTTGATGGACAAGCAGCAGAGTTGAGGATAAACTGAGGTTCATGGAGAGTATAAAGTGAGACGCCAATGAGACGATTATTAGAATAGTTGAGACTGGAGCAGACCGAGACATGGATGAAGTTTTCAAAAGTGGAGTGTCTAAGGCAGGGATACAGATCGAGGCTGCAATAGAGCTGGGAAATGGGGAACGTTTTGGTGACAGATACGAAAATTAGGAAGAAACTCAAATCACTTTAAAATGGAGTGGTGAGATTGTACACAATCTTGTTCAAGCTCAGGTAAAAGCTGGGAGAGGAATAAAGTCAGTACATGTGGGAGATCACAGCAAAGCTTGATGATACGGGTTCCTGTGTTATAACAGGAATGGAGCAGAAGGCAGAAATAGAAATGAATTTAGAAAAAAAAAAGAGCATGCCACTAACTCTATCATTGATATGATACTTAGAATAAGGATTTCACTATTTAGACAATGTTACAGCTTCCAAAAGATTGATAACCAAAACAAAAGCATGGCTTGTGTGAGATACAGAGCACAGCTCCCTCATTGTCTGTGTGCACGGAGATGGGGCTGGGGGGGGGGGGGGAGTGGTATTGAACATTTCAGTAAGGATGCTGGGCTACAATTATGTAGGAATTCGTGAGTTTACATATTGAATCCTATTTGCAGGTTTGGTCAGTCGTTTTTGTAAGTATGCATATACCTTGTGTGCTGTCCAGAAAACGTTTACTCATTTGAAGCTTCAGATGTTCAGGTTATCTTTTGAGAAAAGGTGATAAACTGGCCTTGTTAACATAAGTGTGCTCAGGAGAGAGGAATTAATTTCTAACGTGCTGTATAATATTCACAATGTGCATATGAAAATGATTATGTAAATTATTGGTGGGTCCACCTTGAGTTTTAACATTGCTCTTTATCTTTTGATATCATAGATCAGTTGTGTACATTTTTTTAGCACTATGTCAAAGAATGTACAAAGGTAGGCAGCCGAACTGGGAGCATGCCATTCAGCCCCTTATTTTGACCCTGATATAATTAGATCACGCTGAGCTGATTATACCATTGAACCTGCATTCCCAACTATTCTGCAAATCTGTACAGCCCTTTCCTGATCTAGAATCTATCTACTTCTGCCTTTAAAAGATGTTTAGGATCTCTGCTTCCACTAAATTTTCAGGTAGAGAAATCTAAAATAAAACCACCTACAGAAAGGAACGTTAATTGATGTTTTGAATGGGTGATTTCTCATGTTTAACAAATGAACTATACGTTTGCATGTTACACATAAGTTGAAGCATTCTATCCACAGCTAATCTGTCAGGATCCAATATAATGTTTATCAGATCGTGGGCCAACATAGTCTATTCAGCAAATCAAGTCTGCTCCACAATTCATTACCATCATGGCTGACTGCTGATCCTCAAATCCGCCTTCTTGCCTTATCCCCATAGCTCTTGATTCCCTTACTGCTTCGAAATCTGTCCTCCATCTGCATTGATTAGATTTAGCGACAGGATTTCAACAGGCCTATTATTCAGTAACCCTCTGAGGCAGAAAGTACTCCTCACCTTCATCTTAAAGATATGCTCCCTTTGATTGAGGCTATAACCTGTGGTCCTGGACTGTCTCACAAACGGAGACAACCTTGTTGGCAATGAGCCTGTCAACCTTACTAGGAATCTGATTTTGTTTTCATTAAGATCTCTTCTCATTCTTCCAAACTCCAATGAGTTTTTGACTAAACTACTCAAGGTCACTCCATAAGAAAATACCTCAATTCTCAGGATTAATTCTGTGGAGCTTCTCACATCTGCTACCAACATGTCTATTATCTTCTCTACATATTTCCTTCGAAAGTTCGACCAGAACAGTTCATATTTGTGCAGGTTCAGTCTGCATAGAAACGTGTACATGTTTAGAATGATATGTATGCGCCACGACATTTGAACCAATTTCTAATATGCGAACCAATTTCCTATTTTTACTGAATTGCATGCCAACTTTTTGACTGTCAAGTCGAGGGCCTGAAATGCCTGAGTCCTTTCTCTTGTAAATTAGATTCAGCTCTTCTATTTTGCCTGACAATGTTAATCAGTACAAACTTTCCAATGCTATATGTCTGATGCCAAATTTGTGTGCACGCACCTTAATTTTTTCGATCTCATGTTGAACTCCTTGCCTCATCCTCGCCATTTGCCTTCCCAATTCTGGTTATGTTACTCACAGATATGGAGGTAGTACTTTCATTTCTATCACCCAAGTCATTGTGCAATTAATAATTCTGGCCCCAGCACTGATCCCTGTGGCACCACATTGGTTAAAGGTCATCATCCCAAAAATAGTCCCTAGATGATTCTCTTTCAGCTGATCCTCTCTGCAGACATGATATATTCAATTAAACTATAATTTCCCTCAATGAAAGCAGGAATTAAACCCATGCTATTTGTATCGTTCTGTTTGATAAACTAGCTTTCTCGGCAACTGAACTTACCAACACCCAGTACCTGACACAACTGAAACATTAACATTTATATTAAATGTTGCTCACAATAACGGATACAATTCTGTGACATTGCCTCATTACTATTGGACCTGCATAAAACGTTTTGCAAATAAAGCAGAATTGCACCCAGATTGCATTGAATCTTATAACTCTGTCATCTCTCATCGTACTTTCTTTCTTCTAATAGACGATTTCGCAAATCCTCATCTCATACATTTGCTTCATCTTGTTCATCTGACCTATCATCACGTATTCCAAACCATAAAAATGTGATGGAAACAGATTATTTGCATATTTTTAAGAGTGGGGGTGCATGTATTCATATTCCTGTTAAGAAGGGGACCAAGAATTTTCAGGGTAAAGTAAAATGTTGGATATAAATCAGAAAGGAGTCAATCACGATCTTCGTGAAGGTCAGAAAGCGAGGGGCCAAATAGCCCTCATCAGCTTCTAGTTTCTATGCATATTCCTGTACAATTACTTTCCAGATGACCTCCTTTTCATCAATATTACCTAGAACATTGCAGTACAGTATCGAGCCTTTGGCCCTCGATGACGTGCCATCCTACAGAGCCAACTTTAAAAAAATCTAACCTACGATTGCAGTTTCATCCTTATGCCTATCCAAAGGTCATTTAAATATCCTTAAAGTTCGCATGTCTACTTTTGCTGCAGGCAGGTCATTCTACTCCCCTACTACGCTCTGAGTACCGAAACTATCTCGGACATCTGTCCTATATCTACCCGCCTCAATGTAAAACGATGTCCCCTCGTGTTAGCGATCATCATCTGCAGAAAAAAGGCTTTAACTCTCCACCGTTTCTAACCATCTGATTACCTTATATGTCTCAGTTAAGTCACCTCTCAGCCTTCTTCTCTCTAACGAAAACAGACTCAAGTCCCTCAGCCTTTCCTCGTAACACCTTCCGTCCATATTGAGCACCATCCACGTAAATCTCCTCTGAACCCTTTCTGAAACTTCCACATCCTTCATATAATGCGGTGACGCGTGCAGCCGCATCAGATTTTTATACAGTTGCGGCATGACCTCATGGCTGCAAAAAACAATCTCTCTACTAATAAAGGGTAACACACCAAATGCCTTCTTAATAACCCTATCAAGCTGGGTTGGACTTTCAGGGATCTATTTACATTGATACTGAGATCTATCTGTTCATCTACATTACAAAGAATCTTACCATTAACCTAGTTCTCTGTATTCGTGTTACTCCATCCAAAGTGAATTACCTCACACTTTTCCGCATTAAACTCCTTTTTCCATCTCTCAGCACAGCTCTGCAACTTCCAGACTTTATAAAAGATCTTAAAGTAAGGGAACCCTTAGGAAGCAGCGACCATAATATGGTAGAGTTCAGTCTGCAGTTTGAAAGAGAGAAGGCAAAATCGGATGTAATGGTGTTACAGTTAAATAAAGGTAATTATGAGGGCATGAGAGTGGAACTGACAAAAATAGACTGGAAGCAGAGGCTTGCTGGGAAGACAGTAGAGCAAAAATGGCAGGAGTTTGTGGGTATAATTAAGTACACTGTACAGAGGTTCATCCCCAAGAAAAGAAAGATTATCCAGGGAGGGATTAGACAGCCATGGCTGACAAAGGAAGTCAGGAAATGTATTAAAGAAAAAGAGAGATCCTATAAAGTGGCCAAGAGCAGTGGGAAATCAGAAGATTGGGAAGGCTGCAAAAACAAACAGAGGATAACAAAGAGAGTAATAAGAAAGGAGAGGATCAAATATGAAGGTAGGCTAGCCAATAATATTAGAAACGATAGTAAAAGTTTCTTTCAATACATAAGAAACAAAGGACAGACAAAAGTAGACATTGGGCCACTTCAAACTGATGCTGAAAGCCTAGTGATGGGAGAAAGGAGAACTTTACAAGTACTTTGCGTCAGTTTTCTCAGTGGAAGACAGGAGTAATATCCCAACAATTAAAGGGAGTCAGGAGGCTGAATTGAGTATGGTTGTCATTACAAAACAGATAGTGCTAGAAAAGATAAAAAGTCTTAAAATTGATAAATCTCCTGGCCCCGATGGGATACATCCTAGAGTTCTGAGAGAGGTGGCTGAGGAAATAGCGGAGGCATTGGTTGAGATTTTTCAAGAGTCACTGGAGTCATGGAAAGTCCCGGATGATTGGAAGATCGCGTTTGTAACCCCATTGTTCAAGAAAGGATCAAGTCAAAAGATGGAAAATTATAGGTCAATTAGCCTAACCTCGGTTGTTGGTAAAATTCTAGAATCCATCATTAAGGATGAGGTTTCTAAATTCTGAGAAGAGCAGAGTCTGATTAGAACAAGTCAACTTTGATTTAGTAAGGGGAGGTCATGCCTGACAAACCTGTTGGTATTCTTTGAAGAGGTGACAAGTAGGTTAGACCAGGGAAACCCAGTGGATGTGGTCTATCTAGACTTCCAAAAGGCCTTTGATAAGGTGCCACACGGGAGGCTGCTGAGCAAGGTGAGGGCCCATGGTGTTGAAGGTGAACTACTGGAATGGATTGAGGATTGGCTGTCTGACAGAAGGCAGAGAGTTGGGATAAAAGGTTGTTTTTCAGAATGGCAGCCGGGGACGAGCGGTGTCCCGCAGGGTTCAGTGTTGGGGCCACAGCCGTTCGCATTATATATTACTGATCTGGATAGAGTGACTGGGGGCATTCTAGCGAAGTTTGCCGATGATACGAAGTTAGGTGGACAGGCACGTAGTGCTGAGGAAGTGGGGAGGCTGCAGAAGGATCTAGACAGTTTGGGAGAGTGGTCCAGGAAATGGCTGATGGAATTCAACGTGAACAAATGCGAGGTCTTGCACTTTGGCAAAAAGAATAAAAACACAGACTACTTTCTAAACGTTGAGAAAATTCGTAAAGCCAAAGTACAAAGGGATCTGGGAGTGCTAGTCGAGGATTCTCTAAAGGTCAACATGCAGGTTGAGTCTGTGATTAAGAAAGCGAATGCGATGTTGTCACTTATCTCAAGAGGGTTGGAATATAAAAACACCATTGTGCTACTGAGACTTTATAAATCTCTGGTTAGACCCCATTTGGAGTACTGTGTCCAGTTTTGGACCCCACACCTCAGGAAGGACATACTGGCACTGGAGCGTGTCCAGCGGAGATTCACTCGGATGATCCCTGGAATGGTAGTCCTAACATATGAGCAACGGCTGAGGATCTTGGGATTATATTCATTGGAGTTTAGAAGATTAAGGGGAGACTTAATAGAGACGTCCAAGATCATACATGGCTTGGAAAGGGTGGATGCTAGGAAATTGTTTCCGTTAGGTGAGGAGACTAGGACCCGTGGACACAGCCTTAGAATTAGAGGGGGTAAATTCAGAACAGAAATGCGGAGACATTTCTTCAGCCAGAGAGTGGTGGGCCTGTGGAATTCATTGCTGGGAGTGGAGTGGAGGCCGGGACGCTAAATGTCTTCAAGACAGAGATTGATAGATTCTTGTTGTCTCGGGGAATTAAGGGCTACGGGGAGAATGCGGGTAAGTGGAGTTGAAGTGCCCAGCAGCCATGATCGAATGGCGGAGTGGACTCGATGGGCGGAATGGCCTTACCTCCACTCCTATGTCTTATGGTCTTATGGTCTTATGGTCTTATATGTCCCTCTGCAACCTACAACTCTTTTCGGCATGATCCACAACTATACTGACGTTAGTATTATCTGCAAATTTATAACCAATCTTTCTACGCCCTCATATAGCTCATTTTTAAAAATGACAAAGAACACTGGACCCAATATAGATCCTTGCGGTACCCCACTGGTAGCTGAACCCCTGGATGAACATTTCTCATCAACCACCACCCTCTGTCTTCTGTCAGCTAGCCAAACTCTGATCAAAACCACTAAACAACCCTCAAACCCATGCCTCCATATTTTGTGAAATAAACTACCGTGGGGAACATTATCAAATGCTTTACTGAAATCCACATACACCACATCAACCGCTTTACCCTCCTCCACCTGTTTGGTCACCTTTTCAAATAACTCAATCGGATTTGTGATGCACGACCTTCCCTTCACAAAACCATGTTTACTAGCCCTATCAACTTATTCCTTTCTAGATGATGTTAAATCCTATAATTTTTCCAATGCTTTATCCACAAATAAAGTAAGGCTCACTGGTCTATCATTCCCAGAGTTGTCTCTACTCTCCTTCTGGAACAGTAGAATAGCATTTGCTATCATCCAATCTTCTAGCACGATTCCTGTAGACAATGACGACATAAAGATCAAAGCCAAAGAGTCTGCAAACTACTTCCTGGCTTTCCAAAGAATTGTAGGATAATCCCTTACAACCCAGGGGACTTATTTATTTTGTCGAATTCCAGAATTGCTCACACCTCTTACATTTGATACTCAGTCCGATCTAGTCTAGTGACCTGTATCTCAGTGTACTGCTCGTCAACATCGTCTTTTTCCAGTGTGAATAATGATGTAAAATATTTATTTAGTGCATTCCCATCTCGTCTGACTCAATGCACAGCTTCCCACTACTATCTTTGATTGGCCCTAATCTTACTGTAGACATTATTTTATTCCTGAAATACCGAGAAAAATCCTTAAGATCTCCTTAATCCTATCTTCCAACGGCTTCTCGTGTCCTCTCCTGGCTCATTTTATATCTTTCTTTAGATCTTTCCTGGCTAATTCGTAGCTCTTATGCACTGTAACTGAGTCCTTCATGTCTCACCATAACATCAGCATTATTCTTCCTCTTGACAAGAGATTCAACTTCTTTAATAAACCATTGCTCCCTCGGTCGTCCACTTCCTTCCTGTCTGACAGGAACATACTTATGAAGGACACACAATAGCTGTTCACTTGAATAAGCTCTATATTCCAATTGTACACAATCCCTACAATTTCCTTCCCCATCCTATGCATCCTAAATCTTGCCGCATTGCATCCTAATTAGCTTTATCCAAGCTGCAACTCTTGCCCTGCCGTATATACCTATCGCTTTCTATCGCTAAAGTAAACATAATCAAATTGTGGTCGCTATCACCAAAGTGCTCACTTACGTCCAAATCTAAAATCGTGTCCAATTAAGTACCTACGACCAAATCCAATGTGGCATCGCTCCTTGTTAGTCTGTCTACAGATCGTGTACACTTTGGACAAAAACTGACACATCTAATATACTTGCACTATAATATTCCCAGTCAATATTTGGAAAATTAAAGTCCTCCATAACAATTACGCTGTCATTCTCGTTCGTATCGAGAATCATTTTTGCTATCCTTTCCACTACATCTCTGAAACTATTCGGAGGCCTATAGAAAACTCCCAACAGGGTGACCTCTCCTTCCCTGTTTCTAACCTCGGCTCTTCCTACCTCAGCAGACGAGCACTCAAACGTCCTTTCTGTCACTGTAATACTGTCCTTGATTAACAATGCCACACCATCCCTCCCAATGGCCCCATCTCTTACCATCTTCCCTCTTCTTAATGAAACTCTTCTTCCATCTTCCCTCTTCTTCCCTCTATATCTAAATCTAGAAACCTGCAATAAACATTCCTATCAATGCTCTACAATATCTCTGAAATGGCCACAACATCGAACTCCCACGTTCTAACCCATGCTGCGAGTTCACCCAAATCATTCCACATGCTCCTTGCATTAAAGTAGACAGACTATGAACCAGCTTCTTGCTTGATGGTGCCCTCTTGCGACGTTGAAACCATTTTTCTTACCTCACTATTCTCAACCTAATGTATGTTGGAACTACAATTTCGGTTCCCATACCCCTGCAAAATTAGCTTAAACTGTTCCAGCAAGTATTAACAAATTCCCTCACCCAAGGCTATTAAGTATCCCTCTGGTACAGGTGAGGAACATCCTGTTTGGAGATGTTCCAACTACTCCAGAGAGAGACCCAATTATCCAGGAATCCAAAACCTCTATCCTGCAACTTCCCTTCAGCCATGTGTTCAGCTCCTCTTGCTCCTTATTCTATCTCCTATTAAATTCATGCAATTCTTTGTAATTATTTGTTATGGAATCTGCAATATGTCTCAGAGTATATCATTACATTTCCTTAGCCAGCACCTTCAAAACCGACAAACACATCCACCCCGAGGGATAAGTGCAGCAGGTAGGTGGGAACACCATCATTGACAAGTTTCTCTGCAAGTCACTTGCTCATTCTGCCTTGGAAACATATTGTTCATTCAGAGTTTTTGTTTCAATATTTATAAATTCCCTCTGAATGGCATTTTGTTTCTATATATACCAAATAGCCTTCAGCAGACCAAGAAAAAATTAATTGCAAGACAACCTGCGATGAACAATAAATAATGGCTCCATGGACATACTCAACTCATGGACATATTGCTGAAAAAGGGCTTATGCTCGAAACGTCGATTCTTCTGCTCCTTTGATGCTGCCTGACCTGCTGCGCTTTCCCAGCAACACATTTTCAGCTCTGATCTCCAGCATCTGCAGTCCTCACTTTCTCCATATTCAACTCAATACAAGTTATTCAGCTCTCCGGTATTTCTGAGATTATTTTCTGACATCCACCCTGAAAACAGAAACAATATGTGCACCTCGCCTGGAGTAGGTTCTCTCCATCAGCTAACAGATAGATACATCGATGGATGGCATTGTGGGAGATGATGTAGTTTACATCTACTCCTGCATGGGAAATTCTGGATCATAGCCACTCAATAAAACTGTGAACTCCATGGTTAATGTGAGCCCAGTCTTCATCTGGTGTACATCTAAATAATTTTGAAAGGTTTTGGGTGACACAGCTGTGACACAACCTCTTCTTTGAACAAGACTTGCCTCAGTCAGTGCATCTGCTTTCCCAATTTTTTGGGGAAGTGTTCCTGGAAAACGCAGGATGTACTGGTCATATCCAAACTGTCTCAACTCCCTACACCCATTCTAAAATGTTTGCTCAGTTTGTCAGTCACATTGGATATCCTCTGTGAATCTATGCTGCAGCTCAAGCACAACTGAGGATACCATTCCCAACCTCTCCAATCAATTTCCATAGAGATAATTACATTACATTCCACAAAAACGCAGCATGACCATTTATTGGTGATTAGAGTAGTTTCATTCCCTGTCTATGATCTCTTCTGTTCATTTCCCTTTCTTTGGAGACAGTTTCAGATGTTCAAGTACTCTCAACAATCTGAATATTGGGCCACTCCTTCTCTCCAGAGAAATGAATGACAGTGTATATTGCACCATTTTCGGATGGTCAGCATCTTGAACACCAACACCAGTGGTGCCTATGGATGTAACAGTGAAACATAGAAAACGTAGAAACACCGAAGATAGGAGGAGGCCATTCGGCCCTTCGAGCCTATCCCATCATTCATCTCAGCATGGCTGATCATCCACCTCAGTAGCCAAATGCCGCTTTCTCCCCATACCCTTCGATCCCATTGCCCCAAGTGCAATAGCGACCCACCTCTTCACAACTTTCAATGTTTTGACATCAACTACTTCCTGTGGTAATGATTCCCAGAGGCTCACCACTTGTTGGGTGAAGAAATGTCTCCTCATTTCTGATGTTAATGATCCACCCTGAATCCTTGGGCACTGACAGGTTTGGACACACTCACCATTGGGAACATCCTCCCTGCACCTACCCTGTCTAGTTCTGTTAGAATTCTATAAATCAATCTGAGATCCCCCCCAACTCATTCGTCTGAACTCCAGCGAAAATAATCCCTACCTAGTCAAACACTCCTCATACATAAGTCCTGCCAAATCCGGAATCAGCCTGGTAAACCTTCGCTGTTATCCCTCAAGAGTAGCAAAATCGTTCCTCAGAAAAGGAGATGAAAACTACACACAGAATTCTAGGTGTGGCCTCACCAATGCCGTAGAAACCTGCAACAACACATCCCTGCTCCTGTACTCGAAATCTCCCACAAAGAAGGCCAACATAGCATTTGCTTTCTTTACTGCCTGCTGTACCTGCATGACAAACGTCAAAGACTGATAAGGCAGGACACCAAGGTCCCGCTGCGAACTCCCGTCTCCCAAATTACAGCCATTCAGACAGTAATATATCTTCTTGTTTTGCTTTCATCGTGAATAACCTCGCATTTATTCAAATTATTCTGCATGTGCCATCGATTTGTCCGACTCACCCAAATTATGCTGAAGGATCTCTGCATCCTCGTCACTGTTCACCCACCCAGCCAACCTGGTTGCATCTGAAAACGTTGAGATGTTATATTTTGTCTCCTTCATCCAAATCATGAATATGTATTTTGAATAGCTGGGGTCCCTGCACCGTTCCCTTTGGCAACCCATCACTATTTGCCACCACTAGGCCTAAATCCCTATTCACCCTTCCTAGTCATATATCCATCGAGATGCCTTTTTAATGCTGTACTTGTAAGAGGCACCATTACTTCTTTTGGCACTTCATTCCATATTCGTACCACCCTCTGCATGAATAAGTTGACTCTTGTATCTCTTTTAAGTCTTTCCCCTCTCACCTTGAACAAATGTCCTCTAGTTCTAGACATGCCCACCATATGGAAAAAAAAACCTTGTCTAATAACACTATCCATGTACCTCATGATTTTATAAACGTCGACAAAGTCACCCATAGACTCCGGAGGTCCAGGAAAAACAACCCCAGTCTATTAAATCTCTCCCTGTAGCTCAAATCCTCCAACCCTGGCAACATCCTTGTAAATATTTTCTGAACTGTTTTCAATATTAAAAACATCTTTCCCATAAGAGGGAGACCAGAACAGCATAAATATGAAAAATATTGCTAACCATTCCTGGATAGCCTCAAATTGACCTCCTCACTCTCAACTCAATGTTCTCCCCAGTAAAACAAAGCATACCATATGCATTCTTCACTTTCCTATATACCTGCGACTTCAATTGCAAGGAACTGTGAACCTGGACTCCAAGGTCCCTGTTCAGCCGCACGCCCCCAAGACCTTTCCATTGATTGTATAAATGCTGATATGATTTGCCTTTCCAAAATGCAGCACCTCACATTTATCTAAATTAAACTTCATCTTCCACTCCTCAGTAATTTTTATTCTGAGATAACAATATTTGATGTCCACAAGACCTCCAATTTTGGTGTCATCTGCAGATAACTATACCACAAAATTCACTTCCAAACCATTTATATAAATGACGAAAAGTAGTGGAAACAACGCTGATCATTTTGGCACACCACTGGTCTCAAGCCTCCAGTTTAAATGGCAACCCTCCACCACCGTCACACTCTGTCTCCTACCTTTGAACCGGTTCTGTTGCCAAATGGCTAGTTCTCCCTGCATTCAATTAGATCTCACCTTGCTAACCAGTCTAGCACGAGGAACCCAGTCGAATGCCTTCGTGAAATGCATATCGATCACAATTACCGCTCTGTCCTCATGAATACTCTTCAGTACTTCTTCAAAAAACTCAATCAAGTTCGTGAGACATGATTTTGCACACACAATGCCATGCTGTCTACGCAAAATCAGTAATTGCTTTCGCAAATACATGTAAATCCTGTCCCAGAGGATTCCCTCCAACAACATGCCCACCACTGATGTCTGGTTCACTGGTCAATTATTCCCTGGCTTTTCCTTACCACCTTTCTGAAACAGTGGCACCATGTTAGCCAACCTCCATTCTCCTGGCCCCTCACCTGTGACTATGGATGATACAAATATCTCAGCAAGGGGCCCAGCAATCACTTCCGTGGTTCCAATAGAATTCTAGGGTACATCTGGTCAGGTCTTGGGGATTTATCCACCTATTTGAATTTAATATATTCAGCACCTCCTCCTCTGTAATGTGGACTTTTTTGATTAAAAAATTTCACCATCTACTTCCCACATTCTCTCATCTTCCATGTCCGTCTTCACAGTAAACATTAATGCAAAATTTTCAATAAAACTCCCCCATCTCCTGCGGTTCCACATGTAGGCTGCCTTGCTGATCTTTGGTTTTAGCTTTAAACCTGTTTGAAAAGAAATAAAGCTAACGAGTGGATATTATGACACGCGTTTCAATCCTTTTAGAATTAAAAAAGGACAATAATTCTGTGCAACATGCTGAATAGAGTAAATAGTATGGCAGAGACACTT
Organism: Chiloscyllium punctatum; assembly: GCF_047496795.1. Lineage (NCBI taxonomy): Eukaryota > Metazoa > Chordata > Chondrichthyes > Orectolobiformes > Hemiscylliidae > Chiloscyllium > Chiloscyllium punctatum. Next base: position 18,052,028 of record NC_092745.1, on the reverse strand, counting down.
ACCAGGGACACCAACGATAGCGAGGATGAGATAGTAGCCAGCTTGGATCACCCAAAGTACACACATGATCCGTACTGATAAGGATGGCCAATCCTGAGAAAGCCAGTAAAGACCAAGGGATAATTTCCCGTCCATTGTCATAACATGCCAGTTTAATGCTATTAGAATCTGATCTATTGCTTTAACATTCCAGTCTAATGTTCTCAGATTCTGACCCATTGCTGGAACATTCCAGTCTAAATTTTTCCGATTCTGATCAATTGCTGTAACATTACAGTCTAATGTTCTCAGATTCTGATCTATTGTTGGAAAATTCCAGTCTAAACTTCTCCGATTCTGATCCATTGATGTAACATTCCAGTCTAAAGTTCTCAGATACTGATCTGTTATCTCCCTTTCTGTGGAGCTACTCATCCCTGTTAGTGTCGGGATGATGTTTCTACAGACGCTATAGGCTAGCTCATAGAAAGGACTCCGATATTAATACAAAAGAGAAACGCCCAAGGGATAATGTTAGAATTCATGGAGATTTACATTAATTGCAGTCACTAAGGGCAGAGCTCCAGTTAACTTCTTTCAATCTAACACCTTTTCTATCACAATGAAGCAGAACATTTATGATTCTAAATAGAAGACATTGCAGTCATTGAGAAAGAATGATTGGAAATAGAAGGGGGAAAAAGTTGCTTTCGAAATTTTCAGAGTACGAAATCTCGAAAAAAATAATCTGTTGCTTAGAAATATGCTTTCTAAGCAACACCTTATGTTTTTTCCAGATTTCGTACTCTGCAAATTTATATGTTTACATATATATATATGTACACAGACAAAATAGAACAATCTGGAGATGTGCATTGAAAAATTGTGCATGGCGAGTTCCATTCCTTTCTTTGACACAATGGGTTGAAGGGCCCATTTATGAGTTGGAGATCTTTATGATACATTGTGCATCAGAACGAAATATGATCAAATGTTATTGAATTAAATTTGTTTAGAAACTATGATCCCATTGATAAAAGGCGAGTGAGAATCGGTATATGTCATTGATCAAAAGAAAAAAAAACAAACATAAAATAGTGCGAATGCTGTTTAGATAATGTTCCCCAGTCCTCGGGGTTTGAGCAGTGCATTTTTCGAATCATGTCAAATAAACTCAATGCAGAGTCGAGTGATGGATTCGTGAGAAATGAGGAGCGAGTTCTGACAATATATACGAATCAAAGAAAGTTTAAAACCATGAGCAGCAACAGTACAAATTGATGAGACTGTTTGTAACTGCATTTGAAGCATTTTCGGTGCCAGTTTACTTGTTTGATTTGTGGGATAATGGGTTGATTATCTGTGGGAATGGTGAGAGTTTTTTTTGATTACTTACAGTGTGGAAACAGGCCCTTCAGCTCAACAAGTCCACACCGCCCCGCCGAACCGCAACCCACCCATACCCTTACATCTACCCCTATCCTACACTACGGGCAATTTAGGATGGCCAATTCACCTGACCTGCACATCTTTGGACTGTGGGAGGAAACCGGAGCACCCGGAGGAAACCCACACAGACACGGGGAGAACGTGCAAACTCCACGCAGTTGGGGCTATGTCCAGGGGAATTTATGTGGAGGGGATCTTATTCAGATGGAAATGTTACAGAAAATATTTGACAGGTAGCTGCTAAGGTCATGTTTCCCCATTTCCGAGTATCAGAAGTAGATTGCACAGTTTCTGGTCTGGGCCCCACATATTTCAGGCGAAAATAAGGAAGTATTTATTCTCTCATAGGTGTTATGGTTCAAGCCAGATCCCTCAATATATTTTTTAAATGATGCAGCCTGGACACTAACGTTTTCTTAGTTTAAAGTCAGATGTGAGGTGGATATTCCAGGTGGGATGCAGCTGGTCAAGCCACTTGCTTTTAAGCAAGCAGAATTTATTTTAACACTACAATTAAAACAAGAAAACAGAATTTAGAACAACTTCTCTGTTGATAACGTTAACTGATGCGCTACAGCCACATTATTGGTGCATTGTTCCAATCATGTCACATCCCATAAACACATTCTTTGGTTACAAGGCAAATTGAAACATAAATTCTTAAACGCAGGAGGGAACATCATCCAGAGAGGTTTCAGAGACAGTCATTTAGGATTCATTTTCTGAAGTTTGCAAACTTCTTGGCCTCCAGCACCTTGTGACTGCCAGAGCTAAACCAATATGAGAAACAAACCTGAACTAGGAGAACTGACCACTCACGTGCCACTGCTCAACTAGGCTTTTCCCACGAAATCTCTGTCTTCAGGATCGCTCTTAAAAAAAGACAACATCACCTCATTAAAATGACCGCAACTTCACCCTCCTTCCTTGAAAAAGAAACATCAAAGTATAAAGTTGAGTTCATTTTATACTCGTTAGCCTTAATCTGTTAATACACTGAAGCATATATACATTACATTGCCAATGACCATGCAAACATTCACTAACACAGTTTAATTCAGTCTGTTTGCTCCTGCCAAAGAATGCCTCCATTTTTCATCTGAGTCTCCACAACGCCATCAGCAATTACATTTTCTCGTCCGGGCATATGTATACTTTTCCAATTGAATCGTTTTAATAATAAGCTTCATCTCAACAGTCTGGAATTTTCTTGAAAACCTTTAATTGGTTAGAATCAGCATATATGCTTGTCTCAGACACGTTACGAGGAGAAAGTGAGCGCTGCAGATGTTGGTGATCAGAGTCCAGAGTATGTTGTTGGAAAAGCACAGCATGTCAGGCAGCATACATGGAGCAGGAGAACCTACGTTTCAGGCATATGCCCTTTAACAGGAATGAAGCTTGTTGGCTGGCGGGCTGAGAGATAAATGGGAGGGGGGATGTAGCTGAGCATGCAATAAGTTAATAAAGATGGGGGAGAGGTCATAGTTGGGAGAGGAGGGTGCAGCGGATATGTGGGAAGGAAGATGTATAGATAGGACAGGTCATGAGGGCGTGACCGAGTTGGAAGGTATGTTTATGGCTCAGAGAATACCTCCAGGATGAATGCACGAACCAGCCCATCCGCCCCAGGGCCGAACACTTTAACTCCCCTTCCCAAGGTCATCCAGGACCTGGGACTTTTCCATCGCCAAACGCTACTCAACCGACGCCTGGAGGAAGAACGCCTCATCTTTTGCCTTGGAACCCTCCACCATCTGGCATTAATACAGATTCCTCCTGTTTCCTCAATTCCGCTCCCCCGACCTTATCCCAGAACCAATCGCCAACTTGGCACCAACCACTAGACCTATCCTAGCTGTCCATCTTCGTTTCCACATATCCGCTGCATCTTCTCTCCTATCTACCATCTTCACCTGCACTTTCATCTACCTATCACACTTTCAGCTACATTACCCCCAGCCCCAATCCCCGCCCGTTTATCTCTCAGCCAATCAACCTACAAGCCTCATTCCTGACAAAGGGCTTATAATCAAAACGTCGATTACTCTGCTCCTCGAATGCTGTCTGACCTGCTGTGCTTTTCCAGCACCACACTCGCGAATCAGGCACATTACTGGCCACACCAATGTTTAAATGTTTTAATGCTGATACCAAGTTCAAAGTCTCCTTCTTAATTGCTATATATTTCTGTGGATAAATTTTCAATTTCCTGGAGAAACATCCAATAGGTCTTTCTATCTTCTAGTTGTCGTCTTGTAAGAAGACAGTTCTTACAACCACATCACTCACACCTATCGTCACCTTAAAATATTTTGCATAATTAGCTGTGGTTAATACAGCGGCAGTGAGTAACACAGCTTGGCGGCTGTCAAATGCTTTCTGACAGCGTGCCATTCAATGCAATTTCCTGCATTAATTCAATAATTCAGTGAGTAGAGCAGCCACAGTTCTAAATTTCGGAATGAATTTCCATCATAACCCCTTCAATCCCAGCAATCACTTCTTGTACGGGGTATGGGAATCTCCACAATAATCTGTGTTTTCACATTCCGTGAGGCCCAATAACATGATCCACGTACGTGACTTTGGCTTTGGCGAATTCACTCTTAGCCAGGTTTATCACCAAGCCTCTTTCCTGAAGTCTTTCGAACAATTTGCTGAATTCTGCAACACTGCTAACTGACAAAGAAGTAAATCTGCACAGCTCCTGCCCTTTCTGCTTGAGTTCATGGATCTCTGGACATCGGAGTGCATCTAGGAAAAAATAACAAATCGTGAAATTCACAGCTGACCATGGAGGAACCTGTTTCAGAGACTCACACCACAGAAACAATAAGTAACAGTTTTTAACATGTAACCTTACTTTATGTATACAGTAGGAGCTAGAAGTAGTGAGTGTTTTTTTCTTGATTACATGATTTATTGAAAACATTCCGTTCATTAAATTTTTAAAAATATAAAACGCAAGTACTTAGTTAGTCCGAAGAACGTTTTTAGAGCAAAAGCCGGTCCTATTTCCTCTGTCTGTAAATTGTGAAGGGGAAAAGATGCCCTTTAGTAGAATGATAGGCTCTTCTTATCGGATGTAGTAGTTTCGGGAGATTTTACGTGTTACTGATAAAACATCAGATCGTTTCATTGGTGTTAATTTTATCAAAGTACTAAGTTCAAATTTTATTGGATTCTACCATCTTGGGGCATAATTTAAATGCTTGACCAAATTTGAATTATTTTTACATAGCAAAACAGCTGTACTATCTGTTTTGACCTAGTGTTACATTGTTACCTCGTTCAGAACAATTTGTACTGCGTTAGGAAGTCCTTGCTGGCTCTTTAAATTTCCTAAAGGTACAGTACATCTACACTTTCATAACAGGATAAATAGACAAAGTATTAAATGGATATTTGACAGTTGCTTGCAAATGGGACAAGATTAGTTTAGGATAACTGATAGGCGTGGACGAGTTGGACTGAACAGTCTATTTCTGTGCAGCACATCTCTCTGACTCAATGATTCTAAATGTTCTTACAATGTATGCCTAAAAATCACCAAGTTATCCATACATACCAAACAACTGAGTAATCCTGAAATGACTTTATTGGTTCCTCTTTGAAATGTGGCTGGTGCATTTTTCATAACAAATGACTTAGCTCTAAATTGATACAGTCTATTCGGTGTTACAAAAGCCAAAATTGTTTCTGCTTTTTGAGAAAAGCTACATGCAAGCAAATATATGTGTCCCCCATAGTCTCAATACAGTCTTCCAAATGTGGAATCAGGTATGAATCAGATTTTGTACCTGTACTGACATAAACGCTGTGTACCATCTGGTTTTGAAACCATTATTATGGGTGAGCTCCAGTCACTGCAACTCACTTTGATTATATTGTCTTGGAGGATGTGTTCAATCTCATTGGTTAACAAATGTGCCAACGTTAGAGGGACGTGATGTGGCCCTCTAACCACCTGTTGAAGGAGCAGTGCTCCAAAAGCTAGTACCTCCAAATACACCTTCCACCTTATGTTGTGCGATTTTTAGCATTAGACTATTAAGTCTCCAAGGATGTTGCTTAAGTAGAACAGCACGTCATCATTTTCCTACATCATGCATAATTAGATTACTAATTCCCAGTTTATTCGCATATATTTCCCTGTACGATACCAATAACTGTTTCTGGTCATTTTGATTTTCAACTGAAGGTAACTCAAGAATTTAACCCATTTTTTGACAATATCCTCATTGTACAATCTAACCTGAGGAATGTCTACTTGAGAATCCTCTCAACTCTGTTCTTCAGTATGTACTGAATCCAGTAACTTAGTCTTCTTTTGTTTTACTTTCCTGTCAAAATACATTTTGAGCATATTAACATGACACACTTTGTGAGACTACATTCTGCCTGGAGTCCTTGTCAACTAGTTCACCTCATTCAATCTCCTTTCGACTCGATAAGGTCAATGAAACGTTGTTTTTAAGGTTCACGTATCATTTGGAAGCAATGTTAACACCTTAACTCTGATAGCAAAATTGTGAGCTTTTGATTTCTTATTTGCTTCCAATTTCATCTCATACTCTGATATTTTTAAGCATCAGTGTAGTCAAGTCCCCCACTCTATTTACCAATTACCAAAAATTTGACACATAGTCCAGAGATGGGTTCTGTAAATTCTGACTCAACAATTTCTCCTTCGCCAATTTTAGTGTCCCTCTCACCTCATGTCCCAAAAAACTAATTCAAATGGACTGAATTTGATAGATTTATTTATTACATCTCTAATGATAAAAAGGGCAAACGGAATTCCTTCATCGCTTCACCTGGATACTCTTCACAAAACACCCTTAACATGGTCATTAACGTCTGATTCCATCTTTCTCATGCTCCCTGCGATCCGGGATGGTCGGCAGTTAATTTGATTTGTTTTATTCCTGAACTATTCATAAGTTCCTTAAATAACTTTGATATCAAATTTGACGCTTGACCTGGTGCTAACTCTCTAGGTAGCCCCTATCTAGTCAAAACTTTGAGCAGCTCTCCTACAATCCTTTAATATGTGTTATTGCTTAAAGAAATAGCCTCTGAAACTCTCGTAGACACATCCCATGATTGTTAACAAATACTGATTCCCACTGATTCCCACTTTTTGCTTGAGGCAGGTGTCCTACGCAATCAAGTAAGAGTCTTTTTAAAGTTTTCCCAAATGCAGGAGTAGTTGTTAAACGTGCGGATTTAATTAATGCCTGTGGTTTTCCAATTACTTGACATGAATGATATATTTGATAAAATTCAATTACATCACTACGTAGTCCAAGCCAGTAAAAAGGTTTTGTCGTTTTTAGGTTGAGTTTTATTTGCCTAAAAATGATCTCTTTCTCGTCATTTATGTGCTCCCAGTAACGCATGTTTTTGTAACACACTGGTAATACAATTATCTTGTTTTTGAGTTTCACGTTATTCATGAAAATCTGCCCATTTCTCATTTGCTTGAATATGCAACGGTCTCCATTACCTCATACAGACTTTTTTTAAAAGATTGGGATGCACTCAGATTCGCCCTCTGTCTATGCACTTCGGTTTTTCATCTTTCTGTTGTAACTCAGTTAATTTCTCAGATTAAAAATTTCCACTTTGTCCTTGACCTGTTCCTGATTTGTCTCATCCATTTGATCATCTGTGGTCTCTGATAAACCTACCACACGTCCTTATCGGTATTCTTTGATTTTTGTTTCTATTTCAACTAGTGATTGTGTGACCTAGTTACCACGCAATCAGGGAAAACATAATAATCCCAGGATATACTGGCTAGAATGTCTCAGCTGCCTGATTTTCTACTAACATTTTTTAAAAAGTAGGCAGCACATCTGTGAGCCAGCTATATTGTTAGCAAGGACAAATTGTACTCCGGGAGCCGAGAGTTATTCCCTGACAGCTGCCACCACATCTCCACTTTTCACTGGACACGCTAACCTCACTCTACATACTGGAGGACTTCTTGCATCACTATGAATTCGAGTAGTATCGCTTTTATTTGGCAACAGGACTTCTGAATTACATATCTCCTCAAGTCTCACCATCAAAGACTGACATGATCTGTATCCCCAAATAGTGCAATTTCTTTACCTGCTGCTCTTGGCATACGTGAGTAAACCTTGTCTTCGCAAGTAAATAGTTGAAGAAAATCTGTCATGTCTTCCTTAACCAGCTTCCGACCAAGTTGTACACGATGGTGTGTCGCTTAAGCCTCCAATGTGCTTTGCTTTACTGCTTCAAAATAAATTCTCGCTTAACTTGTTTTCCTAAATCAGGCTTCACAGTACGACTTCTAACCCTCCAATACTGTGACTTCATATGGCCTACTTTATTGCAGTGACCACACCGGAGCTTTTAAATTTTCTTTACGGTTCATGGGTTTCCATTTTACCCTGTAGTAAGTTATCTTTATTATCCTCACCGGGATCTATCTTTCCCTCACTGCCTGAGGCTTTCTCTATTCCCCAATTTCTATCCCTCCTGGACTGAAATTGATTTTGGAAGCCCAACTTTGATTTACGAACCAAGTCGTAATCATCAACCATTTCAGTTGTAATCTTGCTGTTTTAACTCTCTGATCTTCCACTTGAGTTCTCATTACCTCAGGAATGTTTGAACTCCTTCAAAATAATTGTCTCTCTAAGAGTGTCACATGTTTAATCTTTTTTTTATATTCCCTTATTCACCAATCAAAATTCCTTACTTTGATTCTTCCAAACTCAAGGTAAGTTTGACTGCAGTCTCCTCCTTTGACTTCTGCATTGCTATCTGTAGGATTCTGGCACAAGCTCGTGTGCACTTAAGATGGATTTCTTCACCTCCTCATATGCCTCAGATACCTTCTCTGACAGTAATGAAAATGCCTCACCAACTCTAACTTCCAGCTTTACTTGGATCAACAAAACCCATATGGTCACTAGCCACTTCATTTGTTTAGCCACTTACTCAATTACGTTGAAAACGTTTCTGCATTCTTATCATCAAATTTAACAATGCTTGGGTATATTTGAAGAGATCCTCACCAGGACTTTGGCTATGATGAGGTTGCTCATCCGCTTCTCATTAAGCCGATCTCCGACCTTCACCCCCATCCTCTTACGGAGACATTACTAAGTGCCGATTTCTGAACTTTAATCACCTGCCATTGTATTCTAGCCATTTCCAAAGACTCTATTGGCATTTCCACCAAATTTAAATGCCGAGCTATTGCTGTAATTACCTCTCCTTTTCTCACAGTCAAATGCCAACCCAAAGAAAGACAATCAAGAATAATTTGCTCAAGCTTGCAACCTCCCTGGTCTCCAGCATCTTGTGACTGCCTGAGGTAGAGCAAACGAGGAAAATGCTGAACTGGGACAATTGGCCATTCTCCTGCCATTATTAAACTAAGCTCGAGCGATTATACTAAGCTCATCCTCGACCGCTCAGCACCTCTGTCTTTGGATGTTCAACCACAATCAGATCAGCAATGATCTCTCAATAGTACAGCAGGTTCGAGGGACACAATAGCCAGTTGTGTAGCATTCTTAGCCAATCCTTCGAGGCTGCTATTGTGCCTGAGGAAGACGATTCAACCACCCAGGATTGCTACCCTCTAATAGAACATTAATTTTTACAAAAATGCAAAGCAGAATCAGGATTATGTAATTGAGTACAGAATTAGCACTTTAAAGCTTCAACACTAAGGTAGTAAAAAGTCGGGATAAATGTAGGAGTTGAAAGCTGTAAATAGTGGAGAGTAAATATATCAGTGTATCTGAATGATTTGGATGAGGGAAGTGAATTTATAGGTGTTCAATTAACTCATGCATCAGATGTCATTCGATAAGTTGTCAAGTGGAGTATGAGACTCTCCAGTGGGATATAGGCAGGGGAAGTGAGTGAACAAGCATTCGTCAGAAACAGTAGAATTGCATACGTTATGGGAACTTGAATATAAAGGCACAAAGGATAAAACAACAGTAAAAGATTGAAATGGAGGGACATCCCAGAACTTGGTGATCCAGAGAGATTTGTCTGTTCTCGTTCATGATTCACACAAAAGTTATCATGCAGATAGACGAAGTGTCAGAAGAGAATGAAATGATGCTTTCTTTCTGCAAAAAGCATTGAACTTTCAAACAGTCATTTTCTTCGTGCATTGTGCAGTTTGATCTCCATAACTGAAGTAACTCCCAGGGATATCGACCTTCACTCATGCCTGGGATGAAGAGTTTATGATATCAACGTTTAGTTGGTGAAATCTGAGAATGAGCGGTGATCTTATTGAATCATATAAGACCTCCAGCAATGTGGATAGGGTGCATATCGCATGGATACTTCTGCTTGTGACGGAGACTAATTGTTGGGGAAAAAGTCATTGAATGCGATCTTTTCATTTTAACACATATTATAAAACATGAATCTTGAAAAGAAAAACACTTGACCGACAAAATAATAAGGAGTACTGCTAAAAATGGCAGATGTTTCACTCTGGAAACATTTAGAGAGAGTTCATGACATTCAGTCTGGAGTTGGTGTAACACTATTGCATGTTGGAAGACAGAGAAGTAGAGTATTTATGCTGCCTGTGAAGCAACAGCTCACAGCCCTCTGTCTCTCTTTACAGCAGCAAGCTGAGAAACCCAATGTCTTCTTTCCCACTCGTGCTGAATTTCTGTCGAGTATGCTTTGTAAAAAAAAACCCCGGCAGCTGAAGCAAAGGTCATTCTGCCAAATATAACTGGTCAAGGACTGGAGTCCAGCACCATCAACCTGTGTGAGCAGATTCGCTTCGCAACACCATCTAATATTATCTGTTATTTCTTCTCGGTCATGAGTTTAACGATCATTTGGTCGAATTGCTTCAAAGTAAAAAAAGTCTTGCACTGGAAAAGCACAGGAAGTCAGGCAGCATTCGACGAGCAGCAAAGTCGAAATTTCAGTCATAAGCCCGTCATCAGGCATTCATGATGAGGAGCTTATGCCTGAAGCGTTGACACCCCTGCTCCTGGGCCGCTATGCTTTTCCAGCGCCACAATTTTTGACTCTGATCTCCATCATCTGCAGTCCTCACGTTTTCCTCAAAGATAACAAAGATGTATCAAAGATAACACAGTGAAGAGCTTTACTTTTCCTCATTGTAGCTTAGTTTGTGGAGTTTTAGCTTGAAAATAACTACGATGTTTTTGCTTAATATTTAAACTTGGCAGACTTGTTAACGCTGAACTAGATAAAGTCTGAGACCTGTATTTAATTTTTTTGTTACCAACGCAGTTACATTTTAAATTGCAGTGATTGGTGGAGATATGTGACAAGAAATGAAACAGGGATCCATCTGAATTCGAACATGGAATCATCAAGACTGGGTGGAAAAATCCAGCATTAATTCGTTTGAACGTGCTCCCCTATCCAATACGATTAAATTATCAATATCAACTGCATATTCACACTTTCTTTTCTTTCTACTTGATTATCATGAAGATCTATTTAAAAACAAACTGTTCCATGCTTTAATGTATACACTGTCTTGGCTTTTTCTCATCTCACTCATAAATACTTTTCCCATCTGACCCAACATTAAAACATGTTTTAGACTCACCAAACATTTCAAACATCCCGTTTGAATGTAATCTCTACAGTCATAGATTCAAAGGTTTATAGAATCCAACAGCACAGAGACAGACCCTTTTGTACAAACTGGTCCGAGCCGACCAAATCATCCATCCACGCGAACCCCATTTTCCTGCACGTGAACCATATCCTTCTCAACCTTTCTTATCCAAGTATTAATCCAAATACTTTTCAATAGCTGTTAACATCCCCGCCACAACCACGTCCACGGGCAACTCAATCCAAAATCATACCACCGCCTTAGAAAAAGAGTTGCCCTGCAGGTTCTTTTATTCTTTCCCCTCTAACACTAATGTGATGCCCTCTCGTCTTCGATTCCCGTAGAGTGGTAAAAGACTGAGTGCATTCACTCTATCCATGCCTCTTGTGATCGTATACATTTATAAGATGCCCTCTTAATCTCCTAGGCTGTAAAGAGAAAAGTGCTTGTTGTCCAACCTTTCCCTTTAGCTCAGACCGTTGAGACCTTGGCAACATTCTTGTAAATTTCTTCTGCACGCTTTCCAGTTTAATAACATCCCTCCTATAGTTAGGTGACCAAAACTGAACACAATACTCGAAGTGCAACCTTATTAACTACTGCATATCTGCAACATAATTTCTCAACTTCTGTACTTAATGCCCTAACTTATGAAGGCCAGTGAGTGAAAGGCCTTCTTCACTGCCCTGTCTAATTGTGACTCCAAATTCAGAGAACAGTGCACCTGAACTCCACTCCACTCCTTAACGTCCTACCATTCACCAAAAATTCCGATCTTGATTTGACTTTCCAATATGCAAGATCTCACACATATCTGGATTAAACTCCATTTGCCATTTCTTGGCCCACTTCTCCATTGATCAAGGTCCTACTGCAATTTCTCATAACCTTCCTCACTGTGCATGTTACCAACTATTTTAATGCCATCTGCAAACTTACCAACCATGTGTTGTGCACTCTCATCCAAATCATTGATATAGGTAACAAACAGCAATGGGCTTATCACCGGCCCATACACACTCCACTAGTCACTGGCCTCCAGTATAAATGCATCCTTCTACTGTTACCGTCTGCTCCCTACCATCAAGCTGATTGTGTATCCAATTTGCCAAATGGCGCTAGATTCCATGCAATCTAACCTTCCACAGCAGCCTCTCAAGGGGAACCTTATCAAAGGCCTGTCTGAAATGCATACAGACTACATCTACCACCTCATCAACATTCCTGCTTACTTCATCAAAGAAGTCTAACATATTTGTAAGGGATGATCTCCCACGTTCCATGCCATGCTGATTACTCTGAAACAAACCCTGCCTCTCCGAATGCATTTATGTCTTATCTCTCAGAATCTTCTCAGAAAACGAACCCACCACAAACATCAAGCTTACTGGTCTGTACTTCCCTGGTTTTTCATTGCAGTCTTTCTTGAATATTGTCAAAACGTTTGCTACTCTCAGGATTTCACCTGTAGCTAACAGTGTTGCAAATATATCTAGCCAAGGTTCTGCAATTTCTACTGGAGCCCTTTGCAGTGTTTCTGGACGTATCTGGTCAGGACTAAGAGATGCATCCAAATTCACGCACTCTAATACATCCAACAACTCTTCTGCTGTCATATAGAAAGTCCCCAAGATATCACCAATAACTTGCCGAAGTTCCCATGTATTCAAATTGCTTTCCATAGCAAAGACAAAGAAGAAATATTCATTGACAACCATACCCCGGTTCTGCACAGACATTTCCTCTTTGTTCCTTAAGGTCTCCTATTCTCTCTCTACTTATTCTTTTTCCTCTAATATACTTAAAGAACCTCTTTGGAGTCACCTTAACCTTCTCAGCAAAGACTAAATTGCTCCCCCTATTCGCCCTCCTGATTTCCTTCTTCAGTAAACTCTTGTATCCCTTGTATATCTTCAGGATTTCCCTTATTCCCAGCTACCTATACCTGAACCATGCATCTTTCCTTTTTCGGGTCAAGGTCTCAGTATCGCTTGTCATCCAGGGTTCCCTTTTCCTGCCAACATTGCCGTTTACCCTCACAGGACCATATAGACCTTGAACTCTAACTATCTCACTTATAAAGGCCTCCCACTTGTCGGAGATCAGTTTACCAGTAAACAAACTATTCCCATTAACCCCGCAAGATCGTGCCTAGTTCCGTTAAAATTCGTGTTAGCCCACTTTAGAACGTGAACCTATGGACCAGTATTATCACTCTCCACAACTGTTTTGAAATTAACACAACCATGTTCACTGGTCCAAAAGTGCTCTCGCACTGTCACCGCAGTCACCTCTCCTGCCCTATTTCACAAAAATAGTTCACGTTTTGCCCCTTTGTGTGTCGAACCCCTTATTAAATGCTTGAGGAAACATTCCTGAACGCACTTAGCAAATTCCACTCTATCTAACCCTTAACGCTCTGGCAGTCCCATTCTATGTTAGAAACATTTCAATCTCCTATGATTGCAACCTTTTTGTTCCTGCAAAATCCCTAGTCTCCCTGCATAGTTGTTTCACTCAAGCCCATTGACTATTTCGGGGCCAATCGTACAACCCAAATAACTTTACCATCCTCTTTTTATTTCATAGCTCCAACGAGAAAGCGTCACTGGATGAATCTTCAGTTATTTCATCTCTGCTTACTTTTGTAAAACCTTATCAATTTCCCAAAATATTTTCCAAGTGCTAACATAACTTTGATAGTAGACCCTAACAGTTTTCCTGCACTGACGTTAGGCTGACTGCTCTGTCTATCACTGCTTTACTTTCCTCTCTCTGTCATGTCAAACTGTAAAATAACATTTCCCACCATCCAGTCTGCTGGAACTGCTCCAGAGTCAATGGAATGTTCGAAGAAGGTGGCAATTGACCATGAATTTCCAGGTATCCGTGGACCTACACAACCAGGAATGTAGACCTCATATGTTTCGCAGTTTATGCTAAGTCAACACCTTCACAGCAAAAATCAGTCGAGTGAAGAAACCGAGCCATTTGCTGTGCCTAGGAGTCAATCTTCTGTTTTTCATGTACAGCAACAAAATACCTGTGACTTGTTTTTTGATTCTCTATTTAAAATATGGTCAGCTTTTTGATTTTTGGTGTGAATGCGTTCACATTGTTTTACAATTCGTGCTAACTTACGGAATCTGTCTCCTTCATGTCTCATCTTCATTATGTTCTTAACATAGTTTGTTCTCTTGTATATCAGCTTCTACCTTGTGCAATGTAAGGGCATGTCATTCAAACTTTCATCATCAATTTGGTTATTTTTCAAATATACGAATACTAAAGTATGCTTTGACAAGATCTCACAGAAGGCTGAAAAATAAGAAAAAAAACTCATGTTGTCGGGGCAATTTGTCAGCATGGCTAAAGGAATGGCTGACTGGCAGTAGGCAGAGAGTAAGGATGAAGAGGACTTTTTCAAGGAAGGTAGTTGCTGATTAGGGGAGTTTTGCAGGAGTCAGAGTTGAGACTATTCATGTTATACATTAACAACCTGGACAAACGAACTGATGGATTTGTTGTTAAGTTTTTAAATGTCACATGGGCAGGTAGCTGCGGAAGTACTTGGACAGATGAGATAAATGGGTAAAGAAATGTCATAAAACGTGGGAAAGTGTGAGCTTGCACCTTTGGTAGGAAGAATGGAGGTATAGACTATTTTCAAAAAGGGGAAAGTCTTCTATAACATACAACACATAACATAGAAATGTACAGGACAGAACAGGCACTTGGGCCCACGATGTTGTGGCGAGGATTAATCCTAATGTAAAATGAAATAACCTAACTTATCCACCCCTCAATTCACTGCTGTCCATGCACATGCCCAATTTTCGCTTAGATGTCCCTAACAGTTCTGCTTCCACCACCACCACCGACAACGCATTCCATGCATTCATTACATTCTGTGGAAAGGTGCTACCACCGAGATCCCCTCTACACCCTTCTCCTAATATGTTAAAACAATGACCCCACATGCCAGTCAATCCTTCCCTTGGGAAAAGTCTCTGGCTATTGACTCTATCCATGCCTTTCATTACCTGATATACCTCCATCAGATCACCTCTCTTCCTCCTTCTCTCCAGAGAGAAATGTCCGAGCTTAATCAACCTTTATTCATACGGCAAACACTCCGGTCCAGGTAGCATCCTGGTAAACGTTCTTTGCACCCTCCACAAAGCCTTTGTCTCTTTTCTATAGAAGGGCGACCAGAACGGGAGACAAGATTCCAAGTGTAGTTTCACCAGGGACTTGTAGAACTGCAGTAAAACCTCACAGCTCTTCGGCGTTATCCCCCGTTAATGAAAGCCAAAACACTGCATGCTTTCTTAACAGTCTATCCACATGGGTGGCAAATTTGAGGGGTCTATGTACTGGAACACCAAGATCCCTCTGTTCCTCCACTATGCCAAGAATCCTGTCTTTAATCCTATATTCAACTTTCGAGTTTGAACTTCCGAAATGCATCACTTCGCATTTATCCAGGTTGAACTCCAGCTGCCATTTCTCAGCCCAGCTCTACATCCTGTATATGTCACACTGCAGACTGCAGTAGCTCTCTATACTATCGACGACACCTCCAACCTTTGTGTCATTTGCATATTTACTAACACAGCCCTCAACCTCCTCATCCAAGTCATTTATAAAAACGACAAAGAGCAGACGCCCAAGAACAGAGCCCTTCTGGACCCCACTCAACTCTGACCTCCAGACAGAATATTTTCCATCGACAACCACTGTTTGCTGCTGTCAGCCAACCAATTCTGAATCCAGACAGCCAGATCTCCCTGTAACCCATATCTCCTAATTTTATGAATGAGCCTCCCATGTGGAACCTTATCAAATGCTTTCCAGAAGTACATACTATGAAGTGTGAAATGACTTGGGAATTCTCTTTCACGATTCTCCTATCAATTGGCAGTTAGGAAGGCAAATGCAACATTTGCGTTTAATTCGAGAGGGTTAACTTACAAAAGCATGAATGCATCGCTGAGGGTGTATAAAGTCTTGGTCAGGTAGCAGTTGGAATATTGGCAGCAGTTTTGGGCCCCTTAGCAAAAGAAAGATGCACTGGTATGAGAGGGGTTCTAGAGGAGATTTACAAGAATGAAGAAGGGCTTGGAATTGAGGAGCAATTGAGGACTCTGGGTATGTACTCGATAGAAGTTGGAAGAATGAGGGTAGGATCTGTTTGAAATGTAAAGTGTACTGAGGGGCCTTGAAAATGTCAATGTCGAGAAGATGTTTTCATTACTAGGTCAGACTAGAATCCGAGGGCATAGACTGAGAGTGAAGGGACATTCCTTTATAACTGAGATGGGGAGGAATTTCTTCCGCCATTGAGTGTTGAACCTGTGTAACGCATTGGAGCCCGAGTCATGCTGTGGAGGCCGAGTCATTATGTGTATTCCTCCTCATCTCCATCTGGAATGGGTGAGCCCTTGCTGGCATTTTCTGCCCTCTGTTTACAGATGAAACGAAAGGAAGTGGCAAAGATAATTTTTGAAGATGACACGAAAATTGGTGGAGTTGGGCTGAATGAGCAAGGAGGTTACAGATCAGTTGGAAAGTTGTGCAGAGAAATGGCAAATTGAGTTTAATCTGGACAAGTGTGAGATGATGTCAAAGTCAAGAAGAAAGTTTGGATACTGAGGGGTATTGATATACAGAAGGATCTTGGTGCAAGTCAGTAACTCCCTGAAAATGGCAACAGAAGTGTTTCAGATCGGAAAGAAACAAATGGAACAGTGGCCTTCATCGGTCACAACTTTGGGTAAAGTGGTTTGCATCTGATGTTGTAATTGTATAAAACCTTTGTTTGACCATATTTGGAGTACAGTATGCAGTTCTCATCTCCGTACAATAGGAAGGATGTGGAGGCTTTGGAGAGGGTGCAAAAGGGGTATATCAGCATTTTGCCTATGTTTGGTTTTTAAGGGTGTGTTGGGTGTAAGAGGGAATTAAATGAAATTAGATTGTTTTGCGAGAGTATCTGAGGCTGACAGGCGACCAGATAAAAAAATATAACATTCGGAGAGGGACAGATAATGCGGATAGTCGGAATCTCTTTCCAATGTGTAAGCTTCAAAGTCTAGAACGCATATGTTCAAGGTTAGAAAGAGAAAGTTTAAACGAGATGTGTGAGGCAAATTAGTTTTTAGATAGAGAGTGGAGGTTTCCGAGGCATATTGTAGAAGCAGAAATGTGAGTAAAGATTTGAACTGGGATTTAGACAGAAACATGAACAGGCAGAGAATAGAGGGATGTGGACCATGTGCAGGCAGATGGTATGAGTTAGAACAGCATCTTGGACAGCACAGACATGGCGGTCCGAATGGCCTGTTGCTGTGCTGTACTGTTCTATTTTCTAACTTCCCAGCATCTGCCCGATAAGATCCCCTCAGACTCTTGCATGTTTCATTCCATTTCCCTCTCATTTTCTAAACTTCAATGGGTTCAACCTCAACCTACTCAACCTCTTGTCATTAGAAAATGCCTCCATTCCCAGTATCAACCGAGTGAAACTTCTCTGGACGGCCTCCAATGTGACAATATCTTTCCTTCAGGCACTCTCACTGTTCATAATATTCGCGGTGTGGTCTGACTTGTACCTTGCATAGTTTTAGCTCGACCTCCCTATTTTTAGACTCCATTCCCTTTGTAATAAATGCCAACATTTGATTTAACTTCTTTATTACCTGCTGACCCTGATGGCTACCTTTTTCAAATTGATGAACAAAAACTCCCATAACCCTTTCTGCTGTCACGCTGTAACCAAATAGCGTTCGCCTGACAGTAAGTCGGGAGCATATTGAAGTTGTTCGAAAGGATATGTCAATATACATTAACTGGCCACTTATAAACACATTTTATAAAAGAAAATTGGCTTTGTAGCCTGTTGGATTTTATTTGTTGGTGTGAACATAAATAGTAGAATTGTAAGGGTGGAGGAGGAGTGTAGTTGTACGGGGGATATGTTGTTTTTAAATTATGAGAAGCCTTTACACAAGTTTAAATGAGAGCTAATGAGTAACTTGGTAGAGAATAGGCCCCTTAAAGATCAGTAAGGTCGCCTATGTGTGGAACCAGACGAGATGGGTGAGATATTAGACAAAACATTCTTGTCAATATTTACTGTGGAGAAAGACATGGAAGCTTGGGGAAATAAATAATTGTACTTGGAAAGAATCTTAAGCAGAGAAGAGAAAGTGCTGTAATCTTAAAACAAATAAAGGTAGATCAATCCTTAGTAGGACCTTATGCGTATCTTAGAATATTGTGGGAAGCAAGGGAAGAGATTGCATTGTCCCTAACAGAGATATTTAAATTATCAACAGACACAGTGAGGTACTGGAAGACTGGAGGGCGGCTAATGCTGTTCCATCACTTAAGGGCCGCAGGGAAACTCAGGAAATTACAGCCCAGTCATCCCAGTGATGGGGCAGTTGGGAGAGTCTGAGAGAAAGGACCTACGTAGATATGGAAAGACAATGGCTGATTAGAGATGATTTGTGAGTGGAAAACTGTGTTTCACAAAATTGACACTTCGAGGAAGTGGCCAAGAGATAGATGACGTCAGAGCAGTGAACATTGTCCACATGGACTTCAGTGAAGCATTTAACAATGTTCAAGGGGATGGAGAACATCTTGTCACGAGGAATGAGGAAGCTTACTTAAGGTTGAGTAAGCAAGGGTCAGACAGGTTTCTAGATAGTAACATGGAGCAGCACACTGCTATCTCATAGCACTACGGACTCCATTTCGATTCCAGCCTCAGGGTATGGTCTGTCTGGAGTTTGCACATTCTCCCCGTGTCTGCGTGGGTTTCCTCCAGGTGCTCCGGCTTCTCGCTACAGCCCAAAGATGTGCCAGTTTGGTGACTCAACCATACTAAGTTGCCCATAGTGTTTACGGATGTGTAGATTTGGCTCATTAGTCAGGACAAATGGAAAGTAATAAGGTGGAAGAATTTTTCTGGGTGGGATAGTGGGAGAGTGCAAAGAACTTGTCCCTGGAGCAACAGGAGATCGGGGAGGTCCTTCATGCATACTGTGCTTCAGCATTCACTGCTGAGACGGGCATTTTCATTTGTGAGGACAGCATGAAAAGGACTGATATAAGTGAATAGTTGGATTCAAAGAAGGAGGATGTGCTGAGAATTGTGTAAAACATAAGGATAGATAAGTTCGCTGAACCAGATGGGATATGTCCAAAGCTACGGCAGGAAGCGAGGGAAGAGATAGCTGTGCACCTAGCGATGACCTTTGCTCCCTCACTGTCAACTGGAATCGTACCAGATGGTTGGAGGGTGTGAAATGTTATCCCCTTGTTCAGGAAATGGAATAGGGATAATCCTGTGAATTACAGACCTGTCAGTCTTATGTTTGTCGAGTGCAGATTATTGGAGAGGATTCCGAGACACGATTTATGATTCCTTGGAAAACCATGGTTTGATTAGCACTAGTCAGCATGGCGTTGTAATGGGCAGGTCATGCCTCACAAATCTTATTGAATCCTTTGAGAATGTGACAAAAGCCATTTATGGCTCATTCAGAAAGTACAGAGGCATGGGATACAGGAGACCTGTCTGTCTGGATACGGATGACTGGGTCGTAGAAGACAGATGGTGATGAAAGCATTCATCTTCGAAATCAATGACAAGTGGTTTTCTGCAGGGAGAGGTTACAGAACTTCTGCTCTTTGTGATTTGATGAATGACTTGGATATGTGAGTGGAAGAATGGGTTAGTAAGTTTGCTAATGACACGAGGTTTAGTGGAGTGGCTGATAATGTGGAGGGCTGTTGTAGGTTTGATGGGACAATGACAGGATGCAGAGCTGGGCTGAGAGGTGGCAGATGGAATTCAATCTGGAAAAATGTGAAGTCATTCATTTTGGAAGATTGCATTGGAATGCAGAATGCAGGCTTAAAGGCAGGATCCTTGGCAGTGTGGAGGAACAGAGGGATGCTGGGTTCCAAGTCCACAGATCCCTCAAAATTGCCACCCAAACTGACAGGATTGTTAAGAAGGAATATACTGTGTTGGATTTCATTAGCTTGAGAATTGAGGTTTAAAGCCGTGAAGATATGCCTCAGCTCTATGGATCCCTGGTTAGACCCCACTTGGAATATTGTGTTCAGTTCTGGTCCCTTCATTACCGGAAGGATATGGAAGCTTCAGAGAGGGGAAAGTGGAGATTTACCAGATGCTGCCTGGGCTACAGGGCATACCTTATGAAGAAAGGTTAAGGCAGCTAAGGCTTTTCTCATTGGAGTGAAGAAGGGTGAGGGGCGACTTGGTAGAGGGGAACAAGATGATGAGAAGCACAGAGAGAGTGAGCAGTGAGAGACTTTTTTTTTACCTTGACATAAGTAGCTATTACAAGAGGGTATAATTCTAAGATCATTAGCGGATGCTTAAGGGGTGATTTCAGAAATAGGTTCGTTACATATAGTTTGATGGGTGAGTGGATCTCAACTACCAGCGGTGGCAGTAAAATTAGATGCATTAGGGACATTTAATATACTTCTGGATAGGCACATGGATGATTATAAAATGTAGGGTTTGTAGGTTAGTTTGACCTTACGTTTGGATAATAGATTGGCATGGCACCATGGCCGAAGGAGCTTGTGCTGCACTGTTCTGTGCTCTACGTTCCGATGGTAAACTGGGTATTAAGCTCAGATCAATGTAAAAGGATATGGCATTCAGGAGGAGCTAGTGAACTGAATACAAAATTGGTTTCATGGTAGGAGACAGAGGGTGGTGGGAGACATGTTGTTTTATGACTGGAGGCATGTGACCAGCGGTACAGTGAGTTCGCTGTTTGTCATTTGGATAAATGGTTTGGACTGGCGTATTGGTTTCCTGTTAAGTATATTTTTTTGGCTGACACTGAAATTGGCGTCGAAGTAGACAGTGATGAAGGTTATCAATGATACAAAAGGATGGACAGTACTGCTGGGATAGTGGGCTGAAGAATAGCAGATGGAATTTAGTAAGATAAATATGAAGTGTTCCATATTGGTGAAGCAAATCAGGGTGGGACTTGTACAGTTAATGTTTGGACCCTGGATGGTGTTGTCAGTCAGAGACCAGGGGTGCATGTACACAGTTCTTTGAAAGTGGTATCACAGGTCGACAGGCTGGGGAAGCAGGCGTTTGGGATGATTACCTTCATTGGCCAGAGCATTGAGAGTAGGAGTTGGGAAATCATCTTGTGGCTGTACAAGACATTGGTGGTGCCACCATAAAAGCATTGTTGATCAGTAGGAAGATCTCTTCAGGTTCGCTTCCTTTCGGGAAGGACAGCTGATACTCTAACCTGGTCTGGCCTACATAAGACTCCAGACCCACAGCAAAATGGCTGACTCTGAGCTACCCTCTGGGTTATGAGCAGTGGAGGCAATGAATATTGGTCCAATCAGTGATACCCACATCCCATGAATGAATAAACAAAAATACATACACCCCTCCCTACCTCTGCAAACCCCTCCAGCTCTAGCAATCTGAACTGGCTTTGTAACACCGTTCAGGCCCTGGCTACTCTCTGTAACACTCTCACCACCTCCAGCACCTTCACCTCTCCCTGTTCCTATAGTGTCATTAAACCCCGACAATGATTCCTCTTCCCACTGCCCGCACCATGCTAGCAGACCCTTTGCAATCCCTTTAAGACGTACTCCTAAAACTTTCTCTCACTTCAGGATTTTAAGTACTTTTTGGTGATCTTCTCAACCCCATAATCTAATATGATCCAGTTTGTCCTGAGTGAGGGACAGGTGTGAGCTTGTTGCTGAGGTTCTTACTGTTTCAATGGAATATCCTTTTGTTTAGTGATCTACACTGTTCCTTCAAATGTTTTCCATTGTTCATTTACAGACTCATAGTTCAGTCTGTTTAGCCGATTTACCTTGGTCAGTTCTCCTCTCAAACTCATGTAATTGGCTATTTTTGTTTCCAGTTGTAGCCTGTCCTTTCCGTGATTCACTTTAAACGTTATATTCCTTTACACTGCACTTTATCACAATTTCCCAGAGGATCTCGCCAGGTGGCATTATTCATTCATGAAGTTTCATAACGCAACGTTGCACAATGTGTTATTCAAAGCAACACTGAAAATAAAACACTTTTTGAACTCCTCTTCCGATATCATTCTTGTCAAGTGTGATTGTCCCAGATTATGCGAATATTGAAGTTTCACGAAATTTTCACAATGCCTTTAGTAAACAATCCAATGAATTCCTGTTTAATGCAGTGATGACCAATGAAGTGTTGTTCGGTGGCTAAAACTGTTCTGCTGCTTGTGTTCTTGGCAAGTAGTAGCCAGAATTTACATTCAGACTGACTCAACTTCATGATCTACGGCCAATTGCTTTCTCTGTAACACATTTGTTACCCATTATTGTTAGTGTTACCATTTTGCCTAAGTTTCCACAAGATTGCGAACCATTGATTATTTTTGTTCACCCTGTAACAATGTCTCGCTGGTGTCTAAATCTCTTTTGTATCTGTGTCAGGCCAGGACACTGGTCCCAGCACAGTTCCAGTGGGACCATCCTAATGGATTTTTTTTTTAAATCACGTATGGGATGTGGGTGTCTCTGGCTGACCAGCCTTTATTACCCAGCCTGAGCAGCCCTTGAGCTAAGTAACTTGCTCAGCCATTTCAGCGGGTAATTGAGAGGGAAACACTTTGCTGTGGGTACGTCGTGCAGACCACGTGAGGATGGGCAGATATCCTTCACGAAATTTTTTTTTCAGTTTTTTGTACATCAGTAATGGTTTTATACTGATTTATGGATTGTTAATTACAATTTTTAAAATTAATTGCTTCCAACACGACCATTTCTGATGGTGGGATTCAAACCTGTCTCCCCTGAACATGAGCTGCGGTTTGGGATACATGCTCTTGCAATAACAGCACTAGGCCATCACTTCGCCTGCTCGCAAGCTGATCATTCATGATCAGTTATCATGAAGCAGAATACGTTCTTCCAAGGAGAAAGTGAGGACTGCAGATGCCAGAGATCAGAGCTGAAAATATGTTGCTGGAAAAGCGCAGCAGGTCAGGCAGCATCCAAGGAGCAGGAGAATCGACGCTACGGGCATGAACCCTTTTTCAGGAATGAGGAAAGTGTGCCCAGCAGGCTAGGATAAAAGGTAGGGAGGAGGGACTTGGAGGAGGGGCGTTGGGAATGCGATAGGTGGAAGGAGGTTAAGGTGAGGGTGATAGGCCGGGTGAAGGTGGGGGGAGAGGTCAGGAAGAAGATTGCAGGTTAGGAAGGTGGTGCTAAGTTCGAGGGTTGGGACGAAGACAAGGTGGGGGAGGGGAAATGAGGAAACTGGAGAAATCTGAGTTCATCCCTTGTGGTTGGAGGGTTCCCAGGCTGAAGATGAGGCGCTCTTCCTCCAGCAGTCGTGTTGCTATGGTCTGGCGATGGAGGAGTCCAAGGACCTGCATGTCCTTGGTGGAGTGGGAGGGGGAGTTGAAGCGTTGAGCCACAGGGTGGTTGGGTTGGTTGGTCCGGGTGTCCCAGAGGTGTTCTCTGAAACGTTACACAAGTAGGTGATACCTTCGTGCACTCCAGTGATATCACTCAGCCTCTCTCTATGTGGTATCCCTCAGTGTATGGGTCTAATTGCTGCCTCTGCCAGCGTCTGTCGCTCTTCCGGAACCTGAGCCAATAGAATTATCCACTCCAAAGAGATACACCAGTACAGCCCAGCGATGGAAACTGGGATTTCCCAGATCTCTGTGGGACTCAGTATCATTCTCCCTGTGTAACCATTACTGCTCAGAGTTCTGTCGGTTCTTAGGAGGTCCTGACGCAATAGACTTCCCAGCTGCTGGGTGTATCTTCTGTCACCACATTGAAGATGGTTGGTCAGCCAGAGAGACAAAGGCCACGGAGATGTGGAGCCTTCAATAAATCCTGTAGTGAGTTAAGATCACTCACATTGCACAGCGCAGAGAGCCATTAGAGGTTTGCAAACATCAGCTAACAAGACATGACATAAATGCAGTCCTGGAAGGGGAGCATGCTACAGACACACCTCAGGCTCAATCACTACCCCACTGTTAGTTTAGTTGTAATGAGACAACATCAGGAGTGTTACTCCAGTTGGAGTATTGCGTAGAATTCTTATCCTCCTGCTTTAGGAAGCATTTTCTAAAACTGTAAATGGAGCAAAGATTGACAAAGTTGTTACTGATACTGAAGGGTTTGACAGAATCGGAGAGGCTGCACAAGCTGGGAAGTAAAACGGGGAAATGAGGCAGGTTTGGAAGAAAAGGTTAAGGAGAATCCAAAGAGATTCTACAACATACAAGTACAAAAAGCAACTAAGAGACAATAGAGCCCCTCAATGTTCAGTGAGGCCATCTATGTGTGGAATCACAGGAGAGGTACGTCGTGCAGACCACGTGAGGATGGGCAGATATCCTTCACGAAAATATTTTTTTCAGTTTTTTGTACATCAGTAATGGTTTTATCCTGATTTATCAATCCAGGCGTATGCTGTCTTCGTGAGCATCACCTGCCTGGGATCTTTCCATTCTGCATTCCGTCTCCAACACTGTACATATACCATGTCTCGTGGACCAGTGTCTTCAATAAATTGTAACTCTTACATGAGTTCCTGTCTGTGTAACCTCCTCCCTTCCCTCTAGTCCTTCCACATATTTGAAATGATCTGGATTCAAGGCTACCATCCCTCTCGCTGTAATTTGCTTCAATGTCTACAACACGCTTTATCTCGGTAATCTCCTCCAATAACTGAAGACAGAGTCACGCAGCACAGAAATAGAACCTTCCATCCAACTCGTCGATGCTGACCGCGGTTGCTAAACGAGTTGTGTTTCCCTGCATTTCACCCATATCCCTTCAGACCAGCTCCTCCCCATGTATCTGCCCAAATGTCTTTTCCATTTGTCATTGTACTTTTCTCTACCACTTCCCTTGGCAGCTCATTCAATATGTGCACCATCGTGTGTGTGGAAAATGTTCTCCTCCGGTCCCTTTCAAGTATTTACTCTCTCACACATATTTATGTACTCTGGCTATGGACACGCCTACCCTGTGGTGGATACATTAGCTATTCACATTAAGCATACCACTCATGGTTTCATAAACCTTTATAAGTTCACCCCTCAGCCACCTACCCCCAGTGGAAATACGAAGGACAATGATAAAAATATACTGGATTAGTGGTACTGGAAGAGCACAGCAGATCAGGCAGCATCCAACGAGCAGCGAAATCAACGTTTCGGGCAAAAGCCCTTCATCAGGAATAAAGGCAGTGAGCCTGAAGCATGGAGAGATAAAAATATGTCTGCCATGGTCCCCGCTGCGACTTTGCCACAATGTTCTGGGATACACTTGTTCAGAACCTTGGGCTTTCTCTCCCTTTGTGGTCTAAGACTTTCAGCACCACATCCTATGTAATGGGGACACTTTTAAAGCCATCACTGTTTCTTTCCATTTGTGTACTAGTCTTTATCCATAGTACGTTCTGACATGAAATATTCATTTCAGCTCTCGTCCCTCTCCTGTGATTCCACACACAGATGGCCTCACTGAACATTGAGGGGCTCTATTGTCTCTTAGTTGCTTTTTGTACTTGTATGTTGTAGAATCTCTTTGGATTCTCCTTAACCTTTACTTCCAAACCTGCCTCATTTCCCCGTTTTACTTTCCAGCTTGTGCAGCCTCTCCGATTTTGTCAAACCCTTCAGTATCAGTAACAACTTTGTCAATCTTTGCTCCATTTACAGTTTTAGAAAATGCTTGCTAAAGCAGGAGGATCGGAATTCTACGCAATACTCCAACTGGAGACCCAGCAATGCCTTATACAGCCACATGATGATATTCCAACTCATATACTCAATGGTCTGACCCATGAGGGCAAGTGTGCCTAATGCTGCTTTCACCATCCTGTCCACATGTAATGCCACTTCCAAGGAACAATGTAACTGCGCCCCTTGGTCTCTCTGTGTTTGACAACACTGTCCATGTCCCTACATTAATTATGTTAATATTCCATGGTTTGTCTTACCAAAATCCATCACCCCAATTAAAATCCATTTACATTCCTTGACCCAGTTGGTCAAGAGCCCCTTCGATAACTTTATTCACTGCCCTATATAACACTTATTTTACTATCCACAAACTTACTAACAATGATTCCTACGTTCTCGCTTATCTCAATAATGCACATGTATGGACCCTGCACCACTCCTAATGGCACGCCACTGGTCAGAGGCCCCCAGTCTGCAAAACAACCCTGTCCCACCATCCTCTGTCTCCCACTGTTAAACCAATTTTGTGTCCGTTTGATTTGCTTTCCCTGATCCCATGTGATCTAACCTTATTAAACAGTGCACCACGCTAAACCCTGTCAAAGGCCGAGCTGAAGTCAGGATAGACAACGTCAAGCTGTGAACATTGTGACAGTCCCAGTCTAGGTTTGGAAAGTTAGAATCCCCGACAATTACAACCCTGTCATCCTTACAGATATCTGAGATCTTCTGACATACATGTTGCTCGATTTCCGACTGACTATTGGGGGCCTGTAGCACAGTCATTTGAAAGTGATGACTCATTCTTTTTCTCAGTTCCACGAACATAGCTTCTCTGGGCGTTCCCCAGGAATATCGTCTCTCACTGCTGCAGTGATGTTTTCACTGATCAAAAGCTCCAGTCCCGCTCCTTTCTTCCTCCTGTTCTATCCTCCCTTAAACATCTCTACCCTGGAACATTGAGCTGCAAGTCCAGTCCCTCTCTCGGCAGTGTTTCTGTAATTCCAGTGATTTCCCATTCCCATGTTCCCACCCATATTGTGTGTTGGTCTGTATAACTTCTTAGGCCTTTTACATCAAAGCAAATGCACCTTAATTAATCAGTTTTCCCTCATTGACTGCTGTGGTCTTGCCTGTCTTGTCAATTTAAATGATTCTCTTGAAATTCTGTCACAGCCTCAACCTTCATACTTTAGCCTGAGAAAATCCCTCTCAATGTGGAAAACACCCTCACCTTTCATGTCATCTGCAAACTTACTGATGATACCTTCTGCTTTCACGTCCGAGTTATTAATGTACATAATAAACAGCAATGGTTGCTGCACAGATCCCTGTGGTGCACCCGCTGTCGAAAGAACTTCAAACACAAAAACAATCCTCCACCAATTTTGGAACCATTTGCTAGCCTTCCATGTGGGACCTTGTCAAAGGCCTCACTAAACTCCATGGAACTCACATCATCTGCACAGCCCTCATCGATATTTCAAATAGTAATTTCAAAGATAACTCAGCTGAATTCATCAGACAGAATCTTTTTCGACCAAATCCATGCGGACTATTCCTAATCTATCCCTGCCTTTCAATTATTGATTCATTATGTCCCTCAGAATTGGTTACAATAATTTCCCTCACGCTGCTGTTAGACTATCTGCTCTGTAATTACCTGGCCTATCCCTGCTGCCCTTCTTGAACAAAGGAATCATATTAGCAATCCTCCAGTCATTCGGCACTTCTCTTTGGCCAGCAAAGTATTAAAAATATCCACCAGGGCCCAGAAATCTCCTCTCTTCCCTCCCACAGCATCCTGGGATTCGTTTAATTGGACACTGAGGATTTATCCACCTTTATGCCTGTGTAAACATTTAATACCTCCTCCTTATTGATCCACACATGTTCTCGAATCTCACCATCCCAACTGTAATCCCCGGCTCCAATGCCTTTCTTCTATGTGAACATAGATGGGAAGTATTCATTGAACACCTTACCTACTTCCTCTGACTCCATGTACAAATTGTCTCTTTGGTTTCTAACAGGCCCCACTCTTCAGCTGGGAATCCCCTTACTTTAACTATACTGGCAAAATACCTTGTGGTTTTTCCTCAATCATATCTGCCAAATAAATTTCATGACTTTTGTTTCTCCCTCATTTTCTACAATCCCTTGCCCTCTCTACACTTGTTTAGGACTTCGCCTGTTTTCATCGCACTATACTTTCTTTTCAAACTCACGATATCACTCGATCAGTATTCGCTGGTCATGCAGCCGTTACTGTTCACTCGTCACTCTTCAAGGAACACACTGGACCTGAGTTTTCACTTCATCACTTTAAAATACTCCCACATTCCTAATATAGACCCAATTGCAGTTAGTTCCTCCCAGTCTTTGTCTAGAGATAGCAATACTGACAGCAGACTCAGTTGTGAATGGGACAGACAGGAGACTGTGTGACTGCAGGAGAGACCCCAGGATGGTGTGCTGGCTCCCGGGTACCAGGGTCAAGGATGTCTCTGATTCGTTACTGAACATTCTGAAGGCGATGGTGAACAGCCAGAGGTCATTATGCACATCTGTCCGCATACCAGAGGTAGACGAAGGAAATGGGATACTGTGAAATGTGCATCGGGCGTTAGGTAAAAAGTTTAAAAGTGGGATCTCAAGGGTACTCCCAGTACTCCCAGTACTCCAGAGTACTCCCAGTGCCACATGCCAGTGAGGAAAGACATAGAAAAATAGGCCAGCTGGATGTGTGGCTGAGGAGCTGGTGTCAGGGACCGGGTTTTCACTTCTTGGATCATTGGGGTCTCTTCTGGGGTAGAGGTGACCTGTGCAAGAGGGATGAGTTGGACTTGAATCAGAGGGGAATCAGAATCCCTGGAGGGAAATTTGCTAGTGTTACCAGGGAGGATTTCAACTAGGTTGGCATGGACTCTGAATAAGAGAGGGACCATCGACCTGTCAGGGGAAAATATATCAGCCATCGAGAACAAGTTTCCTAATCAGGATAACCAGGGGCACAGTCAAATGAGGGAAAAGACTTCTGGTTTAAAGTTCATTTACTTCAACGCACGAGACCTAATTGTTAAGGCACATGAGCTGAGATCATGGATTGGCTTTGGGGACTGGGACATTATAGCATAACAGAAACGTGGCTGAGAGAAGGGCAGGACTGGCAGCTCAGTGTTCCAGGATACAGAAGCTACAGGCGTGACAGAAGGACAGGTAAGTGAGGAGGGTGAGTTGTCCTTTTGAAAAGGGAGGGCATAACAACAGTGCTCAGAGAGGATACTGTTTAGGCATCATCAAATGAGATCATAGGGTTAGAAGTTAGAAAGAAGGAGGGGTTGTTACCTCTATTGGGACTGTATTATGGACACCCAATAGCCATCAGATACTGGAGGTGCAGATGTGTAGAGAGATCGCAGATATCTTTTGGAATAAAGAAGGAGTTTTGATTGGAGATTTTATTTTTCCCTGTATTGACTGTGCCACCCAGAGTGCAATGGAACGTATGGGGTGGAATTTGTCAAAGGTGTTCGAGAAAGTTTCCTAAATCAAGATGTAGAGTGCCTAACTCTACTCCGGCGGGTGCATCTCCCGCCCTCCCCTCAGAAAATGAGGTCAGGCCAGTGACTGAAGTGTCAGTCGGAGAACACTTTGGGTCCAGTGACCACAACTGTCTTAGTTTTAACATAGTTATGAGAAGAGAATCAGGCACGTCCATAGATTAAGGTGCTAAACTGGAGTTAAGCCAGTTTTGGGGCCATTCAGCAGGATGCAGCAGAGCTCGATTGGGTCAAGTTAAAAATCACCGAACACCAGGATTTCCTCCAACAGGTTTATTTGAATGCACTAGCGTTGGTAGCTCTAGTGATCGTTCTCAAAGATAAAAGGCTTCATCTAAATTTGTTTGATATTACATTTCATGACACTGCATTCCTGTTCCGAGAAATTCTGTGCCTTTATGATTGTGCTGCACAACCACTGATGAAGCAGTGC
Source organism: Chiloscyllium punctatum (assembly GCF_047496795.1). Lineage (NCBI taxonomy): Eukaryota > Metazoa > Chordata > Chondrichthyes > Orectolobiformes > Hemiscylliidae > Chiloscyllium > Chiloscyllium punctatum. Next base: position 18,022,175 of record NC_092745.1, on the reverse strand, counting down.
TCTGAAACCTAGTGCCTCCGAATAAACCTGCTGGACCCTAACCTAGTGTTGTGTGATTTTTAACTTTTCCCAACCCAGTCCAACACAGGTTCGTCCACATCATGCTCCCATTGATTGGGGGTGAGTCTGTTTTATTTGAAAAGGAATGACTGGCAAACGGGAGGCGTTTCAAAGTGTATTATCAAGAATCCAGAGCCAATATGTCTCTGTTAGGGTAAAGGGACACGCTGGCAGGTTCGGGAATCCCTGGATGATGAGGGATATTCCTCTGTTCAGGAAGAAGAAGAAGATGGCATACATTAAGATTAGGCTATCCGTATCTTCTTCCAGTCCTAAAGAGACGATCAATCGGTGATGACCCGACCATCCTCTCTGGTCCCAGCAGCATTCCCGATCTGTAGAATCCACTCCAATGCCTGTAACTGTCCCAATACAGTTCCTACAAAATTCACTATCTGGGTGACATCCTCCTGTCGCGAGCACACACCCTGTCAATGCAAGCTCCTCCAGTCTCTCCTTCCATCGACTCATCTCCAGCTCTTACACCCTTATCTGTGTAATCTTCACCACCCCCCTCCACAGCCCTTCCCACTTTCACCAAACTGGTGGAGGCTACTAATGTTTCCTTATCTGTGAAACTGTCTCCAACCAAAATTACTGTCCGTATCTCCTGGAAAATCTGTTTGATTTCACACCCTCCATTCCTAAATAATCCCCCGATCTTAAGCCTTCCTATGTCTATAAACATCTTCGATCATAACTTTCCTCCATATATCTATTTGTTGTTCTAGTCTACACAACCCACTTTATCTCTGTAATCTGCTCCAGCCAACTAAAACACTCATGTCTGTGTAAACCGCCCCATCCTACCAACATCCTTATGCCAGTAAACTGCTCCATAACCCCAATCTCCCCATCTCCATGAAATCCTATAGTCCCTCCAGCTCTCCACATTTCTGCAACCGCCTGTGGCTCTATGGCCCTCCCTCCCTGTGATGTTACCTCCAGTCCCCTTAACCATTCCAGTCTGGGTCGTCTGCTCCAGATCAGACCATCGCTGTCTCTGTAGCCTCTGACATTCCTAGCAACCCTTCCTATTTGTGTCTCTTTATTCAGACACCATCCTCTCCAGCTTTCCAAAACCTCTTCCTGCCATAGTAACCCTGATTATTTCAAACATAGAAGAGTACAGACCCTTCGGCCTTCAATGTTGTACCGACCTTTTATCCGACTGTAAGATCAAACTAATCTACATACATAGAACATAGTACAATACAGTACAGAATAATATATCTATGGCCCTTTGGCCCTTGATGTTGCGCCGACATATGAAATATTCTCAGCTCGCCCCCTACACAATCCCAAAATCATCCATGTGCTTACCAAAAGATTGTTTACATCTCCCTAATATGGCTGAGTTGACTACATTAACAGGTCGGGCATTCCACGCCCTTACCACTCTCTGCGTACAGAACTTGATTCTGACATCTGTCTTCTATCTATCATCCCTCAATTTGTATTTGTGCCCTCTCGTGCAAGCTGACGTTATCATCCTAGGAAAAAGTCTTTCACTCTCTACCCTATCTAATCCTCTGATCATCTTGTATGTCTGTATCAAATGCCACCCTTAGCCTTCTTCTTTCCAATGTGAACAGATCCAAGTCTCTTAACCTTTCCACATAAGACCTTCCGTCCAGACCAAGCAACACCCTGGTAAGTATCCTCTGCACCTTTTGCAAAGCTTCCACATCTTTTCTCGTAATGGGCCAACCAAAATATTCCAGCGTTTTGAATAGTTGCAGCATGATATTGCGGTTCCGGAGCACAATTCCTCTACCAATGAACCTAACACACTGCATGCCTTCTTACCAGCACTATCCACCTGGGTGGCAACTTTCAGGGATCTATGCATATGGACTCCAAGATCCCTCTGCACGTCACACTAACAAGAATCTTTCCATTGACCCAGTACTCTGCCTTCCTGTTATTCTTCCCAAACTGCATCACCTCACATTTAGCTGCATTGAACTCCATTTGCCACCTCTCTGCCCAATTCTGCAGTTTATCCAAGTCGCCCTGCAACCTATAGCATTCTTCCAAACTGTCCACTACTCCACCGACTTTACTGTCATCTGCAAATTTACTAATCCATCCACTTATGCCTGCGTCTAAGTCATTTATGAAAATGACAAACAGCAGTGGTCCCAAAACAGATCCTTGTGGCACACCACTAGTAACTGGACTTCAGACTGAATATTTTCCATCAACGACCACTCACTGCCTTCTTTCAGAAAGCCAATTTCTAATCAAATTTGCTAAATAACCCTCAATTCAATGCCTCTACATTTTGTCCATCAGCCAACCACGTGGAACCTTATCAAAGGTTTTACTGAAGTCGAAGTATACCACGTCAACTGACCTACCCTCATCTACGTGCTTGGTCACCTTCTCAAAACAAAAGAGTTTTCTGAGACATGACCTGCCCTTAACGAAGCCATGTTGACTATCTGAAATCAAATTGCTGCTAGCTAGATGATTATAAATCTTATCTCTCATTATCCTTTCCAAAACATTTCCTCCAATGGAATTAAGGCTCACTGGCCTATAATTACCTTGGTCATCTCTGTTGCCCTTCTTGAACAAGGGCACCAACATTTGTAAACCTCCAGTCCTCTGGTACCAAACCTGTAGACAATGATGACTCAAACATCAAAGACAAAGACTCTGCTACCTCCTCCCTAGCTTCCCGAAGAATCCTTGGATAAATCCCATCTGGCACAGGGGACTTGTCTACTTTCACTCTTTCTAGAATTTGTAACACCTGTTCGTAACTAACCTCGATCCTTTCTAGTTGAAGATCTTGTACCTCATTCTTCTCCTCTGCAATACCTTCCTTTTCCTGAGTGAACATCGATGAGAAATATTAATTTAGCACCTCTCTGATGTCTACAGGGTCCACACTCAACTTCCCACTTCTAAGATTCCCGCTACCTCTAAACACGTCCCTTCCCACATTTGTACTACCTTCCAGGTTCTGCAGCCCTACCTACCTCAGGAACATGGCCCAGTCTCCACAACTCTTTCGTCCTCCGCCCTTTTCCTACCCTAATCATCCTTTTATACCCGACACTTCACTATCATTCATGTGCCTATCCAGGAGTTAGTTAAATATCTCTCCTGTATCTGACGCTGCTGGTCACTGCTGGCAATGTATTCCAACCGCCCGCCACGCTGTGTGCAATGAACCTTCCTTTGACATCTCCCTGAACCTTCCTGCAATCACCTTCAAATTCTGCGCTCATAATTTCCCATTGTGAAAATGGCTATACCTCTCTGGCTATCCACTCCATCTATGCCTTGCCTCATCCCGTACACATCTATCATGTCACCTCTAATCCATTTTGATTCCAAAGAGAAAACCCCTCGCTCCGTCAACCTTTCTTCATAACACCTGCCCTCCAGTCCAGATAGAATCCTGAGAAGTACACCCTGCACCATCTCTAAAGCTTCCACATCTTTGCTGGAAGAAGGCAAACAGAACTGAACACAATATACCAAGTGTTGTCGAACCAGGGATGTATGGAGCTGCAGCATAACCTCATGGCTCTTAAACTCAATCCTCCTGCTAATGAAAGGCAACGAACCATACGCCGCCTTCACAATCCTATCAACTTGGTGGCAACTTTGATGGATCTGTGGACGTGGACCTCTAGATCCTTCTTTTTCTCCAGACTACCACGAATCCTGTCTTTAACCCTGTCGATGCTTTCTGAAGATCCTTCAATCTTAAACCTTTTCTATCTTGCTAACTTTCTCCAGTCTTACAACACTCATAAACCTCTTCAAGTGTCTCGACTCCTCTTTAGCTCTGTAACCTGTTAGCTCTGTTAGCTTTTGTAACACTCAAAATTACAGAAGCCCCTTTTAGCCATTGCAATATACCTCATATCTGCATTACCCTCTTGTTCTGATATCCCTCCATATCTCTGCAACTCCTATCACCCTCTAGTGCCCTTCTGGGAAACTTTGCGGAGGATGGAAGAGTTGTAGAGACTGGGCCATGTTCCGGAGGTAGGAAGGGCTGCAGAACCTGGAAGGTGGAACACATGTAGGAAGGGACGTGTTTAGAGGTAGCGGGAATCTTAAAACCTGTAGGATGGGACCAAGTTACAATGGCTTGTGGAAGCTGAGGGATTTAACAATTTGAATGACGGATTTAAAAAAATATATATATTGGACTATTAGGCCGATCTTGATGCCCTAATTCTGGAGAGTTTTACTGGAATGTGTGAGCACAGCTTCAGATTGCCAGGCTGGGAGATGAGACTTCATATGTGAATCTCTTTGTCCGTTCTGTTTGTGTGCCTGACACTGACCTGGTGCTGCTCTGCTACAAAGCACTCTCCATGAATCTGGTCACCTCCAAATCTACAGGACTCACCAGAGCTCACCTCATCAAAGCCTTAATTTTGAATGTTCATTACTTTTTCATTACTTTTAAGTGGCAGTTTTGCGAGATGCAGGAATTGGATAGTGTCCAATTTGAGAGAATGAATCCTTTATCGTTGGAAATTGGGAAGCCTTCCAAAATGAGATAACTGCAGTCTAGAGACAGTATACAGTATTAAGGTTAGGGTGAAAGGAAAGGCTAGTAGGTGTCGGGAATATTGGACAACAAGAGAAATTGAGAGTTTGGTTAAGCAAAAGAAGGAAGCGTATATTAGGTATAGACAGCAGAAATCGAGTGAATCCTTCAAGTAGAAAGGCAGTAGGAATAAACTTAAGAAGGAAGTCATGAGAGTAATAAAGGGACATGCGTTAGCTTTGGCATATATGGTTAAGGATAATCCAAAGGATTTTTATAAGTACTTAAAGGACAAACGAATAATTAGGGAGAGAATAGAGCCCCCAAAGATCAGCAAGGCAGCCTCTGTGTGGGAAAGAAGGAGACGGGAGAGGTCCTACACGTATGTCTTGCAATAGCGTTTACTGTGGAGATTGTTGTGGAAAATGTAGAATGTGGGGAATTAGATGGGGACTACTTCAAAAATGTCCATATCACAGAGGAGGAGGTGCTGGATGTCTTGAAACGCATAAATGTGAATTCGTCCCCCAGGAACTGATCAGGTGTACAGAGAATTCTGTGTGAAGCTAGGGATGGGATTGCTTGGCCCCTTTCTGAGATATTTGTATCGCTGATAGTCACAGGTGAGGGGCAGGAAGACTGGAGGTTGGTTAACGTGGTGCCACTGTTTAAGAAAGGTGGTAAGGACAAACCAGAGAACTATAGACGAGTGAGCTTGACATTGGGGTGGGCAAGTTGTTGCAGGGAATCCTGAGGGACAGGATGTACATGTATTTGTATGTGGGAAATCATGTCTCACATACTTGATTGAGCTTTTTGTAAAAGTAACAAAAAGGATTGATGAGAGCAGAGCGGTGGACGTGATCAATATGGACTGAGGAAGGCGTTCGACAAGGTTATCCATGGGACACTGGTTAGCAAGGTTAGCTCTAATGGAATGCAGGGAGAACTAGTCATTCAGATACAGAACTGGCTCAAAGGTAGAAGAGAGAGGGTGCTGGTGGACGTTGCTTTTCAGACTGGAGGCCTGTAACCAGTGGAGTGTCACAAGGATCTGTGCAGTGTCCACTACCCATCGCCATTTATATAAATGATTTGGATATAAACATCGGGGGTACAGTTTTCAGATGACACCAAAATTGGAAGTATAGTGGACATTACAGAGGTTAACTCAGACTGCAACGAGCTTAGATTAGATTACCTTACAGCGTGGAAACAGGCCCTTCGGCCCAACATGTCCATATCGACCCGCCGAAAGCAACCCACCCATACCCCTACATTTACCCCTTACCTAACACTATGGGAAATTTAGCATGGCCAATTCACCTGACCTACACATCTTTGGACTGTGAGCGGAAATCGGAGCACCCGGAGGAAATCCACGCAGACATGGGGAGAACGTGCAAACTCCACACAGTGAGTCGACTGAGACGGGAGTTGAACCGGGTCTCTGGCGCTGTGAGGCAGCAGTGTTAACCACTGTGCCACCGTGCCGCCCACTTGATATTGATCAGATGGGCTAATTGGCGGTCACGTGACAGATGGAGTTTAATTTAGTTAAATGTGAGGTGCTGCATTTTGGAAAAGCAAACCTTAGCAGGAATTATACACTTAATGGTAAGTTCCTGGAGAATTTTGCTGAACAGCGACATTGGAATGCAAGTTCATAGCCTCATGAAAGTAGTGTAGAGAAGAAAGCATTTGGTATGCTTTACTTTATTGGTGAGAGTGTTAATTGCAAGAGTTGGGAGGTCATGCTGCGGCTGTACAGGACATTGGTTAAGCCACTATTGGAATATTGCGTGCAATTCCGATCTCCTTCCTCTCAGAAGGATGTTGTGAAACTTCAAGTGGTTCAGAAAAGATTTACATGGATGTTGCTAGGGTTGGAGAATTTGGGCTATCGGGAGAGGTTGAACAGGCTGGTGCTGTTTTCCCATAAGCGTCAGAGGCTGAGGGGTGAGGTTATAGAGGTTTATAAAATCATGAGGGGCATGGATAGGATAGGTCTTTTCCCTGGCGTCGGAGTCCCGAAGTTGAAAACTTCGGTTAAAGCTGAGATGGGAAAATATAAAATAGACCTGAGGGGCAATGTTTTCATGCAGAGACTGGTGCGTGTATGGAATGAGCTGCCAGAGGAGTGGTGGAGATTGATATAATTGCAGCATTTAAAAGATATTTGCATGGGTATATGAGTAAGATGAGTTTAGAGGGATATGGGCAAAGTACTGGCATCTGGGATGAGATTGGATTCAGATATCTGGGCGGCATGGACGAGTCAGACCGAAGGGTCTGTTTCTGTGCTGGATATCTCTATGACTTATTAACTCCAAATGTTTTCATTTGCAGTCAAACATTTCAGTCTGTTTACTATGTTTAACCCCGTCAGTTCTCCTCTCAAACCCATGTAATTGGCTTTGTTTCTGATTGTCGGGTGTCCTTTATGGTCACTTTAAAAATTCATATTCTCTTTGAATTCCACGATGCTACAATTCCCAATGGATCGCTCAGTGTGACATCTCTCCCTCACTCAGCTTCATCAACCAATTGTCATTCTGAGATAGTTATAACACCAGCCATTTGCAACATTTGTTATTTAAAACAAAATACTTACAGGGACACTCGAAGAGGAGTTTGGAGAATATCACTTTTGCCAGTGTGACTGCCCCAGGTTTGAAAACGGTTGAAGTCTCCCAAAATTATCACAGAACCTTTGTTACAAAGTCCAATGAATTTCTGTTGAATGCAGTGATGAGCAATGAAATGCTGTAAGGCGGCATTTAAAAAACTGTTCTGCTGCTTGTGTTTTTGACACGGATTGACCAGAATTTGCATTCAGGTTGATTCATCTGCATAATCTGAGGCCAAATGCTTTCTTTGTAAAATCTCTTATTACACATTACTGTCAGGGATACTCATCCTGAATTCCATTCGGCCTGAGTCTCCACAAAGTTTTATACCGTTGAATATTAATGTTCCACGTTTTGTTCATCCTGTAACCACGTTTCTATGCTGATTAAATCTCATTTATCTGTGTCACGAGTCCATCTATTGTAATGCAGTACTTTGTCCATTCCAAAAATGAACATTATAATTAACGTTTTCCAACAATGTCCTATAACAAACCGATTCACTGATGTACAGTTTTAGTTAAACTCTGCCCCATCCTGTTCCTTTCTGCTTGTCTTCAGCCACATCCCCATGCTGTTCCGATGCGTCACCATTTCTCTTTGGATGTGGAAAGGTCCTTTCACCTGAATCCTGTCCTGCATCCTCCGGGACAGCTTTATGCTCTGTTCATAAACCTATCGAGATGATTGGCCAAGACATTACTCCCAGCAGGGTTGTTTTTAATTCACTCGTAGGATGTTGCTGTCTCTGGCTGGCCAGCATTTCATACACACCTCCGAGCTGCCCCTGAGCTGAGTGCCTTGCTAGACCATTACAGTGGGCAATTTCAAGTCAATCCCATTGCTCTGGGTGTGGAGTCATATGTCGGTCAGACCAGCTGCTTATCACAGATTTCTTTCCTGAAAGGATATTGAGCAGTCAGATGCGTATCCCTGCCACTGACATTAAATTCTAGGTGAACAGACTAGTGAGAGTAACACGAGGTCATTGCCTGTGCCACTGATAGCTCCCTCATCCCTGAGTACTGAGGCCAGTGCACCATGAATCAAAACCCTTCTTCCTGACCGTGGTTTGATTCTGATACCTTCCTGCACTCGGGTGATATCACTCAGTATATCTCCATGTGGTATCTGTTACTGAATGGGTCTAATTGCTGCCGATGACTGCACCTTTTGCAGCTACTCCAGATCCTGAGCCAACAGAATTCTCCACTCCAGTGAGATGAGGCAACACAGACCAGGGATGGAGACTGGGATTTTCCAAATCTTTGTGGTGCTCAGTGCCATTCTCCCTTTGTGACCCTCACTGTATCAGTCTAATTTCCCATTTTTTCTATTTCTCTGTCTCCTGCATGTATTCAGGCCGTTCCTGACTCAATAAACCTCCCAACTGCTGGTTCATCATCTCATGGAACGCAATTGGTCAGCCAGAGGGCAGGGAGATCTGGAGTCTTCAATATATCCTGCAGCGAGGTAAGATCAATCACAGTGAACAGAACAGAGCGAATTTAATGGATCAAAGTTTGGTTCGGAAGACATGACATAGATACAGTATTGAAGTGTAAACACAGAGCATAAACGTCCCAGGCTCAATCTCCACTCTCTTGTGTATTTTCATCTCTGCAGTTCTGAGCCTTCCTATGACAATATAGGAAGCTGACAGTTATTAATCCAGGACTGTACTGCCTTAGTGAGGATCAGAACACCAGAGGGGAAAGGAGACCTCCCTCAAGGAGATGGTATTGAAACCTGGGACCTTTATGTTCTATATTTCCCCTCTAACACAACCTCTTGTCATGTGATAGAGTCATACAGCAAGGAAACACACCTTTTGGTCCAACTCATCTGCACCAGTGTCTTGAATGCTTGTAATTCCCAGAAACCTTCCTATTTCTGCAACTTCCACCCCACGCACAATTCTACTGTATATTTGAAATCTACGCCAATGCTGACGACTCTCCTTATTTGTAAATTGCTCGAGTCTCGGTAACATGCTCAATCTCAATGACCTCATCCTGCTCGCAGTACAATAATCCCTATTCCTGTAGACTTTCAGAATAACTACAGTCCACCTTGTCTCTGTAAAATGCTCCAGCCTGGACCAAAATGCCCACCTGTGTACCTTCCTCAAGCCCCAAGAGAACATGATATCATTGTAACCTTCTGCAGGCCAGATCACACTCCTTCCTCCTGCCCGACAGCACCACAAGATCTCTGTAACCATCTCCCAACCCTACCGACCTCCTTATCTGTGTAAAGACCTCTAGACCCTTTTCCAGCTGCAACAACACTTCCCGTCTCTGTCTGCTCCTCCAAGCACATCCAACACCTTCTCTTTGTGTAGCTCTGCAGTTTCGGGTGGTACAGTGGTGAGTACTGCTACGTCACCGCGTCAGAGACGCAGCTTCAATTCCAGCCTCGGGAGATTGTCTGTATGGAGTTGGCACATTCTCTCCATGTCTACATGGGTTTTATCCCACAGTCCAAAGATGTGCAGGTCAGGTGAATTGGCCATTCTAAACTGACCAGAGCGTTAGGTGCATTAGTCACAGGGAAATGGGTCTGGGGGGATTATTCTTTAGAGAGTTGGTGTGGACTTGTTGGGCTGAAGTGCCGTTTGCATATAGTAGGGAATTTAATAAAATCTAAACTCTCTCTCTCTGCGTTCCATATTGCTGACCCTAAAAATATCCCTTTAACAAAAAAATGCTCCAAACCTCCCAATCTCTGTAAACTCCGACAGCGCCAATATCCCTCCTTATCAGTGCAACCTCTTTCTGAAACACTCTAAAAATGTGGAGATCCCACAATCCTCCCCATCCGTTTAATCCTCTCAGGTCCCTGCATTCCTCCCTGTCTGTATAACCCAGTCCAATACCTATGACTCTCCCATTCCAGTTCCTACAAGACTCACTATCTATGCAACATTCTCCCATCGCTCTCACCCAACCTGTCAATATAAGCTTCTCTAGTATCTCCATAACCTTCTCCAGCTCTTGCAGCTCCAACGGTGTAAATGTCGCCCTCCCCTACAGTCCTCCCTACGGCGGGAACCTCCTCCAGTTTGTGCAATGCTCCCGATCTGTGTTAGTGTCTTCAGGCCTTATTGCTGTTCCTGTGTCTGTAGTCCTCTGCCAGACTCTCCAGCCTTTCCATCGGTATAACCTCCAGAACCTCAACAGCTGACATCAGCAAACGTCTTCACTCACTGCAGCCTTCCATATCTCTGTTCGTTGCTCAATTCTATACAACTCTCTCAATCTCTGTAAATAGCACAATTCCATAAAATGCTCCATGTCTGCGTAAACTACCCCCAACTGACATTGACAAGTCTCGCTATCCATTTCAGCAACTGTAATCCCTTCAGATCTCGCTGTGTCTTGCCTGACACCATTGAAAGCAGCTTATCTCATGTTATAACTCCTCCAACTCATATGTTACTCCCCACCTCTGTGATAGTCTTCAGTGTCTGCAATTCTTGTTCTCTATCTCCAAACCTTCTAATCCTCCTGATCGATGTAAGGATATTGATCCCCTGCAGCACGTTTAATACCTGTAGAAGCCTCCAACCCCACACTCCATCCGGTCCCTGTAATCTCCTCAAGTACTACAGCTCACTGTCTTTGACATATCTTCCAACATCTAGATTAGAATGGTGCTGGAAAAGCACAGCAGTTCAGGCAGCATCCGAGGAGCAGTATAATCGACTTTTCGGGCAAAAGCCCATCATCAGGAATACAGGCAGAGAGCCTGAAGGGTGGAGATATCTTCCAACATCTCCAACCCTGTTGATTTCTGTCACTTCCTCCAGAAGAACACTCCACATCTCTGTGTAACTGATGGAAATGCTGAAAACCTGCCTTCACAGCCCTCACTAACTCTCTGAACTCCTGCAGCCAGACAATCCTCAGCATCTCTGGTCCCTCCAATCCCTGCAATTATCCCTGGCTCTGACCTGATCCAGCTCCTTCAATCCTGCTAATCTCACTGATTCCTCCAGCTCCAACTACAGTCCATATCAGCGTAATCCCCAGCCTCAACAATCCTCCCGATCTCAATGAACACCTGAAGCCCCAACCACCATCCCTATCTGTGTACTCTCCACTCCCTACAACCGTCCCTACTTCTGTAAGTCCTGCAACTCAGACTAGCCTCCATATCTGTGTATTCTCCAGTCCATCCAATCCTCCCTTCCTCTAAAAACTCCTGTCGCTCCAAGAATCACCTATATCTGTATAATCTCCAGTCCCAACAACCCTCCCAGACTCTAGCTCCTGTAGCTCCAAATACTAACCCATCTGTGTAATTTCTAGTCGCTATATTCAGCCCTCCTTCTGTAACCCCTTCAGGACTCATTATCCTGTACATCTTCGTGAATCTTTTCACCTCAACAACCTACCAGGTCTCGAAACACCCGAACTCTGTAACATCCGCCAATCTCTCCAACCCTGCTTTTCTCTATAACCTTCTCTAATGCCTGCTTTCTGTTTTATCTCCGGTTATAGATCCTTGATCAGGGAAACAACGTCTCAGTACTGACCCTGTAAGAACACAAGAATACTCAGTAGATAAATAAATTTGCGTAATTTTCTAAATTCTAAATAGTTTAAGTTCAGACTTCTCCACCTCTTCTCATTAATATCCCTCCATTTTGAGGATCAGTCTGTTGAATGTTCTCTGGGCTGCCTTCAATATAAGAACATTTCCCTCCAGATAGGGGACTAAACCTGTTTACAGTATTCTCAGTGTGGGCTGATTGGAGTCCTCTGTAGTTGTTGCAATCCTTCCCTATTTTTATTCTCCATTCCCTTTGGAATCAATGCCAGCATTCCATTTGCCTTCTCTATGATCTGCTGGCCCTGTATGCCATCTGTCTGAGATTTAGACACAAGGATTCCCAAGTTACGTTGTAGTGTAGTTTTCGGCAGTTAATCAGAAGCGAAGAGGTGATGGTAATAATCAGGAAAGTGCTGGAATGTATGGTAAACAATGTGCCAGAATTGCTAACTGCACGCTTAGAAACCTATGGAATCAGCACCGTCCATAAAACCATCATATAGAGGAGTAGGATTAGACCATTCGGTCCATAAAGTCTGCCATACCATCAGATTCTGGCTGAATTGTTTCTGAACCCCATTTCTCTCGCCTATTCCCTGTAACCCTTGATCTCCTTACTCATCAAAAACCTATCTATCTCTGAGTTAAATACACTGAATTACTCTCCTCCACAGCCCCATGAGGCAGTGAGTTCCACTGATCCGTCACCCGCTGGCTGATTAAATTCCTCCACATCTCCATTCTAAAGGGTAGTTCCTTCACACTGAAGCTGTGCCCTTGGGCCCTAGTCTCTCCTACTAGTGGAAGCATCTTCCCCACGTCCACTCCATCCAGGCCCCTCAGTATTGTGTAAGTTTGAATGAGATCCTGCTGCCACCGCCTCCAAAACTTCATCAAGTGCAGACCCAGAGACTTCACCTGCTCCTCACATGGGAAGCATTTCATCCCTAGGATCTTTCTAGGAACCTATTTCTCGTGGTCCTTCACATCCTTCGTCCAGACTGTTATACAGTGCAGTCCCAACACTGACCACTCATGACCAGTTCCCATCGTGAAAATGATCCCTTTATACCTACTCTCTGTCTTCCGCCAATCAGCCAATCATCTATCCACACCAGCATGTTGTTATAAAATTAAAATTCCATTTCACAAGCCTTGCTGGATTTGTTTATCTGTAAACAGCAGTGTAGATAAAAAGGGAAGAATGGTTTATTGGGATTTTCAGAAACATTTCAGCAAAGTTCCAATGAAGAGGAGGATAAGCAAAATTGACTCGTGGGATCGGAGGGAATGTACTGGCATGGATTGGGAATTCTCTGACAGACAGAAAACTAAGCGGTTGTAAATGGATTAGTGCTTGATCCCTAACTACCCAGAAAGGTATTTAGGGATCAAAATCTACTGCTTCCACATTTGTTGCTGACACAGAACTAGATGGGAATGTGAGTTGTGTGGAGGATGCAAAGGGAACATGAACAGTCCATGAGTTTCCCACATGTAAATTCATCGATGGGATGTGGCCATCACTTTCTCGGTCATCATTACCTTCCCATCTGTAATTCCCTGGTGAAGGTGGTGGTGAGCTGCCTTCCTCACCCATTGCGGTCCTTTGGGTGTAGGGACAGACAGAGTGGTGGGAGGACGGAGCGTGGCTTGGAGGGTACCTTGGAAATGCTGGTGTTCCCATGCACCTGGAACTCCTGTCCTTTCAGGGTATAGTTGCTCCGGGTTTGTGAAGTGCTGCTGAAAGGGCCTTCATGAGTAACCTCATTGCAACTTGTAGATATTTTATTCATTCATTCATGCACATGAGCTTTGTTGGCTGAGCCAACATTTATTGTTGAGTGTGAGTTGTCCCTGAGAAGGCGATGGTGAGCTGCCTTCCTGAGCCCTTGCACCAGCCGTTTGAACTGTTATCTGTGTTCGTCCATCAGGCGCTATAACACTCCTCACATCTGTAACTGCATACAAACGATGCAGCTCTCCCTTTTATATCTGACATCTTCCCCGAATTATAACTCATATAATTCCTCACAATATCTCACCTCTTCCATTCCCATCTGTACTAGAGATCTCTAAAATTTCTTTATTCTTGTTTAATCTTCTGATCACCTAAAAGCTCTCCCTTTTAAAATTTGTAACCCCTTCAGTTTCTGTAACTCTCCGTATAACTGTAATTAATGATATCACAGGTTCCCTTCCTTAAATCTCTATAATTACAATGGTTGCATGTGCTAACTTGGCACTTTTGATCCTCCTTATCCATCTCAGGTCTTCCAGGCCCTCCAATCCCACAATTTGGAATGCTCCCATTTTCTGCACCTCCTCATGTCCTGAGTGTCCTTGAACACCAACAGTGCTCCAAAAGTTCACATTTCATTACATTACATTACATTACATTACATTACATTACATTACAGGGAGGAAACAGGCCCTTCGGCCCAATGATATGACACCGACCCGCCGAAGCGTAACCCGCCCATACCCCTACATTTACCCCTTACCTAACACTACGGGCAATTTAGCATGGCCAATTCACCTGACCTGCACATCTTTGGACCGTAGGAGGAAACCGGAGCACCTGGAGAGAACGTGCAAACTCCACACAGTCAGTCGCCTGAGGCGGGAGTTGAACCCGGGTCTCCGGCTCTGCGAGGCAGCAGTGCTAACTGCTGTGCCACCGTGCCACCCCCCCTGTTGCTGCAAGTCTTCTAACTCTGTAACATCCAATAGACTCCAATACCATACAACACTTGCTGGCTGTCAATTTACATTTGTTGAAGTCTACACATCTCTGGAAGCAGCTCAGAAAAAGCCTTTAGACTCTATAAAAATCCGTCATGAACAAGCCACCCTCTCTCTATTTCCTTTGCCTTCCTCAGTGCCTACAACTCTCGCTGTATCTTCCAGTAACGTTCTTTAGTTGCTGCAGGTCTGCCTCGCTACCCAGATAACCTGTTCCATCCCATACAGCTGGCTCAATCACTGTAACAACCTCTGCTATGTTTAATCCTTCTCTTTTTCACAATCTTCCAGGCACAACAGCGATTATGTAAGAGAGCAGTGCAGAGTGGAATGTTAGAAATCTCAGCTGAGACTGGAGGCCTACCATTAAATGTGAGTCACAAATGCAGAGAACCTGAGAGAAAGCAGCACAGAGTGGGAGAATCTAGATCAGTCGGGAGGATCGAGGTCGACTAGGATTTGTCGTTGGAGAAGCTACAGAGCAGGAGGCTCGAAACCAGCACCAGGTCACAGAGGGAGCAATCATGTGAGGGAGCAGCTTTAAGAAGGAGCTTGAGGCTCACTCACACCTGAGAGGTACAGAGGCACCAAAGTGGGAGGATATAAATCAGCACTGAGGATGGAGGCCTAGTCGCACCTGGGAGTCGCAGAGACGGTGACCCTGTGAGGAAGGAGTGAAGTGGGAGCGGGAGGATGACACGTACCTGGGAGTCACAGAGACGGTGACCCTGTGTTGGAGCAGAGTGGAGTCGGAGTTGGAGGATTACACGTACCTGTGAGTCACAGAGACGGTGACCCTGTGAGGGAGCAGAGTGAAATGGGAGCTGGAGGATTACACGGACCTGGGAGTCACAGAGATGGTGAACCTGTGAGGGAAAAGAGTGGAGTAGGAGCTGGAGGATTACACGTACCTGGGAGTCAAAGATACGGTGACCATGTAAGGGCGCAGAGTGAAGCGGGAGCTGGAGGATGACACGTCCCTGGGAGTCACAGAGACGTTGACCCTGTGAGGGAGCAGAGTGGAGTGGGAGCTGGTGGATTACGTGTACCAGGGAGTCACAGAGACGGTGACCCTGTGAGGGAGCAGAGTGGAGTGGGAGCTGGAGGATTACACGTGCCTGTGAATCACAGTGATAACCTTCTACTGCTGGGACCTGCCTGCACTGAATTTGAAAGAAGTGCAAGAGCCATCACAGAAAAGGCTTCAAGTTCATTGGCTGATAA
The DNA here is from genome assembly GCF_047496795.1 of Chiloscyllium punctatum. Lineage (NCBI taxonomy): Eukaryota > Metazoa > Chordata > Chondrichthyes > Orectolobiformes > Hemiscylliidae > Chiloscyllium > Chiloscyllium punctatum. The sequence goes on along the minus strand of NC_092745.1, from coordinate 18,006,434 downwards.
ATACACTGTGATTAATGACTGTCAGTTAATTGCTAAAAGTCAGCAAATTTATTTTTTCAACTTCTGAAGTAAGAATTGAACTCATAAATATGAGGGAGATGTGAAATTCTGAGCCAGTATAATAAATTACCCTCAGTAAGTCACAGTTGAATAAGAGACTTAACCATATTGTTTTGGCCCTTATGTTATTTGTCAGATGGAAAATGTGTTCTGTTTCATTGGGAAGTAATAGCCCCTGCTCGTGTCCTAGATGAACACAAGGTCTTGAAGATTAGTGACTAAAGACTCTGTGATGCGGAGAGTTAGAGGGATAGCACACACACATAGAACAAATCACCCTGCAGACATGACAGCCTAGAATAAAGAACGGAATGGGCACCCAAGCAATCGAAGTGTAAAAGCCAGGGAAACCAGGAATATCCTGTTGTCACCCACCAAATTCAGTTTCACAGTTTGGAAGCTGATGAAGGTGCTGGCTGCTCAGGGGACAGCAGTCAGAGCTATGTCTGTGGTACCACAAGCAGCCTGACTGTACAAGAGGGGAGGGAGAAGGAAGGAGGAGCAATAGCCTCAGGGGAGTCAGGAAATTGAAGAAGATGTCAGCGTTTCTGTAATTCCAGGATAGTGGGGTTAAGAATGTCCCAGTGTCTGCAGGAAATTCGCCTGGGGGCCAGTGAGCAGTCAAAGGTCTTTCCATGTTGGTAGGAATGTCCAGGGTAGGAAGGTTGAAGTGATCTGGGCATCAGAAATTAGGGAGCTAGGTGGATCGTCAGCAAGCCGGTCCTCAAATGTAGCAATCCCTGAAATACTCCGAGTGCCGTACAAGTGAGAACAGGACTCTGAGTTTTAGGTAGATGAGAGTGTGACTGGAACGATGGTGAACAGGACGGGCATCAGATTCCTGGGACATTGGGACTGGCTCTGGGGAAGGCAGCAACTGTACAAGCTGGATGGGCTAACGTGACAGAGCTGGGACTGAATTCTTTGTGGGGCGTGTGGCATGAATTGAAAATAACTTTGTGTGTGCTTAGGATCCAAAAAGGAACAGTAGGGGAGACTGCCAGGATTCTCAAAATAATGGGAAATACAGCTGGTACTAATTTACAACAACAAGTTAATTAATGGAAGATGGAGTAAAAAACGGAAGCCTTAATCTGAGGTCCTCTGCATGGACATGAAAACTGGGAGTTTGGGGAGTTCCATATGCAGATTGGCGTGGGAAATCTGATGTACTGATCACCAAGGGCTGGCTGAAGGAATGGCACGACTGGGTGTTAAATATTGTTGGTGTTGAAGGATACCAACATGATAGAATGGAAGGGAAAGAATGAAGGTAGAAGCATTGGTTTAGAGTAGCGTTAGTTGAGGAGTCCAAGAGAAAGAAGATCCGTCCAAGGACAGAATGAATTTGGCTGGAGCTACAGAACAAAAAGTGTACAATGATACTGTGAGGAACAGTCTCTCGGCCAGCAAACAAAGAAATGATGGAGAGAATAAATATGCAGGGTCATTTCGGAGTGATGACAATACGACAGATTAGTTATATTGAGAAACCTAATTTATCCAGGTATTGACTGCGTTATTGGTGCTGCAGGGTCACGATGGGCAAGTATTCCTGGATTACATGGAGGAGAGCTCACTGCAGGAGTATGTGTCCATCCCAAGATAGCATGTGCTGTTGGAACTGGTCCTTGGGAAAGAGTGTGGCAAGTGGATCCGGTGTCAGTAGGAAAACGATTTTGGGTCACAGTGATCATTTTATTGTAAAGTTCAGGATGATGGGAGAGAATGACATACAATAATTGAGAGTGGGAAAAATTAGTTGACTGAGAACAGCCTTCAATGGGGCAAGAATGAAGCTGGGAAGGTTTGACTGGATCACCAATTTGGTCAGAAAAATATAAAGTGAACCATGAGGTCCCTGGAAAGAGGAGATGGCTTGGATCCATTCGAGGAATTGTCCCTCAAATAGGAATGGCTGGATAAACAACCCCAATGCTCCCTCGGTGACAGTGAAGAACAATAGAATTTGTGTCAGATGGAGAATCGAATTGGGAACCAGGAGGAATGCTGGAGGTTCACAGGGAAATGATAGAGCAGAGGGGAATTATGGAAAAAGTGAGAGCCACCATAGAGCTGTCTCAGAATCTTCCTGTATGCCCCTCATAATGAACGCGTCAAAAGATGGAGTAAGGCGGCATCGAAATTAGAAAGAGGATTTCTACCTGAAAAAAAGATATTCACAAGTAGTTAAGATGCACTTAGATGCATTGTAGCTGCATGTTTGACGAAAACATTCAGGAGAGGATTAGATGATTTTTTGATACAAAATAATGTGAGAATGTGAGTGAAGGAGGAGATTATTACTCAGCAAAGTGTTCAGTTGAAGAGCTGGTATCACTATGATTGGCCACATAACACCCTTCTGTGCTATAAGGCATCTGTGTCGTTCAGTGTGACGTCTTGAGAATTCTTCAAATTCATAAATATCCCGTCTTTGTAACCTCGTTGATCCTGTATGATACATTCTAATCTCTGCAACCTCCATCAGCCAATGTAGCCCTCCTTATCTCTGTAACTCATGCAGGCCATATAAACCTTCTTTCTCTGGATAACCTTTCCTCTCTATAAAATATTTCTCAAATCTTTACGGCTTTTCCCTTCTCTGAAACTACTCTGATCCATATAAACCTAATCTTTGCAATCTCCTCCAATCCATACAACAATCAGCGTTATTAATCCCCTCCTTCACTGACAGATCGCAGTACCTCCATAAACCCCAGCCACTACAGTGTTCATTATATGTCCAACGTTATCCAGCACTGACATCCCTGTCCATCTCTTTTCTTTGCTTCAGTCCCTAAAATTTTCCCTGTTGTGTAACCTACTCCAATGCCTAACCAGCTGCGTAACATCCTCTAGTCCCAATAGTGCTCCCGATTCTGTAACCACCTTCTGCCCTGACACAGCTCATTGTTTCTGCAACCTCCAGATTCTAAATCCATCCCGATCTGTGGAAACTCCTCCAGTCCTCCCTCTCTCTGTAATATTTGCCACATGTTAAAACTACAATAATTCCACAGAGGTTGCTATTCTGTTATCAAATCCCCTTTTATTTGTACATGCATGATCCAAGGCACTGCCCCACACTAGCTCAGAGCCGGCATCTATAGTGAACAGAGCCCCTGATGCTTCTGTTTATTTCTGAGCCAGGATTCCCTGATTAGAGCAGGTTAACATTCCAAATCAGGGAACTTGTATGAATGATGGTTAGTTGACTGGCCTCGTTGCAATCACGAAAAAAACGCTCCACATATCTCTAACGTTCATTAACACCTACAAATCCCCGAGACTATGAAACCTCCTCCAGGTTCGCCAACGCTGTCTCTGTAACTTTTCCCAAGGACAGTCCTGTACCTTTCAGTCTACCCTCCTGTTATCAATCTCCTGCAGGACCAATTCAAGCTTATTTTCCTGTTTTCTTCATACTCTCGGTCTCAATGTTCTCCACCCAGAATGTCTCTTACTAATCACTAACTGTTTCCAAAAACTCAATCCGCCGTTTGTGTGTGACCTTCCGCATAAGGAGGAAAGGGTTTTCGACGCAGAGAGCGTCACAGGGCATGGAGACCTTTACACAAATAGAAATGTTTGCAGAAGCTCGTGGGTTTACAAAAGTGGGAAGGGTGATGGAACTTGAAGGATGTTTCAGAGACTGGCAGTTTGTAGTCACAGTGGACAGAATTTTTATTTCTGGAGCAGAGAGATAAAGAGAAATAAATCATGTGCTAAATTGTCCAGGTAACATTTTCATCAGGTGTTGGGGAGGGTTTTTGTCTACAAAGCGCTTGTAGCCAGAATATTGATCTGGCTGGTCCAGTTCCATTTTCACTTCAACCAAAACCTAAAAGTATTCTTGTCTTTGTGATCTCCTTCCGCCCCAAGAACAACCCGTATCCCAGTAGTAACGCATAATCTTCACACACCTTCCTACCTCTGTAACAGCCTCTGGACCCTACACCTATCCTGGACCTTGCACTTGCTGCCATCCCTGAATTCCTTCCTAACGTTTCGGCAAGCCCAATGAAATGGTAGCTTTAAATAGCATGAGCCATGTCAGATGGGGCTGTCATAATGGAGATGTGGCTGCAGTGTGACAACGACTCAGAACTAGATATAACAAAGCGGTTTACCATTTACACAGGAAGGGCAACAAGGCTAACACAGTGAAGTACACTGTGTATAAAGGATGGGATCAGTATTATTGTGATGCTAATCAAGTCACACACTGCTCCTCCCTGCTTTCTCCTCTCATTCCTGCGTATTGATCCCATCAGATATTGGTAACCCTTAAAAACTTCAGAAAATAGCACAATATAGACGAAATCACTCTGCACTCTGTCTATATTGGACAAGATGCAATGTTATTTTTGAAGCCCTCTGTCTCCCCAGAGACGATAGGACTTCAGGTGAAGATCCAGGCACCTTTTAAAAATGATTTAAGAGTTTCTGCCTCTCCTCTGCTTCCATGTGTGACTCCCCGATCTCGACCATACCCTTGGTGCAATAACAACCTTCCTCAGAACTTCGCTAATATTTCAATGACTTGCATTTATTATTCACCGCTGGTAACCCAATTGTACAACAGCAGCAAGCTGTTATCTCCCTTTCTACCCAGGCGCCTGACAATATGTGCACCCCAATCAAATCTCTCAGCATCCTCTGTCCTACCTTTCCTCATAACTGCAATTCCACTGTCACAGGGTAACGGATCTCCTCTGTATCTCTCCAGTCCAATTCCATCCTTCCATGTGATGGCGTGACCAGAACTGCACATAGTCACCAGGCTGTGACTGAACTCATTATTTATACAGTTCCTGCATAAGCTTCCTGCTCTGAAATTCTGCACTTTGGCTGACAGAGGTAATAATGCCAATTGCTTCATTAACAAGATTATTGATATTTCAAGCTTTCTTCATTTTTCTGCCCACACTGACCATACTCTCATTTATTGTACATTCCTCACTACTGTTGATGTCCCCAAATGCCTTGCCTTGCACTTCTCTGGATTATTTGCTCCATTCACCTGGACCCCATAGTTTCTGTTTTTAAGCAGGATGACATGGTGCAGGAGAGGGACATTATCTTCCTCCAGGATTGGCTGGGGAGGCCATGACACCAAACACTGCCAGCTTGGTCCGAGGGGGTCCGCTGGGTCAGTGATGTGCCAGCCTCCAGGGTGAATGCCCAGCAGTGTCGGAAAGAGGTCAGTGACCTTCCCCACTCCACCAGTGTAAGTGCCACCATCTGCACTTTGTGGCCTCACGCTCACTCTCTCTCTGTTACTGCATCCACCTCCCACAAAGGCTCATGTTCTCCCACTCTCAATGAATGCAGCACCTTCTCTCAGTCGATCACTAACCTCTTATCTGTCCCTCTCCCCAACTCTGCCTGGTGTCTGTGCTGCCGACTCACTCACTGAGGACACCTCGCCACCTTTCCTCCAGCTTTACCGGCACTCACAGCTGTACCAAGCTTTTCCATCTCACTTAATACCGCTTGCTAATTTTCACATTCCAGAAGGAACCATTCCACAACAGGAGAGAAAGAGACAAGAGGGAAAGGGGTTTCCCCAACATTCAGCTCCTCAACCCCTCGCAGGGGAATGATCCTGACCCTAAGAGGAACGACAGGCTGAGTGACTGTGTCCAAGCTCCCAGACTGAGAACCATAGAACATAGAACATTACAGCGCAGTCCAGGCCCGTCGGCCTTCGATGTTGCACCCACCTGTAATACCAATCTGAAGTCCATCTAACCTACACTAATCCATGTACATCCATATGCTTGTCCAATGACGACTTAAGTGTACATAAAGTTGGCGAATCCACTAACATTACAGGCAAAGCATTCCATACCCTTACTCCTCACTAAGGAAAGAAATTACCTCCGACATCTGTCCTGTATCTATCATCCCTCAATTTAAAGCTATGCCCCCTCGTGCTCGCCGTCAGCATACTTGGAAAAAGGCTCTCCCTGTTCACCCTATCTAACCCGCTGATGATATTATATGTCTCTATTAAGTCACCTCTCAACCTTCTTCTCTCTAACGAAAACAGCCTCAAGTCCCTCAGCCTTTCCTCGTAAGATCTTACCTCACTTCCAGGTAACATGCAAGTAAATCTCCTTTGCACTCTTTGCACAGCTTCCACATCCTTCTTATAATGTGGTGACCAGAACCGTTCACAATACTCCAAGTGCGGTCGCACCAGATTCTTGTACAGCTGTAGCATAACCTCTTGGTTCAGGAACTCGATCCCTGTATTAATAAAAGCTAAAACACTGTATGCCTTCTTAACAACCCTGTCAACCTCGGTGGCAACTTTCAAAGATATGTTTACATGGACACCGAAATCTCTCTGCTCATCTACACTAGCAAGGATCTGACCAGTAGCCCAGTAATTTACACTCTGATTACTCCGACAAAAGTGAATAACCTTACTTCTCCGCTTTCACTCCAGTTGCCAAGTCTAAGCCCAGCTCTGCATCTTATCTATGTCTCTCTGTAACCTACAAAATCCTTCATCTGTATCCACAACTCCACCGACCTTAGTATCGTCTGCAAATTTACTGACCCACCCTTCTACGTTCTCCTCCTGACCCACTGTGTAGGGCACCGTGGCTGACTGTGGACAATGAATCAACCTTCCTGGTTTTGTGTCTGTTCTAAACACCAAAACGATTAAGCAGGCGGGTGAGCCTGGTAGCTCTGGCTGAGGGGAAACGCTGCTGAGGGCAGGGTAACGCAAGGCATTAATTCTTTGAGTATTAAAGTCAGCTCAAAGTGAGTGTGTACAAACTCGGAGTGAGCAGCCCAGAGGGACAGTCCATGAACTGTATGTGTGTCGCTGAGCACAGTGTCCTTGCAGCCGTATTGCAATTTGAGTTGTCAGTGCACCCTGAGCTGCAGCATTGAAGTACAGAAACGTGCTGTTAGTGGGTCAGAAATGTGCTGGGAATGCATGGTGAGGCGGGCATTTGAGAGTTGCCAGCATTGGTGCGTGTGGGGTACATGCAGGTCTGTCTGCGCAGTGTCCCCTGAAAAGTTGGTGTCCAAGATAGAGGGTCGAAGGAGAGAGGGGCTAGATGGAGTCACCAGTTACTATCACTGACTTTCATGTCAAATTCACAACATTGTGTTTCCCCACAGTGGGAGGGAGGGTATGAAGCTGCAACTTGATGAGGAGAGTCTGCTGAATGTGGCTGTTGATCATTATTCAGTCAACATCTTGCCACTCCTGCACTGAATTTTTGTTGGAAAGAACAGCCCAACACAGGAACACATGATGCCCTTCTAAAGTTAATACAAAAGTTTTTGCTCTGACATCTTCTCTGCCATTCTGTTCCCTACTTACTCTTCCCTATGACAAGATACCTCTTAAACCTTGTTATATTAGCTTCTTGCCTTCTATCAGTGCATTCAAGTCACTTTCACAACCTGTATGGAAAAGCAAAAAATAAAATTGCCTATGATATCTCCAGAACGTTCTCCCTTTTACCTAAAACATATGGGCCTGAGTAATTGATATTTCTACTCTGGGAAAAAGTCTCTAACTGTCCTTCTATCAATGCCTCTGATAATTTTGTAAATATCTATCAGGTAGCCCCATAGCCAATGATACCCAGAAGCACACAAACCATGTTGGTTCAATATCTCCTTCTGGCTAATACCCTCCAGACCACACAACATGCTGGTTAACCTTTCCATACCCTCTCCAACACTTCCACATCGTTCTGCTGGTGTGGCAACCAGTACTGTACACAATATTCTAAATGTGCCCGAACTAGGTTTCTCTACAGCTGCAATATGACCTGCTAATTTTCATACTGCATGCTCCGATGCCTGTCTGTAAGTTTGCCGTCAGTCTTCTTCATCACCCTATCCATCCGTGTTACCACTTTCAGGGAACTGTGGAGCTGTACATCTAGGTCCCTTCGGATGTTGATGCAGTCAGTAGTTTTTCCATCCACTTTATACTTCTCCCCTGCATTAGACCTTCTAAAATGTATCACATCGCAACTGTCCAGATAAAGTTACATCTGCGTTTTCTCTGTCCAAGTCTGCAGCTGACCGACATCCTGCTGCATTCTCCGGCAATCATCCTCACAATCTGCAACTCCACCAATCTATTTACAGGTCTACAGTCACAAAAAACACTGTTCCACCACTACTCTGTCTTCTATGACCGAACAGTTCTCTATCCACCTTACTAACTGACCGCTGATCCCAATTCACTTCACCTTCTGTATGAGCCTGCCATAAGAACCATATCAATGGTCCAAACGGCCAACATCCAGCCCCATGCCCTCAGCAATCAAATTTGTCAATTCCTAACAATATTCAAACAAGTTTGTGAGACAGGATCTTCCCCACTCAACTGTCTGTCACAAATAAGTCCATATCAGAGTACTGATGGAGCTGCACTCATTAAGACAAGTGATTATTCCATCATATTCCTGACTTGAACCGTGGAGGTTAGATTAGATTCCCTTCAGTGTGGAAACAGGCCCTACAGCCCAACGAGTCCACATCAACCCTCCGAAAAGTAATCCTCACACTATGGTCAATTTATTATTGCCAATTCACCTAACCTGCACATCTTTGGACTATGGGAGGAAAACCACACAGACACGGGGGGAACGTGCAAACTCCACAGAGACGGCCACCCCAGGATCTTGGAGCTGTGAGGTAGCAGTGCTATCCACTGAGCCACCGTGCTGCTCTTGATGGTTACCATAGAGTAGGAGGTATGTTGTCCCTGATGGTTACTGTACAGCGGAAAGTATGTCGGGCCGTGATGGTCACTGTAGAGTGGGAGGAATGTGGAGCCGTGACGATTACTGTACAGTGGGAGGAATGTCGGGCCGTTACAGTTAGTGTACAGAGGGAAGTATGTTGGGCCGTAATGGTTACTGTACAGTGGGAGGTATGTCGGGGTGTGATGGTTACTGTACAGTGGGAGGTATGTTGGGCCATGACGGTTAGTGTACAGTGGGAGCTATGTCGGGCCGTGATGGTTACTGTACAGTGGGAGGTATGTTGGGGTATGATGGTTACTGTACAGTGGGATGTATGTCAGGCCGTGATGGTTACTGTACAGTGGGAGGTATGTCGGGCTATGATAGTTACTGTACAGTGGGAGGTATGCTGGGCCGTGATGGTTACTGTACAGTGGGAGGTATGATGGACCGTATAGTGGGGCCGTGGAGTTGCAGACTGTATGAGTTGTACAGAGAATGATTCTGCTGCTGCCGATGGCCCATTGCATCTCATGGATTCATCATCATTTGTTGCTCAATCTGTTTCAATTTTGTCCCATTCATTGCCAAGAGGGCGTCATAAAATGTTGAGGAGGGTCTGAAAAATGTCCCCTTGCTTCCCATTGTGCAGTGACCATTCTTACCGATGTATGAAATGGAGAAGTGTATCTGCAGCAGGCAGATCGGTGATGATGTGTTCAATTATATGTTTCCCTTTTATTGATTTCCCCATAACCTGCCACAGAGCAGTCCAGCAGCCACAGGATCCAGCATCAATGCTGAGCACTGTATTGACTATATACCAACGAACTGCCCTCTCTGCCTGGCTGTGTCCTGTCAGTGTGACAGACCCTACCAGAGAGGATGGTGATGTTGCCTGGGACGTAGTCCTGTGCGCATTATCCTGCTTCAGACGCAATATCTAACTGTTGCTTGGTTAGTCTGATGGAAATATACAGCACGTCACTTTTACATTTTGTATAATGAAGAGTTAATATCACTTTGTTTCTTACATATTTTAAAATAAACGAAACATCATTGAAGTGAACAATAATTAAAATACCAGAGTACACAGCTAAATATGACACAATTCAGTGACTGTAGTAAACAGCCGATTCATGTTCAGACCAGTGAACACACCATCTTGCAGGCAGCAAAGCTGTTGAAAATGACTGAGAAAAAAGCCTGAATTCAAACAGTGTTATTGCGCCTCACAATGACCTCCTAAACACTGGCCTTTCCATAATCTGTTCAAAGAGATTCCAAACTGGAGCTGGGCTGTTACTCACACAATGCCTCACAACAGACTGGCTAGAGATATACCCGGAGAACGGGGAGATGTGTATTGGTGCAGATTGGTTAGTGGACTAGAACATAGCGCTGGTCCATTCGCAGTTCAACATTTATAACAATGACCTGTCAACAACCATGTCTTGCAAAAATATCTCTTCTGTGTGCCACCTAAACTCTGTAATTCTGTACCTTAGACCCGATACTCAATGAAGGTGTTCTAAAGGTAGTGGCTCCTGCAGCACATGGCCACTTACATTGAATCCCTCATAACCCATATCCGGTGAATATTAGCCCCAAAATGTCAGTGTCCAAACAGAATTATGCAGCTCCATTGATGGAGAAAGTGAGGACTGCAGATGCTGGAGATCAGAGCTGAAAATGTGTTGCTGGAAAATCACAGCAGGTCAGGCAGCATCTAAGGAACAGGAGAAAAGACGTTTTGGGCATAGGTTAAGTTACTATATTTGACATTAGGATTAAATCTATGGGCCAAAGGGCCTGTTCTGTGCTGTCCTTTTCTATGTTCTAATTTACAGCTTTATAAAATACGCAATATATAAAACATTGCATTGCCTTTCTTCAGGAATGAGGAAAGTGTGCCCAGCAGGCTAAGATAAAAGGTAGGGAGGAGGGACTTGGGGGAGGGGCGTTGGAAATGCGCTCGGTGGAAGAAGGTTAAGGTGAGGGTGATAAGGTGAGGGTGATAGGCCAGAGTGGGGGTGGGGCGGAGAGGTCAGGAAGAAGATTGCAGGTTAGGAAGGTGGTGCTGAGTTTAAGGGTTGGGACTGAGACAACGTGGGGGGAGGGGAAATGAGGAAACTGGAGAAATCTGAGTTTATCCCTTGTGGTTGGAGGGTTCCTAGGCGGAAGATGAGGCGCTCTTCCTCCCACCGTCGTGTAGCTATTGTCTGGCGATGGAGGAGTCCAAGTACCTGCATGTCCTTGGTGGCGTGGGATGGGGAGTTGAAGTGTTGAGCTACGGGATGGTTGGATTGGTTGGTCCGGGTGTCCGAGGGTTTTCTCTGAAACTTTCCGCAAGTCGGCAGCCTGTCTACCCAATATAGAGGAGGCCACATCGGGTGCAGTGGATGCAATAGATGACGTGTGTGGAGGTGCAGGTGAATTTGTGGCGGATATGTTGGTTCTATCTGTCTGTCACTAGCAGTTTCTGCGATTTGGTGAGTAAGTGGACCTGTAACGTCACCTCATTTTCAGGTGTACCTGGTGCTGCTCTTGGCTAGCCCTCCTGTATTTTCCGTTGAACAAGGGTTTATCCCCTGGCCTGATGGTCAGGGTAAAGAGGAGCATAGGCCAGGCGTGGACAGTGAAAATTATGCAGGAGTACCAATCTGCTTCAGTTGATAATGACCCACTTCACTTCACACAGGCCAGTGCTGAGCGCTTTGAAATCTGTTTCGTTTAGAGTGGTGATAGAATCTCTCACATGTGCGCTCATGCTTACACACACACACACACACACACACGCACACACACGCACACACACACGCACACACACACACGCTATTCACAATGTAAAAGTGTGGCTTTGTCTCCAGCAATATTGTGTACGGTAGTCACTGTTACCAATATAGCCACTGTGCAATGTGCCTGCAGCCGGCAGACTGGTGAAGATGAGGTAAAGTATGTTTCTCCCTGTCAGTCGCTCCCTCCCACCCCGGTGCAGACCCAGTCAAGCAACTATAGCATTTTGGACCCGACCATCTCGATCAGCAATGCTGCTGCTGAGCCCCTCTGGGTGGTGGTTTTAAAATGGCCAACCCAGTATAAATTCTCCAGACTTGCATTCCCCTCTCTGTAACATTGCCAGCCCTGCTTTCCTCTGTCTGTAACATCTCCAGCCTTGCTTTCCTACCTCTGTAACATCTGCAGCCTTGTTTTCCTCTCTCTCCTTAACATCTCCACCCTTGCTTTCCGACCTCTGTCACATCTCCAGACTTGCTTTTCACTCCCTGTAACATCTCCAGCCTTGCTATGCTATCTCTGTAACATCTCCTGTCTTGCTTTCCACGCTCTGTAACATCTCCAGCTTTCCTCTCCTACCTCTGTAAAATCTAGACCTTTGAATTCCTATCTCTTTAAAATTTCCAGCCTTGCTTTCTATCTCTGTAACATCTCCAGCCTTGCTTTCCTGTCACTGTAGCGTCTCCAGGCGTGCCTTCCTCTCCCTGCAACGTCTCCAGTCTTATGTTCCTATCCTTGTAATATCTCCAACTTTGCTTCCCTATCTCTGTAGTATCTTCTGACTTGTTTTCCTCTCTGTGACATCTCCAGCCTTGCTTTCCTATCTCTGTAACATCTCCAACCTTGCTTTACTATCTCTATAACATCTCCAGCCTTGCATCCCCATCTCTTTAACATCTCCAGCCTTGATTTCCTATTTGTGTGACCTCTCCATATTTGCTTTCCTATCTCTGTAACATCTCCAACCTTGCTTTACTATCTCTATAACATCTCCAGCCTTGCATCCCCATCTCTTTAACATCTCCAGCCTTGATTTCCTATTTGTGTGACCTCTCTATATTTGCTTTCCTATCACTGTAACATCTCCTGACTTGCCTTCCCCTCTCTTTAGCATCTCCAGCCTTGCCTTCCTATCTCTGTAACATTACCAGAATGCTTTCCTATCTCTGTAACATCTCCAGCTTTGCTTTACTATCACTGTAACTACTCCAACCTTGCTTTCCGATCTCAGTAGCATCGTCGGCCTTGCTTTCCACTCTCTGTGACATCTACAACCTTGTTTTCCTATCTCTGTAACATCTTCAGCCTGACTTTTCCATCTCTCTGTAGCATCTCCAGCCTTGCTTTCATATCTCTGTAACGTCTCCAGCCTTGCTTTCCTGTCTCTGTCATATCTCCAGCCTTGCCTTCCTATCTCTGTAACATTACCAGAATGCTTTCCTATCTCTGTAACATCTCCAGCTTTGCTTTCTTGTCTGTGCAATATCTCCAGCCTTGCTTTCCTGTCATTGAAACGTCTGTAGGCATGTTTTCCTCTCCCTGTAACGTCTCCAGCCTTACTTTCCTATCCCTGTAAGATCTCCAACTGTGCTTTCCTAACTCTGTAGCATCTTTGGACTTGCTTTCCTCTCTGTAACACCTCCAGCATTGCTTTTCTCTATCTGCAACATCTCCAGACTTGCTTTCCCCTCTCTGTAACATCTCCAGCCTTGTGTTTCTCTCTCACAGTAATATCTCCAGCCTTGTTTTCCCATCTCTGTAAAATCTCCAGCCTTGCTTTCCTATCTCTGCAGCATCTCCAGCATTGTTTTCCTCTCTCTCCATAACATCTGCAGCATTGTTTTCCTCTCTCTCCATAACATCTGCAGCCTTGTTTTCCTATCTCCGTAACATCTCCAGACTTGCTTTGCTATCTCTGCAACCTTACCAGCCTTGCTTTTCTATCTCTGTACCATCTCCAGTCTAGCTTTCCTGTTTCTGTAATATCGCCAGCCTTGCGTTTCCCTCTCTGTAACATCTCCAGCCTTCCTTTCCTATCTCTCTAACGTCTCCAGCATTGTTTTCCTCGCTCTCCGTAACATCTTTCGCCTTGCTTTCCTACCTCCGTACCATCTCCAGAAATGCTTTTCTATCTCTGTACCATCCCCAGCCTTGCTTTCCTATCTCTGTAACATCTCCACACTTGTTTTCCAATCTAGTAATATGTTTAGCCTTGCTGTCCTATCTCCTTAACCTCTCCGTCCTGTCTTTCCTATCTCTGTGTCATCTGCAGACTTGTATTCCCCTCCATGTAACATCTTCCGGCTTGCATTCCTCTCTCTCCTTAACATCTCCAGCCTTGCTTTCCTGTCACTGTAACAACTCCAGGCTTGGCTTCCTCTTCCTGTTACATCTCCAGCCTTATGGTCCTATCACTGTAACATCTCCAACCTTGCTTTCCTATCTCTGTAACAACTCCAGGCTTGCTTTCCTGTCTATGTAGCATCTTCGGCCTGGCTTTCCCCTCTCTGTAACACCTCTAGCCTGGCTTTTCTCTCTCTGTAACATCTCCAGCCTTGTTTTCCTCTCTGTGACATCTCCAGACTTACTTTCCCCCCTCTGTATCACCTCCAGCCTTGCTTTCCTCTCTCTCTGTAACATCTCGAGCCATGCATTCCTATCTCTGTCACCTCTCCAGACGTGCTTTCATATCGCTGTAATACCTCCAGACTTACTTTCCTCTCTCTGGAACATTACCAGCCTCGCTTTCGTATCTGTGTAACATCTGCAGTCTTGCTTTCCTGTCTCGGTAATATCTCAAGCCTTGCGTTTCTTTCTGTGTAACAACTGCAGTCTTGCGTTTCTCTCTCTCCGTAACATCTCCTGCATTGCTTTCCGATCTCTGTAACATCTAGAGCCTTGCTTTTCTATCTCTGTATCAACTCCAGCCTTGCATTCCTCTCTCTGTAACATCTCTAACCTTGCTTTCCTGTCTCCTGAACCTCTCCGCCCTGTCTTACCTATCTCTGTGACACCTCCAGACTTGCGTTCCCCTGTCTGTAACATCTCCAGCCTCGCATTCCTCTCTCTCCTGAACATCTCCAGCCTTGCTTTCCTCTCTCTGAAACATCTCCAGCCTTGCATTCCTATCTCTATAACCTATCAAAACCTGCTTTTCTATCTCTGTAACATCTCTAACCTTGCTTTCTAATCTCTGTAACAAGTCCAGGCTTGCTTTCCTACCTCCTTAAGCGCTCCACACTGTCTTTCCTATATCTGTGACATCTCGAGAATTGCATTCCCCTATCTGTAACAACTCTAACCTTGCATTCCTCTCTCTCCTGAACATCTCCATCCTTGCTTTACTATCTCTGTAACATCTACAACCTTCCTTTCCAATCTCTATAACGACTCCAGGCTTGCTTTCTCATCTCTGTAGCATCTTCAGCCTTGCATTCCTGTCTCTATAACCTCTCGAGACGTGCTTTCCTATCTCTGTAACATATCCAGACTTTCATTCGTATCTCTGTAATATTACTGGCCTTACATTATTATCTCTGTGACATCTCCAGTCTTGCTTTCCTGTCTCTGTAATATCTCCAGCCTGGCATTCCTATCTCTTATCGTCTCCAGCATTGTTTTCCTCTTTCTCCGTTACATCGCCAGACTTGCTTTCCGATCTCTGTAACATCTAGAGCCTTGCTTTCCTATCTCTGTAACAACTCCAGCCTTGGTCTGCTATCTCTGTAACACCTCCAACATTGATTTCCTCAGTCTGCAGCATCACAAGCCTTGCATTCATATCTCTGTAACATCTCCAGACATGTTTGCCTATCTCTGTAACATCTCTTGCCTTGCTTTCCTACCTCGTGTAACATCTCCAGGCTTGCTTTCCTCTCCCTGTCATGTCTCCAGACTTACGTTCCTCTCCCTGTAACATCCCCAACCTTGCTTTCCTCTCTCTGTACCATCTGCAGCCTTGCTTTCCTCTCTCTGTAACATCTCCAGCCTTGCTATCATTTCTCTCTGCAACATCTCCAGCCTTGCATTTCTGTCTCTATAACCTCTCCATATGTGCTTTCCTATCTCTGTAACATCTCCAGACTTTCTTTCGTATCTCTGTGACATTACCAGCCTTGCTTTCCTATCTCTGTTACATCTCCAGTCTTGCTTTCCTGTCTCTGAAATATGTCCTGCCTTGCGTTTCACTCTCTGTAACATCTCCGGACATGTTTTTCTATCTCTTAACGTCTCCAGAATTGTTTTCCTCTCTCTCCTTAACATCGCCAGACTTGCTTTCCTAAATCTGTAACAACTCCAGCCTTGGTCTCCTATCTCTAACACCACCAGCATTGTTTTCCTCAGTCTGCAACATCTTCAGCCTTGCTACCCAAAACTCTGTAAGATCTCCTGACTTGCATTCCTCTCTCTCTCCGTAACATCTCCAGCCTTGTTTTCCTCTCTCTAAAACATCTCCAGCCTTGCTTCCCTATCAATTCAACATCTCCAGATTTGTTTTCCTATCTCTGTAACATCTCCAGCCTTGCTCTCCGATCTCTGTAACATCTCTAGCCTTGTTTTCCTCTATCTGCAACATCTCCAGCCCTGCATTCCTATCTCTGCAACATCTTTAGCCTTGCTTCCCTATCTCCTTATCCTCTCCGGACTGGCTAACCTATCTCTATGACATCTCCAGACTTGCATTCTCCTCTCAGTAACATCTCCAGATATGCTGTTGTATCTCTGTAATATTACCAGCCTCGCATTGCTATCTCTGTAACATCTCCAGTCTTGTGTTTCTCTCTCTATAACATCGTCATCCTTGGGTTCTCTCTCTGTTACATGTTCAGACTTGCTTTCCAATCTCTGGAACCTCTCCAGCATTGATTTCCGATCTCTGTAACATCTAGAGCCTTGCTTTCCTATCTTTCTAACATCTCCAGCCTTCCTTTCCGATCACTGTAAATCTTCCGCCTTGCTTTCCGATCTGTGTAAAATCTCCAGCCTTGCTTACCTGTCTCTGTAATATCTCCAGCCTTGCTTTCCCCTCTTTCCGTAACATCTCCAACCTTACATTCGTATCTCAGTAGCATCACCAGCCTTGCTTTCCTGTCTCTGCAATATCTCCAGACTTGTTTTCCTATCTTTGTAACATCATTAGCCTTGGTTTCCTGTCTCCGTAACAGCTCCGGACTTGCTTTTCTATCTCTGCAACATCTCCACCCTTGCTTTCGTATCACTGTAAAATCTCCAGACTTGTTTTCCTATCTCTGTAAGATCTTTAGCCTTGCTTTCCTCTCTCCTTATCCTCTCCGGCCTGGCTGTGCTATCTCTGTGGCATCTCCAGACTTGCAATCCCCTCGTTGTAAGATCTCCAGCCTTGCTTTCCTATCTCTGCAACATCTCCAGATTTACATTCGTAGTCCTGTAACATCTCCAAACTTGCTTTCCTATCTCTGTAACAACTCGAGCCATGCTTTCCTATCTCTGTAGCATCTTTGGCCTTGCGTTCTTCTCTCTGTGACATCTCCAGCCTTGCTTTCCTACCTCGTGTAACATCTCCAGGCTTGCTTTCCTCTCCTTTTCATGTCTCCAGCCTTACGTTGCTCTCACTGTAACATCTCCAACATTGCTTTCCTATCTCTGTAACAACTCGAGCCATGCTTTCCTATCTCTATAGCATCTTTGGCCTTGCGTTCTTCTCTCTGTGACATCTCCAGCCTTGCTTTCCTACCTCGTGTAACATCTCCAGGCTTGCTTTCCTCTCCTTTTCATGTCTCCAGCCTTACGTTGCTCTCACTGTAACATCTCCAACATTGCTTTCCTGTCTCTGTAACATCTCCAGCCTTGCGTTTCCCCCCTGTAACTTCTCTGGCCTTGCATTCCTGTCGCTGTAATATCTCCAGCCTTGCCTTTCGCTCTCTGTAACATCTCCAGCCTTGCTTTCCTATCTCTGTAACATCTCCAGCCTTACGTTCCTCGCCCTGTAACATCTCCAACTTTGATTTCCTCAATTTTTAAAACGCCAGCCATACTTTCCTATCTCTGTAGCATCATCGGCCTTGCTTTCCTCTCCCTGTGACATCTCCACCCTTGCTTTCGTAACTCTGTAACAGCTCCAGACTTGTTTTCCTATCTCTGTAGCATCGTTAGCCTTGCTTTCCTATCTCCTTATCCTCTCCGGCCTGGCTGTACTATCTCTGTGGCATCTCCAGACTTGCAATCCTATCTCTGTAACCTCTCCACACATGTTTCCCCTCTCTGCAACATCTCCAGCCTTGCTTTCCTTTCTGTCTGGAACAACTCCAGCCTTGGTTTCCGATCTCTGAAACATCTCCAGCCTTGCATTCCTGTCTCTGTAATATCTCCAGCCTTGCGTTTCCCTCTCTATAACATCTCTGGTCTTGCTTTCCTATCTCTGTAACATCTCCAGACTTGCTTTTCTATCTCTGTAACATCTCCAGCCTTGCTTTCCTATCTCTGTAACATCACCAGAATTGATTTCGCCTCTCTGTAACATCTCCAGCCTTGCTTTCCGCTAGATCTGTAACATCTCCGGTGTTGCTTTCCTATCTCTGTAACATCTGCAGCCTTGCTTTCCTATCTGTGTAGCATCACCAGCCTTGCTTTCCTGTCTCTGTATTATCTCCAGACTTGTTTTCCTATCTCTGTTACATAATCAGCCTTGCATTCCTATCTCTGTAACATCTCCACATATTCTTTCCCATCTCTGTAACATCTGCAGTCTTGGTTTCGTATCTCTGTAACATCTCTAGCCTTGCATTCCTGTCTTTGAAATATCTCCAGCCTTGCGTTTCTCTCTCTGTAACAGTTCCAGTCTTGCTTTCCTATCTCCACAACATCTCCAAACTTGCATTCCTATCTCTGTAACATCTCAAGACTTGTTTTCCTATCTCTGTTACATCTTTAGACTTGTGTCCCTATGTCTTTATCCTCTCCGGCCTGACTGTCCTATCTCGGTGACATCTCAATACTTGCATTCCCCTCTCTGTAACATCTCCAGCCTCGCATTCCTCTCTATCTCCTTAACATCTCCAACCTTGCCTTCCGATCTCTGTAACATCTCCAGCCTTGCTTTCCTCTCTATCCGTAAAATATCCAGCCTTGGTTTCCTGTCTCTGTAACATCTCCAGCCTTGCTTTGTTGTCTCTGTAATATGTCCAGCCTTGCGTTTCCCTCTCTGTAACATCTCCTGCCTTGCTTTCCTATCTCTATAACATCGCCAGCCTTGCATTCCTATCTCTGTAACCTCTCCAGACTTGTTTTCCTATCTCTGTAACATCTCTAGACCTGCCTTCGTATCTATGTATATTACCAGCCTTGGTTTCCTATCTCTGCAACGTCTCCACTCTTGCTTTCCTATCTTTGGAACATCTCCAGCCTTGCGTTTCTCTCTCTGTAACATCGAGAGCATTGCTTTATTATCTTTCTAACATCTCCAGCCTTCCTTTCCGATCACTGTAAATCTTTCGCCTATCTTTCCTATGTGTGTAAAATCTCGAGCCTTGCTTTCCTGTCTCTGCAATATCTCCAGCCTTGCTTTCCCCTCTTTCCGTAATATCTCCAGCCTTGCATTCCTATCTCGGTAGCATCACCAGCCTTGCTTTCCTGTCTCTGCAATATCTCCAGACTTGTTTTCCTACCTTTGTAACATCATTAGCCTTGGTTTCCTGTCTCCGTAACAGCTCCGGACTTGCTTTTCTATCTCTGCAACATCTCCACCTTTGTTTTCTTATCTCTGTAACATCTCCAGACTTGTTTTCCTAGCTCTGTAACATCATTAGCCTTGCTGTCCTATCTCCTTATCCTCTCCGGCCTGGCTGTGCTATCTCTGTGGCATCTCCAGACTTGCATTCCGCTCTCGGTAACATCTCCAGCCTTGCATTCCTCTCTCTCCTTGACATCTCCAGCCTTCTTTCCTATCTCTGCAACATCTCCAGACTTACGTTCCTAGTCCTGTAACGTCTCCAACCTTGCTTTCCTATCTCTGCAACAACTCCAGCCATGCTTTCCTATCTCTGTAGCATCTTCGGCCTTGCGTTCTTCTCTCTGTGACATCTCCAGCCTTGCTTTCCTATCTCTGTAACATCTCCAGCCTTGCTTCCCTATCTCTGTAACATCTCTCACCTTGCTTTCCTACCTTGTGTAACATCTCCAGGCTTGCTTTCCTCTCCCTGTCATGTCTCCAGACTTACGTTCCTCTCCCTGTAACATCCCCAACCTTGCTTTCCTCTCTCTGTACCATCTGCAGCCTTGCTTTCCTCTCTCTGTACCATCTGCAGCCTTGCTTTCCTCTCTCTGTACCATCTGCAGCCTTGCTTTCCTCTCTCTGTACCATCTGCAGCCTTGCTTTCCTCTCTCTGTACCATCTGCAGCATTGCTTTCCTCTCTCTGTAACATCTGCAGCCTTGCTATCATTTCTCTCCGCAAAATCTCCAGCCTTGATTTCTTCTCTCTGCAACATCTCCAGCCTTGATTTCTTCTCTCTGCAACATCTCCAGCCTTGCATTTCTGTTTCTATAACCTCTCCATATGTGCTTTCCTATCTCTGTCACATCTCCAGACTTTCTTTCGTATCTCTGTGACATTACCAGCCTTGCTTTCCTATCTCTGTTACATCTCCAGTCTTGCTTTCCTGACTCTAAAGTATGTGTACAGCCTTGCGTTTCACTCTCTGTAACATCTCCGGACATGTTTTTCTATCTCTTAACGTCTCCAGAATTGTTTTCCTCTCTCTCCTTAACATCGCCAGAGTTGCTTTCCTACGTCTGTAACAACTCCAGCCTTGGTCTCCTATCTCTCTAACACCACCAGCATTGTTTTCCTCAGTCTGCAACATCTTCAGCCTTGCTACCCAAAACTCTGTAAGATCTCCTGACTTGCATTCCTCTCTCTCTCCGTAACATCTCCAGCCTTGTTTTCCTCTCTCTAAAACATCTCCAGCCTTGCTTCCCTATCAATTCAACATCTCCAGATTTGTTTTCCTATCTCTGTAACATCTCCAGACTTGCTTTTCTTTCTCTGTAACATCTCCAGCCTTGCCTTCCTATCTCTGTAAAATTTCCAGACTGGTTTTCCTATATCTGTAAAATATTTAGCCTTGCTTTCCTATCTCTCTGCACCATCTCCAGCCATGCTCTCCGATCTCTGTAACATCTCTAGCTTTGCTTTCCTCTATCTGCAACATCTCCAGCCTTGCATTCCTATCTCTGCAACATCTTTAGCCTTGCTTCCCTATCTCCTTATCCTCTCCGGCCTTGCTGCCCTATCTCTGTGACATCTCTAGACTTGCATTCTCCTCTCAGTAACATCTCCAGACATGCTGTTGTATCTCTGTAATATTACCTGCCTTGCATTGCTCTCTCTGTAACATCTCCAGTCTTGCGTTTCTCTCTCTGTAACATCTCCATCGTTGCGTTTCTCTCTCTCTGTTACACCTTCAGCCTTGCTTTCCAATCTTTGTACGATCTCCAGCATTGACTTCCGATCTCTATAACATGTAGAGCCTTGCTTTCCTATCTTTGTAACATCTCCAGCCATCCTTTCTGATTCATGTTAATCTTTCGCCTTGCTTTCCTATCACTGCAACATCTCCAACCTTGCTTTCCTTACTCTGTAACATCTCCAGACTTGTTTTCCTGTCTATGTAACATCGTTAGCCTTGCTTTCCTGACTCCTTATCCTCTCCGGCCTGGCTGTATTATCTCTGTGGCATCTTCAGACTTGCATTCCTATCTCTGTAACCTCTCCAATCACGCTTTCCCCTCTCTGCAACATCTCCAGCCTTGCTTTCCTTTCGGTCCGTAACATCTCCAGCCTTGGTTTCCTATCTCTGTAACATCTCTGGCCGTGCACTCCTGTCGCTGTAATATCTCCAGCCTTGTGTTTCCGTCTCTGTAACAACTCCAGCCTTGCTTTCCTATCTCTATAACATCTCCAGCCTTGCATTCCTATCTCTGTCACCTCTCCAGACGTGTTTTCCTATCTCTGTAACATCTGTCGACCTGCCTTCGTATCTATGTATATTACTGGCCTTGGTTTCCTATCTCTGCAACATCTCCACTCTTGCTTTCCTATCTTTGGAACATCCGCAGCCTCGCGTTTCTCTCTCTGTAACATCACCACCAGTGACATCAGATTCAATGATATATAGTTCAGATCACTATTCACTTTCCTTGTCCGACGCTTGCGCTGCTCACTGCGAATATTATTAGAATCCAGGTTGGTGATATTACCAATTATATAGGGCTCATACTGGATCAGGGTGAGGAACAAGTCAGGCAGGATTCTTTCATCTGCTAAAATTAACATGTTTATGACCCAAACAAAGTTACTCATACAAGGATGGAAAGATAGATGACAAACTGGTTGGATATTGCAAATCTGTACACCGATGTTTCCCTCTCTAAAAATACTGACACATAGACACGTTTGATGACAAACTGAAAAATAAAATCTCTGCAAGGCGTTAACTTGAAAGAACCTTGCATAGATATTAATTGAATTCATTACAAGAGGAAATATGAGTGATTGTCCCAAATATCATTCAGTTTATGGAGCTATTTTGCTCTTACAAGCGAATGGTAATGGGTTCACTTCCTGGAACAAGTGGATTTAGTTGATTTCCCTTTACTTCAGGCAGTGGGGCGATTCCAGTGAATCCTGAACAGGAATCTCATATCAGTGGTAAAGACGACTGAGGTGTTTTCAGCTCATACGCATTGCTGGGACGAGGAACGCGGTGAGAGAGAGGGCAAAAGGCTGTTCCTTTTCAATAAGATTACATTTTCTCCATCTCTGAGTTGAATCACATGTTAACGTTTTTCAGAAGCAAACGGGACCAAATGATGTCTTTTTGAACAGTGACTCCATCATATTATCTTCTCCATGTAGCTACATCATTGTTGCTGCTGTAGCATAGCCCTTTCTTTCAAAACAAATGGCCCAATTAGATTGGAAGTTGTGTTCGTACATTCCCATATACTTTGAAAATACAACTTTTAATATCTTCACAATATCTGTATTTAAATGAATGCAACTTATTCTTAAATTACTTTCCCAATCTTATTCTGCCATACAAGATAAAATGTCCATCAGGAATCACTAGCACAAAATCTTACATGATCAATGAGAACATTTCTCATTCTTTGACCTGAACATCTAATCGTTCATAACATAACGCCTTCATTGCAAGAATGAGTAAAGAAAAACATCTTTGAAAAGTTTGAAAAGCAATTTGTTTTTCATTTTAGGGAATTACAACCCAACACATTACATCAGATGTGGTTTCTGCGGTTCCTGTACAGATGCAGCAAAATATCCTACAGCTCATACCCGATACAATTTGCAAGAAAAAAAATGGCATTTATTTTCCTAACGACGTGCTGCATATACAAACTAACTTGACGAGATTTATGTACCAGGACACACGAAACCATTTCTACCACCGAGTTCTGCATTTTGCCTCCAGTTATATAAGTTGCGGTTGTTTAATGTTTCCTCCAAAACACAAACTTTCCATCACCCATAATGTATTTTTGTTTGGCTGACGTTTGGCTCACGACCCTCCCCTGTCTGTATGCCATTGCAGACATTCTGTCTCCACTTGACATCTTGTTGAATGACTGCCTTGTATATGAATAAACTGAGCTCCAATCCATTCAGCCCCTTCATCCAAATCCTTCATATAGATTATAAACTAATGATGATCTTACATTGGTTCCTGAAGAATTCCACTAGTTACAGCTTGCCAACCTGAAAATAAGTAATTATCTCTACTCGGATTTTCCTGTTAGCTAACGAGGGTTCCCCTGTTCTTGTGTAACAGCCGAGTTGCACGGTCTCCTGCTATGCTTTGTAGCTGGTTGTTGATTTGTTTCTGACCTCAGTAATCCTCCATTCGGGACATTTGTTGTCAGATGATCAGTTGGAGTTTGTACTGATCCCTGATATAGACCAACATTTGCAAGGAATCTCTACCTTTTCAAAAATGCTGTTATGTGCTCAGCTTTCACCAGACAGACACTGAGGAAGAGGGGAGATTTCCTATGAGCCTGATTACCATGCGTTCCCTTAACAACACAAATAATAATCTTCATGATTTATTTTATTTATGGTTGTTTGTGCTGTGTTGAAACATTGCCGCAGTCACTACATATTAAAGTAAACTATTATCTTTGAGAGATGACGTTACAGAGGTTTATAAATTACGAGGGGCATGGATAGGGTAAGTGGACAAGGTCTTTTTCGTACGGTAAGGGAGTGCAGAACTAGAGGGCATACGTTTAAGCAGAGAAGGAAAAGATATAAAATGGACCTAAGGGCCAACTTGTTCACACGGAGTATGGTGTGGTTATGGAATGAGCTGCCAGAAGAACTGGTGGAGGCTGGTTTAATTACAACATTGAAAAGTCATCCAAATGTGCATATGGAATGGAATGAGTTCGAGGTATATAGGCGACATACTGACAAATAGGACTAATTTAATTTAGGACATCTGGTTGGCACGGATGATTTGCACCAAAGAATCCATTTCCCTGATGTATATGTCTATTACACTATGACCAAACACTTCATTCTATTCCTGTGTATCTCCTTGGATGGGCTGAATGGGGTCCATCTGCCTCATTGCAGTGATACTGACTGGCTGAATGGGGTGCTCCTCTCCCTCTGTAACAGCCTGAAGAGTTGCAGTGAGAGAATAACATGGGATAGGAACTCCAGCCGGCTGCTCAGATTATAAAGATCATGGCTGATCTGTTTGGAGCTAAAGGCCCCTTTTCTGTCTATTCCCAATAAACGCTGACTCCCCTGTCCAACAAAGTTCAGTCAAGGTCAGCCTTGAATATCTTCAATGACCCAGTCCTCGCTCTTCTCGGGGGATGAGAATACCACAGACAGCACAACCCTAAGGAGATAGGAACATCCTTATCTCAATCTTCAATGGGAGAACCTCTAAATTTAAATGTGTATGAACCTCATATGTTTAGAAATGAGGCCACACCAATAGGAAAGACATAGACCACTCATCCCCACAAACCTATCTCACATTCACATTGACTCTGTTCAGTAAAATATTTAGCAAACTCAACCTCGCTGCTCTCCTTGGTAGACATTTGCAATGCAGGAAATCATAGACAGTAAGAAATTAGTGCAGAACCAGACTAGCGGAAGGTGAAGAAGGTTATATAAGATTACAAAGAGATCATGAATAATGGGATCAATGAATGATAGAGTTGTATAGCACAGAAACAGACGCTTTGGACCGACTCACTCGTGCCATTCAGATGTGGTAAATTAAGTTAGTTTCATTTTCCAGCATTTTTCCAAAACCTTCTAAATCCTGCCAATTCATGTCCCCGTCCAGATGCCTTTTAAATGTTGTAATTGCACTAGCCTCCACCACTTCCTCTCGCAGCTCATTGCTTACACGCAACAACCTCTGAGTGAAAATGGTCCCGTTCGGGCCATTTTCAATCTTGTCCATCTTATCTTAATTCTATGTCATCTAGTTTTGGACTTCCCTATACTGGAGTAAAGACCCTGACTATTCACACTATCCATGGTCTTCATGATTTTATAAACCTCTAGAATGTGCAAATGTGACTCCAATCTACACGAATGGCTGTGTTGTCAGACAGGATTGACACACCTTCCTTCTCTATTACATCACAATTCTAAAATCGTCTCCACAACCTTTTCAGCCACATTATGAAACACCTCTGTGGGATTTGAATCTAGACTTTTGGGCTCAGAGGTAGGAACACTACCACCACTTGCCAATAGTGCCTCAACCTGCACCATTATTCTCCTGTGTGTTTGTTCATCAGACAGTTTTGAAATACTGTGATACAACCTCCGTCACAGTCAGGACTTGAATCTAGACTTTCTGGTTCCGAGTGAGAGACACTACCATACACGTTCAGGTATTGGAATCTTAACACAGACTTATGGCTCAGAGGCATGGGCGTTACCCAGTGCACAAGACTTAAACCATGCCCAGATTTTGGGTCACAGTTTTAATGTCAGCTTTTAGCTCGGTGTGGATTTATTAATATTTGGTTCACTTTACTGAATTACACAGCTAAAACAATTACATTGTTAAACAGAATAAAGGTACTCACCTCAACCATAGGATGTTGAGATTCTCTGCATTGAAGATCGTTAATTGTTTGGCTATGATTTCCACCTTAAGTGGCTATTACCTGTCGTCTGCAATATGAGGACAAGACATCCTGCAGACACAATCTGGACTATAAAGGACTTCCAATAGATCTATATTACTGAACACCAGAAACGAAGGTAGCGCATACTTTTTGTGTCCAAAACACCTATCACTATTTCACGCCCCTAACATGTGACTGCCATCCTCCTAAAACCATTAAATGATACAAGGCAGCTGATTACTGTCCAGCCTTTCTTTCCCTGTACTATCTCTCACTGGGCCGAGGAGTGGCAGATAGAATTTAATTTCGATAAATGGAAGGTATCACAATTTGATAAAACAATCAAGGAGTGTAGATCTACAATTAAATGTCGGCCCATTGGTAGCGTGGTTGAACAGAGATCTAGGTGTAGTGGCATATTTTTTTGTAGGGTGCATCATGTGTAGGCAGGGTGGTTACGACTGTATTTGGCTTTCTGACCTTCATTACACAGCCCTCTGAGTACAGGAGCTGGAACATTATCTTCAGGCTGAGCAGGATATTCGTGAGGTCTCTCCTGGAGTACTGTGTGCACTTCAGGTCAGACAGTTACATTGACGATATTATTAAACTGGAGAGGGATCAGAAATGATTTACCAGGATGTTGCTGGGAATGAAGTGTTTAAGTTATAAGGACAGGCTCGGTGGACTCGGACCTTTTCCACTGCAACATCAGCGGTTAAGACCTTATCAGGTTTACAAAACAATGAGGGATATAGATAGTGTTGAATGACAGGTGTCCTTTCCCTCGGGGTGGTGGATATCAAGATAAGGGTGTAATTTTAAGATGGGATAAGCAAGTTTTAGAGATGAAATAGAGCTGTCTTGCATGAAAACAGACCCTTCCATCCAGCTCGTCTTACTGACCAGATGTCTTACATTAATAGAGTTCAATTTGCCAGAATTTGTCCCGTATTCCCTAAACACCTCCTATGCATGTGCCCATGCAGATGCCTTTTAAAAGTTAAAATTGTACTAGCCTCCACAACTTCCTCTGGCAGCTCGTTACAAACACAGCACTCTCTATTTGAAATCGTGCCCTTTAGATCCCATTAAATTAGTTCCCCTCTCAACTTCAACCTATGCCCTTTTACTTTGGAACGTGCTACTCTTGGGAAAAGACCGCAGCTATTCACACTATTTATTCCACGTATGAGTTTATAATCCTCTAAGATCACCTCTCCACCGCTGATGTTCCTGGAAAATAACTCCGGCCTCTTCATCCTCTCCATAAATTGCAAAGCCTCTAACCCTTGCAACATCTTTGTAAATCTTTTCTGAACTCATTCAGGTTTCAGACATCCTCCCTTTGTGAGCGAGACAGCAATTGCATGACGTATTCAAAAGCGACCTAACCAAAGTCCTGTACAACAGCAATATGACCTCCCAACACCTATATTCAATGCACTGACCAACAATGACAAGCATATCAAATACCTTCTTTTACTAGCTTATATACCTGTAACTCCACTATCAAAGTTATGAACCTTTACTCTAAGGTCTCTTTGTTTCCGAACACTTCCGAGGGACTTGACATGAAATGAATAAGTCAAGCCTTGATTTCCCTTTCCCAAATGCAGCATCTCACATTTACATAAAAAATGTCCATCTGTCAGTCCTCAGGTTATTTGCCCTCTGATCAAGATCCTGTTGTAATCCGAGATGACCATCTTCTCTGTCCACTGCACCTCCAATTTTGGTGTCATTATGTACGGACTAACCACACCACCTTTTTTCACATCCAATTTATTGATATAAATGACGAGCAGCAGTCGACCTAGCACCAATCTTTGTGGCACTCCACTGGTCACAAGTCTCTAGATGAAAAGCAACCCTCCATCACCACCCGCTGCCTTCTACCTTCGAACCAGTTCTGTATCCAAATGACTAGTTCTCCCTGCATTCCGTGAGCTCTAACCTTGTTAAACAATTTCCCATGAGGAACCTTGCCGGACGCCTGATGGAAGTCCATATAGATCACGGCTACTGCCCAGCCCTCATCAGTCCTCTTTGTTATTTCGCCAACAACAGAAAATGAGACATGATTTCCCACGCACAACACCATGTTGACTATCCCTAATCAGTCCTTGCCTTTCCAAATGTATGTGAATCCTGTCCCTCAGGATTCCCTCCAACAACTTGCCTACCACTTATGTCAGGCTCAGTGGTCAATTGTTCCCTGGCTTTTCCTTCCCAAATTGTTTAATAATGGCACCACGTTAGTCATCACGTATCTTCCAGCACCTTACCTGTGGCTATTGATGAAAACATCTCATCAAGGTTCCCAGCAATCACATCGCGAGCTTTCCACAGAGTTCTTATGTATTCCTGATCAGGACCCATGAAGTACATTTTTATTACACATCATTTGGTTCTTAAATGGAATGAATGTCCTGAGAAATGATGGATGTGGGTAAAGTTACAACATTAAGAAGACTTTTTCTAAGTAAAATAACAAGATACGTTTTGGAAACATATGGTCCAAGCCCCGCAACGTGGGGCTATTTTAGTTTCAGGTTATCATTCGCATTGAGTTTATGGGTAGATAGGTCTGTTTCCAAACCCCCTGTATAACCCTATGACTCCATGTGTGTTTGTATATCTAAGTATCTATCTGCATATTTCTGTCCGGCTTCGTCCAGTTGTGTGTGTCCATATGTACATCTGTGTGTATCTATTTCTCATTTCTTATGTGTGTTCCTGCATTAGTGTGTGTATGTATGTTTGTAACTCGGTCTCTGCATCTCTGTGCAATGGAAACTCTTTTGTTCTGGGGGTGAATCATTGAAATGGGGTTCAAAGCCTCTCATCCTCGCTCCCTCTCCCTCTGTGTGTCC
Organism: Chiloscyllium punctatum; assembly: GCF_047496795.1. NCBI lineage: Eukaryota > Metazoa > Chordata > Chondrichthyes > Orectolobiformes > Hemiscylliidae > Chiloscyllium > Chiloscyllium punctatum. The sequence continues at coordinate 17,977,799 of NC_092745.1, read as the reverse complement.
TGCTTTTGTTTACAGTGATGCAATACCACAGTCTAGTGGTCTGCTTTCGGGCTTTTCAACTCTTTCTTATGCATAAGATTATATGGAAAGGTAAGTAACTAAACATTGCAATTTACAGGGTGTGTGCATGTCTGTGTTTGTGTGTGTCTGTGTGTACATGTCTCTGTCCATCTCTGTGTGTGTTTGTATGTTAATGTATGTCTTTGTTGTGTGCATGTGTGCGCGCCTGTTTGTATCTGTGATTCTACCTGTGTGTGAGGAATGTGGTTGTCTGTGTGGAGGGTGATTGTTGGTATCTGCGTGTTTGTCTGTGTCTGCCTGCATGTAGGTTTGTAAGTGTGTTTTCTATGTGGTTTGTGTCAATGTGTGTGCATCTGTCCGTGTGCCTCTATATGTGCAAATCAGTGTGAATCTGTGTGTCTGTGTCTGGGTGCATGCATGTATGTACATGTGTTTTTGCGTGTGCCTGCTTGTCCGTTGTGTGTCTGGCTGAATGCGCTTGTTCGTGTTTGAGCGTATGTGTGCATGTGTGGGGAGTGTCGGTGTCTGTGTGTGTGAGTGCATATGTCTGTTTGAGTGCGTATGTCTGTGTGTGAGCGTATGTGTGCATGTGTGGGAACGTCGGTGCTTGTGTTTTAGTGTGTGTGTATGTTTGAGTGTGTATGCCTGTCTGTCTGTGAGCGTATGTGGGTGTGTGTTTGCACTGCAGATGTCTTTATGTGTGGGAAGCGTGGCTGTCTTTGTGTTTGTGTGTGTCGATATGTGTGTGTGTGTGTGTGTGTCTGTGTGTGTGTTTCTGTGTCTGTGTGTGCGTGTGTGTGTGTCTGTGCTGAAGAGTGTCCTGTGTGAAAAGCACAGAATTTCAGGCAGCATCCAAAGAGCCGAAGAGTTGACATTTCGAGCAAAATCACTTCAGTAATAATGAGGCTTGTGGACCAAGGGGACAGAAGGATAAATTGACGGGGGTGGTATATGGGGGAAGGTAGCTGGGACGGCAACAGTTAAATGAAGGTGGGATGAAGGTGAAAGCTCGGAGCAGAGAGTCGAGTAGATAGGTCGCGAGGAAGATGGACAGGTAGTACATTTCAAGAAGAAGGTGCTGAGTTGGAGGGTCGGATCTGGTATAAGTTGGGGGTGGAGGGGAAATGAGGAAACTGGTGAAATCTGTGGCTGTGTGTGTTGTGTGGGTGTGTGTGTGCATGCGTATGTGTGTGCGTATGTATATATATCTGCATGAGTGTATGCATGTGTATGCGTGTGTGTGTGTGTGTGTGTGCCATGGGTGTGTGTATGACTCTTTGTGTCTGTGTGTGTCTGTGTGTTTCTCTGCGTCTGGGTGTGTGTGTCTGCTGTGTATATAAGTGTGTGTTTGTGTGTATGTGTGAAAAAATGTGTGGGGGTGGCTATGAGTATGTGCATCTGTATGTGACTGTCCGTGTGCAGCTGAAGTGTGTATGCGTCTGTGTGTGTATTTGTAGTGTATGTGTGCAAGTGTGTGTGTGGGGTGGCTATGAGTATGTGTACTTGTATGTGAGTGTCTGTGTGCAGTTGTATGTGTGTGCGTGTCTGTGTGTGTGCGTATTTGTAATGTGTGTGTGTGTGTTTGTAGTGTATGTGTGTGTTTGTGTATTTGTGTTGATGGTGCTCTCAGTTTGGATGGTTGTGTCAGATGATATTTTCCCCCGTCTTCCTAAACTGGTAGTTTTCGCCATCCATTACCACTGGCATGGGGAGACCAGCAGAGTCTGACATCAACAGAAAGCTCAACAAGTCTGTCAGCATCTGTGGACAGAGATAAAAGTTAACGTTTTGGGTCGTGTACACCTTCCTCAGAAACTCATGTCAGGGGGATAATACATTACGTTAAACACCACAGAAACTGAGAGACTCGCCCACACTGATGCACATGGGTAAACACACACTAATACAGAGACATGGAGACACTCACTAATATACTGACACTAATGCAGACATGGAGTGTCTGTCAGTATTTCAGTTACTCCGGTAACTTTGTCAATATTTCACTTGCTTGCACTGGTGTGTGTCAGTATTTCGGTCTGTCCTTAAGGAGTGTTTTAGTATTGCACTTGTTCACACCAGTGAGTAAGTCAGTATTTCTGTGTGGAGTGTAACTGTTGAACAATTTCAATGCTTGCAGATACCAAACGTGGAAAAATTATAAAGTGTGTGGAGGACAGTGTGGAACTCCAAAAGTACAGTGACAAACTGGAGTAGTGTTCTGTTTTATGGCAGATGAGCATCAATGCAGAGCAGTGTGAGGTGATGCATTTTGGTAGGAATAACATTGACAGACAATATAAAACATCTATATCGTTATATATGGGTGTAGGAGCATACAATGCGTAATGTATATGAGGACAGATTATTGAAAATGGCAGGACAAGTGAGGAGAGCAGTAAGTATCACAGATTACTTTCAATATCTGAGCTGTTTACAGTAGGAGGTATAGGACGGAGCCTCCATGCTCCTTTCCTGGGAGGTGGTGGTGACGATATGTTGTGAGCTCACTCTCCTGACCACTGAGACCGTGAAGATTCAAATTGTACCAGCACGACACAAAAGAGAGATGGCATCACAGCCACGGCTTCTAAGTTGTGCCGGGGTGGCGGGGGGGGGGGAAGAGAACTGCCAATCAGTTTAAAGTGAGAACTGCCCTTCACTGAACGTTGCTCCTTAATCGGATGGTGGAACGTGGACAAATCAGAATCTCCACATGAGGCGTCCCGTTCCTCTCTGGCTCATATCAGGGTACTCACCACGTGGCGGGGGGAGGGGGTGAGGGAACAGATATTGGGCACTCCACCACCAGGCTTCGGCCTTTCTGTCCTATTCCAGGCTGTTTCTCCTGGAATGGGAGAAAGGGAGGCAGGGTGGGTGGAAGTGGGTGACCCTGCTGATGCTGCTCTATGTGTGGTAGGGGAAATGGTGAGTTGTCCGTGGATATTCAGTCCATTGTGTTATATCCATGCAGTGTTATTAGTGTGGATGGTGTAGTGGAGGGGAAACTGGGAGAGAGAGAGAGAGGGAGAGATGGTGCAATTGTGAGACAGGTGGAGCATGAGCCTTGTTTGGGGGTATATGATTTAACGGATATACAGTGAGTGTGAGGGAGCAGAGAGAGTACTGTAATCCTTATCCTGACAGAGTGGGGAAGGTTGTTGATGCTTGCCCTGTATTGCTGGACATTTCTTCAGACCTCAGATACTGCACTTAGCTGGGTGGTGAGCTCAGAGCATCCTTGATGGGTCTGGTGGTGTGGCAGCCTCTGGGAAGAGAATGGTCCGCCTCTGTACTAGCCCATTTCCCAGAACCTGTTGACAAATTGTAGAGTAATTGGCCCTTATCTCTCATGCTCGGGGTACATTGTGCAGGGCAGCTTCAAACTGAGAAAGCTCAACCGTGTGCCGATTGGTATTTTAAAGATGGCACCAGTGCCAGGGCTCACGGAATATCCAGGGGGATCAGTTTGATGGTGAATACCTCAGTCATGATGGGTGGGAAAATCAGGCTGTCATTGAATGAGAGGGACACCATGGGGTGGGGTGAGTAGTTAATGAGGTGAACTCGATAAGGTGGCACCAGGAAACTAGCTCGGCCTCGTGCAGACAATCACTCTGTCACACTCAATGAAAATGTTACTGAGACAAATTATTATTAGTTTCAGCCCAGTGAGCCAGAGATTCTGTTGAAACCACTAACAGCCACAAAGTTGCCTGTCCAATGCTTTCCATCACAAAGAAGGACACAACCGTGACCTACTCTTGAGAAATAATGTAGGGCAGGAGAATGAGGTGTCGGTGGGGAAACACTTTGGAACAAGCAATCATAATTCTATTAGTTTTGAAACAGAGAGGGAAAAGGTTGAACTAAGTATAAAAGTTAATGTTCTAAATTGGAAGAAGGCCAATTTTAATGATATTAGGCAAGAACTTCCAAACTGAATCGGAACAGAGATTCGCAGATAAGGGGCCAGCTGAGAAGAGAGAAGCCTTTAAAACTGAGATCTCAATAGCCCAGAGACAGTATATACCTGTTAGGATGAAGGGTAAGGCTGGTAGCTGTAAGGAATGCTGGAGGCCTGGAGAAATTGAGGGTCTGGTCACGGATAAGAGGGAAGCATATGTCAGGTAGATATAACAGGAGTTGAGCTTTTACAGTATTCATTCACGGGATGAGAGTATCATTGGTTGGGCCTGCATTTATTACCCATCATTAATTTCCCAGATGGCAGTTAAAAGTCATCCACACTGTTATGGGTCTGGAGTCACATGTAACCCAGACCAGGTAAGGATAGCTATTTGCTTCCTTCCAGGACATTAGCAAACTAGATGTTTTTTTTTCCAACAATCAAAAATAGATTCATCATCGTCATCAGGCTCTTAATTCCAGATTTAAAGTGACTGTCGAGAAAAGCCTAAAGCCAGTAGGAATACACTTAAGAGGGAAATCCGGAGGCCATGAAGGAGACATGAGATAGATTTGGCAAATAGGGTGAATAAGAATGCAAAGGGACTGTACAAATACATTAAGGATGAAAGAATAACTCGGGAGAGTTTTGGTCACTTAAAGATCAGCAAGGCTGCCGATGTGCAGAACTACAGGAGATGGAGGCAATACTAAACAAGCAACTTGCATCAGTATTTACTGTGCAGAAGGATTAGGAAGCTAATGAAATTCGAAAATAAAGAGTGACATCTTGAAAAATGTCTGTATTGCAGAGGAGGAGATGCTGGAGTTTTTAAAACCTGTAAAGGTGGAAAAATCCCCACGATCTTATCAGGTGTACCCGAGAACTCTGTGGGAAGCTAGGAAAGTGATTGCTGGGCCCTTTGCTGAGATAGTTGAATCATTGATTGTCACGGGGGTGGGGGGGGGGGGTGCCAGGAGATGGGAGGTTTGCTAACTTGTCATTGCTTTAAAAATTTAAAAAGGATGGTAAGGAAAAGCCGGTGAACTTGATGTCAGTGATGGTCACTTTGTTGGTGAGGATTATGAGGCATAAGGTTTGCATGTATTTTGAATATCAAGGACTAATAAGGGATAGGCACCATGGATTTAAGAAAGGGAAATCGTGTCTCATTAACTTGACTGAGATTTTTGAAGAAGTGACGAAGAGGATTCATTGAGACAGAGAGGTGTACATTGCTGATATGGACTTCAGTAAAGCATTTGACAACTTTACGCGTGGTCGACTGGTTAACAAGGTTAGTTCACATGGAATGCATGGAGAACTAGCCATGTAGATGCAATATTGGCTCGAAGGTAGAAGACAAACAGTGGTGGTGGAGGATTGCTTTTCAAACGGATGGACTGTAACCAGTGGTGTGCTACAAGGATCGCTGCTGAGTCCACTGTTTTTCATTATTTATATAAACCATTTGAATGTGAACACAGCAGCGATAGGTGGTTAGTTTGAAAATTGATGGTGTAGTGGCCAGCAAAGAAGGTTTAACTCAGAGTACAATGGGATCTTGATCAGGTGGACTGATCGGCTGAGAAGCAGCAAACGGTGTTTAATCTAGATCAATGTGAGGCGCTGCATTTTGGAAATGCAAATCAGGGCCAGAGTTATATGCTTAATGGTAAGGCCCTGTGGAGTGTTGTTGAACAAAGAAACATTCTTAAAAGTGGAGTTAGAATTAGACAGATTAGTATAAAAGTCATTTGGTATGCTTCCCTTCATTGGTCAGTGCTTTGACTATACGAATTGGGAGGCCATATTGCTGTTGTGCAACACATTACTTTGGCAATTTTTGAAGAACTGTATTCAACTTTGTTCTCCCCCCATCAGAAAGATACTGTGGAACGTGAAGTGAGTCAGGAAAGATGTTGCCAGGATTTGAGCTATAGGGAGAGGATGAGTCTGTTGGGATGAATTTCTTGGTGCAAGAGGGGCATGTATAGAGTGAATAGCCAGGATTTTTTTCTACAAAGATAGATAGCATCGATTTCCAGTGAGAGGGGAACGATTTAAAAATGACCTAAGGACCAAATTTTCACATGGAGAGTGGTGGATGTGTGGAATGAACTGCCAGAGGTGGTGGTGGAGGCTGTTACACTTACAACATTTATAAGGCATTTGGCTGGGTACATGACAAGGAAGGGTTTACATCAATATGGGCCAAAAGCAGGCAAATAGGACGATTTTAATTTGGGAAATCCCATCGACATGGACGAATTGGACTGAAGGGTCTGTTTCTGTGCTGTACATCTCCGAGACACTATGATTCTGTCTGACCTCACACCAATATCCCATTAATTCATCATTCCCGGAAATACCAACCTATGTTACTAGATGCTATCGAAGTGACTTCACTTCCGCATTCTGAAACCTGCAAACATATCTTTCCACAACACTGACTCTGAGTCTCTCTCCGTCCGTCTATTTCCCAAATCCATCACATTTGTTGGTATTTGAACTGTTGGTATTTAAGGGAGCATCAGCTTCCAATATTAAGAGACTTAGAAACAATGCTCGAAAAACTGACTGCGTTTTTGTTGACTTTCTGGTGTCCAGCTTGTGCTCCATGTCAGAAATTTGGGTTTCAGCAGTTTTGAGGCACATCTTTGTAACTTGCTCTGGGTATATCCACCGAATGCTGGTGTGTGTCACTCTCTTCTGATCATGTTTTCAGTATCATGAGGAATCCCCCACACTGTTAGTGATTCAGACCAGGCTTCTAACTTGCATTTGAGTGGCATTTAACTTAATTCTAGTTTTGGAACGTTAGCGAAAATGCTGGGGATGGTTTCCTGGAGACTGTGCTTTTAAGCTGCTGTGTAAATTCAAGAAGACCACAGGTTTTGGTGACCCACTCTGGATGAGTCATGGTGACTGTAGTTACAGCATCTCGGTCTACAACACGACCAACAAATGGAGCAGATGCTGCAGAAAGGGGAATTTCTTTAAAATAGAGTGAGGGAAAAAGCAATCAGATCAGTGCCTCCGGTCCCTGTGTCCCAGATTTGTAAAAATAGATATCCTCCTACTGTTACTGAGTAACAGGCTCCAATAAATCTGTGCTGTCCTCATCATGCTGCTGAGCAAGAAGCTTCAATATCCGTGTGCTCTCCTGCTGCTGACTCTGAGCAACAGGCTCCAAAAGCTGTGTTCTCTCAGCCTGCTGCCACTGAGTAACAGGCTCCAATGGATGTGTGCTCTCCTAATGCTCCTGTGTAACACGCTCGAAGAGTTGTGCGTTCTCCTCCTGCTGACCCTGAATAACAGGCTACAATAGCTGTTTGCTCTCCTCCTGTCCCAAAGTAACAGGTACAAAGAGCTGTGATCTCCTTCTGCTGCGCCTAAGTAACAGGCTGCAAATGCTGCGCGCTCTCCTCCTCCTGCCCTGAGTAATAGGCTACAATAGCTGTGGGCTCTCCTCCTGCTGCTGGTCCTGAGTAACTGGCTCCAATAGCTGTGTGCTTTCCTGATGCTCCTGAGTAAAAGAGTCCAAGAGTTGTGTGCTCTACTCCAGCTGCTCCTGCGTAACAGGCTCCAATAGCTCTGTTCTCTCGTGCTGCTGGCCCTGAGTAACAGGCACAGATAAGCTGTGTGCTCTCTTCATGCTGGTCCTGATTAATAGCTTCAAATAGCTCTTTGCTTTCGTGCTGCTCCTGAGTAACACGGTCCTATAGCTGTGTGCTGTCCTGCTGCTGACCCTGAGTAACGGGCTCCAGTAGCTGCGTGCTCTCCTCCTGCCCCAAATTAACAGGCTCCAATAACCGTGTGCTCTCCTCCTGTTGCTCCTGAGGAACAGACTCCAATAGCTGTGCTTTCTCCTCCAGAAGCCCCTGCGTTACACGCTCCAATAGCTGTGTGCTCTGCTCATTTTGCTCCAGAGTAACAGGCACGAAGAGATGTGTGCTCTCCTCCTGCTGCCACTGAGTATCAGTCTACAATAGCTGTGCTTTCTCCTCCACTTGCCCCGGAGTAACAGGCTCCAATAACGGTGTGCACTCCTCCAGCTGCCCCTGAATAACAGGTTGCAATAATTCTGTGATGTCCTCCTCGTGCTTCTGAGTAACATGCTTCAATAGCTGTCCTTCCTCCTCCTGCTGCCCCTGAGTAACAGGCTCCAAAAGCTATGAGGTCTCCTCTTGCTGTTCCTGAGTAACACTCTCCAATATCTGTGTGCTCTCCTGCTGCAGCTCCTGAGTAACAGGCTCCAATAGCTGCGTGCTCTAATCCTGGTGCTCCTGAGTAACAGGTTCGAGAAGATGTGTGCTCTCCGGCTGCACCTGAGTAACAGACACCAATAGCCGTGTGCTCTCCTCCTGCTGCCCCTGAGTAACAGGCTACAATAACTGTGTGTTCTCCTCCAGCTCCAGAGTAACTGGCACCAAGAGCTGCGAGCTCTCCTCCTGCTGCTCCTGAGTAACAGACTCCAATATCGGTGTGCTCTCCTCCTCCTGCACCGGTGTAACAAGCTCCAATAACTGTGTGCTTTCCTCCTGCTGTCTCTGTATAACAGGCTCCAATAGCTGCGTGATCTCCTCCTTCTGCTCCTGAGTAACAGGCTCCAATAGGTGCGTGCGCTGCTCCTGCTGCCCCTACGTAAAAGCGACAATAACTGTGTGCTCTCCCCATGCTGCCCTGAGAAACAGGCTCCAATAGCTAAGTGCTCTCCTCCTCCGGCCCCGAGTAACAGCCTCCAATAGCTGCGTGCTCACCTCCTGCCCCAGAGTAACAGGCACAAAAAGCTGTGTGCTCTCCTCCTGCTGACCCTGAGTAACGGGCTCCAGTAGCTGCGTGCTCTCCTCCTGCCCCAGAGGCGGCACGGTGGCACAGTGGTTAGCACTGATGCCTCACAGCGCCAGAGACCTGGGTTCAATTCCCGCCTCAGGCGACTGACTGTGTGGAGTTTGCACGTTCTCCCCGTGTCTGCGTGGGTTTCCTCCGGGTGCTCCGGTTTCCTCCCACCGTCCAAAGATGTGCAGGTCAAGTGAATTGGCCATGCTAAATTGCCCGTAGTGTTAGGTAAGGGGTAGATGTCGGGATATGGGTGGGTTGCGCTTCAGTGGGGTGGTGTGGACTTGTTGGGCCGAAGGGCCTGTTTCCATACTGTAAGTAATCTAATCTAATTAACAGGCTCCAAGAAACGTGTGCTCTCCTCCTGTTGCTCCTGAGGAACAGACTCCAATAGCTGTGCTTTCTCCTCCAGAAGCCCCTGCGTTACACGCTCCAATAGCTGTGTGCTCTGCTCATTTTGCCCCAGAGTAATAGGCATGAAGAGATGTGTGCTCTCCTCCTGCTGCCACTGAGTATCAGTCTACAATAGCTGTGCTTTATCCTCCACTTGCCCCGGGGTAACAGGCTCCAATAACGGTGTGCACTCCTCCAGCTGCCCCTGAGTAACAGGTTACAATAACTCTGTGATGTCCTCCTCGTGCTTCTGAGTAACATGCTTCAATAGCTGTGTGCTCTCCTCCTATTGCACCTGAGAGTCAGTCTACAATAGCTGTCCTTTCTCCTCCTGCTGCCCCTTGGGTAACAGGCTCCAAAAGCTGTGAGGCCTCCTCCTGCTGCTCCTGAGAGTCAGTCTACAATAGCTGTCCTTTCTCCTCCTGCTGCCCCTTGAGTAACAGGCTCCAAAAGCTGTGAGGTCTCCAATTGCTGCTCCTGAGTAACACTCTCCAATATCTGTGTGCTCTCCTCCTGCAGCTCCTGAGTAACAGGCTCCAATAGCTGCGTGCTCTAATCCTGCTGCACCTGAGTAACAGGCACCAATAGCCGTGTGCTCTCCTCATCCTGCACCGGTGTAACAGGCTACAATAACTGTGTGTTCTCCTCCAGCTCCAGAGTAACTGGCACCAAGAGCTGCGAGCTCTCCTCCTGCTGCTCCTGAGTAACAGACTCCAATATCGGTGTGCTCTCCTCATCCTGCACCGGTGTAACAATCTCCAATAATTGTGTGCTTTCCTCCTGCTGTCTCTGTAGAACAGGCTCCAATAGCTGCGTGATCTCCTCCTTCTGCTCCTGAGTAACAGGCTCCAATAGGTGCGTGCGCTGCTCCTGTTGCCCCTAAGTAAAAGCTACAATAGCTGTGTGCTCTCCCCATGCTGTCCCTGAGTAACAGCCTCCAATAGCTGCGTGCTCTCCTCCTGCCCCAGAGTAAAAGGCACAAAAAGCTGTGTGCTCTTCTCCTGATGCCCCTGTGTAACAGACTCCAATAGCTGTGTACTCTGCTCCTGCTGCCCCAGAGTAACAGGCACGAAGAGCTGTGTGCTCTCCTCCTACTGCCCCGAGTATCAGTCTGCAACAGTTGTGTGCTCTCCTCCTGCTGCCCCTGAGTAACACGCTCCCAGATCTGTGTGCTCTTCTCCTGCTGCCCCTGTGTAACAGGCTCCAATAGCTGTGTACGCTCCTCCAGCTGCCCGTGAGTATCAGGCGACAATCACTGTGTGCTCTCCATCTGCTGCTCCTGAGTAACAGTCTTCAACAGCGGGATGCTCACCTCCTACTGCCCCTGAGAATCAGTCCACAATCACTGTGCTTTCTCCTCCTATTGCCCCTGAATGTCAGGCTCAAATATCTGTGTGTTCTCCTCCTGCTGCCCCTGTGTAACATGCTCCAATAGCTGTGTGCCCTCCTCCTGAACTTACCGAATAACAGGCTCCAATGGCTGTGTACTCTCCTCCTGCTGTCCCTGAGTAAGAGGCTCCAAAAACTGTTTGCTCTCCTGCTGCGCTTGAGTAACAGGTACCAACAGCTGTGTGCTCTCCTCAAGCTGCCGCTGAGTAGCAGGCTACATAAATGTGTGCACTCCTCCTGAAGTTCCTGAGTAACAGGCCCCAATACAGTGAGCTCAGCTCCTGGTGTTCCTGAGTAACAGGCTCCAATAGCTGTGTGCTCTCATCCTGCCCCAGAGTAACCAGCACCAAGAGCTGTGTGATTTTCACCTGCTGCCGCTGAATACCAGGCTCCATGAGCTGTGTGATCTCCTCCTGCTCCTCCTGAGGAACAGGCTACAATAGATGTGTGTTCTCCATCGGCTGCTCCCGAGTAACAGGCTCCAATAACTGATTGCTCTCCTCCTGCTTCCCCTGAGTATCTGTCTCCATTTGCTGTGTGCTCTCCTCCTGCCGCCGCTGATAAACAGGCTCCACAAGCAGTGTGCTCTCATTCTGCTGCTCCTTAGTAACAGGCTCCAAAAACTGTCTGCGCTGCTCCTGCTAATCCTGAGTTACACCCTCCAATATCTGTGTGCTCTACGTCTACCCCGAGTAAAAGGCTTCAAGAGCTGTGTTCTCTCATCCTTCTGCTCCTGAGGAACAGGATCCAATAACTGTCAGCTCTGCTCCTGCTGTCTCTGAGTAACAGGCTCCAATAGCTGAGTGCTGTACTTCTGCCCCAAAGTAACAGGCCAAAAGAGCTGTGTGCTCTCCTCCTCCTGTCCCTGTGTAACAGGTTCCAAGAACTATGGGCGTTGCTCCTGCTGCCCCGAGTGACAGGCTCCAATAGCCGTGTGGTCTCACCTTGCTGCCCCTGAGTTACAGGCATCAATAGCTGTGTACTCTCCTCATGAAGTTCCTGAGTAACAGGATCCAACTGTTTTGTGCTCTCATCCTGCTCCAGAGTAACAGGCGCCAAGAGCTGAGTGTACTCCTCCTTCTGCCCCTGAGAAACATTCTCCAACACCTGTGTGTTCTCCTCCTGCTGTCCCTGCATAACAGGCTACAATAGCTGTGTGTTGTGTGCCACATCCAGAGTAACAGGCACCAAGAGCTGCGAGCTCTCCTCCTGCTTCCCCCGAGTAACAGGCTCCAATAGGGTGTGCGCTCCTTTTTCTGTTCCGGGGTAATAGGCTCCAATAGCGGTGTGCTCTCTTCCTGCTGCTCTTGAGTAATCGGCTCCAATCGCTGTGTGCTCTCCTCCTGCTGCACATGAGTAACAGACTCCAATACCTGTGTGCCCTCCTCCTTATGCTTCTGAGTACAGGCTCCAATAGCTGTGTGCTCTCCTCCTGCTGCCCCTGAGTAACAGGCTCCAAAGGCTGTGTGCTCTCCTCCTGTTGCCCCTGAGTAACAGGCTCCAAAGGCTGTGTGCTGTGCTCCTGCTGGTCCTGGGTAACAGGCTCCAATATCTGTCTGCTCTACTTCTGCCCCTGAGTAACAGGCTTAAAGAGATGTGTACTCTCATCCCTCTGCTCCTGAGTAACAGGCTCCAGTAACTATCAGCTCTGGTCCTGCTGCCCCTGAGTAACAGGCTCCATTACCTGTGTGCTCTAATTCTGAGCCTGAGTAAAAGGCCAAAAAAGCTGCGTGCTCTCTTCCTCCTGTCCCTGTGTAACAGGCTCCAAGGTCCGTGTGCTTTGCTCCTGCTGCTTCCAAGTGATAGGCTCCAATAGCTGTGTGATCTTGTCCAGCTGCCCCTGAGTAACTGGCTCCAATAGCTGTGTACCGTCCTACTGCTCCCCTGAGTAACAGGCTCCGATGGTTGTGTGTTCTGCTCCTGCTTCCCCTGAATAACAGACTACAATAGCTGTTTGCTCTCCTCCTGAAGTTCTTGAGTTAAGGCACCAAGAACTGTGTTCTCTCCTCCTGCTGCTAACAGGCTAAAAAAACGCTTTGTGCTGTCAGCAAGCCCAAGAATAGCAGGTCCCAATAGCGGTGTGCTCTCCTCCTGCTGCCATTGATTAACAGTCTCCAATACCTGTGTGCTCTCGTCCTGTTGTACCTGCGTAACAGGCTACATTAGCTGTGTGTTCTCCGCCAGATCCAGAATAACAGGCACCAAGAGCTGCGAGCTCTTCTCCTGCTGCTCCTGAGTAACAGGCTGCAATACCTGTGTGCTCACCTCTTGATTCCCCTGCGTAACAGGTCCCAATAGCGGTGTGCTCTCCTGCTGCTTCTGAGTAACAGGCTCCAATATTGGTGTGCCTTCTTCCGACTGCATCTGCGTGACAAGTTCCCATAGCTGTGTACTCTCCTCCTGCTCTCCCTGAATAACAGGCTACAATACCAGTGTGCTCTCCTGCCACACTGAGTAACAGCCTCCAATAGGTGTGTGCTCTCCTCCTGAAGTTCCTGAGTAACAGGTTACAATGGCTGTGTGCTCTCCTCCTGCCCCTCGAGTAACAGGCACCAAGAGCTGTGTGCTCTCCTCCTGCTGCTCTTGAGTAATAGGCTCCAATGGCTGTGTGATATCCTGCTACTGCACCAGGGTAACAGGCTCCAATAGTTGTGTACTCTCCCCTGCTGCTCTGTGTAACAGGCTCCAATAACTGTGTACACTTCTGCTGTTGCTCCTGAGCAGCAGTCTACAATAGCTGTGTGCTCTTCTCCTCCTGCTCCAGAGTAACAGACACCAAAGAGCTGTGTGCTCTCCTCCTGCTGACCCTGAGTAACAGTATCCTATAGCTATATACTCCCCTCCTGCCCCTGAGTAACAGTCTCCAATTGCTGTGCATTCTCCTACTCCTGCGCCTGAATAAAGGGTTCCAAGAGCTCTATGGTCTCCTGCTGCTGGCCGTGAGTAATAGGTTCTAATAGTTGTGCATTCTCCTCCTGCTCCTGATTAACAGGTTCCAATAGCTGTGCATTCTCCTCCTCCTGCTCTTGAATAACAGGTTCCAAAAGCTCTATACTCTCCTGTTGCTGCTCCTGATTAACAGGCTCCAATAGCTGTGTACTCTCCCCAGCTGATTGTGTGTGACTGGCTCCAATAGCTGTCCTCCTCCCCCACAGTAATCGACGCCAAGAGCTGTGTGCTCTGCTCCTGCTGCTCCTGAGGAATAGGCTACAACAGCCTTGTGGTCTCTTGCTGATGCTCCTGACTAACCGTCTCCAAAAAATGTGTGTTCTCCTCCTTCTGCCTCAGAGTAACAGGCTACAATACCTGTGTGCTCTCCTCCTTCTGCCCCGGAGTAACAGGCACCAAGAACTGTATGCTCTCCTGCAACTGCTCCTGAGTATCAGGCCTCAATAGCTGTGTGCTCTCCTGCTGCCCCTGAGTAACAGACCCAACAGCTGTGCATTCCCCTCCTCCTGCTTATGAATAACAGGTTCCAATAGCTGTGCACTCTCCTCCTGCTGGTCCTTAGTAACAGGCCACAATAGCTGTGCTCTCTCTCCTCCTGCCACCGAATAACAGGCACCAAGAGCTGTGTGATATCCTGCTACTGTCCCTGAGTAACAGGCTCCAATAGCTGTGTGTTTTACTCCTCCTGCTCCTGCATAAAAGGCTCCAAAAGCTCTGTGGTCTCCCGCTGCGGCCCGCTGTGTGCTCTCCTCCTCTCCCAGAGTAACAGACGCCAAGAGCCGTGTGCTCTGCTTCTGCTGCTCCTGAGGAATAGGCTACAACAGCCATATGGTCTCTTGCTGATGCCCCTGACTAACCGTTTCCAATAAATGTGTGTTCTCCTCCTTCTGCCTCAGAGTAACAGTCTACAATATCTGTGCGCTCTCTTCCTCCTGCTCCAGAGTAACAGGCACCAAGAGCTGTGTGCTCTCCTGTTGCTGCCCCTGAGTAACAGTTGCCAATAGGTATGTGCTCTCCTTCTGCCCCTGAGTAACAGCCTCCAATTGCTGTCAATTCTCCTCCTCCTGCACCTGACTAACTGGCTCCCAAAGCTCTATGGTCTCCTGCTGCTGCCCGTGAGTAATTGGCTCCAATAGACCAATAGATGTGTGGTCTCCTCCAGCTGCCCCTCAGAAATAGGCTCCATTAGCTATGCGTTCTCCACCTCCTGCTCCGGAGTAATAGGCACCAAGAGCTGTGTGCTCTCCTCCTGCTGTCCCTGAGTTACAGGCCCTAACATCTGTGTAGTTTCCTTTTGGTGTCCGTGAGTAACAGGTTTGAATAACTATGTGCTCTACCCCGGTGCCCTTGTATAACAGGCCCCATTAGCTGTCTGCTCTCCTCCTGATGCCCCTGAGTAACCGGCTCCTTTCTCTCTGTGCTCTCCTGCTGCTCCTGTGGAATAGACCTGAGGGTCTGAATGGCGTCTTCACATTTCCTTCAGTTCGATTGGACTGAAATCCTTTCTGCTGTTTCTATAAGACACCATCAAAATCTGAATGCTGCGTTCATATTTTATTTCTTACTAATTAAGCAAACATGCTGACTGACTGTGATTTTGTTATACAGATCTGAGAAGCTGAATGAGGAACACGTTAAAGAGGCTGAATGGCCTCCTCCATTCCCCGGAACAGGTCCATAAGGCTGAATGCCTTCTTCCTATGTCTCTGTAGCAGGCACATGGGAACAGAATTGTTTCTTCCTGCTCCTGAGCAGCAATTTCAATGTTCTGAATGGTGTCTCCACGTTATGAGAAGGTTGATGAAAGGGCATTTCAAACTAGGAGCCACATTTCTCAAAGGTATCTGGAAATTTCTCCACCTGACAGTTGATACATCTAGTCTGTTTTTTTTATCCCTGTCTCCTTCTTTAAACAGGGTGGGATATACGCAACTCTGTAGTGTATCGGCATAACTCCCACATGCATGGAAGAAAGATAAAAAAGATGGAAAGATTTATGATCTATCGATAAGCAGACCTCACCCATTCAACACTGAGTGAGTAAGTGCTCCATTTCATTAGGATGTGTAAAATGATGTAAGGAACAGGTTAACTGAACCTGTTTGTTCAGTGATTGTGATTAATGTCAGTCTCCATGGATTAAAATTGTCCCAATGGAGAGTTTCCTTCTTTTAGTGATAAATGGGCTTCATTCAATGTGTTATCCCATAGTACGAGTGGGAGAATCATCGAAAGCACGAACAGGGATCAGCAGCTCCAGAGAGGGGAGGAGGAGCGATCAGAATCTGAGAATATTAGAGTGCAATGTTCCAACAATGGATAAGAATCTGCTAATATTAGACTGGATTGTTGTACCAATGGACAGGAGTTTTTCCTATTATGCTGCGGTTTTTGCTACGTATTATTGGTTGTCATTACCAACACGGATCCAACTGGCACTTCTCGTTATTCAATATTTTTATTATCCTATCCTGGCTATTGCTGGTGTCCCTGGTAAGTTTCACTGGCCATTTATCATTTGCATTTACCATGTGTGACTGCATTACTGTTCTTTTCATTTACTCTACTCTGTAAATATTCACGCTCCAAACCACTATAAACGACAACAGTGAGCTTGTTCAATCTTTTTGTCCTTCTGTTCTGACACTTTGCCTTGTCCTTGACCTACTCAGTTTCAGGTATGAACCAGGATTCATTGTATCACTGCCCTTGCTAGGTCAATATTGAAAGCTTGGAGGTCACTGTCTTCTGTTCTGGTTACAAACCCCATTTCCTTCTTCTGACTTCATCTCACCCCTGGCCAATAACTGTGGCTGAAACAGACGAGTCACAACTATGGTGATCCCTTTTACTACGAGGTGATTTCTAAAATCATACCCTGGCCATTCCTAGTTTTAACTATTGGCACCTGCAGAATATACTTCACTGGTTCATCACATCTGCTATTTCAACCTTGTTCTATGAAATAGAGTCTCAGTGAAGCCGATAATCTGCTGCTGACTCTCCCAGCGTCAAACCCGCCAAAGCAAATCTGATTCGATTGTCCATGGCTTGCATCTAAATGCAGACCAAAATCCCATTATTCCTGTGTGGATTGATTTATATTGTTGTTGGGCCTGGCAATGCCTTTACTTTAATATTCACAAGCACGTCGTCACCTCTGTCTATGACACGATCCTCAGTCTCCCTCTGTTAATTACACAAACCCCTGCCAGTTGTTCACATTTAAATTTATTTTCTCCATGTGTGTCCTCTCTCAAGCAACAATTATAATATCCACTGCCGCCAGCACACACACACACACACACACACACAAACATACACACACACACACACACACACACACACAACCATACATTTGTGGAAGCCCATTGACTGTCACGCACTGCATGGGTTGCAAATCCTCTCGTGCAAGGAATTTCTGTAGTGCATATGTAGTAGCAATATACTGGCAAAGGTTTGCAATGTTCCCTCTGCTGGGCACGTAGGACAGTTGATGGAGTAATCCACTAGCATGGTCTGCAGAACTCTCCATTCCGGCTGGTACCATCCCGCAGTTGATGGAGTAATCCGCTAGCATGGTCTGCACAGCTCTCCAGTCCAGCTGGTATCTTGACCCACTATGGAGTAATCCGGAGCTCTCCAATCTGGGTAGTACCTTGTCCCAATTTATGGTGTTTGGGATGGTTCTGTGAGGCAGATTCAGAATTTGTTGTAATGAACCATTTCAACTGATCTGGCATTTTAAAAAAAATGAATGTTATCATTCTTGTGATTGGACCCACCGTTATCTCACTTCTCCAGTTACTGCCACTCCCCGTCTCCTTATCCATATTTTCACAACACGTTGTCCGTTAATTAATCAGTTGTTTTTCTGTATATTTCACTGTCGTTGCTTCCCGAGTGTATCGAGTGCTGACATTGTGAAGCTCAGAAACAATGATTTGGTGTTTGTTGGGCTGCTGTTTACTTCCCAGTGTGTCCCATTTGGTACTTCTTGATGGACAAGGGTTTCCAGCAGCTTTGATACACGTCTTTGAAATTTATCTGTCCAGTGAACGCCTGTGCTTGTTCCTCTCATCTGATCGCGTAGTCAGTAACACAAGGAAGCTCCTCGTGTACTATTGTAAAGGAGCAGGCATCTAATTTGTAGTTGAGGTACTTCTGACAGACTCCTGTTGTTGAAAGGTTAGTGAAGGGGCTGGAGATGGTTTGCTGGAGGTTGTGCTGTGAGCTGCCTCAGACATTCAGGGAGACCTGAGGATTTGGTGACCCAACTCTGGATGGAGGATGGGGATTGTAGTTGCAGCATCTGGGTGTGTAACATGAACAACAAATGGAGCAGAGGCTGCAGAGAGGGGAAGCTCTGAAACCACGGTGTGAGTGTGTGTGGGGAAAGGGATCTGCCAAATCAGTCTGTGTCATAACGAGGACACATGCACTCTCTCGCTCTCCCCTGACATACACCTATGCAAACTCTACCGCTCCTGCCCGTGCAATCTCACAATCGTCCTCTCTCACACGCACACCCACACCCTGTCTGTTTCTCCCCCCCACACACGCACACTCCACCTCACTCCCTCTCACATACACACTCACTCTTTTCCCTTCACACCGACACTCAGTCTTGCACACGCACGCACACAAATCTGTGGGCAAAATTTGCACTTTTGTATTTGCAGACACATTATATGTTCTCAAATAATATACAATTTGTAGACAGCCAGTCAATGAGGTATTTTGAATTCATACTTTGGAAATAAAGCCATTTTGACTACAGGTGAAGACACAGACATACTCCAAACAATCCTCATGGGTAAAATGCATTCTCTGACCAGATGTGTCACCTCCTTTACATCGATAATACCTGAATATATCTCCAGGCAGTGACTTGAAATAAATTCTGCGATTTGCATATTAATCAATCAAAATTTGCACCTTCACTCTAACTGATTAAAGATTTACTAGCCATCGTAGAACTGTACAATTCATGCACATGAGTTGTACAACCCTTTGATCTTTTCCTTATAAGTTCGATATCTAAGGTCCTCCTCTCTCACTCACACCTGATGAAGGAGCAGCACTAAGAAATCTTCTGTTTTAAATAAAGCCGTTGGACTATAAACTAGTGTGTGATTTCTGACCTTCATCAACCAGTCAAACCCAGCACCTCCATATCATGGCTTTTATTGGTTAACCGTTTCCAAGCAAGTAAATTTTTCTAATCCATTTGCTACTGTTTTGCATGTTAATCTTTAGTGAGGCACGTTATGCAATGCCATCTGGAAGTCCAGAAATAATACATCTACAGGATCTGCTTTATCCACCTTGTTTGTCACTTTTTACAAAAAGAAAGTCAAATCATTCAATTCTGAATTATGTTGACCGTGATGATTTGTGGTTTGACTCTGAAAATCTCCTGACATTACTTCATTAATAACAGATTCTAACAATTTGTCTTCAGTCCCAATAGTTTGCTCATTACTTTTCATTCCATGTTGAAGTTGGTTATTCTCGGTACTTCCCTTTCTATAGCCTCCACATTCCCTTTCAATTCCTGTTTATCAGGCACAAGGCTGTAAACGATCTGCTCCAATTGCTGTGTAAGGGACATGAATGTCTGAATGCACTCATTCGGTTCCTGCTTTAATCACCTTAATGTGCTGAATGTCCTCCTGGTATTCCAACATTATAGTCTCAATAGGCTGAATGTCCTCTTGGTGTTCCTACATTATAGTCTTCATGGGCTGAATTTCCTCCTGGTGCTCCTACTTTGTAGTCTCGATGCGCTGAATGTCCTACTGGATTTCCTACTTTATGGTCTCGTTGGCTTGCATGTCATGCTCCTGTTCCTGAAAAAGCCACTTGAGATCTCAATGTCCTCCTCCTGTTGCTCAATCACTGGTTTAGGGACTTATGGAATCACACTGCTGTTACGTCACATTTCAAGAGCTGAATTGTTCCGGCAAGTTATCTTGCCCACAATGGGTAGATTAGATTACTTACAGTGTGGAAACAGGCCCTTCGACCCAACAAGTCCACACTGCCCCTCCGAAGATAAATCCACACCTCCCCCCCCTTCCCTATATTTACCCCTGACTAATCCACCGAACATTACGGGCAATTTAGCCTGGCCAATTTACCTAACCTCCCCATCTTTGGACTGTGGGAGAAAACCCGAGCACCTGGAGAAAACACACGCAGACACGGGGAGAATGTGCAACCTCCACACAGACAGTGTCCCGAGGTCGGAATTAAACCCGGGTCCCTGGAGCTGTGAGGCAGGAGTGTTAACCATTGAGCCACCATACTGCGCCGAGCTTAGTGGTTAGCACTGCTGCCTCCCAGCACCAGAGATCTGGGTTCAATTTCAGTCTCGGGTCACTGCCTGCGTGTAGTTTGCACATTATCGCTGTACTTGCGTGCGTTTCTGTCGGGTACTCCACTTAACTCCCACAGTCCCAAGAAGTGCAGTGTAGGTGCATTAGTCATGGAAAATGCCAGGTTGCAGAGATTGGGTTGGGAGGGGAGTGGGATTTGGATGGGATGGTCTTCGGAGGATCAGCGTGGAGTCAATGGGTCAAATGGACTGCTTCCGCACTGCAGGGATTCTATGATTAACAACTTCGTTGGTGAAATCAGTTGAGTGAATAATCTCTGAGTTAATTCCAATATCCTTTCCTCAGTCGGAAGTTTAAATCTGTGCAACACTACTCCATATATGATCTCACTAAGATCCTGTACAACATCAGCAACACTTTACAAACCTGCTGTAAGATTCTCACCCAGATAAAAACTGTCTCAGCTGTCTGGGGGAATACAGCATTGTCGAAAGATCATTGTCCTTCTCTACTCCAACAGCATAACGGGAGATCTGGTGAAAATATTTCAATGACACCTTGAGAAGAACGGGTAAGCTGTGGTGAGATAATATCAATGTTGAGATATGTCTCACCAAACATCTCTCCTAACTCTACCATTAATCTCCCCAAAGCCCACGTCACTCAGATTGCACAGAAGCAGGTAAGGTAGAGCTTCGAAACAACAAGGTGAAGCAAACATTAAAGCGAGTTTTATGTCAAAGATAAAATTGTGATACAAATTTTGTGTATGTTACAAAACAGGAAATTGGATATACAGGTTTGTATGTACTGCAGTAATAATCGACAGCTTCAAGTTATATCAGAGCAGTGTTCACCCAAGTGCATGTTAGTGCTGGGCAAATGGATTTCATGAGCGCCTATGAGATGGGTTGCTTTAACAGAATGTTGAGCACCCAGCTCGAGATCAGAATGGTGATATGTC
Source organism: Chiloscyllium punctatum (assembly GCF_047496795.1). Lineage (NCBI taxonomy): Eukaryota > Metazoa > Chordata > Chondrichthyes > Orectolobiformes > Hemiscylliidae > Chiloscyllium > Chiloscyllium punctatum. The sequence continues at coordinate 17,956,993 of NC_092745.1, read as the reverse complement.
ATCAGAATAGCTAATTAAAAACATTGTTGTAAAGGACCTTTTATGAATAGTGATCTAAATATATTAAGTTTTACATGACGACTGAATACAAAGCAGACTTTTTTTTCTTAAAATAAGAATGTATACCAGAGTCATGCAAGGGGAAAGCTGGCTTCAGTGAATTTGAAAATACATGAAAAAGCTTTAATGAAAGATAGGCAATGTCTGTTATTTATGCAAACTCAATAATGTGTACAGTACACATATGTCCTCCATGGTGCAAATAGCAAAAGGGAAAGGCGACTTAACCATGGTTAACTAAACAAGCTAAAAACGGTATTAGATCAAGGAAAGTGGCTCAGAAAAATGCCAGATATTATGGATTCTTTGGAACACAGGAGGACTAAGAAACTGATAGGAAATCAGAAAGACAAGAAGAATGCAAACTAACAAGAAACAAAAACGCTGATTAAAAATCTCTAACAATGTCTTAAAAGAAAATAAAAGCAAAGTCAAATGTGGAACAGTGAATATGTGGACAGGATAATTTTATATAGAGAGCAGAAACATGACAGGGAAATCAAACCTTTACTTTATTTCTGTCTTCATGGAGGAAGATCCAGGAAATCTCCAAGAAATACCAAGTGATTATGTGATTTGTGTAACCAAAGACTAAAATCATCCATTTCAGTGATGAGATAGTATTTGAAAACACAGATGGATTGAGCATTGATAAGTTTGACAGACCAGACTTACTTCATACTGAAATTTCTGGGAAAGCAACTATACACAGATTGATTGCATTGAGGATCACTGTATTTTTCCATATTCAATTTGGAAGGTTATAAATGCATTCCAAGGATTTAAGAAGGGAGGGAGAGGGGGAGTGGATAACTACAGACAAGTTAAATTGACATCGACAGTCGGGAATCTCTTGGAATTTATTATAGATAATATGATAATGGACACTTAGATAGTATCAGCTACCGACTAGAGAATGTTGCTGGATTTCTCGAAGGAAAGCCAAAATTTGGAAACTGTTTGGTTGAAGACGTGCATTGTAGATGAAAACAACAGAAAACCAGTTGATATGATATAGTTGGATATTCAGTAGTAGGATTTTTAAAGAATTCATACAGTACGTTAGCAAAAAATTAATAAAGCCAAGGTTATTGGGAGGAAATTATGCAATCGGGGAAGGAAAACGTTAGGTTTGCCTTCATTTAAAGAGAATCCGAATACAAACGATGAAGAGTCAACTAGATTCAAAATGTCACATTGCTCTCTTTCCACGGATGCTGTCAGACTCGCTGTGATCTCCAGCATGTGTTAGTTTCAGTACAGATTCCAGCATCTGCAGCAATTTGCTCCGACGAGAAGTAAAGGCGTAATGCACGAGTTACACAGAGTGTTGGTGAGACTGTACCTGGACAGTTTTATGTCCTGATTTAAGCAAAATATACTGATTACATATACTGAATGGACACTCTCCAGATAAATCGCTCAGATAGCAAGGTTGTCTGCTGAGGATATTCAGCCTGTGATCACGGGCGTTTCAGAGATTGAGAGGTGTTCGCAGTGAAACTTGAAAAAAATTAACTCAAAAGGGATAGAAGAACATGGGGCATTGACAAGATGCGTGAAGAAGGGCTTATACCCGAAACGTCGATTCTCCTGCTCATTTGATGCTGCCTGACCTGCTTCACTTTTCCAGCAACACATTTTTAAACTCTGATCTCCAGCATCTGCAGTCCTCACTTTCTCGATATTGACAAGATTAGCGAGCATACCAAGATATTATGCAAGAATATCAAGCAGAACAGAATAACCAGGAAACAATCAGAAATCATTAGAAACCAAGGGGCAATATTTGTGTGAAGCTGGAGAAGATTGATAGATTGTGACTTGAGAGCTTCACATCTGTTATACTTGAGAGAAGAAGGAGACAGCTACTTATTTTAAGATGACCGGACTGGGAAGCTCTTGAGCAGCTTGATCTAAAATGCGAGCAGAGAATGATAGGTTTGGCTGGTATAAAGTTGGACAAGTCCCCATTCTGGATGAGATGTATCACATACTGCTGTTGGAGACAAGTGATGAAAAGCCCTGACCCAAATGTTTAAGTCGAATCTCGTCACAGGGGAGGGGCCGGAGTACTGGTGAATATAGAACAGGGAACAGTAGATCCGTGATGATCAAATCAGTGTCAGGGAAACTATTGGTGAAAATTGGTAAGCAGAAAACTAATCTTCATTTAGAGAGGCAATATTTGATCAGGAATCGTTAGCATGAAGTCATCCGAGGGCAGCCATGCTGAATGAATTTTTTTGATTTTTATCGAATTGGTCATTTATATGGGTTTTCAGCCAAGCCTTTGACAAAGCAGCACGGGGAAACTGGTAAAGAAAGTACAATCTCATGGTATCAAGGGTGACATCCTAAGTGACATTCACATTGTCTTAGCGGCAGGACACAGATGAGAACCTGTTTATGTGACTGGAGACCAGTGTATCCTGATATGTGTTACAGGAATCAGTGCTGTGTCCCTTATTATTTATGGTATTCATGAATGATATAGATGTGAATGCTGAGGGTGTGATAAGTAAGTGTATGCTTGTCAGTGAGGAGGAAGGTCATGTGTTACAGGAAGATATAGATGGATTGGTCAGATAGGCAGATCAATGGTAGATGCAATGTAACCCTGAAAAAGATGAGGTGATGCAATTTGGAAGAAAGAACCAGACAAGGGAGGACTCAATGATCGGCAGCACACTCGGAAACTCGGAGGGTGCTTGTCCACACATTCCTGAATGTAATTGGACTGGATAATAGTTCAGTTAAGAAGGCATTATGGATAACAAGCATATCCTTTATTCACCGAGGCATAGATTATAAGAGCTACACAGGACTTCGGTTTGGCCAGGATGAAATACTGTGTGGCGTTCTCGGAGTCACGTTACAGGAAGGATGCGATTGCACTGAAGGGGCTGCAGAGGAGATTCATCAGATTGTTTCCTGAGATGGAGCATAACAGCCATGGAGAGAGGCTGGATAAGCTGGAGTTGTTTACTTTGGTGCAGAGTTATTGCAGAGAAAGCAGAGGTGGATGTGATTCAGAAGGATAAGATTACAAGGGGTATGGAAAGGATGGATGGAGCGCTGTTTCTTTTAGTCAGTGGGATAAGAACAAGCAACAGAGGTTTAAAGTGAATGGTTTGAGGTTTAGATATGATTTGTGAATTATTTTCCAATTTGAAGGTGTTGCGAACAGGAGTAAACGTTCAGCATTTCAAGTATCATAACATTTAGGGCTACGGATCTTATGTAAGTAAGTAGGACTATTGTAGATGGTGTTGCTTTTCTGACAGGACAGTCTCTTTCTTCTTTGATTGTTTGATTGTGAATGTCGAAAGCAGTTAAGAAGATAAATGGTGTGTTGACCTTCATTTCAGGGGGATATAAGTCCAGGAGTAAGAGTGTTTTACTGCAGCTGCACAGGGACTTGGCGAGACCCCATCTCGAATATTGTGCAGTGTTGTGTGAGGTTTTGGTCTCCTTACCTAATAAAGGACAAAGCTGACATTGAGGGAATGCAGCGAAGGATGACCAGACTGAACTGTGGGGTGACAAGCTTGTTGTAGAAGCAGAGTTTCGGGAGACTGGGGTTGTATTCCATTGGGTTTAGGAAAACGCTTGGAGATGGCAGTGAAATATTTTTTCGGGCAAGACAGATTGGATGCAGGGTTGATAATTCAACTGGCTAGGACGTCAGAAACAAAGGGCCACAGTATTAGCTACAGATAGGCCAGTCTGCATTGATATGAGAATAAATGTCTGCACACAGAGACTGGTGACCCTGGGGAATTCTCTAGCACATAAATTGTGGAAGTCAAGGCAACGAAAATAAATAAGGAATTCAAAAACTGAAGGGATGGGAAGAGAGAAGGTGTATGCTGTGTAGATGGAGAATTAGTGATCATTACAAGTAATTGTCCGGTAATGCAGTGCTGTGTTCCTCTGGAACATTGTATTAGTGAAAACTGTGCAATATAATAATGGGGCCTGAGGGGAAAAGAGGATAAGGGGTGAACTCCCAATAACACCAGTAAAAAATAAAACAATAATAGTCAGCCTAACACAAATAATAGCACAGTCTTCGTAAATCTTTAAATCATATATTGTAATGAAATAGTACAGTAAATGTAGCACTTTAACACTAGTCACTGACTCCAGCAGTGTATCTTTCACCAAGCTCTTCACTAAAAAGCACGCAGCGCTGACTCACCACCTAATGCCGACAACGAATTTCTGTTCTCCTCAAGATTCACGCCTTGGTTTGAAATAAAGTTCCTTCTAAATGTAGAATACAACTGTCAGTTCAGGCTAAGTATCAAGGCTTGCAGGGTGGATTACATTCATGTTTTAGCTGAACACACAGATGGGGGAAATTTTGCAGACAGAGGATCCTGAGGCTGGGTTTTTCTGTTCAGCTGCTACCTGGGATGGAATAGTGTCACAGTGAACAGGAGCTCGCTTTATAAAGTTCCACAATTCACGACCCACTTTGCACCGAAATCGTGTTTAATAAAGACGTGTTATCGGAGCACTACCTGTATATTGAATGAAGGAGCACAATTCATGGACCGAAGCGAGCACAACAGTCCAGATTTATATGTCCCAATGATTAATCATACGAAGGGACATGAACACTTTGTGGGGAAAACTGCATTGAGGAGATTTTCTCGATGAGCTAGCATGGGGAAAGCTCAACGTGTCGAATGCCCACTCCTTTCCCAATATTTCTGTGTAGTCTGTGGGAATGCTCTGTAAATATTGTCATAAGCACTCAGATGTTAGAAAGGAGGACACTGCAGGGTCAGCAGGACTGCATTTCCCATTCCTTTTTCTGATACCGAGGCCGATGTTGGGTGCTCTATTTGATTTTGTCTTTTAAGAACGCAGATCAGTTTGATACAATAGAGAGTCTTGTTTGACTTTTTCAGAGGCCATTGAAGAGTTTATGACATGTCTGTGTGTCTGGAGTCACTTTTAAGCCAGACCAGGAAAGCTGAGGAGATTCGCTTCCAGGTAGTGCTCCGATAACACGTCTTTATAAAACACGATTTCAGTGCAAAGTGGTTCGTGAAGTGTGGGTGGCACGGCGGCCCAGTGGTTAGCACTGCTGCCTCACAGCGCCAGAGACCCGGGTTTAATTCCCGCCTCAGGCGACTGGCTGTGTGGAGTTTGCACGTTCTCCCTTTGTCTGCGTGGGTTTCTTCCGGGTGCTCCGGTTTCCTCCCACAGTCCAAAGATGTGCAGGTCAGGTGAATTGGCCATGCTAAATTGCCCGTAGTATTAGGTAAGGGGTTAATGTAGGGGTATGGGTGGGTTGTGCTTCGGCGGGTCGGTGGAGACTTGTGGGGCCGAAGGGCCTGTTTCCACACTGCACTCTAATCTAAATTGCATGGGGGAAGGAAATAGATGCTTACAAACGACATTCACTTCAAGGGCACTGTCACTGACGCCAAATATTAGATCTCGATATGTTATTAATTGTTTTTAAGATTCACCAGCTGCCAGAACATTAGCCTGGTCTGGACTATTAATCCAGTGACATTTCCACAACAGCATCATCTCTACATGGGGACCTATTGGAAACCACACTGAGCAGGTTATTTCTGTGCTGATTGACAGCTCTGTCAAAAAGAACTTTCCCACCAATTTGACGAGGGCGATGGGACTCAGGAGGTGACAATTGATCGGATTGTAATTATTCTCCTCTTTGTCAACTGGACATAACTGAGTAATTTTCCACATTGCCAGTGGGATGTCAGAGTTGGAGCTGGAAAGAAACAGCTTTCCCAGGGACACTGCTTGTTGTGCAGTACTAGTCTTCAGTCCTATTGCAGGAATGGTTTCAGGGCTCATTGCCTTTGTCGTATCTACTGTGGTCAGCTGTTTCTTCATATCACGTATAGCGAATCGAATTGGTTGAAGGCTGGCATCTGAGATTCTGTGGTTATCATGGCGAGGGTCAGGTGGATCAGCAACTCAACACTTCTGGTAAGGATGGTGCATATACAACATCCTTGCCTTTTACTCTGATGTACATGGCTGTTCCTTTATTTAGGATGGGGATATTTGTGGAGTCCTCTCCTCCCGTCAGTTGTTTAATGATCCATCGATGTTTATAACTCGATGTGGCAAGACTGCAGAACTTATATATGATCTGTTAGTCCTACAGACAGAGTGGGAGTGTTCCTCAAAGCAATCATTGTTTGGCCTCCCCAGTGTAAAGGAGACTGCATCGTTAGGAGCAATGACAGGAGACTGGATTGAAAGAGTAAGAAAAAATGCAGCTTCACCGGGAAGGTTTGATTGGGTCCTTGGACAGTGAGGAGGGAAGAGGTGAATGGACAAGTGTTGCAGCTTCTGCAATTGCATGGGAAGGTGTCATGGGTGGGGATTTCTGCCTCACAAGTGGTATGAAGCGGTATGTGAAAGCATACCGAAAGGAAGGTCATTGGGTAGACATGGGCAGCCATTCAAGCAGATATTCCAGAACGCTTAGCAATTATTATTTCTGTTTATAAGATGAACCACCCATGGTTGACAAAGGATTCCAAGAATACTGTTGATGAGCATTACTGTTGGGCTAGATTTGTCATTTTTATATCAGGGACTAGAAGCAGATGCAACGCATGAAATTCAGCTGTGCTTCTTGAATTCCCCCCAGAAACGTCTGCCATTGCTGCTCCATTCTCTTCCCTGCTCATCTACCCTTCCTGATTCCAGGTTGTCCCACTCCAATTACAGGGAACATTCTCTCACATTATGGTCCTTGCCCCCTTCACCTAAAGTTCTTTGATCGAGTCTACCTTCCCTGCACAAGCATCAAACTGAGTTTTGTGTTGTCACTTTGCCTCTGGTCTCACTGTGATTCGGCCTCTCCATTCATGCTGTTTTTCACCTCCCATTCACATCTCACTCCAGAAAGTTTCCTTCTTGGAGTAAACCTTATTGAAAACACCTCTCCTCCTTTGCACGGAATTTGCACTGTGATCCACAATCCAAAAAAACTCAGCCTTCATCTCACTTTGCTAAAGGTAAATGGACGCTGACTGTGTGGTATAAGAATTCATTTTCTTACATAGATCTGGCCAGAGATACGTTTTCACTGTAGAGATCATCACCCCCTTTAGACAAAGGATTTCAGGTGTTTGTCTTCTTACTGTCACAAGTAAGAGATTCATGCTATCTTAGTATTGTAACAAGAAGAAAGAAAAATCACAGGATGAATTTTGTGCTGAGTGTTGTTTACCTGGCATTTTTAATAATGTTTCAAATTTGCAGTACTTAACTTTAAATGCTTGTTGATGAAGCTAGTAACGGATAGAGTGTATGAGGTTGAGGTGTGCCATTCTAGCAGTCCATAATATCATAGCATGCATGGATAGGGTGAGTACTCAAGGTCTTTTCCATAGGATGGGTGAGTCCAAACATAGAGGACATAGTTTTAAGGTGAAATGGGGAAGATTTAAAAAGGACAAAGGAGCAAAGTTTTCACATAGTGAGTGATGTGTGCATGGAATGAGCTGCCAGAGGAAGAGTGGCAGATGCAAGTGCAGTGACAACATTGAAAAGATAATTGGGCAAATGGGAAACGTTCAGAAGCATATGGGCTAAATGTACACAGACGGGAAAAGTTCAATTTGGAAAACCTGGTCGGCATGTACAGGTTGGATTAAAGGGTCTGTTTGTGCACAGTATGACTGTATCAATCTATAAAGTGATGGAAAACGATTAAAAGATATGATGTAAACCAATTGGCAAGAAATATAAAGACAAGCAGAACGAGTTTTTTTGTGTTTATAAAGAATTTTCAAGAAGAATGTATGACCTTTGGTAGAAATGAAGTCAGGAAAGTATATTGAGTACGTTTGGAGGGTATGCCAAGAGGGAACAGACAGATAATTTACACCAGAATTTTACATCATTCGTCTCAGGAGAAGGCACTGTAAGTATTTCAATGATATATTCAAAATGGTACTCGGAGGAAAGTTCTTGAACTGTCTCTTACAAAAAGAACAAAGTTTTTTTAATAAATGTATAAGAGTAAGGGTAGGCAGGACCGCAGTAATTCACAGTTGGTTTTAGAAACAGCAGTTATAGAGTGACTGGCAGCACTGTGTGAAATATTCCATAACTCTCTGCATTACAGCAGTGTTCCAGCGAATCGGGAGAACCTCCAATGTGGCGCCTGTCTTTAAGAAAGGAGCGAGACAGAAAGCAGAAACCATTTAGCCTCACCATTATTGCTGGAAATGTGCAAGAGTCTGTTATTAAGGAAGGAATTGGAGACCATTTCGAAAAGCTTTGCACAGAGTCAGCATGGTTTCGTGAAAGGGGATCTATGTTTTGCCGTGTAAAATCATGCAAAGCTTTCTGGAGATCCCTGAGAATGCAATAATCTGATATGATAAAGGGAGACTGGGAGGCAAGAGGATTTTCAGAGATTTTTCACAAGGAATCACAAAATAAAAATGGTGATGGAAGACAGAAGCTCAGAGTATGGCAGATAATGGATTAGCATTTGATGATGGTTGGTTAACACATAGAAATTGGAGAGTCAGTGTTAACGGATCATTCTGATAAAATGTATCTGCTGGAGTATCACAAATATCAGTGCAAGGGCAAGATATATTTACAATCTGTACTGAAAGCCTGATGGCGGGAGCTGAGGGCAATATACATCCGAGTTTGAGGATGACACTGACAACCAAAAGGTAAGCTGTTATTTAATGGAGAGGACTCCCACAAAAGGAACAGTGCAAAGGGATGGGATTGTTCTTGTGTAGAAAGATAACATCAGCATGCTGATGCAGCAAGTAACTAGGCTGGTTGGTTAGGCGTGTTCCTGGAATGAAAGGGTTGAATTATTGAGTACATCTAAGATAGTGAGGCGCTTATTCAATGTGGTTGAAATGAATGAGGGTGATATTACTGAAACGTACAAGATACGGGGGGATGGGTGGAGGGCGGGGGTTGGCAAGGTAGAGTTTGAGAATGTGGGTCCATTCCAAGGCAGAGTCTCAAGCGCAGGATGTAGATACAGAATAAGGGATATCGATTTCAAACTGAGATGCAAAGAAAAGTCGACTTTCAGAAGGTAGTGAATGTCTTGAATTCCCTAATCCAGAGATTGTGGAGGCTCTAACACTGAATGTATTCACAGACGGGGTGGATTGTTTTTTGACACATCAGCGAGGTAAGAGATACAAGAGGCTAGCAGGAAATTGGAGTTGAGCGGTGGAGTAGATCAGCCATGTTCTTATTGAATGACAGTGCAGGCTTGAGGGGCCGAATAGCCTGTTCCTGCTCACATTTCTTACAGTCTAATGTTATTCTTTTGGAGAAGAAACTGGTTATTTCCCTGGAAGTCGTGTTGTACAATGTTGCATTCAGGGAGAGCAGGGAATTTGCTTGAGCTAACCCTGGATGCGGGTAGAAGGAGGTATTCATACAGAATCTGGGTCAGTAACATGACCCACCTCTGTAGCAGAAGTTGCAGAGAGGGGGAGCCTGGAAAGAATAATTGGGAGGTGGGGATCACTTCCTGACTCAACCTGGATTTTCCAAGTACATTTCCCAAACTACATCTAACCATCGGAGAGGCCTCGATCTGCCCTTGTGTAACTGAAGGGTTAAATGGGCTATCAGAACATTGGGCTGATTGACACGAGGGGGCCATTCGGCCCTTTGACACTATTCCATCAGTAAATAAGATCGTAGGTCATCTCATTGTGGTCCCAGTTGCACTTTTCTCTCCATGCACCATTACTCCTGATTCACTTGTCAATGGAAAATCAGACAAAGTCAGCCTCGATATAATATACAGATTCAAACCTCCCAAGCTCCTGGGAAAGAGAATTCCCACTTATATGAATTTCCACTTTGTGAATTTCTTCTCACTCTGTTCTCACTGAGGTTGGAGGGTGTCACTGTTTCCTTTTCTAGTCTCACTCCTCCACTGCTCACAACAAATTTTAAACATAGCCAGGTTGGTGAAACTGCCAATAGTAAAGGTCTCAAAATGGGTCAGGGTGAGTGATAGGAACAAATCAGGCAGATTTCCTCAGTCAGCCACAAGTAACTAATAGAGCTAACGAGGCAGCATGGTGGATCTGTCGTTAGCACTGCTGCCTCATCTCACCAAGGAGCTGGGTGCAATTACAACCTTGGACGACCCTTCATGTGGAGCTTTAACATTCTCCCTGTGCCTGTGTGGGTTTCCTCCCAGTGCACCAGTGTGCACCTTAGAGTGTATTGGCCATCCTAAATTGCCATAGTGTCTGGGAATGTGTAGGTTAAGTGGGTTAGTCAAGCAAATTGCAAGGTTAAATAGACAGGGTAGCGGTCAGGTCTGGGTGGGATTTTGTTCGGTAGGTCAGTGTGAATTTGATGGGCAGAATGTATTGCTTCCACACTGTCGAGGTTCTGTAACAATGACAAGAATTTTGGACGATAAAAACATCAAGTTCGTATCTACCTGATCCACTCTGCTGACGGTCTGGTATGTTTCAATACGATCACCTCTCCTTCTATGAATAACCTGTTAAAGCCTCCATAATATGAGGTCGTCATCCCTGGAATGCATGAAGTGAAAAATCTCTGTATTGCTACCAATGTAATTATATCCTTTCTCAGTTAACGGGACAAAAGGCAACCTCCCACCCCAGATGAGATTAATTTTTGATTTTTCTGTGTTGATAGTCTCCAAGAATTTTATAACGAGACAAGTGTTTAGAAGCTGTCTTTGGCTGAATACAATAAGGCGAGACAATTAAAATACCCTGAATTACAAATAGTGATTGGAAATCAATAACCATAAAGTAAGCGTATATTTTTGATTGTTCGGTGTAAAATGTGCTTACTATTACAGACAAGTATAAAGCTGATGGAGTATATTGTTGGGAGAGTCCACCTCATGGGAAATTCCCTCGAACAAGCGCTTGCATAAAACTGGTGTAAAAGTCCCTGAGTGTCATCTGGTCAGGGAGAGGAACCCAGGAATTTGAATGACTGAAATTTTCCGGAACATGGAGCTGAGAAAAGCATCAGATCAGCCGCAGTCTTATGAAATGCTCAAATGCATTTGAATGGCTGAATGGCCTCAGGGTGGATTGAATTGCATGTGATTTGAAAACTGTACACTTTTACTCCTCCTCCTACTGGGTTGCGTACTGGGGCATTGATATTTTCCTGAAAATGGAAATTTTTTGGAAGACTAGCTGGAATATTCCATAATCAGCATCCCTCAGAATATTCTATCAACATGTGGGGGTATTGCAAAGGCGAGAGAGGAGAGAGGGAGAAACAGAGAGGGAGAGAGAATGAGAGAAAGAGGGATTGATAGAGAGAGAGAGAAAGAGAAGATTTTGCATGCAGTAGTGAGAGTGGTGGAGCATGAGCCTTGTTCCAGATAGGTGCTAAAACAGAAATACAGTGAGTATGAGGGAGCAGAGAGAATACAGTGACCCTTATTCTGACGGATTGGGGAAGGTGACTGATGATTGTCTTGTATTTCTGGACATTTCTTCAGACCGCAGATACGGTACTGAGCATGGTTGGTGTGCTCAGTCTGTGCTCAGTGGGGCTGGTGGAATGGCCCCCTCTGGGAATGGAATAGTGCTCCTCTGTACTTGCCCATCCACCAGGACTTCCGTGCCCCTGTCGACAAACCGTGGTGTAATTGCCCCTTATCTGCCATGCCCGGGTTAAACAGTGCAGGGCTGCTCTGAATTGATAAAGCTCAACCGTGTGTCCATTGGACTTTTAAAGATGGTACCAATGTCAGTGGTCAAGGAATATCCAGCGACATCTGGACGATGGTGAGTCCCTCCAGCCATAATAGGTGGGAGAATCGGGCTTGTATTGAATGAAAGTGACACCATGTTGTGGGGTAGGTAGTTAATGAGTTGTTTTCGATATGTTAGCACAAGGAAACTAAAACGAGCTCATGCAGATAAACCATCAATGAAAATCACGCAAAGATAAATTATTGTTAGACTCAGCCCAATGAGTCATTGACTCTGCTGTGCCCACTCACAGTTACAGAGCTGCAGAACAAATGTTCATTCAAAACTGTTCATCATCTAAACTCTCACAAATATCCCGTTGTCCCATCATTCCTTGGAATGCTGGCTCATGTTGCAGGGTACTGTCAGAATGTTGTCATACCAGCATTCTAAAATCTGTGATCTTCCATGAAATATTCTCTCAATCTCCCTCTCACATTTTCCCCAAATTCATTTCTTTGTTGGTTTTTAAATTGATTTCCCTGCCATCTCTCTCTTGCAGTGCGTTTCACATCCACAGCACCCCTCTGTCATGACATAATGGAGATATGGAGCTGGAAATGGATGGGAGCTGCACATCATGTCACTTCCAGCATGGGCTGCACGTTTCCCCAGGCTGGGTAGTGATCTAACACAGTGTTACTGAGCAATGCACTGGTGTGGGGTACACAGCTCTACATGCTGAGGAGGGGAGGGGGGACTGTTCAAGGTTTACGGATCTATTCACTGTACAGCACCGCATAAAGAACAGAAACCTTGTCACGTTTATTAAGCAAGACACTGGTGTGGACTGCATATCACCCCATGCTTGACAGACCATTTAATCTGGGTTACTGAATCAATGCACTGGTGTGGTCTGTCCTGGTCTCCATGTTGGACAGATAGCGAGTGACCTGGTGAGACCTGCGCAGTATTCTATCCTCGAGAGATTGCAGGGTTGTACTGAGCCTGGTCTGCACAATGTTCCATCCCGGACAGATTGCTGAGTTGTACTGAGCCTGGTCTGCACACTGCACCATCCTGGACTGATTGCTGTATTGTCCTGTGCTTTGTCTGCACAGTGCCCCATGCTGAGCACATATCTCCTCTGGGCTTATACGTGGCGGGGCTGGGTCTGTGTGTTGATTGTATCCGATATAATTCCGAATAGAATTACCCGCCAGTTTGGTGAATTTCGCTGTCAAACCCCATATTTCTGCAACATGTTGTCCATTAAGTTATTATTCAAATAAAACGTGAATATCTGTCCTTCTTGCAATGCACACGAGCGGACCTACCTGAAAATATATGATGAAGGTAGTGTGGACCCAAATGTTTTCTTATTTTAAAGGAAAATGTGAGGTGCATTATTTCAGATGCAATTCGTTTGGTCGATTTCGAAGCTCCTTGGATGCTGCCTGAACTGCTGTGCTCTTCCAGCACCACTAATCCAGAATAAGGGTGACTTCAGACCCACAACAAAATATTTGGCTCCATGTTGTCTTGACAAATGGCCTCAGAGTCAAGGGCAATTAGTATGGACAACACATGCTGCCCTTGCCAGTGATGCTGACATACCATGAAGCAACAACGTTAAAGGTGAAATAAACCAAGGAACTGTGGATAATGGAGATCTGAAATAAAATTATCCAGTGCCCATGAGAGTTCAAGAATCTCAACAGGCATGACAGCCTCTGTCAGGAGAAAAACATAACTTTTCGGGTTCAGAGACCCTATCAAAACTGAATGAAACTGGGAAATGATATTATTATATCAGGGATGTTTGGAAGGGTAGGTGGGAGGATTCTGATGAATTGATGGAGAAATCTCCAGCAATGGCGACAGAGAAAGAGAGCGAGAGAGAGGAAAAACAAACAAAAGGACTGCTGATCACGGCTTGGAAGAAAAATAGAATCAGAGGTTATTCTAACATTCCTGCGTTTCCCATATTCCCGAATATCACGTACAGTTCGGGATGTCCCTGTTTAAAGTGAGTTATGTTCCCTCTGACTCTCTTCTCTGAGTGTGATGATCAACTCCATTGGCAATACTGGTGCTGCCATTATAGTTGCTGAGATACAGGGAAACCTAATGTTAAATTGTCAATTGCTTCTTTGGAGAGAGGAACTGTTTCTGTGGGAGTGTGCAGAGATGCAATGGCTTTTTCAGTCAGGAAGAAAAACTGAGGAGAGGAAGGTATTTTCAACACTGATTGGGTGCAGCATACGTGTGGGGATTTGACTTGCTGCTGTCATTAGAAAGTCAGTGGAGTTTCTGTGGATGGTGTTCTCAGGTTTGTTTTGTTAGCTGCTGAGTTCATTCAGGGAAACCTGAGGGTCTGGTGACCCCACTCTGTACCCTGCATTTACAAAGTGTATGAGTTCATGGTATACAATGGGAGCGGACACGACACAGAAGGGAAGCTCTGTGAACAGGGAGGAGCAGGACACTGTACTATCCTCCCTGGGATTTCCAGGAACATTTGTCTAAACTGGACCCGTTCATGTGTAAAGTGTGAAACCAGTTTGTTTCAAAAATGAGGTGCTCACTGAGCTGTGTCCCTTGTTAGTATAACCTGTAGTTTCACAACAGGGACAGGATTGTGCTGATTCTAACCATGAAGTGAACTGTTTCAATTCTGGAACTTTCCAGGCAGGAGTGGGTAATGTATCCACCATCTCTGAAGTGTAGCCCTCCGATAAATCACAGGCTGACAGAAACCATCTGCCTGCTGAGAGGAATGCATTGTTTCCATCTCCACAGGGGAAGGTACAGAAACTAACTTCCAGAAATACGACAGAACAGGGGGACTGGTGAGAATGAGGAGCTGCAGGAAATTAGAATCAATGAAGAGTATACTTTTGGAAAACTAATTGAATGTAAGTTTCATAAGTTGCTGCATCTGATGAGCTACATCCCAGTGCATTGAAGAGATGAGAACAGAGCTAGTCAAATAATTACTGAATATTCTTCAAAGCTGGTTCGATTCTCGAAAGAATGCTTAAAACTGTAAAGCAACTATTGTAAACCTAAATATTTAATACAGGATGGACAGGGAAAACAGAAAGCTAAATAGCTTGATGTCAGCTGTGAGAACAACATTGGAACCTTTTATAAGGAATGTGACAACTAGACACCTGGAGAATAATATATGATTTGATTGAGTCGGCCTACATTCAGGAAAGGGAAATGATCTTTGATAAACCTGTTTAGGAAATTATCCATTGTGACATCTACAATTGAGAACCAATGGGAGTGCAGTATTTGAATTTTTGGAAGACGCTTGACCTGGTTGAATACAGGTGAATGGGGAATGTTAGAGTCGGTCGGTAGTTCGGGATGGAATATATACCACATGAATTAAAAGTGGATAATGTAGATACGAGAAGAATAGTTTTTGTTCTTACTCTGGACTGAAGGCTTGACAGATGGCAGAAGAATCGGTGTTTGGGCAATAGCTGTTCACAAGGTATACAAATGGTTCAGATGTAAACAAGAAATATCATTTTGTACATTTGTATTTATTAATTAGTGAGAGATTGAGAAGTGCTGTTGTTGAAAAGGACCTGGATGCCCTTGCTGATAAGTCACCACCAGAATTCTTACGGCCCATTAAGTAAATTATATGTGGCTCTTCATGCAAAGTGATTGAACTACGAGAGTTAGAATACCTTTCCAACTGGTCGCATTTTGTTGAGAGAGTATTTGGTTGCTCTGCTTTATTAGTAATAATCTCCATGTCACCGAGACAGTTCAAAGGAGTTTTACCAGATTACACTCTGGCATGATGGTACCATCAGGAGAGAGTGCAGTAACTATATGTTTAATCTGTATCGCTGTGAGAGAATAAGAAGCTGAATTTTGACGGTTATGGAAGGGCAGTCATTATGTCCCAAACAGCTAAATAGGGTAAAAATTACATACGTTTCATAGGATGATTGATTTCCGATATTTTACATGCATCTGCAGAGCCCCCATGTCGATTGACAGAGAGATACAGGCTCTGAATAAACTCTGGACACTTGAATGCACAGTTACTGTGCAACACTGCATTGAACGTCACTTTGTACGCAATCCTGTCAGCAGCCACAATAACTTGGTAGAAAAATTGGAGAATGGTTTAAAAAGTTGGCTTCATTCCGACTGCCAGAAAAAAAACATGTTAAAGTAACACTTATTTACTATAAGTAATAAAGCCATGTGGATCAATTTGGAGCAGTCTATCTGTGAATCCCCTGCTCTATTTGTCTGTGATGTTCAAATATCTCTAACAACTTCCTGTTCATGCGTTCGTGGCTTGAGAAGCTGAATGACCTCTTCCTGATCCTTTTTAATGACTCCCGGTGTGAAATGGTCTCTTTCTGATCAGGTGTACGTGACATTTGGGAGTGAGCAGATTCCTTCTTTTCCTGTTTAATCGGCAGGAGGGAGTGAATGGGCTATCATACATCTTGCTGAGTAGTTTTGATGGGCTAAATTGCTTCCCCACATTCATGTGAAACCAGATTGGTGTGCTGAATGCGCTCCTTCTTTTACAGTGGAAATATACAATGCTGGCACATGATTGTTACCCAGACTTTAACAGCACAATCTTGAAAGTTGTCCAGGTCTCGTTGCACATGGACACAGACTGCGTCAAGAGCTGAACAGGGACAAATTGTTCTGAACATTATGTGAACCTCAGTGAATATCCCCACTTCTGCACAGTTTGGACCCAATGGGCTGAATAGCCTCCTTCCGCAGTGGAGGGATTCTCCGCTGCCAAACAGGAGATGCCTGGGTTGTGGGAGCTACCCTGAGACTCTCTTGCAGCGATGTCCCCACGGCTGAGATAATTGATGCCTACCGATGAGAAACATCTCCTTTGTGTTGTGAATGACTCCAAACAGTGGAGAGGTCGCAATCGATTCTCACTAAGTGCGATTTTGCTCAGGCTCCTTGATGTCATCCTCAGTCTAATACTGCCTTGAGGTCAGAGCCAGTCTCTCTTACCTGAGCCCCTGTGTTCCCTCTTTTGTTCAGATCAATAAGTCATGGTGTAGAAGCTGGGAATGTTTTCTTCAAACAGAGGGTAGTGAATGTCAGGAATTCCCTTACACACAGAGTTCGGGGAGCTAGATCACTGAAAGGGGCCAGTGGTGTTCCACAGGGATCAGTTCTGGGACCGCTGCTCTTTGTTAATTTTATAAATGACTTGGATGTGTGTGTTGAAAATTGTGTGTGTTGAATCTGAGAAAATTAGACTGGAATGTTACTGCAATGGATCAGAATCTGAGAATATTAGAATGGAGTGGTACAACAGTCGATCTGAATCTGAGAACATTCGACTGGAATATTCCATCAATGGATCAAGTATGAGAACATTCGACTGGAATATTACAATAATAGACAGGAGTTTATCCTGGGGTCTTTATTATCATTCTCAGCTTTGGATATCATTAGTATCACGATCGAAGATGTCCTTTGGATTATTCACGGTAGTTAAGGTATCCCATCCTCGCTATAGTTGGCTTTCCTGGTAAGTTATTCCATCTGACCATTAAACTGAGTTGAACTGAATTGTTATTCATATTAAAATTTTGGAATTTGGAAGTCATCATTTTCAGATCCAGTCAAAAATTTTATTCCTTACAAATTATAACTCGCAAGTTCCGATTCACAACTTACTCAACAGTATGTGAGGAGAAACCAGACTGTTCTTAAACTCCGTGATCTTTTTTCTCCATTCAGATTTACATTTCTACAGCTTCTCCTCACTCACGAATCCTGCCCAAGACTACTGTCGGGATATTTTAGTCACCTTCTCTGCCTCAGTGCAACTGCTGAATAATCCATCGTTTGTGCCTTTGGTAAATCCAGATGTCACCGTTTCAAATCTCTTCTCACTCTGATTCCATCACAAAATATTTGCGTTTGTGATGGGTAATTTGTCCTCTCCACAGAATCTGTCAGATGGACAGACATAGCATGGTGGTGTAGTCATTGACTCATCATCAAGAGGCACAGAATAATGACATTTTGGTGTCTCATGAAGGAAATTGTTGGAGTGTAAATGAAATCATCACCACCTGCTTTAAACAGAAGCCGATCTGGTGACTCATGTCCTTCAGAGAAGGCAATGGGTCATCCTTCCCTGGTCATGTTTCTGTGTGACTGCAAACCCACAGCAATGTGTTTTACTCTCCACTGTCCTGTGGAACAGCTGAACAAGCTACTCAGTTCAGGATCAGCATAACATTCTGGTCTGACCAGGACTGCACACATCTCGTGAGAGCAGAACAAAAGAAAAGATAGCTCTCTTCCTCTGCCTGATTTCCCTGTTCTGCAAGTCATTTTCATTCAGGTAGGTGACCATTCCCTGTTTCGAGTGAATTCTTTCTGAATGAGTCTCCCTCCGAGAGTGATAGTCATCTCCATCGGCACCTTTGGTGATGACTTTATTGGTGCTGACCTACAGACGTGAGGAACTCCTAAATTCCACATTATAAGCAGTGTAGAGACAAGAAATGGCTTTTTATGCTACAGGAAAGAAGCTGAGGCAGCTACGTGAGGGAAGCGAGTTATTGCAGTCAAGCCTGAGAGTGTTGTTGAGATAGTATTTGGGTTATTGTGGATAGATTTTCTCTCTTTTATAAGGAATAATCCTCTTGGCACAAAGAGTGTAAAGGAGTTTCACCAGACTCATTGTTGGGATGATTGTACCATTGGGTGTGCATGAAGAGTAATCAGTAGCGCTTTGAGGGAATAAGAGGTGATTGCATTGAACCTTAAGGGGATGGACAGTCACTCGTTATATTCCAAACAGACACTGATATGGTTATAAATTCCATGGCCGTTTTATTACTTATGTACATGATTCTCGATCGTTTAAAAGCCTCTGGGAACGTCCCTCTTACCCCACGTCACTCCCCATTTTGATTGAGAGAGAGAGAGAGAGACAGAGAGACAGTCTTTGACAAACTTGCCCTCATATTATGAACGTCATATTATGCACAATCCCGACAGGAGCCACAATACCTTCATGCTAAAACAGTTAACTATTCCCATCAGCTTCTGACCTCCATGGAGAAGGTTTGTCTGTCTTCTCGGTGATGGAAGATGCCTCTTTGAGACTTGACATAAAACATCTGGATTCCTTCCTCATTGCCGGAAAACCACGTTAAAGTAATATGTGTTGCACAGCAATGGAGTCACGAGGAGCATCGTGAGCCGCCGATAATTGCATTCTCTGCTCCATTGGTTTTTCAGGTTGGAGCATCAATGACACCCTCCTTTTTCTGTATAAGTGTCTTGAGGAGCTGAATGGCCTCCTCTTGGTTCCATAGAATATGTTCAAGGGTCTGATTGGGCTCTGCCTGATCCTGTTTAACAGCTCAATGCACTGACCAGACCAGTTCTCTTCCTGGGGAACAGGCAGGAGGATTGAATGAGCTGTCCCTCTTCTTGTTCAGTCGTTTCGATGGGCTGCATGGCTTCCAAATATCCGTGTGTAACCAGCTTGAGATGCTGAATGAGTTCCTCTTTTAACTGTGGAAATGTGCAGTGTCTGGCCGAGGTGTTATATGAATGTTACCGAAAATTTAACAGCACAAACCGAAACGCTGCCCGGGATCTGCTGCACATAGACACAGAGGAGATGAGTGGTGTCAAAATGTTCTGAACATTGTGTGATCTTCAGTGATCACCCCGCCTCTGATCTCATGATGGATGTGAGGTTTCAGCTGTGCGAATGCATAGATGTCGATGAAGGAGCTGAAAATATTTGTGCTGCGGAAATTAACCTGAGGGTCTCCCGAAGAGATGCCCCGGGGCTGAGAGGATTGTCAGCCACCGCCCACTAACATCTTCCATTGTGCTCTAAAAGAGCTCATCCAGTGGGGACGTTCCACCGAATTCCCATACAGCTCAATAAGTAGGTGGTCCCGATGACATTCTCAGTCAAATACTGCCTTGATATCAAGGCCATTCACTCATTCCTGAGCCCTTGTGTTCACCTCTTGTTCGTATCAATTGGTGAGTGTATTTGCAGGGTGTATTGTCCTCTCACAGAGGGTAATCACTGTCAGTAATTGTTTGGGCGAGAGAGTTAAGGGAGCGACATCACTGAAACTATTTAAAGAGGAGGTAAATGGATAGTTGACCGGTTAGAGAACTGAGGGGTCTGAAGAATTGGGAATTAAAGAGGAGTTATTGTTAACAGTAGATCAGCCATAATTGTATACAATGGCTTGACTGTCCGAATTACCTGATCCTGTTCCTTATGTTCTCATTTTCTTTAATTGCAAAGTAAATGGTTGAAATTTTCCTGGACCTTCTTTTATTGAATGTTGCATCCAGAGAGAGCAAAGCATTTTTGAGTCATCTCTGAGTGAGA
The DNA here is from genome assembly GCF_047496795.1 of Chiloscyllium punctatum. Lineage (NCBI taxonomy): Eukaryota > Metazoa > Chordata > Chondrichthyes > Orectolobiformes > Hemiscylliidae > Chiloscyllium > Chiloscyllium punctatum. Next base: position 17,936,803 of record NC_092745.1, on the reverse strand, counting down.
TATGGGGCTTTATTAAAAATGAATCTTGGTCTATCCCATGACCAATGAATGAAGCAGAAGTTTTAAAGAGACAATAGACATCTTTCGAACCCAGCCTGGGTTTCCAAATGACATTTTCCAATCCGTAACAATCGGTGTGTGACAGTTGTGAGGGATTGGGTGAGATCCTTTGTTACAGTGCACCAGGTATTTGGAGAAAGTGGCCTCCATCTGCTCCTTTCAGGTGTATGAGAGGCTGAATGGAACATAGGAACATAGTACTGAGGAGCAGGAGTTGGTCATGAGACACTTTGTCACTCTTCCACAACGCACTATGTTCTGATTATCGTCCCAGCAGCAGTTTTCTGTCTGTGTATCATTTTCCTACATTCATTTGTCTGTCAAATGTTTAGCATACACAACTTTGATTAAATGGAAATATCCAGGTATCACAAACTTCTGGGGAAGGGAATTCACACTTGAACAGCCCTTTGAGAATCTCTTGTTCATGCTCTGAACAAGGGTCACTAATGTCTTTTCCCACACCTCGACTGGTGAAAGCAAGTTTCAAATGTAATCTGTTTAGTCATGTGGCCAATGATATCGGTCTCGGACTGGGTAATTTTCTAGAAGAGTGTGAGACACACAAAGTTGACCTCTGAACAAATGGTAAAATGATAGAGTGTCTCAAATGTTTTTCTGCAATTGAAGTTTTCTGCTCACACAAATGTCTGGTAAAGTTTTTTTTTCCCGGAACAGTTGGATTTGGATAAAGTCCCTTTGCTTCGGGAAGTAGAGAGATTCCTATGAATCCTCATCAGGAACCCTCTACGAGAGGTAAAGATGACTCAGGGATTTTCTGTTCTTACACCTTGTTTTCAGGCAGAACACAGTAAGAGAGAGAGAGAGAGAGAGACGAATTGGCTGCTGCTTCTGAGGCAGGTAATATTTTTCTCCCTCCCTGTGTGTAAAAATACAATAATGTCAACTGAACACCAAACTGGGCCATGTGTTCTCTCCATGAACATTCTCTGGAATGGATGATAATGGACTGTAAGCTTTACGCAGCATCAATGCTGTCGTTAGGCACAGTACCTTTCATTAGCAAAAGAAAACCTGCCCACTTTATAATTTGATGACATGTTTATATGTGTCTGCATAATTTTTTAAAAAATGGGTTGATATCTTCATAATATTTGTGTTAACATCAATACATCTCATTCATAAAAAATCTCTACCTTTCGCCTCCTTAAGAAGAAAAAATATGTATCCAGCTGACACACTTTCTGAAAACCGTGTTTCAATAATATTTCTCATATCAGACCCGAACAGATAATCCCCTATAACAAAAGGGTCTCATTTCAGGAATGAGTAAAGGGAAGCATCTTTGAAAATCTTCGAAAGGAATTATATCCGCTTTTTTAGTTGAGAGGATCAACACTGCACCCAAAGTATCTGACGTGGTTTCAGCAATGCCCTGTACAGATGCAATAAAACATTCCTGATTAAACCCACTACTCGTTGCCACAAACGTCATCATTTCACTTACCGTCCAAGTCACTTACTGCATCTGTAGATAGACTTCATATGATTCATGTACCAGGAATATGAAAAATATCTGCATCACAGAGTTCTGTGATCTCTCTCCATTTAAATTGTTTCCTGCTGTTCTATCCTACATACCACAATAGACAACTCACGTAATATTATTTCTGCTGAAGGTTTGCTCACTAACGTTTCCTGTCTATATCGCAATGCAGATTCACGGCCTCCATTTGAAAATATATCGAATGATAATCTTGGTGTACAAGGTAATTCAGTTTTGATCCATTCAGTCCCTTCATCCAGATATGTGACATAGATTATTGATCATTGATGACCCCACAGTGATCTCTGAGGCAAAACTAGTTACAGTTTGGTAAAAATGTTCATTTATCTCTACTGACTATTTCCTGTTAGCGACAGCATCTCTGCTCCTATGCAGCAGTTCTGGCGGGTTGAATGGCCTCCTCCTGGGCTATGTAATGTACTCAACGAGCTAAATCACTTCATTATATATTCCTGTGTAACTCCTTGGAGGGATAGAATGGTCTCCTCCCATCTCATTGTAACGATCCCTGTGTGGCCGAAAGGGTGGTCCCCGATCCTGTAACAGACTCGAGCGGTGGATTGAGGGAACAACATCTCAGCTAGGGGCAGCAGTATATCTCTGTAACAGCATCGAGGGCTGAATTGAGGGAGCAACACATGGGGTAGGGGCAGCAGTAGGCCATTCAGCTGCACCATTCAGAATGCTCATGGCTGATCCGATTGTGTCTAACGATCCGTCTCTTGTCTGTTCCCCATAAACATTGATTCTCCTGTCGAGCAAAGATCAGTCGAGCTCAGCCTTGAATATCTTCAATAGCCGTGTCTTCACTGCCTCTTAAGGATGAGGACACCACAGGTAGCACAACACTAAAGGAAGGGCACATCCTGATTTCACTGTGCGACCCGTTATTTTAAATCTGCCTTTCCCTCACATCAAATGACTGCCCCTTTTCGGATATAAGGATACAATAACTAGGAATAGACATAAACTATTCCGCCCACCAACTCTGTTCCAAATTAGCACTGACTCTTTCCAATCAAATACGTATCAAACCCAGCCTCTGCTGCTGTCTCAGGAAGAGAATAACTGATAGCATTACACTACACAAGCATTAAGGAAAGGAACAGAATTAGGCCATTCGGCTCATCAAATCTGACACGCTATTCAATCACTTCTTACCTGTTTCTCAATATCATTCTCCTACCTTCTCCCCAGAATTCTTGATCTTATAAATCAAAAACTTATTTATTTGTGTCTTAATGAAACTAGTGTCTGTGTCTTTGTGTGTATGCATTTGTGTGTCCATGAGCTTGTTATCTGTGTATTTTTATGACTATGTCCAGCTCTCTGCTTATTAGCCTGTGTGATTCTATCTGTGTTTCTGCTTATTTGTGTGTGACTGTATATGTCTCTGTGTGCTTCTATGTGTGTGTATGCCCATCTCCTTGCATGCATTGTGATAGTGTGATAGTTAGCATATTGAGGTGTTTACCAATAATTCTGTGTATTTCAATACCTGCATCTCTGTGCAGTGGGGTATCAGTTGTGTTGTGAGTGAAAGACATGAGGTTGGAACTGCCAGTGGTTTAAATTGAGAATTGCTCTTTACTGAATATTGCTCCTTACTCGGTTGGTGGGACGTCGATGTCTCAGAATCGCCACACAAGGCCTCCTGGCCCTTTCCGGCTCCTAGCAGGATCCTCCCCACATGTCGGGGTAGGGGGATGAGGGAACGGATGTCAGGCACTCCACCAGCCAGCTTGGCCCTTTCTGTCCTATTCCAGGCTGTTTCCTGAAATGGGAGAAGGGGAGGGAAGGAGTGAGGGTGGGAGTGGGTGGCCCTGCTGTTACCGCTGGTGTAGGTAGAGGGGGGAAGCGTGAGGTGTCCGGAGGGAATCCGTCCATAGCGTTGTATCCACGCCGTGTAATGAGTGCGCAGGGCTATTGTGTCAGTGACAGAAAAAGAGGTTGAAGGAAGGTGCTGAATTCAAAACTGAATGTTGTCATGCGTGAGCCTTATTTGGAGAGACAGAGTGAGCTTTGTTGGGAAGTGGGTGCTATAACAGATACACAGTGAGTGTGAGGGAGCAGAGAGAATATGGTGACACTTATCTTGACAGAGCGGGGAGGATATTGATCCTTGTCCTGTACTGCTGAAGAATTCTTAAGATCGCCACAGCGTCTAGGCGACTCTCTCTGTATGTCTTGTCCAAGTCTATCGCTAACAACGCCCTATGCCCTGTCCCTCAGATTCCACAGAATCATTTTGGGTGGATCTTACAAATTGCAAGAGGAAACAAACATTGGTATGTTATATATGGAGACCAAAACTGTCACGCAAATACTTTGCATCATAAGCTCTGGAAATTGGATATGCAAGTAAATGCAAGGGGAAGCAATGGCCTTGTGGTATTATCGCTGGGTTCTTAACCCAGAGACCCAGGGAATGTTCTGAGTACCCAAGTTTGAATTCTGTCATGGCAGATGGTGGATTGCGAATTCAATAAGTATCTTGGATCAAGGGTTTGTGATGGCCAGGAATCCACTGTCAAATGTTGGGAAAACTCATCTGGTTCACTAATGTCCTTTAGGGAAGGAAACTGCTGTCCTTCCCTGGTCTGGCCTGCAAGTGACTCCAGACCAAAGGCAACGCTGTTGACTCTTAACTGCCCTCTGGCATTGGCAATAAATGCTGGTTATCCAGGGACGCCCTCATCCTGTGAATGAGTAACAAATAATCGTGGGTGCTGCAGTAATACTGGTTGGCATCAAGTTGCATCAAAACTGCGTTAACTAAGTGACTGTTAGTGTTGTGGAAAGTAAATTCCATAAGTGTATATCAGGTGGATTTAAGAGAATGTTGTGAAACAAACTAGACAGCAGGTTAGTTTGGATTTTGTGTTGTGTGGTCAGAAAGACGAATTACTAACCATGCTCTGAAGCAGCTTTCAGGAATTGTGACATTAATATGTTACATTTTACATACTGTCTGCATGCAATATAGACATTTTGAACATTATTGTCAAACATCGTGGAATCCTGGAGGCTGTAGTGTCAAGTTAGTTCTGGTGACTTGGAAAAGTACAATATAACATTCAGTGAGAGATAAGCAATGGTTGTTTGAGTCATAGAGTCCTACATCAAAGAAACAGGCTCTTCGGCCGAAAGTGGTCCATTCCAAACAAAATGTCCATTCACACTAACACAATTTATCTGCTATTGCCCGGTATCCTGCTAAGCCTTTCCTATCCATGTATTTGTCCAAATGCCTGTTAAATCTTGTTAATGTACCCGCCTCAACAATTTCCGCTGGCAGCTTATACCATATGCATACGACCCTCTGTGTAAAAAAATGTTGCACCTCAGATTCCCTTTTATTCTTTCTCCTCTGACTTAAACTCATGCCCTCTCTTCCAGCATTGCCCAACCCTGGGCAAAAAAAGACTGAGTGCATTCACTCTATCCATGCCTTCCATGATATTATACACTTCCATCAGTCCCCACCTCAGTTTCATACATTCTAAGGTAAAATGCTCTCGCTTGTCGAGCCTCTCCTTAAAACCCAGGCCATTGAGTTTTTGAGACAATGCGCAAACTCCAACCAGACAGTCACCTGAGGCGGTAATTGAACGTGGGACTTTAGCGCTGTGAGCCGGCAGTGCTAGCCATTATGCCACTGTACCACCCACAATGTCTGCGGAATTTCTTTGTAGCCCTTCATGAATAAGGGCACAGCATACCCTGTGCGCCAGTCATCCGAGACCTCACCCATGGCCAGCGAAGATGGAAAAATATCAGCCAGGCCCCGGAAATCTATTTTCTGTCCTCTTGCAATGTTCTTGCATATATCTGTTTCATAGAAATACTGCAAAGTCTGAAACAAAAGTCAATGTTTTTAAGGTAAAAGCACCCAAGTGTAAGAAAGTGACATAATGATGATTAACATAACAAATTACATTCCAAAGAGGCTGGAAAGTCATTGCAGATAAATATATGCTACTACACGTGATCCAAGCATGGTAGGTAGATGAATGGAATGGATCTTGGCATCGAGAAAGGGAAAACTGTATAGTGTGAAGAAATGCAGACCCATTAACTTGACATCTGTCGAGAAACTTTTGGAATCTATGAGACAGGATGCGATATTGGATATTTAGAAATTAACATTCACATTGGAGAGAATCGGTATACATTTCTGAAATGAAATCATACTTTATAAATTCGGAATTTTTTGAAGGGTATTTGGAAGAATATATGTAAGTGGAAAGTTAAAGTTGAATTCACCTTCAATGAAAGGAATCAGAATATCGATACTACAAAATGTTGATGTAGTTTCATAGTGTATTGGTGAGACTGTACCTGGAGTATTGTGTACAGTTTTTGTGACCGAATCTGAGAAGAATATATTGATCACAGAGGAAGTGCAATGGACATTCTCCAGATTTGTCCCTCAGATGGCGAGATTGTCTGATGCAGAAACTCGACCTGTGTTCTCTCGCGTTTCAAAGAATGAGAGGTAATTACAGTGAAATTTAGAATATTGACTAAACATACGACAAGGTGGAAATAAACAGGATGTTTCTCTGGCTGTCTATTTTACATTTAAGGCAAATAATGGTAGGATATGCGATAGGTAATTTAAGACTGCAATAAGGAGGAAATTCTTCACTTGGAGAGGACTGACTAATACAGAGGCATGGAAACCTGCTGGCAGGGCAAGTTTAGGGAGAAGCCCCAGGTATTCAACAAGTGTGTCAAGTGAAACAGAATAACCAGGGAATAGGTAGGGGTCATTAATGACTTGCTAAGTTGAAATGAAATCAACTTAGCGATGGGAGTGAGAGGGTGGTAGTAGAAGCCTGTTGGTATGAATGGAGGCCGGTGTCTAATGGTGCACCCTACGGATCACTGTTGTGTATCGTATTATTTGTGATTCGGAGGTGCCAGGGTTGGACTGGGGTGGACAAAGTTAAAAATCACACAACACCAGGTTTATTCGTAGGCACGAGCTTTCAAAGCGCACAACCACGTGATGAAGGAGCAGTGCTTCGAAAGTCAATGCCGCCGAATAAACCTTTTGGACTAGAACCTGGTGTTGTGTGGTCTATAACTTTATCATTTGTGGTATTCATAGATGGTGTATCTGTGAATATGGACGAGGGGTGGGGAGAGTGTAATAACTAAGTTTGTGTTTGAGACAACGATTGACCGCGTGGTTGACAGTGAGGAGGAAGGTCTTATGTAACAGGAAGATACAGATGGAATGGTCAGATGGACAGATCAATAGCAAATGGAATGCAACCCTGATAAATATGAGGTGATGCTCTTTGGAAGAAGGAAGCAGACAGCGGAATACTTAGTGAATGGCAGCAGACAAGGGAGCTCAGAGGGAGATTCTCCATACATCATTGAATGTGACTGGGCAGGTTAATACACAAGTTGAGAAAGCATAGCTTTTATTCATCGAGGCACAGAGTATAAGAGCTATGTGGAACTTTGGTGAGGCCAAGATGGATTACTGTGTGTAGTTCTGGGAACCACAATTCCAGGAAGCATGTGATTGTACTGGAGGGGGTTGCAGAGGAGATTCACCAGGATGTTCCCTGGGATGGAGCATATCAGCGACGGGGAGAGGCTGGGTAAGCTCGGGTTGTTTACATTGGAGGAGAAAGTGAGGACTGCAGATGCTGGAGATCATAGCTGAAAATGTGTTGCTGGAAAAGCGCAGCAGGTCAGGCAGCATCCAAGGAGCAGGAGAATCGACGTTTCGGGCATGAGCCCTTCTTCAGGAATGTTTACATTGGAGCAGAGAAGACTGAAGTGGATGTGATTCAGAAGAAAAAGATTATGCGGGACATGGACAGGGTGGATAGACAGCAGCTGTTCGTTTTAGGCAGAGGGAGAAGAACAAGGGGGAGCACATTCTGCAAGTGAAGGGTTTGAGATTTAAAGGGGACTTGAGGATCGTTTTTCACCCAGAGGGTTTTGGGGTCTGGAATGCACTACCGTAAAGTGAGTTGTCACGGGTAACCTCAAAGCTGTTACAACGTACTTGGGTGATCCCTTGAAGTGTCATAATTTTCCCAGCTATGGGGCTCATGTCCAAACGTGGAACTAATGTAGACCATATTGTATTTCTGAAGGTGACGACTCTATGCTTCTATGAGTGCATGGTTGTGTAATGTTGAGAAACTTAACGCAGGAATTGATGGGTTTCAGAACACTCTATATGCACAAGGGTAATAAAAGTGAACTTGTAATAGCTTGATAAAGTATGTCAATGACAACATTAAGGGAAAAGAACGTGCAGCTTACTTACAGTCTGAAACCAGAAAATGGATAATGGAGAAAAGGGAATGGCAGAACTTTGCAGCAAATATTTCAGTGATGTCTTCACAGAAGCAAACAAAACATAAAACAATCTTCCCAGCAATACGAGGAAACTTTGATCTGGTGAGAAGAAAGGAACAGAATGAAATTAGCAAATAAACATTATGGAGAAAGTATCTTAACTGAAAGTAATTGGGCTGATTGAAAATCAACAGAGATTTATCAGATGGGAATCACATTTGAGAATCTGCCATTTAGCAAAATTATGGAGAATCAATCAATGTAATACGATTGTATTTTCAGAAAGATTTTTGATAAAGCCCCAAGCTTACTATGCAAGTTCAAAACATATGTGACTGTGGCTAATAGAAGGACATGATTTTAGAATGCGAAAGCTGGCAGGACGGAGTAAGTAGGAATAAGTTATTTTTTTAGAGTGGAGGACTCGGGGGTAGAGTAGGATTTAGTGCTTGGGCCCTAGCTGTTTCAAATATACACCAAACTTTGGTTAGAGGAATCAAATGCAATATTTCCAAGTCTGCTGATGGCACTAATCGATGTTGGATTATGAGTGGGTAAGGAGGATGTAAAAAAGCTCCAATGTGACTGAGGCAAGTGGAGTGTCTATGTAAACATCAAGTAGATGGAGAGTACTGTGGCTAGACGTGTCGTGCCATTTGATGGAAAAAAGAGAACGGCAGTCTACCATTTAAAAAGTTTGGAAAATGTTTCTTTATAAAGGGACTTATGCAACTTTTTGTTTCATTCTTCACCCACCTCCGAGGTCCATGCAGGGCAGTGACTTCTGAAGCAAGGAGTCAATACTGGGAATGGCATTGGGACACTTACAGTGTACATAGACTCACCAATTGGGTAGCTGTAACATTGAAAAGGATCTTGATCTCCCTGTATAACAGTCACTGAAATCAATATTACAGGATTAGAATGGAGTTAGGATGATAAATGGGGTATTGACCTTAATTTCAGGGAGATTTCAGTCCAGGAGTAAGGGTGTCTTACTGCAGCTGTACAGGGTCTTGTTGAGACCCCATCTCGAACACTGTGCAGTATTGTGTGCAGTTTGTGTCTCCTTGTATAATAAAGGACAAACCTGACATTGAGCGAAGGCTAAGCAGATTGATCTCTGGGATGACAATATTGTTGTGGGAGCAGAGTTTGGGTCGACTGAACCTATATTCCATGTGGTTTAGCAAAATGAGTGGAGACCTCAGTGAAATAAATAAATGTCTGACAGACCGAGACAGATTAGAAGCAGGGTTGAGAATTTTGGAGCCATTTTAGAGACCATTGAAGAGTTCATCATATGTCTGTGCGTCTGTTAACACTTTTATGCCGGACTAAGAGAACACAGGAGATTTACTTCCTGAAAGAACACTGGGGAAGCAAACTGCTGTTTACAATCGACATGGCTTTAGGGTAACTATTACTGACATCAGATTTTAGATCTCGATACGTTACGAATTGTTTTTAACTTCCACCAGCTGCCAGAGCATTATCATCGTCTGGATTTGTAATCCAATGACATTTCCACAGCAACACCATCTCTGCATGGGGACCTGTCGGAAACCACACTGAGCAGGTTATTTCTGTGCTGCTTGATAGCTCTGTCAAAAACAACTCCCACCAATTTGACTATCGTGATGGGACTGAGCCCGTGGTAATTGTTCAGATTGTAATTATTCTCCTCTTAGAGGACTGGACATAGCTGAGTAATTTTTCACATTGCCAGGGAGATGGTGCTGGAATGAAACAGCTTCCGCAGGGACACGGCTTGTTATGCAGCACGAGTCTTCAGTCCTATTGCAGGAATGGTGTGAGTGCCCGTTGCATGTGTCGTATCTACTGTGTTCAGCTGTTTCTTCATGTTAATTGCACCGAATCGAGTTGGTTGAATTCTGGCATCTGTGATTCGGTTGGCATCATGACGAGGGTGCGTCGGATCATTGGCTCAATACTTCTGGCTGAGTATGGTGCAGATACTACATCCTTGTCGTTTACACTGATGTCCAGGGCTGTTTGATTATTTAGGAGGGGGATGCTTGTGGAGCCCTCTCCTCCGTCATTTGTTTAATCACCCATCACCATTTATGACTGAATGTTGCAGGCCTGCAGAGCTTCAATCAGATCTGTTTGTCAAGTGTGGTAGCATTAATGGGCTAGAATCAGGTTTTGGTTCAAGTGGTTCTCACCTTGACATGTTCACCCACAGTCGTCACTGAGTCATAGATCATGCTGACAGTAACGCCAGACTGAGGAGATTATCCCGGGCAAAAAACGAACAGGTTGTGGTTGAATACAGGTCCGCTTCTCCTGCTGCTGTGGTCTGCAGCGCAACATGAATACACAGTTTTGAACTGCAAAAACTGCAATGCAATTCTGCTGTCTGTTCCTCAGTTCACATCGAGACGCATTCACGCATCAGCCCTCTACTCAATGACCTACTCTAGTTTCTGATGTAAAACTATTTCCATTTTCAAATTTTCATTGTGCTGAGAGTCTCTCCCCAGGTCATGCTTTCAATTGGACACATTCCACAAACGCATTTGTCTGATTTTATTTCAATTGTTTAATTCCTTGATTACACCATTTTCTGTGTTTAAAATGAATGTTTTTCTCTCTGTTTCTCTTTCTGACCAATATTTAGAGCTCTATGGTGTCAGTGACGCCAGCCTCATGTAGTTTCAGAGCCAATGACGTCTCTGGATTCTCAATAGTCTTCGCCACATTATAAGTGTTTGATGCTGTCCCTGACTTGCCTGATTGCTCATGGCTGCCTTGTCCTCCTATGAGTATTGTGAGAAACGAACCCCACTTAATCAATAATTTTCAGTCCGAGTCAAAGGGTTCCGAAGCAATACATTTATTCGAACATCTTTAAACATGGGTGGCTCTGCGAGGATAGTCACACTCGAAAGTAAAATACAGAGATTTTTGTACTTTTCTGAGGGGTCTCTCGACACCCCTACACATAGCAATGAACCTTTGAAAAGTGTCTATTTCATTCTATCCCCTTATTTGGTTGTTACCTCCGCCCGTTATTCCTTTATTTGTTAATATCCCGCAACTAAGCCTAAGCCAATCATATTTATTAATTACCTCACTTGTTTTTCTCCAAATGTGCCTTATTTGGCAGTCCTTGTTCGTTACAGCCTTCCTGTTATTTTGTCTAGTTCCTCTTTTCTTTTCTAATCTTCTGACTTTTGAGGTCGTCCTTTACTATTTTGATAGTCCAAAATGCGGACCTACAAACAATGAGCTTATTGCGAAATGCCCCTCCTCCCGCTTTTTTCTTTTGTGGTCAGCTACAATAATCAAAGTTATTTCTTAGCGTAAAACTATTTATAAAAAGACCTTCTAATTTCGTTAAAATCAACATACACCTGACAACCTGAAAATGTTCTCTCTCAGTATGTATCATCTCCTTTGGGATGAATTTCTGATATCCTTCGAATTATCCCCAGAAACTCCTCCCATTGCTGCTCCATGATCGTTTCTGATCGGCTCCCCTTCAAATTAACTCTGGCCAGCTCCTCCCACATGTCGTTGTAGTTACATTTACCAATTATCATCAGATTACATCAAGAAGAGAGCAATAGATAAAAACCGAAAGAAGGGGTTCTGAGAGATGGGACACGAAGAATAATTGATGGATTTTTTAACTAGATACAAAGAAAGAACGAGAGAGAGAGAATATAGATGTGGACATGTGAACAATGAGAAAACTCGATGATCAAAAGAAGTAGATGTATATCCCCCAATCTTTTCACAATTCCTGTGTGCTGTGGTCCTTCTTACACTGCGTGTCTAACAGAGTAATATGCTCAAATGCTGGGTCTGACACCAGAATTTATATCTTCAATAATATGACAGAAACTAGCTTTGGGGAGAACCCAGCAGACCAATATATTTAATTCTTGGTAGAAAGGGGATTAACTGAATTAGGTTGGGACACCCGAAGCAAGAATTTATAACACACATCCTGATAAGAATGAGAGACAAGAGTAGGGTATCCCAGAAAAGGGGGAACGTTGAGAGAAGTGGAACATATCACTTCAGATAAGGACCAAATAATGTGTTAAAGCTTTATAAATGTTGTACATTATAGGCATCGTTTTTTGTTAACTGTGTCTCTTTGGTTCATTCAGAATGTGTTGTACACATTTGAACAATCTGACTTATCTGTTCGCATACTGATCAAAGAATGTATATAAAATCATTTTTCCCACATTTCATACTGTCCTGTTCTCATGCCACCAGGATACATGAACACCAACTGGCCACCAAAAGACATAACCCACTTTCACTAGTTTCTTTTCATACAGACAAAGAAGGACACCACTTTGACTGAGACAACACACATATCCTACTACAGGCGAAACAAAGTCACACACGAAAGTTGGTAGTGGCATGGCATTCTAACCAGAAGTACATTGATAAACACATCCATTTAGATCCGATCTAACTTCCCTTGAAAAAAAAAACCGGGAAATGAATCACCCAACTTAAGAAACCAAGACCTATAAATGGCGACGCGGGACATGCCACCAGCAATTCACTGGAGACCCTCACTGATGATGTTACCTAGTCATGGTGACGAACCATCTGAACACAAACATTCAATCTCAGCAAGCTAACTTGCATACTTAAACATTTTTATTTTTTTTTAATAGTGGAATTTGGGATTTCTCTGTCACTCATGTTTTAACAGAGTACGAGGCGAGGTGAGCTTTACTGGGTGTGTGTTTTTAATTAACAGAGGGATGAGATATCGACATGATAACAGTTTGAGGGCTTGTCCTATGGGATCTGGACAGATTTGAACAGATTTGGGATAAATAAAAGGTCCCAGCAAATTTCATCACTTGTTAGTTAGTGACCTAGATCTTCAAATAAAACAGGTGAGAAACGTCGTTTAATTTTGTTTACTTTGGTTGATTAAATTAAAATTAATGGCTTTTAACATTATTGAAGAGGTTCTGGGGTTTGAAGATGACTCCCAAATTTGCCAAGAAAGTTTAGAAAAACAAAGGAAGGGCATACTATTTAGAATTTAAAAATAGATTAGAATTGGGTTTAACCAGGGACAAAAGGAAAGCTGAAATTTTAATGGAGGTGGTCAAGCACTTTGGTGTGTCAGAGAAACAGGCAACTGCAGTCGAGTTAGAAAAACTTAAATTGCAAATGTGGCAACTGGAGGTAGGAGATAAAGAAAGAGACAGAAAGACAGAGAGAAGATAGAGAAAGAGAAAGAGACGAATAAAAAAGGGAGAGAGAATTCGATATTCAGAAGTTGAGAATTAGATACGAAAGTTAAATTAGCAGAATGATGATGAAGGGAGAATGTAGGGATGTGTACAACTACGTTAATATCTTGCCATATTTCGGTCAGAAAAATGTCAAAAACGTTTTTATTTCATTTGAAAAATTGACTCAGCAGATGATGTGTCCAGTGAACTTGCGGGTAATGCTAGTTCAGACTAAGCTGGTGGGCACTGCTGGTGACGTATGTGCAGTGCCGTCAGATGAGGGGGCAAGACATTATGCAGATGTCAGGCAAGCTATTTTGATTGCTTATGAAATGGCACGAGAGTAACATGGACAGAGGTTCAGAAATATATAGACAGAATCAGGTCAGAGTAATGTTGAGTTTGAAATAAATCAACAGTCATTTTGATCGATAGTTGTGGTTTTTAAAAATGGATAAGACCTGTAAGGCCCGAAGGGAGATTATTCTGCTGGAGAAGTTTAAATGCTCACTTCCAGAGATGGTAAGAATTCACGTGAATGAACAGACAGTTCAAGAAGTGAGAATCGCGACAGAAATGGCAGCTAAATGCACAATGATGCATGAGATTAAATTTAGCTTATAGGAGGATTTTCATGCTGTGAGGGATAGAAATTGGGAGAAGGTGAGATCCTGCACTACAAGTCATATAATAAAGCACACTGGCAATAGTTTACCACAGGTGAGGAAAGAAGCCCAAGGGGGTTGAAAGGTGATGAAAGGTCTCAGACGTTCTCACTATAATGGAGTGGAACACGTAAAATTACAGTGCCGATGGTTTAAGAAGGACACTAAGAAAAGGTGTTTTCACAGCAGTAAGCTGGGACACACAGTGATCGGCGTTCAAAAAAGGCACTTTGGGAAAAGATGTGGTAAAAGAGGTTAAGCCAGTGGTATTAGTGAAACTGGTAAAGGAGTCCCCAAGTGGAGCCGAGGAGATGCAGGAGAGTGCACAGCTAGTCAAGGGCTGGTTATGGAGTCAGTGCCTGATCTCTATAAAGAATTCGCCTCTGTGGATAAAGTTAACTCAGAAAGAGCAGGAGGCTGGTGGACAAGGAATTATAATTTTGTGAGATACGGGATCTGCACAGTCTCTCATATTTGAGAAGTGAGGCGCCGGAAAAGCACAACAAAACAGGCGGTATCTGAAGAGCAGGACAATCGACATAGCAGGCCGAAACACATCGTCAAGATTGTGGCGGGGGGACAAGTGGCCTGAAAGTAAACGGAAGGGTAGGAGCTGCGCTGGCGGGAGGGTCACTGGGAAGGCGATCTTAATATGTAGGTTGGACTGACAGTGATATGTCGGAGGGGAAGGTGGAGTGGAAACGTAGGAAGGAAGATGGACAATTCAGACAGTTCAAGAGGGCAGTACTAAGTTGAATGGTTGGATCTGGAATGAAGTTGGGGAGGGAAGATTTAGAATTAGGTGAAGTCAATATATGGTTTGAGGGTTCCAGCTGGCCTACCACCTATCCACTTCACCCTCCTTTCCGACCTATCACCATCACCCCCCCATCTGCATCTACCTATCACCTTCCAAGCTACCTCCCACCCAGCTCCATCCCTACCCTCCCATTTATTTCTCAGCCCCGTTGCCCCTCCCTTACCCCCACTTTCCTGCTGGAGGACTTGTGCCTGAAACGTCAACTCTCCTGCTCCTCTGATGCTGGTTGACCTGCTGTGCTTTTAAATCCCCATTGTTGTCAACTCTGACCTCCAGCGTCTGCAACCCTCACTTTCTCTCGGCCTCTAATCGTAAGAGGTGGAAGTATTTTTACTCTTTCTGACATGTTAATCAAGAGCGTGATAATTTGTGGAGCGAGGACAGAAACTAAGCATTCCCTTGTGCAACATCAGGTTGGAATGCCAAGTCAAGATTTGGGAATTAACAGGGTGAGTGAATGACAGAGTGTCTGTTCCAGGAGTGCAGTTGGTTCTTGGGAACGATTTGGCAGCATTCAAGTTGGGAGAGGCACCCCTTGTGTTGGAGAAACCAAAGGAAGACTAGGGAACTGGGGAGTTAAAAGAAAAATACCCTGGAATTTTTCCAGAATATGTAGTCACAAGATCTCACTGTCATAAGTTACAGCAGGAAGTAAAAACAAAAGAAAAAGAAAAAAGGAGTTGATATTCAATTAACTGACACCCTGTTTGATGTAACGGTGCAAGGCAAACCTGAACAGGCAGAGGGTCAGGCACAGGTGTTTAGTCCCGAATGGCTAATGGGTTCATAGCTCCTTGAAAGTGGAGTCGCAGGTAGATAGGATAGTGAAGAAGGTGTTTTGTATGATTTCCTTTATTGGTCAGAGAATTGAGTACAGGAGTTTGGAGGTCATGTTGCGGCTGTACAGGACAATGGTTACGCCACTGTTGGAATGTTGCATACAATTCTGATCTCCTTCCGATCGGAAAGATATTGTGAAACTTGAAAGGGTTCAAAAAATATTTACAAGGATGTTGCCAGAGTTGGAGGTTCTCAGCTACAGGGAGAGGCTGAACAGGCTGGGGCTGTTTTCCAGGGGATGGATAGGATAAATAGACAAAGTGTTTTCCCTGGGGTCGGCGAGTCCAGAACGAGAGGACATAGGTTTAGGGTGAGAGGGGAAAGATATAAAAGAGACCTAAGGGGCAACGTTTTCACGCAGAGGGTGGAATGTGTATGGAATGAGCTGCCAGCGGATGTGGTGGAGGCTGGTAAAATTGCAACATATAAAAGGCATTTGGATGGGTATATGAGTAGGAAGTGTTTGGATGGATATGGGCTGGGTGCTGGAAGGTGGGACTAGATTAGGTTGGGATGTCTGGTCGGCATGGACGGGTTGGACCGAAGGGTCTGTTTCCATGCTGTACATCTCTATGACTAGATGACTCTATGACTTACAAAATATACACACACACATACACATACACACAGAAAAAGGAATCTCAATATATTGTCAAACAATATTAACTTGAAGATAGAATCCTAAAATTAAAATGGAGACCACGACAGATTAGTGCACAAGGGAAATGGGCCGAGGTGCACCAGATTGTTTTACTGGTAGAATGCAGTTTTACGGGTTGCACATGAACTAACTGTAGGCGGTCACCTCGGTGTATGGAAGACTTAGGCTAAGGTACAGAAGCATTTCTAGTGGCCTGGAATGCACAAGGGCGTGGTTCTTCTTTGTCGTAGATGGCATACATGCCAAATGGTATGTCAGTCACAGGCAGTAATAAAACCAGCATCTTTGTTGCAAATTCCTGTATTCAAAGAACCTTTCACGTGGGTTATGATTAATTATGTAGCTCCCCTTTCTAAAGTAAAAGTGGAAACCAATATTTGCTGACAATAATGGATGTGTTTGTCAGATTTCCAGAGACAATTCCATTACGGATGCGGAGGGGTTGGTAGCTTTCTTTTCTTGCTATGGGCGACCGAGAGAGATTCAGTCAGACCAAGGGTCTCATTTACTGCTCAGCTGTTTAAGGACGTCATGGATAGCTTAGGCATGCAGCAATTCAAATCAAGGGCATCCCATCCTGAATCTCAGGGAACATTGGAAAGTTCTCATCAGACGCTGAAGATGATGTTAACAGCATACTGTCAGGATTGCCCGAACGATTGGGATAAAGGTGTCCCATTAAATTGCTTGCCATCGGTGATGCCCCGAATAAATCTACTCAGTTTACATCCTTTGAGTTAATATTCATATATAAGTGAAATGTCCTTTGAAATCAATTAAGTATAAATGGACAGGACCGAAGTCTGAAATCTTCCACTTGGATTATGTATGTGAGGTGAGGGAGCAATTAGATGAAGTACGTGAGTTAGCGAAACATCACCTGAAGAGGGCACAGCATAGATTGAATCAGGGGCAGATGAAAACACTGAAACTTTGACGATTTCCCATGGGGATGAGGTATTAGTATTGCCACCAGTGGTAGGAAATCCCTTAAAAACCAGGTTTATTATTCCCTTTCAAATTAAAAATGTTGAGTAAGTTAAAATATCTGGTAAAGATACCGGATATGACAAAAACGTTATCGAGTATGTCATGTGAATGAATAATGCACTAGCCACATTTAAGACTCAGGAACAGAGTTGTGGCCAGATGAACAAATTGTGCAGTTAACCTGTATGATGTAGTGATCTTTAGCAAGTGATTGAAAGCGCACGTGTTACAGTTGGCAGAGCATGTTGATCGATGACAAGAAGCAAACTTGGTAATAAACTTAAAGAAAACAGAATTCGCGAGGGTAGAGGTGACGTTCTTGGGAAATTACATTGGACATGGAAGGTTGACCCCATGGGACATAAAGACGAAGGGCTTTGAGGAATTTCCACGACCATCCTCGAAGAAAGAGGTTCCTCGATTTTTGGAACTGAGTGGATTCTATTGGAAGTTTGTTTCAAACTTCAGCAGCATATTGGCCTCACTGATGGATTCACTAAAGAAGAACACGAAAGTTTGATGGACAGAACAATGCCAGCAGACATTTGAGAATTTAAAAGCAAGATTAATCACCACACCCGTTTTAGCTACACCAAATATTTTGAAACCCTTTGTAAATTGTGTTTGCCGCTAGGGATATAGGGGTCGGAGATGTATTGATACAGAAAGATGATGATGAAATTGAATTGTCTGTTGGCTACTTGTCGATAAAATCTCAATATCCATCAGAAAAAAAAATACAAAATCTCCATCATTGGAAAAGAATGATTGAGTTTGGTACTGGCCTGAAAATATTTTAATGTTTACATGACAAATTGTCGGAGGTGGTTGTGGACGGCAACGACAAACCTCACGCATTTGTTGGAATATTTAAATACCAAAATATGAGACTATTTCATTGGAGACTTATGTTACCGACTTTAAACTTGCAAAATGTACATGCCTTGGGTCGTAAAAATGTGAAAGCAGATGTGTTATCGTGGATTTAATGGAAACAGTGTAGATAAGATTTGACTTATTCCAATGTTATCTATGTGTACAGAATTAACATGAATGCTTCAACCGAGATTAATACTTTTAAAAATCATAATAATGGGAGTAAGACTTCGAGGAAAAGAAATGAAGCCATCTTTTCATTCTGATGGCTCTTTTCTTTTCTGAAGGGGGGAGGTGTTATGTAGCCGAAAGCATGTCCGGTCACTTTATGAAGAACGGGTTTTGCTGAATAGAAAGTACAGCCACAGATGCCAGATAAAGGTCAGGCTGTTCTACATGTCAAAATTGGCTGGTAAATGGATACCTGAGTTTTGGTTGCTGTTTAGACAGCAATTCAAATGCAACCAAAGAGTTTAAATAATGCTCAGGATACCACAATCCAACGGAATTTGAATATTATTGTTTGAACACCTGGAAAGAAATCAAATTAGGAGAATTATTGTATCATAGGGAGTATATAAACCCAGCATTTTCAACACTGGAGGGACAGCTACTGCCATTCAACAGCAGAGTAACTGCTGTAGAGCAGGAGTGCTAACTGGCCATCTCAAACACTCTCTATGGAAGATACATGTTCATGTCAAACCTACTTGCAGTTTTTAAAAAAAAATGACTCAGGTAGATCAGCAGCTGGAAGAGTGAACACAGTGGGGAAGATAGAGTCTGTGTGGCCTTTAGATAGTAATGTTTAATATGTGGGTTGTTGGAACAGCACAGTTTTAGGGAGTTGGAGTCAGATAGTAAGTAGCTAAGATAAGAGAGGCTTGTATGTGTGAATAATTGTTGTTTAATGTTCACTATTAAAGTTAAGAAACTAATTTCTTTTTTAAAAAAAAAGTGGAATGTAGGAGATCTGTGTCACTCATATTGTAACAGATTATGAGGTGAGGCGAGCCTTTTCTAGGTGTTTGGTTTCAATTAACAGAGGGGTCCGACTCCACTTGTTAAATGTCCATCCACGCTAACACCATTTCCCTGCAGTTGGCCCATGTCCTTCTTGTCCTTTCCTATCCACATGTTTATCCAAATGCTTTTGAAATGTTGTTAATGTGCCCGCCTCAACCACATCTGCTGGCAGCTTATCTGCATACCATCCTTTGTGTAAAGATGTGTCTCTCAGATTCCCTTTTATTCCTTCCCCTCTAACCTTAAACTGATCCCCTCAAGTTCTCGCTTCTCTAAAACTTGAAAAACGAGTGAGCGCATTCGCCATATCCGGACCCCTCATGATCTTATACAGCTCTGTAAGGTCCCCCCTCAGTCTCCTACACTCTAAACAAAAGGTCCTAACTTCTCTAACCTCTCCCGATAACTCAGATCATTGGGTTCTGGCAACGTCCTTGTGAATTTCTTCTGCACTCTTTCTAATTTGGTAACATCATCCCCATAACAAAAGTGACAAAACGGCACACAATACTCCAAGTGCGGCCTTACCAAAGTCCTGTGTACTGCAACATAAATTCCCAACATCTATACCCAATGTCCTGATTGATGAAGGCCAGTGTGCCAAATTACTTTTACGCTACCCTGTCTACCTGCGACTCCACTCTCAGAGAATCGTGCACTTGAACGCCAAGGTATCTCTGCCCACTACACCCCTTAAGGCCCTCCCATTCACCATTAAACTACTATCTTGATTTGAATTTCCAAAATGCAAGAATTCGCACATCTACATTACATTCCATTTCCCATTTCTCGGCCCACTTCCCCACCTGATTCAGGTCCCGTTGCAATTTCTGATAAAATTCCTCATTGATCACGCTACCACTTATTTTAGTGTGTTCTGCAAACTGACTAATCATGCCTTTTATATTCTCAACCAAGTCATAGATAACAAACAGCTATGGACCCAGCCTCCAGACGGACAAACATCCTTCCACAAACCTCTCTGTATCCTACCATCAAGCCAACTGTGCATCCAATTGGACAGTTCCCCCAGCATTCCATGTAATGGAACCTTCCAGAGCAGCCTGCCATGTGGAACCTTATCAAAGGCTTTACTAAAATCCATAGAGACTACGCCTGCCGCTCTGCTCTCGTCAACCTTCTTGGTCACTTCATCAAAGAACTCTAACAAATTTGGGAAGCATTATCTCCCACACACAAGTCTATGCTGACTGATCCGAATCAAATCCTGCATAAGTAATGGGTGCAGTCAATGGTATGCTGTCCTTTATTGTAAAATGATTCGAGTTCATATATAAAACCATCTTCCTGCTGTTGTAAAGCCTTGCTGAGTGAGCACTTGGAGCACTCTCTACAGCTTTGATCTCCTTTGTAAGGAATGATCTCCTTACCACAGACACGGATGATGGTAACATGAGGAGAGAGTGAAGAAGCTGAGTATTTAATCTGTAGAGCTGTGGGAGACGAAGAAATGCTGATGCTGAAACACGAGAAGTGGCAGCGATCACTTATTTCCAAAAGAGACCTTGTTAGGGTGAGAAATTCCATATTTTACCCAGGATTGATTGGTTTGATTTATTGTCACGTGTACCTCAGTGCAGGGAAAAACTTTATTTATGAGCAGTGGAGGCAGATCATAGTAAGGCATGGGCAGACAGATCATAGGGTGGAAATAGACTGGGCAGAGTAAGGCATGCAGGTTACACTGCACAGGACGTGCACTCTACAAGATCAATATGAACAAGATCAGTATTATTTGAGCATAGAGAGCCCACACATCAGTCTAACGTGGCTTTCCTAATAGTTTATATGCCTTTATTAAATCTCCCCACGTTATTGTGCAGTCGGCAAGTGAACCCGTACTGAGTGTCATGTTGTTCACAATCCCCAACAGCAGCCACAATACCTTCGCTCTGAAACTGGTAGCCATTCCCACCAGTTTCCACCCTGCATAAAGTACAGCTGACTGTCTTCTCGGGATGAAAGATGCCTTCTTGAGACTTCACACAAGACATATGGCTTCCTTCCTCACCACCAGAAAACCATGTTAAAGTCCCATGTGTGTATCATTCGCAACGGAACCACAAGGAGCGACATGGAGCACGCTGCCTGTGCAGCCTCTGCTCCACCTGTTCATCATGTTAGAGCATCAATTCTGAGACAGTGAGGACTGCCGATGCTGGAGATCAGAGTCGGGAGTGGATTTCTGGAAAAGCACAGAAAGTCAGTCAGCAGTTGAGGAGCTGGAGAATCGTTGTTTCGGGCATAGGCCATTCATCAGGAATCAGAAACAATTACCTCATTCTGTCCCTCTGTAAGTACATTGAGGGGCAATGGTCACGTACTGTTCATGCCAAAGTGGCTCAAGGGGCTGAATACCCTCCTCTTGTTCCTGTGAAAGAGACTCAAGAGGCAGAATGGCCTCATCCTGTTGATGTGTAAGTGACCCAAGGGACTGAATGGCTTCTTCCTCGTCCGATTAGACAGGGCCAAGGGCCTGATTGGGTTACCCCTGTTTCCCGTTTGACACCTCGCTGTGCTGACAAGTGTGATGATGCTGTAGCTATAAGAGCTTATTTTGTCCTGGTTTCTTTTAAGAGAGAGATTGAACGATTGTTACCAAGCTGGGTAGTTAAGACCACTTGAGTCAACAGCGAGGAAGGCCTTGGATTTATTTTAGTGCAGACTGAATGGTTGTGGCCAGCACTCACAGATTAGGATCTCTGCGTTTTGATTTCTCACTGTTGGGGTATCCACAGAGTTGAAAGCTTCACTGGATGTATCCTGGCTGCTACTCTGCCTGAATGTTCTCTTGATACTGTTTTTAATCCCTGGATTGGAGGAAGTTTTATGACACTCTGTGTCTGAATACTTCTTTTTGCCAGGGGGTGTGTTTATGCGATTTTCCTATATTGGAACAGTTCATTAGTAATAGTTCCTAGATCCATTATTCTGTTTACTTGTCTAATAGAATCAAGTTATTCTAAATTCCCCTTTCTTTGGTTTCGTTTTATATTTTGTGTTTAAATAAATGAAGTTTTGCTTCACACTGAGTAGTTTGACCAATCACATCGCATCTGGAACAGACACTTTGCATTTCCTTTAAAATAAAAAAAAACATTAGAGTCTAGGTTACCGCCTTCAAATATTTTCAAGGGGCTCTGTTTTGGTCCGTCACCCTAGACCCTTTCTCTTCCTGAGTAATAGCCTGGGGGGCAGTGAATGGGCTACCCCTATTCCTTTCAAATAACGTCAATGAGCTGGATGACTTCCTCATATTCCTGTGAAACCAGCGTGAGGTGCTGAATGAATTCATATTTTACTGTGGCAATGTGCAGTGTCAGGCAATGCTGTTAAATGGATGTTACTGACACTTTAACAGCACAAGCCTCAATGGAGTCCGTGCCTTGCTGCACACAGACATAGCCCCGGATCAGGAGCTGAGAGGGGACAAATTATTCTGAACAATGTAGAATCTTCAGTGACCATCCCCACTTCTGATTTATCGTGGGGAGGCTGGAGCCGGGGAGACATTGATGAAGCAGCTGAAAATGTTTGTGAAGAGGAAGCAACCCTGATGATCTCCCACAGAGGTGACCCAGGACTGAGAAGATGAACATCTCCCTTTGTGCCATGTTTGACTCAAAACACTGGAGAGTTTACTCTGATTTCCATTAAGTAAAGTTTTGTTCAGCTCCTTGATGACAACAGAAGTTAACCACTGCCTTGATATCAGGGCCAGCGATTTTTACCTGAACCATTGTGTCAATTTCTTTTGTTCATATCAATAGGCCATGATGCAGGAGAAGCAAGTGTTTTCTTCAAACAGTTGGTATTGAATGTCAGGATTTCTCTTCTCAAGAGTGTTCGGGGAGCTAGATGACTGAAAGTATTTGAAGAAGAGGTAGATGGATATTGATCTGTCAGAGGGTTACAGCTATGAAGATTTGGGTATGAAAGATGATTTGAGCCCAAGAGCAGATCAGTCATGATTTTAGTGAAGGTAGAGGCAGGCTTGGGAGTGAACGACCTGCCCCTGTTTCTGATGTTCTCACATTCTGCTATTGTAAAGTTAGTGGGTGTTATTTTCATGAATGTTCTGTTATTGAATATTGCAGTTATTCAGACCAGAGGATTTTGTGAGCCATCTCTGGGTGAGGTATGCGGGCTGTATTCACACTGAATCTGGGTCTACAACATAACCAACAAATGAAGCACAAGTTGCAGAGAGGGGGACGCTCTGTAAAGAGAGGTGAGGGGCCTCTTTCGTACCCAACCTGGGTTTTCCAATTACATTTCCCAAATCACTTCAAAGCGTGTGTGACAGTCTTGAAGAGCTGAATGGTCTCCTCTGTTTCTGTGCACCAGGTTATAGGAGTAAGTGGCCTCCAACTGCTCCTGTCTAGCAAGTTTGAGGGACTGAATGGAACATAGAAACATGGGACTGAGGAGCAGGAGCGGGTCATTAGATACGTTGAGCCATCTCAACCTGGCACTAAGATTGTGGCTGATCAGGTTGTGGTCTCAGCCCCACTTTCCTGTCTGTATCCCGTTATGCGTGACTCACTTCTCTGTCAAACATTTCACTTATGCATCTTTCAATCTATATGAACATAGAGACACGATAAACTTCCAGTGAAGACAATTCTGACTTGAAAGGTACCTTCAGAATTATTCGTCATCCCTCTTATAGACTCACAGTCATGCAGAATGAAAACAGACTGGTTAGTCCAATGTGTTCACTCCGATCAGTAGCAAATCTTATCTAGTCCCATTTGCCAGCATTTAGCCAAATATCCCTCCTCTTTCAGAGACTTTTAAAATGTGCGATTGTAACCGCCTTCACCACGTCCTCTGACAGCACTTTCTGTACACACACCACTCTCTGTGAGAAACATTTACCTTCAGGTCCCTTCTAAATTTATCGCCCTCTCGCCTTCAATCTATGCCCTCTTGTTCTGGACTCCCCTGCCCTGGGGAGCATAACATGGCTGTTCAGAATATCCATGCCTTGATGATTTTATAAACCTCTATAATGTCACCACCTCAGCCTCTCACACTCCACGAGGAAACACCACAATCTAACCAGCTTCTCCCGAAAACTCAAACCTCGAGTGCTGGTACATCCATGTAAATCTTTTTTGCAGACAAACGAGTTGTATGCAATATTCATAAAGTGGCCTCACCAACACCCTGTATAGATGCAACATACCACCACAACTCATATACTCAATGCTCTGACAGATTAAGGTAAATGTGCCAAATAGATTCTGCATCACTCTGTCTACCTGCGACTCCACTTTCAAGAAACAGTGCACCTGCAGTCCTAGGTCCCTTTGTGCTACAACACTCCCCAGGACCTTACCATTAAGTTATAATTTCTGCCCTGTCACTCCGTGCCCCTTTGTCCCATCTAATTGTGGTCTAGTTATACTCTCCTGAGATAATCTACTACACCGCCTTTCTGATGTAATCTGTAAATTTACAAACTATCGCCCCGATATTCACTTCCAAACCTTTGATATAAATGATGAATGCAGTGAACTCAGTACTAATTCTTGCAGCACACTGCTGCTCACAAGCCACCAGTATGAAAAATACCTCTCTTCCTTCAAGGGAATTGTGACTAGCTTCCTCTATACCCCATTTGACCGAACTTTACTAATCTGTGTACTAATCGGAATGTTATGAACACCTTGCTGAGGTCCATATAAACAATGTCTACAAATTGCCTTCATCAATATTCTTTGTCACTTCATAAAACTCATTCAAATTAATAAGTATCCCCCATGCAGAAAGCCATGCTGACTAACCCTAATCAGTCCAAATGTATGTAAATCCTATCCCACAGGATTGCCTCTAAGAACTTACACTCCACTGACATCAGGCTCACCGGTCTATAGCTCCCCCATTGCTGAGTCACTCTTTCTTTTTCTAGTCTCACTCCTCCACTGCTCACAACAAATGTTAAATGAAACAAGGTTTGTGATATGGCCGATGATATCGGTCTCAGACTGGGTCAGGGTCAGTTTTAGGAACAAGTCAGACTAGTTTCCTTAATCTGCTAAAACGACAGGTTCATGATCCAGAGCAATGTTACTCAAACTGTGATGGAAATATGAAGAGCAAACTGTTTGGGTACTGCAAATAAAGAGTCTATATTTCCCTTTCTAAAAACACTGACACACACAGACACAGACACACACACACACACGCACACACACACACACACACACCTGAAAAACAAAATCTCTGCAATTTCATGTTAAAGGACTTTGTCCAGATATTAGTGAGAAAAAGTGAGAGATTGTCCAAAATGTGATTCTGCTTCTGAAGATATTCTACTCATACAAGCTGCAAGCAATGGGATTTCATCGTGGAACAGTTGGATTTGGCTGAATTCCATTTGCTTTAGGCAGTGAAGCGATTCCAATAAATTCGGGTCAGGGGTTACCCAAGAAGTCGCATAGTGGCTCAGTGGTTAGCACTGCTGCCTCATAGCACCAGGGGTTTGAGTTCGATTCCTGAGTTGGGTGACTATCTGTGTGAAGTTTGCGCATTCTCCCCACATCTGCGTGAGCTTCTCATGGCTGCTCCAGTTTCCTCCCACACTCCAAAGCTGTGTAGATTAGGTGGATTGGTCATGCTAAATTGCCCATAGTATTCAGGGATTTCTATTTTAGATGCATTAGTCAGGGCTAAATGTAAGGGAACGGGCCTGTGAAGTTTCCTCTTTGGATGGTTGGTATGGACTTGTTGGGCCTAATGGTCCGATTCCACACTGCAGGGATTCTGTAAAAATAAGAATGGTGACGATGACTGCAGAGCTTTTGCTTCAGCTCGCACACATTGCTGTGATTCGGAACAGTGAAGGAAGGAGAGGGCACTCGGCCGTTCCTTCTCGGGCAGATTATATTTTCTCCCACTCTGAGTTGAAACACACAATAATGTAATCCTCTCCCAAACTGGATCATGTGAGGTCTTCTTGTACATTGTCCAAGCTATCTCTCCTTCACATTCTGTGCTCCATGTAGGTGCATCATTTCTACTGTGTCCCGGTCGATTTGAAGATATATTTATATGTCCCTGCGTCATTAAAAAATAAAATGTTTAATGTATTCAGAATACCTGTGTTAAAATGAATACATTTTTTAACAAACACAAAAATTGCTGGAAAAGCTCGGCAGGCCTGTCAAAATCCAGATGACTTTTACATGCTGCAGTTGTGCCAGCCTCCACCACTTCCTCTGGCAGTTCATTCCATACAAACACCACCTTCTGCATGAAATGGTGCCCTTTAGGCCACATTAAAACCTTTCCAGTCTCACTTTCCACCAACGCCCTCTAGATTTGTACGCCCCTAACCTGGAGAAAAACCCTGACTACCCACCCTATCCATGACCATTCTGATTTTATATACTTGTCCTACTGCGAAATGCGACTCCAATCAACACGAATACCTATGTTGTCTAAATCCGCTTTAATCAGTTTATTCAGATGTATTATGAGACATTTCTGAGGGATTTACACCTAGACCTTTGTGCCCGGAGGTAGGGACACTAGCACCACTCGGCAATACCCATAAAGCTGTTATATTATTCTCCTGTGTGTTTGCTCATCAGCCTGTTCTAACATGCCTCTGCAACAGGCAGGACATGAATTCAGACCTTCAAGTCCAGAGCCAGGAATACTACTACACAAATTCAGAAATTGTAATCAAATCCAGAGCTCTGGCTCAGAGGCAGAGACACTACCCACTACACTACCATACACAGATTTTGGGTCATATTTCAAGTGTCAGCTTTCAGTTCGGTGTGGATTTATTATAATCGGGTTACCGTTACTGAACTACACAAAACACTTTCTATTGTGAAACAAATGCACGATATTTGTCTCAACTGTAGGATGTTGAGTGTACGTGGTATGCTATCGAAATTTACCATGACCATCTTTAATTGCTATTATCTGTAGTGCGCAATATTAGGGAAAGAAATCCTGCAGACACACTCTGCACAGTGAAGGGTCTCGAATAGATATTTATTATTGAACTTCAGAGACGGAGAAAGAGCATGATTTCTGGCCCCAAAACACCGATCACTATTACCCAACTCTCAGGTGCGACTGCCCTCTTTCTAAAACCATGATATGATTCCAGGCCGCTGATTGCTGTCCAGCCTCTCCTCCCCACTGACTGTGTCTTCAATCTGTCCCTCCTCCCCCTAACCACACAACGCAAACCTAGCTCAGGGTCTTTGTGAAAATCAAGGCCAGAGTGTGCAGACATCCTGGAGAGGGGGAAGGAACTTTAAAATTAAACGGGGAAAGTGAGGAGGTGTTAATATCACCAACTGGGCTGAGGAGTGGCGGATCTAGTTTAGTTTGGATTAATGCGAGGTATTGGATTTGGTAAATCAAACAAGAGCAGGACCTATAAATTTAAAAGTAAGGCCTTTGGCAGTGTTGTAGAACAGAGATCTCAGCCGTCAGATATAATTCTTTAAAATTTGCATGTGATATAGATAGAGTGGTTAAGAAGGTGTTTCGCACACTGCTCTTCATTGGTCAGACCTTTGAATATCGGAATTTGGACGTCCTGTTGATGTTGTACAGGGCATTAATGAGGCCGCTTCTGGAATACTGGGTCCAGCCCGGTCACCCTGCCCGCTCTTTTCATAGGCACACCACCCTCTGGGTGAAAACGATGCACCTTAGGTCACATTTAAATGTTTCCCCTCTCACCTTAAAACTTTGCCTTTGGTTTTGGACTCCCCTACCCTTAGAAAATGCCTTGACTATTCACTTTGATATTATTGACCTTGATATTATTAAGCTGGAGAGGGTTCATAAGAGAATTACCTGGATTTTGCTGGGAATGGAGGGACTGAGCTATAAGGAGAGGCTGGATAGGCTGGGACGCTTTACACTGGAGAGTATGAGATTAAGGGGTAACTTTACAGAGGTTTATAAAATCACGAAGGGTACAGATAAGCGGAAGGGCTAATGATTATCCCTAGATTTGGAGATTCAAACCTGAGGGATATTTTAATGTGCTAGGAAAAAAGATTCACAAAAGTCATGAGAGGTAATTATTTTTGACAGAACCTGGCTTGTGTACGGAATGAACTTGCAGAGCAAGTGGTGAAAGCAGAGACAGTTACAACGTTTAAAGGACATTTCGAAAAGTACATGGATAAGACATCCGTTTGGATGATGCTGTGATCAACTGCCCTCTCCCTCTCCCTCCCTGTCAGTGCAGTGGCGTGGGGAGGCCAACAGAGGGTGGCATTGCATCACTTTATGCACCACAGAGATTGCTCGATCTGCTCCACACAGAGACACTCAGATGCACACACGGGAATTGTTAGGCCGCGGCATTGAGCTCACCCGGAAATTTAAACTAAACATAAAGAAATGCTCAATTCGCCTCATAAACTGTTAAAATATAAGTGACACAGTACTCCCAAATTCCACTGTTTAAATAAATGCATCAACTTATTTTTAATCTCTGAAATGAACATTTTACATCAATTATTCTGAACTCTGAGACCCCCTTTCTCTCAACTGCTTATTACGCCATTCCGACTCTATAATAATACACAATTTCAATAAGACACTTATTAAATTAATTCAACTTAATTTCAAAACCACACAGCAGCTGTTGTTTTTGTGTCTTCTTCCAACTCTCGATCTACCTGATGCATTTTTGTATTTACTGCGGTTATTTTTCATAAGAGAAGGTAACTTTGATAGAGAGTGTTTCCTACTCACTTGGATCTGTGTTGATGGCATTTTATTGATCTGCCATTTTCAAAATGCCTGTATTTTAGATATCCACAAAATCGGATTATCTCATTGGTTTGATTTTCGAAAAAAAAATTCAAACTTGATTTGGTTTTAGTACTCGGGGCTATAAATTAAACTGGTTGGTAAAATTCAAATTGCTGTCTAAAGAGCAACCATCTCAGGGATCTATTTCACAGCCAAACGTGACATATTTTCTGTTGTACTTGACACTCCGGGTCTGCCACCCTCTCATATACACAGGTGCTTGGATGCCCTCAGTTCAGAACAGCATTCATTCTCTTTTAAATGTACAATACACACGTTCAACAAATTACTTACTTATTATGATGTCAATGTAGATAAGTGGAGCCGATGCGGATTTCTCTTGATCCGTGGTGTGTCAATATTTCATTCACCCCGAATGGTGTGTGTCTGGATTTTTGTTGCTCTCTTGCCACCATCCCACTATTCGATTCTGTCCGGGGAATATAGCAGTATTTCACTTTCTCACACTCGTGTGTGTGGCAGGATTTCAGTTTTTTTTATGGGGACTGTGACACTATCACAATCTCAGTGTTTGTAGATGGCACCAAACCTGGAAGAATTGTAAAGTCTGTGGAGGAGAGTGTGGAACTCTAACAGGACAATCACACGTTGATGTAGTGTTCAGGTTTATGGCAGATGGGAATAAATGTAGAACAGTGTGAGGTGATACACTTTGATTGGAAGAACATTGAAAGACAGTTTAAAACAGGCAGTACCGTTATAAAGGGGGTGCAGGAGCAGATGGCGCTGGGTATATATGAGCACAGATTGTTGAAGATGGCTGGACAAGTGCAGAGAGCAGTAAACAGCACAGATTAGTTTCAGTATCTGAGCTGTTTACAGGAGGAGCTGTAGGAGGGAGCCTTGTGTTCTCCCTTCCTGGGGGGTGGTGGTGACGATGTGTTGTGAGCCCACCCTCCAGACCACCGAGACTGTGGGGGTTCCATTTGTACCAGCTCGACACAAAAGGGAGATGGCACCAGGGCCACGGCTTCTACGTTGTGCCAGGGGAAAACTGAACTGCCAGTGGGCTTAAAGTGAGAATTACCCTTCACTGAACATTGCTCCTTACTCGGTCGGTGGGACGTGGATGTTTCAGAAAATCCACACGAGGCGTCCCGGTCCTCTCCGGATCCTCCCAGGGCCTCCCCACATGGCGGGGGGAGGGGGATTAGGGAAAGGATATCGGGCACTCCACCACCCGGCTTGGCCCTTTCTGTCCTATTCCAAGCTATTTATCCTGGAATGGGAGAAAGGCAGTGGATGGCCCTGCTGATGGTGCTGGTGTAGGTGGGGTACAGGGTTATTGTGAGCTGTCTGGAGGGAGTCAGTCCACAGTGTTGTATCCATGCAGTGTTATTCTTGTGCGGGGTAAAATGGAGAGGTAGAGATAGACAGAGAGAGAGAGAGAGAGAGGGAAGGCGATGCCTCTCGCAATGAGAGTGGTGGAGCATGAGCCTTGTTCGGGGGTCGGTGCTATAACAGATATGCAGTGAGTGTGAGGGAGCAGATAGAATATGGTGACCCTTATCTTGACAGAGTGGGGAAGGTTATTAACGTTTGTCCTGTATTGCTGGACATTTCTTCAGACGACAGATACTGCACTGAGCTGGGTGGTGACATCAGACCATGCTCGTTGAGTCTGGTGGTGTGTCCCCTCTGGGGAGAGAATGGTCCTCCTCTGTACTAGCCCATCCAACAGGGCCTCCGTGCCCCTGTCCACAAACTGTGGTGTAATTGTCCCTTATCTGCCTTGCTCAGGGTAAAAAGTGCTGGGCAGCTCCAAACTGAGAAAGCTCACCCGAGTGTCCACTGGCCTTTTAAAGATGGCACCAGTGCTAGGGACCACGGAATACCCAGGGGTACCCGGGCGATGATGACTACGTCCAGCCATGATGGGTGGGAGAATCGGGCTGATATTGAATGAGAGGGACACTATGGAGTGGGGTGGATAGTTAATGAGGTGAGTCCGATAATGTAACACCAGGAAACTAGCTCAGCCTGGTCCAGATTATCCCTCTGTCACACTCAATGAAAATGTCACTGAGACAAATTATTGTTAGATTCCGCCCAATGAGTCAAAGGCTGTGTTGAAACCAATTCCAGTTACAAAGTTGCAGAACAAATGTTCATCTGACTCCACACCAATATCCCTTTTTCCCATTTTTCCTGTGAAGACTGGCTCATGTTTCAGGATGCTAGCGAAATGTTAGCATTTCACGATTCTGAATCCTGGGAACACATCCTTCCATGTCTCTCAGTCTCCCGCTCTGTCTATTTCCCAAACCCCTCCCATGTGGTGATATTTAAACTGATTCCCCACCATCTCTCTATGGCAATGATGTTCACACCCACAGCAACCCCTTGTCATGGCACAAGGGAGATATGGAGCTGTAAATGGGTGTGAGCTGCACATCCTGTCACTTCCAGCACGGGCTGCAAGTGTCCCCACGCTGGGCAGGGATCTAAACAAGTGCTACTGAGCAATGCACTTGGGTGGTGTACACAGTCCTACAAGCTGGGAGGGTAACTGCTGCTGGGTTACAGATCAATGCACTGGGGTGGTGTACAGAGCTCTACATGCTGGTAGAGTAACTGCTCCTCGGTTACAGATTATTGCACTGGTGGTGTACACAGTCCTACATGCTGGGAGGGCAACTGATCCTGGTTTACAGATCAATGCACTGGTGTGGTGTACACGCTGGGAGGGTAACTGCTCCTGGTTTAAAGATCAATGCACTGGGGCGTTGTCCAGAGCTCTACATACTGGGAGGGTAACTGCTCCGTGTTTACAGATCAATGCACTGACGTGGATTACACAGTCCTACATGCTGGGAGGGTAACTGCTCATGGTTTACAGATCAATGCACTGGGGTGGTGTACACAGCTCTACACGCTGGGAGGGTAACTGCTCCTGGATTAAAGATCAATGCACTGGGGCGTTGTACAGAGCTCTACATACTGGTAGAGTAAGGGCTCCTGTTTTTACCTATCAATGCATTGGGGTGGGGTACACAGTTCCACATGCTGGGAGATTAACTGCTCCAGGGTTACAAATCAATGCACTGAGGTGGGGTACACAGTCTTACATGCTGGGAGGGTAACTGCTCCTGGTTTACAGATTAATTTACGGGTGATCACTGCACAGTTCGCTGTGCTGGTCAGACTATCTGGTTGTGATTTATATATAATGCAATGATGTGGTTTGTGTAGCTCCTTATGCTGGATGTATATTTGTTTCAGGTTTACACGTCAGTGCCCTGCTGTGGTCTGCAGAGCTCCCCGTGCTGGACAAATATCTAGACAGAATTTATTTTTAAATGCACTGTTGTGGCCTGCATAGCTCACCGCGCTGGACAGGTATATGGTCTGGGTTTATAGATCAATGCTCTGATCTGTGCAGTGTTCCACTCTGGATAGATTGCTGGATGGTATTGACACGTGCAATGGATGAATTTGGACAGATTTCTGGGTTGTACTGAGCAGGACACTGGCCTGGTCTGCACAGTGTTCTGTGGTGAACAGATATCTCTCTGGTTTATGGTGACTGGATTGGTTCTGTGAAGTGGATTGAGAATGTGGAATATCTAACCACTTCTGCTGATCTGGAAATGCCTTTAGTTCCCGTTCTTGTGATTGGACTTTCCGTCTCTCACCCCATTAATGTTACAGTGTGCCCAGGCACAGTACATCATGTTGGTGGGGTGGACAGGGGGGAAAGGTGATGGACAGGTCAAGGAGTTCCGTGGAACATTCTGTCCCCAACATTCTATAACTGACATTCACTGCAACGTTCCGTCCCTGACATTCTATAACTGACATTCCCCAGAACATTTCGTCTCCAATATTCTCTATCTGACATACCCCGGAACGTTCTGTCCCCAACATTCTATAACTGACACTCCCCGAAACGTTCTGTCTCCGACATTCGCTAAAAGACTTTCCCTGGAACGTTCTGTCCCCAACATTCTATAACTGCCATTCCCCGGAACGTTCTGTCCCCAACATTCTATAACTGATATTCCCCAGAACGTTCTGTCCCTGACAATGTGTGTGAAGGCTGAGCGGCAGTGAATTGAACAAACGATAAGATCCCGAGGGAAAAGATCCCGTTCCAGGGTGAAGGAGACACTGTTCCGAAGGCCCCGAAGGCAGTTAAAGAGATGAATACGTTTTCCCTGCGTTTACATTTCTTCATGACACAGGATCGACCAGAATTTTGGACCAAAATACAGAAATTTCGAAACTCCGTTTGTCTTCAGGAAACTGGGAGAGAATCCTTCAGGACAGCAACATTTTCAACCTCCGTAATAAGAACTGGGAAGGAGTGACCTGCGTCTGCTCTTGAGTGATCGAGTGTGTGGGAATGTTCTAGAAACCATCTGTCCTTATGGATGTGTCTCTTTGTGTTTGGGAAGGGAGGGTTTCTTGTGGCTTATGTCACATTTTTGTCAGTAATTCAGACCTTCCCAGTTGTTATTCTGGCTCCAATTATTTGAATAAATCTCTGTATACAGGAACACATTTGAAAATCTCATGGGTCCCCGATCAAACGGATCCCTTTGCCTCCCGGCTGATGGATAATGGGTTTGTTTTCCTTCCCCACAGCTAACGTAGTGACCATCTACGTCCTGCTTTATAAAGATTGTGGATTGTCTCCATGTGTCAGACGTTACCTGGGGGGCCATGGCAGCGGCGGATCTCCTGGTCATTATCCTCGACCTGATATTGAGACACATTCCCATCCTTTATCCGGGACAGTTTTATTTCCTGACGGAGTCCTTTCCCGTGTGTAATATCCACGCCATCCTGCTTTATTCAGCCACTGACTGCTCTGTCTGGTTCACCGTCACTTTCACCTTTGATCGGTTTGTGGCCATTTGTTGCCAGAAGCTGAAAAGTAAATATTGCAGTGAGAAAACGGCGGCTGTGGTTCTGGGAGCAGTGACTGTGCTGAGCTGTTTAAAGAACCTTTTCTGGTATTTTATGCTCACGGCCCGATATTGGCTTCGGAATCTCCCCTGGTTTTGTGATGCAACATTTGCTGTTCGATTCTCCAGTGTCTGGGTCATAATCGAGTTCCTCCACCACATTCTAACCCCGGGGATCCCATTTCTCCTGATTCTGCTGCTCAATGTTCTCACCGTCAGACACATTTTAGTGACCAGCAGAGCCCGCAGGAGACTCCGCGCTCACACCAATGGGGACGCTCAGTCTGACACAGAAATGAGAAACCGAAAAAAATCCATCATTTTACTGTTTGTGATCTCGGCCAATTTCATCCTGTTATGGTCAATGTTAATGGTGTTTTATATATCGTACAGGCTGTCGTGGATTGTGGATACTGCTGCGTCTCTCCCTCGCTTTGTGCAGGAATTGGGCTTCATGCTGCAACTCCTCAGTTGCTGCACAAACACCGCGATTTATTCTGTGACCCAGACTAAGTTCAGGCAGCAGCTGAAGAATGTGCTGAAATATCCTTTCACCCAAATCCATCCATTTATCAAATTCCCTCATTAATCAATCCATCCGGGAATTTCTCATTTCAGTTCAGTGTTTCAGCGATGGAGCAGCCTGTCGCTATGGAAACAGACTGAGGGTCGCGCTGGTTTGTCCATCCTTACACCACAGTGGGGTTACAAGGAAATATTGGAATGTTTCTCACAACTCAGGGGTCAGTGAGAAAAGGCACCATCCCACTGACTGTATCCATCACTGCCATTTTTAAACAATAAAATGTTGATTAAAGCATGCCGAGCAGCAGAGTGACCGATGTTGTTGTGTGTCTTTGTGTTGGAGAAGCTGAGCTGGAGAAAGACATACTCATCCCCAAGTCCTAGTCCTCGGGGAAGGGGAGGGGACTGCACCCTGAGCTCAGAAGCTTGGTTTAACTCCCTCTGTCCCCCCGAATCCAACCTGGCCTCCAATTTCCTCTCCCCACTATCTCTCCTCATTTCTCCCTCTCTCTCTCTGCACACTCTTTCTTTCTCACCACCTCGCCCTTTCGCTCTCCCTCATCACCCTCTCTCTCACACACACGCCAAACCCCGGTTTCTCCACCTGGCTCCACTCTTCCCGCTCTCCCTCCTGCCGCCTCAGTCTACCTCCCGCCATTCTGTCTCTACCCAATTTTCCTCTCCTCCCACCTCCAACATCTCTTTATCCTCTCACCCCCACTCCATCCCCCACATGTAGCCTCACCAAAACCCTAACCCCCCAGTCTCTGGGTCAGAAGGAGAGGGAAGGACAAGGAAGACAGACTGTGTCAGAGAGAGTGGGAGGGAGGGACAGGAGGGAGAGAAATTCAGTCATAAAGAAACGGAGGGAGGTGAGGAGAGAGAGACACTGAGGGAAGGGCATTGAGGGTGCGAGAAGCTGGGGAGAGAGAAGGAGCAGGGAGAGAGAGAAGGGGACAAGAGAGAGATAGGGAGGAGGGAGAGACAGAGAAACATGGGAAGAGGTAATGAGAGAGTGGGTCGAGAGAGAGAGTGGGCGAGAGAGAGTGTGAGACTGTGAGAAGTGCGAGCGAGGAGGGTGCATGTGAGGGTTGTCGAGAGAGAGAGAGGGGACGAGCGGGGCAGCGGGAGAGAAAG
This sequence comes from Chiloscyllium punctatum, assembly GCF_047496795.1. NCBI lineage: Eukaryota > Metazoa > Chordata > Chondrichthyes > Orectolobiformes > Hemiscylliidae > Chiloscyllium > Chiloscyllium punctatum. The sequence continues at coordinate 17,901,337 of NC_092745.1, read as the reverse complement.
GGTGAGAGCGAGAGAGAGAGAGAGCGAGAGAGAGAGAGTGGGGTTAAGTGACGTTGGGAGAGAGAGAAAGAGCGAGATTGACAGGGGGCGAGAAAAGGGGCGAAAGAGAGTCTATGAGAGGCGAGTGTGAGAGAGGAATGAGAGAGAAGGGGAGCAACAGAGGGAGTGGGACAGAGCGAGAGTGAGAGCGAGGGATCAAGAGAGAGGGTGTCAGAGAGAGAGTGTCAGAGACAGAGACAGACAGACAGAGGGCGAGCAGGAGAGAGAGAGATATAGATAAAGAGAGGCTGAGCGAGAGAAAGAGAGTCTGATCATGAGAAACAGAGGAGCTGAGCAAAAGAGAGAGGAGAGAGGGAGTGGTCGAAAGAGAGGGCAAGAGAGAGCGGGCAAGAGAGAGAGAGGGAGATGAGGCGACAGTGAGTCGAGAGAGATAGCGCAAGGGGGGTGGGCCAAGAGAGAGTGAAAGGAGGCGAGAGAGAGAGAGAGAGAGAAAGCGAGAGCGAGAGAGAGAATGGGAGAAAGAATGAGAGAGAACGCAAGAGAGCAACAGTGAGGGTTGATAGAGGGGGCGCGAGAGGAAGGTCAGAGAGAGAGGGGGGCGAGAGGGAGAGGCAGGGAGAGAGAGGGAGAGAGAGAGAAGAGGGTGAGAAAGAAAGGTAGATGGAGAACGAGAGAGCAAAAGAGACGGGGCAAGTGAAAGACGGAGCGATGAGAGAGAGATGAGAACAGAGAGGGAGTAAAGGCTGAAAGAGGCAGAAAGACAGAGAGAGAAAGACAGACAGTCAGAGAGCATGAGTGAGAGAGTGCGAGAAAGACAGCGAGAGAATGAGAGAGGCAGCAAGGAAAAGAGGGTGCGAGAGAGAGGTGCAAGAGAGAAGGAGAGAGGGGCCAGATACCAGACAGAGAATGAGATAGCGAGGGAGCGATGGAGGGAGGGAGGGAGGGAGCGAGGGAGACAGCGAGGGAGAGCGAGGAGAGAGAGGGAGCAACAGAGTGTGTGCTGGAGAGAGCGAGAGTGAGCGAGAGAGATAGAGTGAGGGAGAGAGGGGAGCGAGCGAGAGAGACAGACAGGGTGAGCAGAAGACAGAGAGATATGAAAGAGAGTGACGAGAGTGAAAGAAAGCAGGAGAGAGTGGGAAGGTGCGCCGAAAGAGACAGAGGCAGATCCGAGAGAGAGAGAGAGTGTGTGTGAGAGAGAGAAAGAGGGAGAGAGAGAGAGTGAGAGAGAGAAAGAGAGGGAGATGGAGGGAGAGAGAGAGGATTTCAGAGAGAAAGATTAAAAAGTGGATGTGAGGGAGAATGGGAGAGAGCGAGAGAACGGGGTGAGAAAGAGACAGAAGAGGCGAGCGAGAGAGAGAGAGTGGTGAGAGATAGAGGAGAACAGCGAAGGAGGGAGGGCTGAGAGAGACAGAAAGGGAGAGAGAGAAAGGCAGACAGAGAGAGAGCATGAGCGAGAGAGAATGAGAGATACAGCAAGAAAAAGAGGGTGTGCAAGAGGGGTGCAAGAGAGACGGAGAAAGGAGTAGATTCGAGAGTGGATGTAAGAGATCAAGAAAGAGTGAGAGACAGGCGGGCGCGAGAGAGAAAACGAGAGAGTGTGAGTTACAGCAAAGCTGGGAGTGAGACAGGGAATGAGAGAGGGAGTGAGAGAGAGTGAGAGAGGGAGAGAGAGGGGGAGAAAGAGAGGAAGAGGAATGAAAGAGAGGGAGAGCAGTGAAACAGAGGTGGGGAGAGAGGGGACAGAGAGGGGAGAGAGAGGGGAGAGAGCGGGGAGATAGAGGCGAGAGAGAGGGACAGAGATGGAGAGAGGGATGGAGAGCGAGAGAGAGAGAGGGAGGGAGAAGGAGGGAGAGAGGGGGGAGAGAGAGGGGGAGAGAGAGGGTGGGAGGGGTAGGGATGGAGAGGGAGGGAGAGTGAGTGATGGAGAGTGAGGGAGGGAGAGGGACGGAGTGAGATGGAAGGAGAGGGAGGGAGGGGGAGGGAGGGGGAGGAAGTGGGAGGGACGTGGAGGCAGTGCGAAGGAGAGGCAGGGGGATGGACAGGGAGGCAGAGGGAGGGAGGGAGACATAGCGAGAGAGAGCGAGAGAGAGTGAAAGTGAGCGAGAGAGAGCAAGAGAGTGAGAGATAGTGAGTGGGAGTGGTGCGAGAAAGAAAGAGAGAGGGGAGCGAGAGAGAGAGTGTGTGAGAGCGAGCGAGACAGGCAGGGTAAGCAGAAGACAGAGAGATGTGAAAGAGAAGGATGAGAGCGGCAGAAGCAGGCAAGAGTGGGAGGGTGCACCGAGAGAGACAGAGGTAGATACGAGGGGGAGAGAGAGAGAGTGCGTGTGAGAGGGAGAGATAAGGAGAGAGAGAGGAGCGAGAGAGAGCGAAAAAGTGAGAGCGAGATCAAGAGCAAAATAGAGCGGGACAGCAAGAGAGATATCGCGAGATAGTAAGAGTGAGAGAGAGAGATAGAGCGAGATAGAGAGAGACAGAGAGATTGGCGATAGCAAGTGAGAGGGAGGGGGAGAGAGAGAGCGAGGGAGAGAGCGAGGGAGAGAGAACGAGGAAGAGAGAGCATGAGAGCGAGCGAGATAGAGAGGAAGGGCGAGAGAGAGTGAGACAGACAGGGTGAGCGGAAGACAGAGAGATGTGAAAGAGAGGGACGAGAGCAAAAGAAAGCAGTCGAGAGTGGGAGGGTGCGCCGAGAGAGACAGAGGCAGATATGAGATAGAGAGTGAGAGAGAGAGAGAGAGAGAAAGAGGGAAAGAGAGAGGGTGAGAGAGAGGGAGAGAGGGAATGAGAGAAAGAGGGTGAGGGAGAGAGACAGGAAGGGAGAGCGGGAGACAGAGAGAGTGGGGAGGGAGAGAGATGGGGAGAGAGAGAAATGTTAGAAAGTGGATGTGAGAGAGGGCGAGCGAGAAAAGGTGTGCGTAAGAGAGAAGTGGCGAGCGAGAGACAGAGGGATGAGAGAGAGAGAGAGAGGAGAACAGAGTGGGAGAGAGGGCATGAGCGAGAGAAAGCGAGAAAGAGAACGAGAGAGAATGAGAGAGACAGCAAGAAAAAGAGGGTGCAAGAGAGAGGTGCAAGAGAGAGGGAGAGGGGGCCGATACGAGAGAGTGTGAGACCGAGAGGGTTAGGGAAAGAGCGGGAGAGAGGGGGAGGGGAGGAGAGCGCGGGACAGAGGGGAGAGGAGAGTGGGAGAGAGCGGGGAGAGAGTTGGAGACAGAGGGGGAGACAGAGGCAGACGGGGAGGGAGAGAGAGCGAGAGAGAGAGCAAGAGAGAGAGCGAGAAAGAGCGAGAGAACAGACAGGGTGAGCGGAAGACAGAGAGATGTGAAAAAGAGGGATGACAGCGAGGGAAAGCAGTTGAGAGTGGGAGGGTGTGTCGAGAGAGACAGAGGCAGATACGAGAGAGAGACACACACAGAGTGTGTGAGAGTGAGATAGCACGCGAGAGTGAGCGTGAGAGAGAACGTGAGAGCGAGACCAAGTGGGGAGAGAGAGGGAGAGCGAGGGAGGGAGACAGAGGGAGAAAGAGAGAGGAAGAGAGAGAGAGAGAAAAATGAGGAGAGAGAGCGAGAAAGCAAGAGGGAGAAGGGAGAGGGAGACAGAGAGAGACAGAGAAAGCTTAGAAAGTGGATGTGTGTGTGTGAGAGAGAGGGAGTGAGTGAGGAAAGGTTGTGAGAAAGAGAGAGAAGTGACAATCGAGAGACAGAGGGATGCAAGAGAGAGAACAGAGAGGGAGGGTGGGCTAAGACAGACAGAACGAGAGAGAGAAAGACAGTCAGCGAGAGAGAAAGCATGGGCGAGAGAGCGAGAAAGAGAGCGAGAGAGAATGAGAGAGACAGCAAGAAGAAGAGTGTGCAAGAGAGAGAGCCAAGAGAGAGGGAGGGGGCAGATACGAGAGAGAGTGTGTGAAGAGAGAGGGAGAGAGAGGGAGAGAGTGTGTGTGAATGGGAGAGAGAGGGAGAGAAGGAGGGAGACAGGGGAGGGGGGAGAGAGGGGAAGGGGAGAGAGGGGGAGAGAGGGGCAGAGAGCGGGGAAGAGGGGGGAGAGTGGAAGAAAGGAAGGGAAAGAGAGTAAGAGAGAGGGAGAGCGAGAGAGGGAGGGAGAGAGAGCGACATAGGGAGGGAGAGAGAGTGAGAGAGAGCGAGAGAGACAGACAGGGTGTTCAGAAGACAGAGAATTGTGAAAAAGGGGGGATGAGAGCCAGAGAAAGCAGGTGAGAGTAGCAGGGTACCCCGAGAGATACAGAGGCAGATACGCGAGAGAGATATGCATAAAGAGAGAGAGTGAGTGAGAGAGAAAGAGCGCGCGAGAGTGAGCGCGAGAGAGAACGTGAGAGCGAGAGAAGGAGAGAGAGGGTTATAGCGGGATAAAGAGAGGGAGAGGGAGAGAGAGATTGAGAGAGAGACGGATAGCGAGGGAGGGAGAGAGTGGGGGGAAGAGAGAGAGCAGAAGAGAGAGAGAGAGAGAAAGAAATGAGGAGAGAGCATGAGTGAGAGAGGAAGAGGGAGAGAGAGGGGGAGAGGGAGAGAGAGGGTAAAGAGACAGAGAGAGCGGCAGAGAGAGAGAACAGGAGAGAGAGAGCGGAAGAAAGAAAGAGTAGGAGAGAGAGAAATGTTAGAAAGTGGTGTGTGTGAGAGAGAGGGAGTGAGCGAGAAAAGAGTGTGAGAAAGATAGAGTAGTCGTGAGCGAGAGACAGGGGGATGAGAGGGGAGAACAGAGAGGGAGGGTGGGCTGAGAGAGATAGAAAGAGAGAGAGAAAGACAGAGTGAGAGAAAGCATGAGCGAGAGAGAGCGAGAAAGAGAGCAAGAGAGAATGAGAGAGAGAGCAAGAAAAAGAGGGTGCAAGAGAGAGGGGCAAGAGAGAGAGAGAGGGGCAGATATGAAAGAGTGTGTGAGAGAGTGAGAGAGTGAGGGAGAGAGGGAGGGAAGGAGAGGGAGAGAGTGTGTGAGAGTGAGAAAGGGGGAGAGAGGGAGGGAGAGGGAGGGAGAGAAAGAGAGGGTGGGAGGGAGGGAGAGCGAGATAGGGAGGGAGGGACGGAGGAAGAGAGAAGGAGGGAGAGGGAGGGAGGGCGAGACGGGGAGGGAGAGAGAGGGAGGGGGAGAAAGAAAGTTTGGGAGGGAAAGAGAGTGAGGTAGAGCGCTACGGAGGGAGAGGGAGAGAGAGAGAGAGAGAGGGATGAAGATACAGTGAGAGAGTGGGAGACAGACACGGTGAGCAGATGACAGAGAGATATGAGAGCGAGAGAAAGCAGGTGAGAGTGGGAGGTTGCACCGATAGAGACAGAGGCAGATACGAGAGAGACAGAACGACAGAGAGAGAGTTTGTGTGAAAGAGAGTATGTGAGATAGAGAGCGAGAGGGACAGCGAGAGGGGGAGCGAGAGGCGGAGCGAGAGGTGGAGCGAGAGGGGGAGAGAGGGGGATAGAGAGGGGAGAGAAAGGGGGAGGGGGCGAGAGGGGGGAGAGAGGGGGGAGAGAGGGGGAGAGAGAGGGGGAGAGAGGGAGAGAGAAAGAGGGAGAGAGAGAGAGATGGGGATAAAGAGGGATGGGGATAGAGAGGACAGAGACAGAGAGATGTCAAAAAGAGGGATGAGAGCGATTGAAAGCAGGTGAGAGTAGGAGGGTACGCGGAGAGAGACAGAGGCAGATACGAGAGAGAGATATACATAAAGAGAGAGAGTGACTGATAGAGGAAGAGCGCGCGAGAATGAGCGCGAGAGAGAACATGAGAGCGAGGGGGGAGAGAGATGGAGAGAGGGGGATAGAACGGGATAGAGAAAGGGAGAGGCAGAGAGGGAGAGAGAGATTGAGAGAGAGAGAGGGATAGCGAGGGAGGGAGAGAGTGGGAGGAAGAGAGAGAGAGGAAGAGAGACAGAGGAAGAGAGTGAAAGAAATGAGGAGAGAGCGCGAGTGAGAGAGGAAGAGGGTGTGAGAGGGGGAGAGGGAGAGAGAGGGTGAGAAAGAGACAGAGAGGGATAGATCAAGGGAAAAAGATAGTAATAGTGAATAAGTGAGAGAGAGACAGAGAGGAGTGCAAGAAAGAGAGGGCGCAAGCGAGAGATGGAGGGATGAGAGAGAGAAAGGGGTGACACAGAGGATGATAGGGCTGAGAGGGACAGGGAGACAGTGTGAGTATGACAGATGGAGAAAGAGAGCAGGAGACAAAGCGAGAAAGAAAGAGCGAGAGACAGAGAGCGAGAGAGAGAGAGAGCAAGAGAGTGAGCAAGACAGCAAGATAGAGAGGGGGCGAGAGAGAGGTGCAAGAGAGAGGTAGAGAGGGGGCAGATATGAGAGAGAGAACGCATGGGAGAGAACAAGAGCGAGAAAACGGGAGAGTGAGAGTGCACGAGGGAGTAAGAGAGAGCAAGAGACGGCGAGAGAGCCAATAGTGCGAGACAGCGGGAGAAGGAGAGAGAGAGATACGAGAGAGGTTGACAGGGAGGGGGTTAGAGAAAGAGTTGCGGGGGAAAAAGGGGATCTAAGAGAGAATGGGGGTGGAGACAGAGAGGGACAAGAGAATGCGACAGTGAGGGGTAGAGAGAGGGGAAGGGAGAGAGAGAGACAGAGAGAGAGATGGAGAAAGTGGATGAGAGACAGGGATAGAGAGAGAAAGATAGAGAGAGAGGGATCGAAAGAGAGGGATAGAGAGACGGACATAGAGAGAGAGAGGGATAGAGAGAGAAAGATAGAGAGAGAGGGACAGAGAGAGGGGGCAGAGATGGACAGACAGATGGACCGAAAGAGATACAGATAGAGAAATAGAGAGAGATGGAGAGAAAGAGAGGGACAGAGAGAGAGAGTGGTATAGAGAGAGTGGGATAGAAAGAGTGGGATAGAGACAGAAGGATAGACCGCGGGTAATAAAAAGATTGGAGAGAGAGGGGGACGAGGGGGACGGGGGAGATAGGTGGACGGGGTGGGGGGGGGGGCAGAGGGGCGGGCAGAGAGAGGAGGCAGAGAATGGGAGACAGAGAAAGGGGACAGAGAGTGGGGGACAGAGATTGGGAACTCAGAGAGGGGAACAGAGAGAGGAGGGACAGAGAAAGGAGGGACAGAGAGAGGAGGGACCGAGAGAGAGGGGAGAGAGAGGGAGAAAGAGAGAGGGGGACAGAGAGAGGGGAGAGAGGGAGGACAGTGAGGGGGGACATAGAGGGGGACAGAGAGGGGGAAGAGAGGGCGGACAACGAGGGGGACAGTGAGAGGAGACAGAGAGAGGAGACAGAGAGGTAGGGACAGAGAGAGTGAGACAGAGAGGGAGGGGTTGAGGGAGGGGTTGAGGGAGGGGGTTGAGGAAAGGTTTGAGAGAGGTGTTGAGAGAGGGGTTGAGAGAGGGGTTGAGAGACGGTAGAGAGAGAGATAAAGAGGGGCAGAGAAAGAGGAATAGAGAAAGGGATAGAGAGAAAGTGATCGAGTGAGGGATAGTGAGATAGAGATACAGAGAGTGGGATAGAGCAGGAGAGGAATAGAGTGAGAGGGAGATAGAGCGAGAGGGAAATAGACAGAGAAGGGGATAGAGAAAGGGGATAGAGACACGGAGATAGAGAGGGAGGCGGATAGAGAGAGGGATAGAGAGATTGATAGAGAGCGGGATAGAGAGGGGGAACAGAGAGAGGGGACAGAGAGACCGGAACTAAGAGAGAGGGATAGAGGGAGAGATAGAAAGAGATATGGAGAGACAGAGGGGGAATAGAGAGAGGAATGGAGAGAGGGACCGAGAGAGTGAGGGATCGAGAGAGTGAGGGACCGAGAGAGTGAGTGTCCGAGAGAGTGAGGGTCCGAAAGAATGAGGGTCCGAAAGAATGAGGGTCCGAGAGAATGAGGGTCCAAGAGAGGGATAGAGAGGGAAAGATATAAAGAGGGATAAAGAGAGAGGAATAAAGAGAGGGATAGAGTGACTGTGAGAGAGGAGGATCGAGAGAGGGGAATTGAGAAAGGTAGGGTTAGAGAGAGAGAGGGAGAGAGGGAGGGAGGACAGAGAGAGAGGGTCAGAGAGAGGGAGGGACAGAGAGGGAGGTAGGGATAGAGAGGCAGGGAGGGATGGAGAGGGAGGGATAGAGAAAGGGAGAGATAGAGAGAGGGACGGGATAGAGGGGGGAGGGATAGAGGGAGGGGAAGGAGTAGAGAGAGAGAGAGGCATAGAGCGGGATGGATAGAGAGAGAGGAAGGTGTGAGAGAGGACGAGAGAGAGGAAGGGGTCGAGAGGGAGAGGTGGCGAGAGAGAGAGTGTTCTGAATACAGAAGGCCACTAACCCCTCACTGTGCTGTTTACTGTGAGTGATCTTACCAGCTTCAGGATTTATTGAAGGCTCCAGATCTCCGTCTCTCCATCTCTCTCTGGCTGATCAACCGTCTTTGATGTGGTCATAGACGAAATTCGTGTTATGAATACGGCTGAGACAGGACCTTCATGAGAACGTACAGGAGACTGAGAAATAGACAGAATTGGAAATTAGACTGATGCAGTGAGGGTTAAACAGGGAGAATGGCACTGAGTCCCACAGAGATCTGGAAAATCCTAGTCTCCACCCCTGGCCTGTGCTGCTGTGTCTCTCGAGAGTGGAGAATTCTGTTGGCTCAGGATCTGGAGTAACTGCAAGAGAGACAGACATTGACAGAGCCAGCAATTAGACCCACACAGTGAGGAATACCACATGGAGAGAGACTGAGTGATATCACCAGAGTGCAGGAAGATTTCAAAATCAAGCATGGCCATGGTGAAGTGCTTTTGATGCATGGTGCAACGGGAGTAGTGCTCAGTACGAGTGGGAGAGGTGATGGCCTTGTGTTATTCTCACCAGACTGTTCATCGACAATTTAATGCCGGTGTCCACTATACCATCTAACTGCCTAATATCCTTTCAGGAAGGAAATCTGTTATAGGCAGCATGTCTAGCCGACATGTGACTTCAGACCCAGAGCAACGGGGTTGACTGTCAACTGCCCCCGAAGTGATCTGACAAGCCTCTCGGCTCAAGGACAGCTCAGGGTGGGAAATACACACTGGCCAGCCAGAGACATCAATATCCTTCAAGTGAATTAAAAACAACACTGTTGGGAGCAGTGTTCTGGCCAATTTTGTTGGTAGGTTTATGGACAGCGCTTTAAACTGACAGAAAGGATGCAGGGACAGGGTTAAGGTGAAAGGAACTTTTCAAATCCAAAGAGAAAATGGAGATGTAGCTGAAGACAAGCAGAAAGAAACAGGAAGGGACAGAGTTTAACTGAAACGAAACATCAGTGAATTGGACTGTGACAAGAAATTGTGAAAAGAGTCAATCGTAATTTTTGTTTGGAATAGATAACGTATCTGCAATAAGATGGATGGACTGTGGCACAGAGACAAATGAGATTTAGTGGTTACAGGGTGAACAAAAGGTGGAACATGAATATTCTATTGTACACATTCTTGAGGGGTCTCAGGGAGTGCAGGATGGGTAACCCTGACAGTAATGGGTAACAATTCATCACAGAGAAAGCATTTGGCCTCAGATTATGCAGCTGAATCAGCCTGAATGCTGATTCTGGGTAACACGTGACAAAACCACAAGTAGGAGAACAGTTTTGAGGCTGCCAAACAGCATTTCATTGCTCATCACAGTTAGACTTCCAATGAATTCCTGTGCAATGCAAGGTCACTGTGATAATTTTGGGCGACTTCAGACTTTGTATAATCTGTAACAGTCATATTGGCAAAAGAGATATTCTCCAAACTCCTCTTCGAATATTTTGGTCAGTTTTTCTTGAATAACACATTGTGCAAATGGCCAGGGAGGTGACTATCTCAGATCGACCGTTGGGTGATGACGCTTGGTGAAATAATAATGTCACACTGAGATATCCTCTGGGAAATTGTAGTATTTTGAAATTCAGTGAGATGACAGATTTTTATAGTGACCATAAAGCACACCCTACAATCACAACCAAAGCCATTTACATGTGTTTGAGAGGAGAACTGACCAAGGTAAACGGGGAAACTGTGAAGTTTATGGCTGGAAATGGACAGTGGAAAACATTTACAGTCATAGAGATGTACAGCACAGAAACAGACCCTTCAGTCCAACTCGTTCACACCACCCACATATCCTAACATAATCTCGTCTCACTTGCCAGCACTTGGCCCGAATCCCTGTCAACTCTTCCTGTTCGTATAGCCATCCAGATGCCTTTTAAATGCTGTAACTGTACCAACCTCCAGCACTTGCACTGGCAGCTCATTCCATACACGCATTACCCTCTGATTGAAAAAGTTGCCTCACAGGTTCCTTCTATATCTTTCCTCTCTCACCCTGAACCTCGGCCCTCCGGATCTGGACTTGCTCACCTCAGGAAAAACACCCTTGCCTGTTAATCCTATCCATGCCTCTCATGGTTTCATAAACATCCATATGGTTACCACTCAGCCTCAGACATTCCAGGGAAAACAGCCCCAGCCCATTTAACCTCTCCCAATAGCGCAAATCCTCCAACCCTGGCAACATCCTTGTAAATCTTTTCTGAATCCTTTCAATTTACACAATATCCTTCCGACAGGGAGGAGACAAGAGTTGCACGCAATATTCCAAAATTGGTTTATCCAATGTCCTATCCAACCAAAACATGACCTCCCAATTCCTCTACTCAATTTTCTGATCAAGAAATGCAGCATACCAAACACCTTCTTCACTATCCTATCTACCTGCGACTCCACTTTCAAGGATCTATGAACCTGCACCCCAAGGTCTCTTTGTTCAGCAACACTCTTCAGGACCTGACCATTAAAGGTATCAGTCCTGCGAAGATTTGCTTTTCCAAAATTCAGCACCTCTCATTTATCTAAATTAAACTCCATCTGCCACTCCTCAGCCCATTGGCCCATCTGATCAAAATCACGTTGCAATCTGAAGTAACCTTCTTCGTTGTCCACTACACCTCCAATTTTGGTGTCATCTGCAAACTTCCTAACTATACCTCCTATGATCACATACAAATGATTTATATAAATAATTAAAGAAATAGTGAACTCAGCACCGATCCTTGTGACACTCCACTGGTCACAGGCCTCAAGTCTGAAAAGCAACCCTCAACACCACCCTCTGTCTAATGCCTTCCAGCCAGCCAGATTATTCTTAAACCAATTTTCCAAAGCTGTCTCATGTCTCCTTTTTGCCCTCCTGATTTCCATCTTTAGTATACTCATACTACCTTTAGAATTTAAGGATTCATACTCTCGCTCCTGTCTATGCCTGACATATGCTTACTTCTCTTTCTCAACGAAAACCTCAATTTGTCTCCTCATCCAGCATTCCCTACAACTACCAACTTTTCCCTTCACCCCAAAACGAATATGTCTCCTGTATCAGGACTGCCGTTCTCATTTTGGAAGGCTTCCCAATTCCCAATGATAAGGGTTTCATTCTCTCAAAATGGAATCTCCCCAGTTCCTGTATCTCACCAAACTGCCACTTGAAAATAATGAAAAAGTAAAAAACATTCCAAACGAAGACTTTGATGAGGTGAGCTCTGGTCATTAATGTAGATCTGGATGTTACCAGATAGATAGAGAGTGCTTTCTACCAGAGAGGCAACAGGTCAGTGTCAGGCACACATACAGAAAGGGCAAATAGATTCACATCTGAACTCACATCTCCCAACCTGACAATCTGAAACTGTGTACAGCCATTCTGGCAAACATCGGTATAAATAGGAAAGGGAGATCAGCCCAATAGTCCGATCAAAAACAGTCAGACATTCATATTTAAACATCCTTCAGGCTCCACAACCTATTCCTGGTCTCTCCTGCAGGTTCTATGAATCGCGCTCCATCTAAACTCCTGCAGGATCCACGTTCCTTCCTACATTTTTACCACCCTTCAGGTTTTGCAGCCCATCTTGCCTCCGTAACATGGCCCAGACTCTATAATATTTCCTTCCTCTGTCGTATTCCCAAGAAAGGGTTTCGGAGGCCGCTGGCATTTACAGAGGTAGGGAGGGATATCAGGACAGGTGAGTGTTGCAGATATTAGGAATATTGCTGTGGCAAAAAAGAGGTTACCGTAATTTTGCGGGTTGATGCTAATAAAGGAGGTTAGAGAGGTAAGGAGGATCGTAGGGTCTTGAAGAGGTTTCTCAGTTTACGATTGTTGACGGAATAGGAGGAAGTTAATAAGCTAGGGAGGGTATATGATTGAAGGATTCCACAGACAACCTTTACAGGAATAACAGCAGGATTCTTGACAATATGCAGGAACAGAAGAATCTTGGGGTCCACGTCCATTGATCCCCTAAAGGTGCTACTCAAGTTGATAGTCTTGTTCAGAAGATGTATGGTGCGTTGGCATTCATTAGCAGGGGGATTGAGCTGAAGAGCTACGAGGTTATGATACAGCTCTATCGAGCCCTGGTTAGACAACACTTGGAATATTGTGTTCAGTTCTGGTTGCCTCATTATCAGAAAGTTGTGGCAGCTTTAGAGAAGGTGCAGAGGAAATTTGCCAGGATGCCACCTAGACTAGAGGGAAGGCCTTATGAAGAAAGGTTGAGGGAGTTAGGGCTTTTCTCATTGGAATGAAAAAGGATGAGAGGTGACTCGATAGAGCTGAACGAGATGATTGAGGCTTAAATAGAGAGGATAACCAGATACCTTTCCCATTGCAAAAATGGCTATAAGGAGGGAACATAAATGGAAGGTGATTGGAGGAATGTTTATAGGAGATGGCAGAGGTCGGTTCTTTACACAAAGAGTAGCAGGTGCGTGGAATACACTGCCAACAATGTTAGGAGAGTCAGATACATTAGGGACAACTCTTAGATAGGCAAATTGATGATAGTAAACTGTAGATTTTGTCGGATAAAATGTCAGCACAACATTGAGGGACATGCTGTGCTGTACTGTTCTACGTTCTAAATAAGGAGGGTTGCAATGGCACAAAGAGGTTTCAGAAAGCTGGAGAGGATGGGGTCTGAATGAAGAGACACAAATAGGAAGGGTTGCTAGGATTATCATAGGTAACAGAAACAGCAATGGTCTGATCTGGACCAGATGACCAGACTAGGAGTGGTGTGGGGACTGGAGGTGGATTCACAGGGATGGAGGGCCATAGAGCCACAGGAGGTTACAGAAATGTGGAGAGATGTAGGGCCTACAAGCATTCATGGATATGGGGAGGTTGGGAGGGATGGAGCAGTTTACAGGCATAAGGATGTTTGTAGGATGGGGTGGATTACACAGACAGGAGTCGTTTAGGTGAATGGAACAGATTGTTGAAATCAAGACGGTTTAATAGATTAGAAGAACACACAGATATATGGAGAGCAGTCGTAACTGAAGATGTTTATAGTTATAGAAAGGCTAAAGTTGTGTAGGTTATTTAGATATAGTGGGTGTGGAGTCTGACATTTTTACCAGGAGTTAAGAACAGCAATTTTGGTTGGAGACAGTTTCACAGATAAAGAAGCATTAATAATTTCCTCTAGTTTGTTCAAAGCGGGAAGGACATTAGGGGAGGGTGACGTTTACACAGTTCGGGGTGTAAGAGCTGGAGAACGTTTTGGAGATGAGTAGATGATGGACAGAGTAGAGGAGCACACATTGACAGGGTGTGTGTTCGGCACCAGAGGGTATTACACAGACGAGTCACAGACATTAGAGTGAGTTCCACAGATGATGACTGAGGCAAGAGCCTGAGAGGATTGCAGAGTCTCCACAGATTGATTGCGTCTTTCAAACTGGAAAATGATACGAATAGATTAAACTCAATGTTTGCCGTTTTCCTTTCCCTGAACATAGCCTCAATATCCCTCATCAGCCAGGGATCCCTAAACCTGCCAGCTTTTCCCATCACTCGAACAGGGACATACTGGCCTTGGATTCTTGAGATCACACTTTAAAAAGCCTCTCATTTGCCAGTTCTTCCTTTTCCTTCAAACAGACTCACTCATTTGATGGTAGCACGATTTGGAGGAGTCTGTGTTGGGCTGGGTGGACAATGTTAAAAATCACACAACACAAAATTACAGACCAACAGAATTGTTTGGAGGCACTAGGTTTCGGAGCACTCCTTCATCAGCTGGTTGTGCAGCACAGTCATAAGATACAGAATTTTAGCAACAGGATTGCAGTGTGATGGAATGTAATATCAGACAAATTTAGTTTCAGCCTTTCATCTCTTAGAATGATCACCAGCGCTTCGAAAGCTGGTGCTTTGAAATAAACCTGTTGGACTATAATCTGGTGTTGTGTGATTTTTAATTCACCCAATCGACCTCTGCTCGATCCTGCCTAATGGCCCCAAACCTGGCTCTGCTCCGATGAGTTCATGTGGACCGATGTGCACGATAACCTCTGGCTGTTCACCCTCCCCCTTCAGAATATTCTTTAACCGCTCAGCAACATCCTTGGCCCTGGTACCCGGGAGGCAGCACACCATCCTGGGGGCACTTCTGCAGCCACACAGTCTCCGGTCTGTCCCCTCACAACTAAGTCTCCTGTCATGACTGCTGTTATTAGAGAGGATCTAACAAACAGAGACTTGGGGGAGCTGCCTGCAGTTGGGGCTATATTTGCAAAGTAGGAGCGTTTTAAAGTGATACAGTGAGAATCCATGGCCAGTATGTTCCTTGAAGAGTGAATGGCAAAGCCAGCAAGTCCAGTGATTACTGATCAAGTGATATTGTGGGTTTGATAAAGAAAATACCATGCAATAAAACCAGGTGAAGCCCATCACAGGTATAGAGAGTGCAAGGGGGTCCATAAAAATGAGGGTCAAACAATGGTCATGAAATATCTTTGTTAGATAGTGGTCTGGAAAAGCGACAAGTTAATTTACCAGTACAGTTAGAGTAAGAACATTACTGGGGAAAAAGAGTGGGCCTGTTAGAAACCAAAGGGACAATCTGTGCATGGAGCCAGAGGAAGTAGGTGAGGTCTTCAACGAATACTTCCCATCTGTATTCACACAGAAGAAAGGCATTGTAGCCGAGGATTTCAGTCGGGATGGTGAGGTTCCAGAACATGGTAAGATGAATAAGGAGAAGGTATTAAAAGTTTCCACAGGCATAAAGGTGGAGAGATCCCGCGTCCCCACTTAAATGTATCCCAGGGTGCTATGGAAGGTACGGGATGAGATTGCTGGGGCCCTGGTGGATATAATTAATACTTTCGTGGCCACAGGTGAAGGAACAAATGACTGGAGGATGGCTAATGTGGTTTCTTTTTTCAAGAAGGGCAGCAGGGCTAGGCCAGGTAATTACAGTGCAGACAGTCTGACAGTACGGGGAAAGAAATTATTGGGAACAATTCTGAGGGACAGGATGAATCAAAACTTGGAAAGACAGGGATCAACTCGGCTTAGTCATCACGGATTTGGTAGAAGCAGCTACCGCGTCAGGAATTCAGCTGAATACTTTGAAATGATCTCTCAAAATATTGAGGAGTGTGGTGCTGATGATGTGGGTTACATGGAAGTCATTAAGGTCTTTGACAAGGTCCCACATGGAAGGCTGGTCCAAAAGGGAAGAGCCCATGGGATCCAAGGCAAGTTAGTAAATTGGATTCACAATTGGTGGAGGGTTGTTTTTATGATTGGAAACTTTCATCCAGCGGGTGTACAACAGGGATCTGTGCAGGTGCCATTGCTGGTTATTATGTACATTAACAACTCGGATGAGAGAGCAGAAGCAGACGGAAAGCAGTAGGTTTGCAGCTGACATGAAAGGTGAGGGTGTGGTTAACAGTGAGGGGATTTTAACCTTTCCAAACCTGGACTGGGATTGCTACTGTGTTAAGCGTTTGGATGGAATGAATTTGTTAAGTGTGTTCCAAAATCTCCCAGTCAATATGTAAATGGCCCAACTGGAGAATTGGGCTAAACCTGACCTCCCCTTGGGAAACAAGGTAGGGAACGGGACTGAGGTGTTAGTGGGGGAACACTTTGGCACAGTGACCACAATTCTATGAGTTTCAAAATAGCTTTGGTTAAGCACAGGCCTGGTCCACAAGTTCAAATTAGAAAATGGAGCAAAACCAATCTTGATGGTATTAGACATGATGATTTTTTTAAAGTAGATTGGGCAATCTATTTGCAGGTAAAGGGAAGTCTAGAAAGTGGGAATATATTAAATGTGAGATAAAATGCATGTTCAGTGCCAACATGATCCCGTTTAAGTGCAGCTCAATCTTGACAGAATTAGGAAACACTGGCTAACCCTTCACGCTCTGCTGAAGGAAAAGGGTCACATGTCAAGTATAGCCAGCTGGAACAAAGGAATCCCTGAGGATCTCAGGGGCTGTCCGAATACACTTTGGATGGAAATCAGGAATGCAAAAAGGGTCATGTGATAGCTTTGGCAGTTAATGTTAATGAGAATCCAAAAAGAGTCTACACATGCGTTAAGAACAAAAGAATAGCTAGGGACAAAACCAGTATCCATAATGTTCAACGAAGCGAACGGTGTGTGAGACCACAAGATCCTAAATAAATATTTCACTTTCGAGATTACTGTGGTTAAAGACTGAGGAGCTCTGGGAAATAAACAGTAATTGGTTTGACCTCTACTGGAATACTGTGTGCAATTCTGGTCTCACTGTCATTGGAAGGATGTTGTGTAACTTGAAATTGTTCAGAAAAAAATGAACAAGGATGTTGCCAGGGTTCGAGGTTTCAGCTTCAGGGAAAAGCTGAATTAACTGGGGCAACTTTCACTTGAACATGGAAGGCTGAGGAGTTATCTTATAAAGGTTTTTAAAATCATGATAGGCATGGATAGGTCAATAGACAAAATATTTTCTCCAGACTTGGGGAGCCCAAACCTACAGGGCATAGTTTTAAAGTTTGAGAGGAACTATTAAAAGGGGCCTAAGGGACAACTGGTTCCGCAGAGGGTGGCACATGTATGGAATAAGCTGCCAGAGGAAGTAATGGAGGCTGATACAAATATATTTAACAGGTATCTAGATGGGTATGTGAACAGGAAGGTTTTACAGGGATTTTGGCACAATTCTGACAAATAGGACTAGAAACATCATGCTGGAGTAGGTCCAAAGGTTCTGTTTCCATGCTGTGCATCTCTATGACTCTATGTTTTGAAATGAGTCCACATTATAGAAGAGGAGGTGCAGCAGGCTTTAAAACACAAAGGTAGATCAATCCCAAGAGTGATCCAGAGTATCTCAGGACATTTTGGGAAGCTGGGGAAGAAATTGCGGTGAGATGAGCAAAGATGTTTGTACCATTGACAACATGTGCGTGATTTGCTGGAAGACTAGAATGTGGAATAATGGACAGTGAAGGAGATTTACTAAGATTACAAAGGGATCTTGAGGATATAGGTGAAATGGCTGAAATACTGTGGATGGAGTTCAATCTGAATAAATGCGATGTAATGCATTTGGCACAACAAACAAGGGTAGATGTTGTAAATAAATGGCAAGAGCTTCTGTAGTGTTGTGGAACAGAGAGACCTCGGGGTTCAGGTACATAATTCTTTGAAGTGTGCTACATGGAGAGACAGAAGAATGTGAGGACTGCAGATGCTGGAGATCCGAATTGAAAATGTGTTGCTGGAAAAGCGCAGCAGGTCAGGCAGCATCCAAGGAACAGGATAATCGACGTTTCGGGCATCAGCCCTTCTTCAGGAATGGAGAGACAGGATGGGTATGAAGGTGCTGCTGCACTTGCTTTCATTGCTCAGTCCTTTGGATATAGGGATTGGGGAGTTGCTTTGAGATTATACAGGACATTGGTGAGTCCTGTTCTGGAATACTGTGCCCAGTTCTCGTCGCCCAGTTATAGGAAGGATATTATTAAGCTGGAGAGGGTTCAGATGAGATATACCAGGATGCTGCTGTGTATGAAAGGTTCCAGTTATAAAGAAGGGCTGGATAGACTGGAATTTTTCATTGAAGCCTGAATGTTGAGAGACGACCCGAAAGACGTTTATTCAATAATGAGCGGTATACTTAGAGTAAATAGTCCTTATCTTTTACCGTGGACAGGGGAGTCTCAAGACGAGTCAACATTTTTAAGTTAATGAAAAGACATGGGGAGCAAATTGTTACACTGAGTGTGGTTTACATGTGGAATTAATTTTGTGAGCAAGGAGTGAATATCAGGTCAATTACAATGTTCAAAAGACATTTGGATTAGTACAGGAATAGGAAAGGTTAGAAGGGATATGATCCAGGATCAGGCAGGTGGGACGGGATTAGTTTTAGATTTTATTCAGTTGACACTGAACAGTTTCCATGCTGTATAACTCGAAATATAATGTTGTGTCATTATTTAGAGTTATAGCGTCATAGAGATGTACAGCATGAAAACAGACCCTTCGTTCCAACCCGTCCATAGCGACCAGATTTCCCACCCAATCTCGTCCCACCCGACAGCACCGGGCACATATCACTCCAAACCCTTCCTATGCATATACCTTTCCAAATATCTCTTAAATGTTGCAATTTTACGAGTCTCCACCACAATCTCTTGCAGCTCATTCCATACAGTTACCACCCTCTGCGTGAAAACGTTGCCCCTTAGGTGTCTTTTATATCTTTCCCCTCTCACTCTAAACCTATGCCCTCTAGTTCTGGACTCTCAGATGCCAGGGAAAAGACTTTGTCTGTTTATGCTATCCATGCCCCTTATAATTTTGTCAACCGCTCTTAGGTCACCCCTCAGCCTCTGACGCTTTAGGGAAAACAGCCCCAGCCTCTCCCTGCAGCTCATATCCTCCAACCCTGGCAACATCCTTGTAAATCTTTTCTGAACCCTTTCAAGTTTCGCATCATCTTTCCGGTAGGAAGGAGACCAGAATTGCAAGCAATTTTCCAACAGTGGCCTAACCAATGTCCGTACAGCGGCAACATGACCTCCCAACTCCTGTACTCAATACTCTGACCAATAGGGGTAAGCATACCAAACGCCTTCTTCACTATCCTATCAGAAAAGGGAAAGCCAGAGAACAACAGCGTGATGAGCAAGACATCAGGGTGAGTAAGTTGTTGGAAATCATTCAGAGAGGTAGGGTTCCCACGCATTTGGAAAGACAAGGACTGATCACGGACAGTCAGCATGGTTTTGACAATGAGAAAACATGTCTCACAAACTTGACTGAGTTTGTTGAAGATGTGAGCACGGAGAGAAATGAAGGCAGAACAACAGACGTCGTTTCCTGATTCAGCAAGGGCATGAACACGGTTAAGCATGATACATTTTTTCGTAAGATTGGATCCCAAGGCATCAGGGAGAGTTGGCATCGGCATACAAACTGGAATGACAGTGGGAGGCAGAGGGCGATGGGAAAGGGTTGTTGTTCGGACTGGAGGCCTCTGACAAACGGTGTGCCACAGCGATTGGTGCTGAGGCCACTGTTATACATCATTTACATAAACGATTTAAGTGAAAATATAGGAGAATCTGTTCGTCTGTTTGTGGATTCCAGGATTGGTGGGATAGTGGGCAGGGAATACAGTTATCGAAGGGGGTCTTAATCAACAGGGCCACTGGGCCAAGGAATGAAAGATGGATTTTAATTTAGGTGTTGGATTTTTGATAAGACAAACCAGGGAGAACTAACAGTTAATGGTCACGCTCTGGCCAGTGTGGTCGAATGTAGAGAGTCCGAGGGGTGCAGTGACATTGCTCCTTGGAAGTGGCATCACAGGTGGACAGTGTGGTGAAAGCAGCATTTGGCACACTTCATGGGACAGAGCATTGAGTACATCAGTTGGAGGTTTCAGTAACATTGTCGTCAATATTTCTCCTGGGCAGAGGAGGCCACAGGGTGACCTTATAAAGGTTTATAAAACCGTGCGGGCCATAAGTAAGTTGAAAAGCGAAGGGTAGGTGAGTCCAAAACGAGAGGGTATAAATTGAGGTGAGAGAGAAAAGATTTAATGATGTAGCTGGGGGCAACATATTCCACAGAGGATGGTGCATAGATCGAATGGACTGCCAGAGGAAATGGTGAAGCAAGTACAATGACAACATGAAAAAGACACTTGGGGAATACATAGAGAGTATAAGATTTGAAGGTCCATGGGCCAAATACAGGGAAATGTGACTTGTCTAATTTAGGAAAGTTGGTCTGCATGGACACGTTCAGCCGAAGAGTCATGCAATACAGAAACAGACCATATGTCTCCAGTTATTGGAGGAAAGACTATCAAAACATTCCTGTTGTCAAGACTGAAGCAAGTTAGAGAGATATGGATGGTTGTCTGGACTGGAGCAGGATTCAAATCGGTGAAGTGATTGGTGAGATGGGCAGAGATGATAGAGAAAGGAACTATTTTTGACGTTAGAATGATTAAAGTCACTGATCCCTGAGACATGCAAATACATATAGTTTTAGAAAGGGAACACAGAGCAGAAAAATCCCTGGCAGAATTTCCACCCTCTCATAGGAGGCCTGCTTTCCCCTCTGGTGTACTAATGTTCACTAAGTCAGCACAGGCCTGGATTGACAACTGGCAACTCCCTGTGCTGTCCGAGTACAACAAAACTTAAAGTAGTAGTTGTCATTCAGGCTGGCGTGTGTTTGTATTATGCTCCCCCGCCAGCACTGTATCTGTGTCACGTCTTGTTAGCCAATGCTCTGTGCACTGTGAGTGATCTTACCTCACCGCAGGATTTATTGAGGGCTCCAGATCTCCCTACCTTTTGTCTCTCTGGCTGACCAACCATCTTCAATGAGGTGATGGAAGGGACACCCAGAAGTTGGGAAGTCTACTGCGTCGGGAACTTCCTGAGTACCTCCAGGAGACAGAGGAAGAGACAGAATGGGAAATTAGATTGATGCATTGAGGGCTACACACGTCAAATGGCACAGCGTCCGACAGAGATCTGGAAAATCCCAAGCTCCATCAGTGGGCTGTGCAGCCTCGTCTCTCTGGAGTAAATGCAGGAGCGAGAGATACTGACAGAGGCAGTGTTTAGACCCACACAGTGAGGGATACCACATGGAGAGATAAAGAGTGATATCATCAGAGTGCAGGAATGTGTCAGGATCAAATCACTATGTAGGAAGAAGGGGTTTTGATTCATAGTGTACTAGGATGAGCAACATGTGAGCAGGCGAAGTGATGATCTAATGGCATTATTGTGAGGCAATTTATCCAGAAGGTCAGCGAATGTTCTGTGGACACATGTTCAAATCCCATCATTGCAAATGATTTCATGTGAATTAAGTGCTTCACAAAAGATGAAATTAAATACCTATAAGTGAGTATTAAGCAATTGATGATGTTAGGAAAAACCTATCAGGTGCATTCATGTCAATCGTGAAGTAATCTGAGATGGGACTGGGATATCATAGATATTACAAAAGTACAGTTGTGGGACGGACAGGACAAGCAGCTCAATGTCCCAGGGGACAGATGCTGCAGGAAGGACAGAAGGGGAGCTGAGAGAGGAGGAGAGCTGGTGGTTCTGTTTGGGTGAAACATCACAGCAGGACTGTGAGAGGATATTCCTGCGGGATCGCCCAGTGAAGCTGAGGTCGTGGAATTAATCAAAAAACATGGATCTTCCCTTTCCTCTGATTGTTCTACAGGCCCCGATAGCCCCGCCCTCCTGCACATTGACCTTCTCAAGATGGCGGCCCGGAGGCCCGCGCTCCCTCTATCCTCAAACAAATGGCGGCCATGACGCTTGACCGCTTCCCTGATCAGAGACTGCCATCTCCTTATCCGGGCCTGGAGGGTCTTTTTCGAGTTTTTTTTTGTTAACCTTTATCCGGGACTTGTGAATTTTCTCCGCTCCTTTCTCCCAGCGAAGCAGCCACACACCGGGTCTGTGCGCCGCTCTCTGAAGCCGATCGCTCCCGAAGAAAGTAGCTCCATACCCCTCACTCTCTCTCTCTCTGTCCTGACCAATATGACACTGCGCATGCGCTACAGAGAAACCAAACTGCGCGTGCGTCTGTGGTTATCGGTGAGTTTACAGAGAATATTCATATCTGCACAGAATCATGGGTGAAATATTTGACATTAACAATTGCCCTTTCGAGTTACAATCAGAGAGATGTCCAGTATGCAAACAGACTGTCTGGTTCAACTCAACCATATCGGCCAGATATGTAAAATATCAATCGTTCTGGGAGTTTGAAAATAAGTTTCTTACTCTAGTTGAAAAAATCGATTGGAAATATGTACGTTATCAGATTTACTCCTTCAACTCCTTCTTAAAATCTTAAAAATCACACAACACCAGATTATAGTCCAACAGGATTTTTAATAGATATTTTTATTGAAAATTTAACATAGTTTTACAAGTTTACAAAAGAAAACTAAAAAAGAAACCCAAGTATAAACGTTGGTATACAGTTCCATCTTAAATAAATGATCACTAAAATCTATCAAACAAGAAAAAAGAAATACCAAGAGAAAAAAAAGACAAAACTCAACTAACTACTCATCTAACTTACAACTAACCAGAGTGTATAATTAAAATTGTTATATTATTCAAGAGAAAAAAAAATCCAACAGATAACACATAAATTGAGCAGTGATATACATGTTCGGAATGTGTTAACATCAGAACACAACAAAACCCATATTTATCCAAATCATCCCGAGCATAAAGCATATAAAATTTACAAAAATAAAAGCTCTGTAGTACATTCAGATCAATATAATTTTAAAAAGCTATTTCTAATTAGTAAAAAAAAGTATAAAACGTATTTACACGGAGATCTTCCCCCTTATTACCGGGGGCATCACTTCCTTTCCGAAAAACCCATCATAGCCTCTCTCAACCAGTGCCCCACCCTTGACCCAAGCACCCCACGATAGGATAAAGAAAGCTCCAGTATACTACTGAACTAGAACTAACAGTGAGTACCCGATCCCCCATCCCACCCCCACCTACACCAACATATGGATATATGTGCTAATGTTGATACCATGTATGAACATATATGACTATAAACTTAAAGACTCAGAAAATAATAATTAAATATATTAATACAAAATAACAGGGGAAAACTACCCCGTTTCAAAGGACAAAGATAAAATAAGATAATGTAGCCACCTTCCCCATCTACATTAACTGGACCCCCTAGCCTATCTCTCTCTCT
Organism: Chiloscyllium punctatum; assembly: GCF_047496795.1. Classification (NCBI taxonomy): domain Eukaryota; kingdom Metazoa; phylum Chordata; class Chondrichthyes; order Orectolobiformes; family Hemiscylliidae; genus Chiloscyllium; species Chiloscyllium punctatum. The sequence goes on along the minus strand of NC_092745.1, from coordinate 17,878,298 downwards.
CTCTCTATATATATATATATATATAATATATATGTGTGTGTGTGTGTGTGTGTGTGTGTGAGTGTGTATTATATATATATATATATATATACATATATATATAAGGATAGAAAATCGCTAAGTAAAGGATGAATAAATAAACCCTTCTTCCCACCCCTCCGGAGATAATATTAAACAGTAAAGTAATGAAAGGAAATAAAAAGGGGGTAAACCACGGTGGGGGTAAGGCAAAACAACATCACTTAACTCTTATAATTTGTCTGACAGGGACATACCTATCAAGGACATGCAATGTCCATTACATAAACGAGCTCCACATTTCCATTGTCTGCGTCCCCTGAATTTTGCTACCCCATTCTATGCATTCTAATTGTTGTCCAACCGCATTATAATTACCCTTGCCCCATCGATAACTCTTGCCGTGTGGCATATACCTATCCCTTTCCATCGCTAGACTAAACGTATCTGAATTATGGTCACTCTCTCAAAAGTGCTCACCTAAAACTAAATCAAACACCTGGCCTCGTTCATTACAAAGCACCAGATCCAATGTGGCCTCCCCTCTTGTCGGCCCTTCGACGTATTGTGTCAGGAAACCCTCCTGTACACACGAGACAAAAAACTGATCCATCCAACGTACTCGAGTTATAGCATTTCCAGTCAATGTTGGGGAAGCTAAAGCCCTCACAATGACCACCCTGTTACTTTCGCTCCAACCCAGAATAATTTTGCTAATCCTCTCTTCCACTTCCCTGGAACTCTGTGGAGGCCTATAAAAAACTCCAAGCAATGTGACCTCTTCTCTCCTGATTCTAATCTCAGCCCACACTACCTCAGTAGACGAGTCCTCATCAAAAGTTCTCTCAGCCACCGTTATCCTCAACTATCATTACATGCATAGACCCGTTGCGGTGCTTCAAACTCCATGAGGCAGCCATACTCTCTGTGACAGACAGACTCAGTCTTGAACCTCCTCTGTTCTTAAGACCTTATACACTGCCTGCTCTCCTCCGTTTCCCCTTTACACGCCCCCTTTCCAACCCACCCCACCTGCATCACTCCACAATTGGAGCTGTCAATGCGGTAAGTCTGTGGAATAACCTCCCTAACCTTCTCTATCTTCCTTTAAGATGTATTTTAAATGCATTCTCGTTAATCAATGTTTTGATCATCCATGAAGCACCTGAGGAGATTTGCCATTGCGAAAGATTACACACAATGCAAGTAGTTGTTGTTATTGCAATACATTAGGAGAAACAGGAATGCTGCATTCAAAATTCTAACAAAAGTCATTGATAGGCGTAGTGTGTAGGCCACCAAATAATAACACCACATTAGGATGTGCAATAAACAAAGAAATAATTTACGCCTATAAAAATGGTCCTGCAATTATCATAGGTGATTTTAATCTACTCGTAGATTGGTCAAACCAGCTCAGTCAGGGTAGCCTTGAAGAGTTCATTAGGTGTATCCATGATAGTTTTGTAGATTAGATTACTTACTTACAGTGTGGAAACAGGCCCTTCGGCCCAACAAGTCCACACCGCCCCGCCGAAGCGCAACCCACCCATACCCCTACATTTACCCCTTACCTAACACTACAGGCAATTTAGCATGGCCAATTCACCTGACCTGCACATCTTTGGACTGTGGGAGGAAATCGGAGCACCCAGAGGAAACCCACGCAGACACGGGGAGAACGTGCAAACTCCACACAGATAGTCACCTGAGGCGGGAATTGAACCCGGATCTCTGGCGGTGTGAGGCAGCAGTGCTAACCACTGTGCCACTGTGCCACCGTGCCGCCCATTTATTGAACAGTATTAAATGGAGCTACAAGGGAGCAAGCTATCCGAGATCTGGCCCTGTTCAATGAGATAGGAATAATTAATTACCTCAGCGTTAGGGATCCTCTTGGAAGAAGTGATCACTGTATGTTTGAATTTAGAATGCATATGGAGAGTGTGAAGATAAAACCTAATACCTGGGTCCTGTGCTTGAACACGGGGAACGACAATAGAATGAAGGAGAACCTGGATAAAGTTGACTGGAAACAGAGGATTTATGGTGGGACAGTTGATGAACAGTGGAAGATTTTCAAAGACATTTTACAAAGTGCTCAGCAAAGGTACATTCCAGTGAAAAGGAAGGAATGTAAGAAAAGACATTCTCTCCGATGGGTGTCTGAGGAAGGCGACCAAACTGAAAGATAAGGCATATAAAGTGGCCAAACACATCATGAAAGTAGAACTGGGAAAACTTTAAATGTCAACAGATAGCCACAGAAGAGCAATAAATAAACGTAAGATGGGACATCAGAAAAATAAACTAGCCCAGACTATAAAGACAGATAGCAAATGTTTATATAGACATATATAAACAGAAAAGAGAGGCTAAAGTAAAGTTGCTCCTTTGGAAAATGAGAAGGAACATTTATTTAAGGGATATCACAGTGGAAGATATTAATATCATGCCAGTAATTAAGAAAGAGACAACGGTAGTGAAGTATTTAGAAACTATCATTATTACGGAACAGCTAGTGTTGAACTGTTGGAGATAATTGAGCTAATTTTGGAAAAGTCTCCTGACCCTGATGGAATGCATCCCAGGGTACAAGAAGAGATGCCACAAGAAACAGCAAATGCACTGGCAGTAATTTTCCAAAACTCACTGGAATCAGTGGCCATCCCAGCAGATTGGAAAGCAACAAAAGTGATACCACTGTTTTAAAAAGGAGCTAGACAAAAAATGGGTAATTACAACTTAGTTAGCTTATTCTCTATAGTGGGAAAGATGTTTGGGTTTATTATCAAGGAAAGAATATCAGGGCAATCTCGATAGAAATTAACCCATTGGACAGACACAGCATGGGTTCATGAAGGGCAGGTTGTGCTTGACAAATCTTTTGGAATTCTATGAAGACATTTTGAGCATGGTGGACAACTGGGACCCAGTGGATGCGGTATACCTGGATTTCAAAAAAGGTCTTCAACAAGATGCTGCGCAAGAGGCTGTTCCATAATATGTGGGTGCATGGCATTGGGGTAGAGTATTAGCATGGATAGAATATTGGTTGACTAACAGGAAGCAAAGTGTGAGGATAAATGAGTCTTATTCTGGCTTGTGATCATTGACTAGTAGTGTGCCTCAGGGATCAGTGTTGGAACTGCAATTATTTACAATTAATACAGATGATTTGGAGTTGGAGACCACATATAGGGTGTAAAAGTTTGCATATGAGACAAAGATGAGGAGCAGAATAAAGTGTGCGGAGGACTGTGAAACTTTGCAGAAGAACATTGATACATTGAGTGAGTAGACAATGGTCTGGCATATGGGATAGAATGTTCATAAATGGAAAGTCATAATCTTTTGTTGGAATAACATTATAAAAAGAGATTATTACTTGAATTTTAAAAAGTAGCATAATTTGCTATGCAGAGGCACCTGAGTATCCTTCTGCATGAAAATTGGTCACCAGTAACAACAATCAATTCAGAATGCAAATGGAATTTTGTCTTTCATTGCTAAAGGGATTGTGTTTAACAGCAGAGGTTATTTTCCAGCTGAATTGCGTGCTGGTGAGATGCATGTAGTTTTAATCCCCTCACTTGAGAAAGGATGCACTGGTGCTAGAGGGGTGCAGAGGAGGTTAACTAGGTTGATTGCGGAGTTGAAGGGGTTGGCTTAACAGATGCTCAGTAGATTGGGATTATATACATTGGAATTTAGAAGAATGGAAACATATAAAGTAATGAATGGTATAGATAAAATAGAAGTAGGGAGGATGTTTCCACTGGCAGGTGAAGCTAGGACAACAGGGCATCACCTCAAGATTAGAGGCAGCAAATTTAGGACTGAGTTGAGAAGGAACTTCTTGACCACTATGGGACTCATTGCCCAAGAAAGCATTTGATGGTAGCTCAATAAATGTTTTTAAAGCTAAGGTAGCTTTTTCAATAAAATAAATAATTAATTAAGGAATACGTTGAGAACGTGGGTAAATGGTTCTGCGTCCAAGAAATGATCAGCCATGATCTTATTGAATGGCAGAGCAGGCTAGAAGGGCAGGACGGCCTTCTCTTGTTCCTAGTTCTTTTGTTCTTATGTTATGCATTCCTCCCTCAATCGTGACTTGGAGGTGCTGGTGTTGGATTAGTTGGACAAAATTAAAATTCACAGAACACAAGGTTATCGTCCAACAAGTTGATTTGGAAGCTCTAGCTTTGCTGATGCTTTATCAGGTGGTTATGTAATTTTTAACTTTGTTCCTCTCTCTTGTAACTTATGAACATCAGCAAAAGCCACGAAGCAGTGTGTATGCTCTAGCTAAAAATGAGCCCCGGTGATTGATGTCACCGACGGACCAATGGAAGGACACGGGCGGAGCTGGACGACCTGGTGGGGCGGTTGGTCATCCAACCAATCAGAGTAAATGAGGAGCGGGACTAGACACTACTAAGTGATCGTCCCTGAGCTCTGCACGGATTTCATGTGCTGAAGTTCGGGACGTGCGGATCGAGCGCTGTCAGTAAGGGAAGAAATAAACAGCAGGGAGTGGGAGCGAAATGGTGTTGTTATGGACTGAGAGGATTTACAAACATTTGGTGCACATTAGAAAATACAAATTTGAAACTTACAGTCCAGTTTTTGCAGGAAACGGGAAAATGCCTCATCGACTGAGAGCCGCCATCTTTATTCGATTAAAAATCACACACCACCAGGTTATAGTCCAACAATTTTAATTGGAAGCACACTAGCTTTCGGAGCGTCGCTCCTTCATCAGGTGGTAGTGGAGGGCCCAATCCTAACATACAGAATTTATAGCAAAATTTTACAATGTGATATAACTGAAATTATACATTGTAAAATAGCTTGATTGTCTGTTACGCCTTTCATCTGTTAAAATACCATGATAGTTTCATTTCTTTCATGTGTAAATCACAAAATCTATCTTTTAAAAATTTGCATTCTCGGGTTAGATGTTAACAATGATGATAGCTAGACAATATGTTGAAGGTATTGGCCCCCTGTGTTCTCTGGGGAAAAAGTGAGGACTGCAGATGATGGAGATCAGAGCTGAAAATGTGTTGTTGGAAAAGCGCAGCAGATCAGGCAGCATCCAAGGAACAGCAGAAGGGCTTTTACCTGAAACGTCGATCCTCCTGATCCTTGGATGCGGCCTGACCTTCTGCACTTTACCAGCAACACATTTTCACCCCTGTGTTCTCTGTCTATTCCATGATTCTTATCTAAAAAGTGAGATAACGGAGTTTTACATGAATTCATGCAGTTTTTAAGCAAAGTACAATGTAACCCTGCACGTACAAATCTCAACCGGGACCTTGACTTCATGTCACGTTACAGGTGACCACCATTGGGAAGAATGGCAGGGTCACTGAGAGGAGGGAAACAGGACTTGAAACTTACAGTCCAGTTAGGTACCGAATTTAGCTATCAGCCTCTGCTTGGCCACTTTGCTGCCTGTCCCGAAGTCCACCTTGGAGGATAGTCACTCGAAAGTGCAAGGCCGAATGTCCTGGACCAATGAAGTGTTCCTCAACTGGGAGGGATCTTTATTCAGGGCAACGATTCACTGGACACGTGCGCGGCTGCCAGCTTTGTAGGGGGCAAAGTTCACCGGTTGCATGTGGGATCACTTAGTTCTATTTGGTGTTGCTGACGCTTTTTGGCATGCAGGTTGGGTAGCTTCACCTGGTTGGCAACGCATTTTTAGGTATGCCTGGTATTGCTCCTGGTATGCCCTTCTGCACTCTCCATTGAACCAGTGTTGATCTCCTGGCTTGATGTTAATGGTTGAGTGGGGGATTTACCAAGCCAGAGATTTCAGATTGGGCTGAGTACAGTTCTGCTGCTGTTGTTGGCCCACAGTGAGACGGACGGTGCAGGGTCAAGAGGGCTGATATTGTGGTTGTATTTTCCAGTGCATTGTTAGATATAATGTGGTCCATCCAGTTTCATTCATATGTTGAGACAGTTCCGTGGTTACTACAATAAATGCTTTGGTGGGCCACTGTCAGGTTTCCTTCTCTGAAGGACATTGTCAATGGCTGAAAGAGTCCCCATAGTTTCCATGTCAACCAGTAGATACTTCATTTCAGTTATTTTTTTTTCTTGACTTCAGATCCACCCTCAACCGCGGTGGGATTCAAACCTGGACTTCAGTTGTTTAATTTAATATTCTTGATAAAATTTAAATACGTCAGGTTTGTTCACTCATTTTTAGAATCACTATCACAGGCTTTATTTATTTCTTTATTTCCAAAACAATGTGCATTATCATGTCTCCTCCTTCCTCCCCACCAACAACAAAAGTGAGGAGCACATGGAGTTTCTCTGTCAGTAAGACTGGGAAAATCCGATCAGCTGCCTCTGCTGCTTCCCTCCATCCCACTAGCCCATTGAACCAAACTGCCTTACAAGGATACTCCTCCTTTTAGTCCTAAACTTGCATTTTTCTCCAGTCACTTGTCAAGCCATATTCGAGCTCATCTTGACCATTTACCCCAGTCTAGCTAAATCATAGACATTGCAAATCTCTGTCTATTACCCCTGCTTGTCACACACACACACCATCCGCAAATTCACAGATATTGTTCCTTGTTCTGTTTTCCTGACTTTTCTGGTTATGTCCTTTCCCATTCTGGTAAAAACTAATATTTTTCCTCACCATTGTTGAAAACCCCTGCTCCATCTCAACTCTCCCTTTCCTTTCTGAATTCCTCGTATGTTTTGCACTCCAGGATATATCCTTGGTCCCTCCCATTTCTCACCTACATACTGCCAGGAGATGACATCGTCCAAATGCACCGTGTTGGATTTCACATGTACCCAGTGCTGCCTCCCAATCATCCGTCACCATTGCTCCACTGTAACTCAGTTATCAAACTGCTTACCCCACGCCCACTACTCGATTAGCTGCAATTTCCTTCAATGAAACATTGTAATGGTTAAACCCATTGCCTTCAGTTGCTATTACAAATTCATTTCTTTTACTGCTGTGACCCTCCCTCAATCTCTGAGGCAGAATTACACTCTTCACAATATTGCTGTTATATCTGACCTCAATGTGAACTTCTGATCAGACATCTGCACAATCACAAACACCAGGAATTCCAATCTCTAAAATGTTCCTTTTCTCCTCCTCACCCCAGCTCCATTGCTACTAAAACCCCGCACCCGTGTCTGTGTTACGTTACACTTGACAAATCTGAAACAAAACCCTTGATTCCGTTTCTGACCCCAGGATCTGGTTCTAGAATCCCCCATGATGGGACACATCCTCTCAGCATTTACCCTGTCAAACGTCAACAGAATCCTCTATGTTTCAAAGAGATCACCTCTCATTCTTCCAAAATCCAGTGAGTAGATTCCCAAGTTGTTCAGTCTTTGCTTAAAGGATAATCCCTTCAAACCAGGGATCATCCCAGTGGATCGTCTCTGAAATTTCTCCAATGAACTGATATATTTCCTTAAATAAAGCGACATAATCTGCTCACATTACTCCAGATGTGCTCTCACTTGCCATTTGTACAGCCCTAAGGTATATACATCAAACTCTTATACTGCAAACCCCTTGAAATAAGGAACAACATTCCATTCCCCTTCCTGATGACCTATTGTAACTGTGTTCTAGCTTTTTGTTTCCTGCACAATTACCCCTTGTCCGTTAGTTTTGCAGCTTTCTACAGTTTCCACCATTTACATCGTAACTCTGTTCTTTTATTATCTCCTCCAAAATGAACAACTTCCACATTTTCCCAAGTTATACTCCATCTGACAACTTGTTGCCACCTTTTCCTGTGAACATCTCTCTGTAAACAGTTAATAATAATTTGGAATGTTACTGTTATGCCTTTGCTTGGATACACCCCTCATTCTTCTAAATGATCTCTGTGAGGGATATTCCATGGAATGACTGGGAGGAACTTGCTGCTGTTTGGTCAGAATGGAGACAACTTGCCCATCAAGATTTATGAGCCTTTAACACCCCATGTCTCGTTGGTGAGGCACAGCGACAGCATGGAAGGAAAGAAAAGGAAGTAAGTGCTGCTCTCCACATCTCACTGACACTTGTCATTCTGTCCCATTTGTCAAAGATCTGCCCTGTTCAGTCACATGAAGTCCCAATTTGGAAACTCATAGAAAGCCACATAGATTTCCCCTGAATTGACTGCTGACCTCCACAAGGGGGAATGGGTACAGTTATCCTGAGCCAGGAGGAGGGGATGGTGTGAGTGTCTCACCTGAACGGACAGTGATGGATTTTATAAACTCGTGTTACAGGATATTACAAGTGAGGATTCAGACGGTAATCTCAGTCATTGTAACCCCAAACTCTGACCGAATTACTGAATTCATCAGGACACGGATATTTGTATTGTGTGTAAGCATTGTGTTCCAGCTCATTCCCATTTGCTGCATAAAGGTTCGCCTTTGAATCAAGCCATCCTCTAAATGTATTTAGATTAGATTACTTACAGAGTGGAAACAGGCCCTTCGGCCCATTTATCCACACCGACCTGCCACCCACTCATACATTTACCCGTTCGCCGAACCACTATGGGCAATTTAGCATAGCCAATTCACCGGACCTGCACATCTTTGGACTGTGGGAGGAAACCGGAGAAAACGGAGAATGTGCAAATCCCACACTGTCAGTCGACTGAGGCGAGAATTGAACCCAGATTCCTGGCGCTGTGAGGCAGCAATGTTAACCACTGTGCCACCGTCCCTTAAATCTTCAGTACGTGTCTTGTAATCCTTTTATGATGAGCTGACGAGTGTTAAGTTTATCATCTCGATATAGCTGTTTTGTAAACCCCTCTGTCACAGCTCCCGTCATTTTACTTTGCGACAAGGAGAACAATCTCACTTTCCCCAAATCCCTGATTCCCCAATGTCTGTTTGTTGTCGACAAGGCACACATCAGGATTGTGTTGGAACATTCTCTACTTGCCTGCATGAGTGCAGCCCCCAACCATATTCAAGAAACTGAACATCCTCCAGGACAACGTTCTGTGGCTGAGTGGAGTCCCATCCACCACTTCGAGCATTCCCTCTCTCCAACCCGAGGCATAGTGGCATCACTGTGTAAAAGGTAAAGTCAGCATTGTTCTGCCAGATCGGAGGGCTGCTCTCTCATTGGGGAGAGATGACTGGTGTTGGTTTCACCTAAGGTTTACCCAGTCCCAGCAAGTGGAGCAGTTGAGCAGGAGAGTCCATCTGTTGCTGACAGATATTCTTGATGTGTATCATAACACCCATCTCACTGAAACTAAAATCCCCCACTCCTTCAACGTCCTAGTAACTCTCCTGTTTCCCTCCTCTCAGTTACCCTGCCATTCTTCCCAATGTGTGGTAAATCTCTGGTTTGCACAGACCCAGTTGCTCTATGTTACGTGGATGATGTCATCATAGAGCAACAGTTGCACTAAACCTCACTGTCTGCAAGGGTGGAAAACAGAGAAGTCTTAAAAACATTTTAGATATATTTAGGTGTACACTTGCAATGCCACTACAGATAAATTTTGGATCATAGATTTGGATATTTAGGTGGTAGTTTTCTTTATGTCACAGACCCGATGAACCACAGAGACTTTATTTATGCTGTAGACCGCTGAGATGCTTAATACAGGAAGATGACAAACCACATTTGAAATCAGCTCAGAGAAGGTGATATTAGATTAGATGACACATGATTGGTTGAACATTTTAGTGAGGAAAGAGGCGGCGAGCTTCGGGGTAACTTCTGGAACTCGGCGCACAGGAAACTGATAGGGCCATTATCACATGCAAAATAAAAATGGGGTACCCTCAAGGCTGGAACTCAAGAAAGGCCCATATAGCAGAAGTTAGGGAGACTAGAGATAGGGAGGATCATGAGGCTGGAAGATGCCACAGCGATAAGGTTACCTTACAGTATGGAAACCCTTCAGCCCACCCACACCAATCCCCCTACATTTACTCCCCCACCTAACACTGTGTGCAATGCCACTTCACCTAACCTGCACGTTTGTGGACTGTGGCAGGAAACCGCTGCAGAGAATGTGCAAACTCCACACGGACATTTGCTTAAAGGGGGAATTAAACTTAGGTCTCTGGAGCTGTGAGATAGCGGCACGAACGAATGGGCCACTGTGCCGCCCACCTTGCGATAGTAGAGGTCGTGTGAGTTTGGAGGCTGGAAAGGAATTAAAGGGAAGGAAGAGTTGTAAGGCAGGTGAGGTGACAGTGATAAAGTTGTGAGAATGGAGCAATTAACAGAGTGTGCGAGTTAGTCATATAGAAATGCAGCACAGAAACAGACTCTGTGTCCAACCAATCAATGCCAACTATCATTCCAAACTGAACTAATCTCACCTGCCTCCATTTGGTCCACACCCATCCAAATAATGTAACTGTCCAAATCTCTTTCTCATACAATCCCATACCCCTACTCTACATTCACCCCTGACTAATTCGCCCAACACACACATACCTGAGCGCTCTGTGCAATTGTCCATGACCAGTTCATGTATGCTGCACATGTAAGGGCTATGGGAGGAAAATGGAGCACCTGAAAGAAACCCACACAGTCACTGGGAGAACGTACACAAAGACAGTCGTCGCTGGCTGGAATTGATTCCAGGTTCCTAGCATTGAGCAATAGCAGTGCGAGCCAGTGTGCCACCCTGAAGTTGCAATTGCATTGGCCCTTACCACGTCCTCTGGAAGTTCATTCCCCACGTGAACCACTCTGTGCAAAAATAAAAAAAAACGTCTTTTTAAAACTTTACTCCTCTCCACTTAAAAAAAATGGAGCCCAATCTTGAATCGCATCCTCTCCTGGAAATGACACATGCCATTCACATTACTGAGACCCCCCATGATTTTATAAACCTCTCATAAGATCACTCACCAGCCTCCTACGCTCCAGTGAAAGAAGTCCCAGCCTACCCAACCTCTGCTTCTCATTCAAACTGTCCATTCCCATCAACATCCTGGTAAATCTTTTCTGAACTCGCTCCAATTTAATAATATCCTTCCTAAAACAGCACAGGCAGAACTGGACACAATATTCCAGAAGAGGCCTCCCCAACATCCTGTACAACCTCCAGCATAACGTCCCAACTCCTATACTCAAAATTCTGAGCAATGAAGGCAAGTGTGCTAAACCCCTTTGAACCACCCTGTCTACATGTAATACAAACTTCAAAGATCTGAACCCCTAGGTCTCTTTGTTCCATATCACTACTCGAGGCGCTACTTTTAATCAGTGCAAGTCCTGCCCTCGTTTATTTTATCAAGATGTAATATTTTGCATCTATTCCAATTCAAAAATCCAAAAATTCCTGAGTGCTAAATACAGTACGAGTATACTAAAGAGGGAAATCAGGAAGGCAAATGGGGGAAATTAGATTGCTTTGGCAAATAGAGTTGAGGATAATCCAAAGGTGTTTTTTCATAAATACATTAAAAACAAAACGGTTACTAGAGAGAGAATAGCGCCACTCAAAGATCAGCAAGGCAGCCTATATTTGGAACCGCAAGAGATGGGGGAGATACGAACCGAGTATTTGGCATCCGTGTTTACTGTGGAGAAAGACAGGGAAGATATAGAATGGGGGGAAATAGATGGTGACATCTGGAAAATGTCCATCTTGCAAAGGAGGAGTTGCTGGGTGTCTTGAAACGCGTAAAGCTTGGTTAATCCCCAACACTTGATCAGGTGTGCCCCAGCACTCTGTGGGAAGCTGGGACTGTGATTGCTGGGCCCCTTGCTGAGATATTTGTTTAATTGCTTGTCACAGGTCAGATGAAGGAAGGCTAGAGATTGTTTAACGTGGTGCAGCTATTTAAGAAAGATGGTAAGGACAAGCCAGGGAACTATTGACCAGTGAGCCTTTCATCAGTACTGGGCAAGCTTTTGGAGGGAATTCTGAGGAACAGGATGTACATGTATTTGGAAGAGGAAGGACTAATTAGGGATAGTCAGCATGACTTTGTGTGTGGGAAATCATGTCTCTCATACTTGAGTATTTTTGGAGAACTAACAAAAAGGATTGAGGGCAGAGAGATGGACATGATCTATGGACCCCAGTAAGGCGTACGACAAGGTTCCCCATGGGAGACTGGTTAGCAAGGTTAGATCTCATGGAATACAGGGAAAACTAGCCATTTGGATATGGAACTGGCTAAAGGTAGAAAATAGAGGGTGGTGGTGGAGGGCTGCTTTTTAGACTGGTTACCTGTGACCAGTGGAGCGCCACAAGGATCGGTGCTGGGTTGACTACTTTGCATTGTTTATATAAATGATTTGGATATGAGCATAGGAGGTACAGTTAGTAGATTTGCAGATGACACCAAAATTGGAGGTGTACTGGACAGTGAAGAGGATTACCTCAGATTACAACGGGATGTTTTTCAAATGGGCCAATGGACTGTGCAGTGGCAGACGGAGTTTAATTTAGATAAATGTGATGTGCTGCATTTTTGGAAAAGCAAATCGTAGCAGGACTGATACATTTAATGGTAAATTCCTAGGTAGTGTTGTTGAAAAAGAGACCTTGCTGTGCAGGTTCATATTTCCTTGAAAGTAGAGTTTCAGGTAGATAGGTTAATGAAGACAGCGTTTGGTGTACTTTCTTTTATTGGTCAGTGCATTGAGGATCGGCGTTAGAAGGTCATTTTGCATTTGTGCAGGACATTGGGTCGTCCACTTTTGGAATATTGTGTGCAATTCTGTTTTCTGCCTATCAGAAGCATGTTGTGAGACTTGAAACGATTCAAAAAAAAGGTTTTACAAGGATATTGCAATGGTTGGAGGGTTTGAGCTGTCGGGAGAGGCTAAATAGGCTGGGACGTTTTTTCTGTGGAGCATCGGAGATTGAGGGGTGACCTCCATCGAGGTTTATAAAATCATGAGGGACATGGATAGGACAAACAGGCAAGGTTTTTTCCCTGGAGTGGGTGAGTCCAGAAATAGAGGACATCGGTTTATGGTGAGAGGGGAAAGATATAAAAGTGAACTAAGGTCAACTTTTTTCACACAGAGGGTGGATTGTTTATGGAATAAGCTGCCAGACGAAGTGGTGGATGCTGGTACAATTACTGTATTTTAAAGGCACCTGGATACGTATAGGAATAGGAAGGTTTTAGAGGGATATGGGCAAGGTGCTGGCGAAAGGGACAACATTAGGTTAGGATATCTGGTCTGCATGGACAAATTTAACTGAAGGTTTTGTTTCCTGCTGTTCATGTCTCTGATTCTCAGCTCAGGGGGTTTCAGTTTATTAAAAAGTAAAGCTTAGTCTGATTTATTTTCGTAAATCTAAAACACTGAGTAGGGCGAGGCTTTATATCTTTAAATACACATCTTGTGATAGTTTGATTACTTTTTAAATATAAAATATTGGTACTAATTTATTGTAGAGTAGTATTTTGTAAAGCGGTAAGACTGTGCCTTTGTCTGGGTCTGTGGAATGTTAAGGTGCAGAGATGGCCATTCGTACAGTGATGAGCTCTTCCTGTCGAATGTCGGAGAATAGGGAGGGTTTCAATAATCCTGATGATTATCTGCAGGAAGTGAGGATGTCAATCCTATAGGATTTCATGGATCAGATGGAGAAATGGTTAAAGGTAATAAAGAATTTACAAGAGTTGGGGGGTGTGGTAGTCCGCAGTTTCAGAAAGGTAGGAAAACTGCTGATCCAGTATGTAGATGGGTTACCTCTCAGAAAGGGAAGAGCGGAGGGCAGGTAGTGCAGGAATCACCTGTGGCTATCTCCATCTCGAACAAGCATACTGTTTCAGAAAGTATCGGGGCGGGGGCGTCACAGACTCTCAGGGTAATGTTGCACTGACAGCCAAGTTACTGGTACAGAGACTGTCTCCAATATATGAGAGGTATATCAGGTTCCAGGTGATCTCTGGTGATAGGGGACTCTCTAGTCAGGGACACAGACTGTCGTTTCTGCAACCGACAGTGAACTATCAGAATGGGGTGGTGCCTCCCTCGTGCCAGGATCAGGGATTTCTCAGAGGGTGCGGAATATTCTGAAAGGGGCGAATGGCCAGTGGGAGCTCATTGTACATTCGTACCAATGACATAGTAAGAGAACAGGATGAAGTCCTGATAAGAACATATAGCGAATTAGCCATGAGGATAAAAGGTAGGTCCTCCTGATTAGTAATATCTCGATTACTTCCGGTGTGACATGCTAGTGATAGTAGGATTAGCAGGCTGGAACAGATGAATGTGTGGCGAAGGATCTGTTGTGGGGGGAGAAGGATTCACAGTTTTGGATCATTGGAATCTCTGCTGTGGTTGAATTGACCTGCTTAAGAAGCATAGGCTATACCTGAATTGGAAGATGTCTAATGTCCAGGTGGGAAATTTGCTCGTGCTACTTGGGAGGCAATAAACCAGTGAGGAAGTGGAGGTAAACTCAAAGAGATAGTGAGAAAAGAGGTATGCCTGAGGTTGGTACAGTTCAGAAGTTTGACAGACAAGGCAGACAAGAGCAAGGCAGAGAGTGAGGTAGTACTGGTAAGTTCCAATAGACAATAGGTGTCGGAGTAGGCCATTCGACCCTTCGAGCCAGCACCACCTTTCATTATGATCATGGCTGATCATCCACAATCAGTATCCTGCTCCTGCCTTATCTCCGGAACACTTAATTCCAATATCTTTAAGAGCTCTATCCATTTCTTTCTTGAAAGTACCCAGAGACTTGGCCTTCACTGCCTTCTGGGGCAGAATATTCCATATGTCTGCTATTTTCTGGGTGAAGACGTTCCTCCTCAACTTTATTCTAAATGGCCGAAGCCCTAAACTGTGTCCTCTGTATCTGGACTCACCCATCAGCGGAAACGTGCTACCTGCCTCCACAGTGTCCAATCTTTAATGATCTTCTCCGTCTCAATCAGATCCGCTCTCATCATTCTAAACTCAAGAGCATAGAAGCTCAGTCACTCCAAGCTTTCAACAGATGATAGTCCCGCCATTCTGGGAATTGACCTCGTGAACCTACTCTACACTTCTTGTTATGAAGGCGAGCATGCCGTTAGCCTTCTTCACTGCCTGCTATACCTGCACATTTGCTTTCATTGACTGATGTACAAGAACACCTAGATCCCATTGTACTTTCCCTTTACCAAACGTGACTCCTTTTAGATAGTAATCTGCCTTCCTGTTCTTGCTACCAAAGTGGATAACCATGCATTTATCCACATAAGTCTGCTTCTGTCAGATTAAGGGGACATCTAATACAAACTTACAAGATAATACATAGCTTGGAAAAGGTGGACGCTAGGAAATTGTTTCCGTTAGGCGAGGAGACTAGGACCCGTGGACAAAGCCTTACAATTAGGGGAGGCAAATTCAGAACAGAAATGCGGAGACATTTCTTCAGCCAGAGAGTGGTGGGCCTGTGGAATTCATTGCCGCAGAGTGCAGTGGAGGCTGGGACGCTAAATTTCTTCAAGGCAGAGATTGATAAATTCTTGACGTCACAAGGAATTAAGGGCTACGAGGAGAATGCGGGTAAGTGGAGTTGAAATGCCCATTAGCCATGATTGCATGGCAGAGTGAACTCGATGGGCCGAATGGACATACTTCCACTCCTATATCTTATGGTCTTATGGTCATGCATCCGTACATTCACCTCGCCTGTCCACGTCATCCTGTATTCTCATAATATCCTCCTAATATTTCACCATGCTACACAGTTTTGTGTCATCAGCAAATTTGCTAATATTATTTTTAATACCTTAATTTACATCATTACTATATATTGTAAACAGCTGCGGTCCCAGCACCTAACCTTGTGGTACCCCACTGGTCAGCGTCTGCCATTCTGAAAGAGACTCATTCAGCGTTCAGCACGAGTGCTTGCTTCCTGTCAGCCAACCAATTTTCAATTCCAGTCAGTATTTTACCCTCAATCCCTTGTGCCCTACTTTTGCTCACTAACCTCCTTTGTGGGAATTTATCAAAGAATTTCTGATAGTCCCGGTACACTATATCCACTGGCTCTCCCTTGTCCATCTTCATAGTTGCAACCTCAAAAAATTCCAAAAGATTAGTCAAGCACGATTTCCCTTTAGTAAATCCATGCTGACTCTGATGAATCCTATTACTGTTATCCAAATGTGTCGTAAGTTCATCTTTTATAATTGACTCCAGTATTTTTCTCAGCACTGACGTCAGTCTAACTGGTCTGTAATTCCCTGTTTTCTCTCTCTTTCATTTCTTCAAATGTGGGACAACATTAGCCACCTTCCAATCCACAGGAACTGATCCTGATTCTACAGAACATCGTTAAATGATTACCAATGCGTCCACGATTACTCTGGGACTGCGAGTGAGTTGACATTCAAGTGAGTTGATTTTTTTTATTGAGAGCTTTCCTGGTTAAACGTTAAAGGATGAAGTGCAGCTCATATTGTAAACAATGTACTGCAGTTGGCATGAAAGGATGTTGAGCAACATAAATGCTTAAATTTGGGAAAGAAAATCAGAAAAAAAGAAATGGGAAAGGCCAATGGGATTTTGTAATGAATGAGGAGATGGAGGGGAGAGTGACCAGGACAGCTGTACTGAAGAATGTTTAGGTCACATCTGGAAAATGGTGTACAGTTATGTGCTTCCACGAGGGGCAATGCAGAATGGAACAGGGATAGAGGATCTAGGTTACAAGGAAACACCAGAAGCGGATCTCGAGGGGGGAGGGAGGGTATTCTGATAACAAAACTTCATTATGAAATCAACACAGTAAATGTGGATTTACTGTCAATATTGACAAACAGAAAGGCAAAATGACACATTCTCTCGTCATACACCAAGTACAGGAAGGAGATCAGGAAAAATATTTCGATATAGAAATTGGAATTTAGCAAATGCTGGTAAACTGGGTCCTCCAGTCAAAATGGGACAGAATTACTTCTTGAAATTGAAGCAAAAGAGCCAATTAATATCAAATAGTCATTTGAGAATATGGAACTGGCCTGAAAAATGCCCGGTTTTTGGAAGCATTTCATTTTGCCCTCATCAGGACAATTTTGTTTTTCAAAACATTCAAATTAGGATTAGTTTGGAGAGAAAGAATGAGCATGGAAATATATTAAGTTAACAATGAAAATTGGTCTAAATTCAGCAGAGACTAGGATAGCTTCAGCTTGAACTTAATACAGCAATTATCAGGTGAAATTTAATCATTGGAATGATTTAACCACTTTCCACCAGTCTGATTGTTTGAATTGTCCATCATTTATTTTGATCTCTCCTGGGATGGGGAGGACATTGACGTGTCTGTTGTTTATTGCCCTTCCCTAACTATAATGGAGAGGGCGGTGGTGAGCCATGAGTTTCTCGAAGAGGATCTGACAGTGGGACAAGATCATGTGCTTGGCATGAGTACAGCTGTCCCTCAGGAGAATGAGCTGTGACACAAGGAAAAACCTGGGAGTGGTGGAAAGGCACAGGCAGACCGGCTAGGCTGCAGAGGGGCAGAACCAGTTTTGAGGAATGAGCTGAGGTCCTGTCGAGCTGAGTTGCAGATTCAGGCTTTCAGAGCTGCAAAGCTTACACTGTTACTGACCATAGCTCCATGATTGATGAGGCCTGCCCCAGGAGAACATCCACAGAAAGCTGCCTCCTGTGTGTCTGATGTGTCTGTGTCTCTCAGACGTGACTAGGCAGGCAGCAAGGGTTTCAGCAGCAACAAAGATGTTAATCTAGTGCCCCTCCCACTTTCACTCATCGACCTACAAACTCTTCTGGGGAAAGGGCTCAGCACCTGCCAACGCCTGCTTCAATTTGTCCTACACCCCACCTCAAGACACTGATCCCACTGCCCACTGCCCCGATCATCTGTTCACCATCTCTCCCCTGACGGCACTATCTCCGGCTGGGAAACATCTCCAGCCTCCCCAGGTGGTCTTATTCCTCCAAGTGTGAGCTGGGATGGGGAAGCAAGGCAGGCTATTGGACCGGGAGGTGTCAGCCTGGTCTCGGTGGGGAGCACTCGCCCCTCACACTCACAATGTAGCAGACTGGGTGGATGAGCCATTGGGCAACGCAGGGTTGCAGGGATAGTGCAGTGGTTTGGATCGAGGTGGCATGCTCTTCGGAGGATTGGTTTGATCTCACTGGGGTGAATGGCATGCTATGACATTGTACAGATTCCAGCATTACATGATTCTATCACTGAAGCAAATTATCCAGGCTGAGAGTGCAGTGCAACACTGTCAGAGGGTCAGTACTGAGGGACTGCCACACAGTCAGTGGGACAGTCCTGAGGAAGTGCCACACTATTGAAGGGTCAGTACTGAGGGAGTGTTGCACTACTGGTGGGTCAGTACTGAGGGAGTGCTGCACAGTCAAAGGGTGAGTACTGAGGGAGGGTTGCACTGTCAGAGGGTGAGTACTGAGACTTTACCACACTGTCAGAGAGTTCATATTGAGGGAATGCCGCAATATCAGAAAGTCAATACTGTGGGAGTGCTGCACTGTCAGACAGTTCATGATGAAGGAGTGCTGCACTGCTGGTGTGTCAATACTGAGGGAGTGCAACACTGTCAGAGGTTCAGTTCTCAGGGACCATCTTTCAGATGGGATGTTCTGATGTCTGCCCTATCAGCGGCCAGTAGAAGATGCCATGACTCTATTAGAGGAGCAGAGCAGATCCCCATAAAATATACCTTTAAAAAAATACCTGGATGAGCACCTGAAATATCCGAACATTCAATACCTTGGGCCCAGTTCTGGAATGGGGATGGAGAATAGATTTAATTTTGCCTAGGGGGGACATGATCGGATGAGGGACCTCTCCTACACTGTATGATTCTCTGATTCTGTGAAACCTCTGGCTGATGACCACGTACTGATGAATCGGCTGATGAATCAGTCTCTCCTCCATGTTGAACAGCACTTGGAGGAAGCTCTGAGGGTGGTCAGGGCACAGCATGTACTCTTGGTGGGGGACTTCAATGTCCACAATAAAAAGGAATTTTAAAATCATCGGGTTTGTTGGGTATTGGATACAAATATTCAAAATGATACTTTTGCCAGTCTAACACTCGCTTCTACTGTGCCCTCACCCATGTGACACCCCCCCCCTCCCCTCAGCAAGAGCATCAGGCGATCAGAATGTGTGAAGAGTGTTTGAGACAGTGCACAGAGGAGACACAACTTTAAATAGAACAGGGCTGAGCTGGCAGGACAAAGGTCATTGTCAGCACTGAATTTCAACTCTCTTCCTTCTTGAGACTGGCCTCTGGGGGATTCTGAGGTTCAGGGGTTAAGGCAGGTTACTGTGACATTGTAGAGAGAGATTCACTGTGTACCCAACCAGTGCTGTTCCTGTCAGTGTGGAGACAGCTTTATTCTGTATCTTATCCTGTCCCTGTCCTCGGTGTCGTTGGTGGGAACAGTATGGAAAGAGCTTTACTCTGGATCTAACCCTATTCTGTTCCTGTCCAGGAGACTGTTTGTTGGGGACAATGTTGACTTGTAATCACAAGCATAATCTTTCAAAGGTATTGAAGACTGTCAGCTGTACAAAAACAATGTGAAACTCAGAAGTCTCTGCTTCAGTAAATCAGATCTCCTTCCTGCTTAGCCGCCAGTTCCACCTTAAGGTTTTGTCACTGTTTAAAGGGACAGGATTCTCATGTTAGTGGGAAAATCTCCACAAGTGTTTTCCTCAAGCTCCATTATAGATGTGAATTTGTGCAGCTTCCTTGGTCTGGACTGTTAATTGCTGTCTGTTTTCTGTAAATGGCAATCTGAAAATGGAAATAAGGATGAAGAAGATTCAGTCTCTGTCTCAGTCTCTGTCTCGTGTGTGCTTTGGAAATGGCCCGAGCTGAAGCCTCAGGGAAAAGGTGTGTGAAGTGACACCCTCCACCATCAGGGCACGGAAAACGAGGGAGAGAATAGAGAGGGCAATGGGGTCCCCGTGGCAGGAGGGCAAAACTACAGTTAGGGACAGAGGGGGCACGTTCAGCAGGAATGCAGGGCCCTGAGAAAATGTTCCCCAAGATCTGGGGAAGAGAAGAAAGGTATGTTGGAGTTCAGAAAGATTGAAGAATGATGCTGAGAATGAGCTGAACTCAGAGAGTAGATGGGAAAGGTACAAACCCAGAGTGGAGAGTGTACCTTTCACTCCATAACCCCCCCCCCCCACCCCCATCCACCATGGTGGTGCTTTGAAGGGATAGGACCCATCCTGAATACCTGTGCCTGATGATGCACGATGAATGGGGAAGAGCCTGTGTTCATACGTGTGTGGGTGGGGAACAAGGAACATATTGAGTTTTATATATATATTTATAATACATATATATCTCAAACGCAGATGCATCCATCAAAACCACTGCGATTGGCCCCCTCCAGTGGAGAACGAACTGAAGGGGTTCATGGGGGGACTCTGAGATGGGAGGGCTATCAAAACCCTGGAGTGGAAGAATGGGTTCTCTGGCAGTGCGTCTGAACATAATGGAGTGAGCTCACTCAGGGAGTATTCAGAGCAGATTGGATCATTGCTGATGGACTGGTCGTGGGTCATTACACAGTTGAGGAAGAGAACGTGTCCCTTCAGAATGACAGAACTCCCTGGAGTTGCTCCGAGGGATCCAGATGTTGATCCCTTCCCTGGAATAGCAGGTGAAAAACTGCTGCATTGCTCAGACTTCTTGATTCTACACACCATCAAAGAGGCCTTGATGTCAAGGGCTGTCACTCTGCCCTCGCCTCACTCGCATGGTCAGGGAGAGCTCAGTCCTCTGACTCACATTTATCTGAATGAATTCCACTTGTTACTGATCAGCCCATCTGACCCTCCAGCCCGTCTATATCCTCATGTCGTCTTGTACTGCTTCGGGACACCCCCATTCGGGAGGGTCAATAAATGGAAAGCACTAAAACTTTAATTCAGAAACTGAAGACAATTACTGGTTTGATAGAAGAATAGATGTCTTTCATTTGTAAATGGGATCAACATTTCTTTATTGAGTTAAAGTGACTCAAATTAAACACATCTGTCGTGAATGGATAAACCTACAACAACCCCCACACAGGGTGTTTGGATTGGAGGCTGAGTTGAAAGTAATGGTGACACATCAGGGAGATGCAGAGTTACCTGGAGACTTTGTTCCAGAAGGAACTTATAACCCTCAGGTCCAAGCAGTCCAATTCCATGTGGAGGAAGGGGCAGGAGGGTATGACTATGAAGATGGCAGGGAAGGATTTGGAGAGCACTGTAGGACAGGAAAACGCCTCACTTTTGCTGTAGTTGTGGGTATGCTCGCCGAGCTGGGAAGTTGATTTGTAGACATTTTGCCCTCTGTCTAGCTGACATCTTCAGAGCTTTGGAGCTTCCTGTGAAGCGCTGTTGTGCTGTGTCTTCTGGAATTTATTTGGTTCCATTCCTGCTGTTTCCAGTTACTGGTTCCTGATGTTCGTTGCAGTGGTCAGGATACTGGGTCTAGGTCAATGTGTTTATTGATGGAGCCCATGGATAAGTGTCACACCTCTCGGAATTCTCTGGCTGCCCTCTGTTGAGACTGTCCTATGATCATAGTGTTGGCCCAATCGAATTTGTGGTCCTTGTCTTCTGTGTGTATAGCTACTGGGGAGAGCTGTTCATGGGGTTGAGTGGCTCTTTGGTGCTCATGGATGTGGATGGCTAGTTGTCTGGCTGTGTGTCCGAGGTGTTTTGTGCAGGCTTTGCATGGAATATTGTAAATGACATCTGTCTTTCACACGGTGGGTATTGGCCCTTTTATTCTTGTGTATTGTCTGAGTCTGGCAGTCAGTTTCTGGGCAGTTTATGAGTGGTTGGTGAAGTCTAGTTGTCAATTCTGTGATGTTTTTATAGAAGGTAGTGTGGGTAGTGAGTTAGGTCGTGGCATGTCCTCATCGTGTTGTTTGTCTGTTAGGCATCTGTGGATGAAGTTGCAGGAATATCTGTTCCTAGCAAAGTCTTTGTAGAAATGTTCTTCTCTTTGCAGGTCGGGAGTGCTACAGTGTGTTGTAGCCCTTTAGAACATGCTCCGAATGCAGCTTCTGCCGTGTGTGGGGAGGGATCAGGCAGAGAGGAAGAGTCAGTGCAGCCATTGTGCAGCATCCATTGTCGAGTTGTCCCATTTCCAATCTCACTGCAATGTCATTGTCTGCCCTGACACCAAGCAGATGCTCCCATCACAAGAGGCTCCATGGCACTGAGGACTGTGAGAGTGAGCCCTGTCCATTGACCTCGAACATCAAGCTCCAGCCTTCCTGATGTGGTGACAGCCAGGAGAACACTTCGCATGGGAGATTCCACACGCGCTCCCTCCCTCCCTGCAGGGAAAGATGATTCATTTGGCCCTGCTTTCTCTCCAAACTGATCCAAATTCAAGAGTTGCTGAAAAAAAGAGACATTTTGTCAAAACTTTTGTCTTGCACACAACAAGACAATTTGTAAGAAATAGCACAGCAAAACTCTGGAGATCCCAGCGGGTCAGGCAGTATCCATGGAGAGAAAGCAAGGCAAAATGAAATGTTTTCACAAGAAGGATCTTGCCTCACGCAAGTACTATATTCTCAAATGACTATTTGATCCTGATTTCCTCCTTTGCTTCAGGCTTGTTGAAATTCTAAGAAGTATTTCTGTCTTTTTTTTTGAATGGAGCACTATGTTTATCATCATTCATCATTAAGTTCCAATAACTGCATCAAAATTTTTCTCGATACTTTTTCTGTACCTGGCATGTGATTGGAGAATAAGTCATTTTTCCTTTCACTTTGTCTGCACTGATGATAAATCTACGTTTACTGTGTTTATTTGTTTAAGAATTTTTGAACATCAGAATTCCCTCCCTCCAATTTTGAGATCATGTTGAGGCCTTCACAGAATCATCGAATCGATGAATCCCTACAGGGTGAAAGCAGGCCACACAGCCCAGCAAGCTCGTACTGACCCTTGAAGACCATCCCAACCAGACCAATCTGTTGCATATCCCATTCCCATTTGTTGATGGCCCTGACCCTTGATCATCTAACCCTTTCGTTCTGGTTCCATTCAATGTATACAGACAGGAGGTTGGAAGAACACAGCAAGCCAGGCAGCATCAGGCGGTGAAGAAGTTGACGCTTCGGATGTAACCCTTCTTCAGGAATAGGGGTGGGTGTAGGGAGAGCTGCAGATAAAGGGGGTGACGGGGGAATGGTGGAGAACGGGGATAGATGAAGACAGGCAGAGGACACGACCTGGTTCATCAATGGGAGGAATGAATCTGGTGGCAGAGAGGAGTGAAAGAGATGGGAGGGGCTGAGGAGGCAGTCAGGGGATGGCAAGGGAGGGTATTTGAAATTGGAGAACACAGTGTTGAATCCTCTGGGCTGTAGGCTGATCAGGTGGAAGATGAGGTATTGTTCCTCCAATTTGCGGTTTGGTTCATTGTGGCAATGGAGGAGGCCAAGGATGGTCATGTTGGAAAGGGAGTGAGAAGGGGAATTAAAATGAGTGGTGACTGGGTGCTCTGGTCGGCCCCTACAGGCCCAGCTGAGATGCATGACCAATCGCTTCCTAAGTTGATGTTTGGTCTTCCAAATGTAGAGAAGAACACATCGGGGGCACTTGATGCAGTAAACTATGTTGGAGGAGGGGCAGGTGAACCTCTGTCTCGCCTGGAAGGACTCTTTGGGGCCCTGGATGGAGGTGAGGGGTTGGTGTACCAGCAGGCTTTGCATCGTTTCCGTTTGCAGGAGAAGGTTCCTTGTGGATCAGGAAAGATGGTGGAGAGAATGGCGCAAACCAAGAATTGTCAAAGGGAACAGTCCTTGTGGAAGGCAGACAGGGGTAACTTGAGGAAGACATTCTTGGTGGTGGGGTCTTTTTGGATTGGCGGAATAGGGTGATGTGTCCGATACAGAGATTGGTTTGAGTTATAGGTGAGGACAATGGGGACTCTGTCTTTATTCTGTTTGGAGGGGGGTGGGTTTAGAGCAGTGGAACAGGAAACGGAGGGGGTGCGATGGATGACAGAGGGAGCAAATGCACGTTGTTTGAAATAGGTGGGCATCTGGAATACTTGGGAGTGGAATGTCTGCTCATCCAATCAGATAGAGCAGAGGCGGAGGAATTGGAAGAATTTGGATGGAGCTCTTGCAGGATACTGGGTCGGAGAAGGTATAGTCCGGGTAATAATGGGAGTCTGTGAGTTTGCAGTAAATTTCTATCTGAACACTGTCACCGAAGATGGGAATGGAGAGGTCAATAAAGGGGAGGGAGGTGTCCAAGGAGGACCAAGTGAATTTGAGGGTGGGGTGGAAGTTGTGGACGAAGAAGATGAACTGCTCCAGTCCAGCCTGGGTGCAGGTCACTTCACCAATGCAGTCATCAATGTAATGGTCGAAAAGCTGGGGCACAGTGCCTGTGTAGGCACTGAAGAGGGACTGTTCAACATAGCCAATAAAGGGGCAGGGCTAGTTGGGGCCCATCCAGGTACTCATAGCCACCCCCTTGGATTTAGAGGAACTGGGAGGAGTTAAAGGAAAAGTTGTTGAGGGTGAGGACCAGTTCGGCCAGATGGAGGAGGGTATTGCTGGAGAGGGAGTGGATGGATCTGTTGGAGAGAAAAAAACAGAGGGCCAGGAGGCTGATCTTATTGGGTATGGACATATATAAGGACTGTCCATAGTGAAGGTAAAGAGCTGGGGACTTGGGGACACTGAAGAGATAGAGGGCATGGTTGGTGTAGCTGAAGTAGGTGGAAAGTGCCTGAACCAAGGAGGAGAGGATGGAGTTGAGGTAGGATGAGAGGGGTTCGGTGGGGCAGGCACATGTTGAGATGATTGGTCGGCCGGGGTAGTTGGGCTTGTGGATCTCGGGGAGCAGGTAAAACTGGGAATTGCAGGGCTGGGGGTCGATGAGTTTGGAGGCAGTGGAGGGGAGATCACTGGAGACAATGGGGGCACTGACAGTGCGAGTGATTTTGGCCTGATGTGTCAAGGTGGGGTCATGGGCAAGGGGGAGGTAGAACGTGGTGTCAGAGAGTTGGGGTTTGGCCTCTGCGACATAGAGGTCTGTTCCCCGGACTACCACCACCCCACCTTTGTCAGCGGGTTTGATGGTAAACGGGGTGTCGGTACAGAGAGAGTGGACTGCTGCTCGTTCGGAGGGGCGTTGGTTGGGCAGGATGGGGGGGTGGAGAAATTGAGGTGGCTGATGTCACATCAGTGGTCAGCAATGAAGAGCTCTACAGTGTGTACACATCTGGTGGTGGGGCGTGGGGGGGGCAAGTGGAGGAGGAAGGGTGGATGTGGGAGAAGGGGTCCTCAGAGGGAGGTTGGGAGCTTTTGTTAAAGAAGAAGACACGAAGGTAGAGGCGGCAGTAGAAGAACTCCACGTCCTGGTGGGTGCGGGATTTTTTGAGGTGTGGAACGAGTGTGAGCCCTTTCCTCAGAACAGACCTTTTGGCCTCAGAGGGTTCGAGGTCGTGGGGGGATAGTCGATATGGGGCAAGGCTCGGGGTGGGGGACGAGGTTTTCAGGGGGGTCCACGATGGCTGAAGTAGGGGAGCGGGCAAGAGTGATGGGAATGGGAGAGGATGGGTGTTGGAGAGAAAGGAGATTGGGGCGGAAGTGGTTAGTGGAGTGAGGAGGGGGAGTGGGAAGGTGGGGATGAGGTGAAGAGGGAGAAGTGGAGGGATAGGGTGCACTGTGGGGGTGTATGGGTGAGAAGGGAGAGTGAGTGTGCAGGCTAGCTGCAGATAGGCAGTAGGACACAGGGCTGACTCTGGGAAATGTAGACTCAGCCTTGGTTGCAGAGTGGGTGAGGCCAGAAGTGGAGGCAGAGGCTGGAGTGAAGTCAAGGCCAGAATGAGTGTTTTGACCCAGGTTAAATTCCAGCCTCAGGCAACTGTCTGGTTGGAGTCTGCACATTCTCCCCACGTCTGCGTAGGTTTCCTCTGGGTGCTCTGGTTTCCTCCCACAATCTAAAGACGTGCAGGTTAGGTGAATTGGCCATGCTAAGTTACCCATAGTGATCAGGGATGTGTAGGTTAGGTTCATTAATCAGAGTAATAAGATAGGGGATTGGGTCTTGGGTGGGTTACTCTTCCAAGGATCAGTGTGGACTTGTTGGGCCAAATGGCCTGTTTCTCACAGTAGGGATTCTATGACAGTCCATTCCAGATTCCCACCACGCGTTGAGTGTAATTTTTCTTCACCAAATGTCATTTGCGGTGTCCATAATGAAACCTTTCAAACCATTCATTTTGTCTAGTGTCGTTTAGCCCTTGAGCTCCTTGTTCAATAAATGTTTTATTCTTTTTGATAAAATATGAGTTCTCTGACAGGGACAGTTTACTTTGTCCAATCAGGGAATCCTGGCTGACAGATAAAAAGGGGCGTGTCAGAAGAACTGATACTCTGGGACCTGACTCTGAATAACAAACTGCCAACCAATCCCCTCCTTCTGTCACCCTCAATCTCCCCATGCTTACTCTTGATGCCCCTTCGATCCAGCCTGTGCTGCCTTTCGGAGAGGTTGGCCTTCCCTCCATCACCCAGGGACGTAGTCATCATCCCAGAGCAGTCACACTTTTCACCTGAGGGTCATCACACCTGGGGCAACGGGAGAGAAGGTGGCACCTTCATGATGGTCATACCTGTCATTAATCCACCGCAACCTCTCTTGGGGCTGCAAGAATTCAATCTCCCTCACTCAGACAGCTCCCCTCCCTGGAAAGTAATATTGCTGCACCTTGTTTTGGGTTAATGAACCACTGAAATATGATTATTGGGACTCAGCATTGGCTGGGCAGGCAGCCACGATTGACCCTGGATTCAGAAAGTCCCCTTGTCATTGGGCAACACATTAAGGAGAACAGTCTAGATTAGAGTCATGCTAGAAAAGCACAGCAGGTCAGGCAGCATCTGAGAAACACGAAAACCGACATTTCTGCATTAGGGAGCACAGTGCACACTGCCTCTGAAATCCCTCCCTTAATGTGAATACACTCTCAGTATTCATCTTTCTCAGCTGTCATCTGAACTTACTATAAATTCTGTGTCCAAAGATCCTGCCCCTCCAGCTACCTGATGGAGAAGCAGTGCTCTGAATGCTTCTACTTTCAAATACACCTGTTTGACTATCACCTGGTGTTGTTAATTTTTAACTTTGGCCATCTGAATGAGCTGTCGTCTCAGACTGAATCAGCTGAACTGTTTTCCATTCATGATTTGAGAAGATTAAAGCCTCATCTTCAATCCCCAGCACAAAGCTCATTCTCAATCCATCGCTCGGAGACAGAGACCTCAGAGAGACACCTACAGGCAGCACAGAGTAACACACTCTCAGTGAGCTGGACACCGACAGACAGCATGAAGTAACACACGCACTCTCTGAGACAGGCAGCACTGAATAACATGGTAAAAACAATGACTGCAGATGCTGGAAACCAGATTCTGGATTAATGGTGCTGGAAGAGCACAGCAGTTCAGACAGCATCCAAGGAGCTGTAAAATCGACGTTTTGGGCAAAAGCCCTTCATCAGGAAGTAAGGCAGAGAGCCTGAAGCGTGGAGAGATAAGCTAGAAGAGAGTGGGGTTGGGGAGAAAGTAGCATAGAGTGCATTAGGTGAGTGGGGGAGGGGATGAATGTGATAGGTCAGGGAGGAGAGGGTGGATTGGATAGGTGAAAAAGGAGATAGGCAAGTAGGATAAGTCCGGACAAGTCATGGAGACAGCGCTGAGCTGAAAGTTTGGAACTCGGGTGAGGTGGGGGAAGGGGAAATGAGGAAGCTGTTGAAGTCCACATTGATAACCTGGGGTTGAAGTGTTCCGACGCGGAATATGAGGCATTCTTCCTCCAAGCGTCTGGTGGTGAGGGAGCGGCGGTGAAGGAGGCTCAGGACCTCCATGTGGGAGGGGGAGTTGAAATGTTGGGCCGCGGGGCGATGTGGTTGACTGGTGCTGGTGTCCCGGAGATGTTCCCTAAAGCGGTCTTCGAGGAGGCGTCCAGTCTCCACAATGTAGAGGAGACAGCATCGGGAGCAACAGGTACAATAAATGATATTAGTGGATGTGCAGGTAAAACTTTGATGGATGTGGAAGGCAACTTTAGGGCCTTGGAAAGAGGTGAGGGAGGAGGTATGGGCGCAGGTTTTACAGTCCCTGTGGTGGCAGGGGAAAGTGCCAGGATTGGAGGGTGGGTTGTAGGGGGGCGTGGACCCGACCAGGTCGTCATGAAGGGAACGGTCTTTGTGGAAGGAGGAAAAGGGTGGGGTGGGAAATATATCCCTGGTGGTGGGGTCTGTTTGGAGTTGGTGGAAATGCCGGCGGGTTTATGCGAAGTTTTGTAGGGTGGAAGGTGAGCACCAGGGGCGTTCTGTCCTTGTTATGGTTGGAGGGGTCAGATCTGAGGGCGGAGTTGCGGGATGTGCACGAGATGCGTTGGAGGGCATCCTTAACCACGTGGGAAGGGAAATTGCGGTCTCCAAAGAAGCAGGCCATTTGGTGTGCTCTGTGGTGGAACTGGTCCTCCTGGGAGCAGATACGGTGGAGGCGGAGGAATTGGGAATACGGGATGGCATTTTTGCAAGAGGTAGGGTGGGAAGAGGTGTAATCCAGGTAGCTGTGGGAGTCGGTGGGTTTGTAAAAAATGTCAGTGTCAAGTCGGTCGTCATTAATGGAGATGGAGAGGTCCAGGAAGGGGAGGAGGTGTCAGAGATGGTCCAGGTAAATTTAAGGACAGGGTGGAAGTGTTGATGAAGTTGATGAATTGCTCAACCTCCTCGCAGGAGCACGAGGTGGCGCCAATGTAATCATCAATGTAGCGGAGGAAGAGGTGGGGAGTGGTGCCAGTGTAATGACAGAAGATCAACTGTTCTCCGTAGCCAACAAAGAGACAGGCATAGCTGGGGCCCATACGTGTGCCCATGGCTACCCCTTTGGTCTGGAGGAAGTGGGAGGATTCAAAGGAGAAATTGTTAAGGGTGAGGACCAGTTCGGCCAAACGAATGAGAGTATCGGTTGAAGAGTACTGTTGGGGACGTCTGGAGAGGAAAAAACGGATGGCTTGGAGGCCCTGGTCATGGCGGGTGGAGGTGTAGAGGGATTGCATATCTGTGGTGAAGATGAGGCGTTGGGGGCCGGGGGAACGGAAGTCTTGGAGGAGGTGGAGGGCGTGGGTGGTG
This sequence comes from Chiloscyllium punctatum, assembly GCF_047496795.1. Lineage (NCBI taxonomy): Eukaryota > Metazoa > Chordata > Chondrichthyes > Orectolobiformes > Hemiscylliidae > Chiloscyllium > Chiloscyllium punctatum. Next base: position 17,849,108 of record NC_092745.1, on the reverse strand, counting down.
TATCGAACGTATGTGGGGAGTTCCTGGACTAGGGGGGATAGGACAGTGTCGAGGTCGGTAGAGATGTGTTCAGTGGGGCAGGTGCATGCTGAGACAATGGGTCGGCCATGATGGTCTGGCTTGTGGATCTTGGGAAGGAGATAGAACCGGGCAGTGCAGGGTTCCCGGACTATGAGGTTGGAAGCTGTGGATGGGAGAGCTCCTGAGGTGATGAGGTTCTGAATGGTATGCTCACACTCCATGCTTCAGATAGGTCTCTCCGAATATGGGTGCATTACTGAACACTGCCTGTAGGTGTCTCTCTGAGTAACATATCCACCCTGAGAGAGACACCTTCAGGCAGCATTAAGTGAATCACTCACACTCAGAGAGGCACACATTCGAGATGAGAGTGGTGCTGGAAAAGCACAGCAATTCAGGCAGCAACCGAGGAGCAGGAAAATCGACATTTCGGGCAATAGAGCACTATTCCTGATGAAGGGCTTTTGCCCAAAACGTTGAATTTCCTGCTCCTTGGATGCTGCCTGATCTGCTGTGCTTTTCCAGCACCACTCTAATTTAGAATCTGGTTTCCAGCATTTGCAGTCCTTGTTATTACCTCAGAGAGGCACACGGCCGACAATGTCTGTGAATAGCCGAAGAATGTTTCAGGGGCATGCACCCAACATGCAGCAGAGATTGCACCGTCCGATTCCATCAGCTGGGCCAGGACAAACAGTGTGAATAGGGAATGTTTCAGATTGTACTTTTTGTGTCCTAACAGCTTTTAGTTTCTGTTCTTTTTGGAATCTTGTAACCTACATAAATTCCTGACCAAAGGGATCATTTGAAAAGGATTAATGATTGATGATTGTAATTCATTGACAGACCAACCAGCCAATCTTTACGAAGACCTGCTGAAATACAGCCAATCAACTGGAGGGCGGGGAAGGTCATCTATTTCCAAAGCACACAAAGACAGAGACTGAATCATCATTTTTATTCCCTTCCACATTCACATTGAAAGAAAAAACCCTACAATTAACAGCCCAAACAGAGGAAGATGCTCAAATTCACAGCCACAATGGAGCTTGAGGAAAACACTGGTGGAGGTTTGATCAATAACATGAGAATTCTGTCCCTTTAATCAGTGACAAAATCTTAAATTAGAACTGACAGCTAAGCAGGAAGGAGATCTGGTTTACTGAAGCAGAGAATTCTGAGATTCACATTGTTTTGTACAGTTGACAGTCTTCAGCAACTTCAAGAGATTTTACTTGGCATACAGTCAATATTTCCCCTTCAAACGCTCCCAGGACAAGGTACAGCATGAGGTTTGACACAAAAAAGCTCCCTCGACACTGTTGCAATAACCTGCTTTAACATCCAAACTTCAGAAGTGTCTCAGAGCAGTCCTTAGAAGGAAGAGAGTTGAAATTCAGTGCTGACAATGACCTTTGTCCTGCCAGCTCAGCCCTGTTCTATTTAAAGTTGTGTCTCCTCTGTGGACTATCTCCAACAGTCTACACACATTCTGATCTCCTGATGCTCTCGCTGAGGGGAGATGGGAGGGTCACGTGGGTGAGGGCACAGGAGGAGCAAGCGTTGGACTCCCAGTCAGACCCAGAGAGGGTCAGCAGGCTGCTGACACTGTAGGTGCTGTCCGAAGCTCGCAGGTAGTTGCTGGTCTGAACCACGTCCGAAATGACTGCCCCGTCCTTCTTCCACTGTACCTCCAGCTCATCGAGATAGAAGTGATTGGCAAGGCACACCAGGGTGGCAAGTGCCCTTGGCATCGACCTGTTCCCGGGAGGGGAGCAGCAGGGTCAACTTGGGCTGAGAGTTCTCATGGCCTGAAAGACAAGAGAAACAATTTTAATCCTGGCCATTCGAAGGGAATTCAACCCTCACAATATTCACTGGCCATTCAATCATTTAGAACATTTTTGGTCAATACAGAATAAACCCAACAAAAGAACAGACATTGTTCAAATTGATTCTTGGGATGTGAGTGTCACTGGCAGGGCCAGCATTGATTACCCATCCCGAACTGCCCCTGAGAGGGTGATGGTGAAGCAGCAGTGAAGGGACAGTTTTGGATCATCATTTCTGGAATGAATGTTGGTATCTGGAAGAGCTATAAATGGGGGATCATTTCAGTGACACTGATCAGAACTCAGTGAGATTGAGAGTAGGGATGGAAATGGAGAACCATGGAGCAAGTGTAAAAGTTTTCATTTTACTAAACTGTGTGGTGCTTTGGTAAAAGTGGATCGGAACCAACGATACGATTGGAAATCAGTGTCAAGGCAGTGGGAGCGAGACAGAGTTTGTTCAGAATCTGTTCCCGCAAAGAGTAAGGGTGGGACTCCCAGATCTAGACTAAACGAACAAGAGGATTGGGGGTCATGTACTGACATGGATTGGGAACTGGTTGCCAGACAGGACAGAAAGAAGATGTCTTTTTCTGAATGTCAGGTAATTACAACTTAGGGTACCACAGGGGTCAGTCTTTGGTACTCAGTTATTCATAAAGTATAATAATAGAATCATCGAGTCAGAGAGGCCCAAAAGGCCCATCAGCCCATTGTGTCCATACTAGTCTTAAAACAACAACCCAATAATTGTCATCCATTTTTCCAGCAAAAGGGAATTAGATGCGGTATGTATTTGAGAAGGAATTAGATATAGTTCTTAGGATTGAAGGGATCAAAGAATGTGGGGAGAAAGCAGGAACAGCGGACTGTGTTGAATGATCAACCATGATCATATTGAATGGTGGAGCAGGCTTGAAGGGCCGAATGGCCGACTGCTGTTCCTGTGTTTGATGTTTCTGTTTCTCAGATAATGAAGGGATGTCTCTCATCATTTTGCAGCTGGAAGTCAGATGAGTGTGGAGGTGGAAGATGTGGGCATGGTGATTAATGCAGGTCTGTAAGGTGGTAAAGAAGATACATGGGATAAACTGTTCTTCATTTTCCCTTGATGGAATGAGGGCATTACTGGATCGGCAGCATTTATTGCCCATCCCGAATCACCCAGAGGGCAGTTTAGAGTCAAGCACATTACTGTGGGTCTGGGGTCACACGGTAAGGATGGCAGTTTCCTTCCCTTAAGGACATTAGGGAATCAGATGGCTTTTTCCTGACAATCAAAGATGGTTTCATGGTCGTCATTAGAATCTTAATTCCAGATTTTTTAAAATTGAATTTGAATGCAACCAACTGCTGGATTCTAACGCTGGTCCCCAGAACATTCATCTGGATCTCTGGATTAACAGCTCAGCAATAACACCATTAGACCATCACCTCCCTTATCTCATTATTGGTTGACTGTGAAAACAAGGAGTTTGTTTATTCTGGAACTGTATAAAACCCCAGTTTGAGCACAGTGAGGGAACAGTGTACGGTTCTGGTCGCCACATGACAGGAAGGATGGGATTCCATTAGAGATGTGGACAAACGAGGAGTTTGTCTGGAATGGCGACTTTGAGCTTTGAGGAATGATTGGATTGGCTGGGAGTGTTTTCGTTGGAACAGAGGAGGCAGAGGGGAGATTTGATTGTGGTGTATAAAATGATGAGAGACCTGGATAGATTGGATAGGAAGGACTGATTTCCATCAGCACAGAGGGCAATTACCATGGGGAGAGATTGAAATCAGTTGGGGGCAGGGTTATAGGGGAGTTGAGGGTATTTGTTTTCACCCAGAGGCTGGGATATGGGACTCACTGTCTGAAAGAGTGGGAGAGGCAGAAACCCTCATCATATTGAAAAAACACTTGGATATTCAATTCAAACAGTGAAACCTCCAGAGTTATGGAGCAAGAGCTGGAAAGTGGGATGGAGCTCGATACCTCTTTAACAAATCTCCGATCACCCACAGATCAGGAGAACTTTATCCAATAAAATTGGAACAGACATGGATCCACACACTTCAGGAAAGAGTCACATTGGGTGTCTGTGTAGAATGTTCTAGATTCTATTTCAAAACTTGCTGCACACTGCTGGGCTGAGGGTCATGGGTGAGGCTGCACTGAGTCTTCCTATTACAGAGACAGACAGGGTCACTGCTCCTAATGACCCCATGACACCTGGAAAGTGAGTGTGCGCAGACGATGGGTGAGGGTCTGGATCAGGAGACTACAGCCTTAAAGAAACACTTAGATTTGTGTAGTTCCTGTTCCCAACTCAGGATGTCCCAATAGATCTTTCCAGCAGACTGTGCACAGCGAGATCCCAAACACCACGTGATAATTAGCAGAGAAATACATTTTTAGTGATTTCGATTGAGGGATAAATATTGACCAGGTACACCAGGGGGAACTGCCTGCTCTTCATCCAAAGTGCCATGGAATGGCATCTTTCACAACTGAAAGACTCCCAGTTCATCCAAAAAAAGAATAGTTCCTTGAAGATGAAATTGCAGATCGGTGGGGGAACGGGTTTGCTTTCCTTCATTGGGCAGTGCATTGAGTATTGGAGTTGGGAGCTGTTGCGGCTGGACAGGACGTTGTTTCGGGCACTTTTGGAATACTGTGTGCAATTCTGGTCACCCTGCGACAGGAAAAATGTTGTGAACCTTAAAATGGTTCAGAAAAGATGTACAAGGATGCTGCCAAGGTTGCAGGGTTTGAGCTATCGTGAGAGGCTGAATAGGCTGAGGCTGTTTTCTTTGGATCATTGCAGGTTGATGGGTGACCGTATAGAGGTTTATAAAATCATGAGGGGCATAGATAAGGTGAATAGAGAAGATCTTTTCTCCAGAGTGGGGGAGTCCAGAACTGGAGGGCAGAGGGTGAAGGTGACAGGGGAAAGATTTAAAAAGGACCTAAGGGGCAACGTTTTCATTCAGAGGATGTTAAATGTATGGAATGAGCTGCCAGAAGTGAGAAGACTGGTACAATTACAACACTTAAAAGGCAGGGGTATATTAATAGGAAGAGGTTAGAGGGATATGGGCCAAATGGTGGCAAATGGAGCAAGATTAATTTAGGATATCTGGTCATCATGGATGAGTTGGACCGAACGGTCTGTTTCTGTGCTGTACGTCTCTCTGACTCGAATTGTATTTCGAATCAGCCCTTAAAACTTCAGGATCTCCCAAAGACAGTGTTGTTTGACAAGCAGTCACTGTTTCAATGTCAGTAATGTGGCAGCCAGTTTCTATACAGCAATATCCCACTAGAAGCAATGAGATCAAAGAGCAATAATGGCGTTGGGTCAAGGATAAATATTGTCCTGAACTCTACCCAAAGTGACAGTAATTTGGTTCATTTGGATGGAAAATGAGAAAATGGAAGGTGAAGGAGAAGGTAGGATTGCTGATTTGAGATGGGATTGATTGTGGCCAGAAAATAAAAGGAAGGGACGGAATTTTTGAAAATCAAAGGAAGTATAAAAGTGCAGGGAAAATCAATAGTGGAACAAACTGCAAGAGTTTGTATCTAAATGCATGATGCATTCCAAGTAAGGTAGACAAAGTGATGCCACAAATTGAGGTAAATTGAGTTTCCAAGGAATTTAAACTCGTTAAAGTGGAGGAGGGCTCAGGAGAGGTTATTCAAGTTTCAAAAACACATCATAGGACAGAGAGTACAGAAAGGATCAGGAATCGAACAAAAGCACAGCAGAAAGAGGACAACAATGATGGGAAGGACGGCAGTCAATGCAGGACTGAGGGTGGTGTACTTAAAAACACACAGTATACACGATCGGCTTGTAGTGCAGATTGAAATTGGCAGGTACGATTTTGTGGGTATGATAGAGACCTGGCTGTAAGGGGATCCGGGCTGGGAGCTAAATATCTATGGATACATGTCCTATCAAAAGGACAGGCAGATGGGCAGAGTGGCCTTGTTAGTATGAAATGAAAGTAAATCAATAGCAAGAAGTGATATAGAGTCAGAAAGTGTAGAATGTTTGTGGGTAGAGTTGAGGAACCGCAAAAAATAAAGAATCTGATGTAAGTTATGTTCAGGTCTCCTAGCAGTAATCAGGGAGTGGGGAAGGAAATCAATCAGGAGACAGAAAAGCCATAAACAAAATGTCAGGGCAGACATCAATGGATAGGTGGACTGGGTAGCGCATGTCATGGAATGTCGATGAGATGGTTTTTGGAGTAGCTTGTGGTTGAGCCATTATGGAACCAGCAGTTCTGGATTGAGTGATGTGGAATGAGGCAAACTTGGTTAATGAGCTGAAGGTGAAAGTATCCCTCTGGATAAGTGACCATAAAATGATCGAATTCCCCCTGTAGTTTGAGAGGGAGAAGCTGCTATCAGATGGAACAGGATTTCAGTTGAGTAAAGGAAACTACAAAGACATGAGGAAGGAGCTGGCCAGAGTTGGTTGGAAGGGGAGCCGAGCAGGTAATATGGTGGGGCAGCAAACAGCAGAGTTTCTGGGGATTATTCAGGAAGCAGAGTAGGAATTCATCCCAAAAAAGAAGAAACATACGCAGGGGAGGACAAGGCAACCATGGCTGATGATGGAGGTCAAGGACAGCATAAAAGCAAAAAAAAGCATCTAATGTGATGGAGAATAGTAGGAAGCCTGAGGATTAGGAAACCTTTCAAAACCTGTAGAGGACAGCTGAAAATGCATTGATGCTGAAGAGGTGAAATGTGGGGGTAAGCTGGCCAGTAATATAAAAGAAGTTTGCAAGAGTTTTATCAGATATATAAAAAGGAAGATGGAGTCAAAAATAGACATTGGATCACTGGGAATTGAGGCTGAAGGAAGAATTATGGGAAATAAAGGAATAGTAGAGGAATTGAATAGATACTTTGCATCAGTCTGAATCATGGAAAACACCAGCAGTGTCCCAGTACTTCAAGACTGTTAGGGGTCGGAGGTGAGTGTAGTGGCCATCACTAAGGAGGAGGTACAGGGGAAGCTGAAAGGTCTGAATGTGGATAACTCACCCAGACTGGATGAACTATATGTCTGTGTTCTGAAGGAGGTCGCTGAGGACATTGTGAAGGCTTTTTTTTCCACACGTGATTCCACACTTTCAGGAATGAATAAAGTCGGGGTGTGAAGGTTGTTTGGGGAGGAATTTGATGGGGCAAGGGTTTGGAAAATGGCTCACATAACACCCCTGTTTTACAAGGGAGGGAGGGAGAAGTTTGGAAATTATAGGCCGATTAGCCTGGACTCAGTTGTTGGTATGGTTTTCGACTTCATTTAAGGGTGAAATTGCAGAGGACTTGAAAGTACAATGGGAAAATAGGGCTGAATCAACATGGCTTCATCAAGGGGACATCATGCCTGGCAAATCTGTTAGAATTCTTTGAGGAGGCAATGAGCCAGTCCGACAAAGAACAGTCCAAGGAAGTCATCTATTTGGATTTCCAGAAGGCCTTTGATATCAGGTAAGAGATCATTGTATTAGGGTAAGGCACTTGCATGGACTGAGAACTGGCAGGTTGGCATAAAGCAAAGAGTGAGAAAAAATGGCAGCTGGTGACCAGTGTAGTTCTGCATGTGTCAATGTTGGGACCATAACTATTCACGTTATACATGAACAATCTGGATGAAGCAAGTGAAGACATTTTTGCAACGTTTGCAGATGACATGAGATAGTTGGAGGGACAGGTAATGTTGAGGAAGTGGGAAGGCTGAAAAGGTCCTGGATAGGCTCAGAGAGTGGACAATGATAGAATACTATGTGTGACAGTGTGAGGGTATTCACTTTGGGAGGAAGAAGAGATGGAAAGACTGTTTTCTAAATGAGGACAACCTTTGGAAATCTAAAGCACCAACCTCATTCAGGATTCTCTGAAGGTTGACAGGCAGGTCCAGTTTGTGCTTGGGAAGGTAAATGAAATGTTAGCATTCATTTCAATAGGGCCAGAATACAAGGGCAGAGATGTACTGCTGAGGCTGAGTCAGGCTCTGGTCAGACTGCATTTGGAATATTGTGAGCAGATTTGGGATCCATGTTCTAAGAAATGAAATGTTGGCTTTGGAGGTCCCTATTAAATAGGGACTCTGTTCAATGTGTTATCCCAATATGGGCGGGAGCATCACTGACTGCACGAACAGGAATCAGCAGCTCGAGAGTCGGGGGAAAAGAGATCAGAATCTGAGAACATTAGACTGGAATGTTACTGCAATGGATCAGAATCTGAGAATATTAGAATGGAGTGGTACAACAGTCGATCTGAATCTGAGAACATTCGACTCGAATATTCCAACAATGGATTAAATATGAGAACATTCGACTGGAATATTACAATAATAGACAGGAGTTTATCCTGGGGTCTTTATTATCATTCTCAGCTTTGGATATCATTAGCATCACGATCGAAGATGTCCTTTGGATTATTCACGGTAGTTAAGGTATCCCATCCTCGCTATACTTGGCTTGTCATATGAGGCATGGTTGAGGACTCTGTGTCTGTACTCTATGGAGTTTCGAAGGATGAGTAGGGAGTTTATTGAAAGTTACAGAATCCTGATCGGCCTGGATAGAGTGGATGCGGAGAAGATGATTCCAAAAACAGGAAAGACGAGGTAATCAAGGCACAGCATCAGAATGAAGGACGGCCCCTTTCGAGCTGAGATGAGGAGGAATTTCTTCAGCCAGAGGGTGTGAATCTGTGGAACACATTGCTGCAGAGGGCAGTGGAGGCCAAGTCATTGGGTGTATTTAAGACAGAGATAGACAGGTCTGTGATTGTTAAGGGGATCAAATGTTCCTTTGGAGTAGGCAGGAGAATAGGGTTGAGAAGTATATCTGCCAAGATCAAATGGTAGAGCAGATTCAATGGGCTGAATGGCTGATTTCTGCCCCTATTTCTTAAAGTCTTCTGGAGAGATTTCCCAAAACCCTGGAACACTGAACCCACTGGACTGTGAGCCCTGCTGGAGCTGTTTATCATCAGATCATTAGGAGAAAGTGAGGACTGCAGATGCTGGAGATCAGAGCTGAACAATATGTTGTTGGAAAAGCGCAGCAGGTCAGGCACATCCAAGGATCAGAAGAATCGATGTTTCGGACATGAGCCCTGAAGAAGGGCTCATGCCTGAAACGTCGATTCTCCTGCTTCTTGGATGCTGCCTGACCTGCTGCGCTTTTCCAGCAACACATTTTTCAGCAATCATCAGATCATTGTCAAGAGACAACCAAAGAGTGGAGAAAATGTGCATCTCCATCGGAATTTCAGGATACTTCGTAGTTCCTGGAATACCTTGAGTACAGGAAGTGTGGTCAGTTACAGCAGTTGGAACTCTGGGTTTCGGAGCTTGAGCAGCAGCTGGTGTCAGTGCGGAGAGTCCGTGAGACTGAGAGCTCCGTGGAGAGCACGTTTCTAGATGTGATCACTCTGCAGCTTCAGAGTGTGCAGGGGCAGAGGGAATGGGGGAGCAGCAGACAGTCCAAAAGGACCAGGCAGCTAGTACAGAAATCCCCTGAGTGCATCCCAGTGTCCAACCAGGATTCAGTTCATAATCCTGAGGAGAATGATGGTTCATCTGGGGAGTGCAGCCAGAGCCAAGTCCCTGGCATCACGGGTGGCTCAGCTGCACAGGGGGCACAAGGAAGAATGGAAGAGCGATAGTGAGAGGGGATTTGAGAGTGAGGGCAATCGATAGGTGTTGCTGCAGCTGCAGATGGGAATCCAGGATGGTGTGTTGTCTCCCTGGTGCCAGGGTCAAGGATGTCACTGAGCGACTGCAGAGCACCCTGAGGGGAGAGGGGGAACAGGCAGCAGTCGTGGTCCACATCGGTCCCAGTGACAGCGGGAGGAAAGGGATGTGGTCCTCCAGTCAGAATTTAGGGAGCTCGGGAGAAAATTAGGAGCAGGAGGTAAAAGGTAGGAATCTTCAGATTACTCCCAGTACCCCAAGCAAGTAAGAAGAGGAAGAGGAGGGTAACACAGCTGACTGTGGGGCTGGAAAGAGGGTCCAGGAGGGAAGGCTTTAGATTCTTGGGACATTGGGAGTGGGTCTGGGGGAGATGGGACCTGGACAGACCAGACAGTGTTGCTCCTGAACAGAGCTGGGACTGAGTTCCTTTGGGGTGATTTACAGGGCTGTGGGAGCCAGGGGGAATATCAGAGAGGAACACCAAGGTCCACAGAATCCTCACCACCCAATGGGAAGGATGTGGAGAAATACAATTTCAAGCAATTTACAGAGACTTGCAAATAGGATAGAATCGTTATAAATGGGATGACGGGGTCTTTAATTTCTGAATATAGACTGGGGTAGTAGCAATGTAACAGGCAGAGAGGGGCCAGAATTGCGAGATTGTGTTCATGTGAATTTTCAGGTGGCATCATGGCCAGTGGAGAAGGCTGTCTAAGAGTACAATGGGCTATTGACCAACTGGGCCAGTGGGCTGAGGAATGGCAGATGGAGTTTAATTCAGATAAATGTGAGTGCTGTATTTTCGTAAGACACAGGAGATGGGTAAGATCCTAAACAAATATTTCAGGTCAGTATTTATTGGGAGAAGGACATGAAAGCGAGGGAATTTGGAAAAATAGTGACGTTTTGAAAAAGTCCACAATACAAATGAGGAGATGTGAAAGGTCTTAAAACATATAAAAGTAGGTAAATCCGTAGGACCTGATCAGGTGTATCCCAGAACATTGTGGGAAACTAGGGAAGAGCTTGCTGGGCCGCTTGCTGAGATATGTTTATCATCAACAGCTATAGGTAAGGTGTTGGAAAACCAGAGAGGTTGGCTGATGTTGTATCATTATTTCAGAAAGGCTGTAAGGAAAAGCCAAGGAACTATAGAGCACTGAGCCTGATTTCAGTGCTGGGTAAGATATTGGATTGGATTCTGAGGGACAGGAGTTACATCCATTTAGATAATCAATGTGATTTTGTGCATGGGAAATTGTGTCTCCCTGATTTGATTGAGGAGGTGACAAAGGAGATTGATGAAGGCAGAACAGTGGACACTGTGTGTATGGACTTCAGTGAAGTCACAAGGATCCACATGACAGAATGGTAAGTAAGGTTAGACCACATGGGATCCAGGGAAGCTAGCCGTTTGGGTAAAAAAAAAGCTTGAAGATAGGAGAGAAGGAGTGGTGGTAAAGGGTTGATTTTCAGATTGGGGAGATCTGTGAATAGCTGTGTGTCGTAAGGATTGTTGCTGGGTCCACTGCTTTTGGTCATTTAAATAAATGATTTCACTGTGAATATAGGAGTTGACATAAGTTTGTAAATGACACCAAAATTGGAGGGACAGTGAATAGTGAAGGAGATTATCTCAGGTCCAGAGGGACCTTGATCAGATGGGGCAATGGACAGAGGAGTGGGAAATGGAGTTCAGTTTAGATAAATGTGAGATGTTGCATTTTGGAAAGGCAAACCAAGGCAGGAGTTATACAGTTAATGGTAGGGCCCTGTGGAGTGTTGCTGAAAAAAGAGACCGAGAGGGTGAAGGTGAAGATGCACGTGAAGTTGAGGGTACTGTGCATTATTCCTTAAAACTGTATCACAGAGAGACAGGGTGATGAAGAAGGTGATGGGGACGTTTGTCTTTAGTGGTCACCGTATTGAGTATAGGAGTTGGGACATCATGTTGCAGCTGTACAGGAGATTAGTGAGGCCACTTTGGGAATTATGTGAAAAACTCTGATCATTCTGTGATAGGAAGGATATTGTTAAACTTTAAAAAGGTGCAGGAAAAGATTTACAAAGATTTTGCTCGGAATTGGAGGGTGGGATAGGGAGAGGGGGATGAATAAACTGGTGTAATTTTCCTTGCAGCATCGGAGGCTGAGAAATTTATAATGAGGGACATAGCTAATGTGACTAATTCAGGAAGCATGTGAATGTTTTGTAGAGATGACAAATTATATTCCTAAAGATCATTCCAGGGATGAGGAACATCAGTTATGAAGATCTACTGGAGAATTTGGGACTGTCTTCTTTGAAGAAGACTGAAAGGAGATTTGTTCGTGGAATTAAAACCAGGAGGGGCCTGGACAGAGTAAATAGGGAGAAAATGTTCCCAATTAAGAAAGGATTGAGACCGAGAGACCACAGATTGAAAGTAATTGGGAAAAGCAACAAAGTGAGATGAGGACAAACATTTTCGGCCAGTGAGTGGTTAAGGTGTGGAATGCACTGCCTGAGAGTGTGATGGAGGCAGCTTCAATTGAAACATTCCGAAGGGAATGAGAATGTTATTTGAAAAGGAACAATGTGCATGGTGACAGGGAGAAGGCAGGAGAATGACACTCAGTGAATTGCTCATTCAGAGAGCCAGTACAGACAGGATGGGCAGAATGTCCTCCTTGTGCACTGCAACAATTCTGTGATTGTGTGATTGAGCAGAGTTAAAGCTGGGGGAGGTGGGAGCTCGGTGTCTCACTGTGCTGCTGCTGCTGCTGAAGTCAGTGAGATCAGAGACTGCGACAGGGAGCCAGAGCTCACATCAAACTCTGCCCGTGTCTGTCACACTGAGACTGGCAGGAGGCTACTCACTGATTTCACTCCATGCTGCAGGAATGGGACCACAGGCTGCAAATGGACAGAGCTCCTCCACACGGTGAGTAAAACTGACTGACTTATATCTTGCTATTTAAAGGGGGCAATGGAACTGAAGAAATACAGGTGTACACCCTGTTCGACACAGTGCTCCTCAATCAACCATTCCATTCACTGCAGCTTCTCACTTACACCTTCAACAATTCAGCATTTGTGTTTTAGAAATTGTGTTTCAGTATTCACAGGGTTAATAACGGAGGATTGAGGTGACATCCTCATTCTGAACATTATTGATTGTCAGGGTAAAACTGGTCCCTGATCCACTGCCAGTGAATCCGCCGGAGTCTCTTGTGAATCGTGTTGCTGCACTGTAGATCAGGAGAGAGACCTTCTCGCTGACCTTCTCGCTGCTGGTACCAAGCAAGGTAGCTGCTAATGCTTTGACTGGCCATACAGGTGATGGTTGCGATCTGGCCCAGTCCCACTGACAGCACCGGGGGAGTCTGGGTCATGATGATGTCCCCACTGATACCTGAGGGGTCAGAGAGAAACACAATGAAATCAGAACTGTCACAGAAAGAGCCGGTCAAATGAGAGATTGTTGGAGACACTGAGCATTCCTCTGGTTTCAGCATTTTCCCTTCAAGTCAGTGGAATTCGACTGAAATGGAGAGCAGCTCACAATTCAAGGTGGAAGGAGAGAGATTTGTACCTGCGACACAGAATGCCAGGGGCCAGATCAGCTGGATGTGTGAAATCATGGTGTGTGCTCCTGTCCCTGTGCCTGGTTCCTGATAAACTCTCCCTTCACTGGGCTCTGCTTTATAAAGCTGCAGCCTGTGAGAGTCTGACTGGGTGTTCCTCAGTATGTAAATGGCATCAGTCAGAGAGAGCCATGTCAGCCCAGCACACTTCCTCTTTTGTCTGTCTCTCTCTCTGTCTCAGAGTCATTGATGTGAACAGCAGTGAATGAGGCCATTTGGCCCATTGTGTCTGTGCTGGTAAACAGCGATGTGATCTCACTAATCGCATCCTCCAGCTCTTGGCCCATTACCCTGGAGCCTACAGCAAGACAAGGGAATATCTAAACAATGCTCCAATGTCACGAGAGTTTGTGACTCAACCAGCTTTTCAGGCAGTGAATTCCAGACTCCCACCACCCTCTGGGTGAAAACATTTCTCCTCAACTCTCCTCTCACTCTCCAACTCGAAAGGGCCTGGGCTCACTCAAATTTAGAAGGGTGAGAGAGGATCTGATTGAAACATATAAAATTCTAACAGGGCTGGGCAGGGAGGAGGTTTCATCTGGTTGGGGAGTCTGGAACCAGGGGACACAGTCTCCGGGGGATACGGGAAGATCATTTAGGGCTGAGATGAGGAAACATTTCTTCACTCAAAGGGTTGTCAATCTATTGAATTCTCTACCACAGACGGCTGTGAAGTACAAGGAACTGAAAATATTCAAGAAAAAGAGAGAGATAATTGTTTTGCATTTTTGACAGCATGAACGGAGTGGGGAGAAAGCAGGAATAGGGCTTTGAGAGACAGGATCAGCCATGATCATACTGAATGACAGAGCAGGCTCAAAGGGCCGAATGGCCTACTCCTGCTCCGAGTTTCTATGTGTCCATGTCTGTGTTACCTTCAATCTCTGTCCCTGGTTATTGAGTCCCTTACTGACGTATAAAATGCCTTTCTAACCACCCTATCACTGCCCCAAATAATCTATCATGTCGCCTCTCAACCTTTACTGCTCCAGGGCAAACAATCCCAACCTTTCCAAGCTTTCCCTACAGCTGGCCCTCCAGCCCAGGCAGCATCCTGGTAAATCTCTGCCCCCTCTCAAGTACAATCATGTCCTTCCCAGAATGTAGTGACCAGGACCTGTCCACTTCTCTCTCTCTATCTCTATCTCCCTTTCTGACTCACATCTGCCACTTCTTTCTCTCTACGACTATCTCTTTCTCCCACTGTTAATCTCTTTCATATTTTCTCTCTCTCTCTTCCTTTCTCTCTCTCATTCTGTCTCATAACCACTCTCTCCAACTCACTCATGCTTCCTCACTCCGTTGAATAATCTCTATTTCTCCATCTGTCTCTGTCTCCGTCACCCGCTTCAACTGAAAGCCTCCAAATATTATCTGCCCCTTTCTATTCCTCCCTCTGTCTCTCTCCCTATCTCTCCGTATCTCAAACTGCAGTCTTTCTCCCTCCCTCTCTGTTATTTTGTCTCTAACCATACTCATGTCTGTCTCTCTCTCTCTCTCTCTCTCTCACACACACACACACATACACACACACTGAACCCTACCCTCTCTCTCCCTATTCCCTTCATTCTTGGTCTCACTCATCTTGTTCTTTCCCTCACTCTTTCCCTCACTCCATCCCTCTCAATCACATCTTGTTTCTCTTCCTCTATCCCTCAACACCACCATTTCTACCTCCCTCATCCTCTCTCTTGGTCCCCTCACATATCTCACACTGTCTCAGATGCTCCTCCCTCTATCCCTTGATCACACACACGCACAGACACTCTCGCTCCAACTCTCTCTGTCTCACTTCTCTCTCTTTCACAGTGTCCTGGGCGGTAACAGTTGAATGCAGGGCAAATCTCCCTCTGCTCTGCCCCACTAATGGATGTTAACCCTTGACCACAGAAGCATGTCTTTTCCTGGAGTAAGGCAACATTTCTTGCATTGACCAGGGTTTGGCCTCTCTCAAAAAGATGGACAAACTTTTGTCAAATGAAGGGCAGTTCTGTGCTGTTGGCCTATTCTCACTGGGAACTGGTTTGGACACAAAGCTCATTCCATGAAGGCCTGGCAGAGAGAGGAGATCCTCAGGCCATCAGTGTGAGCTGGAGGGACAGGGCAGGCACTGAGCCACTGACCCATCCTGTCCATTCACAACATTTCCATTCCCTTCCCTTCTCCTTCCCCTTCCATGATCAGTCTCTGCATCAGAGTGTTTCACTGGGATGAGTTATAACAGAAAGGTACTGAACCACACAGCAACCATGATGTCCCTGACACACTGGATGCTCCAACAGAGACCAGTAAACGTGGGCCTCCTATTCACTGGTGTTTCCAATGGAGATGAGCAGAGGACTTAGTTTTTGAAGAAGTAATCACGAAGATAGATCAAGGTAGAACAATACACATTGTCTACATGGACTTTGCCAAGGCTTATAAAAGGTTCCCCATGTTAGACTGCTTAGTAAGATTATATCACATAGAATCCAAGGGAGAGCTAGCCGATTGGATATAAAATTGGCCTGCTGGTTGGAGGCAGAGGCTGGTGAGAGAGGGTTGTTCTTCAGACTGGAGGCCAGTGACCAGCAGTCTGCCACAAGAATCGATCCTGGCTCCACTGTGGTTCATCATTTATATGAACAATTTGGAGAGAAAATAGCAGGAATGGTCAGTAAGTTTGTGGCTGACATAAAATTTGTTGTCATCATGGACAGGGAAGAAGGTTATCAAGAGTGCAATGTCATCTTGATCAACTGGGCTAGTGGGTCAACAAATGTAGATGGAGTTTAATTTCGATAAATGCAAGGAGTTACATTTTGGTAAGACAAACCAGGGCAGGAATTACACAATTAACGGTAGAGCCATTGGGAGTGTTGTTGAACAAAGAGACTGAGGGGTACAGGTACATAGTTCCTTGAAAGTGAGGCCACAGGTAGAAAGGGTGATGTAGACGGTATTTGGCACGCTCACCGTCACTGGTAAAAGCAGGGAGTACAGGAGCTGGGACATCATGTTACAGCTGTACAAGGCATTGGGAAGGCCACATTTGGACACAGTGTACATTTCTGCTCACTCTACTATAGGAAGGAAGTTATCACACTGGTTTGGGTAAAAGAAAGATTAACAGAGATGTTACCAAGATTGGAGGATTTTAATTATAAGGCGAGGATGGATAGGCCGAGATGTTCCAGAAGAGACCAGTGTACAACAGTCTCCCTCAAATGGGACTGTCCAGTACCTGACCTGCAAACCCCACATCCTCTCCGTCACGTAGGTCTATTATTTCAATCTCAGCAACACTGTCCTTTTCTCTACTACCTCAGCTCTTTGACCACAGAAACCTGAATTCCTGCTGGTCCTACCTCCTAACTCTATGATTCCAATGTCCTATCCCAGCTTCCTAAAGCCACATTCCATAAACTCCAACTTGTCTGATATGGAGTGGGCCCTTCACTGTCTTATGCACATGTCATTCCAGAATGACCCCTGACCTCACTGCCAGCCAATTGCCTCAATGGCCTCCCTCCTCCCTCACTCTGTATCCTGCTGCAGACTCACATTCCCTCCCTCCCCTTCCATCTTCTCTCTCTGGTATCCTGCCCATTGCTGCTTCCTCCATCCCACCATTGACAGCAGAGCCTTCAGACCCCGAGAGCATGCTCTCTGACCTCGTGCCCTTCATCCCTCTCCCTCTCAATGGTAGTGCTGTTGAATATATTGTTCAGTTCCATCACTTTTGTTTCACGGTTCACTTGCCATTTATTTACTGATTTATTCCAGTAAATCTAGTCTGGCATGTTCCCTGAGTTGGTTCAAGAGCGTTTTCCTTGAGAAAACACTTTTCTGTAAACTGGGTTGTCTGTTTCTCCTCGTCTTTGTGGAAAGGTGAGACTAAGTGTGTGTAAGCTCTTATACAGCATAGACAGGGGACACTGGGCGTATAGTGACTGTTAGTCAAATGAGTCCAATGAGTCCCATTTACCCAGCCCTTCCTGTATAACCCTGCAATTGTTTCCTTTTCAGCTATTTCTCCAAATACCCTTTTGAAAGTTGCTGTTAAATCCACTTCCACTCACCTTGCAGACAGTCATCATGAACTCGCTGGATAAAAATGTTCCTTACTTCTCCCTTGTCCTTCAGACTCTTTCTGAAATGTGTGCCCTCTGGTTACTGACCCTCCGGCCTGGAGAAACAATTTGTCCTGTATTTACTGCATCCAAACTCTCTAATTGTGAACACCTCATTGAGTGAGACCTATTTCCAGCACAGGGGGAGAGCATTCAGCCTGTCAGGGAAATGCTGTCATTTCATGGAGCAATCCAGTCAGTCCCACCCCCTCCCCGACTCGACCCCCAGGGCCTTGCAGGTTTATTTCCATCAAGAGCCCATCCAATCTGTCATTGTAATCACTGAGTGTCTTTACCTGCCTCACCTGAATGGGCACTAATTTCCAATTCATTAGCAATTGCTGCTAAAAACAAAGTTCTTCCTGACATCCCGTATCTCTTGCCCAACAAAATGTAAGGTAATCTCAATGTGAAGATGGGATTTTGTCTCCACACGGACTGTGCGGTGGTCACTCTTACTGATACTGTCATGGACAGATACACCAGCAGCAGGCAGATTGGTGAGGGTAATAGTGAGTTAGTTTTTCCCTCTTGTTGGTTCCCTCACCATCTGCCCCAGGTCCAGTCTAGCAGCTGAATCAGGTGGAATGTGACCAGCTTGCTCAGTAGTGATGCTTCTGAGCAGCTCTTGATGGTGGGCTTTGAAGTCCCTTACTCAGGGTATATCCTTTATCCTTCCCACACTCAGTGCTCCCTCCAAGTGTTGTTCAACATGGAGGAGGACTGACTGCTCAGTTGAGGTTGGAGAGGATGCCGGTGCTATGTGGTAATCAGCAGGAGGTTTCCTTCCCTATGTTTGACCTGCTGTCATGAGGTTTCATGGGTTCCATAGTTAATGGTGAGGTCTCCCAGGGCAACTCCCTTCCGAAGGTACACACCACTGTGTTGCCACCCCTGCTTGTTCTATCCTGCCAGTTGAAAACTGAATGAGGGAACAATTCTGTGCAGGTTTCACAGCTTGGAGACAGAGCTGCTGCTGGATTCTGTTTCTGATCTCCAAGTGCAGGCGTGTGTGTTTGTGAGAGAGTGACTGACACTGTTTCCATCTCTGTGCTTTTTCTGCAAAACAGATCCCAGAACCAGCCTCCTGTGCTGTCAGATTACAGGGAGTGCAGATGGTAGACAGTTTTCTCCCGTCTCAGTAACAAACATCCAGCTGCTCCGAGCTCCTTCTTTCACTTCCTCTTTTGGTGAAGTTTCAACTTTTCCATCTGTCAGTCTTTGCAGTTATTTTTTACACTGGGGCTTTTTGATGTGGTCAGAATCTCTAATAATAAGTGTCCAATCAGTGACAATCACAGCAGCTCAGAGCAGTCAGGACTGAGGAGCCTGGACTCACTGTGAAACATATTGGGAAGATCAAAGCCATCCTCTTCATCTCCTGGTACAAACTCCATCTCTCTCCCTGGGGGTCTGCTGCACAACCAGACATTTTACAAACATGTCCACATCTCTGAGAATGATCTGAGCACAATATCCTCCATATTAAACAGACCAGCCACTGAAAATCTCAGTCATGCCGGTGGGACTCTAAACATGACCATTCCAATGTTGTTCTGGCACACATCACAGCAATCGCCCTCTGTAACCTTCAGTTCTTCCAAAATTCTGATCCCTGTATCCAAACTTGCATCAAGTCCTGTTCCTCCAACTCCCGCCCCCTGTGTCTACATCGGCTCCTCTCCAGCAACACCTTGCTTTTCAAGTTCTCACCTTTGTTCGCAAATCCCTCTCTGCCCTTTACCCTCCCTATGTCTGTAACCTCCTCCAAGCTGCCTCAGTCAGTGTGATCAGCCATTTTGGATGCATGGCTCTCTGTTTCTGCATCCAAGTCATGGAGAAATATCATAAAAAGCTGAAATAGTGAAACAGAGTGATCTTGGAGTTCAGGTACACAGTTCTCTGGAAGTTGAGTCACAGTTCGAAAGGGCAGTGAGGAAGGCTTTTGACACACTGGCCTTCGTCAGTCAGGGCATTGACTATAGAAGTTGGAAGTTATGTTACAATTGTACAGAACGTTGGTGATGTCGCACTTGGAGTATTTGGTCACCTTGTTATAGGATGGACATTATTAAACTGGAACGAGTTCAGAGGAAATGTACAAGCATGTTGCCAGGACTCGACAATCTGAGTTTTTGTGAGAGGTTGGACAAGCTAGGATTTTTTCTGAGAGTGTAGGAGACTGAGTGTTTTTTTTAGAAGTGTGTAAGACCTTGAGAGACATGGATAGGGTGAGTGCCCTCAATCTATTTCCCAGTGTTGGGGAATTGAGGATGAGAGAGCATCAGTTTTAGGTTAGAGGGGAAAGAATAAAACGGAACCTGAGGGGCAACTTGTTTACACAGAGGGTGACACACATATGGAGTCAGCGGTGAGTGGAAGTGATTGAGGCAGGTATATTAACAACTTTTGAAAAGGCATGTGGACAAATACATGGATAGGAAAGACTCCGAAGGATATGGGGTTAGTGTGGATGGACATTTTGGTCAGCATGGACCAATGTGGACCAAAAAGCCTGTCTCTGTGCTGATGACTCTTTGACTCTATAATTTCATAGGTTTCCATGTTTATGGACATTCACTCAAACACAGAAACAAAGGAACTAGGAGCAGGAGTAGGCCATTCAGCCCTTCGAGTGGGCTCTGCCATTCAATATGACCATGGCTGATCATCCAACCTAGTCCCCTGTTCCCACTTTTTCCCCATAACCTTAATCCCTTTAATCCTAAGTCCCTTTAGACCTATCTCCTTCTTGAAAACTTTTAATGTTTTGGTTTCAACCGCTTTCTGTGATAGAATATTCCACAAGCTTCCCACTCTCTGGCTCAAGAAATGTCTCCTCATCTCAGTCTGAAATAACATTTCCCTTTTCTTTAAAATGTAATTCCTGGTTCTGGATTCTCCAGTGATCAGGAACATACTTCCTGTGTTTTCCGGTCTTGTCCTGTTAGGATTTTCAAGGTTCCAATGTGATAATTCTCAACCTTCTTATCTCCAGTGAATATAATCCTCACTGATCCAGTTTCTCATCAGATCTAAGTGCTGTCATCCCAGGAATCAGTCTGGTAAACCTTCACTGTCCTCCCTCCACAGCCAGAACATCCTTCCTCAGATAAGGAGAACAAAACTGCACTTAATACAATCATAATATCACACAGTACAGAAGAGGCCCTTCAGCCCATTAACTGTGTACCAGCCAAACTACACTAAACCGACACCAGTCCCACTTTCCAACATGAGGCCCATGACTTGAATGTTATGATATTTCAACTGCTCACCCAAGTAGTTTTTAAAGTTTGTGAGTTTCCCACGTCAACTACCCTCCCAGGCTTTGCGTTCCAGATGCCCACCACCCTCTGGGTAAAAAACACTTTCTTCAAAGCATCTTGAAACCTCCTATCTTTCACACTGTATGTGAGCCAACTTGTTATTGACCCTCCCACGAAGGAGAACAGCTGCTTTCTCTCCACCCTGTCCATTCCCCTCATAAACTTATACACCTCGATCAGGTCCCCCTATTCACCTTCGCTGCTCTGAAGAAAACAACCCGAGCTGATCCAATTTCTCTTCATCACTGAGAGGTTCCATCCCACACAACATCCTGGTGATTCCCCTCTGCACCCCATCCAGTGCAATCACATCCTTCCGACAGTGTGGTGACCTGAACTGCACATAGTACTCCAGCTGTGGCCTAACCAATGTTCTGCTGAACTGCAGCATATCTTCCTGCTTTTATAACCAATACCTGAAATGACAAAGCCAGATGCCTCCATAACTGCTCTGTTAACCTGTCTTGCCACATTCAGGGATCAGTGAAAAAGTACCCCAAGATCACTCTGTTCCTTTGAGCTTTCTCAGGTCCAAGAACAAGGGACAAAGAAAATTACAAAACAGGAACAGGCCCTTCGACCCTACACGCCTGCGCTGATCCACAACTTCTATCTAGACCGATCATCAATTTTCCAAGGATCTCTATCCCTCTGCTCCCTGCCCATTCATGCATCTATCTCGATACATCTTTAATGATGCTATCATGCCCGCCTCTACCAGTTCTGCTACCAACCACTCTCTGCGGAAAGAACTTCCCACACATATCTCCCTTAAACCTTTCTCCTCTCACCTTGAACCCATGGTCCCTAGTAATTGAGCCCCTCACTCTGGGAAAAATCCTCTTGCTATCCACCCTGTTTATAGCTCTCATGATTTTGTAGACCTTGAGAAGGTCCTCCCTCAATCTTCAACTTTCTATTGAAAATAATGCTAATCTACTAAACCTCTCTTCAGAGCTCATGCCCTCCATATGAGACAATTCCAGTTAACCTCCTCTGCACCCTCTCCAAGCATCCACATCCTTCTGGTAATGTCGTGACCAGAACTGTATGCAACATTCCTAATGTGGCCAAGCCAAAGTCCGATACAATTCTCACATGACCTGCCTACTCTTGTACACCAACCGATGAAGGAAAGCATGCCATCTGCCTCCTTGACCACTCTATCAACCTGCATTACCACCTTCAGGGTACAATGGACCCGAATATCCAGATCTCTCTGTGCATCAATTTTCCCCCGGGCTTTCCATTCACCATATAGTTTACTCCAGAATTGGATCTTCCAAAATTCATCAGATCACATTTGCTCAGTTTGAACTCCATCTGTCCGTTTCTATACCCAGCTCTCCAATCTATCTATATTCTGCTACGTTCTCTGATAGTCCCCTGCTACTCCACCAATCTTAGTGTCATCTGCAAACTTGTTAATCAGACCACCTATACCTTCTTCCAGATCATTTATATATATATATCATAAATAAGAGTGGTCTCAGCATAGATTCCTATTTTTCATTTTGAGAAACTCCCTTCCACTACTACTCTCTGTCTCCTGTTGCCCAGCCTGTTCTCTATCCATCTAATGAATACACCCTGAACCCCATGCGACTTTAATTTCTCCATCAGGTTACATGGGGAACGTTATCAAACACCTTACTGAAGTCTATGTGTATGACATCTACAGCTCTTCCCTAATCTATCAACTTTGTCATTTCTTCAAAAAATTCTATGAAGTCGGTGAGACATGACAATCCCTGCACAAAATCATGCTTCCTTTCACAGATACATCCATTTTCTTCCAAATCAGTATCTGTTCCAGCAGCTTCCCTTCCACTGACGTCAGGCTCACCGCTTGATAATTACCTGGATTATCCTTGCTACTCTTCTTATACAAGGAGACAACATTAGCTCTTCTCCAGTCCTCTGGGACCTCACCCATGTTCAAGATTGCTATTAAGATTGCTATTAAGATAGCTCTAAAGGCCCCAGCTATCTCCTCTCTTGCTTCCCACAGTACCCGGGGATAGATTCCATCCTGACCTGGGGATCTGTCCACCTTAATGCCTTTTAGAATACTCAACACTTTCTCCCTCCTTAAACCAACTTGACCAAGAGTGATCAAGCTTCTATCACCAACTTCAACATCCATCTTTTCCCTCTCCTTGGTGAATACCAAAACAAACCACTCATTAAGAATCTCTCCCATTTTCCCTGACTGCATCCATAACTTTCCTCTGTCCTTGAGTGGGCCAACCCTTTCTCTAGTCACTCTCTTGCTCCTTATATATGAATGAAAGGCTTTGGGATTTTCCTTAACCCATTTTGCTAATGATGTTTTTGACCCCTTTTAGCCCTTTTAATTCCTCATTTCAGATCGCTCCTAGTTTCCCAATATTCTCTCAAACCTTTGCCTGTTGTCAGCCACCTAGACCTTATGTATGCTTCCTTTTTCCTCTTAGATAGTCTCACAATTTCTCCTGTCATCTAGGGTTCCCTAATCTTGCCACTTCAATCCCTCATTTTCACAGGGACATGTCTGTCCTGCATTCTAATCAACCTCTCTTTAAAAGCCTCCCACATATCAAATGTGGATTTACCCTCAAACAGCTGTTCCCAAACCACTTTCCCCAGCTTCTGCCGAATTTTGCTATAGCTGGCCTTCTCCCAGTTTAGCCCACTTTCTTTTGGACCACTGTCGTCTTTGTCCATTAGCATTCTAAAAACTTACGGAATTGCGATCACTGTTCCCAAAATAATCCCCGACTGAGATTTCAACCACCTGGCTCGGCTCATTCCCTAACACCAGGTCCATTATGGCCCCTTCCTGAGTTGAACTATTTACATACTATGTAAACTCCTCCTGGGTGCTCCTTACAAATTCTGCTCTGTCTAAGCCTGTAACTTTAAGTGAATCCCCGTCAATGTTGGGAAAATTAAAATCTCCCAGCACCACCACCCTGTTGCTCCGACATCTTCCATAATCTGTTCACACATTTGACCGCTATCTCGCGCTCGCTGTTGGGAGGCCTGTAGTACAGCCCCAGCATTTTTGCTGCACTCTTCCTGTTTCTAAGGTCTGCCCACATTACCCCACTGCCTTCCTTCAGCACAGCTGTGATATTCCTCTCTGACCAGTAATGGAACTCCTCCACCCTTTTTACCTCCCTCTCAAATCCATCTGATACATCTGTATCCTGGGATATTTAGTTGCCAATCTAGCCATTCCCTCAACCAAGTCTCAGTAATAGCAA
This sequence comes from Chiloscyllium punctatum, assembly GCF_047496795.1. Taxonomy (NCBI): domain Eukaryota; kingdom Metazoa; phylum Chordata; class Chondrichthyes; order Orectolobiformes; family Hemiscylliidae; genus Chiloscyllium; species Chiloscyllium punctatum. The sequence continues at coordinate 17,825,216 of NC_092745.1, read as the reverse complement.
TAACATCATACTACCAGGTACAAATCCAAGCCCTGAATTCCTCTGCCTTACCTACTACACTTCTTGCATTAAAACAAATGCTCCTTAGACCACCCGTCCCTTTGCGTTCATCAGCTACCTATTCTTGGCCTTAGTCACGCTAATTTCAGTACCTAATTCCTTATAGGCTTTAGTTACTCCCTCCTTACTCTCCACTAACCTCCTTATTTGGTTCCCATCCCTCTGCTACATTATTTTGAACCGTCCCCAAGAACGTGAGCAAAAGTAGCCTGGAGGACATTGGTTCCAGTCCTGCCCAGGTGCAGACTGTCTGATTTGTAATAGTCCCACCTCCCCCAGAACCAGTCCCAATGTCCCAAAAATCTGAACCCCCCCCGCCCCCTCACTGCGCCATTTCTCAAGCCACTCATTCATCCTGCCTATTCTTCCATGTCTATTCTGACTAGTACGCGACACTGTTTGCAATCCTGAGATTACTAAATCTGAGGTCCATATTTTTAATGTGGCTCCTGACTCCCTAAATTCTGCATGTTGGACCTCATCGTGTTTATTATGTATATCATTGCGGCCTACCTATTTAACTCTGCTCAATCACACAATCACAGAATTGTTGCAGTGCACAAGGAGGCCATTCTGCCCATCCTGACTGTACTGGCTCTCCGAATGAGCAATTCACTGAGCGCCATTCTCCTGCCTTCTCCCTGTCACCCTGCACATTGTTCCTTTTCAAATAACAGTCTCATTCCCTTTGGAATGTTTCTATTGAAGCTGCCTCCACCACACTCTCAGGCAGTGCATTCCATACTTTAACCACTCTCTGGCTGAAAATCATTTTCCTTGTCTCACTTCTGCTTCTGCTACCAATTACTTTCGATCTGTGGCTCTCGCTCTCGATCCTTTAATGAGTGGGAACATTTTCTCTCTATTTAATCTCTCCAGACCTCTCCTGACGTTGAATTTCTCAAACAAATCTCCTCTCAGCCTTCTCTTCTCCAAGGAAGACTGTCTGAACTTCTCCAATATATTTTCTTAACTGACGTTCCTCATCTCTGAACCTTTCTTGGGAATTTTCTTTCACATCATCTGCAACATATTCACATCCTTTGTGAAATATAAACCTTTTCTATTCCCTGTAGTCCCATTGCCTGCATTTGGCTCATTTCCTATCCTTTTTCTCTTCCCATGTACCTGTTCAAATGTCTTTTAAATGTTTTAATCATTCTCGCATCTCCGACTTCCTCTGGCAGTTCATTCAATACCACTCTCTGCCTGAAAGAGGGATACCTCAGGTCCCTTTTGAATCTTCCCTGTTTCACTTTAAACCTCTGCCCGCTAGGTTTGGACTAACCTACCCTGGGAAAAAGACCTTAGCTAGTCACCTTATCTATGCCCATTATGATTTTATAAATCTCTTAAATGTCACCCTGCAGCCTCTAAGCTTCCAAGGAAAGTAGCCCTGCCTAACCAGCCTCTCCTTGTAACTCAAACCCTCCAATCTCGGTGACATCTTTGTCATCCTTTTTACACTGTTTCCATTGGAATGCTATTCTTCCAATAGCAGGGTGATTGGAAATATGGCCTGACCAATATCTTGGGGAGCTGTAACATAATGTCCCAAGTCCCGTACCCGATGCAGACAAATGCACCAAATGTTTTCTTCACCACCCTGTCTACACATGACACCAGGTTCAATCCTCTATGTGCCTCCACCCCTTGGTCTCCCTGTTTGACAACACTCCCCATGGCCCCATAATTAACTGTGTAACCCTGGTTTTTGTACCAAAATGCAACACCTCGCTATTATCTCAATACATAATGTAAATGTACTCTCAAATAGCCTTCTTCACTGACCATGAAACCGCCAATTTTGGTGTCATCTTCAAACTCACAAACTATACTTCCGAAATTCTCGTTCAATTTGTTTCTGTGAATGACAAACAATGGTGAACCCGGAAGCAATCCTTTTGCTTGTCACAGACTTCCAGTCCGAACAACAACCCTCTGCCACCACACTCTGTCTCCAACCATTAAGCCAATTTTGTATCAATTAACCTGCTCTCCCTGGATCCCATTTGATCTAACATACTAACCAGATGTCCATGCAGGAAATTGTCAAAGGACTTGCTAAAGTCCATGTAGACAATGTCTACCACTCTGCCCTCAGCTATCTTATTGGTCATATCCTCAAAAAAAATTGTCAGACACATTTTCCCACTGACAAAGCCAGGTGGACTATCCCTAATCAATCCTTGTCTTTCCAAATGCATTTTGATCCTGTCTGTCAAAATCCCCTCCAACAACTTACTACTATCAGACTCACCGGTGTATAATTCCCAGGGTATTCCTTGAAGACCTTATTAAATAACAGCTCAACATTACACACACTCCAGTCTTCCAGCACATCACCCGTGGCTGTTGATGATACAAACATCTCCACAAGGGGCGTCACTGTCTCTTCCCAAGCTTCCCACAAAGTACTGGGATGGAGCTGATCAAGTCCTGGGGATTTATCTACCTTTATGAGTTTAAAGAACAGATTACTGCACCTCTTCTTCTGTAATATGGACTCTTCTCAAGACATCAACATTTATTTCCCAAATTCCCTTCACTTCCATGTCCTTCTCAACCGTAAATACTGCGGCAAAATATTAGATTGGTAACTCATTCATATTTGGTTTTAAAATAAAATATGAAAAATTCTAAGAGTTAAAAAAATTGGAGGTGATCCATGGGATACGATCCATGATCATGACTTTATGCTGGATTGTCCATTGTCTTTTTCCACTGTTCCCCTAAACCTTATGATACAATGATCACACTTCCCTCAATGTCCTCTCACTGTCACTCACTTGATCCACTTCGATCTCCTCATTCCCAAGATCCAGTTACTGTCTCAGTTGATATTCTGACAATTAAAATCCCCTAATGTTTGCACCTCTCTGTAAATTCATTGTAGGTTTGTTCCTCTACATCCTTCCCACTAGTCGGTGACAGACAGACTGCACTGAAAAAACTGATTGCACCTTTTTGTTCCTTATCCTGAACCAAATCGATTCTGTCCTTGACACCTTTGAGACACCTTCTTTCTCCAGCTCTGTACCGATCTCCTTAATCAATCCCACACCTCTCACCCTTTCCCCCCTTTCCTATCTTTTCTGAACACCTTGTATCCAGGAATATTTAACAACCAGTCCTATCCTCATTTGAACCTCATCTGTTTGAGCAACAACATCAGATTTCCACTTGGTAATCTGCGTCTGTAACTCCCCAATCTTATTCCAACACTCCGTGCATTCCCATACATGCACAGTCAGCCAGATTTAGAATTTATTGCTGGCTCTCTCTCACTCTGACCCTGCCTAAGAAGTTCCTATTCCTTATTCTGATGCTAACAATTTTTTCCAGGATTCTGTGATCCTTGATGTTCCTCCCTGATATTACTTCCTGGTTCCCACGGCCCTTCAATACTAATTTAAACCCTCTCCAACAGCACCAGCAAATCACCCCACGAGGAGCTCAATTCCTGCTCTATTCAGGAGCAACCCATCCAGTCTACAGAGGTCGCATCTCCCACCAAGTCATTCCCAGAGACCCAAGAATCTAAAGCCCTCCCTCCTGGACCACCTTTCCAGCCCCACATACACCTGTCTTATCCTCCTGTTCCTATCCTCACATGCATTGGTCAATGGAGTAATCCAAAAATTCCTATTTTTCACTTCCTGTTGCGAATTGCCTCCCAAGCTCCTTAAAGTCTAACTGCAGGAGCACATCCCTTTTCTCCCTATGTCACCGGGACCGATGTGGACCATGACCGCTGCCTATTCCCCCTCTCCCCTCAGGGTGCTCTGCAGCCAGTCAGAGTCATTCTTGACCCTGGTACCAGGCAGACAACACACCATTCTGGATTCCCATTTGCAGCTGCAGAAACACCTATCGATTGCCCTCACTCTCGAATCTCCTCTCATTACCACTCTTCCAGTCTTCCTTGCGCCCTCCTGGACAGCTGCCCCCCACCCGTGGTGCCAGGCATTTGGCTCTGGCTGCATTCCCCAGATGAACCATCATTCTCATCAGTATTCCAAACTGAAGTTTTGTTGGAGAGCGGGATGCACTCGGGTATTCCTGTACTAGCTGCCTGGTCCTTTTGGACTGTCTGCTGCTCCCCCATTCCCTCTCTCCCTGCATACTCTGAAGCTGCAGAGTGACCACATCTAGAAACGTGCTCTCCACGGAACTCTCAGCCTCAAGGACACTCCGCAGTGACACCAGCTGCTGCTCAAGCACCGAAACCGGGAGCTCCAACTGCTGTCACTGACCACACTTCCTGTACTGCATGGTATTCCAGGAGCTAGGAAGCATTCTGAAGTTCCCGCAAGGAACAGGATGCACACTCTCTCCACTTTGCAAAGTTCTGATGACAAACAGCTCCAGCAGGGCTCACAATCCAGAGGTTTCAGTGTTCTGGGGTTTGGCAGTGTCTCTTCAAAAGACATCAGAATTAGGCCATTCGCCCCATCCAGTCTGCTGTGTTGTATGGTCATGTGTTTCTCAAGACCATTCTCCTGCCTTCTTCCCATTCTGTTTGATCACCTTCCCAATCAGGAATCTATCAATTTCTGTCCTAAATACACTCAATGACTTCACCTCCACAGCAATGAGTTCCACAGATTACCCACCCTCTGGCAGAAGAAATTCCTCCTCATCTCAGTCCTAATGAGTTATCCCTTAACTCTGTGGCTGTGCCCATTGGTCTGAGTTTCTCTTACTAGTGGAAGCATCTTCTCCATGTCCACTCTATCCAGGCGTCTCAGTGTTCTGTAAGTGTCAAACTGATCCTCCCATGTCCTTCTGAACTCCATCAAGTACACATCCAGATATCTCAACCGCTCCTTATCAGACTAGGCTGTCACTCCCAAGGTCATTCTTATAAACCTCCTCTGGATCTCCCCCAATACAAGCACATCCCTCCTTAGATACAGGTCCCAAAACTGTTCACAATGTTCCAAATGCAGTCTGACCAGAGTCTCATACAGCCTCAGCAGGACATGCCTGCTCTTATATTCTAACTCAGTTGAAATGAATGCTAACATTGCATTTATCTTCCTAATTGCCAACTGAACATACATGCTAACTTTAAGAGAAACCTGAAAAAGGACTCCTAAGCCACTTTGTGTTTCAGAATTCCAAATTTCCCCGTTTAGAAAACAGTTTGAGCCCCTATTCTTCCAACCAAGGTGCATAACCTCACACATTCCCATATTGTATTTCATCTGCCACTCCTTTGCCCACTCCCTGAGCCTTTCCAAGTCCTTCTGCAGCCTCCCTACTCCCTCAATTCTCCCTGTCCCTCCCGTCATCTTTGTGTCATCAGCAAATTTAGGAACAATGCCCTCAGTTCCTTTTCCCAGATCGTTAATATATAACTAATTATTACATGAATAGCTGTGGTCCCAACACAGCCCCCTGCTGAACTGCACAACAAACCAGCTGCCAGGCTGCAAAAGATCCATTTATTCCCACTCTCTATCCATGTCAGTACCGGGCCCCAAACCCCATGGGCTTTTATGTTATTTAGCAGCCACCTGTGTGGCAACCTGTCAAAGACCTTCTGGAAACCCAAACAGATCATGTCCATTGGCTCTCCTTTGTCTAACTTGCTCAGTAACTCCTCTTATTACTTAGAATTCCACCTTCTCCCTCTCAAACTGCACGGTGAATTCTATCGTATTGTGGTCACTGCCCCCTCAGGGTTCACTTACCTTCAGCTCCCCAATCAGAGCTGCCTCATTACACATTCACAAGTCCAGAATTACCTGTTTCCTGGTAGCTCTACCACAAGCTGCTCCAAAAAAGCCTCTTGCAGACATTCCATGAATTCCTTTCCTTGAGATCCATTCCCAACCTGATTTTCCCAGTCCACCTGCATATTGGAGTCCCCATGATTATTGTAATAATCCCTTTCTTACATGCTTTTTCTATCTCCTGATTTATTTTCTGACCCACATCCTGACGACTGCGAGGAGGCTGGTACATAACTCCCATCAGGGTGTTTGTTCCTTTGTGGTTTCGTAAGTTGACTCCCACAGACTCTATGCATTCCCACTCGATATTTCTTCTTGCTATCGATGTAATTTCAGTTTATCATGTTCAGCTATCATTAGAAACAGAGAAAATAGCTGCAGGAACAGGCTATTCAGCCCGTTGAGCCTGCACCACCGTTCAATATGATCATGGCTGATTATGTAATCTCAGTTTTCCATTCCCACTCTCCCCCTATTCCCATAAATCCCTTCATCCTCAAGGGCCACGTCCCCCTTGATATATATCTAACAAACTGGCCCCACCAGCTTTCTGTGGTAGAAAATTCCACAGTTTCACAACATCTGAGTAACTTAACCCTTAATCATAGACAGTGACCCCTGGTTCTGGACTTTCCGAATGTTGGGAACATTCTTCCAGCATCAACCCTGTCAAATCCGATTAGGATCTAATATGTTTCTGTGAGATTACCCTCATTCTTCTAAATCCCAGTGAGTACAAGCCCATTTGATCCAGTCTTTCCTCATTTGTCAGTCCTGCCGTCCCGGGAATCAGTCTGGTGAACCTTCACTGGACTCCCTCAATTGCAAAAATGTCCTTCCTCAGACTCGGAGACCAAAACTGCACACAATACTCAAGGTGAGGCCTCACCATGGCCCTGTTTAATTCTGCAAGACATCCTTACTCCAATACACAAATCCTCTCACTGTGAAGGCCATCATGCCATTAGCTTTCCTCACTGCCTGCTGCACCTGCATGCCCACTTTCAATGATACCCAGCTCTCAGTGCACCTCACCTTTTCCTAAACTTCCACCATTTATTCATAATCTGTTTACCACCAAAGTGGATCATCCCACATTTATCCACAATATGTTGCACTTGCCAAGTATATGTCCACTCAGGCAGCCTGTCCAAGTCACCCTGCAGCCTCTTAGCATCCTCCTCACAACATACATTGTCACCCAGCTTCATGTCATCTGCAAGTTTGTAGGGATTGCATTCAATTCCTTTGTCCATATCGTTTATGTATATTGTGAACAGCTGGGGTCCCAGCACTGAACCCTGCGGTACCCCACTCCTCACTGCCTGCCACTCTGAGAAGGACCCATTTATTCCAACTCTCTGCTTTTTATCTGGCAACGAGTTCTCTCTCCATGTCAATACATTATCTCCAATACCATGAGGTTTAATGTAACTCACTAATCTCTTGCATGGGACCTTGTCAAAAGCCTTTTTAAAGTTCAGACACACAACATCCACTGAATTCTGAGGGAGGGTCACTCAATCCGAAACGCTAACGTTGATTGCTCTCCACAAATACTGCAAGACCGGCTGAACTTTTTCATCAATTTTTGTTTTTGTTATCCACTAATTTAGCCTTGTCCACTCTCAACTGATCACATCCTCAAAACCTTCCAGAAGATGTATCAGGTCTGATTTCCCTTTAGTAAATCCATGCTGACTTGGACCAATCCTGTCACTGCTTTCCAAATGCTTGGTTATTGTATCTTTAATAACTGACTCCAGCATTTTCCTCATGTATAATTCCTCATTTTCACTCTCCCTCCTTTTATTAAAAGTGGGGTCATATTGTATACTGTCCAAACCAATGGAACTCTGTCAGAGTCGACAGAATGCCAGAAAATGATCACCAATGTGTCCACTATTTTGAAACCCACTTTCTTAAGGACTCTGAGTTGCAGAGCATCAGGCCCTGGGGACAGATTAAGTTTTGATAGCAACAGCTTCTCCAAGAACATTTCCTGACTAACAAGGATTACCTTCAGTTCCTCCTTCACACTTGACCCTCTATCCCCTTGTATTTCTTTTCAATTGGAGGTGCATCCCTGGATATTTAGTTCCCAGCCCTGATCCCCTTGCAGCCACGTCCCTGTGCTACAGGCTCATTTACCTTGTTTCATATACTCGATGCATCGAAGTACAACATCCTCAGTCATGAATTGACTGTCTCCTTCTCACAGTTATCTCCGTTAGAATTCATAGAAACCCTACAGTGTGGAAGTAGGCTATTCAGCCCAGACTGACCGTCCAAAAAGTATCACACCCATCCTACAATTCCCATGGATAATCCTCCTAACCTGTACTTCTTTGTGACAATGGGAGGAAACCCAAGTGGACACAGGGAGAATGTGTAAATCCCACACAGACAGTCAGTTGGAATTGAGTCTGTGTGTCCGGAGCTGTGAGACAGCAGTGCTAACCACTGATCCACCATTCCACCCTGCTAGGCATCAAGTTCACTTCCTGATCCTTTCCATATCTCTATCGTATTACTTGGTCTGGATGCTTTAATAAAGTGTCCTGAGCCTCTACCTTCTTTAATTAGTTTAAATTCCTCGGAAGCTTCATTGACCTTGGTTTGTGTGGTACCACTTTGCCGACATTATTTCGAATGGGTCATGCATTAAGAGACAAAGCCTTTAAGTTTGGTCAGTAATTGAGCTTGCCTGCACTTTTAGGTTTCCTCAGTACAATATGACATTCATAATATTCTGTCCTTTCCTTTTATTTCCTGGTAACAATCAATCCCATCACTACCCAGGAATCCTCCCTTCTCCTTTAACTTTCATTTTCTCTTTGCCCATCCAACTGTTCCAGTTACTTTCTCTTTGAATCGTATTCAGGCTGATATTTATCCCTGAACAAACATCTCTCAAAATGTTCATTGGCTCATTGTTACTTGCTGTGTACCATTTGGCTTGCACATTTTCTTCATTACAACAGGGACCACATTTCAAACAGGTCCCACACTGTCTGCAAATGTCTTTGGGACAGTATGAATCTTTCTTTTCTTTGAATGAACTGGGATTCTTTCAGATGTGAAAGATGCCGTTCCAATATTGCACAGTTCTCCTCCTGAACTACAGTTACTGCTTTGTCCCTCTCTTTTGTGAAAACAGGCAGGAAGTTTTCATGAGGAATCATTGCTCCATCTTCCACCATCGCACTCAAGTTCCCTTCCTGCTCTCGAATGGCCCTCATACATTCCTTATTTCTCTTGTTCTTTTTGTGACAATACAACATCACTGGGATTTCCCGGACTTCATTTGGACACATTTCATCCTGTCAACTCTTTGCTTTCCTCAGGTCCTGGTAAATTTCACCACTGCATTTTGTCTTTCAGCCCACTTTTACCCAATCCCTGCCCAGTTTAGTAAAATGGTTTGTTCCCAAATGAAAACTTTTACACTTGTTCCGTGGTTCTCCATTTCCATCCCTTCTCTCAATCTCACTGAGTTCTGATCACTGTCACTGAAATGCTCCCCCATTGATAGCCCTTCCAGCTGCTCACAGTCATTCCATAAATGATGGTCCAAAACTGTCCCTTCTTTTTCACCATCACCTTCTCAGGGGCAATTCGGGATGGGCAATAAATGCTCACCCTGCCAGTGACACTCACATCCCAAGAAGCAATTTTAAAAGTCCCTGTCCTTTTATGGAGTTTGTTAGGTATTGGCTGAAAATTTTCAAATGGATTGTTTTGCCAGTGAATGTTCAGAGTTGAAATCCCTTTGAAAGGCAGGGATTAAAATGGTTTCTCTTGTCTTTCAGGCCGCGAAAACTCTCAGCCCAAGCTGACCCTGCTGCCTCCCTCCCCAGAGCAGATCAATGCCAAGGGCACTGCCACCCTGGTGTGCCGTGCCAATCACTTCTATCCCGATGAGCTGGAGGTGCAGTGGAAGAAGGACGGTGTTGTCATTTCGGACGGGGTTCAGACAAGCAACTACCTGCGAGCTTCGGACAGCACCTACACTGTCAGCAGCCTGTTGACCCTCTCTGGGTCTGACTGGGAGTTCAACGCTCGCTTCTCCTGTGCCCTCACCCACGTGACCCTCCCCTCTCCCCTCAGCAAGAGCATCAGGAGATCAGAATGTGTGTAGAGTGTGTGAGACAGTCCACAGAGGAGACACAACTTTAAATAGAACAGGGCTGAGCTGGCAGGACAAAAGTCATTGTCAGCATTGAATTTCAACTCTCTTCCTGCTTGGGATTGGATCAGAGACACGTCTGAGGTTCAAGGGTTAAGGCAGGTCATTTGGATCATCAAAAACAAGCTTTACTCTGTATCAAACCCCATGCTAACCCTATTCTAGGAGTGTTCGATTGAACAGTAAAGACTCGTGATGCCAAGTAAAACCTCACGAAGATGTTGAAGACGGTCAGCTGTACAAAACAATGTGAACCTCAGATGTCTCTGCTTCAGTAAACCAGATCTCCTTCCTGCTCAGCCTTCAGTTCCAATTTAAGGTTCTGTCACTGTTTAAAGGGACCGGATTCTTATGTCATTGAGAAAATCTCCACAAGTGTTTTCCTCAAGATCCATTGTGGCTGTGAATTTGTGCAGCTTCCTCTGTCTTGGCTGTTAATTGCAGTCTGTTTTCTGTTAATGTCAGTCTGGAAAAGGGAATAAACATGAAGAAGATTCAGTCGCTCTCTCATGTGTGCTTTGGGAATGGCCAGAGTTGAAACCTCAGGGAAAGGTGTGTGAAGTGTTAACCTCCACCTTCAAGGTCTGGAACAAGAAGGGGGAATCGAGCGGGTAATGAGGTCCCTGGAGCAGGAGGGCAATTCTACAACTGTGTCCAGAAGGGGTACTTTGAGATGGAATGCAGGGCCACAAGGAATTCTTTCCCAATAAATGGAGAAAAGAAGGAAGGCAGGAAAGGACACTGGGGAACACAATAATCTGATGGAAATTCCCTCACCCATCCCTTAGGCACAGCAAGATCCCAATCAAAGAAATTCAACTCAACTGTTTGTGAGCCAGTGCCATTGGGAACCCTCTATTTACGAATATGACCAGCAGGCTCTTGTTACTCAGAATAACAATTCGACAGGGTTTGAGAAATAAATATTCCATAAATTAGACCTGGTTTTTCTTTCCTCTTCAAATGGGACAGAATTTCCCTGTGTGTCCATAGGGTCAGATTGAGAATGTTCAGTCCGGGGGCATCTGGGAGTCACGGCTGGGGACGACCATCAAAGATAAACCTTCTGCTGTCATATTCTGAATCCCCTGGGCCATCTCAATGAGGATCATCCAGGGCTCAGGGTGGATTCTAGAGCAGTTCATTGTCCTGACTGTTGTGCTCCTCAGTCCACATGTGGCTCCAGCAATCTCAGTCCATGGCTGTAGTATCAGTGGGAACCATCGGGTTGAAATCTTATCCAAACAGACCCTTACTCAGCGGGGAGGCTGCTGGTGGCTCAGAAACCCCTTGTATTCAGTACCAGAATCCACCGTGGCTCTTTCATTCAAACACAACATTTACACACTGACACCACATTCAGAGGACAATCCTGAGATGGGGCAAGTTTGATTCTTGATTCCAATGTGAGGAAATGGGGGCTGGGTGTGGAATGTCCAGTCTGAAACTGGTACTTTATAATGAAGAATAGAAAGTGTTGTTAGAATACAGACAGGTGTTGATGGGAGTGAGGAATATCTCCGTGATCTGTCTCCAGAATCCACAGATGGTACACATCCTTCTGTCAGACCCTGAAATCAGCTCCTCGACATCCTTTATTTCACTGTCTTTCCCAGAAAAGGTGAAGTATTCTCTGCCTTTCTGGGACATGACATTTTAAAAAGGGCTGTGGGAAGGCAACAGTTGACTCTCAATGACAAAGTCAATGGATGGGTGTGGAGCTGGCACTGTGAAATGTTAGGGCACAGAGGATGACACCAGAAGCAATTCAATGTTGTTGCTCTCTTCTTTGCAATTACTAAACTGGTAACAATTACTTTTTGCTCACAATTTGCCCCCTTGTATTCGATCCACGTGCCGTTCAAACAGATTACAGATTACATTACAGTGTAGAAACAGGCCCTTCGGCCCAACAAGTCCACACCGACCCGCCGAAGCGCAACCCACCCATACCCCTACATTTACCCCTTACCTACCACTACGGCCAATTTAGCATGGCCAATTCACCTGACCTGCACCTCTTTGGACTGTGGGAGGAAACCGGAGCACCCGGAGTAAACCCACGCAGACACGCGGAGAACGTGCAAACTCCACACAGTCAGTCGCCTGAGGCGGGAATTGAACCCGGGTCTCTGGCGCTGTGAGGCAGCAGTGCTAACCAATCATTGCATTGAAATGATTCAGGGTAAATATATCTGCAGTGAATGTATAAAACTACAGAAACTCCCACTCAGGGAGTTTGGAATGAAGCGGAATTGAAAAAGCAGTGACACATCAGGGAGTGCTGGAGACACCTGGAGACTTAGTTCCAGAAGGAAATTATAGGCCTCAGGACTGCACAGTTCAATTCCACATGTACTAAGGGGCAGGAGGGTATGACCCGTGAGGGAGGCAGATAGGGAGTTGGAGAATACTGTGGGTCAGGAAAACCCCTCACTCTTCTAAACTCCAGTGAGAACAAGGCCAGCCTTTCCAATCCTTCCTCATCACACAGCCCCCTCATTCCAGCGATCAATTGGGTAAAACTCCTCTGAAACACCTCCAATGCATTTATATTCTTCCTTCAATAAGGAGACCAAAACTACGCACATTATTTGAGATGTGGTCACACCAATGTCCAGGAATAACTGAAACATCACAGTCTCACTTTCTGGTCCCATATGACACATACTCTTACTTTTACCAGCCTTTTTACTGTCCATCTTTAATTGTCCTGGACAAGATGGTGCTGTAGGTAGACCCAAAATGTCCTTACGAAGGGAATTCCAGAATTCTGACCCCGTGATGATATTTCCAATTCAAACTGGTGAATAACTTAGAGAGAACTTGCTGGGGTGATGTTCCCATGTATCTGCTGCCCTTATCCATCTTGATTCAAGTAATCATGGGTTTAGAAGGTGTTGTCTCAGGACTTTTGATGAATTTATTGCAGTGCATCTTGTAACGAGTACACACAGATGTTACTGAGTGTTGACGTGGAGGGAATGGATGTGTGTGGAAGTGGTGCCAATCAAACGGGCTAAAATTTGATAAACAAAATAATATAAAACAACGTAAAATGGAATAAAATAAAATGCTGCTGCTTTTTTGATAAAACATCACTGAACCCCAAAAAGTTAATCCTCCTCTTCCCACAGAGGCTGCACCTGTTCCCTTTCTCCAGCATCGCACTTCTGTTAGAGATTTGCAGTATTTTGTTTCTGTATCTGTTTTAATGCCATTGGTTATAGGAGAAGTATTTGTCAGAACACTGGCGGGCATTTTGTCTGAGATGATCGGAAAGCCCGAACATTCACATTGTTCTGAAAGGGTACTGGTTTAACCAATCATCCAGCAGATGGCATCTTTGCCTTTGCCAGCCAAGGATAGTGCTCCAGTCTCTGGAGTGGGGCTTGAAACCTGCAGGTTCAGGTGACGGCGTTACCACTGAGGCTGTCTCTTCTTTCCTGGGATGTGGGTGTCACTGGCAAGACTGGCAAACATTTGTTCCCCATCCCTAACTGTCCGGAAACTGAGTGGCTTGCTCGGCCTTTCAAATGGCAGGTAAGGGTCAGCCACATTGCTGGAGTCCTGGCAGAGTCAGACAGCTACAACAGGTCTACAAGGCCTAAGCCAGTCAAACATCCACCTCACTATTCTAATTCCATGTTCCAGCACTTGGCCTGTAATTCTATATGCCTTGGCATCACAGCTGCACATCGAAATACTTCAATGTTATGAGAGAGCTTCTGCCTCAACCACCCTTACAGGGAGTGAATCCCAACAGCCACCACCCTCTGGGTTAAAATGTGTTTCCTTACGTTCCTTCTTAATATTCGGCTATTTATCTTTAATCTGTACCCCTCCGGTCATTAATCATGACGCAACCCCATGTCACCAAGTCTCCCTTTATTGACACATGAACAGTCCGTGACTGTAATGCCTCAGAGAGAGTCAGGCACCGGAGGCTCTGGGTCTCTGACACTCAGCCTGTTTATGTCAGCGAGTATTCTCCCTGTTATATTCTAGTAACGATTTGAGTTTTCCATGTGAAACCCAGTTGGGAATTTTAATGGCACTGAATCTTCCACACAATCCCACCTCTCTTGATGCTCACCCTTGTCTGGTTAATTCTTCCCATTTCTTTCTCCTCTCTGAGTTCATTCCATTTCAGTAAAGTCTGTGATAATTCCATGGAGAATCTGCAGTAGAAACCGCCATAGAGAATCTCCCAGCCCTTCAATAGAAGGAAGGCCAATGTTAGCAGCAAACCTGGACTGTGCCCTTGTGTACCTTGCCTGAAGGATCCCATGCGATCTGTCAGCCTCCATCCCAGCCTGATAACCATCTCGGACATTGGAAGGAAATGCCCAAGGAGCAGGTTAATATGATGCAAAAAGCCTTTCAGCTGAAGCTTCAGTGTTTGCACTTAGTGTGCATTATCACTTGCTCATTGCTCCCCTTTTACATGATAATGAGGAAAGAACTCTTGTTGGTGCAGTTTTCTTTTAATCATCTCAGAATATTCAAAGATGTGAGCACAGAGCAGTCACGTTCACGGACAAGATGGTGAGGTCCCACAGACAGTAAACGAATGACGAAACACATCTGTTTTGTTGGCACAAGTTGAATAGTGAGCAGGACACCCGAGGGAATCTTTCAGAATGGGATCTTGTCGAGCTCCCTGAGGTGGGGGTGGGGGTGGTCAGGGTGTGGTAGGGATGGAGCCTCAAATGATGGAGCCAGAGACTGTGCAACTTTCAGCAGTGCACCACAGTCTCAGCCTGGATTCTGTGCTCTCATTTCTGAGGTGGCTTTCAATCCGATGACCATTTTGACAATGAGGCAGGAGCATTGCCCATGGAGCCACAGTCAGTAACAATGTAAACTGTGTGGTTCTGAAAGCCTGAGTCTGCACCTCAGCTCAGAAGGATATCAGCTCATTCATCAAATCTGTTTCGGACCCTCTGCAGGCTGACCAGGCTGCCGGTGCCTTCCAACACTCCCATGTTTCCTCTTGTGCCACAGGTCATTCTCCTGAGGGATAATTGTGCTCGGAGTCGAAAAGTGTGGATCTGGAAAAGCACAGCAGGTCAGACAGTTGTGCTCAGGCTGAGGACATGACCTTGCCCCTCTGTCAGATCCTCTTCCAGAAACCCATGGCTCACCACCGCCCTCTCCAGGACAATTAGGGAAGAGCAACAAATAAGGATTGAGATGGGGACATGGAGCTTCAAATACTGATCTTTGCACTTTGGTGGCACGCTTTGATGTCTGTTTGTTAGATCTTTGCGTATAATTAGTTTTTTGCTGATCCCACTGCTACTCCGAAGGACACTCCACCTTTCAGTCTGACAAACCAGGTTCAACCATTTCAAGGCTCTGTTTCTGGTCGAGGCTCCAGTCTTTGAAAGAGATGAATTCAAGCCTCACCAGTTTGTTCATTTGGATTGGATGCCATTTATTTTGATTTCTCCTGCGATGGAGCGGGCGTTGACGTGTCGGTTATTTGTTGCTTTTCCCGAATTGTCCTGGAGATGGCGATGGTGAACCATGTAATATCTGGGAAGCAACTGACAGGTCAATCCCACTAAAATGACTGCGGTTTTTTTCGTGGCTAATGGAAGGAGGCGTTACCCATAATCCTCAGCAGTACGGCAAGTACTCTATAGTTACTGGAAGGCAGTTGTTTCACTGTGCCCGCACAATACAAAGTCAGAAAGCACACAACACCAGGCTCGAGCTCAATAGGTTCATTTGAAATCACAAGTTTTCGAAGCGCTGCTCCTTCATTAGGTGTACTCCAGTATCGCCCACATTACTGAACAGTACAAATAAACTTGGGCTCTTCGAGGATCCAACCAGCTCAATCTTAGAGAGTACAGCTCTCGAATCGGGATACCACAATGAAAATGCACTGCATGGTATGATATATCAAAAAGAAATACATTGATGTGACTTTAGATTGTCTTCTGATTGTGCTTTTTTTTTCATTCTGTTATAAAAGTAGACATTGATGGCCGGAGTTCATGACCCCATACTGTGTGAAGGTTGGTGTGAAGTGAGGCCAGTGTGTTGGAGCTTGGGCTCCTGCCTCAGGATCAAGTTGCAGTAACGAGCTGGCAACAAGTTGTCTTGTCTACAATGTTGCCAGCATTGGGCACAGAACTAGGTTAGTCACAGGAGACAAAGGGTAGCGATGGAAGAACGGTTTTCAGAATGGAGGGCTGTGACTAGTGATGTTCCGCAGGGATCAGTGGTGTCATGATCTCCATAAATGATTTGGAGCAAAACGTTGCTGATCCAATGAGTAAGTTTACGGTTGATACAAAGATTGGTAGAGTTGCAGATAATGAGAAGGATTGTCAGAGGATACAGCAGGATATTATATCAGGTGGATGCATGGACAGAAAAATGGCAGATGTAGTTTAATCCAGCCAAATGTGAGGTGATGCATTTTGAAAGGTGATGGACAGGTGGGAATTTTACAGTGAATGGCAGAATCCTCTGGAGGATTGATATGCAGAGGGATCTGGGTGTGTATGTTCACAGATCACTGAAGGTGGCAGCACAGGGAGGTAAGGCAGTAAAAAAAGGCTTATGGCCTGCTTGCCTTCATTGGAAGGGGCATTGGGTGTAAGGATAGACAAGTTATGCTGCAGCTTTATCGAACATGAGTTAGGCCACACTTGGAATATTGCATAGAGTTCTGGTCACCACACTACCAGAAGGATGTGAATGTTTTGAAGATGGTGCATAAAATGTTTATCAGGAGATTGTCTGGTATGGCGGATAGTAGTCCTGAAGAAGGTTTGGATAGACTGGGTTTGTTTTCACTGGAATGTGGAAAAATGAGGCGTGTCCTGATAGAAGTTTATAAAGTAGTGAATGGGATACGTAGAGTGGAGAATATGAGGCTTTTTATCCCCAGGGTGGAGGGGTGAATTATTGGGGAACAGAGGTTCAAGTGCGAGGGAATTTAAAAGAGATGTGCGAGGCAAGTATTTCATACAAAGTGAGTTGAGTACCTGGAACACACTGCCAGAGGAGGGGGTGGAAGCAGACACAATAGAACCATTCAAGAAATACCTTCACTATTGCATGAATAGGAAGGGAATAGAGGGATTTGAATCCTGTAGGTGAAGACACAGTGAGGAAGGGCAAAATGTGTCAGCACAGGCTGGGAGGGCCGAAGATCCTGTTTCTGTGCTGTATTGTTCCTTGTTCTTTAATCCCTGCTGTTGAATTGGATTCTCGGGAGCCAGCTCCGTATGAAGAGCCTGTTCTCATTCTTTTGATGGAGTTCATGGGGCAGCTGCTGCTTTCTTGCTACGTCACTGATCAAACCAACAACGCAGAAAGCTTCTTGATATTTTAAACGCACTGTCTGCAGGAAAATGTTTGGCCGAGGTTTTAATATTGTTTAATAAGATAATGACATCAATATACCAGTGTTGTTTACAGCTGGGAACATTTAACATCATTGTCCTTGTTTTAAATTGACCCTAACTCGTGATAATACATTTTACAATGTTTCTCTCCCCTGACATGGTCTGAAGAGGTTTGCAAACGTGTTTTGATGAGGACACTGCATCTTCAACACCGTGTGACGGAGTGGGTGGCTGTTTGAATTCTCCCATGTCATAATACAGTTTTAAATGTGTCAGTGTTACTTTCCCCTCTTTCTGGGGGTGTCGCTGTGACTGTCTCTGTTAGAGCCACAGCATCAGATTTCCACTTGGCAATCTGTGTCTGTAACTCCCCAATACTGTATTATTGACCCATTTCAGTCTGTTTCCCATCAGTCAGGGTCCTTGATTGGCAAAGGCTGCATTTAACGAATCTCAACGATTGTGGAGACCTGGTGAGGTTGGGAAAAATCAGAAGGATCAGTTGCACCATTTGCATTATGTACAGGATCCGGGACGCAACAAGCGGTAACTGCGATGCCAGGGGGCCCGTTGTGCTCGGGTCTGGGACTGAGGAGCCTGTAATCTCTGGTCACTGTCCCTGATTTGTGGGTCCTCTCTGATGGAGACCATTGTGAAATCCATTGTCAAGATCGCCACCTCCTGGCCTGGAGAAGCAAGAACATGCAGTGCCCGTAGGAATAACCTGAATGTGATCAGAGGACAAGGTCAAAAATCATACGACACCAGATTATAGTCCAACAGGTTTATTAGAACCTCGCCCTTTCTTCAGATGCTCAGAGGAGCAATCAAGGTGAATTTAATCAACAGAGAAAACAAACTCTGCTGTTAATTTCCTTCTCGGTTGACTCCGTTCTCCTCAATGACATGAACAAGGGACAAGGCAAGAATAAAGAATATAAGGACTCCACCAGTGACCTCGTGAAATTCATAAGACACCTCACCCAGCACTTTGATGAAAAGTAAGAGTATGTGAACAATATTTAATTATAATATTTTCCTGCTTTTTCAGTTTTTAGCATCGATTCAAAGCAGAAAGAGTCTTTCTTTCTCCTTCCCCCCTTGAAACTCTTACTGAGATGATCAAACCCAGCCACAGTTCATGTGACCGGCTGAGGGATTGTCTAATGATTGAGTGAGGGGACTGGGTCAGGATTCCCTAGAATTCAGAATGCTGGGATGAGATTTCGCTGAAACATTTCAAATTCTCCAGGACCCTGACAGGGTAGAGTTTGGAAGGATGAACCCCTACCTGGAGATTCTAAAGCAGAGTCCCAGTCTGGGAATAAGGGGTTAGACATTTAGATCAGAGATGAGGAATGGGTGGCACAGTGGCTGGCGCCATTTCCTTACAGTGCCAGGGACCTGGGTTTGATTCCACCTTCAGGCAACTTTCTATGTGAATTTGAATGTTCTCCCTGTGTCTGAATGGGTTTCCTCTGGGTGCCTCAGTTTCCTCTCTTAGTCCAGAGATGTGCAGGTTAGGTGGATTGGCCATGGAAGTGTAAGGTTAGACAGGGGGCTGGTTTTGGGTGAGATGCTGCTTGTCCTTGATGGGCTTAATGACCTTCTTCCACACAGTAGGGATTTTATGATTCGATGTTGCTGTGGATCTGGAGTCATATGTCAGTCAGTATGGGCAAGGACAACAATCTGATGGACATTAGTGGGCCCGACAGGGTTCTCCCCCAACAATGGTTGTCATTGGACTCTTAACTCCAGAGTCTTTTTGAATTTAACTTCCACTCCATGTATTGCCAGGATTTAGATTAGATTCCCCACAGTATGGAAACAGGCCCTTTGGCTCAACAAGTCCACACCGACACTCCAAAGAGTAACCCACCCAGACTCATTCCCCATATTCACCCCTGACCATGGGCAATTTAGCATGATCAATTCATCCAGTACATCTTTGGATTATGGGAGGAGACCAGAGCATCCGGAGGAAACCCATGCAGACACAGGGAGAATGTGCAAACTCCATAAAAGGCAGTCACCTGGGATTCTGGTGCTGTGAGACAGCAGTGCTAACCACTGTACCACCGTGCTGTCCTACGGTGATCATAGATCCCCCAGAACATTACTTGGCTCTTGTGATTATGAATCTAGTGATGATACCATTAACTCATTGCCTCCCCACATGTGTATTATCGTTATCTTGAATTTATTCAAATGCCTAAGTATCGACGAGTATCCCAAAGATTCAAAACCCGCTGAGTGAAGAAATTCATCGCATCCCTACAATGTGGAAACAGGCCATTCAGCCCAAACCGCCTCTCCAAAGATCATCTCACCCAGACCCACTCCCCTATAACCTTGCATTTCCCATGGCCATTCCACCTAACCTGCACGTTTGTGGACTGTGGAAGGAAACCAGATCACCTGGAGGGAACCCAGGCAGACACAGGGAGAACGTGCAAACTCCACACAGTCAGTTGCCCGAGGGTGAAATTAAACCTTGCTCCCAGTGCTGTGCCAGCCCACTTGATTCTGGGCAATAAATGCTGACATAGCAAGTGATGCCCAATCCAGTAAATGAATTAAGAAAAGATCAGTCAAGTTTTGGGATAGGACTGTGATGGGTTACTTCCCACTTGCCTGGATGGGTGCAGCTCCAAAAACAATCAAGAAGCTTGATATCATCCAGTACAAAGCAGCCTGCTTGATTGGCACCACATCGATAAACATACACTCCCTCCACCACTGATGCTCAGTAACAGCCATGTGCACCATCTACAAGATGCACTGCAGGAATTCATACCAAGTCTCTTGAGACAGCGCCTTCCAAATCCACAATCATTTCCATGTAGAAGGACACAGGATACTATCAAAAACAAGTTCCCCTCCAATCCACAGAGAATCTTGATTTGAAAATATATGACTGCTCCTCCAGTGTCGCTGGATGAAAATCCTGAAATTCTCTCCCTAAGGGCATTGTGGGTTTATCTACAGCACATGGACTGCAGTGGTTCAAGAAGGCAGCTCACCATCACCATGCAAAAGGCAGAATTGTGGCTCAGTGGTTAGTGCTGCTACCTCACAGCACTAGGGACCTGGGTTCAATTTCACCGTGGAACAATTGTCTGTGCGGAGGATGCACATTTTCCCCATGTCTGTGTGGGTTTCCTCCACACAGTCCATAGATGTGTTGGTTCGGTGGATTCGCAATGCCAAATTGCAAATAGTGTCGAGGGATGTGTTGGCTGGGTGGGTTGACCATAGGAAATGCTGCAGTACAGGAATGGGGTCAGCCCAGATGGGATGTTGTTCGGTGGGTTGGTGTGGATGTGATGGGCTGAATGGCATGCTTCTACACTGTATGATGATTCCATGAGTCACAAGGGCAACACAGAATGTGTTGTAAATACTGGCCTAGACAGCAACAACCATGGTTTTAGAGTGAGTTTTAAACAAAAAAATACCATCTGCACTGCTTACTATTCCATCAGTCTTTGTGTCAATTTGGAACTATGATTCTCATTAATATATACAGTAAGTAGTTAAGGCCTCACCACAGAATCCTTGTGGAACACCACTCGTCTCTTTCTTTCTCTGTCGTATATCACAAACCCAGCCTCATAACCAAGTCAAACATTCATTTTCAATCCCATGGGTGTTAACTTTGATCAGCAGACTGTATTGTGGGAAATTATCGAGTACTCGTGAAAGTTGATGAGACCTTTTGCCCAATCGACTATTTTGGTCAATGCATTTGGTTTGTTCGTCAGAATCTACCCGTCACAAATCTATGTGGGCTATTTCCAATTCTCCACATGTTCATTCTTTCTGCTGCTAATGATAGATTCCAATGAAACCCTCAAAAGAGATGTTAGATTGACCAGTATATAATTTCCTCGGTTCCCTCTCTCTTCTTTCTTGAACCCGTGGAGTTACAGCAAGACACTTTGCAAATTAAAGGAATGGTTGCTGCTTTGGAAGCTGATGGGAAAAGCTTCTGAAATTTCTCCCCCCTCCCCCTTCCTTTAAACCCCTGAGGTCCTGGAGATCTGTCAGCCTTTAGAGCTGCTCATTTTCCAATGCTGCTTTCTGGCATGCATCAAGTTTTGTGAATTCCAGTCTTCCATTCATTCCTAACCTCCCTGGAATGGAAGCTGCATTATCCCGTTCCTTGACTATGAAGACTGGCACGACTAATTATTGTACATATCGGCCATTCCCTTAGGCTCATTCATGGAATTCCCAGTTTGTTTTTAAAGGGCTCACATTGCACAGGCGCCCCCTTGAGTTTCTAATTTTCATGTAAAACATTTGTGTTATTCTTGTGACCCCTTGCAGGTATCTTTCTCAATACGTTTTCTGTAACTCTTGCTTCCTTTTTGTCTTCTTTTACAGTTCTTCATATCTTCCTTCAGTTGCCTGAATTTTCACTGATATTCCCACATTTGAGTGTTCTCACCTTTAGTTTTCTGTTTTCTCTCACTTATTTTGTCAGTGACAATTTGTTAACAAGTGGGAACCTGCTCCATACTGAGCGGAATTCATTTTTAACCATCTCCCCATCTCATTGAGAGTCTGATCTGAAAATTTTGGCTGACACCAATCTCTGTTGCATTCTGTTTTCTGGGAGGTGGGTGTCACTGGCATAGATCAGTATTTGTTACCCAAGACTAATTGCCCTTGAACTGCTGGCCTTGCTGTGGCCTCTCAGAAAGCACCCAAGGGTTAACCAGATTGCTGTGGGGCTGGAGTCACATGAAGTCCAGACTGGGTAAGGCTGAGGCTGGACAGCAATCAGGGATCAATATCGTAGACACCATTAATGAGGCTTGCTTTGTGATTTGAATTTAAATTCCAGCACTTGTCACTGGGGGAGATAGTGCAGTTCCATATATTGTGGCAGGACACTTGTTTTGTATCTCACTGAAAGACAACAGCTCCCTCAGTTTTGCAGTGTCAGCCTTGACTGTGTGTTCAACATAGGAATTAGGAGCAGGAGGAGGCAATTCAGCCCTTCGAGCCCGCTCTGCCATTTAACAGGACCATGGCTGATCTTATCCTGCTCTCAACTCCACTCTCCTGCCTGCTCCCCATCGCTCTTTATCTCACTTTTCATCAGAAACACATCTTTCTTGAACCTGTGGATTGATTCTGCCTCCACTGCACTCCGGGGCATTGACTTTCACAGATTCACAACCCTCTGGGAGATGTCGTTTCTCCTCAGCTCAGTTTTGAACCGACCTCCTCTCACTCGATATCGATGACCTCTTGTTCCAGACTGTCCTACAAGGGGGAGCATCTATCCAACATCCACCTTCTCAATCCCCTTTCACATTTTCCATCCCTCAATCAGATCCCTCCTCATTCTTTTGAACTCCAGTGAGTACAAGCCCAAGCTCATTAACTGCTCCTCGTGGGACAGCACTTTCATTCCTGGGATCAGTCAGGGGAACATCCCCTGAACAGCCTCCAGTGCTGAAGGACTCTATGATCAAAATAGACTCCCCGAAACTTCTGAGACAGAGGTGACAGTGCTCCCACTGAGCAGGTTCCAGTTTGTACAGGGCACTGCTCTCAGCTGGATGGTTGGGAGTTTGAGTTGATTTTAAGCTGTATTTTGGAGAGGAGTAAGCAGCCTTTTTGATCAAAGCCTCCAGAAATGTGAAGGTGACATTTATGAGTAATTCAGAGCACTGATCTACTCAGTTATTTTGACTCCTGGGGCCTGCTGAGTACTAAAACTCAGCATTTAGGAATTGCTGAGAAATATCTTCATTGACTTGGACATTAATTGTATTTTTCAGGTTCCACATTTTAAGGAAGAGTCCAGAAGATTATAGCTTTAGGTTATTTCCCGATCTCATTGTTGCTGTCTACAAGGCTGTGAAGGACACAGAGTGGAAGAAGTACTTTCCTAAAGAATAGAGACTGCTCCTGTTTTCAAAGGGTTGCCATCTCTTGAGTGGATATGAGACAGAACCACATGCTTCAGGGCAAGAATGGAAAGAAGGAACTTGCATTTGTAACACAGAATCCCTATAGTGTGGCGGTGGGCCATTCAGCCCATTGACTCCATACCGCCCCTCCGAAGGTCATTCGATCTCGACCCCTATCCTATCTCTGTTTGTTCCAATGGCTACTCCACTGAGCCTGCACATCGCTGTACACTCTGGGCAATTTAGCATGGCCAACTTATCGAGCCTGCAGATCTTTAGACCGTGGGAGGAAGCCAATGCACCTGGGGAAAGCCCACGCAGACACAGGGAGAATGTGCATACTCCACACAGACCCACCTGAGGCTGTTCGCTGGCACGGTGAGGCAGCAGTGCGATACACTGAGCCATCGTGCTGCCTATTATTGCTTACTGTAATGTCTGTTTCATGACTTGTAATTTATTTTATTGCTTTAAATAAACCAACTCATAGAGTTAATGGATTGATTATGGGACCATTATATTTAACCTCACAGTGAAAGGCTGGAGAAAACACTGTGCAGATGAGGCCTATTGCACAAGCAGCTTAATCTGCAGGTAGAAAATACGAGTGGCAGTCTTTGCTTGTGTGACGGTGTGTGAGGCAACACATGGGCAAGGAACCAAACAAGGCCACGCGGCCCTTTGAACCTGCTCCCCCATTCAATAAGATCGTGGTTGATCTGATTTTACCCTCAACTCTACATTGTCCAATAATGTTCCATCCCTTCAGTCATCAAGAATCTATCTCCCTCTTCCTAGGGTAAATATAGGGTTGGGAAATGGGTCTGGGTTAGTTACTCTTCGGAGGGTTTGTGTGGCCTTGTTGGGCTGAAGGGCCTGTTTCCACACTGGATGGATTCTAAATTCTGCATCCACTGCCTTTTAATGAGGGGAATTCCAAAGACTGACAATCTCCTAGAGAAAAACATGTTTCTGAATCTCTGTTTTGAATGGATTCTCCCTTAATTTTAAACAGTGCTTCCTGGTTCTGGATTCTCCCACAAGAGGAAACATCCTTTCCACATCCACCTGGTCAAGGACCCTCAGGAACTTGCTTGTTTCAATGAAGTCTTGCATTCAGTTTCCCCTCACACTACACCATAATGTTCTATGAGCTTTCCTGAAGACTTGCTGTACCTACATACTAACCTTCTGAGATTATTGCACTGAGACCCAGATATGGGTCTGGGGACACAGGCTCAAATCCCACCATGGCAGATGGGGGAATTTAAATTCAATTAAAAAGTCTGCAATTAAGAGTCGAACAATGACCATTAATCCATGTGGATTGTCAAGAAAACCCATCTGGTTTATAAACGTCCTTTAGGGAAGGGAACTGCTATTCTTACCTGGTCTGGACGACATGGAAATCCAATCCCACAGCAATGTGGATGACTGTTAACTGCCCTCTGGGGCAATTAGGGGTGGGTAATAAATGCTGTCCTAGGCAGTGACACCCTCATCCTGTCAATGAATGAAAAAGAAAAAATTGACTATAAATAATCAACAAGGATAACAGTCATTTGTAATGAATGAGCAGCCTTTGTTACAGGCCCTAATTATCTCCTGATTTATTCTCTTTCCCACCATAAAGCTACTGTTAGGAAGCATGGAGACTATTCCGATCAGCTCTTGGATCTCTCCCCTATTTGTGCTGCTTTCCAGAACACAAGTGTCTTCCTGCTCCAGCCTCCACTCCTCACATTCACACTGTTCTCCCTCTCTCCACTCCTGACCTCTCACACTGAAATGCAGCCTCCGCTCCTCACCCAGACCTATTTAAGACCAGAGGTTATAAGATTAAGGTGGAAGTATATTTTGACCCTGTGTGTGGTAGATATATGGAATATGCTGCCTGAGAGGGTGGTGCAGGCTGAAAATTACACAACCTTTAAAAACATTTGAATGAGCACTTATAATACCAGGGCATGGTCGGCTCCAGACGACTGCAGGTAAATGGGATTAGTGTAGTTGAGTGTTTGTTGGTCAGCATTGACATGGTGTGCCAAAGGGCCTATCTCTATGCTGTGTGACTCTCGAACCTGGGTCCCTGGCTCTGTGAGGCAGCAGTGCTGTGTCACCCATATTGAGGGAGGCACACAAAAAAATCAGCACAAAAGTTGATAAGAATTCAGCTCTTCCTGTTTTTGAAAACCCCACCATCACATCACTCAGTTAGCAAATTAAAACAAACGATGGGTTATTAGCACAGCTCCCTGCCGGGGTGGTGAAGGGGAGGTGTGGTCACTGGTTAGATAACAAAGACATAGAAAGAGAGGGAGTGGACCCAATTAAAATGGAAGGGGAGTGGTGTGGGTGGAATCTGTGAATGGATACTTACCCATCTGACAGAGTGCCCTCCACCTGGCAATCTATTTTACATGATGTGGAAACATAGAGGATAGGAGCAGGAGTAGGCCATTTGGCCCCTCCAGCCTGCTATGCCATTCGATATTATTGAAGCTGGTCATGGAGCACATTACTATAATCCATCCCTACCCCATATCCCTTGATTCTTTAGCCACAAGAGCTTTCTTGATAACATAATGTTTTGGCCTCAACCACTTTCTGTGACAGAGAATTCCACAGGCTCACCACTCTCTGGGTGAAAACATTTTTCCTCATCTCTGTCCTATACAGTTTACCCCTTAACCTTAAACCATGTGCCCTGGTTCTGGACTTCCCCACCATTGGGAACAGCCTTTCTCCATCTAACTTGTCTCGTCCTGTTCCAATTTTATAGATTTCTCCAAGATTCCCTTCCTTCAATCTTCTAAACTCCATTGAACACAATCCTCACCAACTCAACCTCTCCTTATCCATCAGTCCTGCCATCACAGAAATCAAATACCATCCAGTAATTAATATTAATCAGCCCAATGTGGAACACAGACTTTGTAGGTCAGGGTTAGAAGACAATCATTGCCGGTTCTAAAATTCAGGCTTCGAGTGCAGTAATCTCAATGGAATCATTGGATACAATCGTACAACAGCAGAAAGATGGGAGGTGTAGATGGAGGGTGCAGACAGCGGTGTAGACAGTGGGTGTAGGTGGTGGGTGCAAACAGAGGGACTAGACAGTGGCTGTGGATGCTGGGTTCAGACAGTGGGTACAGACGGTGGTGCAGACGGTGGTGTAAATGGTAGTGTAGACACAAGCAAGACTTTGCGTGGTGATCACATGGGTGGCTATGTGGAATCACACAGAGAGCAGCCAGTGAGCCTGACACAGTCAGGGACACCCCCTGGTGCTGAAGGTCATGCTGCTGCTGACAAAGGTTACATTTTAACTGAAACTGCACTCCCTCCCTACACGATCCCCTCTTTCCCCCCATGCCTCACTGCAACTCAATGAGATGCCAGCCAGCACCCTGTGCCCTCGTTCAGTCTCCATTGACCTTGTCTCCATTAGCCTTGACCCTCCTCCCAAGCACTTATTTGGGCCTTCACTGAAGCTTGAGCCATTTCCTCTGACCCTTGATCATGTGTTTGCCATCTTAGAACTGCCTCACCTAGTCACCATTAACCTACACTGTCCTCTCAACATGGAGCACAGATTGATAGAGAGCAGAAAAGGTCCTTTGTCCCATTGAGTCTGTACCAACATAACTACCACTAAAGGCACTCTCATCCCAATTTCCTGCACTTATCCCAGATCCTTGAATGTTATGATATTTAAAGGTTGTAAGGTTTCCACACTGCACTACCTTCCCTGACAGAGGGTTGCATGTTTATAGTTTATATCACGTCAGGCTCATAGAGCTTAACAAAAGCTCAACACTTTGGGCATTTTTTAAAATTTGTGGCATGGTGGCTCAGTGGTTAGCATGGCTAACTCACAGCACCAGGGACCCAGGTTCGATTCCAGTCCCAGGTCTTTGTGGAATTTGCACGCTCCCCCAGTGTCTGTGTGGATTTCCTCCATGTGCTCCAAGTTTCCTCCCACAATCCAAATATGTGCAGGTTAGGTGAATTGGCCATGTTACAATTGTCACAGTGTTCAGGAATGTGTCGGTCAAGGGAAATGTCGAGTGAAAGGGCAGGTGAATGAGTCTTAGGGAGTTTCTCTTCAGTGGGTCGTTGTGGACTTGTAGGGCCAAATTGGTGATGTCTGTAATGAAATCATTCAAACCACTCATTTTGTCGAGTGTCGTTTAGTTCTTGCACTCCTTATTTGATAAGTGTTTCATTTGTTTCTGATAATATGAGTTCCCTGATGAGCTGTTAACCGTGTCCAATCAGGGAGTCCTGGCTGACAGATAAAAAAGGGAGTGTCAGAAGGACCGATACTCTTGTACCTGACTCTGAATAACAACCTGCCAACCAACCCCCTCCTTCTGTCACCCTCAATCACCCCAAGCTTCCTCTTGTGGCCCCGTCGATCCAGCCTGTGCTGCCTTTGGGAGAGGTTGAAATTCCCTCCATTCCTGATGAAGAGCTTATGCCCAAAATATTGATTATCCTGCTCCTCGATGCTGCCTCACCTGTTGTGGTTTCCCAGCAACACACTCTCAACTCTGATCTCCAGCATCCTCAGACATCACTTTCCCCTTCCACCCACTCTCTCATTACAAACAGAAATGACTGGTGGTGAGTTTCACCCTGAGGGTCATCACAGCTGAGGCAGAGGGAGAGAAGGTCACACCTTCATGGTGGTAGCACCCTTAATTAATCCACTGCAATCACTCTCAGGGCTGCAAGAATTCAACCTCCCTCACTCAGACAGCTCCCTCCCTGGAAGGTAATATTGCTGCACCTGGTCTAGGGCTAATTGAGCTTGAAATACGACTATGGCTAGCCAGCACTGGCTGAGCAGACAACTACAACTGCAATGATGCCGGCTCCTTGTAATTGGGGAGCACATTAGGAAGCACAGTGTGCACTGCCTCTGAAATCCCTCCCTTACTGAGAACACACTCTCAGTATTCACCTTTCTCAGCTGCCATTTCAATTTCATGACAAATTCTGTGTCCTATGATCCTGCCCCACTCGCCACCTGATGAAGGAGCTGCACTCCGAAAGCTTGTACTTCCAAAGAAACCTGCTGGACTCTAATCTCGTGTTCTGTGATTTTTAACTTTGTCCACCTCAATGAGCTGCCATCTTAGGCTAAATTGTTCTTCATCTGAGATTTGAGAAGATTAAGGCCGAATCTTCAATCCCCATCACAAAGCCTATTCTCTATCCATCACTCAGACACACCTACAGGCAACACTGAGTTAACACACACACACACATATACACACAGAATCAGGCAGCACTGAGTAACATGTACAAAAGCCTAGCTGCCTGTAGGTGTCTCTTTGAATAACACACCCACACTCAGAGTGACACCTACAGGCAGTATTATGTAGTACACTCACTCAGAGAGACACCCAGCCTGCAGTGTCAGTGATTGGCATCAGATCATTTCAGGTACAACACAGCATGCAGCAGAGAGTGCACAGTGCGATCCCAGCACCTGAGTTTAGACCAGAGAGTGAACACGGAATGCCTCAGATTGTAATTATTGAGTCCCAACAGCTTTCAGTTTCTATTCTGTTTGGAATCTTGTAATCTCCACAGATTCCAGACCAACTGGATGATTTGAAACTGATTGCTGATTGGATGTCAGTATCATCTACCATGGATTGACAGGCCATGTAGCCAATTGTGACAATGTCATGCTGACATGCAGCTAATCCGCTGAATGGAGTGGTCCATTTCCAAAGCACACAGAGACAGAGACTGAATCTTCATCAACTTTATTCCCTTTTCCAGACTGGCATTGACAGAAAACAGACTTCAATTAACAGCCCAGACAGAGGAACCTGCACAAATTCACAGCTACAATTGCTTTTGAGGAAAACACTTGTGGAGATTTTCTCAATAACATTTGAATCCTGCCCTTCAAATGGTGACAAAAACCTTAAATTGGAACTGGCTGCCGAGCAGGAAGGAGATCTGATTTATAGAAGCAGACATTTCGAAGGTTCACACTGTTTTGTACAGCTGACATCCTTCAGCAACTTCAAGAGATTTTACTTGGTATCACAAATCAACCCTGTCCCAATCAAACAGTCCCAGAACAGGGAGAGCATGGAGTTTGACACAGCGTAAAGCTCTATCTACACTGTCCCAATGAACTACCTTTACTCCTGAACCTCAGAAGTGTCTCTGAGCCAGTCCTGAGAAGGAAGAGAGTTGAAATTCAGTGCTGACAATGACCTTTGTCCTGCCAGCTCAGCCCTGTTCTATTTAAAGTTGTGTCTCCTCTGTGGACTGTCTCAAACACTCTACACACATTCTGATCTCCTGATGCTCTTGCTGAGGGGAGAGGGGAGGGTCACGTGGGTGAGGGCACAGGAGAAGCGAGCGTTGGACTCCCAGTCAGACCCAGCGAGGGTCAGCAGGCTGCTGACACTGTAGGTGCTGTCCGAAGCTCGCAGGTAGTTGCTGGTCTGAACCCCGTCCGAAATGACTGCACCGTCCTTCTTCCACTGCACCTCCAGCTCATCGGGATAGAAGTGATTGGCAAGGCACACCAGGGTGGCAGTGCCCTTGGCATCTACCTGCTCCGGGGAGGGGGGCAGCAGGGTCAGCTTGGGCTGAGAGTTGTCACGGCCTGAAAGACAAGAGAAATAATTTTAATCCCTGCCATTCAAAGGGATTTAAATTCTCAGAATATTCACTGATTAAATGTTTGAATATTTGTCTCCAATACTTCATAAACCAGACAAGAGAATTTACATTTTCTAAATTGATTCTTGGGATATGAGTGTCACTGGCAGGAGCAGAATTTATTGCTCGTCCCTAATTGCCCCTGAGAAGGTGATGGTGAAAGAGAAGGGACAGTTTTGGACCGTCGTTTGGGGAATGAATGTGGGCAGCTGGGAGAACTAAAAGATGGCGATCATTTCAGTGACAGTGATCAGAACTCAGTGAGATTGAAATTAGGGATGGAAATGGAGAACCATGGAGCGAGTGTAAAAGTTTTCATTTTACTGAATGTTTCGGTAATTTAGTAAAAGTGGACTGGAACCAGTGACATGATGGGAAATCAGTGTCAGGGCAGTGGGAGCCCTCAAGTGACAAGACAGAGATCATTCAGAATCTGTTCCCACAAAGAGTAAGGGTGGGAAACTCAAATCTAAACTCTTAGCCTGGGATGTCAAAAGGCAACCAGTGTAGGGAAGACCAAACAGGGAAGGTGATGTTGGTTATCTGGAGTTCAAACCTGCAGAAAGCTGAGAGGAGGATAGAAAATGCAGGATTAAAATTGAACAGGAACTGAGGAAGGCAGAGAGGTGTAAGGATTAAATGTGTCCAAGTGAATCAGGGAAATCCTACCGAACAAGAGGATTGGGGTCATGTACTGACATGGATTGGGAACTGGTTGGCAGAAAGGGCAGGAAGAACAAGTCTTTTTCTGAATGACAGGTAGTTACCAGTTGGGGTACCACAGGGGCCAGTCCTTGGTACACAGTTATTCATAATATAATCGAGTCATAGAGTCAGAGAGACCCAAAAGGCCTCTCAGCCCATTGTGTCCACATTGGTCAAAAAACAACAACCCAATAATTCTCATCCATTTTTCCAGCATGAGGGAATTAGATGCAGTATGTGTTCAAGAAGGAATTAGATATATTTCAACGATCAAAGAATGTGGGGAGAAAGCAGGAACGGAGACTATGTTGGATGATTGGCCATGATCATATTGAATGGTAGAGCAGGCTTGAGGGGCTGAATGGCCTCCTATTTTGATGTTTCTATCTGTTTCTCAGATATCGAAGGAATGTCTCTTGTCAATTTGAACCTGGAAGTCACATGTGAGTGGAGGTGGAAGATGTGGCCATGGTGATTAATGAATGCGTGTCAGTAAGGTGGTTAAGAAGACACATGGGATAAACAGTTTTTCTTTTTTCCCTTGATAGAATGAGCGCATTGCTGGAACGGCAGCATTTGTTGCCCATCCGTAATCGCCCAGAGGGCAGTTGAGAGTCAACTACATTGCTGTGGGTCTGGGGTCACATGGTAACGATGACCGTTTCGTTCCCTAAAGGTCATTCGTAAATCAGATGGCTTTTTCCTGACAATCAACGATGGTCATCATTGGACTCTTAATTCCATATTTTTTTATTGAATTCACATTCCACCATCAGCTGTGGCAGGATTCTAACCCTGGTTCACAGAACATTACCTAGATCTCTGGATGAAGAGTTCAGTAATTATATCATTAGACCATTGCCTCCCTTATCTCATTATTGGTTGACAGTGAAAGCAAGGAGTTTTTCTTATTCTGGAACTGTATAAAACCCCAGTTAGAGCACAGTGAGAGAACAGTGTATGGTTCTGGTCACCACATTACAGGAAGGATGTGATCCCACTTGTGATGGTGACAGAGGAAGATTTTGTCAAAAATGGGGAGTTTTAGCTTTGAGGAATGATTGGTTTGGCTGGGATTGTATTCTTTGGAACAAGGAGGCTGATGGGAGATTTGATCGAGGTGTAGAAAATGATGAGGGGCCTGGCTAGAGTGGGTAGGAAGGACTGATTTCCATCAGCACAGAGGGCAATAACCATGGGGAGAGATTGAAATTAATTGGACACAGAGTTCGAGGGGAATTGTGGAGTAATTGTTTTCAGCCAGAGGCTCGTGGGATCTGGGACCCACTGTTTGAAAGGGTTGGAGAGGCAGAAACCCTCATCATATTGAAAAAACACTTGGATATTCATTTGAAACAGTGAAACCGCAGGCTTATGGAGCAAGAGCTGGAAAGTGGGATGGAGCTCGATATCTCTTTAACAAACCTCCAATTAAGCTAGTCCCATTTTCCAGCATTTTGTGCATATCCCTCTAAACCCTCCCTATTCATGTACCCATCCTCTTAAATGTTGTAATCATACCCTCCTCCACCTCTTCCTCTGGCAGCTCATTCTATACATACACCACCCACCACGTGAAAAAGTTGCCCCTTCAGCCCCTTTCAAATCTTTCCCCTGTCGCCTTCAACCTGTTCATCTAGAACTGGACTCCCCAACTCTGAAAATAATACCTTCTCTACGCACCCTTTCAATGTCCCTCATGATTCTATAAACCACAAAATGGTCACCGCTCAGCCTCCAACAATCCAGGGAAAATAGATCCTTTTCAACCTCTCCCATTGCTGAAAACCTCCAACCTTGGCAACATTCTTGTAAATCTTTTCTGAAGCATTTTAAGGTTCACAACATTTTTACTACAGCCGGGCAACCAGAACTACACACAGTTTTCCAACAGTGGCCAAACCAATATCCTGGACAGCTGCAACAGCTCCCAGCCAGTCAGACAAAGGAGAGTCTGAAGATGTAATCTATTTGGATTTCCAGAAGGCCTTTGACATAAGGTACAAGCCCATAGAGTTAGAGGCAAGGTACTGGCATGGACTGAGGACTGGTAGGTTGACATAAAGCAGAGGGTGAGAAAAAATGGCAGCTGGTGACTAATAGAGTTCTGCAGGTGTTAATGTTGGAACCATAACTATTCATGTCATGCGTTAACAATCTGAATGAAGGAAGTGAAGACATTGTTGCTAAGTTTGCAGATGACATGAGATAGTTGGAGGGACAGGTAGTGTTGAGGAAGTGGGAAGGCTGTAAAAGGTCCTGGATAGGCTCAGAGAGGGGGCAAAGAAGTGGCAGATAGAATACAGTGTATTACAGTGTGTGGTTATGTACTTTGATAGGAAGAAGAGATGCAAAGGTTGTTTGCTAAATGAGGAAATGCTTTGGAAATCTAAAGCACAAACCTCATTCAGGTTTCCCTGAAGGTGAACTGGCAGGTCCAGTTTGTGCTTGGGAAGGCAAATGAAATGATAGCATTCATTTCAATAGGGCCAGATGTACTGCTGAGGCTGTGTAAGGTTCTGGTCAGACTGTATTTGGAGTATTGTGAACAGATTTGGGACCCATGTTGTAAGAAACGATGTGCTGTTATTGGAGGGGTTTACAAGAATAATCCTGGGGTGAAGGGCTTGTCATGTGAGGCGTGGTTGAGGACTCTGGGTCTGTACTCGATGGAGTTTCAAAGGATGAGGAGGGATCTTATTGAAATTTATGGAATACTGATCAGCCTGGAAAGAGTGGATGCAGAGAAGATGTTTCCAAAAACATGAGAGACTCGGTAACCAAGGCCCAGCCTCAGAATGAAGGGCCGACCCTTTCGAGTTGAGATGAGGAGGAATTTCTTCAGCCAGAGGGTGGTGAATCTGTGGAACTTATTGCTAGAGAGGGCAGTGGAGGCCAAGTCACTGAGTGTATTTAAGACAGAGATAGATAGGTTTGTGAGTGTTAAGGGGATCGAACGTTCCTGTGGAGCAGGCAGGAGAATGGGGGTGAGAAGCATATCTGCCAAGATCAAATGGCAGAGCAGATTCCATGGGCTGAATGGCTGATTTCTGCTCCTATTTCTTAAAGTCGTCTGGAGAGTTTCCCCAAAATCCTGGAACACTGAACCCACTGGTCTGTGAGCCCTGCTGAAGCTGTTTGTTATCAGAACATTGCCAAGATATAACCAAAGAGTGGAGAGAATGTGCATCTATGTGGGAATTTCAGGATACTTCACAGCTCCTGGAATACCATGAGTGTAGGAAGTGTGGTCAGTGACAGCAGTTGGAGCTCCGGGTTTCGGAGCTTGAGCAGCAGCTGGTGTCAGTGCGGAGAGTCCGTGAGGCTGAGAGCTCCGTGGAGAGCACGTTTCTAGATGTTAAGAAAAATTCTGGGTAATCCAAGAAGGAGGATGGGAAAAATTTCTGACTGTAACAGCTTGCTCCTTTTTTGAGGTATTTTAGCTGCTGGAGGTGATTTCCTCGAATTGCAGGATCAGCAATTACTGTTTTGTACGCTGTTGCATTGTTTTGGAGCTTTGGAAAAAAAGTCAAAACAACAGCAGTTTTAAAGGGAGAAGAACAGACAAAGTAAGCACATGGTGAGGTCATTGCAGGAGAGGGAGAGAGAGAGACAGAGCCTGCACAGTTACTGACTTTGCTCTTTGAATTCATGTATCGCTGGACATCGGAGTGCATCTGGGAAAATTATCAAACAGTGAAATTCACAACGATCTTGGGGGAACTGTTGGGAGAAGTTCACAGCACAGAATCAGATAAGTTAATTGTTGTTTTAAGTGTAGTCTACAGAGAATCTGCAGTAGGGAGTAGAGTCGCTTCTTTCTTGATTGTATGTTTCTGGAGATATGTCTATTGATTAAACTTAAAATATAAGCCATAACTATTAATTTAACCTGGGGCGGGCTTTGTAGAGGAATAGGACATTGTTATTTTCTGGGTCTGTAGATTGCGAAGGAGAAAAGAAATGGACTTTAATATGTACTTCTTGCCAGATTTGGGAGTTTAAAGAGTTTAAGGGTAACTGCGGATTATATCTGCCATAAACGCTGCTGGCTGCGAATCTTATCAGATCAAATGGATCGGTTGGAGAGACAATTGGAAGCAATGAGGAATCTGCAACAGCAACAGTATGTGATGAATGGCAGTTATAGGAAGGGGGGAAAGTCTCAGATACAGTCACATAGATGGGTTAACTCCAGGAAAGGTAAGACAGGTAGACAGCTAGTGCAGGAGTCCTTTGTGGATATACCCATTTCAAACAGATATGCTGTTTTGGAAATGTAGGGGGAGATGGATTCTTAGGGGGACATAGCATGAACAGCCAAGTTTCTGGTATTGAGACTGGCTCTAATGCAATGAGGGATACGTCGGGTTCCAAGTGATCAATTGTGTTCATGGATTCTCTAGAGGTACAGACAGACGTTTCTGTGGCCAGCAGCGACAAAGCAGAATGGTGTGTTGTTTCCCTGGTGCGATGATCAAGGATGTCTCAAAGAGGATGCAGAATGTTCTCACGGGGGAGAGAGGCCAGCAGGAGGTCATTGTCCACATTGAAACCAACGACATTGGAAGGGAAAAGGTTGAGATTCTGAAGGGAGAGTACGGAGAGTTAGGCAGAAATTTAAAAAGCAGGTCCTCGAAAGTAATAAATCTGGATTACTCCCGGTGCTAGGAGCTAGTGGGGGCAGGAATAGGAGGATAGAGCAGATGAATGCATGGCTGAGGAGCTGGTGTATGGGGGAAGGATTCACATTTTTGTTTGATTGGAATCTCTTTTGGGGAAGAAGTGGCCTGCACAAGAAGGACGGATTGCACCGAAATTGAAAGGGGATTAATATACTGGCAGGGAGATTTGCTAGAGCTGCTCGGGAGGATTTAAACTAGTAAGGTGGTGGTGGTGGTTGCGGGGGGGGTGGTGGGTAGGGGGGAGCGTGGGACCCAGGGAGATAGTGAGGAAAGAGATCAATCTGGGACTGGTACAGTTGAGAACAGAAGCAAGTCAAACAGTCAGGGCAGGCA
Organism: Chiloscyllium punctatum; assembly: GCF_047496795.1. Classification (NCBI taxonomy): domain Eukaryota; kingdom Metazoa; phylum Chordata; class Chondrichthyes; order Orectolobiformes; family Hemiscylliidae; genus Chiloscyllium; species Chiloscyllium punctatum. Next base: position 17,789,501 of record NC_092745.1, on the reverse strand, counting down.
GGGACAAGGTAGGGCTAATAAATTAAACTGCATTTATTTCAATGCAAGGGGCCTAACAGGGAAGGCAGATGAACTCAGGGCATGGTTAGGAACACGAGATTGGGATATCATAGCAATTACAGAAACATTGCTCAGGGATGGGCAGGACTGGCAGCTTAATGTTCCAGGATACAAATGCTACAGGAAGGAAATAAAGGGAGGCAAGAGAGGAGGGGGCGTGGCGTTTTTGATTTAGGGATAGCATTACAGCTATGCTGAGGGAGGATATTCCCGGAAATATATCCAGGGAAGTTATTTGGGTGGGATGATAACCTTATTGGATTGTATTATAGACCCCCTATAATTGAAAAACAAACTTGTAAGGAGAACTCAACTGTCTGTAAGAAAAATAGGGTGGTTATGATCGGGGATTTTAACTTTCCAAACATAGACTGGGACTGTCATAGTGTTAAGGGTTTAGATGGAGATGAATTTGTTAAGTGTGTACAAGACAATTTTATGATTCAGTATGTGGATGTACCTACTAGAGAAGGTGTAAAACTTGACTTACTCTTGCAAAATAAGGCAGGGTAGGTGACTGAGGTGTCAGTGGGGGAGCACATTGGGGCCAGTGACCATAATTCTATTAGATTTAAAAGAGTGATGGAAAAGGATCGACCATATCTAAAAGTTTAAGTTCTAAATTGGAGAAAGGCCAATTTTTTGTGGTGTTAGGCAAGAACTTTCGAAAGCTGATTGGGGGTAGATGTTTGCAGAAAAAGGTACAGCTGGAAAATGGGAAGCCTTCAGAAATGAGATAACGAGAATCCAGAGAAAGTATATTCCTGTCAGGGTGAAAATAAAAGCTGGTAGGTATAGGGGATGCTGGATGACTGAAGAAATTGAGGGTTTGGTTAAGAAAAAGAAGGAAGCTTATGGATAGATTGAGAGAATCCTTATAAGAGTATAACAGAAGTAGGAGTATACTTAAGAGAGAAATCAGGAGGGCAAAAAGGGGACATGAGATAGCTTTGGCAAATAGAATTAAGGAGAATCCAATGGGTTTTTACAAATACATTAAGGACAAAAGGGTAACTAGGGAGAGAATAGGTCCCTTCAAAGATCAGAAAGTCGGCCTTTGTGTGAAGCCACAGAAAATGGGGAAGATGCTAAATGAGTATTTTGCATCAGTATTTACTGTGGAAAAGGATATGGAAGATATAGACTGTGGGGAAATAGATGGTGACATCTTGCAGAATATCCATATTATAGAGGAGGAAGTGCTGGATGTCTTGAAACGGTTAAAGGTGGATAAATCCCCAGGACCTGATCAGGTGTACCCGAGACCTCTGTGGGAAGTGAGAGAAGTGATTGCTGGGCCTCTTGCTCAGATCTTTGTATCATCAATAGGCCCAGGTGAGGTATTGAAAGACTGGAGGTTGGCTAACGTGGTGCCATTGTTTAAGAAGGGTGGTAAGGACAAGCCAAGGAACTATAAACCAGTGAGTCTGACGTCAGTGGTGGGCAAGTTGTTGGAGGGAATCCTGAGGGACAGGATGTACATGTATTTGGAAAGGCAAGGACCGATTTGGGACAGTAAACATGGCTTTGTGTGTGGGAGATCATGTCTAAAAAACTTGATCGAGTTTTTTGAGGAAGTAGCAAAGAGGATTGATGAGGGCAGAGCAGTAGATGTGATCTGTATGGACTCCAGTAAGGTGTTCAATAAGGTTCCCCATGGGAGACTGATTAGCAAGGTTAGATCTCATGGAGTACAGAGGAAACAAGCCATTTGGATACAGAACTGGCTCAAAGGTAGAAGACAGAGGGTGGTGGTTGAGGGTTGTTTTTCGGTCTGGAGGCCTGTGACCAGTGGAGTGCCACAAGGATCAGCGCTGGGTCCTCCACTTTTTGTCATTTACATAAACGATTTGGATGCGAGCATAAGAGGTTCAGTTAGTAAGTTTGCATAAGACACCAAAATTGGAAGTGCAGTGGACAGCAAACTGGGTTACCTCAGATTACAACAGCATCTTGACCAGATGGGCCAATGGGCTGAGAAGTGGCAGATGGAGTTTAATTCAGATAAATATGAGGTGCTGCATTTTGGGAAAGCCAATCTTAGCAGGACTTCTCACTTAATGGTAAGGTCCTCGGGAGTGTTACCAGACAAAGACACCTTGGAGTGCAGGTTCATAGCTCCTTGAAAGTAGAGTCGCAGGTAGATAGGCTAGTGAAGAAGGCGTTTGGTATGCTTTCCTTTATTGGTCAGAGTATTTAGTGCAGGGGTTGGCAGGTCATGTTGCAGTTATGCAGTACATTGGTTAGGCCACTGTTCGAATATTGCATGCAGTTCTGGTCTCCTTCCTATTGGAAAGATGTGAAACTTGAAAGGGGTCAGAAAATATTTACAAGGATATTGCCACGGTTAGAGGATTCGAGCTACAGGGAGAGGCTGAACAGGCTGGGGTTGTTTACCCCGGAGCGTCGGAGGCTGAGGGGTGACCTTATAGAGGTTTACAAAATTATGAGGAGCATGGATAGGGTAAATAGGCAAAGTCTTTTCCCTGGGGTCGGGGAGTTCAGAACTAGAGGGCATAAGTTTAGGGTGAGAGGGGAAAGATATAAAAGAGACCGACAGGGCAACCTTTTCACGCAGATGATGGTACGTGTATGGAATGAGCCACCAGAGGAAGCGGTGGAGGCTGGTACAATTGCAACATTCTAGAAGCATTTGGATGGGTATATGAATAGGAAGGGCTAGGAGGGAAATGGGCTGTGTGCTGGCAGGTCGGTCTAGATTGGGTTGGGATATCTGATCGGCATGGACAGGTTGGACCGAAGGGTCTGTTTCCGTGCTGTACATCACTAAGACTCCATGACTCTATGGTCACTCCGCAGCTTCAGAGTATGCAGGGACAGAGGGAACGGGGGAGCAGCAGACAGTCCAAAAGGACCAGGCAGCCAGTACAGGTATCCCCTTAGTGAATGCCACTCTCCAACTAGGGTTCAGGTCAGAATCCTGACAAGAATGGTGGTTCATCTGGGAATTGCAGCCAGAACCAAGTCCATGGAGCCAAGGAGGGATTCAGCTGTACAGGGGGGCACAAGGAAGACTGGAAGAGCGATAGTGAGAGGAGATTTGAGAGTGAGTGCATCGATATGTAATTCTGCAGCTGCAGATGGGAATCCAGGATGGTGTGTTGTCTTCCTGGTGCCAGGGTCAAGGATGTTACTGAGCAGCTGCAGAGCACCCTGAGGGGAGAGGGGGCACAGTCAGCAGTCGGGGTCCACATCCGTCCCAGTGACAGCGGGAGAAAAGGGATGTGGTCCTGCAGTCAGAATTTCGGGAGCTCAGGAGGGAATTAACTTCAGGAGCACAAAAATAGGAATCATCACATTACTCGCAGTGCCCCATGAAAGTGAGAAGAGGAACAGGAGGATAACACAGGTGAATGTGGAGCTGGAAAGAGGGTCCAGGAGGGGGTAGCTTTGGATTCTTGGGACATTGGGACTGGGTCTCGGGGAGATGGGATCTGGACAGACCAGACAGTGTTGCTCCTGAACAGAGCTGGGACTGAGTTCCTTTGGGGTGATTTACTCGTGCTGTTGGAGAGGGTTTGAACTAACTTGGCTGGTCTGTGGGAGCCAGGAGGGAATAACAGAAGGGAACACCAAGGAACACAGAATCCTCAGTGCAGTCAATAAGTCACCACCCAGTGGGAAGGATGTGGAGGAATACATTTGCAAGGAATTTACAGAGACCTGCAAATATAATAGAGTCATTATAATTCGGGTGGAAGGGGTGTCTTTAATTTCTGAATATAGACTGGGGTAGAAGCAGTGTAATGGGAAGAGAGGGGCCAGAGTTGTGAGTGTGTTCAGGTGAATTTTCTCTAGCCGCATGTTTCCAGTCCAATGAGAAAGGAGGCTCTGCTTGATCTGGATCTTGGGAATGAGGAGGCCCAAGTGGATCACGTGTCAGTGAGAGGACATTTAGGGAAGAGTAATCATTGTATCATAAGGTTTAGGGCGACAGTGGAAAAGAACAAAGGCATTTTCAGGGTCAAACATACTCACTGGGGAAACTGCCAGCTTCCATGGCATATGGGATGTACTGGATCTGAATAAAGTAGGGTCAAAGGCTGTCAGGAAAGTCCTGAAGATAATAGTAGAGGATGTGGACCACAGATAGTCAAGGTATAATTGAGGGAGGGCAAACAATTCCTAAACTCACTCGAGGGCAAACGTGGTAGAATTATGGTAAATAAGAAAAGGGCAGAAGAGGAACTAGAGAGAGATTAGGACCCCATGAAGATGAACAATGTACCTCTGGGTGGATCCACAGGAAATGGTTCAGATCCTAAATGAATATTCCGGGTCAGTATTTATCATGGAGAAAGACTTGGGAGTTTGGGAATTCGTGAAGTAAATAGTAATGTCTTGACACAAGTCCACATTATGGAAGAGGATTTCTTAAAGTGCAAGACAGTAGATAAATCTCCAGGACTTGATCAGGTGTATCCCAGGACATTGTGGAAAGCTAGGAAAGAGATTGCTGGACCCCCTTGCTGAGGTATGTTTCTGATCGACAGCCATGAGTGATGTGCTAGAGAACCAGAGAGGTTGGCTAATGTTAGCCATTATTTAAGTTATTGGAGTGAATTCTGAGGGACAGTATTTACATGCATTTGTACAATCAATGCAGTTTTCTGCATGGTAATCATGTCTCACTAACGTGATTGAGGTTGTTTGAAGAGAAGATTGATGAAGGCAGAACTGTAGACACTATCTCTATGGACCTCAGCAAAGCGTTTGACAAGGTTCCACATGACAGACTGGTTAGTAAGGTTAGACCACATGGGATCCAGGGGGGCTAGCCATTTGGGTAAAACATTGGCTTGAAGATAGGAGACAGAGAATGTTGGAGAAAGTGAGGACTGCAGCCTGCTGGAGACTAGAGTTGAAAAGTGTGCTGCTGGAAAAGCGCAGCAGGCCAGGCAGCATCCGAGAAGCAGGAGAATCGTCGTTTCGGGCATAGGACCTTCTTCAGGAATGGGGCTGGTGTGCCAAGCGGGCTGAGATAAAAGGTGGTGGGGGGGGAGTTTGGGGGAGGGGTGCTGGGAATACGATAGGTAAAAGGAGGTGAAGGTGAGGGTTATAGGCCAGAGAGGGGGTGGGAGCGGAGAGGTCAGGAAGAAGAATGCAGGTCGAGAGGGCGTTGCTGAATCCGGGGGTTGGGACTGAGATAAGGTGGGGGGAGGGGAAATGAGGAAGCTGGAGAAATCTACATTCATCCCTTGTGGTTGGAGGGTTCCCAGGCGGAAGATGAGGCGCTCTTCCTCCAGGCATCGTGTTGCCAGGTTCTGGCAATGGAGGAGGCCAAGGACCTGCATGTCCTTGACGGAGTGGGAGGGGGAGTTAAAGTGTTCAGCCACGGGGTGGTTGGGTTGGTTGGTCCGGGTGTCCCAGAGGTGTTCCTGAAATGTTCTGCAAGTAAGCGGCCTGTCTCCCCAATATCGAGGAGACCACATCGGGTGGAGCGGATACAGTAAATGATGTGTGTGGAGATGCAGGTGAATTTGCGACAGATCTGGAAGGATCCATTGGGGCCTAGAAAGGAGGTGAGGGGGGAGGTGTGGGCGCAAGTTTTGCACTTCTTGTGGTTGCAGGGGAAGGTGCCGGGAGTGGAGGTTGGGTTGGTGGGGGGTGTGGACCTGACGAGGGAGTCGCGGAGGGAGTGGTCTCTCCAGAACGCTGGTTTCCAGCATCTGCAGTCCTCACTTTTGTCAATTTGCCACACCTCTGCCCATTTCCCCAAATGATCAAGGTCCCACTGTACTCTCAAATAAGCTTCTTCACTATCCACTGTCCCACCAATTTTGGTGAAATTTACAATCTCGCCATAATTCCTATATTCACATCCACATCATTTATTTAAATGATGAAAACCCATGGACCCAGCACCAATCCTTGTGGCACACAGCTGATAACTGTTCTCCAGTCTGAACAGCAACCCTTTACCAACATTCTCTGTTAGAAAGTGTGGTGCTGGAAAAGCGCAGCAGGCCAGGCAGCATCCGAGGAGCAGGAGAATCAACGTTTTGGGCATACGCCCTTCTTCAGGAATGAGGCTGGTGTGCCAAGCGGGCTGAGATAAAAGGTGGGAAGGGGGGCGGAGTTTGGGGAAGGGGCACTGGGAATATATTGGTGGAAGGAGGTGAGGATGAGGGTGATAGACTGGAGAGGGAGTGGGGTGGAGAGGTCGGGAAGAAGATTGCAGGTCAAGAGGGTGGCGCTGAATCTTGGGGCTCGACTAGAGGAATCCTGATGAAGGGCTTTTGCCCGAAACTTCGATTTTCCTGCTCCTCGGATGTTGCCTGACAGGGGCAGGGGCAGGGGCAGGGGCAGGGACAGGGACAGGGGCAGTGGCAGGGGCAGGGGCAGGGGCAGGGGCAGGGGCAGGTGCAGGGGCAGGGGCAGGGGCAGGGGCAGGGGCAGGGGCAGGGGCAGGGACAGGGACAGGGGCAGGGGCAGGGACAGGGGCAGGGGCAGGGGCAGGGGCAGGGACAGGGGCAGGGGCAGGGGCAGGGACAGGGACAGGGGCAGGTGCAGGGGCAGGGGCAGGGACAGGGGCAGGTGCAGGGGCAAGTGCATTATTCCTTGACAGTGGAGTCACAGGGAGACAGGGCGATGAAGAAGGTGTTGGGTACAATTGCCTTTATTGGTCACTGCACTAAGTATCAGAGTTGGGACATCATTTGCAGCTGTACAGGAAATTGGTGAGCCTACTTTTGTAATAATGTGAACAATTCTGATCATCCTGTGATCGGAAGGATGCTGTTAAACTTAAAATGCTTCAGAAAAGATTTACATGGATGTCGCCTGGAACTGGAGGGTTTGAGCTGTCGGCAGAGGCTCAATAGATGGGTTATTTTTCCTGCAGGATCGGAGACTGAGGGGTGGCCTTATAGATGTTTATAAAATCATGACGGGCATGAACCGGATGTATATCCCAGGTCTTTTCCTTGGGAAGGAGAGTCCAAGACTAGAGGGCACAGGTTTAAGGTGAGAGGCAAAAGATCCAAAAGGGACCTGAGGGGTAACTTGTCACACAGGGGGTGGGGCGTGTCTGGACTCAGCTGCCGGAGAAAGTGCTGGAGACAGATACAATTATAGCATTTAAAAGATGTTTGGATGGGTAAATGGATAGGAAGGGTTTAGAGGGATGTGGGCAAAATGCTGGCAAATGGGATGAGGTCAGTTTTGGATATCTCGTTAGCATGGACAAGTTAGACCGAAAGACCTGTTTCCACGCTGTATGACTCCGTGACCAAGAGAGGCTGGAAAAGCTGAGACCTTTTACCTTGAAGTGCCGGAGGCTGAGGAAATGACCTTATAGAGGTTTATAAAATCATGAGGGACATAAATAATGTGAATAATGCAGGAAGGAGATAATGTTTTGTAGAGCTGGCAAACATATGCACAAAGATCATTCCAGGGATGAGGAACATCAGTTATGATGATAGTCCCAAATTTTCCAATCTGTCTTCTTTGGAGAAAGTTAAAGATCACACCACACCAGGTTACAGTCCAACAGGTTAATGTGGAAGCACTAGCTTTTGGAGCACCGCTGACAACCACCTGATGAAGGAGGAGCTCTCCGAAAGCCAGTGCTTCCAAATAAACTCCCTGTTGGACAATAACCTGTGTTGTGTGATTTTTAACTTTGTCCCCTCTAAGTCTTTGGAGAAGGTGGCGAGGAGAATTGTTCCAGAAATTCAAAATCAGGAGGGGCCTGGACAGTGTAAATAGGGAGAAAATGATTCCACTTGTGAAAGGATTAAGATTGAAAGTAATTGGTTAAGTAACAAAAGTGAAATGAGGAAAAGCATGTTCGTCCAGTGAGTGGTTAAGGTGTGGAATGAGAGTGTGGTGGAGGCAGCTTCAATTGAAACATTCTGAAGGGAATGAGACTGTTATTTGAAAAGGAACAATGTGCAGGGTGACAGGGATAAGGCAGGAGAATGACACTCTGTGAATTGCTCATTCGGAGAGCTAGTCCAGACAGGATGGATGGAATGGCCTCCTTGTGCACTGTAACAGTCCTGTGATTGTGTGATTGAGCATAGTTAAAGCTGGGGGAGGTGGGAGCTCGGTGTCTCACTGTGCTGCTGCTGCTGCTGCTGCTGCTGAGGTCAGTGAGATCAGAGACTGGGACAGGGAGCCAGAGCTCACATCAAACTCTGCCCGTGTCTGTCACACTGAGACTGACGGGAGGCTACTCACTGATTTCACTCCATGCTGCAGGAATGGGACCACAGGCTGCAAATGGACAGAGCTCCTCCACACGGTGAGTAAAACTGACTGACTTATATCTTGCTGCTTAAAGGGGGCAATGGAACTAAAGAAATACGGCTGGACATCCTGTTCGAGACAGTGCTCCTCAATCAACCATTTCATTCACTGCAGCTCCCCACTAACACCTTCAATAATTCAGCAACTGTATTTTAGAAAGTGTATTTCAGTATTGACAGGGTTAATAACAGAGAATTGAGGTTTACTTACTCAGTCTGAGCTTGGTTCCTTTACCGAACGTAAGCCACAGTGAGAGCTCCCAGTGCAGAGGCTGTACAAAAACCTCTGCTCTCTGCTTCCCTCTTATCACTGTCAACCTCTCTCTGTCTCTGGCTGTCTCTCATTCTCTCTCACTCTCTCCCTCCCCCTCTCTGTCTCTCCATCATTCATGTGTCTTTCTCTCTCTGTCTCTCTGGGTTGTTTCCAGCTGGGCTTGGGAGGTTTGTGAAATTTATTTTTCGATGTTAAATCTTGCAGCTGCACTTCACATGTGGCCATGGAGTGGAAGAGGGAAACTTGAGGCCTTCACTTAGCGTTGAGACACCACAGGGACTGGAGTGTGTCGTGGACATTGACAATCTCAGCGTGGGGTAATTGGTTCAGTTTCATTTCGATCTAACTGTGGGTTATGTTAGTTCAGGCCGTGGAACTGTGTGTCCATTACTGTACATTTTATATAACTCTGTGATGTGTCAGTACAGGAGGTAGTGCTTTATGTATTGAGGTTTTTGTACAGCTCTGTGTCACTGTGTCGAGGGTAGCTGCTAACCTGCTGACAATAATAGTCAGCGACATCCTCATTCTGAACGTTGCTGATTGTCAGCGTGAAACTGGTCCCTGATCCACTGCCGGTGAATCGATCGGAGACTCATGTGAATCGTGTTGTTGCACCATAGATCAGGAGAGAGGGTTTCTGACCTTCTCGCTGCTGGTACCAAGCAAGGTAGCTGCTAATGCTTTGACTGGCCGTACAGGTGATGGTTGCAGTCTGGCCCAAACCCACTGACAGCACTGGGGGAGACTGCGTCATGGTGATGTCCCCACTGATACCTGAGGGGTCAGAGAGAAACACAGTGAAGTCAGAACTGTCACAGAAAGAGCCTGTCAAATGAGAGATTGTTGGAGACACTGAGCATTCCTCTGGTTTCAGCATTTTCCCTTCAATCACAAGTCAGTGGAATTGGAGTGAAATGGAGAGCAGCTAAAGATTCAAGGTGGAAGGAGAGAGATTTGTACCTGCGACACAGAATGCCAGGGGCCAGATCAGCTGGATGTGTGAAATCATGGTGTGTGCTCCTGTCCCTGTGCCTGGTTCCTGATAAACTCTCCCTTCACTGGGCTCTGCTTTATAAAGCTGCAGCCTGTGAGAGTCTGACTGGGTGTTCCTCAGTATGTAAATGGCATCAGGCAGAGAGAGCCATGATAGCCCCTCACACTTCCTCTTCTCTCTCTCTCTCTGTCTGAGAGAGTCATTGATGTGAACAGCACTGAATGAGGCCATTTGGCCAATTGCGTCTGTGCTGGTAAACAGCGATCTGATGACACTCATCCCATCTTCCAGCTCTTGGCCCATTACCCTGGAGGCTGCAGCAACACAAGGGAATATCTAAATACTGCTCCAATGTCATGAGAGTTTGTGACTCAACCAGCCTTTCAGGCAGTGAGTTCCAGACTCCCACCACCCTCTGGGTGAAAACATTTCTCCTCAACTCTCCTCCCTCTCTCCAACTCTCCAACTCACCTGGCCATGCACTCACTCATGTTCAGAAGGATGAGGGGATCTGATTGGAACATATAAAATTGTAACAGGATGGGGCAGGGAGGAGGTTTCCCCTGGTCGGGGAGTCCGGAACCAGGGGTCAAAATCTCAGGGGGACAGGGGGTAGACCATTTCGGACTGAGATGAGGAAACATTTCTTCACTCAGAGGGTGGTCAACCTGTGGAAGTCTCTACCACTGAAGACTGTGGAGGAAAGGAACTGAATATATTCAAGAAAAAGCGAGAGATAATTGTTTTGCATTTAAACAGCTTGAAGAGAATGGGGAGAAGGCAGGAATATGGCTTTGAGAGAGAGGATCAGCCATAGATCATAGAATGCCTGCAGTCTGGAAACAGGTCATTTGGGCCAGAAAGCCCACACCGACCCTCGAAGAAATGATGACATTCAAAAATTGATACAGCCATGATCATACTGAATGACAGAGCAGACTCAAAGGGCCGAATGGCCTACTGCTGTTACAAATTTCTATATGTCCATGTCTGTGTTACCTTCAATCTCTGTCCCAGGTTATTAAGTCCTTTACTCATATAAAAAGTGCCATCCTACCCACCTGAATAATCTTATCCCTCTCTATCAGGTCCCTTTTAAGCCTTCACTGCTCCAAGGAAAACAACCCTAACCTTTCCAATCTTTTCTCAAAGCTCACAATCAGGCAGCATCCTGGGAAATCTCTGCGCCCTTTCAAGTACAATCACATTCTTCCCAGAAAGTGGTGACCAGGACTTGTCCCTCTCTCTCTTTGACCCACATCTGCCACTTCTTTCTCTCTACCTGTTTCTGTCTCTCCCACAGTTAATCTCTTTCATGTTCTCTCCTTCTCTCTCTCTCTCACTTTGTCTCATCGTCACTCTCTCCAACTCACTGATGCTTTCTCTCTCCGTCTCATCATCTGTTCCTCCATCTCTCACTGTCTCTATTACTCGCTCCCTCTCTCATTTCAATTAAAAGCCTCCAATTGTTATTTGTCACTCGCTATTCCTCCCTCTTTCTCTCTCCTTCCCTCTCTACCTCCCAATTTACAGTCTCTCTCCCTCTCTCTCTCTGTCATTCTAAATCTACCCATTCTCATGTCTCTCTCTTTCTCTCTCTTTCTCTCTCACTCAACCCTACCCTCCCTCTCATCTCTCTTCATGCTTGGTCTCACACCCATCCTGTCTCTTTCTCTCTCTCTCTACTTGTCTCTTTGTCTGTCTCCATCCCTCTCAGTCACACTGTCTTGCATCTTATTTCTCTCTCTATCCCTCAACCTCACCATTTCTACCTCCCTCTATCTCTCTCTTGGTCCACTCACATACCTTACACCGTATCAGATGCTCGTCCCTCTATCTCTCTCTCTCTCACTTTCTTTCTCTCTCTCTCTCTCACACACACACACATACAAACTCTTTCTCCATATATATCTCTCTCTGTCTCGCTTCTCTCTCTTTCTGACAGTGTCCTAGGTGGTGATAGTTTAATGCAGTATAAATTTCCCCCGCTCTGCCCCACGAATGGATGTTAACCCTTGACCCCTGTCTTCTTCTGGAGCAAGGCCCTATTTCCACGTCAATCAGGGTTTGGCCTCTCTCAAGAAGATGGACAGATTCTTATCAAATGAAGGACAGTTCTGTGCTGTTCTGTGCTGTTGGCCCATTCTCACTGAGGACTGGTTTGGACACAAACCTCATTCCATGAAGGCCCAGCAGAGAGAGGAGTTCCTCAGGCCATCAGTGTGAGCTGGAGGGACAGGACAGGTTCTGACCCAGTAACCCATCCTGTCCATTCACAACATGTCCCAATCCTTTCCCCTCTCCTTCCCTCTGCATGGTCAGTCTTTTCTGAAATGGAGTGGTCCCTCCCCTGTCTCACACCAAGGAGGAGATGGGACAGAGTTTTAATGAGTAATGGTTAAAGGATGATTGAGAGTGAGCAGGAAAGTGGAGTTGAGTCTGAGATGGGATCAGCCATGATTGTATTAAATGGTGGAGCAGACTCGAGGGGCTGAATTCTGGATTAGTGGTGCTGGAAGAGCACAGCAGTTCAGGCAGCATCCAAGTAGCTTCGAAATCGACGTTTTGGGCAAAAGCCCTTCATCAGGAATAAAGGCAGTGAGCCTGAAGCGTGGAGAGATAAGCTAGAGGAGGGTGGGGGTGGGGAGAAAGTAGCATAGAGTACAATGGGTGAGTGGGGGAGGGGGATGAAGGTGATAGGTCAGGGAGGAGAGAGTGGAGTGGATCGGTGGAAAAGGAGATAGGCAGGTAGGACAAGTCTGAAAAAGTCATTGGAGCCTTCCACATCCATCAAAGTTTTACTTGCACATCCACTAATATAATTTATTGTATCCGTTGCTCCCGATGCGATCTCCTCTACATTGGGGAGACTGGGCGCCTCCCAGCAGAGCGCTTTTGGGAACAGCTCCGGGACACCCACACCAATCAAGCACACCGCCCCGTGGCCCAACATTTCAACTCCCCCTCCCACTCTGCCGAGGACATGGAGGTCCTGGGCCTCCTTCACCGCTGCTCCCTCACCACCAGACGCCTGGAGGAAGAACGCTTCATCTTCTGCCTCGGAACACTTCAACCCCAGGGCATCAATGTGGACTTCAACAGTTTCCTCATTTCCCCTTCCCCCACCTCACCCTAGTTCTAAACTTCCAACTCAGCACTGTCCCCATGACTTGTCCTACCAACCTATCTTCTGTTCCACCTATCTACTCCACCCACTCCTCCTTGACCTATCACCTTCATCCCGTCCCACACTCACCCATTGTACTCTATGCTACTTTCTCCCAACCCCCACCCTCCTCTAGCTTATCTCTCCACGCTTCAGGCTCAATGCCTTTATTCCTGATGAAGGGTTCTTGCCCGAAATGTCTATTTCGATGCTCCTTGGATGCTGCCTGAACTGCTGTGCTCTTCCAGCACCACTAATCCAGAATCTGGTTTCCAGCATCTGCAGTCATTGTTGTTACCTCGAGGGGCTGAAGTGCCTGTTCTTGCTCCTAGTTCTTATGTTCCCCCACCCCTCCCCCATCCCTCTAACTGTAACTTTATGAACATTCTTGGAATGCTTTGCGCATTGAAGGCGCTATGTGAATTCAAGATTTGTGTGGATTTAATGTGGGGACAGAATTGCGCACGGGCTGTGATAGCTCCTGTGGTTGAATATCCTGCTGACAGGCGTCAGCCTTCCATATGCAGAATGGGGAAGTGGGGGAGGTCGGAATGTGCTGCTGGGGTACATGGCACTGTCCCCTAGCAATGTGGTTGACTCTGTATTGCCCTCTGAAATGGACGAGGAAGGCTCTCAGTTGTATCACTTATGACAATATTTCAACAAAGAAATGAGACCGGACAGACAACAGGCATCGATCTAGACACGGAAAAGACAATGACAGCTACAGTCCTGTCTATCCTGCTCCGTCCTCCTTACTGACATCTGGGAGCTAGTGCCAAATTCAGGAGAGCTGTCTCACAGACTAGTCACGCAACTGCCTGACACAGTCATACTCACAGACCATACCTTACAGACAATGCAGGACCCTGCATGTGGCCTGTCCCAACAGAAAGGCAGACCCAGCAGAGCTGATGACACAGTGGTCTACCGCCGGGAGGGAGTTACCCTGGGAAGCCTCAAAGTTGGCTCTGGACCCCATGAAAACTCATGACACCAGCTTAAACATGGGCGAGGAAACCTTTCTGGTGATTACAAGATATCTTGCTCCCTCGGCTGATGAATCAGTCTCTCCTGGATGTTGAACAACATTTGGAGGAAGCACTGAGGGTGATGACAGCAGAGAGTGTACTCTGGGTGTAGGGTTTCAATGTCCACCACTGAGAGTGGCTCGGCAGCCGCATTACTGATCGAGCTGGTTGGTTCCCGATGGACGTAGCTGAGGGACTGGCTCTGCAGCTGGAACCAAAAAGATGGAAAAAGGTACTTGACCCCATCCTACCAATCTTGTAGCTGTAGATGCATCTGTCCTTGACAGTATCGGTAAGAGTGACCATAATACAGTCCTTGTGGAAACAAAGTCTGATCTTCTCATTGAGAATCTCCTTCATTGTCCTATCACTGTGCTCAATAGGACAGATATTGCAACTCAAGGCAAACTCGTAAATGGGGATGATTGCCAAAGATTGCACAATGCTCAGCACTATTCTCAACTCCACAGATACTGAAGCAGTCCACGTGCAAATGCAACAGTATCTGGACAATATCCAGGTTTTGTCTGAGAAGTGACATTCCCAATGGTGCCATGCAAATGCCAGCCAATCACCATCACCAATAAGAGACAATCTAAACATCGCCCCTTGACAATCAATGCTATTACCATCACTGAATCGCCACTATCAACATTCTTGAGGTGCCAAAGACCAGAAACACAACTGGATTTACAAATGAAACACAGTGGTTACAAGAGCAAGTTAGAGGCTAGGAATACTGTATCGCGTAACTCAACTCCTGATCCCCGCAAAACCTGTCAACCAGGTCAGGAGTGTGATCGAATACTCCCCACTTGCTTGGACACGTGCAACTCCAACAACATTCATAGATTGATAGCATCACAGAGTCATACACCACAGAAACAAACCCTTAAGCCAAACTTCTACATGCTGACCAGGTTTTCTGAAGTGAACTCATCTTATTTGCCTGCATTTCACACATATCCCTTGAAACATTTCCTATCTATGTCTACTGTATCCTATGTCTTTCTTATCTACTCAAAAAGCATGATACCATCCAGAGCAAAGCAAACAATTTGATTGGCATCGCATTCTCAAAGCATCCACCTCACCGTCACTGACGCTCCATAGCAGCAGTGTGTATTATCAATAAGTTGCACTGCAGAAATTCATCACAGATCGTCAGATAGCACCTTTCAAACCCATGGGCACAACTAGAAATTGCAGGAAAAGATCTGCAGGTCTGGCAGCATCTTGCAACAAAAAATCAGAGTTAACATTTCGGTTTGAGCATGAAATATTAACTCTGATGTCTCTTCACAGATGCTGCCAGACCTGCAGAGCTTTTCCAGCACTTTCTATTTTTGTCTCGGATTTACAGCATCTGCAGTTACTTTGGTTTCCTTCCAAACCCATGTTCACTTCCATTTAGAACAAGAGCAACAGATACATGGGAACACTGTGAGCTGCAAGTTCCCCTCGAAAAAGCTTAGCATCCTGACTTGGAAATATGTCGCTGATCCCTTAGCCTTGCTGGGCTAAAATGCTGGCATTCCCTCCCCAAAAGCATTGTGGGTCAACTTACAGCTTGTGGACAATAACAATTCAAGATGGCAGCTTCCCACCACCTACTCCAGGGCAACTAGGGACAGGGTAAAAAATGTTGGCCCAGCCTTTGAAGCCCACTTCCCACAAGTGAATATGCAAAACCTAATGAAGTATCCCTCAGGAGGGGAGAGAGAATGTTCAGGACCCTGAGCTCCATTTCCCAGCCCAGGCAGTTTGTCGCCCAATGAATGAATAAGATGCCAATTCGAAACCCAGGTTCAGGGCAGTCTTACTCTTTGGACATGAGATCTACAAGAGGGAATTGGAGATTGAGCTGTAAAGGAATGATTTGTTGGGTTATGGGGAGACAGAAGGGAGCAGTGGGACTAACTGGGTCATTCAAAGGCATGATGGGCTGAATGGACTCCTCCTGTCCTGTCAGATTCCAGGGAGTGCAGACGGTTCACAGTCTTCTCCCGTCTCAGTAAGAAAAGTCCAGCTGCTCTGAGCACCTTCTTTCAATTCCTCTCTCGGTGAAGTTTCAACCTTGCGATCTGACAGTCTTTGCAGTTATTTTTCACATTGGGGCTTTCTGCTGTGGTCAGAATCTCTAATTATAAGTGTCCAATCAGTGACAATTACAGCAGCGAAGAGCAGTCAGGACTGAGGAGCCAGGCTCACTGAGAAACACATTGGGAAGATCAAAGTCATCCTCTTCAGCTCCCGGTACAAACTCCATCCCTCTCCCTGAGCACTGCCTGCTGTTCAAACAGACTCTTGACAACTTTGGCCTCTTCTTTGGGGCTGATTTGAGGCCCAAATCCTCCACATCACAATTATCAGCCACTGAAACTCTCAACCATGTTTTTGTGACTCCAAATGTGACCATTCCAATGTTTTCCAGGAGTTCTCCGGCTGTTTCCTACTGTCCATTCTCTCCCCTGGCTAGCTGCCTTCCTCACACTCTCCCAATTTTTATTTTTCTCACATCTCTAGGCCTGATGGGAATAAGGTTTCTGGATCAGTCTCTCATCAGGTGATTTCTCCGCCTCCTGATGCTGCTTGGCTTGTTGTCCTCTTCCAGCCTCCTGTTTGTCTACTTTGGATTCCAGCATCTGCAGGGTTTTGGCTTTAAGAAAGTCTATAATCATTAGCCATTCTAGCTGCTCGTCTTACTGTCGTTTCCCTTTGGTCTTCTACATGAATTCTGATTCGAGAAGGGAAGGAAGTTTTAAATTCTTCTCAAAGGATAACCTCTTTGAGAGCATTGTAACTATTCTCAGCTGTTAATGCTCTTATCCACCTGTCAACATTATTTTGTTGGACTCTCTTAAACTCAGTAGAGGTTTGTCCAGGCTGTTTCTGTAAGTTCTGAAACATCTGTCTGTATGATTCTGGGACCAACTCATGTGTGCTTAGAATAGCCATTTTCGCCTTCTCGTAATCCTGAGAACATTCTTCTGACAGTAATGCAGAAACCTCTTGTGCTTCCCAAGTTCATTTTTTCATGGACAAGGTCCAACCTCACTTGTGTTGCTATCTTCTGAAACAACATGAAAAATGCATCCACATCCATCTCTTCATAGTTATAGAGTCAGACAGCAAACAAACGGGCCCTTCTGTTTGTCAACATGTCGATGCCAATCAGTAATCACCAAACTCCATTTCCCTGCACTTGGTCCATAGCCTTCCATGCCCTGGCATTTTATGTGCTCTTCTGGATGTTTCTTAAATGTTATGAGAGTAGCTGCCTACACCACCTTCTCAAGCAGCACATTCCATATTTCTACCACCCTCTGCGAAAAAAAGCCCTCAAATCCCCTCAAAACCACTTTTTCACATGATATACTTATTCCCTCTGATCATAGACATGTCTAACATGGGGAAAAGTGTCTCACAATTGACTTTGTCTATGCCTTTCATATTTTTGTATACCTCAATCAGATTCCCCCAAGAGAAAACAAACCCAGTCTATCTAGTCTCTCCTCATAACTATCACTTTCCATCCCAGGGAACATCTCCAGTTCAATCACGTTCTTCCAACAGTGTCACGACCAGAACTGTGCACAATATTCCAGACACGACCTAACCAGTGCTGTGTCAGGTAACAACAAAACTTCCTTGCTGCGAAATTCTACACCCTGGCTAATGATGGCAAGAATCCCATACGCCTTCTTCACCACCCTGTCTAGCTGTGCTGATACCTTCCGGGATTGAGGGAGTTGTACACCAAGGTCCCTTTGTTCCTCACTACTCCCAAGGAACATAAGAACAGAAGAACGAGGAGCAGGAGTAGGCCATCTGAATCTTCAACCCTGCTCTGCCATTCAATAAGATCATGGCTGATCTTTTCAAGGACTGAGCTCCACATAAGACCTAAAGACATAGGAGTGGAAGTAAGGCCATTTGGCCCATCGAGTCGACTCCGCCATTCAATCATGGGTGATGGGCATTTAACGACAGTTACCCACATCTCCCTGTCGCCCATAATTCATTGCAAGATTAAGAATTTATCAATCTCTGCCTTGAAGACATTTAATATCTCAGCCGCCACTGTGCTCTGTGGCAATGAATTCCAAAGGCCCATCACTCTCCAGCTGAAGAAATGTCTCCTCAGTTCTGTTTTAAACTGATCCCCTCTAACTCGAAGGCTGTGCCCACAGGTCCTAGTATGCCCACCTAATGTAAACAATTTCCCAGCATCCACCCTTTCTAATCCATGCATTATCTTGTAAGTTTCTATTAGATCTCCCCTTCTAAACTCGAATGAATACAATCCCAGGATCCTCAGCCATTCATCATAAATTAGGTTCGGGCTCATTCTTGTGAATCTCCACTGGACACGGTCCAGTGTCAATATATCCTTCCTGAGGTGTGGGGCCCAAAACTGGACTAAATGGGACCTGACCAGAGCTTTATAAAGTCTCAGTAGCACATCTCATTTTACATTCCAACCCTCTTGAGAGAAATTGAGAGAAAGTGAGGACTGCAGATGCTGGAGATCAGCTGAAAACTGTGTTGCTGGAAATGCGCAGCAGGTCAGGCAGCATCCAAGGAGCAGGAGAATCAACGTTTTGGGCATAAGCCCTTCTTCATCCCTGAAGAAGGGCTTATGCCCGAAACATCGATTGAACTGCTCCTTGGATGCTGACTGATCTGCTGCGCTTTTCCAGCAACACATTTTTCTGCTCTTGAGATAAATGACAACATGACATTTGCTTTCTTAACCACAGATTCGACCTGCAAGTTAACCTTTAGAGAATCCGGGACGAGCATTTCCAGATCCCTTTGTACTTTGGCTTTATGACTTTTCTCACCGATTAGAAAATAGACCATGCCTGTAGTCTTTTTTCTAAAGTGCAAGACCTGACATTTGCTCTCACTGTATCTCTTAATTCCTTTATTGTTAAAAAAAATCTGTCTTACTGAAGTAGCATCAATTTCTTCATTGAGTAAGGAATTTCTTAGATTTGTGAACCTCTGGGTGAAGAGGTTCCTTCTCAGTTCAGTCCTAAATCTGCTCCCCTTAATTTTGAGGCTATACCCTCTTGTTTTAATTTCACCTGCCAGTGGGAACATCGTCTCTTCTTCTGTCTTATCTATTCACTTTGTAATTTTATTTGTTTGTATAATATTCCGCTCATTCTTCTAAGTTCCAATGAATGTACCCCAGTCTACATAGTCTCCCTTCATACGCCAACCCCCTCCACCCCAGAATCAGCCCAGTAAACTTACTCTGCACCCCTTCGAGTGCCAGTATAGACTTTTTCAAGTAAGGAGACCATTACTGCACACGATACTCCAGGTATGGCCTCGCCAGCACCCTGTACAGCTGCAACATAACCTTCCTGCTTTTTAAACTCAATCCACTTTGCAATGAAGGACAAAATTGCATTTGCCTTCCTAATTGCTTGTTGTACCTGTGGACATACTCTCTGTGATACATGCATAAGGACACTCAAGGCACATACCTTTTATTGTGTATATACTTCCCTTATTAGACCTCCCAAGTTGGATCACGTCAGAGGTATCAGGATTAAATTCCATCTGTCATTGCTCTGCCCAATTACCAGCTGACCAATATCAGACTGTCGCCTGAGACCCAGTAATCCAAGATGGCAGCAGAGTAGGACACTTCAGACCGAGTTCATCTGCTCCGTCTGTTTCCTTTTCTTCTTTCTATTCCACTTCTCTTTTCCTTTTCTTTTGTGTTTTTCTTTTGTCCTTCTCCCTTATATCTTCTCCCAGGCACGGACCTCCAGCCTCAGTCGCCAGGCCTCTGACCCAGTGCAGACCAAACGATGTGGTCTCTTCGCTTGGTGTGGCATTGTCCTGGCCTGGCAGGGAGACCTTCCAGCCCGACGAGACAGACACTTGGTCCAACATGGTGGCCTCTCAGTTCGATGTGGTGGCCTGTCAGCCCAGCATGATGGTCACTCGGCCTAGTGTGGCGATCTCTGAGTGGCCCAGCGTGGCTATCTCTCAGCCCACATAGTGGTCCTTTCTGTATATGGTGGTCTCTCCACCCGGGAAGGCCTCAGCGCGGACTTCTGGTCTCGAGATGATTACTTAAAGTATGATCCCATGGTAGGTAAGTCCTTAAGAAAGGCTTTAATGCTTGATCTTTCAGCTTTATTTCTTCATTTTCTACTTAAAACTAAAAAGATCTGCAACATGTAACTTTGAACTTGATTCTTTCTTTCTACCTTGTTCTTACGATTCTGTATTGAGGTCTTTGTACCTAAGATGGCAACTTGTGAGGTGACGTTACATACTTTTCACTGTACTCCAATGCTTTTTTACTCGAGTACTTGTGACAATAAACTAAAATAAAAATCAAATCAATATCAATAACACCACCAATTTATGTGGCCTCTGAAATCTTTCTAATTATACAATCACAGTCAATTTGTTAATGTACATTACAAACAGCAAGGGTCCCAGCCCCAATCCCTGTCTTACACAACTGGTCACAGGCTTCCAATCACAAAGACAACCCTCCACCATCACTTTTTTGCATCATATTTGGATCCAATTTGCCAAAATGCCTTGGATCCCATGGGCTCTTACCATAACTCCAGGAAAGGCAAGAGAGGTAGGCAAGTACTGTAGGAGTCTTCTGCGGCTATCCCCAAATCAAACAAGTATGCTGTTTTGGAAAATGTAGGGGTTGATGGAACCTCACGGGTACTGAGCGTGAGCAGCCAAGTTTCTGGTATTGACACTAGCTCTAATGAAATGAGAGGTACGTCGGGTTCCCAACGATCGACTGTGTAAGGGGACTCTCGAGCCCGAGGTACAGACAGACGTTTCTGTGGCTGCAGTGAAAAATCAGAATGGTGTGTTGCTTCCCTGGTGCCAGGATCAGGGATGTCTCAGAGAGGGTGAAGAATGTTCTCAAGGTGGAGAGGAACCAGCAGGAGGTCTTTGTACACATTGGAACCAACGATATAGGAAGGGAAAATGTTGAGATTCTAAAGGGAGTTTGCTGAGACTTCGGCAGGAATTTAAAAAGGAGGTCCTCGAGAGTAGTAATATCTGAATTACTCCCGGTGCTATGAGCTAGTGAGGGCAGAAATAAGAGAGAGCAGATGAATGAAAGCTGGTGTTCAGGAGAAGGATTCACATTTTTGGACTTTTGGAAGCAGTTTTGAGGTAGAAGTGACATGTCCAAGAAGGACGGACTACACCTAAGTTGGAAGTGGACTAATATACTGGCAGGAAAATTTGCTAGAGCTGCTCGGAAGGATTTCAACTAGTAAGATGCATGGGTGGGACCGAGGGAGATAGTGAGGAAAGATTTCATTCTGAGATTGGTACAGTTGATAATAAAGGCAAGTCAAACAGTCAGGGCAGGCAGGGACAAAGCAGAGAACAAGGTAGGACTGATAAATTAAACTGCATTTATTTCAATGCAAGAGGCCTAACAGGGAAGGAAGATGAACTTAGGGCGTGGTTAGGAACATGGAACTGGGACATCATAACAATTACGGAAACATGGCTCAGGGATGGGCAGGACTGGCCATTTAATGTTCTAGGATACAAATGCTATAGGAAGGACAGAAAGGGGGGCACAGGAGGAGGGAGAGTGGCATTTTTGATAAGGGATAGCATTACAGCTGGACTTAGGGAGGATATTCCCGGAAATACATTCAGGGAAGTTATTTGGGTGGAACTGAGAAAAAAGAAGGGGATGATCACCTTGTTGGGATTATATTGTAGCCCCCTCCAGTAGTCAGCGGGAAATTGAGAAACAAGTTTGTAAGGAGATTTCAGTAATCAGTAAGAATAATGGGGTGGTAATGGTAGGGGATTATAACTTTCCAAACATAGACTGGAACTCCCATAGTATTAAGGGCTTAGATGGAGAGGAATTTGTTAAGTGTGTACAAGACAATTTTCTGATACAGTATGTGCATGCACCTACTAGAGAAGGTGCAAAACTCGACCTATTCTTGGGAAGTAAGGCAGGGCAGGTGGCTGAGGTATCAGTGGAAGAGCACTTTTGGTCAGCGACCATAATTCTATTCATTTTAAAATAGTGATGGAAGAGGATAGACCAGATCCAGAAGTTGAAGTTCTAAATTGGAGGAAGGTTAATTTTGCCAGTATCAGGCATGGTGGCACAGCGGTTTGCACTGTTGCCTCACAGTGCCAGAGACCTGGGTTCAATTCCCATTCAGCAACTGTCTGTGTGGAGTTTACACATTCTCCCCGTGTCTGTGTGGGTTTCCTCCCACAGTCCAAAAATGTGCAGGTTAGGTGAATTGGCCGTGCTAAATTGCCCATAGTGTTAGGTGAAGGGGTAAACGTAGAGGAATGTGTCTGGGTGGGTTGCTCTTCAAGATGGTCGATGTGGACTTGTTGGGCTGGAGGGCCTGTTTCCACACTTAGTAATCTAATCTAAAACTCTGAAAAGCTGATTGGGGGCAGTTGCTCGCAGGTGAAGGGACAGCTGGAAAATGGGAAGCCTTCAGAAATGAGATAACTTGAGTCCAGAGAAAGTATATATTAGTTAGGGTGAAAGGAAAGGCTGGTAGGTGTAGGGAATATTGGATGACAAGGGTTTGGTTCAGAAAAAGAATGGAGCATATGTCTGGTATGGACAGGATAGATCGAGTGAATCCTTAGCGGTATACAAAGGCAGTAGGAGTATACTTAAGAGGGAAATCAGGAGGGCAACAACATGAGATAGCTTTGGCAAATAGGGTTAAGGAGTATCCAGAGGGGTTTTATGAACACATTAAAGGCAAGAGGGTAACTAAGGAGAGAATAGGGCCGCTCAAAGATCAGCAAGGCGACCTTTGTGTGGAGCCGCAGGAGATGGGGCAGATACCAAACAAGTATTTTGCTTCAGTTTAACGGTAGAGAAGGTAGAGAAGGGTATTGAGGATATAGAATTTAGGGAAATAGATGGAGATGGTGACATCTTGAAAAATGTTCATATTACAGACGGGAAGGTGCTAGATGTCTTGAAATGCGTAAAAGTGGATAAATCCCCAGGACCTAATTAGGTGTACCTGAGGACTCTGTGGGAAGCTAGGGAAGTGATTGCTGATCGTCTTACTGTGATATTTGTATCCTCAATAGTCACAGATGATGTGCCAGAAGACTGGAGGTTCACTAATTGGTGCCACTATTTAAGACAGGTGGTAAGGGAACTGTAGACCAGTGAGCCAGACGTCGGTTGTGAAGAAGTTGTTGGACGGAATCCTGAGGGACAGATTGTCCATATATTTGGAAAGGCAAAGACTGATTAGGGATAGTCAGCATGGTTTTGTGCATGGGAAATCATGTCTCACAAACTTGATTGAGTTTTTTGAAGAAGTAACAGAAAGAATTGATGAGGGCAGAGCGTTAGACAGGAAGTGTATGGACTTCAGTAAGGTATTTGACAAGGTTCCCCATGGGAGACAGGTTAGCAAGGTTAGATCTCATGGAATACAGGAGAACTAGCCATTTGGAAACAGAACTAGCTCAAAGGTAGAAGACAGAGGGTGGTGGTGGAGGTTTGTTTTTCAGACTGGAGGCCTGTGACCAGTGGAGTGTCATAAGGATTGGTGCTGGGTCAACTACTTTCTGTCATTTACATAAATAATTTGGATAGAAACATAGCAGGTAGAGTTAGTAAGTTTGCAAATGACACCAAAATTGGAGGTGTAGTGGACAGCGAAGAAGGTTACCTCAGATTACAGCAGGAACTTGATCCGATTGGCAATTGGGCTGAGAAGTGGCAGATGGAGTTTAATTTAGATAAATGCATGGTGCTGCATTTGGGAAAGCAAATCTTAGCAGGACTTATACACTTAATGGTAAGGCCCGCGGGAGTGTTACTGAACAAAGAGACCTTGGAGTGCAGGTTCATAGCTCCTTGAAAGTAGAGTCGTAGGTAGATAGGATAATGAAGAAGACATTCAGTATGCTTTCCTTTATTGGTCAGAGTATTGAGTATAGGAGTTGGGAGGTCACCTAGGCCACTTTTGGAGTGTTGCGTTCAATTCTGGTCTCCTTCCTATCAGAAAGATGTTGTGAAACTTGAAAGGGTTCAGGAAAGATTTAAAAGGATGTTACCTGGGTTGGAGGATTTAAGCTATAGGGAGAGGTTAAATAGGCTTGGGATGTTTTCCCTGGAGTGTTGGAGGCTGAGGAGTGACCTTACAGAGGTTTATAAAATCATGAGGGGCATGGATAGGGCAAAGAGACCAAGTCTTTTCCCTGAGGTGGTGGAGCCCAAGAATAGAGGTCATAGGTTTAGGGTCAGAGGGGAAAGATATAAAAGAGACTTGAGGAGCAACTTTTTCAAGCACAGGGTGCTGCAAGTGTGGAATGGGCTGCCAGAGGAAGTGATGGAGGCTGGTACAATTGCAACATTTTAAAAGTATCTGGATGGGGATATGAATAGGACGGGTTTGGAGGGATCTGGGCTACGAGTTGGCAGGCGGGACTAGATTGGGATGTCTGGTCGGCATTGGACCGAAGGGCTGTTTCCATGCTGTACATTTCTATGACTCTATGACTCTAGGAGGAGGCTGTTCAGCCCCTCGTGTCAGTGTTTACTAACCTCACTCACAATAACAGCTCTGTTGAATGTCTATTGTTGGGAAGTAATTGAATCTGGTTTGAGAGACAGAATGTCTGACAAATATGAACTGATCAGAGTAAGTCAGCATGGATTTAAAAAGGTTCAGACATCTTTAACTAACCTGGTTACATCTCTTAACGAGGTCACTAATGTGTGAGCTAAGGGAATGTGTTGTTTATATGAACGTCCAGATGACCTTCAAGGACATTCCACACATGTGTCATTATGTTATAGTTGGAACAAAGAGATGACAGGTAAACATATTCTGGATCTTTCTGCACAAATGAATTCTCAAATAAATCTCAGACATGTTGGTGAACTTGGAGTTTTATCAGAGGAAGGAACTGAAGGAAATCAGTTGTTGGAGGAAAATGGTTCTGGGAAAATTAAAGTGTGTTAAATCAGCAGGGCCAAATAATCTATTTTCAGGAGTGCTTCAGGAAGTGGTTGTAAAATATTAGAAACGTTGATGGTTATGTGTTTGTCGACTGTAGAATAGGTCCGACAGAGTGGAGGGAGCTAATTTAACATGTCTATTGAAAAAGAGAGAGAGAGAGAGAGAGAGAGGGAAAATAAGAAATTTTAGACCAATTAACCGGAAATCAGCAGTGGAGAAAATGCTCAAGTTCGTTATAAAATATTTTATAGCTTAGCACTTTGAAAACAGTGACAGAACTGGACAGAGTCAGCATGGATTGTCGAAAGGGAAATCATGCTTAACAAATTGACTGGAATTGTTTGAGGATGTAGTGAGTGGAGTTGTTAAGGGGGGCCCGTGGATATGGTTTATTTGGATTTTGTAAGGGGAGTAGATAGGTGGTTCTGTGGTTAAAAACGAGACTCACGAATAGCATGTTGCCTCCTAGTTGCAAGGGTCAGGGATGTCACAGATCAACTGCAGGACATTCTGAAGGGGTGAGTGAACAGCTAGCTGTGATGGTTCATGTAGGCACCAATGATATCGGTAATAAATGGAATGAGGTCCTACAAGCAGAATTTAGGGAGTTAGGAACCATATTAAAATGTAGGATCTCAGAGGTAGTAATCTCAGGATTGCTGCCAGTGCCATGTGCTCGTCAGAGTCGAAATTAAAATTTAGGCAGGATAAATGCGTCGCTTGAGAGATGGTGCAGGAGGGAGGGCTTCAGATTTTTGGGACATTTGGACTGGTTCCTGGAGAGGTGGGACAATTACAAATCGAGCAGTCTGCACCTGGGCAGGACTGGAACCAATGTCTTGTGGGATAGGTTTGATCACGCTCTTGGGGAGGGTTCAAAATAGTGTAGCAGAGGGATGGGAACCAACTGAGGAGGTTAGTGGACAATAAGGAGGGAGCAACTAGAGGCTGTAAGGAACCAGATATTGAAGTCAGCGTGGCTAAGGTTAAGAGTAGGTAGGGAGCAGATGATGAATGCTAAAGGACAGATGGTCTGAGGTGCATTTGTTTTAATGTGAGAAGTGTAGTAGGTAAATCAGAGGAATTTAGGGCTTGGATTTGTACCTGGTAGTATGATGTTATTGCTATTACTAAGACTTGGTTGAGGGAAGGGTAAGATTGGCAACTAAATATCCCAGGATATAGATGCATCAGGCAGATAAAGAGAGGGAGGTAAAAGGGATGGAAGAGTTGCATTACTGGTGAGAGAGGATATCACAGCTGTGCTGAAGGAGGCCACTATGGAGGACTCGAGCAGTGGGGCGATATGGGCAGAGCTCAGAAATAGGAAAGATGCAGTAACAATGTTGGTGCTATCCTTCAAGCCTCCTAACACTGAACGTGGGATAGAGGTACAAATATGTAAACAGATTATGGAAAGATATAGGAGTAACAAGGTGCTGGCAATAGAGATTTTAATTTTTCCAACATTGACTGGGATTCACTTAATGTTCGAAGTTAAGATGGAGCAGAATTTGTAAGGAGCATCCAGGATGATTTTACAGAGTGATGTGTTACTCCTCCATCGCCAGACTATAGTAACACGACGGTTGGAGGAAGAGCGCCTCATCTTCCGCCTGGGAACCCTCCAACCACAAGGGATGAACTCAGATTTCTCCAGTTTCCTCATTTCCCCTCTCCCCACCTTGTCTCAGTCAAATCCCTTGAACTCAGCACCGCCTTCCTAACCTGCAATCTTCTTCCTGACCTCTCCGCCCCCACCTCACTCTGGCCTATCACCATCACCTTGACCTCCCTCCACCTATCGCATTCCCAACGCCCCTCCCCCAAGTCCCTCCTCCCGACCTTTTATCGTAGCCTGCTGGACACACTTTCCTCATTCCTGAAGAAAGGCTGATGCCCGAAACGTCGATACTCCTGTTCCTTGGATGCTGCCTGACCTGCGGCGCTTTTCCAGCAACTCATTTTCAGCTCTGATCTCCAGCATCTGCAGTCCTCACTTTCTATCTCAAAAAGGGGCCTTACTGGACCTGGTGTTGGGGAATGAGCCCGGCCAGGTGTTTGAAATTTCAGTCGGGGATTATTTTGGTAACAGTGACCACAATTCCGTAAGTTTTAGAATGCTCATGGACAAAGATGAGAGTTGTCCAAAAGGAAGAGGGTTAAAGTGGAGGAAGGCCAACTAAAACAAAACTTGGCAGGAGCTGGGGAATGTGGATGCTGTTTGAAGGGAAATCCACATTTGATATGTGGGAGGCTTTTAAAGAGAGGTTGACTAGAGTGCAGGACAGACATGTCCCTATGAAAATAAGGTATTGAAATGGCAGGATTAGGGAACACTGGGTGACAGATGAAATTGAGACTAGGAAAAAGGATGGATACATAAGGTCTAGGTAGCTGAAAACAGACAAAGCTTTCAAAAAATATCGGGAAAGTAGGACCAATCTGAAATGAGGAATTAAAAGGGCTAAAAGGGTTCATGAAATAGAATTAACAAACCGGGTTAAGGAAAATCTCAAAGCCTTTTATTCATATATAAGGAGCAAGTGGATGACTAGTGAATGGGTTGGCCCACTCAAGGACGAAGGAGGAAAGTTATGTGTGGAGTCAGAGAAAATGGATGAGATTCTTGATGAGTGCTTTACGTCGGTATTCACCAAGGAGAGGGAAGTGACAGGTGTTGAAGTTGGGGGATAGATGTTTGATTACTCAGGGTCAAGTCAGTTTAAAGAGGGAGGAAGTGTTGGGTATTTTAAAAGGCATCAAGGTGGACAAGTCCCCAGGTCGGGATGAGATCGATCCGAGCTTCCTGAGGGAAACGAGATCGGGAATAGGTGGGTCCTGAACAGATATCTTTGTAGCAACCTTGAACATGGATGATGTCCCAGAGGACTGGAGAATTGGTAATGTTTAAGAAGGGTAGCCAAGATAATCCAGGTAACTATCAACCAGTGAGCCTGATGTCAATGGTAAGGAAGCTGCTAGAGAAGATACTGAGGGATCGGATCTATTTACATTTGGAAGAAAATTGACTTATCAGTTATAGGCAGCATGAATTTGTGCAGGGAATGTCATGTCTTACCAACTTGATAGAAGTTTTTGAAGAAGTGATGAAGTTGATTGATGAGGGAAGGGCTGTGGATGTCATACACACGAATTTCAGGAATGCGTTTGATGAATTTCCCCATGGTACCCTGATAAAGAAATTAAAGTCGCATGAGGTGTAGGGTGTACTCACGAGATGGATAGAGAACAGGCTGGGCAACAGAAGACAGACAATTGTAGTGGAAGGAGTTTCTCAAAATGGAGAACAGTAGTCTGTGCTGGTACCGCACTTGGTTATGATATCTATAAATGATCTGTAGGAAGGTATAGGTGGTCTGATTAGCAAGTTTGCAGATGATACTAAGATTGGTGGAGTAGCAGATAGTGAAGGGGACTGTCAGAGAATACAGCAGAATATAGATAGATTGGAGATTTGGACAGAGAATAGGACAGGTGGAGTTCAATCTGGACAAATGCGAGCTGATGAATTTTGGAAGATCCAAATCTGGAGTAAACTGTACGGTGAATGGAACGCCCTGGGAATATTGATGGCAAGAGAGACCTGGGTGTTCAGGGCCATTGTACTCTGGAGGTGGCAACACAAGTCGATAGAATGGTCAAGAAGACATATGGCATACCTTCCTTCACCAGACGTGGTATTCATTACAAGTGTTGGCAGGTCTTGTTAGAATTATCTCGGACTTTGTCTTGGTCACATTTGGAATACTGCGTAGAGTTCTGGTCACCACATTACCAGAAGGATGTGGATGCTTTGGAGAGGGTGCAAAGGAGGTTTACCAGGATTGTCTGGTATGGAGGGCACCAGCTATGAAGAGAGGTTGAGTAGATTAGGATTATGTTCATTAGAAAGTCGAACATTGAGGGAGGACCTGATTGACGTCTACAAAATCATGAGAGGTGTAGACAGGGTGAATAACAAGAACATTTTTTCCCAGAGTGGGGGAATCTATTACTTGGTGTCATGAGTTCAAAGTGAGAGTGGAAACATTTAAGGGAGATACGTGTGGAAAGTTCTTCACACAGAGAGTGATTGGTCCTGGAACACGTTGCCAGTGGAGGTGGTAGAGGCAGGCACAATAGCATCATTTAAGATATATCTAGATAGATACATGGATGGGCAGGGAGCAAAGGGAGACAGACCCTTGGAAAATTGATGACAGGTTTAGATGGAGGATATGGACCAGCGCAGGCTTGTAGGGCCGAGGGGCCAGTTCTTGTGCTGTAATTTACTTTGCTCTTTGTTCTTTGAACTGAGGAAGCTCAAAGGAACAGAGTGATCTTGGCGTGCTTGGACACTGATCGCTGAATGTGACAACACAGGCTAACAGAGAAGTTATGAAGGCACAGGGGAGACTTGCCTTTGTTATGTCAGATATTGGTTATAAAAGCAGGAGGATATGTTGCAGTTAAGCAGAACATTGGTTAGACCACAGCTGGAGTACTGTGTGCAGTTCAGGTCACCACACTGTAGGAAGGATGTGACTGCACTGGATGGGGTACAGAGGGGAATCACCAGGTTGTTGTGTTGAATGGAACCTCTCAGTGATGAAGAGAAATTAGATCAGCTCGAGTTGTTTTCTTCAGAGCAGAGAAGGTGGAGGGGGGACCTGATCGAGGTGTATAAGGTTATGAGGGGAATGGACAGGGTGGAGAGAAAGCAGCTGTTCTCCTTCATGGGAGGGTCACTAACAAATTGGCTCACATTCAGTGTGAAAGATAGGAGGTTTCAAGATGTTTTGAGGAAAATGTTTTTCATCCAGAGGATGGTGTGGGTCTGGAATGCACAGCCTTGGGAGGATAGTTGAGGTGGGAAACCTCACAAACTTTAAAATGTACTTGGGTGAGCAGTTGAAATGTCATAACATTCAAGCTGTGGGACTCATGTTGGAAAGTGGGACTGGTATAGGTTTAGTGTAGTTTGGCTGGTATACAGTTAATGGGCTGAAGGGCGTCCTCTGTACTGTATCATTTTATGATTCTGTTGTGTGTAGTTTCGGGCTCCTTATCTGAGGAAGGATGTTCTGGCTGTGGAGGGAGGGAAAGAAAGGTTTACCAGTCTGATTACTGGGATGACAGCACTTATGTCTGAGGAGAAACTGGATCAGTTAGGATTATATTTATTGGTGCTTGGAAGATTGAGAGGAATCACATTGAAACCTTGAAAATCCGAACAGGACAAGACCAGAACAACACAGGGAGGATGTTACTGATGACTGGGGAATCCAGAACTACGAGTTATGGTTTAAAGAAAAGGGAAAGGCCATTTCAGACTGAGCTGGTGCGACATTTCTTTAGCCAGAGAGTGGGAAGCTGGTGGAATATTCTGTCACAGAAAGCAGTTGAGACCAAAACATTCAATATTTTCAAGAGAGGATAAGTATAGTTCTTAGGACTAAAGGGATTAACGTTTATGGAGAAAAAATGGGAGCAGACGACTAAGTTGGATGATCAACCATGGTCATATTGAATGGCAGAGCCAACTCGAAGGGCTGAATGGCCTGCTCCTGCTCCTCGTTCCTTTGTTTCTATGTTTGAGAGACTGTTCATAAACATGGAAACCTATGGAATTATAGAGTCACAGAGTTATCGAGTCCTACAGCACAGAGACAGGCCCTTTGGCCCAAACTGAACAGTGCTGACCAAAATATCTATTCATGCTAACCCATTTCCCGGCACTTGTTCCATATCCTTCTAATGTTTTTCTATCTATGTATTTGTCCAAATGTCTTTTAAATGTTTTAATGTATCCACCTCAAACACTTCAGCTGGCAGCTCATTCCACATGCGTGCCACCCTCTGTGTAAAAATGTTGCCCCTCAGGTTCCCTTTTATACTTTCCACTCTAACACTAAACTGATGCCCTCTCATCCTCGATTCCTAAACCCTATCCATGTCTCTCATGATCTTGTATACTTCTAAAAGTTCCCCCACCAGTGTCCTGTGTTCTAAGAAAAAAGTTCTAACTTGCCTAACCTTTCCCTATAACTCAGATTGTTGAGTCCAGGCAACATCCTTGTAAATTTCTTCTGTACTTTCTGGTTTAGTAATATCCTTCCTATAACAAGGTGACCAAACTGAATACAATATTCCAAGTGCGACCTCACTGACATCCTGTACAAGATTAGAGATTACATTCCCTCCAGGGTGGAAAAAGGTCTTCGGCCCAACCAGTCCACACCGACCCTCTGAAGAGTAACCCAGCTAGACCCATTTCCCTTTTACTAATGTACCTAACACTATGGCCAGTTTAACATGGCCAATTCACCTGAGCTGCACATCAAACTTACTAATCATGCCTTACAGATTCTCATCCAAAGCATTAATATTGATAACAAACAGTATTGGGGCCAACACTGAGCCCTAAAGCACTCCACTCAACATAGGCCTCCAGTCTGACAAGCATCCTTCCAATATTACCCTCTGCTTCCTACCATCAAGCCAGTTATAGAAAAGGAGGTAGGACACAGAGAGGAGGGACAATGTGTGCGCTCTCCAATGAACAAGATGTGAATAGTGGATTCTCCAGGGATTTGTGCTGGGCCCTCAGTATTTCACGATATTTCTCAATGACTTGGATGAATGAATAGAGAGCCAATTATCCAAGATTGCTGACCAGACGGAGTGAGGCAGCTTGGAGGAGGTTACAGAGATAGGGAGGGTGGAGGGCAGAGAGGGATTTGAGAACAAGGATGAGAATTTCAAAATCGAGGTGTTGCTCGACCAGGAGCCAATATCGGCATGGGATGCAGGTGGTTGCCGGACCGGGACTTGGTGCAAGTTTGGAGAGGAGCAGCAGAAGTTTGGATGAGCTGAAGGATACGGAGGGCAGTGGCTGCGATGTGTGCCAGCCACAACATTGGAATGGTCATGTTTGGAGTCCGGGAAACAGAGCTGAGATTTTCAGTGGCTGATTTGATTACTTCCAGTGTGGAAACAGGTCCTACGGCCCAACAAGTCCACATCGACCTGCCGAAGCACAACCCACCCAGACCCATTCCGGTACATTCACCCAACACTACAGGCGATTTAGCATGGCCAATTCACATAACCTTCACATTATTGGAGTGTGGGAGGAAACTGAAGTACCCGGAGGAAACCTATGCAGACACAGGGAGAATGTGCAAACTCCACACAGTCAGTTGCCTGAGGTTGGAATTGAACCCAGATCTCTGGCGGTGTCAGGCAGCAGTGCTAACCACTGTACCACCGTGATCTTTGTGATATGAAGGATATCGGGCTCAGAATTTTCTCAAAGAGAAGACCCAGTTTGTAAAGAGTCTGTTTGAGCAGCAGACAGTGCTCAGGGAGAGGGATGGAGTTTGGACCAAGATCTGAAGAGGATGGCTTTGATCTTCCCAAAATGTTTCACGTTGAGCCTGGCTCCACAGTCCTGACTGCTCTTAGCTGCTGAGATTGTCACTGATTAGACAGTTATTATTAGAGATTCTGACCACAGCAGAAAGCCCCAGTGTAAAAAATAATTGCAAAGACTCTCAGATCGCAAGGTTGAAACTTCACCAATAGAGGAAGTGAAAGAAGGAGCTCGGAGCAGCTGGACGTTTGTTACTGAGATGGTTTGTTACTGTGAAAAATCTGCAGTCCTTGGAATCGGACAGCACAGGAGGCTGGTTCTGGGATTTGTTTTGCAGAAACAGCACAGTGATGGAAACAGTGTCAGGCACTCTCTCACAAACACACACGCCTGCACTCGGAGATCAGAAACAGAATCCAGCAGCAGCTCTGTCTCCAAGCTGTGAAACCTGCACAGAATTGTTCCCTCATTCAGTTTTTAACTGGCAGGATAGATCAAGCAGGGGTGGCAACACAGTGGTGTGTACAGTGGGAAGGGAGTTGCTCTGGGAGGCCTCACCATTAACTATGGAACCCATGAAGCCTCATGACAGCAGGTCAAACATGGGGAAGGAATCCTCCTGCTGATCACCGACCTCCCCTCCAACCTCAACTGTGCAGTCAGTCCTCCATGTTGAACAACACTTGGAGGGAGCACTGAGGGTAGGAAGGATGCAGGATATACCCTGAGTAAGGGACTTCAAAGTCCACCATCAAGAGCTGCTCAGAAGCATCACTACTGAGCAAAATTGTCACGTTCCACCTGATTCAGCTGCTAGACTGGACATGGGGCAGACGGTGAGGGAATCAACAAGAGGGAAAAACATACTCACTACCATCCTCACCAATCTGCCTGCTGCTGGTGTATCTGTCCATGACAGTATCAGTAAGAGTGACCACCGCGTAGTCCGTGTGGAGACAAAATCCCATCGTCACATTGAGATTACCCTACATTTTGTTGGGCACGAGATACGGGATGTCAGGAAGAAATTTGTTTTTAGCAGCAATTGGCAATGACTTGGAAATGAGTGCCCATTCAGGTGAGGCAGGTGAAGACACTCAGTGATTACAATGACAGATTGGATGGGCTCTTGATGGAAATAAACCTGCAAGGCCCTGGGGGTCGAGTCGGGGAGGCGGTGGGACTGACTGGATTGCTCCATGAAATGACAGCATTTCCCTGACAGGCTGAATGTTCTCCCCCTGTGCTGGAAATAGGTCTCACTCAATGAGGGGTTCACAATTAGAGAGTTTGGATGCAGTAAATACAGGACAAATTGTTTCTCCAGGCAGGACGGTCAGTCACCAGAGGGCACACATTTCAGAAAGGGTCTGAAGGACAAGAGAGAAGATAGGAACATTTTTATCCAGCGAGTTCATGATGACTGTCTGCAAGGTGAGTGGAAGTGGATTCAACAGCATCTTTCAAAAGGGCATTTGGAGAAATAGCTGAAAAGGAAACAATTGCAGGGTTATACAGGAAGGGCTGGGTAAATGGGACTCATTGGACTCATTTGACTGACAGTCACAATAGGCCCAGTGACCTCTTTCTGTGCTGTATAAGAGCTTACACACACTTAGTCTCACCTTGACACAAAGACTGGGAGAAACAGACAACCCAGTTTACTGAAGAGTGTTTTCTCAAGGAAAACGTTCTTGAACCAACTCAGGGAACAGGCCAGACTAGATTTACTGGACTACATCAGCAAATCAATGGCAAGGGAACAGTGAACCAAACGTAATGGCACTCACCAGTATATTCAATAGCACAACAATTGAGAGGGGGAGCGATGAAGGGCACGAGGTCAGAGAGCATGCTGTCGGGGTCTGAAGGCTCTGCTGTCAATGGTGGGATGGAGGAAGCAGAAATGGGCAGGAAACCAGCGAGAGAAGATGGAAGGGGGAGGGAGGGAATGTGAGTCTGCAGCATGGCACAGAGTGAGGGAGGAGAAAAGCCATGGAGGCAATTGGCTGGCAGTGAGGTCAGGGGTCATTCTGGAACAACACATGGAAAGACAGGGAAGAGACCATATCAGACAAGCTGGTGTTTATGGAATTTGGCTTCAGGAAGCTGGGAAAGGGCATTGGAATCATATAGTTGGAAGGCGGGACAAACAGGAATTAGGGTTTCTGTGGTCAAGGGGCTGAGGTAGTGCAGAGACGGACAATGTCGTTAAGACTGAAGTAAGAGATCTACGTGATGGAGAGTATGTGGGGTTTGCAGCTCAGGTATTGAACACTCCCCAGGGAAGGAGGCTCATGTTTACTGGTCTCTTCTGAAGCATCCAGTGGGAAGGAGGTCCATGTTTATTGGTGCCTATTGGAGGTTCCAGTGGGAAAGAGGTCCACGTTTACTGGTCCTATGGGAAGATGGACCATGTCGACGTCATCATAGAGTTATGGAGGTTTACAGCATGGCATCAGGCCCTTCAGCTCTACTCATCCATGTCGACCAAGTTTCCAAACCTGAACTAGTCCCATTTGCCTGTGTTTGGCCCAAATCTCTCTAAATCCTTCCTATCCATGTTCCTGTAAAAATGTCCTGGAAATGTAGTAATTGTACTCACCTCTACCACTTCCTCTGGCAGCTCATTGCACATACACACCATCCTCTGTGTGAAAACGTTGCCTCTCAGGTCCCTTCTAATTCTTTCCCCTCTCAACTTAAATCTATTCCTTCTAGGACTGGACTCTCCTACCATTGTGAAAAGACTTTGACTATTCATCTTATCAATGACCCTCATGATTCTATTAACCTCTCTCTGGTCACCCCTCAGTTTTCTGCATTCCCTGTAAGAACATCTAGCCTTTCCATCCTCACCTGAAAATTCAAACCCTCCAATCTTGGTAATATCCCTGTTAATCTTTATTTTATCCAAACCAGTGTAATAACTTCCTTCCTATAGCAGGGTGAGCAGAAATGTGCACAGTTTCCAAATGTGGCCTTCCCAATGCCTTGTACAGCTGTCACATGATGTCCCAGCTCCTGTACTCCCTGCTTTGACCAGTGAAGGTGAACATGCCAAATACCCTCTTCACCACCCTGTCTACCCGTGATATCACTTCCAAGGAACTATGTACCTGTACCCCTCAGTCTGTCTGTTCAACAACATTCCCCACGGTTCCACCATTAATTGTGTAATTCCTGCCCAGGTTTGTCTTACCAAAAGGTACCTCCTTCCATTTGTCGAAATTAAACTCCATCTGGATTTGTTGACCCACTGGCCCAGTTGATCAAGATGACATTGCACTCTTGGATAACCTTCTTTCCTGTTGAAGATGCCAACAATTTTAATGTCAGCCACAAACTTACTGAGCATTCCTGCTATTTTCTCATCCACACTGTTCATATAAATGATGAACAACAGTGGATCCAGGATCAGTTTTTGTGGCAGACAGCTGGTCACTCGCCTCTTGTCTGAAGAACAACCCCCTCTCACCAGCCTCTGCCTCAGACCATCAGGCCAATTTTATATCCAATTGGCTCGCTCTCCCTGGATCCGATGTAATATAATCTAACTGAGCAGTCTGCCATGGCGGGGGGAACCTTGTCTCAGGCCTTGCTAAAGTCCATGTAGACAGAGTGTGCTGCTCTACCTTTGTCTACCTTCTTGCTTACTTCTTCAAAAACTCAGCCATCCACTCATCTCCATTGGAAAGTCCAATGATTAGGAGGCCCATGTTCACTGGTCTCAATTGGGAGTTTCAGTGGGAAGGGGGTCCATGTCTCTCCATTGGGCAGCCCCGTGAACTGAATTCCATGTTTGTTGGACTTTGTTGGAGTGTCCATTACATCATGGATGCCATGGTTGGTGTGTGGTCAGTTCCCTTCTGTTGTAACTGTGATGCTCTGAACATCATCCCAGTGAAACACCTTGACTCAGTGACTGATCATGGAATAGGAAGGAGAGGGGAAGGGATTGGAACATGTTGTGAATGGACAGGAAGGGTCACTGGGTCAGAACCTGTCCTGCCCCGTCCCTCCAGCTCACACTGATGGTGTGAGGATCTCTCTCTCTGCTCGGCCTTCATGGAATGTGCTTTGTGTCCAAACCACTCCCCAGTAAGAATAGGCCAACAGCACAGAACTGCCCTTCATTTGACAAGAATCTGTCCATCTTCCTGAGAGAGGCTAAATCTTGGTCACTGTGGGAAATGGGGCCTTACTGCAGGAAAAAGAACATGCTTCTGGGGTCAAAGGTTAACATCCATTTTTGGGGCAGAGCAGAGGGAGATTAATTCTGCATTCAACTGTCATCACCTGGGACCCTGTGAGAAAGGGAGAGAAGCGAGACAGAGAGAGAGAGTTAGAGGGAGAGTGTGTGTGCAATTGAGGGATAGAGGGAGAAGCATTGGGACAGTGTGAGATATGTGAGGGGACCAAGAGAGGTAGAGGGAGGTAGAAATGGTGTGGTTGATGGAGAGAGAGAGACAGAGAGAGAGACAGAGAGAGAGAAACAAGATGTGATTGAAAGGGATGGAGAGAGAGAAAGAGGCAGGATGGGTGTTATACCAAGAGTGAAGGGAATCGGGAGAGAGAGAGTCAGGTTGAGTGTGTGAGAGAGAGAGAGACATGAGTATGTTTATAGTGACAGAATGGCAGAGAGGGAGGGAGTGAGACTGTAGATTGGGATGCAGAGAGGGAGGCAGACAGACAGAGGGAGGAATAGAGAGGGACAGATAATATTTCGA
Organism: Chiloscyllium punctatum; assembly: GCF_047496795.1. Lineage (NCBI taxonomy): Eukaryota > Metazoa > Chordata > Chondrichthyes > Orectolobiformes > Hemiscylliidae > Chiloscyllium > Chiloscyllium punctatum. The sequence goes on along the minus strand of NC_092745.1, from coordinate 17,752,580 downwards.
GGCTTTCAATTGAAGCGAGTGATGGAGCGAGTGACGGAGGCAGAGAGAGATGGAGAAAAAGAGATTAACTGATGGAGTGAGGAACCGTGAGTTTGTTGGAGAGAGTGGCTATGAGAGAGGGAGAGAAAGAGAGAGAGAGAGAGAGAATATGAAAGAGATTAATAGTGGGAGAGAGACATAGAGGTGGAGAGAAAGAAGTGGCAGATGTGAGTCAAAAATTGAGATAGATAGAGAGAGAGAGAGAGAGAGAGACAGAGGTGGACAGGTTGTGGTCACCACATTCTGGGAAGGATGTGATTGCACTTGGGAGGGTGCAGAGATTTACCAGGATGCTGCCTGCAATAGAGAGTCAGTTATGAGGAAAGGTTGGAAAGGTTGAGGTTGTTTTGCATGGAGCAGTGAAGGTTGAGAAAGAACCTCATTGAGGGGTATAAGATTATTCAGGGCTGTGATATGGTGGGTAGGAAATAAAAGCATCCATAAAACAGTTATTAATGTGATTCTCAGAGATGTGTCATTATTCTAGTCACAAACAACTATTTCCCAGTGAAAGGGTCCATCCTGCTGAATATTAGATACAGCTGGGCTTTGGAGAAATATTGAGCAGTTGGAGTGTAATGTGGGGGACAAGAATCACAAAGTTAGTACGCAGCTACAGCAAGTGAATCCGGAGGCAGACGGAGTGTTGGTGCTCATTGTAAAGGGAATGCAATTAGATTAGATTAGATTAGATTAGATTACTTACAGTGTGGAAACAGGCCCTTCGGCCCAACAAGTCCACACCGCTCCGCCGAAACGTAACCCACCCATACCCCTACATCTACATCTACCCCTACCCCTACATCTACATCTGTCAATCTAAAAGCAGGGACATTTTACTGCAGCTGTACAGGGATTAGAGTTAGGAGCTTGGTGAGAGCACATCTGGAGTATGGTGTCCAATACCAGGCTCCTTATTTAAGAAAGGACAGGAGCTGCATTGGATGTAGTTCAGAGATAGTTCCCTTGACTTATTCCTGGTACAGAGCGATTGTCTTATGGGCAAAGGTCAAACAGGTTTGGAATCTGATCACTGGAGTTTAGAAGAATGAGAGGGAATATCATCGAAATGTACAGAATTCTTAAGGGGCTTGACAGGGGAAATGTTTGATGTTTCCCTTCTTGTGAGAATAAGGGCGACACAGAAAAGAACTGGATAACCACGAGGACAGGATCAGGAATACAGGAGGACCAGAAAGCTTCACTGTATCTATTTTATTGTAAGGAGCTTGATGAGTAAGGTGGTTGAACTGAGAGCATTGACCAGCACGTGGGAATATCATATTGCTGCAAATGCTGAGACATGATTGAACAAAGATAGGACTGGCAGCTCAACATTCCAGGTTAGAGAAGTCTCAGGTGGGATAGAGGGAATGCAGGAGAGGTGGGTGCATTGCATTATTGATAAAGGAGACCATCACTGCTGGATTGAAGGAGCATTCCTTGGAAGGCATTTCAAACCAGGCCATCTGGGTGAAGCTAAAAATACAAAAAGAACAATCACTTTGCTGGGATTGTACTACAGAACTCCCAATAGTCAGATGTAAAAGGAGGAGTAGATATGTTCGCAAATCAAAGAGAGGTGTGGGAGGAATAGGGTTATGTTAGTAGGGAGTTTCAACTTCTCTAATATGAACTGGCATTGCCTTTGTGTGAATGGTGGAATGTTTAAAGTCCATCCAGGAGAGCTTTTGGTGCCAGTATGTAGATAGTCCTTCTAAACATGGGCAGTGCTGGACTCAATCCTAGGTAATGAAACCAGTCAAATAGTTGAAGAGTCAGTGGGTGAGCATTTTGCAGATATTGAACATAAGTCCATAAGTTTCATAGTTATTATGGAAAGGAATAAGGGTAGTGCAGAAAGGTAAGTGTCTAAAGTGAGGCAAGGCCAATTTCAATGTCATGAGACAGGATCTGGCAAATATAGACTGGGAGCAGCTACTTGCAGGTCAGTCTACATTTGGAAAGTGGGAAGCTTTTTAATGTGATACAGTGAGAAATCAGGGCCAGCTCAGAAAGAAAGGCAAGGGCAGCAACTCCTGGGATCCTGGATGTCAAGGAATATGGATACTTTGGGAAAGGAAAAGAAGGAAACATTTGTCAGTGACAGAGCATCAAAAACAAGGGAGGCCCTTCAGGAGGAGAGAAAGTGTGGGGAGGTGCTTAAAAAATAGGAGGGCAAAGTGGAGCCATGAAATATTTGTGGCAGCCTGAGCTCCTCACCCAAGAATGATTAAATAAATGGCACTAGAAAGAATAGATGCACTTGTGGTCATCTTTCAGAATTCTAGACGCTGGAGCAGTTCCTATGGATTGGAGGGTGGCTAACATAACCCCACTATTTAAGAAGGGAGGCAGAGACCGTGAAGCTTGACATTAGTAGTGGGAGAAATACTGGAGTCCATTATAAAAGATGGGCAGCAAATTTTGTTGTAACCTGCACCTTATGAACTAGCACTCTTGACAAACCGGCAAAAGTTATATCCCTCAAAAGCCGGAAAGTTTAAGACATTAGTCTGTCCAATTATTATACATTTATAATGTATGAATTTCAATGTAAACATACTTGTTGTTTAATTGAATATCCACATGAAATATCAACAGTTGATTCAATTTCGAGTCAATTTCTCCTCAAACACGGCAACCTGCCGCGATGCCAGGGTAATCAGTTGAGAGTGTGAGTGAGAAGGATATGGGGAGAAAGTGGGCTATTCTAGATACAAATCATTGCTGACCACAATCGTCATCCAGTGGCCTGCTGGGTGTAGCTTGTCAGGAGCTGAAAAAGAAGGAAAGAGTCATTAAACTGAACAAGAAAGTTTGCAATTAAAGATGCCCAAGTTAAGGTCATAAGTCACATACTGAGAGCAAAAGGATTTGCCTGGATTCTGGAAATGTAGGAGCGGTAGCAGTGATGTGGTGACTGACAGATGTGAAAACAGTGGAAGGGTTTGTTGGATTCATCAAATATGAAGTGCCAATTTCTAATTAGAGTGACAATCATGATGCTAGCCAACTATTCCCATCCCACAGATCTCAGACTGCAACACAAACAGAAACTGCTGAAGAAATGCAGTTGGTCTGCAGCATCTGTGGAGCAGAAGCACACAATGATTTAGATGGAATAATAATACCGCCTTAGATGAAAGAAATGAAGATGAAACATACTGACAGGAAACACACATTCAAAAGATTTCAAAACTCATGGCAAATTAAAATCCTTTCTAATCTAACATTATTTCTTTCCAGTACTCAAATAACAGGGAAGAGGGTTCAATTCTCTATCACATCTTTCCATTTAACTTAACTGTATTTTTCATTTCATTGCCTTTAAAGTTTGATTGCCCTTTCCTTCACTGGCCACAGGTGAAGTGCCAGACTGGAGGATTGTCAATGTGGTACCTTTGTTCAAGAGGGGCAGCAGGGATAGACCAGGCAATTCCAGACCAGCTAGTCCGATGTCAGTGTGAGGGAAATTATTTTTAAAAATCCTGAAGTACAGGATTAAGCAATACTTGGAGACGTAGGGATGCCAGTATTGATTGTGTCAACAAAGGCCCCACATTGAACGCTGGACCAGATGGTAAGAGCCAATGGGATCCAAGGCAAGTTGGCAAATTTGATCTAAAATTGGCTGCCAAATATGAGGCAAAGAGTGATGGTGGATGGTTGTCTTTGTGAGTGGAAGCCTGTGACCAGTGGTGTGTGACAGGGATTGGAGCTGGGACGCTTTCTGTTTGTAATGTACATTAACAAATTGACTGTGATTGTATCATTAGAAAGATTTCAGATGCCACATAAATTGGTGGTGTTGTTGATATTGATTTGATTTTTATTTTATTGTCACAAGTACTCAAGTACAAAAGTATAGGAGTGCAATGAAAAGTATGTAATGTCGCCTCACAAGGTGCCATCTTACGTACAAGGACCTAGGTACAGAATATTAAGAACAAGATAGAAAAAAAGAATAAAGTTAAAAGATACCCATTATAGATTAGTTTTAAGAAGGCAATAAAGTAACAAATCTGAAAGTTCAAACATTAGTCTTTCCTAAACACTTTGCTTCCATGGGATCATACTGCGAGTTGTTACCCTGAGAACGGAAGTCCATGCTGTGGCCGTGCAGGGCTGAGAGACCCCCAAATACAGCAAAAGATCACCCTGTGGGCTGAGAGACAACCACATTGGGCCACTGTGAGATGGCCATGCTGGACTGACAGTCCATCACACTGGGCTGACAGTCCAGCATGCTGGTCTGAGAGGCCACCACATTAAACTGAGAGGCCACCATGTCAGACCGAGAGTCTGCCTTTCTGGGCTGGGAGGTCTCCCTGCCAGGCCAGGACACTGCCACACAAAGCTGAGAGGCCGTATCGCTGGGTCTGCATTGGTCGGAGACCAGGTGTCTGAGGCTGCGAGTCAGTGGCTGGGAGAGAAAAGATGAAAGAAGGACAAAACAAAAACACAAAAGAAAAGAAAAAAAGATGGAAGAAAAACAAGAAAAGGAAACAGATGGAGCAGGTGAATTTGGTCTGAAGAGTCCTACTCTGCTGCCATCTTGGATTACCGGGTCTCAGGCTACAATCTGATATTGATCAGCTGGTAAATTGGGCAGAGCAATGGCAGATGGAATTTAATCCTGATAAGTGCGAGGTGATCCAATTTGGGAGGTCTAATAAGGGAGGGATATACACAATGAAAGATATGTGTTTTGGGTGTCCTTGTGCATGGATCACAGAGGGCTGATTTGCAGGTACAACAAGTAATTAGGATGGCAAATGGAATTTTGTCCTTCATTGCAAAAGGGATTGAGTTTATAAAGCAGAGAGGTTATGTTGCAGCTGTACAGGATGCTGGTGAGGCTACACCTGGAGTACTGCGTGCAGTTTTGGTCTCCTTACTTGAGAAAGGATGTACTGGCACACAAAGGGGTGCAGAGAAGGTTCACAAGGTTGATTCAGGGGTTGAGAGGGTTTCAACCAAATGTTTCAATTCGATCCTGTGTAGACAGTAGGAAAGTGAATGTTGTCACAAAGATGGATTTGTACCCTATTCCCAGGACAGGAGATTGCATTGATAGGGTAGGTACTGTGTCATTCTTATCCAAAATTGATTTGTTAAAAGTACCACTGACAACAGGAGCAAAGGAAATTTCTGCATTTGCTGCATTCTGGATCTTTGTATACAATGAAAAACTCAAATACATTATCAACATTTTGGGATGACAGGGTATAGACTGACAGCAGAACTGAAGAAAACTAGCTTTATTAGGGAAATGTTTTTGGAAAGTTCCTGGCATTAAATTCTGATAAAGCCACACCATCCAATAATATACACCTCAGATTACTTCAGGAAATGCCCAAAATGTTTGGAAACATTGATGTTCAAGATTCTATACATTCTGGAATAATTCCCACTGACTGGAGAGTTGCTAATGTAACATCAGTTTAACTAGGAGGGGGAGAGAAACTGGACATCTTAGAGAAATCAGCCTGAAAATACTCAAGTCGATTATGAAAGATTTATTCACTGCGCACGTGGAAGACAGTGGCAGGATTAGACACAGTCAGCATAGTTTGTGGAAAGGGAAATCGCGCTTAACAAATTGACTGGAATTGTTTGAGTATGGAAAGAGCGAATTTGACAAGAAGGAGGCAATTGATGTGGTATATTTGGAACTTTTACAAGGTTTTTAATAAGTCCCACAGAAGAGAGTATAAAAAATTAAGCTTCATGGGACTGGGGACAGTGACTGACATGGATAGAGAACTGGGTGGCAGGCAGGAAACAAAGAGTAAAAATAAAGTGGAATTTTTCTGAAAGGGTACTACAGTCCTGGATCCAGCTATTCACAATATTTGTTCATGTTTAGATGAGGGAACTTAAGAGTAATATCTCCCAAGTTTGCAGATGACACAAAGCTGGGTGGGAGGGGGAGCTTTGAGGAGGATCCAGAGATAGCTCAGTGTGATTTGGAGATGTTGAGTGATGGCAGATGAAATACAATGACGTTAAATGTGATGTTACCCAGTTTAATAGCAAAAATTGGAAGGCAGATTGTTATCTGAATGGTGAAAGATTGGGAATGGTGAGGTGCAATAAGATCTGGGTGCCTGTGTATACCAGTCACTGAAAGTCAGCGTGCAGGTGCAGCAGCCAGTGAAGAAGATAAATGATATGTTACCTTTATAGTGAGAGGATTTAATGACAGGAACAAGGATGGTTTTGGTGTAATTGTATGGGTTCTTAGTGAGTCCACTCCTGGAATATTCAAACCAAAGCTGATTCAGTGACAGGAGACAGTGGGTGGAGGCAAAATGTTGTTTGTGTGACTGGGCCCAGTGTGCAGTGGGATCCCACAGGGATCAGTGCTGGGTCCCTTATTGTTCAGGATGTATTGAAACAATGAAGGTGAGAATGTGAGAGGTGAGGGGTCGTGGTGAGTGGATGATGACTGAGTTTGTAGATGACACGAGGTTTGGCAGATGGTTGACAGTGAGGAAGAAGGTCTTAGGTTACAGGAGGATCTAACTGGATTGGTCAGATGGGCAGATCAGAGTCAGATGGAACTTACCCCTGATAAATGTGAGGTTAATAACTTGAGAAGATATAACAGGTGAAGAAGGTATTTATGAAGTCAGATGTGATACTTGACTTTATCATTTCAGGTATAGATGAAAAGACAAGGGAATAGATGTTGGAGCTGTACAGATCTTTGGTTAGGCCACAGCTGGGATGGGATTGTACTGGAGGGGGTGCAGAGGATCGACACCAGGATGTTGCTTGGGATGAAGCATTTCAGCGATGAAGAGAGGCTGGATAAACTCGGGTTGCTTTCTTTGAAGCAGAGAAGGTGGAGGGGCACCAGATAGATGTGTAAAGGGGTATGACTGGAATGGACAGAATGAATAGAAAGCAGCTGTTCCCCTAACTTGGAGTTGGCACACCTTCACTCGGAAAGATAGGAGCTTTAGAGGGCATTTCAAGATCAGGTTTTCACTCAGAGGGTGGTGGGGGTCTGGTTTGCATTGCCTGGGATGATAGTTGAGGTGGAAAATCTCACAATCTTTAAAAGGTACTTAGATGAACCCTTGAAATGTCATATCATTTAAAGCTATGGCCCTTGAGGTGAAAGTTGGATGAATGCAGGTTTAGTGTCGTTTGGCTGGTACAGGTTCAATGGGCCAAAGGGTCTCTTCTGGACTGTGTGAATTCATGATTGTATTGTGTGCAGTTTTGGTTTCCTATCCGAGAAAGGATGTTCTGGCTGTGGAGGGAGGACAGTGAAGGTTTACCAGACTGATTCCTGGGATAACAGCACTTAGATCGGATGAGAAACTGGATCAGTTAGGATTATATTCACTGGAGGTGAGAAGATTGTATTGAAAACTCTAAAATCCTAACAGGACAAATGTTCCTGATGACTGGGGAGTCCAGAATCAAGGACTACAATTTAATGATACGGGAAAGGCCATTGAGGGCTGAGATGGAGAGAAAGTTTTTTCATTCAGTGAGTGGGAAGCCTGTGGAAGTTTCTGTCACTGAAAGCAGTTGAACCCAAACCAATGAATGTTTTCCAGAAAAAGCTACGCATATTTCTTCGGATGAAAGGGATCAAAGGTTACGGGGAGAAAGCAGGAACATGCGACTGAGTTGGATGATCAGCCATGATCATATTGAAAATTGGAACAGTCTTGAAGGGCTGAATGGCCTACTCCCTGCTCCGAGTTTCACGGTTTGAGAGACTGTTCATCAACGTGGAAACATATTGAGTTTGAGAAAAGCATTTGCCTTTGGTCAGGAATTAATTTGGAAAAAGGAGACAGAGTGGCGGGATAACGTATGTGTCCTCCAATGACCAAGAGGTGAATCGTGGTGTCCCCAGGGATCTGTGCTGGGACCTCAACATTTCACGATATTTCTCAATATACTTGGATGAAGAAACAGAGAGTCATCTGTCCAATATTGCTGACCACACTGAGTGAGGCAGCTAGGAGGAGGTTACAGAGATGGGGAGGGTGGATGGACAAGGAGGGACTTCAGAACAAGGACGAGAATTTGAAAATCGAGGTGTTGTTGGACCGTGAGCCAATGTTGCTCAGTGAGGATGGTGGGGTATGGGGATGGGACTTGGTGCGAGTTCGGATATAGGCAGCACAGTTTGGGGTGAGCTGAAGTTTACAGAGTGCAGTGGCTATGATGTGGCCCAGGATAACATTAGAATGATCATGTTTGGAGTCCCAAAGCAACGGCTGAGATTTTCAGTGAATGATCTCTATGATTTGGAGGGTTTGACGGGCTCAGATCAGCCTCAATGATGATGCCAGGATTGGAAGGAATCTGATACTAAATAAAAGCTGAAAAAGCTGTGGTTGTTGTAAATGAGGAACAAAAACTGAAAATGCTGGAAAGGCTCAGCAGGTCTGGCACCATATGTGGAGAGAAAGCAGTTAACATTTTGGGACAAGTGAACCTTCTTCAGAACTGTTCTGAGGAAAGGTCACACCACCCGAAAGGGTAACTCTGATTTCTTTCCCCAGATGCAGCCAGGCCGGTTGAGGTATTCGGTTTTTGCAAAGAGTTTGGTTGAGCAGCAGACAGTGCTCAGGGAGAGAGATGGAGTTTGTACCGGGAGCTGAAAAGGATGGCTTTGATCTTCCCAATATGTTTCCCAGTGAGCCTGGCTCCTCAGTCCTGACTGCTCTAAGCTGCTGTGATTGTCACTGATTGGACACTTATTATTAGAGATTCTGACCACAGCAAAAAGCCCCATTGCAAAAAATAACTGCTAAGACTGTCAGATCGCAAGGTTGAAACTTTACCAAGAGAGGAAGTGAAAGAAGGAGCTCGGAGCAGCTGGAAGTTTGTTACTGAGACGGGAGAAAACTGTGGACCATCTGTACTCCCTGGAATCTGACAGCACATAAGAACATTAAAACTAGGAGCGGGAGCAGGCTCTCTGGCCCCTCGGTCTGCTCTGCCATTCAGTAAGATCATGGCTGATCTTTTCATGGCCTCAGCTCCCCCTTACCCACCTTTTCACCAAACCCTTGATTCATTTACTGTTCAAAAAATTACCTGCCTTAGCTTTAAAAATATTTACTGAGGAAACCTCAACCACTTCACTGGGCGGGGAATTCTATAGATTCACAACCCTCTGGGTGAAGAAGTTCCTTCTCAATTCATTCCAAAATCTGGTCCCCCTCGCACACGACGAGGCCGTTCAGGTCATCGTGTCTGTGAGTGATCCAATTGGTCCCACTGCCCCCATCTCTCCCCATAACCCAGCAAATCTTTCCTTTTTAACTCGATCTCTAGTTGCCTCTTGTAGACCTGGGTCCACAGCAGAGACTGTCCCTAACCTGGGCTCCAAATTGGCATCTCATTTATTCACTGGGAGACAAACTGCCTGGGCTGGGAAATGGAGCTCAGGACCCTGAACATTCTCTCCCCCCCCCTCCTGAGGGACATTTGATGATGAGGGATAGTTCCAAGCAGCCCTACAATATACATTTCCCCATTCTATGTGTAAAATGCTGGAGCCTGCAAGCAGGATATTCAAATGCAGAAGCTATCATCTGCTTGATCAATTCTGACCACCCCAACTCTCTATAATATTTTTAATCATTATTGATGGACCATCTCCTCCTTGGTGTGAGACAGGGAAGGGACTAATCTGTTGCAGACATTTTGGAATTTACAGACCAAAGTTTGAGGAAGATCCAAAGGGACATTACAAATATATTAAGGACAAAAGGGTAACTAGGGAGAGATTAGGGCCACTCAAAGATCATCTCGGTGGCCTTTGTTTGGAGCTGCAGGAGATGGGGGAGATACTGAGCACATTTTTTGTGGAAAAGGAAATGGGTGATATAGAATGGAGGGAAATAGATGGTGACGCCTTGAAAAATGTCCACATATCAATGGAGGAAGTGCTGGATGTCTTGAAACGCATAAAAATGGATAAATCCTCAGGATCTGATCAGGTGTCCCATAGCACTCTGTGGGAAGCTAGGGACGTGATTGCTGGGCCTCTTGCTGAGATATTTGGATCATCAATAGTCACAGGTGAGGTGCTGGAAGTCTGGAAGTTGGCTAATGTCGTGCCACTCCTTAAGAAAGGTGGTAAGGACAAGCCAGGGAACTATAGACCAGTGAGCCTGACGTCTTGGTGGGCAAGTTGTTGGAGGGAATTCTGAGGGACTGGATGTACCTGTATTTGGAAAGGCAAGTACTGATTAGGGATAGTCGACATGGCTTTCTGCCTGGGAAATCAAGTCTCACAAACTTGATTGAGTTTTTTGAAGAAATAATAAAGAGGTTTGATGATGGCAGATTGGTAGGCATGATCTATCTGTGCTTCAGTAAGGGGTTCAACAAGATTCCCCATGGGAGACAGGTTAGCAAGGTTAGATCTCACCGAATACAGGGAGAACTGGCCATTTGGATAGAGAAATGGCTCAAAGGTCGAAGACGGAGGGTGGTGGTGGAGGGTTGTTTTGCAGATTGGAGGCCTGTGACCAGTGGAGTGCCACAAAGATCATTGCTACTTTTCATCATTTATGTAAAAGATTTGGATGTGTGCTTAAGAGGTACAGTTAGTACGTTTGCAGATGACACCAAAATTGGAGGTGAAGTGGACAGTGAAGAAGGTTACCTCAGATGACAATGGGATCTTGACCAGATGAGCCAATGGGCTGAGGAGCAGCAGATGGAGTTTGAGTTAGATAAATGCTGCATTTTAGGAAAGCAAATCTGAGCAGGACTTATACACCAAATGGTATGGACCTATGGAGTTTTGCTGAACAAAGAGACCTTGGAGTGCAGGTTTATAGCTCCTTGAGAGTAGAATCGCAGGTAGATAGGATGGTGAAGAAGGCGTTTGGTATACTTTCCTTTATTGGTCAGAGTATTGAGTGCAGGAGTTGGGAGATCATTGCTGAACAGGACATTGCTTAGACCAATTTTGGAATATTCTGTGCAGTTCTGGTCTCCTTCCTTTCAGAAGGATGTTGTGAAACTTGAAAAGTTTCAGAAAAGATTTAAAACGCTGTTGCCTGGGTTGGAGGATTTAAGCTATAGGGAGAGGTTGAATAGGCTAGGACTGTTTTTCTTGGAAAAGTGTAGGCTGAGGAATGGCCTTTTGTGAGTTTACAAAATCATGAGGGACATGGATAGGGTAGATAGACAAAAACTGTTCCCTGGGGTAGGGGAGTCCAGAACTAGAGAGCATACGTTTAGGGTGAGAGGGGAAAGATATAAAAGAGTATTGAGGGGCAACGTTTTCAGGCACCGGATGGTACGTGTATGGAATGGGCTGCCAGAGGAAGTGGTGGAGTCTGGTACAATTACAACATTTAAAAGATATCTGTTTGGGCATATGAATAGGAAGTGTTTGGAGAGATATGGGACGGGTGCTGGCAGGTGGGACGAGATTAGGTTGGGATAACTGGTCGGCATGGATGGGTTGGACCAAAGGGTTTGTTTCCGCGTTGTGTATCGCTCTGATTCTATGAGTCTATGCTGGGAGAATTGGGATGTGGGATGAGCAGGAATAAAGGTTTCTGTAGCCAAGGGGCTGACGTAGTGCATAGATGATCAATCTTGTGGAGATTGGAATAAAAGACCTCGTGATGGAGAGGATGTGGGGTTTGAAGTTCCAATATGGTGCGTCCAGTGGGAAAGAGGCCTGTGCTCACTGCTGTCCATTAGGCATTCCAGTGGGATAGAGGCCCATGGTTACTGATCTCTGTTGGATGGCCCAGTGGGAATGAGGTCCAGGTTTATTGGCGTCTGTTGGAGAGTCCAGATGGAAGGAGGCCCATATTTACTGATCTCTGTTGGAGGTTCCAATTGAGTCCCATGGAATTGGAATGTTGGTATTTATTGCAGCAGTTGCAATCTTGGTACTTATAATAAATGGACTGGATTACAGAAATAAAGAAATATTGTTACAATTCTGTGAGGTATTGGTGAGACCACATCTGAAGCATTGTCCAGTTTTGGTCTCCTTACTTGATGAAGGATATGGTGGCACTGGATGCAGTTCAGAGGATGTTCACCAGACTGATTCCTGGGATGAAAAGGCTATCTTATGAGGAATTTTAGAGTAGCTTGAGCTTTTACTCACTGGAATTCAGTCACATGAGGGGGGATCTGAGAGAGGTATATAAGATGCTAAAGGGGATTGATAAGTCAGACATGGAACAGTTGTTCCCTCCTGTGGGACAGTCGCGAAAAATAGGTCATAGAAAGAGAGTGGGTGAGGCAAGTTCAAACTGCGATGAGGATAAACTACAATGGCACGGTGGTGCAGTGTTAGCACTACTGGCTCACAGTTCATGGAGCTGGGTTTGATCCCACCCTTGGGCAGCTGTAGAGTTTGTAGAATCTCCCCCTATCTGTGGGGGTTTTATCTGGGTGCTGCTCTCACAGTCGAAAGATGTATATACTGGGAGGATTGTCTATGCTAAATTTCCCATTGTGTTCAGGGGTGTGTAGGTTAGGTTCGTTAGTCATGGGAAATGTAGGGTCACAGGGAAAGGGTAAGGGGATGGGACTGGGTGAAATGCTCTTTGAAGGGCCGCTATGGACTTGTTGGGCCAAATGACCTGTTTCCATACTGAATGGATTCTGTTCTATTGTAACTCCTTCTCTCAGAGAGTTGAGAATCTGTGGAAGTCACTGCCCCCAGACCGCAGTGGAGGCAGAATCAATCAACAGATTCAATGAAGAAACATATATCTTTCTGATGAAAAGCAGGACAGGGGGCAATAGGAAACAGTCTGGAAAGTGGAGATGAGGATAAGATCAGGCAAGATCAGGGCTTGAAGGACTGAATTATCTTCTCCTGCTCCTCATTCCAAAGTTGGAGGGAAGGAAGCTGACCGTGTGAGAGGTAGATGGAGGTACGGGTAATGGTGATAGGTCAGAGAGGAGGGTAGAGAGGATAGGTGGGAAGGAAGATTGACAGATGGGACAGGTCATGAAGGGACAGATGGGACAGTGCCAAGTTGAAAGGTTGAAACTGGGATAAGATGGGGAGGGGGAAACTAGAAACCTGGTGAAATTCACATTGATGCCGTGGGGTTGGAAGGTCCTGAGGCGGAAGATGAAGCATTCTTCCTCCAGGTGTCGGCTGGCTCGGAAGCGGTGATGTAGGAGGCCCATGACCGACATGTCCTTGGCAGAGTGGGAGGCAGAGTTGAAGTGTTTGGCCGGGTGTGGTGAGGTTGGTTGTTGCGAGTGTCCCAGAAATGTTCTCTGAAGCACTCTGCTAGTAGATGTCCTGTCTCCTCAATGTCGAAGAGACTGCATTGGGAGCAACGGGTACAGTAAATGACATGTGTGGAAGTGAAGGCGAAACTTTGATGGATGTGAAAGGCTCCTTTGGAGGTTTGGACAGATGTAAGGGGGGGTTGTGGGCTCAGGTTCCTGTGATGGCAGGGGAAGTGCCGGCTGGGGACGGTGGATTGGTGGGGGGGGGGTGTGGACCTGACGAGGGAGTCACGGAGGGGATGGTCTTAATGGAAAGCGGATAGGGATCGGAAGGGAAATATATACCTGTTGCTGGAGTCTATTTATAGGTGGAGAATGATGCAATGTATACGAAGGTCATTGGGGTGGAAGGTGAGGACCAGGGGGGTTCTGCCCTTGACATTAAAACTGGTGCTTGGCCATGGAAGGGGAAGGAGAGGAGAAGGGATTGTAACATGTTGTGAATGGACAGCATAGGTCAGTGGGTCAGAGCCTGTCCTGTCCCTCCAGCTCACACTGTTGGCTGAAGATCTCCACTCTCTTCTGGGCCTTCATGGAATGAGGTTGGTGTCCAAACCAGTCCTCAGTGAGAATAGGCCAACAGCACGGAACTGCCCTTCATTAGGCAATAATATGTCTGTCTTCCTGAGAGATACCAAAGCCTGGTCAATGTGGGAAAATGGACCTTCCTCCAGAAGAAGACGTGCTTCTGGGGGCAAGGGTTAACATCTATTGGTGGGACAGAGCAGAGGGAGATTTACCCTGTATTTAACTGTTACCATCTGGGATGTTGTGGGAAAGAAAGAGAGAGGGAAATAGAGTAAGACAGAGAGAGAAGGAGAGGAACAGTTGGAGAGAGAGAGAGAGAGAGAAGGACAAGGTGTGAATGAGAGGGAGAGGTAGAGTGAGTCTGAGGAAATGTAAGATATGCAAAGGTAGAGAAGGAGAGAGAGTTAGGGGAAGGTAGAGTTGGTGGGGTTGAATAATAGAGAGAGAGAGAAAGAGAGAGAGAGAATGAGATAGAGTGTGAAACAGTGTGACTGAGGGAGAGGAAAGAGAGAGAAAGATGCAGAGTAGGTGTGAGACGAGGAGTAAAGGGAATCTAGTAAAACAGAGAGAGTGCCGGACAGGTTCTGGTCACCACATTATGAGAAGGATATGACTGTACTCGAGGAGGTGCAGAGATTTCCCAGCTTGCTGCCTTGCCAGGAGAGTCTGAGCTATGAGGAAGGATTGGAAAGGCTGGGGTTGTTTACCTTGGAGAAGTGAAGGTTGAGAGGGGACCTAATAAAGGGCTATAAGATTATGAGGGGCATAGATAGAGTGGACAGGAAGGTATTTTTTCCATGAGTAGAGGAATCACGACCCAGGGGCAGAGATTGAAGATAATACAGGCATACAAAGACAGAAACAGGGAGCAGGAGTAATGTTCTGGTTACGGTGCGGGTTAGGGTTAGTGTTCGGGTTAGGTTAGGGTGTGGGTTTGGTCCTGTGAGGCTGCTCTGTGATTCACTATGATCCTGGCTGATCCTGTCCCTCAATGCCAAGGTGGGATTAGCGTTGATGACTTGTACAAGTCGTTAAATGCTGCTCATGTCATTGAGCTTCTGATTGAGAGAGAGACAGAGAGAGAGAGAGAGAGAGAGAGAGAGAGAGAGAGGAAGTGCACGTTGTGAGATTGAGTGAGAGAGGGCAAGGCATTTAACGACTGCCCCAGGACTAGGTGTTCCAATGTCCTGGAATAACGCCTGCTGTAGAGATAAGTTAGAGAGTGACTGGAGGGAGAGAGACAAAGATGGAGTGAGGCAATGAGAGATTGAGGGGACGAGTGAGGAAACAAGTTGTGATGGAGAGGAATGGATGATAAGAGAGAGAGAGAGAAAGACAGGCCAACCAACACGGAAGAAAAGGGAGATCAAAAGAAAAAGAGGTAGTAATTCAATAAACAACAGGATTATATTCAAGCGAAAGGTGAAAAAGAGAAAGAAGGGAACAGGGTGGGAGGAACCAGGGAAGGATAAGACAGAGAGACAAAAACAGGAAGTGTGAGGAACTGACATGTCTCTCTGCCTGATGCCATTTACATACTGAGGAACACCCAGTCAGACTCTCACAGACTTCAGCTTTATAAAGCAGAGCCCAGTGAAGGGAGAGTTTATCAGGAACTAGACACAGGGACAGGAGCACGCACCATGATCTCACACATCCAGTTGATATGGCCCCTGGCATTCTGTGTCGCAGGTACAAATCTCTCTCCTTCCACCTTGGATCTTTCGCTGCTCTCCAATTAAACTGACTTGTGATTGAAGGAAAATTTCTGAAACCAGAGGAATGCTCAGTGTTCCCAGCAATCTCTCATTTGACCGGCTCTTTCTGTGACAGTTCTGACTTCACTGTGTTTCTCTCTGACCCCTCAGGTATCAGTGGGACATCACCATGACCCAATCTCCCCCGGTACTGTCCGTGGGACTGGGCCAGACTGCAACCATCACCTGTAAATCCAGTCAGCGTGCCAGTGCTGATGTTGAATGGTTCCAGCAGCGGGAAGGACAGATACCCTCTCTCCTGATCTATAGTGCAACAAGTCGATTCACAGGAGTCTCCAGCAGATTCACCGGGACACAAGTATCCAGCACACATTTCACCCTGACAATCAGCAACATTCAGAATGAGGATGTCGCTGATTATTACTGTCAGCAAAGTAGGAGCTGGCCTTGGCACAGTGATACACAGCTATACAAAAACCTCAATACACATCGTCCCACTTCCTGTACTGATACAACTCACTGCTAGATATAATATATTATAATGGACACACAGTCCCACCTCCTGTGCTGACACCTCCCACAATTGTATACATTTAATATATAATAGACAACACACACATACACCACCTATATTGACAAGTCCACAGTTATAGATAAATGGAAGTGAGGAAATTACCCCATGCAGGGATTGTTACTGTCCACTACACACTCCAGACCCTGTGGTGTCCACCGCTCACTGCAGGCCTCAGGTTTCCCTCTTACACTCCATGGTCACATGTGAAACGCAACTGCAAGATTTAACATCAAAATAAAAAGTTGAAAAACCTCCTGAATTCAGCTGGACTCAACCCACAGAGAGAGAGAGAGAGAGAGAGAGAGAGAGAGTATGTGTGTGTGCGAGAGAGAGAGGGGGAGAAAGAGATAGAGAAAAAAAAACAGAATGAGAAAAAACAGCAAAACATGAATGACAAAGCGAAGATGAGAGAAAGTGAGAGACAGAGAGAGATAGGGAGAGGGTGAGAGTGACGGGGGAAGCAGAGAGCAGAGGTTTTTGTACAGCCTTGGCACTGGGAGCTCTCACTGTGGTACATGTTCGGTAAAGGAACCAAGCTCAGACTGAGTAAGTAAACCCTTTCTATACAAAACTTGATATTAAACAAATACTGAATTGTTGAAGGTGTTAGTGGAGAGCTGCAGTGAATGAAATGGTTGATTGAGGAGCACTGTGTCTAAAAGGGTGTCCAGCTGTATTTCTTTAGTTCCATTGCCCTCTTTAAGCAGCAAGATATAAGTCAGTCAGTTTTACTCACCGTGTGGAGGAGCTCTGTCCATTTGCAGCCTGTGGTCCCATTCCTGCAGCATGGACTGAAATAAGTGAGTAGCCTCCTGTCAGTCTCATTGTGACGGACACGGGCAGAGTTTGATGTGAGCTCTGGCTCCCTGTCCCAGTCTCTGATCTCACTGACCTCAGCAGCAGCAGCAGCAGCAGCAGCAGCACAGTGAGACACAGAGCTCCCACCTCCCTCAGCTTTAACTGTGTTCAATCACACAATCACTGAATTGTTACAGTGCACAAGGAGGCCATTATGCCCATCCTGACTGTACTGGCTCTCCGAATGAGCAATTCACTGACTGTCATTCTCCTGCCTTCTCCCTGTCACCCTGCACATTGTTCCTTTTCAAATAACAGTCTCATTCCCTTCGGAATGTTTCTATTGAAGCTGCCTCCACCACACTCTCAGGCAGTGCATTCCACACCTTAACCACTCACTGGCTGAAAATGTTTTTCCTTGTCTCACTTCTGCTTCTTCTACCAATTACTTTCGATCTGTGGCTCTCGCTTTCGATCCTTTAATGAGTGGGAACATTTTCTCCCTATTTAATCTCTCCAAACCTCTCCTGATGTTGAATTTCTCAAACAAATCTCCTCCCAGCCTTCTCTTCTCCAAGGAAGACAGTCTGAACTTCTCCAATGTATTTTCTTAACTGACGTTCCTCATCCCTGAACCTTTCATGGGAATTTTCTTTCACGACATCTGCACCATATTCACATCCTTTATGAAATATAAACCTTTTCTATTCCCCGTAGTTCCAATTTGCCTGCATTTGGCTCAATTCCTATTCTTTTTCTCTTCCCATGTACCTGTTCAAATGTCTTTTAAATGTTCTAATCATTCTCGCCTCTCCGACTTCCTCTGGCAGTTCATTCAATACCACTCTCTGCCTGAAAGAGGGATACCTCAGGTCCCTTTTGAATTTTTCCTCTTTCACTTTAAACCTCTGCCCGCTAGATTTGGAATAACCTATCGTGGGGAAAAGACCTTATGTAGACACCTTATCTATGCCCATTATGATTTTATAAATCTCTAAAATGTCACCCTGCAGCCTCTGAGCTTCCAAGGAAAGTAGCCCCGCCTAACCAGCCTGTCCTTATAACTCAAACACTCCAATCTCGGTGACATCTTTGTCATCCTTTTTCCACTGTTTCCATTTGAATGCTATCCTTCCGATAGCAGGGTGATTGGAAACGTGGCCTGACCAATATCTTGGGGAGCTGTAACATAATGTCCCAACTCCCATACCCGGTGAATGCAAGTGCACCAAATGCTTTCTTCACCACCCTGTCTACACGTGGCACCAGGTTCAATCCTCTATGTGCCTCCACCCCTTGGTCTCCGTGTTTGACAACACTCCCCATGGCCCCATAATTAACTGTGTAAGCACTGGCCTGGTTTTTGTACCAAAATGCAACACCTCGCGATTATCTCAATACATAATGTAAATGTACTCTCAAATAGCCTTATTCACTGACCATGAAACCGCCAATTTTGGTGTCATCTTCAAACTCACAAACTATACTTCCTATGTTCTCGTTCAATTTGTTTCTATGAATGACGAACAATAATGAACCTGGAAGCAATCCTTTCGTTTGTTACAGGCTTCCAGTCCGATCAACAATGCTCTACCACCACGCTCTGTCACCAACCATTAAGCCAATTTTGTATCAATTGACCTGCTCTCCCTGGATCCCATTTGATCGAACTTACTAACCAGATGTCCATGCAGGAAATTGTCAAAGGCCTTGCTAAAGTCCATGTAGACAATGTCTACCCCTCTGCACTCAGCTATTTTATTGGTCATGTCCTCAAAAAAATTTGTAAGACACATTTTCCCACTGACAAAGCCAGGTGGACGATCCCTAATCAATCCTTGTCTTTCCAAATGCATTTAGATCCTGTCTGTCAAAATCCCCTCCAACAACTTATCACTATCAGACTCACCGGTCTATAGTTCCCAGGGTGTTCCTTGCAGACCTTATTAAATAACAGCTCAACATTACACACACTCCAGTCTTCCAGACCATCACCCGTGGTTGTTGATGATACAAACATCTCCACAAGGGGCGTCACTGTCTCTTCCCAAGCTTCCCACAAAGTACTGGGATGGAGCTGATCAGGTCCTGGGGATTTATCTATCTTTATGAGTTTAAAGAACAGATTACTGCACCTCTTCTTCTGTCGTATGGACTCTTCTCAAGACATCAACATTTATTTCCCAAATTGCCTTCACTTCCATGTCCTTCTCAACTGTAAATGCTGCGGCAAAATAGTAGATTGGTAACTCATTCATATTCTGCTTTAATATAAAATATGAAAAATTCTAAGAATGAAACTTTGGAGGTGATCCATGGGATATGATCCATGATCATGACTTTATGCTGGATTGTCCATTGTCTTTTTCCACTGTCCCCCTAAACCTTAAAATACAATGTTCACTCTTCCCTAAATGTCCTCTCACTGACACTTGATCCACTTGGATCTCCTCATTCCCAAGATCCAGTTACTGTCTCAGTTGATATTCTGACAATTAAAATCCCCTAATGTTTGCACCCCTCTGTAAATTCCTTGCAGGTGTGTTCAGATACATCCTTCCTACTAGTCGGTGACCGACAGACGGCACATAACAACTTGATTGCACCTTTTTGTTACTTATCCCGAACCAAAGCGATTCTGTCCTTGACACCTTTGAGACATCTTCATTCTCCAGCTCTGCCCTGATCTCCTTAATCAATCCCACACCTCTCACCCTTTCCCCCCTTTCCTATCTTTCCTGAACACCTTGTATCCAGGAATATTTAACAACCAGTCCTGTCCTCATTTCAACCTCACCTGTTAGAGCAACAACATCAGATTTCCACTTGGTAATCTGCATCTGTAACTCGCCAATCTTATTCCCACACTCCGTGCAGTCCCATATATGCACAGTCATCCAGATTTAGAATTTATTGCTGGCTTTCTCTCACTCTGACCCTGTCTAAGAAGTTACTATTCCTTACTCTGATGCTCATAATTTTTTCCAGGATTCTGTGATCCTTGATGTTCCTCCCTGATATTACTTCCTGGTTCCCACTGCCCTTCAATATTAATTTAAACCATGTCCAACAGCACCAGCAAATCACCCCACGAGGAGCTCAATTCCTGCTCTGTTCAGGAGCAACCCATCCAGTCTGTCGAGGTCGCATCTCCCACCAGGTCATTCCCAAAGACCCAAGAATCTAAAGCCTGGACCACCTTTCCAGCCCCACATACACCTGTCTTATCCTCGTGTTCCTATCCTCACTTGCATTGGTCAATGGAGTAATCCAAAAATTCCTATTTTTGAGTTCCTGTTACGAATTGTCTCCCAAGATCCCTAAATTCTGACTGCAGAAGCGCATCCCTTTTCTCCCTCTGTCACTGGGACTGATGTGGACCATGACCGCTGCCTATTCCAACTCTCCCCTCAGGGTGCTCTGCAGCCACTCAGTGACATCCTTGACTCTGGCACCAGGGAGACAACACACCATCCTGGATTCCCATCTGCAGCTGCAGAAACACCTATCGATTGCCCTCACTCTTTAATCTCCTCTCACTATCACTCTTCCAGTCATCCTTGCGCCCTCCTGTATAGCTGCCCCTCACCTTGGTGCCAGGGACTTGGTTCTGGCTTCATTCCCCAGATGAACCATCATTCTCATCAGGATTCCAAACTGAAGTTTTGTTGGGAAGCACACAGGGTATTCCTGTACTAGCTGCCTGGTCCTTTTGGAAAGTCTGCTTCTCCCCCATTCCCTCTCTCCCTGCAAACTCTGAAGCTGCAGAGTGACCACATCTAGAAACGTGCTCTCCACGGGGCTCTCAGCCTCACGGACGCTCCGTACTGACACCAGCTGCTGCTCAAGCTCCTAAACCCGGAGCTCCAACTGCTGTCACTGACCACACTTCCTGTACCTCATGGTATTCCAGGAGCTAGGAAGCATTCTGAAGTTCTCACAAGGAACAGAATGCACACTCTCTCCACTCTATGATTATCTCTTGGCAAAGTTCTGATGACAAACAGCTCCAGCAGGGCTCACAATCCAGAGCTTTCAGTGTTCTGGGGTTTTGCAGAGTATCTTCAAAAGACATCAGAATTAGGCCATTCGCCCCATCAGGTCTTCTGTGCTGTTTGGTCATGTGTTTCTCAAGACTATTCTCCTGCCTTCTTCCCATTATGTTTGATCACCTTCCCAATCAGGAACCTATCAATTTCTGTCCTAAATACACTCAATGACATCACCTCCACAGCAATGAGTTCCACAGATTAACCATCCTCTGGCAGAAGTAATTCCTCCTCATCTCAGTCCTAATGAGTTATCCATTAACTCTGTGGCTGTGCCCATTGGTCCGAGTTTCTCTTCCTAGTGGAAACATCTGCTCCACGCCCACTCTATCCAGGCCTCTCAGTGTTCTGTAAGTGTCAATGTGATCCTCCCATGTCCTTCTGAACTCCATCAAGTAAACATCCAGAGTCCTCAAACACTCCTCATCAGACCAGGCTGTCACCCCCAGGGTCATTCTTATAAACCTCCTCTGGATCTCCCCGAATGCAAGCACATCCCTCCTTAGATACAGGTCCCAAAACTGTTCACAATATTCCAAATGCAGTCTGACCAGAGACTCATACAGCCTCAGCAGTACACACATGCTCTTGTATTCGAACTCAGTTAAAATGAATGCTCACTTTGCATTTGTGTTCCTAATTGCCAACTGAACATACATGCTAACTTTAAGAGAAACCTGAAAGTGGACACCTAAGCCACTTTGTATTTCAGAATTCCAAATTTCCTCGTTTAGAAAACAGTTTGAGCCTCTATTCTTCCAACCAAGTTGCATAACCTCACACATTCCCATATTGTATTTCATCTGCCACTCCTTTGCCCACTCTCTGAGCCTTTCCAAGTCCTTCTGCAGCCTCCCTACTTCCACAACTCTCCCTGTCCCTCACCTCACCTTTGTGTCATCAGCAAATTTAGGAATAATGCCCTCAATTCCTTTTCCCAGATCGTTAATATATAATTAATTGTTATATGAATAGCTGAAGTCCCAACACTGCCCCCTGCTGAACTGCACTGTGCACCAGCTGCCATCCTGCAAAAGATCCATTTATTTCCACTCTCTATCCATGTCAGTACCGGGCCACAAACGCTATGGGCTCTTATGTTAATTAGCAGCCTCCTGTGTAGCAACCTGTCAACGGCCTTCTGGAAATCCAAACAGATCATGTCCATTGGCTCTCCTTTGTCTAACTTGCTCATTAAATCCTCTTTTACTTAGAATTCCAGCTTCTCCCTCTCGAACTGCAGGGTGAATTCTATCATATTGTGGTCACTGCCCCCTCAGGGTTCACTCACCTTCAGCTCCCCAATCAGAGCTGCCTCATTACACATTCACAAGCCCAGAATTACCTGTTTCCTAGTTGCTCTACCACAAGCTGCTCCAAAACAAGCTTCTTGCAGACATTCCATGAATTCCTTTCCTTGAGATCCATTCCCGACCTGATTTTGCCAGTCCACCGGCATATTGCAGTCCCCATGACTATTGTAATAATCCCTTTCTTACATGCCTTTTCTGTCTCCTGATTTATTTTCTGATCCACATCCTGACTACTACGAGGAGGCTGGTACATAACTCCCAGCAGGGTTTTTGTTCCTTTGTGGTTTCGTAAGTTGACTCCCACAGACTCTATGCATTCCCACTCGATATTTCCTCTTGCTATCGATGTAATTTCAGTTCTTCCTGACATGGTAAACCGTCTCCTCCCATGCCCCACCCTCACACCCCTCACACATCTACCTATCATTAGAAACATAGAAACATAGAAAATAGCTGCAGGAACAGGCCATTCAGAACTTTGAGCCTGCACCACCGTTCAATATGATCATGGCTGATTATGTAATCTCAGTTTCCCATTCCCACTCTCCCCCTATACCCATAAATCCCTTCATCCGCAAGGACCACGTCCCTCTTGATATATATCAAACCAACTGACCCCACCAGCTTTCTGTGGTAGAAAATTCCACAGTTTCACAACATCTGAGTAACTTCACCCTTAATCTTAGACAGTGACCCCTGGTTCTGGACTTTCCTAATGTTGGAAACATTCTTCCAGCATCAACCCTGTCAAATCCCATTAGGATCTAATATGTTTCTGTGAGATTCCTCTCATTCTTCTAAATCCCAGTGAGTACAAGCCCATTCGATCCAGTCTTTCCTCATATGACAGTCTTGCCATCCCGGGAATCAGTCTGGTGAACCTTCGCTGGGCACCCTCAATAGCAAAAATGTCCTTCCTCAGACTCGGATACCAAAACTGCACACAACACTCAAGGTGAGGCCTCACCAAGGCCCTGTTTAATTCTGCAAGACATACTTACTCCAACACACAAATCCTCTCACTGTGAAGGCCATCATGTCATTAGCTTTCCTCACTGCCTGCTGCACCTGTATGCCCCCTTTCAATGACACCCAGCTCTCAGTGCACCTCACCTTTTCCTAAACTTCCACCATTTATTCATAATCTGTTTACCACCAAAGTGGATCATCCCACATTTATCCACAATATGTTGCACTTGCCAAGTATACGTCCACTCAGTCAGCCTGTCCAAGTCACCCTACAGCCTCTTAGCATCGTCCTCACAACATACATTGTCACCCAGCTTCATGTCATCTGCAAGTTTGTAGGGATTGCATTCAATTCCTTTGTCCATATCGTTTATGTATATTGTGAACAGCTGGGGTCCCCGCACTGAACCCTGCGGTAACCCACTCATCACTGCCTGCCACTCTGAGAAGGACCCATTTATTCCAACTCTCTGCTTTTTATCTGGCAACGAGTTCTCTCTCCATGTCAATACATTATCTCCAATACCATGAGGTTTAATGTAACTCACTAATCTCTTGTATGGGACCTTGTCAAAAGCCTTTTTAAAGTTCAGACACACAACATCCACTGAATTCTGAGGGAGGGTCACTCAATCCGAAACGCTAACGTTGATTGCTCTCCACAGATACTGCAAGACTGGCTGAACCTTTTCATCAATTTTTTGTTTTGGTTATCCACTAATTTAGCCTTGTCCACTCTCAACTGATCACATCCTCAAAACCTTCCAGAAGATGTATCAGGTCTGATTTTCCTTTAGTAAATCCATGCTGACTTGGACCAATCCTGTCACTGTTTTCCAAATGCTTGGTTATTGTATCTTTAATAACTGACTTCAGCATTTTCCTCATGTATAATTCCTCATTTTCACTCTCCCTCCCTTTATTAAAAGTGGGGTCATATTGTATACTGTCCAATCCAATGGAACTCTGTCAGAGTCGACAGAATGGCAGAAAATGATCACCAATGTGTCCACTATTTTGAATCCCACTTTCTTAAGGACTCTGAGTTGCAGAGCATCAGGCCCTGGGGACAGATTAAGTTTTGATAGCATCAGCTTCTCCAAGAACATTTCCTGACTAACAAGGATTACCTTCAGTTCCTCCTTCACACTTGACCCTCTATCCCCTTGCATTTCCTTTCAATTGGATGTGCATCCCTGGATATTTAGTTCCCAGCCCTGATCCCCTTGCAGCCACTACAGGTCATTTACCTTGTTTCATATACTTGATGCATCGAATTACAACACCCTCATTCATGAATTGACTGTCTCCTTCTCACAGTTATCTCCGTTAGAATTCATAGAAACCCGACAGTGTGGAAGAAGGCGATTCAGCCCAGACTGACCGTCCAAAAAGTATCACACCCATCCTACAATTCCCATGGATAATCCTCCTAACCGATACTTCTTTGTGACAATGGGAGGAAACCCAGTGGACACGGGGAGAATGTGTAAATCCCACACAGACAGTCAGTTGGAATTGAGTCTGTGTCTCCGGAGCTGTGAGGCAGCAGTGCTAACCACTGATCCACCATTCCACCCTGCTAGGCATCAAGTTCACTTCCTGATCCTTTCCATACTCTCTATCCTATTACTTGGTCTGGATGCTTTAATAAAATGTCCTGAGCCCCTACCTTCTTTAATTAGTTTAAATTCCTCGGAAGCTTCATTGACCTTGGTTTGTGTGGTACCACTTTGCCGACATTATTTCGAATCGGTCATGCATTAAGAGACAAAGCCTTTAAGTTTGGTCAGTAATTGAGCTTCCCTGCACTTTTAGGTTTCCTCAGTACAATATGACATTCGTAATATTCTGTCCTTTCCTTTTATTTCCTGGTAACAATCAATCCCATCACTACCCAGGAATCCTCCCTTCTCCTTTAACTTTCATTTTCTCATTTTCCATCCAACTGTTCCAGTAACTTTCTCTTAGAATCGTATTCAGGCTGATATTTATCCCTGAACAAACATCTCTCAAAATGTTCCTTGGCACATTGTTCCTTGCTGTGTACCATTTAGCTTGCACATTTCCTTCATTACAACAGGGACCACATTTCAAACAGGTCCCACACTGTCTGCAAATGTCTTTGGGACAGTATGAATCTTTCCTTTCTTTGAATGAACTGGGAGTCTTTCAGATGTGAAAGATGCCGTTCCAATATTGCACAGTTCTTCTCCTGAACTACAGTTACTGCTTTGTCCCTCTCTTTTGTGAAAACAGACCGGACGTTTTCATGAGGAACCATTGCTCCATCTTCCACCACCGCACACAAGTTCCCTTCCTGCTCTCGAATGGCCCTCATACATTCCGTATTTCTCTTGTTCTTTTTGTGACAATAAAACATCACTGGGATTTCCCGGACTTCATTTGGACACATTTCATCCTGTCAGCTCTTTGCTTTCCTCAGGTCCTGGTAAATTTCACAACTGCATTTTGTCTTTCTGCCCACTTTTACCCAATCCCTGCCCAGTTTAGTAAAATGGTTTGTTCCCAAATGAAAACTTTTACACTTGTTCCGTGGTTCTCCATTTCCATCCCTTCTCTCAATCTCACTGAGTTCTGATCACTGTCACTGAAATGCTCCCCCATTGATAGCCCTTCCAGCTGCTCACAGTCATTCCATAAATGATGGTCCAAAACTGTCCCTTCTTTTTCACCATCACCTTCTCAGGGGCACTTCGGGATGGGCAATAAATGCTCACCCTGCCAGTGACACTCACATCCCAAGAAGCAATTTTAACAGGCCCTGTCCTTTTATGGAGTTTGTTAGGTATTGGCTGAAAATTTTCAAATGGATTGTTTTGCCAGTGAACGTTCAGAGTTGAAATCCCTTTGAATGGCAGGGATTAAAATGGTTTCTCTTGTCTTTCAGGCCGTGAAAACTCTCAGCCCAAGCTGACCCTGCTGCCTCACTCTCCAGAGCAGATCAATGCCAAGGGCACTGCCACCCTGGTGTGCCGTGCCAATCACTTCTATCCCGATGAGCTGGAGGTGCAGTGGAAGAAGGACGGTGTTGTCATTTCGGACGGGGTTCAGACAAGCAACTACCTGCAAGCTTCGGACAGCACCTACACTGTCAGCAGCCTGTTGACCCTCTCTGGGTCTGACTGGGAGTCCAACGCTCGCTTCTCCTGTGCCCTCACCCACGTGACCCTCCCCTCTCCCCTCAGCAAGAGCATCAGGAGATCAGAATGTGTGTAGAGTGTGTGAGACAGTCCACAGAGGAGACACAACTTTAAATAGAACAGGGCTGAGCTGGCAGGACAAAGGTCATTGTCAGCATTGAATTTCAACTCTCTTCCTGCTTGGGATTGGATCAGAGACACGTCTGAGGTTCAAGGGTTAAGGCAGGTCATTTGGATCATCAAAAACAAGCTTTACTCTGTATCAAACCCCATGCTAACCCTATTCTAGGAGTGTTCGATTGAACAGTAGACTCGTGATGCCAAGTAAAACCTCACGAAGATGTTGAAGACGGTCAGCTGTACAAAACAATGTGAACCTCAGATGTCTCTGCTTCAGTAAACCAGATCTCCTTACTGCTCAGCCTTCAGTTCCAATTTAAGGTTCTGTCACTGTTTAAAGGGACCGGATTCTTATGTCATTGAGAAAATCTCCACAAGTGTTTTCCTCAAGATCCATTGTGGCTGTGAATTTGTGCAGCTTCCTCTGTCTTGGCTGTTAATTGCAGTCTGTTTTCTGTTAATGTCAGTCTGGAAAAGGGAATAAACATGAAGAAGATTCAGTCTCTCTCTCATGTGTGCTTTGGGAATGGCCAGAGTTGAAACCTCAGGGAAAGGTGTGTGAAGTGTTAACCTCCACCTTCAAGGTCTGGAACAAGAAGGGGGAATCGAGGGGGTAATGAGGTCCCTGGAGCAGGAGGGCAATTGTACAACTGTGTCCAGAAGGGGTACTTTCAGATGGAATGCAGGGCCACAAGGAATTCTTTCCCAATAAATGGAGAAAAGAAGGAAGGCAGGAAAGGACACTGGGGAACACAATAATCTGATGGAAATTCCCTCACCCATCCCCTAGGCACAGCAAGATCCCAATCAAAGAAATTCAACTCAACTGTTTGTGAGCCAGTGCCATTGGGAACCCTCTATTTACGAATATGACCAGCAGGCTCTTGTTACTCAGAATAACAATTCGACAGGGTTTGAGAAATAAATATTCCATAAATTAGACCTGGTTTTTCTTTCCTCTTCAAATGGGACAGAATTTCCCCGTGTGTCCATAGGGTCAGATTGAGAATGTTCAGTCCGGGGGCATCTGGGAGTCACGGCTGGGGACGACCATCAAAGATAAACCTTCTGCTGTCATATTCTGTATCCCCTGGGCCATCTCAATGAGGATCATCCAGGGCTCAGGGTGGATTCTAGAGCAGTTCATTGTCCTGACTGTTGTGCTCCTCAGTCCACATGTGGCTCCAGCAATCTCAGTCCATGGCTCTAGTATCAGTGGGAACCATCGGGTTGAAATCTTATGCAAACAGACCCTTACTCAGCGGGGAGGCTGCTGGTGGCTCAGAAACCCCTTGTATTCAGTACCAGAATCCACCGTGGCTCTTTCATTCAAACACAACATTTACACACTGACACCACATTCAGAGGACAATCCTGAGATGGGGCAAGTTTGATTCTTGATTCCAATTTGAGGAAATGGGGGCTGGGTGTGGAATGTCCAGTCTGAAACTGGTACTTTATAATGAAGAATAGAAACTGCTGTTAGAATAAAGTCAGATGTTGATGGGAGTGAGGAATATCTCCATGATCTGTCTCCAGAATCCACAGATGGTTCACATCCTTTTTTCAGACCCTGAAGGCTGAAATCAGCTCCTCGACATCCTTTATTTCACTGTCTTTCCCAGAAAAGGTGAAGTATTCTCTGCCTTTCTGGGACATGACATTTTAAAAAGGGCTGTGGGAAGGCAACAGTTGACTCTCAATGACAAAGTCAATGGATGGGTGTGGAGCTGGCACTGTGAAATGTTAGGGCACAGAGGATGACACCAGAAGCAATTCAATGTTGTTGCTCTCTCCTTTGCAATTACTAAACTGGTAACAATTACTTTTTGCTCACAATTTGCCCCCTTGTATTCGATCCACGTGCCGTTCAAACAGATTACAGATTACATTACAGTGTAGAAACAGGCCCTTCGGCCCAACAAGTCCACACCGACCCGCCGAAGCGCAACCCACCCATACCCCTGCATTTATCCCTTACCTAACACTACGGCCAATTTAGCATGGCCAATTAACCTGACCTGCACCTCTTTGGACTGTGGGAGGAAACCGGAGCACCCGGAGGAAACCCACGCAGACACGGGGAGAACGTGCAAACTCCACACAGTCAGTCGCCTGAGGCGGGAATTGAACCCGGGTCTCTGGCGCTGTGAGGCAGCAGTGCTAACCAATCATTGCATTGAAATGATTCAGGGTAAATATATCTGCAGTGAATGTATAAAACTACAGAAACTCCCACTCAGGGAGTTTGGAATGAAGCGGAATTGAAAAAGCAGTGACACATCAGGGAGTGCTGGAGACACCTGGAGACTTAGTTCCAGAAGGAAATTATAGGCCTCAGGACTGCACAGTTCAATTCCACATGTACTAAGGGGCAGGAGGGTATGACCCGTGAGGGAGGCAGATAGGGAGTTGGAGAATACTATGGGTCAGGAAAACCCCTCACTCTTCTAAACTCCAGTGAGAACAAGGCCAGCCTTTCCAATCCTTCCTCATCACACAGCCCCCTCATTCCAGCGATCAATTGGGTAAAACTCCTCTGAAACACCTCCAATGCACTTATATTCTTCCTTCAATAAGGAGACCAAAACTACACACATTATTTGAGATGTGGTCACACCAATGTCCAGGAATAACTGAAACATCACAGTCTCACTTTCTGTTCCCATATGACACATACTCTTACTTTTACCAGCCTTTTTACTGTCCATCTTTAATTGTCCTGGACAAGATGGTGCTGTAGGTAGACCCAAAATGTCCTGACGAAGGGAATTCCAGAATTCTGACCCCGTGATGATATTTCCAATTCAAACTGGTGGATAACTTAGAGAGAACTTGCTGGGGTGATGTTCCCATTGTATCTGCTGCCCTTATCCATCGTGATTCAAGTAATCATGGGTTTAGAAGGTGTTGTCTCAGGACTTTTGATGAATTTATTGCAGTGCATCTTGTAACGCGTACACACAGATGTTACTGAGTGTTGACGTGGAGGGATTGGATGTGTGTGGAAGTGGTGCCAATCAAACGGGCTAAAATTTGAGAAAAAAAATAATATAAAACAACGTAAAATGGAATAAAATAAAATGCTGCTGCTTTTTTGATAAAACATCACTGAACCCCAAAAAGTTAATCCTCCTCTTCCCACAGAGGCTGCACCTGTTCCCTTTCTCCAGCATCGCACTTCTGTTAGAGATTTGCAGTATTTTGTTTCTGTATCTGTTTTAATGCCATTGGTTATAGGAGAAGTATTGGTCAGAACACTGGCGGGCATTTTGTCTGAGATGATCGGAAAGCCCGAACATTCACATTGTTCTGAAAGGGTAGTGGTTTAACCAATCATCCAGCAGATGGCATCTTTGCCTTTGCCAGCCAAGGATAGTGCTCCAGTCTCTGGAGTGGGGCTTGAAACCTGCAGGTTCAGGTGACGGCGTTACCACTGAGGCTGTCTCTTCTTTCCTGGGATGTGGGTGTCACTGGCAAGACTGGCAAACATTTGTTCCCCATCCCTAACTGTCCGGAAACTGAGTGGCTTGCTCGGCCTTTCAAATGGCAGGTAAGGGTCAGCCACATTGCTGGAGTCCTGGCAGAGTCAGACAGCTACAACAGGTCTACAAGGCCTAAGCCAGTCAAACATCCACCTCACTATTCTAATTCCATGTTCCAGCACTTGGCCTGTAATTCTATATGCCTTGGCATCACAGCTGCACATCGAAATACTTCAATGTTATGAGAGAGCTTCTGCCTCAACCACCCTTACGGGGAGTGAATCCCAACAGCCACCACCCTCTGGGTTAAAATGTGTTTCCTTACGTTCCCTCTTAATATTCGGCTATTTATCTTTAATCTGTACCCCTCCGGTCATTAATCATGACGCAACCCCATCTCACCAAGTCTCCCTTTATTGACACATGAACAGTCCATGACTGTAATGCCTCAGAGAGAGTCAGGCACCGGAGGCTCTGGGTCTCTGACACTCAGCCTGTTTATGTCAGCGAGTATTCTCCCGGTTATATTCTAGTAACGATTTGAGTTTTCCATGTGAAACCCAGTTGGGAATTTTAATGGCACTGAATCTTCCACACAATCCCACCTCTCTTGATGCTCACCCTTGTCTGGTTAATTCTTCCCATTTCCTTCTCCTCTCTGAGTTCATTCCATTTCAGTAAAGTCTGTGATAATTCCACGGAGAATCTGCAGTAGAAACCGCCATAGAGAATCTCCCAGCCCTTCAATAGAAGGAAGGCCAATGTTAGCAGCAAACCTGGACTGTGCCCTTGTGTACCTTGCCTGAAGGATCCCATGTGATCTGTCAGCCTCCATCCCAGCCTGATAACCATCTCGGACATTGGAAGGAAATGCCCAAGGAGCAGGTTAATATGATGCAAAAAGCCTTTCAGCTGAAGCTTCAATGTTTGCACTTAGTTTGCATTATCACTTGCTCATTGCTCCCCTTTTACATGATGATGAGGAAAGAACTCTTGTTGGTGCAGTTTTCTTTTAATCATCTCAGAATATTCAAAGATGTGAGCACAGAGCAGTCACGTTCACGGACAAGATGGTGAGGTCCCACAGACAGTAAACGAATGACGAAACACATCTGTTTTGTTGGCACAAGTTGAATAGTGCGCAGGACACCCGAGGGAATCTTTCAGAATGGGATCTTGTCGAGCTCCCTGAGGTGGGGGTGGGGGTGGTCAGGGTGTGGTAGGGATGGAGCCTCAAATGATGGAGCCAGAGACTGTACAACTTTCAGCAGTGCACCACAGTCTCAGCCTGGATTCTGTGCTCTCATTTCTGAGGTGGCTTTCAATCCGATGACCATTTTGACAATGAGGCAGGAGCATTGCCCATGGAGCCACGGTCAGTAACAATGTAAACTGAGTTGCTTTGAAAGCCTGAGTCTGCACCTCAGCTCAGAAGGATATCAGCTCATTCACCAAATCTGTTTCGGACCCTCTGCAGGCTGACCAGGCTGCCGGTGCCTTCCAACACTCCCATGTTTCCTCTTGTGCCACAGGTCATTCTCCTGAGGGATAATTGTGCTCGGAGTCGAAAAGTGTGGCTCTGGAAAAGCACAGCAGGTCAGACAGTTGTGCTCAGGCTGAGGACATGATCTTGCCCCTCTGTCAGACCCTCTTCAAGAAACCCATGGCTCACCACCGCCCTTTCCAGGACAATTAGGGAAGAGCAACAAATAAGGATTGAGATGGGGACATGGAGCTTCAAATACTGATCTTTGCACTTTGGTGGCACGCTTTGATGTCTGTTTGTTAGATCTTTGCGTATAATTAGTTTTTTGCTGATCCCACTGCTAATCTGAAGGACACTCCACCTTTCAGTCTGACAAACCAGGTTCAACCATTTCAAGGCTCTGTTTCTGTTCGAGGCTCCAGTCTTTGAAAGAGATGAATTCAAGCCTCACCAGTTTGTTCATTTGAATTGGATGCCATTTATTTTGATTTCTCCTGCGATGGAGCGGGCGTTGACGTGTCGGTTATTTGTTGCTTTTCCCGAATTGTCCTGGAGATGGCGATGGTGAACCATGTAATATCTGGGAAGCAACTGACAGGTCAATCCCACTGGAATGACTGCGGTTTTTTTCGTGGCTAATGGAAGTAGGTGTTACCCATAATCCTCAGCAGTACGGCAAGTACTCTATAGTTACTGGAAGGCAGTTGTTTCACTGTGCCCGCACAATACAAAGTCAGAAAGCACACAACACCAGGCTCGAGCTCAATAGGTTCATTTGAAATCACACGTTTTCGAAGCGCTGCTCCTTCATTAGGTGTACCCCAGTATCCCCCACATTACTGAACAGTACAAATAAACTGGGGCTCTTCGAGGATCCAACCAGCTCAATCTTAGAGAGTACAGCTCTCGAATCGGGATACCACAATGAAAATGCACTGCATGGTATGATATATCAAAAAGAAATACATTGATGTGACTTTAGATTGTCTTAAGATTGTGCTTTTTTTTCATTCTGTGATAAAAGTAGACATTGATGGCCGGAGTTCATGACCCCATACTGTGTTAAGGTTGGTGTGAAGTGAGGCCAGTGTGTTGGAGCTTGGGCTCCTGCCTCAGGATCAAGTTGCAGTAACGAGCTGGCAACAAGTTGTCTTGTCTACAATGTTGCCAGCATTGGGCACAGAACTAGGTTAGTCACAGGAGACAAAGGGTAGCGATGGAAGAACGGTTTTCAGAATGGAGGGCTGTGACTAGTGATGTTCCGCAGGGATCAGTGGTGTCATGATCTCCATAAATGATTTGGAGCAAAGCGTTGCTGATCCAATGAGTAAGTTTACGGTTGATACAAAGATTGGTAGAGTTGCAGATAATGAGAAGGATTGTCGGAGGATACAGCAGGATATTATATCAGGTGGATGCATGGACAGAAAAATGGCAGATGTAGTTTAATCCAGCCAAATGTGAGGTGATGCATTTTGAAAGGTGATGGACAGGTGGGAATTTTACAGTGAATGGCACAATCCTCTGGAGTATTGATATGCAGAGGGATCTGGGTGTGTATGTTCACAGATCACTGAAGGTGGCAGCACAGGGAGGTAAGGCAGTAAAAAAAGGCTTATGGCCTGCTTGCCTTCATTGGAAGGGGCATTGGGTGTAAGGATAGACAAGTTATGCTGCAGCTTTATCGAACATGAGTTAGGCCACACTTGGAATATTGCATAGAGTTCTGGTCACCACACTACCAGAAGGATGTGGATGTTTTGAAGATGGTGCATAAAATGTTTATCAGGATATTGTCTGGTATGGCGGATAGTAGTCCTGAAGAAAGTTTGGATAGACTGGGTTTGTTTTCAC
The DNA here is from genome assembly GCF_047496795.1 of Chiloscyllium punctatum. NCBI lineage: Eukaryota > Metazoa > Chordata > Chondrichthyes > Orectolobiformes > Hemiscylliidae > Chiloscyllium > Chiloscyllium punctatum. The sequence goes on along the minus strand of NC_092745.1, from coordinate 17,719,205 downwards.
TGGAATGTGGAAAAATGAGGCGTGTCCTGATAGAAGTTTATAAAGTAGTGAATGGGATACGTAGAGTGGAGAATACGAGGCTTTTTATCCCCTGGGTGGAGGGGTGAATTATTGGGGAACAGAGGTTCAAGTGCGGGGGAATTTAAAAGAGATGTGCGAGGCAAGTATTTCATACAAAGGGAGTTGAGTACCTGGAACACACTGCCAGAGGAGGGGGTGGAAGCAAACACAATAGAGCCATTCAAGAAATACCTTCACGATTGCATGAATAGGAAGGGAATAGAGGGATATGAATCCTGTAGGTGAAGACAGTTTCAGTGAGGAAGGGCAAAATGTGTCAGCACAGGCTGGAGGGCCGAAGGGCCTGTTCCTGTGCTGTATTGTTCCTTGTTCTTTAATCCCTGCTGTTGAATTGGATTCTCGGGAGCCAGCTCCGTATGAAGAGCCTGTTCTCATTCTTTTGATGGAGTTCATGGGGCAGCTGCTGCTTTCTTGCTACGTCACTGATCAAACCAACAACGCAGAAAGCTTCTTGATATTTTAAACGCACTGTCTGCAGGAAAATGTTTGGCCGAGGTTTTAATATTGTTTAATAAGACAATGACATCAATATACCAGTGTTGTTTACAGCTGGGAACATTTAACATCATTGTCCTTGTTTTAAATTGACCCTAACTCGTGATAATACATTTTACAATGTTTCTCTCCCCTGACATGGTCTGAAGAGGTTTGCAAACGTGTTTTGATGAGGACACTGCATCTTCAACACCGTGTGACGGAGTGGGTGGCTGTTTGAATTCTCCCTTGTCATAATACAGTTTTAAATGTGTCAGTGTTACTTTCCCCTCTTTCTGGGGGTGTCGCTGTGACTATCTCTGTTAGAGCCACAGCATCAGATTTCCACTTGGCAATCTGTGTCTGTAACTCCCCAATACTGTATTATTGACCCATTTCAGTCTGTTTCCCATCAGTCAGGGTCCTTGATTGGCAAAGGCTGCATTTAACGAATCTCAACGATTGTGGAAACCTGGTGAGTTTGGGAAAAATCAGAAGGATCAGTTGCACCATTTGCATTATGTACAGGGTCCGGGACGCAACAAGCGGTAACTGCGATGCCAGGGGGCCCGTTGTGCTCGGGTCTGGGACTGAGGAGCCTGTAATCTCTGGTCACTGTCCCTGATTTGTGGGTCCTCTCTGATGGAGACCATTGTGAAATTCATTGTCAAGATTGCCACCTCCTGGCCTGGAGAAGCAAGAACATGCAGTGCCCGGAGGAATAACCTGAATGTGATCAGAGGACAAGGTCAAAAATCATACGACACCAGATTATAGTCCAACAGGTTTATTAGAAAACATACACTTTCAGAACCTCGCCCTTTCTTCAGATGCTCAGAGGAGCAAGCAAGGTGAATTTAATCAACAGAGAAAACAAACTCTGCTGTTCATGTCCTTCTCGGTTGACTCCGTTCTCCTCAATGACATGAACAAGGGACAAGGCAAGAATAAAGAATATAAGGACTCCACCAGTGACCTCGTGAAATTCATAAGACACCTCACCCAGCACTTTGATGAAAAGTAAGAGTATGTGAACAATATTTAATTATAATATTTTCCTGCTTTTTCAGTTTTTAGCATCGATTCAAAGCAGAAAGAGCCTTTCTTTCTCCTTCCCCCCTTGAAACTCTTACTGAGATGATCAAACCCAGCCACAGTTCATGTGACCGGCTGAGGGATTGTCTAATGATTGAGTGAGGGGACTGGGTCAGGATTCCCTAGAATTCAGAATGCTGGGATGAGATTTCGCTGAAACATTTCAAATTCTCCAGGACCCTGACAGGGTAGAGTTTGGAAGGATGAACCCCTACCTGGGGATTCTAAAGCAGAGTCCCAGTCTGGGAATAAGGGGTTAGACATTTAGATCAGAGATGAGGAATGGGTGGCACAGTGGCTGGCACCATTTCCTTACAGTGCCAGGGACCTGGGTTTGATTCCACCTTCAGGCAACTTTCTATGTGAATTTGAATGTTCTCCCTGTGTCTGAATGGGTTTCCTCTGGGTGCCTCAGTTTCCTCTCTTAGTCCAGAGATGTGCAGGTTAGGTGGATTGGCCATGGAAGTGTAAGGTTAGACAGGGGGCTGGTTTTGGGTGAGATGCTGCTTGTCCTTGATGGGCTTAATGACCTTCTTCCACACAGTAGGGATTTTATGATTCTATGTTGCTGTGGATCTGGAGTCATATGTCAGTCAGTATGGGCAAGGACAACAATCTGATGGACATTAGTGGGCCCGACAGGGTTCTCCCCCAACAATGGTTGTCATTGGACTCTTAACTCCAGAGTATTTTTGAATTTAACTTCCACTCCATGTATTGCCAGGATTTAGATTAGATTCCCCACAGTATGGAAACAGGCCCTTTGGCTCAACAAGTCCACACCGACACTCCAAAGAGTAACCCACCCAGACTCATTCCCCATATTCACCCCTGACCATGGGCAATTTAGCATGATCAATTCAGCCAGTACATCTTTGGATTATGGGAGGAGACCAGAGCATCCGGAGGAAACCCATGCAGACACAGGGAGAATGTGCAAACTCCATAAAAGGCAGTCACCTGGGATTCTGGTGCTGTGAGACAGCAGTGCTAACCACTGTACCACCGTGCTGCCCTATGGTGATCCTAGATCCCCCAGAACATTCCTTGGTTCTTGTGATTAAGAATCTAGTGATGATACCATTAACTCATTGCCTCCCCACATGTGTATTATCTCTATCTTGCATTTATTCAAATGCCTAAGTATCGATGAGTATCCCAAAGATTCAAAACCCTCTGAGTGAAGAAATTCATCGCATCCCTACAATGTGGAAACAGGACATTCAGCCCAAACCGCCTCTCCAAAGATCATCTCACCCAGACCCACTCCCCTATAACCTTGCATTTCCCATGGCCATTCCACCTAACCTGCACGTTTGTGGACTGTGGAAGGAAACCAGATCACCTGGAGGGAACCCAGGCAGACACAGGGAGAACGTGCAAACTCCACACAGTCAGTTGCCCGAGGGTGAAATTAAATCTTGTCCCAGTGCTGTGCCACCCCACTTGATTCTGGGCAATAAATGCTGACATAGCAAGTGATGCCTAATCCAGTAAATGAATTAAGAAAAGATCAGTCAAGTTTTGGGATAGGACTGTGATGGGTTACTTCCCACTTGCCTGGATGGGTGCAGCTCCAAAAACAATCAAGAAGCTTGATATCATCCAGTACAAAGCAGCCTGCTTGATTGGCACCACATCGATAAACATACACTCCCTCCACCACTGATGCTCAGTAACAGCCGTGTGCACCATCTACAAGATGCACTGCAGGAATTCATACCAAGTCTCTTGAGACAGCGCCTTCCAAATCCACAATCATTTCCATGTAGAAGGACACAGGATACTATCAAAAACAAGTTCCCCTCCAATCCACATAGAATCTTGATTTGAAAATATATGACTGCTCCTCCAGTGTCACTGGATGAAAATCCTGAAATTCTCTCCCTAAGGGCATTGTGGGTTTATCTACAGCACATGGACTGCAGTGGTTAAAGAAGGCAGCTCACCATCACCATGCAAAAGGCAGAATTGTGGCTCAGTGGTTAGTGCTGCTACCTCACAGCACTAGGGACCTGGGTTCAATTTCACCGTGGAACAATTGTCTGTGTGGAGGATGCACATTTTCCCCATGTCTGTGTGGGTTTCCTCCACACAGTCCATAGATGTGTTGGTTCGGTGGATTCGCAATGCCAAATTGCAAATAGTGTCGAGGGATGTGTTGGCTGGGTGGGATGACCATAGGAAATGCTGCAGTACAGGAATGGGGTCAGTCCAGATGGGATGTTGTTCGTTGGGTTGGTGTGGATGTGATGGGCTGAATGGCATGCTTCTACACTGTATGATGATTCCATGAGTCACAAGGGCAACACAGAATGTGTTGTAAATACTGGCCTAGACAGCAACAACCATGGTTTTAGAGTGAGTTTTAAACAAAAAAGACCATCTGCACTGCTTACTATTCCATCAGTCTTTGTGTCAATTTGGAACTATGATTCTCATTAATACATACAGTAAGTAGTTAAGGCCTCACCACAGAATCCTTGTGGAACACCACTCGTCTCTTTCTTTCTCTGTCGTATATCACAAACCCAGCCTCATAACCAAGTCAAACATTCATTTTCAATCCCATGGCTTTTAACTTTGATCAGCAGACTGTATTGTGGGAAATTATCGAGTACTCGTGAAAGTTGATGAGACTTTTTGCCCAATCGACTATTTTGGTCAATGCATTTGGTTTGTTCGTCAGAATCTACCCGTCACAAATCTATGTGGGCTATTTCCAATTCTCCACATGTTCATTCTTTCTGCTGCTAATGATAGATTCAAATGAAACCCTCAAAAGAGATGTTAGATTGACCAGTATATAATTTCCTCGGTTCCCTCTCTCTTCTTTCTTGAACCCGTGGAGTTACAGCAAGACACTTTCCAAATTAAAGGAATGGTTGCTGCTTTGGAAGCTGATGGGAAAAGCTTCTGAAATTTCTCCCCCCTCCCCCTTCCTTTAAACCCCTGAGGTCCTGGAGATCTGTCAGCCTTTAGAGCTGCTCATTTTCCAATGCTGCTTTCTGGCATGTATCAAGTTTTGTGAATTCCAGTCTTCCATTCATTCCTAACCTCCCTGGAATGGAAGCTGCATTATCCCGTTCCTTGACTATGAAGACTGGCACGACTAATTATTGTACATATCGGCCATTCCCTTAGGCTCATTCATGGAATTCCCAGTTTGTTTTTAAAGGGCTCACATTGCACAGGCGCCCCCTTGAGTTTCTAATTTTCATGTAAAACATTTGTGTTATTCTTGTGACCCCTTGCAGTTATCTTTCTCAATACGTTTTCTGTAACTCTTGATTCCTTTTTGTCTTCTTTTACAGTTCTTCTTATCTTCCTTCAGTTGCCTGAATTTTCACTGATATTCCCACATTTGAGTGTTCTCACCTTTAGTTTTCTGTTTTCTCTCACTTATTTTGTCAGTGACAATTTGTAAACAAGTGGGAACCTGTTCCATACTGAGCGGAATTCATTTTTAACCATCTCCCCATCTCATTGAGAGTCTGATCTGACAATTTTGGCTGACACCAATCTCTGTTGCATTCTGTTTTCTGGGAGGTGGGTGTCACTGGCATAGATCAGCATTTGTTACCCAAGACTAATTGCCCTTGAACTGCTGGCCTTGCTGTGGCCTCTCAGAAAGCACCCAAGGGTTAACCAGATTGCTGTGGGGCTGGAGTCACATGAAGTCCAGACTGGGTATGGCTGAGGCTGGACAGCAATCAGGGATCAATATCGTAGACACCATTAATGAGGCTTGCTTTGTGATTTGAATTTAAGTTCCAGCACTTGTCACTGGGGGAGATAGTACAGTTCCATATATTGTGGCAGGACCCTTGTTTTGTATCTCACTGAAAGACAACAGCTCCCTCAGTTTTGCAGTGTCAGCCTTGACTGTGTGTTCAACATAGGAATTAGGAGCAGGAGGAGGCAATTCAGCCCTTCGAGCCCGCTCTGCCATTTAACAGGACCAAGGCTGATCTTATCCTGCTCTCAACTCCACTCTCCTGCCTGCTCCCCATCGCTCTTTATCTCACTTTTCATCAGAAACACATCTTTCTTGAACCTGTGGATTGATTCTGCCTCCACTGCACTCTGGGGCATTGACTTTCACAGATTCACAACCCTCTGGGAGATGTCGTTTCTCCTCAGCTCAGTTTTGAACCGACCTCCTCTCACTCGATATCGATGACCTCTTGTTCCAGACTGTCCTACAAGGGGGAGCATCTATTCAACATCCACCTTCTCAATCCCCTTTCACATTTTCTATCCCTCAATCAGATCCCTCCTCATTCTTTTGAACTCCAGTGAGTACAAGCCCAAGCTCTTTAACTGCTCCTCGTGGGACAGCACTTTCATTCCTGGGATCAGTCAGGGGAACATCCCCTGAACAGTCTCCAGTGCTGAAGGACTCTATGATCAAAATAGACTCCCCGAAACTTCTGAGACAGAGGTGACAGTGCTCCCACTGAGCAGCTTCCAGTTTGTACAGGGCACTGCTCTCAGCTGGATGGTTGGGAGTTTGAGTTGATTTTAAGCTGTATTTTGGAGAGGAGTAAGCAGCCTTTTTGATCAAAGCCTCCAGAAATGTGAAGGTGACATTTATGAGTAATTCAGAGCAATGATCTACTCAGTTATTTTGACTCCTGGGGCCTGCTGAGTACTAAAACTCAGCATTTAGGAATTGCTGAGAAATATCTTCATTGACTTGGACATTAATTGTATTTTTCAGGTTCACATTTTAATGAAGAGTCCAGAAGATTATCGCTTTAGGTTATTTCCCGATCTCATTGTTGCTGTCTACAAGGCTGTGAAGGACACAGAGTGGAAGAAGTACTTTCCTAAAGAATAGAGACTGCTCCTGTTTTCAAAGGGTTGCCATCTCTTGAGTGGATATGAGACAGAACCACATGCTTCAGGGCAAGAATGGAAAGAAGGAACTTGCATTTGTAACACAGAATCCCTATAGTGTGGCGGTGGGCCATTCAGCCCATTGACTCCATACCGCCCCTCCGAAGGTCATTCTATCTCGACCCCTATCCTATCTCTGTTTGTTCCAATGGCTACTCCACTGAGCCTGCACATCGCTGTACACTCTGGGCAATTTAGCATGGCCAACTTATCGAGCCTGCAGACCTTTAGACCGTGGGAGGAAGCCAATGCACCTGGGGAAAGCCCACGCAGACACAGGGAGAATGTGCATACTCCACACAGACCCACCTGAGGCTGTTCGCTGGCACGGTGAGGCAGCAGTGCGATACACTGAGCCATCGTGTTGCCTATTATTGCTTACTGTAATGTCTGTTTCATGACTTGCAATTTATTTTATTGCTTTAAATAAACCAACTCATAGAGTTAATGGATTGATTATGGGACCATTATATTTAACCTTACAGTGAAAGGCTGGAGAAAACACTGTGCAGATGAGGCCTATTGCACGAGCAGCTTAATCTGCAGGTAGAAAATACGATTGGCAGTCTTTGCTTGTGTGAAGGTGTGTGAGGCAACACATGGGCAAGGAACAAAACAAGGCCACTCGGCCCTTTGAACCTGCTCCCCCATTCAATAAGATCGTGGTTGATCTGATTTTAACCTCAACTCTACATTGTCCAATAATGTTCCATCCCTTCAGTCATCAAGAATCTATCTCCCTCTTCCTAGGGTAAATATAGGGTTGGGAAATGGGTCTGGGTTAGTTACTCTTCGGAGGGTTTGTGTGGCCTTGTTGGGCTGAAGGGCCTGTTTCCACACTGGATGGATTCTAAATTCTGCATCCACTGCCTATTAATGAGGGGAATTCCAAAGACTGACAATCTCCTAGAGAAAAACATGTTTCTGAATCTCTGTTTTGAATGGATTCTCCCTTAATTTTAAACAGTGATTCCTGGTTCTGGATTCTCCCACAAGAGGAAACATCCTTTCCACATCCACCTGGTCAAGGACCCTCAGGATCTTGCTTGTTTCAATGAAGTCTTGCATTCAGTTTCCCCTCACACTACACCATAATGTTCTATGAGCTTTCCTGATGACTTGCTGTACCTACATACTAACCTTCTGAGATTAATGCACTGAGACCCAGATATGGTTCTGGGGACACAGGCTCAAATCCCACCATGGCAGATGGGGCAATTTAAAGTCAATTAAGAAGACTGCAATTAAGAGTCTAACAATGACCATTAATCCATGTGGATTGTCAGGAAAACCCATCTGGTTTATAAACGTCCTTTAGGGAAGGGAACTGCTATCCTTACCTGGTCTGGCCGACATGGAAATCCAATCCCACAGCAATGTGGATGACTGTTAACTGCCCTCTGGGGCAATTAGGGGTGGGTAGTAAATGCTGTCCTAGGCAGTGACACCCTCATCCTGTCAATGATTGAAAAAGAAAAAATTGACCATAAATAATCAACAAGGATAAAAGTCATTTGTAATGAATGAGCAGCCTTTGTTACAGGCCCTCATTATCTCCTGATTTATTCTCTTTCCCACCATAAAGCTACTGTTAGGAAGCATGGAGACTATTCCGATCAGCTCTTGGATCTCTCCCCTATTTGCGCTGCTTTCCAGAACACAAGTGTCTTCCTGCTCCAGCCTCCACTCCTCACCCTCACACTGTTCTCCCTCTCTCCACTCCTGACCTCTCACACTGTTCTGCAGCCTCCGCTCCTCACCCAGACCTATTTAAGACCAGAGGTTATAAGATTAAGGTGGAAGTATTTTTTGACCCTGTGTGTGGCAGATATATGGAATATGCTGCCTGAGAGGGTGGTGCAGGCTGAAAATTACACAACCTTTAAAAACATTTGGATGAGCACTTATAATACCAGGGCATGGTAGGCTCCAGACGACTGCAGGTAAATGGGATTAGTGTAGTTGAGTGCTTGTTGGTCAGCATTGACATGGTGTGCCGAAGGGCCTATCTCTATGCTGTGTGACTCTCGAACCTGGGTCCCTGGCTCTGTGAGGCAGCAGTGCTGTGTCACCCATATTGAGGGAGGCACACAAAAAAATCAGCACAAAAGTTGATAAGAATTCAGCTCTTCCTGTTTTTGAAAACCCCACCATCACATCACTCAGTCAGCAAATTAAAACAAACAATGGGTTATTAGCACAGCTCCCTGCCGGGGTGGTGAAGGGGAGGTGTGGTCACTGGTTAGATAACAAAGACATAGGAAGAGAGGGAGTGGACCCAATTAAAATGGAAGGGGAGTGGTGTGGGTGGAATCTGTGAATGGATACTTACCCATCTGACAGAGTGCCCTCCACCTGGCAATCTATTTTACATGATGTGGAAACATCGGGGATAGAAGCAGGAGAAGGTCATTTGGCCCCACCAGCCTGCTATGCCATTCGATATGATTGAAGCTGGTCATAGAGCACATTACTGTAATCCATCTCTACCCCATATCCCTTGATTCTTTAACCACAAGACCTTTCTTGATAACATAATGTTTTGGCCTCAACCACTTTCTGTGACAGAGAATTCCTCAGGCTCACCACTCTCTGGGTGAAAACATTTTTCCACATCTCTGTCCAATAGAATTTACCCCTTAACCTTAAACCATGTGCCCTGGTTCTGGACTTCCCCACCATTGGGAACAGCCTTTCTCCATCTAACTTGTCTCGTCCTTTTCCAATTTTATAGCTTTCTCCAAGATTCCCTTCCTTCATTCTTCTAAACTCCAGTGAACACAATCCTCACCAACTCAACCTCTCCTTTCCATCACAGAAATCAAATACCATTCAGGAATTAATATTAATCAGCCCAATGTGGAACACAGACTTTGTAGGTCAGGGTTAGAAGACAATCATTGCCGGTTCTAAAATTCAGGCTTCGGGTGCAGTAATTTCAATGGAATCATTGGATACAATCGTACAACAGCAGAAAGATGGGAGGTGTAGATGGAGGGTGCAGACAGCGGTGTACACAGTGGGTGTAGGTGGTGGGTGCAAACAGAGGGACTAGACAGTGGCTATGGATGCTGGGTTCAGACAGAGGGTACAGACGGTGGTGCAGACGGTGGTGTAAATGGTCGTGTAGACACAAGCAAGACCTTGCGTGGTGATCACATGGGTGGCTATGTGGAATCACACAGAGAGCAGCCAGTGAGCCTGACACAGTCAGGGACACCCCCTGGTGCTGAAGGTCATGCTGCTGCTGACAAAGGTTACATTTTAACTGAAACTGCACTCCCTCCCTACACGATCCCCTCTTGTCCCCACATGCCTCACTGCAACACAATGAGATGCCAGCCAGCACCCTGTGCCCTCGTTCAGTCTCCATTGACCTTGTCTCCATTAGCCTTGACCCTCCTCCCAAGCACTTACTTGGGCCTTCACTGAAGCTTGAGCCATTTCATCTGACCCTTGAGCATGTGTTTGCCATCTTAGAACTGCCTCACCTAGTCACCATTAATCTGCACTGCCCTCTCAACATGGAGTACAGATTGATACAGAGCAGAAAAGGTCCTTTGTCCCATTGAGTCTGTACCAACATAACTACAACTAAAGTCACTCTCATCCCAATTTCCTGCACTTATCCCAGATCCTTGAATGTTATGATATTTAAAGGTTGTAAGTTTTCCACCCTGCACTACCTTCCCTGACAGAGGATTGCATCTTTATAGTTTATATCACATCAGGCTCACGGAGCTGAACAAAAGCTCAACTCCTTGGGCATTTTTTAAAATTTGTGGCATGGTGGCTCAGTGGTTAGCATGGCTAACTCACAGCACCAGGGACACAGGTTCGATTCCAGACCCAGGTCTTTGTGGAATTTGCACGCTCCCCCTGTGTCTGTGTGAATTTCCTCCATGTGCTCCAAGTTTCCTCCCACAATCCAAATATGTGCAGGTTAGGAGAATTGGCCATGTTATAATTGTCACAGTGTTCAGCAATGTGTCGGTCAGGGGATATGTCGAATGATAGGGCAGGGGAATGGGTCTCAGGGAGTTTCTCTTCAGTGGGTCAGTGTGGACTTGTTGGGCCAAATTGGTGATGTCTGTAATGAAATCTTTCAAACCACTCATTTTGTATCGTGTCGTTTAGTTCTTGCACGCCTTGTTTGATAAATGTTTCATTTTTTCTGATAATATGAGTTCCCTGATGAGCTGTTAACCATGTCCAATCAGGGAGTCCTGGCTGACAGATAAAAAGGGGAGTGTCAGAAGGACTGATACTCTAGCACCTGACTCTGAATAACAACCTGCCAACCAACCCCCTCCTTCTGTCACCTTCAATCTCCCCATGCTTACTCTTGTGGCCCCGTCGATCCAGCCTGTGCTGCCTTTGGGAGAGGTTGACGTTCCCTCCATTCCTGATGAAGAGCTTATGCCCAAAATATTGATATCCTGCTCCTCGATGCTGCCTGACCTGCTGTGGTTTCCCAGCAACACACTCTCAACTCTGATCTCCAGCATCCTCAGACCTCACTTTCCCCTTCCCCCACTCGCTCATTACAAACAGAAATGACTGGTGGTGAGTTTAACCCTGAGGGTCATCACAGCTGAGGCAGAGGGAGAGAAGGTCACACCTTCATGGTGGTAGCACCCTTAATTAATCCACTGCAATCACTCTCAGGGCTGCAAGAATTCAACCTCCCTCACTCAGACAGCTCCCTCCCTGGAAGGTAATATTGCTGCACCTGGTTTAGGGCTAATTGAGCTTGAAATACGACTATGGCTGGCCAGCACTTGCTGAGCAGACAACCACAACTGCAATGACCCCGGCTCCTTGTATTTGGGGCGCACATTAGGGAGCACAGTGTGCACTGCCTCTGAAATCCCTCCCTTACTGAGAACACACTCTCAGTATTCACCTTTCTTAGCTGCCATTTCAATTTCATGACAAATTCCGTGTCCTATGATCCTGCCCCACTCGCCACCTGATGAAGGAGCTGCACTCCGAAAGCTTGTACTTCCAAAGAAACCTGTTGGACTCTCATCTGGTGTTGTGTGATTTTTAACTTTGTCCACCTCAATGAGCTGCCATCTCAGGCTAAATTGTTCTTCATCTGAGATTTGAGAAGATTAAGGCCTAATCTTCAATCCGCATCACAAAGCTTATTCTCGATCCATCACTCAGACACACCTACAGGAAACACTGAGTTAACACACGCACACACACACACACACACACACACATACACACAGAATCAGGCAGCACTGAGTAACATGCACACAACCCTAGCTGCCTGTAGGTGTCTCTTTGAATAACACACCCACACTCAGAGTGACACCTACAGGCAGCATTATGTAGTACACTCACTCAGAGAGACACCCAGCCTGCAGTGTCAGTGATTGGCCTCAGATCATTTCAGGTACAACACAGCATGCAGCAGAGAGTGCACAGTGCGATCCCAGAACCTGAGTTTAGACCAGAGAGTGAACACGGAATGCCTCAGATTGTAATTATTGAATCCCAACAGCTTTCAGTTTCTATTCTGTTTGGAATCTTGTAACCTCCACAGATTCCAGACCAACTGGATTATTTGAAACTGATTGCTGATTGGCTGTCAGTATCATCTACCATGGATTGACAGGCCATGTAGCCAATTGTGACAATGACATGCTGACATGCAGCTAATCCGCTGAATGGAGTGGTCCATTTCCAAAGCACACAGAGACAGAGACTGAATCTTCATCAACTTTATTCCTTTTTCCAGACTGACATTGACAGAAAACAGACTGCAATTAACAGCCCAGACAGAGGAAGCTGCACAAATTCACAGCTACAATGGCTTTTGAGGAAAACACTTGTGGAGATTTTCTCAATAACATGAGAATCCTGCCCTTCAAATAGTGACAAAAACCTTAAATTGGAACTGGCTGCTGAGCAGGAAGGAGATCTGATTTATTGAAGCAGAAATTTCGAAGGTTCACATTGTTTTGTACAGCTGACAGCCTTCAGCAACTTCAAGAGATTTTACTTGGTATCACAAATCAATCCTGTCCCAATCAAACAGTCCCAGAACAGGGAGAGCATGGAGTATGACACAGCGTAAAGCTCTATCTACACTGTCCCAATGAACTATCTTGACTCATGAACCTCAGAAGTGTCTCTGAGCCAGTCCTGAGAAGGAAGAGAGTTGAAATTCAGTGCTGACAATGATCTTTGTCCTGCCAGCTCAGCCCTGTTTCTTTAAAGTTGTGTCTCCTCTGTGGACTGTCTCAAACACTCTACACACATTCTGATCTCCTGATGCTCTTGCTGAGGGGAGAGGGGAGTGTCACGTGGGTGAGGGCACAGGAGAAGCGAGCGTTGGACTCCCAGTCAGACCCAGAGAGGGTCAGCAGGCTGCTGACACTGTAGGTGCTGTCCGAAGCTCGCAAGTAGTTGCTGGTCTGAACCCCGTCCGAAATGACTGCACCATCCTTCTTCCACTGCACCTCTAGCTCATCGGGATAGAAGTGATTGGCAAGGCACACCAAGGTGGCAGTGCCCTTGGCATCTACCTGCTCCGTGGAGGGGGGCAGCAGGGTCAGCTTGGGCTGAGAGTTGTCACGGCCTGAAAAACAATTTTAAGAGAGAAACAATTTTAATCCCTGCCATTCAAAGGTATGTTAATTCTCAGAATATTCACTGATAAAATGTTTGAATATTTGTCTCCAATACCTAATAAACCATACAAAAGAATTTACATTTTTAAAATTGATTCTTGGGATATGAGTGTCACTGGCAGGGGCAGAATTTATTTCTCGTCCCTAATTGCCCCTGAGAAGGTGGTGGTGAAAGAGAAGGGACAGTTTTGGACCGTCGTTTGGGGAATAAATGTGGGCAGCTGGGAGAACTAAAAGATGGCGATCATTTCAGTGACAGTGATCAGAACTCAGTGAGATTGAAATTAGGGATGGAAATGGAGAACCATGGAGCGAGTGAAAAAGGTTTCATTTTACTGAATGTTTCGGTAATTTAGTAAAAGTGGACTGGAACCAGTGACTTGATGGGAAATCAGTGTCAGGGCAGTGGGAGCCCTCAAGTGACAAGACAGAGATCGTTCAGAATCTGTTCCCACAAAGAGTAAGGGTGGGAAACCCAAATCTAAACTCTTAGCCTGGGATGTCAAAAGGCAACCAGTGTAGGGAAGACCAAACAGGGAAGGTGATGTTGGTTATCTGGAGTTCAAACCTGCAGAAAGCTGAGAGGAGGATAGAAAATGCAGGATTAAAATTGAACAGGACCTGAGGAAGGCAAAGATCTGTAAGGATCAAATATGTCCAAGTGAATCAGGGAAATCCTACCGAACAAGAGGATTGGGGTAGTTACCAGTTGGGGTACCACAGGGGCCAGTCCTTGGTACCCAGTTATTCATAATATAATAGAGTCATAGAGTCAGAGAGACCCAAAAGGCCCATCAGCCCATTGTGTCCACATTGGTCAAAAAACAACAACCCAATAATTCTCATCCATTTTTCCAGCATGAGGGAATTAGATGCAGTATGTGTTCAAGAAGGAGTTAGATATATTTCAACGATCAAAGAATGTGGGGAGAAAGCAGGAACGGAGACTATGTTGGATGATTGGCCATGATCATATTGAATGGTGGAGCAGACTTGAGGGGCTGAATGGCCTCCTATGTTGATGTTTCTATATGTTTCTCAGATATCGAAGGAATGTCTCTTGTCAATTTCAACCTGGAAGTCACATGTGAGTGGAGGTGGAAGATGTGGCCATGGTGATTAATGAATGCGGGGCAGTAAGGTGGTTAAGAAGACACATGGGAGAAACAGTTTTTCTTTTTCCCTTGATGGAATGAGGGCATTGCTGGATCGGCAGCATTTATTGCCCATCCATAATCGCCCAGAGGGCAGTTTAGAGTCAACCACATTGCTGTGGGTCTGGGGTCACATGGTAACTAAAGGTCATTAGTAAATCAGATGGCTTTTTCCTGACAATCAACGATGGTCATCATTGGACTCTTAATTCCAGATTTTTTTATTGAATTCACATTCCACCATCAGCTGTGGCAGGATTCTAACCCTGGTTCACAGAACATTATCTAGATCTCTGGATTAAGAGTTCAGTAATTATATCATTAGACCATTGCCTCCCTTATCTCATTATTGGTTGACAGTGAAAGCAAGGAGTTTGTTTATTCTGGAACTGTATACAACCCCAGTTAGAGCACAGTGAGAGAACAGTGTATGGTTCTGGTCACCACATTACAGGAAGGATGGGATCCCACTTGTGATGGGGACAGAGGAGGATTTTGTCAAAAATGGGGAGTTTTAGCTTTGAGGAATGATTGGTTTGGCTGGGATTGTATTCTTTGGAACAAGGAGGCTGATGGGAGATTTGATCGAGGTGTAGAAAATGATGAGGGGCCTGGATAGAGTGGGTGGGAAGGACTGATTTCCATCAGCACAGAGGGCAATAACCATGGGGAGAGATTGAAATTAATTGGACACAGAGTTCGAGGGGAATTGTGGAGTAATTGTTTTCAGCCAGAGGCTCGTGGGATCTGGGACCCACTGTCTGAAAGGGTTGGAGAGGCAGAAAACCTCATCATATTGAAAAAAAACACTTGGATATTCATTTGAAACAGTGAACCCGCAGGCTTATGGAGCAAGAGCTGGAAAGTGGGATGGAGCTCGATATCTCTTTAACAAACCTCCAATTAAGCTAGTCCCATTTTCCAGCATTTTGCGCATATCCCTCTAAACCCTCCCTATTCATGTACCCATCCTCTTAGATGTTGTAATCATGCCCTCCTCCACCTCTTCCTCTGGCAGCTCATTCTATACACACACCACGCACCACGTGAAAAAGTTGCCCCTTCAGCCCCTTTCAAATCTTTCCCCCGTCGCCTTCAACCTATGCCTCTAGAACTGGACTCCCCAACTCTGAAAATAATACCTTCTATACTCACCCTTTCAATGCCCCTCATGATCCTATAAACCACAAAATGGTCACTCCTCAGCCTCCAACAATCCAGGGAAATGAGACCCTATTCAACCTCTCCCAGTAGCTGAAAACCTCCAACCTTGTCAAAATTCTTGTAAATCTTTTCTGAAGCATTTTAAGGTTCACAACATTTTTACTACAGCAGGGCAACCAGAACTACACACAGTTTTCCAAAAGTGGCCGAACCAATGTCCTATACAGCCGCAACAGCTCCCAGCCAGTCAGACAAAGGAGAGTCTGAAGATGTAATCGATTTGGATTTCCAGAAGGGCTTTCACATAAGGTACGAGCCCATAGAGTTAGGGGCAAGGTACTGGCATGGACTGAGGACTGGTAGGTTGATATAAAGCAGAGGGTGAGGAAAAATGGCAGCTGGTGACTAATAGAGTTCTGCAGGTGTTAATGTTGGAACCATAACTATTCATGTCATGCGTTGACAATCTGAATGAAGGAAGTGAAGGCATTGTTGCAAAGTTTGCAGATGACATGAGGTAGGTGGAGGGACAGGTAGTGTTGAGGAAGTGGGAAGGCTATAAAATGTCCTGGATAGGCTCAGAGAGTGGGCAAAGAAGTGGCAGATAGAATACAGTGTGTTACAATGTGAGGGTATGCACGTTGGTAGGAAGAAGAGATGCAAAGGCTGTTTTCTATATGAGGAAAGCCTTTGGAAATCTAAAGCACAAACCTCATTCAGGTTTCTCTGAAGGTGAACAGGCAGGTCCAGTTTGTGCTTGGGAAGGTAAATGAAATGATAGCATTCGTTTTAGTTGGGCCGGAATACAAGGGCAGAGATGTACTGCTGAGGCTGTGTCAGGTTCTGGTCAGACTGAATTTGGAATATTGTGAACAGATTTGGGACCCATATTCTAAGAAACAATGTGCTGGCATTGGAGGGATTTACAAGAATGATCCTGGGGATGAAGGGCTTGTCATATGAGGCGTGGTTGAGGACTCTGGGTCTGTACTCAATGGAGTTTAGAAGGATGAGGATGGACCTTATTGAAATTTACGGAATACTGATCAGCCTGGAAAGAGTGTATGCGGATATGTTTCCGAAAACAGGAGAGACTAAGTAACCGAGGCACAGCCTCAGAATGAAGGGCCGACCCTTTAACGCTGAGATGAGGAGGAATTTCTTCAGCCAAAGGGTGGTGAATATGTGGAACTTACTGCTATAGAGGGCAGTGGAGGACAAGTCACTGAGTGTATTTAAGACAGAGATAGATCGGTTTGTGATTATTAAGGGGATTGAACGTTCCCGTGGAGTAGGAAGGAGAATGGGGGTAAGAGGCATATCTGCCAAGCTCAAATGGCAGAGCAGATTCCATGGGCTGAATGGCTGATTTCTGCTCCTATTTCTTAAAGTCTTCTGGAGAGTTTCCCCAAAACCCTGGAACACTGAACCCACTGGACTGTGAGCCCTTCTGGACCTGTTTATCATCAGAACTTTGCCAAGAGATGACCAATGAGTGGAGAGAATTTGCACCTATGTGGGAATTTTAAGATACTTCCCAGCTCCTGGGATACCATGAGTGTAGGAAGTGCGGTCAGTGACAGCAGTTGGAGCTCCGGGTTTCGGTGTTTCAGCAGCAGCTGGTGTCAGTGCGGAGAGACCGTAAGGTTGAGAGCTCCGTGGAGAGCATGTTTCTAGATGTGGTCACTCTGCAGCTTCAGAGTATGCAGGGAGAGAGGGAATGGGGGAGCAGCAGACAGTCCAAAAGGACCACGCAGCTAGTACAGGAATCCCTGAGTGCATCCCACTCTCCAACCAGGATTCAGTTCAGAATCCTGATGAGAATGATGGTCCATCTGGGGAGTGCAACCAGATCCAAGTCCATGGCACCATGGGGAGGGCTCAGCTGTACAGGAGGTCACAAGGAAGACCGGAAGAGCGATAGTGAGAGGAGATTCGAGAGTGAGTGCAATCGATAGGTGTTTCTGCAGCTGCAGATGGGAATCCAGGATGGTGTGTTGTCTCCCTGGTGCCAGGGTCAATGATGTCACTGAGCGGCTGCAGAGCACCCTGAGGGGAGACGGGGAAGAGGCAGCAGTCGGGGTCCACATCGGTCCCAGTGACAGAGGCAGAAAAGGGATGTGGTCCTGCTGTCAGAATTTAGTGACTTCGGGAGGGAGTTCAGAGCAGGAGCTGAAAAGTAGGCATGTGCACATTACTCCCAGTGTCCTAAATAAGTGAGAATAAAAACAGGAAGATAAGACGGATGAATAAGAGGCTGGAAAGAGAGTCTGGCAGGGAGGGCTTTAGATTCTTAGGGCATTGGGACTGGCTGTGGGCGAGATGTTACCTGTACAGACTGAATGGGATGCTCCTGAACAGAGCTGGGACTGAGTTCCTTATGGGGTGATTTGTTGCTGCTGTTGGAGAGAGTTTAAACTGACTTGGTAGGGCTGTGGGAGCCATGGGGGAATATCAGAGAGAAACACCAAGGTTCACAGAATCCTCAGTGTAGTCCAAAGATCACCATCAAGTGGAAAGTAGAAGAACAAATGTGCAAGGAATTTACAGGGTCTGTCAAATCACGATGGAGAGTTGTTATGAATGGCGTGGGGCTGGGGAGGGGGGTGGCGGTGGGGGTGGGGAGGGGAAGAGCTTTAATTATCCTCATAGACTGGGATAGCATCATTGTGAAGGGCAGAGAGCGTCCAGTGTTGTGAGAGGGTCCTCAGGTGAACTTTCTCCAGCCGTGTGATTCCAGTCCAATGAGAAAGGAGACTCGCTTACACCTGGATCTTGGGAGTGAGGAGGCGCAAGTAAACCAAGTGTCAGTGAGAGGACATTAAGGGAAGAGTGATCATTGTATCATAAGGTTGAGGGTGACCATGTAAAAGGAATACAGTTTCGAAATGATTCACTTGGGAAAACACAGACTTCCGTTGGGTAAGAACACATCAGAGTGAATGAACTGGGGCTAAAGGTTGCAGCAAAGTCCTGAAGTGAATAATAAACTCGAAGTTCAGGGACAGTCGAGGTATATTCGTGGAGTGGCACTCAATTCCTGGCTGTTTTGAGACAGAGGGGGTCGAAATATTGTAAATAAGAAAAGGGCAAAAGTGTAACTAGGGAGTGAATAGGTCCCCTTAAAGATGGCTAATTCACTTAGCCTGCACATTCCTGTACACTTTGGGCAATTTAGCATGACCAATTCATCTAACTTAGACATCTTTGGACTGCGGGAGGAAACTGGAGTACATAAAGGGATAGTCAATGTGATTTTGTGGATTGGAAATCCTTTCTCACTCACTTGATTGAGTTTTTCTGAAGAGGAAACAAAGAAGATTGATGAAGGCAGAGCAATTGACATTGTCCACCTGGATTTTAACAAAGCATTTGACAAGGTTAGCCATGCTGGACTGAGTAGGAAGGTTAGATCACATGAGTTCCAGGGTGATCTCGTCATTTGGATAAAAAAAATGACTTGAGGTAGGAGAACAAAGGGTGGTGGTAGAGGGCTGCCTTTTGGACTGGAAGTCTGTGACCAGCGATGTGCCATAAATATCAATGCTGGGTCTACTATTTTCATCATTTAAATAAATGATCTTGATGTGAATATAGTAGGTAAGTTTCGTAAGTTTGCAGATTACATCAAAATTGGTGGTGAAGTGGATAATGAAGAAGATTATCTCACAGTACAGCAGGACCTTGATCAGTTCGGCCAATGGCTGAGGAGTGACAGATGGTGTTCAATTTAGATAAGTGCAAGATGTTGCATTTTGGAAAGGCAGGACTTACACAGTTAATGGTAGGGCCTGGGGATTAATGGTAGGACTCTGGGGATTAATGGTAGGACTCTGGGGATTAATGGTAGGGCCATGGGGATTAATGGTAGGACCCTGTGGATTAATAATAGGACCCTGGGGAGTGTTGTCGAACAGAGTCCTAGCAGTTCGGATGCACAGGAAGGATGTTATTAAACAGGAAAAGGTGCAGAAAGTATTTACAAGGATTTTGCCAGGAGTGGAGGGTTTGAGCAAGAGGGAGAGACTGAATAGTCTGGGGCTCAGAGGTGACCTTACAGAGATTTAAAAAACCATGAGGGGCACAGATTTGGTAAACAGCTAAGGTCTTTTCCCTAAGACGGGCGAGTCCAAATCTGGAGTCATAGGTTTAAGAGGAGAGCGGAAGATTCAAAAGGGATCCGAGGAGTAACATTTTCATGCAGAGGGCGGTGCATATATAGAACAAGCTGCCAGAGGAAGTGAATGTGGCGCATACAATTACAGCATTTAAAAGACATTTGGATGTACACATGAATAGGAATCATTTTGAGGGATATGGGCCAATTACTGGCAAAGGGGACTCAATCAGTTTAGGATATCTGGTCGGCGAAGAGGAATTGGACCGAAGGGTCTATTTCAGTGCCATACAACTCAATGACTATGAGAGACTGAACCCTGAAGTGCAGAAAGCTGAGGTGTGACCAGATAGAGGTTTGTGAAATCCTGATGGGGTGAGATAATGTAAATAATTCAGGAGGATGTCAATGTTTTGTAGAGAGGGTAGAAAACACTCCCAAAGATTGTTCCCGGAATGAGTAACCTCAGTTATGTGATAGACTGGAGAAGAGACGGCTGAGAGGGGATTTGTTCGAGGAATACAACATCAGGACGCTTTTGATCAGAGCAAACGGGGAAAAAAATGTTCCAACTTTTGAAAGGATTGAGAGCGAGAGGCCACAGATTGGAAGTGATTGGTAAAAGAAGCAAAAGTCAAATAAGGAAAAAACATGTTCAGCCAGTGAGTGGTGAGAGTATGGAATGCACTGCCTGAGAGTGTGGTGGAGGCAGCTTCAATTGAAACATTCCGAAGGGGATAAGACTGTTATTTGAAAAGGAACAATGTGCAGGGTGACAGGGAGAAGGCAGGAGAATGACACTCAGTGAATTGCTCATTCAGAGAGTCAGTATAGACAGGATGGACAGAATTGCCTCCTTGTGCACTGTAACAATTCTGTGATTGTGTGATTGAGCAGAGTTAAAGCTGGGGGAGGTGGGAGCTCGGTGTCTCACTGTGTTGCTGCTGCTGCTGCTACTGAGGTCAGTGAGATCAGAGACTTGGACAGGGAGCCAGAGCTCACATCAAACTCTGCCCGTGTCTGTCACACTGAGACTGACAGGAGGCTACTCACTGATTTCACACCATGCTGCAGGAATGGGACCACAGGCTGCAAATGGTCAGAGCTCCTCCGCACGGTGAGTAAAATTACTGACTTATATCTTGCTGTTTTAAGGGGGCAATGGAAGGAAAGAAATACAGCTGGACACCCTGTTAGACACAGTGCTCCTTAATCAACCATTTCATTCACCGCAGCCCCCCACTAACACCTTCAACAATTCAGCAACTATATTTTAGAAAGTGTATTTCAGTATTGACAGGGTTAATAATGGAGTATTGAGGTTTACTTACTCAGTCTGAGCTTGGTTCCTGGACCGAACGTAAGCCACAGTGAGAGTTCCCAGTGCAGAGGCTGCACAAAAACCTCTACTCTCTGCTTCCCTCTTATCACTGTCAACCTCTCTCTGTCACTGGCTGTCTCTCACTCACTCTCACCGTCTCCCTACCCCTCTCTGTCTCTCCATCATTCATGTGTCTTTCTCTCTCTGTCTCTCTGGTTTGTTTCCAGCTGGGCTCGGGAGGTTTGTGAAATTTATTTTTCGATGTTAAATCTTGCAGCTGCACTTCACATGTGGCCATGGAGTGTAAGAGGGAAACTTGAGGCTTTCAGTTCGCGTTGAGACACCACGGGGACTGGAGTGTGTCGTGGACAGTAACAATCTTAGCATGGGGTAATTTGTTCAGTTTCATTTAGATCTAACTGTGGGTTATGTCAGTTCAGGCGGTGGGACTGTGTGTCCATTATTATGCATTTTATATAACCATGGATGTGCCAGTACAGGAGGTAGTGCTTTATGTATTGAGGTTTTTGTACAGCTCTGTGTCACTGTGTCGAGGGTTGCTGCTACGCTGCTGACAGTAATAGTCAGCGACATCCTCATTCTGAACGTTGCTGATTGTCAGGGTGAAAGTGGTCCCTGATCCACTGCCGGTGAATCGATCCGAGACTCCTGTGAATCGAGTTGTTGCATCATAGATCAGGAGAGAGGGTTTCTGACCTTCTCGCTGCTGGTACCAAGCAAGGTAGCTGCTAATGCAATGACTGGCCTTACAGGTGAGTGTTGCGGTCTGGCCCAGTCTCACTGACAGCACTGGGGGAGACTGGGTCATGATGATGTCCCCATTGATACCTGAGGGGTCAGAGAGAAACACAGTGAAGTCAGAACTGTCACAGAAAGAGCCTGTCAAATGAGAGATTGTTGGAGACACTGAGCATTCCTCTGGTTTCAGCATTTTCCCTTTAATCACAAGTCAGTGGAATTGGAGTGAAATGGAGAGCAGCTAACGATTCAAGGTGGAAGGAGAGAGATTTGTACCTGCGACACAGAATGCCAGGGGCCAGATCAGCTGGATGTGTGAAATCATGGTGTGTGTTCCTGTCCCTGTGCCTGGTTCCTGATAAACTCTCCCTTCACAGGGCTCTGCTTTATAAAGCTGCAGCCTGTGAGAGTCTGACTGGGTGTTCCTCATTATGTAAATGGCATCAGGCAGAGAGAGCCACGTCAGCCACTCACACTTCCTCTTCTCTCTCTCTCTCTCTCTCTGTCTGAGAGAATCATTGATGAGAACAGCACCGAATGAGGCCATTTGGCCAATTGCGTCAGTGCTGGTAAACAGCGATCTGATGGCACTAATCCCATCCTCCAGCTCTTGGCCCATTACCCTGGAGGCTGCAGCAACACAAGGGAATATCTAAATACTGCTCCAATGTCATGAGAGTTTGTGACTCAACTCGCCTTTCAGGCAGTGAGCTCGAGACCCCCACCACCCTCTGGGTGAAAACATTTCTCCTCAACTCTCCTCTCACTCTCTAGCTCGCCAAATCACCTGGCCATGCACTCACTCGTGTTCAGAAGGATGAGAGGGGATCTGATTGGAACATATAAAATTGTAACAGGATGGGGCAGGGGGGAGGTTTCCCCTGGTTGGGGATTCTGGAACCAGGGGTCACAATCTCAGGGGGATTGAGGGTAGACCATTTCGGACTGAGATGAGGAAACATTTCTTCACTCAGAGGGTGGTCAACTTGTGGAAGTCTCTACCACCGAAGACTGTGGAGGAAAGGAACTGAATATATTCAAGAAAAAGCGAGAGATAATTGTTTTGCATTTTAACAGCTTGAAGAGAATGGGGAGAAGGCAGGAATATGACTTTGAGAGAGAGGATCAGCCATAGATCATAGAATGCCTACAGTGTGGAAACAGGCCATTTGGTCCGACAAGCCCACACCGACCCTCGAAGAAATGATGACATTCAAAAATTGATACAGCCATGATCATACTGAATGACAGAGCAGACTCAAAGGGCCGAATGGCCTACTGCTGCTACAAATTTCTATGTGTCCATGTCTGTGTTACCTTCAATCTCTGTCCCAGGTTATTAAGTCTTTTACTCATATAAAAAGTGCCATCCTACCCACCTGAATAATCTTATCCCTCTTTCTCAGGTCCCTTTTAAGCCTTCACTGCTCCAAGGAAAACAACCCTAACCTTTCCAATCTTTTCTCAAAGCTCACAATCTGGCAGCATCCTGGGGAATCTCTGCCCCCTTTCAAGTACAATCACATTCTTCTCAGAAAGTGGTGACCAGGACTTGTCCCTCTCCCTCTCTGACCCACATCTGCCACTTCTTTCTCACTACCTGTTTCTGTCTCTCCCACTGTTGATCTCTTTCATGTTCTCTCCTTCTCTCTCTCTCTCTCACTTTGTCTCATCGTCACTCTCTCCAACTCACTGATGCTTTCTCTTTCCGTCTCATCATCTGTTTCTCCATCTCTCACTATCTCTGTTACTCGCTCCCTCTCTCACTCCAATTAAAAGCCTCCAATTGTTATTTGTCACTCTCTATTCCTCCCTCTTTCTCTCTCCTTCCCTCTCTACCTCCCAACTTACAGTCTCTCTCCCTCTCTCTCTCTCTCATTCTAAATCTACCCATTCTCATGTCTCTCTCTCTCTCTCTCTCTCTCTCTCTCTTTCTCTCTCACTCAACCCTACCCTCCCTCTCAACTCTCTTCATGCTTGGTCTCACACCCATCCTGTCTCTTTCTGTCTCCCTCTCCTTGTCTCTTTGACTGTCTCCATCCCTCTCAGTCACACTGTCTTGCATCTTATTTCTCTCTCTATCCCTCAACCTCACCATTTCTACCTCCCTCTACCTCTCTCTTGGTCCACTCACATACCTTACACCGGATCAGATGCTCGTCCCTCTATCTCTCTCTCTCTCTCACTTTCTTTCTCTCTCTCTCTCTCACACACACACATACAAACTCTTTTTCCCTCCATCTCTCTCTCTGTCTCGCTTCTCTCTCTTTCTGACAGTGTCCTAGGTGGTGACAGTTGAATGCAGGATAAATCTCCCCCCTGCTCTGCCCCACTAATGGATGTTAACCTTTGACCCCTGTCTTCTCCTGGAGGAAGGCCCTATTTCCACGTCAACCAGGGTTTGGCCTCTCTCAAGAAGATGGACAGATTCTTATCAATTGAAGGACAGTTCTGTGCAGTTCTGTGCTGTTGGCCCATTCTCACTGAGGACTTGTTTGGACACAAACCTAATTCCATGAAGGCGCAGCAGAGAGAGGAGTTCCTCAGACCATCAGTGTGAGCTGGAGGGACAGGACGGGTTCTGACCCAGTGACCCATCCTGTCAATTCACAACATGTACTAATCCTTTCCCCTCTCCTTCCCTATTGTCAGCCTTTTCTGAAATGGAGTGGTCCCTCCCCTGTCTCACACCAAGGAGGAGATGGGACAGATTTTTAATGAGTAATGGGTTAAAGGGTAATGGAGAGTGAGCAGGAAAATGGAGTTGAGTCTGAGATGGGATCACCCATGATTATATTAAATGGTGGAGCAGACTCGAGGGGCTGAATTCTGGATTAGTGGTGTTGGAAGAGCACAGCAGTTCAGGCAGCATCCAAGTAGCTTCGGAATCGACGTTTTGGGCAAAAGCCCTTCATCAGGAATAAAGGCAGTGAGCCTGAAGCGTGGAGAGTGGGGGTGGGGAGAAAGTAGCAAAGAGTACAATGGGTGAGTTGGGGAGGGGATGAAGGTGATAGGTCAGGGAGGAGAGGGTGGAGTGGATCGGTGGAAAAGTAGATAGGCAGGTAGGACAAGTCCGGAAAAGTCATGGGAGCCTTGCACATCCATCAAAGTTTTACTTGCACATCCACTAATATAATTGATTGTATCCGTTGCTCCCGATGCGGTCTCCTCTACATTGGAGAGACTGGGCGCCTCCGAGCAGAGCGCTTCAGGGAACAGCTCCGGGACACCTACACCAATCAACCAAACCGCCCCGTGGCCCAACATTTCAACTCCCCCTCCCACTCTGCCGAGGACATGGAGGTCCTGGGCCTCCTTCACCGCTGCTCCCTCACCACCAGACGCCTGGAGGAAGAACGCCTCATCTTCCGCCTCGGAACACTTCAACCCCAGGGCATCAATGTGGACTTCAACAGTTTCCTCATTTCCCCTTCCCCCACCTCACCCGAGTTCTAAACTTCCAGCTCAGCACTGTCCCCATGACTTGTCCTACCTGCCTATCTTCTTTTCCACCGATCCACTCCACCCTCCTCCCTGACCTATCACCTTCATCCCCTCCCCAACTCACACATTGTACCCTATGCTACTTTCTCCCCACCCCAACCCTCCTCGAGCTTATCTCAACACGCTTCAGGCTCACTGCCTTTATTCCTGATGAAGGGCTTTTGCCCGAAATGTCTATTTCGAAGATCCTTGGATGCTGCCTGAACTGCTGTGCTCTTCCAGCACCACTAATCCAGAATCTGGTTTCCAGCATCTGCAGTCATTGTTTTTACCTCGAGGGGCTGAAGTGCCTGCTCCAGCTGCTAGTTCTTATGTTCCCCCTACCCCTCCCCCATCCCTCTCACTGTAACTTTATGAACATTCTTGGAATGATTTGCGCATTGAAGGCGCTATGTGAATTCAAGATTTGTGTGGATTTAATGTGGGGACAGAATTGCGCACGGGCTGTGATAGCTCCTGTGGTTGAATATCCTGCTGAGAGGCTTCAGCCTTCCATATACAGAATGGGGAAGTGGGGGAGGTCGGAATGGACTGCCGGGGTACATGGCACTGTCACCTAGCAATGTGATTGACTCTGTATTGCCCTCTGAAATGGACGAGCAAGGCTCTCAGTTGTATCACTTATGACAACGTTTCAACAAAGAAATGAGACCAGACAGGCCATAGGCATCGATCGAGACACGGAAAAGACAAAGACATAAACAGCCCTGTCTACCCTGCTCCAACCTTCTTACTGACATCTGGGAGCTAGTGCCAAATTCAGGAGAGCTGTCTCACACACTAGTCACGCAACAGCCTGACACAGTCATACTCACAGAACCATACGTTACAGACAATGCAGGACCCTGCATGTGTCCTGTCCCAACAGAAAGGCAGACCCAGCAGAGCTGATGACACAGTGGTCTACAGCCAGGAGGGAGTTACCCTGGGAAGCCTCAAAGTTGGCTCTGGACCCCATGAAGACTCATGACACCAGCTTAAACATGGGCGAGGAAACCTCCTGGTGATTACAAGATGTTTTGCTCCCTCAGCTGATGAATCAGTCTCCCCTCCATGTTGAACAGCACTTGGAGGAAGCACTGAGGGTGGTGACAGCACAGAGTGTGTTCAGGGTGTTGGATTTCAATGTCCACAACTGAGAGTGGCTCAGCAGTGCCACGACAGATCGAGCTGCTTGCTTCCTAATAGACGTAGCTGAGGGACTGGCTCTACAGCTGGTGGTGAAGGAACCAAAAAGATGGAAAAACCCCATCCTCACCAATCTTGTGGCTGTAGATGCATCTGTCCTTGACAGTATTGGTAAGAGTGACCATCACACAGTCCTTGTAGAAACTAAGTCTGACCTTCACATTGAGAATCCCCTCCATTGCGTTGTGTGGTACGATCACCGTGTTAAACAGGACAGACTCCAAACAGATATTGCAACATAAGACAAGCTCATAAATGGGGATGATTGCCAAAGATTGCACAATGCTCAGCACTATTCTCAACTCCTCAGATACTGAAGCAGTCCACGCGCAAATGCAACAGTATCTGGACAATATCCAGGTTTTGTCTGAGAAGTGACATTTCCCATTGGTGCCATGCAATCACCATCACCAATAAGAGACAATCTAAACATCGCCCCTTGACAATCAATGCTATTACCATCACTGAATCCCCACTGTCAACATTCTTGAGGTGCCATTGACCAGAAACACAACTGGATTTACAAAAGAAACACAGTGGTTACAAGAGCAAGTTAGAGGCCAGGAATACTGGATCGAGAAACTCAACTCCTGATCCCCCCAATACCTGTCAACCAGGTCAGGAGTGTGATCGAATACTCCCCACTTGCTTGGACAGGTGCAGCTCCAACAACATTCATAGATTGATAGCGTCACAGAGTCATACAGCACAGAAACAAACCCTTAAGCCAAACTTCTACATGCTGACCAAGGTTTTCTGAAGTGAACTCATCTTTTTTGCCTGCATTTCACACATATCCCTTGAAGCATTTCCTATCTATGTCTATTGTATCCTATGTCTTTCTTATCCACTCAAAAAGCTCGATTCCATAAAGAGCAAAGCAAACAACTTGATTGGCATCGCATTCTCAAAGCATCCAACTCACCGTCACTGACGCTCCATAGCAGCAGTGTGTATTATCAATAGGTTGCACTGCAGAAATTCATCACAGATCGTCAGATAGCACCTTCCAAACCCATGGACAAAACTAGAAATTGCAGGAAAAGGTCTGCAGGTCTGGCAGCATCTTGTAGAAAAATCAGAGTTAACATTTCGGGTTGAGCATGAAATATTAACTCTGATATCTCTTCACAGATGCTGCCAGACCTGCAGAGCTTTTTCAGCACTTTCTATTTTTGTCTCGGATTTACAGCATCTGCAGTTACTTTGGTTTCCTTCCAAACCCATGTTCACTTCTATTTAGAACAAGAGCAACAGATACATGGGAACACTGTGAGCTGCAAGTTCCCCTCGAAAAAGCTTAGCATCCTGACTTGGAAATATGTCGCTGATCCCTCAGCCTTGCTGGGCTAAAATGCTGGCATTCCCTCCCCAAAAGCATTGTGGGTCAACTTACAGCTTGTGGAAAATAACAATTCAAGATGGCAGCTTCCTACCACCTACTCCAGGGCAACGAGGGACAGGGTAAAAAATGTTGGCCCAGCCTTTGAAGCCCACTTCCCACAAGTGAATATGCAAAACCTAATGAAGTATCCCTCAGGAGGGGAGAGGGAATGTTCAGGACCCTGAGCTCCATTTCCCAGCCCAGACAGTTTGTCGCCCAATGAATGAATAAGATGCCAGGGCAGTCTCACTCTGTGGACATGAGGTCGATAAGAGGGAATTGGAGATTGAGCTGTAAAGGAATGATTTGCTGGGTTATGGGGAGAGAGAAGGGAGCAGTGGGACTAACTGGGTCATTCAAAGGCATGATGGGCTGAATGGCCTCCTCCTATCCTGTCAGATTTCAGGGAATACAGACGGTTCACAGTCTTCTCCCGTCTCAGTAACAAATGTCCAGCTGCTCTGAGCTCCTTCTTTCACTTCCTCTATTGGTGAAGTTTCAACCTTGCGATCTGACAGCCTTTGCAGTTATTTTTTACACTGGGGCTTTCTGCTGTGGTCAGAATCTCTAATAATAAGTTTCTGATCAGTGACAATCACAGTAGCTCAGAGCAGTCAGAACTGAGGAGCCAGGCTCAATGTGAAACACATTGGGAAGATCAAAGCAATCTTCTTCAACTCCCGGTACAAACTCCATCCCTCTCCCTGATCACTGTAAGCTGTTCAACCAGACTCTTTACAACTTTGGTCTCTTCTTTGGGGCTGATGTGAGGCCCAAATCCTCCACATCACAATTATTAGCCACTGAAACTCTCAACCATGTTTTTGTGACTCCAAATGTGACCATTCCAATGTTTTCCAGGAGTTCTCCGGTTGTTTCCTACTGTCCATTCTCTCCCCTGGCTACCTGCCTTCCTCATACTCTCCCAATTTTTATTTTTCTCCCATTTCTGGGCCTGATGGGAATAAGATTTCTGGATTAATCTCCCATCAGGTGATTTCTCCGCCTGCTGATGCTGCTTGGCTTGTTGTGCTTTTCCAGCCTCCTGTTTGTCTACTTTGGATTCCAGCATCTACAGGGTTTTGGTTTTAACAAAGTCTATAATCATTAACCATTCTAGCTGCTCGTCTTACTGTCATTTCCCTTTGGTCTTCTACATGAATTTTGATTCTAGAAGGGAAGGAAGTTTTAAATTCTTCTCAAAGGATAACTTCTTTGAGAGCATTGTAACTATTCTCAGCTGTTAATGCTCTTATCCACCTGTCAACATTATTTTGTTGGACTCTCTTAAACTCAGTAGAGGTTTGTCCAGTCTGTTTCTGTAAGTTCTGAAACATCTGTCTGTATGATTCTGGGACCAACTCATGTGTGCTTAGAATAGCCATTTTCACCTTCTCGTAATCCTGAGAACATTCTTCTGACGGTGATGCAGAAATGTCTTGTTCTTCCCAAGTTCATTTTTTCATGGGCAAGGTCCAACCTCACTTGTGTTGCTATCCTCTGAAACAACATGAAAAATGCATTCACATCCATCTCTTCATAGTCATAGAGTCATACAGCAAACAAACGGGCCCTTCTGTTTGTCGACATGTCGATGCCAATCAGTAATCACCAAACTCCATTTACTTGCACTTGGTCCATAGCCTTCCATGCCCTGGCATTTTATGTGCTTATCTGGATGTTTCTTAAATGTTATGAGAGTAGCTGCCTCCACCACCTTTTCAAGCAGCACATTCCATATTTCTAACACTCTCTGCAAATAAAAAAACTTCAAATCCCCTCGATTTCACACTTTTTCACACGGTAAGCTTATTCCCTCTAATATAGTCATGTCTAACATGGGGAAAAGATTCTCACAATTGACTTTGTCTATGGCTTTCATATTTTTGGATACATCAATCAGATTCCCCCAAGAGAAAACAAACCCAGTCTATCCAGTCTCTCCTCATAACTAACACTTTCCATCCCAGGGAACATCTCCAGTTCAATCACATTCTTCCAACAGTGTCACGATCAGAACTGTGCACAATATTCCAGACACGACCTAACCAGTGCTGTGTCAGGCTATATTCTACACCTTGGCTAATGATGGCAAGCATCTCATTTGCCTTCTTCACCACCCTGTCTAGTTGTGCTGATACATTCCAGGATCGAAAGATTTGTACACCAAGTTCCCTTTGTTCCTCGCTACTCCCAAGGAACATAAGAACAGAAGAACTAGGAGCAGGAGTAGGCCATCTGGCCCTTCAACCCTGCTCTGCCATTCAATAAGATCATGGCTGATCTTTTTATGGACTGAGCTCCACATAAGACCTAAAGACGTAGGAGTGGAAGTAAGGCCATTTGGCCCATCGAGTCCACTCCGCCATTCAATCATTGGTGATGGGCATTTAACGACAGTTACCCACATCTCCCTGTCGCCCATAATTCATTACAAGATTAAGAATTTATCAATCTCTGCCTTGAAGACATTTAATATCTCAGCCGCCACTGTGCTCTGTGGCAATGGATTCCAAAGGCCCATCACTCTCTAGCTGAAGAAATGTCTCCTCCGTTCTGTTTTAAACTGATCCCCACTAATTCTAAGGTTGTGCCCACGAGTCCTAGTATCCCCACCTAATGTAAACAATTTCCCAGCATCCACCTTTCTAAGCCATGCATTATCTTGTAAGTTTCTATTAGATCTCCCCTTCTAAACTCGAATGAATACAATCCCAAGATCCTCAGCCGTTCATCATATATTAGGCTTACCATTCTAGGGCTCATCCGTGTGAATCTCCACTGGACACGGTCCAGTGTCAACATGTCATCCCTGAGGTGTGGGGCCCAAAACCGGACGAAATGGACCTAACCAGAGCTTTATAAAGTCTCAGTAGCACATCTCATTTTACATTCCAACCCTCTTGAGGTAAAGTAGTAGAAAGTGAGGACTGCAGATGCTGGAGATCATCTGAAAACTGTGTTGCTGGAAATGCGCAGCAAGTCAGGCAGAATCCAAGGAGCAGGAGAATCAACGTTTTGGGCATAAGCCCTTCTTCATTCCTGAAGAAGGGCTTGTGCCCGAAACGTCGATTCTTCTGCTCCTTGGATGCTGCCTGACTTGCTGAGCTTTTCCAGCAACATGACATTTGCTTTCTTAACCACAGATTCGACCTGCAAGTTAACCTTTAGAGAATCTGGGACTAGCATTCCCAGCTCCCTTTGTACTTTGGCTTTATGACTTTTCTCACCGTTTAGAAAATAGACCATGCCTGTAGTCTTTTTTTCTAAAGTGCAAGACCTGGCATTTGCTCTCACTGTATCTCTTAATTCCTTTATTGTTAAAAAGAAATCTGTCTTACTGAAGTAGCATCAATTTCTTCATTGAGCAAGGAATTTCTTAGATTTATGACCCTCTGGGTGAAGTTCCTTCTCAATTCAGTCCTAAATCAGCTCCCCTTAATTTTGAGGCGAGACCCTCTTGTTTTAATTTATCCTGCCAGTGGGAACATCCTCTCTTCTTCTGTCTTATCTATTCTCTTTATAATTTTATTTGTTTCTATAATATTCCCCTCATTCTTCTAAGTTCCAATGAATATATCACAGTCTATGAAGTCTCCCTTCATAAGCCAACCCCCTCCACCCCAGAATCAGCCCAGTGAACTTACTCTGCACCCCTTCGAGTGCCAGTACAGGCTTTTTCAAGTAAGGAGGCCATTACTGCACACGATACTCCAGGTATGGCCTCACCAGCACCCTGTATAGCTGCAACATAACCTTCCTGCTTTTTAAACTCAATCCCGTTAGCAATGAAGTACAAAATTGCATTTGCCTTCCTAATTCCTTGTTGTACCTGTGGACCAACCCTCTGTGATTCATGCATAAGGACACTCAAGGCACATGCCTTTCATTGTGTATATCCTTCCCTTATTAGACCTCCCAAGTTGGATCACCTCAGAGGTATCAGGATTAAATTCCATCTATCATTGCTCTGACCATTTTACCAGCTGATCAATATCAGACTGTAACCTGAGACCCAGTAATCCAAGATGGCAGCATAGTAGGACACTTCAGACCGAGTTCATCTGCTCCGTCTGTTTTCTTTTCTTCTTTCTATTCCACTTCTCTTTTCCTTTTCTTTTGTGTTTTTCTTTTGTCCTTCTCCCTTATTTCTTCTCCCAGGCATGGACCTCCAGCCTCAGTTGCCAGGCCCCTGACCCAGTGCAGACCTAATGATGTGGCCTCTTGGCTTGGTGTGGCAGTGTCCTGGCCTGGTAGGGAGACCTTCCAGCCCGATGAGGCAGACCCTTGGTCCAACATGGTGGCTTCTCAGTTCGATGTGGTGGCCTCTCAGCCCAGCATGCTGGACTGTCAGCCCAGCATGATGCTCACTTGGCCTAGTGTGGCGATCTCTGAGTGGCCCAGCGTGGTTATCTCTCAGCCCACATAGTGGTCCTTTCTGTATATGGTGGTCTCTCCACCCGGGAAGGCCTCAGCGCGGACCTCTGGTCTCGAGATGATTACTTAAAGTATGATCCCATGGTAGCTAAGTTCTTAAGAAAGGCTTTAAAGCTTGAACTTTCAGCTTTATTTCTTCATTTTCTACATAAAACTAAAACGATCTGCAACGTGTAACTTTGAACTTAATTCTTTCTTTCTACCTTGTTCTTAATTTTCTGCACTGAGGTCCTTGTACCGATGATGGCACCTTGTGAGGTGACGTTATATACTTTTCACTGTACGCCAATGCTTTTTCACTCGAGTACACGTGACAATAAACTAAAATAAAAATTAAATCAATATCAATAACACCACCAATTTATGTGGCCTCTGAAATCTTTCTAATTATACAATCACAGTCAATTTGTTAATGTACATTACAAACAGCAAGGGTCCCATCCCCAATCCCTGTCTTACACCACTGGTCACAGGCTTCCAATCACAAAGACAACCCTCCACCATCACTTTTTGCATCATATTTGGATCCAATTTGCCAAAATGCCTTGGATCCCATGGGCTCTTACCATAACTCCAGGAAAGGCAAGAGAGGTAGGCAAGTACTGCAGGAGTCTTCTGCGGCTATACCTATTTCAAACAAGTATGCTGTTTTGGAAGATGTTCGGGATGATGGAAACTCAGGGGTACTTCGCATGAGCAGCCAAGTTTCTGGTATTGACACTGGCTCTAATGTAATGAGAGTTACGTCGGGTTCCAAACGATCGACTGTGTTAGGGGACTCTCTAGCCCGAGGTGCAGACAGACGTTTCTGTGGCCAGCAGTGAAAAATCAGAATGTTGTATTGCTTCCCTGGTGCCAGGATCAGGGATGTCTCAGAGACGGTGCAGAATGTTCTTTAGGTGGAGAGGAACCAGCAGGAGGTCATTGTACACTTTGGAACCAACGATATAGGAAGGGAAAAGGTTGAGATCCTAAAGGGAGTTTGCTGAGACTTAGGCAGGAATTTAAAAAGGAGATCCTCGAGAGTAGTAATATCTGAATTCCTCCCAGTGCTATGAGCTCGTGAGGGCAGAAATAAGAGGAGAGAGCAGATGAATGCATGGCTGAGGAACTGGTGTTCGGGAGAAGGATTCACAGTTTTGGACTTTTGGAAGCTGTTTTGAGGTAGAAGTGACCTGTACAAGAAGGACGGACTACACCTAAATTGGAAGGGGACTAATAAACTGGCAGAAAAACTTGCTAGAGCTGCTCGGAAGGATTAAAGCCAGTAAGATGGATGGGTGGGACCGAGGGAGATAGTGATGAAAGATTTCATTCTGAGATCGGTACAGTTGAGAACAAAGACAAGTCAAACAGGGCAGGCAGGGACAAAGCAGAGAACGAGGTAGGACTGATAAATTAAACTGCATTTATTTCAATGCAAGAGGCCTAACAGGGAAGGAAGATGAACTTAGGGCGTGGTTAGGAACATGGGACTGGGACATCATAACAATTACGGAAACAAGGCTCAGGGATGGGCAGGACTGGCCATTTAATGATCGAGGATACAAATGCTACAGGAAGGACAGAAAGGGAGGCTCAGGAGGAGGGAGAGTGGTATTTTTGATAAGGGATAGCATTACAGCTGGACTTAGGGAGGATATTCCCGGAAATACATCCAAGGAAGTTATTTGGGTGGAACTGAGAAAAAAAAGGGGATGATCACCTTGTTGGGATTATATGATAGCCCCCCTCCAGTAGTCAGCGGGAAATTGAGAAACAAATTTGTAAGGAGATTTCGGTTATCAGAAAGAATAATGGGGTGGTAATAGTAGGGGATTTTAACTTTCCAAACATAGACTGGGACTGCCATAGTGTTAAGGGTTTAGATGGAGAGGAATTTGTTAAGTGAGTACAAGACAATTTTCTGATTCAGTATGTGGATGTACCTACTAGAGAAGGTGCAAAACTCGACCTACTCTTGGGAAATAAGGCAGGGGAGGTGGCTGAGGTATCAGTGGAGGAGCACTTTTGGTCAGCGACCATAATTATATTCATTTTAAAAGAGTGATGGAAAAGGATAGACCAGATCCAGAAGTTGAAGTTCTAAATTGGAGGAAGGTTAATTTTGCCAGTATCAGGCACGCTGGCACAGTGGTTAGCACTGTTGCCTCACAGTGCCAGAGACCCGGGTTCAATTCCCACCTCGAGCGACTGTCTGTGTGGAGTTTGCACATTCTCCCTGAGTCTGCGTGGGTGCCCTCTGGGTGCTCCGGTTTCCTCCCACAGTCCAAAAATGTGCAGGTGAAGTGAATTGGCCATGCTAAATTGCCCATAGTGTTAGGTGAATAGGTAAACGTAGAGGAATGGGTCTGGGTGGGTTGCTGTTTAGATGGTCGATGTGGGTTGGAGGGCCTGTTTCCACACTTAGTAATCTAATCTAAAACTCTGAAAAGCTGATTGGGGGCAGTTGCTCGCAGGTAAAGGGACAGCTGGAAAATGGGAATCCTTCAGAAATGAGATAACTTGAGTCCTGAGAAAGTATATTTTAGTTAGGGTGTAAGGAAAGGCTGGTAGGTGGAGGGAATATTGGATGACAAGGATTTGGTTAAGAAAAAGAATGAAGCATATGGCAGGTATGGACAGGATAGATCGAGTGAATCCTTCGAGATAGACAAAGGCAGTAGGAGTATACTTAAGAGGAAAATCAGGAGGGCAACAACATGAGATAGCTTTGGCAAATAGGGTTAAGGAGAATCCAGAGGGGTTTTATGAATACATTAAGGACAAGAGGGTAACTAAGGAGAGAATAGGGCCCCTCAAAGATCAGCAATGCGACCTTTGTGTGGAGCCACAGGAGATGGGGCAGATACCAAACAAGCATTTTGCTTCAGTTTAACGGTGGAGAAGGGTATTGAAGATATAGAATGTAGGGAATTAGATGGTGACATCTTGAAAAATGTTCATATTACAGACGGGAAGGTGCTCGATGTCTTGAAATGCGTAAAAGTGGATAAATCTCCTGGACCTAATTAGGTGTACCCTAGGACTCTGTGGGAAGCTAGGGAAGTGATTGCTGGGCCTCATACTGTGATATTTGTATCCTCAATAGTCACAGATGATGTGCCAGAAGACTGGAGGTTCACTAATTGGTGCCACTACTTAAGAAAGGTGTTAAGGGAACTGTCGACCAGTGAGCCAGACGTCGGTTGTGAGGAAGTTGTTGGAAGGAATCCTGAGGGACAGATTGTCCATATATTTGGAAAGGCAAAGACTGATTAGGGATAGTCAGCATAGTTTTGTGAATGGGAAATCATGTCTCACAAACTTAATCAAGTTTTTTGAAGAAGTAACAGAAAGAATTGATGAGGGCAGAGCATTCGACAGGATGTGTATGGACTTCAGTAAGGCATTTGACAAGGTTCCCCATGGGAGACAGGTTAGCAAGGTTAAATCTCATGGAATACAGTAGAACGAGCCATTTGGATACAGAACTGGCTCAAAGGTAGAAGACAGAGGATGGTGGTGGAGGGATGTTTTTCAGACTGGGGGCCTGTGACCAGTCGAGTGTCATAAGGATTTGGATATGAACATAGGCAGTAGAGTTAGTAAGTTTGCAAATGACACCAAAATTGAAGGTGTAGTGGACAGCGAAGAAGGTTCCCTCAGATTACAACAGGATCTTGATCCGATTGGCCATTGGGCTGAGGAATGGCAGCTGGAGTTTAATTTAGATAAATGCGAGGTGCTGCATTTGGGAAAGTTAATCTTAGCAGGACTTATACACTTAATGGTAAGGTCCTCGGGAGTGTTGCTGAACAAAGAGACCTTGGAGTGCAGATTCATAGCTCCTTGAAAGTAGAGTCGTAGGTAGATAGGATAATGAAGAATACATTCGGTATGCTTTCCTTTATTGGTCAGAGTATTGAGTATAGGAGTTGGGAGGTCACCTAGGCCACTTTTGGAGTATTGCGTTCAATTCTGGTCTCCTTCCTATCAGAAAGATGTTGTGAAGCTTGAAAGGGTTCAGGAAAGATTTACAAGAATGTTACCAGGGTTGGAGGATTTAAGCTATAGGGAGAGGTTAAATAGGCTGGGAATGTTTTCCCTGGAGTGTCGGAGGCTGAGGGGTGACCTTAAAGAGGTTTATAAAATCATGAGGGGCATGGATAGGGCAAAGAGACCAAGACTTTTCCCTGGGGTGGTGGAGCTTAGTACTCGAGGCATAGGTTTAGGGTAAGAGGGGGAAAGATATAAAAGAGACTTGAGCAGCAACTTTTTCAAGCACAGGGTGGTGCGAGTGTGGAATGGGCTGCCAGAGGAAGTGGTGGAGGCTGGAGGACAATTGCAACATTTAAATGGTATCGAGAATAGGAAGGGTTATATGAATAGGAAGGGTTTGGAGGGATCTGGGCCAGGAGTTGGCTGGGCTGGGACTAGATTGGGTTGGGGATATCTGGTCGGCATGGACAATTTGGACGAAGGGTCTGTTCCATGCTGTACATTTCTATGACTAAGACTCGAGGACGAGGCTGTTCAGCCCCCTCGTGTCAGTGTTTTCTAACCTCACTCACAATGAACATCTCCCTTGAATGTTTATTGGTGGGAAGTAATTGAATCGGTTTAGAGACAGAATGTCTGACAAATATGAACTGATCAGAGTAAGTCAGCATGGATTTAAAAAAGGGTCAGACATCTTTAACTAACATGTTTTAACGTCGTTGTCACTAATGTGTGAGCTAAGGGAATGTGTTGTTTTTATGGACGTCCAGATGACATTCAAGGACATTCCACACAAGTGTTATAATGTTATAGTTGGAACAAAGAGATGACAGATAAACATATTCTGGATCTTTCTGCACAAATGAATCTCAAATAAATCTCAGACATGTTGAGTGAACGTGGAGTTTTATCGGAGGAAGGAACTGAAGGAAATCAGTAGTTGGAGGAAAATGGTTCTGGGAAAATTAAAGTGTGTTAAATCAGCAGGGCCAAATAATCTATTTTCAGGAAGTGCTTCAGGAAGTGGTTGGCAAAACTATTAGAAACGTTGATGGTTATGTGTTTGTCGACTGGATTAGGTCCTACAGAGTGGAGGGGAGCTAATTTAACACGTCTATTGAAAGTGAGAGAGAGCGAGAGAGAGAGAGAGAGAGTGAGAGTGTGAGAGAGAGAGAGAGAGAGAGAGAGAGAGAGAGAGAGGAAATAAGAAATTTTGGACCAATTAGCCGGAAATCAGCAGTGGAGAGAATGCCCAAGTTCATTATAAAATATTTTATAGCTTAGCACTTTGAAAACAGTGACAGAACTGAACAGAGTCAGCATGGATTGTCGAAAAGGAAATCATGCTTAACAAATTGACTGGAATTGTTTGAGGATGTAGTGAGTGGAGCTGTTAAGGGTGAGACCCATGGATATGGTTTATTTGGACTTTGTAAGGGGAGTAGATCAGCGGTTCTGTGGTCAAAAACGAGACTCACGAATAGCATGTTGCCTCCCAGTTGCACGGGTCAGGGATGTCACAGATCGGCTACAGGACATACTGAAGGGGTGGGTGAACAGCTAGCTGTGATGGTTCATGTAGGCACCAATGATATCGGTAATAAATGGAATGAGGTCCTACAAGCAGAATTTAGGGAGTTAGGAACCATATTAAAATGTAGGATCTCAGAGGTAGCAATCTCAGGATGACTACCAGTGCCATGTGCTCGTCAGAGTCGAAATGAAAATATAGGCAGGATGAATGCATGGCTTTAGAAATGGTGCAGGAGGGAGGGGTTCAGAATTTTGGGACATTGGGACTGGTTCCTGAAGAGGTGGGCCAATTACAAATCGAGCGGTCTACACCTGGGCAGGACTGGAACCAATGTCTTGTGGGATATGTTTGATCACGGGGAGGGTTCAAAATAGTGTAGCAGATGGATGGGAACCAAATGAGGAGGTGAGTGGACAAGAAGGAAAGAGTAACTAAAGCCTGTAAGGAACTAGATATTGAAGTCAGCGCGACTAAGTTTAAGAGTAGGTCGGGAGCAGATGATGAACGCAAAGGGACAGATGGTCTGAGGTGCATTTGTTTTAATGTGAGAAGAGCAGTAGGTAAGGCAGAGGAATTTAGGGCTTGGATTAGTATCTGGGAGAACGATTTTATTGCTATTACTGAGACTTGTTTGGGGATAGGGCAAGATTGGCAACTAAATATCCCAGGATATCGATGCATCAGGCAGATAAAGAGAGGGAGGTAAAAGGGATGGAGGAGTTGCATTACTGGTCAGAGAGGATACCACAGCTATGCTGAAGGAGTCCATCCTCCATCGCCAGACCATGGCAACACAACGGTTGGAGGAAGAGCGCCTCATCTTCCGCCTGGAACCCTCCAACCACAAGGGATGAACTCAGATTTCTCCAGTTTCCTCATTTCCCCTTCCCCACCTTGTCTCAGTCAAATCGCTTGAACTCAGCACCGGCTTCCTAACCTGCAATCTTCTTCCTGACCTCTGCGCCCCCATCCCACTCTGGCCTATCACCCTCACCTTGACCTCCCTCCACCTATCGCATTCCGAACGCCCTTCCCCAAGTCCCTCCTCCCTTCCTTTTATCTTAGCCTGCTGGACACACTTTCCTCATTCCTGAAGAAAGGCTGATGCCCGAAACATCGATTCTGCTGCTCCTTGGATGCTGCCTGACCTGCTGCGCTTTTTCAGCAACAGATTTTCAACTCTGATCTCCAGCATCTGCAGTCCTCACTTTCTAAGTCAAGAAGGGGCCATACTGGACCTGGTGTTGGGGAATGAGCCTGGCCAGGTGTTTGAAATTTCAGTAGGGGATTACTTTGGTAACCACAGTTCCGCAAGTTTTAGAATGCTCATGGACAAAGATGAGAGTGGTCCAAAAGGAAGAGGGTTAAAGTGGAGGAAGGCCAACTAAAGCAACATTTGGCAGGAGCTGGGGAATGTGGATGCTGTTTGAAGGGAAATCCACATTTGGTGTGTGGGAGGCTTTTAAAGAGAGGTTGACTAGAGTGCAGGATAGACATGTCCGTGTGAAAATATGGTATTGAAATGGCAGGATTAGGGAACGCTGGATGACAAATGAAATTGAGACTAGCTAAGAGGAAAAAGGATGGATACATAATGTCTAGGTAGCTGAAAACAGTCAAAGCTTTCAAAGAATGTCGGGAAAGTAGGACCAATCTGAAATGAGGAATTAAAAGGGCTAAAAGAGGTCACGAAACAGAATTAACAAACCGGGTTAAGGAAAATCCCAAAGCCTTTTATTCATATATAAGGAGCAAGTGGGTGACTAGTGAAAGGGTTGGCCCACTCAAGGACAAAGGAGGAAAGTTATGTGTGGAGTCAGAGAAAATGGATGAGATTCTTGATGAGTGCTTTACGTCGGTATTCACCAAGGAGAGGGAAGTGACAGATGTTGAAGTTGGGGGATAGATGTTTGATTACTCAGGGTCAAGTCAGTTTAAAGAGGGAGGAAGTGTTGGGTATTTAAAAGGCATCAAGGTGGACAAGTCCCCAGGTCGGGATGAGATCGATCCTAGCTTCCTGCGGGAAACGAGAGAGGAAATAGGTGGGTCCTGATCAGATATCTTTGTAGCAGCCTTGAATATGGATGAGGTCCCAGAGGACTGGAGAATTGCTAATGTTTAAGAAGGGTAGCCAAGATAATCCAGGTAACTATCAACCAGTGAGCCTGATGTCAATGGTAGGGAAGCTGCTGGAGAAGATACTGAGGGATAGAATCTATTTACATTTGGAAGAAAATTGACTTATCAGTTATAGGCAGCATGAATTTGTACAGGGAATGTCATGTCTTACCAACTTCATAGAAGTTTTTGAAGAAGTGATGAAGTTGATTGATGAGGGAAGGGCTGTGGATGTCGTACACATGAATTTCAGGAATGCGTTTGATGAAGTTCTCCATGATACCCTGATAAAGAAACTAAAGTCGCATGAGGTGTAGGGTGTACTCACTAGATGGATAGAGAACAGGCTGGGCAACAGAAGACAGGCAGTAGGAGTGGAAGGAGTTTCTCAAAATGGCGGACAGGAATCTGTGCTGGTACCGCACTTGTTTATGATAGATTTAAATGATCTGGAGGAAGGTATAGGAGGTCTGATTAGCAAGTTTGCAGATGATACTAAGATTGGTGGAGGAGCAGATAGTGAAGGGGACCGTCAGAGAATACAGCAGAATATAGATAGATTGGAGAGCTGGGCAGTGAATGGGACAGATGGAGTTCAATCTGAACAAATGCGAGCTGATGAATTTTGGAAGATCCAAATCTGGAGTAAACTGTACGGTGAATGGAACGCCCTGGGAATATTGATGGCAAGAGAGACCTGGGTGTTAAGGTCCATTGTACTCTGGAGGTGGCAACACAAGTCGATAGAATGGTCAAGAAGACATATGGCATACCTTCCTTCACCAGACGTGGTATTCATTACAAGTGTTGGCAGGTCTTGTTAGAATTATCTCGGACTTTGGCTTGGTCACATTTGGAATACTGCGTAGAGTTCTGGTCACCACATTACCAGAAGGATGTGGATGCTTTGGAGAGGGTGCAGAGGAGGTTTACCAGGATTGCCTGGTATGGAGGGCACCAGCTATGAAGAGAGGTTGAGTAGATTAGGATTATTTTCATTAGAAAGTCGAACATTGAGGGGGGACCTGATTGACGTCTACAAAATCATTAGAGGTGGAGACAGGGTGAATAGCAAGAACATTTTTTCCCAGAGTGGGGTAATCGATTACTTGGCGTCATGAGTTCAAAGTGAGAGTGGAAACATTTAAGGGAGATACGTGTGGAAAGTTCTTCACACAGAGAGTGATTGGTCCTGGAACACGTTGACAGTGGAGGTGGTAGAGGCGGGCACAATAGCATCATTTAAGATGTATCTAGATAGATACATGGATGGGCAGGGAGCAAAGGGAGACAGACCCTTGGAAAATTGATGACAGGTTTATATGGAGGATATGGACCAGCACAGGCTTGTAGGGCCGAAGGGCCAGTTCTTGTGCTGTAATTTACTTTGCTCTTTGTTTTTTGAACTGAGGAAGCTCAAAGGAACAGAGTGATCTTGGGGTGCTTGGACACTGATCCCTGAATGTGACAACACAGGCTAACAGAGCAGTTATGAAGGCACAGGGGACACTTGCCTTTGTTATGTCAGATATTGGTTATAAAAGCAGGAGGATATGTTGCAGTTAAGCAGAACATTGGTTAGACCACAGCTGGAGTACTGTGTGCATTCCAGGTCACCACACTGTAGGAAGGATGTGATTGCACTGGATGGGGTACAGAGGGGAATCACCAGGATGTTGTGTGGGATGGAACCTCTCAGTAATGAGGAGAAATTGAATCAGCTCGAGTTGTTTTCTTCAGAGGAGAGAAGGTGGAGGGAGGACCTGATTGAGGTGTATTAGGTTACGAGGGGAATGGACAGGGTGGAGAGAAAGCAGCTGTTCTCCTTCATGGGAGGGTCACGAACAAATGGGCTCACATTCAGTGTGAAAGATAGGACGTTTCAAGATGTTTTGAGGAATATGTTTTTCATCCAGAGGATGGTGTGCACCTGGAATGCACAGCCTTGGGAGGGTAGTTGAGGTGGGAAACCTCACAAACATTAAAATGTACTTGGGTGAGCAGTTAAAATGTCATAACATTCAAGCTGTGGGTCTCATGTTGGAAAGTGGGACTGGTATATGTTTAGTGTCGTTTGGCTGGTATACAGTTAATGGGCTGAAGGGCCTCCTCTGTACTGTATCATTTTATGATTCTGTTGTGTGTAGTTTCGGGCTCCTTATCTGAGGAAGGATGTTTTGGCTGTGGAGGGAGGGAAGAAAGATTTACCAGTCTGATTCCTGGGATGACAGCACTTATGTCTGAGGAGAAACTGGATCAGTTAGCATTATATTCATTGGTGCTTGGAAGATTGAGAGGAATCACATTGAAACCTTGAAAATCCGAACAGGACAAGACCAGAACAACACAGGGAGGATGTTCCTGATGACTGGGGAATCCAGAACTATGAGTTATGGTTTAAAGAAAAGGGAAAGGTCATTTCAGACTGAGATGATGAGACATTTCTTTCGCCAGAGAGCGGGAAGCTGGTGGAATATTCTGTCACAGAAAGCAGTTGAGACAAAAACATTCAATATTTTCAAGAGAGGATAAGCATAGTCCTTAGGACTAAAGGGATTAAAGTTTATGGAGAAAAAATGGGAGCACAGGACTAAGTTGGATGATCAGCCATGGTCAGATTGAATGGCAGAGCCAACTCGAAGGGCTGAATGGCCTGCTCCTGCTCCTAGTTCCTTTGTTTCTATGTTTGAGAGACTGTTCATAAACATGGAATCCTATGGAATTATAGAGTCACAGAGTTATTGAGTCCTACAGCACAGAGACAGGCCCTTTGGCCCAAACTGGACAGTGCTGACCAAAATATCCATTCATGCTAACCCATTTCCCGGCACTTGTCCCAAATCCTTCTAATGTTTTTCTATCTATGTATTTGTCCAAATGTCTTTCAAATGTTGTTAATGTATCCACCTCAATCACTTCAGCTGGCAGCTCATTCCACATGCGTGCCACCCTCTGTGTAAAAATGTTGCCCCTCAGGTTCCCTTTTATTCTTTCCACTCTAACACTAAACTGATGCCCTCTCATCCTCGATTCCTAAACCCTATCCATGTCTCTCATGATATTGTATACTTCTAAAAGTTCCCCCACCAGTCTCCTGTGTTCTCAGAAAGAAGTTCTAACTTGCCTAACCTTTCCCTATAACTCAGATTGTTGAGTCCAGGCAACATCCTTGTAAATTTATTCTGTACTTTCTGGTTTAGTAATATCCTTCCTATAACAAGGTGACCAAACTGAATACAATATTCCAAGTGCGACCTCACTGACATCCTGTACAAGATTAGAGATTAGATTCCCTAGAGGGTGGAAAAAGGTCTTTGGCCAAACCAGTCCACACCGAACCTCTGAAGAGTAACCCAGCTAGACCCATTTCCCTTTTACTAATGTACCTAACACTACGGCCAGTTTAACATGGTCAATTCACCTGAGCTGCACATCAAACTTACTAATCATGCCTTACAGATTCTCATCCAAAGCATTAATATTGATAACAAACAGTAATGGGGCCAACACTGAGCCCTGAAGCACTCCACTCAACATAGGCCTCCAGTCTGACAAGCATTCTTCCAACATTACCCTCTGCTTCCTACCATCAAGCCACTTGTAGAAAAGGAGGTAGGAGACAGAGAGGAGGGACAATGTGTGCGCTCTCCAATGAACAAGATGTGAATAGTGGTGTCTCCAGGGATTTGTTCTGGTCCCTCAGTATTTCACGATATTTCTCAATGACTTGGATGAATGAATAGAGAGCCAATTATCCAAGTTTGCTGACCACACGGAGTGAGGCAGCTTGGAGGAGGTTACAGAGATAGGGAGGGTGGAGGGCAGAGAGGGATTTGAGAACAAGATTGAGAATTTCAAAATCGAGGTGTTGCTAGACCAGGAGCCAATATAGGCATGGGGTGCAGGTGGTTGCGGGACCGGGACTTGGTGCAAGTTTGGATAGGATCAGCAGAAATTTGGATGAGCTGAAGGATACGGAGGGCAGTGGCTGCGATGTGTGTCAGCCACAACATTGGAAGGGTCATGTTTGGAGTCCGATAAACAGAGCTGAGATTTTCAGTGGCCGATTAGATTACTTACAGTGTGGAAACAGGTCCTTCGGCCCAACAAGTCCACATCGACCTGCCGAAGCACAACCCACCCAGACCCATTCCCGTACATTCACCCAACACTACAGGCGATTTAGCATGGCCAATTCACATAACCTCCACATTACTGGAGTGTGGGAGGAAAATGAAGTACCCGGAGGAAACCTATGCAAACACAGGGAGAATGTGCAAACTCCACACAGTCAGTTGCCTGAGGTTGGAATTGAACCCAGATCTCTAGCGGTGTTAGGCAGCAGTGCTAACCACTGAACCACCGTGATCTTTGTGATATGAAGGATATCGGGCTCAGAATTTTCTCAAAGAGAAGACCCAGTTTGTAAAGAGTCTGTTTGAGCATGAGACAGTGCTCAGGGAGAGGGATGGAGTTTGGACCAAGATCTGAAGAGGATGGCTTTGATCTTCCCAATATGTTTCACGTTGAGCCTGGCTCCACAGTCCTGACTGCTCTTAGCTGCTGAGATTGTCACTGATTAGACAGTTATTATTAGAGATTCTGACCACAGCAGAAAGCCCCAGTGTAAAAAATAATTGCAAAGACTCTCAGATCGCAAGGTTGAAACTTCACCAATAGAGGAAGTGAAAGAAGGAGCTCGGAGCAGCTGGACGTTTGTTACTGAGATGGTTTGTTACTGTGAAAAATCTGCAGTCCTTGGAATCGGACAGCACAGGAGGCTGGTTCTGGGATTTGTTTTGCAGAAACAGCACAGTGATGGAAACAGT
Organism: Chiloscyllium punctatum; assembly: GCF_047496795.1. Taxonomy (NCBI): domain Eukaryota; kingdom Metazoa; phylum Chordata; class Chondrichthyes; order Orectolobiformes; family Hemiscylliidae; genus Chiloscyllium; species Chiloscyllium punctatum. The sequence goes on along the minus strand of NC_092745.1, from coordinate 17,674,516 downwards.
GTCAGGCACTCTCTCACAAACACACACGCCTGCACTCGGAGATCAGAAACAGAATCCAGCAGCAGCTCACTCTCCAAACTGTGAAACCTGCACAGACTTGTTCCCTCATTCAGTTTTTAACTGGCAGGATAGATCAAGCAGGGGTGGCAACACAGTGGTGTGTACAGTGGGAAGGGAGTTGCCCTGGGAGGCCTCACCATTAACTATGGAACCCATGAAGCCTCATGACAGCAGGTCAAACATGGGGAAGGAATCCTCCTGCTGATCACCGACCTCCCCTCCAACCTCAACTGTGCAGTCAGTCCTCCATGTTGAACAACACTTGGAGGGAGCACTGAGGGTGGGAAGGATGCAGGATATACCCTGAGTAAGGGACTTCAAAGTCCACCATCAAAAGCTGCTCAGAAGCATCACTACTGAGCAAGCTGGTCACGTTCCACCTGATTCAGCTGCTAGACTGGACATGGGGCAGACGGTGAGGGAACCAACAAGAGGGAAAAACATACACACTATCCCCCTCACCAATCTGCCTGCTGCTGGTGTATCTGTCCATGACAGTATCAGTAAGAGTGACCACCGCACAGTCCGTGTGGAGACAAAATCCCATCTTCACATTGAGATTACCTTACATTTTGTTGGGCACGAGATACGGGATGTCAGGAAGAACTTTGTTTTTAGCAGCAATTGGCAATGACTTGGAAATGAGTGCCCATTCAGGTGAGGCAGGTGAAGACACTCAGTGATTACAATAACAGATTGGATGGGCTCTTGATGGAAATAAACCTGCAAGGCCCTGGGGGTCGAGTAGGGGAGGGGGTGGGACTGACTGGATTGCTCCATGAAATGACAGCATTTCCCTGACAGGCTGAATGTTCTCCCCCTGTGCTGGAAATAGGTCTCACTCAATGAGGGGTTCACAATTAGAGAGTTTGGATGCAGGAAATACAGGACAAATTGTTTCTCCAGGCAGGAGGGTCAGTCACCAGAGGGCACACATTTCAGAAAGGGTCTGAAGGAAAAGAGAGAAGATAGGAACATTTTTATCCAGCGAGTTCATGATGACTGTCTGCAAGGTGAGTGGAAGTGGATTCAACAGCAACTTTCAAAAGGGCATTTGGAGAAATAGCTGAAAAGGAAACAATTGCAGGGTTATACAGGAAGGGCCGGGTAAATGGGACTCATTGGACTCATTTGACTGACAGTCACTATAGGCCCAGTGACCTCTTTCTGTGCTGTATAAGAGCTTACACACACTTAGTCTCACCTTTGCACAAAGACTGGGAGAAACAGACAACCCAGTTTACTGAAGAGTGTTTTCTGAAGGAAAACGTTCTTGAACCAACTCAGGGAACAGGCCAGACTAGATTTACTGGACTACATCAGCAAATCAATGGCAAGGGAACAGTGAACCAAACGTAATGGCACTCACCAGTATATTCAATAGCACAACAATTGAGAGGGGGAGGGATGAAGGGCACGAGTCAGAGAGCATGCTGTCGGGGTCTGAAGGCTCTGCTGTCAATGGTGGGATGGAGGAAGCAGAAATGGGCAGGAGACCAGCGAGAGAAGATGGAAGGGGGAGGGAAGAAATGTGAGTCTGCAGCAGGGCACAGAGTGAGGGAGGAGAAAAGCCATGGAGGCAATTGGCTGGCAGTGAGGTCAGGGGTCATTCTGGAACAACACATGGAAAGACAGGGAAGAGACCATATCAGACAAGCTGGTGTTTATGGAATTTGGCTTCAGGAAGCTGGGAAAGGGCATTGGAATCATATAGTTGGAAGGCAGGACAAACAGGAATTAGGGTTTCTGTGGTCAAGGGGCTGAGGTAGTGCAGAGACGGTAAATGTCGTTAAGACTGAAATAAGAGATCTACGTGATGGAGAGTATGTGGGGTTTGCAGCTCAGGTACTGGACAGTCCCGAGGGAAGGAGGCTCATGTTTACTGGTCTCTTCTGAAGCATCCAGTGGGAAGGAGGTCCATGTTTATTGGTGCCTATTGGACGTTCCAGTGGGAAGGAGGTCCACGTTTACTGGGCTATGGGAAGATGGACCAAGACAACATCATCGAGTTATGGAGGTTTACAGCATGGTATCAGACCATTCAGCTCTCCTCATCCATGTCGACCAAGTTTCCAAACCTGAACTAGTCCCATTTGCCTGTGTTTTGCCCAAATCTCTCCAAATCCTCCTATCCACGTTCCTGTAAAAATGTCCTGGAAATGTAGTAATTGTACTCACCCCTACCACTTCCTCTGGCAGCTCATTGCACATACACACCATCCCCTGTGTGAAAATGTTGCCTCTCTGGACCCTTCTAATTCTTTCCCATCTCAACTTAAATATTTTCCTTCTAGTACTGGACTCTCCTACCCTGGGGAAAAGACTTTGACTATTCATCTTATCAATGACCCTCATGATTCTATTAACCTCTCTCTGGTCACCCCTCAATCATCTGCATTCCCTGGAAGAACATCTCGGCCTATCCATCCTCGCCTGAAAATTCAAACCCTCCAATCTTGGTAATATCCCTGTTAATCTTTATTTTATCCAAACCAGTGTAATAACTTCCTTCCTATAGCAGGGTGAGCAGAAATGTGCACAGTGTCCAAATGTGGCCTTCCCAATGCCTTGTACAGCTGTCACATGATGTCCCAGCTCCTGTACTCCCTGTTTGACCAGTGAAGGTGAACGTGCCAAATACCTTCTTCACCACCCTGTCTACCTGTGATATCACTTCCAAGGAACTATGTACCTGTACCCCTCAGTCTGTCTGTTCAACAACACTCCCCATGGCTCTCCCATTAATTGTGTAATTCCTGCTCAAGTTTGTCTTATCAAAAGGTACCTCATTCCATTTGTCGAAATTAAACTCCATCTGGATTTGTTGACCCACTGGCCCAGTTGATCAAGATGACATTGCACTCTTGGATAACCTTCTTTCCTGTTGAAGATGCCAACAATTTTAATGTCAGCCACAAACGTACTGAGCATTCCTGCTATTTTCGCATCCACACTGTTCATATAAATTATGAACAACAGTGGATCCAGGATCAATTTTTGTGGCAGACAGCTGGTCACTAGCCTCTTGTCTGAAGAACAACCCCCTCTCACCAGCCTCTGCATCCTACCTTCAGGCCAATTTTATATCCAATTGGCTCGATCTCCCTGGATCCTATGTGATAGAATCTTACTGGGCAGTCTGCCATGGCGGAGGGAACCTTTTCTCAGGCCTTACTAAAGTCCGTGTAGACAGATTGTACTGCTCTACCTTTACCTACCTTCTTGCTTACTTCTTCAAAAACTCAGCCATCCATTCATCTCCATTGGAAAGTCCAGTGATTAGGAGGCCCATGTTTACTGGTCTCAATTGGGAGCTTCAGTGGGAAGGAGGTCCATGTCTCTCCATTGGGCAGCCCCGTGAACTGAATTCCATGTTTGTTGGACTTTGTTGGAGTGTCCATTACATCATGGATGCCATGGTTGGTGTGTGGTCAGTTCCCTTCTGTTGTGACTGTGATGCTCTGAACATCATCCTCGTGAAACACCCCGACTCAGTGACTGATCATGGAATGGGAAGGAGAGGGGAAGGGATTGGAACATGTTGTGAATGGACAGGAAGGGTCACTGGGTCAGAAACTGTCCTGCCCCGTCCGTCCAGCTCACACTGATGGTGTGAGGATCACTCTCTCTGCTTGGCCTTCATGGAATGAGCTTTGTGTCCAAACCAGTCCCCAGTAAGAATAGGCCAACAGCACAGAACTGCCCTTCATTTGACAAGAATCTGTCCATCTTCCTGAGAGAGGCTAAATCTTGGTCACTGTGGGAAATGGGGCCTTACTCCAGGAAAAAAAAAACATGCTTCTGGGGTCAAAGGTTAACATCCATTATTGGGGCAGAGCAGAGGGAGATTTTTTCTGCATTCAACTGTCATCACCTGGGACACTGAGAAAGGGAGAGAAGCGAGACAGAGAGAGAGAGAGTTAGAGGGAGAGTGTTTGTGCAATTGAGGGGTAGAGGGAGGAGCATCTGAGACAGTGTGAGATATGTGAGGGGACCGAGAGAGGTAGAGGGAGGTAGAAATGGTGTGGTTGATGGAGAGAGAGAGAGAGTGAGAGAGACAGAGAGAGAGACAGAGAGAGAGAAACAAGATGTGATTGAAAGGGATGGAGAGAGAGAAAGAGGCAGGATGGGTGTGATATCAAGAGTGAAGAGAAACGGGAGAGAGAGGGTCAGGTTGAGTGTGAGAGGGAGAGAGAGACATGAGTATGTTTAGTGACAGAATGACAGAGAGGGAGGGAGTGAGACTGTAGATTGGGATGCAAAGAGGGAGGCAGACAGACAGAGGGAGGAATAGAGAGGAACAGATAACATTTGCAGTCTTTCAATTGAAGCGAGTGATGGAGCGAGTGACGGAGACAGAGAGAGATGGAGAAATAGAGATTAACTGATGGGGTGAGGAACCGTGAGTGGGTTGGAGAGAGTGGCTATGAGAGAGGCAGAGAGAGAGAGAGAGAGAGAATATGAAAGAGATCAAAAGTGGGAGAGAGAGATTGAGGTCGAGAGATAGAAGTGGCAGATGCGAGTCAAAAAGTGCGATCGAGAGAGAGAGAGGTGGACAGGTTGTGGTCACCACATTCTGGGAAGGATGTGATTGCACTTGAGAGGGTGCAGAGATTTACCAGGATGCTGCCTGCAACAGAGAGTCAGTTATGAGGAAAGATTGGAAAAGTTGAGGTTGTTTTGCATGGAGCAGTGAAGGTTGAGAAAGAACCTCATTGAGGGGTATAAGATTATTCAGGGCTGTGATATGGTGGGTAGGAAATAAAAGCATCAATAAAACAGTTATTAATGTGATTCTCAGTGATGTGTCTTTATTCTAGTCACAATCAACAATTTCCCAGTGAAGGGGTCCATCCTGTTGAATATTAGATACAGCTGGGCTTTGGAGAAATATTGGGCAGATGGAGTGTAATGTGGGGGACAAGAATCACAAAGTTAGGACGCAGCTACAGCAAGTGAATCCGGAGTCAGATGGAGTGTTGGTGCTCATTGTAAAGGGAATGCAATTAGATTAGATTAGATTAGATTAGATTACTTACAGTGTGGAAACAGGCCCTTCGGCCCAACAAGTCCACACTGCCACGCCGAAGCGTAACCCACCCATACCCCTACATCTACATCTGTCAATCTAAAAGCAGGGACATTTTACTGCAGCTGTACAGGGGTTAGGGTTCGGAGATTGGTGAGAGCACATCTGGAGTATGGTGTCCAGTACCAGGCTCCTTATTGAAGAAAGGACAGGAGCTGCATTGGATGTAGTTCAGAGATAGTTCCTTTGACTGATTCCTGGTGTAGAGCGATTGTCTTATGGGCAAATGTCAAACAGGTTTGGAATCTGATCTCTGGAGTTTAGAAGAATGAGAGGGAATCTCATTGGAATGTATAGAATTCTTAAGGGGCTTGACAGGGGAAATGCTGGATGTTTCCCTTCTTGTGAGAATAAGGGCGACACAGAAAAGAACTGGATAACCACTAGGACAGGATCAGGAATACAGGAGGACCAGAAAGCTGAACTGTATCTATTTTAGTGTAAGAAGCTTGATGAGTAAGGTGGTTGAACTGAGAGCATTGACCAGCACGTGGGAATATCATATTGCTGCAAATGCTGAGGCATGATTGAACAAAGATAGGACTGCCAGCTCAACATTCCAGGTTTGAGAAGTCTCAGGTGGGATAGAGGGAATGCAGGAGAGGTGGGTGCATTGCATTATTGATAAAGGAGACCATCACTGCTGGATTGAAGGAGCATTCCTTGGAAGGCATTTCAAACCAGGCCATCTGGGTGAAGCTAAAAATACAAAAAGAACAATCACTTTACTGGGATTGTACTACTGACCTCCCAAGAGTCAGATGTAGAGCGAGGAGTAGATATGTTGGCAAATCACAGAGAGGTGTGAGAGGAATACGGTTATGTTAGTAGGGAGTTTCAACTTCTCTAATATGAACTGGCATTGCCTTTGTGTGAATGGTGGAATGTTTAAAGTCCATCCAGGAGAGCTTTTGGTGCCAGTATGTAGATAGTCCTTCTAAACATGGGTACTTGCAGGACTCAATCCTAGGTAATAAAATCAGTCAAATAGTTGAAGAGTCAGTTGGTGAGCATTTTGCAGATATTGAACATAAGTCCATAAGTTTCATAGTTATTATGGAAAGGAATAAGTGTAGTGCAGAAAGGTAAGTGTTGAAAGTGAGGCAAGGCCATTTTCAATGTCATGAGACAGGATCTGGCATATACAGACTGGGAGCAGCTACTTGCAGGTCAGTCTACATTTGGAAAGTGGGAAGATTTTTAATGTGAGACAGTGAGAATTCAGGGCCATCTCAGAAAGAAAGGCAAGTGCAGCAACTCCTGGGATCCTGGATGTCAAGGAATATGGATAGTTTGGGAAAGGAAAAGAAGGAAACTTTGGCAGTGACAGAGCATCAAAAACAAGGGAGGCCCTTCTGGAGGAGAGAGAGTGTGGGGAGGTGCTTAAAAAAAATAGGAGGGCAAAGTGGAGCCATGAGCCCCTCCCCCAAAAATGCTTACAAAAATGGCACGAGAAAGAATAGATGCACTTGTGGTCACCTTTCAGAATTCTAGACGCTGGATCAGTTCCTATGGATTGGAGGGTGTCGAACATAACCCCACTTTTAAGAAGGGAGGCAGAGACCGGTTAGCGTGACATCAGCAGTGGGCGAAATACTGGAGTCCATTATAAAAGATGGGCAGCAAATGTTGTTGTAACCTGCACCTTATGAACTTGCACTCTTGAAAAACTGGCAAAAGTTATATCCCTCAAATGCCGGAAAGTTTAAGACATTAGTCTGTCCAATTATTATACATTTATAATGTATGAAATTCAATGTAAACATACTTGTTGTTTAATTGAATATCCACATGAAATATCAACAGTTGATTCAATTTCGAGTCAATTTCTCCTCAAACACGGCAACCTGCAGCGATGCCCGGGTAATCAGTTGAGAGTGTGAGTGAGAATGATATGGGGAGAAAGTGGGCTATTCTAGATACAAAGCATTGCTGACCACAATCATCATCCAGTGGCCTGCTGGGTGTAGCTTGTCAGGAGCTGAACAAGAAAGAAAGAGTCATTAAGCTGAACAAGAAAGTTTGCAATTAAAGATGCCCAAGTTAAGGACATAAGTCACATACTGAGAGTAAAAGGATTTGCCTGGATTCTGGAAAGGTAGGAGCTGTAGCAGAGATGTGGTGACTGACAGATGTGAAAACAGTGGAAGGGTTTGTTGGATTCATCAAATATGAAGTGCCAATTTCTAATTAGAGTGACAATCATGATGCTAGCCAACTACTCCCATCCCAACTGCTGGTATTATTGGACAACACAGATCTCAGACTGAAACATAAACAGAAACTGCTGAAGAAATGCAGCTGGTCTGCAGCATCTGTGGAGCATAAGCACACAATGATTTCGATGTAATAATAATACCTCCTTAGACAAAACAAATGAAAATGAAACATACTGACAGAAAACACAAATTCAAAAGATTTCAAAACTCGTGGCAAACTAAAATCTTTTCTAATCGAACATTATTTCTTTCCAGTACTCAAATAACAGGGAGAAGGGGTCCATTTCTCTATCACATCTTTCGGTTTAACTTAACTGCATTTCTCATTTCATTGCCTTTAAAGTTTGATTGCCTTTTCCTTGATTAATACTTCACTGGCCACAGGTGAGGTGCCAGACTGGAGGATTGTCAATGTGGTTCCTTTGTTCAAGAGGGCAGCAGGGATAGGCCAGGCATTTACAGGCCAGTTAGTCCGATGTCAGTGTGAGGGCAATTATTAGAAAAAATCCTGAAGTACAGGATTAAGCAATACTTGGAGAGGTAGGGATGCCAGTATTGATTGTGTCAGCAAAGGCCCCACATGGAAGGCTGGCCCAGATGGTAAGAGCCCGTGGGATCCAAGACAAGATGGCAAATTTGATCTAAAATTGGTTTCCAAATATGAGGCAAAGAGTGATGGTGGAGGGTTGTCTTTGTGATTGGAAGCTTGTGACCAGTGGTGTGTGACAGGGATTGGAGCTGGGACCCTTTCTGTTTGTAATGTACATTAACAAATTGACTGTGATTGTATAATTAGAAAGATTTCAGATGCCACATAAATTGGTGATGTTGTTGATATTGATTTGAATTTTATTTTATTGTCACAAGTACTCAAGTACAAAAGTATAGGAGTGCAGTGAAAAATATGTAATGTCGCCTCACAAGGTGCCATCTTACATACAAGGACCTAGGTACATAATCTTAAGAACAAGATAGAAAGAAAGAATAAAGTTAAAAAGATACCCATGACAGATTAGTTTTAAGAAGGCAATAAAGTAACAAATCTGAAAGTTCAATCATTAGTCTTTCCTAAACATTTTGCGACCATGGGATCATGCTCCGAGTTGTTACCCTGAGACCGGAAGTCCATGCTGAGGCCGTGCTGGGCTGAGAGACCACCAAATACAGCAAAAGATCACCCTATGGGCTGAGAGACAACCACACTGGGCCACTGAGAGATGGCCATGCTAGACTGACAGTCCATCACACTGGGCTGACAGTCCAGCATTCTGGGCTGAGAGGCCACCACATTAAACTGAGAGGCCACCATATCAGACCGAGAGTCTGCCTTTCTGGTCTGGGAGGTCTCCCTGCCAGGCCAGGACACTGCCACACAAAGCTGAGAGGCCGTATCACTGGGTCTGCATTGGTCGGAGACCAGGTGTCTGAGGCTGGGAGTCAGTGACTGGGAGAGAAAAGATGAAAGAAGGACAAAAAACACTAAAGAAAAGAAAAAAAAGATGGAAGAAAAACAAGAAAAGGAAACAGATGGAGCAAGTGAACTTGGTCTTAAGAGTCCTACTCTGCTGCCATCTTGGATTACCGGGTCTCAGGTTACAGTCTGATATTAATCAGCTGGTAAATTGGGCAGATCAATGGCAGATGGAATTTAATCCTGATAAGTGTGAGGTGATCCAATTTGGGAGGTCTAATAAGGGAGGGATATACACAATGAAAGGTATATGCGTTGGGTTGCCTTGTGCATGGATCACAGAGGGCTGATCTGCAGGTACAACAAGGAATTAGGAAGGCAAATGGAATTTTGTCCTTCATTGCAAAAGGGATTGAGTTTAAAAACCTGGGAGGTTATGTTGCAGCTGTACAGGGTGCTGGTGAGGCTACACCTGGAGTATTGCGTGCTGTTTTGGTCTCCTTATTTGAGAAAGGATGTACTGGCACACAAAGGGGTGCAGAGAAGGTTCGCTAGGTTGATTCAGGGGTTGAGAGGGTTGGCCTGTGAGAGGAGAAACTGAGTAGACTGGGATATATTCATTGGAACTTAGAAGAATGAGTGGGTGGGGGTTCTTATAGAAACATATAAAATTATGAAGAGAATAGATAAGACATAGGACGTTTCCACTGGTAGGTGAAATTAAAACAAGAGGGCAGAACCTCAGAATTAGGGGGAGCAGTTTTAGGACCAAATTGAGAAGGAACTTCTTCACCCAGATGGTCATAAATCTCTGGAATTCCTTGGCCAATGAAGTAGTCGAAGCTACATCAGGAAACGTTTTCAAAGCTAAGACCTGTTTTTGAACAGTAAAGGAATTAAGAGATACAGTGGGATCGTGGGTAAGGGGAGCTGAGTCCATGAAAAGATGAGCCATGATCTTATTGAATGGAAGAGCAGGCTTGAAGGGCCAGAAGGCCTACTCATATTCCTGGTTCTTCTGTTCTTATGTGCCTTGGGAGTAGTGAGGAACAAAGGAACCTTGGTGAACAAGTCCATCGATCCCGGAAGGTATCAGCACGGCAAGGCAGGGTGGCGAAGGAGGCATGTGGGATGCTTGCCATCATTAGCCAGGGTGTAGAATATCGGAGCAAGGAAGTCTCGTTGTTACTTTACAGAGCCTTGATTAGGTCATATCTGAAATACTGTGTATCGTGCTGGTCATGACACTGTCAGAAGGTTGTGATTGGATTGGAGAGGGTGTAGAGGAGATTCACCAGGATGTTGCCTGGGATTGTCGGACTGGGGAAAACATTCCCTGTTGAGGGAGCCGATTTCCTTCTGGGGAATGATTTGTCAGGACTAAAGGCAGTAGCTTCCCCGATAATTACAGAATGCCCAAAGGAGATCCAAGAAACAGAACAATGACAGGAACAGGATTGCTTTCGCAGCAATCTTCAACCAGAGGTGCCAAGTGGATGATCCTCCAGTGGTCTCCAGCATTACAGATAAAAGTCTTCAGCCAATTCGATTCACTCCACATGATGTCAACAAACGGTTCGAGGTCCGAAAAAAAAACTGGAATCACTGGATATCATTGGCAAACTCTTTGGTATTTATAGCCATACCTGACACATATGAAGATGGTCATGGTTGTTAGAGGTCAGTCATCTCAGCTCTGGAGGAGCTCCTCAGGGTAGTCTCCTTCACCCAACTACCTTCAGCTGCTTCATCAATGACCTTCCCTCCACAAGGTCAGAAGGGGTGATGTTCACTGATGATTGCACAATGTTCAGCACCATTTCCAACTGCTCAGAGATTGGAGCAGTCCATGTTCACATGCAATAAGCTCTGGATAATGTCCAAGCTTGGGCTGACAAGTAATAAGTAACTTTCATGTCATGCAACTGCTAGACTCTGACTGTCACCAATAAGAGACAATCTAAGCAGTGTCCCTTGACATTCAGTGGTGTTACCATCAACGTGTCCCCCACGATCAACATCCTGGGAGTTGATAGCCACCTGAAACCCACCAAATAAACACCGTGGCTACAAAAGAATGTCAGAGCCTAAGAATACTGCAGCAAGTACCTCACCTCTTGTCTCCTGAAAGCCTGGCCACAATCTATAAGGCACAAGTCAGGAATGTGATGAAATACTCCCCACTTGCCTGGATGGGTGAAGCCCCCAACAACACTCAAGAAGCTGAACACCATCCAGGGCAAAGCAGCCGCTTGATTGGCACTGCATCCACATGTAACCATGCCCTCTACCACCGACATTCAGCAGCAGCAGTGTGCACTATCTACAAGATGGACTGCAGAAATTCACCAAAGATCCTCAGACAGCACCTTCCAAACAACCCAATTCCATCTAGAAGGACAAGGGCACCAGATTTTTGAGAACATCATTACCTTCAAGTTTCCCTGCAAGCCATCTTGATTTGAAATGTATTGTGTCCCTTCACTGTTGCTGGCTCCAGATCCTGGAATTCCCTCCCTAATGGTATTGTCGGTCAACCCACAGCAGGTGTACTGCAGCAGTTCAAGAAGGCAGCTCACCAAAGCCTTCTCAAGGGCAACTGGGGATGAGCAATAAATAATGGCCAGCCAGAGATGCTCACATTCCACAAAATGAATACATTTTTTAAAAAAAGCTTGTCAAGTTGTAGGTAAACCTCCACTCATGATGAAAGCAGCATCCTTAATTCCTCTCCCAGTTTTTGAGGAACCATTCAGTTGTGTAGAGGTGTGTCCAGCACTGAGTGTAGCAGAAAGGGGATGAGAAAAAGTGTGAGAGCCAAAGAGAATTGGTCAATTCCCAAAGTGAACTTCCTTCGGTGAGGTGAACAAACTCAGAGATATGACAGAATTCAGACACTATTTTTGTATCTGGAGAAAGATCAACAGAGGGACAGAATGACATTGCTCAGAGAATACAAAGAAGTTTGTGTGAGGAGTGGTTGAAGCCTGTATTCGGTCTGTACTCGATGGAGTTTAGAAGGATGAGGGGGAATCTCAGTGAAACATACAGTATACTGAGAGGCCTGGATAGAGTAGACATGGAGAAGATGTTTCCACTTGGCAGAGAGACTGGGACCTGACGGCACAGCCTCAGAAGGGGCCATGCTTTGGAAGTGTGATGAGGAGGAGATTCTTCATCCAGAGAGTGGTTAATCTGTGGATTGGTCATTGCTGCAGAGTGCTGTGGAGTGTATTTAAGACAGATACATGGGTTCTTGACTGATAAACCAATCAAGGGTAACAGTGAAGGCAGGAGAATGGGGTTTGCAAACAAATAAACTATGATAGAATGGTAGAGTGGACTTGATGGGCTGAATGGCCACATTCAGCACTGATACATGGTCTTTAAAAGATACACTTGGATGGGTCACATTAATTGAACATGATGTGGAGGTAGGTAATTCAGATCCAATAAAACAAAAACCATTTTGGTTAAACCCAGAGAAACTGGCCAACGTAACAAAGGAACCTCAATGTTTATTTGAGAATCAATTGATTGATTTGTCAGAGTAATTGGAGTTCTCCCATGTTGGAATTGAGCAAATATCCCAATCATCTAAAACCCTGGATTTTTAAAAACCTTTTAAAAATACAGAGGCAGCTGGGCTGAGCTCTGGGAAAACACAGAGACACGGAGATGGCTGCCTGGAACCATTGTTCTGCCTGAAATTCCAGTTCACACCTCAACCGTTAAAGAGACACCAACCAGACCTCATTCTCCAGACTGAACCTCACTTTTACACCTCGGCCTACTAACACAGACATTTTGGAACCTGTACAGATACTGGACATTCAACACAATCAATATTTATTCACAGAGATATTGGGCAGGCAACATCAATCAAGATACATTCACACATACTCTTAACTGTCAGGAAGCCAACTGACCCAAAGGGAACACCAGAACCACATTGGACAATACAGATCTGAGGGGAGATAATGGGGCACACAGTCTGTATAACAGACAGCCCTAATCTGAGGGTGAGCCTTTTCAACAACAAGTTTCTGCAGGAACAGCTTCAGCAAGCCCCAACAAGCAGCTTCAGAACCAAGAACCAAAGAGGCCGAACAGAGAAGCTGCATCCAGGAACCAAACCAAGAGCATCATCGCAACAAAGGACACCCGAGAAGAGGAATTCCAACCAAACGTTATCTGAACAAGAGCTTCCAGAGACAGGCCTGTTCCGATCACATTCCCAGATACTTTCACCCCATCCCTACCCCCCTCCCATTTATCTCTCTGTCCCCGGCCCAGGTCTTATTCCTGATGAAGGGCTTATGCCCGAAACGTTGATTCTCCTGCTCCTCGGATGCTGCCTGACCTGCTGCGCTTTTCCAGCACAACACTCTCAACCCTGATCTCCAGCATCTGCAGTCCTCACTTTCTCACAGACCTGTCCTGAGCCAAGAGAACTGACGGCGAGAACCTCACCAACAGGACACATTTTAAACCTGTATTTTCCTCAGTGCTGAGCTGAAAATCCTGAGACCCCAAAGTTTCCCTCTGAGCTCGCAGGGAGGGGATGGTGGCTGGTGACAGTGCATTGAGACCCCAAGGGTAGGGAGCCTGATTAAAGTTTGTGTGATTCAAACTGTTTTGCTTCTAATAGTAGAAAGTGAGGACTGCAGATGCTGGAGATCAGAGTCGGAACGTGAGGTGCTGGAAAAGCACAGCAGGCAAGACGGCAGCTGGGGAGCAGGAGAATTGGGCAGAAGACCTTCATCAGGAATGTTGGGAAGGACGACATGTGGAGCATTTCTGAGACACATGCACCAAACAACCCCACCACCCTGTGGCCGGACACTTCAAATACCCCTCCAACTCTGCCAAGGACATGCAAGTCCTGGGCCTCCTCCACTGTCAACTCCAAGCCATTCGAAGTCTGATTGGATTAGATTAGATTCCCTACAGTATGGAAACAGGCCCATCGTACCAACATGTCCAGACTAACCCTCCAAAGAGTAACCGACCCTGTCTCATTCCCCTTCCCTATATTTACCCCTGACTAATGCACATAACACTATGAGCAATGTAGTATGGCTAGTTCAGCTGACCTACACATTTTGATTAGATTAGGTTCCCTAGAAGTTGGAAACAGGCCTTTCGACCCAATCAGTCTGTACCGAACCTCCGAAGAGTAACCCACCCAGACCCATTTCCCTCTGACTAATGTACCTAACACTGCTGGCAATTTAGAATGGCCCATTCAACTGAGCTGCACATCTTTGGACTGCGCACCCGGAGCACCCAGAAGAAACCCAGACATGGGGAGAACGTGCAAACTCCACGCACACAGTCGCCCAAGGCTGGAATCGAACCTGGGTTCCTAGTGCTGTGAGGCAGCAGTGCTAACCACTGAGCCACCATGTCTGGAGGACGAATGCCTCATTTTCCACCTTGGGACCCCAACCACACTGATCAATGTTGGTTTCACTAGTTTCGTTATCTCCCCTCCACCACCCCCCAAACAATGTCCAATCCTCCAACTCGACACCACCCTCTTGAACTTTCCTATCTATCCATCATCCATCCCACCAATCTGCTCCACCATCCCTTCTGAACTATCACTATCACCTCCCCCCACCTGCATTTACCTATCCCCTTCCCAGCTACTTTCCTCCACCACCCGCCCCACCCTCCTATTGATCTCTCAGCCCACTTCCACTCCCCCAACCTTCCTGAAGAGCTAATGCCCGAAACATCGATTCTCCTGTCCCTCAGATGCTGCCTGACCTGCTGTGCTTTTCAGCACCACACTTTTCCACTCTATCTTCTAATAGTGTATAACCAGTGTTTAATTTGTTAGTGCATTTAATTACTGTTCTCTGTATAATGGATACTGTTAATTTCACTGATTATTACATTTGCATTTGCTCCTGTATTAAACTTACCTTTTATATTGAATAAACGCAGAAATTATTTTGCTCTGAAACACCCATTTACTGCCTTCTTCATTTGACATTTTTAATTCAATCCAGTGGCAGAACCAGGGATCTGGGGTTGATTCAAACCATCTAAAAATCAGCAAATTACTGATCATAACCTCGACAGGGTACCTTGATTGAACTGTAAGAGTAATTGGAGTTCTATTGTAGTGTTGGTTCTGAAACCAAATGTTTCAATTCGATCCTGTGTAGACAGAAGGAAAGTGAATGTTGTCACAAAGATGGATTTGTACCCTATTCCCAAGACAGGAGATTGCATTGATAGGGTAGGTACTGAGTCATTCCTATCAAAAATTGATTTGTTAAAAGTACCACTGCCAACAAGAGCAAAGGAAATTTCTGCATTTGCTGCATTCTGGATCTTTGTATATAGTGAAAAACTCAAATACATTCTCAACATTTTGGGATGACAGGGTATTGACTGACAGCAGAACTGAAGAAACTAGCTTTATTAGGGAAATGTTTTTGGAAAATTTATGGGATTAAATTCTGTGAAAGCCACAGGATCCCATAATCTACACCTCAGGTTACTTCAGGAAATGCCCAAAGTGTTTGGAAACAATGATGTTCAAGATTCTATACATTCTGGAATAATTCCCAGTGACTGGAGAGTTGCTAATGTAACACCGCTGTTGAAAATGGGAGGGAGAGAAAAACTGGGCTTCTTAGACCAATCAGTCTGAAAATACTCAAGTCTATTATGAAAGATTTAATCACTGAGCACATGGAAGACAGTGGCAGGATTAGACAGAGTCAGCATGGTTTGTGGAAAGGGAAATCACGCTTAACAAATTGAATGGAATCGCTTGAGTATGTAAAGAGCGAATTTGTCAAGAAGGAGGCAATTGATGTGGTATATTTGGAACTTTTACAAGGTTTTTAAGAAATCCCACAGATGAGAGTATAAAAAAATTAAGATTCATGGGACTGGGGACAGTGACTGACATGGATAGAGAACTAGTTGGCAGGCAGGAAACAAAGAGTAAAAGTAAACTGGAATTTTTCTGAAAGGGTACCATAGGGCTGGATCCAGCTATTCACAATATTTGTTCATGGTTTAAATGAGGGAACGTAAGAGTAATATCTCCAAGTTTGCAGATGACACAAAGCTGGGTGGGAGGGGGAGCTGTGAGAAGGAAGCAGAGATATCTCAGTGTGATTTGGAGATGTTGAGTGATGGCAGATGAAATACAATGACGTTAAATGTGAGGTTACCTAGTTTAATAGCAAAAATTGGAAGGCAGATTATTATCTGAATGGTGATAGATTGGGAATGGGGAGGTGCAATAAGATCTTGGTGTCTGTGTTTACCAGTCACTGAAAGTCAGTGTGCAGGTGCAGCAGGCAGTGAAGAAGGTAAATGATATGTTACCTTTATAGTGAGAGGATTTGAGTGCAGGAATAGGGATGTCTTGGTGTAATTGTATGGGGGCTTAGTGAGTCCACACCTGGAATATTCAAACCAAAACTGGTTCAGTTACATGAGACAGTGAGTGGAGGCAAAGACTTGTTTGTGTGACTGGGCCCAGTGTGCAGTGGGATCCACAGGGATCAGTGCTGGGGCCCTTATTGTTCAGGATGTATTGAAACAATGAAGATGAGAATGTGAGAGGTGAGGGGTGGGGGTGAGTGGATGATGACTCACTTTGTAGAGGTTTGGCAGATGGTTGACAGTGAGGAAGAAGGTCTTAGGTTACAGGAGGATCTAACTGGATTGGTCAGATGGGCAGACCAGAGTCAGATGGAATTTACCCCTGATAAATGTGAGGTGATGAACTTTGGACGATGTAACAGGTGAAGAAGGTATTTATGAAGGTATATGGGACACTTGCCTTTATCATTTCCAGTATAGATGAGAAGAGCAGGGGAGATATGTTGGAGCTATACAGAATTTTGGTTAGGCCACAGCTGGAGTACTGTGTGCAGTTCTGGTCACCACGCGATCGGAAGGATGGGATTGTACTGGAGGGGGTGCAGAGGATAGTCACCAGGATGTTTCTTGGGATGAAGCATTTCAACGATGAAGAGAGGCTGGATAAACTCGGGTTGTTTTCTTTGAAGCAGAGAAGGTGGAGGGGGAGCTGATAGAGGTGTATAAGGGTATGAGAGGAATGGGCAGAATGAAATAAAGCAGCTGTTCCCCTAACTCGGAGTTGGCACACCTTCACTGTGAAAGATAGGAGCTTTAGAGGGCATTTGAAGAGCAGGTTTTCACTCAGAGGGTGGTGGGGGTCTGGTTTGCATTGCCTGGGATGGTAGTTGAGGGGGAAAATCTCACAATCTTTAAAAAGTACTTGGATGAACCCTTGAAATATCATAACATTTAAAGCTATGGCCCTTGTGTTGGAAAGGTGGATGAATGCAGGTTTAGTGTAGTTTGGCTGGTACAGGTTCAATGGGCCGAAGGGCCTCTTCTGTACTGTGTGATTTTATGATTGTATTGTGTGCAGTTTTGGTTTTCTAATCTGAGGAAGGATGTTCTGGCTGTGGAGGGAGGGCAGCGAAAATTTACCAGACTGATTCCTGGGGATGACACCACTTAGATCTGATGAGAAACTGGATCAGTTAGGATTATATTCACGGGAGGTTAGAAGATTGAGGGGAGTCACATTGAAAACTCTAAAATCCTAACAGGACAAATGTTCCTAATGACTGGGGAGTCCAGAATCAAGGACTACAATTTAAGGATACGGGAAAGGCCATTTAGGGCTGAGATGGAGAGAAAGTTTTTTCATTCAGTGAATGGGAAGCCTGTGGAAGTTTCTGTCACTGAAAGCAGTTGAACCCAAACCAATGAATGTTTTCCAGAAAGAAAGCTGCGCATAGTTCTTCGGATGAAAGGGATCAAAGGTTACGGGGAGAAAGCAGGAACATGCGACTGAGTTGGATGATCAGCCATGATCATATTAAAATTGGAACAGGCTCGAAGGGCTGAATGGACAACTCCTGCTCCTAGTTTCACTGTTTGAGAGACTGTTCATCAACGTGGAAACATATTGAGTTCGAGAAAAGCATTTGCCTTTGGTCAGGAATTAATTTGGAGAAAGGAGACAGAGTGGAGGGATAACGTATGTGTCCTCCAATGAGCAAGAGGTGAATAGTGGTGTCCCCAGGGATCTGTGCTGGGACCTCAGCATTTCACGATATTTCTCAATGACTTGGATGAAGAAACAGAGAGTCATCTGTCCAAGATTGATGACCACACTGAATGAGGCAGCTAGGAGGAGGTTACAGAGATGGGGAGGGTAGATGGACAAGGAGGGACTTAAGAACAAGAATGAGAATTTGAAAATCGAGGTGTTGTTGGACCGGGAGCCAATGTTGCTCATTGAGGACAGTGGAGGATGGGGATGGGACTTGGTGCAAGTTCGGATACAGGCAGCAGAGTTTGGGATGAGCTGAAGTTTACAGAGTGCAGTGGCTGTGATGTGGCCCAGTATAACATTAGAATGTTTGCAGTCCCAAAGCAACGGCAGAGATTTTCAGTGAGTGATCTCTGTGATTTGGAGGGTTTGTGGGGCTCAGATCAGCCTCAAAGATGAGGCCAGGTTTGGAAGGAATCTGATACTAAATAAAAGCTGAAAAAGCTGTGGTTGTTGTAAATGAGGAACAAAAACTGAAATTGCTGGAAAGGCTCAGCAGGTCTGGCACCATCTGTGGAGAGAAAGCAGTTAACATTTTTGGACAAGTGAACCTTCTTCAGAACTGTTCTGAGGAAAGGTCACGCCACCCGAAAAGTTAACACTGATTTCTTTCCGCAAATGCAGCCAGCCTTGCTGAGGTATTCTGTTTTTCCAAAGAGTTTCGTTGAGCAGCAGACAGTGCTCAGGGAGAGGGATGGAGTTTGTACAGGGAGATGAAGAGGATGGCTTTGATCTTCCCAATGTGTTTCCCAGTGAGCCTGGCTCCTCAGTCCTGACTTCTCTTAGCTGCTGTGATTGTCACTGATTGGACACTTATTATTAGAGATTCTGACCACAGCAGAAAGCCCCAGAGTAAGAAATAACTGCAAAGACTGTCAGAGCGCAAGTTTGAAACTTCACCAATAGAGGAAGTGAAAGAAGGAGCTCGGAGCAGCTGGATGTTTGTTACTGAGACGGGAAAAAACTGTGAACCATCTCCACTCCCTGGAATCTGACAGCACATAAGAACATTAAAACTAGGAGTGGGAGCAGGCTCTCTGGCCTCTCGGGCTGCTCTGCCATTCAGTAAGATCATGGTTGATCTTTTCATGGCCTCAGCTCCCCCTTACCCACCTTTTCACCAAAACCCTTGATTCATTTACTGTTCAAAAAATTACCTGTCTTAGCTTGAAAAACATTTACTGAGGAAACCGCAACCACTTCACTGGGCGGGGAATTCTATATATTCAACACCCTCTGGGTGAAGACGTTCCTTCTCTATTCAGTCCAAAATCTGCTCCCCCTCGCACAGGAGGAGACCGTTCAGCCCATCGTGTCTCTGAGTGTTCTAATTTGTCTCACTAACCCTCCCTCTCCCCATAACCTAGTAAATCTTTCCTTTTTAGCTCGATCTCTAGTTGCCTCTTGTAGACCTGGGTCCACAGCAGAGACTGTCCCTAACCTGCGCTCCAAATTGGCATCTCATTCATTCACTGGGAGACAAACTGCCTGGGCTGGGAAATGGAGCTCAGGACCCTGAACATTCTCTCCCCACTCCTGAGGGACACTTGATGATAAGGGATAGTTCCAAGGAGCCCGACAATACACACTTCCCCATTCTGTATGTAAAAGGCAGGAGCCTGCCAGCAGGATATTCAACTGCAGAAGCTATCATCTGCTTGATCAATTCTGACCACCCCAACTCTCCATAACCCTTTTAATCATTTTTGATGGACAATCTCCTCCTTGGTGTAAGACAGGGAAGGGACGAGTCTGTTGGAGACAATTTGGAATTTACAGAGCAAAGGTTGAGGAAGATCCAAAGGGACATTACAAATAGATTAAGGACAAAAGGGTAACTAGGGAGAGATTAGCGCCGCTCAAAGATCAGCTCGGTGGCCTTTGTTTGGAGCTGCAGGAGATGGGGGAGATACTGAGCAAGATTTGAAAAATGTCCACATATCAATGGAGGAAGTGCTGGATGTCTTGAAAAGCATAAAAATGGATACATCCTCAGGATCTAAACAGGTGTCCTATCCCACTCTGTGGGAAGCTCGGGAAGTCATTGCTGGGCTTCTTGCTGAGATATTTGTATCATCAATAGTCACAGGCGAGGTCTTAGAAGTCTGGAAGTTGGCTAATGTCGTGCCACTGCTTAAGAAAGGTGTTAAGGACAAACCAGGGAACTATAGACCAGTGAGCCTGACGTCTTGGTGGGCAAGATGTTGCAGGGAATTCTGAGGGACTGGATGTACCTGTATTTGGAAAGGCAAGGACTGATTAGGGATAGTCGACATGGCTTTCTGCCTGGGAAATCAAGTCTCACAAACTTGATTGAGCTTTTTGAAGAAATAACAAAGAGGATTGATGAGGGCAGAATGGTAGACATGATCTATATGGACTTCAGTAAGGCGTTCAACACGATTCCCCATGGGAGACAGGTTAGCAAGGTCAAATCTCACCGAATACAGGGAGAACTAGCCATTTGGATACAGAAATGGCTCAAAAGTAGAAAACGGAGGGTGGTGGTGGGGGGTTGTTTTGCAGATTGGAGGCCTGTGACCAGTGGAGTGCCACAAAGTTCATTGCTACTTTTCATCATTTATATAAATGATTTGGATGTGTGTTTAAGAGGTCGAGTTAGAAAGTTAGCAGATGACACCAAAATTGGAGGTGTAGTGGACAGTGAAGAAGGTTACCTCAGATGACAATGGGATCTTGATCAGATGAGCCAATGGGCTGAGGAGTGGCAGATGGAGTTTGATAGAGATAAATGATGTATTTCAGGAAAGCAAATCTTATCAGGACTTATACACTTAATGGTAAGGTCCTATGGAGATTTGCTGAACGAAGAGACCTTGGAGTGCAGCTTCATAGCTCCTTGTAAGTAGAATCGCAGGTAGATAGGATAGTGAAGAAGGTGTTTGGTATGCCTTCCTTTATTGGTCAGAGTATTGAGTGTAGGAGTTGGGAGGTCATGTTATGGCTGAACAGGACATTGCTTAGACCAATTTTGGAATATTCTGTGCAGTTCTGGTCTCCTTCCTTTCAGAAGGATGTTGTGAAACTTGAAAAGGTTCAGAAAAGATTTAAAAGGGTGTTGCCAATGTTGGAGGATTTGAGCTAAAGGGAGACGTTGAATAGGCTAGGGCTGTTTGCCTTGGAACGTTGTAGGCTAAGGAATGGCCTTTTGGGGGTTTACAAAATCTTGAGGTACATGGATAGGGTAGAAAGACAAAGTCTTTTCCCTGGGGTAGGGGAGTCCAGAACTAGAGAGCTTACGTTTAGGGTGAGAGGGAAAAGATATAAAAGAGTATTGAGGGGCAACCTTTTCACGCATCGGGTGGTACGTGTATGGAATGGGCTGCCAGAGGAAGTGGTGGAGGCTGGTACAATTACAATATTTAAAAGATATCTGGATGGGCATATGAATGGGAAGGGTTTGGAGGGATATGGGCTGGGTGCTGGCAGGTGGGACGAGATTAGGTTGGGATATCTGGTCGGCATGGATAGGTTGGACCAAAGGGTCTGTTTCCGTGTTGTATATCTCTCTGATTCTATGACTCTAAGCTGGGAGAGTTGGGAAGTGGGATGAGCAGGAATAAAGGTTTCTGTAGACAAGGGGATGATGTAGTGCATAGATGATCAATCTTGTGGAGATTAAAATAAAAGACTTCGTCATGGAGAGGATGTGGGGTTTGAAGTTCCAATATGGAGCGTCCAGTGGGAAAGAGGCCTGTGCTCACAGCTGTCCATTAGACATTCCAATGGGATAGAGGCCCATGGTTACTGATCTCCGTTGGATGGCCCAGTGGGAATGAGGTGCAGGTTTATTGGCGTCTGTTGGAGAGTCCAGATGGAAGGAGGCCCATATTTACTGATCTCTGTTGGAGGTTCCAATTGAGTCCCATGGAATTGGAATGTTGGTATTTCTTGCAGCAGTTGGAATCTTGGTATTTATTGTAAAAAGACTGGATTACAGAAATAAAGAAATATTGTTACAATTCTGTGAGGTATTGGTGAGACCACATCTGAAGCATTGTCCAGATGAAGGATATGGTGGCACTGGATACAGTTCAGAGGATGTTCACCAGACTGATTCCTGGGGTGAAAGGGCTTTCATGTGAGGAATGATTGAACAGCTTGGGCTTTTACTCACTGGAATTCAGTCACATGAGGAGGGATCTGAGAGAGGTATATAAGATGCTAAAGGGGATTGATAAGTCAGTCATGGAACAGTTGTTCCCTCCTGTGGGACAGTCGCGAAAAATAGGGCATAGATACAGAGTGGGTGAGGTGGGTTCAAACTGCGATGAGGATAAACTACAATGGCACAGTGGTGCAGTGTTTGCACTACTGCCTCACAGTTCAGGGAGCTGGGTTTGATTCCACCCTTGGGCAGCTGTAGAGTTTGTAGATTCTCCCCCTATTTGTGGGAATGTTATCAGGGTGCTGCTCTCACATTCGAAAGATGTATATACTAGGAGGATTAGCTATGCTAAATTTCTCATTGTGTTCAGGGATGTGTAGGTTAGGTTCGTTAATCATGGGAAATGTAGGGTTACAGGGAAATGGTAAGGGGATGGGTCTGGGTGAAATGCTCTTTGAAGGGCCGCTATGGACTTGTTGGGCCAAATGACCTGTTTCCATACTGAATGGATTCTGTTCTATTGTAACTCGTTCTCTCAGAGGGTTGAGAATCTGTGGAAGTCACTGCCCCCAGACGGCAGTGGAGGCAGAATCAATCAACAAATTCAATAAAGAAACAGATATCTTTCTGATGAAAAGCAGGACAGGGGGCAATAGGGAGCAGTCTTGAAAGTGGAGATGAGGATAAGATCAGGCAAGATCAGGGCTCGATGGACTGAATTATCTCTTCCTGCTCCTCATTCCAAAGTTGGAGGGAAGGAAGCTGACCGTGTGATAGGTAGATGGAGGTACGGGTAAAGGTGATAGGTCAGAGAGGAGGGTAGAGAGGATAGGTGGGATGGAAGATTGACAGATGGGACAGGTCATGAAGGTACAGATGGGACAGTGCCAAGTTGAAAGGTTGAAACTAGGATAAGATGGGGAGGGGGAAACGAGAAACCTGGTGAAATTCAAATTGATGCCGTGGGGTTGGAAGTTCCTGAGGCGGAAGATGAAGCGTTCTTCCTCCAGGTGTCGGGTAGCGAGGAAGTGGTGATGTAGGAGGCCCATGACCTACATGTCCTTGGCAGATGGGGAGGCAGAGTTGAAGTGTTTGGCCGGAGGCGGTGAGGTTGGTTGGTGCGAGTGTCCCAGAAACGTTCTCTGAAGCACTCTGTTAGTAGATGTCCTGTCTCCTCAATGTAGAAGAGACTGCATTGGGAACAACGGATAAATGACATGTGTGGAAGTGAAGGTGAAACTTTGATGGATGTGGAAGGCTCCTTTGGAGTTTTGGACAGAGGTGAGGGGGGAGTTGTGGGCTCAGGTTCCTGTGATGGCAGGGGAAGTGCCAGCTGGGGACGATGGATTGGTCGGGGGGTGGGTGGACCTGACGAGGGAGTCACGGAGGGAATGGTCTTTATGGAAAGCGTATAGGGATGGGAAGGGAAATATATCTCTGTTTCTGGAGTCTGTTTATAGGTGGCGGAAATAACGGAGGGTGATGCAATGTATACGAAGGTCGGTGGGGTGGAAGGTGAGGACCAGGGAGGTTCTGCCCTTGACAGTAAAACTGGAGCTTGACCATGGAAGGGGAAGGAGAGGAGAAGGGATTGGAACATGTTGTGAATGGACAGAATGGGTCAGTGGGTCAGAGCCTGTCCTGTCCCTCCAGCTCACACTGATGGCCTGAAGATCTCCTCTCTCGGCTGGGCCTTCATGGAATGAGGTTTGTGTCCAAACCAGTCCTCAGTGAGAATAGGCCAACAGCACAGAACTGCCCTTCATTCGGCAAGAATATGTCTGTCTTCCTGAGAGATACCAAAGCCTGGTCAATGTGGGAAATGGGACCTTCCTCCAGGAGAAGACATGCTTCTGGGGTCAAGGGTTAACATCTATTGGTGGGACAGAGCAGAGGGACATTTACCCTGTATTTAACTGTTACCACCTGGGATGCTGTGGGAAAGAAAGAGAGAGGGAGATAGAGTAAGACAGAGAGAGAAAGAGAGAGAGGGAGAGGAACAGTTGGAGAGAGAGAGAGAGAGAAGGACAGGGTGTGAATGAGAGAGAGAGGTAGAGTGAGTCTGAGGAAGTGCAAGATGAGCAAAGGTAGAGAGGGAGAGAGAGTTAGAGGGAGGTAGAGATGGTGAGGTTGAATAATAGAGAGACAGAAAGAGAGAGAGAGAATGAGATAGAGTATGAAACAGTGTGACTGAGGGAGAGGAGAGAGAGAGAGAAAGATGCAGAATAGGTGTGAGACTAGGAGTAAACGGAATCTAGTAAAAGAGAGAGAGAGATAGACAAGTTCTGGTCACCACATTATGAGAAGGATATGACTGTACTCGAGGGGGTGCAGAGATTTCCCCGCTTGCTGCCTGGCCTGGAGGGTCTGAGCTATGAGGAAGGATTGGAATAGCTGGGGTTGTTTACCTTGGAGAAGTGAAGGTTGAGAGGGGACCTAATATAGGGCTATAAGATTATGAGGGGCAGAGATAGAGTGGACAGGAAGGTATTTTTTCCAGGAGTAGAGGTATCAATACCCAGGGGCAGAGACTGAAGTTAACACAGACATAAAGTGAGCAGGAGTAATGTTCTGGTTAGGGTGCGGGTTAGGGGTAGTGTTCAGGTTAGGGTTAGGGTTTGGGTTTGGTCCTGTGAGGCTGCTCTGTCATTCACTATGATCCTGGCTGATCCTCTCCCTCAATGCCAAGGTGGATTTAGCATTGATGATTTGTACAAGTCGTTAAATGTTGTTCATGTCATTGAGCTTCTGATTGAGAGATAGACAGAAGACACTCAGAGAGAGAGAGAGAGAGCAAGTGCACGTTGTGGATTTGAGTGAGAGAGGTTTAACTATTTCCCCAGGAATCAGTGTTCCAATGTTCTGGAATAACGCCTGCTGTAGAGATTAGTTAGAGAGTGACTGGAGGGAGAGAGACAAAGATGGAGTGAGGCAATGAGAGATTGAGGGGACGAGTGAGGAAACAAGTTGTGATGGAGAGGAATGGATGATAGGAGAGAGAGAGAGAGAAAGACAGGCCAACCAACACAGAAGGAAAGGGAGATCAAAAGAAAAAGAGGTAGTAAGTCAATCAACAACAGGATTATATTCAAGAAAAAGGTGAAAAAGAGATAGAAGGGAAAAGGGTGGGAGGAACCAGGGAAGGATAAGACAGAGAGACAAAAACAGGAAGTGTGAGGGGCTGACGTGGCTCTCTCTGCCTGATGCCATTTACATACTGAGGAACACCCAGTCAAACTCTCACAGGCTACAGCTTTATAAAGCAGAGCCCAGTGAAGGGAGACTTTATCAGGAACGAGACACAGGGACAGGAGCACACACCATGATTTCACACATCCAGCTGATCTGGCCCCTGGCATTCTGTATCGCAGGTACAAATCTCTCTCCTTCCACCTTGAATCTTTCGCTGCTCTCCATTTCACTCCAATTCCACTGACTTGTGATTGAAGGGAAAATGCTGAAACTAGAGGAATGCTCAGTGTCTCCCACAATCTCTCATTTGACCGGCTCTTTCTGTGACAGTTCTGACTTCACTGTGTTTCTCTCTGACCCCTCAGGTATCAGTGGGGACATCATCATGACCCAGTCTCCCCCGGTGCTGTCAGTGGGACTGGGCCAGACTGCAACCATCACCTGTAAATCCAGTCAGAGTGCCAGTGCTGATGTTGAATGGTTCCAGCAGCGGGAAGGACAGAAACCCTCTCTCCTGATCTATAGTGCAACAAGTCGATTCACAGGAGTCTCCAGCAGATTCACCGGGACACAAGTATCCAGCACACACTTCACCCTGACAATCAGCAACGTTCAGAATGAGGATGTCGCTGATTATTACTGTCAGCAGAGTGAGAGCTGGCCTTGGCACAGTGACACACAGCTGTACAAAAACCTTAATACACACAGCACCACTGCCTGTACTGACACATCCCACTGCAACATATAATATATAATAATGGACACACAGTCCCACCTCCTGTACTGACACCTCCCACAATTGTATATATTTAATATATAATAGAGAACACACACATAAACCACCTATATTGACAAGTCCACAGTTAAAGATAAATGGAACTGAGCAAATTACCCCATGCAGGGATTGTCACTATCCACTACAAACTTCAGTCCCTGTGGTGTTCACTGCTCACTGAAGGCCTCAAGTTTCCCTCTTACACTCCATGGTCACATGTGAAGAGCAACTGCAAGATTTAACATCAAAATAAAAAGTTCACAAACCTACTGAACTCAGCTGGACTCAACGCAGAGAGAGAGAGAGAGAGAGAGAGAGAGTGTGTGTGTGTGAGAGAGAGAGAGAGAGAGAGAGAGAGAGAGAGGGAGAAAGAGAGAGAGATAAAAACAGAACGAGTAAATACAGAAAAACATGAATGACAAAGAGAATTTGAGAGTAAGTGAGAGACAGAGACAGACAGGGAGAGGGTGAGAGTGACAGAGGGAAGCAGAGAGCAGAGGTTTTTGTGCAGCCTCTGCACTGGGAGCTCTCAATGTGGCTTACGTTCGGTAAAGGAACCAAGCTCAGACTGAGTAAGTAAACCCTTTTAATACAAAACTTGCTAAAACACAAATACTGAATTGTTGAAGGTGTTAGAGGGGAGCTGCAGTGAATGAAATGGTTGATTGAGGAGCACTGTGTCGAACAGGGTGTCCAGCGATACCTCCTTAGTCCCATTGCCCCCTTTAAACAGCAAGATATAAGTCAGTCAGTTTTACTCACCGTGTGGAGGAGCTCTGTCCATTTGCAGCCTGTGGTCCAATTCCTGCAGCATGGAGTGAAATCAGTGAGTAGCCTCCTGTCAGTCTCAGTGTGACAGACACGGGCAGAGTTTGATGTGAGCTCTGGCTCCCTGTCCCAGTCTCTGATCTCACTGACCTCAGCAGCAGCAGCAGCAGCAGCACAGTGAGACACCGAGCTCCCACCTCCCCCAGCTTTAACTCTGCTCAATCACACAATCATACAATTGTTACAGCGCACACGGAGGCCATTCTGCCCCATCCTGTCAATACTGGCTCTCTGAATGAGCAATTTACAGAGTGTCATTCTCCTGCCTTCTCCCTGTCACCCTGCACATTGTTCCTTTTCAAATAACAGTCTCATTCCATTCAGAATGTTTCTATTGAAGCTGTCTCCACCACACTCTCAGTCAGTGCATTCCATACTTTAACCACTCACTGGCTGAAAATGTTTTTCCTTGTCTCACTTCTGCTTCTTCTACCAATTACTTTCGATCTGTGGCTCTCGCTCTCGATCCTTCAATGAGTGGGAACATTTTCTCCTTATTTAATCTCACCAGACCTCTCCTGATGTTGAATTTCTCAAACAAATCTTCTCTCAGACTTCTCTTCTCCAAGGAGGACAGTTTGAACTTCTCCAATCCTCCAATCCTCTCTCCGTTCCTCATCCCTGAACCTTTCATGGGAATTTTCTTTCACGTCATCTGCAACGTATTCACATCCTTTGTGAAATGTAAACCTTTTCTATTCCCCGGAGTCGCATTGCCTGCATTTGGCTCATTTCCTATCCTTTTTCTCTTCCCATGTACCTGTTCAAATGTCTTTTAAATGTTTTAATCATTCTCGCCTCTCCGACATCCTCTGGCAGTTCATTCAATACCACTCTGCCTGAAAGAGGGATACCTCAGGTCCCTTTTGAATCTTTCCTCTTTCACTTTAAACCTCTACCCGCTAGTTTTGGACTAACCTACCCCGGGGAAAAGACCTTAGCTAGTCACCTAATCTATGCCCATTATGATTTTATAAATCTCTAAAATGTCACCCTGCAGCCTCTGAGCTTTCAAGGAAGGTAGCCCTGCCTAACCAGCCTCTACTTATAACTCAAACCCTCCAATCTCAGTGACATCCTTGTCATCCATTTTACACTGTTTCCATTTGAATGCTATCCTTCCAATAGCAGGGTGGTTGGAAACATGGCCTGACCAATATCTTAGGGAGCTGAAACATAATGTCCCAACTCCCATACCCGATGAAGGCAAGTGCACCAAATGTTTTCTTCACCACCCTGTCTACACGTGACAGCAGGTTCAATCCTCTTAGTGCCTCCACCCCTTGGTCTCCCTGTTTGCCAACACTCCCCATGGCCCCATAATTAACTGTGTAAGCCCTGGCCTGGTTTTTGTACCAAAATGCAACACCTCGCTATTATCCCAATACATAATGTAAATGTACTCTCAAATAGCCTTCTTCACTGACCATGAAACCACCAATTTTGGTGTCATCTTCAAACTCACAAACTATACTTCCTATATTCTCGTTCAATTTGTTTCTATGAATAACAAACAATGATGAACCCGGAAGCAATCCTTTCGCTTTTCACAGGCTTCCAGTCCGAACAACAACCCTCTACCACCACAAGCTGTCTCCAACTATTAAGCCAATTTTGCATCAATTAACCTGCTCTCCCTGGGTCCCATTTGATCTAACTTACTAACCAGATGTCCATGCAGGAAATTGCCAAAGGCCTTGCTAAAGTCCATGTGGACCATGTCTACCACTCTGCCCTCTGCTATCTTATTGGTCATGCCCTCAAAAAAATTTGTAAGACACATTTTCCCACTGACAAAGCCATGTGGACTATCCCTAATTAATCCTTGTCTTTCCAAATGCATTTAGATCCTGTCTGTCAAAATCCCCTCCAACAAATTACCACTATCAGACTCACCGGTCTATAATTCCCAGGGTATTCCTTGCAGACCTTATTAAATAACAGCTCAACATTACACACACTCCATTCTTCCAGCCCATCACCCGTGGCTGTTGATGATACAAACATCTCCACAAGGGGCGTCACTGTCTCTTCACAAGCTTCCCACAAAGTACTGGGATGGAGCTGATCAGGTCCTGGGGATTTATTTATCTTCATGAGTTTAAAGAAGAGAATACTGCACCTCTTCTTCTGTGATATGAACTCTTCTCAAGACATCAACATTTATTTCCCAAATTCCCTTCACTTCCATGTCCTTCTCAACCGTAAATACTGCGGCAAAATATTAGATTGGTAACTCATTCATATTCGGTTTTAAAATAAAATATGAAAAATTGTAAGAGTGAAACATTGGAGGTGATCCATGGAATATGATCCATGATCATGACTTTATGCTGGATTGTCCATTGTCTTTTTCCACTGTCCCCCTAAACCTTATGATACAATGATCACTCTTCCCTAAATGTCCTCTCACTGACACTTGATCCACTTGGATCTCCTCATTCCCAAGATCCAGTTACTGTCTCAGTTAATATTCTGACAGTTAAAATCCCCTAATGATTGCACCTCTCTGTAAATTCCTTGCTGGTTTGTTCCTGTACATTCTTCCCTCTAGTCGGTGACTGACAGACTACACTGAACAACCTGATTGCACTTTTTTGTTCCTTATCCCGAACCAAATCGATTCTGTCCTTGACACCTTTGAGACATCTTTTTCTCCAGCTCTTGACCGATCTCCTTAATCAATGCCACACCTCTCACCCTTTCCCCCCTTTCCTATCTTTCCTGAACACCTTGTATCCAGGAATATTTAACAAACAGTCCTGTCCTCATTTGAACCTCATCTGTTAAGGCAACAACATCAGATTTCCACTTGGTAATCTGCGTCTGTAACTCTCCAATCCTATTCCCAAACTCCGTGCAGTCCCATACATGCACAGTCAGTCAGATATAGAATTTATTGCTGGCTCTCTCTCACTCTGACCCTGCCTAAGAAATTCCTATTCCTTATTCTGATGCGAACATTTTTTTCCAGGATTCTGTGATCCTTTGTGTTCCTCCCTGATATTACTTCCTGGTTCCCACGGCCTTTCAATATTTATTTAAACCCTCTCCAACAGCACCAGCAAATCACCCCACGAGGAGCTCAATTCCTGCTCTATTCAGGAGCAACCCATCCAGTCTACAGAGGTCGCATCTCCCACCAAGTCATTCCCAAAGACCCAAGAATCTAAAGCCCTCCCTCCTGGACCACCTTTCCAGCCCCACATACACCTGTCCTATCCTCCTGTTCCCATCCTCGCTTGCATTGGTCAATGGAGTCATCCAAAAATTCCTATTTTTGAGTTCCTGTTGCGAATTGCCTCGCAGGCTCCTTAAAGTCTGACTGCAGGAGCACATCCCTTTGCTCCCGCTGTCACTGGGACCGATGTGGACGATGACCGCTGCCTGTTCCCCCTCGCCCCTCAGGGTGCTCTGCAGCCACTCAGAGACATCCTTGACCCTGGTACCAGGGAGACAACGCACCATCCTGGATTCCCATCTGCAGCTGCAGGAACACCTATCGATTGCACTCACTCTCGAATCTCCTCTCACTACCACTCTTCCAGTCTTCCTTGCGACCTCCTGTACAACTGCCCCCCACCGTAGTGCCAGGGACTTGGCTCTGGCTGCATTCCCCAGATGAACCATCATTCTCAACAGGATTCCAAACTGAATTTTTGTTGGAGAGCGGGATGCACTCAGGGTATTCCTGTACCTAGCTGCCTGGTCCTTCTGGACTGTCTGCTGCTCCCCCATTCCCTCTCTCCCTGCATACTCTGAAGCTGCAGAGTGACCACATCTGGCAACGTGCTCTCCACGGAACTCTCAGCCTCACGGACTCTCCGCACTGACACCAGCTGCTGCTCAAGCTCCGAAACCCGGAGCTCCAACTGCTGTCACTGACCACACTTCCTGTACTTCATGCTATTTCAGGAGCTAAGAAACATTCTGAAGTTCCCACAAGGAACAGGATGCACACTCTCTCCACTTCGCAAAGTTCAGATGACAAACAGCTCCAGCAGGGCTCACAATCCAGAGCTGTCAGTGCTCTGGGGTTTTGCAGAGTCTTTTCAAAAGACATCAGAATTAGGCCATTCGCCCCATCAAGTCTGCTGTGTTGTTTGGTCATGTGTTTCTCAAGAAAATGCCTTCTTCCCATTATGTTTGATCACCTTCCCAATCAGGAATCTATCAATTTCTGTCCTAAATACACTCAATGACGTCACCTCCACAGCAATGAGTTCCACAGATTAGCCACCCTCTGGCAGAAGAAATTCCTCCTCATCTCAGTCCTAATGAGTTATCCTTTAACTCTGTGGCTGTGCCCATTGGTCCGAGTTTCTTTTACTCCTGGAAACATCTTCTCCATGTCCACTCTATCCAGGCCTCTCAGTGTTCTGTAAGTGTCAATGTGATCCTCCCCTAACCTTCTGAACTCCATCAAGTACACATCCAGAGTACTCAACCGCTCCTCATCAGACCAGGCTGTCATCCCCAGGGTCATTCTTATAAACTTCCTCTGAACCTCCTCTAATACTAGCATATCCCTCCTTAGATACAGGTCCCAAAACTGTTCACAATGTTCCAAATGCAGTCTGACCAGAGTCTCATACAGCCTCAGCAGGACATGCGTGCTCTTATATTCTAACTCAGTTGAAATGAATGCCAACATTGCATTTATCTTCCGAATAGCAACGGAACATACATGCTAACTTTAAGAGAAACCTGAAAGAGGACTCCTAAGCCACTTTGTGTTTCCGAATTCCAAATTTCCCGTTTAGAAAACCGTTTGAGCGTCTATTCCTCCAACCAAGGTGCATAACCTCATACATTCCCATATTGTATTTCATCTGCCACTCCTTTGCCCACTCTCTGAGCCTTTCCAAGTCCTTCTGCAGCCTCCCTACTTTCCTCAACTCTCCCTGTCCCTCCCCTCATCTTTGTGTCATCAGCAAATTTAGGAACAATGCCCTCAGTTCCTTTTCGCAGATCGTTAATATATAATTAATTGTTACATGATTACCTGAGGTCCCAACACTGCCCCCTGCTGAACTGCACGACGCACCAGCTGCCATCCTGAAAAAGACCCATTTATTCCCACTCTCTATCCATGTCAGTCCTGGGCCCCAAACCCCATGGGCTTTTATGTTATTTAGCAGCCTCCTGTGTGGCAACTTGTCAAAGGCCTTCTGAAAACCCAAACAGATCATGTCCATTGGCTCTCCTTTGTCTAACTTGCTCATTAACTCCTCTTATTACTTAGAATTCCAGCTTCTCCCTCTCGAACTGCAGGGTGAATTCTATCATATTGTGGTCACTGCCCCCTCAGGGTTCACTCACCTTCAGCTCCCCAATCAGAGCTGCCTCATTGCACATTAACAATTCCAGAATTACCTGTTTCCTAGTAGCTCTACCACAAGCTGCTCCAAAACAAGCCTCTTGCAGACATTCCATGAATTCCTTTCCTTGAGATCCATTCCCAACCTGACTTTCCCAGTCCACCTGCATATTGCAGGCCCCATGATTATTGTAATAATCCTTGTCTTACATGCCTTTTCTATCTCTTGATTTATTTTCTGATCCACATCCTGACTACTACGAGGAGGCTGGTACATAACTCCCATCAGGGTTTTTGTTCCTTTGTGGTTTCCTAAATTGACTCACACAAATTCTATGCATTCCCACTCGATATTTCCTCTTGCTGCCGATGTAATTTCATTTCTTCCTGACAGGATAAACCGTCTACACCCATGCCCCACCCTCACACCCCTCACACATCTACCTATCATTAGAAACATAGAAACATAGAAAATAGCTGCAGGAACAGGCCATTCAGCCCTTTGAGCCTGCACCACCGTTCAATATGATCATGGCTGATTATGTAATCTCAGTTTCCCATTCCCACTCTCCCCCTATTCCCATAAATCCCTTCATCCTCAAGGGCCACGTCCCTCTTGATATATATCTAACAAACTGGCCCCACCAGCATTCTGTAGTAGAGAATTCCACAGTTTCACAACATCTGAGTAACTTAACCTTTAATCTTAGACAGTGACCCCTGGTTCTGGACTTTCCTAATGTTGGGAACATTCTTCCAGCATCAACCCTGTCAAATCCCATTCGGATCTAATATGTTTCTGTGAGATTCCTCTCATTCTTCTAAATCCCAGTGAGTACAAGCCCAGTCGATCCAGTCTTTCCTCATATGTCAGTCTCGCCGTCCTAGGAATCAGTCTGGTGAACCTTTGTTGGACTCCCTCAATAGCAAGAATGTCCTTCCCCAGGCTCGGTGACCAAAACTGCACCCAATACTCAAGGTCAGGCCTCACCAAGGCCCTGTATAATTCTGCAAGACATCCTTACTCCAATACACAAATCCTCTCACTGTGAAGGCCAGCATGCCATGAGCTTTCCTCACTGCCTGCTGCACCTGTATGCACCCTTTCAATTACACTCAGCTCTCAGTGCACCACACCTTTTCCTAAACTTACACCATTTATTCATAATCTGTTTACCTTCAAAGTGGATCATCCCACATTTATCCACATTATGTTGTACTTGCCAAGTATATGCCCACTCAGTCAGCCTGTTCAAGTCACCCTGCAGCCTCTTAGCATCCTCCTCACAACATACATTGTCACCCAGCTTCATGTCATCTGCAAGTTTGTAGGGATTGCATTTAATTCCTTTGTCCATATTGTTTATGTATATTGTGAACAGCTGGGGTCCCAGCACTGAACCCTTCGGTAACCCACTCATCACTGCCTGCCAATCTGAGAAGGACTCATTTATTCCAACTCTCTGTTTTCTTTCTGCCAACAAGTTCTCTCTCCATGTCAATACATTACCTCCAATACCATGAGGTTTTATGTAACTCACTAATCTCTTGTATGGGACCTTGTCAAAAGCCTTTTGAAAGTTCAGATACACACTATCCACTGAGTTCTGAGGGAGGGTCACTCAATCCAAAACGCTAACTTCAGTTTCTCTCCACAGATGCTGCCAGACCTGCTGAACTTTTTCATCATTTTTTGTTTTTGTTGTCCACTGATTCCGCCTTGTCCACTCTCAACTGATCACATCCTCAAAACCTTCCAGAAGATGTGTCAGGCCTGATTTCCCTTTAGTAAATCCATGCTGAATTGGACTGATCCTGTCACTGCTTTCCAAATGTTCGGTTATTGTATCTTTAATAACTGACTCAGCATTTTCGTCATGTATAATTCCTCATTTTCACTCTCCCTCCTTTTATTAAAAAGTGGGGCTACATTGGATACTTTCCAGTCCATTGGAACTCTGTCAGAGTCGACAAAATGTTGGAAAATGATCACCAATGTGTCCACAATTTCTACAACCACTTTCTTAAGGACTCTGAGTTGCAGAGCACCAGACCCTGGGGATTTACAAATTTTGATACCGTCAGTCTCCACAATACCACATCCCAACTTACAAGGATTATCTTCAGTTCCTCCTTCACACTTGACCCTTGCATTTCCTTTCAATAGGATGTGCATCCTTGGATATTTAGCTCCCAGCCCTGATCCCCTTGCAGCCATGTACCTGCACTACAGAGTCATTTACCTTGTTTCATATAATCGATACATCGAAGTACAACACCCTCAGTCATGCACTGACTGCCTCCTTCTCATAGTTATTTCCGTCAGAAATCATAGAAACCCTACAGTGTTGACGCAGGCCATTCAGCCCAGTATGACCCTTCGAAAAGTATCCCATCCACCCTACAATTCCCATAGATAATCCTCCTAACCGACACATCTTTGTGACAATGGGAGGAAACCCAAGTAGACACGGGGAGAATGTGTAAACTCCACGCAGACAGTCAGTTGGAATTGAGTCTGTGTCTCCGGAGCTGTGAAACAGCAGTGCTAACCACTGATACACCATTCCACCCCGCTCGGCATCAAGTTTAATTCCTGATCTTTTCCATACTCTCCATCCTATTACATGGTCTGGATGCTTTCATAAATTCTCATGAGCCCCTATCTTCCTTATTTACCTTGGATTGTGTGGTACCACTTTGTCTACTTTATTCCAAATGGTTCATGTGTTAAAAGACAAAGCTTTTACGTGTGTTCTTTTGTTGAGCTTCCCTGCACTTTTATGTTTCCTTCGTCCAATATGACATTCACAATATTCTGTCCTTTCCTTTTATTTCCTGGTAACAATCAATCCCATCACTACCCAGTAATCCGACATTCTCCTTTGCCATCCATTTTCTCATTTTCCATCCAACTGTCCCAGTTATTTTCTCTTTGAATCATATTCAGACTGATATTTATCCCTGAACACACATCACTCAAAATGTTCCTTGGTTCATTGTTGCTTGTGAGATCTTGTTGTGTACAATCTGGCTTCCACATTTCCTACATGACAACAGTGACCACATTTCAAACAAGTCTCACACTGTCTGCAAATGTCTTGGGGACAGCATGGATCTTTCTTTTCTTTGGATGAACTGGGAGTCTTTCAGATGTGAAAGATGCCATTCCAATATTGCACAGGCTTCCTCCTGAACTACAGTTTCTGCTTTGTCCCTCTCTTTTGTGAAAATACATGGAAAGTTTTCTTGAGGAACCATTGCTCCATCTTCCACCTCCACACAAGTTCCCTTCCTGCTCTCGAATGTGCCTCATACATTCCTTCATTCTCTTCTTGTTCTTTCTGTGATTATAAAACATCACTGGGATTTCCCTGACTTCATTTGGACACATTTCATCCTGTCAACTCTTTGCTTTCCTCAGGTCCTGGTTAATTTCAACCCTGCATTTTGTCTTTCAGCCAAACTTTACCAAGTGACTGCCCAGTTTAGTAAAATGGTTTGTTCTCAAATGAAAACTTTTACAATTGCTCCATTGTTCTCCATTTCCATCCCTCCTCTCAATCTCACTGAGTTCTGATCACTGTCACTAAAATGCTCCCCCATTCATAGGCCTTCCAGCTGCTCACATTCATTCCCTAAACGATAGTCCAAAACTGTGCCTTCTCTTTTACCATCACCTTCTCAGGGGCAATTAGGGACGGACAATAATGGCCAGTGACACCCACATCCCAAGAAGAAATTCGTACAATGCCTGTTCTTTTATGGGGTTTATAGGGGTTGGATACTAATGTTCAAAATGGATTGTTTAGCCAGTTCATGTTCATAGAGTTGAAATCCCTTTGTATGCCAGAGATTAAAATTGTTTCTCTTGTCTTTCAGGCCGTGAGAACTCTCAGCCAAAGCTGACCCTGCTGCCCCCCTCCCCGGAGCAGGTCAATGCCAAGGGCACTGCCACCCTGGTGTGCCTTGCCAATCACTTCTATCCCGATGAGCTGGAGGTGCAGTGGAAGAAGGATGGTGCAGTCATTTCGGACGGGGTTCAGACCAGCAACTACCTGCGAGCTTCGGACAGCACCTACAGTGTCAGCAGCCTGCTGACCCTCTCTGGGTCTGACTGGGAGTCCAACGCTCGCTTCTCCTGTGCCCTTACCCACGTGACCCTCCCCTCTCCCCTCAGCAAGAGCATCAGGAGATCAGAATGTGTGTAGAGTGTTTGAGACTGTCCACAGAGGAGACACAACTTTAAGCAGAACAGGGCTGAGCTGGCAGGACAAAGGTCATTGTCAGCACTGAATTTCAACTCACGTCCTTCTCAGGACTGCTCAGAGACACTTCTGAGGTTCAGCGGTTAAGGTAGGTCATTGGGACAGTGTAAAGGAGATTTAATTTATATCTAATCCAGTACTACCCCTGTTCTGGGAGTGTTTGTTGGGGACAGCATTGACTTGTGATGTCAAGTAAAACTCCTCGATACTCAAGACTGTCAGCTGTACAAAATCAACGTGAACCTCAGAAGTCTCTGCTTCAGTAAACCAGATCTCCTTCCTGCTCAGCCGCCGGTTCCAATTTAAGGTTCTGTCACTGTTTAAAAGGACAGGATTCGCTTTTTCTTGAGAATATCTCCACAAGTGTTTTCCTCAAGCTCCATTGTGGCTGTGAATTTGTGCAGCTTCCTCTGTCTGGGCTGTTAATTGCAGTCTGTTTTCTGTCAATGTCAATCTGGAAAAGGGAATAAAGATGAAGACGATTCAGTTTCTGTCTCTGATTGCTTTGTATATAGACTGCTCCAGCCTCAGTTGATTGGCTACGTTTCAGCAAATGGTTGTCATGGTTGGCTGCTTGGATGGTCAATCAATGACACATCAGCTGAAGACTGGATTTGAGCCAATCTTCAATCATTTTCAAGAGATCCCTTCGATCTGGAATCTGTCAAGTTGACAAGATTCGAAACAGAACAGAAACTGAAATCCGCTGGGGCCCAATCATTCCAATCTGACGCATTTCCTCTTCACTCTGTTAGTTCAGATCCAGCTGGTGGGATTGCACTATGCCCACTTTGCTGCTGCTGAGTCACATTTCAAATGAGCTGCGGCCAATCACAGACACTGGAGGCTTCAGTCATTACATTCATTTCTCCCATCCTCGCCTGTTCCTCACAGTGACAGCTCAAAGCTGAACTGAGTGACAACTTAGCTCAGAAAGAGGATCAGTCAGAATCTTCCATCATACATGACTGTCTGTAGGTGTGTGTCACTGAGTGTGGGTGTGACTGCTACCCAGTACTGTCTGTAGGTGTGTGTCCCTGAGTGTGGGTGTGACTGCTACCCAGTACTGTCTGTAGGTGTGTGTCTCTGAGTGTGGGTGTGACTGCTACCCAGTGCTGTCTGTAGGTGTGTGTCCCTGAGTGTGGGTGTGGCTTTATTACTTCTTCAAAAAACTCAATCAGGTTAGTGAGTCATGATTTCCCAGGTACAAACCCAGGTTGACTATCCTGAATCAGTCCTTGTCTTTCCAAGGCCATGTAAATCCTGTCCCTCAGGACTCCCTCCAACCATTTGCCCACCAATTATGTCAGGTTCACCGGTTCCTGATTTTTCCTTTCCACATTAGCAAAACTCCGGTCTTCCAGCACCTCACCTATGACTATCGATGATATAAATATTTCAACAAGTGGCCCAGTAATCACTTCCCTAGCTTCCCACAGAGTTCTGGGTTGCACCTGATCAGATCCCAGTGATTTATTTATTTTTCTGCATTTTAAAACATACTGCACTTCCTCCTCTGTAATATGGACACTTTTCAAGATGTCACCATCTATTTCCCCAAATTCTATATCTGCTGTGTCTTTCTCCACAGTTTACCCTGACACAAAGTACTTGTTTAGTATCTGCCCAATCTCCTGCAGTTCCACACATAGGCTGCCTTGCTGATCTTTGAGAGGCCCTATTCTGTTAATTATTACTCTTTTATCCTTAATGCATTTATAAACTCCCTTTGGATTCGCCTTAGCCCAATTAAGCCAAGCTATCCCATGTTCCCTTTTTGCCATCCTGATTTCCCTCTTAAGGAGGAGGAGTTAGCAATTCTGGAAAGTGTGAAAATATGTAAGTTCCCTAGGCCGGATGGGATTTATCCCAGGATTCTGTGGGAAGCGAGGGAGGAGATTGCCGAGGCTTTGGCATTGATCTTTATGTCATCATTGTCGACAGGAACAGTGCCAGAATACTGGAGGATAGCAAATGTAGTCCCCTTGTTCATGAAGGGGAGTACAGACAACCCTAGTAATTATAGACCAGTGAGCCTTACTTCGGTTGTGGGTAAAGTGTTGGAAAATATTAGAAGAGATAGGATTTATAATCATCTAGAAATGAATAAGTTGACTACAGATCGTTAACACGGTAGATTGGGCCTCACAAACCTTATTGATTTCTTTGAGAAGGTGACCAAACAGGTGCATGAGGATAAAGCGGTTGATGTGGTGCATAGGCACTTCAGTAAGGCATTTGATAAGGTCCTCCACAAAATACTGAGGCATGGGATTAAGGGTAATTTAGCAGTTTGGATCAGAAGTTGGCTAGCTGAAAGAAGACAGAGCGTGGTTTTTGATAGATAATGTTCATCCTGGAGTTCAGTTACTAGCGGTGTACTGCAAGCATCTCTTTTGGGGTCACTGCTGTTTGCCATTTTTATAAATGACCTGAATGAGGACATCGAAAGATGGGTTAGTAAATTTGCAGATGACACTGAGGTTTGTGGAGTTGTTGATAGTGCTGAAGGATATTACAGCCTACACAGGGACATGGATAAGCTACAGAGCTGGGCTGAGAGGTGGCAAATGCAGGGTTTAATGCAGAACGTGTGAAATGATTCATTTTGGAAGGAGCAACAGGAATAAAGAGCACTGTGGTAATGGTAAGATTCTTAGTAGTGGAAATGAGCAGAGAGATCTCGGTATTCATGTACACAGATCCTTGAAAGTTACCACCCAGTTTGATAGGGTGGTTAAGAAGGCTTATGGTGGGTTAGTTTTTATTGATAGAGGGATTGGGTTCAGGAGTCATGAGGTCATGCTGCAGCTGTACAAAACTCTGATGCGGCCACAATTGGAGTATTGCATACAGTTGTGGTCACCGCATTAAAAAAAATGGTGTGGGAACTTAGGGGTTCAGAGGAAATATACGAGGATGTTGCCTGGCATGGAGGGAAGGCCTTATGAGGAAAGGATGAGGGACTTCTGGCTGTTTTTGTTAGAGAGAAGAAGGTTGAGAGTTGTCTTAATTGAGACGTACTAAGATAATCACAAGGTTAGATAGGGTGGACAGTGAGAGCCTTTTGCCTCAGATGCTGAGGGGACATAGGTTTAAATTGAGGGATGATAGATATAGGAGAGATGTCAGAAGTCGTTTCTTTACTCAGAGACGAATAGGGGCATGGAATGCACAGCCTGCAACAGTAGCAGACTCGCCAACATTAAGGGTACTTAAATGGTCACAGGATAAACGTATAGGTGAAAATGGAATAGTGTAGGATAGATGGGCTTCAGGTTGGTTCCATAGGACGGTGCAACATCGAGGGTTAAAGGGCCTGTACTGCGCTGTCGTGGTCTATGTTTTATGTTTTAGATCTGACAATGCTCACCACCGCCCTCCTCAGGACAATTAGAGAAGGACAATAAACAGCAGGAAAATCAAAGCTTGCCCCATCCCAGAGCCATTCCTGAAGAAGGGCTCATGCCCAAAACGTCGAATCTCCTGCTCCTTAGATGCTGCCTGACCTGCTGCGCTTTTCCAGCAACGCATTTTCAGCTCTGATCTAAAGCATCTGCAGTCCTCACTTTCTCCATCCCAGGATAAATCAAAATAAATGGCGTACAATTCAAATGATTAAACTGGTGAAGCTTAAATCCATCTCTTTGAAAGACTGGAGCCTCGGCCATGACATGGGTGAACCTGCATTTTCCAAATTGCACGATGGAGTGCCCTACGGATCAGGCACAAAATGAATTACACAAAGACCGAACAAACCGCTACCAAAGTGTGTCACCAAACTGCAATAAACAGCAATTTGTCAGGAGGAACTCAAGAGAAAGCCATTAGTAGGTGTAAGAGGGTAAGACAGACAAGAGTCAGATGTCATTGAATGCACCATAAATGCACGAAAGCTGTTGGGATAGAGCAGGGAAATGAGAGTAATTTCATTTTTGCATTAAGAGCTTTCCTGGTTGTAAGGACTCGGAACGTTAAAGGATGAAGTATAGCTTTTATTGTAAACAATGTACTGCGGTGGGCACGAAAGGATGTTGAGCAACATAAATGCTTAAAATTAGGAAAAAACATCGGAAACAATAAAATAGGAAAGGCCAATGGGATTTTGGAATGAATATTGAGAGTGAGGAGATGGAGGGAGAGTGGCCAGGACAGCTGTACTGAAGAATGGTTAGGTCACACCTGGGATATGGTGTACACTTATGGGATTCTATGAGGTGCAATGCAGAATGGGACAGGGTTAGGGGATGTAGGTTACAAGGAAACACCAGAACAGGATCTCGAGGAGGGAGGGAGAGTATTCTGATATTCAAAACATCTTAATGAAATCGACAGAGTAAATGTAGATTTAACGTCAATGCCGGCAAACAAAAAAGCAGGTACAGGAAGGAGATCAGGAAAAATATTTTGATGTAGAGATTGGAATTTAGTGAGTGCTGGTAACTTGGGTCCTCCATTCAAAATGGGACAGAATTACTTCTTGGAATTTGATCAGGTCTGAAGCAAAAGAGCAAATTAGGATCAAATAGTCATTTGAGAATATTGAACTGGCCTGAAAAATGCCCGGTTTTTGGAAGCTTTTCATTTTGCCCTCATCAGCACAATTGTAAAAGAACCAATCAAAGGGGAAAAACATGACATTGATATTGTATATGAGGAAAGTGCTGACAGGCTGAGGTGTTATCACTATGAACACATCAGTTAAAATATTGTTTCCCTTCGCTGTGGCATTTCTTGTAAATTGTCCTGATACATGCAAGACAAAAGCTTCAACAAAATGTTTTGTTTTTTGCAGCATTCATATTAGGATCAGTTTGGAGTGAAATAATGAACATGGAAATGTATTAAGTTAACAATGAAAATTGGTCTGAATTCAGCAGAGACCAGGATAGCTTCACCTTGAACTTAATACAGGAATTATCAGGTGAAATTTAACCAGTGGAATGATTTAACCACCTTCCACCAGTTTGATTGTTTGAATTGCTCATCAGTTATGTTGATTACTCCTGGGATGGGGAGGA
Organism: Chiloscyllium punctatum; assembly: GCF_047496795.1. Lineage (NCBI taxonomy): Eukaryota > Metazoa > Chordata > Chondrichthyes > Orectolobiformes > Hemiscylliidae > Chiloscyllium > Chiloscyllium punctatum. Next base: position 17,633,074 of record NC_092745.1, on the reverse strand, counting down.
CATTGATATGTCTGCTATTTATTGCCCTTTCCTAACTATCCTGGAGAGGGCGGTGTTAAGCCATGAGTTTCTCGAAGAGGATCTGACAGAGGGACAAGATCATGTGGTGGGCCTGAGTACAGGCTGTCGCTCAGGAGAATGAGCTGTGACACAAGGAAAAACCTGGGAGTGGTGGAAAGGCACAGGCAGACCGGCTAGGCTGCAGAGGGACAGAACCAGTTTGACGAATGGGCTGAGGTCCTTCCGAGCTGAGTTGCAGACTCAGGCTTTCAGGGTGCACAGCTTACACTGTTACTGACCATAGCTCCATGTTTGATGAGGCCTGACCCAGGAGAACACCCACAGAAAGCTGCCTCCTCTGTGTCTGATGTGTCTGTGTGTCTCTCAGACGTGACTGAGCAGACAGCAAGGGTTTCAGCAGCAACAAAGATGTTGATGTAGTGCCCCTCCCACTTTCACCCATCGACCTACAAACTCTTCTGGGGAAAGGGCTCAGCACCTGCTATCGCCTGCATCAATGTCCCATGTCCCACCTCGAGAAAACAGACCCCACTGCCACCGTCCCCACCACCTATTCACCATCTCTCTCCTGAAGGCACCATCTCGAGCTGGAAAACATCTCCAGCCTCCCCAGCTGGTCTCGTTCCTCCAAGTGTGGGCTGGGATGGGGAAGCAAGGTAGGCTATTGGACCGGGAGGTCTCAGCCTGGTCTCAGTGGGAAGCACTCTCCCCTCAGACTCACAATGTAGCAGACTGGGTGGATGAGCCATTGGGAAATGCAGGGTTGCAGGGATAATGTAGTGGTTTGGATCTGGGTGGGATGCTCTTCGGAGGATTGGTGTGAACTCATTGGGATGAATGGCCTGCTTCGACATTGTACAGATTCCATCATTACATGATTCTATCTCTGAAGCAAATTATCCAGGCCGAGAGTGCAGTGCAACACTGTCAGAGGGTCAGTACTGAGGGACTGCCACACTGTCAGAGGGACAGTGCTGAGGGAGTGCCACACTATTGGAGGGTCAGTACTGAGGGAATGTTGCACTAATGGTGGATCAGTACTGAGGGGTGCCATACTGTCAGAGCATAAGTACTGAGGGAGTGCTGCACTGTCAGAGGGTTCATACTGAGAGAATGCCGCACTGTCAGAACGTCAATATTGTGGGAGTGCTGAACTGTCAGATAGTTCATGCTGAGGGAGTGCTGCACTGCTCGTGTATCAATACTGAGGGAGTGCAACACTGTCAGAGGTTCAGTGCTCAGTGAACATCTTTCAGATGGGATGATCTGATGTCTGCCCTCTCAGGAGGCAGTAGAAGATGCCATGAAACTGTTCGAAGAGCAGACCAAATCCCCATGGTCCTGGTCAATATTTTAAAAATATACCTTTTAAAAAATACCTGGATGAGCACCTGAAATATCTGAACATTCAATGCTTTGGGCCCAGTTCTGGAAAGTGGATGGACAGTAGATTTAGTTTTGCCTTGGTGGGACAGACATGATTGGATGAGGGAACTCTTATACACTGTATGATTCTCTGATTCTGTGAAACCTCTGGCTGATGGCCACGTACTGTCCTCACTCGGCTGATGAGTCAGTCTCTCCTCCATGTTGAACAGCACTTGGAGGAAGCTCTGAGGGTGGTGAGGGCACGGAATGTACTCTGGGTGGGGGACTTCAATGTCCACAATCAAAAAGGAATTTCAAAAACATCGGGTTTGTTGGGTATTGGATACAAATATTCAAAATGATACTTTTGCCAGTCCAACGCTCACTTCTCCTGTACCCTAACCCATGTGACCCTCCCCACTCCCCTCAGCACGAGCATCAGGAGATCAGAATGTGTGTAGAGTGTGTGAGACAGTCCACAGAGGAGACACAACTTTAAATAGAACAGGGCTGACCTGGCAGGACAAAGGTCATTGTCAGCACTGAATTTCAACTCTCTTCCTTCTTGAGGCTGGCCTCTGGGAGACTCTGAAGTTCAGGGGTTAAGGCAGGTTACTGTGACAGAGTAGAGAGAGCTTCACTCTGTTCCCAACCAGTGCTGTCCCTGTCCTGGGAGTGTTTGACAAGGACAGTGTGGAGACAACTTTATTCTGTTTCTTATCCTGTCCCTGTCCTGGGTGTCTTTGGTGGGAACAGTACGGAAAGAGCTTTACTCTGGATCTAACCCTATTCTGTCCCTGTCCAGGAGACTGTTTGTTGGGGACAGTGTTGACTTGCGATAACAAGCATAACCTTTCAAAGATATTGAAAACTGTCAGCTGTACAAAAACAATGTGAACCTCAGAAGTCTCTGCCTCAGTAAACCAGATCTCCTTCCTGCTCAGCCACTAGTTCCACCTTAAGGTTTTGTCACTGTTTAAAGGGACAGGATTCTCAGGTTATTGAGAAAATCCACACAAGTGTTTTCCTCAAGTTCCATTGAGGCTGTGAACTTGAGTAGCTTCCTCTGGCTGGGCTGTTAATTGCAGTTTGTTTTCTGTCAATGGTCAATCTGGAAAAGGGAATAAAGATGAAGAAGATTCAGTCTCTGTCTCGTGTGTGCTTTGGAAATGGCCCTAGCTGAAGCCTCAGGGAAAGGGTATATGAAGTGAAACCCTCCACCCTCAAGGCCGGAAGACGAGGGGAAGAATAAAGAGGGCAATGGGGTCCCGAGAGCAGGAAAGCAATAGTACCAGAGGGGAACTTTCAGCATGAATGCAGGGCCCTGACAAAATCATCCCCAATAAATAGGGAAAAGAAGAAAGGTATGTTGGAGTTCAGAAAGATCGAAGAACGATGCCGAGAGTAAGCTGAACTCAGAGTGTAGATGGGAAAGGTCCAAACCAAAGTGGGGAGGGTACCTTTCACTCCATAACCCCCCATCCACCATGGTGGTGCTCTGAAGGGATAGTACCCATCCTGAATACCTGTGCCTGATGAATGGAGAAGAACCTGTGTCCATATGTGTGTGGGTGGGGGTCGCCGAGCTGGGAATTTGTGTTGCAGATGTTTCGTCCCCTGTCTAGGTGACATCCTCAGTGCTTGGGAGCCTCCTGTAAAGCGCTTCTGTGATGTTTCCTCCGGCGATTTTTAGTGATTAGTGTCTGCTGCTTCCGGTTGTCAGTTCCAGCTGTCCGCTGCAGTGGTCGGTATATTGGGTCCAGGTCGATGCGCTTATTGCTTGAATCTGTGGATGAGTGCCATGCCTCTAGGAATTCCCTGGCTGTTCTCTGTTTGGCTTGTCCTATAATAGTAATGTTGTCCCGGTCGAACTCATGTTGTTTGTCATCTTCGTGTGTGGCTACTAAGGATAGCTGTTCGTGTTGTTTCATGGCTAGTTGGTATTCATGGATGCGGATCGTTAGCTGTCTTCCTTTTTGTCCTATGTAGTGTTTTGTGCAGTCCTTGCATGGGATTTTGTACACTCTATTCGTTTTGCTCATGCTGGGTATTGGGTCCTTCGTCCTGGTGAGTTGTTGTCTGAGAGTGGCTGTTGGTTTGTGTGCTGTTATGAGTCCTAGTGGTCGCAGTAGTCTGGCTGCCGTTCAGAAATGTTCTTGATGTATGCTCGTGTGGCTAGTCCTTTGGCCGCATCCATGAACACCAACTAGCCACGAAACGACATGACCAGCTATCCTTCGTAGCCATACACGCAGATGACAAGCAACATGACTTCGACTGAGACAACACTACTCTCATAGGACAAGCCCAAACAGAGAACAGCCAGGGAATTCCTAGAGGCATGGCACTCATCCGCAGATTCGATCAATAAGCACATTGACCTGGACCCAATATTCCAGCCACTGCAGCGGACAGCTGGAACTGACAACCAGAAGCGGCAGATACAAATCACTATAACTGCCAGAGGATACATCACAGAAGCACTTCACAGGAGGCTCCCAAGCACTGAGGATGTCACCTAGACAGGGAATGAAACGTCTGCAACACAAATTCCCAGCTCGGCGAACAGAACTGCAACAATGAGCACCCGAGCTACAAATCTTCTCACAAACTTTGAATATATATATATATATATATATATATACATATATATCATTATATCTCACACAGAGATGCATCCATCAAAACCAGAGGGATCAGCCCAACGCCAGTGGTGAATGAACTGAAGGGGTCATGGAGGGACTCTGTGATGGGAGAGCTATCAAAATCCTGGAGTGTAAGGGTGGGCTCCCTGGGCACTCTCTGGTAGTCTATCCAAACATAATGGAGTGAACTCACTCAGGGAGTGTTCAGAGCAGATTGGCTCATTGCTGATGGACTGGCAATGGGTCTTTACACAGTTGGTAATTTCAAATGTGCCCTGGCCCATATCGGGTCAGGGAGGGCTGAGGACCAGGACAAGTTCACGTTCACGTTTAAAGACCAATAGTATTGATGGAGCTGTATGCCCCAAGGGCTCCCCAGTAGTCCCTCCATCTTCCAGCAGAGCATGGCAGAAGGGCTGTGAGAGCTCAGGTCAGTTCCCCCAAATAGTTTAGACTTGCTGCTATTTGTGGGAACTCAGGAGGAGGATGTGTCCCTTTGGGATGACAGAACTCCCAGGAGTTGCTCAGAGGGATCCAGATGTTGATCCCGTCCCTGGAATAGCAGGTGAAAAACTGCTGCATTGCTCAGGTTCCTTGATGCCACACACCATCAAAGAGGCCTTGATGTCAAGGGCTGTCACTCTGCCTCACCTCACTCACATGGTCAGGGGGAGCTCAGTCCACTGACTCACATTTATCTGAATGAATTCCACTTATTACTGATCAGCCCATCTGACTCTCCCAGCCCGTCTATATCCTCGTGTCGTCTTGTACAGCTTCAGGACACCCCTATTCGGGAGGGTCAATAAATGGAAAGAACGAAAACTTTAATTCAGATACTGAAGACAATTACTGGATTAATAGAGGAATGGGTATCTTTCATTTGTAAGTGGGATCTAAATTTCTTTATTAAATTAAAGTGACTCAGGTTAAATACATCTGCGGTGAATGTATAAATCTATAATAAACCCCACACAGGGTGTTTGGATTGGAGGCTGATTTGAAATAATTGGTGACACATCAGGGAGGTGCGGAGATACCTGGAGACCTTGTTCCAGAAGGAACTTATAAGCCTCAGGACGAGGCACTCTAATTCCATGTGTAGGAAGGGGCAGGAGGGTATGACTATGAGGAAGGTAGGTAAGAATTTGGAGAATACTGTAGGACAGGAAAACCCATCACTCTTGCTGTAGTTGTGGGTATGCTCACCGAGCGAGGAAGTTGATTTTTAGACATTTTGTCCCCGTCTAGGTGACATCTTCAGTGCTTTGGAGCTTCCTGTGAAATGTTGTTGTGCTGTGTCTTCTGGAATTTATTTGATTCCATTCCTGCTGTTTCCATTTGCTGATTTTGGGAATGTTCATTTCAATAGTCGGTATGCTGGGTCTGGAGCCCGTGGCTCTAGAAATTCTCTGGATGCCCTCTGTTGGGCTTGTCGTATGATCATAGTGTTGGTCCAATCGAATTTGTGGTCCTTATCATCTGTGTGTATAGCGACTCGGGACAGCTGCTCATGGGATTTAGTGGCTCGTTGGTGCTCATGGATGTGGATGGCTAGTTGTCTGGCTGTGTGTCCTGTGTGTTTTGTGCAGGCTTTGCATGGAATCTTGTGAACTACATTTGTCTTTCACATGATTGGTTTTGGGTCTTTTGTTCTCATACGTTGTTGTCTGAGCGTGGCTGTCAGTTTCTGGACAGTTTATGGAAACGGGCCCTCCGGCCCAACAAGTCCACACCGACCCTCCAAAGAGTAACCCAGCCAGACCCAGTCCCCAACCCAATACTGACCCCGACTAATGCACCGAGCACTGGGACCAATTTAGCATGGCCAATTCACCTGACCTGCACATCTTTGGATTGTGGGAGGAAACCGGAGCACCCAGAGGAAATCAACGCAGACACGGGGAGAATGTGCAAACTCCACACAGACAGTTGCCCAATGTGGGAATTCAAATGGATCCTTGCCACTGTGAGGCAACAGTGTTAACCACTGAGCCACCGTTCCATGGTTGGACAAGTCTGGCTGTCAGTTCTGTGATGTTATTTTCATATAAGGTAGCGTGGCTAGTGAGTCCTCATCGTGTTGTTTGTCTGTTAGGTATCCGCGGATGAAGTTGCGGGAAAGTCCGTTTTTGGTAAAGAAATTGTAGAAGTGTTCTTCTCTTTGCAGGTCGGGAGTGCTGCTGTGTGTTGTAGCCCCATTGAACAGAGGCCTAATGCAGCCTAATACAGCTTCTCCTATGTGTGTTTGGTTGGTTGCTGTTGTCGTTCAGGATCTGGCTTTTCTGTCCACTTTTGTTGTGCATTCACCATTCTGTGATGGATGGATTTTGATGTGAAGCAAAATCACATCAGCCATGGTCCTATTGATTGGTCCAGAAGTCTTGAAGGATTGAATGACCTCATTCAGCCTCTAATTTGTAAGTTCAAAACAATTGAATGGTCTTTTCTTTGTACCCACTCATGCACACTCTCTGTGTGAAAAATTTCTGCAACTCTTCACCCTTCCTCTTTTGTGTCTTCACCCTGAGCTCTCAATGTTGCTGAGAAATTTGAGAAGCAGATTTACTCATCTGCTCATTCACTCCCTTCTCAGCCTCTCTTTATCACTTGAAACTCCACTCAACACCAATCTGCTGGGTCAGGAGCAAGGCTCTCAGCTCAATGTGGAAAGGAACTTTTTCCAGCAACAAGTTGGTGAGGGTCAACTGCAGAACGATGTTTCATTGCACATGCCTTCTTCAATAATCAAGGTGTTCAGCTATTCTGGACATCCACATTCACTGCTGGAGGTATCAGGCAGAGAGGAAGAGTCAGTGCAGCCATTGTGCAGCACTCATTATCGAGTTGCCCCATCTCCGAACCCATTGCAGTATCATTGTCTGCCCTGACACCAAGCAGATGCTCCCATCACAAGAGGCTCCGTGGCCCTGAGGACTGTGAGAGTGAGCCCTGTCCATTCACCTCGATCATCAAGCTCCAGCCTTCCGGATGTGGTGGCAGCCAGGAGAACCCTGCCCATGGGAGATTCCACACACACTCCCTCCCTCCCAGCAGGGAAAGATGATTCCTTGTCCCTGCTTTCTCTCCAAACTGATCCAAAATTGAGTGTTGCTGAAAAAAAGAGACGTTTTGTCGAAGCTTTTGTCTTGCACACACCAGGGCAATTTGCAAGAAATAGCACAAGAAAGGGCTGGAGCCTGGAGATCCCAGAGAGTCAGACAGCATTTATGGAGAGAAAGTAAGGCAAAATTAAATGTCTTCATAAGAAGGACTTTTTCTCACTCAAGTTCCAATTTCTCAAATTACTATTTGATCCTCATTTCCTCTTTTGCTTCAGACCTGTTGAGATTCTGAAAAGTAATTCTGTCCTTTTGTGAATGGAGCACTCAGTTTATCATCATTCGTCATTAAGTTCCAATAACTGCATCAAAATATTTTTCCTGATCTCTTTTCTGTACCTGGTATATGATTGGAGATTGTGTCATTTTGCCTTTCAGTTTGTCTGCTCTGATGGTAAATCTACATTTACTGTGTTTCTTTGTATAAGAATTTTGAACATCAGAATTCCCTCCCTACACTGTCCAGATCCTGTTCTGACCTTCATAGAATCATAGAATCAAGGAATTCCTTCAGTGTGGAAGGAGGCCATTCAGCCCAGTAACCTCATACCGACCCTTTGAAGACCATCCCACACAGACCCACAGCTCCCCTACCCTATCCCTGTCACCCTGTGTTTTCCATGGCATTTTCCATTTGCTAGTCTGCACATCTCTTGGACATAATGAGTAATTTAGCACGGCCAATCCCCCAACCTACGCATCTTCTCTCAGTTTTGCAAATGAAACATCAGTTTTGATTTTTACACTTTGGGCTAGATTTAATAAAGTTGGAAACATGACTCTAGACACACTTAATCATTCAAGTGGCCCATTTCAGTGCCCCCAATGGTAGCAAAATTTCTCCCAATGAATATCAGGATAGAAGGAGTGAACTGGAATTCCCAGCAACCATCAGATGATATCAACTAGACTTAGGAACCAATTGACCCCTAAATTCCTGAATCTATCCTGATTTAATGGCAGTTCAGGGATCAAATCAGCTTGGCCTTCCCACAATGTGTCCAATCAAGGGACCTTGCTTCAGATGGTGTCCTCATGTTAAACTGCCACCTCTCCCATGACCCACACCTGCCTTTAGTTGCATTTGGTCTGGGATTCCATCATAATCCAAGGTCTCCAGTGAGAGCCCTGCCTCCAACAAGCATTGCTCTGCTCGTTTCGAACTGGGGCCCTCTCCATGAACCAGAAGGAGCTCCCCAGCAGTTCTGTCACTGATGGGTGAGATCGTTGTTGACCCACCTCCGAGTGGACTGAACCCAAACCTTTCTGACTCCATGGAAGGAGTTCTACCAACTTAGCCAAGGCTGATACATTGAAAAGTCATAAAATCTGTCAACAATTAGCACTGCCTTTGTGCAAGGTCAGGGTTTTGAGGTTTTAACATGTACTTTTGGAATGCAATGAAGCGTTACCATGGAGAATGTTGCTGCTGGACAAGAACAGCCAACTCTGCCCAAAAGGTCACCACAATAATTAGTCCATCACCATCCAGTTGAATGCTTTTCAGCATTACTTTCCCTTTATTATTCCTCTTTTTCAGGTCATTAAATACCTTTTAAAATAGTGCACATATGGGAACATTGTCATCTACAAGATTTCCCCCAAACCATTCATCATCCTGACTTAGAAATATCTCACTGTTCCTTCACTGTCACTGGGTTAAAATTGGAGAATTCTCTCCCTCAGGGCATTCTTGGTCTACCGACAGCACATGGCTGCAGCGGGTTCAGGAAGGCAGCTCCTCACCACGTTCAAAGAAAATGAGGGACAGACAGGAAATGCTATCCAGCCAGCAGTACCCATGTCCCAGCAGAGAAGAAAACATGGATAGGTTTTGTTTTAACAGCCTGTGGCAGAAAATTGCAAATTCTTACCATCTTCTGTGTAAAGAGTTCTACATCCCGAAATAAAACTTGTGACCTAGATCCTCTGTCCCTGTCCCATTATGTATTGTCCCGCAAAGCAGCCCCTAACTGTGCACCATATTCTGGACATGACCTAACCATTCTTCAGGACAGCTGCCATGGTCATTCTCCCCTCCATCTACTCACTCTCAATATTCAATCCAAAATCACATTGACCTTTGTTTCTGGTATTGTTCCCCAGTTAAAGGAGATGTGTCACTCGACATTCTTTCTTGTGCACTGCAGTGTTGTTTATAATATAAATGGCCCTTCAACCTTTATCATTCTCAGAGGAGTTACAACCGAGAAAACCCCTTCCAGCTCTCAGTGGAGAAATTCCGATATTCCCGTTTCCCTGCTCTATCCCAATAGCTTCCCTTTCTATGTGACTGTGTTTCTGGTGTATTCAACAATATCTGACACTTGCCTGTCCAATGCTCTTACACCCACTGATACTTGTTGAGTTCTCCCAGATAAATTGCTGCTCTTTGCAGTTTGGTGACCCATTTTGATAGCCGTTTGTTCGGTCTTTTGAGTGTAATTCATTTTGTGCCTGATCCCAGTGTTCATCCGAAGGACACTCCACCTTTCAGTCTGACAAACCAGGTTCACCCATGTCATGGCTCTACTTTTAGCCGAGGCTCCAGTTTTTCAAAGAGATGAATTCAAGTCTCACCAGTTTAATTATTTGAAGTGTAGCTCGTTTATTTTGATTGCTCCTTGGATGGGCGGGCACAAAAGTGGCTGCTATTTGTTGCCCTTCTCTAATTGTCTTGGAGCGGGCTGTGGTGAGCCATGTTATATCTGGGAAGGAAGGTGCTGGGATCTAAACAAAAAAAAACTATGAAATTCAATGTCATGTTCATGAATGTAGTTTGGACAATGGAAACCAGTCATCACAGTGACTCTAGTCCCACAGTGAAGCGATTCATTCTTCATGGCCCCATCATCTGGCTCAGAACTCAGTCCGAGCAACTGGAGATGGGCAATAAATTTGAGGTATAATTTACAATAGCTTATAAAATAGTTCATTTTAAAAACTATTTAAAATAGTTAAATCTATGTTAACCTGAGTGTACAAGGCATAATTTCAAAATTTGCTGATGGGATGAAACTTGGATGTATTATGGCTCATGAAGAATATAGTGTCGAACTTCAAAAAAAGATATAGGTAAGTTAATGGAATGAGCAGATGGTTGCAGATAGAATTTAATGGAAAGAGCTGTCACTGTTTTATTGTGGAAGGAAACCGTGGAGAGACAAAACAAGCTAAAGGGTACAAGTATGGGTGGGTGTAGGGGCAGTAGGACCTGGATGTTTATGTGCATCAGTCACTGAAGGTGGCAGGACAGGCAGCTGTTCTCATGGGAGAGCAGCTGATTAAAGCAGATGCCATATCAGCATGAACATAGAATACAGAGTGGATGTGAAAAGAATGCTTCCTTTTCAGGGAGAATAGAAAACTAAAATAATTTCCCTCATTTAAGACCAAGATAAGCAGAGTTTTTTTCCCTTGCTTAAGGTCATAGATCTTTGGAACTCTTCTTCAAACATTGAAATGAAAACTCTGAATGCTTGTCGTGAAGAAGTAGATAGCCATTGCTTATCAAAAATCTATCAGAGTGAGGCAAGAATGTGGAATAGTCAGGTCAGCCATGGGGAGCAGGCTCAAGAGGATGAATCTCCTTCATTTTTGTCCCTAATTCGTATGATCGTGTAGCCAGTTCCACCGTTGAAAGATCAGCGCCATAAAGCTTGTGATTTTCAAGGAAGCAGCTGAAGTGGCTGCTGGTTTGTGTGGGCGCAAATGGAAGGAGACTTTACCCAAAATCCTCAGCAGCCGTGCAAGCGCTCTCTCGCCACGAGAGGGCAGCTGCTTCACTGTCCCTGATCTGTAAAAAAATAAACTGGGGCCCTGCTTGGAGCTAACAGGCTCAATTTGTAAAGACACATAGAGTGTACAGCTTTACAAGCAGGGTACTTGTCGCACCACAATGAAAATGTCCCCTGTGGTAAGGAAAGTACTTTGATGTGCCTTTTGTTTGTCTTCACAGCCTGATGTTTTGTTCATTCTGTTAAACACGTCGACAATGTCAGCATTGAGTGGCACAAAGTATATTTCCTCCTCTAGCCCCTTTCCAAAACACCCTCTCCATCTTGCTTTACTCCTTATTGACTTTTCTACAATTGTCTCTGTTCCCTCACTCCGTCCCGGTCCCAAAGGAATTGATGGCCGGAGTTCATGACCCCGCACGATGTGAAGATTGGTGTAAAGTGAGGCCAGTGTGTTGGAGCTTGGGCTCCTGCCTCAGGCCCAGGTGTAGGGGCCTGTTCAACAATCTGCGCATTGTCCTTTTTCTCTTTCCGACAGTACTGGAGTTTTCATGCTGCAGTAACTTGCTGGCCGCAAGGTGTCTTGTCTAAAATGTTCCCAGCACTGGACAGATCTCTGCTGTTGATCTGTTTTCTCTCAGGATCCTGCTCTGTATTCTGAGCCTGTTATCATTTTGTTAGAGTTTATATGTCAGTTGCTGCTTCCTTGCTATGGAACTGGAAAAAAATCATCAATGCCCCTTGAGATTTAAAATACTCCATCTTTATGAAAGTGGTTGGCAGACTTTTTGACATCATTTAACATTCTAATGATGTGAATGCATCTGTGTTGTTTCTGGGTGGGAGCATTTAACATCATGATCCTAGTATTTAATGGATCCTCACTCGTGTTAATAAGTTTTCAATGTTTCTCTCTCCTTCCGTGTTTTTAAGAGGCTTTCAAATGTGTTATGATGAGAGCACTGTGTGATGGAGTGGGTGATTGTTTGGATTCCCATCTCATTATCGTCCAGCTTTCAAAGAAAATGCTGTCGTCTTTGAAATGAGATTGTACTCAGTTTTTATACATATTGTGTTTGGATTTTATGTTTGGAATGCCAATTTGTCATAAAAAATATCCTGTTCGGTTTTGTAGCTCAGTAGTTGTGTTTGTTCCCTGAGATACTGAGAGTTTATACAACACTCCATTTGCCTGTGACCCAGTTGTTGGCTGAAGCCTCTGGTTGTTCGGTGAGTCCAAGCCATTGTCTTGCTCTCTGCAGTTATACCATCAACTTGGTTTCTCAGTGTGAGCCAGGAGACCACTGCGTGGTGACTTCCTGTTCCAACATCGGTGTAAAGGCAAGTGGGAACTGTCGAGGTTAATCCCATCATGAATTCCCCCCAGACGTAGTCGACGATGCCCTCCACTGCATCTCTTCCACTTCCCACTCCTCCGCCCTTGAGCCCCGCCCCTCCAAACACCACCAGGACAGAACCCCACCAACTTCCATGTACAACGTATCATCCGCCGTCATTTCCCACACCTCCAAATGGACCGCACCACCAGGGACATATTTCCCTCCCCTCCCCTATCAGCGTTCCGAAAAGACCACTCCCTCCGTGACTCCCTCGTCAGGTCCACACCCCCCACCAACCCAACCTTCACTCCCGGCACCTTCCCTTGCAACTGCAAGAAATGCAAAACTTGCGCCCACACCTCCCTCCTTATCTCCCGCCAAGGCCCCAAGGAACACTTCCATATCCGCCACAAATTCACCTGTATCGCCACACACATCATCAACTGCATACGCTGCACCGGATGTGGCCTCCTCTATATTGGGGAGACAGGCCGCCTACTTGCGGAACGTTTCAGAGAACACCTCTGGGAACCCAGACCAACCAACCCAAACATCCCGTAGCACAATACTTCAACTCCCCCTCCCACTCCTTGGACTCCTGCATCGCCAGACCATGGCACCTCGACGGTTGGAGGAAGAGCGCCTCATCTTCTGCCTGGGAACCCTCCAACCACAAGGGATGAACTCAGATTTCTCCAGTTTCCTCATTTCCCCTCCCCCAACCTTGTCTCAGTCAAATCCCTCTAACTCAGCACCGCCTTCCTAACCTGCAAATTTCTTCCTGACCTCTCCGCCCCCACCCCTCTCCAGCCTTTCACCCTCACCTTGACCTCCCTCCACCTATCACATACCCAACACCCCTCCCACAAGTCCCTCCTCGCTACCTATTATCTTAGCCTGCTCGACACACTTTCCTCATTCCTGAAAAAGGGCGGATGCCCGAAACGTCGATTCTCCTGCTCCTTGGATGCTGCCTGACCTGCTGCGCTTTTCCAGCAACACATTATCAGCTCTGATCGCCAGCATCTGCAGTCCTCACTTTCTCCCCAACATGAACATCAGAACATTCCGCTCGGCTGGAAATACATCCACTAACTAATTTCGTTGGCTGCCATTGCGGTAAAAGCAAATCTCTCCCTTTGCCAGCACAAAGAGAAAGTGCCCATCAGATTCCCTCATGCGTGATGGTTTAGCCTATTATGAGCAGCACTGGGAGATCATGCTGTATCAGCCTGGACAGAAACCTGGGCAACCTCCAAATGAAAGCATGACCTTCAGTGGATCTGCTACCACATGAAATATGCATTGGAATCCTTGTTACTGAGAAAATATAAACAAAACCCATTTCCCAAGGACATATGTCACAACAAGGAAGTGGGGAACAGACAGTTACTGTTCGCCTGTCTCTGGGGAGTGTCACGTTTCCTGTCCTCCCTCTCTCTGCGGGGTACCATTTTTACCAACCTTTCTGTCTGAGAATATTACTGTTCCTGTCCCACTATCTTGGGGAGAGGGTGGAGTTGTCACAATCACCCAGTTTGTTAGTTCCATTTACTCTTGTGAAATAGGTAATCCCTGCTTCACTCTGTATGTGAGCCATGTGTGAAAGCCCAGCACAGCTAAGCATTCATCTCAATCAGATCACAGGGTCTCAGGTTGGTCAGTACAGTCTGGACCAGACAAAAACACTGACTGACTGGAGACAATTCAGATCAAGTCCCCATGAGACAGCTATTGACCTTCACCCTCAAAGCCCACTGAGGAGGTGGTCATTAATCCCAGTGTTGTCATAGATTAAGTTCTCCCAGAGATTCATGATTCATTCTAGATTTTACACAAGTGTGTGATGTTGTCAGGTGACAGCTGGGAAGACATGGAGATAAAATATAAAAGGAGAGAGAATTATATATGTTATACGTTCCTTGAACTTTGGATGTTTGGAAATGATTTACAGCCAATGGAATACTTCCAAAGTCCAAACATTGTTGTAATGTGGGAACTGTGACAGCCTGGGCAGGCAGATCTTTTGGCAGCCCCACCCAGAGACTGGAGGCTGCTACTGCAGGCATGCTCCAACCAGCTCCACTGTGAGGGAAGGACACTGGAGCACACAAGGACGTGGGAAATAGGAGCAGGAGGAAGCTTCCAATAGCTGTCCATCCTTTCTTAAATACAGGAACCAAAATTGCACACAATATGCCAAATGCAGGCTCACTAAAACCCTGTACAGTTTTAACAAGACTTCTCTACTTTTAAATTCCAATCCCCAACAATAAAGGTGAAAATTCCTTTCGCCTTCTTGATTACTTGCTGTACCTGCACTAACGTTCTGTGTTTCAGGCACAATACTACCCAGATCACTCTGTACTGCACATTGTTGGAATCTCTCACTATTTAACTAATAGTCGGCCTTTTGATTATTCTGACCCAAGTGCATGGTCTCACATTTTCTGATATTAAATTCCGTTCACTGTGTATTAGTGTTTCATTTCCAGTTTGGTCTACTCTTTGATTGACTGTCTCAATGCATCTATCTGTAGCATGCCCCATTCCCATTTATTCATGGCCCTGACACTTGATATCTAACACTTTCCTGCTGGTTCCATTCAACGACAGGCAGGAGGCTGGAAAATACAGCAAGTTAGGCAGCATCAGGAGGCGAAGAAGTTGACGTTTTGGTGTAACTCTTCTTCAGGAATGGGGTTGGTGCTGGGGGAGCTGCAGTTAAAGGGGGTGACTGGATGACGAAGTGGGATCAGTGATGACAGGTAGACGGTACTACCTGATTGGTTAATGGGAAGAATTAATCTGTTTGGTGGCAGGGAAGAGTGGAAGGGAGGGCGAGGAGTTGGGAAGGGTCTCTGGGGATGGGAAGGGTGGTTATTTGAAATTGGCAAACTCAATGTTGAGTCCGCCGGGCTGTAGGCTGCCCAGACAGAAGATGAGATGTTGTTCTTTCAATTTGTGGTTTCGTTCATTGTGGCAATGCAGGAGGCCAGTGATCGTCATGTCAGAAAGGAGTGGGAAGGGGAATTAAAATGGGTGGTGACTGGAAGAACCGTTCGGTCCCTCCAGGCCTGGCTGAGATGCTTGGCAAAACGTTCCCTAAGTTTATGTTTGGTAAGACCACATCGGAAGCACCTGATGCAGTGAACTAGGTTGGAGGAGGGGCATGTCTCACCTGGAAGGAGTGTTTGGGGCCCTAGATGGAGCTGAGGGGTTGGTGTACCAGCAGGCTTTGCATCTTTTTGGGTTGCAAGGGAAGGGTCCTGAGGGTTCGGGAGGGTTGGTGGGTGAGTGGCATAAACCAAGAATTGTCAAAGGGAATGGTCCTTGTGGAAGGCAGCCAGCGGTGCGGAGAGAAAGATGTTCTTGGTGGTGTGGTCTAGTTGGAGTTGGTGGAAGTATTTAAGGATGATGTGGTGGATATGGAGATTGGTGGGGTGGTAGGTGAGGACAAGGGGGCTCTGCCTTTATTATGTTTGGAGGGGTTTAGAGCAGTGGAATGGGAAATGGAGGTGGTGCAGTGCATGACAGAAGGAGGAATAGCACATTGTTCATAATAGGGGGACATCTGTGATCAGTGGAATGTCTCCTTATCCGAGCAGTTGGGGCAGAATGGGAGAATGGGATGGAATTCTTGCAGGATACCGAGTTCGATGCGCTGTAGTCCAGTTAGTTATGGGAGTCTGTGGGTTTGTAGAAAATGTTAGTCTGAAGATTGTCACTGGAGATGGGAATGGAGAGGGAGGTGTCCAAGATGGACCAAGTGAATTTGAGGCCAAGGTGCAAATTGTGGCTGAAGTCAATGAACTGCTCCAGTTCAGCCTGGGTACAGGTCACTGCACCAATGCAGTCATTCATGTAATGGCAGAAGAGTTGCGGCACAGTGCCTGTGTAGGCACTGAAGAGGGACTGTTCAACATAACCAATAAAGGGGCAGGGGTAGCTGGGGCCCTTCCAGGTACTCATAGCCACCCCCTAGATTTAGAGGTAATGGGAGAAGTTAAAGGAAAATTAGTTGAGGGTGAGGACCAGTTCAGCAAGGCGGCGGAGGGTATTGGTGGAGGAGACTGGATGGGTCTATTGGAGTGGAGGAAGCAGAGGGCCTGGAGGCCATCCTTATTGGGTATGGACATATGTAAGGACTGCACACCCGTAGTCGAGATAAAGTGCTCAGGGCCAGGGATCTGGATGATACTGAAGAGATGGAGGGTGTGGTTGGTGTAGCGGATGCAGGTGGGAAGTGTCTGAACCAAGGAGGAGAGAATGGAGTTGAGGTAGGACAAGATGAGTTCACTGGGGCAGGAGCATGCTGAGATGATGGGTTACCCAGGGTAGATGGGCTTGTGGATCTTGGGGAGCAGATAAAACTTGGCATTGCAGGGCTGGGGGAGTATGAGATTGGAGGCAGTGGGGGGGGGAGATCACTGGAGGCAATGGGGGCACTGACAGTGCGAGTGATTTTGGCCTGATGGGCCGCGGTGGGGTCATGGTCAAGGGGAAAGTAGGACGTGGTGTTGGAGAGTTGGCGTTCAGCCTGTGCGACATAGCAGTGATTCCTCAGGACTACCACTGCCCCACCTTTGTCAGCAGGTTTGATGGTGAACCAGGGGTTGGAGCGGAGAGAGTGGAGTGCTGCATGTTCAGGGAGAGTGTGGCAGGAGAGGGTGAGGGGAGAAATTGAGGCACCTGATGTCACATCAGCAGTCAGCAATGAAGGGGTCTAGGAAGTGTGCACAGCTGGAGGGGGTGACCAAGTGGAGGAGGACGGTTGGAGGTGGGAGAAGGGGTCCTCAGAGGGAGTTTGTGAGTTTTTGTTCAAGAAGAAGACACGGAAGTAGAGGTTGGTGGAAGAAGAGCTCCGTGTCGTGGTGGAGGTGGGGACAGGCGGGAATGACTGTGAGCCCTTTCCTGAGGATAGACCTTTTGACCTCAGAGAGTTCGAGGTCGGGGGGGATAGTAAATATGGGGCAAGGCTCAGGGGTGAGGTTTTCGGGTGGGCCCAAGGTGGCTGAAGGAGGGAAGGGGGGAAGGGTGATGGCATGTGGTGGGTGAGGGTTGGTTGTGATGTAGCACAGGGGAATGGGTGTGGGAGAGAAAGGAGATTGGGACGGAGGTGGGTTGTGGAGTGAGGTGGGGGAGTGGGAAGGTGGGGATGAGGTGAAGAGAGAGAAGTGGAAGGATAGGGTGCACTGTGGGGATGGATGGGTGAGGAGGGTGAGTGAGTGTGTTGGCTAGCTGCACGTAGGACTCAGGGTAACCCTGGGAAATGCAGCCGGAGTCTTAGTTACAGAGTGGGAAGGGCCAGAAGTAGAGGAAGAGGCTGCAGCGAAGTCCAGACTGGTCCGAGTGTTTTGACCCGGGTTTGATTCCAGCTTCAGGCAACTGTCTGTGTGGAATTTGTACATTCTCCCTGGGTCTGCGTGGGTTTCCTCTGGGTGCTCTGGTTTCCTCCCACAATCTAAAGACATGCAGGTTAGTTGAATTGGCCATGCTAAATTGCCCAAACTGCTCCTCGGATGCTGCCTGAACTGCTGTACTCTTCCAGCACCACTAATCCAGAATCTGATTTCCAGCACCTGCAGTCATTGTTTTTACATTGTGATCTGCCAACCAACCTCCCTCCTTCTGTCACCCTCAATCTCTCCATGCTTACTCTTGTTTCCCCTTCGATCCAGCCTGAGCTGCCTTTGGGAGAGGTTGGCCTTCCCTCCATCACCCAGGAACATGGTCATCATCCCAGAGCAGTCACACTTTTAACCTGAGGGTCATCACAGCTGGGGCATGAGGAGAGAATGTGGCACCTTCATGGTGGTCATACCTGTCATTAATGCACTGCAACCTCTGTTGGGGCTGCAAGAGTTCAACCTCCCTCCCTCAGACAGCTCTCCTTCGCGGAAGGTAATATTGCTGTACCTAGTTTTGGGTTAATTAACCATTGAAATGTGACTATGGGGAGCCAGCATTGGCTGGGCAGGCACCCATGACTGCTCTAACCCTGGATTCAGAAAATTCCCTCGGAATTGGGCAAGACAGTGCCCACTGCCTCTGAAATCCCTCGCTTAACGAGAATATACTCTCAGTATTCATCTTTCTCAGCTGCCATCTCAATTGACTCGAAATTCTGTGTCCATGATCCTGCCCTCCAGGTACCTGATGAAGGAGCAACGCTCCGAAAGCTTCTGCTTCCAAATAAACCTGTTTGACTTTAACCTGGTGTTGTGTGCACTTTAACTTTGGCTATCTGAATGAGCTGCCATCTCAGACTGAATCAGCTGAACTGTTTTTCATTCATGATTTGAGAAGATTAAAGCCTAATCTACAATCCCCAGCACCAGGCCCATTCTCAGTCCAGGGGTCGAGACACATACCTCAGAGAGACCTTCAGACAGCACAGAGGAACACACTCGCACTGAGAGAGACACCTACAGGCAACACTAAGTAACACATGCACTCTGAGAAATAGGCAGCACTGAGTAACATGATCACACTCCATGCTGCGGAGAGATCGCTCCGAATGTCCATGTGTTACTCAGTGCTGTCTGTAGGTGTCTCTCTGAGAGTGAGCATGTTACTCAGTGCTGTCTGGAGGTGTCTCTGAATAACATGCCCACACTCAGAAAGACACCTATTATTCAGAGAGACACCTACAGGCTGCATTAAGTTAAACACACACTCAGAGAGACACACAGCCGACAATGTCTGTGAATGGCCAAAGATTGTTTCAGGGGCTAACCAACATGCAGCAGAGACTGCATAGTGCGATCCCATAAACTGGGCTTGGACCAACAGACTGAAGAGGGAATGTGTCAGATTGTACTTATTGAGTCCTAACAGCTTTCAGTTTCTGTTCTTTTTGGAATCTTGTAATCTACATAAATTCCTGGTCAAAGGGATTATTTGAAAGGGATTGACGATAGTAATTGATGGACAGGCCAAGCAACCAATTGCGACAATAACCTGCTGAAATGCAGCCAATCAACTGAGGGGAGTGGGGTCGTCTATTTCCAAAGCACACAGAGACAAAGGCTGAATTTTCATCTTTATTCCCTTTTCCACATTCACATTGACAGAAAAAGAAACAACTGGAATTAATAGCCCAGACAGAGGAAGCTGCTCAAATTCACAGCCACAATAGAGCTTGAGGAAAACAATTGTGGAGATTTTCTCAATAGCATGAGAATCCTGTCCCTTTAAATAGTGACAAAACCTTAAATTGGAACTGACCGCTAAGCGGGAAGAAGATCTGGTTTACAGAAGCAGAGACTTCGGACGTTCACATCGTTTTGTACAGCTGACAGTCTTCAGCAGTTCAAGAAATTTTATTTTAGCAACGCAAGTCAACCCTGTCCCCATCAAGCACTCACAGGACAAGGACAGCATGAGGCTTGACACAGCATAAATCTCTCTCGACACGGTCCAAAGATCTGCTTTAATGTCCAAACCTCAGAAATGTTTCTGAGCCAGTCTTGAGAAGGAGGAGAGTTGAAATTCAGTGCAGACAATGACCTTTGTCCTGCCAGCTCAGCCCTGTTCTATTTAAAGTTGTGTCTCCTCTGGGGACTGGGGACTGTCTCGAACACTCTACACACATTCTGATCTCCTGATGCTCTTGCTAAGGGGTGAGTGGAGGGTCACGTGGGTGAGAGCACAGGAGAAGCAAGCGTTGGACTCCCAGTCAGACCCAGAGAGGGTCAGCAGGCTGCTGACACTGTAGGTGCTGTCCGAAGCTCGCAGGTAGTTGCTGGTCTGAACCCCGTCCGAAATGACTGCACCATCCTTCTTCCACTGCACCTCCAGCACATCGGGATAGAAGTGATTGGCAAGGCACACCAGGGTGGCAGTCCCCTTGGCATTGACCTGCTCCAGGGAGGGGGGAAGCAGAGTCAGCTTGGGCTGAGAGTTGTCACGGCCTGAAAGACAAGAGAAACAATTTTAATCCCTGCCATTTGAGGGGAATTCAACCCTCACAATATTCACTCTCAATACAATCTTTTTCAACATTTTTGGTCAATACAGAATTAACCTGACAAAAGAACAGACATTGTTCACATTGCTTCTTGGGATGTGAGTGTCACTGGCAGGGCCAGCATTTATTGCCCATCCCGAATTGTCCGGAGAGGGTGATGGTGAAAGAGAAGGGACAGTTTTAGACCATCGTTTAAGGAATGAATGTGGGCAGCTGGAAGGTCTATCAATGGAGGATCATTTCAGTGACAGTGATCAGAACTCAGTGAGATTGAGAGGAGGGATGGAAATGGAGAACCATGGAGCAAGTGTAAAAATTTTCATTTTACTAAACTGTGTGGTGCTTTAATAAAAGTGGACCGGAAGCAGCGACATGATGTGAAATCAGTGTCAAGGCAGTGGGAGCCCACGAAGGATGAGACAGAGATCGTTCAGAATCTGTTCCCACAAAGAGTAAGGGTGGGACTTCCAGATCTAGTGTAAATGAACAAGAGGATTGGGGGTCATGTACTGACATGGATTGGGAACTGGTTGGCAGACAGGACAGAATGAAGGAGTCTTTTTCTGAATGACAGGTAATTACAACTTAGGGTACCACATGTGTCAGTCCTTGGTACCCAGTTATGAGTAATATATAATCATAGAGTCTTCGAGTCAGAGAGACCCAAAAGGCCCATCAGCCCATTGTGTCCATACTGGTCAAAAAACAACAATTCAATAATTGCCATCAATTTTTAAAGCATGAGGGAATGAGATGCAGTATGTGTATAAGAAGGAATTAGATATAGTTCATCAGATTAAAGGGTTCAAAGAATGTGGGGAGAAAGCAGGAAAAGGGGAATGTGTTGGATAATCGGTCATGATCATTTTGAATGGTGGAGCAGGCTTGAGGGGCCGAATGGCCTACTGCTGCTCCGAGTTTGGACGTTTCTATCTTTTTTCAGACAATGAGGGAATGTCTCTCATCAATTTGAAGCTGGAAGACACATGTGTGTGGAGGTGGAAAATGTGGCTATGGTGATTAATGCAGGTCGGTAAGGTGGTAAGAAGACACATGGGATAAACTGTTCTTCATTTTCCCTTGATGGAATCAGGGCATTGCTAAATCGGCAGTATTTATTGCCCATCCCTAATCACGAAGAGGGCAGTTTAAAGTAAACGGCATTGCTGAGGGTCTGGAGTCACATGATAAGGATGGCAGTTTCCTTCCCTAAAGGACATTCGGGAATCAGATGGTGTTTTCCTGACAATCAACAATGGTTTCATGGTCGCCATTAGACTCTTAATTGCAGATTTTGTTTGGTTGAATTTGAATGCCACCATCTGCTGGATTCTAACTCTGGTCCCCAGAACATTATCTGAATCTCTGGATTAACAGCTTAGCATTAACACCATTAGACCATCACCTCCCTTATCTCATTATTGGTTGACAGTGAAAGCAAGAAGTTTGTTTATTCTGGAACTGTATAAAACCCCAGTTAGAGCACATTGATGGAACAGTGGACGGTTCTGGTGATCGCATTACAGGAAGGATGTGATCCCATGAGAGACCAGGACAGAGGTGGAGTTTGTCAGGACTGGGGAGTTTTAACTTTGAGGAATGATTGGTTTGGCTGGGACTGTTTTCTTTGGAACAGAGGTGGCTGAGGGGAGATTTGATTGTGGTGTGTAAAATGATGAGGGGCCTGGACAGAGTGGGTGGGAAGGACTGATTTCCACCAGCACAGAGGGCAATAACCATGGGGAGAGAGTGAAATCAGTTGGGGGCAGGGTTAGAGGGGAGTTGAGGGTATTTGTTTTCACCCAGATGCTGATGAGATCTGGGACTCACTGTCTGAAAGTGTGGGAGAGGCAGAAACTCTCATCACATTGAAAAAACACTTGGATATTCACTTGAAACAGTGAAACCTCTCGAGCTATGGAGCAAGAGCTGGAAAGTGGGATGGAGTTCAGTACATCTTTAACAAACCTCCGATCACCCACAGATCAGGAGAGCTTTATCCAAGAACATTGGAACAGACTGGGATCTACACAATTCAGGAAAGAGTCACATTGGGGTGTCTGTGTAGACGGTTCTCGATTATATTTCAAACCTTGCTGCACACCACTGGGCTGATATCAAAGGTGAGACTGCAAAGAGTCTCAGTGTCCTGGGGTCAGACAGGGTCACTGCTCTTAATGAACCCATGATCCCTGGAAGGTGAGAGTGCGCAGACAATGGATGAGGATCCGGAACAGGACACTCAAACCTTAATGAAAGACTTGCATTTGTGTAGGACCTGTCCCCATCTGAGGATGCCCCAGTGTATCTTTCCAGCAGACTGTGAACAGCAAGATCCCAAGCACAGTATGATAATTAACAGAGAAATAGATTTTTAGTGATCTTGACTGTGGAATAAATATTGACCAGGGACAGCAGGGGGAAACTGCCTGCTCTTCATCCAATAGTGTCATGGAATGGCATCTTTTACAACTGAAAGACTCCCAGTTCATCCAGAAGTAAAAATAATAGTTCCTTGAATGTGGAGTTGCAGGCAGGTAAGTAGGGGGGTGAAGAAATAATTTGGTTTGCTTTCCTTGTTTGGTCAGTGCATTGAGTATTGGAGTTGGGAGCTGTTGCCGCTGTACAGGACATTGGTTTGGGCACTTTTGGAATACTGTGTGCAATTCTGATTGCCCTTCTGTAGGAAAAATGTCGTGAATCTTAAAATGGTTCAGAAAAGATTTACAAGGATGTTGCCAAGGTTGGAGGGTTTGAGCGAAAGGAAGAGGCTGAACAAGCTAAGGTCATTTTCCCTGCAGCATTGCTGCTGATGGGTGACCGTATAGAGGTTTATAAAATCATGTAGGGTATAGATAGGGTGAAAAGAGAAGATCTTTTCACCAGAGTGGGGGAATCCAGAACTGGAGGGCATAGGTTGAAGGTGACAATGGAAAGATTTAAAAGGTACCGAAGGGACAACGTTTTCATTCCGAGGGTATAAATGTGTAGAATGAGCTGCCGGAAGAAGTGGTGAAGACTGGTACAATTACAACATTTCAAAGGCATGGGTATATAAATAGGAAGAGTTTAGAGCGATATGGGCCAAATGCTGTCAAATGGGACCAGATTAATTTTGGATATCTGGTCAGCATGGAAGAGTTGGACCAAAGGGCCTGTTTCTGTGCTGTCCATCTCTCTGACTCTAATTGTATTTCAATCCAGCCCTTAGCACTCGAGGCTCTCCCAAAGACATTTACAGACAGTTTTGTTTGACAAGCAGTCCCTGTTGCAATGACAGTAATGTGGCAGCCAGTTTCTGCACAACAAGATCCCACGAGAAGCAATGAGATCAAAGAGCAATAATGATGTTGGCTCAACGATAAATATTGGTCTGAACTCAACCTAAGGAGAAAGTAATTTGGTTCAGTTGGAATGAAAATGAGTAAATGGAAGGTAAAGGAGAAGGTAGGATTGCTGGTTAGTGATGGGATTGATTGTTAACAGAAAATAAAAGGAAGGGATGGAATTTTGAATATCAAAGGAAGCATAAAAGTGCAGGGAAAATCAATAATAGAACAAACTTCCAGAGTTTGAATCTAAATGCACGAAACATTCCGAGTAAGGGAGACAAAGTGATGCCACAAATCAAGGTAAATTGAGTTTCCGAAGAATTTGAACGAGTTAAAGTGGAGGAGGGTTCAGGAGAGGTTATTCAAGTTTTTAGAAGATGTAATAGGATTGAGAGGATGGAAAGGATCAGAGATCAAACATCAAGCCCAGCAGATAAGAGGACAATGATGAGAAGGAGGGCAGTCAATGCAGGATTGAGGGTGTTGTACTTAAATACACACAGTATACACAATGAGCTTGTAGTGCAGATTGAAACTGGCAGGTACGATGTTGTGGGTATCACAGAGACATGGCAGTAAGGGGATCCGAGCTGGGAACTAAATATCCAAGGATAATGTCCCATCAAAAGGACAGGCAGATGGTCAGAGGGGGAAGAGTTGCCTTGTTAGTGAGAAATGAAATTAAATCAATAGCAAGAAGGGATAGAAAGTCAGAAGGTGTAGAATCTGTGTGGGTAGAGTTGAGGAACCGTAAGAAATAAAGAATCTGATGTCCAGGTCTCCAAGCAATAATCAGGGTGTGGGGAAGGAAATCAATCAGAAGACAGAAACGCCAGATACAAAATGTCAGGGCAGACTTCAATGGATAGGTGGACTGGGTAGCACGTCTCTAGGAAAGGATTTCATGGAATGTTCACGAGGTGGATTTTGGAGCAGCTTGTGGTTGAGCCACGATGGAACAGGCAGGTCTGGATTCAATGATGTGTTTTGAGGCAAACTTGATTAGTGAATTTAAGGTGAAAGTATCCCTATGGATAAGTAACCATAATATGATCGAATTCCCCCTGTAGTTTGAGAGGGAGAAGCTGCAATCAGATTGAACAGGATTTCAGTTGAGTAAAGGGAACTACAAAGACATGAGGAAGGAGCTAGCCAGAGTTGATTGTAAGGGGAGCCGAGCAGGTAAGATGGTGGGGCAGCAAACAGCTGAGTTTCTGGGGGTAATTCTGGAAGCAGAGCAGATATTCATCCAAAAAAGAAGCATAATAAGGGGAGGACAAGGCAACCATGGCTGATGAGGGAGGTCAAGGACAGCATAAAAGCAAAAGAAAAAGGCATACAATGTGGTGGAGAATAGTGGGAAGCCAGAGGATTAGGAAGCCTTTGAAAACCTGGAGAGGATAACTAAAAAAGCATTAAGGGTTGAGAAGGTGAAATGTGGGAGTTATGTAGCCAGTAATATAAAAGACGATTGTAGGAGTTTTATCAGATATATAAAAAGGATTAGGGACTCAAAATAGACTTTTGATCGCTGGAAAATGAGGCTGGAGAAAGAATAATAGGAAATGAAGGAATAGCCGAGGAATTGAATTGATACTTTACATCAGTCTGCACCTTGGAAAACACCAGCAGCGTACCAGTACTTCAAGGCTGTCAGGGGGCACAGGGGAGTGGAGAGGCCATCACTAAGGAGGAGGCACTGGGGAAGCTGGAAGGTCTGAATATGGATAACTCACCCAGACTAGATGAACTACACCCGTGTGTTCTGAAGGAGATCGCTGAGCAGGATGTGAAGGCATTGGTGATGATCGTTCAGGAATCAATTGAGTCAGGGTGTGGAGGTGGGGTGGGGAGGGATTTGGTTGTGGGCAAGAGACAGGAAAATGGCTCACATAACACCCCTGTTTAAGAATGGAGGGAGGTAGAAGATGGGACATTATAGGCCAGTTAGCCTGGATTCAGTTGTTGGTAAGGTTTTAAACTTCAGTTTAATTGTAGAGGACTTGGAAGTGCAATGGTAAAATAGGGCTGAGTCAACACGGCTTCATCAAGGGGAGGTCATGCCTGGCAAATCTGTTAGAATTTTTTGAGGAGGCAATGGGCCAGTCAGACAAAGGAGAGTCCGAGGAAGTAATCTATTTGGATTTCCAGAAAGCATTTGACATACGTTAAGCGCCCATAGTGTTAGGGGCAATATACTGGCATGGAATGAGGACTGGCAGGTTGGCATAAATCAAAGAGTGAGGAACAATGGCAGCTGGTGACATGTAGAGTACTGCAGGTGTCAATGTTGGGATCATAACTATTCACGTTATACATGAGCAATCTGGATGAAGCAAGTGAATACATTGTTGCTAAGTTTGAAGTTGACATGAGATAGGTGGAGGGACAGGTAGTGTTGAGGAAGTGGGAAGGCTGAAAAAGGTCCTGGATAGGCTGGGAGAGTGGGCAAAGAAGTGGCAGATACAATACAATGTGTTACAATGTGAGGGTATGCACTTTGGGAGGAAGAAGAGATGCAAAGACTGTTTGCTAAATAAGGAAAGCATTTGGAAATCTAAAGCACAAACCTCATTCAGGTTTCTCTTCAGGTTAACAGGCAGGTCCAGTTTGTGCTTGGGAAGGCAAATGAAATGTTAGCATTCATTTCAATCGGGCTAGAATACAAGAGCAGAGATGTACTGCTGAAGCTGTGTAAGGGTCTGGTCAGACTGAATTTTGGAATATTGTGAACAGATTTGGGACCCATGTTCTAAGAAACAATGTGCTGGCATTGGAGGGGTTTACAAGAATGATCCTGGGGATGAAGGGCTTGTCATATGAGGCGTGGTTGAGGACTCTGGGTCTGTACTCGATGGAGTTTAGAAGGATGAGGAGAGATCTTATTGAAATTTACAGAATACTGATCAGCCTAGAAAGAGTGGATGGGGATAAGATGTTTCCAAAAACAGGAGAGACTCGGTAACCAAGGCACAGCCTCAGAATGAAGGGCAGACTCTTTCGTTCTGAGATGAGGAGGAATTTCTTCAGCCAGAGGGTGGTGAATCTGTGGAACTCATTGTTACAGAGGGCAGTGGAGGCCAAGTCACTGAGTGTATTTAAGACAGAGATAGATCGGTTTGCGATTGTTAAGGGGATCGAACGTTCCTGTGGAGTAGGAAGGAGAATGGGGGTGAGAAGCATATCTGCCAAGATCAAATGGCAGAGCAGATTCAATGGGCTGAATGGCTGATTTCTGCTCCTATTTCTTAAAGTCTTCTGGAGAGTTTCCCCAAAACCCTGGAACACTGAACCCTGGACTGTGAGCCCTGCTGGAGCTGTTTGGAATCCTGATGGGAACGATGGTTCATCTGGGGCGTGCAGCCGGAGCCAAGTCCATGGCACCACAGGGGGCTCAGCTGTACAGTGGGACACAAGAAAGACTGGAAGAGCGATAGTGAGAGGAGATTCAAGAGTGAGGGCAATCGATAGGTGTGTCTGCAGCTGCAGATGGGAATTCAGGATGGTGTGGTGGCAGGGTCAAGGATGTCACTGAGCAGCTGCAGAGCACTCTGAGGGGAGAGGGGGAACACTCAGCGTTGTGGTCCACATCGGTTTCAGTGATGGAGGGAAGAAAAGGACGTGGTCCTGCAGTCAGAATTTAGGGAGTGTGGAAAGGAATTAGGACTAGGAACTAAAAAGTAGGAATCTGCACATTACTTCCAGTGATCCACACAAGTGAGAAGAGGAACAGGAGGATAACGCAGATGACTGTGGGGCTGGAGAGAGGGTCCAGGAGGGAGAGCTTTAGATTCTTGGGACATTGGGACTGGGTCTGGGGGATATGGGACCTGGACAGACCAGACAGTGTTGCTCCTCAACAGAGCTGGGACTGAGTTCCTTTGGGGTGATTTACAGGGCTCTGGGAGCCAGGAGGGAATATCAGAGACGAACACCAAGGTCGACGGAATCCTCACCACGCATTAGGAAGGATGTGGAGGAATACAAATTCAAGGAATTTCCAGAGTCATGCAAATATGATAGAATCGTTATAATGGGGTTACGGGGTCTTTAATTTCTGAATATAGACTGGGGTAGTAGCAATGTAACGGGCAGAGAGGGGCCAGAGTTATGAGACTGTGTTGAGGTGAATTGTCAGGTGGCATCGTGTCCAGTGAAGAAGGCTGTCTCAGAGTATAATGGGCTCTTGACCAACTGGGTCAGTGGGCTGAGGAATGGCAGATGGAGTTTAATTCAGATAAATGTGAGTGCTGTATTTTGGTAAGACACAGGAGATGGGTGAGATCCGAAACAAATATTTCAGGTCAGTATTTATTGGGGAGAATGACATGAAAGCGAGGGAATTTGGAAAAATAGTGATGTTTTGAAAAGGTCCACAATACAAATGAGGAGATGTGAAAGGTCTGAAAGCATATAAAGGTAGATAAATCCCTGGAACCTGATCAGGTGTATCTCAGAATATTGTGGGAAACTAGGGAAGAGATGCTGGAACCCTTGCTGAGATATGTTTATCATCAACAGCTATAGGTAAGGTGTTGTACCATTATTTCAGAAAGGCGGTAAGGAAAAGCCAGGGAACTATAGACCAGTAAGTCTGATGTCAGTGCTGGGTAAGATGTTTGAGTGGAATCTGAGAGACAGGATTTCCATCCATTTGGATAAGCAATGTGGTTTTGTGCATAGGAAGTTGTGTCTCCCTGATTTGATTGAGGTGACAAAGAAGATTGATGGAGGCAGAACAGTAGATACGTCTGCATGGACTTCAGCAAAGTGTTTGACAAGGTTCCACGTGATAGACTGGTTAGTAAGGTTAGACCATATGGGATCCAGGGGGAGCTAGCCATTTGGGTAAAAAATTAGCTTGAAGGTAGGAGAGAGGGAGTGGTGGTTAAGGGTTGATTTTCAGACTGGGGATTTCTGTGAACAGCTGTGTGCCACAAGGATTGGGGCTGGGTTCACTGCTTTTGGTCATTTAAATAAATGATTTCACTGTGAATATAGGAGTTAACATAAATTTGTAAATGACACCAAAATTGGTGCAACAATGGATAATGAAGAAGATTATCTCAGGGTACAGCGGGACCTTGATTAGATGGGATTATGGGCAGAGGTGTGGCAAATGGAGTTCAGTTTAGATAAATGTGAGATGTTGCATTTAGAAAGGGAAACCGGGGCAGTAGTTGTACAGTTAATGGTCGGGCCCTGTGGAATGTTGCTGAACAAAGAGACCGAGGGGTGAGGGGTGAGGGGTGAGGGGTGAGGGGTGAGGGGTGAGGGTTGAGGGGTGAGGGGGCAACGTGCACTATTCCTTAAAACTAGATCACAGGGAGACAGGGCAATGAAGAACGTGTTGGGTACGTTTGCCTTTATTGGTCACTGTATTGAGTACAGGAGTTGGGACATCATGTTGCAGCTGTACAGGAGATTAGTGAGGCCACTTTGGGAATAATGTGAACAATTCTGATCATCCTGTGATAGGAAGGATGTTGTTAAAATTTTAAAAGGTGCAGGAAAAGATTTACAAAGAGTTTGCTAGAAATTGGAGGGTTTGACCGATAAGACGAGGATGAATAAACTGGGGCAATTTACCCTTCAGCATTGGAGGCTGAGACACTTATAAAATCATGAGGGAATAGATACTGTGACTAATTCAGAAAGCATGTGAATGCTTTGTAGTGATGACAAATTATATTCCAAAACGTCATTCCAGGGAAGAGGAAGATCAGTTATGAAGATCTACTGGAGGATTTGGGACTGTCTTCTTTGGAGAAGGCTGAAAGGAGATTTATTCAAGGAACGCAAAATCAGAAGGGGCCTGGACAGAGTAAATAGGGGAAGATGTTCTCAATTGAGACTGGATTTGAGACCGAGAGACCACAGATTGAAAATAATTGGGAAAACTAACAAAGTGAGATGAGGAAAAACATTTTCGGCCAGTGAGTGGTTAAGGTGTGGAATGCACTGCCTGAGAGTGTGGTGGAGGCAGCTTCAATTGAAACATTCCGAAGGGAATGAGACTGTTATTTGAAAAGGAACAATGGGCAGGGTGACAGGGAGAAGGCAGGAGAATGACATTCAGTGAATTGCTCATTCAGAGAGCTAGTACAGACAGGATGGGCAGAATGGGCTCCTTGTGCACTGCAACAATTCTGTGATTGTGTGATTGAGCAGTGTTAAAGCTGGGGGATGTGGGAGCTCGGTGTCTCACTGTGTTGCTGCTGCTGCTGCTGCTGCTGCTGCTGCTGCTGCTGAGGTCAGTGAGATCAGAGACTGGGACAGGGAGCCAGAGCTCACATCAAACTCTGCCCGTGTCTGTCACACTGAGACTGACAGGAGGCTACTCACTGATTTCACTCCATGCTGCAGGAATGGGACCACAGGCTGCAAATGAACAGAGCTCCTCCACACGGTGAGTAAAACTGACTGACTTATATCTTGCTGCTTAAAGGGGGCAATGGGACTAAAGAAATACAGCTGGACACCCTGTTAGACACAGTGCTCCTCAATCAACCATTTCATTCACTGCAGCTTCTCACCAACACCTTCAACAATTCAGCATTTGTGTTTCAGAAATTGTGTTTCAGTATTGACAGGGTAAATAATGGAGGATAGAGATTTACTTACTCAGTCTGAGCTTGGTTCCTTTCCCGAATGTGTCCCACAGTGAGAACTCCCAGTGCAGAGGCTGTACAAAAACCTCTATTCTCTACTTCCCTCTGTCACTCTCACTCTCCCTGCCCCTCTCTGTTTCTCCCTCATTCATTTCTTTCTTCCTCTCATTCTTTTTCTCTCTCTGAGATGTGTCCAGCTGGGCTCGGGAGGTTTGTTAAATTTATTTTTTGATATTACATCTTGCAGTCATTCTTCACACGAGGCCATGGAGTGTAAGAGGGAAACTTGAGGCCTTCCGTGAGCAGTGGACACCACAGGGACTGGAGTGTGTAGAGGACAGTGACAATCCCAGCATGGGGTAATTTGCTCATTTTTATTTATTTATTACTGTGTTTGTATCAGTGACAGAGGTAGGGCTGAGTGTCTATTATTATGTATAACGTATAATTGTGAATGTCTCAGTACAGGAGGTGGTGCTATGTGTATTGAGATTTTGCACGGCTCTGTATCACCGTGAAGGCCAGCTGTAAACTTCTGACAGTAATAGTCAGCGACATCCTCATTCTGAACGTTGCTGATTGTCAGGGTGAAACTGGTCCCTGATCCACTGCCGGTGAATCGATCGGAGACTCCTGTGAATCGAGTTGTTGCATCATAGATCAGGAGAGAGGGTTTCTGACCTTCTCGCTGCTGGTACCAAGCAAGGGCATTGCTAATACTTTGACTGGCCGTACAGGTGATGGTTGTGGTCTGGCCCAGTCCCACTGACAGCACTGGGGGAGACTGAGTCATGATGATGTCCCCACTGATACCTGAGGGGTCAAAGAGAAACACAGTGAAGTCAGAACTGTCACAGAAAGAGCCTGTCAAATGAGAGATTGTTGAAGACACTGAGCATTCCTCTAGTTTCAGCATTTTCCCTTCAATCACAAGTCAGTGGAATTGGAGTGAAATGGAGAGCAGCTAAAGATTCAAGGTGGAAGGAGAGAGATTTGTACCTGCGATGCAGAATGCCAGGGGCCAGATCAGCTGGATGTGTGAAATCATGGTGTGTGCTCCTGTCCCTGGGCCTGGTTCCTGATAAACTCTCCCTTTACTGGGCTCTGCTTTATAAAGCTGCAGTCTGTGAGAGTCTGACTGGGTGTTCCTCAGTATGTAAATGGCATCAGACAGAGAGAGCCACGTCAGCCCCTCACACTTCCTCTTCTCTCTCTCTCCCCCTCATTCTCTCTCTCTCTGTCTCAGAGAGTCATTGATGTGAACAGCACTGAATGAGGCCATTTGGCCTATTGTGTCTGTGCTGTTAAACAAAGATCTGATGACATTAATCCCACCCTCCAGCTCTTGGCCCATTACCCTGGAGGCTGCAGCAACACAAGGGAATATCTAAACACTGCTCCAATGTCACGAGAGTTTGTGACTCAACCAGCCTTTCAGGCAGAGAGTCCGAGACTCCCACCACCCTCTGGGTGAAAACATTTCTCCTCAACTCTCCTCTCACTCTCTCGAACTCAACTGGACCTGGACTCCCATGAGTTCAGAAGGATTAGAGGGGATCTGATTGAAATGTGTAAAAATCAACAGGGCTGGGCAGGGAGGAGGTTTCCCCTGGTTGAGGAGTCTGGAACTAGGGGACACAGTGTCAGGGGGATACAGGGTAGATCATTTAGGGCTGAGACAAGGAAACGTTTCTTCACTCAAAGGGTAGGACAGCTGTGGAACCCAAGGAACTGAATAAATTCAAGAAAAAGAGAGAGATAATTGTTTTGCATTTTAACAGCATGAAGGGAATGGGGAGAAAGCAGGAATATGGTTTTGAGATGGAGGGTCGCCATGATCATACTGATTGACAGAGCAGGCTCAAAGAGCCGAAAGGCCTACTCCAGCTACGAGTTTCCGTGTGTCCACGTCTGTGTTACCTTCAATCTCTGTCCCAGGTTATTGAGTCCTCTACTGACGTATAAAGTGCCTTCCTGCCCACCCTATCACTGCCCTGAATAATGCTATTGCCCTCTATCATGTCCCCTCTCAACCTTCACTGCTCCAAGGAAACAATCCCAACCTTTCCAAGATTTCCTCACAGCTGACCCTCCATCCCAGGCAGCATCCTGGGAATTCTCTGCACCCTCTCAAGTACAATCACATCCTTCCCAGAATGTGGTGACCAGGACCTGTCCACCTCTCTCTCTGTCTCACATCTGCCACTTCTTTCTCTCTACCTCTCTCTCTACCACCGTTAATCTCTTTCATGTTCTCTCTCTCTATCTCACTCTGTCTCATAGCCACTCTCCCCAACTCACTCACACTTTCTCACTCCATCTCATAATCTCTATTTCTCCATCTCTCACTGTCTCCATCACTCACTCCCTCTCTCGCTTCAATTTAAAGCCTCTGTTATCTCTCTTCTCTATATCTCCCTCTATCTCTCTCCCTCCTTCTCTGTATTCACAATCTACAGCCGCACTCCCTCCCTCTCTGTCATTCTGTCTCTAATCATGCTCATGTCTCTCACTTTCTCTCTCTCTCTCTCACACACCCGCAGATACACACACACACACGCAGACAAACACACACAGACACACACACATACAGACACTCGCCCTCTGTCTCTGTCTCACTTCTGTCTCTTTCTCACAGTGTCTCAGGTGGTCGCAGTTGAATGCTCTGCCCCACTCATGGATGTTAACCCCTGACCCCAGAAGCATTTCTTCTCCTGGAGTAAGGCCCCATTTTACACATTGACCTGGGTTTGGCCTCTCTCAGAAAGATGGCTAGATTCTTGTCAAATGAAGGGTAGTTCTATGCTGTTGGCCTATTCTCACTGGGGACTGGTTTGGACAGAAATCTCATTCCATGAAGGCCCAGCAGAGAGAGGAGATCCTCAGGCCATCAGTGTGAGCTGGAGGGACAGGACAGGCTCTGACCCACTGACCCAGCCTGTCCATTCACAACATTTGTCAATACCTTCCCCTCTCCTACCACTCTCTTTCTCTTTCCATGATCAGTCTCTGAGTCAGGGTGTTTTACTGGGATGTGGGTTGAACCATCACACAGTTACAACAGAAAGGAACTGAACCCCATACCCACTATGGTGTCCACAATGCACTGGACTCTCCAACAGAGTCCAGTAAACATGGAATTCAGTGCATAAGGCTGTCTGATGGAGAGACATGTGTCTCCTTCCCACTGAACCTCCCAACAGAGACCAGTAAACATGGGCCTCCTTCCTGCAGGAGCCTCCACTAGAGACCAGTAAACATTGGGTAAAAACAATGACTGCAGATGATGGAAACCAGATTCTGGATTCGTGGTTCTGGAAGAGCACAGCAGTTCAGGCAGCATCCGAGGAGCAGTAAAATTGACCTTTTGGGCAAAAGCCCTTCATCAGTAATACAAGTAAACATTGGTCTGCTTCTGACTGGACTCTCCAAAGGAGACGAGTAAACATGGACCTCTTTCTGACTGGATCATCCAGTAGAGATCAGTAAACATGGACCTCCTTCCTCCTGGATCCTCCAATACAGACCAGTAAACTTTGACCTCCTTCCTCCTGGATCCTCCAATACGGACCAGTAAACATGGACATCCTTCTGACTGTATCCTCCAAGATAGTAAATATGGGCCTCCTATTCACTGGAACTTCCAATGGAGATAAGTAGATGGTTGAGTTTTTGAAGAAGTAAGCAAGAAGATAGGCAAAGGTAGAGTAGTACACTCTGGCTACATGGAATTAAGCAAGGCCTGATACAAGGTTCCCCATGGTAGACTGCTTAATAAGATTAGATCACATAGGATCCAGGGAGAGCTCGCCAATTGGATATAAATTTGGCCTATGTTAGGAGTCAGAGGCTTGTGAGAGAGGGTTGTTCTCCAGACTGGAGGCCAGTGACCAGCCGTCTGCCACAAGAATCGATCCTGGATCCATTGTTGTTCATCGTTTATGTGAACAATTTGGATGAGAAAATAGCAGGAATGGTCACTAAGTTTGTGGCTGACATTAAAATTGTTGGCAGAGTGGGCAGGGAAGAAGGTTATCCAAGAGTGCAATGTCATCTTGATCAACTGGGCCAGTGGGTCAACAAATCCAGATGGAGCTTAATTTCGATAAATGGAAGGAGTTGTATTTTGGCAAGACAAACTCGGGCAGGAATTACACAATTAATGGTAGAGCCATGGTGAGTGTTGTTGAACAGAGTGACCGAGGGGTACAGGTACACAGTTCCTTGGAAGTAGTGTCCTAAGTAGACAGGGTGGTGAAGAAGGTATTTGGCACACTCACCTTCACTGGT
This sequence comes from Chiloscyllium punctatum, assembly GCF_047496795.1. NCBI lineage: Eukaryota > Metazoa > Chordata > Chondrichthyes > Orectolobiformes > Hemiscylliidae > Chiloscyllium > Chiloscyllium punctatum. The sequence goes on along the minus strand of NC_092745.1, from coordinate 17,598,636 downwards.
CAAAGCAGGGAGTGCAGGAGCTGGGACATCATGTTACAGCTGTACAAAGCGTTGGGAAGGCCATATTTAGACTCTGTGTGCATTCCTGCTCACCCTGCTATAGGAAGGAAGTTATTACAGTGGTTTGAATAAAAAAAGATTAACAGGGATGTTATCAAGCTTGGAGGGTTTGAATTACAAGACTAGGATGGATAGGCCGAGATGTTTTTCCAGGGAATGCAGAAGATTGAGGGGTGACTTTATAGAGGTTTATAGAATCATGAGGATCATAGATAAGATGAAGAGTCAAAGTGTTTTCCCCAGGGTAGGAGAGTCCAGTACGAGAAGGAATAGGTTTAAGTTGAGAGGGGAAAGAATTAGAAGGGACCTGAGAGGCAACCTTTTCACACAGATGTTGGTCTGTATGTGTAATGAGCTGCCAGAACAAGTGTTCGAGGTGAGTACAATTACTACATTTCAAGAACATTTTTACAGGAACATGGATAGGAAGGATTTAGAGAGGATTGGGTCAAACACAGGCAAATGGGACTAGTTCAGTTTTGGAAACTTGGTCAGTATGGATGAGTGGAGCTGAAGGGCCTGATGCCATGCTGTAAATCTTTACGACCCTTTGATGATGTACACATGGGCCACCTTCCCATAGGACCAATAAACATGGCCCTCCTTCCCTCCGGACTTTCCACCACCTGAGCTGCCAACCCCACATCCTCTCCATCAGGTATGCCTCTTATTTCAATCTCAACAACATTGTCCATCTCTGCACTACCTCAGCCCCTTGACCACACAAACCCTAATTCCTGCTTGTCCTGCCTCCGAACTACATGATTTCAATGTTCTCTACAAGTTTCCTAAAGCCATATTCCATAAACTCCAACTTTTTAGATTAGATTAGATTACATTACAGTGTGGAAACAGGCCCTTCGGCCCAACAAGTGCACACCGACCCGCCGAAGCGCAACCCACCCATACCCCTACATTTACCACTTACCTAACACTACGGGCAATTTAGCGTGGCCAATTCACCTGACCTGCACATCTTTGGACTGTGGGAGGAAACCAGCGCACCCGGAGGAAACCCACGCAGACACGGGGAGAACGTGCAAACTCCACACAGTCAGTTACTTGAGGCGGGAATTGAACCCGGGTCTCTGGCGCTGTGATGCAGCAGTACTAACCACTGTGCCACCGTGCCGCCCACAACTCTCTGTGTAAAGAACTCGCCTCTGACATCCTCTCTATACTTTCCTCCAACCAGCTTAAAACTATGACACCCTCGTGTTAGTAATTTCTGCCCTGGGAAATAGTCTCTGGCTATCGACTCTATCTGTGCCTCTCATTATCTTGTATACCTCAATTAGGTCCCCTCTTCTCCTCCTTTTCTCCAATGAAAAACGTCCGAGCTCAGTCTACCTCTCCTCATAAGATAAGCCCTCCCGTCCAGGCAGCATCCTGGTAAACATCCTCATCCACATCTTTCTTATAATAGGGCGACAAGAACTGGACGCAGTATTCCAAGTGCGGTCTAACCAAAGTTTTATAGAGCTGCAACAAGATCTCACGACTCTTAAAATCAATACCCCTATTAATGAATGCCTAAACACCATATGCTTTCTTAACAACCCTGTCCACCTGGGTGGCCATTTTAAGGGATCTGTGTACCTGCACCCCAAGGTCTCTCTGTTACTCCACACTGCCAAGAATCCTATACTTAATCTTGTACTCAACTTTCAAATTCGACCTTCCAAAATGCATCACCTCGCATTTATCCAGGTTGAACTCCATCTGCCACCTCTCAGCCCATCTCTGCATCCTGTCAATGTCCCGCTGCAGCCTACAACAGCCCTCTATACTGTCAACGACACCTCCAACCTTTGTGTCATCTGCAAACTTGCTGACCCATCCTTGAATCCCCTCATCCAAGTCATTAATGAAAATTATAAACAATAGAGGCCCAAGGACAGAGCCCTGTCGAACACCACTCACCACAGAGTTCCAGGCAGAGTATTTTCCTTCTACTACCACTCGCTGACTTCTGTTGGCCAGTCAATTCTGTGTCCAGACAGCTATGTTCCTCTGAATCCCATTCCTCCTGACCTTCTGAATGAGCCTACCATGGAGAACCTTATCAAATGCCTTGCTGAAGTCCATATACACCACATCCACAGCTCTACCCTCATCAACGTTTCTAGTCACATCCTCAAAGAACTCGATAAGGTCTGTGAGGCATGACCTGCCCCTCACAAAGCCGTGTTCACTGCATTTAATCAAGCCATGCTCTTCCAGATGGTCATAAATCCTATCCCTCAGAATCCTTTCTAACACCTTGCAGACGACAGACGTGAGACTTACAGGTCTGTAATTGCTGGGGGTTTCCCTATTTCCTTTCTTAAAGAGAGGAATTACATTTGCCTCTCTCCAGTCCTCAGGTATGACTCCAGTGGAGAGCGAGGATGAAAAGATCTTCGCAAGGGGCGAAGCAATTGCATTTCTCGTTTCCCAAAGCAGCCGAGGACAAATCTGGTCCGGGCCTGGTTACTTGTCAATCTTAATGTTTGACAAAATTTTCAGCACATCAGCTTCCTGTATCTCTATCCATTTCAGCATGCACAGTTGCTCTTCAAAGGTTTCATTCACTACAAAGTTTGTTTCTTTCGTAAAGACAGAAAGAAAAAACTCATTTAGGGCTTCCCCTACCTCCTCAGGCTCCACACACAAATTCCCTATTCTACATCAGATCGGCCCTACTCTTTCATTGACCATTCTCTTATTCCTCACATAAGTGTAAACTGCCTTTGTGTTCTCCCTAATCTGTTCTGCCAAGCCTTTCTTGTGCCCCCTCCTGGCTCTCCTCAGACCATTTTTAAGCCTCCTTCCTTGCCTGCCTGTAATCCTCTAGAGCTGAGGTTGACCCTAGCTTCCTCCACCTTATGAAAGCTACCTTTTTCCTTTTGACGAGAAGCTCCACCGTTCCCGTCATCTAAGGTTCCTTTATCTTACCACTTCTTGCCTGTCTCAGAGGGACATATTTATTCATCACTTGCAACAACTGTTCCTTAAACAGTCTCCACATGTCTATAGTGCCTTTACCATGGAACAATTGCTCCCAATCCATGCTTCCTAACTCATGTCTAATCGCATCATAGTTTCCTCTTTCCCAATTAAATATCCTCCCATTTTGCCTAATCCTCTCCTTCTCCATAGCTATGTAGAATGTGAGGCAGTTGTGGTCACTATCACCAAAATGCTCTCCCACCACAAGATCTGATACCTGCCCTGGCTCGTTTCCGAGCACTAAGTCTAGAATGGCCTCTCCCGTTGTCGACCTGTCAAAGTACTGAGTTAGGAATCCCTCCTGAACACCTTACAAAAACAGCTCCATTCAAATCTTCTGCGCGAAGGAGGTTCCAATCAATATTGGGAAAGTTAAAGTCAACCATTACAACAACCCTACTATGTCCACACTATTCCAAAATCTGCCGACCTATGTTTTCTTCCATCTCCCTGCTGCTATTGGGGGGCCTGTAGTAAATCCCTAAAGAGGTGACTGCTCCCTTGCTGTTCCTAATTTCCACCCATACTGACTCAGTAGGCAGATCTTCCTCGACAATGGAAGCTTCTGTAGCTGTGATACCCTCTCTGATTAGTAGTGCTACACCCCGTCCTCTTTTACCCCCTCCCTATTCTTTTTAAATGCTCTAAACCCTGGAACATCCAGCAACCATTCCTGCCCCTGAGAAACCCATGTCTCAGTTATGGCCACAACATCATAGCACCAGGTACTGATCCATGCTCTAAGTTCATCACTTTTATTTCAGATACTCCTTGCGTTAAAGCAAACACACTTTAACTGATCCCTTGGTTCCTTCCCAGGAAAATCCTTCCCACTAGCTGGTCTACCTTTTGCTGTTGCCTCCCCTGCATCAACTCTCACCTCCGGTAGACAGCTCAGGTTCCCACCCCCCTGCCATACTAGTTTAAACCCTCTCGAACGACTCGAGCAAACCTTCCACCCAGGACATTGGTCCCCTTCCAGTTCAGATGCAACCCGTCCTTTTTGTACAGGTCCCACCTTCCCCAGAAGGCACCCCAATTATCTACATATCTGAAGCCCTCCCTCCTACACCAGCTGTGCAGCCATGTGTTAAGCTGCACCCGCTCCCTGTTCCTCACCTCACTATCTCGTGGCACCGGTAATAAACTAGAGAACACTACTCTGTTCGTCCTGCTCTGCAGCTTCCATCCTAACTCCCTGAAATCACTTTTTATATCTTCGATCATTTTCCTGGCTATATCATTAGTGCCAATATGTAACAAGATTTCTGGCTGTTCACCATCCCATTTTAGAACCTTTTCCATCCGATCAGAGACGTCCCGGACCCTGGCACCAGGGAGGCATCATACCTTCCGGGAATCCCGATGCTGACCACAAAATCTCCTGTCGATTCCCTATCGAGTCCCCTACCACGAGTACTTTTCTATTCTGCCCCCTTCCCTTCTTTGCCACAGTGTCAGGCTCAGTGTCAGAGAACTGACTGCTATGGCTTTCCTCTGGTAGGTTATCCCCCCCAGCAGTATCCAAAACGGTATACTTACTGCTAAGGGGAATGTCCACAAGGGATCTCTGCACTGACTGACTGTCCCCTTTCCTCCCACTAAGTGTAACCCATTTATCCTTGTGCTGAGACTGACAAGTGACCAACTCCCAGTAACTCCTCTCAATTACCCCCTCAGCCTCCCGAATGATCCGTAGTTCATTCAGCTTCAGCCCCAATTCCCTAACACGGTTTTCAAGGAGCTGGAGTTGGGTGCACTTCCCACAGATGTAGCCAGCGGAGACGTGTGCCATGTCTTCCACCTGCCAAATTTTGCAGGAGGAGCAAGCAACTTCTCTGATATGGAATGGGCCCTTGCCTGTCTTCCCCGTCTATCATTCCAGAATGACCCCTGACCTCACTGCCAGCCAATTGCCTCCATGGCCTCCCTCCTCCCTCACTCTGTCTCCTGCTGCAGACTCACATTCCCTCCTTCGCCTTCCATCTTCTGTCTCTGGTCTCCAATCCATTGCTGCTTCCTCCATCCCACCATTGACAGCAGAGCCTTCAGACCCTTCCAGCGTGCTCTCTGACCTCCTGCCCTTCATCCCTTCCCCACTCGATGGTTGCGCTATTAAATATACTGTTCAGTGCCATCACTTTTGGTTCACTGTTCCATTGCCATTGATTTGCTGAATTATTCCTCATCAGTAAATCTAGTCTGGCCTGTTCCCTGAGTTGGTTCAAGAGCATTTTGCTTGAGAAAACACTCTTCTGTAAACTGGGTTGTCTGTTTCTCCCAGTCTTTGTGTAAAGGTGACACTAAGTGTGTGTAAGCTCTTATACAGCACAGACAGAGGTCACTGGGCCTATTGTGACTGTTAGTCAAATGAGTCCAATGAGTCCCATTTACCCAGCCCTTCCTGTATAACCCTGCAATTGTTTCCTTTTCAGCTATTTCTCCAAATGCCCTTTTGAAAGTTGCTGTTGAATCCACTTCCATTCTCGCTGGATAAAAATGTTCCTATCTTCTCTCTTGTCCTTCAGACCCTTTCTGAAATGTGTGCCCTCTGGTTACTGACCCTTCTGCCTGGAGAAACAATTTGTCCTGTATTTACTGCATCCAAACTCTCAAATTGTGAACCCATCATTGAATGAGACCTATTTCCAGCACATGGGGAGAACATTCAGCCTGTCAGGGAAATGCTGTCATTTCATGGAGCAATCCAGTCAGTCCCACCCCCTCCCCTACTCGACCCCCAGGGCCTTGCAGGTTTATTTCCATCAAGAGCCCATCCAACCTGTCTTTGTAATCACTGAGTGTATTCACCTGCCTCACCTGAATGTGCACTAATTACCAAGTCATTACCAATTGCTGCGAAAAGCAAAGTCCTTCCTGCTATCCCACATCTCTTCCCCAACAAAATGTAAGGTACTCTCAATGTGAAGATGGGATTTTGTCTCCACACGGACTGTGTGGTGGTCACTCTTACTGATACTGTCATGGACAGATACACCAGCAGCAGGCAGATTGGTGAGGGTGATCGTGATAATGTTTTTCCCTCTTGTTGGTTCCCTCACCACCTGCCCCAGGTGCAGTCTCGCAGCTGAATCAGGTGGAACATGACTTGCTTGCTCAGTAGTGATGCTTCTGAGCAGCTCTTGATGGTGGACTTTGAAGTCCCTTACTCAGGGTATATCCTGTATTCTTCCCACCCTCAGTGATCCCTCCAAGTGTTGTTCAACATGGAGGAGGACTGACTGCTCAGTTGATGTTGGAGTGGAGGGCGATACTATGTGGTAATCAGCAGGAAGTTTCCTTCCCCATTTTTGACCTGCTGTCATGAGGCTTCATTCGTTCCATAGTTAATGGTGAGGTCTCCCAGGGCATTTCCCTTCTGACTGTACACACGACTGTGTGGCCACCCCTGTTTGGTCTATCCTGCCAGTTATAAACTGAATGAGGGAAGAATTCTGTGCAGGTTTCACAGCTTGGAGACAGAGCTGCTGCCGGATTCTCTTTCTGATCTCGAAGTGCAGTCGTGTGTGTTTGTGAGAGAGTGACTGACAAACTTTCCATCACTGTGCTGTTACTGCAAAACAAATCCCAGAACCAACCTCCTGTGCTGTCAGATTCCAGGGATTGCAGACGGTTCACAGTTTTCTCCCATCTCAGTAACAAACACCGAGGTCCATAGAATCCTCAGTGCAGTCAGTTAGTCACCACCCAGTGGGAAGAATGTGGACAAATACATCTGCAAGGAATTTACAGAAACCTGCAAATATGACAGAGTCGTTATAAATGCGGGGAAGGGGTCTTTAATTTCTGAATGTAGACTGGAATGTAATGGGCAGAGTGGGGCCAGAGTTGTGAGACTGTGTCCAGGTGAATTTTCAGGTAGCATCGTGGCCAGTGAAGAAGGCTGTCTCAGAGTGCAGTAGTATCTTCATGAACTGGGCCAGTGGGCTGAGGAATGGCAGATGGAGTTTAATTCAGATAAATGTGAGTGCTGTATTTTGGTAAGATAAGGTTTGGACATAAGTCTCATTCCATTAAGGACGAGCAGAGAGAGGAGATCCTCAGGCCATCAGTGTGAGCTGGAGGGATAGGACAGGCTCTGACCCACTGATCCATCCTGTCCTTTCACAACATGTTCCAATCCCTTCCCCTGTCCTTCCCCTTCCATGATCAGTCTCTGATTCAGGCTGTTTGACTGGGATAAAGGTCAGAGCATCACACAGTTACAACAGAATGGAACTGACCCCACACCCACCATGGTGTCTATGATGCACTGGACACTCCACGAGAGTCTAGTAAACATTGAATTCAGTTCATGGGGCTGTCCAATGGAGAGACATGGGCATCCTTCCCACTGAACGTCCCAAGAGAGACTTGTAAGCATGGACCTCCTTCTGACTGGATCCTCCAAGAGAGACCGTAAACATGGACTTCCTTCGGACTGGATCATCCAGTAGAGACCAGTTAACATGGGCCTCCTTTCTACTGGACTCTCCATAGGAGACCAGTTAACATGGACCTTTTTCCTGTTGGAACCTCCAACAGAGACCAGTAAACATCGATCTCTTTCTGAATGGATCCTCCAAGAGAGACCAGTAAACCTGGGCCTCCTTCTGACTGGATCTTCCAAGACAGGCCAGTAAACTTGGGCCTCCTTCTGACTGGAGCCTCCAAGTGAGACTAATAAACACAGGCCTCCTATTCACTGGAGTTTCCGATGGAGATGTGTCGATGACTGAGTTTTTGAAGAAGTATTCAAGAAGATAGATAAAGGTAGAGCGTCACACTCTGTCCACATGGAGTTAGGTAAGGCCTTAGACAAGATTCCTCATGGTAAACTGTTTAATAAGAATATATCACATAGGATGCAGGGAGAGCTCACCAATTGGATATAAAATTGGCCTGATTTTAGGAGGTAGAGGCTGGTGAGAGACGGTTGTTCTTCATACTGGAGGCCAGTGACCAGCCGTCTGCCACAAGAATCGATCCTGGACCCACTGTTGTTCATCATGTATATAAAACATTTGGATGAGAAAATAGCAGGAATGGTCAGGAGGTTTGTGGCTGACATTAAATTTGTTGGCATTGTGGACAGGGAAGAAGATTATCCAAGAGTGCAATTTCATCTTGATCAACTGGGCCAGTGGGTCAACAAATCCAGATGGAAATTTCGTTAAATGGAAGGAATTACATTTTGGTAAGACAAAGAAGGGCAGGAATTACACAATTAATGGTAGAGCAATGGGGAGTGTTCTTGAACAGAGAGACTGAGGGGGACAGGTACATAGTTCCTTGGAAGTGGGGCCACAGGTAGACAAAGTGATGAAGAAGGTATTTGGCATGCTCACCTTCACTGGTCAAAGCAGGGAGTACAGGAGCTTCGACATCATGTTACAGCTGTACAAGGCATTGGGAAGGCCACATTTGGACACTGTGTATATTTCTGCTCAACCTGCTATAGGAAGGAAGTTATTACACTGGATTGAATAAAAGGAAGATTAACAGGAATGTTTTCAAGATTGGAGGGTTTGAATTACAAGGCAAGGATGGATTGGCCAAGATAATTTTCCAGGGAATGCAGGAGATTGACGTTTGACATTACAGAAGTTTATAGAATCACGAGGGTGATAGATTTGCCCCCGGTAGGAGAGTCCGGTACAAGAAGGAATAGGTTTAAGTTCAGAGGGTCCAGAGAGGCAATAGTTTCACACAGAGGATGGTGTGAGTGTGCAATCAGCTGACAAAGATAGTGGTAGAGGCAAGTACAATTACTACATTTCAAGGACATTTTTACAGGAACATGGAGTGGAAGGATTTTGAGAGGATTGGGCCAAACACAGGCAAATGGGACGAGTTCAGTTTTGGAAACTTGGTCAGCATGGATGAGTTGAACTGAAGGGCTTGATGCCATGCTGTAAACATCTATGACTCTCTGCTGATGTATACATGGGTCATCTTCCCATAGGACTCGTAAGCATGGACCTCCTTCCCACTGGACTGTCCAGTACCTGAGCTGCAAACCCCACATCCTCTCGATCATGTAGGTGTCTTATTTCAATTTCAACAACACTGTCTTTCTCTGCACTACCTCAGTCCCTTGACCACAGAAACCCCAAATCCGCTCGTCCCACCTCCAAACTATATGATTCCAATGTCCTTTCCCAGCTTCCTAAACCCATATTCCATAAACCCCAACTTGTCTGATATAGAGTGGGTCCTTCCCTCTCTTACACCTAGTGTCGATCCAGAATGACTCCTGACCTCACCGACAGGCAATTGCCTCCATGGCCTCCCTCCTCCATCACTCTGTGTCCTGCTGCAGACTCACATTCCCTCGCTCCCCCTTCCATCTTCTCTCTATGGTCTCGTGCCCATTGTTGCATCCTCCATCCCACCATTGACAACAGAAACTTCAGATGCCGAGAGCATACTGTCTGACCACCTGCCCTTCATCGCTTCCCTCCTTGATTATACTGCTATTGAACATACTGTTCAGACTCATTACTTTTGCTTCGTTGTTGCTTGCCATTACATGGCCGACTTATATCAGTAAATCTCGTCTGGCCTGTTGTCTGAGTTGGTTCAAGAGCGTTTTGCTTGAGAAAAAACTTTTCTGTAAACTGGGTTGTCTCTTTCTCCCTGTCTTTGTGTAAAGGGGAGACTAAGTGTGTGTAAGCTCTTATACAGCACAGACAGAGGTCACTGGGCCTATTGTGACTGTTAGCCAAATGAATCCAATGAGTCCCATTTACCCAACCCTTTCTGTATAACCCTGCAATTGTTTCCGTTTCAGCTATTTCTCCAAATGCCCTTTTGAAAGTTGCTGTTGAATCCACTTCCATTTACCTTGCAGACAAATACCATGAACTCGCTGGATAAAAATGTTCCTATCTTCTCTCTTGTCCTTCAGACCTTTTCTGAAATTGAGCCCTCTGGTTACTGACCCTCCTGCCTGGAGAAACAATTTGTCCTGTATTTACTGCATTCAAACTCTCTAATTGTGAACCACTCACAGATTGAGAACTATTTCCAGCACAGGGGGAGAACATTCAGCCTGTCAGGGAAATGCTGTCATTTCATGGAGCAATCCAGTCAGTCCCACCCCCTCCCCTACTCGACCCCCAGGGCCTTGCAGGTTTATTTCCATCAAGAGCCCATCCAATCTGTCATTGTAATCACTGAGTGTCTTCACCTGCCTCACCTGAATGGGCAATAATTTCCAAGTCATTACCAATTGCTGCGAAAGACAAAGTTCTTCCTGACATCCCACATCTCTTACCCAACAAAATGTAACATAATCTCAATGTGAAGATGGGATTTTGTCTCCACACGGACTGTGCAGTGGTCACTCTTTCTGATACTGTCATGGACAGATACACCAGCAGCAGGCAGATTGGTGAGTGTGAAAGTGAGGATGTTTTTCCCTCTTGTTGGTTCCCTCACCACCTGCCCCAGGTCCAGTCTAGCAGCTGAATCAGGTGGAACCTGACCAGATTGCTCAGTAGTGATGCTCCTGAGCAGCTCTTGATGGTGGACTTTGAAGTCCCTTACTCAGGGTATATCCTGCATCCTTCACACCCTCAGTGCTCCCTCCAAGTGTTGTTCAACATGGAGGAGGACTGACTGCTCAGTTGAGGTTGGAGGGGAGGGCGGTGCTATGTGGTAATCAGCAGGAGGTTTCCTTCCCCATGTTTGACCTGCTGTCATGAGGCTTCATGGGTTCCATAGTTAATGGTGAGGTCTCCCAGGGCATTTCACTTCTGACTGTACACACCACTGTGTGGCCACCCCTGTTTGGTCTATCCTGCCAGTTAAAAACTGAATGAGGGGACAATTCTGTGCAGGTTTCACAGCTTGGAGACAGAGCTGCTGCTGGATTCAGTTTCTGATATCCGAGTGCAGGCGTGTGTGTTTGTGAGAGAGTGACTGAAGTTTCCATCACTGTCCTGTTTCTGCAAAAATTAAATCCCAGTCCAGCCTCCTGTGCTGTCAGATTCCAGGGAGTGCAGATGGTTTCCAGTTTTCTCCCGTCTCAGTAACAAACATCCAGCTGCTCCGAGCTCTTTCTTTCACTTCCTCTTTTGGTGAAGTTTCAACTTTGCGATCAGACAGTCTTTGCAGTTATTTTTTACACTGGGGCTTTTTGCTGTGGTCAGAATCTCTAAAAATAAATGTCCAATCAGTGACAATCACAGCAGCTAAGAGCAGTCAGGACTGAGGAGCCTGGACTCACTGTGAAACACATTGGGAACATCAAAACCATCCTCTTCATCTCCTGGTACAAACTCCATCTCTCTCCCCGGGGGTCTGCTGCACAACCAGACACTTTACAAACATGGCCACATCTCTGAGAATGATCTGAGCCCAATATCCTCCATATTAAACAGACCAGCCACTGAAAATCTCAGTCATGCCGGTGGGACTCTAAACATGACCATTCCAATGTTGTTCTTGCACACATTTGTTTGTCCAATGTGTGCAGGAGGGTTTCCTGACACAATATGTAGACAGGACAACAAGAGGTGAGGCTATACTGGATTTGGTTCTAGGTAATGAACCAGGCCAGGTGTTAGACTTGGAGGTAGGTGAGCACTTCGGGGGCAGTGACCACAACTCGGTGACTTTTACTCTCGTGATGGAGAGGGATAAGTGTGCGCTGCAGGGCAGCAGTTATAGCTGGGGGCAGGGAAATTATGATGCGGTGAGGCATGACTTAGGATGCGTGGATTGGAAAAATAGGCTTCAAGGGAAGAACACAAATGATATGTGGAGATTGGTCAAGGAACCGCTAATGGCTGTCCTTGATAAGTATGTACCAGTCAGGCAGGGAGGAAAGGGTCTTGTGAGGGAGCCGTGGTTTTACAAGGAATTGGAATCCCTTGTGAAAGGGAAGAGGGCGGCCTATGTAAAGATGAGGCGTGAAGGTTCAGTTGGGGCGATTGAGAGTTATAAGGTAGCCAGGAAGGATCTAAAGAGAGAGCTAAGAGCAGCCAGAAGGGGACATGAAAATTCCTTAGTTGGTAGGATTAGGGAAAACCCAAAGGCCTTCTATAGGTATGTCAGGAATAAAAGGATGACAAGGGTAGGAATAGGTCCAGTCAAGGATAGTAGTGGGAAGTTTTGTGTGGAGGCGGAGGAGATCAGTGAGACACTAAATCAATACTTTTCATCAGTATTCACTCAGAAACAGGACATTGTTGCCGCTATGAATACTGAGTCACAATTAATTAGAATGGAAAGCTTTGAGGTATGCAGGGAAGAGGTGTTGGAAATTCTGGAAAGGATGAATATAGATAAGTCCCCTGGGCCTGATGGCATTTATCCTAGGATCCTCTGGGAAGCTAGGGAGGAGATAGCGGAGCCATTGGCCTTGATTTTTATGTCGTCGTTGTCTACAGGAATAGTGCCAGAAGACTGGAGGATAGCGAATGTGGTTCCCTTGTTCAAGAAGGGGAGCAGGGATCGCCCAAGTAACTATAGGCTAGTGAGTCTCACTTATGTTGTGGGCAAATTTCTTAGAGAGAATTGTAAGGGATAGGATTTTTGAACATCTGGATAGGAATAATGTGATCAAGGATAGTCAGCATGGTTTTGTGAAGGGCAGAATGTGCCTCACAAACTTTATTGAATTCTTTGAGAAGGTGACCAAGGAAGTGGACGAGGGTAAAGCAGTAGATGTGGTGTATATGGATTTTAGCAAGGCGTTCGATAAGGTACCCCATGGCAGGCTAATGCAAAAACTACGGAGGTATGGTATTGAGGGTGCATTCGAGATTTGGATTAGGAATTGGCTGGCTGGAAGGAGACAGAGGGTAGTAGTTGATGGTATAGGTTCATCTTGGAGCGCAGTTACAAGCGGTGTTCCACAATGATCTGTTTTGGGACCATTGCTGTTTGTCATTTTTATAAATGACCTGGAGGAGGGGCTTGAAGGCTGGGTGAGCAAGTTTGCGGATGACACGAAAGTCGGTGGAGTTGTGGACAGCGAAGAAGGATGTGGCAGGTTACAGCGGGATATAGATAAGTTGCAGAGCTGGGCAGGAAGGTGGCAAATGGAATTCAATGTAGCTAAGTGTGAAGTCATTCACTTTGGTAGGAGTAACAAGAAGATGGATTACTGGTCTAATGGTAGACTACTTGGCAGTGTGGATGAGCAGAGCGATCTTGGTGTCCATGTACACAGATCTTTGAAAGTTGCCACCCAGGTAAATAGTGCTGTGAAGAAGGCATATGGTGTACTGGGCTTTATTGGTAGAGGAATTGAGTTCCGGAGTCCTGAGGTCATGTTGCAGTTGAAAAAGACTCTGGTGCGGCCTCATCTGGAGTATTGCGTGCAGTTTTGGTCGCCATATTATAGGAAGGATGTGGAGGCATTGGAACGAGTGCAGAGGAGGTTTACCAGGATGTTGCCAGGCATGGTAGGAAGATCGTATGAGGAAAGGCTGAGGCACTTGAGGCTTTTCTCATTGGAGAAAAGAAGGTTTAGGGGAGATTTGATAGAGGTGTACAAGATGATTAGGGTTTTAGATAGGGTTGACAGTGAGAACCTTTTTCCTCTAATGAAGTCAGCTGTTACCAGGGAACACAGCTTTAAATTAAGGAGTGGTAGGTATAGGAAAGATATTAGGGGTAGATTTTTTACTCAGCGGTTTGTGAGTGCATGGAATGCCCTGCCAGTAGCAGTGGTGGACTCTCCCTCTTTATGGGCATTTAAGCGGGCATTGGACAAGCATATGGAGGTTATTGGGCTAGTGTAGGTTAGGTAGGCTTCGGTCGGCGCAACATCGGGAGCTGAAGAGCCTGTACTGCGCTGTATTTTTCTCTGTTCTATGTTCTATGTTCTCTCACAGTAATCGCCCTCTGTAACCTTCAGTTCATCCCAAATTCTGATGCCTGTATCCAAACTTGCATCAAGTCCTGTTCCCCCAACCCCCGCACCCTGTGTCTACATCGGCTCCTCTCCAGCAACACCTTGATTTTCAGGTTCTCATCCGTGTTCGCAAATCCCTCTCTGCCCTTCACCCTCCCTATGTCTGTAACCTCCTCCAAGCTGCCTCAGTCAGTGTGATCAGCCATTTTGGATATATGGCTCTCTGTTTCTGCATCCAAGTCATTGAGAAATATCATAAAAAGCTGAAATAGTGAAACAGAGTGATCTTGGAGTTCAGGTACACAGATCTCTGGAAGTTGACTCACAGTTCGAAAGGGCAGTGAGGAAGGCTTTTGACACACTGGCCTTCATCAGTCAGGGCATTGACTATAGAAGTTAGGAAGTTATGTTACAATTGTACAGAACATTGGTGAGGTCGCACTTGGAGTATTTGGTCACCTTGTTCTCAGATGGACATTATTAAACTGGAACGAGTTCAGAGGAAATGTACAAGCATGTTGCCAGGACTCGACAATCTGAGTTTTTGTGAGAGGTTGGGCAAGCTAGGACTTTTTTCTGAAAGTGTAGGAGACTGAGGGTTTTTTTAGAAGTGTATAAGATCTTGAGAGACATGGATAGGGTTAGTGCCCTCAGTCTCTTTCCCAGGGTTGGTGAATTGAGGATGAGAGAGCATCAATTTTAGGTTAGAGTGGAAAGAATAAAATGGAACCTGAGGGGCAACTTGTTTACACAGAGGGTGTCACACATATGGAGTTAGCGCTGAGTGGAAGTGATTGAGGCAGGTATATTAACAACTTCTAAAAAGGCAAGTGGACAAATACATGGATAGGAAAGGCTCCGAAGGATATGGGGCAAGTGCAGGGAAATGGGGTTAGCATGGATGGACATTTTGTTCAGCATGGACCAGTGTGGACCAAAAAGCCTGTCTCTGTGCTGTAGGACTCAATGACTCTTTGACTCTATAATTCCATAGGTTTCCATGTTTATGGACATTCACTCAAACACAGAAACAAAGGAACTAGGAGAAGGAGTCGGCCATTCAGCCCTTCGAGTGGACTCTGCCATTCAATATGACCATGGCTGATCATCCACCTTAGTCCCCTGTTCCCACTTTTTCCCCATAACCTTAATCCCTTTAGTCCTAAGTCCCTTTAGACCTATCTCCTTCTTGAAAACTTTTAATGTTTTGGTCTCAACCGCTTTCTGTGACAGAATATTCCACAAGCTTCCCACTCTCTGGCTAAAGAAATGTCTCCTCGTCTCAGTCTGAAATAACCTTTCCCTTTTCTTTAAACTGTAATTCCTGGTTCTGGATTCTCCAGTCATCAGGAACATACTTCCTGTGTTTTTCCGGTCTTGTCCTGTTAGGATTTTAAAGGTTCCAATGTGATTCCTCTCAACCTTCTAACCTCCAGTGAATATAATCCTAACTGATCCAGTTTATCATCAGATCTAAGTGCTGTCATCCCAGGAATCAATCTGGTAAACTTTCACTGCCATTCCTCCACAGCCAGAACATCCTTCCTCAGATAAGGAGACCAAAACTGCACACAATACAATCATAAAATCACACAGTACAAAAGAGGCCCTTCAGCCCATTAACTGTGTACCAGCCAAACTACACTAAACCTACACCAGTCCCACTTTCCAGCATGAGGCCCATGGCTTGAATGTTATGACATTTCAACTGCTCACTCAAGTAGTTTTTAAAGTTTGTGAGGTTTCCCACATCAGCTAGCTTCCCACGGTGTGCGTTCCAGACCCCCACCACACTCTGGGCATAAACCACTTTCCTCAAAGCATCTTGAAACCTCCTACCTTTCATATTGAATGTAAACCAATTTGTTATTGAGCCTCCCCACAAAGGAGAACAGCTGCTTTCTCTCCACACTGAAAATTCCCCTCATAACCTTATACACCTCGATCAGGTCCCCCCTCCACCTTCTCTGCTCTGAAGAAAACAACCCGAGCTGATCCAATTTCTCTTCATCACTGAGAGGTTCCATCCCACACAACATCCTGGTGATTCCCCTCTGCACCCCATCCAGTGCAATCACATCCTTCCTACAGTGTGGTGACCCGAACTGCACACAGTAATCCAGCTGTGGCCTAACCAATATTCTGCTTAACTGCAGCATATCCTCCTGCTTTTATAGCCAATACCTGAAATGACAAAGGCAAGTGTCCCCTGTGCCTTCCTAAGTGGTCTGTTAATCTGTCTTGCCACATTCAGGGATCAGTGGACAAGTACCCCAAGATTACTCTGTCCCTTTGAGCTTTCTCAGGTCCAAGTACAAGGGACAAAGAAAATTACAAAACAGGAACAGGCCCTTCGGCCCTCCAAGCCTGCGCTGATCCATAGCTTCTATCGAGACCTATCATCAATTTTCCAAGGATTTGTATCCCTCTGCTCCCTGCCCATTCATGCATCGATCTCGAAACATCTTTAATGATGCTATCATGCCCGCCTCTACCACTTCCGCTACCAACCACTCTCTGCAGAAAGAACTTTCCACACATATCTCCCTTAAACCTTTCACCTCTCACCTTGAACCTATAGTTCCTAGTAATTGAGCCCCTCACTCTGGGAAGAATCTTCTTGCTATCCACCCTGTTTATAGCTCTCATGATTTTGTAGACCTCTAGAAGGTCCTCCCTCAATCTTCAAATTTCTATTGAAAATAATGCCAATCTACGCAACCTCTCTTCAGAGCTCACACCCTCTTTTGAGACAATTCTAGTTAACCTCCTCTGCACCCTCTCCAAGCATCCACATCCTTCTGGTAATGTCGTTGCCAGAACTGGATGCAGTATTCAAAATGTGGCCAAACCAAAGTCCGATACAATTCTAACATGACCTGCCTACTCTTGTACTCCAACCGATGAAGGAAAGCATGCCATCTGCCTTCTTGACCACTATCAACCTGCATTACCACCTTCATGGTACAATGGACCCGAACATCCAGATCTCTCTGTGCATCAATTTTCCCCAGGGCTTTCCATTCACCGTATAGTTTACTCCAGAATTGGATCTTCCAAAATTCATCAGATCACATTTGCCCAGATTGAACTCCATCTGTCCGTTTCTGTGCCCAGCTCGCCAATCTATCTATATTCTGCTACGTTCTCTGATAGTCCCCTGCTACTCCACCAATCTTAGTGACATCTGCAAACTTGTTAATCAGACCATCTATACCATCTTCCAGATCATTTCTTTATATATCATAAACAAGAGTGCTCCCAGAATGGAATCCTGTACTTGATTTTGAGAAACTCCCTTCCACTACTACTCTCTGTCACCTGTTGCCCAGCCTGTTCTCTATCCATCTAGCTAGTACACCCTGGACCCCATGCGACTTTAATTTCTCCATCAGGTTACATGGGGAACATTATCAAACACCTGACTGAAGTCCATGTGTATGACAACTACAGCTCTTCCCTAATCTATCAACTTTGTCACTTCATCAAAAAATTCTATGAAGTAGGTAAGACATGACATTCCCTGCACAAAGTCATGCTGCCTATCACTAATACATCCATTTTCTTCCAAATCAGTATCTGCTCCAGCAGCTTCCCTTCCACTGACGCCAGGTTCACCTCTTAATAATTACCTGGATTATCCTTGCTACTCTTCTTATACAAGGAGACAACATTCGCTATTCTCCAGTCCTCTGGGACCTCACCCATGTTCAAGATTGCTATTAAGATAGCTCTTAAGGCCCCAGCTATCTACTCTCTTGCTTCCCACAGTACCCGGGGATAGATTCCATCCTGACCTGGGGATTTGTCCACATTAATGCCTTTTAGATTACTCAACACTTTCTCCCTTCTTAAACCAACTTGACCAAGAGTGATCGAACATCTATCCCCAACTTCAACATCCATCTTTTCCCTCTCCTTGGTCAATACCAAAACAAACCACTCATTAAGAATCTCTCCCATTTTCCCTGACTCGATCCATAACTTTCCTCTGTCCTTGAGTGGACCTACCCTTTCTCTAGTCACCCTCTTGCTCCTTATATATGAATGAAAGGCTTTGGGATTTTCCTTAACCCATTTTCCTAATGATGTTTTTGACCCCTTTTAGCCCTTTTAATGCCTCATTTCAGATCGGTCCTAGTTTCCCAATATTCTTCCAAAGCTTTGCCTGTTGTCAGCCACCGAGACCTTATGTATGCTTCCTTTTTGCTCTTAGCTAGTCTCACAATTTCACCTGTCATCTAGGGTTCCCTAATCTTGCCACTTCAATCCCCCATTTTCACAGGGACATGACTGTCCTGTATTCTCTTTTAAAGCCTCCCACATATCAAATGTGGATTTACCCTCAAACAGCTGCTCCCAATCCACTTTCCCCAGCTTCTGCCGAATTTTGCTATAGCTGGCCTTCCCCCAGTTTATCCCACTTTCTTTCGGACCACTGTCGTCTTTGTCCATTAACATTCTAAAAACTTACGGAATTGTGATCACTGTTCTCAAAGTAATCCGCGACTGAGATTTCAACCACCTGGCTGGGCTCATTCCCCAACACCAGGTCCAGTATGGCCCCTTCCTAAGTTGAACTATTTACATAGTATGTAAAATCCTCCTGGGTGCTCCTTACAAATTCTGCTCTGTCTAAGCCTGTAACTTTAAGTGAATCCCCGTCAATGTTGGGAAAATTAAAATCTACCATCACCACCACCCTGTTGCTCCAACATCTTCCATAATCTGTTCACACATTTGACCGCTATCTCGTGCTCGCTGTTGGGAGGCCTGTAGTACAGCCCCAGCATTGTTGCTGCACCATTCCTGTTTCTGAGGTCTGCCCAAATTGCCCCACTGCCTTCCTTCAGCACAGCTGTGATATCCTCTCTGACCAGTAATGGAACTCCTCCACCCCTTTTATCTGCCTCTCAAATCCATCTGATACATCTGTATCCTGGGATATTTAGTTGCCAATCTTGCCTTTCCCTCAATCAAATCTCAGTAATAGCAATAACATCATACTAACAGGTACAAATCCAAGCCCTGGATTCCTCTGCCTTACCTACTACACTTCTTGCATTAAACCAAATGCACCTCAGACCACCTGTCCCTTTGTGTTCATCATTAACCTATTCTTACCCTTAGCCACACTGATTTCATTACCTAGTTCCTTACAGGCTTTAGTTACTCCCTCCTTACTGTCCACTAACCTCCTTATTTTGTTCCCATCCCTCTGCTACATTATTTTGGACCGTCCCCAAGAACGTGAGCAAAGGTTCCCTGGAGGACATTGGTTCCAGTCTTGCCCAGGTGCAAACTGTCTGATTTGTAATAGTCCCACCTCCCCCTGAACCAGTCCCAATGTCCCAAAAATCTGAACCCCCCCCCCACTCACTGCGCCATCTCTCAAGCCACTCCTTCATCCTGCCTATTCTTCCATATCTATTCTAACTAGTCCACGACACTGTTTGCAATCCTGAGATTACTACCTCTGAGGTCCTTATTTTTAATGTGGCTCCTAACTCCCTAAATTCTGCATTTTGGACCTCATCCTGCTTATTACGTATATCATTGCGGCCTACATGCACCATCACAGCTAGCTGTTCACCCTCCCCTTTCAGAGCTATTCAGGAGACTTGTTTTTGACCACAGAACCACCTATCTATTCCCCTTACAAAGTCCAAATAAACCACATCCGCTGGCTCCCCCTTATCAAATCCACTCACTACATCCTCAAACAAGTCCAGTCGATTTGTTAAGCATGATTTTTCTTTTGACAATCCATGCTGACTCTGTCCGATTCTGTCACTGTTAAGCTATAAAATATTTTATAATGAATTTGAGCTTTTTCTCCACTACAGATGTCCGGATAATTGGTCTAAAATTCCCTAAAGTTAATGCTCAATGTTTCCCTTCATGGTAAAGTAATGGCTACACAGAAAACCACTGAGTGACCACTAGGACAGGATCCATAACACAGGAGGATCAGAAAGCTGAACTGTAGCTATTTTAATGCAAGGAGCTTGATCAGTAATGTGGTTGAACTGACGGCATTGAAGAGCACTTGGGAATATAGAGTTATCGAGATATAGAGATGTACAGCATGGAAACAAACCTTTTAGTCCAACCTGTCCATGCCGACCAGATGTCCCAACCCAATCTCGTCCCACCTGCCAGCACCCGGCCCACATCGCTCCAAACCCTTTTTATTCATGTGTGCATCCAAATGCCTTTTAACTGTTGCAATTGTACGAGCCTCAACCACTTCTTCTCACAGCTCATTCCATATACGTACCACCCTTTGCGTGAACAAGTTGCCCCTCACGTCTCTTTTATATCTTTCCCCTCTCATCCTAAACCTATGCCCTCTCGTTCTGGACTCCCCAACCCCAGGGAAAATACTTTATCTATTTATCTTATCTATGCCCCTCATAATTTTGAAAACCTCTATAAGGTCCCCCTCAGCCTCCGACGCTTCAGGGAAAACAGTCCCAGCCTTTTCAGCCTCTCCCTTAAGCTCAAATCCTCCAACCCTGGCAACATCCTAGTAAATCTTTTTTGAACACTTTCATGTTTCACAACATCTTTCCGATAGGAAGGAGACCAGAATATTTCAATAGTGGCCTAACCAATGTCATATACAGCCGCAACATGACCTCCCAACTACTGTACTTGATACTCTGACCAATAAAGGAAAGCATAGCAAACACCTTCTTCACTATCCTATCTACCTGTGACTCCACTTTCGAGGAGCTATGAATCTTCACTCCAAGGTCTCTTTGTTCAGCAACACTCTCTAGGGCCTTACGATTTAGTGTATAAGGCCTGGTAATGTTTGCTTTCCCAAAATGCAGCACCTCGCATTTATCTGAACAAAACTCCATCTGCCACTTCTCAGCCCATTGGCCCATCTGATCAAGGTCCTGTTGTAATCTGAGGTAACCTTCTTTGCTTAAAATAAATCCCTGAAGAAGGACTTATGCCCGAAACGTCGATTCTCGTGCTCCTTTAATGCTTCCTGACCTACTGCGCTTTTCCAGCAACACATTTTAAAGCTCTTCTCTCCAGCATCTGCAGTCCTCACTTTCTCCTCACCTTTTTTGCTGACCACTACACCTCCAGTTTTGGTATCATCTGCAAACTTACTCACCATACCTCTTATGCTATTTCATTTGTTGTTGCATTGTCTTTTTGGAATGTCATATTGTTGCAATTGCTGAGACATGATTGAACAAAGATAGGACTGGCAACTCAACATTCCAGGGTAGAGAAGTCTCAGGTGGGATAGACAGGGTGCAAGAGAGGTGGGTGCGTTGCATTATTGATAAAGGAAACCATGACTGCAGTATTGCTACTGAAGGAGCATTTCTTGGAAGGGTCTTCAACTAATGCCATCTGGGTAGAGCTAGACAAAAGGACAATCACTTTGCTGGGATTATACTACAGGCTCTCCAAAAGTCAGATGGAGAGAGAGGAGCAGGTATGTCGGCAAATCACAGAGAGGTGTGAGAGGAATAGGATTATATTAGCAGGAATTTCAACTTCTCTAACATAAACTTTATGTTTGACTTCATGTGGTTGGAATTTTTGAAGTCCAACCAGGAGAACATTTGGTGCCAGTACGTAGATAGTCCCACTAGACATGGGCAGTGCTGGGCTCAGTCTGAGGGAATGTCAAATTGTTGAAGAGTCAATGGGTGAGCATTTTGGAGCTAGTGAACAGAACTCCATACGTTTCCTAATTATTATAGAAAGGAATAAGGGTAGCGCAGAAGTTGTGTCTAAAGTGAGGCAAGGCCAATTTCAATTTCATCGGACAGAATATGACAAATACAGACTGGGAGCAATTACTTGGAGTTCAGTCGACATTTTGAAAGTGGGGATCTTTTTAATGTAGTTCAGGGCCAGCTCAGAAAGAAAGGCAAGGACTGCAGCTCATGGGATCCTGGATGTCAAGGGACATGGATAGTTTGAGAAAGGAAAAGGAGGAAGCATATGCCAGTACAGAGCATCAAAAAGAGGGGAGGCCCGAAAGGAGGAGAGAAAGTGTGGGGAGGTGCTTAAAAATAGGAGGACAAAGTGTAGACAGAAAATATCTTTGTCAACCTGATCCCGTCACCCCAGAATACTTAGGAAAGTGGTACTGGAAAGAATAGATGCACTTGTCGTCATCTTTCAGAATTCTAGACTCAGGAGCAGTTCCTATGAACTGAAAAGTGGTAAACATAACCCCACTATTTAAGAAGGGAGGCAGGGAGAACACAGTGGGTTTTGTAGACCGGTTAGCGTGACATCAGTAGTGGGGGAAATACTGGAGTCCATTATAAAAGATGGGCAGCAAATTTCGTTGTAACCTATACATTATGAACCGGCACTCTTGACAAACCGGCAAAAGTTATATCCCTCAAATGCCGGAAAGTTTATTAATATATCATTCTATACAATTATTATTCATTTATAATTTATTAACTTTGTGTAAATATAATTGTTTTTCAATTAAATATCCACATGAAATAACAACAGTTGATTCATTTTCGAGTCGATTTCTCCTCAAACACAGTGACCTGCCGCGATGCCCGGGTAATCAGTTGAGAGTGTGAGTGAGAAGGATATGGGGAGAAAGTGGGCTATTCGAGACACAAAGCATTGCTGAGCACAATCATCATCTAGTGGCCTGCTGGGTGTAGCTTGTCAGGAGCTGAACAAGAAAGAAAGAGTCATTTTGCTGAACAAGAAAGTTTGCAATTAAAGATGCCCAAGTTAAGGACAGAAGTCACATACTGAGAGGAAAAGGATTTGACTGGATTCTGGAAAGGTCGGAGCGGTGGCAGTGATGTGGTGACTGACAGATGTGAAAACAGTGGAAGGGTTTGTTGGATTCATCAAATATGAAGTGCTAATTTCTAATTAGAGGGACAATCATGATGCTAACCAACTATTCCCATCCCAACTGCTGGTATTATTGGATAACACAGATCTCAGTCTGCAACACAAACAGAAACTGCTGAGGAAATGCAGTTGGTCTGCAGCATCTATGGAGCATAAGTACGCAATGCTGATGATTTAGATTGAATAATAAGACCTCAGTACACAACAGAAATGAAGATAAAATAAAACATACTGACAGAAAACACAATTTCAATAGATTTCAAAACATGGCAAAATAAAATCCTTTCTATTCTAACATTGTTGCTTTATTGTACTTAAATAACAGGGAGAAGGGGTTCATTTCTCGAACGCGTCTTTAGGTTTAACTTAACTGTATTTTTCATTTCATTGTCTTGGAAGTTTGATTGCCTTTACCTTGATTAATACTTCACTGGCCACAGGTGATGTGCTAGACTGGAGGGTTGTCAATGTGGTTCCTTTGTTCAAGAAGGGCAGCAGGGATAGGCCAGGCAATTCCAGACCAGTTATTCCGATGTCAGTGTCAGGGAAATTATTAGAAAAAATCCTGAAGTACAGGATTAAGCAATACTTGGAGAGGGAGGGATGCCAGTATTGATTTGTTTGACAAAGGCCTCACATGGAAGGCTGGTCCAGTTGGTCAGAGCCCATGGGATCCAAGGCAAGTTGACAAGTTGATGGTGAAGGGTTGTCTTAGTCATTGGAAGCCTGTGACCAGTGGTGTATGACAGGAATTGTGGCTGCTCCCTTTCTGTTTGTAATGTACCTTAATGAATTGACTGTGATTGTATAATTAGAAATTTTTCAGATGCCACATAAAGTGGTGTTGTTGTTGTTAATGGTTTTATTTTTATTTTATTGTTACATGGACTCAAGTACAAAAGTATTGGAGTACAGTGAAAAGTATGTGATGTCACTTTGTAAGGATCCATCTTAGGTACAAGGACCAAGGTTCAGAATCTTAAGAAGAAGTTAGAAAGAAAGAATAAATTTAAAAGTTACACGTTACAGACTTCTTGACCTTTTTAGTTTTAAGAAGAAAATAAAGAAAAAAATCTGGAAGTTCAATCATTACAGTCTTTCTTAAGTGCTTAGCAACCGTGGGATCATACTTTGAGTCATCACTTTGAGACCGGAAGGCAAACTGAGGCTGTGCTGGGCCGAAAGACCACCTTATACAGCAAAAGACCACCCTATGGCCCAAGAGACAACCACGCTGGGCCACTGAGAGATCACCATGCTAGGCCGAGAGTCCATTACGCTGGAGTGACAGTTGAGCATACTGAGCCCAGAGGCCACCACATTAAACTGAGAGGCCAACATACCAGACCGAGAGTTCCCCTCACCGAGCTGGAAGGTCTCTCTGCCAGGTCAGGACTCTGCCACACCAAGTCAAGAGGCCGCAACACTGGGGCTGCACTTGTTAGAGGCCTGGTGAGTGGGGCTGGGAGTCCGTGGCTGGGAGAGAAAAGAAGAGAGAACGATAAAAGTAAAACACAAAAGAAAATAAAAACCAGTGGAAGAAAAAGCAGAAAAGGAAACAGACGGAGCAGATGAATTTAATCTGAAAAGTCCTACTCTGCTGCCATCTTGGATTACTGGGTCTCAGGCTACAGTCTGATATTGATCAGCTGGTAATTGGGCAGAACAATTGCACATAGAATTTAATCCTGACAAGTGTAAGGTGATCCAATTTGGGAGGTCTAATAAGGGAAGGATATACACAATGAAAGGTATGTGCCTTGAGTGTCCTTATGCATGAATCACAGAGGGTTGGTCTGCAGGTACAACAAGCAACTAGGAAGGCAAATGGAATTTTGTCCTTCATTGCTAAAGGGATTGAGTTTAAAAAGCAGAGGTTATGTTGCAGCTGTACAGGATGCTGGTGAGGTCACACCTGGAGTACTTTGTGCAGTTTTGGTCTCCTTTCTTGAGAAAGGATGTACTGGCACAAGAAGGGGTGCAGAGTAGTTTGATTCCAGGTTTGACGGGGTTGGCTTATGCAGAGAGACTGAGTAGACTGGCATTGGAACTTAGAAGAATGAGGGGGATATTATAGAAACATATAAAATTATGAAGAGAATAGATAAGATAGAAGTAGAGAGGATATTTCCACTGGCAGGTGAAACTTGGACAAGAGGGCATCGCCTCAAAATTAAGGGGAGCACATTTAGGATTGAATTGAGAAGGAACTTCTTCACCCAGAGGGTCATAAATCTATGAAATTCCTTGCCCAGTGAAGTAGTTGACGCTACTTAAGTAAACATTTTTAAACATTTAAAGGAATTAAGAGATAATATGAGAGCGCAGGTGAGTGGAGTTGAGTCCAGGAAAAGATCAACCATGATCTTATTGCACAGTGGAGCAGACTCAAAGAGCCAGACGGCCTACTCCTGCTCCTAGTTCTTCTGTTCTTATGTTCGTTCTTTTGTTCCTTGGGAGTAGTGAGGAACAAAGGGACCTTGGTGTACAAGTCCATCAATCCCGGAAGGTATCAGCGCAACCAGACAGGGTGGTTAAGAATGCACATGGGATGCTTGCCATCACTAGCCAGGGTGTAGACTATAGGAGTAAGGAAGTCTTGTTGTTATTTTACAGAGAATTGGTTAGGCCATATCTGGAACACTGTGTACAGTTCTGGTCATGACACTGTTGGAACAACATGATTGGACTGGAGAGGATGTAGAGGAGATTCACCAGGATGTTGCTTGGGATGGAAAGTGATTGTTATGAGGAGAGAGACCGGATCAACTGGGTTTGTTTCCTCTGGAGCAGAGGAAGCATGGCGGGGGTGGGGGTGGGTGGCGTGGTGGAAGGGGGTGGTGAATTTGATTAAGGTATACAAAATTCTGAGAGACACAGACAAAGTCAATCGTGATCATCTTTTCCCCACGGCAAACATGTCCATGACCGGAGGGAATAAGTTTAATGTGATGAAAAGGTGGTCTAGAGGGGAATTGAGGATTGTTTTCTTTCCGCAGAGGGTTGCAGAAATATAGAATGTGTTGCCTGAGAAGGTGGTGGAGGCAGCTCCTCTCACAATATTTAAGACACATCCAGACCAGCACATAAAATGCCAGGAAATGGAAGGCTATGGACAAAGTGCAGGCAAATGGGATTAGTGCAGTTTGGTGTTCACTGATCAGCATTGACATGATGGGCAGAAGGGCCTGTTTGTTTGCTGTATGACTCTATGATTATGAAGAGAAGGAAGTGGAGGCACTTTTGATGTCTTTTGAGAAGATATTTAAACAAGTGAGGCGAGGAAAAACAATGGAGCTTGCCCATGCAAAATGAACTTGGGAAGCACAAAACGTTTCTATATCCCTGCCAGAGGAACATTCTCAGATTCACGAGGAAGTTAAAAGGTGAAAAGCACATTTGCATTGATCCCAGAAACATACAGACAGATGTTTCAGAACATACCAAAACAGTCTCCATAAACTTCTACTGAGTTTGAGAGAATTCAACAAAATAATGTTGACAGGTGGATAAAACCATTAAAGGCTGAGAATACTTACCATGCTGTCAGAGACATTATTCTTTGAGAAGGATTTAAAACTTCCTTCCCTTCTAGAAACAGAATTCATGTAGAAGACTGAAGAGGAACAACAGTAAAACAAGCAGCTAAAATGGCTAATGGTTATAGACTTCATTAAAGCCAAAACCCTGCAGATGCTGGAATCCAAAGTAGACAAACAGGAGGCTGGAAGAGCACAACAAGCCAAGCAGCATCAGGAGGTGGAGAAGTCACCTGATGGGAGACTGATCCAGAAACCTTATTCCCATCAGGCCCAGAAATGGGAGTAAATTAAAAATTGGGAGAGTGTGTGGAAGGCAGGTAGCCAGGGGAGAGAATGGACAGTAGGGTACAGCCCGAGGACTCCTCCTCAGACTAACGAAGAAATTGCTGACGGTGGAAGTGATGCTCAGAAACTGAATGTTTCTCTGGGAATAAGGTGGGCCATGTGCGTATGGAATGTTGAAAACTGTGAGGTAGACCCATGGGATTTATGGGAGTTAATAAAATTGAGTCAGAGGAGGGAACACAAACAGATAGTCACATGGAGCAGGTTGTAGCTGTAACTATAACAAAAAGGATGGAGGTGAATTCTGTCATTAGTAAAGGAAGTTGGAAGGTAGATGAGAGGTGGACACGACTTTTATCAAAAGGAATGGTGACTCCTTTTTCTTCAGCTAAACCCAGAACCAAACTGAGAGATACAGGAGCAACACAATCACTTTTACTGGAGAAAGAATTGATTTTCCCTCCACAGAGCTCGATGGGAGCTAAGGTATTAATCAATGGGATTGGTGGAGAATATATTCCACTTCTACTATATAAAGTACAACTGGAATGTGATTTGTTATCAGAAGTAATTGACGGAGTGGGGAAAACATTCCCTGTTGAAGGAGTTGATTTCCTTCTGGAGAATGACTTGCCAGGACTAAAGGCAGTAGCTTCCGCAATAATTACAGAATGTCCAAAGGAGAGCCAAGAAACAGAACAATGACAGGAACAGGTTCCTGGTCTCTCTCTCCTTCGTGTGAGGTAACCAGGGCAATGGTTAAACAAAATCCACCAATAAGGGTTGATGTGACACCATAGCAAGTGAAAGGATCGCTGAAACTTTCCAAAAGGGTGAAGGTAATCCAGCTGGAGTTTTTGCTATGATGTCACTAATTACAGCAGATCCAAAAAGCAGATCCTGAGTGAAATAAATGAGCACAGTCAGCTCATACTGAGGTCGAGGCTGGAGGGGTTTCAGAGTGTTATTACCTTCAGAAAGGAGCGCTGATGAGGAAGTGGAGATGCCCCCCTCATGGACTCCCAGATGAAGAATGGTCAGTTAGACATTGGCTAGTGGTACCACCCAGCTATCATCGGGAGATATTGTGAGGAGCACATCAGAGTTCCATGACAGGACCACAGGGATTTGGAAAACACAGACATCCAGAATCAGGTGTTTTATTGAGCCAAAAGTATATAAAGATACGGCGCAGTTTTATAAATGCATCATACTTGAACTCATCTTTACAAATCTGCCTACTGCAGATGCATCTGTCCATGACAGTATCAGTAAGAGTGACCACCGCACAGTCCTTGTGAAGACCAACACCCACCTTCACGTTGAGAATAGCCTCCATCGTGTTGTGTGGCACTATCAACGTGCTAACTGGGACAGACTTACAACCGATCTCACAACTCATGACTGGGCATCCATGAAGCACTGTGGGCCATCAACAGCAGCAGAATTGTGCGTCAGCCCCGACTCGACCATTATCATCAAACCAGGGGTACAACACTGGTTCAATGGAGAATACAGGAGGGCATACCAGGAGCAGCACCAGTCATTTACCAAGATGAGGTATTTACCTGGTGAAGCCACCAAACAGGATTACTTGCATGCCAAGCAGCACAAGCAGCAAGTGATAGACAGTATTAGACAACCCACAACCAATGGATCAGGTCTAAGCTCTGCAGTCCTGTCACGTCCAGTCATGAGTGCTGGTGGATGATTAACCATCTCACTAGATGAGCAGGCTCCAAAAATATCCCTATCCTCAATGATGGAAGAGTCCAAGACATCAGGGCAAAAGATAAGGCTGAAGCTTTTGAAGAAATCCTTAGCCACAAGTCCTGAGTGGCTGATCCATCTTGGCATCCTCCAGTGGTCCTCAGCATTAAAGACAACCATCTTCAGTCAATTTGATTCACTCCACGTGTTATCAAGAAATGGGTGGAGGCACTGGGTACTGCCATGGCTATGGGCCCTGACAACATTCTGGTAATAATACTGAAGAGTTGTGCTCCAGAACTTGCCACTTCCCTAGTCAAGTTGTTCCAGGAAAGTTATAACACTGGCATCTGCCCGACAATGTGGAAGATTGCCCAACTATGTCCTGTACATAAAAAGCAGGACAAATCCAAGCCAGCCAGTTACAATCCCATCAGTCTCCTCTCGATCATCAGGAAAGTGATGAAATGTGTCATCAACAGTGCTATCAATCAGCACCTGCTCAGCAATAACCTGCTCAAGTGATGCCCAGTTTGGGTTCCACCAGGGTCACTCAGCTCCTGGCTTCATTACAGATTGGTTAAAACATGGACAAAAGAGTTGAATTAGGGATGAGCAATAAATGCTGGCCTTGGGCAACTGGGGATAAGCAACAAATGCTGACCAGCTGGTGATGCTCACATTAGACAAAATGAATAATTTAAAAAGAAACTTGTCAAATTATAGGTAAATCTCAACATGTGATTGAACCAGCATTCTTAATTCCTCTCCCAGTTTTTGAGGAACCATTCAGTCGTGTACAGGTGTGTCAAGTAGTGAGTATAATGGAGGAGGGGATGAGAAAAGGTGTGAGAGCCAAAGATAATTGGACAATTTCCAAAGTGAACTTCCTCCTATGAGGTGAATAAATTCAGTGATATGAGGGAATTCAGACACTGCATTTTTGTATCTGGAAGAAGATCAACAGAGGGACAGAGTGAGATTGCTCAGAGAATACAAAGAAGTTTGTCTGAGGAGTGGTTGGAGCCTGTATTCGGTCTGTACTCGATGGAGTTTGGAAGGATGAGGGGGAATCTCAGTAATACATACAGTATACTGAGAGGCCGGGATAGAGTAGACATGGAGAAGACGTTTCCACTTGGCAGAGAGACTGAGACCTGAGGGCACAGCCTCAGAATGAAGGGACCATCCTTTGGAAGTGAGATGAGGAGGAGATTTTACATCCAGAGAGTGGTTAATCTGTGGATTAATCATTGCCCCAGAATGCTGTGGAGGCCAAGTCATTGAGTGTATTTCAGACAGAGATAGATGGATTCTTGATTAATAAAGGGATCAAGGGTAATGGAGAGAAGGCAGGAGAATGGGGTTGACAAACACATCAACTATGATCGAATAGCAGAGCATACGTGATGGGCTGAATGGCCTAACTCTGCCCTGATATATAGTCTTTCAAAGATACACTTAGGTGTCCCAGATGAATTGAACATGGTGTGGATGTAGTTTATTCAGACCCAATAAAACAAAACCCATTTTGATTAAAACCAGAGGAACAACTCAAAGTAACAAATGAAGCTCAATACTTTTTTTTAAAGATTACTTAGATTAGATTACTTACAATGTGGAAACAGGCCCTTCGGCCCAACAAGTCCACACCGCCCCGCCGAAGCGCAACCCACCCATACCCCTGCATTTACCCCTTACCTAACACTACGGGCAATTTTAGCATGGCCAATTCACCTACCTGCACATCTTTGGACTGTGGGAGGAAACCGGAACACCTGGAGGAAACCCACGCAGACACGGGGAAGACGTGCAAACGTGAACCCGGGTCGCTGGCGCTGTGAGGCAGCAGTGGTAACCACTGTGCCACCATGCTGCCCAATTGATTGAACTGTCAGAGTAATTAGAGTTCTCTTGTGTAGGATTGAGAAAAAGACACTATCATCTAAAACCCTGGATTTTTTGTAAAAAATGGCTGCCTGGAACTTTTGTTCCGCCTGGAATTCCAGTTCACACCTCAACTCTGAAAGGGACACCAACCAGAACACATTCTCTTGGCTGAAACTAACTTTTACAACCTCGGCCTACGAACACACATTACCAACAAGCAGCTTTAGAACCAAGAACCACAGAGGCCGAACAGAGAAGCTGAATCCAGACACCAAACCAAGAGCATCATTGTAACAAAGGACACCCGAGAGCGGGAACACCAACCAAACGCTATCTGAACAAGACCTTCCAGACACAGGCCTGTTCTGAGCCAAGAGAACCAACGGTGAGAACCTCAGCAACAGGACACATTTCAAACCTGTACTTTCCTCAGTGGTGAGCTGAAAATCCTGAGACCCGAAGAACTCTGAGCTCGCAGGGAGGGGATGGTGGGTAGTGACAGTGCATTCGGACACCAAGGCTAGGTAGCCTGAATAAAGTTTCTGTGATTAAAACTGCTTCGCTTGTAATTGTAGAAAGTGAGGACTGCATATACATCAGAGATCAGAGTTGGAAAGTGTGGCACTGGAAAAGCACAGCAGGTCTGACAAACAGGAGAAATGACTTTTTGGGCATACGCCTTTCATCAGGGATGTGGTGAGGGGGACAGAGGAGGACACACAGAATGTTTTGGAGAACGTCTCTGGGACACACGCACTAAATAACCCCACTGCCCTGTGACCGGCCACTTCAACTCTCAGTCTCACTCTGCCAAAGACATGCAAAGACATGCTGGACCTCCTCCACTGCCAAATCCAATCTATCCAATGAATGGAGGAAGAATGACTTATCTTTTGCCTTGGGACCCTTTAATCACATGGTATCAACATCGACCTCACCAGTCTCCTCATCTCACCTTCCTCCACCTCAACCCACATCCAACCCTCCAATCAGCCTTCCCACCTATCCACTCCACCCTCCCCTCTATCACTATCACCTCTAACCTGTATCTGCCTATCGCCTTCCAAGCTACCTTCCCTCCATCCCCACCCCCACCCTCCTATTTGTCTCTCAGCCCCCTTCCCACAGCCTCAACATTCCTGATGAAGGGCTGATGCCCAAAACATCAATTCTCATTTTCCTCAAATGCTGCCTGACCTGCTGTGCTTTTCCAGCACCACACTTTTTATCTCAAACTTCTAATAGTGTTTAACCAGTGTTTAATTTTACCCTGTATTTAATTACCGTCCTGTGTGTAAATTAGTAACACTTCTACAAATGTTTACTTTGACAGTATATTTCATTATTGTCGTCAATATCATTGATAGTGTTAATTTCACTGTTTATTACATTTGCATTTGTTCTTGCATTATACTTATCTTTTCTATTGAATAAACACAGAGCTTCTTTTGTCCATGAACCTGTCTCCTGCTTTCTTTATTTCACATATTTAAGTCAGTCTATTTGCAGAACTTGGGATCTGGGGATGATTCAAACCACCTAAAAATCAGCAAATTACTGATCACAAACGAGAGAGGGTCCTCTGATTGAATTGTAAGAGTAATTGGAGTTCTCTTGTTTGGTCCCTCAGCCAGAGGTTTCAATTTGATTCTGTGTACACCATAGGAAAGTGAATGTAGTCACAAAGATGGATTTGTATCCTATTGCCAGGTCAGAAGATTGCATTGAAATGTTGGGTAGTGCGTCATTCCTATCGAAAATTGATTTGATGAAATTATATTTACAAGTACCGCTGACAAGAGCCAAGGAAATTTCCGCCTTTGCTGCATTCTGGATCTTTGACAACAAAGGAAAACTCAAATACATTTGAAACATGTTGGGAAGACAGGGAATAGGCTGAGGGCAGAACAGAAGAAAAGTAGTTGTATTCGGAAAATGGTTTTGGAAAATTTATGGGATTAAAGTTTGATAAATCCGCAGGGACCAATAACCTACATTTCAGATTACTTCAGGAATTGCCCAAAAAGTTTGGAAACATTAGTGTTCAAGAGTATATAGATTCTGGAACAGTTCCCAGTGACTGGAGAGTTCCGAATGTAATATCAGTATTGAAAATGGGAGGGAGAGAGAAAACTGGGCATCTTCGACCAGTCAGCCTGATGTTGCTATTGGGGAAAATATTCAAGTCCGTTGTGAAAGATTTAATCACTGAACGCATGGAAAATGGTGACAGGGTGAGACAGAGTCAACATGGTTTGTGAAATGGAAATCATGGTTGAAAAATTGACTGGAATTGTTCGAGGATGTAATGAGCGGATTTGACAAGGGGGAGCCAATGGATGTGGTTTATCTGAAACATTCAGAAGGTTTTATTAAGTCCCACAGTAGAAATTAGCGTATGAAAGGAAGACTCATGGGACTGGGGGCAGTGTACTGACATGGATAGAGAATTGGTTGGCAGGCAAGAAACAAAGAGTAAAAGAAAAACAGGCCTTTTTCTGAAAGGGTACCACAGGCCTGGATCCAGCTATTCACAACATTTGTTCATGGTTTAGATGAAGGAGCTTAAGAGTAATATCTCCAAGTTTGCAGATGACACAAAGCTGGGTGGGAGGGGGAGCTGTGAAGAAGATGCAGAGATGCCTGTGTCCATGTATACCAGTCACTGAAAGTCAGCGTGCAGGTTCAGCAGGCATTGCAGAAGGTAAATGATATGTTACCTTTATAGTGAGAGGATTTGAGTCCAGGATCAGGGATGTCTTGCTGTAATTGTATGGGCCTTAGTGAGACCACACCTGAAATATTCAAACAAAAACTGGTTCAGTTACAGGAGACAGAGGGTGGAGGCAGAAAGTTGTTTGTGTGACTGGGCCCAGTGTGCGGTGTGATACCAGAGGGATCAGTGCTGTAGTTGTTCAGGATGTATTGAAACGAGGAAAAAGACAATGTGAGAGGTGAGGGGTGGGGGTGAGTGGATGATGACTGAGTTTGTAGATGACACGAGGTTTGGCAGATGGTTGACATTGAGGAAGAAGGTCTGAGGTTACAGGAGGATCTAACTGGATTGGTCAGATGGGCAGATCAGAGCCAGATGGAACTATCCCCTGAAAAATGTGAGGTGATGAACTTTGGAAGATGTAAAAGGTAAATAAAGTATTTATGAAGGTAGACAGAACACTTGCCTATATCATTTCAGGTACAGATGGGAAGACCAGGTCAGATATGTGGAGCTATACAGAACTTTGGTTAGGCCACAGCTGGAGTACTGTGTGCAGTTCTGGTCACCACGCGATCGGAAGGATGGGATTGTACTGGAGGGAGTGCAGAGGATAGTCAACAGGATGTTGTTTGGAATGAAGCATTTCAGCGATGAAGAGAGGCTGGATAAACTTGGGTTGTTTTCTTTGAAGCAGAGAAGGTTGAAGAGGTATGAGGGAAATGGACAGAATGAATAGAAAGCAGTTGTACCCCTTACTCAGAGTTGGCACACATTCAATGTGAAAGACAGGAGCTTCAGCGGGGATTTGAAGAGGAGATTTTCACCCAGAGGGTGATGGGGGTCTGGTTTGCACTGTCTGGGTTGGTAGTTGTGGTGACCTTTGAAATGTACTTGGTTGAACCCTTGAAATATCATAACATTTAAAGGTATGACCCTTGTGTTGAAAAGTTGGATGATTGCAGGTTTAGTGTGGTTTGACTGGTACATGTACAATGGGCCGAAGGGCCTCTTCTGTACTGTGTGATTTTATGATTGAATGGTGTGCAGTTTTGGTCTCCTTATCTGAGGAAGGATGTTCTGGCTGTGGGGGCTGGGCAGTGAAGGTTTACCAGACTGATTCCTGGGATGACAGCACTTAGATCTGATGAGAAACTGGATCAGTTCAGATTACATTCACTGGAGGTTAGAAGATTGAGGGAAGTCACACTGAAAACTCTAAAATCCTAACGGGACAAGTCAGTATGTTCCTGATAACGAGGGAGTCCAGAATCAAGTATTCAAGTTTAAGGATACGGGAAAGGACATTTAGGGCTGAGATGGAGAGAAATGTTTTCATTCTACAGGAAGCCTGCAGGAGTTTCTGTCACTGAAAGCAGTTCAGCTCAAACCACTGAATGTTTTCCAGAAAGGACACGATACAGTTCTTAGAATGAAAGGGATCAAAGGTTATGGGGAGGAAGCAGGAACAGGCAACTGAGTTGGATGCTCAGCCATGATCATATTGAATGGCAGAAAAGGCTCGAAGGGCTGAATGGCCTATTCCTGCTCCGACTTTCACTGTTTGAGAGACTGTTCATCAACGGGGAAACATATTGAATAAGAGAAAAACATTTGCCTTGAGTTAGGAATTAGATTGGAGATAGGAGACAGAGTGAGGCAATAATGTGTCCTCCAATGAGCAAGAGATGAATAATGGTGTGCCCAGGGATCCATCCTGGGACATTAGCATTTTACAATATTTCTCAATGACTTGGATGAAGGAGTAGAGAGCCATATATCCAAGATTGCTGACCACCCTGAGTGAGGCTGCTAGGAGAAGGTCACAGAGATGGGGAGGGTGGATGGACAAGGAGGGACATCAGAACAAGGACGAGAATTTGTAAATCGAGGTGTTGTTGGACCGGGAGCCAGTGTACGTCAGTGAGGACAGTGGGGGATAGAGATGGGATTTGTTGCGAGCTCGGGTTCGACCAGCAGAGTTTGGGATGAGGTGAAGTTTATAGAGGGCAGTGGCCGTGATGTGGCCGAGGACATTAGTATGATCACGTTTGGAGTCCCAAACAAATGACAAAGATTTTCAGTGAGTGATCTCTGTGATGGGGAGGATTTGGGGCTCAGATCAGCCTCAAAGATGAGGCCAAGATTGTAAGGAATCTGGTACTAAATAAAAGCTGAAAAAACTGCAGATGCTGCAAATGAGGAACAAAAACAGAAATTGCAGGAAAAGCTCAGCAGGTCTGGCACCATCTGTGGAGAGAAAGCAGAGTTAACATTTTGGGACAAGTGAATCTTCTCAGAACTGTTCTGAAGAAGGGTCATTTGACCCAAAAGGTTAACTCTGATTTCTTACCCCAGATGCGACCTGATCTGCTGAGGTATTCTGTTTTTGTAAAGAGTCTGGTTGAGCAGCAGACAGTGCTCAGGGAGAGGGATGGAGTTTGTACCGGGAGCTGAAGAGGATGGCTTTAATCTTCCCAATATGTTTCCCAGTGAGCCTGGCTCCTCAGTCCTGACTGCTCTTAGCTGCTGTGATTGTCACTGATCGGACACTTATTCTTAGAGATTCTGACCACAGCAGAAAGCCCCAGTGTAAAAAATAACTGCAAAGACTGTCAGATCGCAAGGTTGAAACTTCACCAAAAGAGGAAGTGAAAGAAGGAGCTCGGAGCAGCTGGACATTTGTTACTGAGATGGGGAAAAACTGTGAACCATCTGCACTCTCTAGAATCTGACAGCACATATGAACATTAAAACTAGGAGCGGGAGCAGGCTCTCTGGCCCCTCGGTCTGCTCTGCCATTCAGTAAGATCATGGCTGATCTTTTCATGGCCTCAGCTCCCCCTTACCCACCTTTTCACCAAAACCCTTGATTCACTTACTGTTCAAAAAATTACCTGCCTTAGCTTTAAAAACATTTACTGAGGAAACCGCAACCACTTCACTGGGCGGGGAACTCCATCGATTCACATCCCTCTGGGTGAAGACGTTCCTTCTCAATTCAGTCTAAATCTGCTCCCCCTCGCCCACGAGGAGGCCATTCAGCCCATCGTGTCTGTGAGTGATTCAATTAGTCCCACTGCCCCCCTCTCTCCCCATAACACAGCAAATCTTTCCTTTTCAGCTCGATCTCCAGTTGCCTCTTGTCGACTTGGGTCCACAGCAGAGACTGCCCCGAATCTGGGCTCCAAACTGGCACCTCATTCATTCATTGGGAGGCAAACTGCCTGGGCTGGGAAATGGAGCTCAGGACCCTGAACATTCTCTCTGCCCTCCTGATGCTGACGTTTAGTTCTGTGGAGCTGTACAATATATTCCTACCATACACACTTTTCCATTCTTTGTGTAAAAGGCTCGAGCCTGCCAGCAGGATGTTCAACTACATGAGCCATCATCAATTTGACCAATTCTGACAACACCCACTCTGCTTAAACTTTCAACTAATTACTAATATCAAATCTGTCCATCTCCTCCTTGGTGTGAGACAGGGAAGGGGCCACTTCATTCCAGATAATTTGGAATTTATGGAGCACAGATGGAGTAAGCTGAGAGAGGACATCAGAATGATGGAGTTTGGAGGTGGGATGAGCAGGAATAAGAGGTTCTGTGGTCAAGGGGCTGATGCAGAGCAGAGAAGGACAATGTTGTGGAGTTTGAAATAAGAGACCTATGTGATGGAGAGGATGTGGGATTTGAAGCTCCAATACTGAAGGGTCCGGTGGGAAAGAGGCCCAGGCTTATTGATGTCCATTGGACATTCCAGTGGGATGGAGGCCCATGTTTCCTGATCTCTGTTGGAGGTTCCAATTGAGTCCCATGGAATTGGAATGTTGACATTTCTTGCAGCAATTGGAATCTTCGTATTTAATATAAAAGGACGAGATTACAGAAATAAAGAAATATTGTTACAATTCTATGAGGTATTGGTGAGACCACATTTGAAGCATTGTGTCCAGTTGTGGTCTCCTTCCTTGGTGAAGGATATGATGGCACTGGACGCAATTCAGAGGATGTTCACCAGACTGATCCCTGGGATGAAAGGGCTATCATATGAGGAATGGTTGAATAGCTAGTTTTTGTACTCACTGGAATTCAGTCGTATGAAGGGAGAATTTGAGTGAAGTATATAAGATGCTAAAGGGGATTGATAGGGCAGGCATGGAACACATGTTTCCTCTTGTGGGCCAGTCTTGAACAATAGGTCATCGCTATAGAGTGAGAGGAGGTATGTTTAAAACTGAGATGCAGAGCAGCTGCAGGTGGCACAGTGGTGAGCACTACTGCCTCACAGTGTCTGGGACCCAGGTTCGATTCCACCCTCGGGCAACTGTATGGAGTTTGTACATTCTCCCCCTGTCTGTGTGAGTTTTGTCTGTGTGCTCTGATTTCCTCCCACATTCTAATGATGTACACATTCGGGGGATTGGCCATGCTAATTTAGCCATAATGTTCAGGAAATTGTGGATGAGATTCATTCATCATGGGAAATGGAGGGTTACTGGGAAAGGGTTCCAGAATGGCTCTGGGTGGAATGCTCTTTGAAGGTTCGGTGTGGACTTGTTGGGTTGAATGGCCTGGTTCCATACTGTATGGAATCTGTTCCATTCCAACTACTTCTCTCAGAGGGTTGCGAATCTGTTGAAGTCAGTGCGCAACATCCACCCCCCAGCTCTCCCATCCCCCTCTTCCTCAAGTCCAGTAGAGGCAGAATCAATCAACAGATTCAAGAAAGAAACAGATATTGTTCTGATGAAAAGCAGGATAGAGGGCAATTGGGAGCAGTCTGGAAAGTGGAGAGGAGGTTAAGATCAGCCATGATCATGTTAAATCGTAAACGGGCTTGAAGTGCTCAATTACCTATCCCCGCTCCTCATTCCGAAGTTCAATCTTGCGAAGGCAATGAGATCCTCCTTGTTTACTGGTCTGTATTGTAGGATCCAGTCACAAAGAGTCATATGTTTATTGGTCTGCATTGGAGGGTCCAATTTGAAGCTGGTCCATATTTACTGATCTGTACTGGAGAGTTCAAAGAAATGGAGTCCTTTCTCTCCTGGTTTCCATTGGAGGGCCCAGCAGGAATAAGGTCGATGTTAACTAGTCTCTGCTCGAGTATTCAGTGGGAAATAGACCTATTTTTACTGGTCTCCATTGGAGGTTCCAGTGGCAAAGAGGCCTATGTTTAATGGTCTCTACTGGAGAGATCAGTGGGAATAAATTCAATGCTTCTTGGTCTCCACTGGACAGTCCAGTGGGACATGAATACCATAGTGAGTGTGGGGCCCATTTTCGTTCTGTAGTAACTGTGTGATGGTCCAATCCTTACACCAGTAAAATTGGAGATTGACCATGAAGGAGAAGGTGAGGGGAAAGGATTGGAATATATTGTGAATGGACAGGATGGGTCAATGGGTCAGAGCCTGTCCTATCCTCCAACTCACACTGATGGCCTGAGGATCTCCTCTTTCTGCTGGGCTTTCATGGAATGAGATTTGTGTCCAAACCAGTCCCCAGTGAGTATAGGCCAACAGCACAGAATTGCCCTTCATTTGACAAGAATCTGACCGTCTTCCTGAGAGACGCCAAACCCTGGTCAATGTGGGAAATGGTGCTTTATTCCAGGAGTGGAAATACTCCTGGTGTCAAGGGTTAACATCCATTAGTGGGGTAGATTTGGAGGAGATTTACCCTGTATTTAACTTTTACCACTTGGGACATTGTTAGGAAGGCAGAGAGAGGGAGAGGGAGTGAGTGAGCGGGAGAGAGAGAGAGATTGTTGGCGAGAGAGACATAGAAGGACAGGGTGTTAAAGTGAGAGAGAGCGGGATAAAGAGTCTCAGGCAGTGTAAGATGAGTAAAAGGGGGAGAGAGAGAGGTTGAGAGAGGCAGAGATGGTGGGGTTGAAGAATAGAGATAGAGCGAGATAGAGTGTGAGACAGTGTGACTTAGAGAGAGGGGACAGAGAGAGGGAGAGAGAGAGAGAGAGAGAGACAGAGTAGATGTGAGACAAAGAGTAAAGGCAATCCAGTGAAAGAGAGAGACAGACATGCAGACAGGTCCCGGTCACCATATTATGAGAAGGACGTGACTGTACTCAAGAGGGTGCAAAGATTTCCCAGGAAGGTGTGAGCTATGAGGAAGGGTTGGAAAGACCGGGATTGTTTTTCTTGGAGCAGTGAAGGTTGAGAGGGAACCTGCTAAAGGGCAAAAAGATTATGAGGGGCAGGGATAGAGTGGACAGGAAGGCAACTTTTTCCATGAATAGAGGGATAAATATCCAGGGGCAGAGATTAGAGATTACACAGACATACAGAGAGAGAAACAGAGAGCAGGAGTAGGGTTAGGGTTAGGGTTAGGGTTAGGGTTA
Source organism: Chiloscyllium punctatum (assembly GCF_047496795.1). NCBI lineage: Eukaryota > Metazoa > Chordata > Chondrichthyes > Orectolobiformes > Hemiscylliidae > Chiloscyllium > Chiloscyllium punctatum. The sequence goes on along the minus strand of NC_092745.1, from coordinate 17,559,334 downwards.
GGGTTAGGGTTAGGGTTAGGGTTAGGGATTGGCCCTGTGAGTCTGCTCTGTTATTCAATATGACCATGGCTGATCCTCTCCCTCAATGCCAAGCTGGGATTGATGTTGCTCGAGCATTGATGACCAGTACAGACTTATTAAATGCTGTTCATGTCATTGAATTTCTGATTGAGAGAGAGAGACAGAAGATAGAGAGAGAGAGAGAGAGAGAGAGAGAGAGAGAGAGAGAGAGAGAGAGAGAGAGACCGCAAGTGTACATTGTGAGATTGAGTGAGAGAGGGCGAGGCATTTAATTGCTGGAATAAGGGAAAGATATAAATGGTTATATAATTGGGAGAGGACAGAGTCGGAGACGGAAATAGAAAAGAGCGGAAAGTCAACGAATAACAGGAATATATACAAGAGAAAGAGAAAAAAGGGAAAAGGGAGAAAGGAAGTATGAAAAGGAAGAACGAGACAGAGAGAGAGAGAGAGAGAGAGAGAAGAGGAAGTGTGAGGGGCTGATGTGGCTCTTTCTGCCTGATGCCATTTACATACTGAGGAACACCCAGTCAGACTCTCACAGACTGCAGCTTTATAAAGCAGAGCCCAGTGACGGGAGAGTTTATCAGGAACCAGGCACAGGGACAGGAGCACACACCATGATCTCACACATCCAGCTGATCTGGCCCCTGGCATTCTGTGTCGCAGGTACAAATCTCTCTCCTTCCACTTTGAATCTTTAGCTGCTCTCCATTTCACTCCAATTCCACTGACTTGTGATTGAAGGGAAAATGTTGAAACCAGAGGAATTTTCAGGGTCTCTGACAATCTCTCATTTGACAGGCTCTTTCTGTGACATTTCTGACTTCACTGTGTTTCTCTCTGACCCCTTAGGTATCAGTGGGGACATCACCATGACCCAGTCTCCCCCGGTGCCGTCAGTGGGACTGGGCCAGACTGCAACCATCACCTGTACGGCCAGTCAAGACATTAGCAGCTACCTTGCTTGGTACCAGCAGCGAGAAGGTCAGAAACCCTCTCTCCTGATCTATGATGCAACATCTCGATACACAGGAGTCTCTGACCGATTCACCGGCAGTGGATCAGGGACCAGTTACACCCTGACAATCAAGAATGTTCAGAATGAAGATGTCGCTGACTATTATTGTCAGAACAGCTACTATAGCAGCTCCACTCTACACAGTGATACAAAGCCATACAAAAACCTGAAGACACACAGCACCACCTCGTGCCCTGACACATGAATCAGTTATATAAAATGTATAATAATGGACACACAGTCTGAACTTACACGTCCACAATTAGATACAAATGAAACTGAACAAATTACCCCATGCTGAGATTGTCACTGTCCACTACACACTCCAGTCCCTGTGCTGTCCTCCACTCACTTGAAGGCCTTAAGTTTCCCTCTTACACTCCATGGCCACGCGTGAAGATCAGCTGCAAGATTTAATATCGAAAAATAAATTTCATAAAGCTCTCAAGCCCAGCTGGACACAGAGAGAGACAGAGACAGAAAGACACATGAATGAGGAAGAAACAGAGAGGGGCAGAAAGAAGTTGAGAGTGAACGAGAGACTGGGAGACAGGGAAAGGTTGATAGTGACGGGGGGAAGCAGAGAGTAGATGTTTTTGTACAGCCTATGCACTGGGAGCTCTCACTGTGGTACACGTTCGGTCCAGGAACCAAGCTCAGACTGAGTAAGTAAACTTCAATCCTCCGTTATTAACTCTGTCAATACTGAAATACACTTTCTAAAATAAAATTGCTGAATTGTTGAAGGTGTTAGTGGGGAGCTGCAGTGAATGAAATGGTTGATTGAGGAGCACTGTGTCTAACAGGGTGTCCAGCTATATTTCTTTAGTTCCATTAACCCCTTTAAACAGCAAGATATAAGTCAGTCAGTTTTACGCACCGTGTGGAGGAGCTCTGTCCATTTGCAGCCTGTGGTCCCATTCCTGCAGCATGGAGTGAACTCAGTGAGTCAGTCTCAGTGTGACGGACACGGGCAGAGTTTGATGTGAGCTCTGGCTCCCTGTCCCAGTCTCTGATCTCACTGACCTCAGCAGCAGCAGCAGCAGCAGCAGCAGCAGCAGCAGCAGCACAGTGAGACACCGAGCTCGCACCTCCCCCAGCTTTAACTCTGCTCAATCACACAATGACAGAATTGTTAGAGTGCACAAGGAGGCCATTCCACCCATCCTGTCTGTACTGATTCTCTGAATGAGCAATTTACAGAGTGTCATTCTCCTGCCTTCTCCCTGTCACCCTGCACATTGTTCCTTTTCAAATAACAGTCTCATTCCCTTCGGAATGTATCAATTGAAGCTGCCTCCACCACACTCTCAGGCAGTGCATTCCACACCTTAACCACTCACTGGCTGAACATGTTGTTCCCCATCTCACTTTTGTTACTTTCACTAATAACTTTCAATCTGTGGTCTCTCAGTCTCAATCCTTTCTCAATTGGGAACATTTTCTCCCTATTTACTCTGTCCAAGCCCCTCCTGGTTTTAATTCCTCAAACAAATCCCCTCTCAGACTTCTCCTAAGAAGACAGTCCCAAATTCTCCAATCAATCTGTATAACTGATGTTCCTCATCCCTGGAATGATCTTCAGGAATATTTTTTGCAATTTCTACAAAACTTCACCTCCTTCCTGAATTATTCACATTTTCAATGGCCTTCATGATTTTATAAACATCTATAAGTTCACTTCTCAGACTCTTATGCGTCAGAATAAAAAGTCTCAGCTTTTCCAGCCTCTCATAGTCATGGAGTCATACAGCGTGGAAACAGACCTTTCAGTTCAACTTGTCCATGATAACCAGATATCCTAAACTGACCTCATCTTATTAACCAGCATTTGGCTTCCATCCCTCAAAACCCTTCCTATTCATGTACCCATCCCAATGCGTTTTAAATGCTGTAATAGTATCTGCCTCCAATACTTTCTCGAGCAGCTCGATCCAGACACACAGCACCCTCTATGTGACAAGTTACCCTCAGGTCCCTTTTGAATATTTTGCCTCTCACCTTAAACCGATGCCATCTTGTTTTGGACTCCCTTTCCCAAGGAAAAGGCCTTGGATATACACCCGGTCCATGCCCCTCATGATTGTATAAACATCTATAAGGTCACCCCGAAGCCTTAGATGCTGCAGGAAAAATAGGCCCAGTTTCTTCGGCTTTTCCCTATAGCTCAAACCCTCCAGTTCCTGGCCATGTTCTTGTAAGTATTTTCTGCAGTTTTTTAAGTTTAACAGCATCCTTACGATTGCGAGGTGATCAGGATTGTTCACATTATCCCCAAAGTGGCCTCACTAACCTCCTGTACAGCTGCAACATGATGTCCCAACTCCTCTACTCAAAGCAATCACCAATAAAGGCAAGTGTACCCAACAACTCCTTCATCACCCTGTCTACCTGTGACCTCACTTTCAAGTAATAATGCACTTGCATCTTCACTCCGAGGTCTCTTTGTTCAGCAACACCCCACATGGCCCGACCACTGTATCAGTTCTGCCCTGGGTTGCCTTTCCAAAATGCAACATCCCACAGTTATCTAAACTGAACTCCATTTGGCACACCTCTGCCCATTGCCCCATCTGATGAAGGTCCCGCTGTACCCTGAGATGAATTTCTTTCCTATCGACTATCTCACCAATTTTGATATCATCTACAAACTTACTGCAACTCCTATATTCACATCCAAATCATTTCTTTAAATGATAGAAGTAATGAACCCAGCACCAATGTTAGTGGCACACAACTATTCGCAGATCTCCAGTCTGAAAAGCAACCTTTTACCACCACTCTCTGTCTCCTCTCTTCAATCTAATTTTTTTAATCCCAATGGCTCACTCCCCCTGGATCCCATGTGGACTAACCTTACTAACCTGTCAATCATGTGGAACCTTGTCAAAAACTTTACTGAAGTCCATATAGACTATGTCTACTGTTCTGTCTTCATCAATCTTCTTTGTCACCTCCTCAATCAAATTCAGGAGACATGATTTCCTATGCATAAAACCACATCGATTATCCAAAGAATGTAAATCCTATCCCACATAATCCACTCCAACATCTTACCCAGCACTGACATCAGGCTCACTGGTCTATAGTTCCCCTGGCTTTTCCTTACAGTCTTTCTTAAATAATGGCATAACATTAGCCAACGTCTCTGGTTCTCCAGCACCTTACCCATGGTTGTCAGTGATTCACATTTCTCAGCAAGGGGCCCAGCAATCTCTTCCCTAGTTTCCCACAATATTCTGGGATACACATGATCAGGTCCTAGGGTTTATATACTACCTTTATGTGTTTTCAGATCTTGAGCGTCTCCTCATTTGTGTGTGGTCTCTTGTCAAGACATCACTTTTTTTCCAAATTCCCTCGCTTTCTCCACAACAAATACAGACCTGAAATATTTGTTTGGGATCACATCCATCTCTTGTGTCTTACCAAAATACAGCACTCACGTTGATCTGTATTAAACTCCATCTGCCATTCCTCAGCCCACTGGTCCAGTTGCTCAAGATTCCATTGTATTCTTAGACAGCCTTCTTCGGTGCCAATAATTAGATTAGAGTCTCTACAGTGTAGAAACAGGCTCTTCGGCCCAACAAGTCCACACCGATGCTCCGAAGAGTAACCCACCCAGACCCAATTCCCTATTAGTAAAGCATCTAACACTATGGGCAATTTAGCATGGCTAATTCACCTGACCTGCACATCTTTGGACCATGGGAGGAAACCAGAACACCCAAAGGAAACCCATGCAGACACAGGGAGAATGTGCAAACTCCACACAGACAGTCATCCAAGGCTGGAATCGAACCTGTGACCCTAGCACGGTGAGGCTGCAGTAATAACCACTGAGCCACCGTGCTGCCCCACCTGAGCCACCACTGCGCCACCGATGCCACCTGAAAATTCACCTGAACACACTTTCACAACTCTGGGCTCTCCCTGCCCATTACACTGCTACTATCCCAGTCTATATTCAGAAACTAAAGACCCCCCGCCCATTTATAGCAACTCTATCATATTTGCAGGTCTCTGTAAATTCATGCATTTGTATTCCTCCACATCCTTCCCACTGGGAGGTGACTTGTTGACTGCATTGAGGATTCTGTGTTCCTTTGTGTTCCTCTCTGACATTCTCTCCTGGCTCCCACAGCTCTGCCAAGTTAATTTAAACCCTCTCGAACAGCACTAGTAAACCACCTCACAAGAATCTGATGCCATCCCTCAGGGATCCTCTTTCCAGCCCCGAAGTCACCTGTGTTCACCTCCTGATTCTATTCTCACCTGCGTCTGAGTACCACTGTGAGTAATCCGGAGATTCCTACTTTTGAGTTCCTGCTGCTTATTCCCTCCAGAGCTCCCGAACTTCTGACTGCAGGACCATGTTCCTTTTTCTCCATCCATCACTGGGAGCAATGTGGTCTACTACTGCTGCCTGTTCCCCCTCTCCCGTCAGGGTGCTCTGCAGCCGCTCAGTGACATCCTTGACCCTGGCACCAGGGAGACAACACACCATCCTGGATTCCCATCTGCAGCTGCAGAAACACCTATCGATTGTCCTCACTCTCGAATATCCTCTCAGTATCGCTCTTCCAGTCTTCTTTGTGTCCTACTGTACAGCTGAGCCCCCCACCGTGGTGCCAGGGACTTGGCTCTGGCTGCACTCCCGAGATGACCCATCATTCTCATCAGGATTCTGAACTGAACCCTGGTTGGAGAGTGGGAGGCACTCTGGGGATTCCTGTACTAGTGGCCTAGTCCTTTTGGACTGTCTGCTGCTCCCCCATTCCCTCTCTCCCTGCATACTCTGAAGCTGCAGAGTGACCACATCTAGAAACGTGCTCTCCACGGAGCTCTCAGCCTCACGGACTCTTCGCACTGACACCTGCTGCTGCTCAAGCTCCAGAACCCGGAGGTCCAACTGCTGTCACTGACCACACTTCCTGCTCTCATGGTATTCCAGGAGCTGGGAAGCATTCTGAAGTTCCCACACTCTCTTCACCCTTTGGTCATCTCTTGGCAATGTTCTGATGATAAACAGCTACAGCAGGGCTCACAGTCCAGTAGGTTCAATGTTCCAGGGTTTTGGGGAAACTCTCCAGAAGACTTTCAGAAATAGGAGCAGAAATCAGCCATTCAGCCCATTGAATCTGCTCTGCCATTTGATCTTAGCAGATATGCTTCACACCCCCATTCTCCTGCCTGCTCCACAGGAACTTTCCATCCCCTTAACAATCACGAACCTATCTATCTCTGTCTTTAATACACTCAGTGACTTGGCCTCCACTGCCCTCTGTAGCAATGAGTTCCACAGATCCACCACCCTCTGGATGAAGAAATTCCTCCTCATCTCAGCTCGAAAGAGTCGGCCCTTCATTCTGAGGCTGTACCTTGGTTACCGAGTCTCTCCTGTATTTGGAAACATCTTCTCTGCATCCACTCTATCCAGGCCTATCAGTAACCTGTAAATTTCAATAAGATCCCTCCTCATCCTTGTAAGCTCCATCGAGTACAGACCCAGAGTCCTCAACCACGCCTCATATGACAAGCCCTTCATCCCCAGGATCATTCTTGTAAACCCCTCCAATGCCAGCACATTGTTTCTTAGAACATGGGTCCGAAAATGCACACAATATTCCAAATGCAGTCTGACCAGAACCTTACACAGCCTCAGCAGTACATCTCTGTTCTTATATTCTGGCCCTATTGAAATGAATGCTAGCATTTCATTTGCCTTCCCAAGCACAAACTGGACATGCCAGTTAACCTGAAGGGAAACCTGAATGAGGTTTCTGCTTTAGATTTCCAAAGGTTTTCCACATTTAGCAAACAGTCTTAGCATTCCTTCTTGTATTCTATCTGTCACTTCTTTGCCCACTCTCCGAGCCTCTCCAGGACCTTTTTCAGCCTTCCCACTTCCTCAACACTACCTGTCCCTCCATCTATCTCATGTCACCTGCAAACTTAGCAACAATGTCTTCACTTCCTTCATCCAGATTGTTAATGTATAACGTGAATAGTTATGGACCCAACATTGACACCTGCAGAACTCTACTCGTCACCAACTGCCATCTTTCCTCACTCTCTGCTTTATAGCAACCTGCCAGTCCCAGTCCTCAGTCCATGCCAGTACATTGCCCCTAAAAATATGGGTGCTTATCATACGTCAAATACCTTCTGGAATTCCAAACACATTACTTCCTCGGACTCTCCTTTATCTGACTGGCTCATTGCCTCCTCAAAGAGTTCGAACAGTCCATCTATCCATTGAGGTCTACCCTGACATTTAGTTTCTGTCTTTTCTGTATCCTGATTGATTTTATTCCCCACACCCTGATTACTGCTTGGAGAACTGAACATAACCTGCATCAGATTCTTTATTGCGGTTCCTCAACTCTACCCACACAGATTCTACACCTTCTGACTCTCTATCACTTGTTGCTGTTGATTGAATTTTATTTCACACTAACAAGGCAACTCTTCCCCCTCTGACCATCTGCCTGAGCTTTTGATAGGACATGTATCCTTGGATATTTAGTTCCCAGCCGGGATCCCCTTACAGCTATGTCTCTGTTATACCCACAACATTGTACCTGCCAGTTTCAATCTGCACTACCAGCTCATTGTGTATACTGTGTGCTTTTAAGTACAACACCCTCAGTCCTGCATTGACTGCCCTCCTTCTCATTATTGTCCTCTTATCTGCTGGGCTTGATGTTCGACTCTTGTTCCTTTCTGTACTCTCTGTCCTCGTACGTCTTCTAGAATCTTGAATAACCTCTCCTGAGCCCTTCTCCACTTTAACTAGTTTAAATTCCTTGGACACTCAATTTACCTGGATGTTTTGGCATCACTTTGTCAACCTTACTCTGAATGCTTCGTGCAGTTAGATACAAACCCTTTAAGTTTGTTCTGTTATTGATTTTCCCTGCACTTCTTTAGTTCCTTTGATGTTGAGAATATCCATCCCTATCTTTTATTTTCTGGTAACAATCAATCCCATCGCTAACCAGCAGTCGTACCTTCTCCTTCACCTTCTGTTTTCTCATTTTCCATCCAAGTGAACCAAATTACTTTATCGTTGTGTTGACTTCAGGCATGGTGGCTCAGAGGTAGTACTGCTACCTCACAGCACCAAGGACCGGGTTTAATTCCTGCCTTGGGAAACTGTCTGTGTGCTGTTTGCACATTCTCCCTGTGGCTCTGTGGGTTTTCCCCAGGTGCTCTGGTTTACTCCCACTGTCCAAAGATGTGCAGGTCAGGTGAAGTGGCCGTTCTAAATTCCCTACAGTGTTTGGTGAAATAGTCAGGAGCAAATGTACGGAAAGTTTCTCATTGTGCTGCTGTTCGGAGGGTTGATGTGGACTTGTCAGGCTGAACTACTATTTCCACACTGTAGGGAATCTAATCAGGCCAATATTTATCATAATCCAGCATCATGAATGCTCTTTGATCTCATTCCTTCTAGTTGGATCTTGCTGTGTAGAAACTGGCCGCCACGTTCCTGACATTGCAACAGTGACTGCTTGTCAAACAAAACTGTCTGGAAATATCTTTGGAAGAGCCTGAAATGTTAAGGGCTGGATTGATGCCCATATCCCTCTAAACTCTTCCTACTTACATATGCATGCCTTTTAAATGTTGTACTTGTACCAGCCTTCACCACTTCTTCTGGCAGCTCATTCCATACATTTAACACCCTCTGAATGAAAACGTTGCCCCTTAGGTCCCTTTTAAATCTTTCCCCTGTCACCTTCAACCTCTGACCTCCAGTTCTGGACTCCCCCACTCTGGAGAAAAGATCTTCTCTATTCACCCTATCTATGCCCCTCATGATTTTATAAACCTCTATACGGTCATCCATCAACCTGCAATGATCCAGGGAAAACAGCGTCAGCATATTCAGCCTCTCCCGATAGCTCAAACCCTCCAACCTTGGCAGCATCCTTGTAAATCTTTTCTGAATCATTTTAAGATTCACAACATTTTCCCTATAGCAGGGAGACCAGAATTGCACACAGTATTCCAAAAGTGCCCAAACCAACGTCCTGTACCGCCGCAACAGCTCCCAACTCCAATACTAATGGACTGACCAATAAAGGAAAGCAAACCAAATGACTTTGTCACAACCCCCCCCCACCTCCCCCTCCACACCCGCCCCCCCCCCCCCCCCCCCGCCCACCGACGTGCAACTTCACTTTCAGTGATCTATTCTCCCTTTTTTGGATGAACTGGGAGTCTTTCAGTTGTGAAAGATGCCATTCCATGGCACTGTTTGATGAAGAGCGGGCAGAACCGCCAGTGTCCCTGATCAATATTTATCCCCCCATAGAAATCACAAAAAATCTATTTCTCTGCTATTTATCATACTGTGTTTGGGATCTCGCTGTGCACAGTCTGCTGGAAAGATCCATTGGGACATCTTGAGTTGGGGACAGGCGCTACACAAATGCAAGTCTTTCTTTAAGATTGAAGTCTCCTGATCCGGACATTCACCCATTGTCTGTGTACTCTCACCTTCCGGGGGCATGGGGTCATTAGGAGCAGTGACCCAAAGGCCACTGAGACTCTTTGCAGTCTCACCCTTGACCTCAGCCCAGCAGTGTGCAGTACGGTTTGAAATGTAATCTAGAACCTTCTACACAGACACCCCAATGTAACTCTTTCCCAAAGTGTTTGGATCCGATTCTGCTCCAATGTTCTCGGATACATTTCTCCTGATCTCTGGGTGATCGGAGGTTTGTTAAAGAGGTATCGAGCTCCATCCCACTTTCCAGCTCTTGCTGCATAACTCTGGAGGTTTCACTGTTTGAAGTGAATATCCAAGTGTTTTCTCAATGTGATGAGTGTTTCTGCCTCTCCCACCTTTTCAGGCAGTGAGTCCCACATCCCACCAGCCTCTGGGTGAAAACAAATACCCTCAACTCCCCTCTAACCCTGCCCCCAACTGATATCACTCTCTCCCCATGGTTATTGCCCTCTGTGCTGGTGGAAATCAGTCCTTCCCACCCACTCTGTCCAGGCCCCTCATCATTTTACACACCACAATCAAATCTCCCATCAGCCTCCTCTGTTCCAAAGAAAACACTCCCAGGCAAAGCAATCATTCCTCAAAGCTCAAAGTCCCCATTCCAGACAAACTCCTCGTCTGTCCACATCTCTAATGGAATCCCATCCTTCCTGTAATGTGGTGACCAGAACCATACACTGTTCCCTCACTGTGCTCTAACTGGGGTTTTATCCAGTTGCTGAATAAACAAACTTCTTGCTTTCGCTGTCAACCAATACTGAGATAAAGGAGGTGATGGTCTAATGGTGTTATTGCTGAACTGTTAATCCAGAGATTCAGATAATGTTCTGGGGACCAGGGTTAGAATCCAGCAGATGGTGGCATTCAAATTCAATCAAAGAAAATCTGGAATTAAGAGTCTAATGACGACCATGAAACCATCGTTGATTTTCAGGAAAAAGCCATCTGATTCCCTAATGTCATTTAGGGAAGGAAACTGCCATCCTTCCCATGTGACCTCAGACCCACAGCAATGTGGTTGACACTAAACTGCCCTCTGGGTGAATAGCGATGGGCAATAAATGCTGCCAATCCAGCAATGCCCTCATTCCATCAAGGGAAAATGAAGAATAGTTTATCCCATGTGTCTTCTTACCACCTTACTGACCTGCATTAATCACCATGGCCACGTCTTCCACCTCCACAAACATTTGACTTGCAGCTTCAAATTGACAAGAGACATTCTTTCATTATCTGAGAAAGAGATAGAAACATCCAAACTAGGAGCAGCAGTAGGCCGTTCGGCCCCCAAACATGCTCCACCATTCAATATGATCATGGCTGATCATCCAACACTGTCCCCTGTTCCTGCTTTCTCCCCAAATCCTTTGATCCCTTTAATCCGAAGAACTATATCTAATTCTTTATTGAACACATCCTGCATCTCATTCCCTGATGCTAGGAAAATGGATGAGAATTTTTGGGTTGTTGTTTTATGACCAGTCTGGACACAATGGGCTGATGGGCCTTTTGGGTCTCTCTGACTCGATGATTGTATTATTATAATTTATGAATAACTGAGTACCAAAGACTGACCCCTGTGGCACCCTAAGTTGTAATTACCTGTCATTCAGAAAAAGACTCGTTCTTCCTGTCCTGTCTGCCAACCAGTTCCCAATCCATGTCAGTACATGACCCCCAATCCTCTTGTTCATTTGGTCTAGATCTGGAAGTCACACCCTTACTCTTTGTGGGAACAGATTCTGAACAATCTCTGTCACGTCCTTCGAGGACTCCCATTGTCTTGACACTGATTTCCCACAATGCCGCTTGTTCCGATCCACTTTTACCAAAACACCACACAGTTGAGTAAAATGAAAACTTTTACACTTGCTCCATGGTTCTCCATTTGCATTCCTACTCTGAATCTGAGCACTGTCACGAAAATGCTCCCCCATTGACAGCCCTTCCAGCTGCCCACATTCATTTTATAAACAATGGTCCAAAACTGTCCCTTCTCTCTCTGCTGCTTCACCATCACTTTCTCTGGAGCAGTTAGGGATGGGTAATAAATACTGGCCCTGCCAGTGACACTCACATCCCAAGAAGCAATTTGAACAATGCCTGGTCATTTGTTGGGTTTATTCTGTATTGACTACAAATGTTCAAAAAGATTGTATGGACAGTGAAGGATTGAATTCCCTTCCAGTGGTAGGAATTAAGATTGTTTCTCTTGTCTTTCAGGCCGTGACAACTCTCAGCCCAAGCTGACCCTGCTGCCTCCCTCCCCGGAGCAGGTCAATGCCAAGGGCACTGCCACCCTGGTGTGCCTTGCCAATCACTTCTATCCCGATGAGCTGGAGGTGCAGTGGAAGAAGGATGGTGCAGTCATTTCGGACGGTGTTCAGACCAGCAACTACCTGCGAGCTTCGGACAGCACCTACAGTGTCAGCAGCCTGCTGACACTCTCTGGGTCTGACTGGGAGTCCAACGCTAGCTTCTCCTGTGCCCTCACCCACGTGACTCTCCCCTCTCCCCTCAGCAAGAGTATCAGGAGATCAGAATGTGTGTAGAGTGTTTGAGACAGTCCACAGAGGAGACACAACTTTAAATAGAACAGGACTGAGCTGGCAGAACAAAGGTCATTGTCAGAACTGAATTTCAACTCACTTCCTTCTCAGGATTGCTCAGAGATACTTCTGAGGTTTGGATATTAAAGCAGGTCATTGGGGGAGCGGCAAGAGAGCTTTACACTGTGTCAAACCTCATACTGTCCTTGTCCTGGGAGTGTTTGATGGGGACAGGATTGCCTTGTGATGACAGCTGTACAAACCAATGTGAACCTCAGAAGTCTCTGCTTCAGTAAACCAGATCTCCTTCCTGCTCAGCCTCCAGTTTCAATTTAAGGTTTTATCACTGTTTAAAGGGACAGGATTCTCATGTTATTGAGAAAATCTCTCCAAGTGTTTTCCTCAAGCTGCATTGTGGCTGTGAATTTGAGCAGCTTCCTCTGTCTGGGCTATTAATTCCAGTTTCTTTTTTCTGTCAATGTGAATGTGGAAAAGGGAATAAAGGTGAAGATTCAGTCTCTGTCCCTGTTTGCTTTGGAAATAGCTGACTTCCACCCCAGTTGATTGGCTGAATTTCAGCAGGTCATGGTCACAATTGGTTACTTGGCCTGTCAATCAGTTACAATCATCAATCATTTTCAAATGATCCCTTTGGTCAGGAATTTATGTAGATTCCAAAAAAAGAGAAAATTGTTAGGACTCAATAAGTACAATCTGATGTATTCCCTCTTCACTTTGTTGGTCCATGCCCAGCTGATGGGATCGCACTGTGCATTCTCTGCTGCATGTCAGATCGACCCTGAAATAATCTTCGGCCAATCACAGACTTTGTTGGCTGTGTGCTCTCTCTGAGTGTGAGTGTTTAACCGAATTCTGCCTCTACATGTCTCTCTGAGTGTGAGTGTGTTACTCAGAGACACACCACAGACAGCGCACAGTAACACACCCACATTCAGTGAGACACCTGTCCGCAGCATGGAGTGTGAGTGTGTTCCTCAGTGCTGCCTGCCTCACAGAGTGTGTTTATTACTGAGTGCAGCCTGTAGGTGTCTCTCTGAGGTATATGTCTCCGAGCTATGGATTGAGAATGGGCTTTGTGCTGGGGATTGAAGGTGAGGTTTTAATCTTGTCAAATCATGAATGAAAAACAGTTCAGCTGATTCAGTCTGAGATGGCAGCTCCTTCAGATGGCCAAAGTTAAAAAGCACACAACACCAGTTGATAGTAAAATAGGTTTATTTGGAAGTAGAAGCTTTCGGAGTGCTGCTCCTTCATTGGGTAGCTGGAGGGGCAGGATCATTGGACACAGAATTTAGAGTAAATTGAGATGACAGCTGAGAAAGGTGAATACTGAGAGTGTAGTCTCGGTAAGTGAGGGATTTCAGAGGCAGTGGGCACTGTGATCCCGAATGTGATGATCAATTCCAAGGTCATTTTTTGAATCCAGGGCCAGAGGAGTCGTGGTTGCCTGCCCAGCCAATGCTGGTTTCCCATAGTCACATTTCAGTGGTAAATTAACCCAAAACTAGGTGCAGCAATATTACCCTACAGGGATGGGAGCTGTCTGAGTGAGGGAAGTGAAATTCTTGCAGCCCCAAGAGAGGTTGCGGTGGATTAATGACAGGTGTGACCACCATGAATGTGCCACATTCTCTCCCCCTGCCTCAGCTGCAATGACCCTCAGGTTAAAAGTGCGAATGCTCTGGAATGATGACCACATTCCTGGGTGATGGAGGGAAGGCCAACCTCTCCCAAAGGCAGCACAAGCTGGATCGAAGGGGAAACAAGAGGAAGCATGGGGAGATTGAGGGTGACAGAAGGAGGTGGGGTTGGTTGGAAGGTTGTTATTCAGAGTCAGGTACCTGACTCATCAGTCCTTCTGACACTCCTCTTTTTTTTCACTTACTTACATGTGGAGAGTCCATGACACTGATCCAGCTCCCTCAGAGCCAGCTCTCAGAATGATCAGAACCCCTGACGCGCCTGTTTTTTTTAACCCCCACACTACCACCCAACTGTGGTCGTGCTTATTTTTCCCCAGCACTCATGCTGTGTGTGTGTGTGCGCGCGTGTGTGTGTGTGTGTGCGCGCGCGCAGGTGCGAGACACATTGAAAGACACCAGGTGTACAAATCTTTATTCAATTTCCACCACCACGAAGATAGGAAAACACCCAAGCGGCCAGTGAAAAGCACTGCCATTCGAATGAAAGGCCAATGCTGTGTGAGCAAAACAGTGAAGGGTAGGGTAGGGATTAAGACATTCTTTTTTTATTTTTTCTTTCTTTTTTTTAATATTTTTTAACTCTTGTTCTTTTTTTCTTTTTTTAAACCCCCACACTACCGCCGAACTGCGGGAGTGCTTATTTTTTCCCCAGCACCCATGGTATGTATGTGTAGGTGCGAGACACAGTGAAAGACACAAAGTGCACGAATCTTTATTCAATTGCCACCACCAGGAAAATAGGAAAACACCCGAGTGGCCACTGACAAACACTGCCCTTCACATCAAAGGGCAATGCTGTGTCATCAAAAAGGTGAAGGGGAGGGTAGGGATTAAATCAAAATAGAGTTGGACGGGGTAATAATACACTCCACTCCCTGCGGCGCCCACCTCTCCCTGAACGACTCCAGGGTGTTGGTGGACACCGCGTGCTCCTTCTCCAAGGATCCCGGGCTCTAACATAACCCCGGAAGAGAGGCAGGCAGTCGGCCCTAACGACGCCCGCGATGGCCCGCTGCCTGGACCGGTTGATGGCCAGTTTGGACAGGCCCAGGAGCAGACCCACGAGGAGGTCGTCAGACCTGCCCTCTCTCCTCCGTACCGGGTGCCCGAAGATCAGGAGCGTGGGACTGAAGTGCAGCCAAAAGCAGAGGAGAAGGTTTCTGAGAAAATCAAAAAGGGAGTGCAAACGCCCACACCCAATATATACATGGTCCATGGACTTCACAGCGCCACAGAACAAGCAGTTGGGCTGGGAGTCCGTGAATCACCGCAATCTGCGGTTGCAGGGGACTGCTGCGTGCAGCACCCTCCACCCCAGATCCCTGAGAGAGAGGGGGAGGACCCCCGCGTAGAGAGCCCTCCACTGGGGATCCCCACTGCCCGGTGGCACATGGGCATGCCAAGGAGTGTCCGGACGGTGGATGAGGGAGAAGAGGTGGACGGTGTGCAGCAGCAGTCGATACAGAGCCCTCCTTTTTATATCTTTGAAGGAAACAAAATTAAAATTCCGGAGGCGGCTCAGGTTTTGGGGCACAGGCTCCCGCGGGAAGTACGGGACCTTGGAGCCAATGTGAAATTCCGTCCGGGCCGGGGTGAGCGCGGACGGGATCCCACCGCACACCTGAGCGTCCTCCAACTGGTGCACTACGTCGGGTCCGAGCACCGCCGTTTTAAGGCGTCGGATGGCGGCGGCCACGTCCCGGACGTCTACCGCTGCCCTGCTCGCTATGTCCTGTGGCAGCGTCCAGCCCAGGCCCCCGGCACCCAGCACGTCCCCGACCCTGGTCGCCCTCGCCGCCACGGGCCTCCCCCCCGACAGCCACTCGAACCAGCGAGTACGGAGGTGCGGATTGCTGTGCAACGGCTCCCTGAAGACAGCCGCTACTCCAGCCGGAGGGTAGGCGCGACGCGATTCGACCATATTCCAGACAGTGATCAGGTCCTGGTAAAAGACAGGCAGCGCCTTGAGGGCGACCTCCAAAGCGTCACGGTCGACGAACAAGAGCTGCATGTCGTAGTTGAGGTTACGAACCTGGCGGAAAAAATACGTCGCCAGGGCGCACCACCTAGGAGGAGGCTCGACGTAAAGGTATCGCCGCAAGGTCTGAAGGCGGAACGTCGCGACCTGGGTGCGGACGCACACCAGCGACTGACCGCCCTCCCCCATCGGGAGACTCAGAACCTGCGCGGTGACCCAGTGCATCTTTTTGTCCCAGAAGAAGTCGACCAATGTTCTCTGGATGTCAGCGACAAAGCCAGGAGGAGGGACCAAAGTGACCAGCCGGTACCACAGCATGGCGGCCACCAGCTGGTTTATGACCAGCACTCGACTCCTGTAAGATAGCACTCGGAGCAGTCCTGTCCAGCGGCCTAGGCGAGCCGAGACTTTGGCCTCCAACTCCTGCCAGTTGGCCGGCCAGGATTCCTCAGCCGTGCTGAGGTACACCCCCAGGTAGAGGAGATGGGTGGTACTCCAGCTGAACCCCCGTAACTCCTCCGGCAGAGTGTCCACCCGCCACGGACCGACCAGTAGTCCGGAACACTTGGCCCAGTTGATCCTGGCGGAAGACGCCGCAGAGTACACGGCCTGGCACTCGCGTATCCTCCCCAGGTCAGCCGGGTCGGTGAAAGTGAGGAGCACGTCGTCGGCGTAGGCCGAGAGGACCACCCCCGTGCCCGCGCCGCGCAGAACCAGCCCCGACAACCTCCTCCGCAAGAGGCGCAGGAAAGGCTCCACGCACAGGGAATACAGCTGGCCGGACAGGGGGCAGCCTTGACGCACTCCTCTCCCGAAGCGAAGGGGCGCCGTCAGGGACCCGTTAACTTTAACCAGACACTCTGCGGCGGCGTACAAAAGTCGGATCCGGGCGACGAACCGCGTCCCGAACCCGAACGCCCGCAGAGTCCCGAGCAGGTACTCGTGATCGACCCTGTCGAACGCCTTCTCCTGGTCGAGAGACAGGAAGGCGCTCAGCAGACCAGCCCGTCGACAGAAATGGATCAGGTCCCGGACCAGGTGGACGTTGTCGTGTATCCTCCGGCCCGGGACCGTGTAGGACTGGTCCGGGTGAATCATGTGGGCCAGTACGGAAGCCAGGCAAGAAGACAACACCCTGGTGAAGATTTTGTAGTCCGCGCTGAGGAGGGAGACCGGATGCCAGTTCTTTAAGGAACGAAGGTCCCCCTTCTTTGGCAGCAGGACGATGACCGCCCTGCGCCAAGAAAGGGGCAGCTGTCCAGCATTTAGACACTCCCCCAGGACCTGTGCGTAGTCGTTCCCCAGGACGTCCCAGAACGCCCTGAAGAACTCCACAGTCAGCCCGTCCAGCCCCGGGGTTTTGCCCCTCGAGAGCCGGTCGAGGGCGCCGGTAAGCTCCTCTAAAGTGACGGGAGTGTCGAGCCTTCCGGCGTCCTCCGGGCTGAGCTGCGGCAGGTCCTCCCACAGAACTCTGCGAGCGTCCTCGCTGGACGGATCCGGAGAGAACAGAGCCGTGTAATAGTTTTGGACGTGGGCCCTGACGCCCTCCGGATCCGAGACGAGGGACCCGTCGTCGGCCAGCAGCACAAGGAGCTGCTGACGGGTGCCACGCCTTTTTTCCAGCGAGTAGAAGAACGGGGAGCCGCGGTCCAGGTCCTAGAGGAGCTGGATCCGCGACCTCACGTACGCGCCTCGAGCCCCGGCGAGCTGCAGGTCCCGGAACGCGGCCTTCTTCTCTTCGTACACCCCGCGCAGGGCCGGGTCCGAGTCGGGCTGACCGAGGCGTGACTCCAGGTCGAGTATCTCCCTCTCCAGCTCCACGATCCTGGATTTCCGCCTCTTGGTCGACCCCCTCGCGTACTCCTGACAGAAGACGCGGACGTGAGCCTTGCCCACGTTCCACCATAGCCTCAGGGAGGGGATGCTTCCCCGCTTCCTTCGCCAGCCGGCCCAGAAACGACGAAACGAGTCCCGGAACCGCTCGTCCTCCAGCAGCAGGTTGTTAACGTGCCAGTACGCGGAGCCCAGCCTGGCGCCGAACGGAAGGAGTTCCGCCCACAGCAGGTGATGGTCCATGCACGACACCTGCCGCGTGGAGGCCTTCGGAAAACAGGAGGCGTACGCCCGCGAAACGTACAGGCGGTCGATTCTGGACGCTCCGACCCCAGGCCTCACGAAGGTGAAGGCGATGGAGTCGGGATGGAGAGTCCGCCAGACGTCCACCAGGTCGAAGGACTTGACCAAGTCCCCCAACCTCTTCCCCGACGCACAGCCAGTGCGGGTACCGCCGTGGTCCCTGCCCTCGAGGACGCAGTTAAAATCTCCCCCGAGGACGACGCACTGGTTCTCGTCAATGGAAGCGAGATGAGCGGACAGTTCTTCGAAGAAGCTTGCTTGCCTCGGCCCGGCCAGGGGAGCGTATACGTTCACCAAGTGAAGCACCGCGCCCCCCAGCCGAACCGTCAGGTGAAGCAAACGGCCTGGCACCGGCTCCCTGACCCCCAAGATCTCCAGCTGAAAATGCGGGGCCAACAGGATAGCCACCCCGCCAGATCTGCGGGTGAGGTGACTCATGTAGACCCCCCCTCGCCACTCCAGGAGCCAGGTGGCTTCGTCTCCCGGGGTAGTGTGGGTTTCTTGCAGGAAGCACACCGCATACCTCCCGTCCCGAAGGACCGAGAGGGTCTGGAATCTGCGCTGTGACTCCCTGCTGCCGTTGATGTTGAGGCTGGCTATAGTCGTCTCCATGTCGGAAGCGTTGTGCTACCACCACCAGTACAGTTTAAAAACAAATACAATTACTGGGAGGACGAGGGAGGGGCACAGAAGTCCCTCGCCCTCACCAGGAGTGCCCCCAGGAAGTTCCTGACTCGCTTTCGCTCGTTGACGTCGAGCCCAGGCGCCAGGCGAGCAGCGTGGGCCGACCAATAAACTTGTTCAAAAGAGCTCCAGCGGTCGAGCGCCAGTTGGGCTCTATCCCGGCGACCTCGAGTTTCCTCGACAAATTCCCGGAGTTCCTCGAGGGGGATGAGCGGGAGATCGGCGGGGGGCACCTGGGACTCAAAAACGTCACTGCAGACGGAGTCCGCGTCGTCCCCGGTGTCCGCCACCGACCCCGAACCCTCCTCCGGGAGTTCGCCCTCGGTCGCCGACCCCGCCCCCACCGAGAGGATGGGGGCTGGCCCGTCGCCACCAACCGGCCTCGAACCCCCGGCGACCCCACCCCCCAGGGTCACCGGCGTTACCTTCCTCGGCGCACCCCGTCCCGGAACGCCCCGGGTTCGGGTCGTCGGGCGGCGGAGGCTCGGGGCCCCGCTCTCCTCCCGACACCAGGACGCCTGGCTCCTCGGGGAAAAGGTCATCCCCCAGGAAAAGGTCATCCCCCAGGGCCAAGGCCCCCGGAAAAACAGTCTGGGAGGGAGGAGCGAGGATAACACCTACCTCCCCTCCGCCGCTCGGCGACCCAGTAAAGGGTCCTTTGTCGACGCCCGCACCGCGGCCCTCGTTGTTGTTACTGGGCAGGTCAGGCCGCGGTGCGGAATTGTTGGGGGGTCCCGTGGGCACGTCCCCCGGAGAGGGGCAGCGCCGCCGGCGCGCTGCAGGACTGTCTCTCCCCTCCAAGGGCCAGCCCCTCTTCCCCAGAGAGACAGGGGGGGATTTATGGGCCTCTCCCTCCCCGCCCGCCTTGGTGGTCATGGGGCCTGAGGCCCTTCCCACCAGCCTTTCCTGGAATACGATTGGCTGGGGGAAGGCAGGGGGCGTGGCCAGGGTGGGGAGGGTCAGCCGTGTCACTTCCTGCCCCGCCCCTGGTTTATCAGGTGACGGCGGGCGGGGCAGGGGCCCAGTTCCCTCTCCGGGGCCCGGAGACACGGCGGCTGCGGGAGATTGGGCAGCAGTGGTCCCCCCCAGGTTAGTGCCAGGGTGTGGCTGAGCGGGGCAGTGCTCGGGCTCGGGCTCGGGCTCGGGGTCCCCGGGGCCAGGTGTTGCAGGGCCTGGGGCAGGCGTCGCAGCCCCAGGGGTTTCTCCGTCGGGGTGGGGGTTGGATGTGGGGTCAGTGGGGTCAGGGTCGGGTATGGGTTCGGGGGTTTGGGGGTCAGGGTTCCCGCGCCGGGGCGACGATGGCACGGCCGCAAGGGCATTGTCGTGCCGGGGCGGGGCAGGTCGTGGGCTGGGTGTCGGGGATGGGGATAGGGTGGTCTCCCCGTGGGCGGGCCTGACGCGTCGCGCCTTCCTGAGCGCCTTCCGGCCGGCTGGACGCTCACCCCCCTCCCTGCCGGAGGCTGGAGGATCGGAAGTCTCCGGCTCAAGCTCCAGTGCCGGGGCCTGTGGTGTTGACTCTGGGGGAGGGGGAGGGGGAGTGGGTGCGGCGGCACCACCGTCAGCCGTTGGCGAGGGCTGGGTGGCCTGCTTGGTGGGGCAGTTTCTTCTAATGTGCCCCACCTCGCGGCACAGGTGGCACTGCACGCCGTCCGCCGTCCAGAAGGCGCGGTAGGCCGCGCCCTCGTGGAGGAGGGTAAAGGAGCCCTCCGTGACCTCCTCCCGGGCCAGGCAAATAAACAGCTGGCGTCGGAAGGAGTAGACGTGCCGGAGGGCGGGGTCCTTCAGACCGAGCAGGAGCGGCTGGATCCCTGACCGGATATCCCCCAAGGTGGTGAGGTGGGGGAGAAGGAGCTCGCTGGCAATAAAGGGCGGGACGTTGGAGATCACGACCGTCTGGGCCGTGACCTCCAGAAAGTCGACGGGCAAATGTGTCCCGCCCACAGTGAGCCCCCTCTCCACGGCCAGGTGGACCGCCTGCTCGGTCTTCAGGAAAAATACGGCCTTCCCATACATCCGGGCCGCAGCGACGATGGCCAGTGGGCCGACCACACTAGCCATGGCCTTGCTGCAGGCCTCGATGCTCATATTGGGGTGGGGATAGGCCTTGACCCCCAGGCGTTTTGTGAGGTGCCTGAAGGGGGTGTGGTTTGCAGCCGGGGCTGGGCCAGCCGAGCCTAAGGCAGCGGCTACCCCGGCGTAGGTGCGGCTGGGCCCCGCGACCTTCGGGCTCGCCATCCTCAGCTGCTGGTGGTGGTGTCGGGCCTCCGGCAGCAGCAGTGGTGGAAGTTGCTGGGAGAGTCCCAAGCAGCGACGGTGAAGACCTGCCTCAGGTGACAACAGCAGTGGAGGCAGGCCTCAGGCGAGTCCCAGGTGGGCCCTCGGTAGTCGTGGTGGGGGGCAGACCTGTTGGGGAGGGTCCCCAAGGCAAGTCCCCGGCAGCCCCCAAAATCGAGTCCCAGGCAACGGATGTGGAGGCAGGCCTCAGGCAACAGCAGTGGTGGAAAGTAGGCCTCCGGCAAGTCCTGGGCAGTTCCTCGATTGCAGCTGTGGTGGAAGCAGACCTGTTGGGGAAGGCCCCCAAGGCAAGTCCCAGGCAGCCCACAAAATCGAGTCCCTGGCAGCGGTGGTGGAAGGCAGGCCTCAGACAACAGCAGCAGCAGTGGAGATGGAGGTCTTGGGGAGGGGCCCCAAGGCGAGTCCCAGGCAGCGCTGGTGGAGGCAGGCCTCAGGCAGCATCAGCAGTGGAGGCAGGCCTCTTCGCAGGCCACAGCAGCAGCAGTGGTGGTGGAAGTCCTGGGGAGGGGCCCCAGGGCGAGTCCCAGGCAGCGATGGTAGAGACAGGCCTCGGGCAGCAGCAGCAGCGGAGGCAGGCCTCTCCCAAGCCCCAGGCACCAGCAGTGAGGCAGGCCCCAAGCAGCAACAGGAACAGTCCTCGCACAGTCACAGTCATTCACAAAATGGTCCAAATCCCAAAAGGCAAAACACCCGAGTGGCCAGTGACAAGCACTGCCCTTCACATCAAAGGGCAATGCTGTGTGATCAAAACAGTGAAGGGGAGGGTAGGGACACACTCCCCTTTTTTTTAGGAAAACACCCAAGTGGCCAGTGTCAAGCACTGCCCTTCAAACGATTCAGTTTTATTTTTTTTTTATTTATTTTTTTTTCTTTTTTTTTCCCCAGCACCCATGGTGTGTGTGTGTGCAGGTGTGAGACACAGTGAAAGACACAAAGTGCACAAATCTGTATTCAATTTCCACCACCAGGAAGATATGAAAAACACCCGAGTGGCCAGTGACAAGCACTGCCCTTCACATCAAAGGGCAATGCTGTGTGAGTAAAACAGTGAAGGGGAGGGTAGGGACACACTCCCCTTTTTATTTTTTTTTTGTTTTTTGAAGGGGAGGGTAGGGACTAAATCAAAATAGAGTTGGACGGGGAAACTCCTGTTTATTTTTTATTTCTTTTTCTTCACCCGAGTGGCCAGTGACAAGCACTGCCCTTCACATCAAAGGGCAATGCTGTGTGAGTAAAACAGTGAAGGGGAGGGTAGGGACACACTCCCCTTTTTCTTTTTTTTTGGGCCCTAACGTAAATCTCCTGTTGTTTTTTTTTTCTTTTTTTTTATATTTAACCCCCACACTACCGCCTAAGTGCGGTAGTGCTTATTTTTATTCCCCAGCACCCATAGTGTGTGTGTGCAGGTGTGAGACACAGTGAAAAGACACAAAGTGCACGAATCTTTATTCAATTTCCACCACCAGGAAGATAGGAAAGACACCCGAGTGGCCAGTGACAAGCACTGCCCTTCACATCAAAGGGCAATGCTGTGTGAGTAAAACAGTGAAGGGGAGGGTAGGGACACACTCCCCTTTTTTTTTTACCACCAGGAAGATAGGAAAAACACCCGGGTGGCCAGTGACGAGCACTGCCCTTCAAACCACAGGGCAATGCTGTGTGATCAAAACAGTGAAGGGGAGGGTAGGGACTAAATCAAAATAGAGTTGGAGGGAGAAATGATGCACTCCACTCCCTGCGGCGCCCACCTCTCCCTGAACGACTCCAGGGTGTCGGTGGACACCGCGTGCTCCTTCTCCAAGGACACCCGGGCCCTCACTCCCCTTTTTATATTTTTTTATTTTTATTTTTTCTTTTTTCTTTCTTTTTTTTTGTATTTTTTTTCCCCTTAACCCCCACACTACCGCCTAAGTGCGGTAGTGCTTATTTTTTCCCCCAGCACCCATGGTGTGTGTGTGTGCAGGTGTGAGACACAGTGAAAGACACAAAGTGCACAAATCTTTATTCAATTTCCACCACCAGGAAGATATGAAAAACACCCGAGTGGCCAGTGAGAAGCACTGCCCTTCACATCAAAGGGCAATGCTGTGTGAGTAAAACAGTGAAGGGGAGGGTAGGGACACACTCCCCTTTTTATTTTTTTTTTGTTTTTTGAAGGGGAGGGTAGGGACTAAATCAAAATAGAGTTGGACGGGGCAACTCCTGTTTATTTTTTTTTTCTTTTTCTTCACCCGAGTGGCCAGTGACAAGCACTGCCCTTCACATCAAAGGGCAATGCTGTGTGAGTAAAACAGTGAAGGGGAGGGTAGGGACACACTCCCCTTTTTCTTTATTTTTGGGCCCTAACGTAAATCTCCTGTTTTTTTTTTTTCTTTTTTTTTATATTTAACCCCCACACTACCGCCTAAGTGCGGTAGTGCTTAATTTTATTCCCCAGCACCCATAGTGTGTGTGTGTGCAGGTGTGAGACACAGTGAAAAGACACAAAGTGCACGAATCTTTATTAAATTTCCACCACCAGGAAGATAGGAAAGACACCCGAGTGGCCAGTGACAAGCACTGCCCTTCACATCAAAGGGCAATGCTGTGTGAGTAAAACAGTGAAGGGGAGGGTAGGGACACACTCCACTTTTTTTTTACCACCAGGAAGATAGGAAAAACACCCGGGTGGCCAGTGACGAGCACTGCCCTTCAAACCACAGGGCAATGCTGTGTGATCAAAACAGTGAAGGGGAGGGTAGGGACTAAATCAAAATAGAGTTGGAGGGAGAAATGATGCACTCCACTCCCTGCGGCGCCCACCTCTCCCTGAACGACTCCAGGGTGTCGGTGGACACCGCGTGCTCCTTCTCCAAGGACACCCGGGCCCTCACTCCCCTTTTTATTTTTTTTTATTTTTTTTTAATTTTTTTTTCTTCTTTTTTTTTCTTTTTTCTTTCTTTTTTTTTTGTATTTTTTTCCCCTTAACCCCCACACTACCGCCTAAGTGCGGTAGTGCTTATTTTTTCCCCCAGCACCCATGGTGTGTGTGTGCAGGTGTGAGACACAGTGAAAAGACACAAAGTGCACGAATCTTTATTCAATTTCCACCACCAGGAAGATAGGAAAGACACCCGGGTGGCCAGTGACAAGCACTGCCCTTCAAACCACAGGGCAATGCTGTGTGATCAAAACAGTGAAGGGGAGGGTAGGGACACACTCCCCTTTTTTTTTTAGTGCTTATTTTTTCCCCAGCACCCATGGTGTGTGTGTGTGCGCAGGTGTGAAACACAGTGAAAGACACAAAGTGCACGAATCTTTATTCAATTTCCACCACCAGGAAGATATGAAAAACACCCGAGTGGCCAGTGACGAGCACTGCCCTTCAAACCACAGGGCAATGCTGTGTGATCAAAACAGTGAAGGGGAGGGTAGGGACACACTCCCCTTTTTTTTTTTTTCTTTTTTTTTCTTTTTTTTCTTCTTTTTTTCTTTTTTTTTTCTTCTCAAGCACTGCCCTTAAATTCCCTGTTTGTTTTTTTTTGACAAGCACTGCCCTTAAATTCCCTGTTTGTTTGTTTTTTTTTTTTTTTTTTCTTTTTCATCCCCCACACTACTGCCTAACCGCGGTAGTGCTTATTTTTTCCCCAGCACCCATGGTGTGTGTGTGCAGGTGTGAGACACAGTGAAAGACACAAAGTGCACAAATCTTTATTCAATTTCCACCACCAGGAAGATATGAATAACACCCAAGTGGCCAGTGACAAGCACTGCCCTTCAAACCAAAGGGCAATGCTGTGTGAGCAAAACAGTGAAGGGGAGGGTAGGGACACACTCCCCTTTTTATCTGGCAGCCAGGATTCCCTGATTGGACAAAGTTAACTGTCCCTGTCAGGGAACTCAAAAATAATAATACATTTACTGAACAAGGAGCTCAAAAAAGCTAAATGACACTAGACAAAATGAATGGTTTGAAAAGTGTCATCATGGACACCGCAAATAAGATTTGGGGAAGACTGTTTTCACTCAGCGGGTGGTGGGAATCTGGAATGGACTGTCATAGAATCCCTACAGTGAGGAAACAGGCCATTTGGTTCAACAAGTCCACACTGATCCTTGGAAGTAACCCACCCAAGACCCAAACCCCCATCCCATTACTCTACTCTTGCCCTGACTAATGAATCTAATCTACACATCCCTGATCACTATGGGCAACTTAGCACAGCCAATTCACCGAACCCGCATGACTTTAGATTGTGGGAGGAAACCAGAGAACCCAGAGGAAACCTGCGCAGACACTCGGAGAATATGCAAGCTCTGCACAGACAGTTGCCTGAGGCTGGAATTGAACCTGGGTCAAAACTCTCGGACTGGTCTTGACTTCGCTCCAGCCTCTGCCTCCACTTCTGGCCCCACCCACTCTGCAACCAAGACTCCGACTACATTTCCCAGAGTCACCATGAGTCCAAATGCCGACCTGAAGCCAGCCAGCACACCAGCCGTCCCTCCTCACCCATCCACCCCCACAATGCACCCTTTCCCTCCACGTTTCCTTCTTCACCTCATCCCCACATTCCCACTCCCCCACCTCCGTCCCAATCTCCTTTCCTTCCCACACGCATTCCCCCGTGCTACATCACGACCAACCCTCACTCACCACATGCCATCACCCTTCCCCCCCCTCCCCTCTTTCAGCCAACTTGGGCCCACCTAAAAACCTCACCCCTGAGTCTTGCCCCATATTTACTATCCTCCCTGACCTCGAACTTTCTGAGGCCAAAAGGTCTATCCTGAGGAAAGGGCTCACAGTCATTCCCGCCCGACCCCACCTCAATGAAACCTGAACCTGCCACGATGCGGAGCTATTCTTCTGCTGCCACTACCTCCGTGTATTCTTCTTTAACAAAAACTCCCAAACTCCCTCTGAGGACCTTCTCCCACCTCCAACCTTCCTCCTCCATTTGGTCACCACACCCCCATCCCACACCAATAGCTGTGTATACACTCGAGACCTCTTCATTGCTGATTGTTGATGTGCCGTCAGCCACTCAATTTCGCCCCTCACCCACTCCAACCACACCCCCTCCGATCGATCACTCCACTCTCTCTGCGCCAAAACCTGGTTCACCATCAAACCCGCTGACAAAGGTGGGGTGCTGTTAGTCTGGAGAACAGACCTAAATGTCACCGAGGCCGAACCCCAACTCTCAGACACCACGTCCTACTTCCTTCTTGGCCATAACCCCGTGGTGACCCATCAAGCCAAAATCACTCACACTGTCATTGCCCCCATTGCCTCCAGTGATCTCCCCTCCACTGTCTTCAATCTCATAGTCCCCCAGCCCTGCATTGCCCAATTCTACCTGCTCCCCAAGATCCACAAGCCCACCTACCCGGCTGACCCATTGTCTCAGCATGCCCCTGCCCCACCGAACTCCCCTCATCCTACCTCAACTCTCCTCCTTTGTTCAGGCACTGCCCACCTACATCCGTTACACCAACCATGCCCTCCATCTCTTCAGTAACGTCTAGTTCTTCAGCCCTAAGTGCTTTATCTCCACGATGGATGTGCAGTTCTTATATATGTCCATACCCCACAAGGATGGCCTCCATGACCGACACCTTTTTCTCAGCAACAGACCCATCCAGTCCCCCTCCACCAATATGTTCCTCCACCTTGCCAAACTTGTCCAGGGGTGACCATGGGCACCCGGTTGAGCTATGTCGACCAGTCCCTCTTCAGTGACTATACAGGCACTGTGCCCCAACTCTTCTGCCATTCCAACCTAGTTCACTGCATCAGGTGTCCCCGATGTGGTCTTTTCTACATTGGGAAGACCAAATATAAACTTAGGGAATGTTTCACCGAGCATCTCAGCCAGGCCTGCAGGTGCCGACCAGACCTCTCAGTCACCGCCCATTTCAATTCCCCTTCCCATTCCCTTTCCGACATGACCATCATCAGCCTCCTCCATTGTCACAATGAACCAAACCACAAATTGGAGGAACAATACCTCAGCCTACAGCCCAGATGACTCAACATTAAGTTCTCCAATTTCAAATAACCACTCTTCCCTTCCCTCGACTCCTTTCCCAGCCCTATCCCTCCCTTCCAATCCTCCCTGCCACCTACCAGATTCATTCTTCCCATTGACCAACCAAGTTGTACCATCTACCTGTCATCACCAATCCCCACTTCATCATCCTGTCCCCACTACCCCCTTTATCTGCAGCTTCCTCTACATCCCACCCCATTCCTGAAGAAGGGCTACACCTGAAACATCAAATTCTTCACCTCCTGATGCTGTCTGACTTGCTGTGTTCTTCCAACCTCCTGCCTGTCACTGAATGGAACCAGCAGGAAAGGGTTAGATCATCAAGTGTCAGGGCCATCAACAAATGGGAATGGGGCATGCTACAGACAGATGCATTGAGATGGTTAATCACAAAGAGAAGACCAAACTGGAAATGAAACTCTAATCCACAGTGGACGGAATTTAATGTCAGAAAATGAGACCATGCACTTGGGTCAGAATAATCTAAAAGCCGACTATTAGTTAAATAGTGAGAGATTCCAACAAAGTGCAGAGCAGAGTGATCTGGTTAGTTTTGTGCATGAAACACAGCAAGTAATTGAGAAGGCGAACGCCAATTCAGGGACCAGCCAACCTCTGAGCTGTGGCCT
The DNA here is from genome assembly GCF_047496795.1 of Chiloscyllium punctatum. NCBI lineage: Eukaryota > Metazoa > Chordata > Chondrichthyes > Orectolobiformes > Hemiscylliidae > Chiloscyllium > Chiloscyllium punctatum. The sequence continues at coordinate 17,531,738 of NC_092745.1, read as the reverse complement.
CAGCAGCCACTCACTGCCCGGGCCAGGGCATTCGGAACACAGTCAGGGTGACTGTGAAGAAAGTGGAGGAGCACACACCAGTGGATCGGACGGTGTTTGTGAAGAAAGTTCTGCTGGAGTGTTGCGGGCTTGCAGCTGTGGATGTGTATGACCTGCAGGACTTTCCTGGGGCAGGCTACTTCGATGTGACCTGCAGAAGCGTGAAGCAGTGCGAACAGCTCCTGAAGGTCTTCAAGGAGAAGGAAGCGGAGCCTCTGTTTTCCATCTTGCCGGCGACCCCATTGTGTGTGCTTCCTGCACAGAGGAATCGGGTTGTTACAATCCATATGTACAAACCCATTGTTCCAGCGGCTGATGTCCTGACCTTCCTGGGAAGGTACGTCCAAGTTGAGGGAGAAGCCACTGATGTGATCGACCCCTTTGGGATCTGGACCAGTAAGCGGCAGGTCAGGGTAACTCTGAGGGCTGATGATAGTAGGAACATCCTCCACCCACCCTCGAGCTTCGCAATTGGAGGGAGCAGAGGCTACATGACATATGCAGCGCAGCCGAAAGTGTGCCGAACCTGCGGGAAGTTGGGTCACGTGGAGGCGGATTGCAAAGTGACCATCTGCAGGAACTGCAAACAGGAGGATCACTAGACTAAGGACCGTCGGGAAGAAAAGAGCTGCAACCTGTGCGGAGAGGCGGGCCACATATACAAGGCCTGCCCAAGACGAGGAGCCGCCACCTACGCACAGATGGCAGGAGGTGGCAACACGAGCTGCGGACCGACTAAGTCCAGCAAGGTACCGCAAATCAGCTCTGGAACGGTGTCTGGAGGCACCCAGAAGGAAGGGCAGGCTGGAGCAGAGCAGGCGGCAGACAGCGGGGAGATGCAGCAGCCGATCCAAGCTCCTGCAAGAGAGACGGAGGAAATGGAAGAGGAGGGATCAAAGGTGGCAGAGCAGTGGATTATTGTCAAAAACAGGAAGAGGAAACCTCTCGAGGGCCCCAAAGCCACCAGGCGAAGGGGGAAGAGACACCTACAATATGAGGATACAGGCGGCTCCTCCAATGGTGAGGACGGGTGCAAGAAGGGTCGTTACCGGAGGAAGAGGCAGAGCACCATGGAGAGAAAGGAGTGCAGCACCGCCCAAGAAGGAAAAGTCGATCCCTCTGAAGAGATGGGTGAAGGCCTCCCCCTACCCGGTGAGAACCAACGGGTAGCCACTGGCCCACAGCTCCAGGTAACTGGGAGCAGCGGCCCTGTGAGAGCCCTGCTGTCAGATGGAGAACGGGGCGATGCGGACCCTGGGTCTGACACGATGACACCAGAGCGGAGAAATGACTCCAGCGTGGAGCTGGACAACTACCTCAGCCCTGGGAAGGTCCAGCAGTTTGCCATCACCACGGGGATGCACGCAGCTACCCCACTGGAGCAAGACCAGAAGAAAATGGACACTGGTAACCCCGTAAACTGGTAAAATGGGGTTTAAAATTGCCAGCATAAATGTGCATAGCATTAAATCGGCTACACGATGTGTTTCAATGCTGGCCTACCTGGCCAACGTCAAAGCCGATGTCCTGTTTCTGCAGGAGTGTGGGATACCGCACCTCAGCATTTACAGGAGATGGTCGAGCTTGTGGGCCCATGGGCCGTCAGTGTGGTCGTGGGGCAACGATAGCCGCGCCTCCAGCCTGGGTATCCTGTTGCGGGGAGGCAACTTCACCATCTTCGAGGTTAAGTACAGAAACGCTCCCCTGAGAGTAATCAACGTGTACGCCCCAACGGGTAAGAGTGAACGGTTGGCCGTCCTGCAACAGCTTCCACTGCTGCTGGCTACGTCCAGGCCGGTCATTCTGGCCGGAGACTTCAACTGCATCATTGATGCAGATGGACGATCCGGCGGGGGGGACAGTAAACCGGACGCTACGTCCAGAGCCCTGATGGAAATGGTCAAAGACGCCAAGCTGCACGACGTCTTCAGCACCCCTGCAGATGGAGCGCAGCGTAGAAACACCTTGTCATGGGCAGACGGGTCTATCCGCTCAAGGATAGATTCCCTGTTTGTGTCCCAAACGCTCTCGGTCATATCCACCAACATCAAGCAAGTGTTCTTCTCTGACCACTGCCTCCTGCTGGCCGACTGTCACCGACAGGACGAACAGCGGGCGGGCAAGGGAACGTGGAAACTGAACACTAAGCTGTTGACCCCAGGAAACATCGAAGAGCTCAAGAGGGATTACGCAGGTTGGAGAACCGTGAAACCCCTCTTTGAGTCTCCAGCAGACTGGTGGGAAACGGTGAAAGGGAACATCAAGAGGTTCTTTTTCCTCAAAGGTGTCCAGGAGGCGAGAGAGAGGCGGGGAAAACTGTCCCAGCTCCAGGAAAGTATGCAGAACCTGCTCCTGCTGCAGATGATGGGGGTGGATGTCATGGAGGACCTCAAGGAGGTGAAGGGCCAGCAAGCCTCGCTCTTTGCCTCGGAGGCCTCCAGGATAATCTTCCGGTTCAGGGTCCGCTCGATGGAGCAGCACGAGACGTGCTCACGTTTCTTCTTCCAGAAGGTGCACAAAGAGAGCTCCGTGCTCAGCAGCCTGAAGAAAGAAGATGGCTCGGTAACGTCATCTCAGGCTGACGTCATGAGGATCAGCAAATTCTTCTATGCCAGTCTGTATGACTCGAAGCCAACCGACAGCGCGGCCTCCCAGTCGTTCCTGTCTTCTATCACGGAGGTCCTAGACGACGGAACACGAGAGAGGCTGGACCAGCCGCTTTATCTGGATGAACTGACCAAGGCCCTCGAGTCCTTCGAAAAGAATATAACTCCCGGAAGCGACGGCTTACCGGTCGAGATTTATTCCGCTCTGTGGGACTTGATCGGCCAGGACCTGCTGGAGGTGTATGTCAGTATGCTTCGGGCAGGTACCATGAGTGAATCCATGAGGAAAGGCATCATCACCCTCATCTACAAGCGGAAGGGGGAGAGGGAGGATATTAGAAAGTAGAGACCGATCTCACTGTTAAACGCAGACTACAAAAGGTTGTCAAATGTCATCGCCAACCGGGTCAGGTCTGCTCTGGGATCGGTGATCCACCCGGACCAAACCTGTGCTGTACCGGGCAGGAAGATCTCTGAGAGTCTTGCACTCCTCAGGGATACGATCGCCTACGTGCAGGACAGTGGGATGGACACCTGCCTGATCAGCCTGGACCAGGAGAAAGCCTTTGACAGGATATCGCATACATATATGAGGGATGTCCTCTCCAAAATGGGCTTTGGGGAGGGAATCGGAAATTGGATCAGACTGCTCTACGCCAACATTGTCAGTGCAGTCTCAATCAATCGGTGGGAATCAGATAGCTTCCCTGTAAGATCTGGAGTCAAGCAGGGATGCCCACTCTCACCCACTTTGTTTGTGTATTGCATAGAGCCATTTGCTGAATCCGTCAGGAAGGATGCGAGCCTGAGAGGGGTGACTATTCCCGGCAGCGGGTGCCTGCAGGTGAAAGCCTCCCTGCACATGGATGACGTCGCTGTTTTCTGCTCGGATCCGCTGTCCGTGCACAGACTCATGTGCATCTGTAACCAGTTCGAACGGGCCTCGGGGGCCAAGGTAAACCGAGGCAAGAGCGAGGCCATGCTCTTCAGGAACTGGGCCGACCAATCCTCTATCCCCTTCACCGTCAGGACTGACCACCTGAAGGTGCTGGGTATTTGGTTCGGGGAGGCTGGCGCGTGCGCCAAGACCTGGGCGGAGCATATCAGGAAGATGAGACAGAAACTAGGCAGATGGGGGCAACGGTCGCTCTCCATCGCGGGAAAAAAACCTGGTCATCAGGTGTGAGGTAATCTCAGTATTGCTATATGTGGCACAGGTCTGGCCTATCCCAAGAACCTGTGCCGCCGCAGTCACCCGGGCCATCTTCCACTTCATTTGGAGATCAAAGATGGCCCAGGTCCGAAGAGACACAATGTACAAAGACCGGTGCAATGGGTGAAAAAACACGCCCAATACCACCCTCACACTGGTGGCCACCTTTGTGTGTGGCTGCATCAAGCTGTGTGTGAATCCCCGGTACGCAAACACCAAGTGTCACTACGTACTGAGGTTCTACCTGTCCCCGGTGTTGCGAAGGATGGGCCTGGCCTCGCTGCTGCGGAACGCTCTGAGTAGTTGGACCATTCCGTATCACCTGTCCTTCGTGGAGAAATTTATGAGGAAAAACACCTTTGGCCACAAGTCCATCAGGAAGTGGTCAGCACGTAGTGTCCTTGAGACCCTTCGGGAAAAGGAGAGGGCGGATCCTGTCGAGCGGTTCCCTGAGCAGACTGTCAAAGCCATTTGGCAGAATGCCTCATCGTCAGAACTTTCCAACAAGCACCAAGACATGGCTTGGCTGGCGGTGAGAAGAGCTCTGCCTGTGAGATCCTTCATGCACGCCCGGACTCTCTGCCGCACCGCACGCTGCCCTCAAAGTGGCTGCGGTGGGGACGAGACTGTCACACACCTCCTTCTGGAATGTGCCTATGCAGAGGAAGTCTGGAGAGGAATGCAGTGGTGCTTGTCGAGATTCGTCCCGAGTAGCGCCGTGACGCGGGACTCCGTGCTCTACGGCTTGTTCCCCGGGACTCCCACCGAGACAAACATTAACTGCGCCTGGAGGATCATCAACTCGGTGAAGGACGCTCTCTGGTCAGTCCGAAACCTGTTGAGATTCCAGCTGAAGGTTTTGACCCCGACTGAGTGTTGCAGACTGGCACATTCCAAGGTCCAAGATTACGTGTTGAGGGATGCGCTGAAGCTCGGGGCAGCTGCTGCCAAGGTGCGGTGGGGAAAGACCACCGTGTAACATCTGCCTGCCTAAAGAAGAACAGGGGGCCCATGAGGACGTTTTTTTTGGGCTCTGCTGACGCCTCAGCCAAATATATGTGCATAAGATTGAGAAATGCACAGACCTGAATATAACAATGAGAAATTCTGATCTGTGTATGTAAATGTTGACATATGTATGGCATGACCAAATGTACAGACCATCAAATCATTTTATGAATAAAGTATATTTTTGAAATAAAAAAAATTGTACTGCCTGTAGGATTTCCCTGGGGCAGGCTACTTTGATGTGACCTTCAGAAGCGTGAAGCAGGTCTTCAAGGAGAAGGAAGGGGAGCCACTGTTTTCAATCTTGTCGGCGACCCCATTGTGTGTGATTCCTGCACAGAGGGATCGGGTTGTTACAATCCATATGTACAACCCCTATGTTCCAGCGGCTGATGTCCTGACCTTCCAGGGAAGGTACGTCCAAGTTGAGGGAGAAGCCACTGATGTGATCGACCCCTTTGGGATCTGGACCAGTAAGCGGCAGGTCAGGGTAACTCTGAGGGCCGATGATAGTGGGAACATCCTCTACCCACCCTTGAGCTTAGCAATTGGAGGGAGCAGAGGCTACCTGACATATGCAGGGCAGCCGAAAGTGTGCCGAACCTGTGGGAAGTCGGGACACGTGGCGGCGGATTGCAAAGTGACCATCTGCAGGAACTGCAAACAGGAGGGTCACTTGACTAAGGACTGTCGGGAAGAAAAGAGCTGCAACCTGTGGGAATGGCGGGCCACATGTATAAGACCTGCCCAAGACGGAGGGGGCCCACTTATGCACAGATGGTTGGAGTTGGCAATGTGAGCCATGGACCCCCAAAGACCAGTAAGGTCCACCCAGACAGCAGGGAAACGGGGTCTGGTGGCACCCAGAAAGAAGAAGACGCTGGAGTGGAGGAGGCGGCAGCCTGCGGAGAGACACAGCAGCTGATCCTAGCTCTAGCCGGGCAGATGGAAGAAATGGAGGAGGAGGTAATCAAGCAGGCATAGGAGTGGATACCTGTTAAAAACAGGAAGAGGAAATCTTGCCAGGCCCCCAAAGCGTCCCAGCAAAGGGGGAAAAGACAGCTGCACGAGGGAGGGACGGCCAGCTCTTCGGAGGGGGAAGATGGACTCAAAGAAGGCCATCACCACCAGAAGAAGAGACAGAGCGCCGTCTGTAAAGAGGAGGGCATTTCCTCCCAACCAGGAAACAACAGAACCCCCGAAGTCCACCCTTCACCCAGTGAGAACCAAAAGGTACCCACTGCCCCACAACTACAGGCAACCGAGAGCTGTGATCCTCTGACAGTCCCAGTGTCAGACACAGAACTGGACAGTGAGGATCCTTGCCTTGGCTCAATGACACCAGAGCAGGTAAATGACCCCAGTGAGGAGCTGGATAGCTACCTCAGCCCAGCGAAGGTCCAGCAGTTCGTGCTTACCTTGGGGATGTAGACAGCCACGCCAGAGACAGGACAGTCAAATGGACAATAGTAACCCCATAAACTGGGGGTTAAAGAAGTTTCATTTGCTTTCATATAACAGGGCACCCACTCAGTAGGTGGGTTCCGCTGAAGCCACAGCCAAATACCAAGAGACTGGATAGTTAATAAAGGTAAATGTTAATAGGATAACTGTGAATTCGATTAATTCAATTTGTTCTTTGTAATGTTAAGACATGCAATGTATATAACTATGAAAGACATGCAATGTATATAACTATGAACGACATGAAAGTACCAAAGATTTATTTACATGAATAAAGTATATTTTGAAATAGAAAATAAAATGAATAGTGTGGATAGTTGGAATCCTTCTTCCAATGTAGAAATATCAAATACTAGGGCGCATCGGTTTCAGGTGAGAGTGAGAAGTTTTAAGTGAGATGAATGAGGCCAGTTGTCTTTCCCGAGAGGGTAGAAGCTGCTCAGGAGGTGTGAGAGGTGGCAGCGAGATTAAAGTTTTGAAGTGGCATTTAGACAGAAATAGGGAGAGAATAGAGGGATATCGCCAATGTGCAGGCAGATGGGATTAGTTTAGAATAGCATGATGGTCAGCACAGCCATGGTGGGCCGAAGGGCCTATTACTCTGCTGTACTGTTCTAGTTTCTAACTTCACGGCATCCACCCTGTCGAAGCCCCTCACAATCCTGAATGTTTCATTCAATTTCTCTCCCATTCCTCAAAACCCCATTAGGTTCAAAGTCAATCTACTCCATCTCTTCTCATTGGAAAATCCTGCCATCTCCAGAATCAGCCGAGTGAACCTTCCCTGGCCTGCCTCCAATACAAGAATGTCTTTCCTTAGGGCACGCATATTGTTCATTATAATCTAGGTGTGATCTGACTTGTACTTTGCATCGTTTTAGCAAGACCTCCCTATATTTAGACTCTATTCCCTTCGCCTTCTCGATTACCTGCTGATCCTGTAAGCTACCTGTTTCAGATTGATTCACAAGGATTCCCAAAATCCTTTGTGCAGTCAGTCTGAACCAAACGGTGTTAGCCTGACAGTAAGTCAGGAATGTGCTAGAATGTGTTATAAAGGATATGACAATAAATGATAACTGGATGTTTAGAAACAATGGGAGATGTATGAATTTATAAAAGGGGAATATTTTTAAATCTGTTGGATTCTATATTTTGGTGTGACCATAAATGCAGAATAGATAATGGTGGGGGATGCGAGTTGCGGTAGAGGGATATTTGAAATTTCAGAAGCATTTTGACAAGTTTCAATAAGGGCTAAAGCTTAGCTCGTGAGAGAATAGGGCCCCTGAAAGATCAATGAGGCTGTCTGTGTGGAATTACTGCTAATGGGTGAGATACTGAACACATATTTTGCGTTTGGATTTACTGTGGAGAAAGACATGGAAGCTCAAGAACTTGGGAAATACATAGGGATGTCTTGAAAAGAGTGCACATTGGAGAACAGGAGGTGCTGGATGTCTTCACATGCAAAAAGTTAGATAAAACCTTGGGACATGGTCAGATGTATCCCAGCGCCTTGTGTGAAACGAGGGAGGAAATTACAGGACCCCTTCCAGAGATATTTGTATCATCGACAGCTACTACGGACCAGTGAGACTGATGGCAGGGTGGTAAATTGTTGGAGGAGATTCTGAGAGAAACGATCATCGTGCCTTTGGAAAGGTAAGGACAGATTAATGATCGTCTGCATGGCATTGCGCACGGGAAATCAAGCCTCAAACGTGAGTGTGGAGGTAGACAAGTGAGAGGTCAAAGCAGAGCAGTACATGATGTCCACATGAACTTCAGCAAGGCCTTTGACAACGTTCTGCATGGCAGACTGGTTAGGAAGTTTAGATCACACATAACCAGGGAGCGCTCACCAACTGGATACAAAACAGTTTTGATGGTAGGAGACAGAGCATGTTCATAGAGGGTTACCGCTCAAAATGCAGGCCTGTGACTAACGGTGTGCTATTGGGTTCGGTGCTGGGTCACTGTTGTGCATCATTTATATAAACAGTTTGGATGATAATACAGGAGCCATGGTTAGCAAGTTTGTGAGTGAGACTGAAATTGGTGATAAAGTGGACAGTGAAGAGGGTTATCGAAGAGTACAATGGGATCAACAGTACTGCTGGACCAGTGAGGTTAGGAATAACAGGTGGAGAAATGCAAGATGTTGTATTGTGGTAAAGCAGACCAGGCTGGACTTGTACAATTAATGTTCGGGCCCTGTGTTGTGTTGTCAATCAGTGACCCAGGGACGCAGGTACACAGTTTTTTGAAAGTAGCGTCACGGGTAGACAGGCTGGTGAAGCAGGCGTTTGGGAGGGTTACCCTTCATTGGGCAGAGCATTGAGAGTAGGAGTTGGGATGTCATGGTGTATCTGTACAGGACATTAGTGAGGCCTCTGTATAAGCATTGTTGATTATCTGGAAAAAATCAACTTGTTCACGTATGTCCTTCAGGGAGGGATATCTGACATTCTTACCTGGTCTGACTCACATGTGACTCCAGTCCCACAGCAATATGGCTGACTCTGAGCTGCCTCTGGGCAATTAGCAGGAGGGTAATGGCTGTTGGTCCAACCGGTGACATCCTTCGGCCGTGAATGAATCAATGAAAATACATATGTCTATCCCTACCTTTGCAAACAGCTCTAGCTGCAGCAATCCGTACTGACTTTGTAATGTTGTTCAGGCCTTTGCCCCTCTCTGTAACACTCTCACCACCTCCAGCACATTCAATTCTCCCTGTTCCGCTGCTCTGATTAAACACTGACAATATTTCCTCTTCCTACTGCACTCCTCCACATTTCTAAATGTTGGTTACTTCAGAATTGATCGTTTTTTTTTCATCTCTTAATCAAATCGGCCAAGACCCGTCTGAAGTGGGAAAGGAGCATTGGGAAGGTGTCGAGCACCTCGAGACTTTCTGTGGGGAAAACAGGAATCCAGGAGAAAACAGCACAAGGAGCGCGCTGTCATATCAACGCCCCACCCACCCCCTTTCCATGTCCACCTTCTGCCTCAAGTGCAACAGAGTCTGTGGAGGGCCACATCGGTCTGTACAGACAACTCCAGACTCCCCCACCCCCACTGAGAGTGGGAGAGAGTCAGCCTCATCTGTGAGCCACTGCCAAAGAGATGATGAGATAGGAAGGTTGAATCCCCTCACAATTATCCCAGTGCCTTTGTTACAGATTCAAACAATTCCCTGTTAATACAGTGTCTAATAATGTACTATCACTCAGTATCTCTCCACGTGGTATCCCTCGCTGTGTGGGTCTATTTACTGCCTCTGTCAGCATTTCTCCCTCTTACAGATGGTCTGAGATCCTGAGTCAACAGAATTGTCCATTTCAGAGAGATGCAGCAGCACAGGCAAGGGATGGAGACTGGGATTATCGAGATCTCTGCTGGACTATGTGCCACTCTGAATGAATTATCCTCATTGCATCAGTGTAATTTCCCATTCTGTCTACTTCAGTCGCATGCAAGTCATCAGGATGTTTCTGACTCCTGTCTCATCCATCACCTCATTGAAGACAGTTGGTCAGCCAGAGAGAGATGGAGAGGGAAATCTGGAGCCTTCAGTCAATCCTGCAGCTGTTAAGATCGCTCACAGTGAACAGCACAGGGTGGAGGTAGTAGACTTCTATATTCAGACCTGGAAGACCGGATATAGATACAGAGCTGGGCAAGGAACAGCAACATTCTAGGTTTCATTCCCACCATCTTGTGAGGGTCCTGGTGTCACCTCTTCTGTACTGGTCCTCAATGCGACAGCACAGCGGATCACAGGCATCAATCCTGGCCCATGCTGTTTTAGTGATCTCTGTAATATTCTCCAGTCCCGTTAATCCTTCCTCTGTTTGGAATCTCCTCTAATCCACATCATTCTCTGTGTCTCTGTCTCTGTCTCTGTCAGGTTCTCCAGTCCCTAACACCCTAATCCCTAACCTTCTGCAGTAGATACTAAATTCCTTCATCCCTGTCAACCCTGACAGCCCTGTCTATCCCTGTAAGCTTCTCCCACCAATACCACCCTCCATGTCAATGTATTTGTCTTTAACCTCTCCATCCGTCCCTATCTATGTAATCTTCTCCAGCTCCTACAACCCTTCCTTAGCTGTGAAAAATTTGTAATCTCCTTATCTTTCTCCAATCCTTTGATCTTTAGCTTGTTAAATATCACCCTCATTTCCGACACCATACCCCTCCTGACCACAGGAACCTCTTTCAGTTTGTGCAACCCTCCCCATTTGTGTAACTGTCTCCAACCCAGTAACCTGGCATTCTCCATTGCCTTCCTATCTATGTAGCCTCAAGAGCCTAGAAGCCTTCTTATATCTGTAAATGTCTTCAGTCACGACAATCTTCCATTTCTCTGTTAGTATACACAATAATCTCCGAGATGAAACAGCCTCCGTCTGTGCCTCTCAGTCTGCCTGCCTCTTCCTTTCTCCATCCCTATCCCTATCTCCAGAATCTGATACAGCTCCCTCTATCTCTGTAAATTCCTTCAATCCCCAAACCCCTTTGTTACACTGGCATTCTTGACCAGATCTAACTCTGTTTAGCTCTTAACATCCTTGAGCCCCTGTAAGCCTCCCTATCTCTGTAACCTCTACGCATCTGTTCAACCCCCCACTACTGAGGAATGTCTCCCTGCATTCGCCATAAGGGAGATGGAATGACAGTGAACAGATATGATGGAACTGTCATTCTGGAGATGTTGCTGCAGAATGACCATTGCTGGGAAGTGAATACTGAAGGGTTGTTTGGATAGAGCCATAGAGCAGAGAGATGTACAGCATGGAAAACGACCCTTTGGTCCAACCACTGTGCAGATATCCCAACCCAATCTAGTCCCAATATGCAGACAAGGCAAAAAGCCAACAAGTTATGTAGGAAGCTTGAGGTTAATACATTAGTGAGACAGTCATGTAGATCTGAATATGAAAAGTGGAGCTGAGAATAAGCAAGCAGCAGCAACCGTTAGCAGGAATTCATTTGCAGGCACCAGACAGTGATGGGAATGTCAATATGGTTACAGTCAGGACACTGAATGTACTTATGGCAAGGGCAGTACAGTAACTGTGTGTGACAGTGGTCTCCATGCAGACTGATCCAGCCACGAGCCTGTTGGATTAAATTTGTTGGTGTGAATATAAATGGCAGAATTGTAACGGTGTAGGAGGGGTGTAGTGGTATAGGGGATATGGTGTATTTGAATTATCAGAAGCCTATTATGCAAGTTTCAATAAGGGCTAAAGAGTAACTTGGGAGAGAATAGGGCTCCTTAAAGATCATAAGGTCGCCTACGTGTGGAACCAGAGGAGATGGGTGAGATATTAGACAAAATAATCTTGTCAGTATTTACTGTGGAGAAAGACATGGAAGCTCAGGAACTTGGGCAAATAAATAGCGATGTCTTGGAAAGAATCCTCAACAGAGAAGAGAAAGTGCTGGAAACTTAAAACAAATAAAGCTAGATCAATCCTCAGCAGCTCATTACGTCAATCCAAGAATATTGTGGGAAGCTAGGGAAGAGATTGCAGTATCCCTTATCGAGATATGTATATTATCAACAGACACAGTGAGATGTTGGAGGACTGGAGGTTGGCTAATGCTGTTCCATCACTGAAGGACTGCAGGGAAAAGCCAGGAAATTACAGCCCCGTGAGAACAGTGATGGGGACGTTGTTGGAGGAGATTCTGAGAGAAAAGAGATCCTTACATTTACAAAGGCAAGGGCTGATTTGAGATGGTCAGCATGGCTTTGTGAGTGGGAAACCACGTTTCACAAACCGGATTGACTCTTCGAGGAGATGGCCAAGGATCGATGAAAGCAGAGCAGTCAACGTTGTCCACATGGACATTAGCATCTAATCAAGAGGAAGAAGGAAGTTTACTTAAGGTTGAGCAAGCAAGGATCAGACAGGGCTCCAGAGAGATACATTGGATGGCACGGTGTTTCAGTGGTTAGCACTGCTACATCATAGCACCACGGACTCCATTTCGATAACAGCCTCAGGCGACTGTCTGTGGGGTGTTTGCACATTCTCCCTGTGGGTTTCATCCAAGTGCTCCGGTTTCCCCCCCACAGCCCAAAGATGTGCCAGTTTGGTGGCTGAGCAATGCTAAATTACCCATAGTGTTCAGGGATGGTTAGGTTTGGTGCATTCGTCAGGGCAAATGGAGAGTAATAGGGTGGGGGAATGGGGCTGGGTTGGATACTGTTTGGAGGGTTGGTATGGAGGTGTTGGGCCAAATGGCCCATTTCCACACTGTAGGGATTCTCTTAAGGTACCAGGAAGGAACCGAGAGATGGACTTAGGGCAACTAGAAGGGTGCATGAAAAAGCATTGTTGGGAAGGATTAAGGAAAGCCGAGAGGCATTCTCCGTTTATGCGAGGAAAAGGAGCAAGGCCAGAGTGAGGATAAGGCCAATCTGGGATAGTGGAAGGAACTTGTGCCTGGAGTCACAGGAGGTAGCGGAAGTCCTTAATGAATACTATGCCTCAGTATTCACTGATGAGAAGGGTCTTGTCGTTTGTGAGGACAGCGTGAAACAGGCTGATGTACGTGAACAGGTGGATGTTAAGAAGGAGGACGTGCTGAGAATTTTGTAAAAGATAAGGATACATTAGTCACTGAACCAGACTGGATACGTCCAAAGTTACGACAGGAACCGATGGAGTGGATTACCGAGCACCTGGTGATGACCTTTGCACCCTCACTGTCCACTGGAGTCGGACCAGATGATTGGAGGCAGGAAAATATTATTCCCTTGTTCAGGAAAGGGAATCGGGATAATCCTGGGAATTACACACTGACAAGTCTTATGTCTGTTGTGTGCAGATTATTGGAGAGGACTCTGGGAGACAGGATTTATTATTCCTTGGAAAACTATAGTTTGATTAGAGATAGTCAGCATGGTTTTGTAAGGGGCAGGTTATGCCTTACAAGTCTTATCGAATCTTTTGAGAATGTGACAAAACATCTTTATGGCTCATTCAGAAAGTACGGAGGCATGGGGTACAGTGAAACCTGTCTGTCGGGATACAGGATTACTGGTAAACAGAAGACTGAGGGTGATGATAGATGGAAAGCATTCATCCTGGAGCTCAGTGACCAGTGGTTTTCTGCAGGGAGAGGTTACAGGACCTCTGCTCTTTGTGAGTTTATGAATGACTTGGATGTGTGATTGAAAGAGGGGTTAGTAAGTTTCCCAATGACACGAAGGTTGGTGGAGTGGTTGATAGTGTGGAGGGCTATTGTAGGTTGCAACGGAACATTGACAGGATGCAGAGTTTGGCTGAGACGTGGCAGATGGAGTTCAATCTTGGAAAAGTGTGAAGTCATTCATTTTGAAGATTGAATTTGAATGCAGAATGCAGATTTAAAGGTAGGATCTTTGACAGTGTGGAGGAACAGAGTGATCTTGGGTACCAAGTCCATAGATCCCTCAAAGTAGCCACACAAGCTGATTGGCTTGTTAAGAAGCAATATATTGTGTGGGATTGCATTTGTTTGGGTATTGAGTTTTAAAGCCGTGAGGTTATGCTCCAGCTCTGTAGAGACCTAGTTCGACCCCACTTGGAATGTTGTGTTCAGTTTTGGTCCCTTCATTGCACGAATGATGCGGAAGCTTTAGGGAGTGTAAAGAGGAGATTTACCAGGATGCTGCCTGAACTGCAGGGCATGTCTTATGAAGAAAGGTTGAGGGAGCTAAGGCTTTTCTCATTGGAGTGAAGAAGGGTGAGGGATGACTTGGCAGAGGTGAACAAGGTGATGAGAGTCATAGATAGATTGAATAGAGAAAGAAAGTTTTTACCCTCATATAAATAGTTATTACAAGGGGGTATAATTTTCGGGTGATTAGTGGATGGTGAAGGTGAGATTTCGGAGGTAGGTTCGTTACATAGAGTGGTGGCTGAGTGGGATCCACTGCCAGTGGTGGTGGTAAAATTAGATGTATTAGGGACATTTAATATACTTCTGGATAGGCACATGGATGATAATAAAATGAAGGCTATGGAAGTTAGAGTCCGAGAGATGTACAACATGGAAACAGACACTTCAGTCCAACCTGTCCATGCCGACCAGACATCCCAACCCAATCTAGTCCCACCTGCCAGCACCCGGTCCATATCCATCCAAATCCCTACTATTCAAATACTCAAACAAATACCTCTTAAATGTTGTAATTGTACCAGTATCCACCACTTCCTCTGGCAGCTCATTCCATACACATACTACCCTCATTATGAAAAAGTTGTCCCTTAGGTCTCTTTTCTATCTATCCCCTTTCATCTAAAACCTATGCCCTCTAATTCTGGACACCCCAACCCCAGGGAAAAGACTTTGTCTATTTACCCTATCCATGCCCCTCATAATTTTGTAAACCTCTGTAATGTCACCCCTCAGCCTTCGACGCTCCAAAGAAAACAGTGCCAGCCTGTTCAGCCTCTCTCTAACGCTCAAATCCTCCAGCCCTGGCAACAGCCTTGTAAATCTTTTCTGAAGCCTTTCAAGTTTCCCAACATCTTTCCGATAGTAAGGAAACCGAAATTGCTCGCAACATTCCAACAGTGGCCTAACCAATGTCCTGTACAGCAGCAAATGATCTCCCAACTCCTGTACTCAATACTCTGACCAATAAAGGAAAGCATAACAAACGCCTTCTTCCCTATCCTATCTATCTACGACTCCACTGTCAAGGTGCTATGAACCTTCACCTGACGGTCTCTTGGTTCAGCAACACACCCTAGGACCTTACCATTAAGTGTGTCAGTCCTGCTAAGATTTGCTTTCCCAAAATGCAGCACCTCGCATTTATCTGAATTAAACTGCATCTGCCACTTTTATTTTTGATGTTATGGTCGGAGAAAAGATTGGCATATCATCATGGCCGAAGGGTCTTGTTCTGTACTGTTCTGTGTTCTACGTGTCGTATGGTAGGCTGGGTAATAAGCTCAGATCAGTGTAAAAGGTTATGGCGTTCAGGAGGAGTTTGTCAACTGGACAGAAAATTGGGCTTGATGGTAGGAGGCAGAGGGTGGTGGGAGATATGTTGTTTTTCTGACTGGAGACATGTGACAAGCGGTGGAGTGGGTCCCCTGTTTGTCATTTGGATAAATGGTTTGGATGGGAATATTGTTAAGTAAGTTAAATAAGATTTTTGGGTGACACTGAAATTTAATTAGATAAATGTGAAGTGTTCCATTTTGGTGAAACAAACCAGGGCGGGACTTGTCCAGTTAATGTTCGGGCCCTGGGAAGTGTTGTCAGTCTGTGACCCAGGGATGCAGGTACACAGTTCTTTGAAAGTGGTGTCACAGGTAGACAGGCTGGTGAAGCAGATGTTTGGGATGGTTACCTCCATTGGGGAGAGAATTAAGAGTAGCATTTGGGATGTCATGTTGGATCTGTACAAGACATCGGTCAGGTCACCATAAAAGCGTTGTTGATCAGTGTGAAGAACTCATCTGGTTCACTGATCTCCTTTTGTGTAGACCATCTGATATTTTAACCTGGCCTGGCTAACATGTGACTCCAGACCCATTGCAATATGGCTAACTCTGAGCTGTCCTCTGGGTAATTAACAGTGACACCCACATCCCATGAATGAATAAATAAAAATACATATGTCCCTCTCTACCTCTGCAAACCCCTCCAGCTGCTGCAATCCGTACTGGTTTTGTAACATTGTTCAGGCCCTGACCACTCTCTGTAACACTCTTACCACTTCCGGCATCTTTACCTCTCCCTGTTTCTTTTGTGACATTGAACCCTGACACTGATTCCCCTTCCCATTGCCCAACTCCTGCTAGCAGACCCTTTGCAATCACTTTAACACTTACTCCTAAAACACTCTCTCATTTCAGGATTTTAAGTACTTTTTGGTGATCTTCTAAGCCTCATAATCTAATATGATACATTTTGTCCTGAGTGAGGGGCCGGTGGGAATTTCTTGCTGAGGTTTTGTCTGTTTCAGGGGAATGTTCTTTTGTTGAGTGATTTACACTGTCCTTTCAAATGTTTTCCACTGTTCATTTACAGGCACATATTTCAGTCTGTTTCGCCTCTTTACCTTGGTCAGTTCTCATCTCAAACCCATGTCATTGAATGTTTTTGTTTCTAGTTATAGCATGTCCTTTCTGTGATTCACTTTAAAACTTTATATTTCTTTAAACTGCACTTTATCACAATTTCCCGAAGGATCTCTCCGGGTGACATTACTCATTCACTAAGTTTGATCACACTACTATCGCTCTGAGATAGTTATGTCCCGAGCCAGTTGCACAATTTGTTGTTCAAAGAAACACTGAAAAACAATTCTCTGAACTACTCTTCCAATATCACTGTTGTTAGTGCGACTGTCCCAGATTATGGGAATGTTGAAGTTTCCCAAAATTATCACAAAGTGTTTGTTAAAAAATTCCAATGAGTTCCTGTGTAACGCATTGATGAGCAATGGAATGCTGTTCGGTGGCTAAAACTGTTCTGCTCCTTGTGTCCTTAGCAAGTAGTGGCCAGAATTTACATTCAGACTGACTCTACTTCATGATCTGAGGTCAAATGATTTCTCTGTACTGCCTTTGTTATCCATTATTGTTAGCGTTACCCATTTTGCCTGAGTTACCACAAGGTTGTGATCCATTGAATATTTATGCCCACCTTTTGTTCGCCCTGTAACCACGTCTCTCTGGTGTCTAAGTTTCTTTTATCTCTGTGTCACAAATCAATCTACCTTACTGAAGAGAGTTAAAAATCACACAACACCAGGTTATAGTCCAACAGGTTTAATTGGAAGCACACTAGCTTTCGGAATGACGCTCCTTCATCAGGTGATAGTGGAGAGCTCGATCATAACACAGAACTTATAGCAAAAATTTAGTGTGATTTAGTGTGATTGTCGGTTAAGCCTTTCATCATTTAGAATACAGTGATCGTTTTAATTCTTTCATGTGTAAATCACAAAACGTTTTTTTAAAGTTGCATTCTAGGGTTAGCAGTTAACAATGGTGATAGCTAGACAATATGTTGAAGGTGTTAGCCCCCTGTGTTCTCTGTCTATGCCCTGATATTTAGATTGATTCTAATCTAAAAAGTGAGATAAGGGTTTGCCATAAATTCATGCAGTTTTTGAGCTCAGCGTTCTACATGAATGCATGCAGTTTTTGAGCAATGTACAATGTAATCCTGCAAGTACAAATTCACCCCACAAAATATATGTGTGTCTGTGTGTCTTTGTCTGTCTGTGTGTGTCTGTCTGGGGTGGGGGTTGTGAATGTAAGAAAGTGTGTGTGTAGTGAGTGCAGAGTCTCTTAAGTCTGTGAGCGGGTGCATGTGTGAGTGTGGGAGTGAGGTTGTGTGTGGGTGTCCGTATGCGCGTCTGTGTGTACCTGTGTCCGTGTGTATGTGAGAGTGTGTGTGTGTAGGAATATCTTTGTGTGTGTCGTGCAATAGTGATCACCTGTAATGTGACATGAACCCAAGGTCCCGGTTGAGGTCCTCCCTATGGGTACCAAACTTCGCTATCAGCCTCTGCTCGGCCACTTTCCTCTGCTGCCTGTCCCGAAGTCCACCTTGGAGGATGGTCACTCGAAGGTCCGAGGCTGAATGTTCTGGACCACTGAAATGTTCCCCAACTGGGAGGGAACCCTCCTGTCTGTTGATTGTTGTGCGGTCCCTATTCATCCGTTGTCGTAGCCTTTGCTCGGTTTCCCCAAAGTACCATGCCTCCGGGCATCCTTGCCTGCAATGTATTAGCTAGACAACGTTGGCTGAGTTACATGAGTACCTGCCATGTACAAGGTGGGAGGTGTCCCCACATGTAATAGTGGAATCTATATCCACAATCTGACACGTCTTGCAGGGTCCACCATAACACGGTTGTATGGAGTTGTCCTGAGGGCCATCCGCTTTATCCTCGATTACAACGTCTTCACTGTCCACTATGCCACCCTCCAACCTTTCCAGCACATCACACATGGCTCTCAATGGTACAAATATCTTTGCTCGGGGCTCCACAATGTTCTGTGATACACTTAATCAGGTCCTTGGGATTTCCAGAGCTTTGTGTTTTAAAACCTTCTATAACATGCACTCTTTTCAAGTCATAGAGATGTACAGCATGGAAACAGACCCTCGGTCCAACTCGTCGATGCTGACCAGAAGATGTAAATAAACACATCCCATTTACCAGCATTTGGCTCATGTACTTCTAAACCCTTATTATTCATATACCCATCTAAATATCTCTTAAATGTAGTCATAGTATTAGTATCTGCTACTTTCTCTCTCAGCTCATTCAATACACACACCACCGTGTGCACAAAAAAGCTGTCCCTGCAGTGCCGTTTAAACCTTTCCCCTTTAACCTTAAACTATGCCCTTTAGATTTAGACTCTCCAACCCCTGGGAAAAGACCTTGAATGTTTACCCAAATCAATCCCCCTCATTTTTATATAAACCTCTGTCAGGCCACCCCTCATTCTCTGATGCTCCAGAGAATATAACCCCAGCTTATTCAGCAACAACCCTGGCAACATCTTGTCAATCTTTTCTGAACACTTTCAACTTTCACAACATCCTTCCTATCGCGGGGATACTGGAATTGCAGAGAACTCCAAATTGCAGAGAACTCCAAATATTACTCTTGTTCCCTGAGTTCCCCAGTCTTTGTCCTCAATACGTTCTGGAGTAAAAGAAATGTGTTTTAAGTTCTGAGACATATCCTGCTGTTCCACACATCAATGGTCGCATTGATCTTTAAGGGACAGCATTTTGTCTCGAGTTACTCTTTTACTCAATATATTTATACAATCACTTTTGGATTCTCCTGGTCATTCTCTGCCAAGGCTAATGCATGTACACTTTCTGCAATCCTGATTTCTTCCCAAAGTGTATTCGTAAAGTCCCTGTGATCCTCAGGGATTCCCTTGATTCAGCTGGCTATACCTGACATGTGCCCCCTTTTCCTTGACCAGACCATTAGTTGACAGCCAGTGTTTCCGAATGCTGTCTGCATTGAGCTGCACACGAACAGGAACATGCTGGTGGTGATCGCTCAATTTATCTCACTTTTAAAATATTCTCACTTACCAGACTTCCCTTTCCCTGCAAATAGGCTCCCCAATCACCTTTTGAGAGTTCCTGGCTAATATTATCAAGATTAGTCTGGCCCCATTTTATAACTTGAACCTGTGGACCAGCACTGTCCTTTTCCATCACTATTTTCAAACGAAAAGACTTGAGTCACTTTGGCAAAATGCTTTCCCACTCACACCTCAGTCCCTTTTCTTACCTTGTTTCCCAAGGGGAGGTCAGATTTTGCCCCTTTCTCTTTTCAGGCCATTTACATATTGATTGGGAGTTTTCCGGAACACAATTAGCAAATTCCTCCCTTGCAAACACTGAACACTGGCAGTCCCAGTCTAGGTTTGGAAAGTTTAAAAACCCCTACCATAACAGCCCTATTATTATGATTGATATTTGAGATCTCCTGATAAGTTTGTTCCTCAGTCTGCCACTGATTATTCGGGGTCAGTAGGACAACCGTGTCAGAGTGATGACGCAATCTTATTTCTCAGTTCCACTAACATAGCGTCACTGGGTGATCCCACAGGAATATCCTCTCGAGGTACTGATGTAATGATTCCTGCAATGAAAATCCCCCCACCACGCGTCGTCTCTTGCCTCCCCTTCGATGCTTCCTGTAGCATCTCCACCTTGAAACAATGAGCTGCCAGTTCTGCCCCTCCCTCAGCTGTGTTTCTGTGATAACTATAATATCCCAGTCCCATGTTCCAATCCATGCCCTGAGTTCATCTTCCTTAACTGTCAGGCCCCTTGCAATGGAATAAATGCAGTTTAATCATCAGTTCCCCCTCCCCCATTTCCTGCGATGTTCCTGCCTGCCTTGTCCGCTGAAATTGCTGTCTTTGACTTGTGCACCAACCTCAATCTTCTTTCTGGCCTTATGACTGTTTAAGGTCCAACACCCTGCCTGGTTAGATTATTTCCTCTCAAGCAGCTCTAACAATTCGCCCCATCAGGATGTGGGTCCCCCTCCTGCTCCCAGTTCACGTGCCTTCCCCACCCTGTCAACCTGTGCTGACACCTTCAGACATCCAGGGACTTGCCCACCAAGGTCCCAGTGTTACTCAGTTCTCCAGGAGGACCTACCCTTCATGATGTATATCCTTCGCTTATGAGACTTCCCACAGTGCATTACCTCACAGTGATCAGAAGTAAACTCCATCCGACATTACTTAGTGTGTGCAACTCTGAGTATGACTACCTTCATCCAGTCTCCCCAACCATCTCTACCTCTAATTGTCGAGAGAATGCACAACCCTCCCTATTGCATTAACCTCCTCCAGTCCTACTCATGGACACCATCAATGTAAGCTTCTCCTGTTCCTGACTATATTTTCCTCCTGTTCCAATAAACCCTTATGAGCTTTGTGACCTAGTCCAATCTCTGCAGTGCTCTGTATAATCAGCCTCACTGTGACTGGAATCTGGCTTCAATTCCCGCCTTGGCCGACTCTCTGTGTGGACTTTGCATGTTCTCCCCCCGACTGTGTGGGTTTCTTCCGGGTGCTCTGGTTTCCTGCCATAGTCCAATATTTGCACGATACGTGATTGGCTATCATAAATTGACTGTAGTATTCAGGCAAGTGTGGTTTAGGTGAGTTCACCATGAGGAATGCAGGGTTTATTGGACAGGAAGAGGGATGGATCTGGTTAGGATGCTCTTTAGAGGGGTTGGTGTGGACTTGTTGGGCCGAATGGCTGGTTGCCACACTGTGAAGATTCTATTCAAGTTATTGTCCAGTCCTGTCAACCATCCCTGTCTCTTGAACCTTGCCTCATCCCCAATACTCTCCTTATATGTGTAATCTCCAACAGTTTCTAAAACATTCCTTGGCGATGTTAGCTTCTCCAGTCCTTACAACGATCGATATGAGTGTCACCTTTTCCTGCTTTTAGAACCCTCTCCGTAACTATTGCCATTCGTAACAGCACTCCCAATCACTGTTCCATCCTGAAACCCGGAAAAACAGTTATATCTCTGTAAACCCATCTGGACTGTCTATACTTCCTTTTGACAATGCCGTTCTGAGACTTTCTCTATATCAAAAAAGTCATTAAGTGTAGGTATCCCTTATTATTGTAACCTCCCTTCAGCCTTACAGCACTGAGGATCTGCAGAAGCTCTTTTCAAACTGACAGCCATCTCTGTGTCTGTAATCTCCTCCACTCCCCATAATACATTCAGTCTGAGCTCCTCTGTAGTCCATTAAACACTCCCTAACACTGTCTGTATCAGTGTAACCTTCACCGAAAACACAACCTTCCCTATCTGTGTAAATCCCTACACCAGTCCCTATCCCTTTCAGCTCCGTGGAACCATACAACCCCCCATGTCTGTTTATTCACCTTCAGTCCCTACTCACCTCCCTATCTGTGTAACCTTCTCAATGCATTTTTGCTACAGTCTCTTCAACTGTTCCTGTCAGTGTGATATCTTCCAGACCCGAAAACCCCCCTCTCTTTAATTTTCTGAGCCCACACATCACTCCCTATCTGTGACCTACTCCTGTTGGAGAACCCTCCCTCTGTGAACTGCTCCAACTCTTCAACTCTCCATAAGCTCCTGCAGCTCTTACAGCCCTCCCTGTCTACATAACCTCTTCCTGTCCCTAAAACACCATCAGTCTGTGGGGACCCTACCACCATCCCTATCTGTGTTATCCTCTCAGGTCCATGCAACACTCCCGATCTGTAGTTCCCACTCCAATGCCTGTGCCTCTCCCGATCCTTTTCCGACAAGACTCATTAACAATGTCACATCCTCCCGTCACTATCACCCACCCTGTCGATGTAAGCTCCTCCTGTAGCTCCAAACATTTACCCATCTCCATAACCTTCTCCAGCTCTTACCCCCATCTGTGTAAACATCACTCTCCACTCAAACCCTCCCTACCGCAGGAACTTCCTTCTGTTTGTGCTATGCTCCCTTATCTGTGAAACTGTCTTCACCAAACTTGCTACCCAATCTCTCAAAAAAGAATCCAGATTCCACAGCCTCCATGTCGAAATAACCCCCAGAACCTAAGCCTTCCCATATCTATAAACATCTTCAGTAACGATGGCCCTGCATATCTGTTTGTTCTGACAGATGATGCAAAACTCTTTATCTCTGTAATCTGCTTAGCTCCCTACAACAGTCCCTGTGTGTGTAATCCAGCCCTGTCCTACAAACATCCTTAACCCTGTCAACTTCTCTATCCCTCCCAACATTCCCAACTCCATGAGCCCGTCAGCCCTACAGCTCTCCACATTTCTGTAACCTCCTGTGGGTCTATGGTCCTCCCTCCCTGTGAATCCAACTCCAGTCCCCATATCCCTCCCAGTCTGGGTCCTCTGCTCCAGATCAGACCATTGCTGTCTCTGTAAACACCTGCACTCCTGGCAACTCTTCCCATTTGTGTAACCTCGTTCAGACCCCATACTCTCCAGCTTCCTGAATCCTCTTCCTGCATTGCAACCAAAACCACATGATTATGTAATATCCACCAGTGCTACACCCTCCCCAACTCAGTAACCTCTTCCAGTCCTAACAAAACACATAAACTGTGAAACCTCTCATTTCCCTACAATCCTCCCTCTCTTCCTCCTCAAATGCCTTCATCACCATGAAACCTCACAATTACTGAAGCCTCCTTTTGGCATTGCAACCCTCCTCATGTCTGCAAAATCCTCCTGTCCTGATAGCCCTCCCTGACTCTGTAATTCCCACCACCCTCCAGTGCCCTTCTGGTGAACATGGCAGAGGAGAGAAGATTTGTAGCGTCTGGACCATGTTACAGAGGTAGAATTCTGAAAATTACAGATTTGGTCGAATGTCTGTGGTGTGTAGATTATTGGCGAGGACTGTAAAGAAAGGATTTATGACTACTTGGAAAGCCATAATTCAATTAGAGACAGTCAGCATGGGTTTGTGAAGGGCACGTCATGCCTCACAAACCTTATTGAATTCTTTGAGGATATGACAGAATACGTTGATGGCTCATTCAGAAAAGAAGGATGATTGAGATACAGGAAATCTGTCTGTCTGGATGCAGGATCGGATGGCCCAGAGAAGACAGAGTATGGCGGCAGATGGACAGTATTGAGCCTGGAGCTCAGTGACCAGTGATGTTCTGTAACAATCAGCTCTGGGACTCTGCTCCTTGTGATTCTTGTAAATGACTTGGATGTGGATGTTGGAGAGTGGGTTAGTAAGTTTGCCAATAACATGAAGGTTGATGGGGTGGTGGGTAATGTGGAGGGCTATTGTCGGTTGCAATGGGACATTTACAGAATGCAGACCTGGGCTGGAAGTGGCAGATGGAGTTCAATCTGGAAAAGTGTGAAGTGATTCATTCTGGAAGGTGGAACCTGAATATAGAATACAGTGTTAAAAGGCAAAATACTTGGCATTGTGGAGGAACAGAGAGATCATGGCGTCCATGTCCATAGATCCCTCAAAGTTGCCACGCACATTGATAGGGTTGCTAAAAAGTCATGTGTTGTGTTGGCTTTCCTTAGCAAGGGGATTGATTTCAAGAGGTTTTACTGCATCTTTATAGCGACCTGGCGAGACCACACTTGGAATATTGTGTTCAGTTCTCGTCCCATCTTTACAGGAAGGATGTGCAAATTTTAGAGAGCGCACATGGGAGATTTACCAGGATGCTGCCTGGAATGGATGGCATTTCTTATGGAGAAAGGTTGAGGGAGCTAAGGCTTTTCTCATTGGAATGAAGAAGGGGATAGGGTGACTTGGTAGAGGTCAACAAGGTGATGAGAGGCACAGAGAGTGTGAATAGTCAGAGACTTTTCCTCCTATGGCATAAATGGCTATTACAAGGGGGTGTAATTTTAAGGTGATTGGAAGATGGATAAGAGGATAGTGATGGTAGGTGGTTGGATGGACTGCCAATGGTGGTCGTAAAATTAGACACATTCGGGACATTTAATAGACTCTTGGACAGAAACATGGATAGTAGTAAAATGAAGGGTATGTAGGCTAATTTGATCTTACAGTCGGATAAAAAGTTGTTATCGCATCATTGCCGTATGGTCTTGGGCTGAACTGTTCTGTGTTCTATGTTCTGTCTGGTAAACTGGGTAAAAAGCTCAGATCAATGTAAAAATGATATGGCATTCAGGAGGAGCTAGGAAACTGGATACGAAATGGGCTTTGTGGTAGGAGACAGAGGGTGATGGGTGACATGTTGTTTTTCTGACCGAAGGCATGTGACCAGCGGTGTAGTGGTTCCACTGTTGTTTGTCATTTGGATAAGTGGGTTGGATGGGAATATTGGTTTCCTGGTAAGTAATTGTTTTGGGTGTCACTGAAATTGGTGGTAAAGTGGACAGTGAAGAAGGTTACATCTGATACAACAGGATGAACAGTACTGCTGGGATAGTGGGCTGAGGAATAGCAGATGGAGTTTAATTAGATAAAGGTGAAGTGTTCTATTTTGGTGAAACAAACCAGGGTGGGACTTGTACAGTTAATGTTTGGGCCCTGGGTAGTGTTGTCAATCAGAGACCCAGGGATGCAGGTACACAGTTCTTTGAATGTGGTGTCACAGGTAGACAGGCTGGTGAAGCAGGCATTTGGGATGGTTACCTTCATTGGGGAGAGCATTAAGAGTAAGAGTTGGGATGTCATGTTGTATCTGTAAAAGACATTGGTGGGGCCACCATAAAAAACATTGCTGATCAGTCGGAAGAACTCCTCTAGTTCACTAACCTCCTTTAGGGAAGGACATCAAATATTCTAACCTGGTCTGGCCAACATTTGACTCCAGACACACAGCAATATGGCTGACTCTGAGCTGCCCTCTGGGTAATTACCAGTGAAGTCAAAGAATGTTAGTCCATGCAGTGACACCGACATCCCATGAATGAATAAATAAAAAATACATATGTCCCTCCCTACCTCTGCAAACCCCTCCAGCTGCAACGATTCGTACTGGCTTTGTAACACCGTTCAGACCCTGACCACTCTCTGTAACACTCTCACCACCTCCAGAACCTTCACCTCTCCCTGTTCCTATCGTGGCAATAAATCCTGACCATGGTTCCCCTTCGCACAGCCCTCCTCCTGCTAGGAGACCCTTTCCAATCCATTTAACATTTACTCCTAAAACACTCTCTCACTTCAGAATTTGAAGGACTTTTGGTGATCTTCTCAGCCTCATAATCTGGTATGATCCCTTTTGTCCTGAGTGCGGGATCAGTGGGGATTTCTTGCTGAGGTTTATATTGTTTCAATAGAATGTCCTTCTGTTGAGTGTTTTACACTTTTCCTTCGAATGTTTTCTGCTGTTCATTTACAGACACATGTTTCAGTCTGTTTAGCCTGATTAGCCTGTTTACCTTGGTCATTTCTCCTCTCACACACATATAATTGGCTATTTTTGTTTCTCGTTGCAGCTTGTCCTCTGTGATTCACTTTAAAACTTTATATTTATTTAAAATCCAATTTATCACAATTTCCTGAAGGATCTCTCCTGGCGAAACTACTCATTCACGAAGTTTCATTACACGGTCGCTCTGCGATAGTTATGCCCCTAGCCAGTTGCACAATGTGTTTTTCAAAGAAATATTAACAAAATAACCTAAGTCCTCTTCCAATATCCATGTTGACCGTGTGATTGTCCCAGATTATACGAATATTGAGGTTTTCCAAAATTATCACAATGTCTTTGTTAAAAAATTCCAATGAGTTCCAGTTTAATGCAATGATGAGCAATGGAATACTGTTCAGTGGCTAAAACTGTTCTGCTGCTTTTGTCCTTGGCAATAGTAGCCAGAATTTACATTCAGACTGACTCTACTTCATGATCTGCAGCCAAATGCTTTCTCTGTAATGCCTTTGTTATCAATTATTTTTAGAATTACCCATTTTTCCTGAGTTTCCGCAAGACTGTGAACCATTGAATATTTTTGTTCACCCTGTATCCATGTCTCCCTGGTGTGTAAATCTCTGTTATCTCTCTGTCTGTCACAAATCCATCGACCTTATTGCAGCAACGTTGTCCATTAAAACAAAAAAAACTTACTCTTTCCCACAATTTTCTGTCACAAATCTATTTTCTAATGTACAATTTTAGTTAAACTCTGTCCCTTCCTGTTCCTTTCTGCTTGTCTTCAGCCACATCCCATGCTGTTCCATTGCTTCAGCTTTTCTCTTTTGATTTGGAAAGCTCCTTTCACCTGAACCCTGTCCCTGCATCCTCTCTGTCAGTTTAAAGCACTGTCCATAAACCTACCGACATGATTGGTCAGGACACTGCTCCCAGCACGGTTCCAGTGGGACCATCCTAATGGATTATTTATTAAATCAGGTTTGGGATGAGGGTGTCTCTGGCTGACCAGCCTTTCTTGCTAAGTCCTAGCTGCCCTTGAACTGAGGAACTTGCTTGGCCTTTGAGGAGTGGAATTGGGAGGCAAAACCTTTGCAGGGGGTATGTCGTGCAGACCACGTGAGGATGAGCAGATGTCCTTCTCTGAATGACATAGCAGCCTGGGATACTGCAGCAGTGTTTGTGCAATGTGTCCAGGAAGCTTTTCTAACTCAGTATGTCGATTGTCCAACCAGAGTGGAGGCCATTTTGGATTTGGTACTTGGTAACAAACCGGGACAAGGCTTGTTTGTGTGTGAACAATTTGGTGATCGTGACCATAATTCTGTGACTTTCACATTGGTTATGGAGAGAGATAGGCGCATGCAACAGGGTAGGTTTTACAATTGGGGGTAGGGTAAATACGATGTTGTAAGACAGGATCTGGGGAGCATAAGTTGGGAGCATAGGCTGTAAGGGAAGGATGTCGTTGAAATGTGGAACTTATTCAAGGACCATATACGACGTGACCTTGATATGTATGTACCTGTCAGGTAGGGAAGAGATGGTCGTGTGAGGGAAACTTGGTTGATGAGGGAGGTTGAATATCTAGTAAAGAGGAAGAAAGAGGTTACATAAGGTTGAGGAAACAAGGTTCAGACAGAGCGTCGGAGGGATACAGGATAGCCAGAAGGGAGCTGAAGAAAGGGATTAGGAGAGCTAAGAGAGGGCATGAAAAATCTTTGGCGGGTAGGATCAAGGATAACCCCAAGGCATTTTATGCATTTGTGAGAAACATGAGAATGACGAGAACGAGGGTAGGTCCGATCAAGGACAGTAGTGGGAGACTGTATATTGAGTCAGAAGAGATAGGAGTGGTCTTGAATGAGTACTTTTCTTCAGTATTTACAAATGAGAGGTACCATATTCTTGAAGAGGAGAGTGTGAAACGGACTGGTAAGCTAGAAGAGATACTTGTTAGGAAGGAAGATGTGTTGGGCATTTTGAAAAACTTGAGGATAGACAAGTCCCATGGGCCTGACACGATATATCCTAGGATTATGTGGGAAGCAAGAGAGGAAATTGCAGAGCCGTTGACAATGATCTTCTCGTCTTCACTGTCAACGGGTGAGGTACCAGGGGACTGGAGAGTGGCGAATGTTGTGCCCCTGTTCAAAAAAGGGAACAGGGATAACCCCGGGAGTTACAGGCCAGTTAGTCTTACTTTGGTAGTAGGCAAAGTAATGGAAAGGGTACTGAGGGATATGATTTATGAGTATCTGGAAATACACTGCTTGATTAGGGGAGAGGCAGCACGGATTTGTGAGGGGTAGGTCTTGCCTTGAAAGTCTTATTGAATACATTGAGGAGATGACCAAGCATGTGGATGAGGGTAGAGTAGTGGATGTAGTGTACATGGATTTTAGTAAGGCATTTGATAAGGTTCCCTATGGTAGCCTTATGTGGAACGTCAGGAGGCATGGGATAGAGGGCAATTTGGCCAGTTGGATAGAAAACTGGCTAACCGGTCGAAGTCAGAGAGTGGTGGTAGATGGTAAATATTCAGCCTGGAGCCCAGTTACAAGGAGAGTTCCACAGGGATCAGTTCTGGGTCTTCTGCAGTTTGTAATTTTTATTAATGACTTGGAAGAGGGAGTCGAAGGGCGGGTCAGTAAATTTGCAGATGATACGAAGATTGGTGGAGTTGTGGATAGTGAGGAGGGCTGTTGTCGGCTGCAAAGGGACTTAGATATGATGCAGAGCTGGGCTGAGGAGTGGCAGATGGAGTTCAACCCTGTCAAGTGTGAGGTTGTCCGTTTTGGAAGTACAAATAAGAATGCGGAATACAGGGTTAACGGTAGGGTTCTTAGTAAGGTGGAGGAGCAGAGGGATCTTGGGGTCTATGTTCATAGATCTTTGAAAGTTGCCACTCAGGTGGATAGAGCTTGTAAGAAGGCCTATGGTGTATTAGCGTTCATTAGCAGAGGGATTGAATATAAGAGTCGTGAAGTGATGTTGCAGCTGTACAGGAACTTGGCTAAGCCACATTTGCAGGACTCTCTGCAGTCTGGTCGCCTCACTTTAGGAAAGATGTGGAAGCGTTGGAGACGGTGCAGAGAAGATTTATCAGGATGTTGCCTGAAATGGAGGATAGGTCGTACGAGGGTAGGTTGAGAGTGCTAGGACTTCTCTCATTTGAATGGCGAAGGATGAGGGATGACTTGATGGAGGTTTATAAGATGATCAGAGGAATAGATAGAGTAGACAGTCAGAAACTTTGTCCCTGGGTACAACAGAGTGTTATTAGGGGACATAAATTTAAGGTGAAGAGTGGAAGGTATAGGGGGGGATGTCAGGGGTAGGTTCTTTACCCAGAGAGTGGTGGGGGCATGGAATGCGCTGCCCGTGGGAGTAGCAGAGTCAGAATCATTGGTGACCTTTAAGCGGCAATTGGATAGATACACAGATGGGTGCTTAAGCTAGGATAAATGTTCGGCACAACAACGTGGGCCGAAGGGCCTGTTCTGTGCTGTATTGTTCTATATTGTATCTATGTTCTCCATTTAATTGGGCACTGGAGATTTCTTCACCTTTACGCCTGTGAAAACATTTAATACCTCCCCTTTATCGATCTTAACATGTTCTGGAACCTCACCATCCCAACTGAAACCCCCAGCTGCAATGCCTTTCTCCTGTGTGAATACAGGTGGGAAGTATTCATTGAAGACCTCACCTACTTCCTCTGGCTCCATGCACAGATTGTACCTTTGGTTTCTAACAGGCGTCCCTCTTTCGCTGGGAAGCCTCTTACTCTCACGATGCTGATAAAATACTTGTGACTTTTCCACAATCGTATCAGCCCAATATATTTCATGACCATTGTTGATCCCTCATTTTCCAAAAGCCCCTTGCACTCTCTATACTTGTGAAGGGCTTCACCTGATTTTATTGCACTGTATTTTCTTTATCAAACTCACGATATCACTTGATCAGTATTCGCTGGACTTGCTGCCTTTGCTATTCACTCTTCAAGGAGCACACTGGCCCTGCGTTCTCACTGCATCACTTTAAAATACTCCACTTTCCTAACATGGACCCAACTGCAGGGAGTTCCTCCCTGTCTCTGTTTGCCAAATCCTCTCTAATGTTTGTGATACTGATAGGAGGCACAGTCGTGAGGGGGACAGACAGGAGACTGTGTGGATCCACAGGAGACCCCAGGATGATGTGCTTCTTCCCATGTACCAGGGTCAAGGATGTCTCTGAGTCGTTATTGAACATTATGAAGGGGGAGGGTGAACATCCAGAGGTCATTGTGCACATCGGTCCACATGACAGAGGTAGACAAACGGATGGGTCCTGTGAAATGAGTACAGGGAGTCAGGTGAGAAGTTAAAAAAGCAGGATATTGACCTTAATGATCTCCAGATTACTCCCAGTGCCAAGTGCCATTGAGGATAGAATTAGAAAGGTAGGCCGGATGGATGTGTGGCTGAGGAGCTGGTATAGTGGGCAGGGTTTTCAGTTCTTGGGTCATTGGGATCTCTTCTGGGGTAGAAGGGACCTGTACAAAGGGGATGGTTTGCACTTGTAGCAAAGGGGCACAAGTATCCCAGGGAGGAGATTAGGTAGTCTTACCCAGGAGGATTTAAACTAATTTGGCAGGGAGTTGAGACTCTGAGTGAGAAAGGGACCATCTAAAAGTCAGGGGAAATACATCAGCCATCAAGAGCAAGTTACCTATTCAGGATATCCAGGGGCACAGTCGAGGGAGGGAAAGATATCTGGTTTAAAGGGCATTTATTTCAACACACGAGGCCTGACTGGTAAGGCAGATGGGCTCAGAGCATGGATTAGCTCTGGGGATTGGGATATTATAGCCAAAACAGAAACATGACTGAGAGAAGGGCAGGACTGGCAGCTCAGTGTTCCAGGATACAGAAACTACAGGCGTGACAGAAGGACAAGTAAGTGAGGAGGGGGAGTTGTCCTTTTGATTCGGAAGGACATGACACCTGTGCATCGACACAATTCTGTTAAGCAGTCATCAAATGAGGCCATAAATTTAAAAGTTAGAAACAAAGAGGGGATGGTCAGTCTGCTGGGATCGTGTTCTAGACCCTCAAATAGCCAGCGGGTACGATAGGAGCAAATGTGTAGTGAGTTTGCAGGTACCTATAAAAATAATAGAGTAGTATCGGGTGGAGATTTTAACTTGCCCTGGATTGGCTGGGTCACCCAGAGAGTAAAAGGCCCGTACTGGGTGGAATTTGTAAAATGCGTCCAAGAAAGTTTCCTCAATCAAAACTTAGAGGTCTCTAGGCTACTCAGGCGGGTACAACACTGGGTCTCTCCTCAGAAAACGAGGTCAGGCAAGTGACTGAAGTATCAGTCGGAGAGCACATTGCGTCCAGTCACCACAACTGTCTTTGTTTTAACATAGTTGTGGAAAAAGATCAGACAGGTGGACAGATTTAGGTCTTAAACCGAAACTAGGCCAATATTGGGGCCATTCAGCAGGATCGAGCAGGGGTTGATTGGGTGAAGGTAAAACTCACAACACTCGGGTATCGTCCAGATCGTTTACAGAGGAACCTGGATTATCTGAACGAGATGGACGGGCACTATTTGGTTCGGATAATTGATTATTCGGTTAGTCGATTCAATACCTTTCCTCTGGGGCTCGGTGTTTTCAGTCCAGTTCAGTCTGTTCAGGTGACTCGGCAGCAGCAAGCCATGAGCGATCCCCCACACCCTGTCAGACCCCAAAAACACACCCCGCTCGCCTCCAAACCCATCCAACACCGCCCCCACCCACCTCTCTACGTCACCCCCCCAAACCGACCCAACAGCGAATCCTGCCCCAAAACCGTCTGACACCACCCTCCACCCGCCGCCTGCCCCCAACTCCCAGACACATCCTACATCACCCTCAGCCCATCCCCAAACCCATTCAACACCGCCCCCAGCTCACCACACCCATCGTCCAATCCATGTCCACACCCATGCCCCTGTAAGTGTTACCTAGGTAAGCGGATAGTGAAGAAGGTGTTTGGTATTCTTTCCTTTATTGGTCAGAGCATTGATTATAGGAGCTTGGAGGTCATGTTGCAGCTGTACAGCACACTGTTTAGGGCACTTTTGGGATATTGCATGCAGTTCTGGTCTTTTTCCTATTGGAAGGATGTTGTGAAACTTGAAAGTGTTTAGAAAGTTTTACAAGGATGTTGCCAGGATTGGAGGATTTGATCTATCGGGAGAGGCTGAAACGACTGAGACTGTTTTCCCTGGAGCGTCAGAGGCTAAGGGGTGACATTCTTGAGGTTTATAAAATCATGAGGGGCATGGATAGGATAAACAGACAAGGTCTTTTCCCTGGGGTAGTGGAGACCAGAAATGGAGGGCGTAGGTTTAAGGTGAGAGGTGAAAGATTTAAAAGGGCCCTAAGGGGAAACCTTTTCACGCAGAGTGTGGTTATGTAGGGAATGTACTGCCAGAGGAAGTGGTGGAGTCTGTTACAATTGCCGCATTCAAAAGGCATCTGGATTGGTATATGAATAAAAAGGGTTTATTGGGATATGGGCCAAGTGCTGGCAGATGGGACGAGATTAGGAAAGGATATCTGGTCGGCGTGGACGAGTTGGACCGAAGGGTCCGTTTATGTGCTGCACGTCTCTAGGTCTCTCTGGCTCTAAATGTTTTCCACTGTTCATTT
The DNA here is from genome assembly GCF_047496795.1 of Chiloscyllium punctatum. Classification (NCBI taxonomy): domain Eukaryota; kingdom Metazoa; phylum Chordata; class Chondrichthyes; order Orectolobiformes; family Hemiscylliidae; genus Chiloscyllium; species Chiloscyllium punctatum. The sequence continues at coordinate 17,499,281 of NC_092745.1, read as the reverse complement.
ACAGCCTGACATTTCAGTCTGTTTCCCCTGTTTACCTTGGTCAGTTCTCTCTCAAAATCATATAATGGTCTTTGTTAGTGATGCTCGGGTGTGCTTTATGGTCACTTTAAAATGTCATAATCTCTTTGAATTCCGGTCCAATTTCTTGGAGGACCTCGATGTGACATTACTCATTCACTTAGCTTCATCATCCAACAGTTGATCTGAGATAGTTAAATCCCTAGCTATTTGCACAATGAGTTCTTCAAAGAAACACTGACAAAAATATTCAAGGAGGATCTCGGTTAATATCACTCTTGCCAATGTGTCTGTCCCAGATTATACAAAGATCGAAGTCTCCAAAAATTATCACACCAACTTTGCTACAATTTCTAAAGAATTCCTGTTTAATGCAGGGATGAGCAATGAAATACTGAAAGGCAGCATAAAAACTGTTCTCCTGCTTGTGTTTTTGACGCAGCACCCGGAATTTGCATTCAGGCTGATTCAGCTGCATAATCTGAGACCAAATGCTTTCTCTGTAATGCCTTTGTTATCCATTAGTGTGAGGGTTCCCATCTTGCTTTTCCATTCTCCCTGAGATCCTGTAAGGTTGTTTACTGTTGAATATTTATGGTCCACCTTTTGTTCACCCTGCAATCATGTCTGTCTGGTGACTAAGTCTCATTTATCTCTGTGTCCCAAGTCTATTACCTTATTGTAGATACTTTGTCCATTCCAAATCAAAACAACATTATAATTGTCTCTTCCCCACAATGTCCTGTCACAAACAGATTCATTGATGTACAGTTTTAGTTAAACTCTGTCCCTTCCTTTTCTGCTTGTCTTCATCCACATTCCCATGCTGTTGCGAGGCTTCACATTTTCCCTTTGGATTTGGAAAGCTCCTTTCATCTGAACTATGTCCCTGTACACTCCATGTCAGTTTAAAGCCCTCTCCATAATACTACCGACATGATTGGCCAGGACACTGCTCCCAGCAGTGTTGATTTAAAATCACTCATGGGATGTTGCTGTCTCTGGCTGGCCAGCATCGCATGCCCAGCTTAACCAGCCTTAGAACTGAGTGGCTTGTCAGATCATTACAGTGGGCATTTGAGCGTCAATCCCATTGCCCTGTGTCTGGATTCATGTGTAGGCCAGACTGGCAGCCTAGAACAGCTTTGTTTACTGAAAGGGTATTATTAAGCGGTTAGATGTGTATCCCTGACTCTGACATTAAATTAGGAAAGGATATCTGGTCGGCGTTAAATTCTGGATGAACAGTCTAGTGAGAGTAACACGAGGTCATTCCATGGTCCACTGATAGCTCCCTCATCCCTAAGTACTGATCCCAGTGCACATTCTTCCTGACCGCGATTTGTTCCTGATACCTTCCTGCACTCTGGTGATATCACACAGTCTCTCTCCATGTGATATCTGTCACTGTGAGGGTCTAATTGATGCCGGTGACTGCACCTTTTGCAGCTACTCCAGATCCTGAGCCAACAGAATTCTTCACTCCAGGGAGATGAGGCAACACAGACCAGGTGTGGAGACTCAGATATTCCAGATCTCTGTTGGACTCAGTGCCATTCTCCATGTGTAACTCTCACTGCATCAGTCTAATTTCCCATTCTGTCTGTTTCTCTATCTCCTGTAGATACTCAGGATGCTCTTGACTAAACAGAATTCCCAATTCCTGTCTCGTCCATCACCACACTGAAGACAGTTGGTCAGCCTGAGAGATGGAGAGTGAGATCTGGAGCCTTCAGTAAATCCTGCAGCGAGGTAAGATCACTCATAGTGAACAGAGCAGAGTGTACTTAAGGGATCGAGCTTTGGTCCAGAAGACATGACACAGATACAGTGTTGAAGCACGAACACAGAGCATGATGGTCCCAGGATCAAACCCCGCCTCTTGTTAATTTTCATCTCTGCTGTACTGAGCCTTCCTATGTCAATACAGTAAGTTGACAGTTAGCAATGCAGGCCTGTGCTGTCTTAATGAGGATCAGTACAACAGAGGGGAAAGCAGGCCTCCCTCAAGGAGATGGTATTGAAACCTGGGATCTTTCTGTCTATATTCACCCCTCACGCTGTCTCTTGTCATGTGATAGAGACATACAGCAAGGAAACATGCCTTTCGGTCTAACTTGTTTGTGCTAATGTCTTGAATGCTTGTATTTCCCAGAAATTTTCCTATTTCTGTAACCTCCACCCCTCCCATATTCCTGCTGGAAATTTGAAACCTGCTCCAATGCTGACGACTCTCCCAATGTGTAAATTGCTCCAATGTCGAGAACATGCCCAATCTGTATAATCTCATCCTGCACTCCGGACAATAATTCCCATTTCTGTTTTTTTGCACAATACTTACAGTAACTCCATCTCTGTAAAGTCCTGAAGCCTGGAGCAAAATATCCACGTGTGTACCTTCCTCAAGCCCCAAGAGAACATGATATCACTGTAACCTTCTGCAGGTCCGATCACACTCCTGCCTCCTGGCCTCTAGCACCACACGACCACAGTAACCTTCTCCCAACCCTACCGACCTCCTTACCGATATAAACACATCCAGACCCTTTTCAAGCCACAGCAGCACTCCACATCTCTGTTTGCTCGTCCACTCCCTACAGTCCTCCCAGCACCGCAAACACTCTCCCTTTGTGTAAATCTGCAATTTGGGCAGCACGGTGGCTCAGTGGTGAGCAATGGTGACTCACAGTGCCAGGGACCCAGATTCGATTCCAGCGTTAGGTGACTGTGTGTCTGTGTGGAGATTGCACCTTCTCCCTGTGTCTGCGTTGGTTTCCTCTATCCATAATCAGCCCCAACACCTTCAAACCTCCGAGTCTCTGTGAACTCCCACAGCTCCAACATCCCTCGTTAACTGGGTAACCTTTTCCATTCCTGAAATACTCTGAAAATGTGAACATCCTACAAACCTCCCTATCTGCATAATCCTCTCAGGACCCTGTAAAACCCCCGATCTGTGGAACCAGCTCCAATGCTTGTGACTCTTCCGATCAGTTTCTACAAGACTTACTATCTATGTAACATTCTTCCATCGCTATCACCCGCCCTGTCAATGTAAGCTCCTCCAGTGTCCCCATCAATCTAATCATCTCCATAAACTTCTCCAGCTCTTACACCCCTATCTGTGTAAACGTTACACTCCCCTACAACCATCCCTAAAGCAGAAACCTCCTCCAGTGTCTGCAATACTCCATATCTGTGTTTGTGTCTCCAGGATCTATTGCTGTTCCTGTCTCTGTAAGCTCTGACAGATTGTACAGCTTTCCGATCCATATATTTTCCAGAACCTCAGCATCTGACATCAACAAAAGTCTTAATTAACCACAGGCTTCCATATCTCTGTTCTTTCCTCAATTCTGTACAACTCTCTTAATCTCTTGAAGTAGCACAATTCCATAAAATACCCCATGTCTGCATAAACTGACCCAATCCGACAGTGAGAAGCCTCACTGTCCTTTTGATCACCTGTAGTCCCTTCAGATCTCACTGTATCTTCTCTGACTCCATTGAATGCAGCCCATCTCATGTTATAACTCCTCTAACTCATATGTTACTCCCCATCTCTGTGATATTCTTCAGTTACTGCAATTCTCATTCTTTATCTCCAGAGCTTCCAATCCCCCTGATTGATGTAAGGCTATTGATCCCTTGCAGCATGTTTAACACCTGTAGCAGCCTCCAACTCCTCAACGCATCCTGTCGCTGTAACCTCCTCAAATACTACAGCTCACTGTCTTTGTAATATCTTCCAGTATCTGCAACCCTCTTGATTTTTGTAACTCACTCCAGAACAGCACTCCACATCTCTGTGTAACTGATGGAAATGCTGTAAACCTGCCTTCACTGTCCTCAGTAACTCTCTGAGCTCCTGCAGCCTTACAACCCTCAGTATCTCAGGCTCCTCCAATCCCTATCACTTCTCCCTGGCTGCGTGAACTGATCCAGCCCCTACAAACCATCCCTATCTCTCTCACTCCTGCAGCTCCAACTCTTGTCCATGTCAGTGTAATTCCCAGCACCAACAATCCTCCCACTCTCTATAAACTCCTGCAGCTCCAACTACCACCCCTACCTGTGTACTCTCCAGTCCGTCCAATCCTCCCTTTCCCTATAAACTCCTGCAGCTCCAAATACCACCCCATCTGTCTACTCTCCAGTGCCTATAACACTCCCTTTCTCTAAAAACTTCTGTAGCTCCAACAACTACTGTGTAACCTCTAGTCCCTATATTCCTCCCGGTCTCTGTAAATCCTTCAGAATGATAATCCTGTCACTCTACTTGACATATTTTAGTCCGACAACCAAATGATCTCTATCGACCAACAGTGACTCAAACCACCGAACTCTGTAACATCCTCCAGTCTCTAAAACCCAGCTTTTCTCTGTTACTGGTAACTGTATTCCCCTTCATCTCCGATTACAGATCCTTGCTCAGTGAAACAATGTCTCAGAACCGAATCTGTGAGAACACAAGAATCTTTGGTGTATCAATAAATTTGCATAATTTTCCAAATTTTAACGACTGCAAGTACAACCTTCTCAACCTCTGCTCATCAATATCCCTCCATTTTGAAGACCGGCCTGGTGAACCTTCTCTGGGCTGCCTCCAATGCAAGGACATTTTCCCTTCAGATAGGGGACCAAACCTGTTCACAGTATACTCAGTGTGGGCTGACAGGAGTCCTCTGTATTTATTACAAGCCTTTCCTATTTTTATTCTCCATTCCCTTTGGAATCAATGCCAGCATTTCATTTACCTTCTCTATGTGCTACTGGCCCTGTATGCTACCTTTCTGAGATTTATACAACAGGATTCCCAGGTTACGCCATAGCGTAGCTTTCTGTAGTTGATCTGAAACCAAGAGGTGACAGCAATATTCACAAATGTGCTGGAATGTATGTTAAACGATATGCCAGAAATACTAACTGCACACTTAGAAAATTATGCAATAAGTGCAGTCCATAAGACCATCATGTATAGGTGTAGAATTAGACCATTCAATCCATCAGGTCTATTCCACTATTCGATAGTGGATGAATTGTTTCTCAACCCCATTCTCTCACTCCCTGTAATCCTTGATCTCCTTATTCATCCAGAACCTGCTTATCTCTGAGTTAGATACACTGAATCACTTAGCATCCACAGCCCCAGGAGGCAGTGAGTTCAACGGATCCATCACCCTCTGGCTGAATACATTCCTCCACATCTCTATTCTAAAGGGTCATCCCTTCACTCTGAAGCTGTGCCCTTGGCCCCTAGTCTCTCCTGCTCGTGGAAACATCTTGCCCACGTCCACTCCATCCAGGCCTCTCAGTATTCTGTAAGTTTGAATGAGATTCTGCTGCTGCCTCTGAAACTTCATCAAGTGCAGACCCAGAGACTTCACCCGCTCCTCATATGACAAGCATTTCATCCCTGGAATCTATCTTGGAAACCCATTTCTCTTACCCCTTCACATCCTTTGTTCAGACTCTGAATGAATAACGTGTAGAGTGTAGTCCCAACACTGAACCCTGCGGAGCTCCCCTCATCACCAGTTCCCATCGTGAAAAAGACCCCTTTTTTCACACTCTCTGCCTTGTGCCGATCAGACACATCCTCAATCCATGTTTAGCATGTCATTCTGAAACGGAAATTTCATTTTACACACACTGCTGGATTTATTTTTCTGTCTGGCTGTAAACAGCAGAGTTTCACCATGACCTTCCCATCTGTAATTCCCTGGAGAAGGTGGTGGGGAGCTGCCTTCCTGACCCACTGCAGTCCTTTGGGTGTAGGGACAGACACAGTGCTGGGAGGATGGAGCATGCCTTGGAGGGCACCTTGGAAATGCTAGTGTTCCCATGCACCTGGAGTTCCTGTCTTTCCAGTGTATAGTGGTTCCGGGTTTATGAAGTGCTATTGAAAGGGACTGCCTGAGTGACCTCAGTGCTACTTGTAGATCTTTTATTCCTTCATTCATTCATGAACATGAGCTTTGTTGGCTGGGCCAGCATTTATTGGTGATTTGGAGTTGTCCCTGAGAAGGTGGTGGTGAGCTGCCTTCCTGAACCACTGCACCAGCCGTTGGAACTGTCGTTTTCTGTGTAGCCTCCAGCTACACATGTCTCATGTCTCTAACTGCACACGGACAATGCAGCTCTCCCTTTTATATCTGACATCCCCCCGACTTATAACTCTTATAGTTCCTCACACTATCTTTCCTCTTCCATTCCCATCTATGTTAGAGATCTCGAAAAATTTTTTTATTCTTGTTTAAATTTCGGATCACCTAAAATCTCTCCCTTTTTAAATTTGTAACCCCTTCAGCTTCTGTAACCCTCCATATAGCTGTAATCAATGACGGCACAGGTTCCCTTCCTTAAATCTCTATAATTACGATGGTTGCATGTGGTAAATTGGAACTTTTCATCCTCCTTATCCATCTCGGGACTTTCAGCCCCCACAATCCCACTATTTGGAATGCTCCCATTCTCTGCACCTCCTCATGTCCTGAGGGTCCTTGAAAACCACCAGTGCTCCAAAAGTTTATATTCCTCCCGGTTACTACAAGTCTTCTAACTCTGTAACGTCCAACAGTCTCCAGTACCGAACAACACTTGCTGGCTCTAAATTTGCATTTGCTGAAGTCTCTGTAAGCAGCACAGAAAAAACACTTTGACTCTACATACCTCCATTATGAACAAGCTACTATCTATACTTCCTTCGGCTTCTTCAGTGACTGTAACACTCACTGTATCTTCCAATGACCTGCTTTCGAGACTGCAGGTCTGCCTCGCTCCCCAGATAACCTGTTCCATCCCACATTGCTCGCTTAATCACTGTAACACCCTCTGCTCTGTCTAATCCTCCTCTTTCCCACTGTCTTCCAGGCACAACAGCGATCCTGTAAGGCAGCAGTGTGGAATGGGATGTTATAAATCTTAGCTGAGGCTTGAGGCCTATCATTACCTGGGAGTCACAAAGGGAGAGAACCTGAGAGAGAGCAGCACAGAGCGGGAGAATATTAATCAGCAGCGAGGATCGAGGCCGACTAGGACTTGGAGTTGGAGAAACAGCAGAGCAGGAGGCTCGAAATCAACACCGAGTCACAGAGGGAGTGACCATGTGACGGAGCAACTTGGGGCAGGAGCATGAGGTTCACTCACACCTGGGAGTTACAGAGGCTGCAAAGTGGGAGGATAGAAATCAGCACTGAAGATCATGGCCTAATTGTGCCTGGGAGTCAGAGAGACGGTGACACTGTGAGGGAGCAGAGTGGAGTGGGAGCTGGAGGGTTACACGTACCTGGCAGTCATAGAGATGGTGACCGTGTGAGGGAGCAGAGTGGAGTGGGAGCTGGAGGATTACACATACCTGGGAGTCACACAGATAACCTTCTGCTGCTGGGACGGGCCTGCACTGAGTTTGAAAGAAGTACAACAGCCTTCACAGAAAAGACTGTAAATTCATTGGCAGATAATGCACCGTTATTAGGGACTGTCAGTAAATTGATAGAAGTTAGCAAATTTATTTTTTCAACTTTTGAAATAAGGGTTGAACTCAGAAATAAGAGGGAGAAGTGAAATTCTGAGCCAATATATATATTACGCTCAGTAAGCCACAGTTGAATAAGGGAATTAACCAAATTGTTTTTTTTCCTGATGTTAATTTAATTCTATGTAATTAGTTAAGTTACTCTAGAAATGTTGCATTTCAAGTCGTGACAAGACATGTTTATTAGATGGAAACTATGTTCTGTTACGTTGGGAAGTCATAGCCTCTGCTCGTGTCCTAGATGAATACTGGGTCTTGGAGCTCAGATAGTAACTAGAGACTATATGGGACATCTGTGATGCTGAGAGTTAGGTGAATAGCTCACACAGAGAGCAGATCACCCTGCAGACATGACAGCCAAGAAGAAGAAAGGGAATAGGGGGCTAGACAATCGAAGAGAAACATTCAGGGAATGGAAGGATATCCTGATATCTCCCTCCCAATTCAGTTTCCTGGTTTGGAAGCTGATGAAGGTGCAGGCTGTTCAGGGGAGGGCAGTTGGAGCCATGTCTGCGGCACCACAAGCAGCCTGACTGTGCAGGAGGGGAGGGGAAAGCAAGGAGGAGCAATAGTCACAGGGGAGTCAGGAAATTGAAGAAGGTGTCAGTGTTTCTGTAATTCCAGGATAGTGGGGTTAAGAATATAATGGTGTCTGCATGACATTCGTCTGGGGGACAGTGAGCAGTCAAAGGTCATGTCCATGTTGGTAGGAATGACCTTGGTAGGAGGGGTGAAGCGATCTGGGAATCAGAATTTAGGGAGCAAGGTGGATGGTTAGCAAGTGAGATCTCAAATGTAGCAATCTCTTGGTTACTGCCAGTGCCGTGTCCAAGTGAGAACAGAACTCGAAGTTTTCAGTAGATGAGAGTGTGCACCGTGACTGACCATGTCCAAGCTCCCGGACTGGGATCTGAGACTCCCCCTGACTCACTGTGCTGGGCACCATGACTGACCATGTCCAAGCTCCCGGACTGGGATCTGAGACTCCCCCTGACTCACTGTGCTGGACACCGTGACTGACCGTGTCCAAGCTCCCGGACTGGGATCTGAGACTCCCCTGACTCACTGTGCTGGGCACCGTGACTGACCATGCCCAAGCTCCCGGACTGGGATCTGAGACTCCCCCTGACTCACTGTGCTGGGCACCGTGACTGAACATGTCCAAGCTCCCGGACTGGGATCTGAGACTCCCCCTGACTCACTGTGCTGGGCACCGTGACTGAACATGTCCAAGCTCCCGGACTGGGATCTGAGACTCCCTTTGACTCACTGTGCTGGGCACCGTGACTGACCATGTCCAAGCTCGCTGATTGGGATCTGAGACTCCCCCTGACTCACTGTGCTGGGCACCGTGACTGAACATGTCCAAGCTCCCAGACTGGGATCTGAGACTCCCCCTGACTCACTGTGGTTGGCACCGTGACTGACCATGTCCAAGCTCCCGGACTGGGATCTGAGACTCCCCTTGACTCACTGTGCTGGGCACCGTGACTGACTGTGTCCAAGCTCCCGGACTGGGATCTGAGACTCCCCCTGACTCACTGTGCTGGGCACCGTGACTGACCATGTCCAAGCTCCCGGACTGGGATCTGAGACTTCCCCGACTCACTGTGCTGGGCACCGTGACTGACCGTGTCCAAGCTCCCGGACTGGGATCTGAGACTCCCCCGACTCACTGTGTTGGGCACCATGACTGACCGTGTCCAAGCTCGCTGATTGGGATCTGACTCTCCCTGACTCACTGTGCTGGGCACCGTGACTGACCGTGTCCAAGCTCGCTGACTGGGATCTGAGACTCCCCTTGACTCACTCTGCTGGGCACCGTGACTGACAGATGGCTGGCGGTGGCAACGTGAGCCGGGGACCCCCAAAGACCAGTAAGGTCCACCCGAACAGCAGGGAAACGGAGTCTGGTGGCACCCAGAAAGAAGAACAGGCGGGACTGGAGGAGGCGGCAGCCAGCGGAGAGACACAGCAGCTGATTCTAGCTCTTGCCGGGCAGATGGAAGAAATGGAGGAGGAGGGAATCAAGCAGGCAGAGGAGTGGATACCTGTTAAATACATGAAGAGAAAATCCTGCCAACCCCCCAAAGCCTCCCAGCAAAAGGGGAAAAGACAGCTGCACGAGTGAGGGACGGCCAGCTCTTCGGATGGGGAAGATGGGCGCAAAGAAGGCCATCACCACCAGAAGAAGAGACAGAGCGTCGTAGGTAAAGAGGAGGGCATTTCCTCCCAACCAGGAAACAACGGACCCCCGAAGTCCACCCTCCACCCAGTGAGAACCAGGGGGTACCCACTGCCCACAACTACAGGCAACTGAGAGCTGTGATCCTCTGACAGTCTCATTGTCAGACCCAGAACTGGACAGCGTGGACCCTTGCCTTGGCTCAATGACACCAGAGCGGGTAAATGACCCCAGTGAGGAGCTGGATAGCTACCTCAGACCAGCGAAGGTTCAGCAGTTCGTGCTCACCATGGGGATGTAGACAGCCACCCCAGAGACAGGACAGTCAAATGGACAATGATAACCCCATAAACTGGGGGTTAAAGAAGTTTTCTTTGCTTTCATATAACAGGGCACCCACTCAGTAGGTGGGTTATGCTGAAGCCACAGCTAAATACTAAGAGACTGAATGGTTAATAAAGGGATCAGTAAATAGGATAACTGCAAATTCAATTAATTTAATCTGTTCTTTGTAATGTTCAGACATGCAATGTATAAATCTATGAACGAAATGGCAAATTGTACAAGTACCAAAGATTTATTCCTATGAATGAAGTATATTTTGAAATAAAAAAAAAACAATGGGAGATGTATGATTTTATAAAAGTGGAATATTTTTAAATCTGATGGATTCTATATTTTGGTGTGACCATAAATGCAGAATAGATAAGGGTGTGGGAAGCTAGTTGCAGTAGAGGGATATTTGAAGTTTCAGAAGCATTTTGACAAGTTTCAACAAGGGCTAAAAATTAGCTTGGGAGAGAATCGGGCCCCTGAAAGGTCAATGAGGCTGTCTGTGTAGAATCACTGCTGATGGGTGAGATACTGAACAAATATTTTGTGTTCGGACTTACTGTGGAGAAAGACATGGAAGCTCGGGAACTTAGGAAAATACATAGGGATGTCTTGAAAAGAATTCACATTGGAGAATAGGAGGTGCTGGATGTCTTCAAATGCAAAAAGTTAGATAAAGGCTGGGGACATGGTCAGATATATCCCAGCGCCTTGTGAGAAGCGAGGGAGGAAATTACAGGGCCCCTCCCAGAGATATTTGTATCATCGACAGCTACGACCAGTGAGACTGATGGCAGGGTGGTAAGTTGTTGGAGGAGATTCTGAGGGAAACGATCATCGTGTATTTGGAAAGGGAAGGACAGATTAACGATCATCAGCATGGCTTTGTGCATGGGAAATCATGCCTCAAACCTGAGTGTGGAGGTAGACAAGTGAGAGATCAAAGCAGAGTAGTACACGATGTCCACATGAACTTTATCAAGGCCTTTGGCAAGGTTCTACATTGCAGACTGGTTAGGAAGTTTAGATCACACATAACCAGGGAGCGCTCACCAACTGGATACAAAACAGGATTGACGGTAGGAGACAGAGCATGTTCATGGAGGGTTACCGCTCAAACTGCAGGCCTGTGACCAACGGTGTGACATGGTGTTCGGTGCTGGGTCACTGTTGTGCATCATTAATATAAACAGTTTGGATGATAATACAGGAGCCATGGTTAGCAAGTTTGTGAGTGAGACTGAAATTGGTGATAAAGTGGACAGTGAAGAGGGTTATCGAAGAGTACAATGGGATCAACAGTACTGCTGGACCAGTGAGGTTAGGAATAACAGGTGGAGAAATGCAAGATGTTGTATTGTGGTAAAGCAGACCAGGCTGGACTTGTACAATTAATGTTCGGGCCCTGTGTTGTGTTGTCAATCAGTGACCCAGGGACACAGGTACACAGTTTTTTGAAAGTAGCGTCACGGGTAGACAGGCTGGTGAAGCAGGCGTTTGGGAGGGTTACCCTTCATTGGGCAGAGCATTGAGAGTAGGAGTTGGGATGTCATGGTGTATCTGTACAGGACATTAGTGAGGCCTCTGTATAAGCATTGTTGATTATCTGGAAAAAATCAACTTGTTCACGTATGTCCTTCAGGGAGGGATATCTGACATTCTTACCTGGTCTGACTCACATGTGACTCCAGTCCCACAGCAATATGGCTGACTCTGAGCTGCCTCTGGGCAATTAGCAGGAGGGTAATGGCTGTTGGTCCAACCGGTGACATCCTTAGGCCGTGAATGAATCAATGAAAATACATATGACTATCCCTACCTTTGCAAACAGCTCTAGCTGCAGCAATCCGTACTGACTTTGTAATGTTGTTCAGGCCTTTGCCCCTCTCTGTAACACTCTCACCACCTCCAGCACCTTCCATTCTCCCTGTACCGCTACTCTGATTAAACACTGACAATATTTCCTCTTCCTACTACACTCCTCCACATTTCTAAATGTTGGTTACTTCAGAATTGATCGGTTTTTTTTTCATCTCTGAATCAAGTCGGCCAAGACCGTCTGAAGTGGGGAAGGAGCATTGGGAAGGTGTCGAGCACCTCGAGACTTTCTGTGGGGAAAACGGGAATCCAGGAGAAAACAGCACAAGGAGAGCGCTGTCATATCAACGCCCCACCCACCCCCTTTCCATGTCCACCTTCTGCCTCAAGTGTAACAGAGTCTGTGGAAGGCCACATCGGTCTGTACAGACAACTCCAGACTCCCCCACCCCCACTGAGAGTGCGAGAGAGTCAGCTTCATCTGTGAGCCACTGCCAAAGAGATGATGAGATAGGAAGGTTGAATCCCCTCACAATTATCCCAGTGCCTTTGTTACAAATTCAAACAATTCCCTGGTAATACAAAATCTAATAATGTGCTATCACTCAGTATCTCTCCATCTGGTATCCCTCGCTGTGTTTGTCTATTTACTGCCTCTGTCAGCATATCTCCCTCTTACAGATGGTCTGAGATCCTGAGTCAACAGAATTGTCCATTCCAGAGAGATGCAGCAGCACAGGCAAGGGATGGAGACTGGGATTATCGAGATCTCTGCTGGACTCAGCGCCATTCTGCATGTGTTATCCTCATTGCATCAGTCTAATTTACCATTCTGTCTATTTCTGTCACATGCAGGTCATCAAGATGTTCCTAACTCCTGTCTCATCCATCACCTCATTGAAACTGGTTGGTCAGCCAGAGAGAGATGGAGAGGGAGATTCAGTAATTCCTGCAGCTGCTAAGATTACTCACAGTGAACAGCACAGGGTGGAGGTAGTAGACTTCTATATTCAGACCTGGAAGACCAGACATAGATACAGAGCTGGGTAAGGAACAGCAACATTCTAGGCTTCATTCCCACCATCTTGTGATGGTCCTGCTTTCACCTCTTCTGTACTGGTCCTCAATGCGACAGCACAGGGGATCGCAGGCATCAATCCTGGCCCATGCTGTGTTCGTGATCTCTGTAATATTCTCCAGTCTCGATAATCCTTCCTCTGTTTGGAATCTCCTCTAGTCCACATCATTCTCTGTGTCTCTGTCTCTGTCTCTGTCTCTGTCCGGTTCTCCAGTCCCTAACACCCTAATCCCTAACCTTCTGCAGTAGATACTAAATTCCTTCATCCCTGTCAACCCTGACAGCCCTGTCTATCCCTGTAAGCTTTTCCCACCAATACCACCCTCCATGTCAATGTATTTGTCTTTAACCTCTCCATCGGTCCCTACCTATGTAATCTTCTCCAGCTCCTACAACCCTTCCTTACCTGTGAAAAATTTGTTATCTCCTAATCCTTCTCCAATTCTTTGATCTTTATCTTGTTAAATTGTACTCTCATTCCCGACACCATACCCCTCCCGACCACAGGAACCTCTTTCTGTTTGTGCAACCCTCCCCATCTGTGTAACTGTCTCCATCCCAGCAACCTGGCATTCTCCATTGCCTTCCGATATCTGTAACCTTCAGAACCGAGAAGATTTCTTATAACTGTAAACGTCTTCAGTCACGACAATCTTCCATATGATGTTCGTATACACAATACACTTCTTCCAGCAACACTCCGCGTCTGTGCCTCTCAGTCTGCCTGCCTCTCCCTACATCTATCCATATCCGTGTCTCCAGAATCTAATCCAGCTTCCTCTATCTCTGTAAATTCCTCCAATCCCCAAAACTCTTTTGTCCCTCTGACGTTCTTGACAGATGGAACTCTGTTTAACTCTAACATCCTCGAGTCCCTGTAAGCCTCCCTGTCTCTGTAACCTCTACCCATCTGTTCAACCCACTCCCACTACTGAGGAATGACTCACTGTATTCGCCATAAGGCAGATGGAATGACAGGGAACAGATATTATGGAATTGCCATTCCGGAGATTTAGCTGCACAATGACCATCACTGGGAGGTGAAGACTGAAGGGTTGTTGGGATAGAGTTATAGAGTCAGAGAGATGTGCAGCATGGAAACCGACCCTTCGGTCCAACACATTCATGCTGAGCAGATATCCCAATCTACTCCCAATAGGCAGACTCGGCAAAAAGCCAACAACTTGTGAAGGAAGGATGAGGTTAATGCATTAATGAGACAGTCATGTGGATCTGAATTAAAAAGTGGAGCTGAGAATAAGCAAACAGCAGCAACTGTTAACAGGAATTCTTTTGTAGGCACCAGACAGTGATGGGAATGTCAATATGGTTACAGCCAGGACACTGAATGTCCTTATGGCAAGGGCAGTACAGTAACTGTGTGTGACAGTGGTCTCCATGCCGACTGATACAGCACTGACTATCAGTGCTGTGATGGATAGAATCCTGGATTGTATGTGAGATGGTTTTCGATAACATCATATCATATTTGTAGATCAAATGCTGTGTACTAATAAATATCCAATAATCCCATTATAAAGGAGTTTTGTGAGCAGAGACCCATAATATTATGCAGGATATATTGAGTCTGTGCTTAGACCATGAGATGTAGGTGGGGAATGAGGCCATTTGACCCATCGAGTATGCTCTGTCCTTCAATCAGATCATGGCTAATCTGATCCTGTTCAATTCTACTTTCCTGCTTTTCCACAAAACCCTTGTTTCGCTGATTCATTAACATCTGCAGGAGGTTACAGAACACTTGGAGAGATAGACAGAAATGGCAAATTTAGTTTAATCTGGACAAGTGTGAGATGATGTCAAATTCAGTAAGATCATTAGCATATTGAGGGATATTGATATACAGAAGAATCTTGGTGCAAGTCAGTAACTCCCAGAAAATGGCAACAGAAGTGTTTCAGATGGGAAAGAAAGCAAATGGAGTACTAGCCTTCATCAGTCACAATGTTGGGTATAGTGGATTGCATCTGATGCTGTGATTCTATAAAATGTTTGTTTGGCCACATTTGGAGTACTGTGTGCAGTTCTCATCTCCACACAATAGGAAGGATGGGGAGGCTTTGGAGAGGCTGCAAAAGGGGTTTATCAGCATGTTGCCTGCATTAGGGTTTTTAAGGGTGTAATTGGAAATTAAACAAAGTTGGGTTGTTTTGTGAAAGTATCAGAGGCTGACAGGTGACCAGGTATAGGAATATAACACTTGGAACAGGGATAAATAATGTGGATAGTCAGAATCTCTTTTCCAATGTGTAAGTTTCAAATATTGGAGCGCATAGGTTTAAGGTGAGAAAGAGGAAGTTTAACTGAGAGGTGTGAGACAGGTTTTTTTTTCACGTAGAGTGGATGTTACCGAGGGAGATCGTAGAAGCAGAAATGTGAGTAAAGTTTTGAAGTGGGATTTAGACAGAAACATGAACGGGCAGAAAATAGAGGGATTTAGACCCATGTACAAGCAGATGGTATGAGTTAGAATAGTATATTGGACAGCATATACGTGGTGGGCCGAAGGGCCTGTTGCTGCGCTCTACTGTTCTATTTACTAACTTCCCAGCATCTGCCCGATCAGACTCCCTCAGAATCTTGGATGTTTCATTCTATTTCTCTCTCATTATCTAAACTTCAATGGGTTCAACCTCCACGTCCTCCACCTCGTCTCATTAGAAAATCCCTGCATTCCCAGGATCAGCCGAGTGAACCTTCTCTGACCTGCCTCCAATATCTTTCCTTCAGGCACTCACGCTGCTCATAATATTCGAGGTGTGGTCTGAATTGTACCTTGCATAGTTTTAGTTAGACCTGCCTATTTTTAGACTCCATTCCCACTGTAATAAATGTCAGCATTTGATTAGCCTTCTCTATTACCTGCTGACCCTGTGAGCTACCTTTTTCAGATTGATAAACAAGAACTCCCTCAACCCTTCCTGCTGTCAGTCTGAAACCAAATATTGTTAGCCTAACAATAAGTCGGGAGCAAACTGAAGTTGTTTGAAAGGATATGTCAATATACAATAACTGGCCACTTAGAAAGCCAATTGATTAAAAGAGAATTTGTTTTTGAGCCTGTTGAATTTAATTTCGTGGTGTGAATATAAGTGGCAGAATTGTAATGGTGTAGGAGGGTGTGGTGGTATGGGGGATGTGGTGTATTTCAATTCTCAGAAGCCTTTACGCAAGTTTCAATAAGGGCTAAAGAGTAACTTGGTAGAGAATAGGGTCCCTTAAAGATCAATATGGTCGCCTATGTGTGGAACCAGAGGAGATGGGTGAGATATTAGACAAAACAGTCTTGTCAGTATTTACTGTGGCGAAAGACATGGAAGCTCGGGAACTTGGGGAAATAAATAGTGAGGTCTTGGAAAGAATCCTCACCACAGAAGAGAAAGTGCTGGAAACTTAAAACAAATAAAGGTAGATAAACTCAGCAGCTCATTAGGTCGATCCTAGAATATTGTGGGAAGCTCGGGAAGAGATTGCAGTGTCTCTAACAGAGATATTTAGACAATAGACAATAGACAATAGATGCAGGAGTAGGCCATTCTGCCCTTCGAGCCTGCACCGCCATTCAATATGATCATGGCTGATCATTCCTAATCAGTATCCTGTTCCAGCCTTATCTCCATACCCCTTGACTCCACTATCTTTAAGAGCTCTATCCAATTCTTTCTTAAATGAATCCAGAGACTGGGCCTCCACTGTCCTCTGGGGCAGAGCATTACACACAGCCACCACTCTCTGGGTGAAGTAGTTTCTCCTCATCTCTGTCCTAAATGGTCTACCCCGTATTTTTAAGTTCTGTCCTCTGGTTCGGCATTCCCCCATCAACGGAAATATGTTCCCTACTGCCAGAGTGTCCAGTCCTTTCATAATCCTATACGTTTCAATCAGATCCCCTCTCAGTCTTCTAAACTCAAGGGTATACAAGCCCAGTCGCTTCAGTCTTTCCGTGTAAGGCAATCCTGCCATTCCAGGAATTGACCTCGTGAACCTACGCTGCACTCCCTCAATAGCCAGAATGTCTTTCCTCAAATTTGGAGACCAGAACTGTACACAGTACTCCAGGTGTGGTCTCACCAGGGCCCTGTACAGCTGCAGAAGCACCTCTTTGCTTCTATACTCAATCCCTCTTGTTATGAAGGCCAGCATGCTATTAGCCTTCTTCACGACCTGCTGTACCTGCATGCTTGCCTTCATTGACTGGTGGACAAGAACACCCAGATCTCTCTGAACAGCCCCTTTACTTAATTTGATACCATTGAGGTAGTAATCTGCCTTCCTGTTCTTGCCAACAAAGTGGATAACCAGACATTTATCCACATTAAACTGCATCTGCCATGCATCTGCCCACTCACCTAACTTGTCCAGGTCACCCTGTAATCCCCTAACATCCTCATCACATTTCACCCTACCACCTAGCTTTGTGTCATCAGCAAATTTGCTAATGTTATTGCTGATACCATCTTCTATATCATTTACATATATTGTAAAAAGCTGCGGTCCCAGCACGGATCCCTGCGATACCCCACTGGTCACTGCCTGCCATTCCGAAATGGAGCCGTTAATCAACAGACAAAATGAGGTGTTGGAAGACTGGAGGGCGGCGAATGCTGTTCCATCACTTAAGGGCTGCAGGGAAAAGCCAGGAAATTACAGCCCAGTGAGCCCAGTGATGGGGAAGTTGTTGAAGGAGATTCTGAGAGAAAAGAGATCCTTACATTTACAAAGGCAAGGGCTGATTCGAGATGGTCAGCATGGCTTTGTGAGTGGGAAACCATGTTTCACAAACCGGATTGACTCTTCGAGGAGGTGGCCAAAGATATATGAAGGAAGAGCAGTGAACGTTGTCCACATGGACTTTAGCATCTAGTCAAGAGGAAGGAGGAAGTTGACTTAAGGTCGAGGAAGCAAGGATCAGACAGGGCTTCAGAGAGTTACATTGGGTGGCACGGTGTCTCAGTGGTTAGCACTGCGACCTCATAGCATCATGGACTCCATTTCGATTCCAGCCCCAGGCGACTGTCTGTGGGGAGTTTGCACATTCTTCCCATGTCTGCGTGTTTTTTCCTCCGGGTGCTCTGGTTTCCCCCCATAGCCCAAAGATATGCAGATTATGTGGCTTAGCCATGCTAAATTAACCATAGTGTTCACGGATGTGCAGGTGTGACGCATTAGTCAAGGCAAATGGAGAGTAATAGGGTGGGGGAATGGGGCTGGGTTGGATACTGTTTGGAGGGTTGGTATGGAGGTGTTGGGCCAAATGGCCCATTTCCACACAGTAGGGATTCTCTGAAGGTACCAGGAAGGAACCAAGAGATGGACTGAGGGCAACTAGAAGGGGGCATGAAAAAGCATTGTTGGGAAGGATTAAGGAAAACCGTAAGGTTTTCTCCACTTATGGGAGGAACAAGAGCATGACCAGAGTGAGGATAAGGCCAATCTGGGATAGTGGAAGGAACTTGTGCCTGGAGTCACAGGAGGTAGGGGAGGTCCTTAATGAATACTATGCCTCAGTATTCACTGCTGAGAGGGATCTTGTCATTTGTTAGGACAGCGTGAAACAGGCTGATGTACGTGAACAGGTGGATGTTAAGAAGGAGGATGTGCTGAGAATTTTGTAAAAGATAAGTCACTGAGCCAGACTGGATGCGCCCAAAGTTACTATCCTAAGCGAGGGAATGGATTGCTGCGCACCTGGGTGATGACGTTTGTACCCTCACTGTCCACTGGAGTCGGACCAGATGATTGGAGGCAGGAAAATATTATTCCCTTGTTCAGGAAAGGGAATAGGGATAATCCTGGTAATTGCACACATGTCAGTATTATGTCTATGGTGTGCAGATTATTGTAGAAGACTCCGAGAGACAGGAAACCATAGATTGATCCGAGATAGTCAGCATGGTTTTGTAAGGGGCAGGTCATGCCTTACAATTCTTAATCAATCTTTTGAGAATGTGATGAAACACCTTTATGGCTCATTCAGAAAGTATAGCGGCATGGGATACAGGGAAACCTGTCTGACTGGATACAGGATTACTGGCCCACAGAAGACAGTCGGTGATGATAGATAGAAAGCATTCATCTTGGAGTTCAGTGCCCAGTGGTTTTCTGCAGGGAGTTGTTACAGGACCTTTACTCTTTGTGATTTTATGAATAAGTTGGATGTGTGAGTGGAAGAGTTGGTTAGTAAGTTTCCCAATGACACAAAGGTTGGTGGAGTGGTTGATAGTGTGGGGGGATGTTGTAGGTTGGAACGGGACATTGACAAGACGCTGAGAAGTAGCAGATGGAGTTCAATCTGGAAAAGTGTGAAGTCATTCATTTTAGAAGATTGAATTTGAATGCAGAATTCCTGGTTAATGGTAGGCTCCTTGGCAGTGTGGAGGAACAGATCCATAGATCCCTCAAAGTTGCCACCCAAGCTGATTGGCTTGTTAAGAAGGAATATATTGTGTGGGATTTCATTCGTTTGGGGATTGAGTTTTAAAGCCGTGAGGTTATGTTGCAGCTCTATAGAGCCCTGGTTAGACCCCAGTTGGAATATTGTGTTCAGTTCTGGTCACTTCATTACAGGAAGGATGTGGAAGCTTTAGACAGGGTAAAGAGGAGATTTACCAAGATGCTGCCTGTACTGAAGAGCATGTCTTATGGAGAAAGGTTGAGGGAGCTAAGGCTTTTCTCATTGGAGTGAAGAAGGGTGAGGGTTGACTTGGCAGAGGTGAACAAGGTGATGAAAGTCATAGAGTGAATAGAGAGAGATTTTTTTACCCTGACATAAATAGCTATTACAAGGGGTTATAATTTTCTGGCGATTAGCAGATGCTTAAGGGGAGATCTTGGAGGTCGGTTCGTTACGTATAGAGTGGTGTATGTGGAGTGCACTGACAGCGGTGGCAGTAAAATTCGATGCATTAGGGACATTTAATATACTTCTGGATAGGCACATGGATGATAAAAAAATGAAGGGAATGGAAGTTAGAGTCATAGAGATGTACAGCATGGAAACAGACACTTCAGTCCAACCCGTCCATGCCGACCAGATATCCCAACCCAATCTAGTCCCACCTGCCAGCACCCGGTCCATATCCCTCCAAACCCTTCATATTCATATACCCATCCAAATACCTCTTAAATGTTGCAATTGTACCAGCCTCCACCACTTCTTCTGGCAGCTCATTCCATACATGTACCACCCTATGTGTGAAAAAGTTGCCCCTTCGGTCTCTTTTATATCTTTCCCCTCTTATCCTAAACCTATGGACTTCCCAATCCCAGGGAAAATACTTTGTCTATTTACCCTATCCATGCCCTTCATAATTTTGTAAACCTCTATAAGGTCACCCCTCAGCCTCCGACACTGCAATGAAAAAAGCCCCAGCCAGTTCAGCCTCTCCCTGTAGCTCAAATCCTCCAACCCTGGCAACATACTTGTAAATCTTTTCTGAACGCTTTCATGTTTCCCAACATCTTTCCAATAGTAAGGAGACCAGAATTGCACGCAATATTACAACGTGGCCTAACAAATGTGCTGTACAGTCACAACATGACCTCCCAACTCCTGTACTCAATACTCTGACCAATAAAGGAAAGCATACCAAACGCCTTCTTCACTATCCTATCTTCCTGCGACTTCATTTTCAAGGAGCTATGAACCTGAACCTCAAGGTTTCTTGGTTCAGCAACACTCCCTCGGACCTTACCATTAAGTGTGTAAGTCCTGCTAAGATTTGCTTTCCCAAAATGCAGCACCTCGCATTTATCTGAATTAAACTCGATCTGCCACTTTTTTTTTAATTTTACGTTCGGATAAAAGATTGGCATATTATCATGGCCGAAGGGTCTTGTTCTGTACTGTTCTGTGTTCTACGTGTCGTATGGTAAACTAGGTAATAAACTCGGATCAGTGTAAAAGGATATGGCATTCAGGAGGAGCTAGTCAACTGGACAGAAAATTGGGCTTGATGGTAGGGGACAGAGGGTTGTGGGAGACATGTTGTTTTTCTGACTGAAGACATGTGACCAGCGATGGAGTGGGTCCACTGGTGTTTGTCATTTGGATAAATGTTTTGGATGGTAATATTGTTAAGTACGTTAAGTAAGTTTTTTGGGTGACACTGAAATTGGTGGTAAACTGGACAGTGATAAAGGTTCTCTGTGATACAACAGGATGGACAGTACTGTTGGGATAGTGGGCTGAAGTATAGCAGATAGAGTTTAATTAGATAAATGTGAATTGTGTCATTTTGGTGGAACACACCTGGGTGTTACTTTTTCAGTTAATGTTCGAGCCCTGGGTCGTGTTGTCAATCAGTGACCCAGGTACACAGTTCTTTAAAAGTGGTGTCACAGATAGACAGGCTGGTGAAGAAGGTGTTTGGGATGGTTTCCTTCACTGGGCAGAGCATTAACAGTAGTAGTTGGGACGTCATGCTGTATCTGTACAAGACATTGGTCAGGCCACCATAAAAGCGTTGTTGATCAGTGGGAAGAACTCATCTGGTTCACTGACCTCCTTTTGTGTAGAACATCTGACATTCTAACTTGGCCTGGCCAACATGTGACTCCAGACCCACTACAACATTGCTGACCCTGAGCTGTCCTCTGTGTAATTAGCAGTGACACCCACATCCCATGAATGAATAAATAAAAATACATATGTCCCTCCCTACCGCTGCAAACATCTCCACTGCAGCAATCCGTACTGGCTTTGTAACACCGTTCAGATCCTGACCACTCTCTGTAACACTCTCACCACCTCCAACACCTTCACCCCTTCCTGTTCCTTTTGTGACATTAAACCCTGACACTGATTCCCCTTTCCACTGCCCAACTCCTGCTAGCAGACCCTTTGCAATCCCTTTAACACTTACTCCTGGAACATTCTCTCACTTCAGGATTTTAAGTACTTTTTGGTGATCTTCTCAGCCTCATAGTGTAATATGATCCATTTTGTCCTGATTGAGCGGCCGGTGGGAATTTCTTGCTGAGATTTTGTCTGTTTCAATGGAATGTTCTTTTGTTGAGTGATTTACATTGTTCCTTCAAACTGTTCATTTACAGGCGCATATTTCAGTCTGTTTCGCCTCTTTACCTTGGTCAGTTCTCATCTCAAACACATGTAATTGGCTGTTTTTGTTTCTAGTTGTAGCATGTCCTTTCTGTGGTTCACTTTAAAACTTTATATTTCTTTAAACTGCACTTTATTACAATTTCTCTGAGGATCTCTCCAGGTGACATTACTCATTCACTAAGTTTGATCACACAACGGTCACTCTGAGATAGTTATGTCCCTAGCTAGTTGCACAATTTGTTATTCAAAACAAACCGAATTTTTTTTTTTCTGAACTCCTCTTCCAATATCACTGTTGTCAGTGTGACTGTCCCAGATTATGTGAATATTGAAGTTTCCCAAAATTATCACAATGTGTTTATTTAAAAATTCCAATGAGTTCCTGTTTAATGCAGTGATGAGCAATGGAATGCTGTTCGGTGGCTAAAACGGTTCTGCTGCTTGTGTCCTTTGCAATAGTAAGCAGAATTTACATTCAGACTGACTGTACTTCATGATCTGATGCCAAATGCTTTCTCTGTAATGCCTTTCTTATCCATTATTGTTAGCGTTACCCATTTTGCCTGAGTTTGCACAAGGTGGTGAACCATTGAATATTTATGTTCCACCTTTGTTCGCCCTGTACGCATGTCTCTCTGGTGTCTAACTCTCTTTTATCTCTGTGTCACAAATCCATCTACCTTGTTGAAGAGACATTATCCCATTCGAACAAAAAACATAATTTACTCTTTCCTGCATTTTCCTACCTATTCCCTGATGTAGTTAAACTCTGCCCCTTCCTGTTCCTTTCTGCTTGTCTTCAGTCACATTCCCATGCTTCTCCCATACTTCACCTTTTCTCTTTGCATTTGGAAAGCTCGTTTCACCTGAACCCTGTCCCAGCATCCTCTGTGTCAGTTTAAAGCCCTGTCCCATAAACCTACCGACATGATTGGCCAGGACACTGGTTCCGGTACAGTTCCAGTGGGACCATCCTAATGGATTATTTATTAAATCGGGTATGGGATGTGGGTATCTCTGGCTGACCAGCCTTTCTTGCCCAGCCCTAGCTGCCTTCGAGCTAAGTAACTTGCTCGGCCATTTCAGAGGGTAATTGAGAGGCAAACACTTTGCTGTGGGTAGGTCGTGTAGACCACGTGATGATGAGCAGATGTCCTTCTTGAAAGGAGAAGTATTTGGTATTTTTGTACATCAGCAATGGTTTCATATTTATTCATGGATTGTTAATTGCTATTTTTAAAATTATTAATTTCAAACTCCACCATTTCTCATGGTGGGATTCAAACCCTCTTCCCCTGAACATTAGCTGAGGTTTTGGATACATACTCTAGCAATAACACCACTCGGCCATCACTTCGCCTGCTCACTCTTTAAATCTTTGCTCTCTCACGTTCCGTTTGTACTCTCGAGTTTTGGACTCCCTTACCCTTGGCTATTCATCATTCTTAGGCCCAATCCTTGTAGCACTCCACTGGTCACAGACCTCCAGTCTGATAAGCAAACATCCACCACCACCCTCTGCCTTCTACCTTTGAGCCAGTTCTGTATCCAAATACCAATCCTCCCTGTATTCCGTGAGATCGAATCTTGCTAATCAGTCTCCCATGGGGAACCTTGTCGAATGCCTTACTGAAGTCCATATAGATCACATCTCCCGCTCAGCCCTCTTCAATCCTCTTTGATACTTCTTCAAAAAACTCAATCAAGTTTGTGAGACATGATCGCCCACGCACAAATCTCTATCTATACTCCGTCCTTGCTTTTCCAAATACATGGACATCCTGTCCCTCAGGATTCCCTCCAACAACTTGCCCACAACCGACGTCAGGCTCACTGCTCTATAATTCCCTGGCTTGTCCTTACCACTCTTCTTAAACAGTGGCACCACGTTAGCCGACCTCCAGTCTTCCGGCACCTCACCTGTGACGATCGATGATACAAATATCTCAACAAAAGGCCCAGTAATCACTTCTCCAGCTTCCCACAGAGTTCTCCGGTACACCTGATCAGGTCCTGGTAATTTATCCATCTTTATGCATTTCAATACATCCAGCACTTGCTCCTCTGTAATATGGACATTTTGCAAGGTGTCACCATATATTTCCCTACATTCTATATCTTCCATATCCTTTTCCCCAGTAAAAACTAATGCAAAATATTTGTTTAGTATCTCTGTCTTTTAAACGTTGTAATTGTAACCACGCCCACCCGTCCTCAGGAAGTTCATTCCACAATCAAAACACCCTCTGTGTAACAATTTGCCCCCCATGTCTTTTTTTTGAACACCTCTCTCTTCTAACCTTAAAAATGTGGTCCCTCCTCTTGAGACTCCCCCTTCCTACGGAAAAGACAACTACCATTAAATCGATCTATATCTCATTTTTTAAAATAAACATTTATAACATCACATCTCAAACTCCAGGCTCCAGTGAAAAAAGACTCAGCCTATACAGCCATTTTTCAGGACCCAAGCCTTCCATATCCAACAATGTCCTGGTAAATCTCTGCTGAACCCCCTGCAGCTTAATAATATCCTCCCTATAACTGGGCGACCAGAACTCGACACAGGAGTGCAGAAGAGGCCTCATAAATGTCTGCACAATCTCAACATGACGTCCCAAATCATTCACTCAATGGACTGAGCTATAGTCAGGCATGCCATATCCTGCGGTTCCACACACCAATGGTCTCATTGATTTTTAAGGGACACTATTTTGTCTCGAGTTACTCTTTTACTCTTAATCTATTTATACAATCACTTTTGGATTCTCCTTATCATTCTGCTGAGGCTATTTCATGTACCCTTTCTGCATTCCTGATTTCTACCCAAAGTGTATTCCTACAGCCGCTGTGATCCTCAGGGATTCCCTTGATCCAGCTGGCTATACCTGACATGTGCCCCCTTTTCCTTGACCAGACCCTCAATAGACAGCCAGTGTTTCCGAATACTGTCAGTATTGAGCTGCACACAAACAGAAACACGCTGGTGGTGATCACTCAATTTATCTCACTTTTAGAATATTCTTACTTGCCAGACTTCCTTTTCCCTGCAAATAGACTAGCCAATCACCTTTTGAGAGTTCCTGGCTAATATTATCAAGATTAGTCTGGCCCCATTTTATAACTTGAACCTGTGGACCAGCTCTGTCCTTTTCCATCGCTATTTTCAAAGTAATAGACTTGAGTCACTTTGGCAAAATGCTTTCCCACTCACACCTCAGTCCCTTTCCATACCTTTTTTTCCCAAGGGGAGGTCAGCTTTTGCCCCTTTCTCTTTTCCGGTCATTTACATATTGATTGGGAGTTTTCTAGAACACAATTACCAAATTCCTCCCTTGGAAACACTGAACACTGGCTGTCCCAGTCTAGGTTTGGAAAGTTTAAAAACCCCAACCATAAACAGCCCTATTATTATGATTGATATCTGAGATCTCCTGATATGTTTGTTCCTCAATCTGCCACTGATTATTCGGGGTCAGTAGGACAATCGTGTCAGAGCGATGACGCATTCTTATTTCTCAGTTCCACTAACATAGTGTCACTGCGTGATCCCACAGTAATATCCTCTCTAGGTACTGATGTAATGATTCATGCAATGAAAGCCCACCAGCACTCGTCCTCTCTTGCCTCTTCTTCGATGCATCCTGTAGCATCTCCACCTTGAAACAATGAGTTGCCATTCCTGTCCCTCCCTCAGCTGTGTTTCTGTAATAACTATAATGTCCCAGTCCCATGTTCCAATCCATGCCCTGAGTTCATCTTCCTTAGCTGTCAGGCCCCTTGCATTGAAATCAATGCACTTTAAACATCAGTTCCCCCTCCCCCATTTCCTGCTATGTTCCTGCCTGCCCTTTCTGATGAAATTGCTGTCTTTAACTTGTGCACCAACCTCAAACTTCTTTCTGGCCATATGACTGTTTAAGGTCCAACACCCTGCCAGATTAGATTATTTCCTCTCAGTCAGCTCTAACAATTCGCCCCATCAGGATGTGAGTCCCCCTCCTGCTCCCAGTTCACGTGCCTTCCCCACCCTGTCAACCTGTGCTGACATCTTCAGACATCCAGGGACTTGCCCATCAAGGTCCCAGTGTTACTAAGTTCTCCAGGAGGACCTACCCTTCGTGATGTATATCCTTCGCTTATGAGACTTCCCACAGTGCATACCTCACAGTGATTAGAAGGAAACTCCATCTGCCATTACTCAGAGTGTGTACAACTCTGAGTATGACTAACTTCATCCAGTCTCCCCAACCGTCCCTACCTCTAATTGTCAAGAGAATGCACAACCCTCCATATTGCGATAACCTCCTCCAGTCCCTCTCATGGACAAAATCTATGTAAGCTTCTCCTGTTCCTGACTATATTTTCCTCCTGTTCCAATAAACCCTTGTGAAATTTGTGACCTGGTCCAATCTCTGCAGTGCTCTGGAAAATCAGCCTCACTGTGACTGGAACCTGGCTTCAATTCCAGCCTTGGCCGACTCTCTGTGTGGACTTTGCATGTTCTCCCCCCGACTGTGTGGGTTTCTTCCGGGTGCTTTTGGTTTCCTGCCATAGTCCAACATTTGCATGATACGTGATTGGCCATCATAACTTGTCTGTAGTATTCAGGAAAATGTGGTTTAGGTGAGTTCACCATGAGGAATGCAGGGTTTATTGGACAGGAAGAGGGATGGGTCTGGTAAGGATACTCTTTAGAGGGGTTGGTGTGGACTTGTTGGGCCGACTGGCCTGTTTCCACACTGTGGAGATTCTATTCAGGTTATTGTCCAGTCCTTTAGTTTAGATTACTTACAGTAACAAGCCCACACTGATGCTCCAAAGCGCAACCCACCCATACCCCTAAACAAACACTGCAGGCAATTTAGAATGGTCAATTCACCTGGCGTGCATATCTTTGGACTGTGAGAGGAAACCGGAGCACCCGGAGGAAACCCACGCAGACACTGGGGGAATGTGCAAACTCCACACAGTCAGTCGCCTGAGTCGGGAATTGAACCCGGGTCTCTTGCGCTGTGAGGCCAGTGCCTCTGTGCCACCATGCCGCCGTGTCAACCAGTCCTGTCTCTTGAACCTTGCCTCATCCCCAATACTCTCCTTGTATGTGTAATCTCCAACAGTTTCTGAAACATTCCTTGGCAATGTAAGCTTCTCCAGTCCTTACCATGATCGATATGACTGTCACCTCTTCCTGCTTTTAGAACCCTCACTATAAATATTGCCATTTGTTACAGCACTCCCAATCACTGTTCCATCCTCAAAACCCCAAAAAACATTTATATCTCTGTAAACTCATCTGGACTGTCGATACTTCCTTTTGACAATGCCGTTCTGAGACTTTCTCTATATCAAAAAAGTCATTAAGTGTAGGTAACCCTTATTATTGCAACCTCTCTTCAGCCTTACAGCACTGAGGATCTGTAGAAGCTCTTTTCAACCCGACAGCCATCTCTGTGTCTGTAATCTCCTCCACTCCCCATAATACATTCTCTCTGAGCTCCTCTGTAGCCCATTAAACACTCCCTAACACTGTCTGTATCAGTGTAACCTTCTCCAAAAACACAAACTTCCCTTTCTGTGTAAATCCCTACACCAGTCCCTATCCCTCTAAGCTCCGTCTAACAATACAACCCTCCGTGTTTGTGGATTCACCTTCAGTCCTTACTTACCTCCCTATCTGTGTAACCTTCTCCATGCATTTTTGCTCCAGTCTCTTCAACTGTCCCTGTCAGTATAATCTCTTCCGGACCTGAAAGCTCTCCATCTCTTTAACTTTCTCAGGCCACACAACCCTCACTATCTGTGACCTACTCCTGTTGGAGAACCCTCCCTCTTTGAACTGCTCCAACTCTTCAACTCTCCATGATCTCCTGCAGCTCTTACAGCCCTCTTTATCTACCAAACCTCTTCCAGTCCCTAAAACGCCATCGGTCTGTGGAGACCCTACCACCATCCCTCTCTGTGTTATCCTCTCAGGTCCCTGCAACACTCCCGATCTGTAAATCCCACTCCAATGCCTGTGCCATTCCCGATCCTGTTCCTACAACACTCATGAACAATGTAACATCCTCCCGTCACTATCACCCACCCTGTCAATGTAAGCTCCTCCTGTATCTCCAAACATTTACTCATCTCCATCACCTTCTCCAGCTCTTACACCCCTATCTGTGTAAACATCACCCTTCCCTCCAACCCTCCCTACCGCAGGAACTTCCTTCTGTTTGTGCTATGCTCCCTTATCTGTGAAACAGTCTCCAACCAAACTTGCTACGCAATCTCTCAAAAAAGAATCCAGATTCCACAGCCTCCATGTCTAAATAACCCCCAGAACCTAAGCCTTCCTATATCTATAAACATCTTCAGTCACGATGACCCTCCATATCTGTTTGTTCTGCCAGATGATACAAACCTCTTTATCTCTGTAATCTGCTCAGCTCCCTAAAACAGTCCCTGCCTGTGGAATCCAGCCCTGGCCTACAAACATCCTTATCCCTGTCAAAATCTCTATCCCTCCCAACATTCCCATCTCCATGAACCCCCGTCAGCCCTACAGCTCTCCACATTTCTGTAACCTCCTGTGGGTCTATGGTCCTCCTTCCCTGTGAAACCACCTCCAGTCCCCACAACCCTCCCAATCTGGGTCCTCTTCTCCAGATCAGGCCATTGCTGTCTCTGTAAACGCCTGCTCTCCTGACAACTCTTCCCATTTGTGTAACCTCGTTCAGACCCCATACTCTCCAGCTTGCTGAATCTTCCTCCTGCCATTGCAACCAAAACCACATGTTTATGTAATATCCACCAGTGCTTACATCCTCCACAACTCAGTAACCACTTACAGCCCTAACAAAACACCTAAACTGTGAAACCTCTCATTTCCCTACAATCCTCCCTCCCTCCCTCCTCAAATGCCTTCATCACCATGAAACCTCACAATTACTGAAGCCTCCTTTTGGCATTGCAACCCTCCTAATGTCTGCAAAATCCTCCTGTCCTGATATCCCTCCCTGACTCTGTATTCCCCACTACCCTCCAGTGCCCTTCTGGGGAACATCGCAAAGGAGAGAAGATTTCTAGCGTCTGGACGATATTACGGAGGTAGAATTCTGGAAATTACAGATTTGATCTAATGTCTGTGGTGTGCAGATTATTGGCAAGGACTCTAAAGAAAGGATTTATGACTACTTGGAATTCCATAGTTAAATGAGAGACAGCATGGGTTTGTGAGGGGCAGGTCATGCCTCACAAACCTTATTGAGTTCTTTGAGGATATGACAGAATACGTTGATGGCTCATTCAGAAAAGAAGGATGATTGAGATATAGGAAATCTGTCTGTCTGGATGCAGGATCGGATGGCCCAGAGAAGACAGAGTGTGGCAGCAGAATGGCAGTATTGAGCTTGGAGAACAGTTACCAGTGGTGTTCTGTAACAATCAGCTCTGGGACTCTGCTCTCTGTGATTTTTATAAATGACTTGGATGTGGATGTTGGCGAGTGGGTTAGTAAGTTTGCCAATCACCCGAAGGTTGTGGAGTCGTAGGTAATGTGGAGGGCTGTTGTAGGTTGCAATGGGACATTGAAAGGACACAGAGCTGGGCTGGAAGTGGCAGATGGAGTTCAATCTGGAAAAGTGTGAAGTGATTCACTCTGGAAGGTCGAACCTGAATATAGAATACAGGGTGAAAGGCAGAATACTTGGCATTGTGGAGGAACAGAGAGATCATGGCGTCCATGTCCATAGATACCTCAAGTTGCCACGCATGTTGATAGGGTTGCTAAAAAGTCATATGTTGTGTTGGCTTTTCTTAGCAAGGGGATTGATTTAAAAGAGCCGTGAGGTTTTACTGCATCTCTATAGCGACCTGGTAAGACTACACTTGGAATATTGTGTTCAGTTCTCATCCCATCTTTACAGGAAGGGTGTGCAAGTTTTAGAGAGCGGACACTGGAGATTTACCAAGATGCGGCCTTGAATGGAGGGTGTGCAAGTTTTAGAGAGTGTACACAGGAGATTTACCAGGATGCTGCCTGTAATGGAGGGCATTTCGTATGGAGAAAGTTTGAGGGAGATAAGGCTTTTCTCATTGGAGAGAAGAAGGGGGTGGGGCATCTTGGTAGAGGTGAACAAGGTGATGAGATGCACAGAGTGAGTGAATAGTGAGGGACATTTTCTTCTATGGCATAAATGGCTATTACAAGGCGGCATAATTTTAAGGTGAATGGAGGATGGATAAGAGGATAGAGAATGGTACGTGGTTGGATGGAGTGCCAATGGTGGTAGTAAAATTAGACACATTCGGGACATTTAATAGACTCTTGGACAGATACATGGACAATAGTAAAATGAAGGGTATGTAGGCTAGTTTGATCTTACAGTCGGTTAAAACGTTGGCATGAAATCATGGCTGAAGGGTCTTGGGCTGAACTGTTCTGTGTTCTATGTTCTGTCTGGTCAACTGGGTAATAAGCTCAGATCAGTGTAAAAAGAATATGGCATTCAGGAGGAGCTAGTGACCTGGATACAAAATTTGCTAAATGGTCGGAGACCGAGGGTGGTGGGAGACATGTTGTTTTTCTGACTGGAGGCATGTGACCAGTGGTGGAGTGGGTCCACTGTTATTTGTCATTTGGATAAATGGTTTGGATGGAAATATTGGTTTCCTGGTATGTAAGGATTTTGTGTGTCACTGAAATTGGTGGTAAAGTGGACAGTGAAGAAGGTTTTCTATGATACAACAGCATGAACAGTACTGCTGGGATAGTGGGCTGAAGAATAACAGATGGAATTTAATTAGATAAAGGTGAGGTCTTCCATTTTGGTGAAACAAACCAGGGTGGGACTTGTACAGTTAATGTTCGGGCCCTGGCTAGTGTTATCAGTCAGAGACCCAAGGATGCAGGTACACATTTCTTTGAATGTGGTGTCACAGGTCGACAGGCTGGTGAAGAAGGTGTTTGGGATGGTTACCTTCATTGGGGAGAGCATTAAGAGTAAGAGTTGGGATGTCATGTTATGGCTGTAAAAGATATTGGTGGGGCCACCATAAAAACATTGTTGATCAGTAGGAAGAAATCCTCTAGTCACTTACTTCCTTTTAGGAAGAGCATTAAATATTCTAACGTGGTCTACCCAACATTTGACTCGAGACCCATAGCAATATGGCTGACTCTGAGCTACCCTCTGGGTAATTAGTAGTTGGATCAAAGAATGTTAGTCCAGGCAGTGACACCCACATCCCATGAATGAATAAATAAAAATACATATGTCCCTCCCTACCTCTGTAAACCCCTCCAGCTGCAGCAATCCGTATTGGCTTTGTAACACCTTTCCAACCCTGACCACTCTCTGTAACACTCTTACCACCTCCAGCACCTTCACCTCTCTCTGTTCCTATTGTGTCAATAAACCCTGACCATGGTTCCCCTTCCCACTGCCCTCCTCCTTCTAGCATACCCTTTGCAATCTATGTAACATTTACTCCTAAAACACTCTCTCACTTCAGGATTTTAAGTACTTTTTGGTGATCTTCTCAGCCTCATAATCTAGTATGATCCCTTTTGTCTTGAGTGAGGGATCAGTGGGACTTTCTTGCTGATGTTTTTACTGTTTCAATTGAATGTCCTTTTGTTGAATGTTTTACACTGTTCCTTCAAATGATTTCTGCTGTCCATTTACAGACACATGTTTCAGTCTGTTTAGCCTGTTTACCTTGTATGAGTTCTCCTCTCACACACATGTAATTGGCTATTTTTGTTTCTAGTTGCAGCTTGTCCTCTGTGATTCACTTTAAAACTTTGTATTTATTTAAACTGCACTTTATCACAATTTCCCGAAGGATCTCTCCCGGTGACATGACTCATTCACTAAGTTTCATTACATGGTCGCTCTGCGATAGTTATGTCCCTTAACAGTTGTACAATGTGTTTTTCAAAGAAATACTGAAAAAAATTAACCTAAGTCCTTTTCCAATATTAGTGTTGACCGTGTGATTGTCCCAGATTATAAGAATATTGAGGTTTTACAAAATTACCACAATGCCTTTGTGAAAGAAATTCCAATGAATTCCTGTTTAATGCAGTGATGAGCAATGGAATACTGTTCAGTGGCTAAAACTGTTCTGCTACTTGTGTCCTAGGCAATAGTAGCCAGAATTTACATTCAGACTGACTCTACTTCATGATCTGATGCCAAATGCTTTCTCTGTAATACCTTTGTTATCCATTATTTTTAGTGTTACCCATTTTTCCTGAGTTTCCGCAAGATTGTGAACCATTGAATATTTTTGTTCACCCGATATCCATGTCTCCCTGGTGTCTAAATCTCTTTTATCTCTGTGTCACAAATCCATCTACCTTATTACAGTGACTTTGTCCATTAAAAAAAACATAACTTACTCTTTCCCAAAATCTTCTGTCACAAATCTTTTCGCTGATGTACAATTATGGTTAAACTCTGTCCCTTCCTGTTCCTTTCTGCTTGTCTTCAGCCACATCCCTATGCTGCTCCGATGCTTCACCTTTTCCCTTTGGATTTGGAAAGCTCCTTTCACCTGAACCCTGTCCCAGCATCTTCTCTTTCAGTTTAAAGCCCTGTCCATAAACCTTGATCGGCCAGGACACTGGTCCCAGCACGGTTCCAGTAGGACCATCCTAATGGATTATTTATTAAATCAGGTATGGGGTATGGGTGTCTCTGGCTGACCAGCCTTTCTTGCCCAGTCCTAGCTGCCCTGGTACTGAGTAACTTGCTTGGCCTTTGAAGAGGGTAATTGGGTGGCAAATACTTTGCTGTGGCTGTGTCGTGCAGACCACGTGAGGGTGGGCAGATGTCCTTCTCTGAATTACATAGCAGCCTGGGATACCTGGAGCGGTGTTTGTGCAGTGTGTCCAGGAAGCTTTTCTAACTCAGTATGTAGATTGTCCGAACAGAGGGGAGGCCATATTGGATTTGGCACTTGGTAACGAACCGGGACAAGTGATGGGCTTTTTAATGTGTGAACATTCTGGTGATCGTGACCACAATTCTGTGCCTTTCACATTGGTTATGGAGAGAGATAGGCGCATGCAACAGGGTAGGTTTTACAATTGGGGGAAGGGTAAATACGATGCTGTAAGACAGGATCTGAGGAGCATAAGTTGGGAGCATAGGCTGTCAGGGAAGGATGTTGTGGAAATGTGGAACGTTTTCAAGGAACAGATACAACGTGTCCTGGATATGTATGTACCTGTCAGGCAGGGAAGAGATGGTCGACGAGGGAGGTTGAATATCTTGTGAAGAGGAAGAAGTGGGCTTACATAAGGTTGAGGAAACAAGGTTCAGACAGAGCATTGGAGGGATACAGGATAGCCAGAAGGTATCTGAAGAAAGGGATTAGGAGAGCTAAGAGAGGGCGTGAAAAATCTTTGGCGTGTAGGATCAAGGATAATCCCAAGGCATTTTATGTGTATGTGAGAAACATAAGAATGACGAGAACGAGGGTAGGTCCGATCAAGGACAGTCGTGGGAGACTGTGTATTGAGTCGGAAGAGATAGGAGTGGTCTTGAATGAGTACTTTTCTTCAGTATTTACAAACGAGGGGGACCATATTTTTGAAGAGGAGAGTGTGAGACGGACTCGTAAGCTTGAAGAGATGCTTGTTAGGGAAGAAGATGTGTTGGGCATTTTGAAAAACTTGAGGATAGACAAGTCCCCCGGGCCTGACGGGATATATCCTAGGATTATGTGGGAAGCAAGAGAGGACATTGCAGAGCCGTTGGCAATGATCTTTTCGTCTTCACCGTCATTGGGGGTGGTACCAGGGGACTGGAGATTGGCGAATGTTGTGCCCCTGTTCAAAAAAGGGAATAGGGATAACCCCGGGAATTACACGTCAGTTAGTCTTACTTCAGTGGTAGGCAAAGTAATGGAAAGGGTACTGAGGGATAGGATTTATGAGTATCTAGAAAGACACTGCTTGATTAGGGACAGCCAGCACGGATTTGTGAGGGGTAGGTCTTGTCTTACGAGTCTTATTGAATTCTTTAAGGAGGTGACCAAGCATGTGGATGAGGGTAGAGCAATGGATGCAGTGTACATGGATTTTAGTAACTGGATGAGTGGTGCTGGAAGAGCACAGCAGTTCAGGCAGCATCCAAGGAGCAGCGAAATCGACGTTTCGGGCAAAAGCCCTAATAAGGCATTTGATGAGGCTCCCCATGGTAGGCTCATGTGGAAAGTCAGGAGGCATGGGATAGAGGGAAATTTAGCCAGTTGGATCGAAAACTGGCTAACCGGTCGAAGTCAGAGAGTGGTAGTAGATGGTAAATATTCAGCCTGGAGCCCAGTTACAAGTGAAGTTCCACAGGGATCAGTTCTGGGTCCTCTGCGATTTGTAATTTTTATGAATGACTTGGAAAAAGGAGTCGAAAGGTGGGTCAGTAAATTTGCAGATGATCCGAAGATTGGTGGAGTTGTGGATAATGAGGAGGGCTGTTATTGGCTGCAAAGGGACTTAGAGATGATGCAGAGCTGGGGGGAGGAGTGGCAGATGGAGTTCAACCTGTCAAGTGTGAGGTTGTCCATTTTGGAAGGACAAATAAGAATGCAGAATACAGGGTTAACGGTAGGGTTCTTAGTAAGGTGGAGGAGCAGAGGGATCTTGGGGTCTATGTTCGTAGATCTTTAAAAGTTGCCACTCAGGTGGATAGAGCTTGTAAGATGGCCTATGGTGCATTAGCGTTAATTAGCAGAGGGATTGAATTCAAGAGCCGTGAGGTTATGTTGCAGCTGTACAGGACTTTGGTTAGGCCACATTTGGAGTACTGTGTGCAGTTCTGGTCGCCTCACTTTAGGAAAGATGTGGAAGCTTTGGAGAGGGTGCAGAGAAGATTTACCAGGATGTTGCCTGGAATGGAGAATAGGTCGTACGAGGATAGGTTGAGATGCTAGGCCTTTTCTCAGTGGAACGGCGAAGGATGAGGGGTGACTTGATAGAGGTTTATAAGATATTCAGAGGAATAGATAGAGTAGACAGTCAGAAACTTTTTCCCCGGGTCCAACAGTGTTACAAGGGGACATAACGTTAAGGTGAAGGGTGGAAGGTATAGGGGGGATGTCCGGTGTAGGTTCTTTACCCAGAGAGTGGTAGGGGCATGGAATGCGCTGCCTGTGGGAGTGGGAGAGTTAGAATCATTGGTGACCTTTAAGCAGCAATTGGATAGGTACGTAGATGGGTGCTTAAGCTCGGACAAATGTTCGGCACAACATCGTGGGCCGAAGAGCCTGTTCTGTCCTGTATTGATCTATGTTATATCTATGTTCTATACATTTAATTGGGCACTGGAGATTTCTCCACCTTTACGCCTTTGAAAACATTTAATACCTCCTTATTATTGATCTTAACATGTTCTGGAACCTCAGCATCCAAACTGAAATCCCTGGCTACAATGCCTTTCTCCTGTGTGAATACAGATGGGAAGTATTCATTGAAGACCTCACCTGCTTTCTCTGGCTCCATGCACAGATTGTCCCTTTGGTTCCATTTTCGCTGGGAATCCTCTTACTCTCACGATGCTGATAAAATACCTGTGGCTATTCGCAATCGTATCTGCCAAATATATGTCATGACCATTGTTTATCCCTCATTTTCCACAATCCCCTTGCACTCTATATTTGTGAAGGGCTTCACCTGATTTTATTGCACTGTATTTTCTTTATCAAACTCACGATATCACTTGATCAATTCGCTGGACTTGCTGCCTTTGCTATTCACTCTTCAAGGAGCACACTGGCCCTGCGTTCTCACTGCATCACTTTAAAATACTCCACTTTCCTAACATGGACCCAACTGCAGGGAGTTTCTCCCTGTCTCTGTTTGCCAAATCCTCTCTAATGATTGTGATACAGAAGGGAGGCACAGTTGTGAGGGGGACAGACAGGAGACTGTGTGGATCCAGAAGAGACCCAGTATGATGTGCTTCCTCCCATGTACCAGGGTCAAGGATGTCTCTGAGTCGTTATTGAACATTATGAAGGGGGAGGGTGAACATCCAGTGGTCATTGTGCACATCGGTCCACATGACAGAGGTATACAAAGGGATGGGGTCCTGTGAAATGAGTACAGGGAGTCAGGTGAGAAGTTAAAAAAGCAGGATATTGACCTTAATGATCTCCAGATTACTCCCAGTGCCAAGTGCCAGTGAGGATAGAAATAGAAAGGTAGGCCGGATGGATGTGTGCCTGAGGAGCTGGTATAGTGGGCAGGGTTTACAGTTCTTGGGTCATTGGGATCTCTTCTGGGGTAGAGGGGACCTGTACAAATGGGATGGTTTGCACTTGAAGCAAAGGGGCACAAGTATCCCAGGGAGGAGATTAGGTAGTGTTACCCAGGAGGATTTAAACTAGTTTGGCATGGATTTGAGACTCTGAGTGAGAGAGGGACCATCGAAAAGTCAGGGGAAATACATCAGCCATTCAAGAGCAAGTTACCTATTCAGGATATCCAGGGGCACAGTTGAGGGAGGGAAAGATATCTGGTTTAAAGGGCATTTATTTCATCACACGAGGCCTGACTGGTAAGGCAGATGGGCTCAGAGCATGGATTAGCTCTGGGGACTGGGATATTATAGCCATAACCGAAACATGGCTGAGAGAAGGGCAGGACTGGCAGCTCAGTGTTCCAGGATACAGAAACTACAGGCGTGACCGAAGGACAAGTAAGTGAGGAGGGGGAGTTGTCCTTTTGATTCGGAAGGACATGACACCTGTGCATCGAGACAATTCTGTTAAGCAGTCATCAAATGAGGGCATAAATTTAAAAGCTAGAAACAAAGAGCAGGTGGTCAGTCTGCTGGGATAGTGTTCTCGACCCTCAAATAGCCAGCGGGTACAAGAGGAGCAAATGTGTCGTGAGTTTGCAGGTACCTATAAAAACAACAGAGTAGTATTGGATGGAGATTGTAACTTCCCCTGGATTGGTTGGTTCACCCAGAGTTTAAACGTCCCGTACTGGGTGGAATTTTCACACTGACGCTCCCTCACCACCAGACGCCTGGAGGAAGAATGCCTCATCTTCCGCCTCGGAACACTTCAACCCCAGAGCATCAATGTAGACTTCAACAGCTTCCTCATTTCCCCTTTCCCCCACCTCATCCTAGTTTCAAACTTCCAGCTCAGCACTTTCCCCCTGACTTGTCCGGACTTGTCCGACCTGCCTATCTCCTTTTACACCTATCCACTCCACCCTCTCCTCCTTGACCCATCACCTTCATCTCCTCCCCCACTCACCCATTGTGCTCTACGCTACTCTGACCCCACCCCCACCCTCCCCTAGCTTATCTCTCCACACTTCAGGCTCACTGCCTTTATTCCTGATGAAGGGCTTTTGCCCGAAACGTCGATTTCGCTCGTCGTTGGATGCTTCCTGAATTGCTGTGCTCTTCCAGCACCACTGATCCAGAATTTGGTTTCCAGCATCTGCCGTCATTGTTTTTATCAGCAGAAAAAAGCTGTTCTCCTGCTGGTGTTATTAACACATAGAACCCAGAATTTGCATTCAGGCTGATTCAGCTGCATAATCTGAGGCCAAATGCTTTCTCTGTAATGCCTTTGTTATACATTAGTTTCAGGGTTTCCCATCTTGTTTTTCCATTCTGCCTGAGATCCTGTAAGGTTGTTTACTGTTGAATGTTTATGTTCCACCTTTTGTTCACCCTGTAATCACGTCTATCTGGTAACTAAGTCTCATTTCTCTCTGTGTCCCAAGTCTATTACCTTATAGTAGATTCTTTGTCCATTCCAAATCAAAACAACATGATAATTTCCTCTTCCCCACAATGTCCGATCACAAACCAATTCATTGATGCACAGTTTTAGTTAACTCTGTCCCGTCCTGTTCCTTTCTGCTTGCCTTCAGCCACATTCCAATGCTGTTCCGAGGCTTCACATTTTCTCTTTGGATTTGGAAATCTCCTTTCACCTGAACCCTGTCCCTGCATCCTCTCTGTCAGTTTAAAGTCCTGTCCATAAACCTATCATTATGATTGACCAGGACACTGCTCCCAGCAGTGTTGATTTTACATCACTCATGGGATGTTGCTGTTTCTGGCTGGCCAGCATCGCATGCCCACCCTGACCAGCCTGAGAGCTGAGTGGCTTGTCAGATCATTACAGTGGGCATTTGAGCGTCAATCCCATTCCTCTGGATCTGGATTCATATGTAGGCCAGACTGGCAGCCTAGAACAGATTTGCTGACTGAAAGGGTATTATTAAGCGATTCGATGGGTATCCCAGACTCTGGCATTAAATTCTGGATGAACAGTCTCGTGAGAGTAACACGAAGTCATTGCCTGGTCCACTGATAGCTCCCTCATCCCTAAGTACTGATCCCAGAGCACCTTCTTCCTGACCGTGATTTGATCCTGATACCTTCCTGCACTCTGGTGATATCACACAGTGTCTCTCCATGTGGTACCTGTCACTGTGAGGGTCTAATTGATGCCGGTGACTGCACCTTTTGCAGCTACTCCAGATCCTGAGCCAACAGAATTCTCCACTCCAGGGAGATGAGGCAACACAGACCAGGGATGGAGACTGGGATTTTCCAGATCTCTGTGGGAATTAGCGCCATTCTCCCTGTGTAACCCTCACTGCATCAGTCTAATTTCCCATTCTGTCTGTTTCTCTATCTCCTGTAGATACTCAGGATGCTCTTGACTCAACAGAATTCCCAATTCCTGTCTCGTCCATCACCACACTGAAGACGGTTGGTCAGCCAGAGTGATGGAGAGTGAGATCTGGAGCCTTCAGTAAATCCTGCAGCGAGGTAAGATCACTCATAGTGAACAGAGCAGAGTGTATTTAAGGAATTGGTCCAGAAGACATGACATCGATACAGTGTTGACGGGTAAACACATAGCATGATGGTCCCAGGCTCAAACCCCACCTCTTGTTAATTTTCATCACTGCTGTACTGAGCCTTCCTATGTCAATACAGTAAGTTGACAGTTATCAATCCAGGCCTGTGCTGTCTTAGTGAGGATCAGTACAACAGAGGGGAAAGCAGGCCTTCCTCAAGGAGATGGTATTGAAACTTGGGATCTTTCTGTTCTATATTCTCCCTCTCACACAGTCTCTTGTCATATGATAGAGTCATACAGCAAGGAAACATGCCTTTCGGTCTAACTTGTTTGTGCCATTGTCTTGAATGCTTATAATTCCCAGAAATTTTCCTATTTCTGTAACCTCCACCCCTCCCATATTCCCGCTGTATATTTGAAACCTACTCCAATGCTGACGACTCTCCCCATGTGTAAATTGCCCCAATGTCGATAACATGCCCAACCTCAATAATCTCATCCTGCACTCAGTACAATAATTCTCATTTCTGTTGTTTTGCACAATACTTACAGTAACCCCATCTCTGTAAAATCCTCCAGCCTGGAGCAAAATACCCACCTGCGTACTTTCCTCAAGCCCCAAGAAAACATGATATCACTGTAACCGTCTGCAGGTCCGATCACACTCCTGCCTCCTGGCCTATATAACCACACGACCACAGTAACCTACTCCCAACCCTAGCGACCTCCTTACCGATATGAACACCTCCAGACCCTTTTCAAGCCACAGCAGCACTCCACATCTCTGTTTGCTCGTCCACTCCCTACAGTCCTTCCAGCACCTCAAACACACTCTCTTTGTGTAATTCTGCAACTTGGGCAGCACGGTGGCTCAGTGGTGAGCGATGGTGCCTCACAGTGCCCGGGACGCAGGTTCGATTCCAGCGTTAGGTGACTGTCTGTTTGTGTGGAGTTTGCACCTTCTCCCTCTGTCTGCGTGGGTTTCCTCCCACAGTCCAAAGATGTGCAGGTCAGGTGAATCGGCCATGCTAAATTGTCCAGTGTTAGGTGCATTGTTGGAGAGAAGCGGGTCTGGGTGGATTACTCTTTGGAGAGTTGGTGTGGACTTGTTGCGCCGAAGTACCTGTTCCCATGCTGTAAGGAATCTAATCTAAACTCTCCCTCTGCATTTCATATTACTGCCCCTAAATATATCCATCTATCCATAATCAGCCCCAACCGCTTCAAACCTCCAAGTCTCTGTGAACTCCGACAACTCCAACATCCCTCGTTAACTGTGTAACCTTTTCCATTCCTGAAATACTCTGAAAATGTGAACATCCTACAAACCTCCTTATCTGAGTAATCCACCCAGGACCCTGTAAAACCCCCGATCTGTGGAACCAGCTCCAATTCTTGTGACTCTTCCGATCAGTTTCTATAAGACTTACTATCTCCGGAACATCCTCCCGTCACTATCACCAGCCCTGCCAATGTACGCTCCTCCGGTCTCCCTACCAATCTAATCATCTCCATAACCTTCTCCAGCTCTTACACCCATATGTGTGTAAACGTTACACTCCTCTACAAGCATCCCTAAAGCAGAAACCTCCTCCAGTGTCTGCAATATTCCCTATCTGTTGCTGTTCCTGTCTCTGTAAGCTCTGACAGATTGTACAGCTTTCCGATCCATATATTTTCCAGAACCTCAGCATCTGACATCAACATAAGTCTTAATTAACTACGGACTTCCATATCTCTGTTCTTTCCTCAATCCTATACAACTCTCTTAATCTCTGTAAGTAGCACAATTCCATAAAATACCCCATGCCTGCGTAAACTGACCCAATCCGACAGTGAGAAGCCTCACTGTCCTTTTGATCACCTGCAGTCCCTTCAGATCTCCCTGTATCTTCCCTGACTCCATTGAATACAGCCCATCTCATGTTATAACTCCTCTAACTCATATGTTACTCCTCATCTCTGTGACATTCTTCAGTTACTGCAATTCTCATTCTTTATCTCCGGAGCTTCCAATCCCCCGATCGATGTAAGGTTTTGATCTCTTGCAGCATGTTTAACACCTGTAGCAGTCTCCAACTCCTTAACGCATCCTGTCGCTGTAACCTCCTCAAATACTACAGCTCACTGTCTTTGTAATATCTTCCAGTATCTGCAACCCTCTCGATTTTTGTAACCCACTCCAGAACAGCACTCCACATCGCTATGTAACTGATGGGAATGCTGCAAACCTGCCTTCACAGTCCTCAATAACTCTCTGAACTCCTGCAGCCCTACAACCCTCAGT
The DNA here is from genome assembly GCF_047496795.1 of Chiloscyllium punctatum. Taxonomy (NCBI): domain Eukaryota; kingdom Metazoa; phylum Chordata; class Chondrichthyes; order Orectolobiformes; family Hemiscylliidae; genus Chiloscyllium; species Chiloscyllium punctatum. The sequence goes on along the minus strand of NC_092745.1, from coordinate 17,458,104 downwards.
ATCTCTGGCTCCTCCGATCCCTACACTTCTCCCTGGCTGTGTGAACTGATCCAGCCCCTTCAACCATCCCTATCTCACTCACTCCTGCAGCTCCAACTATTGTCCATGTCAGTGTAATTACCAGCACCAACAATCCTCCCAGTCTCTATAAACTCCAGCAGCTCCAATGCCACCCCATCTGTCTACTCTCCAGTGCCTATAACACTCCCTTTCTCTATAAACTTCTGTAGATCCAACTACTACTGTGTAATCTCTAGTCCCTATATTCCTCCCGATCTCTGTAAATCCTTCAGAACTGATAATCCTGTAACTCTCCTTGACATATTTCTGCCCGCCAACCATCTGATCTCTAACCACCAACAGTGATCTCAAACCACCGAACTCTGTAACATCATCCAGTCGCAACAGCCCAGCTTTTCTCTATTAGCTTCTATGGTAACTGTATTCCCCTTCATCTCCGGTTACTGATCCTTGCACAGTGAAACAATGTCTCAGTATCGAATCTGTAAGAACACAAGAATCTTTGGTGTATCAATAAATTTGCCTCATTTTCTAAATTTTAACGACTGCAAGTTCAACCTTGTCCATCTGTTCTCATCAATATCCCTCCATTTTTAAGACCAGCCTGGTGAACCTTCTCTGGGCTACCTCCAATACAAGGACATTTTCCCTCCAGATAGGGGACCAAACCTGTTCACAGTATTCTCTGTGCGGGCTGACAGGAGTGCTCTTTCTTTGTTACAATCTTCCCTATTTTTATTATCCATTCCCTTTGAAATCAATATCAGCATTCCATTTACCTTCTCTATGTCCTGCTGTCCCTGTATGCTACCTTTCTGAGATTTATACAACAGGATTCCCAGGTTACACCATAGCGTAGCTTTCTGCAGTTGATCTGAAATCAAGAGGTGACAGCAATAATCACGAAAGTGCTGGAATGTATGTTAAACGATATGCCAGAAATACTAACTGCACACTTAGAAACTTACGGAATAAGTGCAGTCCATAAGACCATCATGTATAGGGGTAGAATTAGACCGTTCAATCTATCAGGTCTATTCCACTATTCAATTGTGTATGAATTGCTTCTCAACCCCATTCTCTCACTCCCTGTAACCCTTGATCTCCTTATTCATCCAGAACCTGCTTATCTCTGAGTAAGATACACTGAATCACTTAGCATCCACAGTCCCATGAGGCAGTGAGTTCCACAGATCCATCACCCTCTGGCTGAATAAATTCCTCCACATCTCTATTCTAAAGGGTCGTCCCTTCACTCTGAAGCTGTGTCCTTGGCCTCTGGTCTCTCCTGCTCGTGGAAACATCTTGCCCACGTCCACTCCATCCAGGCCCCTCAGTATTCTGTAAGGCTGAATGAGATTCTGCCGCTGCCTCTGAAACTTCATCACGTGCAGACCCAGAGCATTCACCTGCTCCTTATATGGCACGAATTGCATCCCTGAGATCCTTCTTGGAAACCCATTTCTCGTACCACTTCACATCCTTTGTTCAGACTCTGAATGAATAACGTGTAGAGTGTAGTCCCAACACTGACCCCCTGCGGAGCTCCCCTCATCACCAGTTCCCATCGCGAAAAAGACCCCATTTCTTCACACTCTCTGCCTTGTGCCAATCAGACAAATCCTCTATCCATGCTCAGCATGTTGTTCTGAAACAGAAATGTCATTTCACACCCACTGCTGGATTTATTTTTCTGTCTGGCTGTAAACAGCAGAGTTTCCCCATTACCTTCCCATCTGTAATTCCGTGGAGAAGGTGGTGGGGAACTGCCTTCCTGACCCATTGCAGTCCTTTGGGTGTAGGGACAGACACAGTGCTGGGAGGATGGAGAGTGGCTTGGAGGGCACCTTGGAAATGTTGGTGTTCCCGTGCACTTAGAATTCTTGTCTTTCCAGGGTATAGTGGTTCCGGGTTTATGAAGTGCTGTTGAAAGGGACTGTCTGAGTGACCTCAGTGCTACTTGTAGATCTTTTATTCTTTCTTTCATTCATTCATGAAGATGAGCTTTGTTGGCTGAGCCAGCATTTATTGTTGATTTGGAGTTGTCCCTGAGAAGGTGGTGGTGAGCTGCCTTCCTGAGACACTGCACCAGCCGTTGGAACTGTTGTTATCTGTGTAGCCTCCAGCAGGCGCTACAACACTCCTCACGTCTGTAACTGCAAACAGATAATGCATCTCTCCCTTTTATATCTCACATCCTCCCCGCCATATAAATCTGACAGTTCCTCACAATATCTCACCTCCTCCATCTGTGGTAGAGATCACTTAAGTTACTTTATTCTTGTTTAAACTTCTGATCATCCAAAATCTCTCCCATTTTAAATTTGTAACTTCTTCAGCTTCTGTTACTTTCCATATAACTGCAATCAATGATAGCACAGGTTCCTTTCCTAAATCTCTAATTACAATGATTGCGTGTGCGAAAGTGGCACTTTTCTTCCTCCCTATCCATCTCAGGACTTCCAGCCCCTACAATCCCACTATTTGGAATGCTCCCATTCTCTGTACCTCCTCATGTCCTGGTGGTCCTTAAAAACCACCAGTGCCCCAAAGGTTTATATTCACCCCAGTTACTGCAAGTCTTCTCACTCTGTCACATCCAAGTCTCCATCCAAGTCTCCAGGACCAGACAACATTTGCTGGCTCTCAATTTGCATTTGTTGAAGTCTACACATCTCTGAAAGCAGCTCAAAAAAAAGTCATTTAGACTCTACAAAGATCTGTCATGCACAAGCCACCATCTCTCTTTTTCTCTTGCCTTCTTCAATGTCTGAAACTCTCACTGTATCTTCCAGTAACGGTCTTGAGTTGATGCAGTTTTGCCTAGCTCCCCAGAATACCTGTTCCATCCCATATAGCGTGCTCAATCACTGTAACACTCTCTGCTTTGTCTCGTCCTGCCTTTTCTAATGTTTTTCCAGGCACAACGGCGATCCTATAAGAGAGCAATATGGAATGGAATGGTATAAATTTCAGCTGAGGCTTGAGGCCTATCATTACCTGGGAGTCACAAAGGGAGGGAACCTGAGAGAGAGAGCAGCACAGATCGGGGGAATATTAATCAGCAGCGAGGATCGAGGCCGACTGGGACTTGGAGTTGGAGAAACAGCAGGGCAGGAGGCTCGAAATAAGCACCGAGTCACAGAGAGAGTGACCATGTGAGGGAGCAACTTGGAGCAGGAGCATGAGGCTAACTCACACCTGGGAGTTGCAGAGGCAGCAAAGTGGGAGGATATAAATCAACACTGAGGATCGAGGCCTAATTCTGCCTGGGAGTCGCAGAGACGGTGATCCTGTGAGGGAGCAAAGTGGAGTGGGAGCTGAAGGATTACACGTACCTGGGAGACATAGAGATGATGACCCTGTGAGGGAGCAGAGTGGAGTGGGAGCTGGAGGATTACATGTCCCTGGGAGTCACAGAGATAACTTCTGTTGCTGGGACCTGCCTGCACTGAGTTTGAAAGAAGTGCAAGAGCCATCACAGAAAAGGCTGTAATTTCATTGGCTGATAAATGCACCGCTATTAGTGACTGTCAGTTAATTGCTATAAGTTAGCAATTTTTTTCAACTTGTCAAATAAGGGTTGAACACAGAAATAAGAGAGAGAAGTGAAACATGTGAGCCAATATAATAAATTACCCTCAGTAAGCCCAGTTGAATAAGGGACTTAATCATATTGTTATTTCCCGAATGCTAACTTCATTCTAAGTAATTAATTAAGTTACTCCAGACATGTTGCATTTTAAGATATGGCAAGACATGTTTGTCAGATGGAAAATGTGTTCTTTTACATTGGGAAGTCATAGCCCCTGCTCGTGTCCTAGATGGGCACTTGGTCATGGAGTTCAGACAGTGACTAGAGACACTATGGGACATCTGTGATGCTGAGAGTTGGGTGAATAGCACACACACACAGCAGATTACCCTGCAGACATGACAGCCTAGAAGAAGGAAGGGTTTGGGGGATGAGGCAACCAGAGAGAAACAGTGAGGGAATACAAGAAAATCCTGGTATCTCTCTCCCAATTCAGTTTCCCAGTTTGGATGCTGATTACGTTGTAGGCTGCTCAAGGGAGGGCAGTCAGAGCCATGCCCCTGGCACCACAAGCAGCCTGAATGTACAGGAGGGGAGGGAGAAGGAAGGAGGAGCAATAGTCACAGGGGAGACAGGAAAATGAAGAAGGTGTCAGCGTGTCTGCAATTCCAGGATAGCGGGGTTAAGAATGTCACTGTGTCTGCAGGACATTCGTCTGGGGGACAGTGAGCAGTCAAGGGTCATGTTCATGTTGGTAGGAATGACCTGGGTAGGAAGGGCGAAGTGGTCTGGGAGTCAGGATTTGGGGAGCAAGCCGGTCCGCAAATGCAGCAATCCCTGGAATACTCCAAGTGCCGTGTCCAAGTGAGAACAGGACTTGTGGTTTTAGGTAGATGAGAGTGTGACTGGTACGATGATGCAGCAGGAAGGGCTTCAGATTCCTGTGACATTGGGATTGATTCTGGGGAAGGCAGCAGCTGTCCAAGCTGGATGGGCTAACATGACAGAGCCGGGACTGAATGTCATACGGAGTGTATGGGAGGGGTTGAAAATAACTTGGTGTGTGCTTAGGATTCAAAATGGAATAGAAGAGGAGACGACCAGAATTCTCAAAATAATGTGAGATACAATTGGTACTAATTTACAACAACAAGTTTATCAGTGGAAGATGGAGGAAGAAAGACAGCCTTAATCTGAGGTACTCTGCATGGACGTGAATACTCGGGGTGTGGGGAGTTCCAGATGCAGATTGGTGTGTGGAAATCTGATGTACTGATCATCGAGAGCTGGCTCAAGGAATGGCAGGACTGGGTGATAAATAGTGCTGGGTAGAAGGGATTCCGAAATGATAGAAGTGAAGGGAAAAGATTAAGGTAGAAGTATTTGTTTTGATTAGCGTTAGTTAAGGGGTCCAAGCGAAAGAGGATCCGTCCAAGGACAGAATGAATTTGGCTGGAGCTACAGAAAAAAAGTGTACACTTACACTGTGAGGTACAGTCTGTCGGCCAGCAACCAAAGAAATGATGGAGAGAATAAATATGCAGGGTCATTTGAGAGCGATGACAACACTACAGATCGGTTATACTGAGAAACGTAATGTTTCCAGATATAGACAGGGATACTGATGGTGAAAGTTCACGAGGGGCAAGTGTTCCTGGATTACATGGAGGAGAGCTGACTGCAGGAGTATGTATCCAACCCAAGAAAGCATGTACTATTGGATCTGGTCCTTGGGAAAGAGGTGGGGCAAGTGGATCCAGTGTCGGTCGGGGATGGTTTTGGTGCGCAGCGATCATTTTATTGTAAAGATCAGGATGATGTAGAGAATAATATGCAATAATTGTGACTGAGAAACATTAGTTGATTGAGAGCAGCCTTCAATGGGGCAAGAATGAAGCAGGAATTTTTTCAACAAGGCCAGTGAAATGGGAGAGTTAAATCGTGTGAAGCAGGTCAGATGGAGCTGGGATGATGGAGATGTGGCTGCAGTGTGACCAAGACAGACCTGGATAATCAAAACTTTTCCCCATTTCTACAGGAAGGATAAACAGGACAACACAGTGAAGTAGCATTGTGTATAAAGGATGGGGTCAGTACTATTGTGATGCTAATCAATTCACACACTGCTCCTCCCTGCCCTCACCCCTCATCCCTGCGAATTAATCCTATCATATATTGGTAACCTTTGCAAACTTCAGAAAATAGCACAGTATAGTGGAGATCACTCTGTCCAGTGTCTGCATTGGACATGATGTAATGTTTTTTAAAGCCCTAGTTCTTTCTCCCCAGACAGTGTAGGACTTCAGGTGCAGATCCCGGCACCTTTTTAAAATGGTTTGAGAGTTTCTGCCTCTACGCCACTTCCATGTGTGACTCCCAGATCCCGACCATAAACTGCGTTAAATAACAACTTTCTTCATCACTTCTCTAATATTTCAACCAATTACATTAAATATTTGCCACTGATAACTGAGCTCTCCAACAGGAGCAAGGTATTCTCTCCCTTTCGACCCAGGATCCTGACAATATGTGCACCCCAATCTAATCTCCTATCAGCACCCTCCGTTCCAATCTTTACTCATAACTGCACTTCCACTGTCACAGGGTCAAGAATCTCCTCTGTACTCTCTCCAGTCCAATCTCAACCTTTCATGTGATGGGGTGACCAGAGCTGCACACAGTCCCCAAGCTCTGACTGAACTCATTCTTCATACAGTTCCTGCATAAGCTTCCTGATGTGAAATTCTGCCCTTTGGCGTACAGAGGAAATGATGCCATTTGCTCCATTAACGAGATTTTTGGTGTTTCTAGCTATTTTCATTTATCTGCTCACACTGACCACGTTTTCATTTATCGCACAATCCCCTCTATTGCTGATGTCCCTAAATGCCTTGCCTTACACTTCTCTGGGTTGTTTGCTTCATTCACCTGGACCCCATAGTTTCTGTTTTTAAACAGTCTGCCATGGGATCTCTCTTCAAATCCAAGTAATTCACATGCAGTTACAGGTTAGTGCCTCAGACCGACAGTCAGATTAATTACACACGATCTTCCTTGACCAAATCCAGACCGACTGTCCTGGAGTCCCTGGGACTTCCTCAGTGTCCGTTTATTCACTCTCAGAGTTCCAGCCTCGACCTATTTACTCATTCGCGTGCTCCACAGTAAACAAAGTTGCAGTATTAGCCATTTTCCAGTCCTCTGGCATCATTGCTGCATCCAGTGAGGATTGGATAATGTAGGTAAATATAAGGCTGGAGATTTTCCCCGGCTCCTTTTAACAGTCTGGAACATTGTGTTACCCCCTTTTTGAGGATTTTAATCTCCTGTATAATTCTCCACTCCAAGTTTGTTGCTCCCAATATTTCATCCCTGTTTTGATTCAGACAGACAGAGGCCTAAACCATCTTATGATATGGTCAAGTATCATTTTCATCTGGTTTCATGGAGGGTTACTCTCCACCAGGTGAAGTGCATTTTCTCATGATACGATCCCCAATCTGCCTCATTAACTACTCTCCCTACCCGCGTGGTCTTCCTCTCATCTGATACTAACACAATGATTTTTTCCCCTTCGTCATAACAGCTGCCCTCTGACTGGATATCCCAGAATGCACCGGCCTCCCTGTTTCCAGGAGCCATCTTTAAAAAGTCATTTTACTCTTGAATTGTGAATCCGAAACTGGCCTGGGCATGGCAGAGGGGGTAAAACTGGGCTCCCCATTGTGGACAAGCCCCTGGTCCTGGTGTATGACATGGTGCATAAGAGGGACATTATCTTCCTCCAGGGCTGGCAGGGGAAGCTATGACACCAGACCCTTCCAGCTTGGTCCGAGGCTGACCCCTGGGTCAGTGTTTTTCCAGCCTTCTGGGTGAATGCCCAGCAGTTTAGGAAGGAGGTCAGTGACCTTTTCCCCTCTACCAGGGTAAGTGGCATCATCTCCACTTCTCCCACCCTCAGTGAATGCAGCACCTTCTCTCAGTCTCTCTCTAATCTCTTCTCTGCCCTTCTGCCCAACTCTGCCTGGTGTCTGTGCTGCCAACTTCCTCACTCAGAACACCTGGACAACTTTCCCCCAACTGTCCCAGCACTAACAGCTGTACCAACCACTTCCACATTTCACTAATCCTCCTTGGTAATTCTCACATTCCGGAAGGAACTATCCCACACCAGGGCACAAAGAGCTAAGAGGGATATGGGGCAGCCTAACATTCATCTCCTCACCCCCTCACAGGGAAAGGATCCTGACCCCAACAACCATGAGAGGCTGACAGACCGTGTCCAAGCTCCCGAACTGGGATCTGAGACTCCCCCTGACTCCCTGTGCTGGGCACAGTGACTGATTGCGGACAATGATATCAAGCTTCCTGGTTTTTGTCTCTGCTAAACACCAAGACAATACAGCAGGCGGGTGAGCCTGGTAGCTCTCGCTGAGGGGAAACGCTGCTAAAGGCAGTGTAAGGCAAGGCAATAATTTTGTGAGCATTGAAGTCAGTTCAAAGTGAGTGTGTACAAACACGGAGTGAGCAGCCCAGAGGGACAGACCATGAGCTGGGTGTGGGTCCCTGAGCACAGTGTCCTTGCAGCAGCATTGCAATGTGAGTTGTCAGCACGCCCTGAACTGCAGCATTGAAGTACAGAAGCGTGGTGTCAGTGGGTCAGAGATGTGCTGGGATGGCATGTTGAGACTGGCATGTGTCAGATGCCAGCATTGGTGAGTGTGGAGTACATGCAGCTTCTGTCAGTGCAGTTTCCCCGAGACGTTGGTGTCCAAGGTCGAATGACGCAGGAGCGAGGGTCAAGATGGCGTCACCAGGTTCCAGCTCTGACATTCATGTTAAATTCTCAATATTGAGTTTCCCCACAGTGGGGAAGGATACAAGTTGATGAGGGGAGGGATCCACAATAATATGGCTGTTGATCATCAGTAATCATTCAGTGAGCATCTCGCCACCCCCGGGCTCAAATCTTGTCATAAAGAGCGGTCCAGCTCAGGAACAGGCCCTTCAGCCCAGCAAACCCGCACTGACACATGATGCCCTTCTAAAGTTAAAACAAATGTTTTTGCTCCGACACCTTCTATGTCATTCTATTCCCTACTTACTCATACTTGAGCCAAGATCCCTCTGAAACCTTGCTATATTGGCTTCTTCTCCTCTATCAGTGCATTCCAGGCACTTTCACATTCTCTCTGGAAGAGCAAAAATAAATACCTATCACATCTCCAGAACTTTCTCCTTTTACCTAAAACCTACGGTCCTGAGTAATTGATATTTTTACTCTGGGGGGATAAAAAACTGTCCTTCTATCTATACCTCTGATAATTTTGTAAATATCTATCAGGTAGCCCCATAGCCAATGATGCCCATGTGCAAATAAACCATGTTTGTTCAATTTCTCCTTCTGGCTAATACACTCCAAACCACACAACATCCTGGTAAAACTTTTCCATACCCTCTCCAAAACTTCCACATCGTTCTGCTGGTGTGGCAACCTGTACTGTCCACGATATGTGCCCGAACTAAGTTTCTTTACAGCTGCAATGTGACCTGTTAATTTTCATACTGCACGATGCCTGTCTGCACGTTTGCCATCAGTCTTCTTGATCACCCTATCCACCCATGCTACACCTTTCAGGGAACTGTGGAGCTGTACACCAAGATCCCTTCGGATTTTGATGCAGCCAGTAGTTTTCCCATCCACTTTATACTTCTCTCCTGCATTAGACCTTCTAAAACACATCACATCGCAACTGCCCAGATAAAGTTACATCTGTATTTTCTCTGTCCAAGTCTGCAGCTGACAGTGGGGGGTATGTCCGGCTGTGATGGTTACTGTACAGTGGGAGGTATGTTGGGCTGTGATGGGTACTGTACAATGGGATGTGTGTCGGGCCGTGATGATTACTGTACAGTGGGAGGTATGTCGGGGTGTGATGGTTACTGTACAGTGGGAGGTATGTCGGACCGTGATGGGTACTGTACAGTGGGAGGTATGTCGGGCTGTGATGGTTACTGTACAGTGGGAGGTATGTCGGGCCGTGATGGTTACTGTACAGTGGGAGGTATGTCGGACCGTGATGGTTACTGTACAGTGGGAGGTATGTCGGGCTGTGATGGTTACTGTACAGTGGGAGGTATGTCGGGCTGTGATGGTTACTGTACAGTGGGGGGTATGTCGGGGTGTGATGGTTACTGAACAGTGGGAGGTATGTCGGGCCGTGATGGTTACTGTACAGTGGGGGGTATGTCCGGCTGTGATGGTTACTGTACAGTGGGGGGTATGTCGGGCCGTGATGGTTACTGTACAGTGGGGGGTATGTCGGGCCATGATGGTTACTGTACAGTGGGAGGTATGTCGGGGTGTGATGGTTACTGTACAGTGGGGGGTATGTCGGGCCATGATGGTTACTGTACAGTGGGAGGTATGTCCGGATGTGAAGTCCCATACTGTATGCGCTGTACAGGGTATGATTCTGCTGCTGATGGCCCTCTGCCCCTCATGGCCGCATCATCATTAATTATTCAATCTGTTTAAATTCTATCCCATTCAGTACTCAAGGGGCTACATATCATAGTGAGGAGGGTCTGCAAAATGTGAAGGTACCCCTTGCTCCCCATTGTGCAGTGGCCATTCTTACTGATATTTGAAATGGAGAGGTGTATCTGTAGCAGTCAGATCGGTGACGATGTGATCAGTTATATGTTTCCCTTTTATTTATTCCACCATAACCTGCTGCAGAGCAGTCTAGCAACCACAGGATCCAGCACTATCATTAGATTTGATCACTTACAGGATGGGAACAGGCCCTTCGGCCCAACCAGTCCACACCCACCCTCCAAAGAGCAACGCACACTTCCCTGACTAATGCACTGAACACTATGGGCAGTTTACCATGGCGAATTCACCTGAGCCTCACATCTTTGGACTGTGGGATGAAACCCACACAGACACAGGGAGAATTTGCAAACTCCACACAGGCATTTGCCCGAGGCTGGAATCAAACCTGGGACCCTGATGCTGTGAGGCAGCAGTGCTAACCACTGAGCCACTACGCCACCCTATATTGACTATATACCAATGAGCTGTCCCCCTTTGCCTGGCTGTGTCCTGTCAGTGGGACTGAACCTACCAGAGAGGGTGATGATTTTGCCTGGGACATAGTCTTGTTCGCAGAAACCTGCTTTAGAGGCAATATTTGACTGTTGCCTGATTAGTCCTTGGGAAATATATACCTGGTCACTTTCACATTTTCTGTAATGAAGAGTTAATATCACTTTATTTCTTACATTTTTTAAATAAACCAAACATCATTGTTTTTCAGTTGAAAACAATTGAAGTGAACAATAATTGAATTACCAGAGCGCACACCTAACTATTACACAATTCTGTAACTATAGTAAACAGCCGCTTCATGTTCAGATCAGTGAACACACCATCTCGCAGGCAGCAAAGCTGTTGGAAATGTCTTTGATGAAAAGCCTGAATTCAGATACAGTGTTATTGGGCCTCACCAGGACCTCCAAAACACTGACCATCTCCAAAATCTGACAAAGAGCTTCCAAACTGGAGCTGGGCAGTTGCTCACACAAACACTCACAATAGACTGGTTAGAGATACACCTGAACAACGGGGAGATGTGTGTGGGGCGGACTGGTCAATCGACTAGCACATCGCACTGGTCCAGATGCAGTTCAATATTAATAACAATGACCTATAAACAGCCATGTCTTGCAAGTATATCTTTTCTTGTGTGCCACCTAAACACTTTAATTCTGCACCTTGGACCTGATCATGAATGAAGGTGTGATAAAGGTGATGGACTCCTGCAGCACATGGCACCTTACATTGAATCCCTCATAAACCACATCCAGTGTATGTTAGCCCCACAAAGTCAGTGTCCAAACAGAATTGTGCAGTCCCATTGATGACCGGCATCAGCCCAGCCCAACAACCTTGTGTGTGACTTGAGCTGGACATCTCTGTGTAAATGTTTGCAGCATTGTTCTAACCATTAACAGCGAAGTCTCTTTACTGAAAGTCCGACATGCTTTCAAAATACCAACTCATAGTTTGTCCAACCAGCACAAAATCCACCCATTTATTCAGTACACTGTTATAACAACTATATGATGAAAGCTCACAGTAAGCAGCATTGAAATGATGAGTCTCATTGCCACACCCAAGAATAAATTATAATTAAGTACAAGGACTTTGAAAGTATACAATTATTTTCCCTTGTATTAATATTGTTAACTAATAGTCGATTCTCCTGCTCCTCAGATGCTGCCTGAACGTTTGAGTTTTTTTCAGAATCACACTTTTTGACTCTGATCTCCAGCATCTGCAGTCCTCACTTTCTCCCTGCTAATAATCACTCATAATCATTTTCGTGGCAACAATATCACTGTGTGTTTAAACATGTTCCAGTCAGATATGAGTACGTTTTCAGTTGTTTCTGTCTATCTCAGAGCTCAGTAATGTGGGATGAGAATGCCATTGTCTGTGTGATGCTCGGTATGTAGGCCATGCCTCTGAGAGACTGACAGATTGTTTCAAACAGCATATCCCTTCAGCTGTTCACAACATGCAAGGTACTGCCTGGACCAACCAGCCTGAGCTCACAAAACCCAAAACACAGTGTCCAGCATTGAATAGGTCGAGACAATTTTTAAATGTTAATTTTTTCATGAAATGTGATTGGGACGGCATTTATTGATAGATAGGGAACTTTAAACAGTGTCACTGAAGAAACGGCAATATACTTCCCAATCAGGATGGTAGATGGCTTGGAACAGAACGCGAACATGGTGGGGATCCCATGTATCTGCTTCCCTTGTCCTTCTATTGGGGTTCAGAGGTCCGTTGTAAGGAGCCTTGGTAAATTTCTGTAGAGCACCCTGTAGATGGCAGGTATTGCTGCTACTGAGCGTCAGTGGATGAGTGGTGAAGCTGCACTCACCCAGGCAAATGGAAGTATTTAATTACACGCACATTCAAAATGTTTCTTAGCAATAGGGGGCAGACTTTCGGAAATTTTGAGGTGAGTTATTCCTGCAGAATTTCGAGCCCCTGACATATTCTTGTAGCTAAAGAATTTATATGCGTCAAAAAATGGCGCTGGAACAGTACAACAGGTCGGGCAGCATCTGAGGTACAGGAGAAGTCAATGTGTTAGCATAAGCCCTTCACAGGAATGGGTAATGAAATCATATGGTCAGTCCAGTTCAGTTTAACGATAATCCCCGCGATATTGCTTGGTGTGTGTTCAGTTATGGTGGTGGCAAAGAACGTTAGAGGATGAGGATCAATTTTCCATTGTTAGAAGTAATCGTTGTCTGGCACATGTGTAATGGAAATGGTATTGTCACTGTTAAGCACACACCTGCATGTTTCCAGGTCCTGGTACATTTGGACATGGACTGCTTCAGTATCTGAGTAAATCACGATTGGTGTTGAACACTGTCCAATCATTGGCAAACATCCCCATTTGTGATTTTACAGTCATTTATGAAGCAGCTGGAAATTATCGGGTGTAGGGCAGAGAGCACTCTTATAGCTCACTGATGCTGTCCCTGTCTCTGAGCTAAGAAGCTTGCTTCTAGTTCCACCTGCTCCAGAGGTGTTTAACAACATATCTGAATGGAATAGTATTACAATATCTACCGCAAGGAGCTGAGTGAGGACTTGGTTATCTTAATTAGTTGGACGGCTATTTTGTAAAGCAGATTAATGCCAACAGTGTGGGTTCAATTCTGAGGTGACTGAAAAGGGCTGTCCTATTCAACCTCTCCCTTGCTTGAGGCATGATGACTGTCCAGTTAAACTACCACCAGTCGTCTCTGTCTAACGAGAGAGCAGCCCTATCATCCCGAAGGAGTATGGTGCCTTACCTTTCCATTTCTGATCTATAGACTTACTCAAACACCAACACAGGGGAACTGCTGCGGAGCTGTCCTGGAGCTGAGATGGCTGCTCTCCTCCAAACCCAGCCACCTTCCTTTGTACCAGGTGTAACTTCTGCCAGTGCAAATGATTCCTATTTGCTCCAGTTTTGCAGTTAATTCTGGATATGACACTTGGTCAAATGTAGTTACGATGATGTTAAGTGCAGTCACTGTTGCCTCACCTCTAGAATTCAGCTGCGTGGTCTCTTGTACATCGTTAATACAAGGCTTCAATGAGCCCAAGGGATGAGAGCCCAAACTGAGCTTCAGTGAGCAGGTTGGTGCTGAGGAAGTGCTGCTTGATCCCACTGTGGGTGACATCTTCCATCCCTTTATTAATGATAGAGATGAGAGCAATGGGGCAGTCATTGATTGTCTGATGTTTTGTTTGTGTGTGAACAGGACGCACCCGGATAGTTTCCCACGTTGACAGGTCGATGTCAGTTCTGTATACCAGCAGGAACAGCTTGAATGGAATATTATCAGGGCCCACAGCCTTTGCATTCCCCATCCCTCCAGCCGTTTGGAATTACCACACACAGTGAATCGAATTAGCTGAAGACTGCCATCTAGAGGAGACAAAAATACATCATCCCATCAATACTTCGGTCTGAACATTGTTGTGGTCGTTTCAGCCTCAGCTTTTCTATTGTTGTGTTTGGCTCTTCCATCATTGAGGAAGGTGATATGTGGGGATCCTCCTCCTCCAGTGAGTTGTTTGATAGACACCACCATTCAACCTGACTGCATGTGACAGGATTGTGGAGATTAGGTCTGATTTGTTGGTTAGATCTGTCTGTCACTGGCTGTTTATGCTATTTGGTGAGTAAGTGGTCCTGTTTGGTAACTCACCTCATTGTGAGGTGTACCTGGTGCTGCTCTTGGCCAGCCCTCCTGTATTCTCCATTGAACAAGGGTTTATCCCCTGGCCTGATGGTCAGGGTAAAGTAGACCATATGCCAGGCAGTGACAGTGAAAATTGTGCTGGAGTACTATTCTGCTGCTGTTGGTAATGACCCAAATCACCTCACAGAGGTCAGTGCTGAGTTCCAGATCTTTTCGAAATCTGTCCCGTTTAGCATAGTGTTAGTATCTCTCACATGTACGCTCACATGTGTACACACACGCATACCATCCACGCCCACCCCCCCCCCCCCCCCCCCACACACACACACACAATTGACAATGTCTCCAGAAATGCTGTATACCGTAGTCATTGTTCCCAATATGGGCATTGATCAATGTCTCTGCAGCCGTGGTGAAAATGAGGTCAAGTATGTTTCTCCCTGTCAGTCGTTCCCTCCCCACCCGGTGCAGACGTAGTCTCACAGCTATGTTCGTTTGGATACGACCATCTCGATCAGGAATGCTGCTGCTGAGCACCTGTTGGTGGTGATTTGAAATAGCCCACCCAGTATACGTTCTTCAGCTCATTCACTCTGTCAGTGTTTCCTCCAAGTGTTCAATGTGGAGGGACACTGATCCATCAGCTGAGGGAAGGGAGTCAGCGGGAGGTTTCCGTGTCTGTGTTTGATCTGACACGTGAGGCTTCATCATGTCACATTGTTGCTTGAGGAGTCTGTAGGACGCCTCTCCCACATTTAGCCCTAGCCCCCAGACATTAGGAAGGAGGGATTTCCAGTGTCTGCAGGGCTTTTACTTTTCTGTCACTGTCAATCGAAGGGCCTCTTCTGTGCTTTATGACACTCAGTCTATAACTCTTGTGATTGGACAGTCCAAGGTCTCACTCCTTCAGTTCCTCCCAGTACCTTGTCTATTCCACAGAGGTCAACAATATTTTCTCGATTAAGACATTGCACAATTCAATTTTTAAACTATCTACGTGTATCTCTGTATCTTTCCCTGTCATCTCCTCCAGCCGCTACATCGATCTGTATCTCAGTAACCCTCCGTAATCACTACAATATTTATATCATACTATAGCCCCACTTATCACTGTAAACTCCGCCAGCCCCTACACCCCTCCCTATCTCTCTAAACTCCAGCTGCTTCACCTTTCCCCATATCCTGTGAAGGAGTTCAAAAATATCTCACGAACCTGTTCTAGCATGCACAGGCCACATTATTTCTGTAATACCTCCAGTCTTAGATTAGATTACTTACAGTGTGGAAACAGACCCTTCGGCCCAACAAGTCCACACCGCCCCGCCGAAGCGTAACCCACCCATACCCCTACATCTATATCTACCCCTTACCTCACACTACGGGCGATTTAGCATAGCCAATTCACCTGACCTGCACATCTTTGGAGTGTGGGAGGAAACCGGAGCACCCGGAGGAAACCCACGCAGACACGGGGAGAACGTGCAAACTCCACACAGTCAGTCGCCTGAGGCGGGAATTGAACCCGGGTCTCTGGCGCTGTGAGGCAGCAGTGCTAACCACTGTGCCACCGTGCCGCCCACAAACTTGCTTTCCTATCTCTGTAACATCTCGCACCTTGCTTTCTTATCTCTGTAACATTTCCATCCTTTTTATCCTCTCTCTGAAACAAGTCCAGCCTTTCTTTCCTACCTCTGTTGCATCTCTAGCCTTGCTTTCCTCTCTCTGTAACATCTCCTGCCTTGCTTTCCTATCTCTGCAACATCTAGAACATTGTTTTCCTCTCTCTGTAACATTTCCAGCCTTTCATTCCTATCTCTGTAACATCTCCAGCCTTGTTTTCCTCACTCTGAAACATCTCCAGCATTGCTTTCATATCCCTGTAACATTTAGAGCCTGCTTTCCTATCTGTGTAACATCTCTAACCTTGCTTTCCGATCTCTGTAACATCTCCAGCCTTGCTTTCCTATCTCTGTAACATCTTCGGACTTGCTTTCCTTCACACCTCAGTGAATTGGTTTTTACACACCTCGGTGAATTGGTTATACATTTGCATGTGCATGTTCATCTTTCTGGGGCTCTTCAAAATATCCCCAGCATTGTGTCTGTCATCTTTTGGACCCTAACCTCGACCCATCAAGCCTCATTTCAAGACACGTCCAAGGTATTGTCCCTCCTTACTGCAGTAACTGTTCCTTAATTGATAATGCTACACCACCTCCTCTTTAACACCCTCTCCTGTCCTGACTATCGTTCCAGTACAACAGAATATTGAGTTGTTAGCCCTGACCCCTCTCAAACACGTCTCTGTGATGGCAAAAAAAGTTCCATGTCAACTCATGCCATTATCACAACAGTCTGTTTGATAATACTCCCAGCATTAACATAAGCTGGAATATAACACCTGGAATACTCTGTGTATCGGAGTTCCTCAATCATTCACTATTTGTTATCAGGCTGCCCAAACCATGAACTAAAATTTTTACTCTGGGACTGAATCAATATTTGTTCAATTGTAATTTTTTTAAAAATGTATTCATCACGTGCAACTTTCCAGAACTGAGCAGTCAGCTCCACATACAATGATTTTGATGGTTAATTCCCTGCTCAGTGTGCAGAGCGCACAGCCCTCAGTAATGGAGAAAGTGAGGACTACAGTTCTTGGAGATCGGAGTCGAAAAGTATGATGCTGGAAAAGCACAGCAAGTCAGGCAGCATCCCAGGAGCAAGAGAGTCGACGGTTCGAGCATGAGCTCTTTATCAGGAAGGGATTGGTGCATTCTTTTTTTCTTTGCTTCCGTGATTCGCAGGACGTTGGGGAACTACACTTGCTCAGGAAGGCAGCACTGTATATAGCACTGAAATGGAAAGCATTCAATCAGTTGGTTGTACAGGGTGTAGACAAGTTGAGGGGAAATACAGACTGATTGAAGCACAAACATAAGGATAGATAAATCCCCTGGGCCAGATTAGGTATACACGAGGTTACTCCAGCAAGTGATGGAAGATGTGTCTTTGGTGATGATCGTTGTGTCTTCACTGTCCACTAGAGTGGGGCCAGATGATTGGAGTGTGGCAAATATCATTCCCTTGTTCAAGGAAGGGAATAGGGATAATCCTGGGAATGATCAAACAGTCAGTCTTACATCAGTGGTAGGCAAAATATTGGAGACGATTCTGAGAGACAGGATTTACAATTATTTCGAAAATGATAATTTGATTAGAGATAGGAGGTTCACAAACCTTGTTGAATTATTTGAAGATGTGAAAAATTCATGTTGATGAAGGTAGACCGAAGGAGATGTGGTGAACACAAATTTTAGCAAGGCGTTTGATAAGGTTCCCCATTGTAGGCTTATTCAGAAGGTAAGGAGACATGGGACGCAGGGAAATGTGGCTCTCTGGATACGGGCGTGGCTGGCCCATAGAAGACAGAGGGATGGTTGCAGATGGAATGTATTCAGCCTGGAGTTCAGAGACCAGTGGTGTTCCACAAGGATCGGTTCTAGGACCTGTGCTGTTTGTGATTTTTATAAATGACTTTGATAAGGAAGTGGAATGGTGGGTTAGTAAGTTTACCGAAGACATGCAGGTTGATGGAGTTGTGGATAGTGTGGAGGGCTGTTGTCGGTTGCAACAGGACATTGACAGGATACAGCGCTGGGCTTATAATTGGCAGGTAAAGTTTAACCTTAAAAAGTGTGAAGTGATTTATTTTGGAAAGTTGCATAGAACATAGAACACAGAAGAATACAGCGCAGTACAGGCCCTTCAGCCCTCGATGTTGCGCCGATCAAAGCCCACCTAAACTACACTAACCCACTATCCTCCATATACCTATCCAATGCCCGCTTAAATACCCATAAAGAGGGAGAGTCCACTACTGCTACTGGCAGGGCATTCCATGAACTTACGACTCGCTGAGTGAAGAACCTACCCCTAACATCAGTCCTATATCTACCCCCCCCCCTTAATTTAAAGCTATGCCCCCTTGTAATAGCTGACTCCATACGTGGAAAAAGGTTCTCACTGTCAACCCTATCTAACCCCCTAATCATCTTGTACACCTCTATCAAATCACCCCTAAACCTTCTTTTCTCCAATGAAAACAACCCCAAGTGCCTCAGCCTTTCCTCATAGGATTTTCCGACAATACCAGGCAACATCCTGGTAAACTTCCTCTGCACCCGTTCCAGTGCCTCCACATCCTTCCTATAGTATGGCGACCAAAACTGCACACAATATTCCAGATGCGGCCGCACCAGAGTCTTATACAACTGCAGCATGACCTCAGGACTCCGGAACTCAATTCCTCTACCAATAAAAGCCAGTACGCCATATGCCTTCTTCACTGCACTATTTACCTGGGTGGCAACTTTCAGAGATCTGTGTACATGGACACCAAGATCCCTCTGCTCTTCCACACTACCAAGTAGTCTACCATTAGCGCAGTAATCCATCTTTTTATTACTCTTACCAAAGTGAATCACTTCACACTTAGCTACATTGAACTCCATTTGCCACCTTTCTGCCCAGCTCTGCAGCTTCTCTATATCCCGCTGTAACCTGTCATATCCTTCCTCACTGTCTACAACTCCTCCGACTTTCGTATCATCCGCAAACTTGCTCACCCAACCTTCTAACCCTTCCTCCAGGTCATTTATAAAAATGACAAACAGCAATGGTCCCAAAACAGATCCTTGTGGAACACCGCTAGTGACAGCACTCCAAGATGAACCTTTGCCATCAACTACTACCCTCTGTCTTCTTCCAGAGAGCCAATTCCTAATCCAAACCTCCAACTCACCCTCAATGCCATATCTCTGTATTTTCTGCAGTAGCCTACCATGGGGGACCTTATCAAACGCCTTACTAAAATCCATACATACCACATCTACCGCTTTCCCCTCATCTACCTCCTTCGTCACCTTCTCAAAGAATTCAGTAAGGTTTGTGAGGCACGACCTGCCCTTCACAAAACCATGCTGACTATCCTTGATCACATCATTCTTATCCAGATGTGCATAAATCCTATCCCTTACAATTCTCTCTAAGACTTTGCCCACAACAGAAGTGAGACTCACTGGCCTATAGTTACTAGGATTATCCCTACTCCCCTTCTTGAACAAGGGAACCACGTTTGCTAGCCTCCAGTCCTCTGGCACTACTCCTGTCGACAAAGAGGACACAAAAATCAAGGCCAATGGCTCTGCAATCTCCTCCCTTGCTTCCCAGAGAATCCTAGGATAAATGCCATCAGGCCCAGGGGACTTATCTATTTTCACCCTTGTCAGAACTTCCAACACCTCTTCTCTACATATCTCAAAGCCATCCATTCTACTTATTCGTGCCTCAGTATTCATATCGACAAAAAATTCCTGTTCCTGAGTGAATACTGACAAAAAGTATTCATTCAGCGCCTCCCCAATCTCTTCAGCCTCCACACGCAACTTCCCATTACTATCCTTGATTGGACCTATTCCTTCCCTAGTCATTCTTTTATTCCTAACATACCTATAGAAAGCCTTAGGGTTTTCCCTAATCCTACCAACTAAGGACCTTTCATGTCCCCTCCTTGCTGCTCTTAGCTCTCTCTTCAGGTCCTTCCGGGCTACCTTATAACTCTCAATTGCCCCTATTGAACCTTCACGCCTCATCTTTACAAAGGCCGCCCTCTTCCATTTAACAAGGGATTCCAACTCCTTATTAAACCACGGCTCCCTCACACGACCCTTTCCTCCCTGCCTGATAGGTACGTACTTATCAAGGACACTCAATAGTTGCTCCTTGAACAAGTTCCACATATCAATTACGCTCTTGCCTTGGAATCTACTTTTCCAATCCACACATCCTAAGTCATGCCTCAACGCATCATAATTTCCCTGCCCCCAGCTATAACTCTTCCCCTGTAGTACACACTTATCCCTCTCCATCACTAGAGTAAAAATCACCGAATTGTGGTCACTGTCCCCAAAGTGCTCACCTACCTCTAGTTCTAATACCTGGCCTGGTTCGTTACCCAGAACCAAATCCAGTATGGCCTCACCTCTTGTTGGCTTATCTACATATTGTGTCAGGAAACTCTCCTGCACACATTGCACAAACACTGACCCATCTAACGAACTTGAGCTATCGCTTTCCCAATCAATATCAGGAAAGTTAATGTCTCCCATAACAATCACCCTATTACTGTCACTCTTCTCCTGAATCATCTTCGCAATCCTTTCTTCAACAATTCTAGGACTATTAGGAGGCCTGTAAAAGACTCCTAACAGGGTGACCTCACCTCTCCTATTCCTAACCTCAACCCAAACTACCTCAGATGGCAAATCTTCGTCCATCTTCCTTTCCACCGCTGTAATACTATCTTTGACAAGCAAAGCCACACCCCCCCTCTTTTGCCCCCACCTCTGACCCTACTAAAACATTTAAACCCTGGAACCTGCAACAGCCAATCCTGTCCCTGATCTAGCCATGTCACCGTAATAGCCACAACATCGAAGTCCCAGGTACCAACCCACGCTGCGAGTTCACCTACCTTATTTCGTATACTTCTGGCATTAAAGTATACACACTTCAAGCCACTCTTCTGTTTACAGGCACCCTCCTTTAAGATTGATGCCATATTCCTAACCTCCCTACACTCCAGGTCCTGCACCCTAAAGCTACAGTCTGGGTTCCCATGCCCCTGCAGAGTTAGTTTAAACCCCCCCCCCCCCCCCCAAGAGCACTAGCAAACCTCCCCCCAAGGATTTTAATACAGAATACAGAGATAAATGCAGAATTCTTGGCAATGGGGAGGAACAGAGGGATCTTGGGGTCCATGTCCATAGGTCCCACAAAATTGTCACCCAAGTTGATAAAGTTGTTAAGAAGGTGTATGGTGTGTTGGCTTTCATTAGCAGGGGGATTGAGTTTAAGAGCAGTGAGGTTAATGCTTAGCTGTATAAAGGTGTAGTTCAAACGCATTTGGAATATTGTGTTCAGTTCTGTTTGCCTCATCATAGGAAGGATATGGAAGCCTTTGAGAGTATGCAGAGGAGATTTGCCAGGATGCTGCCTGGACTGGAGGACATGTCTTAGAAGAAAGTTTGAGGGAGCTAGGGATTTTCTCCCTGGAGCGAAGAAGAATGACAGCTGACTTGATAGAGGTGTACAAGAATTGAGAGTCAAAAATTGGACATGGCAGTCTAATCCAATGGCAGAAATGGCTATCTACCAGGGCGTTAGTTTACGGTGATTGGAGGAAGGTTTAGGGGAGATGTCAGAGATAGCTGCTTTGCACAGAGAGTGGTGGGGTGGAATGCACGGCCAATGATAGAAATAGAGTCAGATACATTAAGGATAATTAAGAAGACTCTTGGATAGGCACATAGAAGCTAGTGCATTGAAGGTCATGTAGGTTAGTCTGATCTTAGAGTAGGATAAAATGTTGGCAAGGCATTGAGGGCTGAAGGGCTCTTATTGTGCTGTATTGTTCTATGTTCCAAGTTTCTCTCAGCTGGTGGATTCTCATTAGTTGGTGAATGTGTGAGGGAGTGAGGTGTGCGAGGTTAGGAAGCTGGAAGGGGCATAAGGCCAAGACTTTTAGTTATGGTGTGCATGGTTACAGTCAGCTGAGGGCCAGCACAATATGTGTGGTTACCTCGACCAGACAAAATCCACCAAGTTTAGTTATTAAACTGATTTTTGTCTTGTCATTAGTTCCTGGTTTCTTCAGATACATTCTGTTGAGTGACCCATGTATTAATATCTGACCATCGACAGGCAGGTACAATTTTATTTTGATACTGGTGAATGTGAAGGTGCCTTTATTGGATATAATTTCAGAGGATTCACAGTGAGACATAAGATGCTGCAGAAAACTGTCAATTGTGAACATGTTCACACAGCTCTGGACCAGGGAGCAGATGTAGGAAGTATGGGGAACATGCCAGATGTCAGCACCATAACCAATACCATGTGATTCGGACACTCCATGTCCATACAATGCTCTCTGGGTCATGCTCTGACTGAAGATGAATTTGTAAGACCTGGTTCCTGATCAAACATTGGTATCTAATTTAGAGAGTATTTTTAACTACACTAAGAACATTGATAGGTAAAAACAAGGACTGCAGATGCTGGAAACCTGAGTCTAGATTCGAGCGGTGCTGAAAGAGCACAGCAGGTCAGGCAGCATCCGAGGTGCAGGAAAGTCGCTGTTTCAGGCAAAAGCCCTTCATCAGGAGT
Organism: Chiloscyllium punctatum; assembly: GCF_047496795.1. Taxonomy (NCBI): domain Eukaryota; kingdom Metazoa; phylum Chordata; class Chondrichthyes; order Orectolobiformes; family Hemiscylliidae; genus Chiloscyllium; species Chiloscyllium punctatum. Next base: position 17,435,525 of record NC_092745.1, on the reverse strand, counting down.
GATGACTGATAGCGTGTTGGCTAGTTGCCTCCTGTCCAAGGTGGAATCCAGATGATTTACTTTGAAGGAATGTTTGAATGATTGTCCTGACCCCGGTTGGAAACTTTCTGGTAAGATTCTGGAGCAGGCCAGTATCTCACTCAGTGTCACAGGCAGCTGTGGGGTGCAGTAGCACGGTGCCAGAATTCAGGCCTTTTGGAATCCATTTTTAATGTCGGCCATGATTGCGACATGGTGGGTTTACTGACCTGAACAATGATCAGGAGTTAGCCATGTTTGTGAATTGGGCAATGATGAGATATGAACTACAATTATTCAACTGAACAATAATTGCATCATCTCTAAAAATAATTAGGTTGGTTCTATATTGATGGAACTAAAATGTAAACAGGTAACAACCTCTTATGATACAAAAGTAAAGAGTGTGCGTTTTGTTTTATACTAAAAAGAAAATCTTATCTGATTATTCTGGTGATCATAATTACACACTAAATGCCAGTATTCAAATGCATATATTGTGGCTATATTATTTGCAAAGTGGTTGACCTCTGACTGATTGCATATTCAGAGTGAGCAAGCGATTGAACAATCAGATAGAATTATCTTTCTGCACATTTAAATATAATCAATCGATTTAATTCTCACTGAAGTGTGTGAGCTTCAGCTATTTGCCAACAATTCTATTAGTTTTTAAATAGTGATGGAAAATGATAGACCAGATCTAAAAGTTGAAGTTCTAAATTGGTGTAAGGCTAAATTTGATGATATTAGGCAAGAGCTTTCCAAAGCTGTCTGGAAGCAGATGTTCGCAGATAAAAGGGCAGCTGGAAAGTGGGAAGCATTCAGAAATTAGGTAATGGAGTCCAGAGACAGTATATTCCTGTTACGGTGAAAGGAAGGGATAGTAGATATAGGTAATGCTGCTTGACTAAAGAAATTGGGGGTCTGGTTAAGAAAAGGAAGGGAGCATATGACAGGTACAGACAAGGTAGATCGAGTGAACCCTTAGAAGAGTACAAAAGACAATATGAATATACTTAAGAGGGAAATCAGGAGGGCAAAAAGGGACATGAAATAACATTGGCAAATAGAATTAAGGAAAATCCAAAAAGATTTTAAAAAGACATTAAGGACAAAATGGTAAATAGGGAAAGAACAGCACCCCTCAAAGATCGACTTGGAATCACTTGTATGGAATGCAGGCGTTGGGGGCGATACTAAATGGGTATTTTGAATCAATGTTTACTGTTGGCAAGGACATGGAAGATATAGAACGTAAGGAAATAAATGGTGACAACTTCAAAATGTTCTTATTACAGAGGAGGATGTGCTGGATGTCTTGAAACGTATAAAAGTGGATAAATCCCTGGAACCTGATTAGGTGTATAGAGAACTCTGTGGCAAGCCAGGAACCGTTTGCTGGGCCTGTGACTGAGATATTTGTATCATTGCTAGTCATAGGTAAGGTGCCAGAGGACTGGAGGTTGGTGAATGTGGTGCCAATGTTTAAGAAAGTTGGTAAGGACAAGCCAGGAAACTATAGAACAGTGAGCCTGACAGCGGTGGTGGGCACGTTGTTGGGGGGAATCCTGAGGGACAGGATGTACAAGTATTTGGAAAGGCAAGGACTGATTCGGGATTGTCAACATGGCTTTATGCGTGGCAAATCATGTCTCACAACCTTCTTTGAATTTTCTGCAGAAGTAACAATAACGATTGATGATGGCAGAGTGGTGGACATGATTTATTTGAACGTCAGTAGGTTGTTCGACAAGGTTCCCCATGGGAGACTGGTTAGTCAGGTTAGATGTCATGGAATAGAGGGAGAAGTAGCCATTTGGAGCCAGAACTGGCTCAAATGTAGAAGGAAGAGGGTGGTGGTGGAGGGTTGTTTTTCAGACTGGAGGCCTGTGACTAGTGGAGTGCCACAAGGATCTGTGCTGGGTCCACTACTTTTCGTCATTTATATAAATGATTTGAATGTGAGCATAAGAGGTATAGTTAGTAAGTTTACAGATAACACCAAAATTGGAGGTGTAGAGAACAGCAAAGAAGATTACCTCGGATTGCAACAAGGATCAGATGGGCTAATGGGCTTAAGAGTGACAGATGGAGCTTAATTTACATAAATGTGAGGAGCTGCATTTTGAGAAAGCAAATTTTAGCAGGTCTTATACTCCGAATGGTGATGTCCTAGGGAGTGTTGCTGACCAAAGAGACCTTGGAGTACAGGTTCATTGTTCCTTGAAAGTAGAGTCATAGAGAGATAAGATAGTGAAGAAGACGTTTCTTATGCTTTCCTTTACTGGTCAGAGTATTGAGTACAGGAGTTGGAAGGTCATGTTGTGGCTGTACAGGAAGTTGGTGAGGTCACTTTTGGAATATTGTGTGCAATTCTGTTCTCCTTCCTCTCGGAAGGAAGTTGTGAAACTTGAAAGGGTTCAGAAAGGATTTGCAAGGACGTTGCCAGGGTTGGAGTATTTCAGCTGTAAGGAGAGCCTGAATAGGCTGGGGCAGTTTTCCCTGGAGTGTCGGAGGCTGAGGGGTGTCCTTATCGAGTTTTATAAAATCATGAGGGGCATGGATATTGTAAATAGACAAGGTGTTCTCCCAGGTGTGGGGGAGTCCAGAACTCGAGGGAACAGATTTAGTGTGAAAGGGGAAAAATATAAAAGAGACCGAAGGGGCAACCTTTTCACGCAGAGTGTGGTACGTGCATGGAATGAGCTGCCAGAGGAAGTGGTGGAGGCTGGTACAATTGCAACATTTAAAAGGCATCTGGATGGGTATATAAATAGGAAGGGTTTGGAGGGATATGGCCTGGGTGCGGGCAGGTGAGACTAGATTGGGTTGGGATATCTGGTCGGCATGGAATGGTTGGACCGAAGGGTCTGTTTTCATGCTGTACATCACTATAACTCACTGACTCGAATTTAGAAATGACAATAATTTAACATGCGCTGTCAAATACCTAAATGGTTTATGTTATTAAATTGTAACATTCAATAAGTTGAAAACTTGCAATTTTTAGAATGAAAAATAAGGAACGACTAATAAAGAAAATTCCAGCACAGCGGTAGGCCCTTTAGCCTTCCAAGCCTTCACCGATCCAGGTCCTCTGTCTAAATCTGTCGCATACTTTCTGAGGGTCTGTATCCCTTTGCTGCCTGCGCATTCTTGTATCTGTCTAGATATATCTTAAATGATGCTATTGCAAAAATACTCCAAACATGGTCTGATCAGAGCCTTGTAAAACCTCATCAATCCATCCCTGCTTTAATATTAAAGTAATCTCAAAATGAATGCCATCGCTGTATTTGTCTTTCTGACTGGATAGGCCACCAGGAACAATGATCACATGATGGACATTAATAAACTTACCAAGGAGTTCTAAAAATGAATAATGATTTAAGCATGCTGGGAAATGGATCCCAGCCTCGAGTAAACTCTCTGCTAAGAAATATGCTGCAGAATCGAGACAAGCTGCAGCTACTCACAGACGGTTTGCAAAAAAACCTGACAGTTACAGACCTTGCAATACCCACCTGAAATTGGACTTGAATGATACAATGGAATGTCGCCCTTGGGCCATCAATATGCCAACCCCTGGTTGAGTCTGATTGATCTGGGTAAATGAACTTGATCATTCGATTGGAAGATTTTCCATACCCTCCCAAGGGCTTGGAGACTTAGAAGGATAAGAATCACCTCAAAACCCCACAGAGTGCGGCAACTGGAGAATAACCACTGAGAAAGAAAACAAGTCCAAGACCATCGGAAGAATAAGAAGGCATCACCATGTGGAGCCCGGCCAAGTTCTAGTGTGGTGGTACACAGTCAGTCAAAGTTAAGTTAAAACATAAGACAGTTTACAATATTTTTCATTACTTTATAGTAAACTTTATTGGACTAACACTGATTGTGATCAATAAACAAATATTATTGTTTGTAAGAGTTGACTCAATTCTTTTGCTGAATGGAAGAATTTAAGCAAACTGTGCAGCAGATGCAACACCTTCCTAACTATTGACTCAACTTGCAAGTTTACCTTGAGACAATCCTGTACTAGAACTTGCAACTCTCTTTGCTCTTCAGACTTCTGAATTTTCTCTCTCCATGACTCTCTCCCTCTTCACAAAGTGCATCACTTCAAGTTTTCCCAAGATGTACTCCATCTGCAACTTCTTTGCCCACTCTCCTACCCTGTCTAAACCCTTCTGCAGCCTCCCTGTCATCTCAATGCTGCATGTCCCTGTACCTACCTTTGTATCATCTGAAAATCTCGCCACAATACTCTCAGTTCCTTAATGTAGATCGTTAATGCACAAAGTAAAAAGTTGTGGTCCCAACACTGAGCCATGTGGAACACAAGTTATCATCGATTGCTAGCCCAAGAAGGACGTTTTTATCCCCACTCTCTACTTGCTGCCAGGCAGCCAAGCTTCTGCACACACTAGTAACTTACCTCGAACAAAATGGGGCCTTATTTAACTCAGCAGCCTCCTGTGCAGCACCTTGCCAAAGTCGTTCTTGAATCTCAGGTGGATAACATCCACTGGCTTTCCATGTCTCACTTGCTTGTTACATCCTCAAATAACTCTTACAGATTTCTGAGGCAAGACGTCCTCTTGATGACACCATACTGACTTTGCACAATTTTACATTTCACTTGCAAGTATTCAGAATCTCATCCTTCACAATGGATTCTAGGATCTTACACATGACTGAGGTTAGGTTAATGGTTCAGTCACTTTCTGCCTTTTTTGCCTTATTCCCTTTTTTAAAGAGGCCGTCACGTTTGCAATTTTCTAGTCTTTTGAGCCTCTCCCTGATTCGAGAAATTCATGAAGGATCACCACAAATGTCTCCATTATTTCTTCAGCTATCTCCCTTGGAACTCTGGGATATTGTCCAGTTTGTTTACCCATTTAGTTTTTCGAGCAACTCCTCCTAATAAGCTCTGTCCCTTCGCTATCTTGAATTTTTGGGATACTATTCGTGTCTTTCACTGTGAAATGTGACGTGAAATAATTGTTCAGTTTCTCAGCCATTATTTTTTCCCATTACTGTATCAACAGCGTCGTATTCCACGACCAATGAGCATTTCTGCCTCTCTTTTGCCCTTTACATATCTAAAGAATCTCTTACAGTCTTTTATATTACCCTCATATTTAATCTTCTTCCACCTATTTCTTATTTTGTTGCCCTCTATTGGTATTTGTAAGTTTCCAAATCCCTTGGTTTCCCATTGCCATTTGCTGATTTCTCTTTTGCTTTTACGCTATCCCTGATATGCCCTGTCAGCCGTTGTTGCCTCATCCTCCCTATACCATGCTTCTTTTAGCTTGGGATGAATTTCTGCTGTGTCTCCTGAATTACTCCCAGAAACTCCCGTCATTACTGTCCCACTGTCTTTCCTGCTCGCCTTCTATCCCAGTCAATGTAACCCAGTTCCTCCCTCATGCCTTTGTAGTTGCTTTTATTCAGTGGTAATATTGTTAACTCTAATTCTACCTTCACCCTCTCAAATTGAAGAGTAGGTTCAATGATATTATGATTACTGCCTCATAAAGGTTTCTTTACCTTAAGCTCTCTTATCAAGTCTGCCTCATTGCACAATTATAAATCCAGTATTGCCCGTTCCCTCGTTGCCTGCACCATAAGCTGCTCCAAAAAAGCCACCTCGCAGGCTTTCCACAAATTCGTTTCCTTGCAAACCTCTGCCAACCTGATTTTCCCAGTCCTGCTGTATGTTGAATTCCTCCCAATCACTGTAACTTTGCCTTTTCTACACATCTTTTCTACATCCTGATGTGATATCCGCCCTTGCTCCTAACTACGGTTCGTGGACCTGTACATAACTCCAACTATGGTTTTTCACCTTTGCCCTTCCTCAATTCTAACCACACAGATTCTACACCATCTGTCCTTACTTTGAGTTTTGGAAACTGAGTGGTGGGACTGCAAAACACTTTAGCATTGTCACAAGTTCTTGGTTTGATGTTAATTAAAAATATTACATTGCCAATTCCATTGGAATGTGGCCACAAACTATTTCTTTGGCCAAATGTTCTGTGTGTGCTATGGAAGAATGCAAACTTTTGAAACTGTTCGCAAAACATCGTATGAAGAGGACTTGAGTCTATAAAGAGATTAAGGTGGGTCAAGTGAACAGACAAATATTGTTGTTTGGAGCATCCGAGGATGTATTGTCTGTGCGCTCAAAGATGTTGGCGGGTTGAATCGAAAGGCAGTGTATTATTTCAATGGAGAGATTGGCTTGAAGCGCAGAAGAACCGGGCACCTGGATTACAAAATAAAAACTTTGTGTGCATAAAGTTTTGAGGGTGGTAAAATAAATGTAGACATTTTCGGAAACAGAATACATTCAAAATTAGGGAAACATTTCTTCGTTTTGCAGAGTAGTGGCGAGACCACATCTAGAGAACAATGGTCATACTAACACGCAAATCAGTCCAGAGAAGATTCACTCAACTAACTCCAGTGTGGAACGTTTATTTCAGGTGGAAATCTTGAACAGACTGACTGTGGATCTGCTGGAGTTTAGGCGAACAACATGTGATCTTGGTGACCCCAGGATATTCGAAGTAGTCTTTTCATGTTGAATTCTGAAACCATATTTCTGCTTGTGTGAGAGATTACCAGGAAGGGATGGACTATGAAACTGAAGGTTATCCCAGTTAAGAAGATGTTGGATATTTTAACCTTCTCAAAGTGTCGTGTATTTGTGAACTCTTCCCAGATAGCAATGGAGGATAAAACATTGAATATTCCTGAGGCAGAAGGAGGCAGATTCTTGACTAACAGTGATGCACTGACATTGTACCGGCATAGGAGGAATGTGTGGTTGATGTCACAATCAGATCATCCACGATCTTATCGCATGACTGAGCTGTATTGGTGACTTACCCCGATGCTACTTTCAGCATTTCTGTTGACTTTCGATACTGAAAAAATTATGAGATGATTCTCATGAACATGGAGGCATTTCCTTTCAGATTTCTGGGCACAGGTTTCCATATGTGACTTTTAAACAGCACTCAAAAGCACTCAGGGAGGTTTCGTGGTTTTGAAGAAAGGTCAGGAGCATCGGGCAAAATGAAAGCCTGCCTTGATACTGCTTGAGAAATCAGATTGGGTCGAATGGATAACTTGAATTCTGCTCATTCCTTTCAGTTCTTGTTACGAGGTGAGTTTCATTAGCGAGGCCAGCATTCTGTTGCCAATGTGTAATTTCTATTCAGAATATGGTGATAAACCCCAGGGGTTCTTGTGGTGCAGGAACACTAACAGGTATGTTACAAAGAGAGAAATGGGGTTCTCATCCATTTGATAGAGAAGGCAGAATGATATAGCTTCAGGTCGGTGTGCTGTGTGACCTTGGATATTGCATTCCTCTGCACTTGATGCTCACAAGCTCTGGAAATAGTGAGACTACATTCGTTGTTTTCAACAATTAAAGTGACAGTCATACAGCGAATAAACAGGCCCTCAGCCCAATACATCTACGCCAGCCAGAAAACATCAATGTACATTATTCCCAGTTACCTGAAGACTTATAGCCTACAATGCCCTGGCCGTTTTTGCTAAAATGCTTCATTGTCTTTTTATACACTTAATGATAAAGTCCTAGGGAGTGTTGTTGAACAAAGATATCTTGGAGTGCAGGTTCATAGCTTCTTGAAAGTGGAGTCGCAGGTAGATAGGATAGTGAAGAAGGCGTTTGGTATGCTTTCCGTTATTGGTCAGAGTATTGAGTACAGGAGTTGGGAGATCATATTGCGGCTGTACAGGACATTGGTTAGGCCACTGTTGGAATATTGCCTGCAACTCCGGTCTCCTTTCTATCGGAAAGATGTTGTGAAACTTGAAAAGCTTCAGAAAAGGTTTACAAAGATTTTGCCAGAGTTGGAGGATCTGAGCTACAGGGAGAGGCTGAACAGGCTGGGGCTGTTTTCCCTGGAGCGTCGGAGGCAGAGAGGTGACCTTATCGAGGTTTATAAAACTATGAGGAGCATGGATAGGATAAATAGACAAAGTCTTTTCCCCTGGGGTCGGGGAGTCCAGAACTAGAGGGCAGAGGTTTAGGGTGAGAGGGGAAAGATATAAAGGAGATGTCAGGGACACCGTTTTCACGCAGAGGGTGGTACGTGTATGGAATGAGGTGCCAGAGGATGTGGTGAAGGCTGGTACATTTGCAATGTTTCAGAAGCATTTGTATGTGTATATGAATAGGAAGGGGTTGGAGGGATATGGGCTGGATGTTGGCAGATGGGATTAGATTGGGTTGGGAAATCTGGTCAGCATGGAATGGTTGGACCGAAGGGTCTGTTTCCATGCTGTACATCTCTATGACTCTATGAGTCTATCTGTGACCTGAGCGTTTTTTGTACTTTTATGCACAAAATGGTTTCATGGACATAGATAACACAATGATAAAAACAGGGGCAAACTCATCAGCTCAATAAAAACAGACTCTGCATTTTTCAATAATTATAGAAAATCCGATTGTCTTTTCAATTCCTTTGGAATTTTAATGGAGCTAGACCAGCATTAATTGCCCTTGCGAATTTCCAATCCAGTTGATGTTGGTCCGTCCAAGTGGCTGGTAGGATGGAGTACCAGCAATGCATCTCATGTGTTGGGTTCGCTGGGAGTAAATATTACTGGTGGTGGATGGAGTGTTACACAAGCCGCCATGCTGTAATGAACAGCTCGCAGGAAAACAGGAAAACTGACTCATTGTCACAGCAAGCATATAGGATGGAGTTTATAAGTTTTCTGAGAAATAGCAACCTTACAGATACAAGTCTATATAGTAATGAAGGGAAGTCTGTGTCTATGTTATTGGTGTCAAACAGTTGGAATTATGTTATTGCTTTGGAGGGACGATGCTTGCACTGAGCATGTGATTTATCCTGGATATTTTAACAGATGACTGGGCTGTCCTAGGTTAAGTAAGTGCTGATACTCCATGGGATGATGTTGATTTGTAATCTCGCCATTTACTGAGCACATTTCGCCAGACCAAACCAACAAGTACCGTTGGTTGGTGCTTCAGAATTTATCAGAGCTTTCATGGCTGCCACCACATGGAATCATGTATAAGACAAGGCCAATCGAGTCTGCACCATCCAGTACTGATGCTAGTGTTTTGTAAAGTTTGTGAGGTTACCTTCCTGATCTACCCTCACAGGCAATGCATTCTAGACACAAACCATCCTCTGGGTTCAAAACGCATTCCCCAGATCCACTCTCAATATCTTCTATTTCGCTTCAAATATTTGTTTGACCCTTTGATTAAGGGGACCAGCTGCTGTCTGTTCACACTGCCCATACCTCTCATGCTCTTATACACCTCTGTCAGGTTCACCCCTCACCCTTCTCTGCTCCAAAAGCAAGACTAACCTATTTTCTTGGTTTGAGTTCTCTTTTGTCTTGTTACTTCTTCCAAAGTGCAGCATCTCACATCTTTCAGTGCTAATTTTTATCGGTCATTGATCTGGCCATCTGAACAATCAATGTGCACCCTCCTGTAACCTAACACGTTCCTCCTCACCGTGACCCATCTGGCCTATCATTGTGGCATCTACAACATTGTTTATTATTCTCCAACACCCCTTCGCCCCATCTCTCACATTAATATCATCAACATTTCGGAGCAGCGAGAGGGGGGAGCCAGGAGGTGGTGATGTTGGCGCAAGGTGATGGTCCAGAAGGCCGGTAAGTATATTTAAACTTGTTACCTTCAGGCCAGCGAGGGAGAAGCGAGCAAAGGACTTCTGGGAAGGGTAAGCAGAACAGGTTATATTTGCTTGGTTGTGTTACCAGAGACACTACTCGATAACTAGTTTATTTCCTAATCCTTTTTTTAAGTCGTCACTTCAGGAGTTAGAATCGTGGGAATGGAGTTTACGGAAGTGGAATGTTCCTCTTGCAGAATGTGGGAAGGGTCACCACTAGTGTTCCTTCTGATTACATTTGTGGGAAGTGCACCCAACGCAAAAACAGGATTAGGGAACTGTAGCTGTTGTTGGATGAACTTCGGATCATTCAGAAGGCAGATGGGGTTATTGGCAGGACTTACAGAGAGGTAGTCACTACCCAGATAAAAGAAAAAGACAGATGGGTGACAGTTAGGGGACGGAAAGGGAACCGACAGGCAGTGCAGGGATCCCCTGTGGCCATTACCCTCAACAATAAGTATACCATTTTGGATACTGTTGGCGGGGGGGGGGGGGGGGGGGGCGATGACTTACCAGGGGAAAGCAGTGGGGCACATGCTGCTCAGAAGTGAAGGAGGAAGAAGAGCGGAGCAGGAGTCATTGGGGACTCGATAGTTAGGGGGAACAGATAGGAAGTTCTGTGGGGCGAGAGAGACTCACGGTTGGTATGTTGCGTCCCGGGTGCCAGGGATCGTGATGTCTCTGATCATGTTTTTGGGTTCCTTCGGGTGGAGGGAGAGCAGACCCAAGCCGTGGTCCACATTGGTACCAACGACATAGGTCAAAAAGATAGATGGGGACTTGAGGCAGAAATTCAGAGAGCTAGGATGGAAGCTTAGAGCTAGGACAAACAGAGTTGTTTTCTCTGGTTTGCTGCCCTTGCAACGTGCTAGTGAGGTGAGGAATAGGGAGAGAAAGGAGTTGAGCACGTGGCGCAGGAGGGAGGGTTGCGGGTTTGTGGATAATTGGAGAATTTTCTGGGGTAGGTGGGACCTCTACAAGCAGGATGGTCTTCATCTAAACCAGAGGGGTATAAATATCCTGAGTGGGAAATTCACGAAAGCTATTAATGTAGATTTAAACTAATACAGCAGGGGGGATCGGAACCAAAATTGGAGGACAGGTACAGAAGAGGATGAGAGTAGGGAGTTCCAAAATCAAGTATCTGACACTGGCAAGCGAGAACCTGGTTTGAGGTGTTTGTACTTCAACGCGAGGAGCATCCGAAATAAAGTGGGTGAACTGGCAGCAAGGGTTGGAACCAGGGACTTCGATGTTATGACCATTACAGAGACATGGATAGAGCAGGGAGAGGAATGGCTGTTGCAGGTTCCGGGATTCAAATTTTTCCGTAAGAACAGAGAAGATGGTAAAAGAGGGGAGGTGTGGCATTGTTGATCAGGGACAATATTACAGTTGTAGAAAGGATGTTTGGGGACTCCTTAACTGAAGTATTATGGGCTGAGGTTACAAACAGGAAAGGAGAAGTCACCATGCTGGGAGTTTTCTATAGTCCTCCAAATAGTCCCAGAGATGTAGAGGAAAGAATAGCAAAGATGATTCTCGAAAGGAGTGAGAGAGGCAGGGAAGTTGTCATGGCGGACTTGAAGTATCAAAATATTGACTGGGACCACGACTGTACGAATACTATAAATGGGTCAGTTTTTGTCCAGTGTGTTCAGGAGGGCTTCCTGACACATTAAGTAGACAGGCCAACAAGGTACAAAGCCGCTTTAGATTTAGTACTGGGAAACAAGCCTGGCCACGTGTTAGATTTGGAAGCAGGTGAGCACTTTGGATTCAGCGATCACAATTCTGTCAGGTTTACTTTAGTGATGGAAAGGGATAGGTGTACTCCACCGAGCAGGAGTTACATCTGGGGGAAGGGAAAGTACGATGCAATTTGGAAATATTTAGGAAGCATAGAATGGGGAAGGAAGCTGCAGGGGATGACCACAATAAAAATGTGGAGCTTATTCAAGGAAAAGCTCCTGTGTGTCCTAGATAAGTATGCACCTGTCAGGCAGGGAGGAAGTTTAAGAACGTGTGAGCCGTGGTTTACTAAGGAAGTCGAATACTGGATTAGTGGTGCTGGAAGAGCACAGCAGTTCAAGCAGCATCCAACGAGCAGCGAAATCGACGTTTCGGGCAAAAGCCCTTCATCAGAAATAAAGGCAGTGAGCTTGAAGCATGGAGAGATAAGCTAGAGGAGGGTGGGGGTGGGGAGAGAGTAGCATAGAGTTCACGACATGGTTGAAGAGCTTCAGAGCAGAGGAAATGACCTGAGAGTTGCAATGGGAGAGGGACTCCCTGAGATTCTTGTTGAGAGAGGAAGAAAACTTCTTCAAGGCAGGCATCATTGCAAGAGGATTCGCAGTCAGGTTAAAATCAGTGAGGCAAAAACAATGACTGCAGATGCTGGAAAGCAAATACCGGATTAGTGGTGCTGGAAGAGCACAGCAGTTCAGGCAGCACTGCCTTTATTCCTGATGAAGGGCTTTTGCCCGAAACGTCGTTTTCACTACTCGTTGGATGCTGCCTGAACTGTTGTGCTCGTCCAGCACCACTAATCCAGTATTTGCTTTCCAGCATCTGCAGTCATTGTGTTTACCTAAAGGAAGTCAAATCCCTGGTCAAGAAGAGGAAGAAGGCTTATGTTAGAACAAAATGTGAAAACTCAGTTAGGTCGCTTCAGGGTTACAAGGAAATCAGGAAAGACCCAAAAAGAGCTCAGACAAGCCAGGAGGAGACATGAGAAGTTGTTGGCAGATAGGATCAGGGTTAACCCTAAGGCTTTCCATAGGTATGTCCATAATAAAAGAATGACGAGAATTAAATTAGGGCCAATCAAGGATGATAATGGGAAGTTGTGTGTGGAATCAGAGGAGATAGGGGAGGCACGAAATAAATATTTTTCGATAGTGTTCACTATAGAAAATGAAAATGTTGGCGAGGCAGATACAGAAATACTTGCATCTAGACTAGAAGAGATTGAGGTTCATAAGGAAGAGGTATGAGAAATACTGCAGAGTTTGAAAATAGACAAGTCCCCTGGGCTGGATGGTATCTATCCTAGGATCCTTTGGGAAGCAAGGGAAGAGATTGCCCGTTTTGGCATTGATCTTCAAAACATCACTGTCCACAGGAATAGTGCCTGAGGACTGAAGGATAACAAATATGGTTCCCTTCTTCAAAAAGGGTAGTAGAGACAACCCTGGTAATTACAGACCAGTGAGTCTCACTTCAGTTGTTGGTAAAGTGTTGGAAAAGGTTATAAGAGATAGGATTTAAGACCATCTAGCAAAGAATAATCTGATCAGGGACAGTCAGCACGGTTTTGTGAAGGGTAGGGCGTGCCTAACGAATCTTATTGATATTTTTGACAAAGTGACCAAACAGGTAGATGAGAGTAAACCGATTGATGTGGTAGGCATGGATTTCACCAAGGCGTTTGATAAGGTTCCTCAGAGTCGGTGATTGTACTCAATGCAGTGCAATGGGATTATGGGAGACATAGCAGTTTGGATCAGGAACTGGCTTGCTGAAAGAAAACAAAGTGTTGTAGTTGATCGAACATGTTCATCTTGGTGTCCAGTTACTAGCGGCATACTGCAAGGGTTGGTGTTGGGTCCAGTGCTGTTCGTCATTTTTATGAATGACCTGGCTGACAGCTTAGAAGGGTGGGTTAGTAACTTTGTGGACGACACTAAGGTCAGTGGAGTTGTAGATAGTGACGAAGGATATAGTAGGTTGCAGAGAGACATAGATAGGGTGCAGAGCTGGGCTGAGAGGTGGCAAATGGAGTTTAATGTGGACAAGTGTGAGTTGATACACTTTGGACGGAGTAATCGGAATTCAAAGTACTGGGTTAAGAATAAGATTCTTGGGAGTGCAGATGAGCAGAGAGATCTCGGTGTCCATGTACACAGATCCCTGAAAGTTGCCAACCAGATTGACAGGGTTGTTAAGAAGGCAATACAGTGTTTTGGCCTCTATTAATACAGGGATTGAGTTCCAAAACCAGGAGGTTATGCTGCAGCTGTACAAAGCTCTGGTACAGCCACACTGGAGTATTGTGTACAGTTCTGGTCACCACATTATAAGAAGGATGTGGAAGCTTTGGAAAGGGTGCAGAGGAGATTTTCTCGGATGTTGCCTGGTATGGAAGGAATGTCTTACGTGGAAAGGCTAAGGACCTTGAGGCTGTTCTCGTTAGAGAGAAGAAGGTTGAGAAGTGACTTAACAGAGACAAACAAGATAATCAGAGGGTTAGATAGGGTGGACAGGGAGAGCCTTTCTCCAAGTATGGGAATGGCAAACACGAGGGGACACAAATTTAAAGTGAGGGGAGATAGGTATAAGACAGATGTCAGAGGTAGTTCTTTTTCCTCAGAGAGGAGTAAGGATATGAAATGCTGTGCCGGTAGTAGATTGGCCAATTTAAGTGCATTTAAGTCGTCATTGGACAGGCATATGGACGTACATAGAATAGCATAGGTGGGATGGGCTTCAGGTTAGTATGGCAGGGCGGAGCAAAATCGAGGGTCGAAGGGCCTGTACTGCGCTGTAATGTTCTATGTTCTATTTATGAATGTCAGGTACAAACCTTGATTTTCTACCTGTTCTACAGATCTGTTGAAGAGGATGAATTGTGAATTCCAGTCGCTTGTTTTTCATATTTTGGTGAACTTACAGTGTGATGCAGTTGAGGTCTTTTATGAGGAAGCTACAAATAATATTTTGGACATGGAGCTGAATTCTGCTTTTACACTCCATCCCTCTGCATATATTATTCATAAGACTTGCATATATTTAATTTTGGACCAGCTTTTGGCACTGTGCACTGCGACAGTTCAATTTGATGCGGGCTTGCAACTTATTCTGTAATAAATTTGCTGCAATAGTGAGAGCTGAAGATTTTTCTTTTGATGTGCAGGATGGACGCAGGCGCATTCATTAAGTTTGTTTGAAAGAGCTAGAGTGATGAGGGTAAAGATTAAATTAATTTCTACATTATATACACACTATAGAAGATCATTCACATTCTCATTTCTACGTTGGATTGGAAGCAAATTAAAAGAAGAAGGACCCATCGTTGTGAATATTGATTTAAAAAGTGACATCATGTTGCAATAATGCATTGGGGAAAAAGAAAACGCTGTCTGCATTTGACGGAGATACAGAAATGCAGAGTGATTGTACAATGTGAACAAGAATCAAGAAACAAGAATAAAGTATGAGGAATCTTTTCTTAAGTTTCAAAGGAAACCGGATCCCAATTATCCTGAACAGTGATGTTGATTGTCCATCAATCTCACTTTTCCAACTCTATGCTTTTCCTGCCACTGATGCGCCTTCTGGCACACCTCACCCTCCCTTCCTATTCGATTCTTACCCTCCTACTTACCTTGCATTGCCCATTCTGATGTTACATACCCTTCCACTGACCATCTCCCTTTACACGTCTCGCAATGTATGTCACACCACTTCTCTTGACCTTCCCTTTCCCTTTTTGCTCTCACACTAGATGCTGGAATCTGCTAATTTATGTGCTTCTACTGGTCATCAGTGAATGGTAGGTTTGGAATGATCAATGTCCAATAGCAACAGACAATAGGATGTTTGCTACTGTCTGATGCACGGTGAACAGGATAGTTTTGTTCACTGTTGGTACAGACTGGAGCTTCTTCCTGTCTGTCTGACACAATGATTAACCAAACAGCCTCATCACCAACAGGACAAACAACTTATGACAGAATCGTAAGACCATGTATCAATTTTCTTTGGAATATTGCGAGGACATTGTTCTAACAAGCAGTGTTCTTGTCTTTTGCTCTTTATTCTTTCAACTGATCTTCCCACGTAATTTAAGCTGAGGACAGAGTGACTTCCCTTTCAATCGAAGCAGGACTTGACTGAAGGTGGAATCAAAGACCCTGAGCAAAACTGTGGTTAATGGTAATTAGAGAAAATTCTGCACTGGAAATGGGAACAATGGGAAAAGCGGTCTCTGCAAGGTCTCTTACAAGTTGCATGCCATTCTGACGAGGGACTAATTTATTCTTACTTCATTATTGATTCTTAAATATCTTTGAATGTCCCAACAACAGCTCTGTGTGGATCTGCATTACTTGCATTGAAGAGATTCAAGTAGGCAGCTCTCTGGCTCCATTTCCAGAGCTACTGCCGACGACAAATAAACTCTGCCCTTGCTAGTGCCTTCCAAATCCATGGTTTAATATGTCCTGTTTAAAAGGAAAACAGGATATGTTATGTTTGCACACTCTCATCTGAAGTTTCGGCAAGGTGAGACCTTGCTGGATGACATGATGCCAGTGACATCAGGAGCATGACAAGACATTGATAACAATTGGAATCGTTAATTCAGTTAGTTACTTACAGATGGTTGATTGTGTGATGTCAGTGCCGTGGAGTTCAACATTTTCAGAATGCGTAACGGTAGTCATTCTCATATATTTAAATTTTTCATTCAGGAGCCATAGTCAAATACTCGAGAGCCAGCAGAAATGGCGTCTTCACTGTTCCCTTTCAAATCAGACAAATATCTACAGTCCAAAAGACTAATTAAGTTGAAAGTGCTGGAAAACCTTCACAGGTTCTGAGCAGAGAGAAACAGATTTAACATATTTAGTCGCATATGAGTTTTTCCCAATAGGGTAATATCAGGCTTTAATATTCTAACTCTGTTTCTCTTTCCAGATATTAGCTCACCTGAAGTGTTTTGCCACTGTTTTCTGTTTATACTACAGATTTACATTTTCCCCAGTATTCCCTAGCACAGTGATTCATTGTGTGGAGCGAGTGGGAGTGGCATGGTGTCTCAGTGGTTAGCACGACTGTCTCATAGTACCAGTGACCCGGTTTGCTTCCACACCCAAGAATATTTGTATTGAGTTTTCACGTTCTCCCCCTGTCTGCAAGTGTTTCCTCCAGATGCGCCAGATTCCTCCCACAGTCGAAAGACTTCCAGTGGATTGACCATGCTAAATTGCGCATCTAACACAATTTTGAACAGATGCAAACACACAGGTACCACAGACGTTTGGGGAAGAGAATTCCAACTCAAACGGTCCTCAGAGAATTTCTCCTCATCCCTGTTCCTATCGAGTTGGAGAGTCGTTGTATCCTTTTGTCGTCCCACTCCTCCATCTGTCACGACAAATTATCAGTGTAACTAAGTGTGTGATATCGCAAATGATACAGTCTCAGACTGTGTTAGGTACAGTGTTAGGGACATGTCAGACATGTTTCTTAAATTTGTAAAAATAATTCATCTAAAACAAAAGTCAAGTTACTCAAAAAACGATGGAAAGATAAATTACATATAGTTTGAACATTGCCGATACGTGTATCATTTTTTATTTTCCTATAAATCTGAGACATATACACATACTTCAGAAAGTAAACAGAAAAAAAAACAAACTCTGCAGAATATTAGTTTGGAAGAGTTTTGTCCAGATTATAGATAATTTCATGACAAAAGGAAAGTGGAGATGTTCTTATTGTTATGCTGATTGCAATGGGGTTTCTTCCAAGAATACTTGGACTTGGCTGAATTCCCTTCTCTGCTGGCAGTGGGGTGATTCCGATGAATCCTTAAGAGGAACTCCCAAACAGTGGGAAAGATACCTGATATATTTTCTGCTCTCTGTTAAAAAGGCATACGGTGTGTTAGGTTTCATTTGTCGAGCGATTGAGTTCGGGAGTCGCAATGTCATGTTGCAAATATACAAAACGCTGGTGCAACCACACTTGGAATACTGTGTACAGTTCTGGTCCCCATATTACAGGAAGGATGTGGATTCATTGAAAAAGGTGCAGAGGAGATTTATCAGGAAGTTGCCTGGTCTGAAGGGAAGGTCTTATGTGGATAGGCTGAGGGGGGGTTGATAGAGGCATACAATATGAACAGAGGATTAGATAGGGTAGACAGTGGAAGTCTTTTTCCTAGAATGATGACGTCAGCTTGTACGAAGGGGCATAATAACAATTTTAGCGGTGATAGATTTAAGACAGATGTCAGAGGCAGGTTCTTTACGCAGAGAGTGGTAAGGGCATGGAATTCCCTACCTGCTAATGTAGTCAACTCAGCCACATTAGGGAAATTTAAATCCTTAGATAAGCACATGGATGATTTTGGGATAGTGTAGGGGAACGAGCTGAGAATAGTTCACAGATTGGAAAAACATTGAGGGCCGAAGGGCCTGTTATGCGCTGTATTGTTCCATGTTCTATGTTCTATATGTTATTGTCGAGATGAACAAGTAAATTGATGGATCAATGGCTGTGGCTGTTCAGACAAGTTACATTTTCTTCCTCTTGGAGCTGAAACATATAATAATGTTATCTGAACACCAAAGTGAACCATGTAAGGTCTGGTTAAACATTCCCCTGAATGCATACTCCATCCCTGTTGTCTGCTCCATTTAGGAGTGATTTGTAATTTATCATTTGAAAATATTTTTATATGTGGCTACATAATTATTGTACAATAAATTCATGTCTTCAAAGTACTGTGTTAAAATGAATATATTGTTTCATTAAATTAAACCCTTGGTTTTATTTTCTCATTCCTCAGCTCCGCCCAGTACACTCTCCACAGGGTCCTTTATGATTCAATGTGAACACCTCTTATTCTCAGGCCTGAAGTGCCCTGACATTGTCGGGGCCATGAGGGGAATGGATATGGTTATTTTCCAAGGTCGGAGGACTCCAAACCAGAGGGCATAGATTTAAGGTGAGAGGGGTAAGATTAAAAAGATACCTGAAGGGGTATCTTTTTGCAGCAGAGAGTGGCGGGAGCTGGGCGTAAGTGAAGTCGGAGCGCAGAGCTGGTTCGGAAGGTATTGTTATTTGAGTGGGTATGTGGGAACTGTCCAATCAGGACGGATTGCACCTGAACCAGAAAGGCACCAATATATGCAGCAGTGCGAGTGTGGAGTATGAGCCTTGATCGGGGTTTGGTGCTATAGCAGATATACAATGAGTGTGAGGGATCAGGCAGTATAAGGTGAGCTTTATCCTGACAGAGAGGGGAAGGTCATTGATGCTTGTCCTGTATTACTGGACATTCCTTCAGACCACAGATACTGCACTAAGCTCAGACCTTGCTCGGTGGGTCTGGTGGTGTGGCCCCCTCTGGGAAGAGAATGGTCCTTGTCTGTACTAGTCCATCCACCAGGACCTCCATGCCCCTGTCGACAAACCGCGGTGTAATTGCCACTTATCTGCGATGCTCGGGGTAATCTACAGGGCAGCTACAAACTGAGAATGCTCAATCGTGTGCCCATTGGTCTTTTAAAAATGGCACCAGTGTCAGGAATCACAGAATATCCAGGAATATACGGGCGATGCTGAGTACCTACAGCCATGACAGGTGGGAGAATCGGACTGGCATTGAATGAGAGGGATGCCATGGGGTGAGATGGGTAGATAATTAGTTGAGTTAGATAAGATAACACCAGGAAACTAGGTCAGCCTCGTGCAGAACATCCCTCTGTCACACTCAGTGAAAATGTCACTGTGACAAATTATTGTTAGAATCAACCCAATCAGTTGAAGATTCTGCTGACCCCAATCCCAGTTACAAAGCTGCACCAGCTTGACCAATGCTCTCCATCACAGAAAATGAGCTAAACGTCACCTTACACTTTGGATATAAGGCAGTGGGGAGGGGGTTGTTGAGGTATCAGTGGCGGAGCACTTTATGGCAAGTCATCATAATTCTATTAGTTTTAAAATAGAGATGGAAAAGGATGAACCACATCTAAAACTTAAAGTTCTAAATTGTTGAAAACCAATTTTGACAATTTAACCGATAATTTTCCAAATTCGATTGGGACAGATATTCTCAGAAAAGGGGGTCAGTTGGGAAGGGGGAAGGCTTCAGAAATGAGATGTCAGAAATACAGAGACATTATGGCACTATTAGGATGAAGGGTAACGCTGGTGTGTGTAAGGAATGCTGGAGCGTTGTAGAAATTGAGGCTCTGATCACGAATAAACGGGAAGCATATGTCAGGTATAGACAGCAGGAATTGAAGGTTTTTTTTAAAATTCATTCACAGGATAAAGGTGTCCCTGGCTAGACAATCATCTATTACACATCCCTAATTACCCAGCGGGCAGTTAGCAGTCAACCACATTGCTGTGAGTCTGGAGTCACTTGTTCGCCAGACCAGGTAAGAATGGCAGCTTGTTTCCTTAAAGGGTGTCAGTGAACCAGATAGACTGTTCTGACAAGCGGAATAGTCATTATTAGCCTCTTAATTCCTGATTTAAAGTGAATCACTAGAAGAGTCTGAAGGCAACAAGAGTATAGTTAATAGGGAATTTTGGAGCATAAAAAGGGGACATGTGATAGCTTTGGGAAACAGAGTTAAGGAGAATTCAAAGGAATTCGACAAATACGTCAAGGACAAAAGAGTAACTGTGGGGAGAATAGGACATCCTTAAAGATCAGCAAGACTGCCCATGTGCAGAGCCACAGGAAACGGAGGAGGTACTGAACGAATATTTTGTATCAGTATTTACTGTGCAGGAGGATATGGAAGTTAGAAAACTTGTGAAAATAGTAGTGACATCTTGGCAAGTGTCTGTATTACAGAGGAGCTGCTGGAGGTCTTAAAACATGCAAAAGAAGGAAAATGTCCTGGCCTTTATTGATGTACGCTAGAACTCTGTGAGAAGCTGGGGAAGTGATTGCTGGGACCCTTGCTATTATTAATAGCCACAGGTAAAGTGCCGGAAGATTGAGGGTTGGTTAACGTGGTGCCATTACTTAAAGGATTTAAGAAGGGTAATAAGGAAAAGGTAGTGAGCCTGACGTCAGTGGTGGGTAAATTGTTGAAGAGGATTATGAGTCATCGGATTTTCACGCATTTTGAAAGGTAACGATTGATTAAGGATAGTAAACATGGCTTTGTGCAAGCAATATTGTGTCTCACTGACTTGAAGGAGATTTGTTTGAAGAAGCGACGAAAAAGACTAATTGAGATTGAGTGGTGTACATTGTCAATCTGGACATCAGTAAGACGTTGAATAACATTGTGCACGAACATCTGTTTAACAAGGATGGTTCTTATGAAAGTCATTTGGATACAAATTTAGCTCAAAGGTCAGAGACTGAGGGTTGCCATATCTGTTTGTGTCTTCGGCTGGATAAGCACACCTTCTCACTCTCTCCGTTACATACACTGATGCAGATTCACCCTCTCTGCCCCTCACACACACTAGCACTATCCCCTCTCATATTTCACACTCGCACTCCACTCTGTCACACACACATGCACACACAGCCACTCTCTCTCCCTCCCACACTCACACCCACACGCCACCTCACTCTCTCTCTCACATACACACATTGTCTCTCTCTCCTCTCAGACACGCCCCTCACACATATGCACACCCACACACACGAATGCACATATAAGTCTGTGGGTTGAATTTGTATCTTCCCATTTGTATTTGCAGATGCATTTTATTTTGTTCCAAAACATACAATTTGTAGACATTCAATCAATGTGTTATTTTATAAATCGTACTTTGTAAATAAAACCAGTCTAACTCCAGGTCAAGACACAGACAGAGTCCAAACAAGGCGTCATGCTTAGAATAAATTGTCTGACCGCAAGTATTACTTCATTTACATCGATAATACCTGAAGGTATCCCCAGGCAGTGACTTGAAATAAATTCTGCAATTTGCATATTAATCAATCAAACTTGCACCTCCATTCTAACTGATTAAGTATTTAAGAGCCATCTGAGGTGTTGTACAATTCATGAGTTGTTTTGGTCTTTTGGTCTTTTCCTTATAACTTCTGTGTTTAAAGTCTTCCCCTCCCTCTTACAACTGATGAAGGAGCAGCGCAAGGAAAACTTGTGTTTACAAATAAACCCATTGGACTCTAACCTGGTGTCGTTTGATTTTTGACCTTGTCCAATCCAGTCCAAAATCAGTGGCTCCATATCATGGCTTTTACTGGTTAGCTAATCCTCTCCCCTAGTTAGTAAATTGTTCTTAATCCCATGTGTTCTTGTCTTACATATTAACCTTTTTCAAGACACGTTACGCACTGATGTCTGGATATCCTATAATGGGATATCTAAAGGGCCCCCATTATCCATCTTGCTTGTTACGCTTTTTAAAAAGAAGTTAGTCAAATTATTAAAACATGATTTATCCTTCATAAAGCTATGTTGTATTGTGGCTTGACTTTGGAAATCTCCTGTTGTTAATTCCTTCTTAACGCATCCTAACAATTTGTCTTCAATCCAAATAATTTTCTCACCACTTTTCATTTCCGAGTGAAGCTGGTTATTTGAAGTCCTTCCCTTTGTATAAGGATTATGTTCCCTTCCATAATTCCCGTGTAACAGGCACAAGGCTGTAAAAGATCGGCTCCAATTGCTGTGTAAGAGGCATGAGTGGCTGATTGGACTAACTCTATTCCTGCTTTACACACTCGCTGGGCTGAATGTACTCCTGGTGTTCATACATTATAGTATCAATGGACTTGCATGTCCTGCTCCTGTTCCTGACCAAGCCATTCAATATCTCAATGTCCTCCTTCTGTCGCTGAATGAGAGTTTTGGGAACCTATGGAATCTCCATTCTCAAATGTCACTTTTCAAGGGCTGAACTATGGAGGCAAGTTTTGTTGCCCACACTGGGTAGCTCAATGGTTAGCACTGCTGCCTCACTGCACCAGCGATCCCAACACAATTTCAGTCTCCAGCTTCCTCCCACAGTCCCAAGACATGCAGGTGAGGTGAATTGGACAAGCTAAATTACCCATAATGTCCGGGATGTGGAGGCGAGGCGCATCAGTTGTGGAAAACGCCAGGTTCTAAAGACTGGGTGAGGTAGGTGGTGGGGATTGGATGAGATGGTCTTCGGAGAGTCAGTATGTTGTCGATTGGTCAAACGTCCTGCTTCCACACTGGAGAGATTCAAAGATTAACACCTTTGTTGCAGAAGTCCGTTGAGGGAACAATCTTTGAGTTCATTACAACATCCTTTCCACAGTGAGGAGATTAAATCTATGTGCACTACTTCGGATGTGATCTCACGAAGATCCTGTACAGCAGCAGCAGCACTTTACCAGCCTGCTGTAAGTTTCTCACCCAGGTTAGAGCAGTCTCCGCTCCCTGGGGGAATACACAGCATTACTGGAAGATCATTGTTCTTCTCTACTACACCAGAATAACGGGAGATCTGGAGAAAATCTCACAATGCCGCTTGAGAAGAACAGGTAAGATGTGGTGAGATAATATCCATGTTGAGATATGCCTCGCCAAACATCTCGCCTGAATCTGCCATTAACCTCGCCAGAGCCCACGTCACTCAGATTCTACAGAATCTGTTGGGGTGGATCTTAGAAACAGCAAGGAGAAGCAAACATTCATGAGAGATATGTATCAAAGTGAAAGCTGCAATACAATTGTTGGGTATGTTATAAAACAGGACATAAGACATACAGGGTTTGGGGTACTGCAGTAATAATGGAAAGTTTCAAGTTCCATCTAACCAGTGTTTACCCAAGTGAATGTTAATGTTGAGTGTGTATGAGCCGGGTTGCTTTAGTAGTATGTTCAGCACCGAGCTGTTGATCAGGAAATTTTGGAATTGGCGTTGTGTGATCAGAAGAGCAAATCGAATACTTTGCTCTTGAGGATCTTTGGGGAATAGTAATTTTAATATATTGAATTTTACATGCGTCTGAATACAAGCAGTTTTTTTTTATATTACGGGTCTATACCTGAGTTGTGCAAGAGATTAAGTTACCAGAATAAAGTTGGCTTTAGAGAATTTGGAAAATACATTAAACTGACTTAATGAAAGACAGGCAATATATGTTATTTACTGTAAGGTCTGTAATATACATATATCCCTCCAAGGCATAAATCGCAAAAGTCAAAGGTGACTCAACGATGGTGAACAAAAGAAGTCAAAAATTACATTAGATCGAAGAAAAGGGTCATATATTGTGGATTCATTGAAATTTTGGATGCAACAAAACAGGACTGATAAACTGATAAGTAAAGTATAAAGAGAACAGGAACACAAATTAACCAGAAACGAAAAGACTGATGAAAAACTGCCATGAATATTTGAAAGGAAAATAAAAGCAAGGTCAAATGTGGAAGAGTGAATGTGTGGACAGGATAATTTATTGTGGAGAACAGAACCGATGACAGGGGGGAACTAACCAGTTACTTTATGTCTGTCTTCACCGAGGAAGGGCCAGAAAATCTCCCAGAAATACCAAGTGACAATGGGACTTGTGTAACTGAAGACTAAAATCATTCATATCAGTGACCAGGTAGCATTTGAAAGCATAACTGTATTGATAAGTCTGACAGACCAAAGGTACTTCATATCAGAGTTTCAGAGATAGCTGAAATGGACAAAATAATTGCATTGGGAATCACTGTATTTTTCTGAATTCAGGTGGAAGGTTATAAATGCATTCCAAGGTTTTACAAAGGGAAAAATAGGGAGAATGGTGAACTACTGGCCAGTTAATGTATTGTTCACAGTGGGGAATCTGTTTGAATTTATTGTAAAGAATTTGATATTGGACACTTTGAAAGTTATAGCAAACGTCTTGAGAATGATGCTAGATTTCTGAAAGGGAAGGCAACATTTACAAAAAATGTGCTTGAAGATGTCTCTTGTCGATATAAACAATGGAGAACCAGTGGATATGGTATAGTTGGATATCAGGAGGACTTTTTAAAAGTTCATACGGAAGGTTAGACCTAAAACAATAAAGCAAATTGTATCTGTAAGAACATATGCAAATGGAGGAAGGTAAAGTTAAGTTTCCCTTTGTTTGAAGGGAATCAGATTATAGGCAATGAAGTGTTCCGTGCTCTCTCTCCACACGGATGATGTCTTACTCGCTGTGATGTCTAGCATTGGTGCAGTACAGATCCCAGCTTCTGTAGTAATTCGCTTTGAGTAGAAGTGAAGTTCTGCACCAGTGACACATCGTGTTGGTGAGACTGTACCTGGAGTATGGTGTACAGTTTTGATTTTCTGATCTAAGTAAACGATACTGATCACATATACTGAATGTACATTCTCTAGATTAACCCCTTGGATGGCAAGATTATCCGATGAGGGAACTCCGCCTGTATTCTGTAGATTTTCAGAGACTGAGACGTGATCGAAATGTAGCTTTCAAAAACTTTACACAGAGGGGAATGAAGAACATAGGGGTATTGAAAAGTGCGAGCAGGATTAGTGAGCATCTTAAGATATTCCACAAGGACCTCAAGTAGGACAGAATAACCAGGGAATAATTAGAGCCTATTCGAAACCAAGAGGATAATCAGTGTGTGAAGCTGGAGAATATTGATAGATTGTGACATGAGAGATTCACATCTGTTTTACGCAGGAGAAGGAGGAGGCATAGTTCAAGACGATGGACTGGGAAACTCGTGGGCAGATTGATATGAAATACAAGCAAGGATTGATAGTTTTGGCTGGTATAAAATTAGACAAGTCCACAGGTCTGGCTGTGTTGTATCACAAACTGCTGTCAGAGAAAGCGAAATGTTTAAGTAGATTCTGGTCACAGGGCAGGGGCCAGAGGAACTCAGAACACCTTTCAAAGGAACGGTTGGTGCAGGTAGATAAGGGAACTATAGATCAGTGAGTATCAGATCAGTGTCAGTGAAACTATTGGGGAAAACAGGGTGGGAGAAAATGGATCTTCATTTAGAGAGGGATAGCCCTCAGAGGGGAGTCATAACGAATGAATTTTATTGATCTTTTTTCAAGAAGGTTGATCATATGTTTTTTTTTCAGCAAGGCCTTTGACAAAGCCCCACATGGGAGACTGATAAAGAGAGTAAAATCTCATGGTATCAAGGGTAAGTTGGTAAGTGACATTCACAATGTCTTTGTGGCAGGACAAAGAGGGAGATTCTGGAAACTGTGTGAATCAACATCAGTATCCAGTGGTATAGTATACGGGTCAATGGTGTGACCTTTATTATTTGTGATACTCATAAATAATGTAGATATAAAAGTAGAGGACGTGGGGAAGTGTGGTACGTGAGTTTACATGTATCGCAAAGATTGCACGGGTGGTTGGCAGTGAGGGGGTAGGTCTTATGTTACAGAAATATACAGATGGAATGGCCAGATAAGCAGATCAATGGCAGATGGATGTAACCCAGATAAATATGAGGTGGTGCAATTTGGAAGAATGAACCAGACAGGGGGGTACTCAATGAATGGCAGCATACTCGGAAGCTCAGAGCGTGCTTCTCCACACATCCCTGATTGGGACTGGACAGGGTAATAGTGGAGTTAACAAGGCGTTTGGAATAATAAATATAACCTTTACCCATCGAGACATAGCTTACAATACTAATACAGGACTTTGGTTAGGCCAAGATGTAATACTGTGTAGTGTTCTGGGAGCCAAATTACAGGAATGATGTGATTGTACTGGAGGGGGTGCAGAGGAGATTCACTAGGATGTTCTCTGGGATGGAGCATATCAGCTATGGAGAGAGACTGGGTAAGCTTGGGTTATTTATATTAGGGCAGAGAATTTAAGAGGAATGTGATTCAGAAGGATAAGATTATGAGGAGCATGGACCGGGGGGACAGACAGCAGCTGTTCCTTTTCGTCAGTGGGCCAAAAACAAGGGAGCACACTTTTAAATGTAGAGAGGATTTGCTGATTGCTTTTCACCCAGAACGTGTTGGGGTCTGGAATGTACTTCCTGAGAGGGGAGTTTTCGTGGTAACTTCATAACTGCGAAAAACCTACTTAGGAGAGCTCTTAAAGTGCCATAACATTCCCGGCTATTGGCCTGGTGTAGGAGAGTGGGACTAATGTAGATTGTGCTGTATTTCTGACGGTGCAGAGTCTATGCTCCTGTGATTATATGGTGTGCACATGAATTGCTGGGTTTCTGAAGACAACATTAATAAGAGTTATAAGGTGAACTGTCAGTGGAAAAGATAAGAGAAAAACAAGTGCAGCTTCGTTACAATCTGAATCCAGAGAATAGAAAATGAGAGCAGGGAAATGGCAGAACTATTCAGCAATTACTTCAGTTCTGTCTTCACAGAAGGAAACAAACAAAACAAATTAAATCTTCCCAGCAAGACTGGAAACTCTAACTGCCGTCAGAAAAAAATGAATGAAATTAGTAAAATAAAATGTTTTGTGAGAAATTATTGGATTGAAAGTATGGTTGAATTTATAATACAGATAGAAGGTGAGAAGGTAAAATCCTATATCAAGGTCCTGTGTTTAACCAAAACAGATGGCAATAGGATGAGAGAGGAGTTGGGTAAATATGGCTGGAAGTGAAAACTTTATGGTGGAACCGTTAATGAACAGTGGAAGGCTTTCAAAGCAATTTTTCAACGTTCTCAGCAACAGCATATAACCGTGAAATGGAAGGACTGTAGGAAAACGGTAATCTGCCGGGAATGTCTCAGGAAATAAGGGAGACTATCAAATTAAAATAAATGGTATAAATAATGGCAATGACGAGTGGGAAAGTAGAAGATTGAGAAAACTTTAAATGTCAAAATAAAGCAACAAAGAAAGGTATCAAGACACATCAGATAGGTTATGAGAGTAAACTACCTCAGAATATAAAGACAGATGGCAAAATATTCTCTAAATATACAAAACGAAATGAATGGCTAAGGTAAGCAATGGTCCTTCAGAGAAGGGGTATTCAGTAAAGGGATATGAGGAAATGGATGAGGAGTTGAAGAGTTATTTAGTCCGTCTACACAATGAAGGAGAGTAATAACATACCAGCAATTGTCAAAGAGGGGAAGGTAAGTGAGTACCTGGAAACAACCATTCCCAAGACAGAGATAATGTTGGGCAAGCTAATGGAGCCAAAGGTCTCCTGGCCTTGATGGAATGCATCCCAAGGTACTAACAGAGGTGATGAGAGAAATAGCAACTGCACTTGTGGACATTTTTCTGAATTCACTGGACTCTGATGCAATTCCAGCAAATTGGAAAACAGGCGTTCACACACAACTGTTTAAAAAAGGTGGTCGACAAAAAGTGGGGAATTATAGACCAGTTAGCATAACAGCTGTAGGGGAAAATATTTCAATCTATAATCAAGAATTAAATGTCAATGCATCTTGATAGAAATTGTCCCGTTGGGCAGACACAGTGTTGGTTCATGAAAGGCAGGACACGTGTAACTAACCTACTGGAATTCGATGAAGACATTACAACTGCAGGGACCCAGTAGGTGTGGTGTACTGAGATTTCCAAAAGACATTCGATACTGTGACGCCAAAAATGCTGCTGCGTAAGGTATGGCATTACGGGCAATGTATTAGCATGGATAGAGGATTGGTTAACTAACATGAAGCAACAAGTGGGAATACATGATTGTTTTTCTGGTTGCTGATCAGTGACTAGTGGAGTGCCTCAGGGATCGGTGCTGGGACCGCAATTATTCATAGCTTGCATAAAT
The DNA here is from genome assembly GCF_047496795.1 of Chiloscyllium punctatum. Taxonomy (NCBI): domain Eukaryota; kingdom Metazoa; phylum Chordata; class Chondrichthyes; order Orectolobiformes; family Hemiscylliidae; genus Chiloscyllium; species Chiloscyllium punctatum. The sequence goes on along the minus strand of NC_092745.1, from coordinate 17,407,270 downwards.
GATTTGGAATAGGGGGCCACGTGTAGTGTCTCAAAGATTACACATGATACTAAAATGAGTGGCAGAGTAAAGTGTGCAGAGGACTGTTAAACTTTACAAAGGGGCAGAAATAGTTGAAGTTAGTGCGCCAAGGTCTGGCAGATGGAGTTCAATGATAATAAATGTGAAATCGTCCATGTTGGGAGGAAAAATAGTAAAGGGGACTCTTACTTGAATTGTTTTTTTAAAAAAGCAGCATGCTCTTGTGCAGAGGGACCTGGGTGTCGTTGTGCATGAATCACAGAAGTTGGTCTGCTGGGGCAACAGGACGTTAACAAGGCAAATTTAATTTTGTCCTTCATTGCAAAAGGGATTGAGTGCAAAAGAAAGGAGATGTCTGCGTGGGTTTCCTCCGGGTGCTCCGGTTTCCTCCCACGGTCCAAAGATGTGCAGGTCAGGTGAATTGGCCATGCTAAATTGCCCGTAGTGTTAGGTAAGGGGTAAATGTAGGGGTATGGGTGGGTTGCGCTTCGGCGGGGCGGTGTGGACTTGTTGGGCCGAAGGGCCTGTTTCCACACTGTAAGTAATCTAATCTAATCTAATCTAATTATGTTGCAGCTGTACAGGGTGGTGCGAGACCACACCTGTAGTACGTGTAGTTTTGGTCTCCCGACTTGAGAAAGGAAACACTGGCACGACAATGGATGCAGAGGAGGGTCGCTAGATCGGTTCCAGAGGTGAGGGGGGTAGTTATGAGGAGACATTGAATAGATTGGAATTATACATTGATTGGAATTTGAAAGAATGAGGGAGGAAAGAATAGAAACATATATATTTGCGAAGGGAGTAGATAAGATAGAAATATAAAGGATGTTTCCAGAAGCACGTGAAACTAGGACAACAGGGCAAAGCTGCAAAATTAGATGGAGCAGATTTAGGACTGAATTGAGAAGGAACTTCTTGACCAAGAAGATTGTGAATCTGTGGAATTCTTCGCCCAGTGAAATAGTTGAGGATTTGTCATTGAATATGTTTGAACTCAGATAATTTTTTAACAGTAAAGGTATTAAGGATTATGATTGGGCGGGTAAGTGGGGCTGAGACCAAGAAATGATCAGCCATTATCTTATTGAATGGTGGCGGAGGCTTGAAGGGCCCGATGGCCTACTCCTGCTCATAGTTTGTACTTTCTTATGTAATGGGTCAACATGAAATGGGAATCATATTTGAGAAATTGACTGGTCGATACATACAGAGAAAAAATGGATGCAATGCATTTAGATTTCCCGAAAGATGTTGATAAAAAACTATGGCCTAGTGGGCAAACTCAAATGTTACAGGATTGGGACTAAAATATGAACATGGTTGTGGATGAGGAGAATTGACAGGAAGCACTGAACAGTTTTGAAGTGGAAGGATCATGTCAAGCATTTAGTTGAGGGAATCAAATGTAATATTTCTCAGTCTGATGACAGCATTAAACGATGTTGGATTGTTAGTGGGTGAGGAGGATATAAAAAAGCTCCAAGGTGACTGAGACAAGTGGAGTGAATGGGCAAATATGTGGCAGATGAAGATGTGACGGTGTGTACTTTGATTGGGAACAATAGAACAGCAACCTATCATTTGAAATGGAATTGGATGAAACATGTTGGTCTTTAAAGGGATTTATGTTCTTTTTATTTTCCTGCTGTGACCTCCGAGGTCAGTGCAGGGCAGTGAGTTCTGAAGGCAGAAGTCAATACTGGGAATGGCATTGGCATGCTGACCAGTGTACACAGACCCAAGTGGGGAACTGTAACATTGAAAAGGATCTGGATCTCATTGCACACCAGTCACTGAAAGCAATATTGCAGGAGCAGAAAGCAGGCAGGAAGATAAATGGTGTTTTGACCTTCATTTTTCGGGGCTTGACTTACAGGAGTAAGGGTGTCTTACTGCAGCTGTACAGGGCCTTAGTGAAAGCCCATCTTGAACATTGTGCACTATTGTGTGTAGTTTTACTCTCCTAACCTAATAAAGGACAAATCTGACATTGAGGGAGAGCAGTGAAGGATGACCAGACTGATCTCTGGGATGACAGGCTTGTTGTGAGAGCTGCGTTTGGGGCGACTGGGACTGTATTCCATGGGATTTAGGAAAATGAATGGAGATCTCAGTGAAACATATAAAACTCTGACAGGGTGAAATTGATTGGAAGCAGGGTTGATAATTCCCCTGGCTTGGACATCTAAAACAAGGCGCCACAGTATTAGGTTAGGCAGGCCACTCAGCACTGAGATGAGAATAAATGTCTGCACTCAGTGACTGGGGATTTCTCTCCCACATAAGCTGTGGAACACAAGGCACTGAATATAAATAAGGATTTCTCATCAATAAACAGATCGGGAGGCATCTGGAGTACAGCTGTCACAAGTTCTCAGATGTTAGGGAGGAGGCCTCTGCAGGGTCAACAAGACTGTGCTTCCCGTTCCCCTTTCTGATACCGAGGCTGGTGCTGGGTGTTCTGTCAGTTTTATCCTTCCAAACCTCGGAGCAGTTTGATGCAATTTAGTGTCTTGCTTTACCGTTTTAGAGACTATTAAAAGTTTCACATGCGTGTGTGTCGAGAGTCACATTTAGACCAAAGCAGGAATGCATGGAATTCACCAGACCAGAATTCACTTCCTAAAAGTACATTGGTGAAGCAAATTGGAGTTTGCAATTGACATTGATTTCAGTGTCACCGTTACTGACACCAGATTGTAGATCTCGATATTTTATTAATTGTTATTAACTTCCATCAGCTGCCAGAGCATTATCCTCGTCTGGACTGGTAATCCAGTGACATTTCCACAACACAGTACCATCTCCACATGGGTAGCTATCTGGAACGACACTGAGCAGGATATTTCGGTGCTGTTTGACAGATCTGTCGAAAAGAACTTCTACTAGTTTAACAATCGTGACGGGACTGAGGGGGTGGTAATGGGTCAGAATTTAACTATTACCCTTTTAGCGAACTGGACATAGCTGATTAATTTTCCGCATTGCTATGGAGATGTCAGAGTTGGAGCTGGAATGAAACAGCTTCCTCAAGGACACAGCTTGTTGTGCAGCACAAGTCTTCAGTCCTCTTGCAGGAATGGGGTCAGGGCCCATTGCCTTTATCCTATTTACTTTGTTCACCTGTGTCTTCAAGTCACGTGCAGCAAATCAAATTGATTGAAGATGGGCATCTGTGATTCTGTGGATATCATGGCGAGGATGAGGTTAATCATCCACTCAACACTTCTGATATAGTATCGTACCAAAACTACATTCTTAACTATTACACTGATATACAGGGCGGTTCCATTATTTGGGATGGGGATAATAGTGGAGCCCTCTCCTCCATGAAGTTATTTAACCATCCATCACCATTTCTGGCTGGATGTGACAGACTGTTGCTTTGTTGGTGTTGGGATCATTGCACCCTCTCTATCAGATGTTAGTTCTGCTGTTTGGAATGCAAGCAGTCAATTTTCGTAGCTTTAACGAGTTGTCATCAGGTTTAGGTTCACATGATTCGGACACTGGCACGTTCACCAATGTATCACTGAACAATAGATAAACATGGTTGGAATGGTAGACGGAGGGATCATCCCAGGAAAAACGTTACAGATTGTACTTGAAAATAATTCTGCTTCTGCTGCTGCTGTGGTCTACAGAACCACATCTATGCCAGCAAATCTCTATTTAAGAAAGTTTGGAGAGTTATATCATTGAAAGTATTTACAGATGAGTTTTGACTTGGAAATTAATTGAGTGCAATGAAGGACTAGTGATGAAGGAGGAGTGAAAGCGTCGTAGACTCTTAGAATCATACAATATGCAAACAGACCTTTCGGTTTAACTCGGCCATGCTCACCTGCTTTCCTAAATTGAATTATTACTCTTTTTCTTCTTTTAGCACAGACCCCCTCCAAACATTTCCTATTCATATACACATCCAATTGTCTTTTCAAATGTTGCATTTGTACTTCCTAATGCGACTTTCTCTGACAGCTCTCTACCTATACACACCACCCTCTGTGCGAAACAACTGTCCTTTTGATATCATTTCAATTTCTTCCCTCTCACCTTAAAACTATCCTCTATGGTTCTGGACATACCCACCAGTGAGAAAAGATCTTGTCTATTCATCCTATCCATGCTTCTCATGATGTAATAAAGTTCTACTCTCAGCCTCCAACGCAAAAGGAACAAAATCCCAGCCTTATATCTCAAAACCTCCGGTCTCCGTCACTTCATTTTAAATACTTTTGCCCCCATCCGAGTTTATAACATCTTTCCTATAGCAGGGCGACAAGAATTGTACTCAGTACACCAAATGTGGCCTTACTATTCTCTTGTAGAACCACGACATGATGCTCCAATTCCTGTAATCAATGCTATGACCGATGGAAGTCAGCTTGCCTTATGCCTTATTCACTGCCCTGTTAACCTGTGACTCCACTTTCACGGAAGTATATACCTGGTCCCTGGATTTCTATTTGGCAACACTCCCTAGCATGCTACCACTTACTAAAATAAATCATACACTCGTTTGCCGAACAAAGTGCAATATCTCACATTTATCTGCATTAAGCTCCATCAGCCAATCCTCAACCCACTTTCAAAGTACATCAAGATATCTTTATTCTCTAAGACAGCCTTCTTCACTGTCCACCATAACTCCAATTTTGGGGATTTCTTCTCCAAATTAATATCCCTGGTTCCAATATTCTCATTCAAATCATTTACAAAAACAATGAGCAACAGCCTGGTCATTGCGGCACAACGCTGGACTCAGGCCTCCAATTGGAACACCAAATCTCTCCCAGCTCCCTCTGTCTCCTACGGTCAAGCCAGTTTTGCATCTAATTGGATAGCTCTCCCTGATCTCATGTGATCTAACCTTATTAACCAGGCTACCATGTGGAACCTTGTTGGGCCTCACTAAGGTCCACGTAGACAACGTATCCTGCTTTACATTCATCTATCTTCCCGATCACCTCTTCAAAAACCGCAATCTAGTTTGTGAGATATGGATTCCTAGACATAAAGCCGTGCTGAATATCCGTAATCAGTCCTTGCCTTTCCAAATGCATGTAATTCCTGCATCTCAGAATCTCGTTCAAACACTTCTCCACCCTTGACATCAAACTCACTGGTCTGTAGTTCCCTGGGTTTTCTTTGCAGCCAAATTACAAATAATGTAACAACATTAGCTGTCTTCCTGTCCTCCAGGACCTCAACCGTGGCTGTCAATGATACACAGAAGAAAGTAAAGAGAACTGCAGATTTCGTAAACCAGAAACTAAGACAGAAATGTGCTGGAAAATCTCTGCAGGTCTGGCAGCATTTGTGGAGAGAAATCCAAGTTAATGTGTTACAACACGGGGGACCCACGCCCCCCGCCCCCCCAAACCCCACCACCACCACCACCCCACGCTAACTTAAACTTGCAACACAGAAAAGATTTAAACCGTTTTGTAATCTGTAAAATTTCGGAAGGCCAATAACCATCCTAAAGGTCACTATTTAAAGTAAAAATTGACAACTTTTTAAAAAAGTCTAACAGAGAATAATTACCTAACAACTATTTGCAACTCCTTTCTCTGACCTATCTTTTACTTTCCCTTCTACAATACTGGTCCGATAACCTGCCCCACCCCCCACCCCCAATTAAGATATACCAAAACATTCAAATTTCAGAACCAGCCAGCTGTCGATTCTTCTCTTTGTATCTTCCTCTGTCTTCGCTTCTTTTCCTTAGAATTTCTGTGTCACAGGTCATTGATAAATAAATGTACATTTCGGAGAGCTATTCTCCGGGCAGTCTGCAGGTGTTGGTGGCGTGGCAGTTCTCCCCTAACTGGTCAAATGATTTTTCAGCTTTCTACCCCAAAGCATAGGGCAATTTTGTTTTTTTTTAAATAGTGCCAAATGCCAAATTTAAACTTGATTGTAGTTTAGCTTCTTGGACATAATTTAAACGGATTGATCAAATTTGATTTTATTTTTCGTCTCATCGCCACCCAGGTACTGCCAGCTGCTGAACCAAATGTTACATTGTAAATTTTCCAGAACTCACTGTGCTTGTAAATCCTTCAACTCTCTTAAAGGTGCAGTACCCTTCACACGTTCATAGCACCTTCTCTCTAAAAAAAATGAAAACACAGTCTCATTTATTTTTCTATTCTTCAAACATTACCATAACATACAGAAAACTGAAATCTAAGTTCATCTTAACTCCTTCCTATTTACCTATATTTAACATTGGATAAATACAAATCTCGTTTAAACTTTATCAGTTAAATCGGTGAGAACGCATCTACGATTACATCCTACTACACACGACATGTACGATTTTTAAACTAAAAGTCTGTAACATAATACTCCAATGAAATAGTCTTTAAAGCGTTGAAGAATGTAAGCAGATTGGGCTCCATGTATACAACCGTCTCCAACACGCTGTTTGTGAGTACACATTAAAATGTTATAAGGCTAGTACCCAACTCAATAGTTCTCTCTCAACCGTGGAATATTTTATCTGGTGGATGTTGAGTTTCTTTGAAAAGTACGACCCCATCTCATTGTCCTGTAGCAGTATAGCTCCAACTCCTATGTCACTCACGTCAATGGCAACTTTGAAAGGTTTTCAAGCATTTGGTGTAGCTGAAAATGGTTTGGTGCTGAATATTTCTTTTTAATGTCGAATGCCTCCTGGCATTGTTCTTTCAAGCAAAATTTTGTGCTCTTCTTCAGCAACTCGGATAATGGTGTCACTACACTGCTGGAGTTTGGAATAGCTGTCTGATAGAATCCGCTGACTCCGAAGGAGCGAAGCACCTTTCTCTTCGAGGTTGGCCGTGGAAATTCCTCAGTTGCTTTTGCCTTTGTGTTCCATGGGATCAATCTTCCATGACCGATATATTGTCCCTAGAACATCATGTCTGCTTTCACAAATTGTGTTTTGTTTAATTTTATCACCAGTTTTGTTTCTCGTATTCGTTCAAAAAGATCTGCCAACTGTACCAAGTAATCTTTCCAGGAATTAGTAAAGATCACTACTTCGTCCAAACGGACTGCACAGTTTACTAACCAGGTCACAGCTCTGTGCATGGGTCTTTGGAATGTTTTGGGTGTGTTCGTCATTCCAAAGGGCATCACTCTGAATTGATACAGACCATTTGGCGTTACAATTCAGAAATTTCTTTCACTGTCTCTGATAAATGTACCTGCCAGAATCCACGCATTAACTCCAACTTCGCGATGTAACTGACTTGTCCAACTTTCTCGATACAGTCCTTCAATGTCGGTATTGGATATACGTCTGATTTTGTAACAGTGTCGATCTTGCAATAATCCAAGCAAAATCATTGAGTCCCATCCGGTTTGGGAACTAAGATAATCAGCGAGCTCCACTCGCCCGGGCTTGGTTCGATGATTTCCTCATTGAGCAGAACCTCCACCTCCTTCTGGACTTGTCTGGCTTTGAGGGATAAAGCCAATATGGATTGTCTTATCGGAACAGTTTTCCCTATATCTACTTCATGTACAATAGCATTAGTTCTCCCCTCACACATATGATTCTAACATATGTCCTCATATTGCAATAACGAACCTTTCACCTGTGTTCTATGCTCCTGAGACAGATAGTTTACAAATCTATCCCACTGCTCAAGGACTTCAACTTTTTTGACATATTTACGAGGCACATCAAAATCCACGACATTTGTTTTTCATTGCTTACTCTGTAGGGTAGTAACTAACACCTGGTTCTCCAATTCTTTCTCTCCTCTACTTTTCAGGAGGGGACCTAACCACTCATTTATAACCCACATAAAGGGGTCTTTGAACGTGGAAATTGGCAGCAGAGGTGCTAGTTTCATTACGTCCGTGGCCTACCTACCATTTGGCATGAATGACATGTATGCCAAACGTTAAGCGCATCTTTGTGCATTCCAGGTCAATAAAAATGTTTTTGTCCCTTAGCCCGAGTCTTTCGTACCCCTAGGTGACCTCCTGCAGGCAGTTCATATGCTACCTGTAAAACCTCCTGTCTCTATGCTACCAGCAACACAAACTGGTGCACCTCAGCACATTTCTCCTCTGCACTAACCTGATGTGGTGTCCATTTTTGTCTTAAGATCTATCTTTCAGATAATAACCCTCATGAATATCCTCTGCCTCCTTTTCAGAGTACACTTCCAAAAATACATCTTTTATTGTCTTGTCTGTCTGTTGCAAGTCCCTTAGCCTTTCAGGCCAAAACACCTCTGTCTGACCCACTGCCTGTTCAGTTTTTCCTTACACCATTATGGCAAACAGGGTGTCCATTAACTGAACCTCAACTCCTTCATCTTTGTCTATAGTTTGTCCTTCGTGCTGTGACTTATAATAGTGGGATATGGTTACTGCACAGCCTGGGAAAATACCAGGATATTTCCGATTTAACATTTCAGTTTCTTTGTCTACCTTGGGCTTCTCCACAACAAGCAATGTCACTCCCAACTTGGACCCTGCTAAATCCTTCCCAAGAACAAACTAGATTCCTGGATCTGACAGTCTGTCAATCATTCCCACTATAACATCCCCCGTCTTAAGTAGGCACTCCAACCTGATCTTACATAGGGAAATGTTACATTTCTGTAAATCTTTCCCATAAATTAATACATTCTGGGGTAACTGATCAGAAAAACTACAAATTCATTCATCTCTTATTATTAGCGACTGGTTAGTTCACGTACCTCTCAAAATTATAACTTCTTGCCTTTCTCCCCCTGTTATTTCTGAGTAAACTTTACTCAGAGAGGCGAATTCTTTATAGAGATCAGGTACTAACACCATACCCAGCCCCTGCCTTGGCTGTGCACTTTCCTGCAGCTCTTCGGTTCTTGTTGGGGTTTCCTTTAAAACTTTCACTAATGCCACTGGCTTAGCTTCTTTTACCACATCTTTTCCCACAGTCCCTTTCTTAACGATCAGCACTGTGAACATACATATCCCTCCGTATGTCAGTGAAAACACCTTTTCCCAATGCCCTTCTGAAACCACCGGCACTGTAATTTTCTGTGTCCCACTCCATTACAGTGAAAACACCTGAGGCCTTTTCACCTCCTTTCCACCCTCTTGGGCAGCTTCTTTAACCTGTGGTAAACTCATATGTTTTACTCTTTCTTTTATAGTGTAACATCGCCCCTTCTCCCAAATTCTACCCCTCACAGGACGAAATTATGGCTGGAGGTTCTCTTATGCAGCGAAATGTATTCATCTGCTAACTCTCCTGCCCTTCTCAATATCTGAAATTTCTTTTCCTCCGCGTGAATTATTATCATCTCTGGAAGTGAGGTTTTAAACTCCTCCAGCAGAATAATCTCTCTTAGAACCTCATAGGTCTTATCCATCTTTAAAGCCTGCACCCATCTATCAAAATGCCTATGTTTAATTCTTTCGAACTCAACATTTGGCTGACCTGGTTCCTTCTTTATGTTTCCGAACTGCTATCTATATACTTCCAGTACCAATTCGTAAGCACATAAAATGCGTTGTTTCACGCCGTCATAATCTCTTAACCCCTCATCTAACAGAGTAGCAAATACCTCACGAACCCTGCCTACCAACTTAGTCTGAACTAGCATTGCCAATAAATCCTTGCACCACTCTACCTGCCTAGCCAATTTTTTAAATGAAAAAAAGAAGGTTTCAACATCTTTCTCATCAAAATGTGGCAGAGTTTTGTGATAGTTGTATATTTCACTAATGTCCCTTTTACTCTCCATCCTGTTCACTTGACTTTGCTGACTAAATTGCAACTTCTCAAGTTCAAATTCCTTCTCTCCTTGCTCAGCTCAGAACTTTCTCCTCTCTTTTTATTACTCTCCCTCTTTTCCCTCTTGCTTTCTCTTTCTTCTCTCTCTTTCTCTTTCCCTATGTTTATCTTTAAACTGCATTTTCTTCAATTGTAATTTAAGTTTTTTTTTCTAAATCTCCGGCACTTGTTTGTTTCTCTGACACACTTTAGTGTTTGACTACTTTCCTAACAATTTCAGCTTTACTCTTGTTCTTGGTTAAACCCAAATCTAAATTCTTTGCTAATTCTAAACGTTTGGCCTTTATTATTCCTTCTAATCGTCCTCGGCAAATGTGAGAATCATCACATTGATACGAATGACATCCGTAAGAGTAATGAAATGTCCAGCAAAGAATGTTTAGGAAGCGAGGCCTGAGTTTAAAAGCATGATCTCCATGGTTGTGTGGGAAATAGAACCCACTGACTTCAATAATTTCAGTCCGATTCAAGATCTGAAGCAACAGTATCGTTCATTATACTCTTGCAAGAGTAGTGCCTATAAGTAGGCACACCGAGTTTCACAAGTTCGCAACTTTTTATACAATTCATTCCTCTTTTACTCCTCCCCCGCTTATTCCATTCCTTCTCCCCTGATTACATCTCCCACTTCTCTAAACATGGCTGTTTATCTCTTGCTTCATCTGGCCTTGTTCGTGACAAAAATGCATGTCCTGCTTGGCTGTTTCACCACATCCCTCTGTGGTCTATTGTTATATATCCTCCTTGACTGCCATCTGCTTCCTTGCTCGATAAAGCAACATTTCCTTCCATTCTTTGCCCATACTGAGCCTTATGACCTCTTTATTGTGTCTTTTTTTTGTTTTTGCAGAAGCTGGAACCAGATGCTTATAACTGTTTATACAAGCATACCTCGCTTAATCTGCACCCCTCTTCCACTTTCATGATTCAGCCTTGTGATCGTTGCAGATAACAACATTTATAATTACTCCTCACAATTCCCCCTTTTTGTTTTTACATGCAATTATTGTTTCTATAATTTTTCCTTAAAGCATCGCCCCCCAAAATCAGAAGAATCATTCATGAGACTTCATCCATCTTGGTCTCACTCATCCCCTCATTATTTAATAGAAAAAGGACCTTCTGCCTGATTCAATTTTAGGGGCATCTTAGGCGAGTCCTTGTATACAGCGCAACAGCCAATGGCTACGAATACCCTGGCTACGACTATCAGGGACGTAAGGATGGAAACCACCACCCCCTTCCGTTTTCCAAACCATGATTCAAGCCATCCCGTGAGAAATGTGTCTGCTCCTGAATTATCAGCCAGTTCCTCTGCTAAGGTCGTCAATCCTCTTAAGGCCCGGTTAATTGAACCATCAGGTGCAGTGTTATTAGCAATGAAGATACAACAGCTTCCTCCTAACATCACTCTCACGCACACACACACACGCAGACACACACACACACACACCTTTTCAACTAGAATCATATCAAGGGCCATTCTCTTTCCCCATGCCATCCTACTTGTCGCATCAAGCTGTTCTGATATTCCATTAACAACATCTCTTGTATAATTTATAAATCGCTGTTGAAAATAGAAAATGTAAATTATACAATCTACATTTTTGTTAACTGTTACCCACCAAAAGAGAGTTGATTCGAAGCCAGCTGCAATCTGGTTGCGAGCCTTGAAAATCAGGTACCCCCCTCCCCCCCGGGACTCCTATAGAATTGAGATAGATCCTGTCATCGAAAGAAGAATCTAACAGTGATCTCTTACTCCTGTTTTAGCTGAAAATGTGTTGCTGGAAAAGTGCAGCAGGTCAGGCATCATCCAATGAACAGGAGAATCGACGTTTCGGGCATAAGCCCTCATTCTTGAAGAAGGGCTTATGCCCGAAACGTCGATTCTCCTGTTCCTTGGTTGCTGCCTGACCTGCTGCGCTTTTCCAGCAACACATTTTCAGCTCTGATCTCCAGCATCTGCAGTCCTCACTTCCTCCTTCTCTTTTACCCGAGTATCTTTTCCTTCTCAAATGCCAGGCTAAATGGAATTGCCAATTGTACAATTGCACATATCCCTCTCCAATCCGGAGGTCGGGTGGGTCTCCACAATAACACCACAGATCCGCTCGGGGAACCTTTAGTGCTGACTAGTTCCCTCCCTTGTCTGTATCGGTGAAATTATTAATCTCTGTACATAATTTCAGCTTCCCCAAATCTCAAGACCAATTTGTACCTCGTCTATGCACATATGATGTGTGATTTCCGACTGCGGCTGAAGAATTGGCGGGGGGCGGGGGTAGGCTTTTAAGTCTTTCATCTCCAGTGGAGGGACCATCAGAGATAGGGAGGTGCAGTTCCGATCATTCCACGCAGTCTTACCCTGATACAGGGCTATCATACATTGCATGCCATTCCTCTCTCGCTTCCACTCAAGCAGAAAGGGAACCACCTGAGCCACTGGTCTACCGGAGGCACATACATAGCAATTGCACTTATTCAGACTTTTTACAGTATACTTCACCCATTCAACCCAGGCATTTGTATTCCTGTAACCCCAGTTTCTATTTCGATGGTCTGTTTCAAGTCCTTTACCTCTATAATTTTAACTACTTTACGGTCATCGGAAGGGGTGTAAGGTTGTATCTTATTATCCAGTAGTTCTACCCATTTTCCCTTTCCTACACTAATTCAAAAACAACATTCCATGAAGTCATTTCCGTTTGATGTCATTTCTACCCCAATTGATTCATTAATTGTATCTGATAGGTGCCACCACCCGCCCTCCCGTGATTTCCTCTGTACCATGTGGTTTTCTTTATTGTTAGATATATATTGAGATACAGTCTTTATCGGGACAATAGAAAGCTGGTCGGAAGGGGGCCCGGTGTACTGTGACAAGACCATTATACCAAGTATCATCCCCAAGGCCATCTCCATAGGACTTATGATGTCCCTCTGAGTTGTGGTACTGTCTTTGATTATCTATATCCCCACAATTTACTAAGTTACATGCATCGGCGTCTATTACTTCTGGATTATCAGACTCAGGAACCATTAATAACACATAAGAAAATGATGTTTGACAAAATTCCAATACTGAGAGAGCAAGTATCATAACTCGAAGCTTCCCCAGCATTCTCAAAAATCATGCTGAAGCACCAAAAGACTTAATATACAATCCTGCGCTCGCGTCGCCACTGTATAATCAGTTACTCAAAGTCTCTTTCGCTTGGGTTTAGCGGTTCTTGCGTTGATTCGGCTGTCCAGATGTCTTCCTCAATTGGAGATTCCACTGGCCCTTTGATCCGAGTGTATTGAGTCCAGACTTTCTCTCCCGTCCTTATCGCCATTTCGTTAGTCAAAAGAGCCTGGTACGGCCCTTCCCAGTCTGGTTGCAATCTAGTCTCTGTCCATGAATTTACTAAGACCGTATCTCCCGATCGAATTGGATGAACAGCGAATATAAGGGGCGGAGTCTGTGCCAATAAATCCTGTTTCCTGAGGAAAGACAAAGAGGAGATCAAACCCAGTATATACGTATTTAAGAACAAATCTTTAGTTTCTTGGTTTGGCAGTGGCCAGAGGATATGCCTCCACCCATCCGGATAAATGATCGACTATTACCAACATATATCTCAGTCTTCCCACTCGGGGGAAATCGGTATAATCTACCTGGATGCTCTGGAATGGTCTTAGCCCAGGTTCTCTCCCTCCTGGGACTTGTCTCCTTCACACTTTCTTGTTTACTTTTTTACGTGTTATGCATTCTTCACGTATCTGTTTTGCTATCGTATGTATCCCATTGTATCCATATTTCCTTCTGAATAAATCACACATTGCTTGCACTCCCCAGTGGCTCCCCTGATGTCAGACAGCCATCATTTCTCGCATCATCATTTTGTTTGACATTTCCCTTCCATCAGGTAACATCCAATGTCCGTCTGCTGTTTTTACACCCCTTAAATCTTTCAATCCTTTTTCCTCTCTTTCAGTGAATATTAGTACTTTCCAAGGACCTGGGACAGTAGGTATTAGGGAATAGATCATTGCTTCTCGTGGGTTCAGGGCAGCTTCGTCAGTTACCTCATCGGCCAGTAATGTAGTTTTCCATTCTTTAATTAACAATCAATTAATGCAGTCATTTTCAAATTAACCGTGAATCAATATGACAGGTCACTGAGAATGTGTGAAGGGATCCTGCCAATTAATATTGATTCAGACTAGCACAATCGATTTATTGTAAATATTAATTAATAATTATGTATATTATATAAATAAAATAATCATTATCTGTAATTCAAGTTGGAAACGCAACAAGTGACCAAAACATTTTAAAAAAAAACTGCAATTGCGCAGTTCTGTTTGTTTACCAGTCACTTGTGACTTCTCATTCTGTTTCTGTTTTCTTTTGCTCGAGCACATTCATTTTTAAGAACCTCGACAGATTTCACAGCACCATTTGCAGTTAATTCAATCCCCAATTTTGTGGCAGTATTTTGTCATGAACGCAAAACTGATTCTTTGTGCCTCTCATCACAAAACTGTCGCCATTTCCAATTAACTCTTTCGTTCCTCCTCCCTTCGGCTTAAAATTTAAGAATGACCTTGCTGCCCCCGTATCGACTGGGAAAACGACGTCCTTATTATAAAGTCGCACCTTTAAATTTATCAAGTGTTCCTGGTGGGCCCCAGAGGGCAGGAACCCCTGACGCCCCTATTCTTCATCGAAATTCATAAGCAATATTGCCCTCTCTTCCCTTTTCAGATCCGGACACTCCTGCTTAAAGTGAGCTGCTTTTCCACAGTAAAAACATCCCGCCTGTCGGGATTTCCACCTCGATCCCCGTCCCTGTCCACCAAACATCTTAACATCTCCTCCCTTTAGTTTCAACATGCTGCCCACCACCATTCCGGTTTCTTTCTCCTTTTAGTTTTGACTTTTTTAAATAAACTCATCAACCGTGGGCTTCCATTGTTTTTGCCTTTTGTTTCTGCTTCTCATGTTACGTTGCCAGATGTTTGTTTGCTCCCTATAACTTCAAATACCAATTCATCAATTTATGCTTGTCTAACTTTAAAGCCTGTTCCTAACTATACATTTTGGAACCTTACTCATAATATATATTTATATATTATAAATTCATTTATTCAGTATTTAGTACTTTAAATGTAAAATGCAAACAGTTCCCAACTTTGAAAACCACTAAAATTACCCGGTTTTATTCCATTAATTTAATTCTAAAATTTGTTTTCTTAAGTAGTCTTAACCAGTCATTGCTCAATTGCAATTACATAGGTCGTGAAATAATGGGAGGTGTCTTAAAAGGATTTGTCTATTCTAGTTTTAAAAAACATCTAATGCATGAATAATGGCCGGCTCCAAGGACACAGATATTAACCATTGGATTTTTAAAATTACAATCTAATGTTGAACTGAAACGTCAATTGCCCTCCATAAATCACTGATATGTAAGGATAAAAGAGATTAGTTAGAAACTGATAGTGAGGCAGCCATGACCTGTAAAAGAACAGGAGTTAACATTTTATGTCGTAATCACTGTAATATCCTTAACTTTAAAATAAATCATGTTAAATTTCCATAATAGAAATAAGATTCAAAACAGTCTCGGATCTCAAGCTTCAGGGAACAAAGCACAAACACTCAGTCACCAACAAACAAATGTGCAGTTAAACCAAATCACAAATGGTTAAACTTTCTATCAGCTGTACAGGAATTGGGGTTAGAGTCCTCTGGGTGTGGTTGGGTTCGAGTCTCCTAAATTTGACTAGCTTAATCAATTGGCAAGGGGAGCCTCAAAGAATGATTCATCGAACGTACGAGGGATTATTTCTTCGAGTAACACCTCAAGGAACCAAACAGAGAACTGGCTTTGCTATAATATGATGAAGAAGGAGTGATAAGTCACACTGTAGTACAAGATCACCTCGGAAAGAGTGACCACAAAATTCTGCAGTTTTACATTCAGACTGAAACAGTGAAGAAAGAGTCACAGATGTGAGGTTTAGTGTTGGGCAATGATAATTTTACTGGCCTGAGGAAGTGCTTGGCCTGAATGGACTTGGCAAAAAACATAAAAGGTCGGCACAGTTGAAGAACAGTGGCAACTACTTCGGGAGATAGTCCAAACTCCTTAGTTAAAGTGTAATCCTGAGTGGAAGAGGAATTTTAAAAAGGTGAAAAGTGATCCATGTCTTAACAGGGAAGTCGATAATAACATAAAGGTGATGGCCTGGTGGCATTATCACCGACTGCTGATTCAGATAATGTTCTGGGGTCTCACGTTCAAATGCCACCATTGCAGATGGTGGAGTTTAAATTCAATATGAACCTAGAATTAAGAGTCTATTGATAATAATGAATCTATTGCTTATTGTTTGAATTATCCATATGTTTCACGAATGTCCAATAGGACTGGAAGCCACCATCCTTACCTGATCTGATCTGCATGTGACTTCAATCCCACACAAATTTGCTTGTTGCTTAACTGCCCTCTAGGTATTTAGGGAAGGACAATGAGTGCTGTCTAACCAGCGACGCCATCTTCCTATGAATGGAATAAAGAAAAACGCTTTAATTGTTCGCAAACGTTTGTTAAAAATAAAATCAAAATGGCTACTAAGGAAAATGAGTCGAAAACATAAGAATTGATAAAGAATACATCCCTGAGGAGGCACAAAGTCAAAGAATGCTGAACGCACATGTAGGCCTTTTAGAGAATTAAAATGGCGGTGTAGTAATGGGAAACTCAGAAGTGGCAGAGGTAAAGCCAACACTTCTTGCTTTCACAGTGGAAGATAATTTCTTCCCAAAACTTACAACAACTGCAAAGGATCGTGCTGGAAGGACGATGCTGAGGGAAAAAGGTATTAAATACATTGATGGGATTAGAGGGAGGTCAGGCTCTTGGCCTGCAGTCTATTATATTAAAGGAGGTAACAGCAGAGGTACCTCATGTGTTAGTTACGATATTCAAAAAATCCTTTGATTCTGGAACTGTGCGGAACTATTGGAAAATTAATAATGGGACGCTCGTATTCAAAACAAGAGATAGGAAAAAATGACAAACTTTCGACAAGTGAGTTTTAACTCTGTAGTGGGGAAGTTTCTTCAGTCAACCATTACGTAGGAAAAAACTGAACATTTGGAAAAACAAAGATCAGTTCACCACTGTCAGCACGGTTTCATGATGGGCATATTGTGCTTGACATACCTGCTGCAGTTCTTTGAGAACATAACAAACAATGTGGATAATTGGGATAAAGCAACTGCTGTTCATCTAAACGTCAGAAGGCATTCGACAAGGTGCTGCATAAAGGACTGATCTAGCAGGTTAGATCCCGGGGGGTTAAGGGTAGAATATTGAATTGGAAAAAAGATTGGCTTACTGACAGAACACAGAGCATCGGGATAACTGGTCTTTCTCTGCCGAACTAAAACTAGTGAGGTGCTGCAGGTTTCAGTTCTCAGACCTCAACTGTTTACAATCAATCCAAATGATTTGAAAGGAGAGACAGAGTGGAGCAAATAAATTCACAGATGGTACTAAACTAGATGGCAAACAGGCTGTAATACGGAAATAAAGAGTTTACGATGAATATTAAAAATTGGGGCAGATTGTTATATCTGGCAGATGGTGTTTAATGTGGTTAAGGACAAAGTTGTATTTCCTTCCGCCACTCCTAATTTCTATGTTCTTGTGTTGCTCCATCTGTAGTTCTTTGAATTTTATTCATGGTTGGTGGCTGGGGTGAATGACTCGTCGGTTTTGGTCAAGGGAGGTGTAGGTTGCTCTGTGTCTCGGGAACAAGACATTAATGTGGAGAAAAGACCGCTGTCAGGCTTTGTTTGATTCCCACAGCAGGCCTGGCACCCAGCTGGCCTATCCCTGCTCTTTATTCCTGATGTTTAATTGTCTGGAGTAAACTTCATTAAAATGTTGCAGTCAGACAGACAGTCCGTAATTAACATGCCCATTTCCTAATAAAGAGACAAATTACCATTCCGATGAGAAGTAAATACTTGGCAATTATTTTGAGATGTCAATGACTATTTGCTGCAACTTCAGTCTGGGATGTGAGTGAAAAACACTTTAGCATTGTTGCAACTTTATATTTACATATTGAGTAAAGATATTACATTATCAACACTGTCAGAAAGTGTCATTCTGTATATTTTACGAAAAATATTTTGAACTATTATAAAAAAATACAAACATTGAATGAATTAGAAAAGGAAGTTGTGAAGAGGATATAAGTCTTTTACGAGGTCAGGGGAACGGGCAAATATTGGTCTTTGGATCATAGTTGAGAAACTGAGTCTGTGTTTGAGCATGTTGGAGAGTTGAATGTAAAAATTGTATTATTTCAATGAACAGATTGCGAAACGGAGGCACGAGGAATGGGGAATCTGGATCACAAAACAAACCTCTGCATCAATATCACATTTTTCAGAATACAATATAAGTCTTGAAATATTTTAAAACCAAATGCATTTAGAAATAGGAACGTTTTTCTACAGTTTACAGATTAATGGAGAGACCACTTTCACTTTATAAGTGTGTCTCCTTTTTATTGAGCCTACGAGTAAGGAAAAAGGCTGCTCTCTGATCACCCTGTGCATACCCCTCATGCTGGTTAACACCGCCACCAGGAGCAACTCTCAACCTTCTTTGCTTAAAAGTAAAATCAAGTAAATCAAGCCTAGCTTCAGTTTGAGTACTCTCTTGTCTTCATCCTTCAGAAATGTATCACATATATATGTGTTACATTTTTCATCAGAGATTGATCTGTCCACCTGAATAGTTGGTTTATACTCTCCTGTAACCTCACACTTTCCTCCTCGCTGTGAACCACCAGCTTATCTTTATGTCATCCACAACGTTATTTATCATTCCCCACAAGCTCCATCCCTCCCATTCACATCATCATCATTTATGAAGTTCATTACTTAGCCTTGATTTTCTTCCCGTTCTCTTGTTATTCCTATTTTTGTGAATTTACAGCGTAATGCAGTGAGGTTTTTTTGAGGGAGCCACGAATTTTATTTTGGACATTCGCCTTTTATATTATGCCCTTCTCTATGATTTGTTCATAAGGCTTGTACGTAATTAATATTGGATTAGGTTTCAGTGGCTTTCCCTGCAACATTTGGGTTTTACGTGGACCTGGGCAATGTTCTTTGTATCATTCCTGCAATAGTCAGAGCTGAAGGAACTTTCCGTCTGTACGATGAACACAGTTTCACAATTTTGTTTGAAAGAATTCGAGTGATGAGGATAAAGATTCAATTAAATTCTACATTTGGAACCGTGGCAGGAGATTAAATCGTATCGTAAAGTCACTTTGAATTGGGAACAAATTATTAAAACATACATTGACTTTTCTTCATATTGTAAAAACAGTTTCACATAATGTACTTAGAGCAGCATGGATCTTACAACTGCTCCTGGGATTGCAGGCAGTTAAATATTTAAGGTAGTCCTTTTTGCAGCTGATATAGTTATTATACTTCATTAATTTAACATATTATTTTTCTAATTTGTTTCATTTGCATACAGAAACAATCAAAAAAATTTAAAAACCCTCAATTGTCTTTCAAACGAACTTTTGTTTTAAAAGAGCTTTTAAAGGGTTGATTACAAAAAAAAGGAAAATTCTATTTGTGTTTTAAAAGGTTTCTTTTATTACACTGGAAATGTGCTTTTGCTTTGAAAAATTAATCAGCTCTTTTTAAAATAAAGAGTTGCACTTTCCTTCCAGGGAATCCTACACATTTTCAGCTCCAGAGAAGACCGCTTTCTTCTCGGGATTAATTGAAGAGGAATATTTTTATCGGTTTAATTAGCTAAATGGTTGATTTTTTAAATGTTTTATATGTTTGATACGCATGTGTATCTATTTTTCCATGTTTAAACGTTATTGCCCGTGGGTAATGAATATATATAAGTTGTCAAAAAACTATCCTGCTTTTCGGCATAATGTTATGAAGGCCACATATAAGGTACAGAGAGAGATGTCTAGAAGATTTAGAAAAAATATTATCCAGTAAATCAGTTCGATAGTTGGGTGATTGTCAGGAAAGATAAGAAGGTAGTTCAAATGTCTCCGGTGGCTATTCCTCTATCAAAATGCTTTTCAGCTTTTAGAACAGCTGAAGGGGATTGTCTCGCTGAAGAAAATGGAAGAGCAATCAATTATTGGACAATTGGAATGATTGTTAAGTTCAGCAGCATTTGCGAAGAGTTAGTAGAATTGGACTTTTCTATCAGGGGCATCAACAGGCGATTCTGCGGCAGTGACCTTTAATTGAGGATGGTTTGTTGCTTTCCCTGTGCGAGGATTAAGAACATTTCAAGCACGTTCTTAAAGGTGAGATTGAGTAGCCAAACATTATTGTAGATAATGGCAGGAATGACATTTTTTAGGGAAAGATTAAAACAGTACAGAGTGAACTTAAGAGGTGAGGTAGAGTATTAAAAATAAAACCGTTAAAGCAATACTTTCTTGTTTACTCCCAACTGGGAAGGAACAAAGGGTTAAAGGAGAAAAACCAACGGATTTAGATTTTTGGGGAATTGGAATCTATTTTAGAATAGAAATGACCTGTCCAGAAAAGATTGGTCTCATCTAAACTGGAAAGCAACGAATATCTTAGCAGGGAAACGTTATATTGATAGAGACGGCAAGGGGGGTATTCCAAGGAGCAGTACAAATGGGAGGATGGTTAGAGAAAGTTATCAATGTGAGGGGAGCACGTCAATTAGAAAAGAAAAAAACGAGAGAGTCAAGAGTATATAGCAATTCTGAAGCACGAAATTGCATTTATTTCAATGTAAGGAGTCTTACAGGAAAGGCTGATGAACTCAAGGCATGTTTAAGAACATGGGATTGGGACATCATATGTATGACAGAAAATTGTTTCAGAGATGTTCAAGTCGAGAGTGTAGTTCTGGGAAAGTACAGCAGGTCAGACAGCATGTGAGGAGCAGGCAAGTCAACGTTTTGGGCAAATGCCCCTCATCAGGAAGGGGCTTTTGCTTGAAACATAGATTCTGTGTTCCTCGGATGCTTCCTGACCTACTGTGCTTTTCCACCACCACATTCTCGACTCTTTTCTCCAGCATTTCCGGTCCTCACATTAGCCTGAAAGATGTTCAAGACTGGCAATTCAATATTCCAAATGTTAAGGGTCATAGAAAGGATGGAAACAGACATGCGGAGGGCAGGGAGGGGGAGGTCTACCATTTTTGATTAAGGAATAAATTATTACTGTAACTGGGCATGATATTTCTGAAAGATTATCCAGTTAAAATATGCATGTAGTGTTAAAAATAAGAAAATAAAGTTCATTTTGAACAGATTGCACTAAATACTCATTTGTGACAAATCGTCCAATGAAAATATATTGTTCGAAATTAAAAATAAGAAAGGAAAGTGCACGATGATCGTTTTGTACCATATGCTCTCCAACAGTAAGAAAGTAATTGAGAAACAGACATGTAGGAGATCTTGGATATATTTAAGCTTAATACGGTTGTAATAATGGGAGATTTTAATTTTCTAAAAACTGATTGAGACTACCACAGTGTTAATGGGTTGAATGGTGAAGAATTTATCAAATGTGTTCACGAAAATGTTCTTCATCATTCTGTGGATGATTCTAAAAGAGAAAGAGTAAAACTAGGCCTTCTTTTGTGCAATAGGTAGGGCAATTGACTGCGGTAAACGTGAGGGAATATTTTGGGCATTGCAATAATAATTCTCTTAGTTTCATAATGGTTATGGAAAAGAATAAGCATTTCATTTTTTTTAAATTGGAGTACCATAAATTTTAATGGCATGGGATAAGGATTACCAAGTTTAATTGGAGTAGACTGTCAGCAAGTAAAACGATGTCTGACAAGTGGGAGCCGTTCAACAGTGTGACGACGGGAGTTGAAAGTCATTATATACCTGTTAGAGTGAAGGGTAATGCTGGTAAGCTTAAAGAACATGGACACCTATAGTTATTGAGCTTTTATTCAAGAATCAAAGTAAACCTCACTTTAGTTATAAACAACTTTATTTAATTTAATCCCTTAGTCAATATAAAGAGTGTGGGGCATTATTTCTAGAGAAATCACGAAAATAAAAAGGCGATATGAGATAGAATAGGCAGATATGGTTAAGGATAATCCAAACATATTGTGCAACTACATTAACAGCAAGCGGGTAACCACAGAGAGGGTTAGGCCTCTCAAAGATCATGAAGGATATCGATGTTTTGAACCCAGGAGATGGGAAATAAAATCGTCCCATTCCTGGTGCAACAGACAGCAACAAACACACACTATTGCCTGCACCTCACATTCATCCAGCTTGAACTCTATCTGCTATCTGTCAGTCTATTGACCCATTTCATCAAGATCCTTGTGTTAGAAAACCTTCTTCACTGTCCACTGTGCCACCAGTTTTGGTGTCATCCACAAACTTACGAACCATGCCTTCGATATTCTCACGCAAATCATTTACTTAAATGACGAACAAAGAAAATTCAGAACCAACCTCTGTGGAACACTGCTGGGCACAAGCCTTCAGTTCGAAAAGCAACCGCTCACCATTACTCTGTTTCCTGCCATTGCACGAATTGAAAGTGCTGGAGAGAAACCCCACAGTTCAGGCAGTATCGGAGCAGAGAAAAATGTAATTAACTTTTTTTGAGTCCAACATAACTTGTTCAAGATAGGTTCATATAAGACTTGGTTTGTTAATTCTGTTTCTCTGCCCAGATCCTGTGTCATCTGTTGCATTTCTCTATCATTTTGCATTTGTATTTCAGATTTCCACTATCTCTAATATTTTGCTTTTTCTTGATTGGTCTGGATGTTGAACCTGATTATATTTGGACAATATGCTCCATTCCTGTTCCTATAACTTGTGTCAGTGACACGTGTATTACACTGGAGTCTGTTTCTTCTTTAAGTTCTGAAAATAAATGCGTGGATCTCACCAATGTGAATTTGATTTAAAAGGCCTTTTAGAGACAGCTACACTTGATGAAAAGTAGGAATAGTTTATTAATTATGATATTGTCTGTGTGTTTATGACTAGACTTGTCTCCTCAGTCTCTGAACATTTTCAATACGTTTCTCTGAATAATTACAACAAAGATGGTTGTCATGCAGCCCATCATCTCTGTACCAGCTCAGTATGAGCTGTGTCTTCACTCTTTTTCTGCTGTAACTCACTTTAACCCAACACATTTTGTAATCTGTGTCTGTTTTTATTTCTGTACATCCTGTCCCGATATAAACAATCTTAGCAACCTGTACAACTCGTGATTAAACAGTCTATATATAAAATATAATTATGTACATCACATTTAAAATTGTCCTATTCCATTCACATTGTCGTTCAGCATTCCATGTACCAAAGGTCATCTGTTATCTTGCTCTGCATTGCATTTCATTCCATTTGTCAGAAACAGTGATGGCTGAATACTAGTGACTGGGAGATATTGCTGCACTCCCCTCAGGTCTCCTCAGCCACTGGCCGCAGCCCTTTCTGTCTCAGAGCCATTATCATATTCATTCCATCCCTTACTCAGTAATTCATGACTTTTAATAAACAAAGTTATTGTACATTGTTATGGACCAGGCCCGACCACTCAAAACATTCTCAAGCACATAGCCCAGGCCGTGATGTTGCCAGTTATTGAAGGCAAGAGTATCGTGGATATTCCCAGAGTGAATTATTTGGTCCGACTACCAACTTTTAAACAAACAGAATGTATTTGTAAAAATAAGGAATGAAACATAACGAACTGAAAATACCGTACCTGAATAACTCATCCTATCCAAAATTGACAGGCTACCTCGAATTAAGGATGCTGATTCAAATTACTTGCAACAATCCCAGTGAACAAACCCCTGAACACAATGAGTAAAAATTACACAAAAAAAAGCTTGTAGTTTACGAACTCAGAGGACTGAAGGAGGGAGAGAACGTCCAGTTTCAACAGTGAACCTGACTCAACTAACCCTCGAACTGAACTGACCTGTACAGCTGGAGAGCTGGTCACATCCCCTTGATTACACCAGTTTTTTTAAAAAACCTTCTGCCCGAGGCATTATCTGTTAGATTAAAAAAAAAGGACCACAATGAAGCATTCAATATTGACACATGTTGGAACCTTGGGATGTTTAGAACCTCTCTGAAAAAAAAATCAAGGACAACATAACCTTGTAAAGAGATCCCCTGTGTGACAACTCCCCCAAAGTAAAACAGAATCTTCAATATCCAAGATGGCTTCAGTTTTCAAAACTCCCAAAAATGGTAGTTCGTACTCTACAATGCCCATGTACATTCGTTTACTGTAAACATGTAAACATGCACAATTACATCCTGATTCAGTGTGTGGTCCTTCCATCATTGAGTGCCTCCATTTGTCACTCAAGTCTCAACAATTCATTGGAAATCATGTTTTCAAGACCTGCCACGTGTACAATTTTCAAATTGAGTGGCTGTAACAACAGGCCCCAGCTAAAAAGTCTCACATTTTTTCCTAATATTTCTCAAAAAGACTTCATTGAGTTATGATCAGTGCAAATAGTTGTCTCCGATATGCTGCTGTTAATATAAACACTGAAATGTTGTCATACCAACACAAAGCTCACGGTTTCTTTCTCAACTGTTGAATATTTCTACTAATGGACATTCAACTTCTTGGAGGAATACCCAGTAGGTCTCTCTGTCTTCTCGTCATCTTCCTGCAAGAGCCCAACACCGAAATCCACATCATTCGCATTTAAATCCACCTTGAATGGTTTTGCGTAATCAGAAGTGTCTGATAGTTGATAGTGGTTAACACATATTTCAAATGCCGTCAAATGCCTTCTGACAGTCCTCTATCCACTGAAAATTCTTGCCTTTCTTTAACAATTCAGTGAATCGAGCAGTCACACTGCGAAAATGAGGCACAAACATTTGATAAAATCGACTTAATCGCAGGAACAGCTCCTTTTGTCAACAGGATGCAAAATGTCCCAATTACCATCATATTTAATTCTAATGACACCGTTTATCTATGTCCAATAGCACGGCCAAGGAAGGTGACTTTTGTTTTGGCAAATTGACTTTTCGCTAGGTTTACCACCAAGCCTGCCTTCCGAAGTCAATCGACAAGTCTGATAGATGCTGTAGTGTACCTTCCATGAGTCAGTAAAAATCAGAAGGTCATCAATGTAAACCACACATTGGATAATCCGGCAATTTATTGGTTAGTTCCTAAAATGTGGCCGGCAGGTTATTCATACCAAATGTAAGTTGCTTATCCCACATTTTCAACACAGTTTTGCAACCGTGGAATTGGGTATACATCAACATTTTTAACTGCATTGACGTTACGATAGTCCACACATAATCGTTGGGCACCATTTGGCTTTGGCATCATGACTGTGGGTGATTTCCAGTCACTGTAACGCATGTTGATTATGTCATCTTAGAGCTTGCATTAAATCTCCTTCTGAACCTGTGCCACCTTTAGAGGATTATGTCTGTAAGGATGTTGCTTAATCGTAACAATTAGGTGAGTACTACCAAGTTAATATCTGCATATCTCCCCATGTAATAGTAATAACTCTTTCTGATAATTTCAATTTTTCTCATGAAGATAAATCAATCAATCATCCCAATTTTAAACAAGTACCTCAATATCCACTTTAATTTGTGGAATGTCCGTTTCAGAATCCTCTGAACTTGGTTCTTACTTCTGTGCCATAATCATTAACACCTTGTTCTCTGTCTTTCCTTCCCAATCAAAGTACCGTTTGAGCATATTCACATGACATACGCTGTGAGATTTCTTTCTTTCTGGAGTCCCTGTCAAGTAGTTCTCCTCACCCTATATCCGTTGTATTTGATAAGGTCTACTAAACCTTGCTTTTCAAGTTTCACCTCTGACTGGAAGTAACAGTGATACCTTATCCCCCATTGCAAAATTGCAATTTTTTTGATTTTCTGTCCGCTTCCTGCTTTATTTAATGCTGCAATACTTTTAAATGCTGTCCAGCCAACCCCCCAGCGCTATTAATCATTCCCTAAAGTTTGATGCCTAGTCCAAATGTGTGGCCTTTGAATTCTGATTTACTGCTTTCTCCTTAATCAATATCAATGCTCCTCTCACTTAATGCCCAAAAATAATTCAAATGATTAAATTTGCTCGGTTAATTTGGTGCATTCCTGATCACAAAAAGCACAAATTGACTTCCCTTTCACTAATCATCTGGATAATCCTGATCATAAGCCCTCAACATGGTCTTTAATGTTTAATGTCACCTTTCTAGCGCTCCCTGCAATTTTGGATGGTATGCAGTCGATTTGAATTGCTTGATTCCTAAGTCATCACAGTGAATAAATTCGAAGTGAAGTTTGAACCTTGACCTCATTGTATCTCTATTGGTAGTCCGTGTCTATTTTTTAAAAAGAGTAATTCCTTTGCAATTCTTTTAGCTGTGATACTACATTTTTGGATGGCCTCTGGAAATCTAGTCGATACATTCTTTATTGTTATCAAATACTGGTGCCCACCTTTTTGTTTGAGTTCGGGGACCTAGCCATAAATTAAGGACTCTTGTAAAAGGTTCTTCAAATGCAGGAATAGTTAAGAAAGGCGCAGGTTTTATTATTGCTTGTATTTTTTCTAATTACCTGCCATGTATGACACGTCTGGCAAAATTCAACTACATTCTGTTGCAGTCCAGGCCAGTAAAAATGTCTCTGTCTTTCAGCCTGTGTTTTCCTAAATCCTGAATGACTTCTAGGTGGTAGCTCATGAACCATTCACATCACCTCTTTTCTGTATCCCATTGGCAATACGATTTTATGAACTTCTGCCCAATTATCATCTCCTTGAGTATGTGATAGTCTCCATTTCCTCATTTTCCTCACAGGGGTACATTCAAAATTTCTAACGTATATGCTTTTTGATAAAACTGCTTTAACCTTTTACCTTTCTGCTGTAACTCAATTAGTTTAAATGAACTAAAATATTTGCATGATGCCCTGTTTGCTCAATAGTTTTTTTTCACAACTATGTAATGGAACAAAGTCTCTGTGAATGCCACTTAAACTTCCTTATCTTTACATTTTTGATATCTCCTGTTTCAACTGGTGACGTTGGAGCTTCGTTACCCACACTCAGGAAACTTCCAGGATAAGACTCCTGCATTTCTTCAGTTGCCTGCGTCTCCACTGGCTTTTCAACCAGAGTAGGCAGTACTCCTACCGCTGAATCAGCTGTATTTTTCGCAAGGATAGATTGTATTCCTGGAGCTGAGAGTTTGTCCAATACCACAACCACAATTTCTCCACACTTTTCTGGACACTCTTTCCTCGCTTTACATCATTATGCGCTTTTTGTCTCAAGGTGAATTCCCTTTAGCAGTACCTTTTCTGGAAATAGTCCTTCTAGAGTATATATCTCTTGAACTTTCAGCATCACGGACTAAGAGGATCCTGCTTCCCTTAAAATTGCATCCTCTTTCCATGGTCTATGTCTGCAAACTTTCCCTTTGCAGGTATATTTTCTAAGCAGATCTGCCACTTTCTCTTTGACAAACCTCTGATCAGCTTATACACACTGTTGCAGCTTTCTAGCTTCCACTGTGCTTTCTGTTAGCACTCCAACAAAACTTTCAAGCTTATCCTGTTTTCTTGCATCTGTATTTTTTTTTTCTGAAACCACCAACACAGTGATTTCATGTGACCTAATTTATTGCAATGAAAGCACCGGACCTTTTTAACTTCTTTGTTTCCTTTTTAGCCTGTGCGAAGTTATCCTTATGACCTTCTTCGAGATGTACCTTTCCCTCTCATGTGATGATTTCTCTTTGCCCCACTTTCTATCCGTCATGGACTGAAATTGATTCTAGAAGCCAAACCATGTTTTATGGACCAATTCATAATCATCAGCCACTTCAGCTGCCAACCTTGCCGTTTTAACTCTCTCCTCTTCCAAATGTGTTTGCACTCTGTCAGGCAATGAATCTTTGAACTCCTCCAAAGTAATTGTCTCTCTCAGAGCACTATAAAGCTCTTTTCCAGCTATCAAAATTACTTTGATCCTTTCAAACTCAATGTATGTTTGATTAGGATCCCTCCTTATATTCCTGAAACATTGTCTGTCGGATTCTGGCACAAGCTCATATGCACTTTCTTTACCTCCTCATACAGCCCAGATCCCTCATCTGGTCGTGTTGTATTGCGAATACTTGCTGAACTCAACCTACAAGTTTTGTTTGGATCAACAAAACCCACATGGTCACTGGCCACTGCAATTGTTTAGCCACTTTTTCGAATGAAATGGAAAAGGCTTCCATATCCTCCTCATCAAATTTAGGTAAGGTGTGAATATACTTAAAACGTTTCTCACCAGGCTTTTGACTACCATGGGTTTGCTCATCCTCACTCTGTTCTACACTAAGCTCACCTTCAGCCTTCATCCCCATCCTTTTAAGCTGACTTTCCATTCTAAGTGTCCATCTCTGAAGCACACACCACCTCTATTTTTCTTTCTGTCCTGCTAAGGACATTCATTGTTTTTTCTTTCCTGTGCTAAACCTATTCATTCTCTTTCTTTCTCTTCTGATTTTATCCGTAACTCAAACTGCTTCATTTCGGCTTTTAACTCCAGCTACGTCATTTGCAATTGAAGTTTGCTCATCTCGACAGATCCTGATGGAGTTTCCAGCAAATTGGAATGCTGAGCTACTGCTGCAATTATCTCATCTTTCCTCACATTAGGAGGTAGCTTCTGCACAAGCTTGTCTACTAATTCCTGCAGCTTGGACTTATGTGCATTCTGTTAAAAACCCCAAGGTCACATCTTCTACCTTCAAACCATCCTTGGTTCCTGCAAAAGTCATTGCTATCTAAAGCTCTGTGTCCCCACCAAATCAACACACGGAATAGGAGACACTAATACTTGCCACTTGCTGCCGAAATCCCGCAAGTGTCCCCCATTCTGTTATGGAAAAGGCCGGACCCCACAGAACATTTTAAGCAACTGTTGTGGTTCTGTTCCCCGAGCTGGGAAATTGTGTTGCAGACATTTTGTCCCCTGTCTAGGTGACATCCTCGGTGCTTGGGAGCCTCCTGTGAAGCGCTTCTGTAATCCTTTCTCCGGCATTTATAGTGGTTTGAATCTGCCGCTTCCGGTTGTCAGTTCCAGCTGTCCGCTGCAGTGGTCGGTATATTGGATCCACATCTATGTGCTTGTTGATTGAATCAGTGGCTGAGTGCCATGCCTCTAGGAATTCCCTGGCTGTTCTCTGTTTGGCTTGTCCTATAATAGTAGTGTTGTGCCAGTCAAATTCATGTTGCTTGTCATCTGCGTGTGTGGCTACTAAGGATAGCTGGTCGTGTCGTTTCGTGGCTAGTTAGTGTTCATGGACCCAGATCTTTAGCTGTCTTCCTGTTTG
The DNA here is from genome assembly GCF_047496795.1 of Chiloscyllium punctatum. NCBI lineage: Eukaryota > Metazoa > Chordata > Chondrichthyes > Orectolobiformes > Hemiscylliidae > Chiloscyllium > Chiloscyllium punctatum. Next base: position 17,377,987 of record NC_092745.1, on the reverse strand, counting down.
TCCTATGTAGTGTTTTGTGCAGTCCTTGCATGGGATTTTGTACACTACGTTGGTTTTGCTCATGCTAGGTATCGGGTCCTTTGTCCTAGTGAGTTGTTGTCTGAGACTGGCTGTTGATTTGTGTGCTGTTATGAGTCCTAGTGGTCGCAATAGTCTGGCTGTCAGTTCAGAAATGTTCTTGCTGTATGGTAGTGTGGCTAGTCCTTTGGGTTGTGGCATGTCCTCATTCCGTTTCTTTCCCTTAGGCATCTGTTGATGAAATTGCGGCGGTATCCGTTTTTGGTGAATACATTGTAGAGGTGTTCTTCTTCCTCTTTTTGCAGTTCTGGTGTACTGCAGTGTGTTGTTGACCCTTTTGAACAGTGTCTTGATGCAACTTCTTTCGTGTGTGTTGGGGTGGTTGCTTTCGTAGTTCAGGACTTGGTCAGTGCGTGTGGCTTTCCTGTATACCTTTGTGGTAAATTCTCCGTTCGTTGTTCTCTGTACCATGACATCTAGGAATGGGAGTTGGTTGTCCTTTTCTTCCTCTCTTGTGAATCTGATTCCTGTGAGTGTGATTCCATGAACACCAACTAGCCACGAAACGACACGACCAGCTATCCTTAGTAGCCACACGCAGATGACAAGCAACATGAGTTGACTGGGACAACACTACTATTATAGGACAAGCCAAACAGAGAACAGCCAGGGAGTTCCTAGATGCATGGCACTCATCCAATGATTCAATCAATAAGCACATCGATCAGGACCCAATATACCGGCCACTGCAACAGACAGCTGGAACTGACAACTGGAAGTGGCAAATTCAAACCACTATAAATGCCAGAGAAAAGATCCCAGGAGGCTCCCAAGCACTGAGGATGTCACTGAGGGGACGAAACATCTGCAACACAGTTTCCTAGCTGGCAAACAGAACCACAACAACGAGCACCCAAGCTACAAATCTTCACACAAACTTTGAATTTTAAGCAAATAGCCCAGACAGTAACTTCGTTATTTCTTAAAAGTTAGTGTAGAATGGATGTTCCTTGATTGAATTAGCTGGTCAGACTGCCGAGTTTTAAACAAATAGCATTTATTTACCAAATTACCGAATGAAACACAAGAAACCAAAACTAGAATACCTGAATAACTAATCCTATACAAACCCGACAGGCTATTCAGACTTGAGGATCCTGTTCCAAAATACTTGCAACAATCCCAATAAGCAAACCCCTTAGCACCAAGAGTAAAACTGACACAAAGGCTTTCAGGTTATAAGGTCAGAAGGACAGAAGGAGGCGGAGAGCGTCCAGTTCCAACAGTGACCCTGACTTAACTAACCCCAGAACTGAGCAGACCTGTCCAGTTAGAGTGTTGTCCACGTCCTTTTGAATATAAAGTGTCTTTTTAAAGGCTAGAAAGCTTTCTGGCTGAGGCATTACCTGTTAGATAAAAACAAAAGGATCCCAATGAAACTTTCAAAGTTCAGACATATTGGAATCGTTGTTCATTTAGACCCTCTTTAAAAAATTAAAGACAACATAACCTTGTAAAAGGACCGGTTTTGCGACAATATGCCACATATGGCTTTGGACTGAATCAATAAATGTAAGTCTTACTGCTTTGAAGCCAATAAAGTGTATTCAAGTGTTTGTGATTTTACATAAAATAAGGCTGAATCGCATTGTGTGTTGAAGGTTCAATATTGTTCTATTTCAGCAATGAGAAGAACGTCCAGACAGATCCACACTTCCAGTGTATGGTGAGGGCAAATGGCAAATATTCCCACTGAGAATCTATTGGCTGGCGTCTGGTCTAGTTGAGGAGAGATCAGCATTTTAACTACATCTAGATTGCGTATGTTGTGGGTGGCTGTGTTGAGGGGGGGGGGCAGTGTTCAGGTGGTTACAGCATTGCAAACAGATAACACAGCAGAATCATCTAGCCTGTGATAAGGAAACATCCATCATTCTCCCTCACAACTAACTTCACGAGAGCAATTGGTGATGGGAGATGTGATCAATAGTCAGCGATGTCAACATTCAATCAAGTCCAGTTGTTATTTGTACCATACTGAAAGGTGTTAACTGGATCTGTTTGTTCAGTGACTGTGATTGATGTCAGTCTCCATGGATCCTAATGATGTCGCTGGATGGTTTCCCTCTTCTATTAGTAAGGGGCTTCTTGCAATGATTTATCCCATTGTAGCAGCAGAGGCAGAACCTGCAACACTAACAGGAATCAGCAGTTGCAGAGACGGGGAGAGGAGAGGTCAGAATCTGAGAGTAGACTGGAATATTCTAACAATGGATCAGAATCTGAGAGTAGACCGGAATGTTCTAACAATGGATCAGAATCTGAGAGTAGACTGGAATGTTCCAACAATGGTTCAGAATCTGAGAACCCTAGGATGGAATGCTGCAACAATGGACAGGAGTTTAACCGAGGGTCTTCACTATGTTTCCAGGTGTTGGGACATATTACCACTTCGTATATACGGCTTACTGATTATTATTCAGGCTGGTTACTATCCCATGCTTGCTATTGTTGGTGTTCCTGGTAAGTCTCGTCATCTCTATCTAGTTATTAATCCCATAATCCATGGTGAACTTCAAAGCTATTTCTGTTAACTATATTTGGCAAAGTTGGAAACTACTGTCTTCAAGGTGGGAAAAACAATGACTGCAGATGCTTGAAACCAGATTCTGGATTAGTGGTGCTGGAAGAGCACAGCAGTTCAGGCAGCATCCAAGTAGCTTCGAAATCGACGTTTTCCTGATGAAGGGCTTTTGCCCGAAACGTCGATATCGAAGCTACTTGGATGCTGCCTGAACTGCTGTGCTCTTCCAGCACCACTAATCCAACTACTGTCTTCAGTTCACCTGTTCATTACCACAAATTTCAAAACCGCCCACACCCCCGCCCTCACACACATCTGAGCACAATACTGTTCACAATCCGGAAGTATCTATTTCCCCTGAATTGATTTATGTGTTCACATTCTCTCTGTCACCAAACAGACCCACTATTAGCTCCATGGTATCCCCATTCCCCAGCTTAACATTTGTGCAGTTGCAAAATACACAATTAATTATACATGCCTTGGAAAATTTCAGACTTCATGGTTCCAGCTCTCTTTTAATCACTCTTTCTGTTACAATGTTTCAATCATGACCTTGTTCTTGTCTCTAAAGTAAATTCATGTCAGGGACACTGTGTCAGAATAGTAATGTCGCTGGCCACGTCATTCAGTGGTCCAGGATACTGCACTAAAGACATTGTTTCAAATCCTATCTCAGATGATGAGAGAACTTAAACTCAAATGACAGGAACTGGAAATAAAAGCGAATTTCACTAATATAACCGCACTAGCTTTATCGATAAGTTCATCCATTTCACTGATGTCCTTTGGTAAAGAAATCTAACATTATTACCTGGTCTGGATAAAGACGACATCAGGTCCATAGCAATGTGCTTTGCTCTATACTGCCATAAGGAATGGCCTCACAGTAAAGGGCATTTACTGAGGTCACAGACAGTGCCCTAAACCGCGATGCAGACATCCTATCTAATGACAACACTAAACGTTGGGAAAAAAGAATGATGCGAGAGATTGGGAGAATGAGAAAGTGCCAGAGACACTGAGCAGATTTGGCAGCCTCGGAACGAGAGAAAAATAGAATTAACATTTCGACTCCAATGACCATCCATCACAACTGCACACAACTGGGAAATAGTGTGATTGATGTTGGTGACAGGGATGTCTGTTGTGAAGGGGAGAAGGAGGGGGTCGAACAGATAGACAAAGAGAGAAATAGAGAGAAAAAAGCAAGTAGAGGTTGATGACCAGCTGGAATGGAAATAAAAATCAAGATTAATCTTATTTATTTTTCTCCTGTTGCCATTTCAATGAAAATCCTGTCCAGTAAGGTATACATCAAAGTTACGGTTTGAAGTGAGTTATGTCCCTTTGTGTCCCTTTCCTAAGAGTGATCATCTTTTTAAAAATTCATTAATGGGATGTTGTAACATCATGTAATATCCTTTCCACGTTGTGAGAAGCTGTTGGTGAGCTGCCTTCCTGACCACTGCAGTCTGTGGGCTGTAAGCATTCAATGCTTAGTTCCATCTGGTTTAATTTCTTTGCGACTTTATAGTGAGTGATATAACTGAGTGATTGGGCTTGGACATTTCAAACGGCAGCCGAGAGGTAACAACATTGCTATGGGTCTAGAGTCACATGTAAGCCCTGTCAGGTGAAGATGATAGATCTCATTCCTTAAAGGGCATCAGTGTGCCAGGTAGGTTTTTTCTGACAATCGTTTCATTGTTTCTTAACTCGTGATATTTTATTGAACTCAAATTCCAATATTTGCTGTGGTGGGAATTGAATCTGTGCTCCTGGTCGTTACCTGGCTCGCTGCATTAATAATACAGCTAGACCATCACCTCCTTAGCATCTCCAAACATCTCCAATGGCAGTAGTGATGATGCTGTTGGCGTGGATGTGCTGGAAGTATTGCGTTTCGCAAAGCAAAAAAATTATTTGGCAAAACATACCATCCTTCTCATTTTGTACTTATGAGAAGGTGAGATGATGGGAAGTGCTCTTGGTGAAAAGGAGCTGAATGCCCTTGGTCATGAGTCACTGACAGAATTCATACAGAGCAGCAAGTAATCAGCACAGTATATTGTATAATGTCCTTCATTGAAAAAATGATTCAAATATAGGCGTGAAGACACCTCCCTGCAGTTGTAGAGAGATATTGAGACAGCACGTGGGGCATTGTGAACAGATTTTCTCTCCATTATAAGGAATAATCTCCTTGCCACAGTGAGATAGTGTAAAGGAGTTTGACCAGACTAATCCCTGCAGTGATGGTACCACGAGGCGAGTGTGAAGGAAATGAGTGTTTAATCTGTAATACTGCAAAAGATTAAAAAGTGATTGCAATAAAACTTGAGCGTTTTGAACCAGGACTCATTATTCCCATAACGAAACAATGATAGCGTTAAGTATAACGTGTTTTCCTGCAGTATATGTTTTCATTTGTGTACAGATACGTTGATAGGAAAGGTTTAGCAGGATATGGGCCAAGTGCAGGGAAATGGAGTTAACATGAATGGACATTTTGGTCGGTATAGTCCAATTTGGGCTAAAGGGCCTGTCTCTCTACTGTTAAACTCTATGACTCTCTGATAGTTTACACTCTCTGTGGAGACTCCATGTTGGTTGTGAGAAAGCTGCAGATTCTGAATGAACTCTTACCATCTCAACGTACAGTTGGAGTGATACCCTGCACTAAGCATCATTTTGTTCACAAACATGTCAGCAGCTACACTCTGATAGAGTTGGCCATTCCCAAATGTGTCTGGTCTCCATGCAGAAGACGAGCCTGTCTTCTCAGAGATGGCATATGCCTCCTTGCGACTTGGGACCAAGCATCTGGTGTGCTCCTCTCCTTCAGCAAACCACACTAATGTAACACATGTGTAGCATTAGCAATGGAGCCAGGAGGAACAACTTGGGCCAGTCTGTCTGTGCAGTCTCTGCTTCATTGGTTTGTTGTGTTGCAGCATCAATGACATCCTCCAATTTCAGTGTAACAGTTTAGAGGGGCTGAATGGTCTCTTCTTTTCGTGTGTCAGCGTCTCAAGGGTTTGCATTTCCAACTCCTGATCCCAGGGAAGAGGTTCATTATTGGGTGACTCATGGTAGCTGCTAACCAGCATGTTGTGCTAACTAGATTCCTTATCCTCCTGTGGAATAATAAACAAACAGGAGGCTGAAGAACACAAGCCAGGCAGCATCAGGAGGTGGAGAAGTCAATATTTCCAGTATAACCGTTCTTCAGGATTGGGGGTGGGGATCGGTGGAGCTGCAGATAAAGAGAGATGGAAATGGTCGGGGGTGGGGAGAGCAGGGAAAGTGGAATTGAAATGGATGGTGACTGGGATCTCACGTCGGTGTCTTTGGGCCCGGCTATGTTAGTTGGGAGGAAGGTGAATCTCTGTTTCACCTGGAAGGACTGTTTGGGGCGTTGGATCTTTTCCGTTTGCAGGGGCAGTTGTCAGTGGGGATTGGAGGGTTTAGTGGGCAGTGTGGCACGAACCAAAGATTAGCGAAGGGAATGGTCCTTGTGGAAAATGTGCCAGGTGTTGGGATCCAACCTATTTTACTGTATCTGGTGCTCCCGATGTGGTATTCTCTACATTGGTGATCCCAAGTGTAAACTAAGGGGATGTTTTGCTAAGCATCTCAGCTGGGCCGCTAAGGGCTGAGCTGACATACCAGTCACTGCCTATTTCAATTTCCCCTCCCACACCCTTTCCAATGTGGCCATCCTTGACTTGCTCCATTGCCACTATGAAACAAACCGCAAATTGGAGGAACAACACTTCATCTTCTGCCTGGGCAGCCTACAGCCCGGGTGACTCAACATTGAGTTCTCCAATTTCAAATAACCGCCCTTCCAATCCCCCAAATACATTCCCAGCCTCTCCTCCTCCCTTCCATTCCTCTGATCAGCCCTTCTTCCATCTCCCAACTGGATTCACTCCTCCCATCGACCAACCCAGTCATAACCTCTATTTTTGTTCACCTATCCCCACCTCACCATCCTGTCTCCACCTCTCCCACCCCGCCTCTTTAAATGTAAACTCCCTAACCCATCCACACACTCCCAGTCCTGAAGAAGGCTTTTACTCAAGTCGTTGACTTCTCACCTCCTGATGCCGCCTCTCTTATTGTGTTGTTCCGGTGACCTGACTGTCTACTTTGAATTCCAACATTTGCCGATTAAAAAAAAAATCTCAGAGAGTGAATGGGCTGTGTCTCTTCTTATCGAATAGTTTCAATGGGCTGAATGACTTTCTCTCATTCCAATGAAACCAGCTTGAGATGCTGAATGAGTTCCTCTTTCTATACTTTGGAAATGTTCAGGGTCCAGCAGTGCTGACACACGAATGTTACCGGCACATTAACAGCATGAGCTTGAATATTGTCCAGGTTTTCATGCTTTATGTCATCTTCACTGAACATCTTCACTTCTGATCAAATTACAGAAGGAAAGACATTGATGAAGCAGCTGAAGATGTCTGTGCGAAGGAAGCTACCCTGAGGATCACCCACAGATATATCCAGGGACTGAGAGGATTGATGTCCTCCAGTCACATTGTGTTCTGAATGACACAGCCACTTATTTCGAACTGATTCCTATTAAGTTCAATCTTGTTCCGATCCTTTGAAACCTTGCTCATTCAAATCTTGATGTAATGTCAGGGCCAGTCACTCTGACACTGTGTTCATATCTTTTGTTCATGTCAATATGCCAAAGTATATGTGTGGGGAGTCTTTCCTTCTCTCAGAGGATAGTGATTGTTGGGGCCTCTCTATCCAAGACAGTTGCATCCTTGAAATGATTTAGAGGGGGTGAGGAGGGTGTCAATTGATTTTGAGAGAGTCGAGGGCTACAATGACTATGGCATGAAAGAGAAATTGCTGCCAAGAGCAGATCAGCCCTGACCTTACTGAAGGGAAGGGCAGATTTGAGGACCCAAATAGCCTAGTGTTATTCCAGCATTCCCCAGATTCCAGTCAGTTTGTTCTCTCTTCCAGTTCCTGTGTTACTGACCTGAAGTAGCTGAATAGACTGATCCTGTCGCTGCGTAACAGGATACCGGTGCTGCATGATCTATTCTCAGTACAATTGTATATGTTCAATGAGCTGATTGGCCTCCCCCTGTAACTGTATATCAGGCTCCCGGGGTTGAAAAGCCGGACCTTGTCCTGGTGTAACTGAAATCCATATTGACTAAATCTACCACCCTAGCAGAAAGTGAACACTCCAGGTGCTGGAGATCAGAGTCCACAAGTGTGGCACTGGAAATGCATGTCAGGTCAGGCAACATCCGAGGAACAGGATAATCGATGTTTTGGACATTCCTGATTCCTTAAATATCGATTCTCTTGTTCCTGCCTGACCTGCTGTTCTTTTTCCAGATCCACACTTTTTGACATCTAACGCCCCGACCGAACAACCTTCCTGGTCAGATCATCAAATCACTTCAAACAATTATTCCAGCACATAGCCATTCTCAATATTCCTAACCAAACCCTGTATTTCCAAATTAATGAACATTTTATCTTTCAGAATTTTCTCAAGTCACGTACCTACCACAGATGTTAAACTTACTGCTCCATAGTTTCAAGGCTCTTTTTTCAGTCCTTCTTAAGTAAGGGCACAATACTTGATATCCTCCAGCCTTCCAGGATGTTAACTCTGATTAATGATGATTTAAACCATCAGCGAGGTCCCCCGCAAATGCTTCTCTGGGTCCTTACAGTGTTCTTGGATATATCTGGTACGGAACGTGAGATTTATCTAAACTCAAGCATTCTAGTACGTCCAGTACCTCCTGTCCTGTGATATGGACTGTCCCTAAGAAATCACCATGAACTTCGCCAAGTTCCTAAGTACTCGTATCTTTCTCCATGTTAAACACAGAGGAGAAATATCCGTTGATGTTCTCGCCCATCTCTTATGGTTCCACACATACATGCCACTTTGGTCTTTGACGGACCCTGAGTTATTGTTTTTCCTTTAATGTACTGAAGGTACCATTTTGGGATCATCATAATCTTCTCATCCCCATTTCATGTTCCCTTTTCGCCCTACTGATTTCCTTCTTCAGTAAATTCCTGTATCCCTTATATACCTCCTGGGATTCACTTGATCCAGCTACCTGTAACGGAGCTGCTTTTATTTCTGGTCAAAGCCTAAATATCTCTTGTAATCCAGGGTTCCCCATTCCTGCCAACGTTCCTTCCACCCCCACAGTAACAAATAGACCTTGAATTCCAGTATCTCACGTTCAAAGGACTCCCAACTGCCAGAGGTCCCTTTGCCAACACCGAACTATCCAACAAACCCCTGCAAACTCCTACCTAATTCCATCTAACTTCGTCTTGCCCCAATTTAGAACTTGACGCTGTGGACCAGTTTTCTCTCTCTCCATAATTATGTGAATATTAATAGAATTATGGCCATTGGTTCCAGTGTGCTCCCACACTGTCACCTCCGTCACCTGTTCTGTCTTATTACGTAAGAGTAGTTCGAATTTTGCCCCTTCCCGAGAAGGCCCAACTACATACTGCTTGAGGGAATTTTCCTGGCATAATTAATGTATTCCACCCCAACAAATCCCATAACGCTCTGGCAGTCCCAGTCAATGTTATAAAAATTAAAATCCCCAATTATGTCAAGCCTTTTGCTTCTGCATGTCCCACCTCTCTGCAAGTACATTAGTTACTCTAATTCCTGGTGACTATTTCGGGTCCTATAGTACAGCCCCTATAACATCACCATACACCTTCGTATCTATTAGCTCCATCCACAAATCCTCGCTGTTTGATCCTTCAGTTATTTCATCTCTGATTACTGCTGTGATACTCCCTTTAATCAGAAATGCAACCCCCTCCCCGCTTTCCACCATCCCTGTCCTGCCTAAAGCAGCTATACCCTGGCACATTAAGCTGCCAGTCCTGTCCCTCCCTTAGCTATGTTTCTGTAATGCCTGTAATATCCCAGTCCCACATACCTATCCATGCTCTGAGTTCTTTGGCCTTCCCTGTCAGTCCTTTTGCATTGAAATAAAAGCAATTTAATAAAAGCAGGCATTCCTGATCCCTGTTGTGTTCGAGCGTGACCTGTCTTTTCACTGGACTGTTTATGATTACTGCATCTCCTTCCAGCCTCGCACTTGCCACCCTGATCTCGAGGATCTCACCCCCTGTCAATCTCATTTAAACCTTCCTGGGAGCACGAGCCAACCTGACACCAAGATATTTGTTCCCCCCTCCAGTGCCGGTGCCTCCTGTCCCTATTGAACAGGTCAACTCTGTCACAGAAAAGACCCCAATGATCTAAAAATCTGAGCACCTCACCCCTGCACCAATTCTTTAGTTATGCATGTATCTGCCATATCCTTCTATTCTTACTTTCCTGAGCTCATGAAATAAAAAGTAATCAGGGGATTACCACTTCGAGGTCTTGGTTTTTAACTGTTCTCCTAGCTCTCTGTAATCACACTGGAGGACCGCAATCCTATATCCATGTGTACCATTTGTGATGCCAACGTGCACAATGACTTCGGGCAGCTCACCCTCCATCTTGACAACTTTCTGCAGTTGCTCAGCGACTTCCTGGACCCTGGCACCTGGGACGTGGCACAACTTGCTGGATTCCCGTTTGAGGCTCCAGAATCTCCAATCTGTCCCTCCAACAATCGACTCTCCTATCTCTAAGACCCTGTTTAAATTTACCCTTTCCCGCTATGCTCCAAAACCGGTGGTAGTACCACCAATTTGGCTACCGCTGCTTTCCCTTGAAAGGTTATTCCCTCCAACAGTATCAGAAGTGGTATACTTGTTTTCGTGGGGAATGGCCACAGGGGATAGCTGCATTCTCTGCCTACTCTCTTTGCCATTCCAAACCACTCTCTACCTGGAACATGATAGGGAGCAAGGACTGGCTGTTGGATTAAATTGTGTTTATTTAAATGCAACAGGGCTGACAGGTAAGACTGATGAACTCAGGGTCCATACCTTATGTGGGACTGTACCATTACAGTCATTATAAAAACATGGTCAGGATGGTGGATCTTGGGTGTGACCACTACACTAAAGCACTTATATACGAAGTTCGCAGCATCCCCGATAATCCCGAGTACATCCAGCTCCAGCTCCCAAACATGGTGTCCCAGGAGCTGCAGCTGGGTGCACTTTCTACACGTGTAGTCAACAGGGACAGTGTAAATCTGTCTGAGCTCTCACATCCCGCAGGCGGAACGTACAACTGGCCTAACCGCCTTCTTGACTGCTGTAATACTAAATTAAAAGGACATTATTTGAACTTGCCTGTACATTTTTTCTGTTCTGCTGATGTCTGAAGCCTCTCAAACTAATGACTTACTAATTACTCTGCTACCAACTGCATTTTCTCTATTCCTCCACATTTACTTTTGTTTAGGGAAGAAGGGAGACACTACAGTAATGCAATGTTTGTGCCTTAAACACTCCTTGACACCAAGCCCATGACGACCTGCTCTCCAGAGCACGTCATTACTTGTACTTAGAGGGTGTCTTGCTGAGTCTTTCTCCTGCTGTTGGTGGCTGCGGTTGACGCAAATATTCACCCCAACAGCCAATCCGCGTTGTCCCAGCCCCTGGTCTTTTCTGTCTATTAATACTGCATTTATGAAATCCTTGGTTCCTTCGATTGCATTCCAAACTGTGTCCCACTCCAAAGGGAGAGAAGTTATATTCAAGTGAATACAGGGCTGTTGGAAAAAGAATTGCATTAGACATTGGAGCAAAATTCTTGCTATCTGCTCACTAAGTCTGCTTTTCTGTTCAATTCCGTTATATTTATTCTGATATACCTCATTCTACTTTATTTCATTTTCCCTATAACCAACCCTTGTTTAAAAATCAGTCTGCGTCACCCTTCAAGATGTTTAATGATCTAGCCTCAACAGCCCTCAGTATATTCGACAATTATTTCTCTCTCGCTGTTGGGAGATGTGGTGATCTTTAATCCCATCCCTTATTTCTAGCACTCTGTGTGAGAGTTGTGCCAACATTAGATGTTATCGTGTCCCATCACACCTTCACTGTGGCCAGAGACAAGAGAAAAAATAAAAATGTCAGAGCCTGTACTCTTCTCCCTCATCTTCCACATCAGCCTAAGTTACAGCTCCCTCGGATCTGGGGATTTGCCCACTTTTTCCCCTGCATAAACTTCCAATTCTTTCTTGGCTTCTCTATCAATTCGTTCAAGGGGCACACTGTCACTCTCCCTGAACCCAGGAACTGCTTCTCCCAACTGAAGACCGATATGAAGCCCGTGTTTAACATATCCTGTGATTCCGTGCACAGGTTGCCCCTTTGGTCTCTCATACACCTCCTTCTTTCTCGTGTTACCCTCTTTCTCTTCATAAACTGATATAATGTCTTTGGATTCATGTTACTCTTACCCACTCATGTTTTATCGCGATTCCCCTTCTGCTCTTCCACTGAAGTTTTAAGATTAGCCTGACACTTTCTGTGTTCATTCAGTGCATCCATTGACCTGCTCACTTTGTACCTGCTTTAAGCTTCTCTTTCGTTTTTAATTTTGTTCTGAATTTTTTTGTTGTTGACACGCGAGGTTCTCTGGGCTTATTTTCCAAATTTTCATCTTTCGTGTAACACGTTGGGTGGACACTCTCATTCATTCCATTTTGATCAAGTGATTCCCCCATCCCCCCCCCCCCCCCCCCCCCCCCGCCACATGGTGTTCTGCTACAGTTTCACTCAGAAGCCACTGCACTTTGGCCAGATCCCGTCATATTATTTCATAAAATCGGTATCCCCAATCCAAAAACCTTTTATTTATCAGATTGCGTTTTTAAAATATTTTCCTTATCAAACATAAAATGTATTATGTCATGGTTACTGGCCATATACTGCTCTCCCAATCCTGCCTGCAATATCCTGACTGACTTCATTCCCCACAGTGAGGCACATCACTGCCCACCCCCCCACCCCACCCCCCATTGCTGGATCTGCTCCTTGATGATACAAGGAGCTTTCCGGAATAAATTTAAAGGCATCTGTCCCCTCTTAAAAAGTTATCCCGGCCCTAATTAGTGCTTGGAAATGAAATGCCTGTGTATAATAAACCTATTACTGTTTTTACACACCTCAGTAAATTGGTTTTATATCTGCTCCTGTACTTTTTTTAATCTGGGGATCTATAATATGTCCCCAGCAGTGCCTCTGCCATGGTTTTGATCCTGAGCTCTGACCACCAAGCCTCATTAAAAGATCTTTCCAAAATATTGTCCCTCCTTACTGTAGTAACTGTCTCCATAACGAATAATGCAAAACCACCTCCTATTTTACCCATCTCCTGTCCTGCCTATAGTTCTTGCACCACAGCATATTGAGTTGTCAGCCCTGACCTCCCTCAAACGAATCTCTTTAATGGCAACAATGTCACATTTGCACATGCCGTCTTTTTCCCTTATCACATCTGCCTGTCCGATAATATTCCCGGCATTAAGGTAAAGCACAACCACCCTGGAATATAACACCTGGAATATTCTGCACCTTGGAGTTCTTCAATCAATCAGTGTTCCTTATCAAGCTGGTCAATTCATGAACCAAAACTGTAACTTGGGGCTGAATTAGTATTTGTTGTTAATAAATTTATTAATCTAATGCAAATTTCCAGAACTGAGCAGTCTACTCCACATACAACGAGTTTCTGCTGATGAATTACCTGCTCAGTGTGCAGATTGGACAGCCGTCAGTAATAGGGAAAATGAGGATGGCAGATGCTGGAGATCAGAGTCGAAACGTGTGGCACTAAAAACGAACAGTCAGTCAGGCAACATCTGAGGAAGAAGAGAGTCAAAGATTTGGGCATCACCCCTTCATCAGGAGCGCTTTCATGGTTTCCCATATTTTTCATTCCATGGTTCACAGGATATTGGGAACCATGCATGCTAAGTGAAGCAGCATGGTATGTAGCCCTGAAATGGAAAGCAGTCAATCAGTTGTTTGGACAGGGAGTAGACAATTTCAGGCGAAGTACAGACTAATTGAAACACAAACATAAGAATAGATAAATCCCCTGGGCCAGAGGAGAAAACACCCTAGGTTGCTACAGGAAGAGAAGGAAGAGATTTCTGCGCCTTTGGCGATGATCTTTGCGTCCTCACTCTCAATTGCAGTCGTGCCAGATGATTGAGGGTGGCAATTGTTACTCCCTTGTTCAGGAAAGGGAATTGGGATAATCCTGAGAATTACAGTCCAGTCAGTCTTACATCAGTATTGAGCAAATTAGTGGAGAGGATTCTGGGAGACAGACTTTATGATTACTTGGAAAATCATAGCTTGATTAGAAATAGTCAGCATGGCTTTGTGAAGGCCAAGTCATGCCTCACAAACCTTATGGAATTCTTTGAGGATGGGATCAAACACATTGAAGAAGGTAGAGCAGTGGATGCGGTGTGCATGATTTTACCAAGGCGTTTGATCACGTTCCCATTGTTGATTCATTCAGAAAGTAAGGAGGCTTGGGATACGGAGAAACCTGTCTGTCTGGATACAGAATTGACTGGCCCATAGAGACACAAAGTGGTAGTAAATGGGAAGTACTCCGTCTGCAGCTCGGTGAAAAGTGGCGATCTGTAGGATTCGGTTCTGGGATCTCTGCTGTTTGTGGTTTTTATGAATGATTTGGATGAGGACGTGGAAGGGTTGGCTATTATATTTGTCGATGGAACAAAAGTCAGTAGAAGGTTGGTAGAATTGTGGCTAGTGTGAGGGCTGTTGCACTGGGACATTGACAGGATGGCGAACTGGGCTGATAAGTGGCAGGTGGTTATCAACGTGGAAAAGTGTGAAGTGATTCATTCTGGACAATCACTTTTGAATGCAGAATATAGGATAAAAGATAGGTAGTGCTCCTCAGGTCCACAACAATTCACCCTCCTGTCTAGGCACCTTTCCCTGCCACCACAGGAATATGAGACCTGTGCTCACACCTCCACACACCCACCCCTCCCAAGGCTCTAAAGATCCTTCCACATCCATCAAGGTTTCACCTGCAGTTCCACACATGTCAGCTACTGTATCCGTTGTTCGTAATGCGGTCTTCTATGCGTTGGGGAGATAGGACCTTTACTCGTAGAGCACTTCAGAGAACATCTCTGGGACACCCGCACCATCCAACCCCACTGCCTCGTGGCCGAACGCTTCAACTCCCCCTCCCACTCTGCTGAGGGCATGCAGGTCCAGGGCTTCATCTATTGCGACTCCCTTACCACCTCATCTTCGACCTCGGGACACTCCAACCCCATGGCATCAATATGGATTTCACCAGTTTCCACATTTCCCCTCCTCCCACCTTATCACAGTTCCAAACTTCCAGCTTAGCACCGACCTCACGACCTGTCCCATCTTTTTATTCAAAGTGGGAATGGATTTTATTTAGATTTCCCACAGAGTGGAAGCAGGCCCTTTGGCCTAACAAGTCCATACAAAACCTCCGAAGAGTAACCCATTTCTCTCTGACTAATGCACTTATAACTATGGGCAATTTAGCATGGACAATTTACCTGGCCTGGGCATAATTGGACTGTGGGTGAAAACCAGAATACCCGGAGGAAACCCATGCAGACATGTTGGACAATGTGCAAACTCCACACAGAGAGTCTCCTAAGGCTGGAATCGAAACTGGTCCCTGGCACTGTGAGGCAGCAGTGCTCACCACTGAGCCACCATGCCCAGCTGTCCATCTTCCTTCCAATCTATCTGCTCCACCCTCGCTCCGATGTATCACCCATTACCCAACCTCCATCCAACTATCGCACTCTCAGTTACCTTTCCCCAGCCCCAACTCCTCTCATTTATCACTCCACCCTCATGGATCCCATTCTTATTTCTGATGAAGAGCTTTTGCATGAAACATCGATTTTCCTGCTCCTTGGATGCTGCCTGAGCTGCTCTGCTTTTCTAGTTCCAGCCTCACGATTCTAACTTCCAGCATCTGCTGTCTTCGATTTCGCCTTGTCAACGTCTCCACTCAGTACCTGTCAAGGTTGCAGATGTACGGAGTCTGGGAGGTAGGCCAGATGTCATCACCGTGAGTAATTTGTGTGATGTGCTCCTCACACTCCATGTCCACACATCTGCTCTCTGGGCCAGGGTCTGACTGAAAATGAATTTGTAAAGCATGATTGCTAGCCAGTCATTGATGTCTAATTTGGACAGCATTTGTATTTACACAGAGACCAGTGATAGCCTGGTGGATAGTTTCCCCCCGGCCCAAGGTGGATTCCAAAAGATTTGTTGTGAAGTAATTCTTGAATGGCTGCCCTGAATCACGTGGTCGTGCTCTGGATACATTTACGTGCAGGCCAGGGTCTCACTAAGTGCTTCAGGCAGCTATGAGGTTCAGTAACACTCTGCCTGAATTCAGATCCTTTTAAATCTATTTTCAACGAAGCTTATTATTACAAGGTGATGAGTTTATGATCCGAATATTTGCTATGTTTCATGAATTGCGCAAAAATAAGATGTAAAGTATGATTATTCAACCAAATAATAATTACATCATCTCTGAAAACAATGAGTTTGATGTTATATTTATGGAACAAAAATACAAGCTCCTGTCAACATTTAATGATTCCAAAATAAAGATGGACATTTTATTTTATTTCGAACAAAGAATATGCTATCTGACTATGGACGTAATTACAATTACATACTCATTGTCGGTATTCAAATAAATACATTGTCACACCAACACTTGGAAAGTGCTTGGCGTCTGACCGATTGCATATTCAGATTGAGAAAATAATTGAACAATCATAAATAAAAAGCATTCTTATATATTTAAATAACAATCAGTTTAATTTCTCACTTTAATGTACGAGCGTTAGCTATTTATCAACAATTGAGAAATGACAATAATTCTACATGCACTGTGAATATTAAATTAAATAAATGATTTGTGACATTACATTTAAGTGAACAATAATTTGAAATCTTGCATTTTTTTATAGAATGAATGGCATTTAATGCGACATTTGGTTAATGATATAAAACAATGACCATATTTCCGTATGAAAGAAAAGTCAAACATTTAAAAAGTGTTTTGTGCCAAAGCAAAGAAATATTTGTTTTAGTAATTGAGATATAAGATTTAAAATATTTATGTGCTGAGTAATAATTAGACTTCATCATCAAGCTGACATTGCAATACTTGCATTTTAAATGGTTATGCTGCAGCAAATATGATCATATATTCGCCAGCATTTACAACAGGAAGTAATCAGATACTGATGTTGACTTGCATCTGTACATGATTGAATACAGAACTTTAATGGACAGAAGGAGGTTATTGGGCCACTGTGTATGCGTCAGCTCCGGAAATTTGCCACCAGGTCTCTGCAGCCCTTTACATTCGTAACTTACAAATATATATGCAGTTCCCTTTTGAATCTTCATTCCCAACTCTCCCAGGCAGAGTATTCTAAATTCTAACAAATCTCTCAATAAAGAGGTTTTTCCTTATCTCACGCCTAGCTCTTGTGCTAACAATCTTGAAACGAGGACTCCTGAGACGCTGAAATACCAACGAACAGAAACAGAGTATTCGTATTTTAAGCTGTCATTTTTTTCCATAATTTTGAGCCCTGTAATAATTTCACAGCTTTGTCGATCTGCTTAATGAAGAGCAATCCTAAATGTTCGCATCCTACCTTGAACTAGTTCGTTCATTCCAGTTGTCATTCTGATTATTTATAAGGTTACTGGATATACTTCTACAAAGTAATTGTGTTTGTTTGTGTGTCTGTGTATGTTCATGTGTGTATTTGTGTGCATACGTCTGTCTGTGTGTGCATGCGTATGTGTGTGTGTGTGAGAGAGAGAGAGAGAGAAAGAGAACAATCCGCTGGAATGCCTGAATTGATCCCAGTGCCACGTGGAAAAGAGGTATTGATTAGGCAGGTGGTATAGTTTGACATGTTGTTAAAGACCTAGTACAGGGGTGAGGGTTTCAAATTTTGGATCATTAGGTTCTCTTCCAGGGCAAGTGAGAGCTTTCAAAAGTGGACAGGTTGCATCTTAACTGGAGGAGCACCAACATCGTCATGTGGAGGTTTGCTAATGGAAATTGCGTGGATTTAAACGAATAAACCAGAAGGCTAGGAACCAAAGAAGCTAGTCAGAAGCTGAGCAGAAGGTAAAGGTGAATAGGACAGCAGGCATGGCCAGTCTCATGACCATGATGAAGGATGGAACATGTCAATTCAAAATGTGGGTTGGAGATTGGAATAAATAATAGAGATGAGGCGCATAATTATCAGGGATTATAAGGTTAGGCTGTGTGGGGAATATGAGGGAGCGAAGTGTGTGAGATCAGGAAGCTAAAGTATGAGAAGGGAAAGACAAACCAATAAATCATATTTAAATACTTTGTACCTAAAAAGCACAACGTTGTTGGAAAAATACTGATGAGCTGACAATAGGTACAGAGACAAATGTGCATGACCTGGTACAGATTGCTGAAACATGGTTACAGGGAGATCAAGACAGGGCAGTGACATGTCCGAGGGCACTCATTTTTTCTGGAAAGTTAGTCAAGGAGGAGCAAGAGGTGGAATTGATGTATTGGTTAAGTATAATATCGAGGCGGTATTAGGAAATGATATTGGCACGAGGGAACGATATGTAAATCAGTCCAGGCACAAATAAAAAGCAAGAGAAGAAATCTCTTGGGACGAGTAATGTTCTGCTACTGTCCCCCCGAAGTATTTCTGAGGTCGGAAATAATGACGGCTGGTGACAAGGGCACAACAGCCAGCTGAGCATGCATAATGACTCAATTAATCAACTTGGCAAAGGTAGCCTCGAAGAACAATTCGTAGACTGTATGAAGGATTGTTTTTGAGAGCAACATGTCATGCATTCAACCAGAGAACCGGTTACTTCAGATTTGATTTTATGTGACAAGGAAGGATCCTTTTGGAAGCAGTGTCCGCAACATGCTGTAGTTTCAAACTCAGATTGAATGTAAAAGGCAAGAGTCACATATGACGGTTTTAGTGTTGAGCAATGATAATTATATTGGGTTAAGGAAGGATGTGGCTTTGGTGGAATGGCCAGGAAAAAGAAACAAAACTATCAAGGCCAGGACAGATAAAAAAAAGGTAAAGACCCAAGGAGATACTAAATAACTTCTCAATTCAAGTATATTGGTGAGTGGAAGATGAATTGCGTAATGGAGAAAAATCATCCATGATTTGACACGGAAATTTGAGGGAAAATTCTCGGGCAATTCATTTTACACAAGTTAGTCACACTCCGTAGGACTGGACAAGGCAGTGGCGTAGTGGTGTTATCGCTGAACTGTTAGGCAAGAGACCCAGATAATGTTCTTATGACCTGGATTTTAACTCTGCCATGGTAGATGGTGGAGCTTGAATTCAAATGTGGAATTAAGAGACTGATGGCGATCATGAATCAATTGTAAGGGAAAGCTCATCTGGTTCACTAATGTCCTTTAACGAAGGAAACTTCCATCCTTACCATCGATTCATCACTCTCTGACTGAAGACCTTTCTCCTTATCTACGATATAAAAGGTCTTCCCTTAACAATGAGACTATGCCTTTGGGTCCTTTCCCTCCGAACAATGGAAGCATCTTTCGAACATCTACTCTGGCCATGCATTTAGTATTCTGAATGATTCAATTAGATCCCCTCATCCTTCTCAATATCAACGAGTTTAATCCCAGATATCTCATATGTTAGGCTTTTCATTCCTGAGGCCATTCCTGTGAAATGCCTCTGAACACGCACCGGGGCAGTATATCCTTCCTGAGATATGGGGCCCAAAACATCACACAATAATTCAAATGTAGTCTGATTAGAGCCTTATAGAATCTCAGAAGTACATCCATGCTATTATATTCAAGTGCTCTCAAAATAAGTGTCATCATTGTATTTGCCTTTGTGACCAGTCGGGCCACCTGAAATAATGAAATTATGATGGACAATAACAAATTTCCATGGAGTTACAAAAATGAACAATGATTAAAGCATGCTGGGAAATGGATCCCGGCCTTGAGTAAACTGTCTGTGCTAATCCACATGCTGTTGAATCCAGACAGGCTGCAGCTACGCACAGACGGTGTGTAAACAAACTGGACAACTACAGACCCCGGAATACAAACCTGGAGCTGAACTTGAATGGGACAACGGATTGCCGCCCTTGGGCCATCAATGCACCAACCCTTGCTTGGGTCTGATTGATCAGATTTATCCAACATGGTCATTCTGTTGACAGATCATTGCATATCCTCTCAAAATGAGGTGAAATCTCTGAAGAATGAGAATCACTGCAAAACCCCAGTTAGCGCAGTAAATTGAGAATAACCACCAAAGCAGAAGTTACCTCCAAGTCCATCGTAAGAAAGAGAAATCAGCACGTGGAGCAAGGCAATATTCTGTTGGAGTTGTATATGATCATACAGAGTAAGGTTAAAGCATTTGGTAGTTGGTAGTGTGTTTCGTCACGTTACAGTGCAATTTATTTTACTAATATTAATTGAGTTCAATAAACAGATGTTGTTGTATATGAGTCAACTCACAGTTCTTTGCTGAATGCAAGATGTTAAAACACACTGTGTCGTGATATAAAAGTTTCCTAACAATTGGTTCGCCTGCAAGTTTACCTTGAGGAAACTTTGGTCGAGAACTCCCAAGTCTCTTTGCACTTCAGACTGAAGAATTTTCCCGAATTTAGAAAATAGTCCATTCCTATAGTCTTCTTACCAAAGTGCATGACCTCACACTTACCCCCATTGTACTCCATCTGCCACTCCTTTGTCCACACTCCTAACGTGCCTAAACCCTTCTATAGCCTCTCCACTTCCGCAATGCTACCTGTCTCTCCACCCATCTTTATATCATCTGAAAGGTTAACCAGAATGCCCTTAGAACATTCATGTAATTTACAAAGTAAACAGTCGTGGTCCCAGCACTGGGCCTTGTGGAATATCACATGTCACTGGCTACCATACTGACATGATCATTTATATCCTCCCTCGCTGTTTTCTGCCTTTTTAACCTTTGTTGTTTCTCAATTCCACCCACACAGATTCTACACCATCTGTCCATATTTCAGTGATGGGAACTGAGTGATGGGACTGCAATACACTTGAGCATTGGCGCTAATTTATAGCTTGGACATCGACTAAAAATATGACATTTTCGATTCCACTGAATTGTGGCGTCAACCTATGTGTTTGACGAAATATTCTGTTTGCATTATGAAAGAATATAAACATGTGAACCTGCTTGAGAGGACACAGACAATTTCAAATGTTTGTATTCTTCCATAATACAGTCAGAATATTTGGTCAAAGACATCGGCTGCCGCCACATTCCAATGGAATTGACAATCTCATTTTTTTTTGTTTTTATTTGTATATGAATAATACACGAGTTAACAAAGAGATATAAGTTGGTCAAATGAACAAATATTGCTGTATGGAGATATCATGGAAAATGTGTCTGTGTTCAAATATGTTGGAAGTTTAATGGAAACGCACGAATTATTTAAATGAAGAGATTGAATTGAGGAACAGAGGAATCAGGCACCTGGATCACACAAAAAAGATCATGTACATCAAGGTTTTAGAGAGGCCAGACAAATGTTGAAACTTTTTTGAAACAGAATTCATTCAGAAGTAGGAAGAATTTTCTCCAGTTTTACAGGGTACTGGTGAGACCACATCGAAAGAGCTATGGTCATACTGACATGTAAAGCAGTCTAGTGAAGATACATTCAACTGACTCCTGTGAAGAATTGTATATCAGGAGGAAATATTGACCAGACTGGCCCTGGATCTTCTGGAGTTTAGCTGGACAATATGTGATCTTGCTTAAGCTCATAATATTCCGAATAGTCTTTTTAAGTTGAATTCTGATATGATACTTCAGTTTGTATGAGAGATTACAATAAGTGGATGGAAAGTAAAACTGAAGAATATCTCATTTAATATGACGTGTGTTGTTTCAGCCCTCTCAAAGTATTGTGTATTTGTGAAACTCTCTTCCTGGAGAGTGATGAAGGCGAGGACATTTAATATTCCTGAGGCAGAGGCAGGCAGACTCTTGACTAAGAATGGCACAGTAACGTTGTAAGGGCACAGAAGGAACACTTACGTCTGATGCTCGCTTCTACTTTTTGTTGCCTTCAGCTTCCAAAAAATTAGGAGATCATTCTCATAAACATGAAGAGTTTTCCTTTCAGACTGATGGGCACAACTTTCCAAATGTGTTTTTTTAAACTAGTGAAAAACTCCTTTGAAACTGCTTTAGAAATTAGATAATGTCGAATAGATGTCTTAATAGTGCAGCTTCCTTTCAGTTGTTGTTGTGAGTTTCGTTAGCAAAGCCACTGATCTGTTTCCTATGTTTAATTTCCACTCATAATGTGTTAGTGAACCCCGGTGGACCTCGTGGTGCAGGAACACTAACATTTTTGTCTCAGAGAGAGGTGCAGGATTCGGAACAAGTGATAGTGAAGGGACAATGCTTTCTATTTCAAGTCAGAATGCAACGTGACCTTGGAGACTATATTCTTCACCAAATGATGCTCACAAGCTTTTGAAATGGTGAGACTACTTTCTGTTTTCAAGAATTAAAGTGATAGAGTCTTGTGGCACACAAACAGGCCATTCAGCACAACATGTCTACACCAACCAGAAAACACCAAACTACATGAATGAAAGTTACCTCAAGGCGCATGGCCGACTCTGCTCTGGCATTTTGTGCTCATTCAGCTGCTGAATAAATGCTGCATTAACTTGTGGTGATTCGTGACCTGGACTGTCAGTTGGCCTTTTATTTCAATTTATTCACGAAATGGTGTCTGCAAATGCATCACACTACTTCAAAGTCCGCAACAAGCTCATCTGATCAGTAAACATGGTTATATTGTTCAATTATTATTAGGAAATTGGATTTTTCAAAAATTCATTAGGGATTTTAATGGAGCTAGTCCAACATTAATTGCCGTTGAGCAGTTCCAGTCAAGTTGGTGATGGTCCACCCAAAGTGGCTGTTGGGAGGGAGTACCAGCTGTGCATGTCATCTGCCAGTTTAGCTGAGAGTAAGTATTACTGGTGGTGTAGGTAGAGTTAAACAATCTGCGGTACTGTGATGAACTGCTGGCAGAGGATGGTGTTTCACAATATATCATGGAATCGTGTAATAAAGAAGATGCCTATCAAATCGGGCACCATCAAGTGTTGATACAAGTGCTTTGCCAAGTTTGTACGGTTTGCTTCCTCAACCACCCTCAGAGGCAATGCGTTCCAAAAGCATATCACCCTCTGGGTTCAAAGCAGATTTCACAAATCATCACTCAATCTCTTGTCTTTCACTTTAAACGTGTATCCCCTCGTATTTAACCGAATGTGAGCAACAAATACAGTCCTTTTCGTTTTGTATTTATTAGAAGACTAGAGATTGGGAACTGCAGTTATCACTTGCACAATTCACATGAGCCAGCAAGTAATCAGGGCAGTATGTTGTCTTTCATGACACAATGATTCAACTGTGGAAGTAAATTCATTTTCCTGCAGTTGTAGAGTGTTGCTTGATCCGTATTTAGGCCACTGAGTACAGATTCTCTCTCCTTTATAAGGAATGATTTCATTGCAACTGAGATAGTGCAAAGTAGTTTCACCAGATTTATTCCTGGGGATGATGGTACCGTGAGGAATGTGTGAAGACATTGAGTGTTTAATCCTTGGCGCTGAGAGTGAATAACAGTCTTTTACATTTAAATTTGAAGATTAGGCACTAACACTCATATTGTCAAGAC
This sequence comes from Chiloscyllium punctatum, assembly GCF_047496795.1. Classification (NCBI taxonomy): domain Eukaryota; kingdom Metazoa; phylum Chordata; class Chondrichthyes; order Orectolobiformes; family Hemiscylliidae; genus Chiloscyllium; species Chiloscyllium punctatum. The sequence goes on along the minus strand of NC_092745.1, from coordinate 17,354,550 downwards.
AAAGACAGTAATCATGTGGAACATTACGTTTTCCCATGATATTTGATTCCCAATAGTTCACATCCCTGCGCGGACCCCCATGTTGATTGAGAGGCAGCTCCAGGCTCTGAATGAACTCTCACAGTCTCAATATGCAATTGGTGTGTGAACCTGCACTGTTCACAAATCTGTCAGCAGCCAGATCTGTCAGGTTTACCGTATTCCTGAAAGATGCAGCCATTCCCACCAGTTTCTAGTCTCCATAAAAACACCAGTCTGTCTTCTCGGAGACAGAAGCTATTTAGTTGAGACTTGGCATGAACCATCCACCTTCCTTTCTCACCTTCAGTAAACCAAGTTAAGTAACACGTGCACAACTGGCAATGGATCCAGGAGGAACAACATAGAGCAGTTTATCTGTGTAGTCGCTGCTTCACTGTTTGTCATGTTGGGGCATGAATGACATCTTCCTATTTCTGCATAATTGAGTTGACAGGTGAATGGCCTCTTCCTGCTCACATGGAAGAGGCTCAGAGACCTGACCTGGCAACTCCTGTCTCCTGTTTAACACCTCGATGTTCTGTCTACACTCCTTCCCTCCTTGTTTAACAGGCAGGAGGGACTGAATGGGCTACCCCTGTCCTTGTCCAATAGTTTCAATGGGTTGAATACATTCTGTTGCAACCAGTTTGAGGTGCTGATTGAACTCCTCTTATTTGAATGTGGGACTAGTTGGACAGCTACATGAATGTTACCTTCACTTTAGCAACACAGTTTAGATGCTATCCAGGCATTGCTGCACATGGACATGGACTGCTTCAGCAGTGGACAGGTGACAAATTATTCTTAACAATCCTCAGTGTACATCTCCCACTTCTGATGTATGATGTGGGAAAGACGTTGAAACAGCTGAAGAAAGCTACCTTGAGGATGCGCCCTGAGATGTCCTGTGACAGAAATGATTGATCCTCACCAACCACAAATATCTTCCCTTGTCCTCTGAATGCATCTAACCAGTGGGGAGTTTACAATTCATTCCCATTACATTCAGTTCTGTTCGGGTTCCTTGATACCATCCACAGTTAAATCCTGTCTTGAATCAGGGCCAGTCATTCTTACCGCGTGTTCATATCTTTTATTCATGTGAATAGGTCACGGTGTGTTTGTGAGGGGCGTTTTCTTCTCACAGAGGGTAGTGACTGTCAGGACTTCTGTATTCCAGAGAGGTGGGGAGGTAGATCGCTAAGATGTTTGGAAGGGGGCGCAATGGATATATGAGGCATCAGAATATTGAGGGCTGCAGGGATTGACCATAAAAGAATAGTTGAGGATTTTGCAGATTAGCTATGATCATATTGACGGGAAAAAAAGACAAGAAGGGCTGACTGACCTATTCGTGTATCTGACGTTCTCTCATTCTGTTATTGGGAAGTTATTTTCCTGGAAGTTCTGTTATTGGATGTTGCAATCAGGGAGACCAGAGGATATTGTGGGTCATCGCTGGGTGAGGCATGTGCGCTGTATTTATAGTGAATCTGGATCGGCAACATGTCCAACAAATGAAGACAGTTCTGTAACGACAGAGGAATGAGATGTTTCACTCCACCACCTACCCTTTCTTTTCCCAAGAATATTTTCCAACGCCATGTCAAAATGTGTGTGACAATCTTCATTGGCTGAATGGTTTCCGCTATTTCTGTGCACCAGGTTATTGGGGGTAAATGGCCTCCGACCTTTCCTGTCCAGCAGATTTGAGGGGTTCAATGGAACATAGGAACATGGGACAGAGGAGAAGGGTTGGTCATTAGACACTTTGAGCCTTCTCCACCAGGCACTAAGATTGTGGCTGATCAGCGTGTAGTTCATTGTCCTTTACTATCCGATATCATAGTAGCATGGCTTTGAATAATGCAAACACACAAGCACCACAAACTTTTGGGGAATACCATTCCCACTCAAACAGCCTTTTGTGAATTTCTCCTCATCCCTGTTCAGACTTGATATGGAGATGTCTCTGTTTCATTTTTTACTCCAGCTCCTCCATTTGTCATGACACATGTTAAATGTAACTTGGTTGGTGATATGGCCAATGATGTAGTTCTCAGGCTATTTCAGGTTCTTTGTTCGGGACAAGTCAGGGAGATAGCTTAAATTTGGAAAGATAATTTACCAAAGTAAATTTACTCAACCTATGATGTAAAGATACATGACAAGCAGTGTGGACAAATATGAACTTTAATATTTATCTTTCAATGTATACTGAGACGCAGTTTGTATACACAGAAACGTGCACATACACAGACACAAACACTGAGACACTGACAGTGTCACATACACAGGTGCACACAGACACACGCAAACACATGCATGAAGACAAACAGAAAAACAACTCTGCAGAATATCAGTTTGAAAGAGTTTCTCGTAGCAAAAGTTAAATTCAAGACAAAAGGAAATATTAAATTGTATTCTGCATCTGAGGTCATTCTTTTCACACAAGCTGCTGTCAATCGGATTCCTTCCTGGAACATTTGGATTTGGCTACATTCCCTTTGCTTCTGGCAGTGTGGAGATTCCAATGAAACTTCAACAAGAATTCTTCATCAGTGCTAAAGATGAGTTTTCCCCTCTCATACGTTGCTGTGAGAAGGAAAAAGGAAACTAAGGGAACAATAAGCCGTGACTTCTCCAGCAGGTTGCATTTTCTCCACCTTTTAAATGAAATATGCAATAATGTTATCTGACCACCTAATTGGCCCATGTGAAGCCTCGTTGAACATGCTTGGGACTAAATGAATCCGTCCCTATTCCCTGCTCCATTTAGGAGAAATTTATAAGCTTCATTTGAAGATGCGTTTGCATGTGTCCTCATAATTTTGTCCAATAAATTCATTTCTTTGGACTATCTGTGTCAAAATGAATACATTGTTCTCTTAAATTTGAACCCTTAGTTCTCGTTTCCCACACCAGAGGAAATGTCCATCAGCCAAGCCCCTGATGGACTCTCCTCAAGATCTTATATGGTTTAGTATGAAACTCTCTCATTCTCAAACCTGAAGTGTTCTCGCCTTGTAGAGGTTTATAAAATCATGAGGGGCATGGAAATGGTAAATAGCCAAGGACATTTTCTGAGGTTTAGGGAGTCCAAAACTAGAGCACATAGTTTGAAGGTGAGGGGGAAAGATTGAAAAGAAATAATAGTGGTAATCTTTTCTCGGAGTGTATGGAATGAACTGCCAAAGGAAGTGTTGGCGGCTGGGAAAATTACATTTAAAAACCATTTGACTGGATACTTGAATAGGAAGGATTATCGGCCAAGTGCTGGCAAATGGGACGTGATTAATTGAGGACATCGAGTCGTCATGGACAAGGTGAACCGAAAGGTCTGTTTCTGAGGTGTAAGGCAGAATAAGGCCTTCTTTCCAGGAACAAGTACAACTTCATAAAGCTTCTGAATCAATTGATTATATTTATTTTTCATTTTAGGGAATCATAACTACACGCAATATATCAGATGTGGCCTCAGAAAGCCCCTGTACAGATGCAGTAAAATATACTGATAGCCTTTGTATGGAATAGAATAATTCCAAATACTTTCCGAACCACTTATCACATCTGCATAATAACTTTGTGTGATACATATACCAGGATGCACGAATCCCTTTGTACCATTGAGTTTTGTGAGCATTTTAAGTTGTTTACTGTTGTTTTACCCTATTGTTACAGCATAAACTTCATTCGCGCAGGTTATACTGTTTTTGCTAAAGGTTTACACACTATCCTCCCCTGTCTCTACCCCCATTACAGACTCTCTACCTCCTCTTGACATCTTATTGAATGAATGTCTTGGTGGCAGAGCCAAATGAGGTCCAATTCAATCAATCCCCACATCTAAATCATTGACAGTTTCGAAATAGTTGTTGATCTTGCATTGATCTCTCAGGAACTCCACCACGTTAAGATTTCCTAACTGAAAACAAACATCAATCCCTACTCTCTGTTTCCTGATAGGTACCCAGGGTTCCCTGTTCCTGCATAGCAGCTCAGAAAGTTTGGATGGCCGCCTCATGTGACTTGTAATGTACTCAAGTGGCTGAATGACTTTATCATCTTCCTCTGTAAATCCTTAAAGGGCAAAATGTTCTCCTCGTGTCTCATTGCTGACGGGCTGAATTGGATCTTCATCTCCCTCTGTAACAGAATCGAGAGTTTGAGTGAGAGAATAAGACATGGGTTCGGAACAGCAGGTGGCCATTCAGCCCCTCGCGCCTGCTGCTCCTTTCAGAATGTGCATTGTTGATGTGATTGTAACTAAAGTTCCCTTTCCTGTCTGTTCCCAATAAACGTGGATTCTTTTGTTCATCAATGATCTAGGAAACCCAATTTTGAATGTTTTTTAGTAACCCAGTCTTCACTGCTGCTCGGGCGTGGGAACATTACAGATTACACAACCCGAAAGAAAAAGGAACATCCCTGTCTCAGTCAGAAATGGGAATGCACTTATTCTTAAAATGTGTCGCCCTCAAGCAAATCACCACTCTTTTGACACAGGGACACAACAATTAGAAACAAATATAGGCCATTCAAAACTCAAACTGTCCACATTTTCTTTAACAACCAACAATCAAATACTGTCCAAATGTAGCCTCAACTGAGGTTAGATGAACTCCAGATACCATAACCTCACAAGAGTGTAGGAAATTGGAACATAGAAAGTGCAGCACAGCACAGTCCTTCAGCCTTCAATGTTGTGCCAATCTTTTATCCTAGTCTAAGACGAAACTAAACTTCATACCCTTCATTTTATTATCATCAATGTGTCTATCCAAGAGTTGCTTCAATGTCCCTAATGTATCTGATTCTACTACCACCGCTTGCTGTGCATTTCACGCACCTACCACTATCTGTAGAACAAAAAACTGTCTCTGACATCTCCCCTCAGCCTTCCTCCAATCACTTTAAAATTATACTTCCTGTGTGATAGCCATTTCCACCCCGCTTAAAAGTCTCCAGCTGTCCACTCTATCCATGCTTCATCATCTTGCACACCTATATTATGGAGCTCTCATCCTTCTTCACTCCAATGAGAAAAGCCTAGTTCCCATAGAAATTCTCCATAAGACATGCCCTCCTGCACAGACAACATCCTTGTAAATCCTGTCTGCACCCTCTGGAAACCTTCCAATTTCTTAACCTAATGGGGCGACCAGTACTCAACACAATACTTCATGTGTGGTTTAACCAGGGCTACAGCATAATCTTGCGGCTCTTAAACTTAATCTCCCTGTTAAGAAAAACCAACTCACCATACTCCTCTTAACATCCCTATCAACGTGAATGGCAACTTGGAGGTACCCTCGGACGTGAACCCTAAGATCCGTCTGTTCCTCCACACGGCCAAGAATGCTACCTTTGACCCTGTAATCTGCACTTGAATTAGATCTTCCAAAATGAATCACTCCAGAATATAGGAAATTGGAGCAGAATTAAGCCGTTTAGCCAATCGGATCTGCTGTGCCGTTTGATCACGGGTGAAATGTTTCTCTGTCGCATTCTTTTGCCTTCGCCAACTGATCAAATGGTTCCCTTGTTAATGAAAAACGTATCGTTAGTAAACTACTTTTTCTGTGTGCAGGAGTTTGCATGTGTTAGTGTGTAAGTGTTTGTACCTGTATCTATATGTGTTGTGTGTTCAATGTGTCTATGTATGTTTGTGCGTATCTCTGTCTGCATCTCTGTTAAACGTGGTCTTTGTAGCTTTTAGGGTAAATCCGCTGAAATTGACACCAACACCCTCCCCCTTCCTCCATCTCGACTGTCTGTCAACGTTAAGTATAGAGCCATACAATGCGACCCTCTGCTGGCCTCCCCTGAACAATGTCAGATATTTTTTTCTCTCAGGGGACATCAAATTCTGTGAATCTCTCAGATTGCACGGCTGCTTGGGTTTTCAAATAACCCTTTTTAAGCATAGAGCAGTTTCGTCTGATACCTAATAATATTGTTCCAGAGATATTACCATCATAACTGAGTCAGGTTCAGGACTTTTCAAACCTTTCCCACTTATAATTTGTAAGTGCGCATTACAAAGGTTTTCAAGTTAAAGGACGTGCAATAAACGCATTATATCACCTTACAAATGTTTCGTTCGACATTGATTGGATGCAGTTGCAGACGAAATACTCTTTTTTGTGTACACTGTGTGAATAATCTTCAAAGACAAATCACTTCCACGTTGTAGTAGGAACGCAGGCATTACTCTACATGAACATTCTCCGTTCTTAGGGTCCTCAGTGCAATTACGATCCTCCCTATACCTGCCTATATGTGTGATTGCGTGTGTGTGTGGTGACGGTGCTGTCAGTTTGAATGGTGCTGTGAGCTGTCTCCCTCCCAGACTGAAACTCTGATGTGAGAAAGTGAGGTCTGCAGATGCTGGAGATCAGAATCCAGAGTGTGGTGCTGGAAAAGCACCCAGGTCAGGCAGCTTCCGAGGAGCAGGAAAATCAATGTTTTGGGACGAAGCACTTCACCAGGAATATCGTCGACGTAGTAGAGAGTGAAGGCTAACCGAGTGGGCATTGCTTCACTTTAAACACCACAGAGACTGACATATCCGCTATGCACACAGATACAAACAGAGACACTCAGGTACACACAGAGACGAATAAAGACACGGAAAGACACACTGGAATGAAGACAGATATATATATATATACACACACACACACACAGAGAAATTGATGCAGTCACACAGATACTATTACAGACATATAGCGACACATACTGATACACTGATGCACATGCACACACAGATACACTGTAATCAATACATACATACTATACACACACTGACACACTGATGTTTATACAGACATGGAGAATCTGCCAGTATTTACTTTTTTCGTGTGGTGACATTCTCAATATTTCACTTGCTCTGTGTGCTGTGTGTCAATATTTCTATTTCACTGCAGGAAATCCTCTGTACCATCTCTATAGCTTCCGCACCTTTTCTATGACAAAGCAACCAGAACTAAACACAATTTTCCACGTGTAGTGTTACATCATGGCGATGAACCCTTCCGCTAATTAAACCAAACAGCCAGAAAAGCTCAAGTCGCCTCGTAAGCTGTTAAAGTACGAGTGACAAATCCCAAATTTCACTCTTTAAGGATAAATAATATCAATTTATTCCTTAACTCTAAAAGGAACATTGAACAACTATTCACAACTCTAAACGCCTCTTTCTCTGAACTGATTGGTATCTGCCTCAAACTTTATAACAACATCATGTTCCAACAATAAAGGCCCATATTAAAATTGCATCGAGTAAATTTCAAAACCACACATCTCCAGTGTTGACCTTCTTTCAACTGAAGATCTTCCTGGGTTGTCTTCTGAATTTTAGTGCAAGGATGTTTCATACAGAAACAGCATCTTTGACAGAGAGAGTTTTGCATGGCAGTTTCTCGCTAGATGGCAGTTACTCTCAGCCTAACGCGCGAACTGCCAGTTTCTATTATGCCCCTCAATATTAGATCGTCTCTTTGGTTGGATGTTGGCAAAACAATAAATTCAAAATCGATGGACTTTAGTATCCTGGGGCATAATTTAAACTGATTGGTTAAATTCGAATTGTTGTCAAAACAGCAACCACAACTCAAGGTATCTGTTTCACAGTCAAACATTGCATGTTTTATTTTTCCCAGTTTACTCTGGAACTGCTAGGTAGTCATACAACAAGTGCTTGCAAGCTCTCAGTGGAGAACAACATTCACTCTCTCTTAAAAGGTACTACACACACCTTCAACTTAATGAAAGTGGTTTAATCCATGCTTTATAGAGCTGTAGCACAACCTCACAACTCTGAAACTCAGTTCCCTAGCTTGTGAAAGCCAACACAATATTTAGTTTCTTAACAACCACATCAACCTGGGCCCGGATTAGGGTGGAGTTGGAGAAGCACGGCAGATGAGGCAGCATCCGAAGAGCGGGAAAATTGATGTTTCGGACAGGAGCTCTTTATCAGATGATGAAGAGCTCCTGCTTGAAATGTCGATTTTTCTGCAGCATCTGCAGTCCTCCCTTTTGCCGATTTGCCATCAAACTGGGTAGCAATTGTGAGGGATATCTGGACATGGAGCCCAAGGTCCCTCTGTTCTTCCACACTGCCAAGTATACTGCCTTTAGACCAATATTCTACATTATAATTCGACCTTCCAAAGTGAATGACTTCACACTGTTCCAGGATTAACTTGATCAGTTCTGAATCCTGTCAATGTTCCATTGCAACTTACAACATACCTCAAAATTATCCGGAACTCCACCATCCTTTGTGTTTTTGGAAAACGTACTAACCCACATTTCCACTTCTTCATCCAAACCATTCATAAAAATCGCAAAGAGCAGAGGGCCTAAAACTGATACTGCGGGACACCACTGATCACAGAGCTGCAGACTGAATGCTTCGATCTACTTCCCCACTCTGTCTTCTATGGGCCAGGAATTGTGAATCCAGACAACCAGATTTCCCTGCATCCCGAGCCTCCTTACTTACTGAATGGGCCTACTGTGGGTAAATTTATCAAAAGTCTTGCTTAAATCCATATATACCACATCCATTGAACTACCTTCATAAATGTGTTTTGTCATATCCTCAAATAGTTCAAAAAGATTCGGGAGGCATGGCCGGCCCCTCACAAAGTCATCCTGACTATCTCAATCAAACGATGTTTTGTTTCACGTAATCATAAATCATGTCTCTCAGAATCCTCCACAATTCTTTGCCCGCCACTGTCATAAGACTGATTGGCCTATAATTCCCAAGATTATCCCCATTCCATTGCTTAAACAAGGGAATAACATTTGCCAACCTCTTTTCATCTGGCCTGACTCCAGTGGACAGTGAGGATGCAAAGATCATTGCCAAATGTGCAGCAATCTCTTCTCTCATTTCCTGTAGCATCCTTGCGTATATTCTGTTTGGTCAAGGAGAATTATCTATCCTTGTGTTTCTCAAATTTGTCATCACATCCTCCTGTTCTAGCATATCAACCTGTTTCACGTTCTCCCCATAAACTTCAAAACCCCTCTCAGTAGTGAATACTGAAGCAATGCATTCATTAAGGATATTTCCTACCGCTTCCAACTCATGAGGCAAATTCCCTGCACAATCTGTGATAAGGCCTACCCTCATTCTGGCCGTCCACTTGTTGCTGACGTGTAGAACCTCTTCACTTTTACCTTAATCCTACCCACCAAGGAATTTTCATGCCTGCTTCTTGCTTTGCTGAATTCATTCTTCAGTTCCTTCCTGGCTAACCTGTAACCCTCTCGAGTCCTGTCTGATCATTGCCTCCTCAACCTTAAGTAAACGTCCTCCTTCCTTTTGACTAGTTGTTCTACATCACTTGGTGCAATGGAAGTATGAAGCTGTAAATGGATGGGAGCTGTCACTTCCAGCATGGGCTGCAAGTTTCCCCACGCTGGGAAGTGATCTAACACAATGTTACTGAACAATGCACTGGGGTGAGGTACACAACTCTACATGCTGGGAGGGTAACTGCTCCAGCTTTACAGAACAATTCACTGTTATACACTGCACAGCGCCCCATGGGCTGGTGTGGTCTGCACTGTCTGTGCAGAGTACTGGGTTGGCATTGTGAAGCCGTGTTTGTTGAGAATGTTTCCTCCCATGGGGCATCTAGGACACCAGACCCGATGCTTATGGTTACAAAAATGCCCTGAACAAAATAGCTAATAAGTCCGCGCCTACATGGTTCAAAAAGGGATGCTCCATCCGATCAAAAGGTTCAATTTTCTGGTGCAAGATAATTGTAAGGAAGTCCAGGGGGATGTGCTCCATAACTAACCTACAGCACTCCGAGAATCCTGGGGGATTTTCCGGCACCCACCTCATCACAATGTTCTTCCTCACACAAAATGAAAGGATACTAAACAATCTATTCCCAAAGACGGGTGATTCGGCGAACCCAAGAGGCGGGAAATCAGATCTATCTTGACCTCGGTTCCCAAGACCCCTTCCAAAACACTCGCTATAGCACCCCAAAATCTACGATGTTTGTGGCGTGGCCACAAGCAATGAGTAAGAGTACCAACATCTGTTTTACATTTGGGCACATTGGGGACGCTCCTGTCTTAATTTTGACAAGCCACTCTGTTGTCAAATAAACCCTGTAGAGTACCTTCAGTTGCATAGCTTGTGTCCTATTGCAAATCGAAATCTTCCAGACATTCTTCCAAATATTTGCCCACTCCTCTGGTGAAGATATCCACCCCTAGTTGCTGAACTCAAAATCCACACAGCTGTTCGATGTCCTTTGAGACACTACCTCCTATTGAATGCTAGAAAGTACTGAACGAGAGAGTGCCCGTGGACTGAAGAACTCTTACCTCCATATTCGACTTATGGGGACTAACCATTAATGTTGTCCTTTTCTCTATATAAATCCCTAATCTCCTCGATAGCTCATATTTCTGGCTCAGCTGCTCGAAAGGCGTCATGCCCTCCCCGTTAAACAAGTCTCCCAAACAGGAATCTCCTCTGGACTCCCAAAGCCAAAAGCCAGCATCCAACAATCCTACAATGGGAGTAAAAGGGTAAGTTTTTTTTGAAGATTTCCCTCACTTTATTGCATCATTCTCCATGCTTTAACTGTGTTAAGGACAGTGGATTTCTGCAATGGTCCATAACAGTCATCATCTTGTCCATGAACAACAGATTAATGTGGGGACATTTTGCCTGGGAGACGTCGATGTCCAACCACATTGACCGCGGGTCTTGGCAAGCCCAATCAGCCAAATAGGCTAGGAGGGAACTCAATTGGTATTTCTTAAAGTGTGTAAAATCCACATCCCTCAGACCCACAGAAGCTGAAATAGGGTCAACTCCATTAGAGGCCGCACGTGATGCCAAATAAAAGATCAAAGCCGACTGTAAACCTCCGTATAGGCTACCTGGGAAGCATCAAAAAGTGCATTTGCATGGGATATAATGAATGAGGAAGTACATTCATTTTGACCAGAGCAATGCTACCCAACTATGGTATTGGAAGATCCTCCCAGCACTGGCGGTCCTGCCCTATGTTCTCAAGCAACTGCAGGAAGTTGGCTTTATCTAATTGATTGAAGGCTGGGGTGATAAAAATGCCTCCATACAGGAAACCTCTCTCTGACCATCTGGAAGGGAATCGGATTCAACTTCCAGGATCAGGAACTCTAAGAAGATGCGAGACAGGCATGGCCTCTGATTTCATAACATTGATTTTATATCCCGAGAAAGATCCAAATAAATTAATCACTTGTATTAAATGGGGCATAGATATCATCGAGCTAGTTTGAAAGAGAAGAGCTTAATCTGTGTAAAGGGTGATCCTATGCCATCCTGATCCTGCCTCCAGGCCAATTATATTGTGGTCACTCCTGACGGCCTCTCCCAACGGTCAATCTCCAGTGTAAATAGTAACAGTATAACGGGACACCGTTGACGGCTGCCTCAGCCACTGGTAAAATTCTCAGACCTTACACCATAAGTGAAATCCGCTGCTTTAGGTTCCCTATATAACACTGCCACCTTCCTGACAAAGACCCCTGCAACGCCAAACCTTTCCAGGACATAAAAGAGGTACAGCCACTCCACTCAGTCAACTGCTTTCTCTGCATCCACTACCAAGCCTGGAATCGACCCTTGCTGGCACACCTGAACCATGTTAGCACTCTCCTAATATTATTAGACGACCTGTAACCACTAATAAAAATTGTCTGGTATTATTTCACAATAAAGGCCAAGATATTCTCCACCTTCAACGTCAGCATTTTCACCAAAATATTATAGTCCACGTTTAATAAGGATATAGGCCTACATGAAGTGGAGAATAAGATAAATATTTCTTTCTCTCAGAGAGGATGGGAGGCAATCCTGACTGTGAGAATAATTGTACATATCTAACATTGGCCCAGCCAGCAGGTCTATGAACTCCTTTTAAATCTAACTCTAAAATCCATCTGGGCCTGGTGCTTTACCACTCTGGAGCTGCCTCACCGCCCCCTGTATCGCTTGGATTGTCAGAGGGGCATTCAAACGAGAGCCTGCTCTGAAGTTACACCTGGGAGTTCCAGGGTCCAAACAAAGTGCTCCATCGTCGCCAATCTATCCTCACAGCCCTCTGACTGGAACAACCCAGAAATCAACTTCCTGAATGCTGCATTAATCTTTCTGGGATCGCAGGTGATAGTAACAGAACACTCACGAATGAATGTGATAGACTGGGGACACTCTTCTTTCTGGCCAAGTATGCCAGATATCTACCCAGATTATCACCATAATCAAATAACCTCTGTTTCGCAAATGAAATCACTCTCTTTGCTGTCTGGATGAAGGCAGCGTTCAGAGCAGCCCGGAGCATGGTAATCTCCTGCAACTTAGTTACAGACGGTCTTCAAAATATGCTGTCTCAGCTGCCCCATTCTACCGCTTCCGAGTCGCCGAGTAAGAAATAATCAAACCCCTTCCATATGCCTTGGCAGTCTCCCACAGCACGGTCGGATTACTGGCAGTCCAAATTCATGTACAAAAAAAATAAATCCCATTAAAAATATTCAATAATCTAGCTATCGTTCAGGAGGAAAGTATCCATTCACCAGTGGTGTGAGCCTGTCCCGTCACCGCCATCCTTAACCTCCATGTAAACGGCCACATGATCAGAAATTGCTATGTTCCCAATTCTACAAAACAACACTAACTTCAAAAAGACCAATCGGGCAAAAACATGTCAATCCTAGTTTGGCACTTATGTGGCTTAGATAAGAAGGTGAAGTACCAACCCTTAGAGTGAACCATCTCCACACATCCACCAGGCACAATTCCCTGTTTACATTCACCAGCTGCCTGGATTGCAGGGAAATATTCTCGAGAACCTGAAACATGCTATCCACCTTGGGATCCAGATGTCGGGTTAAAGTCTCCCCCTATAATTGTATGACGCCCCTCCCAAGGGATATCAACCTGGAGAGCGCATCTGTTACAAAGTTGAGGGGTGCACCAGGGGCAAGATGGAGGCCTCATAGTGCCATGGATCCGGGCTTGAATCCAGCTTCGGGAGGCTCTCTGTGTGGCGTGTGCACATTGTCCATGTGTTTGTGTGGGTTTCCTCCGGGTGCTCCATTTTCCTCCCACAATCCAAAGATGCACAGGTTAGGTGAATTGGTCTGCTAAGTTACCCATAGGGATATGTGCATTCGTCAGGGGTAAATATAGGCTAGGGAAATGGGACTGGGTGGGTTAATGTTTGGAGGGTTGGTCTTGTTGGGCCAAATGGCCTGGTTCAATACTGTAGAGAATCTGGAAAATAAAACTGTCTCTAATCAAACGCTCTCTTTCGAAATTCATATATATCTTATCCCTCAGAGTCTTCTCAAGTAACCTACGTACCACATATGTTAGATTTCCTGGCCTATAGTTCCCAGATTTTTCTTTGCTTCCCTTCTTGAATAATGGCACAACATTTGCTATCCTCCAATACTCTGGAACCTAACCTGTGGCTAACGATGATGGAAAACTATTAACCAGGGTCCCTGTAGTTTCTTCTGTCGCCTCTTGTCGTGTTCTTGGAAGCAACTGTGAAGGATGAGGAGATTTATCCACCTTCATACATTCTAATACAGCCAACACGTCCTCTCCTGTGATATTGACTCACTCCAAGATAACATCACGACCTTTGTTAAGCTCCTAAGTCTTCTTGTATTGCTCCACGGTACACAGAGAGGAGGTATATTCATTGAGAATCTCGCAAATCTCCTACAGTTCTTGACATGCATGTCCACTTTGGACATTGAGGGGTCATATTCTAATTTAGTTATTACTTTTACTTTAATATACTTAAAGAACCTCTTTGGATTCACCCTAATCTTCTCAGCCAAGGCTACCTTGTGCCCCCTTTTCGCCCTCCTGATTTCCATCTTCAGTAAACTACTGTATCCCCTGCACACCGTCACAGATTCCCTTGATCCCAACTGCATGGACCTGAGCCATGCCTCCTTTTGGCTGGTCAAAGTCTCAATATCTCCTAACATCCAGGGTTCCCTATTCATCCCAACCGTGCCTTTTACCCTCACAGGAACATATAGACGTTGAACTGTAGACATTTCACTTTTAAATACCTCCCATTTGCCAGAAGACCTTTCGCCTGCAAACAAGCTCATCCAACCAACCCCTACAAGCTCCTGTCTAATTCCGTCAAAATTCGCCTTTGCCCAATTTAGAACTTAAACATGTGGACCAGTTTTGTCCTTCTCCATTACTATATTAAAATTAATACACCTATGATCACTGGTCCCAGAGTGCTACCCCACTGTCATCTCAGTCACCTGTCCTGCCCTAGTTCTTAGAGTAGGTCAAGTCTCGTCCCTTCCCGAGTTGCACCCTCTACTTACTGCTTGAGGGTACTTTTCTGAACACACTTAATAGATACAGGCAATCTCAGTCTTTAATTCTATGTCATTCCCAGTCTATGTTAGGAAAACTAAAATCTCCTACTATGGCAATCCTAATGAGCCTGCAAGCCTCCTCATCTCTTTGCATATTTTTGTTCCTCTAATTCTCGGTTTCCTATTTGGGAGCCGATAGAACAACCAAAATAATATCACCATTCACTTCTTCTTTCTTATCTACACCCACAAATACTTATTGGATGATACATCAATTATTTTATCTCTGATTACTGCTGTGATACTCGCCTCAATCAAAAATGTAACTCCCCGTCCCCTCCTTCCACCATCTCTGTCCCGCATAAAGCACCTGTACCCTGGTCCATTTAGTTGCCAGTTCTGTCCCTCCATTAGCCATGTTTCTGTAATGGCTATGTTATTCCAGTGCCATATAGCTATTCACACGCTGAATTCCTCGGCCTTATCTGTCAGCCATCTTGCACTGGAACAGTTGCAATTTAATCCAACAGACATTCCTTGCGGCCTGTCGTGTTCCAGCCTAACCTGTCTCTTCACTTTACTGTTTCTGATTACTCTATCTCTTTCTAGCCGCACACTTGCCTTCCTGCTGTTGAGGATTCTACCCCTCCCCAACCCCAGCCAAATTCGTTGAAACCCTCCCTTGCAGCACTCGCAAACCTGCCTGCCAGGATATTGGTCCCCTTCCAGTTCAGGTACAACCCGTCCTTCCCGAACAGATCACCTCTGTCCCACAAAAGATCCTAGTGATCCAAAAATATAAATTTCTGCCCCCTGCACCAATTCTTTAACCACACATTCATCTGCCATATCCTCCTGTTCTCATCCTCACTAGCACGGAGCACTGGAAGTAAACTCGATATTACCTCTGTCGTGGACCTGTCTTTTTCCCTTTCTTTTAGCTCTGCAGGACCACATCACTATTTCTACCTGTGTCATTTGTACGAATGTACACAATGACTTCTGCCTGCTCCCCCACCCCGGGGAGAAGGTTCTACAGCCGCTCTGTGACATCCTGGAACCTGGCACATAGGAGGCTAAACACCACCCTGGATTCCGATTTGCAGACACAGAATATCTTGTCTGTCACCCTCACTATCGAGTCGGAATAATTACTTCTGAAGTTATTCTGCCCGAACAACCTACTGACAATGGGATTTCTTCCTGAAACAGTTGGATTTGGATGAATTGCTTTGCTTCAGGCAGTGGGGAGATTCCAATGAATCATCATCAGGAATCCTGCATGAGAGTGAAAGGCGACTGTTTATTTTTCACTCCCATACGTTGCTGTGATGACCGACAGGGAAACAGAAAGGGGGAAATACAGTTCCTTCACAGATAGACTACATTTTCCATCTCTGAGTTAAATCAATCATGTTATCAGATCCCAAGCTGGACTATGTGAGCTCTCCTTGAACATTGTCCGAACTATATGACACCATCACATTCTCGACTCCAGGTCAGTGCATTATTGCTGTTGTCGGACACAGAATCAATACATTAACAACAAATGGCCCAACTTGTTTTGAAGATCTGTTAATATGTACCTGCATAATGTAAAAATAAGCGTTTCATGTCTCCACAATATGTGTTAAAATAAATATGTTTATTCTTAAACAAATTCAGAAATTACTGGAAAAGCTCGCCAGTATTGTAGCATGTATGAGGAGAAATCAGAGTTCAATTTTTCCATCCAATGACCTTTCCTTTCAAATTGCCTTATTCTGAAATTATTTCCCCAGTTTTATTCTCCCACACAAGAAGAAAGATCCATCCGGTATTCACCAACTATACTCTTCTCAAGATCTTATATGGTCAATAAAACATCCCTCATTCTCAGGCTGAACTGTTAGTTCTTCATAACGTAATGCCTTCATTCCAAGAATGAGTAAAGAGAAAAAAAAACTTCGAAACGTTTCGAAAGCAATTTTGTGTTTTCTTTTCAGGCAATTATAACTACACATAATACATCAGATGTGATCTCAGCAATGCCCTGCACTGATGCAGAAAAACATCGCTAAGTTCATACCCAACACACCTTGCACGAAATAGAATCATTCTGTTTACCTTCGAAATCATTTGCTGCATCTTCAGAGAAATTTGAGTCATGTGCCAGAACACTCAAATCACTCGGTAGCACTGAGTTCTGCATTCCCTTTGCATTTAAATACTTTTCTGCTGTTTTGTTTTTTTCCCCAAAACAGTCTGTATGCCATCGCTTGCTGCTCGGACCTCCCCCCGTCTTATCCCATTGCAGACGCTATTCCCTCCAATCTCTGTATCCTAAAGCAAACGCTCTCCTCTCCCCTATTTGTATCCCATTGCAGACTCTCTGCTCTCCCTCTGTCTGTATCCCGTTGCAGATGCCCTACTCTCCCCCGTTTGCATCCCATTGCAGATGCTATGCCCTCGCCCTGTCTGTATTCCATTTCAGACACCCTATCCTCCACTGTCTGTATCCTATTGCAGATGCTCTGCACTCCCCTGTCTCTATCCTACTGCAGATGATCTGCCCTCCCCCGTCTCTATCCCATTGCAGATGCTCTGCCCTTCCCCTGTTTCTACCCTACTGCAGACGCTCTGCATCCCCCTGTCTCTGTCCCATTGCAGATGCTCTGCCCTCCCCTGTCTATATGCCATTGCAGATGCTCAGTCTCCATTTGACATCTTATTGAATGACTATCCTGATGCATGAGCAAACTGAGCTCCATCTCTTTCATCCAATTCATTGGTATGGATTGTAATTTGTTGATGTCATCACGCAGATCTCTGAAGAATTCCACTAGTCACAGCTTTCCAAACACAGAATGTGTAATGATCTCTACTCTGTTTTTCCTGACGCTACCTCTGGTGCCCCTTGAAGACTCAATGACCTTTATCAAATTATAAACTTCTAGAAAGTGCAAATATGACCCCAATCAACACGAATGGCTGTGCTTTCAGTCATTCTGCGTCTCAATTCTCAAATTCAGTTGTCGTACCTCTTCCCTCTCCATCAAGACACGATTCCAAAAAGAGTTTAATCAACTTGTTCAGACATATTATGAAACAGCCCTGTCGGCTTTGAAACTGGAATTTTCGTCCCAGTGATAGGGAGACTACCATCATTCAGCATTTGCCGCTGAAGCTTCAACATGATGCTCCTGTGTTTTGTTCGTCAGCCTGTTGTAACATGCTGTGACACACCTCCACAGGACATGAATACACACCATCTTCTACAGAGATAGGGACACTACCAGACATTCATGGACTGGAATCGAATCCAGAGTTCTGCCTCAGAAACGTGGGAACCATCAATTAAACAAGGCCTATGCCATGCTCAGATTTTGGGTCGTATTTTCAGTGTATGGATTTATTAAATTTTAGGTAAACTTACCAAATTATACAGGGGATATTTCTCATTGAAAAAAGTACAAGCTATTAGCCTTAACTATAGGATGTTGAGTGCTTTTGCTGTGCCATTGAGATAAACTATGAAGCTCTTTAATTGCTTGGCTACCATTACTGTTTGAAATGGCTGTTATTCGTAGTCTGCTATATCAGGGAAAGAAATCCTGCAACACACTCTGCACTATGATGGATCTCGAGTAGATATCAATACTGAACACCAGAGATGAGGAAGGAGCACAATTCTGGTCCCAAAACACCGGTCACTATTTCAAATCTCTAACATGTGAATTCCCTCTTCCTAAAATCGTTCATTGATACAAGGCAACTGTTTCCTTTCCAGCTTTTGCTTACCGACTCCTCCCTCTGCCTGCACAAGTCAAACCAAGCTCTGGCTCTTTGAGAAACTCAAGACTGGTGTCTGTAGGCCTTCTGGAGAGGGGAGTGTCGTTTTAATCCGAAGGGGATGTATGACGGGGCATTAATATCATTCACTGGGCTGAGGTGTGGCAGATAGGGTTAACATTGGTACATGTAAGGTATTACATTTTGGTAAAACAAACAAGGGGATGGCTTACACAATAAATGCTGGGCTTTGGTCGTTATATAGAAAAAAGGGACCCAGCGGCGCAGGTATAATTCTTTGAAGTTTGAGGCGCAGGGTGTTTAAGGTTACTTCATTGCTCAGACCTTTAAGGTTAGAAGTTGGGAAGTCATGCTGAGATTGTGCTGGTCATTGATAAAGCCTCTTCTGAAGTACTGTGTGCAGTTCTGTTAAAGGAAGGAGATTGCTAAGCTCGAGATGGTTGAGAAGAGAGTACCAGGATGTTACCAGTAACACCTCATCTTCTGCCTCGGAAGCTAACAAACACACAGCATGAACATTGGATTCACTGATCTACAAATCTCCCCTGGCCAACCCAGATCCCAGATCCAACTCCTGGACTTAAATCTCCCCTCTCGAGGAGACCTAATGTCCATCTTCCTTCCCACCAACTGCTCCCCACCATCTGCTCCACACTCTCGACCGATCTATCACTACCTTCTACCTCCTACCTTCACTCACCTATCACTTATCTTTCCCCCAGCCTCACCCCATCACTCATTTTCTCTTCTCCCTCCCCAGTCCTGAAGAAAGGTCTTGTCTGAAACGTCGACTCTCTTGCATCGCGGATGTTGCCTGGCTTATTGTGCGTTTTCCACTGACATCCTTTACCTACACTGAATTATCCAATATCTGCAGTCCCCCATTATCTCTTAGGTACAATTTCCGGTTAACTAAATCATGTCGTTGTCTGTTATAACGGCACGTAGTCTTAGGGATATTTTCTTCTCAAATTATGAACGATAAAAAGTTCTCTCAATGTCTTCCTGATATTGCAGTGCATGATCAGTAGATACATAACGTATGTTTCAATTTATAAGCAGAGAAGCATGCTTATATTCTGATAACTGCTCCCATATCCAAGACAGATTGAATGGTTACACTTGATTGATCTACCAGACCCAACATTTGTTCCCTCAGTCACCCCCACATATCCCATCCAGAATGTGTAAATTTTGAATATTAATAAAAATTATTGAATTGGAATGGGTTAAGGGGAGGTATTTGTTCAACGACTGTGATTGATGTCAGACTCCGTGCATCCTAAATGTGTCACTGGAGAACTTTGTTCTTCTATTAATTAGGGATTCGGTTCAACGTGTAATCCCATAGTATCAGCGGAAACATCAGCAACAGCATTAACAGGCATCAGCAGACCCAGAGAGAGGGGGAGGAGAGATCACAATCTGAGAACGTTAAACTGGAATGTTCCAACAATGGATCAGAATCTGAGAATATTAGACTGAAATGGTCCAACAATGGACAGGGGTTTATCCTGGGCGCCTTTACTGGCTTTCTCGGCCTTGGATCTCATTAGTTTCGTGGATCTATGATGTACTGGTGGTGATTCAAGCTGGTTACTATCCAATCTTCGCTAAGTTGGCGTTCCTGGTAATTCATACTATCTGTTCATTAAGCCAGGTTGGACTGAATTGCTTCGAGGAGAAAGTGAGGACTGCAGATGCTGGAGATCAGAGCTCAAAATGTGTTGCTGGAAAAGCGCAGCAGGTCAGGCAGCATCCAAGGAGCAGGAGAATGGACGTTTCGGGCATGACCCCTTAATCAGGAATGAGGAAAGTATGTCCAGCAGGCTAAGATAAAAGGTAGGGAGGAGGGACTTGGGGGAGGGACGTTGGAAATGCAATAGTTGGAAGGAGGTCAAGGTGAGGGTGATAGGCTGGAGTGGGGGTGGAGGCGGAGAGGTCAGGAAGAAGATTGCAGATTAGGAAGGCGGTGCTGAGTTCGAGGGATTTGACTGAGACAACGTGGGGGAAGGGGAAATGAGGAAACTAAGAAATCTGAGGTCATCCCTTGTGGTTGGAGGGTTCCTAGGCGGAAGATGAGGCGCTCTTCCTCCAGCCGTCGTGTTGCTATGGTCTGGCGATGGAGGAGTCCAAGGACCTGCATATCCTTGGTGGAGTGGGAGGGGGAGTTTAAGTTTTAAGCACGGGGTGGTTGGGTTGGTTGGCCGGGTGTCCCAGAGGTGTTCTCTGCTTGTAGAGGGAAGAAGAGAGCTTCTTCAAGGAAGGCATCCTTGCAAGAGGATTCGCAGTAGGTTAAAATCTTCGAGGAGGAAGTGAGGACACCGCTGGGACAATGCGTTATCCTTCCCCAGTCTTGTCTGGGCAAACCCACAGCAATGTGTTTTACTCTTGACTGTCCTGTGGAACAGCTGAACCAGTCACGCAGTTCAAGCTCAGCTGAACATGCTGGCCTGACCATGGCTGCACACATCCCGTGAGAGAAAAACAAAAGTAAAGTTAGCTCCCTTCCTCTGCCTGTTTTCCTTCTTCCTCCACTTCATTTCCATTCAGGTAGGTGACCATTCACTATTTCAAGTGCAATCTTTCCGACTGAGTCTATCCCCAAGAGTGATGTTCATCTCCACGGGCACATCTGGTTCTGGTTTTACTGGTGCTGACATGCAGATGTAAGGAACTTTTAAATTCCGCAACAGTGGCAGCGCATAGAGAAGGAATGGGTTTTTATGTCAGAATAAATATACGGATACCAGTAAGTGAGGGAAAGGAATTATTGTGATCATCACTGAGAGTGTAGTTGAGGCAGTATTTGGGGTATTATGGACGGATTTTTTTCTCATTTCAAAGGAATTATCTCTTTGCAATAGAGGCCTTGTAAAGGAATTTCACAAGCCTAATCCCTGGGCTGATGGAAGAAGAGGAGTGAGTCAGGGTTAATCTGTAGCACTGTCAGAGAATAAAAGGTCATTGCATTGAAACTTGATGGTGTTGGACAATCACCCGTTATGTTCTACGCAGACACTAAGAAGAAGATAAATTCCATGGTTTGTATTTTTATTTTTACGCGGGATGCATGATTCTGAGTATTTTAGTGCCTCTGAGGATAAAATCTTCAGTCAAATCCTGCTTTGATATCAGGGTCAGTCCCTCATACATGAGTAGGTCAGTCACGCACTTTTTATAATGTTAATACGTGATGGTGTCTGTGTGGAGAATGATTTATTCTCAAAGAGGGGAGTGAATGTCAGGTATTCTCAGGTCTAGAAAGTGAGGGTAGCGATATCACTACAAGTATTTAAAGAGGATGTAGGTGGATTTTTGACCTGTCAGAGAGCTGAGGGGCATGAAGAATTGCGCATGAAAGAAGAGTTAATGCCAACAGTAGGTTGGCCATGATAGCATACAATGGCGTGAGCATCCAAATTACATATTCCTATTTTTATGTTCTCATATTCTGTCTTTGGAAAGTGAATGGATGTAATTTTCCTGGCAGTGTTGTTATTGAATGTTGAGGTCAGTGAGAGAAAAGAATTTTGTGAGCCATCTCTGGGAGAGATATGGGCCCGATATTCACTGTGCATCTGGGTCTACAACATGACCAACAACTGAAACACCATTTGCAGAGAGGAGACACTATTTAAAAAGGTGGGAGATCACTTTCTTACATAGCTTGGATTTCCCATCACATTTTCCAACCCACAGCAAACCACAAAGTGTTGAGGGACTGAATGATATCCTGTAATACTGCGGACCAGATATTTGGAGCAAGTGGTCTCCATCTGCTCCTATACAAATGGTTTTAAGGACTGAATGGAACATAAGGACAGAGAACCGAGGAGCAGGAGTGGGTCATTAGACACTTTGTCATTGCTCGACCATGGCTGATCTGATTATGGTCTCCGCAGCACTTTTCAGTCTGTCCACAATTTTCCTCCATTCACATGTCTGTCAAATGTTGCAAAACACAACTTTGAATAAATGCAAACACCCAGGCACAATACTAGGGAACTGCACAACGCCAAAGTACACAGGCAGCACAATTCTAGAAGGCAACAGGCATTTATCTATCAGTCTTGTTCCCATCCAATGAGTTCTGCTGCAGTTTATCATTTGAGATTTGTTCATGGAATGTGGGTGTTGTTGATAGGCCAACATTTATGGTCCATGGCTAATTACGCTGGAAGTGGTGGTATTGAGCTGCCACCTTGGGCTGAAACCTCTGGGGAAGAGAATTCCCATTTGAACAACCCATGCGAATTTCTCATTACTGCTCCGACCAATGTTGGAGGGTCACTGTGTCCTTTTCCAGCCCCACTTCTCCACTGGTTACAGCAGGTTGGAAGTGTAACCTAGGTCATTCTCTCGAAAAATATGAGACACAGAGTCACACACGTACAAACACATATACAATCATACATGTCAGAAGAGGAAAACGAATAGGAAAAGGTTTCCAGAGTTTCATAGTAGTTGAACTCATTTCAAGTGGAAGAGAGATAATGTGCCCCAACTGATACTCTGTCTGCGACCTTATTCTACTTAAACAAGCTGCTGGTATGAGACTTCTTCCTGAACAGTTGGATTTGGCAGAATTATCTTTCCTTCAAGCAGGGGAGCGATTCCCATGAATCCCCAACAGGAATCCTCCAAGTTTGGTAAAGATAACTCAGGCATTTTTTACGCTCACATTTTGGTCTCAGGAGGGACAAAGTGAGAGAGCGGGTGGAATAGACTGTGGCTTACGGCCATAAGATCATCGGATTTAGAAACAGAAATTAGGCCATTTAGCCTATCGATTCTGATCCACTATTTAATTATGGCTGAAATATTTCTCAACACCATTCTCCTGCTTTCTCCCTGTAACTCTTGGTCCCTTTGATACTCAAGAAGCTAACTATCTCTATCTTAAATATACACAATGACCTGACCTCCACTGCCTTCTGTGAAAATGAATTCCATAGATTCTCCACTCTCTGGATGAAGACGTTTCTCCTTACCTCCGTTCTAAAAGGATTTCCCGTTACTCTGATGTTGTATCCTTGGGTCCTAGAGTATCATACCAATGGAAGTTTTCTCACCATCAGCACTGTCCAAGCCATTTAGTGTTCTGTATGTTTCAATTAGATCCCTCCACATCCCTCTGAACTCCATCAAGAACATACCCAGAGTCCTCAAACATTCTCATATGTTAAGCTTTTCGTTTCTGGGACCATTCCCATGTACCTCCTGTGAATCCATTCCAAGGTCAGCACATCCTTCCTGAGATATGGGGCTCAGAACAGCGCACAATACTCCAAATATGGTCTGACAAGAGCTTTAGAGAGCCACAGAAGTACGTCCCTGCTTTTCTATTCAAATCCTTTCCAAATAAATTCCATCACTGCATTCGCCTTCCTCACTACTGTCTCAGCCTGCAAGTTTACATTGAGAGAATCCTGGAGTAGAACTCCCAAGTTCCTTTGCACTTCAGACATCTGAATTTTCTCGGTAGCCGATGTTTGTATTCTTCCTAACAAAGTGCATGTTCCCACAATTTCCCACTTGTACTCCATCTGCCACTTCTTTGCCCATTATCCTAACCTATCCAAAGCCTTCGTGATCCTCCCTGCCTCTTTGACGTTACCTGTCCCTATACCTATCTTTGTTTCATCTACAAATGGAGATAGAATGCCTTCAGATCCTTCATCTGGATCGTTATTGTATAAAGTGAAAAGTTGTGGTCCCAACACTGAGCCTTATGGAACACCACTTGTCACCGGCTGTCATCCTGAGAAGGACACTTCTATCGACACTCTTTGCTTCCTGCCAGACAGCCGAACTTCTATCCATGCTAGCACCTTGCCTCTAACACAACGGGCCCTTGCCTTACTCAGTAGCCTCCTGCCAACACATTGTCAAAATCTTCTGGAAGTCCAGGTGGATGAAATCCATTGGCTAGCCTTGTTCTAAGCTGCCCGTTACGTCCTCAAGGATTTCTAGCAGATTTTCCAGTAATGACTACCCCTTGACGAAACCAGCTAACTTTGTCCGAATTTACCATCCACATCCAAGTATTCAGAAATCTCATCCTTCACAATGGATTCCAGGATCTTACCCACAGCCAAGTTTAAATTAGTCAGTCAGTAGTTTTCCGTTTTTTGCAATAATTTTAAACAGGGGTATCACGTTAGCGATTTTCCAGTCCTCTGGGAATATCCCTGATTCCAGGGTTTCCTGAAAGATCACCACCAACGCCTCCCCCGTCTCATCAGCTATCTGCCTTATAAATCTGGAGTGGAGTCCATCTGGTCCAGGTGATTTACTTAACTTCAGGCCATTCAGTTTTCCCAGCACCTTTTCCTCGGTGATGCCCACCTTACTCGGGTCTGTCCACTAAGTCTTTTCAATGTTTGGGATATTACTCGTGTTTTCAACCGTGAAGACTGACACCAAGTAATTTTTCAGCTCCTCAGCCATTTCCTTGTTCCACATTACTATCTCTCCTGTGTCAATCTCTCGCGATCAGATGCCTCTCGTTTGTCCTCTATGTTTCGAAAGAAGCTCTTATATTCTTTCTTTACAATACTGGCTTACTTACCCTCATATTTAATCTTCTCACTGCATATTTTTTGTAGCTCTTTGTTGATCTTTGCAAGTGTTACGACATGGTGGTGAACGCCTGTGTTAATGAAAGCAAACACCCAGAAAAGCTCACCTCACCTCGTAATCTCTTACAATATGAGTGAGAGAGTACTCCCAAATTCGACTATTTAAAGAAAATAACGCCAATTTATTCTTAACTGTGAAAGTGAACATTACGCCACAACTATTTACAACTTTAACCAACCCACCCCCCACAACTGCCCCCAACTCTCTAATAATATGATGTTTCAAGAAGACACTGATGAAGATTACATCAACTTAATTTCAAAACCACACAACCACTGCCGTTCTCTGTGATGTTACTCTCCTGTCTGCTGAATTCCCTGGGTCGTCGTATTTCGGTTTCCTGTGAATATGTTTCATATGAAAAAATATGTATGATAGTGAGTACTTCCTAATTTCTTGCGGAGAAAGATGGTTGATTCCCAGAGTTCTTCCGTCTCGATGGCATCTGCTCTCTCCCTAATTTTCAAAACGTTCACATTTTTATATCCCCAGCATCAAATTGTCTCACTGGTTCTGTGTTGGCAAAACAATACATTCAATCTCGATTTTCTTTCAGTGACAGAGAGAGTGAAGGAAAGATAGTGTTTCATGCAATAGCGAGAGTGGAGGAGCAAGAACCTTGTTCGGGGGCAGGTGCTGTAACAGATATACAGAGAGTATGAGCGAGTAGAGAGAAGAGGGAGACATTTGTCCTGGCAGAGCGGGGAAGGTTATTGTCGCTTGTCCTGTATTGATGGGCATTTCTTCAGATATTCTCACCAATGTTGTGTCCAAGTCTATCACGAATAATACCACAGAACACATCGCACAGCTTCTTCAGAATCAGTTTGCATGGATCTTGCAATCAACAAGGAGGAACAAACATTGGTGCCTTATTTACCTAAACTAAAACTGCTGTGCCATTTTGTGCATCCGATTCTCTGGAAATTAGATATGCAAATATCGTGGGTGCTGCAGCAATTCTGGATGATCTAAAATTGCATCTAAACTGCGTTAACTAAATGATTGCTAATGCTGTGGAAAAATAAATTTCTTGTGTGTATGAGGTAGGCTGAAGAGTATGTTGTGAACCAAAGTAGAGAGCAGGTTATTTCGGGCGTGGTGTTGTGTGGTGAGAAGGACTGATTACTTACCGTGCTCTGAGGCAGCTTTTGGGCAATCGTGACTTTTACATGGCGTCTGCAAGCAATATAGAATGTTTGAACATTACACTCAAACATCATGGAAACCCAAAGGCTAGAGAGTCAAGTGAATTGGAAAAATACAATATGACATTTAGTGTGAGAAAAACAATGGTTGTTTGTGATGGAAATACTGTAAAGTCTGAAAAATATGTACATATGACTAAGTTACAAACACCAAAGAAAGGGAAGGTGACTCATTGATGGTTTACGTAAGAAATTAATGATTGCATTAAATCTAAGGAAGCAGCTTCAGAAGAATTCCAGATATTGTGCAAACCTGAACATTCTGAGAGATTTACTTTTCTGAAAATAAGGACGAAGAAAGTGTTAAGGAAATCAAAAAGAACATGAATACAAGCAAACAGGAAACACAAAGACTGCTCAAATCTGTGATCCATACACCAAAATAAAACAAAAGTAAGACCAAATGTGGGAAATTGTAAGGTATAGGAGAATTTATTGTGGGGAACAAGGAAATATCACAGAAACTAACCAGCTACTTTGCATCTGTCTTCATGGAGAAAGCGCCAGGAAATCTCTGTGTAAAGCAAGTGATCACATGGGACTTGTGGAACTTAAGACATAAAGTCAATTCATATCAGCAACAAGGTAGTACTTGAAAATTGAGCTAGATTGATCATTGCTAAGTCTGATGGGCCAGATATACTTCATATCAAATTGTCAGAAATAAAGCAGCATATTAATTGAACTGTCGTTGAATGTGTTTTATTTTCCTGTCGATGCTGCAAAGGCCATAGCCATTGTAGATACCTGAAAGGTAGTAAACATTATCCATCTATGTACACAGGGAAGAAGAGATTAACTGGAGAACTGCAGACCAATTAATTTGACATATGTAGGGAAACAGTTGCAATCCATTATATAAGATGTGATATTGGGTACTTAGA
The DNA here is from genome assembly GCF_047496795.1 of Chiloscyllium punctatum. NCBI lineage: Eukaryota > Metazoa > Chordata > Chondrichthyes > Orectolobiformes > Hemiscylliidae > Chiloscyllium > Chiloscyllium punctatum. The sequence continues at coordinate 17,327,600 of NC_092745.1, read as the reverse complement.
AATGAACAGCAACATTGCAGAGAATCACAATGCATTTCTGACACAGAATTCATGCCTGACAAACCTCGGAATTATTTGAAGTTGTTTCTTGCAGCATAGACTATGGACAATCAGTGGAAGTAGTGTATTTGGATTTTCAGAAGTCTTAGTGAGAAAAATTTCTGGCTGTAACAGCTGCTCCTTTTTTTGAGGTATTTTAGGCATTGGAAGTGATTTCCTCGAATTCCAGGAGCAGCAATTACTGTTTTGTATGCTGTTGCATTGTTTTGGAACTTTGGGGAAAAAAGTCAAAGCAACAGCATTTTTAAGAGGGAAAAGAACAGACAAAGGAAGCACATGGTGAGGGGAAGAAACTGACAGGACGGCGTACCTGCACAGTTACTGCCTTTGACGTTTGAATTCATGTATTGCTGGATATCGGAGAGCATCTAGGCAAATTAACAAACAGTGAAATTTACAACTGGTTTGGAGGAACTGTATGGGCAAGGTTCCCAGCCAGATAAGTGAATAGTTTTAACTCTGTCCTACAGAAAGTCTGCAGAAGTGAGTCGGGTGGGTTCTTCCTTAATTATATGTTTCTTGAGATATGTCGCTTGATTAATCTTAAAATATAAGCCATAAATATTAATTTAACCTGGGGCAGTGTTTTGTAGAGGAACAAGACAATTTTGTTTTTCTGGGTCAGTAGATTGTGAAGGTGCACATATGGTCTTAGTAGAACCATATGCGTTTTTTGTCAGATGTCGGAGCTCAAAGAGGATTTAAGAGTTACTGTGGATTATATCTGCAATATATGCTTCTAGTTGCGAATCCTATCAGATCGAATGGATCGGTTGGGGAGACAGTTCGAGACAGTGAAGAATTAGTAACAGCAACAGTATAAATGATGGCTGTTATAGGAAGGGGGAAAGTCTCAGATACAGTCACATTGATGGGTCAACTCCAAGAAATGTAAGATAGATAAGCAGCTAGTACAGGAGTCTTCTGGGGCTGTCCCCATTTCAAACAAATATGCTGTTTTTGAAAACGTAGGGGGTGATGGTTTCACAGGGGAACGTAGCACGAACAGGCAAGTTTCTGTTATTGAGACTGTCTCTTATGCAAATTGGGATACGTCGGATCCAACGACGTCAATTGTGTTAGGGGTCTCCCTAGTCTGAGGTACAGACAGTGGTTTGTGTGGCCAGCAGATAAAAAGCAGATTGGTGTCTTGCTTCCCTGGTGCCAGGATCAAGGCTGTCTCAGAAAGGGTGCAGAATGTTCTCACAGGGGAGAGGCGTCAGCAAGAGGTCATTGTCCACATCGGAGCCAATGACATAGGAAGGGAAAGGTTTGAGATTCTGGACGGAGATTGCAGGGTGTTAGACAGAAATTTTAAAAGGAGGTTCTCGAGAGTAGTAATATCTGGATTACTCCCGGCGCTACAAGATTGTGAGGGCAGGAATAGGAGGATAGAGCAGATGAATACATGGCTGTGGAGCTGGTGTATGGGAGAAGGATTCACACTTTTGGATCATTGGAATCTCTTTTGGGTAGAAGGGACCTGTACCAGAAGGACGGATTGCACCTAAATTGTAAGGTGATGAATATACTAGCAGAGAGATTTGCTAGAGCTGCTCGGGAGGATTTAAACTAGTAAGGTGGGGGGTGGGGGCGCAGGAAGATAGTGAGGAAATAGATCAATCTGAGATTGGTACAATTGAGAACAGAAACGAGTCAAACAGTCAGGGCAGCCAGGGACGAGGTAGGACTAACAAAGTAAACTGTATTATTTCAATGCAAGGGGCCTAACAGGGAAGGCAGATGAACTCAGGGCATGGTTAGGAACATGGGACTGGGATATCATAGCAATTACAGAAACATGGCTCAGGGATGGGCAGGACTGGCAGCGAAATATTTCAGGATACAAATGTTATAGGAAAGATAGAAAGGGAGGTAGGAGAGGAGGCAGAGTGATTAGGGATAGTATTATAGCTGTATCGAGGGAGGATATTTCTGGAAATACATCCAGGGAAGTTACTTAGGAAGAACTGAGAAAAAGGAACGGGATGATCACCTTAATTGGATTGTATTATAGACCCCCTAATAGAGGGAATTTGAGAAACAAACTTGTAAGGAGGCCTCAGCTATCTGTAAGAAAGTAGGGTGATTATGGGAGGAGATTTTAGGTTTCCAAACATAGACCTGGTCTGCCATAGCGTTAAGAGTCTAGATGGAGAGGAATTTGTTAAGTGTGTACAAGAAAATCTTCTGATTCAGTATGTGGATAAACCTACTGGAAAAGGTAAGCAGAAAAAGGGGGAGATACTAAACGAGTATTTTGCATCAGTATTTAATGTGGAAATGGATATGGAAGATATAGAATGTCAAGAAATAGATGGTTACACGTTGAAAAATGTCCATATACAGAGGAGGGAGTGCTGGATGTCTTGAAACGGGTAAAGGTGGATAAGTCACCTGGACCTGAAAAGGTGTACCCTAGAATTCTGTGGGAAGCTAGAGAGGTAATTGCGAGACTTCTTGCTGAGACATTCGTACCGTTGATAGTCATAGGAGAGGTGCCAGAAGACTGGAGTTTGGCAAATGTGGTGTTTAAAAAGGGTGCAACGGACAAGCCAGGGAACTATAGGCCAGTGAGCCTGACGTCGGTGGTAGGCAAGTTGTTGGAGGGAATCCTGAAGGACAGGATAGAACATAAAACATAGAACATCGAAAGGTACAGTGCAGTACAGGCCCTTCGGCCCTCGATGTTGCGCCGACCGAAGCCTCCCTAACCTACACGAGCCCAATAACCTCCATATGCTTATCCAATGCCCACTTGAATGACCATAAAGAGGGAGAGTCCACCACTGATACTGGCAGGGCATTCCATGAACTCACAACCCGCTGAGTAAAGAATCTACCCCTAACATCTGTCCTATACCAACCTCCCCTTAATTTAAAGCTATGTCCCTTAGTAACAGCTGACTCCAAACGCTGAAAAAGGTTCTCACTGTCAACCCTATCTAAACCCCAGTCATCTTGTACACCTCTATCAAATCTCCCCTAAACCTTATTTTCTCCAATGACAACAGCCCCAAGTGCCTCAGCCTTTCCTCATACGATCTTCCTACCATGCCAGGTAACATCCTGGGAAAACTCCTCTGCACCTGTTCCAGTGGCTCCACATCCTTCCTATAGTATGGCGACCAAAACTGTACACAATACTCCAGATAAGGCCACACCAGAGTCTTATACAACTGCAACACGACCTCAGGACTCCAGAACTCAATTCCTCTACCAATAAAGCCCAGTACACCATATGCCTTCTTCACAGCACTATTTACCTGGGTGGCAACTTTCAGATATCTGTGTACATGGACACCAAGATCCCTCTGCGCATCCACACTACCAAGTAGCCTACCATTAGCCCATTAATCCATCTTCTTATTACTCCTACCAAAGTGAATGACTTCACACTTAGCTACATTGAACTCCAATTGCCACCTTTCTGCCCAGCTCTGCAACTTATCTATATCCCGCTATTACCTGCCACATCCTTCTTCGCTGTCCACAACTCCACCGACTTTCGTATCATCCACAAACTTGCTCACCCAGCCTTCAAGCCCCTCCTCCAGGTCATTTATAAAAATGACAAACAGCAATGGTCCCAAAACAGATCCTTGTGGAACACCGCTAGTAACTGTACTCCAAGATGAACCTTTACCATCAGCTACTACCCTCTGTCTCCTTCCAGCCAGCCAATTCCTAATCCAAACCTCTAATGCACCCTCAATGCCATACCTCCGTAATTTTCGCAGTAGCCTCCCATGGGGTACCTTATCGAACGCCTTGCTAAAATCCATATACACCACATCTACTGCTTTACCCTGGTCCACTTCCTTGGTCACCTTCTCGAAGAACTCAGTAAGGTTTGTGAAGCACGACCTGCCCTTCACAAAACCATGCTGACTATACTTGATCACATTATTCTTATCCAGATGTACATAAATCCTATCCCTTACAATTCTCTCTAAGACTTTGCCCACAACAGAAGTGAGACTCACTGGCCTATAGTTACTAGGACTGTCCCTACTCCCCTTCTTGAACAAGGGGACCACATTCGCTATCCTCCAGTATTCTGGCACTATTCCTGTAGACAACGACGACATAAAACTCAAGGCCAATGGCTCTGCTATCTCCTCCCTAGCTTCCCAGAGGATCCTAGGATAAATGTCATCAGGCCCAGGGGACTTATCTATTTTCACTCTTTCCAGTATTCCCCGGACCTCTTCCCTACATACCTCAAAGCCATCCATTCTAATCACTTGTGACTCAATATTCACATCAGCAACAATGTCCTGTTCCTGAGTGAATACTGACGAAAAGTATTGATTTAGTGTCTCTCCAATCTCCTCTGCCTCCACGCACAACTTCACACTACTATCCTTGACTGGACCGATACCTACCCTAGTCATCCTTTTATTCCTGACATACCTTTAGAAAGCCTTAGGGTTTTTCCTTATCCTACCAACTAAGGACTTTTCATGTCCCCTTCTTGCTGCTCTTAGCTCTCTCTTTAGATCCTTCCTGGCTACCTTATAACTCTCAATCGCCCCAACTGAACCTTTACGCCTCATCTTTACATAGGCCACCCTCTTCCCTTTGACAAGGGATTCCAATTACTTATTAAACCACGGCTACCTTACAAGACCCTTTCCTCCCTGCCTGACTGGTACATACTTATCAAGGACACCCAATAGCTGCTCCTTGAACAAGCTCCACATATCATTTGTGTCCTTCCCTTGAACCCTATTTATCCAATCCACACATCCTAAGTCATGCCTCACCGCATCATAATTTCCCTGCCCCCAGCTACAACTGCTGCCCTGCAGTGCACACTTATCTCTCTCCATCACTAGAGTAAAAGTCACCGAGTTGTGGTCACTGTCCCCGAAGTGCTCACCTACCTCCAAGTCTAACACCTGGTCTTGTTCATTACCTCGAACCAAATCCAGTATGGCCTCACCTCTTGTTGGCCTGTCTACATATTGTGTCAAGAAACCCTCCTGCACACATTGGACAAACACCGACCCATCTAACGAACTCAAGCTATAGCTTTCCCAGTCAATATCTGGGAAGTTAAAGTCTCCCATAACAACCACCCTACTACTTTCACTCATCTCCTGAATCATCCTTGCAATACGTTCCTCTACGTCTCTCGGACTATTAGGAGGCCTGTAGAAAACTCCTAACAGGGTGACCTCAGCTTTTCTATTTCTAACCTCAGCCCAAACTACCTCAGATGGCAAGTCTTCCTCCATCGTCCTTTCCACCACTGTAATACTATCCTTGACAAGCAATGCCACACCTCCCCCTCTTTTACCCCCACCTCTGACCCTCCTAAAACATTTAAACACTGGAACCTGCAATAGAAATTCCTGTCCCTGTTCTACCCACCCACGTCTCTGTAATGGCCACAACATCGAAGTTCCAGGTACCAACCCACGCTGCAAGTTCACCTACCTTATTTCTTATACTTCTGCCATTGAGGTATACATACTTCCAGCCACTTTCCTGTTTACCGGCACCCTCCTTTGAGATTGAAGCCTTGCTCCTAACCTCCCTACACTCAAGGTCCTGTACCCTAAAGCTACAGTCCAGGTTCCCATGCCCCTGCAGAGTTAGTTTAAACCCTCCCAAAGAGCACTAGCAAACCTCCCCCCAAGGATGCTGGTGCCCCTCAGGTCCAGGTGGAGACCATCCTGTTTATAGAGGTCCCACCTTCCCCAGAAAGAACCCCAGTTGTCCAGAAACCGGAATCCCTCCCTCCTGCACCATCCCTGTATACACATATTTAACTGTTCCATGCAGTTCGAAAGACAAGGACTGATTAGGGATAGTCAACATGGCTTTGTGGGGGGAAATCCTATCTCACAACTTTGACTGAGTTTTAAGAAGAAGTAACGAAGAGGATTGATGAGGGCAGAGCGGTAGATGTGATCTATATGGACTTCAGTAACACGTTCGACAAGATTCTCCATGTGGGAGACTGGTTAGCAAGTTTAGATCTCATGGAATACATGGACAACCAGCCAATTGGATACATAACGCGCTCAAAGGTTGAAGACAAGGGGTGGAGGTGGAGGGTTGTTTTCAGACTGCAAGCCTCAGGAGTACCACAAGGATCAGTGCTGGGTCCTTTTTTTGCCATTTATATAAATAATTTGGATGCGAGCGTAAGAGGTATCGTTAGTAAGTTTGCAGATGACACCAAAATTGTAGACGTAGTGGACAGCAAAGAAGGTTACGTCCGTGTACAACAGGATCTTGATCAGATGGGCCAATGGGCTGAGAAGTGGCAGATGTGTTAAATTCAGATAAATGCGAGGTGCTGCATTTTGGGAAAGAAACTTTTAGCATGACTTTTCCACTTAATTGTAAGGTCCTGGGGAGTGTTGCTGAACAAAGAGACTTTGGAGTGCAGGTTCATAGTTCCTTGAAAGTGGAGTCACACGTAGATAGGATAGTGAAGAAGGCGTTTGTTTTGCTTTCCTTTATTGGTTAGAGTACCGAGTATAGGAGTTGAGAGGTCATGTTGCGGCTGAACGGGACACTGGTTAGTACACTGTTGGAATATTGCGTGCAATTCTTGTCTCCTTCCTATCGGAAATATGTTGTGACACTTGGAAAGGTTGAGGAAAGATTTACAAGGATGTTGACAGGGATGGAGGATTTGAGATATATGGAGAGGCTGAACAGCCTGGGGCTGGTTTCCCTTGAGAGTCGGAGGCTGAGGGGTGACCTTATTGAGATGTACAAAATTATGAAGGGCATGGAGAGGATAAATAGTAAAAGTTTTTTTTCCCTGGGTTCGGGAAGTCCAGAACTAAAGAGCATAGATTTAGGTTAAGAGGGGAACAATGTTGGGCGGCACGGTGGCACAGTGGTTAGCACTGCTGTCTCACAACTCCAGATTCCATTCCCACCTCAGGCGACTCTCTGCGTGGAGTTTGCACATTTTTCCCGTGTCTGCGTGTTTTTCCTCCCACAATCCAAAAATGTGCAGGCTAGGAAATTTGGTTATGCTAAATTGAAAATAGTGTTATTGTGTAGGGAATGGGTATATGTGGGTTGCGCTTCTGCGGGTCGGTGTGGGTTTGTTTCCACACTATAAGTAACCTGATCTAAATGTAAAAGTGACCGAAGGGGCAACTCTTTCACACAGACAGTGGTACGTGTATGGAATGAACTGCCAGAGGATGTGGTGGAGGCTGGTACAATTGTAGCATTTAAAAGGCATTTGGATGGTTATATGAATAGGAAGAGTTGGAGGGATATGGGCCAGAGGCAGGCAGTGGGACTAGATGGGGTTGGGATATCTGCTAGATATGGATGGATTGGACTGAAGGGTCTGTTTCCATGCTGTACATCTCTATGACCCTATAACTCACACAGTCAGTTCGTAAATGAAATTAGTGTCAATGGTGTTTGGAGGAATACGTGTAATTGGAAAGTTAAAGTTAGGTTGGAGTTTGTTTAAGGGAATCGGAATATAGAGGTAAAGACATCATGAAGTAGTTGCATAGAGTGTTGGTGAGAGTGTACCTGAGGTATTGAGTGCAGTGTTGGTGACCTAATCTAAGAAAGATTACACTGATCACAGAGGACGTGCAATGGACATTCTCCAGATTAATTCCTGAGATGACAAGAGTTTCTGATGGGGAGATTTGTCTTGCGACCTCTCCAGTTTCAAAGCATGAGAGGTGATCGCAGTGAAATTTCAAAAATCTATGATACATGTGATGAGGTGGAAATAAATAGGATGTTTCTCGAGCTGTTTACTCAATATTTAAGGCACATAATGGCAGGATAAGGGATATGCCATTTAAGACCATAATAAGGAGGAAATGCTTCCCTCGGAGGGGACTGACTAACACAGGGGTATGGAAGCCTGTTGGCAGGGCAAGATTAAGGAGAATCCCCAGATATTCTTCACGTACATCAAGTGGAACAGAACAACCAGGGAACATGTCGGGCCTATTAGTGATTTGGCAAGTTGTATCCAAACTCAACTTCATGGTAGATGGCTGTTTGTGTGACTGGAGCCCAATTTCTCCGGTGTACCGCAGAGATCAGTGCTGTGTCCCTTATTATTTGTGATATTCATAAGAGATGTGAATGTGAAGTGGGTGGGGGAGTGTGATAAGTAGGTTTGTGTTTGACACAAAGATTGGCCGGATGGTTGTCAGTGAGGAGGAAGGTCTTATGTTACAGGAAGGTACAGATGGAATGGTCAGATAGTCAGATCAGTGGCAGATGCAATGTAACCCTGATAAACCCTTACACTTTGGAAGAAGGTACCAGCCAGGGGAGTACTCAAAGAATTGCACCACACTAGGAAGCTGAAAGGGTGCTTCTCCACACATTCCTGAATGTGACTAAATATGATAATTGATAGTTCAGCATGACTGTAGATAAAGCCTTTATTCATTGACCCAAAGATTATACGAATTTAATATGGCACTTTGGTCAGACCAAATTACAAATTGTGTGCCGTTCTGGGAGCCACATTACAGGAAGAATGTGATTGTACTGGATGAGGTGCAGAGGAGATTTACCATGATGTTCCCTGGGATGGAACATATGAGCTGTGGAGAGAGGCTGGGTAAGCTCGAGTTATTTATTTTGGAGCAGAGGAAGTTGAGTGGGTAAGTAATTCAGGTTTAAGATTACAAGGATCATGGACAGGGTGAATAGACAACAGCTGTTCTTTTTAGTCAAAGTTTCAGCTTCCTTACAGTCTGAAACCAGGGAATGGAGAATGGAGAACAGAGAAACATGACACAGCTACTTAACTTCTGTCTTCAGAGAAAAAGACATAAACAAAGCCTTCGCAGCAATAGGAGAAAATCTGAGTCTGATGAGAAATGACATAGAATGAAATTAGTAAATATACAAATTTGGAGATATTATTGGAACTGAATATAATGGACATAGAAAAAAATCAACACACATTGATGAAACGGGAAACATATTTGAGAAACTGACAGGCACATTAATTACAGAAAAAAACAATAGATGCACTGAACTTGGATTTTCAGCAAGAATTTTAATAGAGTCCCAAGCCTAGTGTGCAAAGTAAAAACACAGGGGTAAGGGGTTATATATGAATATGATTTTAAAATGGGAGTGTTGACAGGAAACAATGAGTAGGAATAAATGGATGGTTTTCAGTTTGGAAGGCTCATGGGGCATCGCAATGATTGGTGCTGGGGCGCAAGATATTCACAATACATCTCAAACATCTCGTTGAGGGAATCAAATGCAAAGTTTCCAAGTCTGCTGACGGAACTAGGATTTTGAAAGGTGAGGAGGATGTGAAAAAAAACTTCAAGGTGATTGAAACAAATGAAGTGAATGAGTAAATATGTGGCAGATGAAGAGCAGTGTGGATAGATGTGATGTTGTCTACTTTGTTGGGAAACACTAAAATTCCAGCTAACCATTGGAAAAGGAAGTGGTTGAGAATTGTCGATCTATGAAGGGAACTGCACTTTTCTTTTGTTATTGTTTGGACAGACGTCTGAGTTCCATGCAGGGCAGTGAGTTCTGAAAACAGAGGCCAATACAGGGAATACATTGGCACGCTGACCAGTTTACGCAGACCCACCAATTGGGGAGCTGTAACATTGAAAAGGATCTGGGATCTCTCTGTACACCACTCACTGAAAGCAATATTGCAGGAACAGAAAGTAGTCAGGAAGATAAAGGGGGAAATGACCCTTATTTCAGGTGGACTTGAGTCCAGCAGTAAGGGTGTCTCAGTGGAACTGTACAGGACCTTGGTGAGACCTCAACTCGAACATTGTGCAGTGTTGTGTGCAGTTTTGGTCTCCGTACCTAATAAAGGACAAACCTGACATTGAGGGAATGCAGTGAAGGATGACCAGACTGATCTCTGGGATGACAGACTTTTTGTGGGAGCAAACTTTGGGGCGACGGAGCCTGTATTCCATGGGGTTGAGGAAAATGAATGGCGATCTCAGTGATATATATAAAACACTGACAGAGTTAGGTAGATTGGAAGCAGTGATGATAATTCCCCTGGCTGGGACGTCTAAAACAAGAGGCCACAGTATTAGGTACAGTCAGGTCACATTGCATTTAGATAAGAATAAATGTCTGCATTCAGAGACGGGTGAACCTGGGAATTCTCTTTGACATAAGGCTGTGGAAGACAAGGCACTGAAGACTAATAAGGATATCTAGACACCGAAAGGATGGGGGAGAGAGCAGGAGTGTGGTGTAGAAATAAAGTTCAAAGTTTGGTAGAAGATTTGTAGCTCGTGTGCTCGTTGTTGTGGTTCTGTTCGCCGAACTGAGAATTTGTCTTGCAAACGTTTCGTCCCCTGTCTCGGTGACATCCTCAGTGCTTGGGAGCCTCCTGTGAAGCGCTTCTGTGCTGTTTTCTCCGGTATTTATAGTGGCCTGTCTCTGCCGCTTCCGGTTGTCAGTTCGAGCTGTCCACTGCAGCGGCAGGTATATTGGGTCCAGGTCGATGTGTTTGTTGATAGAGTCTGTGGATGAGTGCCATGCCTCTAGGAATTCCCTGGCTGTTCTCTGTTTGGCATGCCCTATAATGGTAATGTTGTCCCAGTGGAATTCATGTTGCTTGTCGTCTGTGTGTGTGGCTACTAAGGATAGCTGGTCGTGTCGTTTCGTGGCGAGTTGGTGTTCGTGTATACGGATCGTTAACTGTCTTCTGGTTTGTCCTATGTAGTGTTTTGTGCAGTCCTTGCATGGGATTTTGTACACTACATTGGTTTTGCTCATGTTGCGTATTGGGTCCTTCGTTCTGGTGAGTTGTTGTCTGAGCGTGGCTGTTGGTTTGTGTGCTGTTATTAGTCCTCGTGGTCGCAGTAGTCTGGCTGTTAGTTCTGAAATGCTCCTGATGTATGGTAGTGTGGCTAGTCCTTTGGGTTGCGGCATGTCCTCGTTCCGTTGTCTTTCCCTTAGGCATCTGTTTATAAAATTGTGAGGGTATCCGTTTTTGGCGAATACCTTATATAGGTGTTCCTCTTCCTCTTTTTGCAGTTCTGGTGTGCTGCAGTGTGTTGTGGCCCTTTTGAATAGTGTCTTGATGCAACTTCGTTTGTGTGTGTTGGGGTGGTTGCTTTGGACTTGGTCTGTGTGTGTGGCTTTCCTGTAAACCTTTGTGGTGAATTCTCTGTTCAGTGTTCTCTGTACCATCACGTCTAGGAATGGGAGTTGGTTGTCCGTTTCTTCTTCTCTAGTTAATCAGATTCCTGTGAGTGTGGCGTTGATGATCTGGTGTGTGTTCTCTATTTCTGTGTTTTTAATTATTACAAAGGTGTCATCCACGTATCTGACCCAGAGTTTGGTTTGAATTTGCGGTAAGACTGTTTGTTCTAACTTTTGCAACAAACACATCGACCTGGACCCAATATACCGGCCACTACAGCAGACAGCTGGAACTGACCACCGGAAGCGGCAGAGACAGGCCACTATAAATGCCGGAGGAAACAGCACAGAAGCGCTTCACAGGAGGCTCCGAAGCACTGAGGATGTCACCTGGACAGGGGACGAAACGTTTGCAAGACAGATTCCCAGCTTGGCGAACAGAACCACAACAACGAGCACCCGAGCTACAAATCTTCTCCCAAACTTTGAATAAAATGACAACATTTATGGAGTATTGTCAAAAACTAATGATTATCATTACTGTTAAAACTTGAAGAACCTACCCTCAGATCAAGGGCAATCCATCCCAAACCATGTTTCTTACCCCTTTAATTGCTATACCGGGTTGTCAACCGGGGATAATGGATTCCAGGTTTAAACTGTGGGCAGCCAGGGGGGTACCTTGCTTGAGTGATTTAGAATTAGTAGAATCCCTACAGTGTGGATACAAGCCCTTGGGCCCAGCAAGTCCACTTCGAACCTCTGAAGAGTAACCCAACCAGACCCATTCAACAACCATTCTATATTTATCCTGACTAATGTCTGAACTTACAGATCCTGGAACACTTTGAGTGATTTAGCATTGGCAATTCATCTAACCTGCACATCTTTGAGACCGTAGGAGGAAACCTATGCAGTCATAGTTGAGAACATATTAACTCCACACAGCCAGTCACCCAAGACTGGAACCAAACCTGTGACCCTGGTGCCCTGAGTTAGCAGTGCAAACCACTGAGCCACCACGTGTTACTTGAGGGAGAAACAATGATATTATTTGATCAAATAACTCGTAAGTATGAACTACCTAGTAGAGATTTCTTCTGTTTTTTCCAGATTAGAGATTTGATTTTAAAAACACACACTTTTAACAGAGTCTTACAGATCCGATACAGAGAAGCGGGTGCTTATTGCTAAGAATACACTATTTGTCAGTACCCTTTATCATTTGTTGGAGAGTGTCCCCTCAGACAAGACTGTGCACCTTTGTGACGTCTGTGCGAGAGAGTTAGGTGTTTTAGATCTCTTCAGTGACACGGGAGGATATTTGTGAAAATGCTCGAAGGATTTTGATCTGTAATAGGACCTATTCCATGCAGTTGCAAATTCTTCATAGGGTCTATCTAACACCAGATTTTCTCTCAAAATTCAATGTGAGATTATCTTCAGCATGTCCTAAATACAGAATGACTACAGGCACTCTTACTAATTGCATGTGGTCCTGCTGCAGGCTTTGGATATATTGGATCACTGTGTTCGGTGTGGTAGAGTGGGTCTTGGGGGACCGAATTGGAGATAGACACCGTTTCTCTTTTCCTGCACCTGCCCAGAGTGTCTTACGTTGATGCACATGGGAAAAAATATATCCTTACTTTCTGTGCTACGAAATAATATTCTGTTGTGTTGGATGTCTGAAACTCCCAGGATGTGTTGGGTCTTTGTAAGCTCATCATGGAGAATATCCCTTTGGACTTTCTCACCAGTGTGGTGCACCAAAAAAAACAGAGATTAATATAAGTCATAGAGTCATAGAGATGTACAGCATGGAAACAGACCCTTCGGTCCAACCCGTCCATGCCGACCACATATCCCAATACAATCTAGTCCCACCTGCCAGCACCCGGCCCATAACCCTCCAAACCTTTCCTATTCAATATACTCATCCAAATGCCTCTTAAATGTTGCACTTGTACCTGCCTCCCCCACTTCACCTGGCAGCTCATTACATAGGTAAAAACAATGACTGCAGATGCTGGAAACCAGATTCTGTATTAGTGGTGATGGAAGAGCACAGTAGTTCAGGCAGCATCCTGAAATTATTCCTGATGAAGGGCTTTTGCCCGAAACGTCGATTTCGAAGCTACTTGGATGCTGCCTGAACTGCTATGCTCTTCCAGCACCACTAATCCAGAAGCTCATTACATACACGTACCACCCTCTGTGTGAAATAGTTACCCTGTAGGTCTCTTTTATATCTTACTCCTCTCACCTTAAAATTATGCTCTCCAGTTCTGGACTCACTGACCCCAGGGAAAAGACTTTCCCTATATACTCTATCCATGCCCCTTATACTTTTGAAAACCTCGATAATGTCATCCCTCAGCATCCGAAGCTCCAGCGAAAACAGCCTCAGCCTATTGAGCCTCTCTCTATAGGTCAAATCCTCCAATCCTTATAAATCTTTTCTGAACCCTTTCAAGTTTCTCAACATTTTTCCGATAGGAAGGAGAACAGAATTGCACGCAATATTCCAACAGTGGCCGAACCAATATCCTGTACTGCTGCAATATGACCTCCCAACTGCTGTACTCAATACTCTGACCAATAAAGGACTGCATACCAAACGCCTTCTTCACTATCGTATCTACTTGTGACTCCACTTTCAAGGAGCTATGAACCTGCACTCCAAGGTCTCTTTGTTCAACAAAAATCTCTGGGACCTTACCATTAAGTGTATAAGTCCTGCTATGATTTGCTTTCCCAAAATGCAGCACCTCGCCTTTATCTGAATTAAACTCCATCTGCCACTTCTCAGCCCATTGGCCCATCTTGTCAAGATCCTGTTGTAATCTGAGGTGACCTCTTCGCTGTTCACTGTACCTCCAATTTTGGTGACATCTGCAAACATACTAACTGTATCTCATATGCTCGCATCTACGTCATTTATGTCAATGACAAAAAGTAGTGAATCCAGCACCGATCCTTGTGGCACTTTACTGGTCAGAGTCCTCCAGTCTAAAAAACAACCGTCCACCACCACCCTCTGTCTTATACCTTTGACCCAGTTCTGTATCCAAATGGCTAGTTCTCCCTGTATTCCATGAGACCTAACCTGGCTAATCAGTCTCCCAAGGGGAACCTTGTCGAAACCCTTATTGAAGTCCATATGGATCACATCTATCCCTCTGCCCTCATCAATCCTCTTTGATACTTCCTCCAAATACTCAATCATGTTTGTGAGACATGATTGCCCTCGCACAAAGCCATGTTGACTATCCCTAATCAGTCCTTGCCTTTCCAAATACATGCACATCCTGTCCCTCAAGATTCCCTCCAACAGCTTGACCACCACCAACGTCAGGCTCATTGGTCTATAGTTCCTTGGCTTGTCCTTACCACCCTTCTTAAACAGTGGCACCACGTTAGCCACCTCCAGTCTTCTGGCACCTCACCAGTGACTATCCATATTACAACAATCACAGCAGGAGGCCCAGCAAACACTTCTCTAGCTTCCCACAGAGTTCTAGGGTACACCTAATCAGGTCCTGGGGATTTATCGACCTTTAACCGTTTTAAGACACCCAGCACTTCCTCCTCTGTAATATGGACTTTTTGCAAGGTGTCACCATCTATTTCCCGACATGTGACAACTTCCATATCCTTTTCCACAGTAAATACTGATGCAAAAAACTCGTTTAGTATCTCCCCCACACTTCCTGTGCTAGGGAAAGTATTGTGTTGTGTCTGATGTATGAAACACCCCAGCCTCTCCCCCCCCCCCCCCCCCCCCCCCACCCCCAACCCCCAGGGTCTGTTGGCTCGTCGTAAGCTCATCATGGAGAATATCCCTTTGGACGTTTTCACCTGTATGGTGCGCCAGAAAGCAGAGATTTATATAAGATATAGCAATCTTTTTTGGATTACCACGATTAGGTTTATCTGCCACTCTAAAAATGGCTTTTATATAGCAATGACGATATTGTCTAATGAATCTAATATGAAGAATTGTGAACATATGAATGTGTATCAGTTAATGTTCTCGAAGAACAAGAGCTATCGCTTTCTTATTCTGAGCTGTATTATTTATTGATTATTTATTGTTTATTTTTGTTTTTCTTCTGTCCGTTTATAGACTTTAACTTATTTTGTATGTACATGCACATGGGTGAAATATTGTTCAGTTATTTGAGTTATTTTGTTATTGTTTTAATATAATAATAAAAATCTATTTTTCAGTCAAAAAGTTTTTAAAAATATTAAAATGCTAACATTAATAGAACAGAGTCCCAAAGAGCTCTCATTAGATAGACCACTCATGGTGGTTTACGCTGAATGTCACCACACCTTGGGTAATGGGGTGAGGTTGAGAGAGCATCCCCTTCATGGTAACCTCTGTCAGTGAGGGGAATTGAACCTACGCTGGTGGCCTCCCTCTGCATCACAAACCAACCATCCAGCCAACTGAGTGGGTGACTGTGTAACTATTATGCACAGAATCAGTAACTGACAAAGGGCAAGAGAAACATTCATGACAAGGTAAAAGGTCTTTTTGAGATAATCGTCATGGTAACGGCTGAGGATAAAAACGTTCTCTGCTAGAAATTGTATTTTATATTGAGACAAGTGTTTGGAAGCTTTCTTTGGCTGAGTACAATAAGGTGAGACATGTGAAATAACCAGAATGACTAATTGTGATTGGATATCGATAACCATAACATAAGTGCATGTTTTTTATTGGTCTGTGGAAAGCATGCTGACTATTGTATGAATTTATAAAGCAGATGAAATATATTGTTAGGAGAGTCTGTCCCCATGGGAAGTGCCTTTGGAACACATGCTAGAAGAAACACTGGGTAATAAGTTTCTGAGAATCGTCTGTTCGGTAACAGGAAGCTGGGGGTTGAATGACTGAAAGTTCCTGTAACGTGGAGCTGAGAAAAACATCAGATCACCTCCAAACGTATTGAATGTTGGAGCATTTTTGAAGTACACAATAGCCTCATGATGGATTTTAATTGTGTGTGTTTTGAAAAACGTACATCTCTACTCCATCCTCTTACATGTCACATACTGGGGCACAGCCACTTTACTGAAACTGGGAATAAGTTGGAACATGATCTGGAAAATCCCATAATTGGCATTCTCCAGAATATTCTATAACTGTGTGGGGGGCATTAGAGATGCAAGAGAGAAAGAGAGGGAAGGTGCTGTATGCAGTCGTGAGTGTGGTAGAGCATGAGATTTGTTCGGGAACCGGTGCTATAACAGACATACAGTGAGTGTGAGGGAGCAGAGAGAATATGGTGACCCTTATCCTAACAGAGTGGGGAAGGTTATTGAAACTTGTCCTGTTTTGCTGGACATTTACTCAGACCGCAGATACTGCACTGAGCTGAGTGGTGAGCTCAGACCAGGCTCGGTGTGTCTGGTGGAGTGATCCCTCTGGGAAGAGAATGGTCCCCCTCTGTACTACCGCATCCACCAGGACCTCCGTGCCCCTGTCAACAAACCGTGATGTAATTTCCCCTTATCTGCCATGATCGGGGTAAACTGTGCAGGGCAGCTCCAAACTGAGAAAGCTCAACCGTGTGCCCCTTGGCCTTTTAAAGGTGGCCCCAGTGTCAGTGGTCATGGAATATCCGGGGGCATCCGGGCGATTTTGAGTACCTCCAGTCATGATGGGTGGAAGAAGCGTGCAGGCATTGTATGAGAGGAACACCATGGAGTTGGGTAGGTAGTTAATGAGATGAGTTTGGTAAGATAGCACTCGGAAACTAGCTCGGCCTCGTGCAGGCAACGCCTCTGTCACACTTAATGAAAATGTCACTGCGACAGATTTTTGTTAGATTCTGCCCAGTGAGGCGAAGACTCTGATGTCCTCACTCCCAGTTACAAAGCTGCAGAACAAATGCTCATCCAAAACTCTCCATCGACTGGACTCACAACAATATCCCATTCACTCATAATTTTTCATAATACTGACCCATGTTGCAGGATACTATCGAAATGTCTTCATTTCAGCATTCTGAAACCTGTGAACATATCCTTCCATGACATTTTTTCTCAGTCTCCCCCACTCTGCCTCCACTGATTTACAGTCATACTGCACGAGACTGCCAGTATGACTGGCCATTTGGCCCAACTGGTCCATACCAACCAAAATGTCCATCCACACTCACCCCATTTCCCTGTCCTTGTTCTGTATCCCTCTAATCCTTTCCTATCTGTGTATTTGTCCGAAAGCCTTTTCAATGTTGTTATTGTACCCACCTCAATCACTTTCACTGGCAGATCAGTCTGTATGCATACCACACTTTTTGTAAAAAAATTGCCCATCAGGTTCCTTTTTATAGACTTTTTTTCCTTTCCAAACATTAATGGATATCCTCTAGTCCTCGATTCCCCAACCTTAGGGAAAAAATTTGAAGTATTCACTCCATGCACACCTCTCATGATTTTATAAGAGCTACACTTCTATAAGAAACCTCTCAGTTTCCTATGCTGGAAAGTAATAAATTCTAACCTGTCCAACCTCTGCCTATAACTTAGAACCTTTAGCCCAGGAAACATCGTTGTAAATTTGTTCTACACTCTTTCTCGTTCAATAATATCCTTTCGAGAGCAAGATGAACAAAACTGAACACAATACTCCAACTGCAGCCTTACCAACATCCTGTGCAACTGCAACATCACGTCCCAACTTCTATACTCAATGTGTTGATGAAGACCAGCATGCCAACAACATTTTTCACTGTCCTGTATATCTGTGACTCAAATTTCAGACAACCGTGCACCTGATCTCTTACATCCTTTTGTTCCACTACACTCCTTTAGGCCCTCTCACTCATCATTTAACTCCTACCTGGATTTGACTTTCCAAAATGCAAGACGTCACACTTATCAGTAGTAAACTCAAATTGCTATTTCTGAGCCCACTTCCTCAGCTGTCCAAGGTACTGCTGCAATTTCTGATAATGTTTCTCATTGTAAATGATGCCTCCTAATTTAGAGTCATCTGCAAACTTACTAACGTAGCGTTGTGCACTCTGGTCCAAATCATTGGTATAAGACAACGAACAGCAATGGGCCCAGGACCAACCACTGAGGCACTCCACTCGTCACAGGCCTCCAGTCCGACAAGCATACCTCCACCATAGCCATTTGCTTCATAACGTCAAGACAATTGTGTCACCAATTTGCCAGTTTACATTAGAGTCCATGCGATCTAACCTTCCAGAGCGGCCTACCATGTGGAACCTTATCAAAGGCCTTACTGAAATCCATATAGACTGTGTCCACCAGCCTGCCCTTGTCAACCTTTCTGGTCACTTCCTCAAAAACTCTAACAAAAATTCTAAGGCATGATCTGCCACACACAAACTATGCTGACTGCTCCAAGTCAAACTCTGTCTTTCCAAATGCATGTATATCTTATATCTCAGAACCTACTCAAACGGTTTACCGAAAACAGATGTGAAGTTTACTGGTCTATCTTTCCCAGGCTTTTCTTTGCAACCCTTCTTGAATAAGGGCACATTTGTTACCGCCCAGTCTTCCGGGTCCTTGTCCCCTGAACTGTCTTCTCTCGCCACCTGCAGTGCTCTTGGGTATGTCTGGTCAGGACCAAGAGATTTAACTGACTTTATGATTTCTAATATGTCCATCAGCACCTCTACAGTGATATGGACTGTTCTAAGATATCGCAACTAACCTCCCAAAGGTCACAGGTCTTCATGTCTTTCTTCATGATAAACACAGAGGGGAAATTGAGGACCTCACCCATCTCTTGAGGTTTTACACATGCATGCCTATTTTGGATTGTAAGGCGTCGTATTCTCTCTCTCTGGTTGTTCTTTTTCTTTCCTATACTGAATTTGGATTCACACTACTCTGCTCAGCCAAGGCTATCTTTACCCTCTTTTTGCCTTGCTGATTTCCTTCTTCAGTAAACTCCTGTATCCCCTGTGTACTTCCAGGCATTCCATTGGTCCCAGCTGCCTGTACCTGAGCCACGCCTCATTTCTTTATGGTCAGAGCCTCAATATTTCTTGTCATCCAGGCTTCTCTCTTCCAGCCTCACTTTCCCTTCATCCTCACAGGAACATATAGACCTTGAACTCGAGCTATCTCACTTTTGTAGCCCTCCCATTTGCCCGGGATTGTTTTACCTCGAAACAAACTACTCCAATCAACCCCTGCAATCCTCTGTCTAATTCCAACAAAATACACCTTGCCCCAATTTAGAACTTGATTCTGTGGACCAATTTTGTCCCTACCATTATTATTTTAAAACTAATACAGCTCTAGTCATTATTCCCAAAATGCTCGCCCACTTTACCTCCGCCACCTATCCGACCTTATTTCCCCACAGTAGGTCGAGTTTGTCCCTTCCCCAATATGAACCTCTCTATATTGCTTGTGGAAGCTTTCCTGAACACACTTAACAAATTACGTTCCATCTAAGTTCTTAACCGTCTGGAAATCCCAGTCTATGTTCGGAAAATTAAAATCACCAATTATAACAACCCTATTGCTCCTGCAAGTCTCGCCAGTCTCCCTGAATATTTATTCCTCTAATTCCCATTGATTATTTGGAGGCTTATAGTGCTACCACTATAACATCACCATCCTCCTCTTCATCCTTTGCACCGTTCACAAAACCTCATTGGATATTATCTCAGTTATTTCAACTTTAAATACTAGAGTGATATGCGCCTTAATCAGAACTATTGGCATTTAAATTGTTTCCATTTATATCTCCTCCTCACATTGATTTTCACATTCGAACACCCCTTGTCAAGGTAGAGTGCAGATATGGAGCTCGAAATGGATGGGAACTGCACATTCTGTCACTTCCAGCATTGGTTACATGTTTCTCCACACTGGGCAGTGATCTAATACAGTGTTACCGAACAATGAAACAGCCTGGGTTTGGAAATGAATGAACCAGTGCGGACTGCACAGCTCCCTACGCTGGACATTTAGTCCAGGATTATAGATCAAGCATTGGTGCGGGCTGCATAGAATTTAACTCTGGACATTGCTGCGTTACATAAAGCTGTACACTAGCCGGATCTACACAGTGCTCCATCCTGAATATGTAATGGATGGGCTGGTTATGTGAGTTGGATTGCGAATGTGAGAGTACGAAACATCTGACAATACCTTTATGTTGTGTTTTCATTCTTGTCATTGGATCCCTCAAATCCTGACTCATCCTGTTAGACCCATCCTTCTGGATGAGTCATGGTGAGTGTTGTTGCAGCATCTGAGTCTGCAACATGACCAACAAATGGAGCTGCAGAGAGGGGAGTCTCCGTAAAATGGAATGAGGGAATCACAATCAGATCAGCCGTGGTCATAGTGAATGTTGGGGCAGGAGTGAATGGACCACGAATGCAACCTATTCATATATTTCTGTTTGTTCCAAGCAAACTCCCCTTCTCTCCCAGTGTCCCATACTGATGGGGAGTGAGTCACCTCCTGCAGTCCTTGCATAACAGGATGCTGGGGCCTCACTCACCTCCAGATTTCCCTGTGCCCCAGTTTCGAGCTCTGAGTGACTCCCTCCTGTTCCTGTGTCCCAGTCTCAAGCAGTTCAATGACTGCGTCCTGTTCCTGTGTCCCAGTCTTGGGCAGCTGTGTGACTGCCTCCTGATCCAAGGTTTGCGAAAGTAGATGTCCCCTCCTGCTACTGACTGACAGGCTGCAATAGCTCTGTGCTCACCTGCTGCTCCTGTGGAATGGAGGTGAAGGACTGAATGGCCTCTTCACATTACTTACAGCTTCTCTTGACTAAATGCCTTTCCCCTGTTTCTGTAAAACACCATCAAAATCTGAATGATGTATTTTTGTATTTTACTCTCAGCAATTGAACAAACAAGTTGCCTGACAGAATTCAGAAGCTGAATAGCCTCCTCCTGTTCCTGTGTTATACACTCAAGAGGCAATAGAGTTTTAGAGATGTTCAGCACGGAAAAATACCTTTCGGTCTGATCGCCCATTCCGACCAAATATCCTAAATAAATCTCATCCTCCTTGACAGCACTTGGCCCATCTCTCTCTAAACACTTCCCATGCATGTATCCATCCAAATGCCTTTTAAATGGTATAACTGTACCTGCCTCCACCACCTCTTCTGTCTGTTCAATTCATACACACAGCAGTCTCTGTGTGAAAATGTTGTCCCTCATGTTCCTTTTTAAATCTTTCGCCTCTCACCTTAAACCTATGTCTTCTAATTTTGGACTCGCCTATCCTGGGTAAAAGACATTGACTGTTTACCTTATCTATGCCCCTCATGCTTTTATAAACGTCTTTCAGGTCACCACTCAGCCTCAACACTTGAAAATAGTCCCAGACTGTTCAATCTCTCCCTGTGACTCTAACCCTCCAACACCTGCAACATTATTTTAAATCTCTTCTGTACCCTTTCAGGTTTGACAACATCTTTCCGACAGCAGGGAGACCAGAATTAAAGGCAATATTACAAAAGTCGCCAAAAGAATGTCCTGTACAGATGCAACACGTTGGGAAAATGTTTAGATTCAAAGCACGGACCAAAAAGGGAAGATCACCAAGTTCCTTCTTCACTGCGCTGTCTACCTGTGACGGCACTTTCAAGGAATGGAGAACCTGCACCACAAGGTGACACAGTAGCTCAGTGACTAGCATTGCTGCTTCAGAGCACAGCGATTTGGATTTAACTCCATCCTTGAATGACAGCCTGTGTGGAGTTTGCACATTCTCCCCTGTCTGCATGAGTTTCCTCCGGATGTTATGTTTTCCTCCGACAGTATAAAAATATACAGATAAGGGTAGATCAGCCATGCTAAATTGCGTAATGTACCCAGGGATGTGTAGGCGAGATGGATTAGCCATGGGAAATGCAGGCTAAGAGGGATAGGGTATTGGTTTGTCCAGTAGGATACTGTTTAGAGGTTCGGTGTGGCCTCGATGGGCCGAAAAGCCTGTTTCCTAACTGTAGGAAATCGATAATTTCGATGGAGTTCTCCTTGATTGACAGCTTTCGACAGAACCCTACCTGTATGTCTTGCCTTAATTTATCTTGGTAAAATGCAATACTTCACATTTATCTAAAATAAACTCCATCTGCCACTCCTTGTCTCACCTAAGCAAAGTCCCGTTATAGTCTGAGAGATCATTCTTCACTGTCGACGACACCAACAAATTTGTTATTATCTACAAACTTACTGACCATACTTCATATACTCAAATGTAAATGATTTGTATCAGTGACAAAAGACAGTGGACCCCCTATTGATCTTTGCGGCACGCCACTGGTCACACGTCTCCATGTTTGATGAACAAATATCCACTGTAAAGCCCTGTTTCCAATATTCAAGAAAATTTTGCAGCTAAATGGCGAGTTCTCCCTCGATCCCAGACAGTTTAACCTTGCTCACCAGGCTACCACGTAGAACAGTTTGGTTTTCTTACTGAATTCCATAAAGACAACATCCACTGTCCTGCCTTCATCAATCATCTTCATCACTTCCTCAAAAGATTACACCAAATCAGTGAGACGTGATCTCCAATGTAGAAAGCCCTCTTCAGTCCTTTTCTTTCGAAATGCATATCGATCTTTTTCCTCAAAATCCCCTCTAACAATTTAGTCACCATTGACGTCAGACTCACCGATCTATAGTTACCTGTTTTTTTTTCCTTTCTTTCTTAAATAAGGACACTATGTTAGCAGCCCTCCAGTCTTTTGATTCCTCACCTGTGGAAATCAATGTTACAAATATATCAGCAAAATGCTGAGCAATCTCTTTCCTAGCTTCCCACAAATATTTGGGATACAACTGATCAGGTCCCAGGGATTTGTACACCTTTATGTGTTTGAAAATGTCCAACACCTCCTTGTAATATAGACACTTTCAAGGTATCACTTTATATTTCTTCATTCTCTCGCTCTTGTAACCTCCTCTACGTTAAATACTGAGAAGAAATACATGTTTCATATCCCTCCAATCTCCTGTGGTTCCATACACAGGTAGCCTTACTGATCTTAAAGGGGCCCTATTGTCTCCCTAGTTAATCTTTTGACATTAAAGGATTTGTATAATTTCTTCAACACCTCGTTAACCGTATTTCGAAAGCCATCCCTTGTCCACATTTTTCTGGCCTGATTTCCCCATTAACTGTACACTTGCTGCCCTTAAACACCTTTCGGGATTCACTTGATCTCAGCTCTGTTTACCTGACATATTCCTCCTTCCTTACCTTGACCAGACCATCAATATATCTAGCCATCCAGCACTCCCTGCACACACCAGCCTTGCCCCTCTCACTAATGGGAACACGTTGGCTCTGGACTCTATAAAACCAAGTTTTGATGGCCTTGCATTTTCCAACCATCCCTCTACCTGTGAATAGGGTATTCCAATCAGCCTTTCACAGGGTTCGTCTAACACTTTCAAAAGTTGCCTTGTTCAAAGTTAGAACTTTAATGTTTACATCAGGTCTTTCCTATTCCAAAACTAATTTAAAAATAATATTTATGTGTAACAGACTTGGAAGTTAAATAAACACTTCCTGCCCCTCTGTAACAGGCTCGAGAAGCTGAATTGGCTCCTCGTGGCCCTCTGTAATAGACGGGAGAGGCTGAATGGCCTCCTCTCCTGTCCCTGTGTAACAGGCCCGAGACATTAAAAGACACAGTAATCCGTGGATTACGAGCAGCCGTTAAACTGTATCTGATGGAGGTCCATCCCTTCCCAGTTACAGAAACACAAATAACACAATTTACTCCAGGTGCCCTGTCAGTTACACCTCATACAGCAGCAGCGACATATCTCTTCGTTTTGAATGATTCTGTTGGCAAAATGTGCCAATATTTTAGATTTCCACCTTTTCATGTATCAACAGGCTAATG
The DNA here is from genome assembly GCF_047496795.1 of Chiloscyllium punctatum. Classification (NCBI taxonomy): domain Eukaryota; kingdom Metazoa; phylum Chordata; class Chondrichthyes; order Orectolobiformes; family Hemiscylliidae; genus Chiloscyllium; species Chiloscyllium punctatum. The sequence goes on along the minus strand of NC_092745.1, from coordinate 17,303,521 downwards.
TGGGCTCAATGGTCTTCTCGTATCCCTCTGTAAGAGGCCCATAGGGACAGAATTGCTTCAGCCTGTTGCTCTGCAGCAGTCTCAATGCTCTGTCGCAAGGTTATGAAAGGATTTGATAACAGGGCACTTAAAACCAGGAGGAGCCTCACACTGGTCAATAAGTATTATACTGTGGGGTAAGGTATCTAGAAACTTGCCCACCTGACTTTTTTGTATGCAACCGATCTGTTATTTTATAACTGCCTCCTTTCATAAACAGAGTGGAACACATTTCGACCACTGCAGTGTCTTTTAATACTCTCATATACAAGTTTTAAAAAAAGATTCAAAAGATTTAAAGATTTTTGGTCCATCCCTCAGCAACCCTCATCCATTACATCCAAACCCGGTAAATGTTCCATTTTATCGTGATATGAAAAATGATATGTGGAACAGTTTAACTGAGCCTGTTTGTTTAGTCATGATTTGGAGATGCCGGTGTTGGCCTGGGGTGTACAAAGTTAAAAATCACACAACACCAGGTTTTCATCCAACAGGTTTAATTGGAAGCACACTAGCTTTCAGAGCATTGCTCCTTCATCAGGTGATAGCGGAGGACACACTTCTAAGGCAGAGAATTTATCGCAAAAATTTACAGTGTGATGTAACGGAAATTATACATTGAAAAATACTTTGATTGTTTGTTGAGTCTTTCATCTATTCGAATATCATGATAGTTTCACTTCTTTCATGTGTAAATTACAAAACCTTTGTCTTTTAAAGTTGCATTCTCAGGTTAGCAGTAACAACGAGTGTTAGTTAGACAATATTTTGAAGGTGTTAGCCCCTGTGTTCTCTGTCTATACCATAATGTTTAGATTGATTCTAATCTGAAAAGTGAGATAACAGAGTTTTGCATGAATTCATGCAGTTTTTGAGCAAAGTACAATGTAACTCTACAAGTACAAATTCACCCCACAAAATATATGTGTGCATGTGGGTCTTTGTCTGTTTATATATGTGTGTTTCTCTTAGTTGGGGGTTGTGGGTGTGAGATGGAGTGTATATGTGTGTGTAGTGATGTAGAGTGTCTTAAGTCTGTGAGGGGTTGCTTGTGTGAGTGTGGGAGTGTGTGCGTGTGTCTGGGGTGGGGGGCTTGAGTATCAGTGAGAGAGAGTGTATATGTGTATGCATGAGTGTAAAGTGGTCTAAATCTCTGAGCGGATGCCTGTGAGAGTGTGTGTGTCTTTAAGGGCGTGTGTGTGTCTGTGTCCGTGTCTGTGTACATGTGTGTCCGTATGTATGTGTGTGTATAGGAGTGTGTGTGTGTGTGTGTGTGTGTGTGTGTGTGTGTGTGTGTGTGTGTGTGTAGTGCAATGGTGGTCACCTGCAATGTGACATGAACCCAAGGCCCCAGTTGAGGCCCTCCCTATGGGAACCGAAATTTGTAATCAGCATCTGCTCGGCCACTTTTCGCTGCTGCCTGTCCTGAAGTCCGCCTTGAAGGATGGTCACTAGAAGGTCCGAAGTTGAATGTCCGGGACCACTGAAGTGTTCCCCAACTGGGAGCGAACCCTCCTGTCTGTTGATTGTTGTGCAGTGCCCACTCATCCGAAGTTGTAGTCTATGCTCGTTTACCCAGTGTTTGTTCAGTGACTGTGATTAATACCAATCTCCATGGAATCTAATTATCCCAGAGGAGGGTTTCCATCTTTTAATGATAAATGGGCGCTGTTAAATGTGTTATCCCATAACATAAGCGGAAGCATCACCGACAGCACTGACAGAGAACAGCAGACCCAGTGAGAGGGCGAGGAGAGATCATAATCTGAGAACATTAGACTGGCATGTTCCAACAATAGACAGGAGTTCATCCAATTATGTTTGGCGTCGTTCAGCATTAACTTGGTGGCCATTATCATGGCGGATCTATTACGCTCTTCTCATTATTCAATATTTTTACTATCCTTTCCTGGCTATCGTTGGTGTTCCTGGTAAGTGTCAACGTCCAGATTGTTTTGTTCTAAAAACCGATTATGACTGTATTACTGTTCTTTTATATCGTCTACACTTCTTGCCACTATTATTTTACTGTTGAAACTCTCATTCCAGATATTTACTCTACAGACCACTACTAACTACATCAATGCATGTGTTCAATGACTGTCTCCCTCTCTGAGCTGGCAGTGTTACTCTCTATGTTGACCTATTCAGTTCCAGTGGAGACCTACAATTTACTGTATCATTGCCTTTGTTATTTAAATATTAAGAGCAGGGAGGTCACTCTCTACTGTTCTGGTTACAAACTCCACTTCCTTCCACTGTTTCCATCCCATCCCTGGCCAATATCTGCGACTGAAGCAGACAAGTCATAACTGTGGGAGATCCCATTGACCATGAGCTGATTCATGACACCATATCCTGACCATTTCGAACTTGAAATACTCACCATTCCAGAATATATCTCACTGGTTTATTCCATCTGCTGTTTGAACCTTGAGCTATGAAATACAGTCTTAACAAAGCCAATAGCCTGCTGCTGACACTCCTGGCTTCAAACCTGCCAAAGCAATTCTGATTCGAACTCACACCAAACTCCCATCCATCTGTCATTCATGTGCACGCCGATGGATATTGCTGTTTTTTTTCTGGCAATGCCTTTATTTTAACATTCTCAAACACTTTATCTCATCTGTCCATGAAACTTCTCTCGTTCTCTCTCTGTTGATTAACAAAAAGACTGCTAGTTGTTCTTATTTAAAATAGTTTCCTCCATGTGCGTTCCTTCTCAAACAATGAGTTTCGCATTCAACCACGCCTATCGCGCGCACGCAAACTCTCTCTCAGTCTCTGAGGAACACACACACAGTAAACCTTCTCATTGTCGACATTGCAGTAATTTGATGCGAGTATAGTTACCATATGATAGTAAAGTTTGCAATACTCTCTATGCTGGGCAGATAGTGCAGTTAACTTAGCAACACACTAGCATGCTCTGCACAGCTCTCCATGCTGGGCTGTCATCCTGTCCCAGTTTATGTTGTGTGTGGTGTTCTGTGAAGCAGATTCAGAATTTGATGTAACAAACCATTCCAGCTGATCTGACAATACCTTTATTCAAGGTTCTAATTCTTTTAAGTTTACTCTCGAAGATTCTCACTTCTCCAGTTAGTCCCACTGCCCTGTCTTTTTCCCCATATTTCCACAGCATCTTTTCAGTTAATTAACTGTCTCTTTCTGTCTTCAATGTGAATCTTTCTGTCTCTCTGCTTCTTTCCCTGGCCTTTGTTTATGGCTCTCCAGTGTATCGAGTGCTGGCATTGTGAAGCTCAGAAACAGGGAAATGGTGTGAGTCAGGCTGTTTTTCACTTCCTGGTATGTCGCATGTGATGGTCCACGGACAGGGGTGTTTCAGAAGTTATGAGACACATCCTTGTAACTTGGTCTGTACTTGTATTTGTCCCTCTCAGGTGATCTTACAATCGAGGAAGTCCCTCAAATAAAGGGCCAAGGATCTAAAGTGTGTGACAATGCTGTCACTTTTAAAAAAGATTATTTTCTCCTTTCTTTAAATAAGAGATCTTAAAGGCCAAACTGCCGACTGAAACGGCTCAAGTAAATGACTTACGACACTTTTAGGGTTTATAATAAATAGCAGTAACAACAGCCTAGTAACTTATCCCCAGCGGTTACTCTCTCTGAAACCTGACTTGATGCTGTTTCCTCTTGAATTGGAGAACTGTATGCAAGAATGTATGTCTGAATGTTCCATTTTGCCAAGGGGTGTGTTTATGGGATGTTGGTATATTGGAACAATTCATTTGTAGAAGGTACTGTTTCCATTATTCGGTTATGGTTTCCAATAGTTAAATAATTCTAAATTCCTCTTCATTTTGAATGGATTTTCATTAGAATCTTTAAGTATGTTGTGTTTTGCTTAATGGTGAGTGGTTTGACTAGTAGCATCACATCTGGAACTCCCACTTCATATCTACCTTTAAAATAAGGAAAGGTTGGCATCCAAGCTACCTTCTTAAAATAGTTTGAGGCAGTCTGATTGGTCGATAGCAAATTGGGGTCTCTTGTCTGGTTCTAAATCAATAATACCAAACTGATTTAGAATTACAATCCCTACAGTGTGCAAACAAGCCACGCGACCCAACAAATCCACACCGACCCTCCGAGAAGTAACCTACCCAGACCCATTCCGCTTGCCTATTATTACACATTTACCTCAACTAAGGCAACTAACCCACACATCCCTGAAAACTTTGAACAACTTACCATGACCAATTCACCTGACATGCACATCTTTGGGTTGTGGGAGGAAACCAGAGCATTCAGAATAAGCTCATGCAGACACTGGAGAGTATGCACCGAGACACTATTGGGTTCAAAGGTCGTGTATGGTAGTTGTTCGTGTCTTTGGTTCCGGATGTTGAATTCGGATGGTGTAAACAGTGTTTTGTGTGTAAAGATTCTTTCAGTCACTGAGAGTTCTCTGGGTATGGAAGAAATGAAGTTGGGGGGTTTACAAAAGGTAATGAAGTCAAAGCTGTAGGAATTGGCAGACAAGCTGGAGTTGGGGTTGTGTTTGTCTGTGAGAAAATGAGAGATAATTATAGCTAGAGCTTGACAATTACATTTGGTGGAAACGCCATCAGAGTCTTTGGAAATGGCTAGAATTCAATTTCAAATGAGGCGCCTTGAACATGAGAAGGAATTGAATAGTTTGAATTATGATGAAAAGTAGAAATAAAAGAGAAGGAAATGAAGAAGAAAGAGAGAAAAAGAGAGAAGAAAAGCAGAGAGTTTCAACTTCAAAAGTTAGTAATTAGAGAGGAAAGTTGACATATAGGGTCGAGATGAAGGTAGATGGTAGACTGGATGAGGAGGATAGTGAGGATATAGCAACCCCATAGGAGCCAAAGGTCTGATGGAGATATGTTTAAATAAACCCAGACATTATCTAAATTTGATGAGAAGAATGGGGGAGCCTTTTTAATTTCATTTGAGAAAGTGGCTAAACAAATGCAGTGCACATTGACCATGTGGATTTAGTTGATTCAAACAAAGCTGATAGGTATTTGCATCCCTATTGGAGGAGGTGAAGAAAGCCATCTGAAGTGCATATGAGCTTGTGCCAGAAGCCGACAGACAGTGTTTCAGGAATCTTAAATAGTGTCCCTGGTTAAATGCACATTGAATTTGAAAGAATCTAACAAAGTAATTTTGACAGGTGGGGAAGGGTATTAAAAACAAAGCAAAGCTATAGCACTCTTAGAGAGATTCTTGTTTTGGAGAAGTTCAACAATTCACTTCCTGCAGTCGTGAGAACTCGTGTGGAAGAGCAGAGAGTTAAAATGGCAAGATTCGAAGCTGAAATGGCTGATGATAATGATTTGGTTCAGAAATCAAAGGCTGGTTTCTATGAGGGATTGAGAAGAATGTGCGAGATCTTCTTAAAACATATCCCTGTGAGAGTAAGGTTTATTGGCATAGGCCAGGAGTAGCAGGTAAAGGGGTTACAGCATTAAGAGGCACAGAAGCATGTAATTCTTTTATGCTGAGACTTGAGGAGCTATGTCATTCAGAAGGACTATTGGAGAGATGAGAAGTGCTCCATTACGTAATGTGTGGTTGGAGCGTCTAGTGGAAACATTTTTCAGATTTATTCCACAATGGGGAAGGAGGCCTTGAGCCTGGTGTTGGCGTTACAAAATTTCAATTGCCAATAACATACCTGAGACAAATCTTTATCACTGTTCATGACCCCTTAAAGTTATTGAAGAAGTTTAGGGCGACGAATACCAGTCTGTTTCAATTGAGCTTATTATTGCTGCTATTCAATTTGAAATTATACTGTCGATAGGGCGAGAAACCTAAGATTTGACACTTTGTGGAGACTTGGATGAAGAAAGACAAAGGCATTCTGTGGCAGGAGTAAAATGACTGAAATCGAATCTAGTTGTGAACATTTGTATGCTCAGAGTCAATGTAATATATATGCATTTCATTGTACTAATAGAGGACGATTAGCAGGTCTAAAATTAATCCATCTTTGTATATTGATGGATGATTTTATTAAAGGTGAGTTGTGAGTTTACTATCACTGTAAAGAGGTTATGTTCTCTTAGGTTGTTTTTGAAGGGAGGTTATAAAGGCAGAGGTGCCGAACTGCTGTCTGAACACAGTTTAAGGAAATAACTGAGGAGGCCTTTAGGTTTTATTAAATGGTGGTAACAATCGAAGGGCAGTGGGCAGCTCTCCAAGACCAGGTTTTCTCGTTTTGTTTTTATCTGCAGCATTCAGAAGCTGTTGGGGATCCTCGAAGGATTGGAAGTATCAATACATGATCCCCAGCTGCTTTTCTGTCTGAGATCTCTGTTCATGTTGTTTCCTCCTGGATCACAAAATTGCATGTAAGAATCTGTATTTGAATATATCTCTGTGCCAAGCAGTGTACACCAAGAAGGTACAGTATCTATTGTTTGTGTAAGTGTTCCAACATATAAGCTATCCCAAAATGTTCTTTTCTTCGATTGGATTTGAAACAAAACATTTGAATAGATTTTATTTTGCTTAATGTCGGGAGGTTTGACCAGTCACAACATATCTGGAACGCACACTTCACATCTATGTTTAAAATAAGAATAGGTTTGGGTCTAAGCGGTCTTCTTAAAATATTTTGCGAGGATCTGGTCTGGTCCACAACACTTGTAGCCGAGGGGTTTCTGACTGACTCCTGTAATTGAAAAGTTAGTGCAGCAACTGGGGATGGTTTGATGGAAGTTGTGCTGTGAGCTGCCTCAGACATTCAGGGAGACCTGAGGATTTGGTGACTCAACTCTGGATGGAGCATGGGGACTGTAGTTACAGCATGTGAACCTGCAACATGAACAACAAATGAAGTAGAGGCTGCAGAGAAGGGAAACTAACCACGGAGTGAGTGTGTGGGGGGAAAGGGATCTACTGTATCCACCCCAAGTATTCCATGACCAGCTTCCCAAGCTCCACTTAACCCAGGATCAGATAGTGAGGGGACCCTGACTGAACAAGGATCTGTCACAGAGTGGTGTCACTTCCTTCAACACGACCTGCAGCATCACACCAGGGAGCGGGTGGTGCTGCCAGTGGCTGTTAGGGTCACTGCTTCATTCAGCTTCTATGATCCAGAACTTTCTAGGCAGAACTAGGTGATATATTCATCATTTCCCACTATCTCAACATTGATGTCACCATTCGGTGATGGAGGATATATGTGGTGGATGAGGTAAATACATTGTTTCCCCCTCAGCAGGGAGCTGCCGGGTGTATTCAGTATAGTGGTATTCCCGGTGGTGTACATGGCATCTGCAGAATACCCATGTCAATGGGGAGAGTAGAGGAACTGAAGGAGCACTCTCTCTCTCTCTATTAATGTTACAGTGTACCCATGCACAGTACGTCATGTTGGTGAATGCCCACTGTCCTGGCAGCAGTCATGGTCTCTTCATTCAGAAGCAGTCAGCCATTCCCATCGTCACTGGGTCTCCACGTAGAAAGAAATGAATATATCTTGGATAAAGGCTGTCCCCTTGATGCACGTTTCAAAACACCATCCCCACCAACAATCAACCACATTAAAGTATTCCATGTGTACGGAGAGCAATTGGGTCACTTGGAGTGTCTGGGAGCAGATGATCCGGGATGGAGCAAAACCTCCCATGTCTGAATGGGTTTGAGTGAACCGCCCAGTACACAGTATCATTAAGCCCTAAAATCCCTCTCCATTTCAGGAACATACTGCCTTCCATTATTCCTGTAAATGAAATGACAGGTTATATCATGTTAAAATCCACCTTCCAAACTATTATCTATTGCCTTTACCTCTCTGAATCTACTTGCAGACTCTCCACCCTCTCTTGATAATTTAATCTCTTGCTTACCACAGCGACATCACCAAACTCAGCATCTGCATATCTGTTCCATCCTCCTGATCATTAATATAGACTGTAAATAGTTGAGAACCAAGGACTGGTTACTCTGTGACCCTACTGGTTACGTTCTGTCTAACTGATTGACTGATTTATCCTGAGTGCCTGCTCCTGTATGATACTCTCTCCTTCCTCATTCCTGTGCAACACAGTCGAAGGGTTGAATAAGAACAAGGAGCCTCTGTGAGGAATCGAAACCCCTCGATGAGGCTGATGTCAACGCGGCCTCTGTTCCACTTTCCTGCCATATTTCCATCCCAAACTCTAGTCACTTGTTGTAGATTGCGCCACACGAAAAAATAACCACTCCGCAGCTACACTTTCAATTACTTTTAGCATTTTACAGCCCTCAATGAGATCTCCTTTCATTCTTATAAACTGGAGAGCATAGGCCTAAACTGCTCAATTTCTCTTCATAAGACATTCACTTCAAATAAGTAATCAATCTGATGAAGCTCTTCTGAATTGCCTCCAATGGAAATACCTCATTGTGCAGGACACCCAAACTGTACTCCAGTTGCAGCCTCACTAATGCCTTGCATAGCTACACCAACACCCCCTACCTTTCTACTCTATCTTTTATAAATAAACACTGAAATTAGACTTGCATTTCTCATTACTTGCAGTACCTGCAGGCAGGTTTTCTGTTATATGCAAGTAGACACCCAGATCCCTCTGCACCTAAACACTTTGAACTTTCTCTCCATTTAGATAATAATTTGTCTTTCTATTATACTGGCCAACTGAATAGCCCCATATTTATTGACTTTAATTTTCCTTGCCAAATGTTGGCCCATTCACCCAACCTATCCATATAGCTTTTAAATCTCTTGCATTATCATTCCGAAGTAATTTCCCACCAATGCTAGTGTCCTCTGAAAATGTGGCATTGTCTTTTCTATCCCATCAACCGAGTACAGTAATACTATCGATTGCAAATGGTTGAGGCATGAGTACTGAAATCAATGGCACCCCACAAATTGCATTTGCCAAAAGAAAATGACATATCCATTCCATCTGACTCCATTTTTTTTTTGGATAACCAATCTTCCATCCAAGCCAATAAATTACTCCTAAACCCATGTTGTCTGATCTTACCATTTACTCTTTGGAGAAGCGACATATCCGATGCCTTCAGGAACACCAGATATGTTCCATCTCCAGGATTCCCACGACCAACCTTGTTTGTGACATCTTCAAATAACTCAAGCAAACAATTCAAACACGATTTAGCCTTCGTAAAACCATATTGACTCTGATGGATTGTGGTTTAACTTTGCAAATGTCCTGAACAATGGACTCTAGCAATTTGCCTTAAATTACAATAGTTTATTGTTACACTTTACTCCCTAATGTATACCATTATTATAAGTTCTTCCCTTTCGAAAACCTTCACGTTTCTTTTAATTCCTATTTAATGGGCACACGTTTTTAAGAGATGTGCTCCAATTACTGCATAAGCGGTATGTGTGGCTAAATGGAGTCATCATCCTGCTGGTGTACAAAATCGATGGGCTGACGTCTTTCTGGTGTTCCCATGTTGTCATCTCCAAGGCCAGAATGACCTCCTCCTGTTGATGCTTTAGAGGATTGGGAGATTATGGAATCTTCCTGTTGCTGTGTATCATTTTGAGGAGCTGATGGGTCTTCTCATATTTCTCCATAACAGGTGGATACACTGAATGGTCTCCTCATGTATACCAGGGATGGGAGTGTGGGAGTGATTGGTCTTCTCTTGTTCCCATACAACAGACACGTGTCGAAATTACCTTTTCCTTTCTCATGAAAGAAGTCTCAGATAGTTTTCATCCTTATCCAATTCCCTTGCAATAGGCTCGGTGTGTCTGAATGGCCTCCTGTTATCCCAGTGTAACAAATCTCCAGTCACTGTGTGACCTCTTCCAGTTCCTATGTTACAGACTTGAGAAGGCTGAATGGACTGATCCTGTTGCTGTTTCACAGGATACTGGTGCAGCATGGCCTACTGTTATAGGCTCGAGTGGCTGATTGGCCTCCTTCTGTAAATGTATATCAGGCTCCAGGGACTGAATAGCCTCATCCTGCTTTGATGTAACAGGTTCGAAGGCCTGAATATCCGACTGTTGTTCCTGTGTAACAGGCTGGAGAACGGAATGGATTCCTCCACTGTCTGAGTAATGCACTTCACTTGTTGAATCCTTCTGTCATCTATGTTGAAATAAGATCATCTTTAATTTTTGTAAATTCCAATGGCTACTGGGTCAACCTGATCATCCTTTCGTTATAAGCTAGCACCTTCATTGCAGGAATCAGTTGAGGGAACCATCTCTGAGCTGTTTCCAATATAACAACATATTTTCTTCATTGAAGAGATTAAATATGTACACACTACTCACTAAGACCCTGTACAGCAGCAGCAACACTTTACCAACCTGCTGTAAGGTTCCCACCCAGGTTAGAGCAGTCTCAGCTCTCTGGGGGAATACAGAGCATTGTTGGAAGATCATTGTCCTTCTCTACACCATTAGCATCACGGGAGACCTGGAGAAATTAAATTTTGAGAAGATCATAAATGATGTGGCGAGATGATCTCTGCCATTAATCTCCCCAGAGCCCATGTCGTTCAGATTCCACAGAATCTAGTAAGGTGGAGCGCAAAAACAGCAAGGAGGAGCAAACGTTGATAGGAGTTATATATCAAAGTGAAAGGTGCAGTACAAATGCTGTACATGTTATAAAACAGGAAATGACATATACACATTTGTGAGTACCGCAGTAATAATGTACTGTTTACATTATATCTAAACTGTGTTAACCCAAGTGAATGCTAATGCTGGGAAAATTGATCTCCTGACCACGTGTGAGATGGTTTACATAAACATTATGTTGAGCACTGAGCTAGAGATCAGGTTATTTAGGAATTGGTGTTGAGTGATCAGAAGAGCTAATTGAAAATGTTGCTGTCAAGGACCTAAAGGGAACAGTGACCACAATGTATTGGTTTTCTTTTATGCTGTTTAAGTACACGATAGTTTTTATTTGAGTTGAAGTAACCGTTATAAATTTGAATCATGCAAGTTCTGAAGGTGTGAGGAGAAAGTGGGGACAACAGATGCTGGAGATCAGAGTCGAAGAGAGTGGTGCTGGAAAAGCACAGTTAGGCAGCATACTAAGAGCAGAAAAATCGATATTTCAGGCATAATCCATTCATCAGGAATGAAGCTTATGGGCCAAGGAGGCTGAGGGATAAATGAGAAGGGGGTGAGGCAGGAGAGAGGTAGCTGGGATTGCGGTAGGTAGAGGAAGGTGGAGTTGAAGGAGTTAGATGATGAAGGGAGACAGAACCCCTCATATGCTGCATCCATTAAACCCAATGTAGTCTTCTTTTCATTGGCGAGGCAGGAGGTCAACTTGTGGATCATTTCAGAGAACATCTATGGGACAGCCACACTGAGCAACTCCATCGCCTTGTGGCTGTGCACTTTAACTCCCCTTCCCACTCTACCAAGGACATGAGGGTTCTAGACCTGCTCCATCGCCAAACCCAAGCCAGCAGAATCCTGGAGGAAGAAAGCCTCCTCATCTGCCTCGGGACCCTCCAACCACAGGGGATCATAGTGAATTTCCCCATTTCCCCTAATCCCACCTTTGACCACTCCAACCTTCCAAGTCAGCACCGCCCTTTTGAATGTTGCTATGTGTCTACCTTCCTCCCTATCAATCTGGTGCACCCTCCTCTCCGACTATCACTTTTAACCCCACCTTCATCAACCTATTAGATGAAAGGAGGCAGCTTAGAAAAATGTCAAGTGTTGCAGTAAGCCAGTTGTTTCAGAGAAATGCAGGACACAGCAAAGGATGACCAAGAAAGTGAGAAGAAAATCAAAAAGAGAAAAAGCATGCAAACGAAAGAAAAACATGAAGACAGTTAAAAAGCGTCTATCAATGCATGAAAAAAATAAAAACAAGGGGTCAAATGTGGAACAGTGGGTGTGCGTTCAGGATAATTTATTGCAGAGAACAGAGAAATCGCAGGGAAAAGAAACAGTTTCTTTGTGTCTATCTTCATGGAAGAATGTCCAGAAATTCTCCCAGAAATACCAAGTGACCATGGGATTGGTGTAAGTAAAGTCGAAGGTCATTCTTATCAGTGTTGGGGCCATCTTTAAAAAGAAAGCTGGATTGAGTATTTATAAATCTGACAGACTAGATGTACTTCATAAAAGAATTTCAGAGGAGGCAGTAATAAGTATGTTGGTTGCATCGCGGATTTTCTTTTTATTTTCGAACACATTTCCGAAAGTCATTTAGCCAATCTGGATAAGGCAAAGGTTATAAATATTATCCAACATTTTAAGAAGAGATGAATTTGGAGAGTGATGAACTACAGACCAGTTATCTTGTCATCCGCAGTCGGGTGTCTGTTGGACTCGATTACAAAGAACATGTTACTAGATATTTAGAAGGTAATAACATAACTGGGGAGTGTGAGAATGTACCGATGAAAGGAAAACCAGAAGTGGAAAACATTTTTTTTGGAATGGTTTGAAGATGATTCCTGTGGGCATAGGCAATGATGAACCAATGGATAACTTATAGTTGAATATTCATGAGATCTTTTAAAAAACATCACGCAGTAAGCTCACAAGAGAAGTTAAAGTGAGAGGTATTAGGAAGAACAAATGCAAATAGGAAAGTAAAAATTAGGTTTACATTCATGTGAATGTAATTGAAATAAAGAGGATGTTGTGCATCAGTTGTATCGAGTGTTCATGACACAACACTTTGATTTATTTTTATCGTTCGGAGTCCCAATCTAAGAAAGAATATGTTGACTACAGAGGAACTGCAAAAGGTATTATCCAGAGTAATGCCTAAAATGGCAAGATTGTCTGACAGGGAAACTCAGCCTGTGATCTCGAGTGTCAAAACATGAGAGGTGATTGCAGTGAAACTTAGAAACATAACGGAGACTGAATAAGAGAGGGGCAAGTACACTAGGCGAGATAAGGGAGAATCCCACGACACTCTACATGGACAAGTAGAACAGAATACTCAACAAACAGTCAGTGTCCATTAGAAACCAAAGGGGCAATCTGTGTGTCAAGCTGGAGAACATTGATGGATTGTTACATGAGACCTTCACATCTATTTTACTTGGGAGAAGGAGGACACAGGTACAGAATTCAAGAATATGGACTGGAAAATTCTTGAACAGATTGATGTAAAATATGAGCAGGGATTTGAGGTTTTGTTCCGTATAAATTTAGTCCAATCTCCATGTCTGAAAGTGTTGTATCTTAGTCAGCTGTTGGTGTCAAGGGAGGAAAGACCCTGACTGAATATTGTAATTAGAATCTGACCATAGGGGAGGTGCCAGAGAACTGGAGAACTGCTAATACGATTCCACTTCACAGTAAGGGTGGGAGAGTTAGAACAGGGAAATATAGACGAGCGTGTATTAGATCACTGTTAAGGAAACTACTGGAGAAAACAGGGAAGGAGAAAATTGAACTCCGATCAGAGTCGCAAGGTTTGATCAGGGATAATCATCATGACTTTATCAGAAGGAAGTCACAAGCAATGGGTTTGATTGCATTAGTTTGAGCAGGTCGATTATTTTGTTTTGTAGGAAGGCCTTTGAAAAGATTTCCACCTGGGAAACTGAAAAATAAAGTAAAACCTCACAATATGAAGCATAACTTGACAAGTAACAAAGAAAATTGTCTTAGTGGCAGGACGCAGAGTGTAGTGGGAGAAGGCTGTTTGTGTGACTGGAGACCAGTGTCCCCTGGTGTACCACAAGGATCAGTGCTGTGTCTCTTATTTTATTCATTTAAAAAAGATGTGAATATGGAGGGGGCTAGGTGGAGAGTGGGGGAGGTGTGATAAGTAAGTGTATGTTTGACATAAAGATTAGCTGGGTGGTTAGCAGTGAGGAGGAAGGCATTGAGTTACAGGAAGATGCAGATGCTTGGTCAGATGGGCAGATCAATGACAGATAGATTGTAACCCTGATAAATATGAGGTGATGCACTTTGGAAGAAGGAACCAGACAGGGGAGGACTCAATGAATGGCAGCACACTAGGAAGCTCAGATTGTGCTTCTCCACACATCCCTGAATGTGACTGGACAGGTTTATGGACTAGTTAAGAATTGGACCTTGGGTGTTGTGTTTCCTAATCAGGGTGTCGATTATAAGAGCTATACAGGGCTTTGGTTTGACCAAAATGGAGTACTGTATGTGGTTCTGGGAGCAACATTCCAGGAAGGATGTGATTGTACTGGAGAGGGTGCAGAGGTGATTCACCAGGATGTTCCCTGGGATGGAACATATCAGCTATGGAGAGAGACTGGATAATCTCTGGTTGTTTACTTTGGAGCAGAGAAAGCTGAGGGATCCGTGATTCAGAAGGATAAGATTATAAGCGACACGGACAGGGTGGATAGACAGCAGCTGTTCCTTTTAGTCAGAGGGTCAAGAACAAGCGAGCACACTTTTAAAGTGAAGAGTTTGAGGTTCAGAGAGGATTTAAATATTTATTTTTTTCACCAAGTGTGCGTTGGGTTCTGGGATGACTTCCTGAGAGGGGAATTATCACGAGTAAACTCACGATCGTTAAAAAGTACTTGGACGAGCACTTAGTAATATCATAACATTCCTGGCTATGGGCCTGATATAGGAAAGTGGGACTAATATGGATCGTGCTGTGTTTCTGTTGGCACAGAGACTATGCTCCTGTGTGTGTATGGTGTGGAAAGTCAATTATTGAGCAGTTTACGGCAGGAATTGATGAGTTTCTGAAGAGTATATTCACAAGGGTTATATGAGTGAACTGTAATAACTTGTTAAATTATGTCAATGTGAGAAATATGAGAAAACAAGTGCAGCTTCCTTACAAACCGAAACCAGAGAATGGAGAATGGAGAATAGGGAAATGGCAGAACTATGAAACCACTACTTCAGTTCTGTCTTCACAGACTATCTAGCAACACTAGGAAAATGAAGTCTGGTGTGGGAAAATGATATAGCACATGGAACATAGAACATAGTAAGTGAATGGTTCAGGAGAGATTATTGGGAGTAAAAATAATGGACATGGACAACTAACATAGATTTATGAAATGGGAATTAAGTTACTGAAACAGACTGGGAGACAAATGAAAGAGAAGCAATGGATGTAAAACATTTGGATTTTCAGAAAAGTTTTGGTGAAGCTCCAAGCCCAGTTTACAAAATCAAATCTGAGTGGATTGGGGCGAATCTATGGCCATGTTTCTAGAATGGGACAGCTGACAGGAAACAGTGAATAGAAATAAAGAGACTCGTCAAGAAACCGTCTGACATTGTATGTAAGGTATGATTATGTGAGTATGGCCATGTCCCAGTCTCCCCATCACCTTCCTTGGATATCTCCTGTCTCACCAACAGGACAGACACAGCAGAAGTGGCGGTACAGTGGGATACAGTTGGAAGGGAATTGCTCTGGGATTCCTCAAAAGTGACTCCGTATCTCACTAAGTCTCATGGCGTTAGTTTACACATGGGAAAGGAAAGCTCCTGCTGATTACCATGCACCAGCCTCTCTCAGCTGATGAGTCAGTACTCCTCCATGCTGATCAACACTTGGAGGAAGCACTGAGGGTTGCAAGGGCGCAAAGTGTACTCTGGTTGGGGGATTTCAATGACCACCAAGAGTAGCTCAGCTGCAGCATTACCGATTGAGCTGGTCGGGTCCGAAAGGATATAAAGGCTAGGCTGGGTCTACGGCAGGTCATGAAGGAACCAACAAAAGGAAAATACATACTTGACTACATCCTTACTAAGCTGCCAGGTGCAGAAGTATCTGCCCATGTCAGTAACGGTAAGAGTGACCACCGCATAGTCATTGTGAAGACAAAGTCCCACCTTCACACTGAGAGTAACATCCATCATTTTGAGTGGTACTATTAGTGTGCTCAATAAGACCAACTTCAAATACATCTAGCAGCTCAAGTCTGGGTTTCCATAAGGTGCTGTGTGTCAGCAATAGCAGTGGAATTGTACTCCCGCACAACCTCATGGCCTGGCATATCCCACTCACAACAATTACCATCAAGCCAGAGGATCAACCTTGGTTCAATGGAATGTGCAGGATGGCAGGAGCAGCACCAGCCATACCTGACAATGAGGTGTTAGCCTGGTGAAGCCACCAAACAGGACTATGTGTGCACCAAACAGCATAAGCAGTAAATGATAGACAGAGCTTAGTGATCCCACAAGCAACGGTTCAGATCTGAGCTCTGCAGTCCATCTACTTCTAATTGAGAATAGTTATGGACAATTAAGCAAGTCATTGGAGGAGGAGATTCCACAAGTATCCCCATCCTTAATGATGGATTTGCCCAGCACTTCAGTGCAAAAGATAAGTTTGATGCATTCTTTCGTCAAAAGGACATCTTCAGTCAAAAGTGCTGAGTGGATGAAATATCTCAGCCTCCTACAGTGATCCTCAGCAATTCAGTCACCAGTCATCAGCCAATTCGTTTCAGTCCACGCAATACTCAGAAACAGTTGGAGGCACTGGATACTCCAAAGGGGACGCATGCTGACAATATTCTGGCAATTGTACTGAAAACGTGAACTGCAGAACTTGTCACTGACCTAGCTAATCTGTTCCAGTGTCGTTACAACAACATGGAAAATTACCCAAGTATCCCCTAGACATAAAAAGCAGACCAATTCCAATCCGACCATTTACCACCGAATCAGTGTACTCTCTATCATTAGTAAAGTGATGGGAGGTGTCAGTGCTTTCAAGCAGCACCTGCTCAGCAATAACCTGGTCAATGACGCCCAGTTTGGGTCCACCAGGGCCACTCAGCTCCTGACCTCATTACCTTGGTTCAAACATGGACAACAGAGCTGAATTCCAGAGGTGGGGTGAGAGTGACAACCCTTTAAATCAAGGCTGCCTTCGCCCAAGTGTGGTATCAAGGGGTGTTAATAAAACTGGGTATCAGGGACAAACTCCCCGCTGGTTAGAATCATACCTGACACGTAGGAAGATGGTCATGGTTGATAAAGGCCAGTCAACTGAGCTCCAGGACAAGTCTGTAGGAGTTCCTCGAGCAGTGGCCTAGGCCCAAACATCTTCAGGGCTCTTGATCAATGACCTTCCCTCTATTATAAGGTCAGAAGTGGGGATGCTCGCCAATGATTGCACAATGTTCAGCAACATTTGTGGATCCTCAGATACTGAAGCAGTCCATGTCCAAATGCGACAAGATCTGGACAGTATCCAGGCTAACAAGTGGCAAGTAATATTGATGCGGCACAAATGCCAGACCGTGACCATCACCACTAATATGCAATCTAACACGGCCCCTTGGCATTCAATGGTGTTTCCATCTTTGAATCCACAGTGGACTGCAGCGGTTCAATAAGGCAGCTCACCACCACCTTCTCAAGGGCAACCAGGGACAGGCAGAAATGCTGGCCCAACCAGTAACACCCAGATTCACGAAATAAATATTATTTTTTTAAAAATAACAGAAGAAGGTTGTTGAGATATCACAGAGATCGGTGCTCGGGCCCCAGCTGTTCACACTACTCATTAAACATTTGGTTGCGGGAATCAAATACAATATATCCCAACCTTCTGACAGAACTAACGGATGTTGGATTGTGAGTGGGTGAGGAGGTTGTAAAAAAGCCTGTCGGTGACTAAGACAAGTGGAGTGAATGGGCAAATACGTGGCAGATGGAGAGCAATGTGGGTAGAAGTGACGGTGTGCCCTTTGATTTGAAGCCTATCATTTGTAACGGGATTGTTTGAAACTTGTTGATCTACAAAGGGACGAATGCTCCTTTTTGTTGTTTCCTTCTGCGCAGCCCTCCGAGGTCCCTGCAGCGCAGTGAGGGCTGAACCCAGAAGGCAATACTGGGAATGGCATTGGCACGCTGCCCAGTGTATATAGTCCAACCCAGTGGGGAGCTGTAACATTGCAAAGGATTTAGATATCCCTGTAGACCAGTCATTGAATAAAATATTGCACGAGCAGAAAACAGTTAGGAAGGTACATGGGTGTTGACCTTCATTTCAGGAGTAAGGGTGTCTTACTGCAGCTGTACAGGGCCTTAGTGAGAACCCATCCTGAACATTGTCCAGTGTTGTGTGCAGTTTTGGCTTCCGTACCTAATAAAGGGCAAACCTGACATTGAGGGAGAGCAGTGAAGGATGACCAGACTGATCTCTGGGATGACAGGATTGTTGTGGGAGCAGTGTTTGCGGCAACTGGGCCTGTATTCTATGGGCTTTAGGAAAATGAGTGGAGATCTCAGTGAGATACATAAATCTCTGACAGGGTGAGACAGATTGGAAGCAGGAATGATAATTCCCCTGGCTGTGGTGTCTAAAACAAGGGGCCACAGTATTAGATACAGACAGGCTATTCTGCATTAAGATGACAATAAATGTCTGCCCTCATAAACTGGTGAACCTGGGGAATACATTCGAACCATGACACTGAATATAAATATGGATTTAGAGACAGTAGAGATGGGAGAGAAGGTGTACGGTGTGGTAATAAAGGGCAAGCCATCATTATATTGCATTGGGTAGCAAACTCAATGGACCAAAGGGACTACTGCACTTGCTAATTTATAGCTTCCCAAGGTTAATCACATTAACGGATATATTCATTGCGTGGGATAAGTGCATTGTGGAGATATTTGAACATGAACAACAATGAGGTAGGCTCAATGTGTTGTAAGGCCCAATCCATTCCCGATGTTTCTGTGCAGTCTGTGGGAAAGCTCTGTAAATGCTGTCACAAGCTCTCAGATGTTAGGAAGGAGGTCTCAGAAGGGTCAACAAGGCTGTGTTCCTGTTCCTTTTTTCCGATACTGAGGCTGGGGCCGGGTGTTCTGTCTGGGTTTATCCTTTCAGACCTCAGAGCAGTTTGATACAATAGAGTGTCTAGCTTGGCCGATTCAGAGATCATTGAAAAGTTTTATCACCTGTATATATGTCTGCAGTCATAGATAATCATAGATAACAGGCTCCAGTCTGACAAGTATCCTTCCACTAAACCCTCTGCTTCCTACCATCAAGCCAACTGTGTATCCAATTGGCCTGTTCCCCCAGCATTTCACGTGATGTGACCTTCCAGAGCAGCCTGCCATGTAGAACCTTAGCAAAGGCCTTACTGAAATCCATGGAGACTACGTCTACCACTCTGTCCTCCTCAACCTTCCTCATAACTTCATCAAAGAACTCTAACAAATTTGGGAAGCAGGATCTCCCAATCACAATTTTATGCTGACTGCTCTGAATCAAACCCTTTGTAAGTAATGGATGCAGACAATGGTATGCTGTCCTTCATTGTAAGATGATTCGAGTACAAAAGTAAAGCCATCTTCCTGCTGTTGTAGAGCCTTGCTGAGAGAGCATTAGGGGCACTCTGTACAGATTTGATCTCCTTTGTAAGGAATGATCTCCTTACCACAGATAAGGGTGATGGTAACATGAGGACAGAGTAAAGAAGCTGAGTGTTTAATATGTAGAGCTGTGAGAGACGAGGAAATGGTGACGTTGAAACACGAGGAGTGGCAGCGATCACTTATTTCCAAAAGACACATTGATGGGGTGAGAAATTTCATACTTTACCCAGGATTGATTGGTGTGATTTATTGTCACGTGTACCTCAGTCCAGGGAAACACTTTGTTTATGAGCAGTGGAGGAAGATCACAGTAAGCATGGCCAGACAGATCATAGGGTGGAAATAGACTTGGACAGAGTAAGGCATGCAGGATACACTGAACAGGACGTGCACTAGACAAGATCAACATGAACAAGATCACCATTATTTGAACTTAGAGAGTACATTCATCAGTCTAACGTGACTATCCTAATAGGTTATTTGCCTAAATTAACGCTCCCCATGTTATTGTGCAGTCAGCGAGTGAACCCTGTACTGAACGCCAGGTTGTTCACAATCTCCAACAGCAGCCACAATATCTTCCATCTGAAACAGGTGGCCATGCCCAACAGCTTCCGCCTTACATAGAGAACACCAGGCTGGCTTTTTCGGAGATGGAACATGCCTTCTTGAGACTTCACACAAGACTTAAGTCTTCCCTCCTCACCACAAGAAAACCACGTTAAAGTCCCACGTGTGTATCATAAGCAACGGAGCCACCTGGAACAACGTGGAGCAGTCTGTCTGTGCAGCCTCTGCTCCACTTGGTCATCATTTTAAAGCATCAATATGGAGACCCTTAAGACTGCCGATGCTGGAGATCAGAGTAGAGCCTCGATTGCTGGAAAAGCACAGTGGGTCAGGTAGCATCCGAGAAGCAGGAGAATCGATGTTTCGGGCATAAGCCATTCATCAGGAATCAGCATCAATTACCACATTCTGCCCCTGTGTAAGTGCTTTGAGGTGGGAATGGCCTCCTACTGTTCCCGTATAAGTGACTCAAGGGGCTGACTGGCTTCTTCCTCGTCCGATTGGACAGGGCCAAGGGCCTGACTGGGTTACTCCTGGTTCCTGTTTAACAGCTCGATGTGCTGACAAGTGTGACGATGTTGCAGCTTTAAGAGGTCATTTTTATCCTGGTTTCTTTTAAGAGAGAGATTGAACGATCGTTACCAAGCTGGCTAGTTAAGACCACTTGAGTAAACAGCAAGAGAGGCCTGAAGTTTATTTTAATGCAGCCTGAATGGGATGGGTGAGACCAGCTCTCACAAATTAGTATCACTGGGTTTTAGTTTCTCAGTAACATCAAAAGCCATTGGGGTCTCCACAGAGTTGGAAGCTTCAGGGAATGTCTCCTGGTTGGTACTCTCTCTGAATTTTCTCTTGATGCTGTTTCCTATTCCTGAATGTTACTTTTTTCCAAGGGCTGTGTTTATGGGAGTTTCCTATGTTGGACTAGTTCATTAGTAATAGCTCCTAGATCTATTATTCTGTTTAGTTGCCCAATAGAATTACGTTATTCTAAATTCCTCTTTCTTTGGTTTTGTTTTATCTTCCATGTTTAAGTAGATGGTGTTTGGCTTACCACCGAGTAGTTTGACCCGTCACATTGCATCCAGAACAGACACTTTACATTTCCTTTAAAATAAGAAAACATTAAAGTCTCGGCGACCGACTTCAAATATTTTCGAGGCGCTCTGATGTGCCCCATCACACTAGACTCCTTCTCTTCCTGAGTAATAGGCTGGAGGCACTGAATGGGCTGTCCCTGTTCTACTCTAATACTGTCAATAGGCTGAATGGCTTCCTCATATTCCTGTGAAGCCAGCGTTAGGTGCTGAATGAACTGTTGTTTAACAGTGACAATGTGCAGTGTCAGGAAGTGCTATTACATGAATGTTATGGGCACTGTAACAGCACACGCATCAATGGAGTCTGGGTCTTGTTGCATATGGACACAAACCAGTTCAGGAACTGACGGGGGATAAAATGTTCTAAACATTGTGGAATCTTCAGTGACCATCCCCACTTCTGATCTTATGGTGGGGAGGATGGGGGTGGTGGTGGTGGCAGGGAGACATTGATGAAGTAGCTGAAGATGTTTGTGAAGAGGAAGCTAACCTGAGGATCTCCCACAGGGCTGACCCTGGACTGAGATGATGAACATCTTCCTTTGTGCCATGTTTGATTCCAAACACGGGAGAGTTTACTCTGATTCCCATTAAGTCTAGTTTTGTTAAGCTCCTTGATGTCAATAAAAGTCAACCACTGCCTTGACATTGGGGCCAGTCATTTTTACCTGAACCCTTGAGCCAACCTCTTTTGTTCATATCAATAGGCCACGGTATAGGAACAGCACGTGTTTTCTTCAAACAAATGGGATTGAATGTCAGGGTTTCTCTTCTCAAGAATGTTAGGGAGCAAGATGACTGAACGTATTTGAAGAGGAGGTAGATGGATATTGACCTGTCAGAGAGTTGAGGGCTATGAAGAATTGGGTATGCAAGAGGATTTCAGAACGAGAGCAGATCAGCCACGATCTGAGTGAAGGGCAAGGCAGGCTTGGGGAGGGAGCGACCTGCCCCTGTTTCTGATGTTCTCCCATTCTGTTATTGAAAAGTTAGTGGGTGTTATTTTCATGCATGTTCTGTTATTGAATGTTTCAATCAGGGAGACCAGAGGATTTTGTGAGCCATCTCTGGGTGAGGTATGGGAGCTGAATTCTCAGTGAATTTGGGTCTACAACTTGACCAACAAATGAATCACAAGTTGCAGAAAGGGGAAGCTCAGTAAAGAGAGATGAGGGGCCTCTTTCATACCCAGCCTGGGCTTTCCAATTATATTTCCCAAATCATGTCAAACCGTGTGGGACAGTCTTGAAGGGCCGAATGGTCTCCTCTGTTTCTGTGCACCAGGTTGTAGGAGTAAGTATCTTCCAACTGCTCCTGTCGAGGAGGTTTGAGGGGCTGAATGGAACACAGAAACATGGGAGTGAGGAGCAGGAGTGGGTCATTAGATACGTTGAGCCTTCTGCATCAGGCACTAAGCTTGTGGCTGATCAGGTTGTGGTCTCAGCCTCACTTTCCTGTCTGCGTCCCATTATGCATGACTCATTTCTCTGTCAAATATTTACCTAACGCAGCTTTCAATCAACATGAACATCAAGGCAAGATAAACTTCCAGCGAAGCGAATTATGACTTGAAAGGTCCTTTCAGAATTTTTTGTCATCCCTCTTACAGACATGCAGAACAGAAACAGACCCGTTAGTCCAATCTGTTCACTCCGAGCATATATCAAATCTGATCTAATCACATTTGCCAGCATTTGGTCAATATCCCTCCTCTCAGACACCTTTTAAATTTGCGATTGTAACCGCCTTCAGCACTTCCTCTGACAGCACTTTCTGTACACACACCACTCTCTGTGTGAAACATTTATTTTCAGGTCCCTTCTAAATCAATCCTCCTCACCTTCAACCTATGCCCTCTTGTTTTGGAACCCCCTATCGTGGTGGAGCAGAGTGTGGCTGTTCAGAATATCCATGCCCCTGATGGTTTTATAAACCTCTATAATGTCACCCCTCAAACTCTGACACTCCAGGAGAAAGCACCTCAAACTAATCAACCTCTCACTAAAGCTCAAACCTCCATTCCTGGAACATCCGTGTAAGTTATTTGTGCAGAAAACCGAATTGTATGCAGTATTCTTAAAGTGGCCTCATCAACAACCTGTACAGATACAACATACCACCACAACTCCTATACTCAATGCTCTGACTGATTAAGGTAAATGTGCTAAATGTGTTCAGAACCACTCTGTCTACCTGCGATTCCACATTCAAGGAACAATATACCTGCAGCCCTATGTCCCTTTTTTCCACAACACTTTCCAGGATCTCACCATTAAGTGTATAATTCCTGCCCTGATTTACCTTCCCAAACTGCAAGACCTCGTCTTTATCTAAATTAAACTTCATCTGTCCATCCTTGCCCCTTTGTCCCATCTAATTGCGGACTTGTTGTACTCTGAGATAATCTAGTACACCACCTTTCTGATGTAATCTGTAAACTTACTAACTATGGCCCCAATATTCACATCTAAATCCTTTACATAAATGATGAAATGCAGTGAACTCAGTACTGATTCTTACAGCACACTGTTGCTCACAAGCCTCCAGTCTGAAAAATATCCCTCTTCCTTCAAGCCAAATGTGACTAGCTCCTTCTGTATCCCATGTGACTGAAACTTACTAATCTGTCTACCAATCAGAATGAAATCCTAGCTATGAAGAGAGGCTGAGTAGGTTAGGTTTATTTTCACTAGAAAAAAGGAGATTGAGGGGTGACCTGATTGAGATTTACAAAATCATGAAGGTTATAGCCAGGGTGGATAGAGACAAGCTTTTTCCCAGGGTGAAGGATTCAATAACGAGAGGTCGTGCTTTCAAAGTGAGAGGTGGAATATTTAAGGGGGATACACGCAGTAAGTACTTCACACAGAGGGTGATGGGCGTTTGGAACGCGTTGTTAGCAAAGGTGGTAGAGGTAGGCACGGTAGATTCATTTAAGATGCGTCTGGACAGAGGCATGAGTAGGTGGGGAGTACAGGGATACATATGTTTAGGAATTGACCGACAGATTTAGACAGTACATTTGGATCGGTTCAGGCTTGGAGGGCGAAGGGCCTGTTCCTGGCCTGTAAATTTTCTTTGGTCTTTGTTGTTTAAATGAACACCTTGCTGAAGTCCATTTAGACAATGTCTACCAAACTGCCTTCATCAATCTTCTTTGTCACCTCTTCAAAAAACTCAATCAAATTAATGAGGCATGATTTCCCATGCAGAAAAACACGTTGTCTACTCTGAACAGCCCCTGACTTCCCAAATTTATGTAAGTGCTATCCCTCAGAATCCCCTCCAACAACTTACCCACCACTGACATCAGGCTCACCGGTCTATCGTTCCCTGGCTTTTTGGATCACTGTTACCTTTTCTAGTCCCACTCGTCCACTGCTCACAACAAATGTTAAATGTAACCAGGTTGGTGATATGGCCGATGATATTTGTCTCAGACTGGGTCAGGGTCAGCTTTCGGAATAAGTCAGGCCAGTTTCTTTAATCTGCGAAAACAACACGTTTATGATCCAGAGCAATGTTACTCGAACTATGGTGGAAAGATGAATGGCAATCTGTTTGGGTTAAGCAAATATGTAATCAATATTTCCCTTACCAAACACACACACACACACACACACACACACACACACACACACACACACACACACACACACACACAAAATCTCTGCAATTTTAACTTGAAAGAACTTTGTCCAGATATTATTGGAACACGTGACAAAGGAAAAATTGCAAGATTGGCCAAAACGTTATTCTGCTTCTGAAGATATTGTACTTACACAGCTGCTAGCAATGGGATTCCATCCTCGGAGAGTTGGATTTGGCTGAATTCCCTTTGCTTTAGGCAGTGAGGAGATTCCAGTGATTTGTGGTCAGGGATCACCCAAAGGCGAGCCTCACAGCACCAGGGACTTGGGTTCAATTCCAGCCTTGGATGACTGTCTATGTGGAGTTTGCACATTCTCCCCTTGTCGGTGTGAGCTTCTAATGGGTGATCCAGTTTCCTACCACAGCTCAAACTGTGTAGGTTCATTGGATTGGTCATGGTAAATTGTCCGTCGTGTTCAGGGATTTCTAGGTTAGATGCATTAGTCAGGGGTAAATACAGGGAAATGGGTTGGGAAGGTTGGTATGGACTTGTTGGGCCGAAGGGCCTGTTTCAACACTGTAGGGATTCCATAAATATACGAATGGTAATGATGACTTCAGAGGTTTTTTTAGCTTGCACATATTACTGTGATGAGGAACAATGAAGGAGAGAGAGTGTAATCGGCCATTCCTTCTCGGTCAGATTACATTTTCTCCCTCTCTGAGCTGAATCACACAGTAATGTCATCCTCTCCCAAACTGGACCTTGTGAGGTCTCCTTGTACATTGTCCAAACTATGTCTCCATCACATTCCCTGTTCCATGTCGGAGTATCATTGCTGCTGTCATACACAGAGCCATACCCTGAGCAGAAAATGGCCTTGGTCGATTTGAAGATATGTTTATATGTCCCTGTGTCATTAAAAAATAAAAATGGTTAATTTAATCAGAATACCTGTGTTAAAATGAATGCATTTTTAAAAGAAATACAGAAATTGCTGGAAAATCTCGGCAAGTCTGTCAGTATCCAGATGCCTTTTACATGCTGTAGTTGTACCAGCCTCCACCACTTCCTCTGGCAGCTCATTCCATATGCACACCACCCTCTGTGTGAATAGGTGCCCTTTAGGCCTCATCAAAACCTTTCCCCTCTCACTTTCCACCAATGCCCTCTAGTTTTGGATGCCCCTAATCTGGGGAAAACCCCTGACTACTCACCCTATCTATGACCATTCTGATTTTATAAACCTTTACTGCTGTGAAATGTGACTCCAATCAACACGAATGGCTGTACTTTCAGTCATCCTGGGCCTAAATTCTGAAATGCAATACTGACACTTCTTCCTTCTCCATCAGGTCACAATTCTACAATTAGTTTAATCCGTTTGTTCAGATGTATCATGAGACACTTCTGTGGGATTTACACCTTGACCTTTGTGCCCAGAAGAGGCCTCACCAATGCCCTGTACAACCTCAACATGACGTCCCCATTCCGATACTCAGAGGTCTGTCCTATGAAGACATGTGTGTTAAACACTTTCTTAACCACACAATCTATATGAGGTGCAAATTTTAAAGAATTAAACCTGACAGCTTAGGTTTCTGTACTACAGCACTGCCAAAGGCTCTCCTTTTAATTGTATAGGTCCTGCACTTGGTTGATTTACCAAATCGAATACCTCGCATTAATTCAAACTAAACTCCATCTGCCACCCCTCAGACCAGTGTGTGATATTACTGCCACCTCCCCCTAGCATCACTCAGCAATACCCATAAAGCTGTAACATTATTCTCCTGTGTGTTTGTTCATCAGACTGTTCTGACATGCTGGGTCATACCTCTGCAACAGGCAGGACTTGAATCCAGGCCTTCTAGTCCAGAGCTAGGAACACTACCACACAAGTCAGGAATTGGAATGAAATCCAGAGTTCTGGCTCAGAGACAGGGACACTACCATACCCAGATTTTGGGTCATATTTTTAGTGCTCGCTTTCACCTCGATATGGATTTAGTATAATTAGGTTGCCATTACTGAATCACAAAGAACACTTTGTATTATTAAACAAATGCAAGATATTTGTCTCAACTGTAGGATATTGAGTGTACGTGCTGTGCCATCGAAATTAACTACAAACATCTTTAATTGCTATTATCTGAAGTCTGAAATATTAGAGAATGAAATTCTGCAGACACACTCTGCCCAATGAAGGGTCTCAAACAGATATTTATTATCAGAGACGAAGGAAGAGCTTAATTTCTGGTCCCAAAACACCGATCACTCTTCCCCAACTCTCACGTGCGACTCCCCTCTTCCTAAAACCATGAAATGATACCAGGCCGCTGATTACTGTCCAGCCTCTCCTCCCCACTGACTGTGTCTGTAATCTGTCCCTCCTCCCCCTAACCACACAAGGCAAACCAAGGTCAGGGTCTTTGTAAAAATCAAGACCAGAGTATGCAGGTCTCCTGGAGAGGGATAGCCGTTTTAAAATTGAAGGGGGGTGGGAGGTGGCAGTAATATCACACTCTGGGCTGAGGGCTGGCAGATGAAGTTTAGTTTGGATTAATGCGAGGTATTGGATTTGGTAAATGAAACAAGAACAGGACCTATACAATTAAATCAGGGCCTTTGGCAGTATTGTAGGACAGAGACCTAGGCCGTCAGGTATAATTCTTTAAAATTTGCATCTCATATAGAGAGTGTGGTTAAGAAGGTGTTTAACACACTTGTCTTCATTGGTCAGACCTTTGAGTATCGGAATTGGGACGTCAATGTTGTGGTTGTACAGGATATTGGTGAGACCTCTTCTGGAATACTGTGTCCAGTCTGGTCATCCTGCCCGCTCATTCCATAGGCACGTCACCCTCTGGGTGAAAAAGCTGCCACTTAGGTCAGTTTTAAATGTTTCCCCTCTCACCTTAAGCCTATGTCCTCTAGTTTTGGTCTCCCCGTACCCTAAGAAAATACCTTGACTATTCACTTTGATATTATTGACCTTGATATTATTAAGGTGGAGAGGGCTCAGAAGAGATTAACCTGGATGTTGCTGGGAGAGGAGCGAGTGAGCTATAAGGAGAGGCTGGATAGGTTGGGATTTTTTTCACTGAAGAAGATGAGATTAAGCGGTAACTTTGCACAGGTTTATAAAATAATGGGGGGTAGAGATAAGCTGAAGGGCTGATTTCTTTTCCCTAGAGTTGGGGATTCAAAACTGAGGGATATTTTAAGGTGCGAGGAAAAAGATTTACAAAAGTCATGAGAGGTAATTATATTAGACAGAATCTGGCTTGGGTGTGGAATGAACTTCCAGAGGAAGTGGTGAAAGCAGGGACACTTACAACATTTAAAGGACATTTAGATCAGTACATGGATAAGACACCAGTTTGGATGGTGCTGTGAGCAGCTGCCCTCTCCCTCCCCATCTCTGAATGATTCCCTGTTGGTTTTCACCCTCTGCCAATGCCTGTGCAGTGGCGTGTGGAGGCCAGCAGAGGGTGGCATTGCATCACTTCAAACACCACAGAGACTGCCAGACCTGCCCCACACAGAGACACATAGATACACACACAGCAATTGTTAGGACACAACATTGAGCTCATCTGGTACTTTAAACTAAACATAAAGAAATGCTCAATTTGCCTTGTAAACTGTTAAAATATGAGTGACAGAGATCTCCCAAATTCCACTGTTTAAATAAAAACATCAATTTATTTTATTAACTCTGAAACGGAACATTTTACATCAACAATTCACAACTCTGAGACCCCCTTTCTCTTAACTGCTTATTATCCCACTCCAACTCTATAGCAATATACTGTTTCAAAAAGACACTTATTAAAATTACATAAACGTAATTTCAAAACCGCACTGCAGCTGACCTCACACCAATATCCCTTTTTCCCATCTTTCCTGGGAAGACAGGCTCATGTTACCGGATGCTATCGAAGTGTCTACATTTCAGCATTCTGCAACCTGGGAACACATCCTTCCATGATACTGTCTCTCAGTCTCCCCCTCTCCGTCTATTTCCTAAACCCCTCCCCATGTGGTGATATCTAAACTGATTTCCCCGTCATCTCTCTCTGGCAGTGAGGTTCACACCCACAGAACCCCCTTGTCAGGGTAAAATGGGGATATGGAACTGGAAATGGATGGGAGCTGCACATCCTGTCACTTCCAGCCCGGGCTGCAAGTTTCCACACACTGGGCAGAGATCTAACACAGTGTTACTGAGGAACGCACAGGGGTGGGGTACACAGTCCTACATGCTGGGAGTGTAACTGCTCCTGGTTTACAGATCAATGCACTGGGGTGGGGTACGCAGTCCAACATGCTGGGAGGGTAACTGCTCCTGGTTTACAGATCAATGCACTGGGGTGGGGTACACAGTCCCACATACTGGGAGTGTAACTGCTCCTGATTTACAGATGAATTCATGGGTGATCACTGCACAGGTTGCTGTGCTGGTCAGATTATCTGGTTGAGGTTTATAGATACTGCAATGATGTGGTCTGTGCAGCTCTCCAAACTGGATGGATATTTGTTTCAGGTTACACATTTGTGCCCAGCTGTGTTGTGCACAGC
Source organism: Chiloscyllium punctatum (assembly GCF_047496795.1). Taxonomy (NCBI): domain Eukaryota; kingdom Metazoa; phylum Chordata; class Chondrichthyes; order Orectolobiformes; family Hemiscylliidae; genus Chiloscyllium; species Chiloscyllium punctatum. The sequence goes on along the minus strand of NC_092745.1, from coordinate 17,274,315 downwards.
TCCCAGTGCTGGACAGATATCTAGTCTGGGTTTATAGATCAATGCACTGTTGTGGTCTGCACAGCTCCCCGTCCTGGACAGATATCTTGTCTGGGTTTATAGATCAATGCACTGCTGTGGTCTACACAGCTCCCCGTCCTGGACAGATATCGAGTCCGGGTTTATAGATCAATGCACTGCTGTGCTCTACACAGCTCCCCGTCCTGGACAGATATCTAGTCTGCGTTTATAGATCAATGCACTGTTGTGGTCTGCACAGCTCCCCGTCCTGGACAGATATCTAGTCTAGGTTTATAGATCAATGCACTGCTGTGGTCTGCACAGGTCCCCGTCCTGGACAGATATCGAGTCCGGGTTTATAGATCAATGCACTGCTGTGGTCTACACAGCTACCCGTCCTGGACAGATATCTAGTCTGGGTTTATAGATCAATGAATGGATGTGGACTGCACAGCTCCCCGTCCTGGACAGATATCGAGTCCAGGTTTATAGATCAATGAATGGATGTGGTTTGCATAGCTCCCTGTCCTGGATAGATATCTAGTCCGGGTTTATAGATCAATGAATGGATGTGGTCTGCACAGCTCCCCGTCCTGGACAGATATCTAGTCCGGGTTTATAGATCAATGAATGGATGTGGTCTGCACAGCTCCAGGTCCTGGACAGATATATAGTCCGGGTTTATAGATCAATGAATGGATGTGGTCTGCACAGCTCCCCGTCCTGGACAGATATCTAGTCCGGGTTTATAGATCAATAAATGGATGTGGTCTGCATAGCTCCCCGTCCTGGACAGATATCTAGTCCGGGTTTATAGATCAATGAATGGATGTGGTCTGCACAGCTCCCCGTCCTGGACAGATATCTAGTCCGGGTTTATAGATCAATGCGCTGCTGTGGTCTGCATTGCTTCCCATGCTGAATACTTGCTGGAGGAACACAGCAATCCAGGCAGCATCAGGAAGTGTAGTATTTGATGTTTCAGGTGTAGCCCTCCTTCAGGATTCTTACAGAACAGTTACAACCGAAATGTCGACTTCTCCACGTCCTGATGGTGTCTGGATTGCTGTGTTCACCCACCGTCCTGCGTGTCTACTTTGGACTCCAGCATCTGCAGCTTTTCTGACTCTATCCCAGCTTCTCAAACTGGACAGATGTCTCGTCTGCGTTTGAAGATAAGTGATGTGACATGATCTATGCAGTGTTTCACTCTGGAAAGATTGCTGGATTGTATTGACCAGTGCAATATATGAATCTGGCCAGATTGCTGGGTTGTACTGAGCAGTACACTGGCCGGGTCTGCACAGTATTCCACGGTGAACTGATATCTCCCCTGGGAGTATGGTGTCTGGTCTGGTTCTGTGAGGTGGATTGAGAATGTGGTATATCTAACCATTTCAACTGATCTGGCAATGCCTTTAGTTCCCATTCCTGTGAATGGACCCTCCGTCTTTCACCCAATTAATGTTACAGTGTGTCCAGGCACAGGACATCATGTTGGTGGGGTGGGTAGGGGGGAAAGGTGATGGACAGGTCAAGGGGTTACCCGGAACGTTCTGTCCCCGACATTCTATAACCGACATTCCCCGGAACGTTCCGTCGCCAATATTGTATACCTGACATTCCCTGGAACGTTCTGTCCCCGACATTCTATAACTGACATTCGCCGGAATGTCCTGTCCCCGACATTCTATAACTGACATTCGCCGAAATGTCCTGTCCCCGACATTGTATAACTGACATTTCCCGGAATGTTCTGTCCCTGACATCATTTGTGAACGGCCGGACGTCAGTGAATTGAACAAACGATAAGATCCCGAGGGAAGAGATCCCGTTCCAGGGAGAAGGAGACACTGTTCCTAAGGACCCTCAGGGAGTTAAAGGGGTGAATACGTTTTCCCTGCGTTTACATTTCTTCACGATACGGAATCGACCACAACTTAGACCAAAATACAGAAATTCCCAAACTCCGTTTGTCTTCAGGAAATCCTTCAGGACAGCAACGTTTCCACCCTCTGTATTAGGAACTAGGAAGGAGTGACCTGCGTCTGCTCTCGTGTGATCGAGTGTGTGGGAATGTTCTAGAAACCATCTGTCCTTATGGATGTGTCTCTGTGTGTTTGGGGAGGGAGGGTTTTCTGTGGTTAATGTCACATTTTTGTCAGTAATTCCAACCTTCTCATTTGTTATTCCAGCTCCAATTATTTTAATAAATCGCTGAATACAGGGACACATTTGAAAATATCACTGGGTCCCCGATCAAACGAGTCCCTTTGCCTCCAGACTGATGGATAATGGGTTTGTTTTCCTTCCTCACAGTTAACGTAGTGACCATCTACGTCCTGCTTTATAAAGATTGTGGATTGTCTCCATGTGTCAGACGTTACCTGGGGGCCATGGCAGCGGCGGATCTCCTGGTCATTATCCTCGACCTGATCCTGAGACACATTCCCATTGTTTATCAGGAACAGTTTTATTTCCTGTACTCCGTCCCCGTGTGTAATATCCACGCCGTCCTGCTTTATGCAGCCACTGACTGCTCTGTCTGGTTCACCGTCACTTTCACCTTTGATCGGTTTGTGGCCATTTGTTGCCAGAAGCTGAAACGTAAATATTGCAGTGAGAAAACGGCGGCTGTGGTTCTGGGAGCAGTCACTGTGCTGAGCTGTTTAAAGAACATTTTCTGGTATTTTATTCTCACGACTCGGTATTGGCTGGTGAACGTCCCCTGGTTTTGTGAGGTAACAAACGCTGTTGTATTCTCCAGTGTCTGGGTCACAATCGAGTTCCTCCACTACATTCTAACCCCGTGTGTCCCATTTCTCCTGATTCTGCTGCTCAATGTTCTCACTGTCAGACACATTTTAGTGACCAGCAGAGCCCGCAGGAGACTCCGCGCTCACACCAATGGGGACGCTCAGTCTGACACCGAAATGAGAAACCGAAAAAAATCCATCATTTTACTGTTTGTGATCTCGGCCAATTTCATCCTGTTATGGTCAACGTTCATGCTGTATTCTATATGGAGGCGGATGTGGTTTTTTGGGGATTGGTCTTTGGATCTCGATGACTTTGTGCAGGAATTGGGCTTCATGCTGCAGCTCCTCAGTTGCTGCACAAACACCGCGATTTATGCCGTGACCCAGACTAAGTTCAGGCAGCAGCTGAAGAATGTGCTGAAATATCCCTTCACCCAAATCCATCCATCCATCAAATTCCCTCATTAATCAATCCATCCGGGATTTTCTCATTTCAGTTCAGTGTTTCAGCGATGGAGCAGCCTGTCGCTATGGTAACAGACTGAGGGTAGCGCTGGTTTGTCCATCCCTATCCCACAGCGGGGTTACAGGGAAACATTTCAATGTTTCTCACAACTCAGGGGCCAGTGAGAAAAGGCACCATCCCACTGACTGTATCCATCACTTCCATTTGAAACCAATAAAAATGTTTATTAAAGCGTGCCGAGCAGCAGAGTGACTGATGTTTTTGTGTGTCTTTGTGTTGGAGAAGCTGAGCTGGGCAGAGACAGACTCAGCCCCAAGTCCTGGTCCTCAGGGAAGGGGAGGGCACCATGCACTGAGCTCAGGAGCTGGATTTAACTCCATCTGACCCCCACTCCAACCTGGACTCCACATTTCCTCTCCCCCACTTTTCCTCCTCAATTCTCTCACTCTCTCTCTCTTTCTGCACACTCTCTCTTTCTCACCACCTCTCCCTTTCACTCTCTCTGGTCCCCTCTCAGAAACACGCCGCCCCAACCCCAGTTTCTCCACCTGCCTCCGCTATTCTTTCTGCCTCACTCTCCCCCTCTCTCTCTCACACCCCCAACATGAGTTTCTCCACCTGCCTCCATTCTTCTCTCTCCCCCTCACACTCACTCTCTCTCTCTCCTGCCGTCTCTCTCTCCCTCCCGCAATTTCGTCTCTACTCCATTTTCCCCACCTCCCACTTCCCACATCTCTCGATCATCTCACCCCGACCCCCACCCCACCCCACCCCCCCGCCCCACACGCAGCCTCACCACCAACCCCCAGTCTCTGGGTCAGAGGGAGAGGGAAAGACCAGGGAGAGAGGATCGGGTGGACAGGAAGGAAAGAGATTGAGTCAGAGAGAAACGGAGCGAGGTGGGGAGAGAGAGACCAAGGTAGGGGGATCGAGATTGAGAGAAGATGGAGAGAGAGAGTGAAGGAGCAGGGAGAGACAGAGAGAGAGAGAGGGAAAGGAGAGATAAGGTGAGGGAGGGAGAGAGAGACATAGGGGATACATAATGATATAGGGGTCAGAGAGAGAGGGGACAGAGAGGGGGGGACAGGGAAAGAGGTGGACAGAGAGAGGGCGACAGAGGAGGGGGACAGAGAGAGGGGGGTACTGAGTGAGGGGGGACAGAGAGAGGGGGGACAGAGAGAGAGGGGGACAGAGAGGGGGTTGCAGAAAGAGAGTGGGTCAGAGAGAGGGCGTCAGAGAGAGGGCGACAGAGAGAGAGGGGGACAGAGCGAGAGGGGGACAGAGAGAGAGCGACAGAGGAGGGGGACAGAGAGAGAGGGGGACAGAGAGAGGGGGGACAGAGAGAGGGGGGACAGAGAGAGAGGGGGACAGAGAGAGGGCGGACCGAGAGAGTGGGGGACACAGAGAGAAGGGGGACAGAGAGAGGGATGACAGAGAGAGGGGGACAGAGAGGGGTGGCAGAGAGAGAGGGACAGAGAGAGGGGGGCAGATAGAGGGGGTGACAGAGAGAGAGGGAGAGAGAGAGAGAGAGGGGTGCAGAGAGAGGGGAGGACAGAGAGAGGGAGACAGAGAGAAAGGGGATAGAGAGAGGGGGACAGAGAGAGAGGGAGGCAGAGAGAGAGGGGGCAGACACAGAGTTGGACAGAGAGAGAGTGGGACAGAGAGAGAGGGGTCAGAGAGAGTGGGGGACAGAGAAAGAAGGTGACAGAGAGAGGGGGAGAGAGACGGGGAAAAGAGAGAGAAGGGGACAGAGAGAGGGGAGGACAGAGAGAGGGGACAGAGGAAGAAAGGGACAGAGAGAGAGGGGGACAGAGAGAGGGCGAGAAAGAGAAAAGTTGACAGAGAGAGGGGGGACAGAGAGAGTGGGGGACAGAGAGAGTGGGGGACACATAGAGAATGAGACAGAGAGAAAGGGGGACAGAGAGAGAGAGGGGGACAGAGAGAGATAGGAGAGAGAGTGGGGGCAGAGTCAGAGGGGGACAGAGAGAGGGGGATAGAGAGAGAGGAGGGCAGAGAGAGGGGGGACAAAGAGAGAGGGGGTCAAAGACAGGGCGACAGAGAGAGAGGGGGACAGAGAGAGGGGGACAGAGAGAGGATGACAAAGAGAGAGCGGGACAGAGAGAGAGGGTGACAGAGAGAGGGGGGACAGAGAGTGCGGGACAGAGAGAGAGATGAGGGCAGAGAGAGAGGGGACAAAGAGAGAGGAGGACAGAGAGTGGAGGGCAGAGAGAGGGGGACAGAGAGAGGGGGACAGAGAGAGAGGAGGGCAGAGAGAGAGGGGACAAAGAGAGAGGGGGACAGAAAGAGAGGGGCAGGTAAAGAGGGGGTCAGAGAGAGGGCGACAGAGAGAGGGGGGACACAGAGAGAGGGGGGCAGAGGGGGGCAGAGGGGGGACAGATAGAGGTGGGGACAGAGAGAGAGGGGAACAGAGAGGGAAGGGCACAGAGAGAGAGGGAGCACAGAGAGAGGGGGCAGAGAGAGGGGGACAGAGGGAGAGGGGGACAGAGGGAGAGGGGGACAGAGGGAGAGGGGGACAGAGGGAGAGGGGGCAGAGAGAGGGGGACAGAGAGAGGTGGGGACAGAGAGAGAAGGGACAGAGAGAGGGGGGAACAGAGAGAGAGGGGCACAGAGAGAGGGGTTAGAGAGAGGGCGACAGAGAGAGGATGACAAAGAGAGAGCGGGACAGAGAGAGAGGGTGACAGAGAGAGGGGGGACAGAGAGTGCGGGACAGAGAGAGAGATGAGGGCAGAGAGAGAGGGGACAAAGAGAGAGGGGGACAGAGAGAGAGGAGGGCAGAGAGAGAGGGGACAAAGAGAGAGGGGGACAGAAAGAGAGGGGCAGGTAAAGAGGGGGTCAGAGAGAGGGCGACAGAGAGAGGGGGGACACAGAGAGAGGGGGGCAGAGGGGGGCAGAGGGGGGACAGATAGAGGTGGGGACAGAGAGAGAGGGGAACAGAGAGGGAAGGGCACAGAGAGAGAGGGAGCACAGAGAGAGGGGGCAGAGAGAGGGGGACAGAGGGAGAGGGGGACAGAGGGAGAGGGGGCAGAGAGAGGGGGGACAGAGAGAGGTGGGGACAGAGAGAGAAGGGACAGAGAGAGGGGGGAACAGAGAGAGAGGGGCACAGAGAGAGGGGTTAGAGAGAGGGCGACAGAGAGAGAGGGGGACAGAGAGAGAGGAGCACAGAGAGAGGGGGTCAGAGAGAGGGTGACAGAGAGATGGAGGACAGAGACAGAGAGGGGGACAGAGAGAGGGAGAGAGAGGGAGAGAGAGGGGGACAGAGAGAGAAGGGGACAGAGAGAGAGGGGGACAGAGAGAGAAAGGGAGAGAGAGAGAGGGGGACAGAGAGAGGGAGAGAAAGAGAGAAGGTGACAGAGAGAGGGGGGGACAGAGAGAGTGGGGGACAGAGAGAGAATGGGACAGAGAGAATGGGGGACAGAGAGAGAATCCGACAGAGAGAAATGGGGACAGAGAGAGAGGGGGACAGAGAGAGGGGGAGAGAGAGGGGGACAGAGAGAGGGGGAGAGAGAGGGGGGGGCAGAGTCAGAGGGGGACAGAGAGAGGGGGATAGAGAGAGAGGAGGGCAGAGAGGGGGGGACAAAGAGAGAGGGGGTCAAAGAGAGGGCGACAGAGAAAGAGGGGGACAGAAAGAGGGGGGACAGAGAGAGGATGACAGAGAGAGAGCGGGACAGAGAGAGAGGGTGACAGAGAGAGAGGGGGACAGAGAGTGGGGGACAGAGAGAGATGAGGGCAGAGAGAGAGGGGTGCAGAGAGAGGGCGAGAGGGAGGGGGACAGAGAGAGAGGGGCACAGAGAGAGAGGGGGACAGAGAGAGAAGGGGACAGAGAGAGAGGGAGACAGAGAGAGGGGGACAGAGAGAGAGGAGGGCAGAGTGAGAGGGGACAAAAAGAGAGGGGGACAGAAAGAGAGGGGCAGGTAAAGAGGGGGTCAGAGAGAGGGCGACAGAGAGAGGGGGACACAGAGAGAGGGGGCAGAGGGGGCAGAGAGAGAGGGGACAGAGAGAGAGGGGAACAGAGAGGGAGGGGCACAGAGAGAGAGGGGGCAGAGAGAGGGGGGACAGAGAGAGAGGGGGATAGAGAGAGGAGGGGAAGAGAGAGAGGGGGCAGAGAGACAGGGGGGCAGAGAGAGAGGGGGACAGAGAGAGAGGGGTCAGAGAGATGGCGACAGAGAGGGGGGGACAGAAAGAGGGGGAACAGCGAGAGAGGGAAAGAGAGAGGGGTGACAGAGAGGGGGGCAAAGAGAGGGGATCAGAGAGAGAGGGGGACAGAGAGAGGGCGAGAGAGAGGGATGACGAGAGGGTGAGCGGACAGAGAGAGAAGGGGACAGAGAGAGCGGGGAACAGAGAGAGGGGGAGAAAGAGAGAAGGTGACAGAGAGAGAGGGGGACAGAGAGAGTGGGGGACAGAGAGAGAAGGGGACAGAGAGAAAATGGGACACAGAGAGAGGGGGACAGAGAGAGGGGGAGAGAGAGAGGGGGCCAGAGTCAGAGGGGGACAGAGAGAGGGGGACAGAGAGAGGGGGACAGAGAGAGAGGTGGAACAGAGAGAAGGGCCAGAGAGAGGGCAACAGAGAGAGGGGGTAGAGAGAGAGAGGGAGACAGAGAGAGGGGGGCAGAGAGAGAGGGGCAGAAAGAGTGGGGGTCAGAGAGAGGGCGTCAGAGAGAGGGCGACAGAGAGAGGGGGGACAGAGAGAGAGGGTACAGGGAGAGAGGGGTACAGAGAGAGAGAGGGGGACAGAGAGAGAGGGACAGAGAGAGAGGGGGTCAGAGAGAGGGGGGACAGAGAGAGGGGGAGAGAGATGGGGAAAAGAGAGAGATGGGGACAGAGAGAGAGGGGGACAGAGAGAGGGGACAGAGAGAGAAAGGGACTGAGAGAGAGGGGGACAGAGAGAGGGCGAGAAAGAGAGAAGGTGACAGAGAGAGGGGGGACAGAGAAAGTGGGGGACAGAGAGAGTGGGGGACAGATAGAGAATGAGACAGAGAGAAAGGGGGACAGAGAGAGAGGGGGACAGAGAGAGGGGGAGAGAGAGTGGAGGCAGAGTCAGGGGGGACAGAGAGAGGGGGACAGAGAGAGGGGGACAGAGAGAGAGGTGGAACAGAGAGAAGGGCCAGAGAGAGGGCAACAGAGAGAGGGGGTAGAGAGAGAGAGGGAGACAGAGAGAGGGGGGCAGAGAGAGAGGGGCAGAAAGAGTGGGGGTCAGAGAGAGGGCGTCAGAGAGAGGGCGACAGAGAGAGGGGGGACAGAGAGAGAGGGTACAGGGAGAGAGGGGTACAGAGAGAGAGAGGGGGGACAGAGAGAGAGGGACAGAGAGAGAGGGGGTCAGAGAGAGGGGGGACAGAGAGAGGGGGAGAGAGATGGGGAAAAGAGAGAGATGGGGACAGAGAGAGAGGGGGACAGAGAGAGGGGACAGAGAGAGAAAGGGACTGAGAGAGAGGGGGACAGAGAGAGGGCGAGAAAGAGAGAAGGTGACAGAGAGAGGGGGGACAGAGAAAGTGGGGGACAGAGAGAGTGGGGGACAGATAGAGAATGAGACAGAGAGAAAGGGGGACAGAGAGAGAGGGGGACAGAGAGAGGGGGGAGAGAGAGTGGAGGCAGAGTCAGGGGGGACAGAGAGAGGGGGATAGAGAGAGAGGAGGGCAGAGAGAGGGGGGACAAAGAGAGAGGGGGTCAAAGAGAGGGCGACAGAGAAAGAGGGGGACAGAGAGAAGGGGACAGAGAGAGGATGACAGAGAGAGAGCGGGACAGGGAGAGAGGGTGACAGAGAGAGAGGGGGACAGAGAGTGGGGGACAGAGAGAGATGAGGGCAGAGAGAGAGGGGTGCAGAGTGAGAGCGAGATAGAGGGGGACAGAGAGAGAAGGGGACAGATAGAGAGGGGGACAGAGAGAGAGGGGACAAAGAGAGAGGGGGACAAAAAGAGAGGTGCAGGTAAAGAGGGGGTCAGAGAGAGGGCGACAGAGAGAGATGGGGGACACAGAGAGAGGGGCGCAGAGGGGGGGGGCAGAGAGGGGGGACAGATAGAGGTGGGGACAGAGAGAGAGGGGACAGAGAGAGAGTGGAACAGAGAGGGAGGGGCACAGAGAGAGGGGGGCAGAGAGAGAGGGGGCAGAGAGAGGGGGACAGAGGGAGGGGGGGACAGAGGGAGAGGGGGCAGAGAGAGGGGGGACAGAGAGAGGTGGGGACAGAGAGAGAGGGGACATAGAGGGAGGGGAACAGAGAGAGAGGGGCACAGAGAGAGGGGTTAGAGAGAGGGCGACAGAGAGAGGGGGTGACAGAGAGAGAGGGGGACAGAGAGAGAGGAGCACAGAGAGAGGTGGTCAGAGAGAGGGCGACAGAGAGATGGGGAGAGAGAGAGAGGGGGACAGAGAGAGGGGACAGAGAGAGAAAGGGACAGAGAGAGGGGGGGGGACAGAGAGAGGGCGAGAAAGAGAGTGGGGGACAGAGAGAGAATGGGACAGAGAGAAAGGGGGACAAAGAGAGAGGGGGACAGAGAGAGGGGGAGAGAGTGGGGGGGCAGAGTCAGAGGGGGACAGAGAGAGGGGGATAAAGAGACAGGAGGGCAGAGAGGGGGGGACAAAGAGAGAGGGGGTCAAAGAGAGGGCGACAGAGAAAGAGGGGGACAGAGAGAGAGGGTGACAGAGAGTGGGGGACAGACAGAGATGAGGGCAGAGAGAGAGGGCTGCAGAGAGAGGGCGATAGAGAGAGAGGGACAAAGAGAGAGGGGGACAGAGAGAGAGGGGGACAGAGAAAGGGGAACAGAGAGAGAGGGGACAAAGAGAGAGGGGGACAGAAAGAGAGAGGCAGGTAAAGAGGGGGTCAGAGAGAGGGCGACAGAGAGAGAGGGGCAGAGGGGGGGGCAGAGAGGGGGGACAGATAGAGGTGGGGACAGAGAGAGAGGGGACAGAAGGAGAGGGGAACAGAGATGGAGGGGCACAGAGAGAGAGGGGGAGCAGAGAAAGAGGGGGACAGAGGGAGAGGGGGACAGAGGAAGAGGGGGCAGAGAGAGGGGGGACAGAGAGAGGTGGGGACAGAGAGAGGGGGGACAGAGAGAGAGGGGAACAGAGGGAGAGGGGAACAGAGAGAGAGGGGTTAGAGAGAAGGCGACAGAGAGAGGGTGTGACAGAGAGAGAGGGGGACAGAGAGAGAAGCACAGAGAGAGGGGGTCAGAGAGAGGGCGACAGAGAGATGGGGGACAGAGAGAGAAGGGGGGACAGAGAGAGGAGGGGAAGAGAGAGAGTGGGCAGAGAGACAGTAGGGCAGAGAGAGAGGCGACAGAGAGAGAGGGGTCAGAGAGAGGGCGACAGAGAGAGGGAGGACAGAGAGAGGGGGGACAGAGAAAGAGGGAAAGAGAGAGGGGTGACAGAGAGGGGGGCAAAGAGAGGGGATCAGAGAGAGAGGGGGACAGAGAGAGGGCGAGAGAGAGAGGGAGACATAGAGAGAAGGGGACAGAGAGAGAGGGAGACAGAGAGAGGGCGAGAGAGAGAGCGGGCAGAGAGAGAAGGGGACAGAGAGTGTGGGGGACAGAGAGAGGGGGAGAAAGAAGAAGGTGACAGAGAGAGAGGGGGACAGAGAGAGTGGGGGACGGAGAGAGAAGGGGACAGAGAGAAAATGGGACACAGAGAGAGGGGGAGAGAGAGAGGGGGAGAGAGAGAGGGGGACAGAGAGAGAGGATGACAGAGAGAGATGGGGACAGGGGGAGAGAGAGAGAGGAGGGCAGAGAGAAAGGGGGACAGGGAGAGGAGGGCAGAGAGAGAGGGAGTCAGAGAGAGAGCGACAGAGAGAGGGGGGACAGAGAGAGGTGGGGTCAGAGAGAGAGGGGACAGAGAGAGAGGGAACAGACGGAGAGGGGAACAGAGTGAGAGGGGCCCATAGAGAGAGGGGAAGAGAGAGAGGGGTTAGAGAGATGGCGACAGAGAGAGAGGGGGGCAGAGAGAGAGGGAGGCAGCGAGAGAGTGGGGGTCACAGAGAGGGCGACTGAAAGAGGGGGGACAGAGAGAAGGGGGACAGAGAGAGGGGTGACAGAGAGTGGGGGGCAGAGAGAGAGGCGGCAGAGAGAGAGGGGGACAGAGACAGAGGGGGCCAGAGAGAGGCGACAGAGAGAGGGGGACAGAGAGAGGGGGGACAGAGGGAGGGGACAGAGAGAGAGAGGGAAGAGAGAGAGTGGGGCAAAGAGAGAGGGAGTCAGAGAGAGGGGAACAGAGACTGCGGTGACAGAGAGAGGGGCAGAGATGGAGGGGGCAGAGAGAGACGGGGACAGAGAGAGAGGTGGTCAGAGAGAGGGCGACAGAGAGAGGGGGGGCAGAGAGAGGGGGACAGAGAGAGGGGGACAGAGAGAGGGGAAGAGAGAGAGGGGTGACAGAGAGAGAGGGGCAGAGAGAGGAGGACAGAGAGAGGGGGACAGAGAGAGGGGGACAGAGAGAGCGGGGCAGAGAGAGAGGGAGCAGAGACAGGGTAGAGAGAGAGAGGGAGACAGAGAGAGAGGGAGACAGAGAGAGGATGACAGAGAGAGAGGGGGACAGAGAGAGAGGGTGACAGAGTGTGGGGGAGATAGAGGGGGAAAGAGAGAGAGAGGGGGACAGAGAGAGGGGGACAGAGAGAGGGGGACAGAGGGAGGGCATACAGAGAGAGGGGGACAGAGAGAAGGGGGACAGAGAGAGGGGCGACAGAGAGAGAGGGGGGACAGGTTGAGGGGATAGAGAGAGGGCATACAGAGAGAGGGAGACAGAGAGAAGGGGACAGAGAGAGGGGGGCAGAGAGAGAGGGGGACAAAGAGAGGGGGAAAGAGAGAGGCGGGTGGAAGGGAGAGGGGGCAGAGAGAGAGGGACAGAGAGGGGGACAGAGAGACGCTGACAGAGAGGGGGCAGAGAGAGGGGGACAGAGAGAGGGGGACAGAGAGAGAGGGACAGAGCTAGGGCATACAGAGAGAGAGGGACAGAGAGAAGGGGGAAAGAGAGAGGGGCGACAGAGAGAGAGGGGGGACAGAGAGAGGGGATAGAGAGAGGCGTGTGAGAGAGAGAGGTGGACAGAGAGAGGGGGGCAGAAATAGAGGGGGCAGAGAGAGGTGGGACAGAGAGAGGGGACAGAGGGAGGAGGGAAAGAGAGAAGGGGGACAGAGGGAGGTGGTGAGAGAGAGCCGGTCAGAGAGAGGGGGAAAGAGAGAGCGGGACAGAGAGAGGAGGAGGACAGAGAGAAGGGGGACAGAGAGAGGGGGTGACAGAGAGGGGGGTCAGAGAGAGGGTGAACGAGGTAGCGAGACAGAGGGAGAGGGGGACAGAGAGAGGGGGACAAAGAGACGGTGACAGAGAGGGGGCATAGAGAGGGACAGAGAGAAGGGGACAGAGAGAGGGGGACAGAGGGAGGGCGTAAAAACAGAGTGGGTCAGAGAGAAGGGGGACAGAGAGAGGGGGGCAGAGAGGGGGAACAGAGAGAGGGGATAGAGAGAGGCGGGTGAGAGAGAGAGGTGGGCAGAGAGAGAGGGGGGCAGACAAAGATGGGGCAGAGAGAGGGGGACAGAGAGAGGGTGACAGAAAGAGGGGGGACAGAGAGAGGGGACGGAGGGAGGGGGACAGAATGACGGTGATAGAGAGGGGGCAGAAAGAGCACAACAGAGAGAGGGGGACAGAGAGGGGGGCAGAGAGATGGGGGACAGAGGGAGGGGTTGACAGAGAGGGGGCAGAGAGAGAGGGACAGAGGTAGAGGGGGCAGAGAGAGGGGGAAAGAGAGACGGTGACAGAGAGGGGGCAGAGAGAGAGGGACAGAGAGAAGGGGGACAGAGAGAGGAGGGACAGAGAGAGAGCGGGATAGAGAGAGAGGGGACAGAGAGAAGGGGACAGAGAGAAGGGGGACAGAGAGAAGGGGGATAGAGGGAGGGGGGACAGAGAGGGGGTAGAGAGAGGGGGACAGAGAGAGGGAGACAGAGAGAAGGGGAACAGAGAGAGGGGAACAGAGAGAGGCAGACAGAGAGAGGGGGACAGAGAGAGAGGGACAGAGAGTGGGGACAGAGAGTGGGGGACAGAGAGAGCGACAGAGAGAGGGGGACAGGGAGTGGGGGACAGAGAGAGGTGGACTGAGAGAGAGGAGACAGAGAGTGGGGGTACATAGAGGGGGTCAGAGACAGGGGGACAGAGAGAGGGGATCTAGAGGGGGTCAGAGGGAGGGTGAACAGAGAGTGGGGGACACAGAGAGGGGTACAGAGTGGGGGAGAGATAGGGGGACAGAGAGAGAGTGGCACAGTGAGAGGGGGCGGAGAGAGGGGGGACAGAGAGAGAGGGCGACAGAGAGAGGGGCAGAGAGAGAGGGGGAAAGAGAGAGGTGGGTGGAAGGGAGATGGGGCAGAGAGAGGGCGACAGAGAGAGGGGCACAGAAAGTGGGGGAGATAGAGGGGGTCAGAGAGAGAGGGACAGAGAGTGGGGGTCAGAGAAGGGGGCAGAGAGAGACGGAGCAGAGAGAGAACGACAGAGAGCGGGGAAGAGATAGATGTAACAGAGAGAGGGGCACAGAGAGAGGGGGACAGAGAGGGGGGGTTGGAGAGAGTGGGGGACAGAGAGAGGGGGTCAGGGAAGGGGGCAGAGAGAGACGGAGAAGAGAGAGGACGACAGAGAGCGGGGGAGAGATAGAGGGGACAGAGAGAGGAGGTCAGACAGAGGAACAGAGAGAGAGGGACAGGGAGAGAGGACGACAGGGAGAGGGGAACAGAGAGAGAGGCGGGTGGGAGAGAGAGGGGGTCCGAGACACACGGGTGGGAGAGAGGGGTTCAGAGAGAGGGGGAACAGAGAGAGCTGGACTGAGAGAGAGGGCGACAACGAGGCGGGTGGGTGAGAAAGGGGGACAGAGAGAGAGGGACAGAGAGAGGGGGAGATAGAGGTGGTCAAAGGGAGGTGGGCAGAGAGAGGGGCACAGAGAGTGGGGGAGATAGAGGGGGTCAGAGAGAGGGGGACAGAGAGAGGGGTACAGAGAGTGGGGGAGATAGAGGGAGACAGAGAAAGGGGGACAGAGAGAAGGGCACAGAGAGTAGGGGAGATAGAGGGGAACAGAGAGAGAGGGGGCAGAGAGAGAAGGGACAGAGAGAGAGGGGGGGACCGAGAGAGGGGGGCAGAGAGAGGGGGAGATAGAGGGGACAGAGAGAGGGGTAGAAAGTGGGGGAGAGAGGGGGGACAGAGTGAGGGGGGCAGAGAGAGGCGGACAGAGAGAGAGGGAACAGAGAGAGGGGTTGACAGAGGGGGGGGGCAGAGAGACGGGGAACAGAGGGAGGGGGGACCGAGAGACGGTGACAGAGAGGGGGCAGAGGGGGACAGACAGAGGGGGGACGAGAAGGAGCAGAGGGAGTGGGGACAAAGAGACGGTGACAGAGAGGGGTATAAAGAGGGCGACAGAGAGAGGGGGACAGAGAGGGGGACAGAGAGAGGGAGGGACAGAGAGGGGAGGTGACGGGGGGGCAGAGAGAGAGAGTGGGACAGAGAGAGGGGGAACAGAGAGGGGGAACAGAGAGAGGCAGACAGAGAGAGGGGGACGGGGGGGGAAACAGAGAGACTGTGACAGAGAGGGGGCAGAGAGAGGGGGACAGACAGAGGTGGGACAGAGAGCGGGGGTGTCAGAGAGAGGTGGACAGAGAGAGGGGGACAGAGAGAGGGGGACAGAGAGAGGGGGACAGAGCGGGGGCAGAGAGCGATGGCCAGAGAGAGGGGGGATAGAGAGCGGGGAAGAGAGAAGGAGGGGGCTGTGGGGGGATGAGAGAGGGGGACAGGGGGACGGGGGACAGAACGACGGTGACAGAGAGGGGGCAGAGAGAGGGCGACAAAGAGAGCAGACAGTGAGAGGGGCGACAGAGACAGGGGGTACAGAGAGTAGGGGACAGAGAGAGGGGCGGACAGAGAGAGAGGGACAGAGAGACGGTGACAGAGAGGGGGCAGAGAGAGGGCCCAGAGAGGGGAGCAGAGGGGGGTGGGGTTAAAAGAGAAATGAGGAACAGAGAGCGGTGGAGAGAGAGAGGGGTCAGAGAGAGGGGGGAACAAGAGAGAGGGGGTCAGAGAGAGGGGGACAGAGAGAGGAGCACAGAGAGTGGGGGAGATAGAGGGGGACAGAGAGAGAGGGGACAGTGAGAGAGGGGACAGAGAGAGAGGGGGACAGAGAGAGAGGGGACAGAGAGAGAGGGGGACAGAGAGAGGGGGTAAAGAGAGAGAGGCACAGAGAGTGGGCGAGATAGAGGGGTCATAGAGAGGGGGACAGAGAGAAGGGGAGATAGAGGGGACAGAGAGAGGGGTAGAGAGTGGGGGAGAGAGAGGGTGTCAGAGAGAGAGGGACACAGAGTGGGGGAACAGAGAGAGCGGGACAGAGAGAGATGGGGACAAAAAAGGGAAGAGAGAGAGGGGGACAGAGAGTGAGGGTCAGAGAGAATGTGACAGAGATAGGGGGGAGACAGAGGGGGTCAGTGAGAGGGGGACAGAGAGAGAGGGGGACAGAGAGAGAGGGGCACAGGGAGACGGGGACTGAGAGACGGTGAAAGAGAGGGGGCAGAAAGAGGGCGACGGAGAGGGGGACACAAAGAGGTGGGGACAGAGAGAGGGGGTGACAGAGCGAGGGGGCAGAGAGAGAGGGGGACAGAGAGAGAGGGGAACAGAGAGAGGGGGAACAGAGAGAGGGGGACAGAGAGAGGGGGGTCAGAGAGAGGGGGAACAGGGAGAGGGGGGATAGAGAGCGGGGAAGAGAGAAGGAGGGGCTCAGAGGGGGGGAACAGAGCGACCGTGACAGAGAGTGTGCAGAGAGAGGGCGACAAAGAGAGGGGACAGTGAGAGGGGGGACAGAGAGAGGGGGTACAGAGAGGGGGGCAGAGAGAGGGGGTAATGGGGGAGGGGGGACAGAGAGCGGGGGACAGAGAGAGGGGGGACAATGAGAGGGGACAGAGGGAGAGGAGACAGAGAGACGGTGACAGCGAGGGGGCAGAGAGAGAGCGACAGAGAGAAGGGGGACAGAGACCGGGGGAGAGTGAGGGGGAACAGAGAAAGGAGGACAGAGAGAGGGGGGACAGAGACGCGGACAGAGACGGGGACGGGGGTGGAACAGAGAGAGGGAGGACAGAGAGAGAGGGGGACAGAGAGACAGAGACAGAGAGGGAGGGACAGAGAGAGGGGGGACAGCGAGAGGGGGGACAGAGAGGCAGGACAGAGAGAGAGGGACAGAGGGAGGGGGGAACAGAGAGGGGGGGACAGAGAGAGGGGTGACAGAGAGAGGCGGGACAGAGAGACGGGAACAGAGAGACAGAGAGAGGGACAGAGAGGGTGGACAGAGAAAGAGGCACAGAGAGAGAGGCGGGACAGAGAGATGGGGAGGTAGAGGGGTTCAGAGAGGCGGGGAACAGAGAGAGGGTGGACAGAGAGCGGGGGACAGAGAGAGGGGGGAATAGAGAGCGGGAGAGAGAGAAGGAGAGGGGCAGAGGGGGCAGAGAGAGGGGGACATAGGGAGGGGGACAGAGCGACGATGACAGAGAGGGGGCAGAGAGAGGGCGACAAAGAGAGGGGGGGCAGAGAGAAGGGGTACAGAGAGGGGGGGACAGAGAGAGGGTGGACAGAGAGAAGGGAGGACAGAGATAGGGGTCAGAGAGCGGGGAAGAGAGAAAGGGGGGCAGAGAGACGGGGACTGAGATGGTGGACAGAGAGGGGGTACAGAGAGAGGGGACAGAGAGAGGGGGGACGGAGAGAGGGGACAGAGGGAGGGGGGACAGAGAGACAGTGACAGAGAAAGGGCGACAGAGAGAGGGTGGACAGAGAGAAGGGAGGACAGAGATAGGGGTCAGAGAGCGGGGGAGAGAGAAAGGGGGGCAGAGAGACGGGGCTGAGATGGTGGACAGAGAGGGGGTACAGAGAGAGGGGACAGAGAGAGGGGGGACGGAGAGAGGGGACAGAGGGAGGGGGGACAGAGAGACAGTGACAGAGAGAGGGCAGACAGAGGGCGACAGAGAGAGGGGGACAGAGAGCGGGGGAGAGAGAGGAGGAACAGAGAGATGGGGGACAGAGAGAGGGGGGACAGAGAGAGGGGGATAGAGGGGAACAGAGAGGGGGGGAGCAGAGAGAAGGGTGGACAGAGAGACGATGACACATGGGGGCAGAGGGAGGGCGACAGAAAGGGTGGGGTAGAGAGGGGGGCAGAGAGCGGGGGAGAGAGAGGGGTCAGAGAGAGGGTGAAAGAGAGAGGGTGACAGAGGGAGAGGGGGGAAGAGAGCGGGGATGACAGAGAGAGGGGGACAGAGAGAGGGAGGACAGAGGGAGAGGGGGCAGAGAGGGGGGAACAGAGAGAGGGGGCAGAGAGGGGGGAACAGAGAGAGGGGACAGAGGAAAGAGGCGGGACAGAGAGGGGGGGCAGAGAGAGGGGGAACAGAGAGACGGTGACAGAGAGGAGGCAGAGGGAGAGCGACAGAAAGGGTGGGGAAGAGAGGGGGGACAGAGAGCGGGGGAGAGAGAGAGAGGGGTCAGAGAGAGGGTGAAAGAGAGAGGGTGACAGAGGGAGAAGGGGGAAGAGAGCGGAGATGACAGAGAGAGGGGGACAGAGAGAGGGAGGACAGTGGGAGAGGGGGCAGAGAGGGGGGAACAGAGAGAGGGGGCAGAGAGGGAGGGACAGAGAGAGGGGACAGAGGGAGAGGCGGGACAGAGAGGGGGGACAGAGAGAGGGGGAACAGAGAGACGGTGACAGAGAGGAGACAGAGGGAGAAAGACAGAAAGGGTGGGGAAGAGAGGGGGGACAGAGAGCGGGGGAGAGAGAGAGAGGGGTCAGAGAGAGGATGAAAGAGAGAGGGTGACAGAGGGAGAGGGGGAAGAGAGCGGTGATGACAGAGAGAGGGGGACAGAGAGAGGGAGGACAGAGGGAGAGGGGGCAGAGAGGCGGGAAACAGAGAGAGGGGGCAGAGAGGGGGGGGACAGGGGGAGAGGTCCAGAGGGAGGGGGACAGAGAGACGGTAACAAAGAGGGGGCAGAGAGAGTGGGACATAGAGAGGGGACAGAGAGCCGTGGCTACAGAGACAGAGGCGGACAGAGAGAGGGGGACAGAGAGGGGGGGGCAGACGGAGCGGAGACAGAGAGAGGGGGAACAGAGAGAGGGGGGCAGAGAGACGGTGACAGAGAGGGGGCAGAGAGAGGGCGACAAAGAGGGGACAGTGAGGGGGGGACAGAGAGAGGGGTCAGAGAGGGGGCAGAGGGAGAGGCGGGACAGAGAGAGGAGAGTACAGAGAGAGGGGGAACAGAGAGACGGTGACAGTGAGGGGGCAGAGCGAGGGCGACACAAAGGGTGGGGTAGAGAGGGGGGTACAGAGATGGGGGACAGAGAGCGGGAGAGAGAGAGAGGGTCAAGGAGAGGGTGAAAGAGAGAGGGTGACAGAGGGAGAGGGGGAAGAGAGCGGGGGGGGGACAGAGAGAGGGGGACAGAGAGAGGGAGGGCAGAGGGAGAGGGGGCAGAGAGGATGGGAACAGAGAGAGGGGGCAGAGAGAGGGGGGACAGAGGGAGGGTTCCAGAGAAAGGGGGACAGAGAGACGGTGACAAAGAGGGGGCAGAGAGAGTGAGACAGAGAGAGGGGACAGTGAGAGGGGGGGTACAGAGACAGAGGGGGACATAGAGAGGGGGACAGAGTGGGGGGCAGACAGAGCGGGGACAGAGAGAGGTGGAACAGAGAGCGGGGGGTTCAGAGAGAGTGGGACAGAGAGAGGGGGAACAGAGAGAGGGGGCAGAGAGATGGTGACAGAGAGGGGGCAGAGAGTGGGCGACAAAGAGAGGGGACAGTGAGGGGGGACAGAGAGAGGGGGACAGAGAGAGTGGGGACAGAGAGCGGGAGGTCAGAGAGAAAGGGGACAGAGAGGGAGAACTGAGAGAGGGGTCAGAGGGGGGGCAGAGGGAGGGGACAGAGGAAGGGGGGACAGAGAGACAGTGACAGAGAGGGGGCAGAGAGTGGGGGACAGAGAGTGGGGGACAGAGTGATGGGGGATAGAGAGATGGTGACTGAGAGGGGGCAAAGAGTGAGCGACAGAGACGGGAGGACGGGGGGACAGAGAGATGGTTCAGAGAGTGGGACAGAGAGATGGTGATAGAGAGAGGGGGAACAGGGAGTGGGGGGACAGAGAGAGGGGGACATAGAGGGGGGCAGAGGGAGGGGGGATAGAGGGAAGGGGAACAGAGGGAGGGGGGACAGAGAGAGGGCACAAAGAGGGCGACAGAGAGAGGGGGTGACAGAGAAAGGGGCAGAGAGAGGGTGAAAAAGAGAGGGTGACAGAGGGAGAGGGGAAGACAGCGGGGGAGGACAGGGGGGGGGACAAAGGGAGGGGTCCAGAGGGAGGGGGAGAGAGAGACGGTGACAAAGAGGGGGCAGAGAGAGTGGGACAGAGAGAGGGGACAGAGAGCGGGGGGTACAGAGACAGAGGCGGACAGAGAGAGGGGTCAGAGAGTGGGGCAGTGGGAGAGGCGGGACAGAGAGGGGGGTACAGAGAGAGGGGGAACAGAGAGACGGTGACAGAGAGGGGGCAGAGGGAGGGCGACACCAAGGGTGGGGTAGAGAGGGCGGGCAGAGATGGGGCACAGAGAGCGGGAGAGAGAAAGGGGTCAGAGCGAGGGTGAAAGAGAGAGGGTGACAGAGGGAGAGGGGGAAGAGAGCGGGGGGACAGAGAGAGGGGGCAGAGAGACGGGGACAGAGGGAGGGTTCCAGAGGGAGGGGGACAGAGAGACGGTGACAAAGAAGGGGCAGAGAGAGTGGGACAGAGAGAGGGGACAGAGAGCGAGGGGTACAGAGACAGAGGGGGACAGAGAGAGGGGGACAGAGAGGGGGCAGACAGAGCGGGGACAGAGAGAGGGGGAACAGAGTGCGGGGGGTTCAGAGAGAGTGGGACAGAGAGAGGGGGAACAGAGAGAGGGGGGCAGAGAGACGGTGACAGAGACGGGGCACAGAGTGAGTGACAAAGAGAGGGTACAGTGAGGGGGTGACAGAGAGAGGGGGACAGAGAGAGGGGGACAGAGAGATGGAGGTCAGAGAGAAAGGGGACAGAGAGGGGGGACAGAGAGAGGGGTCAGAGGGGGGGCAGAGGGAGGGGGACAGAGGAAGGGGGGACAGAGTGACAGTGACAGAGAGGGGGCAGAGAGAGGGCGACATAGAGAGGGGGGCAGAGAGGGGGGACAGAGAGTGGGGGACAGAGTGATGGGGGATAGAGAGATGGTGACTGAGAGGGGGCAAAGAGAGTGCGACAGAGAGGGGAGGACGGGGGGACAGAGAGATGGGTCAGAGAGAGGGGGACAGAGAGATGGGGACAGAGAGAGGGGGAACAGAGAGAGGTGGGACAGAGCGAGAGGGACAGAGAGGGGGGCCGAGGGAGGGGGGACAGAGGGAGAGGGGACAGAGAGGGGGCAGAAAGAGGGCGACAGAGAGAGGGGGTGACAGAGAGAGGAGCAGAGAGAGGGTGAAATAGAGAGGGTGATAGAGGGAGAGGGGGAAGAGAGCGGGGGGACAGAGAGAGGGGGACAGAGAGAGGGCGGACAGAGGGAGAGGGGGCAGAGAGGGTGGGAACAGAGAGAGGGGGCAGAGATACGGGGACAGAGGGAGGGTTCCAGAGGGAGGGGGACAGAGAGACGGTGACAAAGAGGGGGCAGAGAGAGTGGGACAGAGAGAGGGGGGACAGAGAGAGGGGGGAAAGAGAGAGGGGGATAGAGAGAGGGGTCAGAGAGGGGTGGCAGAGGGAGGGCGGCAGAGGAAGGGGGGACAGAGATTTTGACAGAGAGAGGACAGAGAGAGGGTGACAAAGAGAGGGGATAGTGAAGGGGGACAGAAAGAGGGGGACAGAGGGTGGGGGACAGAGAGAGTGCGCAGAGAGTGGGGGGTCCAGAGACAGAAGTGGACAGAGAGAGGGGGCTGAGAGCGGGGAGGTACAGAGACTGGGGGGACAGAGTGAGGGGGAACCGAGGGGATTCAGAGAGAGGGGGGCAGAGAGACGGTGACAGAGAGGGGGCAGAGAGTGGGCGACAAACAGAGGGGACAGTGAGGGGGCGACAGGGAGAGGGGGACAGAGAGAGAGGGAAACAGAGAGCGGGGGGATAGAGCAGGGGAGATAGAGGGGGTCAGAGAGGGGGGTCAGGGAGGGGGGGACAGAGAGAGGGGAACAGAGAGTGGGGGGATGGAGAGAGTGGGGGTCAGAGGGTGGGCGGGGGGACGGAGAGGGAGAGGACAGAGAGAGGAGGGACAGAGGTGCGACAGTAAGAGATGGGGACAGAGAGGGCACGGTGACAGAGAGACGGGGACAGAGAGGGGGGGACAGAGGGAGTGGTGACAGAGAGGGGGCAGAGAGAGGGCGGCAGAGAGAGGGGGACAGAGGGAGGTGGGACAGAGAGTAGGGGACAGAAAGAGGGGTACAGAGTGGGGGAGAGAGAATGGGTCAGATAGAGGTGGTCAGAGAGAGGGGGTTAGAGCGAGGGGGAGAGAGAGAGGGGGACAAAGAGAGGGGCCAGAGAGTGGGGTGATGGAGTGAGTGGAGGACAGAGGTGGTGCAGGTGGGACGGAGAGGGAGAGGACAGAGAGAGAGGAGGGATAGAGACAGGGGACAGAAAGGGATGGGGACAGAGAACGCACGGGGTCAGAGAGAGAGAGGGAACACAGAGAGCGGGTCAGAGAGACGGGGACACAGAGAGAGGTGACAGAGAGAGGGGGACAGAGAGAGGGAGGGACAGAGAGAGGGGGACAGAGAGGGAGGGGGACAGAGAGAGGGGGACAGAGAGGGAGGGGGACAGAGAACGCACAGGGTCAGAGAGAGAGAGGGAACACAGGGAATGGGTCAGAGAGACGGGGACACAGAGAGAGGTGACAGAGAGAGGGGGACAGAGAGAGGGAGGGACAGAGAGAGGGGAACAGAGAGGGAGGGGGACAGAGAGAGGGGGACAGAGAGGGAGGGGGACAGAGGGGAGAGAGAGAGGGGGGGACAGAGAGAGGGGGACAGAGAGAAGGGGGACAGAGGGAGGGGGGACAGAGAGATGGTGACAGAGAGGCGGTAGAGAGAGGGGGTCAGAGAGTGGGGGGGACAGAGAGAGGGGGACAGATGGAGGGGACAGAGAGACGGTGACAGAGCGGGGGCAGACAGCGGTGGACAGAGAGAGAGGGGATAGAGAGAGGGGAAGAGAGAAGGAGGGGCGGGGGGCAGAGAGAGAGGGACACAGGGAGAGGGGGCAATGAGAGCGGGGACAGAGAGGGAGGGGAAAGAGAGAGGGGGACAGAGAGATAGGGGGCAGAGAGACTGGGCAGAGAGAGAGAGAACAGAGAGAGATGGGTCAGAGAGTGAGGGGGCAGAGAGAGGGCGACAGAGAGAGGGGGCAGAGAGCGCGGGGTACAGAGACAGAAGGGGACAGAGAGAGGGGGACAGAGAGAGGGGGACAGAGAGATAGGGGGTCAGAGAGAGGGGGGAAGGGGTCAGAGAGAGTGCGACAGAGAGAGTTGGCAGAGAGCGGTGGAGAGAGAGGGTGGCAGAGAGAGGTGGACAGAGAGAGAGGCACAGAGAGTGGTGGACAGAGAGAGGGGAACAGAGTGAGGGGGACAGAAGGGGGCAGAGAGCGGGGGACAGAGAATGGGGGATGCAGAGAGTGGGGGACAGAGGAGGTCGGGGGGACGGGAGGAAGAGGACAGAGAAAGGAAGCACGGAGAGGGGGCACAGAAAGAGAGGGGGAACAGAGAGAGGCGGGACAGAGGAGTGGGGCAGAGTAGGAAGGGACAAAGAGGGGGGACAGAGAGACGGGCACAGAGAGAGGGGGACAGAGAGAGAGGGGGCAGAGAGAGAGGGGGGACAGAGAGAGAGTGGGACAGAGAGAGGGGGCATGGAGAGAGGGGGGACAGAGAGAGAGAGGGGCACAGAGACAGGGGGACTGAGAGCGAGGTCACAGAGAGAGAGGGGACAGAGAGGGGGTGGGCAGTGAGAAAAGGCACCATCCCTCTGACTGTATCCATCACTTCTATTTGTAACCAAGAAAAATGTTGATTAAAGCGTGCTGAGCAGCAGAGTGACCGATGTTGTTGTGTATCTTTGTGTTAGAGAAGCTGAGCTGGAGAGAGACAGACTCAGATAAAAGACCTAGTCCTCAGGGAAGGGGAAGGTACCGCGCCCTAGCTCAGAAGCTGGGTTTAACTCCCTTCGTCCCCGCCACACCAACCTGTCCTCTCCATTTCCTCTCTCCTACTCTTCCTCCTCAATTCTCTCCCTCTCTCTCGTTCTGCACACTCTCTCTTTCTCACCACCTCTCCCTTTTACTCTCCCTCGTCCCCCTCTCTCTCACCCCCCCCCAACCCCGGTCTCTCCACCTACCTTCACTCCACTCTGTCCCCCTCCCCCGCCCCCGCCGTCTCTGTGGCCCTCCCACAATTCTGTCTCTATGCAATTTTCCCTCCTCCCACCTCCCACATCCCACCCCCACCCCCCACACACAGCCTCACCACCACCAACCCCCCAATCTCTGGGTCAGAGGGAGACAGAGTGTGTTAGCGAGAGGGGGAGGGCAGGAGAGAGATTCAGTCAAAGACAAACGATGGGAGGTGGGGAGAGAGAGACACCGAGGGAGGGGGATCGAGAGTGAGAGAAGGTGGAGAGAGAGTGAAGGAGCAGGGAGAGAGAGGCGGCAAGAGAGAGAGAGGGTGAGATCGTGTCTGTGAGAGAGAGAGAGACAGGGGAGGAGATAATGAGGGGCGAGAGAGAGGAGCAAGAGAGGGAGGGTGAGAGGGGAGGAAGAGAGGGGGAGGGAGAAGGGGGAAGAGTGTGGACAGAGAGAGAGTGGGGGAGAGAGAGTTCAGGGAGAGAAAGTGGGGGAGAGAAAGAGGGGAAGAAGGGAGAGAGGGGAGAGAGAGAGAGAGGGGAGAGCGCGGAGAGAGAGAGAGGGAAGAGAGAGAGATCGTGTGGTAAGAGAGAGAGGGGGTAAGAGAGAGGGGGTGAGAAAGAGAGAGTGTGAGTGAAAAAAGAGAGTGTAAGTGAGACAGAGGAGGGGTAGTGAGAGGAAGGAAGAGAGAGGGGGGTCAGAGAGGAAGGAAGAGAGAGGAGGGAGGAGAGAGAGGAGGGGGAGAGGAGGGCGTGATAGAGGTGAGAGGGGGAGGGGGTAGAGAGAAGAGGGGAGAGAGAGGGTAGGAGAGAGAGGGTGGGATGGAGAGGGGAGGCTGCGCGAGTGGAGGGCGAGAGAGAGGGGAGGGAGAGTGAGAGGGGAGGGAGAGTGTGTGGGAGGGAGAGTGAGTGGGAGGGAGTGTGAGAGAGGAGGGAGAGTAAGAGGGGAGGGAGAGTAAGATGGGAGGGCGAGAGAGTGGATGGAGAGAGAGAGGGGAGTGGGAGAGAGAGGGGAGAGAGAGCCTGAGGGGAGGGAGAGTGAGGGGGAGGGCAAGAGCGAGGGGAGGGCGAGAGAGAGAGGGGGGAGGGCGAGAAAGAGGGAAGGGGAGAGTGGGACGGGAGGGCGAGAGAGGGGAAGGAGAGTGAGGGGGAGGGAGAGACACGGGAGGGAGAGAGAGTGGGGAGGGCGAGAGAGAGGGGAGGGCGAGAGATAGGGCAGGGAGAGAGAGGGGTGCGAGAGAGAGAGGGGAGGGAGAGAGGGGAGGGAGGGAGACGGGAGAGAGTGGGGAAGAGAGTGGGGAGAGACGGGGAGAGAGAGGGGTGGGGGGAAGAGGGGAGAGAGAGGGGAGGAGAGAGAGAGGGAAGCGAGAGCGCGGAAGGGGGGAGAGAGAGGGGTGAGACAGAGTGGGTGAGGGAGTGGGGGTGAGAGAGAGGGGGTGTGTGAGAGAGAGTGGGTGTGAGAGAGAGAAGAGGTCTGAGAGAGAAGGGGTGTGAGAGTGAGAAGAGGTGTGAGAGAGAGAAGGGGTGTGTGAGAGAGGGAAGGGGTGTGAGAAATAGGGGGTTGAGAGAGAGAGAGACGTGGGGTGACTGAGAGAGTGGGGTGAGAGAGTGAGATGGGATGGAGAGATTGGGAGTGTGAGAGACAGAGGGAGAAGGATAGGGAGAGAGGGGGGGCAGAGAGGGGGGAGAGAGAAGGGGTGAGGGTAAGAAGGGGTTGAGAGAGAAGGGGTAATTGAGAGAGAAAAAGTGGGGGAGTGAGAGAGAGAGTGGGTGAGAGAGAGGGGTGAGGGAGAGGGGTGAGGGGGAGGGGTTAGAGAGAGAGAGCGATGGGTAAGAGAGAAACGGTGTGAGAGAGGGAGTGGGTGAGGGTGTGAGAGAGGGAGGAGGGGTGAGAGGGGGTTTGAAAGAGGGGGTGGAGAGAGGGGGTGAGAGACATAGGGAGTGAGAGAGAGGGGTGAGAGAGATGGGGTGAGAGACAATGGGTGATTGAGAGAGAGTAAGTCGGGAGGGAGTAAGAGAGAGAGTGGAGTGAGAAGGAGAGGGTGTGATTGAGAGTGTGTGAGAGAGAGGGGTGAGAGAGAGGGGTGAGGGGGGAGGGGTTAGAGAGAGAGCGCGGGTAAGAGCGAAAGGGTGTGAGAGGGCGTGAGAGAGAGGGGTGAGAGATGGGATGAGAGAGAGAGGGGGGTGAGAGAGAGACGGTTTGAGAAAGAGAGAGGGCGTGAGAGATTGAGGGTGTGAGAGAGTGAGGGGATGAGAGAGTGAGGGGGTTGAGAGAGAGGGAGTGAGAGACAAGGAGTGTGGGAGAGAGAGGTGAGAGAGCGAGGGGTGAGAGAGAGGGGTTGAGAGAGTGGTGGTGAGAGAGAGAGGGGGGATTGAGAAAGGGGGTGGGGGGTGAGAGAGAGAGGGGATGACAGAGAGAGGGTTGAGAGAGAGAGATGGGAGAGACAGGGGTGAGAGAGAGGGGTGAGAGAGTGAGAGGATGGAAGAGAGGGGGTGGGAGAGAGAGGGGATGAGAAGGAGAGAGAGGGGATGGGAAAGAGGCAGAGAGATGGTGGGGGGGTGAGAGAGCGAGGGTGTGTGAGAGTCTGTGCGAGAGAGGAGTATGTGAAATAGAATGGGGTGGGAGAGAGAGGGTGACGGAGAGAGAGGGGAGAGAGAGAGGAGTGAGAGAGAGATGGATATGAGAGAGAGAGAGGGATTGAGAGAGAGGGGTGAGAGACTGAGGGGGTGAGAGAGGGAAGGGATAAGAGATTGAGGTGTGTTGTGAGAGGGGGTGGTGAGAGGGTGGCGGTGAGAGAGAGAGGGAGTGAGAGAGAGGGTGTGAGAGAGCGTGGTGAGAGAGAGAGGGTTGAGAGAGAGGAAGGTGGGAGAGAGAGGGGTGAGAGAGAGGGGGTGAGAGACTGATGGGGTGAGAGAATGAGGGGATGAAAGATTGAGGGGGGTTGAGACAGGGGGCGAAGAGAGAGAGGGGTGAGAGAGAGATGGATGTGAGAGAGATGGGTTGGGGGGTGAGAAATGGAGGGGTGTTGAGAGAGGGGGTGGTGAGAGAGAGAGGGAGTGAGAGAGAGAGGCTGAGAGAGAGGGGTTGACAGAGAAAGAGAGAGTGTGTGAGAGAGTGCTCACAGAGAGAGAGGTTGAGAGAAAAAAAGAAAGGGGTAAGAGAGAGAGGGGAAGAGAGAGAGGGGTGAGTTAGACGGGTGAGACAGGGAGGGGTTCGTGGGAGAACGCGGGGTGATAGAGAAAGGGAGAGGGATGAGGGTGTGAGAGAGGGAGGAGAGTGAGAGGGGGAGAGAGAAGGGATGAGAAAGTGAGGGGTTTGAGAGAGGGTGTGGTGAGAGACACAGGGAGTGAGACAGAGGTGTGAGAGAGAGGGGGTGAGACACAAGGGGTGTTTTAGAGAGAGAAAGTGGGGAGTGGGTAACAGAGAGAGTGGAGTGAGAAGGAGAGGGTGTGAGAGAGAGAGTGGATGAGAGAGAGGGTTGAGGGAGCGAGGGGTGAGAGAGAGGAGGTGAGAGAGAGGGGGAGAGAGGGGGTGAGAGAGAGAAAGTGAGAGAGAGGGGGTGAGAAACAGGGGTGTGAGAGAGAGAAGGGGTTTGAGAGAGAATGGATGTGAGAGAGAAGGTGTGTGAGACAGAGAGGGTGGGAAAGAGAGAGAGACTTGGGATAAGAGAGAGGGAGTGGGGTGAGAGAGTGAGATGGGAGTGAGAGACAGGTGGAGTGAGAGAAAGAGGGAGAGAGGGGGTAGAGAGTGAGGGCAAGAGAGGGGGTAGAGAGAGGGGGGAGAGAGAGGGGAGAGAGAGGTGGAGAGGGAGAGATGTGGAGAGAGAGAGGAGTTGAGAGAGAGGGCGTGAGAGAGAAAGTGGTGAGAAAGAGAGAGTGAGTGAAAAAGAGAGAGTGTAAGTGAGAAAGAGAGAGCGTGATAGAGAAAGAGAAAGGGGTGAGAGAGCGAGGGGTGAAAGAGAGGGGGTGGGATGAGAAGGGGTTGAGAGAGAAGGGGTGAGAGACAGAGGGGATGGGACAGAGAGAGAGACTGTGGTGAGAGAGAGGGTGAGAGAGTGAGATGGGAGTGAAAGGGAGTGTGAGGGAGGGCTAAGAAAGAGAGAGAGGGGGTGCGAGACAAGGGTTAATTGAGTGACAACGTGGGGAGGGGGTAAGAGAGAGTGGAGTGTGAAGGAGAGGGTGTGAGAGAGAGTGGATGAGAGAGAGGGGGCGGGAGAGAGAGGGGGTTGAGAGAGAGAGAGCTGGGCGAGACGGTGGTGAGAGTGAGAGGTGGGAGTGAGTGACAGAGAGGAGGTGGGAGAGAGGCATTAAGAGAGAGAGGGAATGAGAGAGAGAGTGAGAAGGAGAGAGAGGGGACGAGAAAAAGGCAGAGAGATGGTGGGAGAGAGGGCAGGGAGAGAGAGAGCGAGTGTGTGAGAGAGTGTGTGAGATAGAGGGAGCATGTGAAAGAGATTGGAGTGGGGGAGAGAGAGGGGTGGCGGAGAGAGAGGGGAGAGGGGTGGTGAGAGCGGTGGATGTGAGAGAGCGCGAGGGGTTGAGAGAGAGGGGGTTGAGAGACTGAGGGGGTGAGAGAGTGAGGGGGGTTGAGAGAGGGGGTGGTGAGAGTGGGGGAGTGAGAGAGAGGGGGAGAGAGAGAGAGACTGAGAGAGAGAGGGGTGAGAGAGGGGTGTGAGAGAGTGGTGAGAGAGAGAGGGGTTGAGAGAGAAAGAGAGGGGTGAGAGAGAGGGGAAGAGACAGAGGATGTGAACGAGAGAGGTGAGAGGGGGAGGGTTTAGAGAGAGAGACCGCGGGGTAAGAGAGAAAGGGAGAGGTGTGAAGGGGTGATAGAGGGAGGATGGGGGAGAGGGGGTGACAGAGAGAGGGGTGAGAGAGGGGATGAGAGAGAGAGGGGGGTTGAGAGAGGGGGTGGTGAGAGAGTTAGAGGGTGGAAGAGAGAGGGTGGGAGAGAGAGGGTTGAGAGAGAGAGATGAGTGAGAGGGCGGTGAGAGGGAGAGGTGGGAGTGAGTGACAGACAGGGCGTGGGGGAGAGTGGGGTGAGAGAGAGGCGTTTAGAGAGAGGGACGAGAAGGAGATAGAGGGGATAAGGAAGAGGCAGAGAGATGGTGGGAGAGAGGGAGGGGGTGAGAGAGTGAGGGTGTGCGAGAGAGGGGGATGTTAAAGAGATTGGTGTGGGAGAGAGAGGGGTGATGGAGAGAGAGGGGAGAGAGAAAGCGGGATGAGAGCGAGATGGAAGTGTGAGAGAGAAAGGGGTTGAGAGGGGGGGTGAGAGACAGACGGGGTTAGAGAGCGAGGGGATGAGAGAGTGAGGGGGTTGAGAGAGAGGGGTAAGAGAGAGAGGGGTGAGAGAGAGGGGTTGAGAGAGTGAGGGTGTGAGAGAGTGAGGGGATGAGAGAGTGAGGGGGTTTGAGAGAGGGGGAGCAGAGAGAGAGGGGTGAGAGAGCGAGCGGTGAGAGAGAGGGGTTGAGAGAGTGGGGGTGAGAGAGAGGTCTGTTGACAGAGAGAGGGGGTGGAGGGTGAGAGAGAGAAGGGTGAGAGAGAGAGGGTTTAGAGAGGGGGTGGGAGAGAGAGGGGGGTGAGAGAGAGAGGGGTGAGAGAGTGAGAGGGTGGAAGAGAGGTGGGGTGGAAAAGAGAGAAGGGAGGGAGAGAGAGCTGGGTGAGAGGGCGGTGAGGGAGAGGTGGGAGTGAGTGACAGAGAAGGGGTGGGAGAGAGAGGGGTGGGAGAGAGAGGGGTGATGGAGAGAGAGGGGAGAGAGAAAGGGGGATGAGAGCGAGATGGAAATGTGAGAGAGAAAGGGGTTGAGACAGAGGGGGGTGAGAGACTGACGGGGTTAGAGAGGGAGGGGATGAGAGAGTGAGGGGGTTGAGAGAGAGGGATAAGAGAGAGAGGGGTGAGAGAGAGGGGTTGAGAGAGAGGTGTTGAGAGAGTGAGGGTGTGAGAGAGTGAGGGGATGAGAGAGTGAGGGGGTTTGAGAGAGGGGGTGCAGAGAGAGAGGGGTGAGAGAGCGAGCGGTGAGAGAGAGGGGTTGAGAGAGTGGGGGTGAGAGAGAGGTGTGTTGAGAGGGAGAGGGGTGGAGGGTGAGAGAGAGAAGGGTGAGAGAGTGAGAGGGTGGAAGAGAGTTGGGGTGGAAAAGAGAGAAGGGAGGGAGAGAGAGCTGGATGAGAGGGCGGTGAGGGAGAGGTGGGAGTGAGTGACAGAGAAGGGGTGGGAGAGAGAGGGGTGGGAGAGAGAGGGGGTGTGTGAGAAGGAGAGAAAGTGGATGAGAAAGAGGCAGAAAGATGGTGGGAGAGAAGGAGGGGTGAGAGAGCGAGGGTGTGTGAGAGTGTGTGTGAGAGAGAGGGTTTGTGAAAGAGATTGGGGTGGGAGAGACGGGTGAGGAAGAGAGAGGGGAGAGGGGGTGAGAGACTGAGGGGGGGTGAGAGAGTGAGGGGATGGGAGATTGAGGGGTGTTGAGAGAGGGGGTGGTGTGAGAGGGGGGATGAGAGAGAGTGGGAGTGAGAGTGAGGGGTGAGAGTGACAGACAGAGAGAACGATAGAGCAAGAGTGAGAGAGAAGAGGTGAGAGAGATAGGGTGGACTGAGAGAGAGGGAGAGAGAGCATGAGCGACAGAGAGAGAGAGCACGAGCGAGAGAGAGCGAACGTGAGAGACCGAGAGATATGAGAGAGGGAGGCAAGAGAGAGGGAGAGAGGCAGGGAGTGAGAGAGACCGCAAGAGGAAGAGAGCGAGCGGACGAGTGAGAGAGAGAGGATGTGAGAGAGAGAGGGGGGGGTGAGAGAGGGGGAGGGAGAGGGAAAGGGAGAGGGGGCAGGATTGGGGGCAGAGAGAGGGCGCAGAGAGAGGGGGAGAGAAGGGTGAGAGAGGGGGGTGAGAGAGAGGGAGAGAGAGGGGGGAGCGAGTGGGGGGAGAGAGGGGGAGAGAGAGGTGTTGAGAGAGAGGGGGTGAGAGAGAGGAATTGAGAGAATGGGGGTGAGAAACAGGGGTGTGAGATAGAAAGGGTGGGAGAGAGAGGGGGTGGGAGAGAGAGACGTGGGGGTAGAGAGTGAGAGTGGGGTGAGAGAGTGAGATGGGAGTGAGAGAGAAGAGGTGTGAGAGACGGGGAGAGTGGGTGCAAGAGAGGGGAGAGAGAGGGGAGAGAGAGAGGGAGAGAGAGGGGAGGGAGAGAGAGGGGAGGGAGAGAGAGGGGGTAGAGAGTGGGGGCAAGAGAGTGGGTAGAGAGAAGTGATAGAGAGAGGGAGAAAGAGAGAGGACGTGACAGAGAGGGCGTGAGAGAGAGAGGGGGTGAGAAAGAGAGAGAGTGAGTGAAAAAGAAAGACAGTGTAAGTTAGAAAGAGAGAGTGTGAGTGAAAAAGAGAGCAGGTGAGAGCGCGAGGGGTGAGAGAGAGGGTGTGGGATGAGAAGGGGTTGAGAGAGAAGGGGTCAGAGACAGAGGTGATGGGACAGAGAGAGAGAGACTGTGGTGAGAGAGAGGGGTGAGTGAGTGAGGGGGTGGTGAGAGAGGGGTGGTGAGAGACACAGGGAGTGAGAGAGAGGTGTGAGAGAGAGGGGGTGAGCGACAAGGGGTGATTGAGAGAGAGAAAGTGGGGAGGGGGTAAGAGAGAGAGATTGGAGTGAGAAGGAGAGGGTGTGAGAGAGAGAATGGGTGAGAGAGAGGGGTGAGTGAGAGGAAGTGAGAAAGAGGGAGAGAGAGCTGGGTGAGAAAGAGGGAGAGAGAGCTGGGTGAGAGGGCAGTGAGAGGGAGAGGTGGGAGTGAGTGACAGAGAGGAGGTGGGAGAGAGAGGGGTGAGAGAGAGAGGGGGTGAGAGAGAGGGAGCGAGAAGGAGAGAGAAGGGAGGAGAAAGAGGCAGAGATGGTGGGAGAGAGGAAGGGGTGAGAGAGCGAGGGTGTGTAAGAGAGTGTGTGAAAGAGAGAGGGGGATGTGAAAGAGATTGGGGTGGGAGAGAGAGGGCTGACGGAGAGAGAGGAGAGTGAGAGAAGGGTGTGAGAGGGAGATGGAAGTGAGAGAGAGAGAGAGTGAGAGACGGGGTTGAGATAGAGGGGGGTGAGAGACTGAGGGGGTGAGAGAGTGAGGGGATGAGAGATTGAAGAGAGTTGAGAGAGAAAGTGGTGAGAGGGGGGCGGTGAGAGAGAGGGAGTGAGAGAGAAAGCTGAGAGACAGGGGTTGCCAGAGAGAGAGAGGGTTGAGAGAGAGGGGTGAGAGAGAGGGTGCGAGAGAGAATGGTGAGAGAGAGAGGGGTTGAGAGAGAAAGAGAGGGGTGAGAGAGAGAGAGAGGGGAAGAGAGAGAAAGACAGGGGTGAGAGAGAGGGGAAGAGAGAGAGGGGTCAGTGAGGGGGTGAGAGAGTGAGGGGATGAGAGACTGAGGGGGTTTTGAGCGAGGGGTTGGTAAGGGGAGGTGAGAGAGAGGATTTGAGAGAGATAAGGGGGTGAGAGAACGAAGGGGGGCGAGAGAGGGGTTGAGACGGGGAGAGAGTTAGTAGGGTGTGAGAGAGGGTGTAATAGAAAGGCGGGGAGAGTGTGGAATGAGAGAGGGGTTGAGAGAGAGGGACTGAGAGAGACGGGGTTGCAAGAGAGGGTGGGTGAGAGTGGGAGGGGCTGAGAGACGGATGCGCTGAGAGAGTGGGGTGAGATAGGCAGAGTGTGAGAGAGGAGGGATGAAAGTAGGAGGGGGAATGAGGGACGGGATGAGAGAGGGAGGGTGACCGAGAGAGGTGGTGAGAGAGAGAGAGGGTGAGAGAGAGGAGTAAGAGAGGGGGGAGAGGGGCAAGAGAGTTGGAGAGAGGGGGAGAGGGGGAGACAGGGGGGTAGAAAGGGAGGGTGTGAGAGTGGGAGTGTGTGAGACAGGGACGGGATGAGAGAGGGAGGGCGTGAGAGAGAGGGGTGTGTGAGAGACAGATAGGGTGAGAAAGAGGGTGAGAGAGAGGAGGAGAGAGAGGGGGAGAGAGAGAGGGGGAGAGAAGGTAAGAGAGTTAGAGTGGTGAGAGAAAGAGAGGGGTGACAGAGAGAGGAGTTTGAGAGAGAGAGGGGGTGTAAGAAGGGGGTGAGAGAGGGGGTGAGGGGGTAGGTAGGTGAGGTGGTGTGTGGGGTTCGGGGTGGGAGGGGTGGTGAGGGAGGTGGAGGGGAGATAGAGGGGTTGTGAGGGGGTGTGGAAGAGAGAGAAAAGAGTGAGAGAGAGCTTGGTGAGAGGGGGTGAGGGGGCTGAGAGAGAGAGGTGGGTGAGAGAGAGAGAGTGAGGGTGAGAGAGAGGTTAGTGAGAGATAGGGAATGAAAGAGAGGGGAGGGTGAGAGAGGGGGGTTGAGAGAGAGAGCGATGGGAGTGAGAGAGAGAGGGTGGGAGAGAGAGGGGAAGAGAAAGATGGTGAGAATGAGGGGGTGAGAGGGCGGGAGTGAGAAGAAGAGAGAGGGGATGAGAAAGAGATAGAGAGAGGGTGGGAGAGAGGGAGGGGGTGAGAGAGAGGGGGTGAGAGAGAGAGGGTGAGGGAGCGAGGTTGAGATATAGAGGGGTTGAGTGAGAGAAGGAGGTGAGAGAATGAACTCGGGTGAGAGAGAGGGGAGTGAGAGAGAGGGGTTGAGAGAGACGGGGGGAAAGAGGGGGTGAGAGAGAGTGGGTTAGAGAGTCAGGAGAGAGAGGTGTTGAGAAAGATGGGTTGTGAGAGAGAGGAGGTGAGGGGGAGGACGGAGAGAGAGAGGTGGAGAGAGAGACCGACAGACAGAACGATAGAGCAAGAGTGAGAGTGACAGACAGAGAGAGCATGAGCGACAGAGAGAGAGAGCACGAGCGAGAGAGAGCGAACGAGAGACCGTGAGATAAGAGAGAGAGGGAGGCAAGAGAGATGGAGAGAGGCAGGGAGAGAGAGCGTGAGAAGAGGGTGAGAGAGAGAGCAAGAGGAAGAGAGCGAGAGAAAGAGTGAGAGAGAGAGGATGCGAGAGAGAGAGAGGGGGGTGAGAGAGGGGGGTGAGAGAGGGGGGCGAGAGAGGAGGGGAGAGAGGAGGAGAGAGAGGGGGCAAGGGAGGGGGAGGGAGAGGGAGAGGGGGCGGGATTGGGGGCAGAGAGATGGCGCAAAGAGGGGGGAGAGAGAGGGGGCAGAGAGGGGGGAGAGAGAGAGGGGAGAGAGGAGGGTGAGAGAGAGGTGTTGAGAGAGAGGGGGTGAGAGAGAGGAATTGAGAGAGAGGGGGTGAGAAACAGGGGTGTGAGAGAGAGAAGGGGTGTGAGAGAGGAAGGGTGGGCGACAGAGGGGGTGGGAGAGAGAGAGAGAGAGAGACGTGGGCTAAGAGAGAGTGAGATGGAAGTGAGAGAGGGGGGTGTGAGAGACGGGGAAGAGAGGGGGTAGAGAGTGGGGGCAAGAGAGGGAAGAGAGAGGGGGAGAGAGAGGGGAGAGAGAGGGGAGAGAAAGAGAGAGAGCGAGTGAAAAAGAGAGAGTGTAAGTGAGAAAGAGAGAGCGTGAGTGAGAAAGAGAGAGCGGGTGAGAGAGAAGGGGTGAGAGAGAGGGGGTGGGGTGAGAGGGGGGTGAGAGAGAAGGGGTGTGAGACAGAGGGGGTGAGACAGAGAGAGAGACTGTTGTGAGAGAGAGGGGGGTGATAGAGTGAGATGGGAGTGAGAGAGAGGGTGTGTGAGAGAGGGGTAAGAGAGAGAGGGAGTGAGAGAGAGGGAGTGTGAGAGAGGGGTTGAGAGAGAGAGGGGAGTGAGAGAGAGAGGGGTGAGAGAGGGGGGATGAGAGAGTGACGGGTTGAGAGAGATGGGAGTGAGAGAGAGAGAAGGGGGTGAGAGGGAGAGAGGGGAGTGAGAGAGAGGGGGTGAGAGAGAGAGGAGTGAGAGAGGGGTTGAGAGAGAGGGGTTGAGAGAGACGGGGAAAGAGGGGGTGAGAGAGAATGAGAGGGTTAGAGAGAGAGGAGAGAGAAAGGGGTTGAGAAAGATTGGTTGAGAGAGAGAGGAGGTGGGGGAGGACTGACAGAGAGAGACGGAGAGAGAGCGCGACAGACAGAGAGAACGATAGAGCAAGAGTGTGAGAGAAGAGGTGAGAGAGGTAGGGTGGACTGAGAGAGAGGGAGAGAGAGAGACAGACAGGGAGATCATGAGCGAGAAAGAGATAGAGCGAGCGAGAGAGACCATGAGATAAGAGAGAGAGAGAGAGGGAGGCAAGAGAGAGGGAAAGAGGCAGGGAGAGAGAGAGAGCATGAGAAGGGGGTGAGCGAGTGAGAGAGAGAGAGCAAGTGGAAGGGAGCGAGCGGAAGAGTGAGAGAGAGAGGATGCGAGAGACGGGGGAGTGAGAGAGGGGTGCGAGAGAGGGGGCGAGAGAGGAGGGGAGAGAGGGCGAGGGAGGGGGAGAGAAGGGTGAGAGAGAAGGGGAGAGAGGCGGGAGAGAGAAGGGAGTGAGAGGGGGAGAGAAGCGAGAGAGAGAAGGGGAGAGAGAGGGGGGAGAGAGATGGAGGAGAGGGGGTTGTGAGGAGGAGAGGGTAGAGGAGAGGGGGAGAGAGGGGGTGAGACAGGGGGCAGAGAGAGGGGAAGAGAAGGGTGAGAGAGAAGAGGAGAGAGAGCGGGAGAGGGAGGAGGGAGAGAGAGTAGAGAGAGGGGGAGAGAGATGGGGAGGGGGGAGTGAGGGGGAAGGAGTGGAGGAGAGGAGGAGAGAGGGGGTGAGAGAGAGGGGGTGAGAGAGAGGGGGTGGGAGAGAGTGAGAGTGGGGTGAGAGAGTGAGATGGGAGTGAGAGAGGGGGATGTGAGAGACAGGGGAAGAGAGGGGATAGAGATTGGGTGGCTAGAGAGGGGGGAGAGAGAGGGGAAGAGAGAGGGGAGAGAGAGGGGGTGAGAGAGGGGATGAAAAAATTGGGCAGAGAGAGGTGGAGAGAGAACGGGAGAGAGAGGGGGGGAGAGAGAGAGACGGTTTGAGAGAGATGGTGAGAGAGAGGGGGTGAGAAAGAGAGAGTGAGAAAAAAGAGAGAGAATGTAAGTGAGAAAGAGAGAGTGAGTGAGAAAGAGTCCGCGGGTGAGAGAGATGGGGGTGAGAAAGAGGGTGTGGGGGTGAGAGGGGGTGAGCGAGAAGGGGTGATTGAGAGAAAAAAAGTGGGGAGGGGATAAGAGAGAGAGTGGAGTGAGAAGGAGCGGGTGTGAGAGAGAATGGGCGAGAGAGAGGGGGTGAGTGAGAGGAGTGAGAGGGGGAGGGGTTGAGAGAGAGAGCAAGGCGTAAGAGAGAACGGCTGTGAGAGAGGGAGAGGAGGTGAGGGGGTAAGAGAGTGATGGGAGAGAGTGAGCTGGGTTGAGAGAGGGGGTGGTGAGAGAGAGTGAGGTGTGAGAGAGAGAGGGTTTGAGAGAGAGGGTGAGAGACTGAGGAGTGAGAAAGAGAGGGGTGAGAGAGAGAGGGGATGGGGTGAGACAGAGAGAGGGGTGAGAGAGAGAGGGTTGGGGGGGTGAAAGAGTGACGGTGTGAGAGAGTGAGTGGATGAGAGAGTGAGGGTGGTTGAAAGGGAGGGAGTGAGAGAGGGTCGAGAGAGAGGGGTTGAGAGAGAGTAGGGGAGTGTGAGAGAGGGATTGAGAGAGAGGGATTGAGAGAGAGAGGGGTGAGATAGAGATGTGGGTGAGAGAGAGAGGTTAAGAGAGAGAGGGGAAAGAGGGGTGTGAGGGTGAGAGAGAGAGGGAGGATGAGAAAGATCGCGGTGGGGGAGACAGTGGGTGAGTAAAGAGAAAGGGGGTGAGTGAGAGTGGGGGATAGAGAGGGGGTGAGAGAGAGACATAAGAGGGGGGGTGAAAGAGAGAAGGTTAAGAGAGAGAGGGGTGAGAGAGAGAGTTGTGAGAGAGAGAGGGGTGAGAGAGAAGGAGAGTGGTGAGAGTGGGAGGGAGTAAGAGAGTGAGAGGGCTCAAAAAGAGAGGGAGTGAGGGAGAGGTGTGTGAGAAAGGGGGCTGAGAGAGAGAGGGCATGAGAGAAAGGGGTGAGAGAGAGAGGGTTTGAGAGAGAGGGGGGTGAGAAAGAGGGGGTGTGAGAAAGAGGAGTGAAAGAGAGGGGGGTGTGACAGAGAGGGGGAGAGAGAGGGGTGGGGGGTGAGAGAGGGGGCGGTGAGAGATGGGGTGAGAGAGAGAGGGATGAGAGAGAGAGAGAGAGAAGGGTGAGAGAGGCTGAAAGAGAGGGCCTGAGAGAGGTGGGATGAGAGAGGCGGTGAGATAGTAGGGGTGAGAGAAAGAGGTATGAGAGAGAGAGGGTGTGAGAGAGAAGGGGGCGAGAGAGAGAGGGGTGAGAGAGAAAGGGTGAGAGAGAGGGAGGGTGAGAGAGAGAAGGAGGTGAAAGAGAGGGTGAGAGGGAGAAGTAAGAGAGAGAGGGTGTGAGAGAGTGAGGGCCTGAGAGAGAGCGGTTGAGATAGAGAGAGGGATAAGAAAGAGAGGGATGAGAAAGAGAGGGTGAGAGAGACAGGCGTAGAGAGAAGGTGTGTGAGAGAGATCAGGGTGGGAGAGACGGGAGGGGGGGGCTGATAGAGAGAGACGGCTGAGAGAGAGTGGGTGAGAGAGGGGTGAGAGAGAAGGGGTGAGAGAGCGGGTGAGAGAGAGGTGAGAGACAGAGAGAGGGGTTTTAGAGAGAGTGGTGAGAGAGAGAGGGGTGAGAGAGAGGGGTTGTGAGAGAAATCGGAGTGGAAGAGAGACCGGGTGAGAAAGAGAGAGTGGGTGAGAGAGAGACAGGCAGAGAAAGAGAGGGTGAGAGAGTGGTGATAGAGAGGCATGAGAGAGAGGGGGTAAGAGAGTGAGAGGGCTAAGAAAGAGAGTGTGTAAGAGAGTGAGAGAGGGTGAAGGGGTGAGAGAGAGAGAGAGAGAGGATGACAGATAGAGCGGGGTGAGGGAGAGAGGGGGTGAGAGAGAGAGTGCGTGAGAGAGAGGGATGTGAGAAAGAGAGGGGCGTGTGACAGAGAGGGGGTGAGAGAAAGAGGGGTGAGAGAGAGAGGTGATAGAGAGGGGTTGGGGGAGGGTGCGGTGAGAGAGAGAGAGGGCGAGAGAGGGGGGGTGAGAGACAGGGATGAGGCAGAGAGGTGTGTGAGAGAGAGAGGGGTGAGAGAGAGAGGAGGTGTGGCAGAGAGAGGGGTGTAAGAGAGAGAGGGAGCTGACAGAGAGAGGGTCTGAGATGGGGGTGAGAGAGAATGGGTGAGAGAGATAGGATGAGAGAGAGAGGGTGAGAGAGGGGGTGAGAGAGTGAGAGGAGAGGGAGAGAGAGGGGTGAAAGAGTGAGAGGGGCTGATAGAGAGGGCCTGAGGGAGGGGTGAGAGAGAGCGATGAGAGAGAAGGGGTGAGAGAGAGAGCGTGAGAGAGAGGTGTGAGAGAGAGAGGGGTAAGAGAGAGAGGGGAGCGAGAGAGATCGGAGTGGAAGAGAGAGCTGGTGAGAAAGAGAGAGCTTATGAGAAAGAGAGAGGGAGTGAGAGAGGGATAGGCAGAGAAAGACAGGGTGAGAGAGAAGGTGAGAGGCGTGAGAGAGAGTGGGTAAGAGAGCGAGAGGGGACGAGAGAGAAGGTTAAAGGGTGGGACAGAGGGAGGATGAGAAAGATCAGGGTGGGGGAGAGAGCGGGTGAGAAAGAGAAAGGGGGTGAGTGAGAGTGGGGGAGAGAGAGGGGGAGAGAGTGGTGGAGAGAGGGAGGTGAGAGAGAGAGGTAAGAGAGAAGGGGTTGAAAGAGAGAGGGGCAAGAGAGAAAGCGGGGTAAGAGAGAGGGGTAAGTGAGAGAGGGGTGAGAGAACGGGGATGAGAGAGAGGGGGTGTTAGAGAAAGAGAGGGAGTGAGAGAGAGGGTGTGAGGATGGGTGAGAGACAGGGGGCTGAGAGAGAGAGGGGTGAGAGAGAATGAGAGTGGTGAGAGTGGGAGGTGATAAGAGAGTGAGAGGGCTAAGAAAGAGAGGATGTGAGAGAGAGTGAGGGGTGAGAGAGAGAAAGGATGACAGAGAGAGGGGGTGAGAGAGGGAGGGGTGAGAGGGAGAGAGGGGTGAGAGAGAGAGTGGTGAGAGAGAGGGGATGTGAGAGAAAGAGGGGTGAGAGAAGGTTGTGAGAGAGATGGGTGAAAGAGAGGGGGGTGTGACAGAGAGGGGCGGTGAGAGAGAGGGGTGAGAGAGGGGGTGAGAGTGAGAGGGTGAGAGAGAGAGAGGGGTGAGAGTGAGAGGAGTGAGAGAGAGCTGTAAGAGAGAGAGAGGTGTAAGAGTGAGGGGTGAGAGAGAGAGAGGGTGAGAGAGAGAGAAGGGTGCGAGAGAGAGGGGGTTGAGACAGAGGGTAAGAGAGAGGTGAGTAAGAGAGAGGGAGGTGTGAGAGAGAGGGACTGAAAGAGAGGGTCTGAGAGAGAGGGGGTAACAGAGGGGGTGAGAGAGAAGGGGTGAGAGAGAGGGTGAGAGAGGGGGGTAAGAGAGAGAAAGGGGTAGGAGAGAAAGAGGGTGAGAGAGAGAGAGAAAGGTGTGAGAGAGAGGTGTGTGAGAGAGAGGGTGAGAGAGAAAGAGGAGTGTGAGAGAGGGGGGTGTGAGAGCGCGAAGGCCTGAAAGAGAGGGGTGAGAGAGAGAGGGTGAGAGAGAGAGAAAGGGGTGAGAGTGAGAGGCGGGTGAGAGAGAGAGGGGGGGAGAGAGAGAGGGGGTGTAAGAGAGAGAGGTTTGTAAGAGAGAGGGGAGTGAGAGAGATAATGAGTGTCAGAGAGAGGGGTGAGAGAGAGAGGGGTGAGAGAGTGCGAGGGACTGAAAGAGAGGGCCTGAGGCGGGGGAGGTGAGAGAGGCGGTGAGAGAGAAGGGGTGAGAGAGTGCGAGGGGCTGAAAGAGGGCCTGAGAGAGGGGGTGAGAGAGAGAAGGTGAGAGAGAGAGGTGTGAGAGAGAGGGGGTGAGAGAGAGAGGGGTGAGAGAGTGAGACGGGCTGAAAGAGAGGGCCTGAGAGGGGATGAGAGAGAATGGTTGAGAGAGAGGGTGAGAGAGGGGGAGTGAGAGAGGCAGTGAGAGAGAAGGGGTGAGAGGGAGAGACGTGTGAGAGAAAGAGAGGGGTGAGACAATGCGAGGGGCTGAATGAGAGGGCCTGAGAGAGGGGCTGAGAGAGAATGGGTGAGAGAGAAGGGATGAGAGAGGGGTATGAGAGAGAGAGGGTATGAGAGAGAGAGGGTCTGAGAGAGAGAGGGATGAGAGAAAGGGTGAGGGAGAGGTGTGTGTGAGAGAGAGAGGGTTAGGAGAGAGAGACAGGGGTGAGAGAGTGCGCGGTGCTGAAAGAGAGGGCCTGAGAGGGTGGGGTAGAGAGGTGGTGATAGAGAAGAGATGAGAGAGAGAGGTGTGACAGCGAAGCAGAGGGGGGTGAGAGAGGGTGGGTGAGAGAGAAGATGTGTGAGAGAGGGGAGAGATGAGAGAGCGAGGTGAGGGGGTGAGGGAGAAAGGGGGCTGAGTGAGCCAGGTGCAGAGATAGAAAGAGGCGTTCACAGAGAGGGGAGGTGAGAGAGAGGGGTGAGAGATAGAGAAGGGTGTGAGAGAGAGAGGGTGAGAGAGAGGTGTGTGAGAGAGAGGGTGTGAGAGGGAAAAGGGCTGAAAGAGAGTGCCTGAGAGAGAGGAGGTGAGAGAGGGGGTGAGGGAGAAGGGGTAAGAGAGAGAGGGTGAGAGAGAGAGGTGAGAGAGAGAGAGAGATGGGGGGGGGTAAGAGAGAGGGGTAGGACAGAGAGAGGCCGAGAGAGAGAGGGGTATGAGAGAGATGGGGTTGAGAGAGAAGGGGTGAGAGAGAGAGGGTGAGAGAGAGTAGGTTGAGAGAGAAAGTTGAGAGCAAGAGGGTGAGAGAGAGAGAGAGGGGGGTTGAGAGCGACAGGGGGTTGAGAGAGAGGTGTGTGAGAGAGAGAGACGGGTGTGAGAGAGCGAGGTGCTGAAAGATAGGGCCTGAGAGAGGGGGTGAGAGAGGGGCTGAGAGAGAAGGGGTGAGAGAGAGAGAGGGTGAGAGAGAGAGGTGAGAGAGAGAGTGGGGTGCGAGAGAGGGGGTGTGAGAGCGAGGGATGTAAGAGAGAGAGGTGAGTGAGAGAGAACGGGTGAGAGAGAGGTGTGATTGAGAGAGAGGGGTAAGAGAGAGAGGGCTGAGAGATAGAGAGGGTGAGAGAGAGAGAAGGGTGTAAAATAGAGAGGGGGTGAGAGAGAGGGTGAAAGAGGTGCCTGAGAGAGTGAGGTGTGAGAGAGAGAGGGGCTGAAAGAGAGGGCCTGAGAGAGAGGGGTAAGAGAGAGAGGGGTAGGAGAGAAAGAGGGTGAGAGAGAGAGAGAAAAGTGTATGGGAGAGAGAGGGTTAAGAGAGAGGGTGAGAGAGAGAGGGGGTGTGAGAGAGAGAGGGGTGTAAGAGAGAGAAGGGAGTGAAGGAGAGAGAGGGGTGAGAGAGAGAGGGGTGAGAGAGAGAGAGGGCCTGAGAGAGTGGGTGAGAGAGAGATTAACAGATAAAGGTGTGACAGAGAGAGACAGGTGAGAGAGAGAGAGGGATGAGTGAGGGGGGGTGAGAGAGACGGTGAGAGAGAGGTGTGTGTGAGAGAGGGGTAAGAGAGAGAGGGTTGAGAAAGAGAGGGTTGAGAGAGAGAGGGTTGAGAGAGGGGGTTGAGAGTGACAGGGTGTTGACAGAGAGGTGTGAGAGAGAGAGAGAGACGGGTGTGAGAGAGGGAGGGGCTGAAAGAGAGGGTCTGAGACAGAGACGGTGAGAGAGAGAGAGGTGAGAGAGAGAGGTGTGAGAGAGAGGGATGAGAGAGAGGGATGAGAGAGTGAGGAAGGGGTGAGAGAGAGGGGTTCTGAGAGAGAACAGGGTGGGAGAGACTGGGGTGAGAGAGGGGATGAGAGAGAGAGAGGGGAGCTGCGAAAGAGAGGGTGAAAGAGAGAGGGGTGAGTTAGAGAGCGGGTGTGAGAGAGATCGGGGTGGAAGAGAGAGCGGGTGTAAAAGAGACAGGGGGTGAGAGAGAGACAGGCTGAG
Organism: Chiloscyllium punctatum; assembly: GCF_047496795.1. Classification (NCBI taxonomy): domain Eukaryota; kingdom Metazoa; phylum Chordata; class Chondrichthyes; order Orectolobiformes; family Hemiscylliidae; genus Chiloscyllium; species Chiloscyllium punctatum. The sequence goes on along the minus strand of NC_092745.1, from coordinate 17,232,881 downwards.
AGAGAGAGGGTGAAAGAGAGTGGGTGAGAGAGAAGGGGTGAGAGAGAGGGGGTGAGAGAGAGGGGTAAGATAGAGAGGGGTGAGAGCGAGAGAAGGTGAGACAGAGAAGCAGTGTGAGAGAGAGGGGTAAGAGAGAGGGGTGAGAGGGAGAGGGGAAGAGAGAGAGGAGTGAGAGAGAGAAGATGAGAGAGAGAGGATGAGAGAGAGAGGGGTGTGAGAGGGATGGCGTTGAGAGAGAGGTGTGAGAGAGAGGGGCTGATAGAGAGGGCTTGAGACAGGGAGTGAGAGAGGGGGTGAGAGAGAAAGGGTGAGAGACAGAGGGTGAGAGAAAGAGAGGTGAGAGAGGGGGGTAAGAAATGGAGGTGTAGAAGAGAGGGAGGATGAGAGAGGGTGTGAGAGAGAGGGGGTGAGGGAGAGGGTGAGAGAGAGGTGTGTGTGAGAGAGAGGGGTAAGAGAGGGAAGGTTGAGAGAGAGTGTGTTGAGAGCAAGAGGGTGAGAGAGAGAGGGGTGAGGGAGAGAGAGGGGTGAGGGAGAGAGGGGAAGAGAGAGAGGGGTGTGAGAGAGATCAGGGTGGAAGAAACTGGGGAGAAAGAGAGGGCTGAGAGAGAGGAGTAAGATAGAGAGGGGTGAGAGAGGGGTGAGAGCGAGAGAAGGTGAGACAGAGAAGCAGTGTGAGAGAGAGGGGTAAGAGAGAGGGGTGAGAGAGAGAGGGGAAAGAGAGAGGGGAGTGAGAGAGAGAAGATGAGAGAGAGAGAGGATGAGAGAGAGGGATATGAGAGAGATGGGGTTGAGAGAGAGGTGTGAGAGCGAGGGACTGATAGAGAGGGCTTGAGAGAGGGGGTGAGAGAGGGGGTGAGAGAGAAAGGGTGAGAGAGAGAGGGTGAGAGAAAGAGAGGTGAGGGGGGCTAAGAAATGGAGGTGTAGAAGAGAGGGAGGGTGAGAGAGGGTGTGAGAGAGGGGGGTGAGGGAGAGGATGAGAGAGAGGTGTATGAGAGAGAGAGGGGGGTAAGAGAGAGAGGGTTGAGAGCAAGAGGGTGAGAGAGAGAGAGGGGTTGAGAGAGACAGGGGGTTGAGAGAGAGGTGTGTGAGAGAGAGACGGGTGTGAGAGAGCGAGGTGCTGAAAGAGAGGGTTTGAGAGACAGGGGGTGAGAGAGGGGCTGAGAGAGAAGGGGTGAGGGAGATAAGGTGAGAGAGAGAGATGAGAGAGGGAGAGAGGGGTGAGAGAAGAGGGGGTGTGAGAGAGAGGAATGTAGTAGAGAGAGGTGAGTGAGAGAAAACGGGTGAGAGAGATGTGTGATTGAGAGAGAGGGTAAGAGAGAGGGGTGTGTGAGAGAGAGGGTGAAAGAGATGTGTGTGAGAGAGGGAGGTGTGAGAGAGAGGGGGGCTGAAAGAGAGGGCCTGAGAGTGAGTGGGTGAGAGAGTGGGTGAGAGAGAGGGGTGAAAGAGAGAGAGGGGTAGGAGAGAAAGTGGGCGAGAGAGAAAGATGTGAGAGAGGGAGAGGGGTAAGAGAGAGAGGGTTGAGAGAGAGAGGGTGAGAGATAAAGAGGAGTGTGAGAGACAGGGGATTGAGAGAGAGGTGTGTGAGAGAGAGGTGGGTGTGAGACCACGAGGGCCTGAGGGAGAGGGGTGAGAGAGAGAAGGTGAGAGAGAGAGAGAGAGGGGTGAGAGTGAGAGACGAGTGAGAGAGAGGGGGTGAGAGAGAGAGGTAGAGTGAGAGAGAGGGGTGGTGAGAGAGAGAGGGGCAGGAGAGAAAGTGGGCGAGAGAGAAAGATGTGAGAGAGGGAGAGGGGTAAGAGAGAGAGGGTTGAGAGAGAGAGGGTGAGAGATAAAGAGGAGTGTGAGACACAGGGGATTGAGAGAGGTGTGTGAGAGAGAGGTGGGTGTGAGACCGCGAGGGCCTGAGGGAGAGGGGTGAGAGAGAGAGGGTGAGAGAGAGAGAGAGAGGGGTGAGAGTGAGAGACGAGTGAGAGAGAGGGGGTGAGAGAGAGAGGTAGAGTGAGAGAGAGGGGTGGTGAGAGAGAGAGACATGAGGGAGTGCGAGAGCCTGAAAGAGAGGGCCTGAGAGAGAGGGTGAGAGACAATGAGTGACAGAGAGAGAGTGAGAGAGAGACGATGAGAGAGAGAGGGATGAGAGAGTGAGGGAGGGGTAAGAGAGAGTGGGGCTCTGAGAGAGATCAGGGTGGGAGAGACTGGGGTGAGAGAGGGGATGAAAGAGAGGGGGGCTGCGAAAATGAGGGTGAGAGAGAAGGGGTGAGAGAGAGAGGTTGAGAGAGAAAGGTGTGAGAGAGAGACAGGTAAGAGAGAGAAGGGTGAAAGAGAGAGAGGGATGGGAGAGTGTGTGAGAGAGAGGGGGTGAGAGAGAGCTATGAGTGAGAGAGGGGCAAGAGAGAGAGGGTTGAGAAAGAGAGGATTGAGAGAGAGATTGTGAGAGAGAGGGGTTGAGAGAGACAAGGGGTTGACAGAGAGGTGTGTGAGAGAGAGACGGGTGTGAGAAAGCGAGGGGCTGAAAGAGAGGGCCTGAGAGAAAGAGGGTGTGAGAGAGAGGGATGAGAGAGAGAGGGATGAGAGAGTGAGGGAGGGGTGAGAGAAAGGGGCTCTGAGAGATATGAGGGTGGGAGAGACTGGGGTGAGAGAGGGGATGAGAGAGAGCGAGAGAGGGGGGGCTGCGAAAGAGCGGGTGTGAGAGAGATCGGGGTGGAAGAGAGAGCGGGTGTGAAAGAGACAGGGGGTGAGAGAGAGACAGGCTGAGAGAGAGAGAGGGTGAAAGAGAGGGGGTGAGAGAGAAGGGGTGAGAAAGAAGAGATGAGAGAGAGAGTGGTGAGAGAGAGAGGGTGAGAGAGAGGGGGTGGTGAGGGAGAGAGAGGGGTGAGGGAGAGAGAGGGGTGAGGGAGAGAGGGGAAAGAGAGAGACGGGTGCGAGAGAGATCAGGGTGGGAGAGACTGGAGAGAGAGAGTGGGGCTGAGAGAGAGAGAGAGAGGGCTGAGAGAGAGGGGTGTGAGAGAGAGAGGTGTGTGAGAGAGAGAGGGGTAAGATAGGAGAGGAGTGAGAGAGAGGGGTGAGAGAGAGAGGGCGAGAGAGAGGGTGAGAGAGAGGTGTGTGAGAGAGAGGGAGAAGAGAGAGGAGTGAGAGCGAAGATGAGAGAGAGGATGAGAGAGAGAGAGAGGGTGCAAGAGAGATGGGGTTGAGAGAGAGGTGTGAGAGAGCAAGGGGCTGAAAGGGAGGGCCTGAGAGAGAGGGTGACAGAGAGAGAGAGAGAGAGAGAGGTATGAGACAGAGAGGTGTGAGCGAGAGAGGGATGAGAGAGAGAGAGGGATGAGAGAGTGAGGGAGGTGTGAGAGAGAGAGGCTCTGAGAGAGATCAGGGTGGGAGAGACTTGGGTGAGAGAGGGAATGAGAGAGAGAGAGAGGGGCTGCGAAAGAGAGGGTGAGAGAAAAGGTGTGAGAGAGAGAGACGGGTAAGAGAGAGAAGGGTGAGGGGGGGTGAGTTAGAGAGCGGATGTGAGAGAGATAGGGGTGGAAGAGAGAGCGGGTGAGAAAGAGACGGGGTTGAGAGACAGAGAGGGTGAGATGGAGGTAAGAGAGAGAGGGGTGAAAGGGAGAGAGGGGGTGAGAGAGAGACGGGTGTGAGAGAGAGGGGGTTAGATAGAGAGAGGGGAAAGAGAGTGAGGGTGTGAGAGAGATCAGGGTGGGAGAGACTGGGGAGAGAGAGAGAGGGGCTGAGAGAGAGAGGGCTGAGATAGAGGGGTGAGAGAGATGTGTGAGGGAGTGTGAGGCGTAAGATAGAGAGGGGTGAGAGAGAGATGTGTGTGAGAGAGAGTGGTAAGATAGAGAGGGGTGAGAGAGAGAGGTGTGAGAGAGAGAGAGGGTGAGAGAGAGAAGCGTTGTGAGAGAGGGGTAAGAGAGAGAGGGGTGAGAGAGAGACGGGGTGAGAGAGACGTGTGTGAGAGAGAGGGGTAAGAGAGAGAGGGTTGAGAGAGAGAGGGTTGAGGGCGAGAGGGTTGAGAGTGAGAGTGTGTGAGAGAGAGAGAGGTTGTGAGAGACAGGGGGTTGAGAGAGGCCGGGGGTTGAGAGAGAGATGGGTGTGAGAGAGCGAAGGGCTGAAAGTGAGGGCCTGAGAGAGAGGGGATGAGAGAGGGGGAGAGAGAGAAGGGGTGAGAGAGAGAGGTGAGAGAGAGAGAGAGAGGGGTAAGATTCAGAGGGGTAGGAGAGACAGAGGGCGAGAGAGAGAGGGGGATATGAGAGAGAGGGGTGTCAGATTAGAGATGGTGTGAGAGAAGGTGAGACAGAGAGGGGTGAGAGAGAGAGAGGGCCTGAGAGAGATAGGGTGAGAGAGAGGGATGAGAGAGAGAGAGGTGAGAGAGAGAGGGGTGAGAGAGAGAGGGGAGGGTGAGAGAGAAAGGGGGTGTGAGAGTGATCGGAGTGGAACAGAGAGCGGGTGAGAAAGAGAGAGGTGGTGACAGAGAGAGACAGGCAGAGAAAGAGAGGGTAAGAGAGAGAAGGTGAGAGAGAGAGAGGGTAAGAGAGAGACGGTTAAGAGAGAGAAGGGTGAGAGAGAGAGGGAGGATGAGAAAGATCGGGGTAGGGGAGAGAGCGGGTGAGAAAGAGAAAGGGGGTGAGTGAGAGTGGGGGAGAGAGATAGGGGAGAGTGAGGGTGTGAGAGAGAGAGGTGGTGAGAGAGAGGGTGTGAGGGTCGGTGAGAGACCCGAGGGCTGAGAGAGATAGGGGTGAGAGAGAATGAGAGTGGTGAGAGTGGGAGGGGGTAAGAGATTAAGAGGGCTAAGAAAGAGAGGGTGTAAGAGAGTGAGAGAGGCTGAGAGAGAGAGAGGAGAGACAGAGGGGATCATAGATAGAACAGGGTGAAGGAGAGAGGACATGAGAGAGAGAGGGGTGAGAGAGAGGGGTGGAGAGAGAGGTGCGAGAGAGAGCGCATGAGAGAGAGAGAGGGGTGAGACAGAGAGGGGTGTGAGAGAGGGGGTGAAAGAGAGGGGGGTGTGAAAGAGACAGACGGGTAAGAAAGAGAAGGGTGAGATTGGGAGAGGGGTGAGAGAGAGAGGGGTGAGAGAGCGCGGGGTGAAAGAGAGAGCTTTTGTGAAAGAGACAGGGGGTGAGAGAGAGAGCCAAGCTGAGAGAGAGAGAGGATGAAAGAGAGGGGGTGAGAGAGAGGGGTACAAAAGAGAGGATGAGAGACAGAGAAGGGTAAGAGAGAGCGAGGGGTGAGGGAGAGAGAGGGGTGAGGGAGAGAGGGAGTGTGAGAGAGATCGGGGTGGAAGAGAGAGCTGGTGAGAAAGAGACAGCAGGAAACAGAGACAGGCTGAAAGAGAGAGGAGGTGAGAGAGGGGTAAGAGAGAGGGTGTGAGAGAGAGACGGGCAAGAGAGAGAGAGGGTGAGAGAGAGAGAGGGTGAGAGAGAGAGAGGGTGAGAGAGAGAGAGGGGTGAGAGAGAGAGGGTGAGAGAGAGATGTGTGAGAGAGAGGGAGTGAGAAAGAGAGGGGTGAGAGAGAGAGAGGGGGAGAGAGTGCGAGGTATGGAAACAGAGGGCCTGAGACGGGGTGCGAGAGAGGCGGTGAGAGAGAAGGAGTGAGATAGAGAGGTGTGAGAGAGAGGGGGTGAGAGAGAGAGAGGGTGAGAGAGAGGTGGGTGAGAGAGAGGAGTGTTTATGAGAGAGGAGGTAAGAGAGAGGGGCGAGAGAGAGAGGGTGAGAGAGACAGGCAAGAGAGAGAGCGGGGTGAGAGAGAGAGGGTGTGAGAGAGAGAGAGAGGTTGAGAGAGGGATGTGTGAGAGAGAGGGAGTGAGAGAGAGAGGGGTGAGAGAGAGAGGGGGAGAGAGTGGGTGGTATGGAAAGATAGGGCCTGAGAGGGGGTGCGAGAGAGGCGGTGAGAGAGAAGGGGTGAGAGAGAGAGGTGTGAGAGAGAGGTGGGTGAGAAACAGGTGTGTTTATGAGAGAGAGGGGTAAGAGAGAGGGGTGAGAGAGAGGGTGAGAGAGATAAGTGGTATGAGAGAGAGGGGTAAGAGAGAGAGGGGTGAAAGAGTGGGGATGAGAGAGAGGGGTCTGAGAGAGACGGTGTTGAGCTAGAGGTGCGTGAGAGAGAGGGGTGTGTGAGAGAGAGAGGGGCTGAAAGTGAGGGCCTGAGAGAGAGGGGGTGAGAGAGGGGGTGAGAGAGAGAGGGGCGAGAGAAAGAGAGGTGAGAAAGAAAGGGTGAGAGAGAGAGAGAGGGTGCGAGTGAGAGAGGGGTGAGAGAGAGAGGGCTGAGAGAGGATGAGAGAGAGAGGGATGAGAGAGTGAGGGGTGAGAGAGAGAGTGGGAAAGAGAGAGAAGGTGAGAGAGAGGAGGGTGAGAGAGAGAGATTGGTAAGAGCAAGTGTGAGAGAGAGAGATGTATGAGAGAGAGGGGGAAGAGAGAAATAGGTGAGAGAGGATGAGAGAGAGAGAGGGATGAGAGAGAGAGGGGCTCTGAGAGAGATCAGGGTGGGAGAGACTGGGGTCAGACAGGGGATGAGAGAGAGCGGAGGCTGCAAAAGAGAGGGGGAGAGAGAGAGGTTGAGAGAGAAGGGTCTGTGAGAGAGAGAGAGACGGGTAAGAGAGAGAAGGGTGAGAGTGGGAGAGGGGTGAGAGAGAGAGGTTGAGAGAGAAGGGTGTGAGAGAGAGAGACGGGTAAGAGAGAGAAGGGTGTGAGTGGGAGAGGGGTGAGAGAGAGTGGGGTGAGAGAGCGAGGGGTGAAAGAGAGAGCGGTGGGAAAGAGACAGGGGGTGAGAGAGAGAGCCAAGCTGAGAGAGAAAGGGTGAAAGAGAGGGGCTGAGAGAGAGAGGGGTAAAAGAAAGAGGATGAGAGACAGAGACGGGCAAGAGAGAGCGAGGGGTGAGGGAAGAGAGAGGGGTGAGGGAGAGAGTGGGTGTGAGAGAAATCGGGGTGGAAGGGAGAGCTGGTGAGAAAGAGACAGCAGGAGACAGAGAGACAGGCTGAGAGAGAGAAAGGGTGAGAGAGAGGGTGAGAGAGAGGGGAAAGAGAGAGAGGGTGAGAGAGAGAGACGGGCAAGAGAGAGAGGAGGGTGAGAGAGAGAGGGTGAGAGAGAGAGAGGGTGAGAGAGAGATGTGTGAGAGAGAGGGAGTGAGAGAGAGAGGGGTGAGAGAGAGAGAGGCGGAGAGAGTGCGAGGTATGGAAAGAGAGGGCCTGAGAGGCGGTGTGAGAGAGGCGGTGAGGGAGAGAGCTGTGAGCGAGAGAGGGTGTGAGAGAGAGGGGGGTGAGAGAGAGAGGGTGAGAGAGAGGTGTGTTTATCAGAGAGAGGAGTAAGAGAGAGGGGTGAGAGAGAGAGGGTGAGAAAGGGAAGTGGTGTGAGAGAGTGGGGTAAGAGAGAGAGGGGTGAAAGAGTGGGGATGAGGGAGATGGGTGTGAGAGAGACGGGGTTGAGAGAGAGGTGTGTGAGAGAGAGGGTGTGTGTGTGAGAGAGAGGGGCTGAAAGAGAGGGCGTGAGAGAGAGGGAGTGAGAGAGGGAGTGAGAGAGAGAGGGGTGAGAGAGAGAGTGGGTTGAGAGAGAGCGCATGAGAGAGAAGGTGTGAGAGAGAGGGGTGTGACAGAGAGGGGGCAGTGAGAGAGAAGGGGTGAGAGAGAGAGTTGTGAGAGAGAGGTGGGTGAGAGAGAGGTGTGTTTATGAGAGAGAGGGGTAAGAGAGAGGGGTGAGAGAGAGAGAGGGTAAGAGAGAAAAGTGGTGTGAGAGAGACAGGGTTGAGAGAGAGGTGTGTGAGAGAAGGGGTGTGTGAGAGAGACAGAGGGGCTGAAAGAGAGGGATTGAGAGAGAGGGGGTGAGAGAGGGGGTGTGAGAGAGAGAGGGGTGATAGAAAGAGAGGTGAGAGAGAGAGGTTGAGAGAGAGAGAGCGTGCGAGTGAGAGAGGGGTGAGAGAGAGAGATGGGTAAGAGCAAGTGTGTGAGAGAGAGGTGTATGAGAGACAAAGGGGGAAGAGAGAGAGGCGTGTTAGAGGATGAGAGAGAGAGAGGGATGAGAGAGAGAGGGATGCGAGAGTGAGGGGTGAGAGAGAGAGTGGGAATGAGAGAGAAAGGGTGAGAGAGAGGAGGGTGAGAGAGAGGTGTGTGTGAGAGAGAGAGGGGTAAGAGAGAGGGTTGAGGGAGAGGGTGAGAGAGAGAAGCGGTGTGAGAGAGAGGGGTAAGAGAGAGAAGGCTGAGAGAGAGAGATGGGTAAGAGCAAGTGTGAGAGAGAGAGGTGTGTGAGAGAGAGGGGGGAAGAGAGAGGGGGGTGAGAGAGGATGAGAGAGAGAGAGGGATGAGAGAGAGAGGGATGAGAGAGTGAGGGAGGGATGAGAGAGAGCGGCTCTGAGAGAGATCAGGGTGGGAGAGACTAGGGTCAGACAGGGGATGAGAGAGTGGGGGGAGGCTGCGAAAGAGAGGGTGAGAGAGAGAGGTTGAGTGAGAAGGGTGTGTGAGAGAGAGAGACGGGTAAGAGAGAGATGGGTGAGAGTGGGAGAGGGGTGAGAGAGAGAGGTTGAGAGAGAAGGGTGTGAGAGAGAGAGAGACGGGTAAGAGAGAGAAGGGTGAGAGTGGGAGAGGGGTGTGAGAGAGGGGGGTGAGAGAGCGAGGGGTGGAAGAGAGAGCGGGCGTGAAAGAGACAGGGAGTGAGAGAGAGAGAGAGCCAAGCTGAGAGAGAGCGGGTGGAAGAGAGGGGTTGAGAGAGAGAGGGGTAAAAGAGAGAGGATGAGAACAGAGACGGGTAAAAGAGAGCGAGGGGTGAGGGAGAGAGAGGGGTGAGGGAGAGAGGGTGTGTGAGAAAGATCGGGGTGGAAGGGAGAGCTGGTGAGAAAGAGACAGCAGGAGACAGAGAGACAGGCTGAGAGAGAGAGGGGGTGAGAGAGAGGGTGAGAGAGAGGGGTAAGAGAGAGAGAGGGTGAGAGAGAGACTGGTAAGAGAGAGAGGGGGTGAGAGAGAGAGGGTGTGAGAGAGAGAGAGTGAGGGTGAGAGAGAGATGTGTGAGAGAGAGGGCGTGAGAGAGAGAGAGGGGTGAGAGAGAGAGAGGGGAGAGAGTGCGAGGTATGGAAAGAGAGGGCCTGAGACGGGGTGTGAGAGAGGCGGTGAGAGAGAGAGCTGTGAGACAGAGAGGGTGTTAGAGACGGGGGTGAGAGAGAGAGGGTGAGAGAGAGGTGGGTGAGAGAGACGTGTGTTTATGAGAGAGAGGGGTAAGAGAGAGGGGTGAGAGAGAGGGAGTGACAGAGAGAAGTGGCGTGAGAGAGAGGGGTAAGAGAGAGAGGGGTGAAAGAGTGGGGATGTGAGAGGGGGTGTGAGAGAGACGGTGCTGAAAGAGAGGTTTGTGAGAGAGAGGGATGTGTGAGAGAGAGAGGGGGAGAGAATGCGAGGTATGGAAAGAGAGGGCCTGAGAGGGGGTGCGAGAGAGGCGGTGAGAGAGAAGGGGTGAGAGAGAGACGTGTGAGAGAGAGGGGGGTGAGAGAGAGAGGGTGAGAGAGAGGTGGGTGAGAGAGAGGTGTGTTTGCGAGTGAGAGGGGTAAGAGAGAGGGGTGAGAGAGAGAGGGTGAGAGAGAGAGACGGGCAAGAGAGAGGGGGGGTGAGAGAGAGAGCGTGAGAGAGAGAGAGGTGGTGAGAGAGAGATGTGTGAGAGAGAGGGCGTGAGAGAGAGAGGGGTGAGAGAGAGGGGTGAAAGAGTGGGGATGTGAGAGGGGGTGTGAGAGAGACGGTGCTGAAAGAGAGGTTTGTGAGAGAGAGGGATGTGTGAGAGAGTGAGAGGGGCTGAAAGAAAGGGCGTGAGAGAGAGAGGGAGTGAGAGAGGGGTTGAGAGAGAGAGGGGTGCGAGAGAGAGGGGGGGTGAGAGAGAGCGCATGAGAGAGAGAGAGGGGTGAGAAAGCGAGGGGTGTGAGAGAGGGGGGTGAAAGAGAGGGGGCTGTGACAGAGAGGGGGCAGTGAGAGAGAGGGGTGAGAGAGAGGGGTTGAGAGAGGGGGAGAGAGAGAGGGGGTGAGAGAGAGGGGGCTGTAAGAGACAGAGGGAAGTGAGAGAGAGTGAGAGGGCCTGAGAGAGGGGGTGAGAGAGAGAGGTTTGAGAGAGAGGGGTGCGAGAGAGAGAGGGGGAGAGAATGCGAGGTATGGAAAGAGAGGGCCTGAGAGGGGATGCGAGAGAGGCGGTGAGAGAGAAGGGGTGAGAGAGAGACGTGTGAGAGAGAGGGGGGTGAGAGAGAGAGGTGGGTGAGAGAGAGGTGTGTTTACGAGAGAGAGGGGTAAGAGAGAGGGGGGAGAGAGAGAGGGTGAGAGAGAGAGACGGGCAAGAGAGAGAGGGGGGTGAGAGAGAGAGCGTGAGAGAGAGAGAGAGGGTGAGAGAGAGATGTGTGAGAGAGAGGGCGTGAGAGAGAGAGGGGTGAGAGAGAGAGGGGGAGAGAGTGCGAGGTATGGAAAGAGAGGGCCTGAGAGGGGGTGTGAGAGAGGTGGTGAGAGAGAAGGGGTGAGAGAGAGAGGTGTGAGAGGAAGGGGGTGAGAGAGAGAGTGTGAGAGAGAGGTGGTTGAGAGAGAGGTGTATTTATGAGAGACACGGGTAAGAGAGAGTGGTGAGAGAGAGAGGGTGAGAGAGACGGGCAAGAGAGAGAGGGGGGTGAGAGAGAGAAGTGGTGTGAGAGAGAGGGGTAAGAGAGAGGGGTGAAAGAGTGGGGTTGAGAGAGAGGTGTGTGTGAGAGAGTGAGAGGCTGAAAGAGAGGGCCTGAGAGAGAGGGGGTGAGAGAGGGGGTGAGAAAGAGAGGGCTGAGTGAAAGAGAGGTGATAGAGAGAGGGTGCGAGAGAGGGTGCGAGTGAGAGAGGGGTGAGAGAGAGAGATGGGTAAGAGCAAGTGTGAGAGAGAGAGGTGTGAGAGAGAGAGGGGGAAGAAAGAGAGGGGTGAGAGAGGATGAGAGAGAGAGAGGGATGAGAGAGAGGGATGAGAGAGTGAGGGGTGTGAGAGAGAGTGGGGATAGAACATAGAACATAGAACATAGAACAATACAGCGCAGTACAGGCCCTTCGGCCCTCGATGTTGCGCCGATCAAAGCCCACCTAACCTACACTAACCCACTATCCTCCATATACCTATCCAATGCCCGCTTAAATACCCATAAAGAGGGAGAGTCCACCACTGCTACTGGCAGGGCATTCCATGAACCTACGACTCGCTGAGTGAAGAACCTACCCCTAACATCAGTCCTATATCTACCCCCCCTTAATTTAAAGCTATGCCTCCTTGTAATAGCTGACTCCATACGTGGAAACAGGTTCTCACTGTCAACCCTATCTAACCCCCTAATCATCTTGTACACCTCTATCAAGTCACCCCTAAACCTTCTTTTCTCCAATGAAAACAACCCCAAGTGCCTCAGCCTTTCCTCATACGATCTTCCTACCATACCAGGCAACATCCTGGTAAACTTCCTCTGCACCCGTTCCAGTGCCTCCACATCCTTCCGATAGTATGGCGACCAAAACTGCACACAATATTCCAGATGCGGCCGCACCAGAGTCTTATACAACTGCAGCATGACCTCAGGACTCCGGAACTCAATTGCTCTACCAATAAAAGCCAGTACGCCATATGCCTTCTTCACTGCACTATTTACCTGGGTGGCAACTTTCAGAGATCTGTGTACATGGACACCAAGATCCCTCTGCTCTTCCACACTACCAAGTATCCGACCATTAGCCCAGTACCCCATCTTTTTGTTACTCTTACCAAAGTGAATCACCTCACACTTAGCTACATTGAACTCCATTTGCCACCTTTCTGCCCAGCTCTGCAGCTTCTCTATATCCCGCTGTAACCTGTCACATCCTTCCTCACTGTCTACAACTCCTCCGACTTTCGTATCATCCGCAAACTTGCTCACCCAACCTTCTAACCCTTCCTCCAGGTCATTTATAAAAATGACAAACAGCAATGGTCCCAAAACAGATCCTTGCGGAACACCGCTAGTGACGGCACTCCAAGATGAACCTTTGCCATCAACTACTACCCTCTGTCTTCTTCCAGAGAGCCAATTCCTAATCCAAACCTCCAACTCACCCTCAATGCCATATCTCTGTATTTTCTGCAGTAGCCTACCATGGGGGACCTTATCAAACGCCTTACTAAAATCCATATATACCACATGTACCGCTTTCCCCTCATCTACCTCCTTAGTCACCTTCTCAAAGAATTCAATAAGGTTTGTGAGGCACGACCTGCCCTTCACAAAACCATGCTGACTATCCTTGATCACATTATTCTTATCCAGATGTGCATAAATCCTATCCCTTACAATTCTCTCTAAGACTTTGCCCACAACAGAAGTGAGACTCACTGGCCTATAGTTACTAGGATTATCCCTACTCCCCTTCTTGAACAAGGGAACCACGTTTGCTAGCCTCCAGTCCTCTGGCACTACTCCTGTAGACAAAGAGGACATAAAAATCAAGGCCAATGGCTCTGCAATCTCCTCCCTTGCTTCCCAGAGAATCCTAGGATAAATGCCATCAGGCCCAGGGGACTTATCTATATTCACCCTTGCCAGAATTTCCAACACCTCTTCTCTACATATCTCAAAGCCATCCATTCTACTTATTCGTGCCTCAGTATTCATATCGACAACAATGTCCTGTTCCTGAGTGAATACTGACGAAAAGTATTCATTCAGTGCCTCCCCAATCTCTTCAGCCTCCACACGCAACTTCCCATTACTATCCTTGATTGGACCTATTCCTACCCTAGTCATTCTTTTATTCCTAACATACCTATAGAAAGCCTTAGGGTTTTCCCTAATCCTACCAACTAAGGACCTTTCATGTCCCCTCCTTGCTGCTCTTAGCTCTCTCTTCAGGTCCTTCCGGGCTACCTTATAACTCTCAATCGCCCCTATTGAACCTTCACGCCTCATCTTTACAAAGGCCGCCCTCTTCCATTTAACAAGGATTCCAATTCCTTATTAAACCACGGCTCCCTCACACGACCCTTTCCTCCCTGCCTGATAGGTACGTACTTATGAAGGACACTCAATAGTTGCTCCTTGAACAAGTTCCACATATCAATTACGCTCTTGCCTTGGAATCTACTTTTCCAATCTTCAGCTGCGCGCTTTTAAAGGGGAAACAAACTTACCCAGGTAAGCTTACGCTCTACCTGCTTCCGGGTCTCGGCTGCCTCTCTGGTCGTCGTCACTTCCCCCTGCTGCTCCCGCTCTTTCTGTGAAGAGAGAGTGAAAAAAAACACCGCTGCCCGTTACCGGTAAGTACTTTTAAAACAAACAGTCTTATCTTAGCTGCCACTCGCACTCAAAATGAGTGAGAGAAAGAGGGTGAGAGAGAGGAGGGTGAGAGAGAGGTGTGTGTGAGAGAGAGGGCTAAGAGAGAAGGGTGAGAGAGAGGGTGAGAGAGAGAAGCGGTGTGAGAGAGAGGGGTAAGAGAGAGAAGGCTGAGAGAGAGAGATGGTAAGAGCAAGTGTGAGGGAGAGAGGTGTGTGAGAGAGAGGGGGAAGAGAGGGAAGGGTGAGAGAGGATGAGAGAGGGAGGGATGAGAGAGAGAGGGATGAGAGAGTGAGTGAGGGATGAGAGAGAGCGGCTCTGAGAGAGATCAGGGTGGGAGAGACTAGGGTCAGACAGGGGATGAGAGAGAGGGGAGGCTGCGAAAGAGAGGGTGAGAGAGAGAGGTTAAGAGAGAAGGGTGTGTGAGAGAGAGAGACGGGTAAGAGAGAGAAGGGTGAGAGTGGGAGGGGGTGAGAGAGAGAGGGGTGGAAGAGAGAGCGGGCGTGAAAGAGACAGGGGGTGAGAGAGAGAGAGCCAAGCTGAGAGAGCGGGTGAAAGAGAGGGGGTGAGAGAAAGAGGGGTAAAAGAGAGAGGATGTGAGACAGAGACGGGTAAAAGAGAGCGAGGGGTGAGGGAGAGAGAGGGGTGAGGGAGAGAGGGGGTATGAGAGAGATCGGGGTGGAAGGGAGAGCTGGAGAGAAAGAGACAGCAGGAGACAGAGAGACAGGCTGAGAGAGAGAGGGGGTGAGAGAGAGAGGGGGTGAGAGAGAGGGGTAAGAGAGAGAGGGTGAGAGAGAGAGACGGGCAAGAGAGAGAGGGGTGAGAGAGAGAGGGTGAGAGAGATAGAGGGGGGAGAGAGGGCGAGGTATGGAAAGAGAGGGCCTGAGAGGCGGTGTGAGAGAGGCAGTGAGAGAGACAGCTGTGAGAGAGAGAGGGTGTGAGTGAGAGGGGGGGTGAAAGACAGAGGATGAGTTGGAGGTGGGTGAGAGAGAGGTGTGTTTATGAGAGAGAGGGGTAAGAGAGAGGGGTGAGAGAGAGAGGGTGAGAGAGAGAAGTGGTGTGAGAGAGAGGGGTGAAAGAGTGGGGATGAGAGAGAGGAGTGTGAGGGAGACGGGGTTGAGAGAGAAGTGTGAGAGAGAGAGGGGTGTGTGAGAGAGAGAGGGGGTGAAAGAGAGGGCGTGAGAGAGAGGGAGTGAAAGAGAGGTTGAGAGAGAGAGGGGAGTGCGAGAGAGCGGGGTGAGAGAGAGGGGTTGAGAGAGGGGGCGGTGAGAGAGGGGGAGAGAGAGAGATAGGGCCTGAGAGAGGGGGTGAGAGAGAGAGGTTTGAGAGAGAGGGGTGAGAGAGAAAGTGGGAATGAGAGGGAGAGGGTGAGAGACAAGTTTGAGAGAGGTGTGTGTGAGAGAGAGAGGGTAAGAGAGAAGGTGAGAGAAAGGGAGGTCAGAGAGAGAAGCGGTGTGAGAGAGAGGGATAAGAGAGAGAGGGGTGAGAGAGAGAGATGGGTAAGAGTAAGTGTGAGAGAGAGGTGTGTGAGACAAAGAGGGGGAAGAGAGAGAGAGGGATGAGAGAGTGAGGGAGGGATGAGAGACAGGGGCGCTGAGAGAGATCAGGGTGGGAGAGACTGGGGTCAGACAGGGGATGAGAGAGAGAGAGAGGGAGCTGCGAAAGAGAGGGTGAGAGAGAGAGGTTGAGAGAGAAGGGTGTGAGAGAGAGACGGGTAAGTGAGAGATGGGTGAGAGTGGGAGAGGGGTGAGAGAGAGGGGGGTGAGAGAGCGAGGGGTGGAAGAGAGAGCGGATGTGAAAGAGACAGGGGGTGAGAGAGAGAGCCAAGCTGAGAGAGAGAGGATGAAAGAGAGGGGGTGAGAGAGAGAGGGGTAAAAGAGAGAGGATGAGAGACAGAGACTGGTATGCGAGAGCGAGGGGTGAGGGAGAGAGAGGGGTGAGGGAGAGAGAGGGTGTGAGAGAGATCGGGGTGGAAGAGAGAGCTGGTGAGAAAGAGACAGCAGGAGACAGAGAGACAGGCTGAGAGAGAGAGGGGTTGAGAGAGAGGGGGTGAAAGAGAGAGGGGGTGAAAGAGAGGGGAAAGAGAGAGAGGTTGAGAGAGAGAGACGGGCAAGAGAGAGAGAGAGGCGTGAGAGAGAGAGAGGGGAGAGAGTGCGAGGAATGGAAAGAGAGGGCCTGAGAGGGGGTGTGAGAGAGGCGGTGAGTGAGAAGGGGTGAGAGACAGAGGTGTGAGAGAGAGGGGGGTGAGAGAGTGATGGTGAGAGAGAGGTGGGTGAGAGAGAGGTGTGTTTATGAGAGACAGGGGTAAGAGAGAGGGGTGAGAGAGAGAGGGTGAGAGTGAGAGATGGGCAAGAGGGAGGGGGGTGTGAGAGAGAGGCAGTGAGAGAGAGAGAGGGGTATGAGAGAGAGGGGGAGAGAGTGCGATGTATGGTAAGAGAGGACCTGAGACGAGGTGTGAGAGAGGCGGTGAGAGAGAAGGGGTGAGAGAGAGAGGTGTGAGAGAGAGGGGGCTGAGAGAGGGTGAGAGAGAGGTGGGTGAGAGAGAGGTGTGGTTATGAGAGAGAGGGGTAAGAGAGACGGGTGAGAGAGAGGGTGAAAGTGAGAAGTTGTGTGAGAGAGAGGGATAAGAGAGAGAGGGATGAAAGAATGGGGTTGAGAGAGAGGGGTGTGAGACAGACGGGGTTGAGAGAGAGGTGTGTGAGAGAGAAGGGTTTGAGAGAGAGAGGGGCTGAAAGAGAGGGCCTGAGAGAGAGGGGGTGAGAGAGGGGGTGACGGAGAGAGGAGTGAGAGAAAGAGAGGTGAGAGAGAGAGGGTGAGTGAGAGAGAGGGGTGAGAGTGAGAGATGGGTAAGAGCAAGTGTGAGAGAGCGAGGTGTGTGAGAGAGAGAGGGGGAAGAGAGAGAGGCGTGAGAGAGGATGAGAGAGAGAGAGGGATGAGAGAGAGAGGGATGAGAGAATGAGGGAGGGATGAGAGAGAGAGGGGCTCTGAGAGAGATCAGGGTGGGAGAGACTGGGGTCAGACAGGGGATGAGAGAGAGAGAGGGGGCTGCGAAAGAGGGTGAGCGAGAGAGAGGTTGAGAGAGAAGGGAATGAGAGAGAGAAAGAGAGGCGGGTAAGAGAGAGAAGGGTGAGAGTGGGAGAGGGGTGAGAGAGAGAGGTTGAGAGAGAAGGGTGTGAGAGATAGAGACGGGTAAGAGAGAGAAGGGTGAAAGTGGGAGAGGGGTGAGAGAGAGAGGGGGGTGAGAGCGAGGGGTGGAAGAGAGAGCGGGTGTGAAAGAGACAGGGGGTGAGAGAGAGAGCCAAGCTGAGATAGAGAGGGTGAAAGAGAGGAGGTGAGAGAGAGGGGTAAAAGAGAGAGGATGAGAGACAGAGAGGGGTAAGCGAGAGCGAGGGGTGAGGGAGAGAGAGGGATGAGGGAGAGAGGGAGTGTGAGAGAGATCGGGGTGGAAGAGAGAGCTGGTGAGAAAGAGACAGCAGGAGACAGAGAGACAGGCTGAGAGAGAGAGGGGGTGAGAGAGAGAGGGGGTGAGAGAGAGGGTGAGAGAGAGGGGTAAGAGAGAGAGGGTGAGAGAGAGAGACAGGAAAGAGAGAGAGGGGTGTGAGAGAGAGAGTGGTGAGAGAGAGAGGGGGAGAGAGCGCGATGTATGGAAAGAGAGGGCCAGAGAGTGTGTGTGAGAGAGGCGGTGAGAGAGAAGGCGTGAGAGAGAGAGGTGTGAGAGAGAGAGGGGTAAGAGAGTGGGGTGAGAGAGAGAGGATGAGAGAGAAGTGGTGTGAGAGAGGGGTAATAGAGCGAGGGGTGGAAGAGAGACCGGGTGTGAAAGAGACAGGGGCTGAGAGAGAGAGCCAAGCTGAGAGAGAGAGGGTGAAAGAGAGGAGGTGAGAGAGAGGTGTAAAAGAGAGAGGATGAGAGACAGAGAGGGGTAAGCGAGAGCGAGGGGTGAGGGAGAGAGAGGGGTGAGGGAGAGAGGGAGTGTGAGACAGATCGGGGTGGAAGAGAGAGCTGGTGAGAAAGAGACAGCAGGAGACAGAGAGACAGGCTGAGAGAGAGAGGGTGTGAGAGAGAGGGTGAGAGAGAGAGACGGGCAAGAGAGAGAGGGGTGTGAGAGAGAGAGAGTGGTGAGAGAGAGAGGGGGACAGAGCACGAGGTATGGAAAGAGAGAGCCAGAGAGGGGGTGTGAGAGAGGCGGTGAGAGAGAAGGCGTGAGAGAGAGAGGTGTGAGAGAGAGAGGGGTAAGAGAGTGGGGTGAGAGAGAGAGGATGAGAGAGAAGTGGTGTGAGACAGAGGGGTAAGAGAGAGAGGGGTGAAAGAGTGGGGATGACAGAGAAGGGTGTGAGAGGGGTGTGTGAGAGAGAGGGGCTGAAAGAGAGGGCCTCAGAGAGAGGGAGTGAGAGAGGGGGTGACAGAGAAGGGGTGAGAAAGAGAGGGTGAGAGAAAGAGAGGTGAGAGAGAGAGGGTAAGAGAGAGAGAGATGGTGCGAGTGAGAGGGGGTGAGAGAGAGAGAAGCGGTGTAAGAGAGAGAGAGGGGTAAGAGAGAGAGAAAGGAGTGAGAGAGAGGGCCTGAGAGAGAGAAGGGGATGTGAGAGGGGGGTGTCAGATTAGATAGGGTGAGACTCTGGGTGAGAGAGAGAGGGGTGTGAGAGAGAGAGAAGCGGTGTAAGAAAGAGAGAAGGGTGAGAGAGAGAGAGAGAGGGCCTGAGAGAGATGGTGAGAGAGAGGGGATGAGAGAGAAGGGGTGAGAGAGAGGTGTGTGAGAGGTAGAGGGGTGAGAGAGAGGGGTGAGAGAGAAAGGGGTGAGAGAGAGAGTGTTGAGAGAGAAAGGGGTGTGAGAGAGATCGGAGTGGAACAGACAGCGGGTGAGAAAGAGAGAGGTGGTGAGAGAGAGACAGGCAGAGAAAGAGAGGGCGAGAGAGAGAGGATGAGAGAGAGGGGGTAAGAGAGAGAGAGGAAAGAGAGAGAAGGGTGAGAGGGTGAGAGAGAGGGAGGATGAGAAAGATCGGGATGGGGAGAGAGCGGGTGAGAAAGAGAAAGGGGGTGAGTGAGAGTGGGGGAGAGAGATGGGGAGAGGGAGGGGGTGAGAGAGAGAGGGGTGAGAGAGAGGGTGTGAGAGTGGGTGAGAGACAGGGGGCTGAGAGAGATAGCGGTGAGAGAGAATGAGAGTGTCGAGAGTGGGAAGGGGTAAGATAGTGATACAGCTAAGAAAGAGAGGGTGTGAGAGAGTGAGAGAGAGTGAGGGGTGAGAGAGAGGGGAGAGAGGGAGTGGATGACAGATAGAGCGGGGTGAAGGAGAGAGGGGGTGAGAGAGAGAGGGGTGAGAGAGAGAGAGGGTGAGAGAGAGAGCATGAGAGAGAGAGAAGTGAGGGAGGGGTGTGAGAGAAGGGGTTGAAAGAGAGGGGGTGTGTGACAGAGAGGGGGCAGTGAGAGAGAGGGGTGAGAGAGAGGGGGTGAGAGAGGAGGCGGTGAGAGAGGGGGTGAGAGCGAGGGGGTGAGAGAGAGAGGGCTGTGAGAGAGAGTGGAGAGTGAGAGAGAGGGGTGAGAGAGAACGGTGAGAGAGGAGGCAGTGAGAAAGAGGGGTGAGAGAGAGGGGGTGAGAGAGAGAGGGTGAGAGAGAGAGGGCTGTGAGAGACAGAGGAGAGTGAGAGAGAGAGGGCTGTGAGAGACAGAGGAGAGTGAGAGAGAGAGGGGTGAGAGAGGAGGGTGAGAGAGGGGGCGGTGAGAGAGGGGGTGAGAGAGATGGTGGAGATCAAGTGTGAGAGAGAGAGGTGTGTGAGAGAGAGGGGGGAAGAGAGAGAGGATGAGAGAGGGATGAGAGAGAGAGAGGGATGAGAGGGTGAGGAAGGGGTGAGAGAGAGGGGCTCTGAGAGAGATCAGGCGGGGAGAGACTGGGGTGAGAGAGGGGATGAGGGGGGCGCTGTGAAATAGAGGGTGAGAGAGAAGGGGTGAGAGAGAGAGGTTGAGAGAGAAGGGTGTGAGAGAGAGAGATGGGTGAGAGCGAAGGGTGTGAGTGGGAGAGGGGTGAGAGAGATGGGGTGAGAGAGAGAAGAGTGAGAGTGGGAGAGGGGTGAGAGAGAGAGAGGCGTGAAAGAGAGAGCGGGTGTGAACGAGACAGTGGGTGAGAGAGAGAGACAGGCTGAGAGAGAGAGGGTGAAAGAGAGGGGGGAGGGGTAAGAGAGATGATGAGAAATAGAGACGGGTAAGAGAGAGCGAGGGGTGAGGGAGAGACAGGGGTGAGGGAGAGAGGGGGTGTGAGAGAGATCGGGGTGGGAGAGAGAGAGGGTGAGGTAGAGACAGCGGGTGACAGAGAGACAGGCTGAGAGAGAGAGGGGGTGAGAGAGAGGGGTAAGAGAGAGAGGGTGAGAGAGAGTGAGAGAGAGACCGGCAAGTGAGAGAGAGGGGTGAGAGAGAGAGGGTGAGCGAGAGAGGTGTGAGAGAGAGGGGGTGAGAGAGAGGGGTGACAGAGAGAGGGGGACAGAGTGCGAGGTGTGGAATTTGAGGGCCTGAGAGGTGGTGTGAGAGAGGCGGTGAGAAAGAGAGCTGTGAGAGAGAGAGGGTGTGAGAGAGAGAGAGGGGTAAGAGAGAGGGGTGAGAGAGAGAGTGTGAGAGAGAGAAGAGGTGAGAGAGAGGGGGGAGTGAGAGAAAGGGTGAGATAGAGAGGAGTATGAGAGAGAGAGGGGAAGAGAGAGAGGGGTGAGAGAGTGGGGATGAGAGAGAGGGGTGTGAGAGAGAGGGGTATGTGAGAGAGAGGGGCTGAATGAGAGAGCCTCAGAGAGAGCGAGTGAGAGAGGGGGTGACAGAGAAGGGGTGAGAGAGAGGGTGAGACAAAGAGAGGTGAGAGAGAGAGGGTGAGAGAGAGAGGGGTGAGAGTGAGAGAGGCGTGATAGTGAGAGAAGCAGTGTAAGAGAAAGAGAGGGGTAAGAGAGAGAGGAGTGAGAGGGAGAGGGATGAGAGAGAGAGGGATGAGAGAGTGAGGGAGGGGTGAGAGAGAGAGGGGCTCTGAGAGATATCAGGGTGGGAGAGACTGGGGTGAGGGAGGGGATGTGAGAGAGAGAGGGGCTGCGAAAGAGAAGGTGAGAGAGAAGAGATGAGAGAGAGAGGTTGAGAGAGAAGGGTGTGTGAGAGAGAGAGAGATGGGTAAGAGACAGAGGGGTGAGACAGAGAGGGGGGTGAGAGAGAGGGTTGAGAGAGAGAGAAAAGAGTGAGTTAAAGAGCGGGTGTGAGAGAGATCGGGGTGGAAGAGAGAGCGGGTGTGAAAGAGACAGGGGGTGAGAGAGCGAGACAGGCTGAGAGAGAGGGGGTGAGAGAGAAGGAGTGAGAGAAAGGCGGTGAGAGAGAGTGGGTGAGAGAGAGAGGATGAGAGACGGGTAAGAGAGAGCGAGGGGTGAGGGAGAGACAGGGGTGAGGGAGAGAGAGGGGTGAGGGAGAGAGTGGGTGTGAGAGAGATCAGGGTGGAAGAGAGAGCTGGTGAGAAAGAGACAGGGGGTGATAGAGAGACAGGCTGAGAGAGAGAGGGGGTGAGAGAGAGAGACGGGCAAGAGCGTTAGAGGGGTGTGAGAGAGAGGGGTGAGGGAGAGAGAGAGGGGTGAGGTAGAGAGAGGGGTGAGTGAGAGGGTGAGAGGGAGACGTGTGTGAGAGAGGGGAAAGTGAGAGAGAGAATGAGGGAGAGAGGCGTGATAGAGAAGGTGTGTGATAGAGATCAGGGTGGGAGAGACTGGAGAGAGAGAGAGGGGGGCTGAGAGAGAGAGAGGACTGAGAGAGAGGGGGAGAGAGGGGGTGAGAGAGAAGGGGTGAGAGAGAGAGGGAGAGAGTGGGTGAGAGAGAGGTGGGTGAGAATGAGGTGTGTGAGAGAGAGGCGGTAAGAGAGAGGGGTGAGAGAGAGGGTGAGAGAGAGAGAAGCGATGTGAGAGAGAGGGGTAAGAGAGAGAGGGGTGAGAGAGAGAGGGGCGTGAGAGAGAGGGTGAGAGTGAGATGTGTGTGAGACAGGGGAAAGGGAGAGAGAGGATGAGGGAGAGAGGCGTGCTAGAGAAGGTGTGTGAGAGAGATCAGGGTGGGAGAGACTGTGGAGAGAGAGAGGGGGGCTGAGAGAGAGAAAGGGCTGAGAGAGAGAAAGGGCTGAGAGAGAGGGGGTGAGAGAGGAGGTGAGAGAGATGGGGTGAGAGAGAGAGGGAGAGAGAAAGAGAGGTGAGAGAGAGGGGTAAGAAATGGAGGGGCAGGTGAGAGAGGGGGTGAGAGAGGTGGTGAGAGAGAGGGTGAGAGAGAGGTGTGTGAGAGAGACGGGTAAGAGAGAGAGGGGTAAGATAGAGAGGCTTGAGAGAAAGAGGGTCGAGAGAGAGAGGGCCAGAGAGAGACGGGTGTGAAAGAGCGAGGGGCTGAAAGAGAGGGCCTGAGAGGGTGCGGGGGTGAGAGAGAGAGGTGTGAGAGAGAGAGGTGTGAGAGAGAGGGATGAAGAGAGAGGGATGAGAGAATGAGCGAGGGATGAGAGAGAGTGGCTGTGAGAGATCAGGGTGGGAGAGACTGGGGAGACAAAGGGGATGAGAGAGAGAGCGGGCTGCGAAAGAGAGGGTGAGAGAGAAGGGGTGAGAGAGAGGTTGAGAGAAATAGGCGGGAGAAAGAGAGAGATGGGAAAGAGAGAGTAGGGTGAGGGAGAGAGAACGGGTGAGAAAGAGACAGGGCGTGAAAGAGAGACAGGCTGAAAGAGAGGGGTGAGAGAGAGGGGTAAGAGAGAGAGGGTGTGAGAGAGAGACATGAGAGAGAAGGTGTGTGAGAGAGATCAGGGTGGGAGAGACTCAAGAGAGAGCGAGAGGGAGGCTGAGAGAGAGAGAGAGGGCTGAGAGAGAGGGGTGTGTGTGAGAGAGGGGGGTGAGAGAGAGGGGTGAGAGAGCGAGGGGGTGTGAGAGAGAGATCGGAGTGGAACAGAGAGCGGGTGAGAAATAGAGAGGGGGTGAGAAAGAGACAGACTGAGAAAGAGAGGGTGAGTGAGAGAAGGTGAGAGAGAGGCATGAGAGAGAGGGGGTGAGAGAGAGTGAATGGTGTGAGAGAGAGAAAGGGGGGGTGAGAGAGAGGGTGAGAGAGAGAGAGGAGGTATGAGAGAGACAGTGGGTTGAGAGAGAGGTGTGTGAGAGAGAGGGGGTGTGAGAGAGAGAGGGGGTTGAGAGAGAGGTGTGTGAGAAAGAGGGGGTGTGACCAGCAAGGGGGTGAGAGAGCGGGTGAGAGAGAGTGGGATGAGAGACAGAGAAAGTTGTGGGAGTGAGAGACGGGTGAGAGTGTGAAGCAGTGTGTGAAAGAGAGGGGTAAGAGAGAGGGAGGCGAGAGAGAGATTGCTTGAGAGAGAGAGGGTGCGAGAGAGGGGGTGAGAGAGAGGTGTGAGAGAGAGCGCGATGAGAGAGAAAGGGATGAGAAAGAGAGGAGCTGAGACAGAGAGAGGGGCTGTGAAAGAGAGGGTGAGAGAGAAGGGGTGAGAGAGAGAGGGCGTGAGAGAGAGGTACGAGACAGAGAAAGGGGTAAGAGAGAGGGGTAGGCGAGAGAGGGTGAGAGACAGATAAGGGTGTGAGAGAGAGGTGTATGTGTGAGAGAGAGAGAGGGTAAGGAGAGAGGGTTGAGAGAGAAAGGGGTGAGAGAGAGAAGGGTGTGAGAGTGAGGGGGTGAGAGAGAGGGTGTGTCAGAAAGAGGAGTGAAAGAGAGGGCTGTGTGAAAGTGAGGGGGTGAGAGAGAAAGGGGTGAGAGAGGGGGCGCAGAGAGAGGGGATGAGAGAGAGAGGGGGATGAAAGAGAGAGAGGGATGAGAGAAGAGATGGGGGAGAGAGGGGTGAGAGAGAGCGCGGTGAGAGAGACGGGGTGTGTGAGAGAGAGGGGCTGTAAGAGAGAAAGGGGTGTAAGAGAGAGGGGGGTGAGAGAGAGAGGTGTGAGAGAGAGAGGTCCTGAGAGAATGGTGAGAGAGAATGGGTGAGAGAGAGGGGGTGAGAGAGAGAGGGGTGAGAGAGAGGGAGGGGTGAGAGAGAGGGGTGAGAGAGAAGTGGTGAGAGAGAGAGAGGTATGAGAGAGAGGTTGTGAGAGAGAGGTGCGTGAGAGTGAGGGGAGTGATAGAGATGATGTGTGAGAAAGAGGGGTGAAAGAGAGGGGTGTGTGACAGAGAGGGGATGAGAAAGAGGGGGTGAAAGAGGGGCAGTGAGAGAGGGGGTGAGAAAGAGGGGGCGAGAGAACGGGGGTGAGAGAGAGAGGGTGAGAGAGAGAGGGGTGAGAGAGAGAGAGAGGGCCTAAGAGAGATGGTGTGATAGAGAATGGGTATGAGAGAGAGGGTGAGAGAGAGAGAGGGGTGAGAGAGTGAGAGGGGCAGGAAGAGAGGGCCTGAGAGAGGGGGGATGAGAGCTGCAGTGAGAGAGAAGGGGTGAGAGAGAGAGGGATGAGATAGAGAGAATGTGTGAGAGAGAGGGGGGTGAGAGAGGGTGAGAGAGAGAGGGTGAGAGAGAGACGGGTGTGAGAGAGAAAAAGGGTTGAGCGAGAGGTCTGTGGGGGTTGTGAGAGAGAGAGGTGCTGAAAGAGAGAGAGAGAGACGGGTAAGAGAGAGAGGGGTGAGAGAGTGGGGGTGAGAGGGAGAGGTAAGAGAGAGAGGGGTGAAAGAGATAGAGGGGGTGAGAGAGAGACAGCCTGAGAGAGAGGGGGTGAGATAGAGAGGGGGTAAGATAGAGAGGAGTGAGAGAAAGAGAGGGTGAGAGAGAGAGGCGTGAGAGAGAAGGTGTGTGAGAGAGAGCAGGGTGGGACAGACTGGGGAGAGGGAGAGGGACCTGAGAGCGAGAGAGTGGAGGTGTGAGAGAGATCGGAGTAGAAGGGAGAACGATTGAGAAAGGAGAGTGGTTGAGAGAGAGACAGGCAGAGAAGGGTAGGTGAGAGGGAAGGTGAGAGAGAGACATGAGAGAGAGGGGAAAGAGCGTGAGAAGGCTAAGAAAGAGAGGGTGTAGAGAGAGAAGAGAGAGGGGATGACAGAGAGAGCAGTGTGAGGGAGAGCGGGGGTGAGAGAGAGGGGTGAGAGAGGGGTGAGAGAGAGACGGCGTGAGAGAGAGGGCGTGAGAGAGAGAGACGGGTGAGAGAGAGGGGTGTGAGAGTGAGGGGGTGAGAGAGAGGGGGGGTGAGAAAGAGGGGTGAAAGAGTGGGGTGTGTGACAGAGAGGGGGTGAGAGAGAGAGGGGTGAGAGAGGAGGCGGTGAGAGGGGATGAGAGAGAGAGGGGGATTAAAGAGAGAGAGTGATGAGAGAGAGATGTGGGAGAGCGGGGTGAGAGAGGGAGAAGGGTGAGATAGAGGGGTTGTGAGAGAGAGGGCGTGAGAGAGAGAGACGGGTGAGAGAGAGGGGTGTGAGAGTGAGGGGGTGAGAGAGAGGGGGGGTGAGAAAGAGGGGTGAAAGAGTGGGGTGTGTGACAGAGAGGGGGTGAGAGAGAGAGGGGTGAGAGAGGAGGCGGTGAGAGGGGATGAGAGAGAGAGGGGGATTAAAGAGAGAGAGTGATGAGAGAGAGATGTGGGAGAGCGGGGTGAGAGAGGGAGAAGGGTGAGAGAGAGGGGTTGTGAGAGAGAGGGGGTGTAAGAGAGAGAGGGTTGTAAGAGGGGGGGTGAGAGAGAGAGAGGTGTGTGAGAGAGAGGGCCTGAGAGAGAGGGTGAGAGAAAATGGGTGAGAGAGAAGGGGTGAGAGAGGGAGAGGGGCTGAAAGAGAGGGGTGAGCGAGAAGGGGTGAGAGAGAGAGTAGTATGAGAGAGAGACGGTGTGAGAGAGAAGGGGTGAGAGAGAGGGTATGAGAGAGAGGTGTGAGAGAGATAGGGGTAAGAGAGGGAGGGATGAAAGAGAAAGGGTGAGAGAGAGAGAGGGTGAGAGAGAGGTGAGAGAGAGAGAGAAGGGTGTGAGAGAGAGGGGGTGAGAGAGAGGGTTGAGAGAGAGGGTAAGAGAGAGAGGAGTGTGAGAGAGACAGAGGGTTGACAGAGATGTGTGTGAGAAAGAGGGGGTGTGAGAGAGCAAGGGGGTGAGAGAGCGGGTGAGAGAGATGGGGTGAGAGAGAGTGGGATGAGAGACAGAGAAAGTTGTGAGAGTGAGACACGGGTGAGAGAGAGAGAAGCGGTGTGTGAAAGAGAGTGGTAAGAGAGAGGGGGGTGAGAGAGAGATTGCATGAGAGAGAGAGGGTGCGAGAGAGGGGGTGTGAGAGGTGTGAGAGAGCGCGCGATGAGAGAGAAAGGGATGAGAGAGAGGAGCTGAGACAGAGAGAGGGGCTGTGAAAGAGAGGGTGAGAGAGAAGGGGTGAAAGAGAGAGAGGTGAGTGAGAGAGAGAGGGCGTGAGAGAGAGGTGCGCGACAGAGAAAGGGGTAAGAGAGAGGGGTAGGAGAGAGAGAGGGTGAGAGAGAGATAATGATGTGTGAGAGAGGTGTGTGTGTGTGAGAGAGAGGGTAAGGAGAGTGGGTTGAGAGAGAAAGGGGTGAGAGAGAGAGAAAGGGTCAGAGAGAGAGGGAGTGTGAGAGAGATCGGGGTGTAAGAGAGAGCGGCTGAGAAAGAGAGAGCAGGTGAGAGAGGGAGACAGGCAGAGAAAGAGAGCGTGAGAGAGAGGGGGTAAGAGAGAGCGCGGGGATTGAGAGAGACGGGTGAGAGGGTGAGAGAGAGAGGGAGGATGAGAAAGATCGGGGTGAGAAAGAGAATGGGGTAAGTGAGAGTGGGGGAGAAAGAGGGAGGAGAGAGTGGGGGTGAGAGAAGGATAAGAGAGAGCGGGGTAAGAGAGAAAGGGGGTGAAAGAGAGAGGGGTAAGAGAGAGAGGTGAGCCAGAGGTGTAAGAGAGAGTGGGGTAAGAAAGAGAGGGGGTAAGAGAGAGGGGGTGTTGGTGAGAGGGGGTGTTAGAGAGAGGGTGTGAGGGTGAATGAGAGACAGGGGACTGAAAGAGAGGGGTGAGAGAGAATGAGAGTTGTGAGAGTGGGAGGGGATAAGAGAGTGAGAGGGCTAAGAAAGAGAGGGTGTGAGGGAGTGGAAGGGAGTGAGAGGGTGGGAGAGAGGGGAGAGAGGGATGGGATGACAGATAGAGCGGGGTGAGGGAAAGAGGGGGTGATAGAGAGAGGGTCAGAGAGAGGGCGTGAGAGAGAGATAGGGGTGAGAGAGAGAGGGGTGCGAGAGTGAGGGGGTGAGAGAGATGATGTGTGAGAAAGAGGGGTGAAAGAGAAGTGGGTGTGACAGAGAGGGGATGAGAGAGAGGGGATGAAAGAGGGGCAGTGAGAGAGGCGTTGAGAGAGAGAGGGGGTGAGAGAGGGGGGTGAGAGAGAGAGAGGGCCTAAGAGAGAGGGTGTGATAGACAATGGGTGAAAGCGAGTTCGTGAGAGAGAGAGAAGGGTGAGAGAGTGAGAGGGGCAGGAAGAGAGGGCCTGAGAGAGGGGGGATGAGAGATGCAGTGAGAGAGAAGGGGTGCGAGAGAGAGGTATGAGAGAGAGAATGTGTGAGAGAGAGGGGGGTGAGAGAGAGAGGTGTAGGTGAGAGAGAGAGGGTGAGAGAGAGAAAGAGGGTTGAGAGAGAGGTCTGTGGGGGTGTGTGAGAGAGAGGGGGGCTGAAAGAGAGAGAGAGAGAGAGAGAGAGACGGGTAAGAGAGAGAGGGGTGAGAGAGTGGGGGTGAGAGGGAGAGGTAAGAGAGAGAGAGGGGTGAAAGAGAGAGGGGTGTGAGAGAGAGACGGCCTGAGAGAGAGGAGGTGAGATAGAGAGTGGGGTGAGAGAGAGAGGGGTGAGAGAAAGAGAGGGTGAGAGAGAGAGGCGTGAGAGAGAAGGTGTGTGAGAGAGATCAGGGTGGTAGAGACTGGGGAGAGTGAGAGGGGCCTGCGAGAGAGAGTGGTGTGAGAGAGAGAGGGGTAATAGAGAGAGGGGTGAGAGAGAGAGAGGGGTGAGAGAGACGGGGTGTGTGAGAGATCGGAGTAGAAGAGAGAGCGATTGAGAAGGGAGAGTGGGTGAGAGCGAGACAGGCAGAGAAAGAGTAGGGGAGAGGGATGGTGAGAGAGAGGCATGAGAGAGGTGGTAAGAGAGTGAGAAGGCTAAGAAAGAGAGGGTGTAGAGAGAGGAGAGAGAGTGGATGACAGAGAGAGCAGTGTGAGGGAGAGTTGGGGTGAGAAAGAGAGGGGTGAGAGAGAGAGGGGTGAGAGAGGGGGCGGTGAGAGAGGGGATGAATGAGAGAGGGGGATGAAAGAGAGAGAGGGATGAGAGAGAGAGATGTGGGAGAGAGGGGTGAGAGAGAGACCGGTTTGAGAGAGAGGGGGTGTGAGAGAGAGAGGGGTTGTAAGAGAGAGAGGGGGTTTAAGAGAGAGGGGGGTGAGAGAGAGAGGTGTGAGAGAGAGAGGTCCTGAGAGAATGGTGAGAGAGAATGGGTGAGAGAGAGGGGGTAAGAGAGAGAGAGGGGTGAGAGAGAGAGAGAGCGGTGAGAGAGAGGGGTGAGAGAGAAGTGGTGAGAGAGAGAGAGGTATGAGAGAGAGAGGTTGTGAGAGAGAGGGGTGAGAGAAAGGGTGTGAGAGAGAGGTGTGTGAGAGTGAGGGGAGTGTTAGAGATGATGTGTGAGAAAGAGGGGTGAAAGAGATGGGGGTTTGACAGAGAGGGGATGAGAAAGAGGGGGTGAAAGAAGAGGGGCGGTGAGAGAGGGGGTGAGAAAGAGGGTGCGAGAGAGCGGGGGTGAGAGAGAGAGAGGGTGAGAGAGAGAGGGGTGAGAGAGAGAGAGGACCTAAGAGAGAGGGTGTGATAGAGAATGGGTGAGAGAGAGAGGGTGAGAGAGAGAGAGGGGTGAGAGAGTGAGAGGGGCAGGAATAAAGGGCCTGAGACAGGGGGGATGAGAGCTGCAGTGAGAGAGAAGGGGTGAGAGAGAGAGGTATGAGAGAGAGAATGTGTGAGAGAGAGGGGGGTGAGAGAGAGACGCGTGTGTGAGAGGGAGGGTAAGAGCGAGAGAGGGTGAGAGAGAGAGAGGGTGAGAGAGAGACGGGTGTGAGAGAGAAAGAGGGTTGAGAGAGAGGTCTATGGGGGGGTGTGAGAGAGAGAGGTGTTGAAAGAGAGAGAGAGAGAGACGGCCTGAGAGAGAAGGGGTGAGAGAGAGAGAGGGGTAAGATAGAGCGGGGTGAGAGAAAGAGAGGGTGAGGGAGAGAGGCGTGAGAGAGAAGTTGTGTGAGAGAGATCAGGGTGGGAGAGACTGGGGAGAGGGAGAGGGAACTGAGAGAGAGAGAGTAGTGTGAGAGAGAGGGGGGTAATAGAGAGAGGGGTGAGAGAGAGAGGGGGTGAAAAAGAGGGGGTGTGAGAGAGATCGGAGTAGAAGAGAGAGCGATTGAGAAAGGAGAGTGGTTGAGAGAGAGAGAGGCAGAGAAGGGTAGGTGAGAGGGAAGGTGAGAGAGAGGCATGAGAGAGAGGGGTAAGAGAGTGAGAAGGCTAAGAAAGAGAGGGTGTAGAGAGAGGAGAGAGAGGGGATGACAGAGAGAGCAGTGTGAGGGAGAGCGAGGGTGAGTGAGAGAGGGGTGAGAGAGGGCGTGAGAGAGAGGACGTGAGAGAGAGAGACGGGTGAGAGAGAGAGGGGTTTGAGAGTGAGGGGGTGAGAGAGAGAGGGGTGAGAAAGAGGGGTGAAAGAGAGGGGTGTGTGACAGAGAGGGGGTGAGAGAGAGAGGGGTGAGAGAGAGGGCGGTGAGAGGGGATGAGAGAGAGGGGGGATTAAAGAGAGAGACGGATGAGAGAGAGAAGTGGGAGAGAGGAGTGAGAGAGAGAGAGAGCAGCGTGAGAGAGAGTGGGTGTGAGAGAGAGGGGGCGTAAGAGAGAGAGGGGTGTAAGAGAGGGGGGTGAGAGAGAGAGGTGTGAGAGAGAGAGAGGGCCTGAGAGAGAGGGTGAGAGAAAATGGGTGAGAGAGAAGGGGTGAGAGAGAGAGAGGGGTGAGAGAGAGGGGTGCAAGAGTGAGAGGGGCTGAAAGAGAGGGGTGAGCGAGAAGTGGTGAGAGAGAGAGAAGTATGAGAGAGAGAGGGTGTGAGAGAGAAGGGGTGACAGAGAGGGAATGAGAGAGAGTGTGAGAGAGATAGGGTTAAGAGAGAGAGGGATGAGAGAGAAAGGGTGAGAGAGAGAGTGTGAGAGAGAGGTGAGAGAGAGAGAGAAGGGTGTGAGAGAGAGGGGGGTGAGAGAGAGGGTTGAGAGAGAGGGTAAGAGAGAGAGGAGTGTGAGAGAGACAGGGGGTTGAGAGAGAGGTGTGTGAGAAAGAGGGGGTGTGAGAGAGCAAGGGGGTGAGAGAGCGGGTGAGAGAGATGGGGTGAGAGAGAGAGGGTGAGAGAGGGTGAGAGAGAGTGGGATGAGAGACAGAGAAAGTTGTGAGAGTGAGAGACGGGTGAGAGAGAGAGAAGTGGTGTGTGAAAGAGAGGGGTAAGAGAGAGGGGGGTGAGAGAGAGATTGCATGAGAGAGAGGGTGCGAGTGAGGGGGTGCGAGAGGTGTGAAAGAGCTCACGATGAGAGAGATAGGGATGAGAGAGAGAGGAGCTGAGACAGAGAGAGGGGCTGTGAAAGAGAGGGTGAGAGAGAAGGGGTGAGAGAGAGAGAGGGCGTGAGAGAGAGGTGCGAGAAAGGGAAAGGGGTAAGAGAGAGGGGTAGGAGAGAGAGAGGGTGAGAGAGAGATAAGGATGTGTGAGAGAGGTGTGTGTGTGAGAGAGAGAGAGGGTAAGGAGAGAGGGTTGAGAGGGAAAGGGTGAGAGAGGGAGAAAGGGTCAGAGAGAGAGGGAGTGTGAGAGAGATCAGGGTGGAAGAGAGAGCGGGTGAGAAAGGGAGAGCAGGTGAGAGAGGGAGACAGGCAGAGAAAGAGAGGGTGAGAGAGGGGGGTAAGAGAGAGAGAGGGAAACGAGAGAGACGGGTGAGAGGGTGAGAGAGAGAGGGAGGATGAGAAAGATCGGGGTGAGAAAGAGAATGGGGTAAGTGAGAGTGGGGGAGAGAGAGGGAGGAGAGAGTGGGGGACAGAGAAGGATAAGAGAGAGCGGGGTAAGAGAGAAAGGGGGTGAAAGAGAGAGGGGTCAGAGAGAGAGAGGTGAGCCAGAGGGGTAAGAGAGAGAGGAGTAAGAAAGAAAGGGGGTGAGAGAGAGGGGGTGTTGGTGAGAGGGGGTGTTAGAGAGAGGGTGTGAGGGTGAATGAGAGACAGGGGACTGAGAGAGAGGGGTGAGAGAGAATAAGAGTTGTGAGAGTGGGAGGGGATAAGAGAGGGAGAGGGCTAAGAAAGAGAGGGTGTGAGGGAGTGGGAGAGATTGAGAGGGTGAGAGAGAGGGGAGAGAGGGATGGGATGACAGATAGAGCGGGGTGAGGGAAAGAGGGGGTGAGAGAGAGAGAGGGGTGATAGAGAGAGGGTGAGAGAGAGGGCGTGAGAGAGAGATAGGGGTGAGAGAGAGAGGGGTGCGAGAGTGAGGGGGGTGAGGGATATGATGTGTGAGAAAGAGGGGTGAAAGAGAGGGGGTGTGACAGAGAGGGAATGAGGGAGAGGGGATGAAAGAGGGGCAGTGAGAGAGGGGGTGAGAGAGAGAGGGGGTGAGAGAGCGGGGGTGAGAGAGAGAGAGGGTGAGAGAGAGAGGGGTGAGAGAGAGAGAGGGCCTAAGAGAGAGGGTGTGATAGAGAATGGGTGAGAGAGAGGTGGTGAGAGAGAGAGAGGGGTGAGAGAGTGAGAGGGGCAGGAAGAGAGGGCCTGAGAGGGGGGAATGAGAGATGCAGTGAGAGAGAAGGGGTGAGAGAGAGAGGTATGAGAGAGAGAATGTGTGAGAGAGAAAGGGGGGTGAGAGAGAGAGGTGTAGGTGAGAGAGAGAGAGGGTGAGAGAGAGAAAGAGGGTTGAGAGAGAGAGGTCTGTGGGTGTGTGAGAGAGAGGGGGGCTGAAAGAGAGAGAGAGAGACGGGTAAGAGAGAGAGGGGTGAGAGAGAGAGAGAGGGGTGAGAGAAAGAGAGGGTGAGAGAGAGAGGCGTGATAGAGAAGGTGTGTGAGACAGGTCAGGGTGGGAGAGACTGGGGAGAGGGAGAGGGGACTGCGCGAGAGAGTGGTGTGAGAGAGAGGGGTAATAGGGAGAGGGGTGAGAGAAAGAGGGGTGAGAGAGAGGGGGTGTGAGAGAGATTGGAGTAGAAGAGAGAGCGATTGAGAAAGGAGAGTGGGTGAGAGAGAGACAGGCAGAGAAAGAGTAGGTGAGAGGGATGGTGAGAGAGAGGCATGAGAGAGGGGGTAAGAGAGTGAGAAGGCTAAGAAAGAGAGGGTGTAGAGAGAGGAGAGAGAGGGGATGACAGAGAGAGCAGTGTGAGGGAGTGTGGGGGTGAGAGAGAGGGGTGAGAGAGAGGGGTGTGTGAGAGTGAGGGGGTGAGAGAGAGGGGGTGTGAGAAAGAGTAGTGAAAGAGAGGGGTATGTGACAGAGAGGGGGTGAGAGAGAGAGGGGTGAAAGAGGCGGCGGTGCGAGAGGGGATGAGTGCGAGAGAGGGGGATGAAAGAGAGAGAGGGATGAGAGAGAGATGTGGGAGAGAGGGGTGAGAGAGAGAGAGCGGGGTGAGAGAGAGGGGGTGTGAGAGAGAGAGAGGGGTTGTAAGAGAGAGAGGGGGTGTAAGAGAGAGGGGGTGAGAGAGAGAGGTGTGAGAGAGAGAGGTCCTGAGAGAAGGGTGAGAGAGAATGGGTGAGAGAGAGGGGGTGAGAGAGAGAGGGGGGTGAGAGAGAGGGTGTGAGAGAGAGGTGTGTGAGAGAGATAGAGGTAATAGAGAGAGGGGTGAGAGAGAAAGGGTGAGAGAGAGGTGATAGGGAGAGAAGGGTGTGAGAGAGAGGGTGGTTGAGAGAGAGCGTTGAGAGAGAGGTGTGAGAGAGAGATGGGGTGTGAGAGAGAGAGGGGTGAGAGAGAGAGAGGGGTGAGAGAGAGGGGTGGGAGAGAAGTGGTGAGAGAGAGAGAGGTATGAGAGAGAGAGGTTGTGAGAGAGAGGGGGTGAGAGAGAGGGTGTGAGAGAGAGGTGTGTGAGAGAGATAGGGGTTACAGAGAAAGGGGTGAGAGAGAAAGGGTGACAGAGAAAGGGTGAGAGAGAGGTGATAGGGAGAGAAGGGTGTGAGAGAGACGGGGGTTGAGAGAGAGGTGTGAGAGAGAGAGGGGGAGTGAGAGTGCAAGGGGGTGAGAGAGAGGGGGTGAGAGAGAAAGGGTGAGAGAGAGGGTGAGAGAGAGGGTGAGAGAGAGTGGGATGAGAGACAGAGAAAGGGGCGAGAGTGAGAGACGGGTGAGATAGAGAGAAGCGGTGTGTGAAAGAGAGGGGTAAGAGAGAGAGGGGGTGAGAGAGAGAATGCATGAGAGAGAGGGTGCGAGAGAGCGGATGAGAGAGAGTTATGAGAGAGCGGGATGAAAGAGAAAGGGATGAGAGACAGGAGCTGAGAGAG
The DNA here is from genome assembly GCF_047496795.1 of Chiloscyllium punctatum. Lineage (NCBI taxonomy): Eukaryota > Metazoa > Chordata > Chondrichthyes > Orectolobiformes > Hemiscylliidae > Chiloscyllium > Chiloscyllium punctatum. Next base: position 17,200,283 of record NC_092745.1, on the reverse strand, counting down.
AGAGGGGCAGCGAAAGAGATGGTGAGAGAGAAGGGGTGAGAGAGAGGTGTGTGTGAGAGAGTAACGGGTAAGAGCGAGAGGGTGAGAGAGACGGGTGAAAGAGAAAGCGGTAAGAGAGAGGGGTGAGGGAGAGAGGGGTGGAAGAGAGAACGGGTGAGAAAGAGACAGGGGGTGACAGAGAGACAGGCTGAGAGAGAGAGGGGGTGAGAGAGGGGGGGTGAGGGCGAGAGGGCCTGAGAGAGAGGGGGTGCGAGAGAGGGGATGACAGAGTAGGGGTGAGAGAGAGAGGGTGAGAGAGAGAGAGACAGGTGTGAGAGAGAGGGTTGAGAGAGAGAGGGCTGAGAGAGAGGGGATGAGGGAGAGAGTGTGGTGGGAGAGAGAGCGGGTGAGAAATTGACAGGGGGTGACAGAGAGACAGGCTGAGAGAGTGAAGGGGTGAGAGAGAGAGTGTGAGAGAGAATGTGTGTGTGAGAGGTCGTGGGGGAAGACTGTGGAGTTACTAGGGGGGCTGAGAGAGAGAGAGAGACGGCTGAGAGAGAAGAGGTGAGAGAGAGTGAGTGAGAGAGAGAGGGTGAGAGAGAGAGGGGTGAGAGAGAGGGGTAACAGAGAGGGGTAAGAGAGAGAGGGGTAAGAGAGACGGGGCGAGAGAAGAGAGAGAGGGTGGTGAGAGAGAGAGGGATCAGAGAGAGAGGGATGAGAGAGAGAGCGAGGGGTGAAAGAGATCAGGGTGGGAGAGACTGGGGAGAGAGAGAGGGGCTGATAGACAGAAAGGCTGCCAAAGAGAGGGTGAGAGAGAAGGCTTGAGAGAGAGACGCTGAGAGAGAGAGAAAAGTGTGAGAGAAGAAGAGACGGGTGAGAGAGAGAAGGTTGAGAGAGAAAGGGGTGACAGATAGATGGGTGAAAGAGAGAGAGGGGTGAGGGAGCGAGGTGGTGTGAGAGAGACAGGGGGGTGAGAGAGAGAGACAGCCTGACAGAGAGAGAGGGTGTGAAAGAGAGAGGGGTAAGAAATAGAGGGTGTGAGAGAGAGAAGGGTGTGAGAGAGAGAGGTTGAGAGAGAGGGTGAGAGAGAGAGAGAGGGCCTGAGAGAGAGGGTGTGAGAGATAGTAGGTCAGAGGGAAAGGGTGAGAGAGAGGATAAGAGAGAGAGAGAGGGGTGTGAGAGAAAGGGTTTTGAGAGAGAGAGAAGTGTGGGAGAGAGGGGCTGAAAGAGAGGGCCTGAGAGAGAGGGGGTGAGAGAGGGTGCGGAGAGACGGGGTGAGAGAGAGAGAGGGTGAGAGAGAGAGGTGAGAGCGAGAGGGGTGAGAGAGAGAGGGGGGTGTGAGAGAGAGAGGGGGTGAGAGAGAGAGGGTGAGTGAGAGAGGGGTGAGAATGAGAGAGGGGTGAGAGAGAGAGAGAAGCGGTGTGAAAGAGAAGCGCTGAGAGAGAGGTGCGAGATAGAGAGGGTGAAAGAGAGAGGTGTGAGAAGAGAGACGGGTAAGAGAGAGGGGTGAGAGAGAGAGGGGGTGTATGAGAGAGAGGGGGGTGAGAGAGAGAGGGGTGACAGAGAGAGAGGGCTGAGAGAGAGAGAAGCAGTGTGAGAGAGAAGCGCTGAGGGAGAGAGAGGGGTGAGATAGAGAGAGGAGTGAGAGAGAGAGGGCCTGAGAGAGTGAGGGTGAGAAAGAGGGGGTGTGAGAGAAGGGGTGAGAGAGAGGGTGAGAGAGAGGTGTGTGAGAGAGAGAGGGGCTGTGAGAGAGATCAGGGTGGGAGAGACTGGAAAGAGAGAGAGGGGCTGAGAGAGAGAGCAGGGCTGCGACAGAAGGGGTGACAGAGAAGGCGTGAGAGAGAAAGGCTGAGAGAGAGGTGTGAGAGAGACGGGTAAGATAGAGAAGCGTGAGAGAGAGAGAGGGGTGAGAGAGAGAGAGAGGTGAGAGAGAGAGGTGAGAGAGAGAGGTGCGGGAGAGAGGGGTGAGAGAGATCAGGGTGGAAGAGAGAGTGGTTTTGAAAGGGACAGGGGGTGAAAGAGAGACAGGCTGAGAGATAGAGAGGGTGAAAGAGAGGGGGTGAGAGTGAGGTAAGAGAGAGGGTGAGAGAGAGGATGAGAGAGAGAGGGTGTGAGAGAGATCCGGGTGGAAGGGAGAGCGGGTGAGAAAGAGACAAGGGATGATAGAGAGACAGGCTGAGAGAGAGAGAGGGGTGAGATAGAGGGGGTGAGAGAAAGGGGGTGAGAGAGAGGGGTAAGAGAGAAGGTGAGAGAGAGAGACGGGTAAGAGAGACGGGTGATAGAGAGAGGGGTTAGGGAGAGAGGGGGTGTGAGAGAGATCGGGGTGGAAGAGAAAGAGACAGGGGTTGACAGAGAGATAGGCTGAGAGAGAGAGGTGTGAGAGAGAGGGGGAAGAGATAGAGAGGTGGGAGAGAGGGTGTGTGAGAGAAATTAGGGTGTGAGAGACTGGGGAGTCAGTAGGGGGGCTGAGAGAGAGAAAGGGCTGAGAGACGAGGAGTGAGAGATGGGTTGAGAGAGAAGGGGTGAGAGATAGGGTGAGGGAGAGAGGGAAGAGAGAGAAGGGAAGAGAGAGAGGCGTGAGAGAGTGAGAGAGAGGATGTTTGAGAGAGAGGATGGATGAGAGAGAGGGGGGCGAGAAAGAGAGGGTGAGCAAGAGGTGTGTGTGAAAGAGAGAAGCGGTGTGAGAGAGACAGGTAAGAGAGAGAGAGGGGTGAGAGAGAGAGGGCTTGAGAGAGAGGGGGTGAGAGAGAGGGGCTCAGAAAGAAAATGTGAGAGAGAGAGGGTGAGTGTGAGAGAGGTGTGAGAGAGAGAGAGGGGTGAGAGAGAGTGTGTGTGAGAGAGATCAGGGTGGGAGAGACTGGGGTGAGGGGGGGCTGAGAGAGGGTAAGAGAGAGTGAGTGGAAAGAGAGTGAGGGGTGAGAGGGTGATAGTGAGAGGGGGGATGAGAAAGATCAGGGTGGGAGAGAGCGCGGGTGAGAAAGAAGAGAGTGGTTGAGAGAGAGTGGGAGAATGAGATGGGGGAGAGTGGGGCAGAAAGTGGGGAGAGGTAGAGAGAGGGGAGGGGGGAGTGACGGGGGAGAGAGGGGGGTGAGAGAGGGGTGAGAGAGAGGGGGAGAGAGGGGGAGAGAGAGGGGGAGAGAAAGGGGTGAGAGAGGCCAGAGAGAGTGGGGAGAGAGCGGTGGGGAAGGGAATGAGAGAGGGGGAGAGTGGGGTGTGAGAGAGGTATGAGAGAGAGAGGGGGAGAGAAAGGGGGAGAGAAAGGGGGTAAGAGAGAGGCGGGAGAGAGGGGGGGACAGCGAAAGGGGAGGGAAGGGGGATGGAGAGGGGTGAGGGGGGAGAGAGAGAGAGGGGAGAGAGAGGGGAGGGGGGTTGAGAGCGAGGGGGTGAGAGGAAGGGGTGAGAGAGGGGGGAGAGAGAGGAGGGAGAGAGAGGAGGGAGAGAAACGGGAGAGGGTGAGAAGGGGAATGAGAGCGAGGGGGTGAGAGAAAGGGGGGAGAGAGGGGGAGAGAAGGGGAGAGGGGAGAGAGGGGATGGGGAGAGAAAGGGAGGGAGGGGTGAGTGAGAGTGGTGGAGTGAGAGAGGGGGAAGAGAGCACAAGAGGGACAGAGAGAGGGGGAAGAGAGTGAGAGGCGGGGAGAGAGATGGGTTGAGAGTGAGAGGGGGTGAGAGAGGGGTGAGAGAGAGGCGCGTGTGAGCGAGAGAGGGGGCGAGCGAGAGAGAGAGAGGGGGGCAAGGGGGCGAGAGAGAGAAAGGTGCAAATGAGCAGGAGGGAGGGGACGGAAATGAGACAGAGTCTGAGAGCGAGAGAGCGCACGAGAAGGGGACAAGTGAGAGAGTGTGAGAGAGATAGAGAAAGATAGATAGCGAGGAGGCAGAGCATGATCGCGAGAGATAGAGGGCGATCCAGTGACAGAGGGATGAGAGAGAGGGACGCGAGGGAGAGAGAAGTCGGGTGAGAGAGAGAGTTTGGGTGGAGAGTGAGTGAGGGGGTGAGAGAGAAAGAGAGGGTGAGAAAGAGAGAATGAGAGTGAGGGGGTGAGAATGAGGGAGAGAGAGAGAGTCAGAGAGAGATGTATCAGGGAGGACCAGTACAGCAGACGCGAAAGCAGGTCCCTCACAAGATGATGTGAATGAAGCCAAGAATGTAGCTGTTCCTTACCCAGCTTTGTGTCTATGTCCTGTCTTCCAGGTCTGAATACAGAAGGTCACTAACCCCTCCCTGTGCTGTTTACTGTGAGTGATCTTACCGGCTGCAGGATTTACTGAAGGCTCCAGACCTCCCTCTTCATGTCTCTCTGACTGACCAAGCGTCTTTGATGTGGATATGGGCGAGACAAGAGTTAGGAATTCGGCTGAGACAGGAACATCCTGATGACCTACAGGAGACAGAGAAACAGACAGAATGGGAAATTAGACTGATGCAGTGAGGATTACACATGGAGAATGGCCCTGAGTCCCACAGAGTTCTGGAAAATCCCAGTCTCCATCCCTGGCCTGTGCTGCTGCGTCTCTCTGGAATGGGGAATTCCATTGGCTCAGGATCTGGAGTAGCTGCAAGAGTGAGAGACACTGACAGAGGCAGCAATTAGACCCATACAGTGAGGGATACCACATGGAGAGAGACTGAGTGATATCACCAGAGTGCAGGATGGTATCAGGATCACACAATGGTCATGATGAAAGGGGTTTGATTCATGGTGCACGGGGATCGGTACTCAGTGACAGGTGAGCTACGAGTGGGACAGGTGATGGCCTCATGCTATTCTCACCCGACTGTTCATCCAGATGTTAATGCCGGTGTCCAGTATAACCCATATAACTGCTTAATATCCTTTTAGGAAGGAAATCTATTCTAGACAGCGGGTCTGGCCTACACATGATCCAGACCCAGAGTGATGGGGTTGACTCTAAACTGCTCTCTGTAATCATCCAGCAAGGCACTCAGCTCAAGGGCAGCTCGGGGTGGACATGCGATGCTGGCCAGCCAGAGACAGCAACATCCCATGAGTGAATTAAACACAACACTGCTGGGAGCAGTGTCCAGGCCAATCATGTCGGTAGGCTTATGGACAGGACTTTAAACTGACAGAGAGGATGCAGGGCCAGGGTTCAGGTGAAAGGAGCTTTCTAAATCCAAAGAGAAATGGCAATGTAGCTGAAGGCAAGCAGAAAGGAACAGGAAGAGGCAGAGTTTAACTGAAACTGTACATCAGTGAATTGGACTGTGACGAGAAATTGTGGAAATAGTCAATTGTAATGTTCTTTTTTGGACTGGATTAAGTCTCTGCAATAAGGTGGATGGATTGTGGCACAGAGATAAATGAGATTTAGTGGTGACACGGTGAACAAAAGGTGGAACATGAATATTCTATTGTACACCTCCTTGAGGGGTCTCAGGGAGTGCAGGATGGGTAACCCTGACAGGAATGGGTAACAAAGGCATTACAGAGAAAGCATTTGGCCTCAGATGATGAAGCTGAATCAGCCTGAATGCAGATTCTGGGTAACACGTGTCAAAAACACAAGCAGGAGGACAGTTTCGAGGCTGCCTAACAGCATTTCATTGCTCAACCCTGTTACACATTCCAATGAATTCCTGTGTAATGCAAAGGCACTGTGATAATTCTGGGAGACTTCAGTCTTTGTACAATCTGGGACAGTCACATTGGAAAAAGTGATGTTCTCCGAACTCCTCTTTGAATGTTTTTGTCAGTGTTTCTTTGAATAACACGTTGTGCAAACGGCCAGGGATGTGACTCTCAGATCGACCGTTGGGTGATGACGCTGAGGGAAGGAGTAATGTCCCACTGAGATATCCTCTGGGAAATTGCAGTGTAGTGGAATTCAGCGAGATGATGGATTTTTAAAGTGACCATGAAGCACACCCTACAATCACAACCAAAGGCATTGACATGTGTTTGAGAGGAGAACTGACCAAGGTAAACAGGGGAAACAGTGAAGTGTATGGCTGGAAATGGACAGTGGAAAACATTTACAGTCATAGAGATGTACAGCACAGAAACAGGGCCTTCGGTCCAACTCATCCACGCCACCCACATATCCTAACTTAATCTCATCACATTTGCCAGCACTTAGCCCAAATCCCTCTCAACTCTTCCTGTTCGTATACCCATCCAGATGCCTTTTAAATGCAGTAATTGTACCAGTCTCCACCACTTCATCTGTCAGTTCATTCCATACACACAACACCCTCCACATCAAAACATTGTCCCTTATGTTCCTTTTATATCTTTCCCCTCTCATCCTGAACCTCGGCCCTCCAGTTCTGGACTACCCCACCCCAGGGAAAAGACCTTGTCTGTTAATCCTAACCATGCCTCTCATGGCTTTATCAACCTCCAGATGGGTTACCCCTCAGCCTCAGACATTCCAGGGAAAACATCCCCAGCCCATTCAACCTCTCCCTTTAGCTCAAATCCTCCAATCCTGTCAGCGTCTTTGCAAATTATTTCTGAACCCTTTCAATTTACACAACATCCTTCCGATAGGGAGGAGACAAGAATTGCACGCAATATGCTAAAACTGACTTATCCAATGTCCTGTACAGCCACAACATGACCTCCCAACTCCTCTACTCAATGCACTGATCAGTAAACACAAGCATACCAAACACCTTCTTCACGATCCTATCGACCCACAGTTCTCCTTTCAAGGAACAATGAAACTGCACTCCAAGGTCTCTTTGTTCAGAAACACTCCCTGGGACCTTAACATTAAGTGTATCAGTCCTGCGAAGAGTTGCTTTTCCAAAATGTAGCACCTCCCATTTATCTAAATTAAACTCCATCTGTCACCCCTCAGCCCATTGGCCCATCAGTTCACCATCCTGTTGTAATGTGAAGTAACAATCTTCACTGTCCACTACACCTCCAATTTTGGTGTCATCTGCAAACTTACTAACTATACCTGCTGTGTTCACATTCAAATCATTTATATAATTAATGGAAAGTAGTGGACACAGCACCGATCCTTGTGGCACTCCACTGGTCACAGGTCTCCAGTCTGAAAAAACCACCCTCCATAACCACCCTCTGTCTTCTACCTTCCTGCCAGTTCTGTATCCAAATGGCTGGTTTTCCCTGTATTCCATGAGATCTATCCTTGCTCTCCAATCTCCCATGTGGAAACATTTCGAACACCTTACTGAAGTCCAGATCACTCACATCCATCGCTGTGCCCTCATCAATCCTTTTGTTACTTCTTCATAAAACTCAATATCTTGAAACATGATTTCCCACACACAATGCAATGCTGAATATCCCCAATTAGACATTGCCTTTGTAAACACATGTAATTCCTGTCCCTCATGTATCCATCTTTCCACGTGCCCGTGACTGACGTCGGGCAAACCAGTCTGTAGTTCCCTGGCTTGTCCTTACCACCCTTCTTAAACAGTGGCACCACGTTAGCCCAAACTCCAGTCTTCTGGCACCTCACATGTGTCTATCGATGATACAAATATTTCAGCAAAGGGCGCAGGAAACACTCCTCTAGCTTCGCACAGCGATCGAGAGTATACCTGACAAGGTCCTGAGTATTTCTCCACCTTTAACCATTTCAAGAAATCCTACACCTCCTCCTCTGTAATATGGACATTTTGCAAGATGGCATCATCTACTCCCCAATGCTATTTCCCAAACCATCATTCTATTCTATATCTTCCATGTCCTTCTCGACAGGAAATACTTGTTCAGTATTTTCTCAATCTCCTGCAGCTCCACGTGCAGGCTGTCTTGATCTTTGAGGGCCCTATTGTCTCCACAGTGACCCTTTGGCCTTTATGCATTTGTAAAATATCTTTGGATTCTCCTTAACCCTAATTGTTAAAGCAATCTCATGTCCCTTTTTTGCCCTCCTGATTTCCCTCTAACCCTACACAACACTACAATCTCCCCCTCCCTGACTGATCACTAGCCAACACTGCACTCAACCCCTCCCTGACTGATCTCTACACAACACTGCAATCTCACCCTCCCTGACTGACCCCTACCCAACTCTACAAACTCCCTCTCCCTGACTGATCCCTACCAAACACTGCAATCTCCCCCTCCCTGACTGACCCCCACCCAACAAAGTAATCTCCCCCTCCTGACCCATCTCTCCCAGATCAGGTCAGAGAGATGCAGGTATTAATAATTAATCCGTCCTTTGTGTATTTGAGCTGAAAGTGTGTTGCTGGAAAGGCGCAGCAGGTCAGGCAGCATGCAAGGAACAGGAGAATTGACGTTTCGGGCATCAGCCCTTCTTCAGGAAATTCTTTTGATGCCCGAAACGTCGATTCTCCTGTTCTTTGGATGCTGCCTGACCTGCTACGCTTTTCCAGCAACATATTTTCAGTTCTGATCTCCAGCATCTGCAGTCCTCACTTTCTCCTTTGTGTATTTGACTGTGGCAACATTAAGAGAACACTATGTGCTGTCAATCTCCAGAGTGTTCGATGGGGGCACTTCGAGGAAGCTTTCCTCCAGATCTAAGTCCATTCTCAAACTAAACTGGGATATTTACATGAGAACCGTTTCAGTGAAGATTCACTTTAAATGCTTTCTGTGCCTTGCTGTAGTTAGCTGGGGACACTGATAACCTGGGCAGGACTGTTCCTGGGAAGTTTGATGGGAGCCAGATTAAATGGAGATTTCTGGGTCCCATTCCTTCACATGGAAGAGTTAAAGTCCCACAAGTGCACATTGAGATGCTGATGGTGTTGTGTATTTATTTCTAAAAACAAGGTAAACAACCCAACCAGAATGTTCGGAGTGAGGTGACAGTGGGGGAGCACTTTGGAACCAGTGACCATAGTTCTATTAATATTGTAATCATTGTGGAGTGAGACAAAATGTTCCCCAGGTGCTAGTTCTACACTGGGGCAAAGCACATTCTGATGGAGTTAGCCAGGAGCTTGCAGGGTTTGGTTTGAGAAGTTTGTTTGCAGGCAACGGGACCGCAGGCAAGTGGAAGCTCTTTAAATGTGGGACAGCTCCAGTTCAAGATGTGTATGTTCCTGTGAGTGTGAAGAGCAAGGTTGGCAGGAATAAGGAACCCTGGATGACAAGAGACATTGAGGATTTAACCAGAAAAATAAGCATACATGGCTCAGGTACAGGCAGCTGGGGTCAAGGGAGTCCCTGGTGATAAATAGGGGACACAAGAGTTTACTGAATAAGGAAATCAGTAGGGCAGATGACCTTGGCTGAGAAAATTTGGGTGAATCCAAAGATATTCTTGAAGTATATTAAAGGAAAAAGAATAACTAGAGAGAGAATAGGTCTCTTCATGGACATGTATATGCAGAATCACAAGAGTTATTTCTCCTCTGTGTTGACCATGGAGAAGCACATGAAGGCTTGGGAACTTAGTGATCATCTCTTGGGGACCGTCCATATCACAGAAGAGGATGTGGTGAATGTATTAGAATGTATGAACGTGGATAAATCTCCTGACCAAATATATCCAACAACACTGCAAGAGGCGAGAGAAGAAATTGTGGGGTGCCTGGCTGATCTTTTTGCATCAACATTACCTACGGGTGAGGTCCCAGATTTTGGAGGGCAGCAAATGTTGTGCCCTTATTCGAGAAGGGCTGCAAAGGAAAACCTGGGAACGATAGATCATTAAACCTAACATCCATGGTAAGTAAATTACTTGAGAAGATGCTCTGCATTTGGAAATACAGCATCTGATTCAGAGTAGTCAGCATTGTCTTGTGTGTGGGAGACCATCCCTCACAAATTTGTTAGCATTCTTTATTGAAGTGATCAGGAAGTTTGACGATGGCAGGCCAGTACATGTAGACTCTACAGATTTCAGGAAGGCCTTTTATAAGGTTCCACATGGTACCTTGCTCTGGAAGGTTAGTTCGCATGGAATCCAGGGGGCGTTGGCAAGCTGAGTACACAATTGGCTTGATGGTAGGAAGCAGAGGGTAAAAGTCAGACTGGAGGCCTGTGACTAGTGGTGAGCCTCAGCGGTCATAGAATCATAGAATCCCTCCTCTGTGGAAACAAGCCCTTCGGCCCAACAAGTCAACTGGCCGTCTGAAGAGTATTCCATTCAAACCCATTCCCGTACCCTGTTACTCTACATTAACCCCTGACTAATGCAACTTACTTACACATCCATGAACACTATAGGCAATTGAACATGGCCAATTTACCTGACCTGCACATCTTTGGACTGTGGGAGGAAACCGGAGCACCCAGAGGAAACCCACACAGACATGGAGAGAACATACAAACTCAGTTGGGTTGGCATGGTGGCTCAGTGGTTGGCAATGCTGCCTCACAGCACCAGGGACCCGGGTTTGACCCCAGCCTCGGGTGACTGTATGTGTGGGGTTTGCACACTCTCCCTATGTCTGTGTGGGTTTCCTCTGTGTGCTCCGGTTTCCTCCCACAATCCAAAAATGTACAGGTCAGATGAATTGGCCGTGCTAGGTTGTCCATAGGGCTCGGTGCATTCGGCCAGGGTAAATATTGGATAGGGAGAATGGCTGTGGATGGATTACTCTTCGGCAGGTCGGTGTGGACTTGTTGGGCCAAATGGCCTGTTCCATACTGTAGGAAATCTAACCCTAACAAGTTTTAACCCACACAGACCATCCTGTGAGGTTGGAATTGAACCCAGATTGACAGTGCTGTGAGGCAGCAGTGCTAACCACTGAGCCATTCTTCCGCTGAGCTGGTCAGTGCTAGGCCCATTGCTGTTTGTTATCTAGATCAATGATTTGGATGGGGGTGTTTAAAGCATGATTAGAAAGTTTGCAGATTACACTAAAATAAGTGAGGAAGGTCTCAGCAATTGCAGGGCCTTGATCAGCTGGGGAATTGGGCTGAGAAATGGCAAATGGAGTTTAATATAGACAAGTGCGAGATCTTGCATTTTGGAATTTCACATCAAGACAGGGGTTTCATGGTGAATGGTAGGGCCTGAAGGAGTGTAGTGGAACAGAGGGACCTTGGATTCCAGGAGCACGGCTCTCTGAACTCAGGGAGACAGGGCAACGAAGAAGGCTTTTGGCAAACTAGGCCCTTCACCAGTCAGTGCATGGAATATCGAAGTTAGGAAGTTCTGTTGTAGTTGTGCAGGATGTCAGTGAGGCCGCACTTGGAGTATTGTGGTCAGTTTTACCCACCTTGCTATCGGAAGGATGTTATTAAACTGGAAAGAGTGCAGAAGAAACTTACAAGGATGTTGGCAGAACTCAACTCAACAGATAGAGAGAGAGGTTGGACAAGCAAGGACATTTTCTTTCGTGTGTAGGAGACTGAGGGGTGTCCTTATAGAGGTGTAAAAGATCACTCATCCAAGCTTGGGGAATCAAGGATGAAAGGGCATCAGTTTTAGGTGAAATGGGTAGATTAAAAGGGAACCTGAGGGCCAATGCTTTTCCCCAGAGGGGAAACTACCAGTGCAAGTAGTCGAGGAGGATACATTTAAGAACATTTAAAATGCACTTGGACAAATACATGGAGAGGAACGTATTGGAAGGATATGGGCCAAGTGCAGGGAAACGGGGTTAGTGTGGATGGACCAGTTTGGGCCAAAGAGCCTGTCTCCATTCTGTAGAACTCTACGACTCTGAAAATACCCAGCTGTCCCACCATCCAGAAGCAACCAAAACCATAGGAACACGAGCCGGAACAAATGTGAAACAGTCCTGCAGAATTTGGCAGGAAGCCAGCCTGTCTGTGCAGTGAAGGATTCCTGGCACAGGAGATGTGGTGAGATGCCCATAGAGAACTGGGGAAGGAAGCTGGAAAGCTCACTCCACTGCTGATAGCCTGGAGGACCCCCGGCTGGGATAAGGCAGCTGGGATCCGGTCACCCCAGGGAAACCTACAGGCTGTGACCGAGCTAGGTCTCTGACACGATGAGTAGGACAGAACGTTACAGAAAAATCTCACTCATATGGGAATTATTCCAGTTACAATTGGGAAGAGCCCAATCCAGTGAAAGGAGGGTCTCTGGGGATGGGGAGGGAGCCTCAGGTTACATTGACAATCTGGAAGGACAGTGTATGAGCTCCAAGCAGCTGCATGTGTCCTGTACACCTGCAACATGGAGCAACACACATCAGGCCCTAGTAGAAGGTGCCAGGAGCAAATACAATCCCTAGGGAACTAGGACCCATCCCAGAATGGGATAATGTGTGCCTTTGGGGTTCTACCTCCCCAGGGAGATAATGACAGACCCCACACTGACACATCCACACCCACTCACAATGGGGACTCGCGCTGCCTGTCTCCCAGGTAACTGCACCTTTTGCCCCCAGCTCTGAGTCACAGCCGAACTCAGATTCCATGAATCATGTGGTTACCCAGTGTAAAGCAGCTTATGGTCTCACTCCGTACACAACAGCCATTCCAGGCACCCAGCTGGTGGGCACCACCAAAAAGATCCCCGTCTCTGGCACAGATACATGTTTGGATGAGATTGACTGACAGTCTGTCATACACAGAGTGGACGCTGAGGAGCAAACCAAATGAATCGCCATGTATGTTAGTCCAGCAGGCCATTCAGCCTTCCCTGAGGGCCAACAGCTAGGGAGGGGCATCCATGATGAGATGAAGGCAGTGATCCTCACTGCTCGAGGGCAGGATAAGGCATATCCTGCAGTGGCGCTACATATTTGCAGAACAACATCCATGGGAATGCCCCTCCCCTCCCACCGTCAGCTTCTCCCGGAGACTCTGTGTCCAATTTGTCCGGATTTTTGGGATATGACCTGCACCTCCCTTAGCAATGAGAAACTGGGCCCGACCCTTTGTCTCCCATGTCTCAGAAAGGAGGAGAGACACCTGGGATTCGACCCCTCAATTGCGCCCGTAATGAGGCTTGGGCTCTCTGCTAATTAATTGCTGAATACGAAATAGACTTTAGGGATGTCCACATTGTGTTACAGGAGCTCAGGGATCAGAAGCGATTGGTAGAGTTTCCCCGAGAATGGTAGTAGGATACCAAGCACCCTGCCTGGACTTGGGGTCACTTTCGGACAGCGATATCCCAGGAAGCCCACCAGGGAGAATTCCTCAGTAACAAAATTAAAAACGGGCTGTGACCAGGAGGGAAGGCTCCTCCCCCAGCTTGTCCCACACATACCAGGCTCTCACAATGGACTAGTCATTAAACTCACTGGGAATTCCTTGTTCACGAACATTTATCACAAACTGACACGAATCATAATGAATGTATCAGGGATACAGTAATCAGAATGGTGTCCTTCCCCATTAAAATAATCACGTTCCCAACTGACCCACAGGATAATGGGACAAAGGACAGGGAATTATGAGGGAAAGCACAGAACCCAGAAAAGTAATTAACAGACAAAAGAAAAGGGACCCCCTTAATGATTTAGCCACAGTATACGAGTCCACTCCCAGGGCAGGAGTGTTACCGGTCAGTACACTGACTTGGCTAATTTGGAGAATAAACTCAGGATCCTGATCCAACAACTCTCTAATGAGCCTGAGAAAGACTTAATACAGAAAACCCAAAGGAGACCATGGGACAACTCGTGGAGAATCAGGCTAACCATCACTTAGTGACCAGACTGGAGGGCCACGCCAACATGATTAACCAGATCATCCATGGCCCAATCAGAGATTATGGTGAGCAGTAAAACCACACCCTGTGCAGTAACGGGATATGGAACAGCTGAGGGAGGAGCTCAGGCAGGCCAGCCAAGGGCAAGTCCCATCCCGTGTTAGTGACAAACAGCATAAATATTTGTTCCAGGAGAACACCCACACCAACGTCTCTCACTGTCAGTGACAGCAGCTCACCAAGGGCTGGGTTAATAACAGCTGTAAGGACACTCTCGGTGGGACACCTGGGCTTGGTATGAGGGATTCCACTTCACCCGAGTGACCAAAGTTAGGATGAAGTACAAATTATCGGAGTTGTATAAAAAAGGTATTTGGATGGGCTACCATGATTACCACCATGATTACTGTGGAGATAGAGGGAACATTGCCAGGGACCATACTTACGTAAATGGGAAGGACCAGGTCAAACCATGACATTCCCATAGATTGTTAACCAAGAATTCGGCTCCTCTTACATCGGCTGTCGCCCTAACCGCACTCACCTTGATATATCTCGGGATACCGGTGGTTAGGATTGCAGTCTGCAACAGATGGGTACGATCATGGTGAATAATGCCTGGACACACACCCTCAGGGGCTGGTAGGTAGATGGAACTCCCCGGGTGATCACATTAGTTTCATTCATTTGTACTGTTTGAGAGTTCCTGGCTGGGCCAGTATTGATTTCCTGCCCATAGTTGCCATTACGACAGATTGGCCATGTTAAATTGTCCATTGTGTCAAGGGATATTCGGGCTAGCTGGAATAGCCATAGGAAATGCAGGGTTTCAGGGATATCATTGGCGTAGTGGGTCTGAGTTGGATTCTCTTCAGAGGGTCATTGTGGACTCAATGTGCTGAACAGTCTGATTCCGTTCAGTCAAGATTTTATGATATCATTTATCAGCTATAATACTTAGGGTGTAGCTTTTGTTCGCTGATAGGTTTGATATCCAGACATTTCGTTCCCTGGCTGGGTAGCATCATCAGTGGCGACCTCCAAGTGTAGCTATAAGACCATCGGTTTGGAAAACGTACACAATGGCTTTTGCACAGACAGCTGGTTACTCTGACAACAAGCATAACCAGCTATTAAAATTAGTTTTGTAATTTATTGCATAAGCTTCTTTCCATTAAAGTGGATGAGTTGGGGGAGATGTCACAACTTCCTGGAGTTGCTTCCCCAACTCCATACTTTGTAACTCTGACTTTCCAGCATCTGCAGTCCTCACTTTCTCACGCAGGTAAATGATTCTGGGTTGACTGACTGACCTGTGGCTGTTTGAATGCACAATAAGATCCCAGTCCCAGAACTATAGAAGGCTTGTATCACAGATGGAGTTCTTTCTGCCCATCCCCCCCACCCCCCCCCCCCCCCCCCCCGCCAATAAATGATCTTGGTCCTGTTCAGGATCCTCAGGATTGTCCCTTGAATGCCCTCACTGACTATCCTTTCTGTGGAGACCTTTTCTCCGTGTTGTGGTTCTGTTCGCCGACCTGGGAATTTGTGTTGCAGACGTTTCGTCCCCTGTCTGGGTGACATCGTCAGTGTTTGGGAGCCTCCTGTGAAGCGCTTCTGTGATATTTCCACCGACATTTATACTGATTTGTATCTGCCACTTCCGGTTGTCAGTTCCATCTGTCCGCTGCAGTGGCCGGTATATTGGGTCCAGGTCAATGTGTTTGTTAAACACACCAACCTGGACCCAATATACCAGCCATTGCAGCGGACAGCTGGAACTGACAACCGGAAGCGGCAGATTTAAACCACTATAAATTCCGGAGGACACATCACAGAAGCGCTTCACAGGAGGCTCCTAACTAATGAGGTTGTCACCTACACAGGGGACGAATCGTCTGCAGCACAAATTCCCAGCTCGGCGAACAGAACCACAACAACGACCACCCGAGCTACAAATCTTCTCACAAAATTTGAACAGCTCTTCTCCATCCTGTCTCAGAATTTGCGTCTCATGCTGTCCCTCCCTCAATCTCTCTCTCTCTCTCGCAGCAGCCCCTCCTTTCTCCACCAACCCCAAAACCCCATCAAACAGTCCCCTGTCTCTGGCTGTCCCACTCCCCCCTTGTCTCCCAAACTCCCCCTTCCCATGTCGACCAACACCTCCTGGGCTGTAGGACATGGTGCAGAGACTAACACACCTTTTGACTGACTGCAGTCATGCACAAAAAGATCCCACTCTGCAACCATTCCCCAGCCAAACACACTGTCCTTCTCCCTCCATATGTGTCCTTCTTCCTCTCCCTGTTTCTCACTGCTCATCTCTCTCTCTTTCCCCACTTTCTCCATCCCCACTCTCTCCATGTCTCCCTTTCTCTTTTTGTCACCCTCCCCTTCTCTTTTTCTTCATTTCAGGCTCAACGAGAAAAATACTTTTATGTCCCTTACACTAACCCCCCTCCCCACAGTCGGGGTAACGTTCGGGAGAGACTAGGAAAAGGTTGATCCCCGCATTAACTGTACAGCATCCAGCGACACAGAGACAAACTCTTCCCATGTCCCTACCCCAGTCACTGGAACAGGGGTCTCGGGAGACAGAGGGAAAGAAACTACAAGAGAGAAAGAGAGATGGGTAGACAGATAGTGAGAGGGAGGGAGAGAATAAGAGAAAGACGGGCAGGCAGAGGGTGGGAGAGAAAGTGAGAAGAACTGAAAAAGAGCAGGTGAGTGGCAGAGAGAGAAAGGGCGAGAGAGAGAGTAAAACCCCAGGAAGAGAAATACAATGTCAGACAGATACAAGGGGGAAAGGGGGAGGCAAAGAGAGGGAGAGAAGGTCAGATAGACAGCAAAGGAGATATCCCAGGGAGAGATATAGGGTAGAGAGAGAGAGAGGAGTTGCAGCAGCAGCATAGAGCTGAGAGAGTTGGGGTGGGGTGGTGCTGCGATGCAACGAGAATGATTTACAGACAAGAAAGGCAAGATCCCCCAGAGCTGAGAGAAAGATGCAGAGAGAGATGAGCAAGGTGTTGGTTTTGGAGGAAGATTGAATGATGAAACATTCCTGAAAAACATGATGGGGTATGAAAGGGGCAGAGTGTTGGAGGAAGGGAATCTGCAGGGAATTGTCAACAGGGCAGAGATATGAAGGATGTTGTGAGATAGGGATTGAAGGAAAATGTAGGAGAGACAGCTGGGAACACAGAAATATACATAAGAGCTCTCATGGGAGTGGGAAACAGTGAGATCGGTGGGATCAGACTGTGCAGCTGCCCTCTCTAGCATTTTGCGCCTTTATCTCTCCTCAGTGTAGAGCTCGCATCTTGTGGTAAAATTCCCACAGACAGCCTGAATCCCACAATGTGTGTGTGTGTGTGTGTGTGTGTGTGTGTGTGTGTTCACTCTCTCTGGTTCCAGCTCCTGTCTGATGATTACTCATAGCAGAATAATTTGATTCTCTGTTTCTGTGCTGTCCGGGTTTCAGCTCCCAAATCAAATGCTCAATCATTCACGATCCTATTGAATAGTAGAGCAGGCTCGAGGGGCTGAATGGTCTCCTCCTGTTCCTATTTCGGATGGTCTTATGTTCTTAACACTACCTCCCAGCTCTTGGCCCCCACACTGGAGGTTATGACTCCACAAGGGCCTGATCTGAAGAGTGCTGCACTCTTCCGTGAGTCTCGGGGGGAACCATCCTGATTTGGATTGGAGTTGCAGCCTCTCAGTGAGAAGTGAAATCTCCTCGAGGTTCCCCTCAGTCTCTCACTGTAAGGTGGAGCAGGCCAGTCTCGGGGAAGCAAACAGCAGGCCAGGTCTGCACTGTCCTGCAGCTCCATTTCAGAAGGCCACGTGGGAGGGGCTTGTTTCCTTCATCAGTTTCCCGTGCTCTCCCTTCTGGGTTAGGGTGGGGGCCGAATGGCCTTGCTCCTGGCCCTTATTGAGGTTCAGGCTGGCTATGATTGGGTTATACAGGGCATGCCCCTGAGTGAAGTCAGTTAGCTCAGTTGGCTGGACAGTAGGTTTATATGAAGGGCTTTTGCCCGAAACGCCGATTTCGCTGCTCGTTGGATGCTGCCTGAACTGCTGTGCTCTTCCAGCACCACTAATCCAGTAGTTGGTTTATAATGCAGAGTAAAACCAATAGCGTGTGTTCAATTCCCACATCAGCTGGGGTTACCCTGAAGGACTCTCCTTCCCAACCTCTCCCCTCAGCTGGGCCCTGGTGACCCTCTGATTAATACACCACCAGACCCACTCTCTAATGCGGAGCTGTCCCATGCTCTTGTAAGACTATGGTGACATTTAATTGGTTTGTACCTGGAGCACTGTGTGCAGGACTAGTCACTGCATTGCCAGAGGGATGTTAGTGTGTGGGGAAGGTTTACTGGATGAATCCCCACTGGAATGAACGGCACTTTCTTTCCCCCAGTTAATTCACTCTTGCAGCCTTTGTGTCTTTGTAGACACAAGGACCGATTCACCTGAAACAGCAGCTGGATTTTATATTCATGAGCACCCAATAAGATTGGCTAGTTTACATGCTCACGCACGCACACACAGACACTCTTACACACACATACACAAAGGACTCCCCCAACACATAGACAGACGCTCCCTCAAACACAAACAAAGACACACTCTTGCACAAACAAACACACACTATCTCTCTCACACACATACACGCACAGACATACGCTCCCTCAAATACACACACGGAAACACTCTCTCACACATACATGCAGACACATTCTCTCACACACAGACACATCTCTCTCTCTCACACACACACACAGGCACTCTCTCTCAAGCACACACAGACACACACTCTCTCTCACACGGACACACTCTCTCACACACACATACACACACTCTCTCTCATTTACAAACACACTATCACACACACACACTCATTCTCTCACACACGCACTCACTCTCACGCACACAGACACTCTCTCTCTCTCACACACACAGTCATTCTCTCTCACACACATACACACAGACAGACACACAGACACACGATCCCTCAAACACACACTGACACACTCTCTCTCACACACACATAAATACACAGTTACTCTCTCTCTCACATACATACACACGCAGACACACGCTCCCTCAAACACACATAGACACACTCTCTCTTGCACACACACTGACACACTCTCTCTCACACACCGACACATTCACTCTCACACACACATGCACACAGACACACTCTCTCTCTCTCTCACGCACACACAGACACACACTCTCTCACACGGAAACACTTTCTCTCACACAGCCACACTCTCTCACAAACAAATTCACACACTCTCTCTCTCATATACACACACACTCTCACACACACACTCTCATTCTCTCACACGCCCACTCACTCTCACGCACACAGACACGCTCTCTCTCACACACAGACACATTCACTCTCACACACACATGCACACAGACACACTCTCTCTCTCTCACGCACACACAGACACACACTCTCTCACACGGAAACACTCTCTCTCACACAGCCACACTCTCTCACAAACAAATACACACACTCTCTCTCTCATATACACACACACTCTCACACACACACTCTCATTCTCTCACACGCCCACTCACTCTCACACACACAGACAATTTCTCTCACACACATACACACAGACAGACACACAGATTCACGATCTCACACACACACATAAACACACAGTTACACTCTCTCATACACAAACACAGGCAGACACACGCTCCATCAAACACACATAGACACACTCTCTCACACACACAGACATACACTCTCTCACACGCAGACACCCTCTCTCTCACACACATAAACATACAGTTACACTCTCTCTCACCTCTCACACACACATACACACGCAGACACACGCTTCCTCAAACACACATAGACACACTCTCTCTCACACACACACTGACACACACTCTCTCTCTCACACAGATGCATTCACTCACACACACATGCACACAGACACACTCTCTCACACACACATACACACTCTCTCTAACACAAGACACACTGTCATACACACAAATAGACACACAGACACATGCACACATAGACACACAGACACACACACATAGTCACACAGATATTCTCTCACACACAGACACACACTCTCACACACAGACACACACACACGTACACACAGACACACTTTCTCACGCACACATACACACTCTCTCACACACACCCTCACTCACACACATGCACACAGAGACACGCACTCCCTCCAGCATACACACAGCCACACACTCTCACATGAACATGCACTTTCTCTCTCACACAAACACATACAGGCACGCAGAGATACACCTGCATCCACACTCTCGCACGCACAAACACGGGCAGTCTCTGTCCCTCTCTCTCTCTGTTTCTCTCTCTCTCTCTGTCTCTCTCTCACACACACACACATACACACACATGGCTATAAAGGCATGGTTGAGGTTTTGATGGAGAAATGATTTCTCTGAGGACTGAACCCTGATCTCGCATGATGACTGCTCCAGGGGGACAGACAGCAGCTACAGATGACTTGTTGGATCTCCCTGTGCACCACCTCTTGCATCGACAGCGTTAATCTGTTTGGGTGCCGGCTTTTCTAAAACGTCTCCAAGCAACAAGTGACAATAGATAGATGAAAGTTTCCCCCCAAACCATGTTTCAGACACATGCTGCTGTTATTTTTCACTGATTGTTTAAAATGATCTGAATCTTCTGAAATGGGGAGTGGCTTCCATTTCAAATTACGACACCAGAGTGTCTCGGGGACCCTGAGGAAATGATCAGGAAATTGCATCTGTTCATTTCTATCCTCTGCACTCTGTCCCACCAGATAGTGCTCCCTCAGTACCTCAGATAGTTCTCCCTCAATACCTCAGATAGTTCTCCCTCAGTACCTCAGATAGTGCGCACTCAATACCTCAGAAAGTGCTCCCTCAATATCACAGATAGTTCTCCCTCAGTACCTCAGATAGTGCTCCCTCAGTACCTCTGAAAGTGCTCCCTCAATACCTCAGATAGTTCTCCCTCAATACCTCAGAAAGTGCTTCAATGCCTCAGAAAGTGCTCTCTCAATACCTCATATAGTTCTTCCTCAGATAATGCTCCCTCAATTCCTCAGATAGTGCTCCCTCAATCCCTCAGAAAGTGCTTCCTCAAAACCTCAGATAGTGCTGCTTCAATAACTAAGAAAGCCTCACGTTGTTGTGTTCAGCCCCCAAAAGCCCCTCAGACATTACCTCCAAAAAACTTTCACACCCTCAACACTTCAGGGCTCAGCCCAGCTCCCCCCTCAAATTGTGTTCAAACCCCTTCAGACTGGAAGGACCCACATCCACCCCTGTCCAAGACTGGAGCCCAGGTCCCCAGAACATTACTTGTCTCTCTGGATTAATTTTAGAATTCCTACAGTGTAGAAGCAAGCCATTCCATCCATTGGCTCCACACTGACTGCCTGAAGAGCATCGCACCCAGATTCACATCCTCTACTCTATCCCTGTAATGCTGCATTTCCCATGGCATCTTTGGGCGGTGGGAGGAAACTGGATCACCTGGAGGGAACCCGCACACATACAGAGAGAATGTGAAAACCCCACACAGACGGTCACCGGGAGTTAGAAACAAACCACTGAGGCACTGGGCTGTCCTCTCTCCCTGGAGGCCATCTCATCTGACTTTTTACGAAACAGTCTCCCATGTGAACCCTTCTCATCTTTCTCCTTAGTCATCCCTTCAAAAGCTCTATCAAGTTGGACACATCATTTCCAAACAAAGCCAAGCTGACCATCCCTAATCAATTCTTGCTTTTCCAAATGCATGTCAGTTGTCTCTCAGAATACCCTCCAACACCTTACCCACCACTGCCATCAGGCGCACAGCTCCATAGTTCAATGGCTGTTCCTTGCAGCCTTACTTCAATAATGGCACATCATTAATCACCCTCCAGTCTTCAAGCACCTCACCCGTTGCCACTGATCGGTCCATCTGACAAGGCCATCTCCATCCTTCTGTAATCTAAGCCTGTCATCCTTAGTATTTATCACCCAACCAATCTTCATATCATTCATGAACCAAATGATTAACCCTCCACCATTCAAATCTAAATCTTTTCTATCAACCACATCAGCAAGACCCCAACAGTGAGACATGAACAGTCAGAGATTTCTAATTGGGCCATCACTGTCTGCTTCCTGCCACTCAGCATTCTGCGCCAAATTCCTTGGATCTTGAGTTTTTATGTTCACTATCAGTTTCCAATATGGATCCTGATAACAGCCTTACTGACCTCCAAGCAGGCAACAGGAAAGTATTGCCCTTATTTGCACACCTGGTCAACTCCTTAAAAAGTGCAATCCCATTGGTCAGACCCGAGCTCCCCTTAACACAACCATTCTGACTGTTCTTCATGAACTCCAGTCTCTTGAAATGCTGATTAATTCTATCTCCCAAAATTGCTTCCAACAGACGTCCCCACCACGATATTAGCCTGACTGGCCTGTAGCTGCCTGGTATATCTCATGGTCCTTCTTGAATAACAGTACCACATGGTCAGTCCGACGACACCTCTCTTGTGGCCAGAGGGGATTTGAAAATGCTTGCAAGTGTACCTGCTACTTCCTCCATCACCTCATTCAGTAAACTGAGATATATTTCCACCGTCTTTGGAGATTTATTGGGTTGTAAGAAGGCCAGACCACTCAGAACCATCTCTCTCTATATATATACTCATTCATTTAATTGTATCACAGAGCATCTTCACGATTTCATATCAACCCTGTCCAAATGAGCATTGACAAAATGAATACATTCACTGTAGCCTCTGGGTCCATGCACAAATTCTCACTGTATTCCACAACCTACTCTTTGTCTCATTATCAATTCACTCTTAATGTCACTGTAAACTACTTTCAGGTTTTTATTTCCTCTCTTAGCACTCCTCTCTCCCAGGCAAATAGCCTGTGAAACGAGGAGTGTGTGATGTCATTCTGGATGTGGATTAGCATTGGGAAGCTCAGAAATAAGGAACACATGACTGTGCTGAGTGTGGGGCAGTGGGATTCATTTGGGATGAGCACAGGGAAGCTGAGGAATAAACCTCAGCCCTGCAGCATGAAAATATCCCTTTGAGCTGGCAGGTCAGTCACACAAAACGAAAACTTGATCCCTGGGAAAAGAGGGTGGTAACTAAATGAAGACAGTCTGTTTGAACACAGTCTCTGTAATCTGGACGTGGGAAACATTGCTGAGCAGGTTATGAAGGACGCAGAGGCAGAAATGTACTGAACAATTTCAGATATTCTGCTTAGACGACAAGACATGGGAGCAGAAATTAGGCCATTCAGCCCATCTGATAGTGCGGCACTCACTCAGTACTGATTCTCTTACAATGCATGTATCCCCCAGACTGACCCACTGACAGTGCAGCACTCCCTCAGTAATGACCCTCTGAGAGTGTGGCACTCCCTCAGTACTGACTCTCTGACAGTGTGGCACTCCCTCAGTACTCACCTTCTCACAGTGCAGCACTGCCCCCAGATTGACCCTCTGACATTGCGGCAATCCCCCATTACTGACCCCCTGACAGTGCAGCACTCCCTCAGTATTATCGTCTGACAGTGCAGCACTCCCTCAGTAATGACCCTCTTACAGTGCAGCACTCCCTCAGTAATGACCCTCTGACAGTGCAGCATTTCCACAGTACTGACCCTCCGACAGTAAGGAACACCCGCAGTCCTGACCCTCTGAGAGTCCAGCCCTCCCTCAAACTGACCCTCTGATAGTCCAGCACTCCCTCAGAACTGACCCTCTGACAGCGCGGTGCTCCCTCAGTACTGACCCTCCAACAATGCAGCTCTCCCACATTACAGACCCTCTGATAGTGCAGCACTCCCTCAGTACTGACCCTCCGACAATGCATCTCTCCCACAGTGCAGTCCCTCCGATAATGCAGCTGTCAACAGTACAGACCCTCTGACAGTGCAGCACTCCCTCAGTACTGACCCTCTGGCAGTGCAGCACTCCCTATTGAAGGGCGGTTATAAACCGCCCCGTGTTTACCATGGAGCAAGGCCCACATCAGAAGAGCCAGCAGTATCCATTTTAAAGCAACAGTATTCATTCTAAAACAGCAGCTGCCAGCCCGACCACATGATCGGGCGAAGGGGGCCCAAAGACAGATCCTAATACACACCGGACCAGACACTCGTCAGGACTCAAGACAATGGTCATGACTCACAGATCGAAACCCACTTTATAATATCTTCAAGGTTCCAACTGACACACACCCATAACCTGATCATGCAAAACAGTCCTACACAAAAGGCAAACACCAAACGAACAGGATGAATCTAACAGACACTTTGGAAGTAACAAAGGGGGGTACTAGCCTCCAGCCCTCACGGAGAGACAAGCAGATAGCACCCGGACCCATTTACGTAAAGATAAACAGCACACCTTTTGTGTATGCTGCCGACTCTCCGAGGATGGCAGGAAACTTGACATTCACACATACTCCAGCCATGATTACCACCATTCACACTCATTCATACCCAATCTCCTACATCCTGACTCATGAAGTATATAACTTGTAACATTGCGCGGGGAACGGGAGAGCGATCGAGATTCGGACCTCGGTTGGTCTCCGCCGAGGTTAAACACTTTAATAAATTACCGATTGTCGAACCGCACTCTGGGCTCGGACTGAGATCATTTCATCCGCGCTAACACTATGTACTGACCCTCTGACATTGCAGCACTCCCTCAGTGCTGACGCTCTGACACAACAGCATTCCCTCAGTACTGACACTCTGACACTGCAGCACTCACTTTGTGCTGGCATTTCTACAACGTGGCATTCCCTCAGTACTGTCCATCCGACAATGTGGCACCCCCTCAATACAGATGCTCCTATAGTGCAGCACTCCCTCGGTACTGACCCTCCAATAACGTGGCATTTTCTCAGTACTGACCCTCCGACAGAGCAGAACTCCCTCAGAACTGACCCTCTGAAACAACACTCCCTCAGAACTGACACACTGACTGTGTAGCGCTCCCTCAGTAATGACCCTTTGAGTGTGCATCACTCTCTCAGTACTGACCCTCTGGCAATGCAGCAATCACTCAGTTCTGAATGTCCGACACATAGTGTGGTGCTCCCTCAGTACTGACCCCCTCACAGCGTGGTGATCCCTCAGAACTAATCGCATCAGAGTGTGGTGATCCCTCAATACTAACCCCCTCTGGGTGCGGTGCTCCCTCAGTTCTAACCCTTTAACAGTGCAGCGCTCCCTCAGTAGTAACGCTCTCACATTGCGACACTCTGACAGCACGGCCATCCATTAGTACTGACCGTCAGAGTGCGCACTTCATCACTACTGACACTCTCACTGAACAGCAATCCCTCCATCCTGACTCTCTGACAATGCAGCACTCCCTCCACACTGACCCTCTGACAATGCTGCACTCCCTCCACACTGATCCTCTGACAATGCTGCACTACCTCCACACTGACTTTCTGACAATGCTGCACTCTCTCCACACTGATCCTCTTACAATGCTGCACTCCCTCCACACTGATCCTCTGACAATGCTGCACTACCTCCACACTGACTTTCTGACAATGCTGCACTCCCTCCACACTGATCCTCTGACAATGCTGCATTTCCCCCACACTGACCCTCTGACAATGCTGCACTCCCTCCACACTGACCCTCTGACAATGCTGCACTCCCTCCATACTGATCCTCTGAAAATGCTGCACTCCCTCCATACTGACCCTCTGACAATGCTGCACAACCTCCAAACTAATCCTCTGATAATGCTGCACTCCCTCCACACTGACCGTCTGACAGTGCAGCACTCCCTCCACACAGATCCTCTGACAATGCTGCACTCCCACCACACTGACCCGCTGACAATGCTGCACTCCCTCCATACTGACCCTCTGACAATGCTGCACTCCCTCCATACCGATCCTCTGACAATTCTGAACTCCCTCCACACTGACCCTCTGAAAATGCTGCACTCCCTCCATACTGACCCTCTGACAATGCTGCACTCCCTCCACACTGATCCTCTGACAATGCTGCACTCCCTCCATACTGATCCTCTGACAATGCTGCACTCTCTCCACACTGATATTCTGACAATGCTGCACTCCCTCCACACTGATCCTCTGACAATGCTGCACACCCTCCATACTGATCCTCTGACAATGCTGCACTCTCTCCACACTGATCTTCTGACAATGCTGCACTCCCTCCATACTGATCCTTGATAGTGATGCACTCCCTCAGTACTGACTCTCTGACAGTGTGGAAGTGGCCCTATACTGGCCCTCCGACAGTGTGGCCCAATCTCAGGCCAAAACCTCTGACAGTATTGCACTCCATCATAACTGACACTCTGACAGTACAGCACTGCATCAGTACTGACTCATTGACAGTGTAGTACTCTCTCAGTACTGACCCTCGGCCTCGGTCCCAGACCTCTGACAGTCCAGCAGTGCCTCAGGGTACTGTCTATCTGACAGTGTAGCACTCTATCTGTACTAACCCTGTGACTGTGCAGCACTCCTTCAGTACTGACCCTCTGGCAATGAGGCACTCCCTCAGTATGGACCCTCTGATGGTGCAGTGCTCTCTCAGTGCAGATCCTCTGATAGGGATGCTTGCCGTCTGGACTGAAACTCTGAGAGTGTGGTGCTCACTCAGAACTGACTCTCTGACAGTGCAGTACTCCCTCCGTACTGACCCTCTGACAGTGCAGCACACACTCAGTATTGACCCTCTCACAGTGCAGCACTCGCTCAGTACTCCATCTTACAGTGCAACACTGCCACAGTACTAACCTTCTGACAGTGCAGCACTCCCTCAGTACTGACCCTCTGACAGTGCAGCACCCCCTCAGCAATGACCCTCTTTTTTTCTATTTCATAGAGTCTTGTGGAAATTTGGAGACATAGAGTTTGCAGATTCTGAGGAAGCATGAGAGACACACAAACCAAACCCTGTCTGAAACTCTCAGCAATAGACTATTCAGAGGCACAGAGTCACAGAGGTGCACAGCTTGGAAATGGACCCTCCTGTCCAACTTGTCCATACCAACCAGATATTCTCATCTCATTTCATTCCATTTGCTAGCACTTGGCTGATATCCCTCTAAACCCTTCCTATTCACATACTCATCCTGATGCATTTGAAATGTCGCAATTGTACCAGCCCCCATCACTTCCTCTGGCAGCTACCTGCATGCCCTTGAATAAGTGCTCAAACATTCATACAGTCGATACAAACTCTAATAAACACAAACCAACGAAAGGCTAGCATTGTCATTTTCAACCGACCCTTAGCTTCTTCATTACGCGGATTTCAACACAGGTAAAGAGACAGAGTTAGTGACCATCCACCGTGACCCTGTTATAAAACTTATTTTCAAATGTGGCTTGTATGTGATTCCCACACCCTCTAATAGTTGCCTGGAAGGTGGGGGTGGGGTGTACTCTCCTGCTGCAGTCCTTGGGTGTCCCACAGTGATGTTCGGGAGGGAGCTCCAGGATGTTGACCTGAACCATGTAAAGAGCTCTCTTCCTGGAGTGCCTTTTTAACATTGGGAAGTTAATATAGACCAGGAGGACCCGAGAGCTGCTGTCTTGTCAGAGAGAGAGGCCTGGTGGGTCACACACCTCAGGTGAGGGGAGAGGTTGAGAAGCTGGGGACTTCATGGTCATTTCAGACATGATAGAGATCGAACCAACAATGTTGGCATCACGAACCTGTTAGCTGTGGTAACTGACCCCGCCTTGTAGCAGAGGGATTCAATCCCTGGAACAGAGCAAGCTTGAGAATTCAACACTAAAATCAATCTGTACGGACGGGCTAGAGACCTGAAACATCAATACAGAGATTGCTGAAGAAGCTAAGCATGTCCGGTAGCATCTCTGAAGGGAGACGGAGAAAGAGACAGACAGAGTTCACCTTTTAATCCAGTGATTTCTGCGGGAAAGTTCCTTCCGAACAGACTGTTTTGAGGAAGGGTCACTTGAAATGCGAATTGTTCCTCTCTCTCTTTTCACTGTTGCTACCTGCTGAATGTCCCCAACCATCTGTTTGCTTGAGAATTTGATCTGATCCAAGCGTCACTGATTAATTCAGTCTGTGTTCAATGCACTGAGGCTGCTTCTGCTGAAAGTTAACAAACAGGTTTAAGGCTGTGTAAGGTATTGTATTAGGAGGGCGGACTACATGGGAGAACAGATACAGAACACAGGCACTTCACAAAGATCCTTCTCAATTTATCTTTGTGATGTTAATTCAGAAGGAACAGCTCAGACCTCACATTTCAGTTCATCAGCCAAGGGGAGTATATATGTCATGACAAAGACTTGTTGTAAAGACTGTACAGAACCGTACTTTAGTGACTATGTTTGTACGTAAAGTGTTTTTGTGAATGAAGTCTCCTTTTGAAATTGATATAAATATTTTTTCAAGGGGGATCGAGCATCTTGAGCTGGTGGATACAATACCATTAGCCCTAATCTTTCTTAAATAATGCTACACCAGTTAGATACTCCCCGGCTATAGACATCAAATGATCATCAACGGGGAGGAGATGGTGGGATTGCCATGGGAGAGTCAATGTTGCCTCACCCCACCCGGGTTCGATTCCAGCCTTGGGCGACTGTCTGTGTGGAGTTGGTACATTCTCCCCGTGTCAGCCTCCTGGTGCTCCAGTTCCCTCCCACTGTCCAAAGATGTGCAGGCGAGGTGGGTTAGCTAGAGGAAATGAAGGGATCCAGGGATGGGGGTTGCGGGATGGGGGCGGTGGGTGGATGGGATTCTCTGCCGAGGGTCAGTGTAAACCTGATAGGCCGAATGGCCTGCTTCCATATCTTAGGGAATCTATGATCATTCCAGAGACTCAAATAATGTTCAGGGCCCTGGGCTCCAATCTTGGGGGTGGCAGTGGGTCATCACAGTGAGAACAGGTTTGGGGATGAACACGGTCCAAGGGGGCAACAGGTTTGCTTTCTGAGGTGTTGAGGGCATGAATGTTCTGTTGAAGTTTTTTGCCAATAAACTTACTGAGGGGATGGTTCTAAGGTATTGAGGGATCACTATCTGTCAGTACTGGGTGCAGATGGTCAAAAGGTACAGATACACTTCACAGAACATAGAACATAGGACATACAACAGTACAGCAGAGAACCCACCATTGATCCTCATGTAAGGTAAACCTCATGAATGAACCCTCAAATGTCTGTGACAAAATGCATGTCCAATAGTCTCTTAAATATCCCCAATGACCTCCCTTCCACAACTGCTGCTGCCGGCAACGCATTCCATGCTCTCGCAACTCTCTGCGTAAAGAACCCACCTCTGACATTCCCTCTATACTTTCCGCCAAACAGCTTAAAACTATGACCCCTTGTGTTAACAATTTCTACGCTGGGAAAAAGCCTCTGACTATCGACTCTATCGATGCCTCTCATTATCTTGTACACCTCAATTAGGTCCCTCTCTTCCTTCTTTTTTCCAATGAAAAACGTCCGAGCTCAGTCAACCTCTCTTCATAAGATAAGCGCTCCAGTCCAGGCAGCATCCTGGTAAACCTCCTCTGAACCCTCTCCAAAGCATCCACATCTTTTCTATAATGGGGCGACCAGAACTGGACACAATATTTCAAGTGCGTTCTAACCAAAGTTTTATGGAGCTGCAACAAATCTCACGTATCTTAAACTCAATTCCTCTGTTAATGAAAGCCAAAACACCACATGCTTTCCTAACAGCCCTGTCCACTTGGGTAGCCATTTTAAGGGATCGATGTACCTGCACCCCAAGATCCCACTGTCCCTCCATACTGCCAAGAATCCTGGCTTTAATCCTGTACTCAGCTTTCAAGTTCAACCTTCCAAAATGCATCGCCTCGCATTTATCCAGGTTGAACTCCATCTGCCACCGCTCAGCACATCTCTGTGTCCTGTCAATGTCCCACTGCAGCATACAACAGCCCTCTAGACTGTCAATGACACCTGCAAACGTTGTGTCGTCTGCAAACTTGCTGACCCATCCTTTAATCTTCTCATCCTAGTCATTAATAAAAATTTCAAACAGTCGAGGCCCAAGGACAGAGCCCTGTGGAATACCACTCACCACAGACTTCCAGGCAGAATATTTTCCTTCTATTACCACTCACTGTCTTCTGTTGACCTGCCAATTCTGTATCCAGACAGATATGTTCCCCTGTATCCTATTCCTTCTGATCTTCTGAACGAGCCTACCATGGGAAACCTTATCAACTGCCTTGCTGAAGTCCAGATACACAAATTCACTGCTCGACCCTCATCAACTTGTCGAAAAACATCCTCAAAGAGCTTGATAAGGTTTGTGAGGTATGACCTGCCCCTCACAAAGCCGTGCTGACTGCCTTTAATCAAGCCATGGTCTTCCAGATGGTCATAAATCCTATCCCTCAGAATCCTTTCTTACACCTTGCAGACGACAGATGTGAGACTCACTGGTCTGTAATTGCCAGGGATTGCCCTATTTGCTTTCTTGAAGAGAGGAATTACATTTGCCTCCCTCCAGTCCTCAAGTATAACTCCGGTGGAGAGCGAGGATGCAAAGATCTTTGCAAGTGGAGAAGCAATCACGTTTCTCGCTTCGCAAAGCAGCCGAGGACAAATCTGATCTGGCCCTGGCGACTTGTCAATCTTAATGTTTGTCAAAGTTTTCAGTACATCAGCTTCCTCAATCTCTAACCATTCCAGCATGCACTTCTGCTCCTCAATGGTTTCATTCACTACAAGGTCCTTTTCTTGAGTAAAGATAGAAGCAAAAAACTCATTTTGGGCTTCCCCCACCTCCTCAGACTCTATATGCAAGATCCCTATGCTATTCCTGATCGGCCCTACTCTTTCTTTGATCATTCTCTTATTCCTCACATACATGTAAAATGCCTTTGGATTCTCCGTAATCCTTCTTGCCAAGCCTTTTTCGTGCCCCCTCCTGGCTCTTCTTAGATCATTTTTGAGCTCCTTCCTCGCCTGCCTGTAATCTTTTAGAGCTGAGCAAGACCCTTGCTTCCTCCATCTTACGTAAGTTGCCTTTTTTCTTTTGAAAAGAAGCTCCTCTGCCCTCGTCATCCAAGGTTCCTTTATCTTACCCCTTCTTGCCTGTCTCAGAGGAACACATTTATGCATCACTCACAACAACTGTTCCTTAAACCGTCTCCACATGTCAACAGTGGCCTTTCCATGGAACGATTGCTCCCAGTCCATGGTTCCCAACTCACGTCTGATAGTATCATAGTTTCCTTTTCCCCAATTAAATATCCTCCCATTGTGCCTGCTTCTCTCCTTCTCCACAGCGATGTAGAATGTGAGGCAGTTGTGGTGACTATCACCAAAATGCTCTCCCACTGCGAGATCTGTCACCTGCCCCAGCTAATTGCCGAGCAAGCACCAAAATCAAAATGGTCTCTCCCCTCGTCGGCCACTTCAATGTGCTGAGTTAGGAAAACCTCATGAACACACCTTCCAAAAATAGCTCCTTCCAAACCATCTGCTTGAAGGAGCTTCCAATCAATATTGTGAAAGTTAAAGTCACCCATTACAACAACCCGATTACATTCACTCTTTACCAAAATCTGCCGACCTATGCTTTCTGCAGTTTCCCTGCTGCTATTGGGGGGCCTGTACTAAACTCCTAATGAGGTAACTGCTCCCTTCCTTTTCCTAATTTCCACCCATACTGACTCAGTAGGCAGACCCTCCTCGAGAATGGTAACTTCTGTAGCTGTGATAACCTCTCTGATTTCATTTCTGAATTCATTGCATGTGATGCCCCTCAAGTGTTGGTCACTTCGGTGGCTCAGTGGTGAGCACTGCTGCCTCACAGCACCAGGGACCCATGTTCGATTCCAGACTCGGGCGACTGTCTGTGTGGAGTTTGCACATTCTCCCAGTGTCTGCGTGGGTTTCCTCTGTGTGCTCCGGTTTCTTCCCACAATGCAAAGGTGTGCAGGTTAGGTGAAATGGCCATGCGAAATTGTCCATAGCGTTAGGTGCATGAATCAGGGGTAAATGTACGGGAATGTGTCTGGATGGGGCCCTCATCGGAGGGTCGGTGTGGAGTTGTTGGGCCGAAGGGCCTGTTTCCACACTGTAGGGCATCTAAGGATCTATCCTTGGACCCTCCTTTTTCTAACCTACATACTGCCAGGAGGTGACATTGTCCAAAAGCACCGTGTTAGGTTTCACATGTGCACTGACAATGCCCAGCTCTCCCTCCCCAACATCCCTCTTCATTACTCCACTATTACTCAGTTATCAAACTGCTTACCACGGTCCCACTACTCAATTAGCTGCAATTTTCTCCAATGAAACATTGTAATGGTTAAAATCATTGCCTTCAGTTGCTATTACAAATTACTTTCCTTTACTGCTGAGCCCCTCCCTCCCACTGGGAAATATCTGAGGTAGAACTACATTCGTTACAATATTGCTGTTATATCTGACCCCAAGGTGACCATCTGATCAGACATCCACACAATCACAAACACCAGGAATTCCATTCTCTAAAAAAGGTTGTGTGTCTCCCCCTCACCCCAGCTCCATTGCTACTGAAACCCCTTACCCATGTCGGTGTTACCTTAAACTAGACGAATCTGAAGCAGAACCCTTGATTCCATGACAGACCCAGAATCTGCTAGCTTTCTGTGTTTCCTGCACAATTACCCCCTGGTTCCTTTGTGGTGCAGCTTTCTCCAGTTTCCAACATTTAAATAGCACTCTGTTCTTTTAATATCTCCTCCAAAATGACAAACTTCCCATTTTCCCAAATTATACTCCATCAGCCAACTTGTTGCCCCCTTCTCCTGTGCATCATTCTCTCTTCACAATCCTCTTAGAACTTTACAGTTATGCCTTTTCTGACAGATTCCCTCCCCACCCCCCCACCCCCACCCCCCAATTCTTCTAAACGTTTACTGGGAATCCTGGGCAGTGTTGCTTTGTTTTTCTATGGGATGACAGGGAGGATCTTGCTGCCCATTGGTCAGAATGGAGACAACTTGCCCATCAAGCTGCATGAGCCTTTCACACCCCATGTCTCATTGATGAGGCACAGCGGCAACACGGAAGGAAAGAAAAGGAAGCAAATCCTGCTCTCCACCTCTCACTGACTCTTGGATCATTCCGTCCCATCTATGAAAGATCTGCCCTGTTCAGTCACATGAAGTCCCAAGGTGGAAAATCATAGAAACCCACATAGATTTCCCCCTGAACTAACTGCTGACCTCAACAAGGGGTAATGTGTACAGTCATCCTGGTCCAGGAGGAGGGGATGGTGTGAGTTTCTAACCTGAACTGACAGTGACAGATTTTATAACTTGCATTAGAGGATACTACAGGTGGACATTCAGATGGTAATCTCAGTAACTGTAATGCCAAACTCTGACAGCGTTACTCAATTAAACAGAACCTGGATATTCACATTGTGCGTGAGTATTGTGTTCCAACTCAATCCCATTTACTGCAGCAAAGTTCTCCTTTAAATCATCCCATTCTCTCAAGTGTTCTCCCCACACCTTCAATGTGTCCTGTAATCCTTGTATAATGAGCTGATGGGTGTAAGGTTTATGATTATAACGGGTAACTTTTGGAAACCCCTCTGTCACAGCTCCCCTCAATTTCCTTTGCTACAAGGAGAACAATCTCGGTTTCCCCAAATTCCTGATTCCCCAATGTCTGTTTGTTCTCTATAAGGTACACATCAGGATTGTGTTGGAACATTGTCCACTTGCCTGCATCAGTACAGCTCCCAGCAATGTTAAAGAACATGAACATCCTCCAGGACAAAGCACTGTGCCTGAGTGGTGTTCCATCCACCACCCTCAGTATTCCCTCTCTCCACCTCCGAGGTACAGTGACATCACTGTGTAAGAGGCAAAGTCAGAATTGTCCCACCAGACCATAGGGCTGCTCTCTCATTAGCGAGAGATGACTGGTCATGGTTTAACCTCAAGATTACCCCAGCCCAGGCAAGGGGAGAGGTTGAGAAGGAGAGTCCATCTATTCTAGATCGATATTATCTACCCAATGTATCAGCAACAATGATATCATACGAATGGATAATGTAAAAGAATATCCAAAACATGCTACTACAATCCCCCATTCCTTGAACCATCCTGGTAAATCTCCTGTGCCCCCTCTCAGGGACCCTGCCATTCTTCCCAATGTGTGGGCAATCTCTGGTTTGTACAGACCCAGCTGCTCTGTGTTCCTGTGGCTGATGTCATCATCGAGCACCAGTTGCACTAAACCTCACTGTCTGGAAGGGGGGGAGACACAGAATTCCCAATAGCATTGAAGGCATATTTAGGTGCACACTTGTGATACCAAGATAGATGGTGCGAATGACTGTGTATTGGAAAATGGATCAGGATAGTTTGGTGATAGTTTTCTTTACTGGCACAGACTCAATGGCCCACAGAGCCTTTTTCTGTGCTGTAAACCTCAAGACACTTAATATAGGAATATGACAGGCCACCATTGAAACCAGTTCAGAAAAAAATGATAGTAGAATAGATGACACATGATTGGTCAATGTGTTTGGGAGGAAAGTGAGATGGAGAGGTCTAGGAGGAAATTCTGGAGCTCGATACAGGAAGCTGAAAGGGCCGTCATCAAGTGAGAAATAAAAATGGGGAATCCTCAAGGCTGGAATCAAAGAAAGGCACTTTTGCGCAGCTTTGAGAGACTGGAGGGGATTAGAGTTAGGGAGGGGTCTGAGGTTGGAGAGGAATTATTAGAGGTAAGGAAGATGTTCGCTGAGCTGGGAATTTGTGTTGCAGACGTTTCGTCCCGTCTCGGTGACATCCTCAGTGCTTGGGAGCCTCCTGTGAAGCGCTTCTGTGATGTTTTCTCCGGCATTTATAGTGGTTTGTGTCGACCGCTTCGGGTTGTCAGTTCCAGCTGTCCGCTGCAATGGTCGGTATATTGGGTCCAGGTCGATGTGTTTGTTAAACACACCGACCTGGACCCAATATACCGGCCATTGCAGCAGACAGGTGGAACTGACAACCGGAAGCGGTAGAGACAAACCACGATAAATGCCGGAGGAAACATCACAGAAGCGCTTCATAGGAAGCTCCCAAGGACTGAGAATGTCACCGAGACGGGACGAAACGTCCGCAACGCAAATTCCCAGCTTGGCGAACAGCATCACAACTACGAGCACCTGAGCTACAAATCTTCTCCCAAACTTTGAAGATAAGGAAGAGTTGTGAGGCTGGGTGAGGTGACAGAGATAGGGAGAGATGTGAAGAGGGATGAATGCAGACACAGCAAGAATTAGAGTCGTAATGTTTATGTAGCATGGAAACAGACCCTGTGATCCAATCAATCCATGTCAAACAGAATTCCAAACTGAGTTAATCTCACCTGCCTCCCCTTGGTCCACAGGTATCCAAACATTTCCTATTAT
The DNA here is from genome assembly GCF_047496795.1 of Chiloscyllium punctatum. Lineage (NCBI taxonomy): Eukaryota > Metazoa > Chordata > Chondrichthyes > Orectolobiformes > Hemiscylliidae > Chiloscyllium > Chiloscyllium punctatum. Next base: position 17,165,258 of record NC_092745.1, on the reverse strand, counting down.
GTACCTGTCCAAATGAGTTTCTCGGAGAATCACTGTGGAAACTGGCCATTTAGAGTCAGAGTCATTGAGATGTACATCATGGAAACAGACCCTTCCGTCCAACCCATCCATGCTGACCAGATATCCCAAGCCAATCTAGTCCCACCTGCCAGCACCCAGCCCGTATCCCTCCAAATCCTTCCCATTCATATATCCATCCAAATGCCTCTTAAATGTTGCAATTGTACCAGCCTCCATCACTTCCTCTGGCAGCTCATTCCATCCACGTACCACCCTCTGTGTGAAAAAGTTGCCACTTCGGTCTCTTTTATATCTTTACCCTGTCATCCTAAACCTATTCCCTCAGGTTGTGGACTAGTTGCTGGAAGACCGGTGCCATTATTTGAGAAAGGTGGTAAGGAAAAGCCAGCAAACTATAGACCGGTGAGCCTGAAGTCAGTAGAAGGTACGTTGTTGGAAGAGCTTATAAGGGGCAGGATATCCATGTAATTGGAAAGACAAGAATGATTAGGGATAGTCAGCATGGAAATCACTAACTTTGACTTCAGAAAGACGTTCAGCAAGGGTCCCCATCACACACGGGTTAGCAAGTTCATCACCATAGAATACAAGGAGATGGGGAGATTGGGATACAAAATTGGATGGAAGGTCACTGAGTTGTAGAGATATACAGCACAGAAACAGACCCTTCGGTCCAACCCGTCCATGCTGACCAGGTATCCCAACCCATTCTAGTCCCACCTGCCAGCACCTGGCCCATATCCCTCTAAACCCTTCCTATTCATGTTCCCACCGACAGAGGAACCTCAATTATGTGAACGAGTTGGGTGGGCACTAATTCATTCGGATAATCAATAATTTGGTGATTCGATTAAATGCCTTACTTCTGGGGCTCAGAGTTTTCAAAGTCTGCTCCCCATTCAGGAGATTTCAGCAGCACACAGCACGATCGACTGCGCACACACTGTCCCCAGCCTGACACTCACTGCCGTCCACACACCATCCCCAGTCTGACCCTCACTGCCATCCACACACCGTCCCCAGCCTAACCCTCACTGCCGTCCACACACCGTCCCCAGCCTGACCCTCACTGCCGTCCACACACCGTCCCCAGCCTGACCCTCACTGCCGTCCACACACTGTCCCCAGCCTGACCCTCACCGCCGTCCACAAACCGTCCCCAGTCTGACCCTCACTGCCGTCCACAAACCGTCCCCAGCTTGACCCTCACCGCCATCCACACACCACGCCCAGCCTGACCCTCAATGCCGCCCACACATTGTCCCACAGCCTGACACTCACCGCCCCCAGCATAACCATCACCAGCATCTACACACCACCCCCAGCCTGACCCTTACCACCGTCCACACACCACCCCAGTCTAACTCTCACCGGAATCCACACTGCCCCCAGCCTGACCCTCACCACCATCCACACACCACCCCCAACCTGACCTTCTCCCCCGTCCACACACCAACCCCAGCCTGACCCTCACTGCCATCCACACATGGATCCCGCCTGACCTTCACTGCCACCCTCACAACGCCCCCAGCCTGACCTTCTCCCCGTCCACTCACCACCCCCAGCCTGACCTTCACCGCCATCCACACACCACCCCCAACCTGACCTTCTCCCCCGTCCACACACCAACCCCAGCCTGACCCTCACTGCCATCCACACATGGATCCAGCCTGACCTTCACTGCCACCCACACAACGCCCCCAGCCTGACCTTCACCACCTTCCAAAGATCACCCCCAGCCTGGCCCTCACTGATGCCCACACATTGCCCCAACCTGACCTTCACCGGCATCCACACACCACCCACAGCCTGACCCTCACTGCCATTCGCACACTGACCCAGCCTGACCCTCAGCGCCACCCACACAACGTCCCCAGAGTGACCTTCACTGCCGCCCATAAAATGCCCCAAGACTGACCCTCAGCGCCATCCACACACCGCCCCCAGCCTGACACTCACCACCGTCCACACACTGCCCCCAGCCTGACACTCACCACCCTCCACACACTGCCCTCAGCCTGACACTCACAACCATCCACACACTGCCCCCAGCCTGACCCTCACCACCGTCCACACACTGCCCCCAGCCTGACCCTCACCACCATCCACACACTGCCCCCAGCCTGACCCTCACCACCATCCACACACTGCCCCCAGCCTGACACTCACCACCGTCCACACACTGCCCCCAGCCTGACACTCACCACCGTCCACACACTGCCCCCAGCCTGATCCTCACCACTGTCCACACACTGTCCCAAGCTTGACCCTCACCACCGTCCACACACTGCCCCCAGCCTGACACTCACCACCGTCCACACACCGCCCCCAGCCTGACCCTCACCACTGTCCACACACTGCCCCAACCCTGACCCTCACCACCGTCCACACACTGCCCCCAGCCTGACCCTCACCACCGTCCACACACTGCCCCCAGCCTGACCCTCACCACCGCCGACACGCCGCCCTCAGCCTGACCCTCACTGCCACCCACACACCGCCCCCAGACTAAACCTCACCGCCATTCACACACAGACCCCAGCCTGACCCTCACCGCTGCCCACACACCATGCCGAGTTTGACCCTCACCACCAATAGCACTGCTGCCTCACAGCACCAGAGACCCAGGTTCAATTCCCGCCTCAGGCGACTGACTGTGTGGAGTGTGCACGTTCTCCCTGTGTCTGCGTGGGTTCCCTCCGGGTGTTCCAGTTTCCTCCCACAGTCCAAAGATGTGCAGGTCAGAGAATTGGCAATGCTAAACTGCCCGTAGGGTTAGATAAGGGGTAAATGTAGGGGTAGGGGTGGGTTTCGCTTCGGCGGGTCGGTGTGGATTTGTTGAGCCGAAGGGCCTGTTTCCACACTGTAATGTAATCTAATCTAATCCAAAAAATCTAATCATTCACGCACCGCCCCCAGCCTGACCCTCACCACCATCCACACTCCGCTTCCGGCTTGTCCCTCACTGCTGTCCACACACCGCCCTTAGCCTGACCCTCACCAAAGTCCAACACCGACCCCAGCCAGACCCTCACTGCCGTCCACACACCACCCCCAGCCTGACCCTCACCGATCCCACAGACACCACCCCCCAGCCTGACCCTCACCGCCCTGGACTCACTGCCCCCAGCCGAACCCTCACTGCCTCCACCCTGACCTTACCGCCCCAACCTGACCCTCACCACTGTTCAACACTGCTCCCAGCTTGACCCTCACTGCCACCCACACACCACCCCAGCCTGACCTTCACCGTCATCCAACACCGCTCCCAACCTGACCCTCAATTTCGCCCACGCATTGCCCCACAGCCTGACCCTCACCGCTGTCCAGTCACCGCCCCCAGCCTGATCCTCACCATCGTCCACACACTGCCCCCAGCCAGGTCCTCACTTACGCCCACACACCACCCCCATCCTGACCCTCACCGTCATCCAACACCGCTCCCAACCTGACCCTCAATTTCGCCCAGGCATTGCCCCACAGCCTGACACTCACCACTGTCCAGTTACTGCCCCCAGCCTGACCCTCACCACCTTCCATAGATCGCCCCCAGCCTGGCCCTCACGGATGCCCACACACTGCGCCCATCCTGACCCTCACCGCTGTCCAACACTGCCCCCAGCCTGACCCTCACTGCCACCATACACCGTCCCCAGTTTGATCCTCACCGCCATCCACACACCACCCCCAGACCGACCCTCACTATCCAACACTGCCCCATTCCCCAACCCCGTTCAACACTGCTCCCACCCCAACACCGTCCAACTTCGCCCCCTCCACCAACACCATCCAACACTGCCACCTCCCCCAACCCTGTCCAACACCGCCCCCTCCCCAAACCCCATCAAACACCGCCCCCTCCTCAACACTGTCCAACACCGCCCCCTCTCCAACACTGTCCAACACTGCCCCCTGTTCAACACCGTCCAACACTGCCCCCTCCCAAACACGGTCAAACACCGACCCCTCCCTAACCCCATCAAACACCGACCTGTACCCAACCCCGTCCAACATCGCCCCCTCTCCAAACCTGTCCAACACCGCCCCCTCGCCCAACCCCATCAACCACCGGCCCCATCCCCAAACCCGTCCAACACTGCCCCCTCACCCCATCCCTGACCATCACTGCCCCCTCCACAACCCTATCAAACACCCGCCCCATCCCCAACCCCATCCAACAACGCTCCCTCACCAATCCCGGCAAACACCGCCCCCCTCCCCAAACCCTATCAAACACCGCACCATCCTCAACACTGTCCAACACCGCACCCCCCCCAACACTGTCCAACACCGCCCCCTCTCCAACACCGTCCAACACTGCCCCCTCTCAAACACAGTCAAACACCGACCCCTCCCTAACCCCATCAAACACCGACCCAATATCCAACCCCGTCCAACATCGCCCCCTCTCCAACCCAGTCCAACACCGCACCCTCCACCAAACCCGTCCAACACGGCCCCCTCACCCCAACCCTGACCATCACTGCCCCATCCCCAAACCCCATCAAACACCCGCCCCATCCCCAAACCCGTCTAACAACGCTCCCTGCCCAATCCCGTCAAACACCGCCCCCTCCCCAAACCCCATCAAACACCGCCCCTCCTCAACACTGTCCAACACCGTCCCCTCTCCAACACTGTCCAACACTGCCCCCTGTCCAACACCGTCCAACACTGCCCCCTCCCAAACACGGTCAAACACTGACCCCACCCTAACCCCATCAAACACCGACCTATACCCAACCCCGTCCAACATCACCCCCTCTCCAACCACGTCCAACACCGCACCCTGCCCCAACCCCGTCCAACTTTGCCCCCTCCCCAGCCCCATCCAACACCACCCCTCCCCCAACCCCGTCCAACACTGCCCCCTCCCAAACCCTGTCGAACACTGCCCCCACCCCCAAACCCTTGAAACACCGCCCCCTCCCCAACCCATCCCACACTACCCCCAAATCCGTCCAACACCGCCGCCTCCCCAATCCCGTCCAACACAGACTCCTCCCCAACCCCGACCAACACCCCCCCAAACACGTCCAACACTGCACCCTCAACCCAACCCTGTCCAACACTGCCCCCTCCCCAAACCCCATCAAACACTGGCCCCATCCCCAAAACCGTCCAACACCACCGCCTCCACAACCCTGTCCAACACTGCCCCCACCCCCAAACCCTTGAAACACCGCCCCCTCCCCCAACCCATCCCACACTACCCCCAAAACCGTCCAACACCACCGCCTCCACAACCCTGTCCAACACCGCCCCCTCTCCAAACCTGTCCAACACCGCCCCCTCGCCCAACCCCATCAACCACTGGCCCCATCCCCAAACCCGTCCAACACTGCCCCCTCACCCCAACCCTGACCATCACTGCCCCCTCCCACAACTGAATCAAACACCCGCCCCATCCCCAACCCCGTCCAACAACGCTCCCTCCCCAATCCCGTCAAACACCGCCCCCTCCTCCACACTGTCCAACACCGCACCCTCCCCAACACTGTCCAACACCGCCCCCTCTCCAACACCGTCCAACACTGCCCCTCTCAAACACAGTCAAACACCGACCCCTCCCTAACCCCATCAAACACCGACCTATACCCAACCCCATCCAACACCGCACCCTCCCCCAACCCCGTCCAACTTTGCCCCCTCCCCAGCCCAATCCAACACCCCCCCTCCCCCAACCCCATCCATCACTGCCCCCTCCCAAACCTTGTCGAACACTGCCCCCTCCCCCCAACCCTCTCCAACACCGCCCCTCACCCCAACCCCATCAAACACCGCCCCCTCCCCCAAACCCGTCCGACACCGCCCTCCCCAATCCTGTCCAATACCGCCCCCTCCTCAATCCCGTCTAACACCGCTCCCTCCCCCAAAGCTGTCCAAATCCGTGCCCTCCCCAACCCCGTCCAACACCACCCCCTCCCCAACCCCGTCCAACACCGCCCCCTCCCCCACCTTGTCTAACACCACCCTCTCCCCCAATCCCATCCAACACCGCCCACTACCCAGTCATGTTCAAAACCGCCCACACCCCGACTGCGTTCAAAACCGCCCCCTCCGCAACAATATCAAACACTGCTCCCTACCCCCAACCCTGTCCAACACCACCCGGTCACCCCAACCCCGGCCATCACTGCCCTCTACTCCAGCCCCATCAAACAACGGCCCCATCCCCAACACCATCCAACACTGCCCTCTCCACCAACACCACCCAACACTGCCCACTCCCCCAGCCCCGTTCAAAACTGAACCCCTCCCCAACCCTGTCCAATACCGGCCCCTTCCCAAAACCATCCAACACTGCCCCCTCCCCAACCCAATCAAATATCACCCCCTCCCCAACACCATACAACACCGCCCCCGCAACCCCGTCAAACACCGACCCATACCCAACACTGTCCAACCCCGCTCCCTCCTCAACCCAATCCAACACCGCCCCCTACCCAACCCCGACCATCACTGCCCCCTCCCCAACCCCATCAAACACCACACACTCCCCCAACCCTGCCCAACACTGCACCCTACCCCAACCCTGTCCAAAACCGCCCCCTCCCCAACACCAGACAACACCGCCCCCTCCCTAACCCCGTCAAACACTGACCCATACCCGACACGATCCAACCCCGCCCCCTCCTCAACTCAGTCAAACACCGCCCCCTCCCAAACCCCGTCTAACACTGCCCCCTCCCCCCAACCCGGTGCAACACTGCCCCCTCCCCCAAACCCATCAAACACCGCCCCATCCCCAAAACCGTCCAACACCGGCCCCTCCACAACCCCGCCCAACAGCGCCTTCTCCCCCAACCCTGTCCAACAGTGCCCCCTCTCCAACACAGTCCAACACTGCCCCCTCCCCAACCCCGTCAAACACCGACCTATACCCAACCCCTTCCAACACCGGACCCTCCCAAACCAAGCCAACACGGCCAATTCCCCAATCCCATCCAACACCGCCCCCTGCCCCAACCCCATCGAACACCACCCCCTCCCCCAACACTGTCGAACACCGCCCCCTCCCCAATCCCATCCAACACCAATCCCTCCCCCAAAGCTGTCCAAAACCGACCCTCCCCCAACGCTGTCCAACACTGCCCCCTACCCCAACCCCGTCCGACACTGCCCCCTCCCCATTCCCGTCCAACACCACCCCCTCCCCCAATCTCGTCCAACACCGCCCCCTCCCCAATCGCATCCAACACCGCCACCTCCCCAACCCTGTCCAACACCGCCCCTCCCTCAACCCCATCCAACACCGCCCCTCCCTCAACCCCATCCAACACCGCCCCTCCCTCAACCCCATCCAACACCGCACCCTCCCCAATCCCGTCTGACACTGCCCCCTCACCAACCCCGTCCAACACAACTCCCTCCCCACCTCACTCCAAAACCACCCCCTCCCCAAACCCGTCCAACACCACACCCTCTCCAACCCCGTCCAACACCTCCCTCTCCCCAACCACATTCAACACCGCCCACTCCCGTTGCCCCGTTCGAAACTGCTCACTCCCCTCTCCCCATTCAAAACAGCCCCCTTCCCAAAACCATCCAACACTGCCCCTCCACCAACACCACCCAACATTGCCCACTCCCCCGGCACCGTTCAAAACCACCCCCTCCCCAACACCGTCCAACACCGCCCCCCCAACTCTGTCCAACACCGCCCTCTCACCCTAACCCCGTCCATCACTGTCCCCTACCCCAACCCCATTAAACACGGTCCCCATCCCCAACAACATCCAACACTGCCCCCTCCGCCAACACCACCCAACACTGCCCACTCCCCCAGCTCCTTTCAAAACAGAACCCTCCCAAACCCTGTAAATACCGGACCATTCTCAACAACGTCCAACACTGCCCTCTGCCCAACCTGATCAAACACTGCCTCCTCCCCAACACCGTTCAACACCGCCCCCTCCCCCACCCCCATCCGACACCGCCCCCTCCCCAATCCCGTCCAACACCGCTCCTTCGCCAACCCCGTCCAACACCACACTCCTGCCACTCTCTCTCTGTCCCTCTCTCTCTCTCCCCGTCTATCTCCCCCACTATCTGTGCCCCTCTCTCTGTGCCCCGCTCTCTGTACCCCTCTCTGACCCCCTCTACCCCCTGCTCCTTCTGTCCCCCTCTCTCTGACCCCCTCTATCTTCCCCTCTCTCTCTCCACCTCTCTCTGTCCCCCTCTATCTCCCCGTCTTTCTGTCCCCCCTCTCTGACCCCCTCTATCTCCCGCACTCTGCGCCCATCTCTCTGTCCCCCTCTCTCTGATACCTACTACCTGCCCCTCTTTCTGTCGCCCTCTCTCTGCCCCCTCTCACTCCCACCGCCTCTCTCTTTGCCCCTCTCTCTGTTCCCCCCTCTATGCCCCCTCTCTCTGCCCCCGCTCTCTTTTATCCCCTCTCTCTGTCCCCTCTCTCTCTCTGACCCCCTCACTCTGTCCCACGCACTCTGACTCCATCTCTCTCTACCCCTCTCTCTCTGCCCCTCTCTCTCTGTTCCCCTCTATCTCCCCAACTCTCTGTGCCCCGATCTCTGATCCCCTCTACCTCCAATTCTTTCTGTCCCCCTCTCTCTGACACCCTATCTCCCCCACTCACTGTGCCCCTCTCTCTGTCCCTCTCCATCTGACCCCCTCTATCTCCCCCTCTCTCAGTACCCCTCTCTCTCCCACCCACCTCTCTCTATCCCCTCTCTTTGTGCCACTCTCTCTCTGTCCCCCTCTATCTCCCCCACTCTCTCTGTCCCTCTCTCTGTCCCTCTCCCTCTGACCCCCTCTATCTCCCCCCTCTCTGTCCCCCTCTCTCTCCCACCCTCCTCTCTCTATCCCCCCTCTTTGTCCCCCTATCTCTCTTTCCCGCTCTCTCTGTTCCCCCTCCCTCTGTCCCCCTCTCTCTCCCCATCCGCCTCTCTCTGACGCTTTCTCTCTCCCACCCGCCTCTCTCTCTGTCCCCATCTCTCTAACCCCCTCTATCTCCCCACTCTCTGTGCCCCTCTCTCTGTCCCTCTCCCTCTGAACCCCTCTATCTCCCCCTCTCTCTGTCCCCCTCTCTCTCCCACCCGCCTCTCTCTATCCCCTCTCTTTGTCCCCCTCTCACTCTGTCCCCCGCTCTCTCTATCTCGGTCTCTCTGTTCCCCCTCTCTCTGTCCCCCTCTCTCTCCCACCTGCCTCTCTCTGACCCCCTCTCTCTCCCACCTCCTCTCTCTCTCTGTCCCCCTCTCTCTGTCCCCCTCTCTCTCTGACCCCCTATATCTCCCCCACTCTCTGTGCCCCTCTCTCTGTCCCTCTCCCTCTGACCCCCTCTATCTCCCCCTCTCTCTGTCCCCCTGTCCCTGTCCCCCTCTCTCTCCCATCCGCCTCTCTCTGACCCCCTCTCCCTCCCACCCGGCTCTCTCTGTACCTCCTCACTGTCCCCCTCTCTCTGTCCCCCCTCTCTCTGTCCCTCTCCCTCTGCCGCCCCTCTCTGTTCCCCCTCTCTCTGACCCCCTCTATCTTCCTCACTCTCTGTCCCCTCACTCTCTGTCCCACTCTCTCTGTCAACCCTCACTCTGTGCCCCCTCTCGCTAACCCCCACTATCTTCCCCACTCTCTGTCCCCTCTCTCTCTGTCCCCTCTCTCTGTCACCCGTCTCTCTGCCCCCCTCACTCTGTCCCCCTCTCTCTCTGTCCCCATCTCTCTCTGTCCCCGTCTCTCTGCCCCCCTCACTCTGTCCCCCTCTCTCTCTATCCCCTCTATCTCTCTCTGTGCCACTCTCTCGGTCCCTCTCTATCTCCAATTCTTTCTGTCCCCCTCTCTCTGACCCTCTCTATCTCCCGCTCTCTCTGTCCCCCTCTCTCTGACCCCGTCTATCTCTGTCCCCTCTCTCTGTCCCCCTCTATCTCCCCCTCTCTCTGTCCCCCTCTGTCTTACACGCTCTATCTCCCCACTCTCTGTGCCCCTCTCACTGTCCCCCCTCTCTCTGCCCCCATCTCTCTCTGTCCCCCTGTCTCTCTGTCCCCCTCTCTGTCTCCTCTCTCTCTGACCCCTTCTACCCCCCCACTCTGTGTGCCACTCTCTTTGTCCCCCTCTCTCTGACCCCCTCTACCTTCCATTCTTTCTGTTTCTCTCTCTCTGACCACTCTATCTCCCCCATTCTCTGTGCCCCTCTCCCTGTCCCGCACCCTCCGACCCCCTCTATCTCTCCCTCTCTCTGTACCTCTCTCTCTGTCCCCCTCTCTCTCCGACCCACCTCTCACTAACCCCTTCTCTCTCCCACCCGCCTCTCTCTCTGTCGCCCTCTCTCTGTCCCCCTCTCTCTGTCCCCCTCTCTCTGCCCTCCTCTCTGTCGCCCTCTCTCTGCCCCCTGTCTCTCTGCCCCCTCTCTCTCTGTCACCCTCTTTCTGTTGCCATCTCTCTGCCCCCCTCTCTTTCTCTGCCCCTCTTCTGTCCCCCTCTCTCTCTGACCCCCTCTATCTCCCCCACTCACTGTTCCCCTCTCTCTGTCCCTCTCCCTCTGACACCCTCTATCTCCCCCACTCTCTGTGCTCCTCTCTCTCCCACCCGCCTCTCTCTATCCCCTCTCCTTGTCCCCCTCTCTCTCTCTCTGTCGCCCTGTCTCTCTGTCCTGCTCATTCTGTTCCGCCTCTCTCTGTCCCCCTCTCTCTCCAACCTGCCTCTCTCTGACCCCCTCTCTCTCACCCACTACTCTCTCTGTCCCCCTCTCTCTGTCCCCCTGTCCCCCTCTCTCTGTCCCCCTCTCTCTCTGACCACCTCTTTCTCCCCCACTCTCTGTGCGTCTCTCTCTGTCCCTCTTCCTCTGACCCCCTCTACCTCCCCCTCTCTTTGTCCCCACCCTCTGTCCCCCTTTCTCTGCCAACCGCCTTTCTCTATCCCCCCTCTTTGTCCCCCCTCTCTCTGTCCCCCCTCTCTCTGTCCCTCTCTCTCTGCTGCCCCTCTCTGTTCCCCCTCTCTCTGACCCCCTCTATCTTCCTCACTCTCTGTCCCCTCACTCTCTGTCCCACTCTCTCTGTCAACCCTCACTCTGTGCCCCCTCTCGCTAACCCCCACTATCTTCCCCACTCTCTGTCCCCTCTCTCTCTGTCCCCCTCTCTCTGTCACCCGTCTCTCTGCCCCCCTCACTCTGTCCCCCTCTCTCTCTGTCCCCTCTCTCTCTGTCCCCTCTCTCTGTCACCCGTCTCTCTGCCCCCCTCACTCTGTCCCCCTCTCTCTCTGTCCCCATCTCTCTCTGTCCCCGTCTCTCTGCCCCCCTCACTCTGTCCCCCTCTCTCTCTATCCCCTCTATCTCTCTCTGTGCCACTCTCTCGGTCCCTCTCTATCTCCAATTCTTTCTGTCCCCCTCTCTCTGACCCTCTCTATCTCCCGCTCTCTCTGTCCCCCTCTCTCTGAACCCGTCTATCTCTGTCCCCTCTCTCTGTCCCCCTCTATCTCCCCCTCTCTCTGTCCCCCTCTGTCTTACACGCTCTATCTCCCCACTCTCTGTGCCCCTCTCTCTGTCCCCCCCTCTCTCTGCCCCCATCACTCTCTGTCCCCCTGTCTCTCTGTCCCCCTCTCTGTCTCCTCTCTCTCTGACCCCTTCTACCCCCCCACTCTGTGTGCCACTCTCTTTGTCCCCCTCTCTCTGACCCCCTCTACCTTCCATTCTTTCTGTTTCTCTCTCTCTGACCACTCTATCTCCCTCATTCTCTGTGCCCCTCTCCCTGTCCCGCACCCTCCGACCCCCTCTATCTCTCCCTCTCTCTGTACCTCTCTCTCTGTCCCCCTCTCTCTCCGACCCACCTCTCACTAACCCCTTCTCTCTCCCACCCGCCTCTCTCTCTGTCGCCCTCTCTCTGTCCCCCTCTCTCTGTCCCCCTCTCTCTGCCCTCCTCTCTGTCGCCCTCTCTCTGCCCCCTGTCTCTCTGCCCCCTCTCTCTCTGTCACCCTCTTTCTGTTGCCATCTCTCTGCCCCCCTCTCTTTCTCTGCCCCTCTTCTGTCCCCCTCTCTCTCTGACCCCCTCTATCTCCCCCACTCACTGTTCCCCTCTCTCTGTCCCTCTCCCTCTGACACCCTCTATCTCCCCCACTCTCTGTGCTCCTCTCTCTCCCACCCGCCTCTCTCTATCCCCTCTCCTTGTCCCCCTCTCTCTCTCTCTGTCGCCCTGTCTCTCTGTCCCGCTCATTCTGTTCCGCCTCTCTCTCTCCCCCTCTCTCTCCAACCTGCCTCTCTCTGACCCCCTCTCTCTCCCAACCACTACTCTCTCTGTCCCCCTCTCTCTGTCCCCCTGTCCCCCTCTCTCTCTGACCACCTCTTTCTCCCCCACTCTCTGTGCGTCTCTCTCTGTCCCTCTTCCTCTGACCCCCTCTACCTCCCCCTCTCTTTGTCCCCCACCCTCTGTCCCCCTTTTTCTGCCAACCGCCTTTCTCTATCCCCCCTCTTTGTCCCCCTCTCTCTCTGCCCCCTCTCTCTCTGTCATCCTCTCTCTGTCGCCATCTCTCTGTCGCCCTCTCTCTCTGTCCCCCTCTCTCTCTCCCAACCGCCTTTCTCTATCCCCCCTCTTTGTCCCCCTCTCTCTCTGTCACACCCCTCTGTCCCACTCTCTCTGTTCCCCCTCTCTCTGTTCCCCTCTCTCTCCCACCCGCCTGTCTCTGACCCCATCTCTCTCCCAGCCACCTCTCTCTCTGTCCCGCCCATCCCTCTCTCTATGTCCCCCTCGCTCTGTCCCCTCTCTCTCCACCGCTCTCTGCCCCACTCTCAGTCGCCCTCTCTCTGTCCCCACCTCTCTGTGTCCCCCTCTCTCTCTGTCCCCCCTCTCTCTGTCGCCCTCTCTCTGACTCCCTCTCTCTCTGCCCTCCTCTCTCTGCCCCCTCTCTGTCTTCCCTCCTCTGTCTCTCTCCCCCTCTCTCTGTCCTGCTCTCTCTCTAAACCCTTATCTCCCTGTTCACATCTCTCTCTGTCATCCTCTCTCTCCGTCACCCTCTCTCTGTCCCCCTCTCTCTCTGTCCGCCCCTCTGTCCCGCTCTCTCTGTTCCCCCTCTCTCTGTCCCCCTGTCTCTGTCCCCACTCTCTCTGTCGCCCACTCTCTGACCCCCTCTCTCTCTGACCCCGTCTCTCTCTGCCCCCTCCATCTCTGCCCCTCTCTCTGTCATCCTCTCTCTGTCGCCATCTCTCTGTCGCCCTCTCTCTCTGTCCCCCACGCTCTCTGTCGCCCTCTCTCTCTGTCCCCACCTCTCTCTGCCCCCTCTCTCTCTGTCCCCGTACCCTCTCTCTGACCCCCACTCTCTCAGTCCCCCCACTCTCTGGCCCCCTCTCTCTGACCCCCTCTCTGTCCCCCACTCTCTCAATCCCCCCACTCTCTGTACATCTCTCTCTGACCCCTGCTCTCTGTCCCCCCTCTCTATCCCCCACTCTCTGTCCCCCTCTCTCTGTCCCTCTCTCTATCCCCTCTCTCTGTCCCCCTCACGCTCTCTCCCCCTATCTCTGTCGCCCCCTCTCTCTTCCCCCTCTCTCTCTGCCCTCCTGTCTCTCTGTCCCCCTCTCTCTCTGTCCCCCTCTCTCTGTTCCCCTCTCTCTCTCTGCCCCCCTCTATCTTACCCCTCTCTCTCTGCTCCCCCTCTCTCTGTTCACCTCTCTCTATGTCACCCTCTCTCTCTGCCCCCCTCTCTCTCTGTCATCCTCTCTCTGTCGCCATCTCTCTGTCGCCCTCTCTCTCTACCCCCTCTCTCTCTGTCCCCTTCTCTCTATGTCCCCCTCTCTCTCTCGCCCTCTCTCTGTCCCCCTCTCTCTCTGACACCCTCTCTCTACTCCCTCTCTCTCTGCCCCCTCTCTCTCTGCCCCGCTCTCTCTGTCGCCCGTCTCACTGTCCTCCTCTCTCTGTCCCCACTCTCTCTGTCGCCCACTCTCTGACCCCCTCTCTCTCTATCCTCGTCTCTCTCTGCCCCCTCCATCTCTGCCCCTCTCTCTGTCTCCCCCTCTTTGTCCCCCCCTCTATATCCCCCACTCTCTGTCCCCCTCTCTCTGTCCCTCTCTCTATCCCCTCTCTCTCTGCCCCTCAGGCTCTCTCGCCCTCTCTCTGCCGCCCTCTCTCTCTGCCCCCCTCTCTCTGTGTCCCCCCTCTCTCTTTTCCACCTCTTTCCGTCGCCATCTCTCTGACCCCCTCTCTCTCTCTGCCCCGCTCTCTCTGTCACCCCTCTCACTGCCCTCCTCTCTCTGTCCCCCTCTCTCTGTCACCCTCTCTCTGTCGCCCTCTCTCTGTCGCCCTCTCTCTGACCCCCTCTGTCTCTGTCCCCCTCTCTCTCTGCCCCCTCTCTCTCTGGCAGCACTCACTCTGTCCCCCTATCTGTGTCCCCCCTCTCTCTTTTCTTCCTCCTTCCGTCGCCCTCTCTCTGACCACCTCTCTCTGTCTGCCCCTCTCTCTCTGTCCCCCTCTCTCTCTGTGCCCCTCTCTCTCTGTTCCCCTCTCGCTCTGTCCCCTCTCTCTCTGTCCCCCCCCTCTCTCTGTCCGCCTCTCTCTCTGTACCCCCTCTCTCTGTCGCCCTCTCTCTGACTCCCTCTCTCTCAATCCCCTCACTCTCTGTACCCCTCTCTCTGACCCCTAATCTCTATTCCCCTCTCCCTAACCCCCACTCTCTGTCCCCCTCTCTCTGTCCCTCTCTCTATCCCCTCTCTCTGTCCCCCTCACGCTCTCTCCCCCTCTCTCTGTCGCTCTCTCTCTCTTCCCCCTCTCTCTCTCGCTCTCTCTCTGTCCCCCTCTCTCTCTGCCCCGCTCTCTCTGTCACCCCTCTCACTGTCCCCCTCTCTCTGTCCCCCTGTCTCTGTCCCCACTCTCTGTCCCCCTCACGCTCCCTCCCCCTCTCTCTGTCGCCCTCTCTCTCTTCCCCCTCTCTCTCTGCCCTCCTGTCTCTCTGTCCCCTCTCTCTCTGTCCCCCTCTCTCTGTTCCCATCTATCTCTGCCCCCCTCTCTCTTTCCCCTCTCTCTCTGCTCCCCCTCTCTCTGTTCCCCTCTCTCTATGTCACCCTCTCTCTCTGCCCCCCTCTCTCTCTGTCATCCTCTCTCTGTCGCCATCTCTCTGTCGCCCTCTCTCTCTGCCCCCTCTCTCTCTGTCCGCCACTCTCTCTGCCCCCTTCTCTCTCTGTCCCCTTCTCTCTATGTCCCACTCTCTCTCTCGCTCTCTCTCTGTCCCCCTCTCTCTCTGCCCCGCTCTCTCTGTCCCCTCTCTCTCTGTCCCCCTCTCTCTGTTCCCCTCTCTCTCTGCCCCCCTCTCTCTTTCCCCTCTCTCTCTGCTCCCCCTCTCTCTGTTCCCCTCTCTCTATGTCACCCTCTCTCTCTGCCCCCCTCTCTCTCTGTTATCCTCTCTCTGTCGCCATCTCTCTGTCGCCCTCTCTCTCTGCCCCCTCTCTCTCTGTCCGCCACTCTCTCTGCCCCCTTCTCTCTCTGTCCCCTTCTCTCTATGTCCCCCTCTCTCTCTCGCTCTCTCTCTGTCCCCCTCTCTCTCTGCCCCGCTCTCTCTGTCACCCCTCTCACTGTCCCCCTCTCTATGTCCCCCTGTCTCTGTCCCCACTCTCTGTCCCCCTCACGCTCCCTCCCCCTCTCTCTGTCGCCCTCTCTCTCTTCCCCCTCTCTCTCTGCCCTCCTGTCTCTCTGTCCCCTCTCTCTCTGTCCCCCTCTGTTCCCCTCTCTCTCTGCCCCCCTCTCTCTTTCCCCTCTCTCTCTGCTCCCCCCTCTCTGTTCACCTCTCTCTATGTCACCCGCTCTCTCTGTCGCCATCTCTCTGTCGCCCTCTTTCTCTGCCCCCCTCTCTCTACTCCCTCTCTCTCTGCCCCTTCTCTCACTGCCTCGTTCTCTCTGTCACCGCTCTCACTGTCCTCCTCTCTCTGTCGCCCTCTCTCTGACCCCCTCTCTCTCTGTCCCCGTCTTTCTCTGCCACCTCCACCTCTGCCACTCTCTCTGTCACCCCCTCTCTGTCCCCCTCTCTCTGTCGCCCGCTCTCTGAACCACTCTGTCTCTGTCCCCCTCTCTCTCTGCCCCCTCTCTCTCTGCCCCCCTCTCTCTGTCACCCCTCTCTCGGTGCCCCTCTCTCTCTGTTCCCCTCTCGCTCTGTCCCCTCTCTCTCTGTCCCCACCTCTCTCTGTCCCCCTCTCTCTCTGTCGCCCCTCTCTCTGTCGCCCTCTCTGTCTGCCCTCCTCTGTCTCTCTCCCCCTCTCTCTGTCCCCCTCTCTCTCTGTCCCCTTCTCTCCCTGTTCACATCTCTCTCTGTCCCCCTCTCTCTGTTCCCCTCTCTCCCTGCCCCCTCTCTCTTTCCCCTCTCTCTCTGCCCCCCTCTCTCTGTTCCCGTCTCTCTATGTCACCCTCTCTCTCTGCCCCCCTCTCTCTCTGTCATCCTCTCTCTGTCGCCAGCTCTCTGTCGCCCTCTCTCTCTGCCCCCCTCTCTCTGTCCCCTTCTCTCTATGTCCCCCTCTCTCTCTCGCCCTCTCTCTGTCCCCCTCTCTCTCTGACCCCCTCTCTCTACTCCCTCTCTCTCTGCCCCGCTCTCTCTGTCACCCCTCTCACTGTCCACCTCTCTCTGTCCCCCTGTCTCTGTCCCCACTCTCTCTGTCGCCCACTCTCTGACCCCCTCTCTCTCTGTCCCCGTCTCTCTCTGCCCCCTCCATCTCTGCCCCTCTCTCTGTCACCCCCTCTCTGTCCCCCTCTCTCTGTCGCCCTCTCTCTCTGCCCCCCTTCTCTGTCCCCTTCTCTCTATGTCCCCCTCTCTCTCTCGCCCTCTCTCTGTCCCCCTCTCTCTCTGACCCCCTCTCTCTACTCCCTCTCTCTCTGCCCCGCTCTCTCTGTCACCCCTCTCACTGTCCACCTCTCTCTGTCCCCCTGTCTCTGTCCCCACACTCTCTGTCTTCCACTCTCTGACCCCCCCCTCTCAGTCCCCGTCTCTCTCTGCCCCCTTCTACCCCCCAACTCTGTGTGCCCCTCTCTTTGTCTCTCTCTCTCTGACCCCCTCTACCTTCCATTCTTTCTGAACCGCTCCCTCTGACCCCCTCTATCTCTCCCTCTCACTGTACCTAACTCTCTGTCCCCCTCTCTCTCCGACCCACCTCTCACTAACCCCTTCTCTCTCCCACCCGCCTCTCTCTCTGTCGCCCTCTCTATGTCCCCCCCTCTCTGTCCCCCTCTCTCTGCCCTCCTCTCTGTCGCCCTCTCTCTGCCCCCTGTCTCTCTGCACCCCTCTCTCTCTGTCACCCTCTTTCTGTTGCCATCTCTCTGCCCCCTTCTCTCTCTCTGCCCCTCTTCTGTCCCCCTCTTTCTCTGACCCCCTCTATCTCCCCCAGTCACTGCTCCCCTCTCTCTGTCCCTCTCCCTCTGACACCCTCTATCTCCCCCACTCTCTGTGCTCCTCTCTCTCCCACCCGCCTCTCTCTATCCCCTCTCCTTGTCCCCCTCTCTCTCTCTGTCGCCCTGTCTCTCTGTCCCGCTCATTCTGTTCCGCCTCTCTCTGTCCCCCTCTCTCTCCAACCTGCCTCTCTCTGACCCCCTCTCTCTCCCACCCACCACTCTCTCTATCCCTCTCTCTCTGTCCCCCGTCCCCCTCTCTCTGTCCCCCTCTCTCTCTGACCACCTCTTTCCCGCCCACTCTCTGTGCGTCTCTCTCTGTCCCTCACCCTTTCTCTCCCAACCGCCTTTCTCTATCCCCCCTCTTTGCCCCCCTCTCTCTCTGCCCCCCCGCTCTCTGTCATCCTCTCTCTGTCGCCATCACTCTGTCGCCCTCTCTCTCTGCCCCCCTCTCTCTGTCCGCCACACTCTCTGTCCCCCTCTCTCTCTGTCCCCTTCTCTCTATGTCACCCTCTCTCTCACGCCCTCTCTCTGTCCCCCACTCTCTCTGAACCCCTCTCTCTACTCCCTCTCTCTCTGCCCCCTCTCTCTGTGCCCCGCTCTCTCTGTCACCTCTCTCACTGTCCTCCTCTCTCTGTCCCCCTCTCTCTGTTCCCACTCTCTCTGTCGCCCACTCTCTGACCCCCTCTCTCTCTGTCCCCGTCTTTCTCTGCCCCCTCCATCTCTGCCCCTCTCTCTGTCACCCCCTCTCTTTTCCCCTCTCTCTGTCGCCCTCTCTCTGACCCCCTCTGTCTCTGTCCCCCTCTGTCTCTGCCCCCTCTCTCTCTGCCCCCTCTCTCTGTCACCCCTCTCTCTGTCCCCCTCTCTGTGTCCCCCCTTTCTCTTTTTCACCTTTTTCCGTCGCCCTCGCTCTGACCCCCTCTCTCTCTCTGCCCCTCTCTCTCTGTCCCCCTCTCTCTCTGTTCCCCACTCGCTCTGTCCCCTCTCTCTCTGTTCCCACCTCTCTCGGTCCCCCTCTCTCTCTGTCCCCCCTCTCTCTGTCGCCCTCTCTCTGACTCCCTCTCTCTCTGCCCTCCTCTCACTGTCCTCCTCTCTCTGTCTGCCCTCCTCTGTCTCTCTCCCCCTCTCTCTGTCCCCCACTCTCTCGTTCCCCTTCTCTCCCTGTTCACATCTCTCTCTGTCATCCTCTCTCTCTGTCCCCCTCTCTCTGTCCCCCTCTCTCTCTGTCCCCCCCCCTCTGTCCCGCTCTCTCTGTTCCCCCTCTCTCTGTCCCCCTCTCTCTCCCACCCGCCTCTCTCTCTGGCCCCCCCGTCCCTCTCTCTCTGTCCGCCTCGCTCTGTCCCCTCTCTCTCCCCCGCTCTCTGCCCCACTCAGTCGCCCTCTCTCTGCCCCCTCTCTCTCTGTCCCCGTCCCCTCTCTCTGTCCCCCACTCTCTCAATCACCCCTCTCTCTGGCCCGCTCTCTCTGACCCCCTCTCTGATCCCCTCTCTGTTCCCACTCTCTCAATCCCCCACTCTCTGTACCCCTCTCTCTGACCCCTCCTGTCTGTCCCCCTCTCTCTGTTCCCCTCTCTCTCTGCCCCCCTCTCTCTTTCCCCTCTCTCTCTGCTCCCCCTCTCTCTGTTCCCTTCTCTCTATGTCACCCTCTCTCTCTGCCCCCCTCTCTCTCTGTCATCCTCTCTCTGTCGCCATCTCTCTGTCGCCCTCTCTCTCTGCCCCCCTCTCTCTGTCCCCTTCTCTCTATGTCCCCCCTCTCTCTCGCCCTCTCACTGTCCCCCTCTCTCTGTACCCCTGTCTCTGTCCCGACTGTCTCTGTCGCCCACTCTCTGACCCCCTCTCTCTCTCTACCCGTCTCTCTCTGCCCCCTCCACCTCTGCCCCTCTCTCTGTCACCCCCTCCCTGTCCCCCTCTCTCTGTCGCCCTCTCTCTGACCCCCTCTGTCTCTGTTCCCCTCTCTCTCTGACTCCCTCTCTCTCTGCCCCCTCTCTCTCTGCCCCCTCTCTCTATGTTCCACTCCCTCTGTCCCCCCTCTCTCTGTTGCCCTCTCTCTGACCCCCTCTGTCTCTGTCTCCCTCTCTCTCTTCCCCCTCTCTCTCTGCCCCCCTCTCTCTGTCACCCCTCTCTCTGTCCCCCTCTCTGTGTCCCCCCTCTCTCTTTTCCACCTCTTTCCGTCGCCCTCTCTCTGACCCCCTCTCTCTCTCCGCCCCTCTCTCTCTGTCCCCCTCTCTTTGTCCCCCTCTCTCTCTTGGCCCTCTCTCGCTGTTCCCCTCTCGCTCTGACCGCTCTCTCTCTGTCCCCTTCTCTCTATGTCCCCCTCTCTCTCTCGCCC
Organism: Chiloscyllium punctatum; assembly: GCF_047496795.1. Taxonomy (NCBI): domain Eukaryota; kingdom Metazoa; phylum Chordata; class Chondrichthyes; order Orectolobiformes; family Hemiscylliidae; genus Chiloscyllium; species Chiloscyllium punctatum. The sequence continues at coordinate 17,145,615 of NC_092745.1, read as the reverse complement.
TCTCTCTGTCCCCCTCTCTCTCTGACCCCCTCTCTCTACTCCCTCACTCTCTGCCCCCTGTCTCTCTGCCCCGCTCTCTCTGTCACCCCTCTCACTGTCCTCCGCTCTCTGTCCCCTTCTCTCTGTCCCCCTCTCTCTGTCGCCCTCTCTCTGACCCCCTCTGTCTCTGTCCCCCTCTCTGTCTGCCCCCTCTCTCTCTGTCCCCCTCTCTGTGTCCCCCTCTCTCTTTTCCACCTCTTTCCGTCGCCCTCTCTCTGACCCCCTCTCTCTCTCTGCCCCTCTATCTCTGTACCCCACTCTCTATGTGCCCCTCTCTCTCTGTTCCCCTCTCGCTCTGTCCCCTCTCTCTGTCCCCCTCTCTGTCTGTCCCCTTCTCTCCCTCTTCACATCTCTCTCTGTCATCCTCTCTCTCTGTCCCCCTCTCTCTGCCCCCCTCTCTATCTGTCCCCCCGTCCCGCTCTCTCTGTCCCCACCTCTCTCTGCCCCCTCTCTCCCTGTCCCCGTCCCCTCTCTTTGTCCCCCACTCTCTCAATCCCCCCACTCTATGGCCCCCTCTCTCTGATCCCCTCTCTCTCTGACCCCCCTCTCTCTACACCCTCTCTCTCTGCCCACTCCTCTGCCCCTCTCTCTCTGTCACCCCTCTCACTGTCCCCCTCTCTCTGTCCCCACTCTCTCTATCGCCCATACTCTGACCCCGTCTCTCTCTTTCCACGTTTCTCTCTGCCCCCTCCATCTCTGCCCCTCTCTCTGTCACCCCCTCTCTGTCCTCCACTCTCTGTCGCCCTCTCTCTGACCCCCTCTGTCTCTGTCCCCTCTCTCTCTGACTCCCTCTCTCTCTGCCCCCCCCTCTCTCTGCCCCCTCTCTCTCTGTTCCACTCCCTCTGTCCCCCATCTCTCTGCAGCCCTCTCTCTGACCCCCTCTGTCTCTGTCCCCCTCTCTCTCTGCCCCCTCTCTCTCTGCCCCCCTCTCTCTGTCACCCCTCTCTCTGTCCCCCTCTCTGTGTCCCCCCTCTCTATTTTCCACCTCTTTCCGTCGCCCTCTCTCTGACCCCCTCTCCCTCTCTGCCCCACTCTCTGTGTCCCCCTCACTCTCTGTCCCCACCTCTCTCTGCCCCCTCTCTCTCTGTCCCCGTCCCCTCTCTCTGTCCCCCACTCTCTCAATCCCCCCACTTTCTGGCCCCCTCTCACTGACCCCCGCTCTGATCCCCTCTCTGTCCCCCACTCTCTCAATCCCCCCACTCTCTGTACCCCTCTCTCTGACCGCTACTCTCTGTCCCCCCTCTCTACCCTCACTCTCTGTCCCCCTCTCTCTGTCCCTCTCTCTATCCCCTATCTCTGTCCCCCTCACGCTCTCTCCCCCTCTCTCTGTCGTCCTCCATCTCTTCCCCCTCTCTCTCTGCCCTCCTGTCTCTCTGTCCCCCTCTCTCTCTGTCCCCCTCTCTCTGACCCCCTCTCTCTCTGTCCCCCTCTCTCTCTCGCCCTCTCTCTGTCCCCCTCTCTCTCTGACCCCCTCTCTCTACTCCCTCTCTCTCTGCCCCCTCTCTCTCTGACCCCCTCTCTCTGTCACCCCTCTCACTGTCCTCCTCTCTCTGTTCCCCTCTCTCTGTCCCCACTCTCTCTGTCGCCCACTCTCTGACCCCCTCTCTCTCTGTCCCCTTCTTTCTCTGCCCCCTCCATCTCTGCCCCTCTCTCTGTCACCACCTCTCTGTCCCCCTCTCTCTGTCGCCCTCTCTCTGACCCCCTCTGTCTCTGTCCCCCTCTGTCTCTGCCCCTCTCTCTCTGCCCCCTCTCTCTGTCACCCCTCTCTCTGTCCCCCTCTCTGTGTCCCCGCTATTTCTTTTCCACCTCTTTCCGTCGCCCACTCTCTGACCCCCTCTCTCTCTCTGCCCCTCTATCTCTGTACCCCTCTCTCTATGTGCCCCTCTCTCTGTTCCCCTCTCGCTCTGTGTCCCCTCTCTCTCTGTCCCCACCTCTCTCTGTCCCCCTCTCTCTCTGCCCCCCCTTTCTCTGTCGCCCTCTCTCTGGCTCCCTCTCTCTCTGCCCTCCTCTCTCTGTCCCCCTCTCTGTCTGCCCTCCTCTGTCTCTCTCCCCCTCTTTCTGTCCCCCTCTCTCTCTGTCCCCTTCTCTCCCTGTTCACATCTCTCTCTGTCATCCTCTCTCCCTGTCCCCCTCTTTCTGTCCCCCTCTATCTCTGTCCTCCCCCACTGCCCCGCTCTCTCTGTCCCCCTCTCTCTCCCACCCGCCTCTCTCTCTGTCCCCCCCGTCCCTCTCTCTCTGTCCGCCTCGCCCTGTCCCCTCTCTCTCCCCCGCTCTCTGCCCCACTCAGTCGCCCTCTCTCTGCCCCTCTCTCTCTCTGTCCCCGTCCCCTCTCTCTGACCCCCACTCACTCAATCCCCCCACTCTCTGGCCACCTCTCTCTGACCCCCTCTCTGATCCCCTCTCTGTCCCCCACTCTCTCAATCCCCCCACTCTCTGTACCCTCTCTCTGACCCCCACTCTCTGTCCCCCTCTCTCTGTCCCTCTCTCTATCCCTCTCTCTCTGTCCCCTTCACGCTCTCTCCCCTCTCTCTGTCGCCCTCTCTCAGTCCCCCTCTGACTCTGCCTCCCTCTCTCTCATCCCCTCTCTCTGTCCGCCCTCTCTGTGTCCCCCTTTCTCTCTGTCCCCTTCTCTCTCTGTCCCCAATCTCTCTGTCCCCCCCCTCTCTCTGTCACCTTCTCTCTTTCTCCCCCTCTGTCTGTCCCCCTCTCTCTCTGTCCCCTTCACTCTCTCTGTCCGCTCTCTCTCTCGCCCTCTCTCTGTTCCCCTCTTTCTCTATCCCCCTCTCTCTGTCCCCCTCTGACTCTGCCCCCCTCTCTCTCATCCCCTCTCTCTGTCCCCCTCGCTCTGTGTCCCCCTTTCTCTCTGTCCCCTTCTCTCTCTGTCCCCCACTCTCTCTGTCCCCCTCTCTCTCTGTCACCTTCTCTCTTCTCCCCCACTATCTGTCCCCCTCTCTCTCTGTCCCTTCATTCTCTCTGTCCGCTCTCTCTCTCGCCCTCTCTCTGTTCCCCTCTTTCTCTATCCCCCTCTCTCTGCCCCCTCTCTCACTGGCCCCTCTCTCTCTGCCCCCTTCTCTCTCTGTCCCACTCTCTCTGCTCCCTCTCTCTGTCCCCCTCTCTCTGCCCATCTCACTCTGCCCCCTCTCGCTCCTCCCCCTCTCTGTCGCCCTCTCTCTGTCGCACTCTCTCTCTGCCCCTCTCTCTCTGTCCCCCCCTCTCTGTGTACCCCTCTCTCTGTCCTCCCTCTCTCTGCCCCCTCTCTCTCTCCCCCTCTGTCACCTCTCTCTCTGTCCCCCGCTCTCTGTCCCCCTCTCTCTCTGTCACCCTCTCTCTGTCGCCCTCTCTCTCTACCCCCACTCTTTCTTTGCTCCCCCTCTCTCTGTCCCCCTCTCTCTCTGTCCCCCTCTCTCTGTCCCCCTCTGACTCTGCCACCCTCTCACTCTCATCCCCGCTCTCTGTCCCCCTCTCTCTGTGTCCCGCTTTCTCTCTGTCCCCTTCTCTCTCTGTCCCCCACTCTCTCTGTCCCCCTCTCTCTCTGCCCCCTGCTCTCTCTGTCCCACTCTCTCTGCTCCCTCTCTCTGTCCCCCTCTCTCTGCCCCCCTCTCTCTGCCCCCGCTCTCTCCTCCCCCTCTCTGTCGCCCTCTCTCTGTCGCCCTCTCTCTCTGCCACTCTCTCTCTCTGTCCCCCCTCTCTCTGCCCCCTCTCTCTCTGTCATCCTCTCTCTGTCGCCCTCTCTCTGTCGCCCCCTCTCTCTGCCCCATTCTTTCTCTGCTCCCTCTCTCTCTGTCCGCTACTCTCTCTGTCCCCTTCTCTCTATGTCCCCTCTCTCTCTCGCCCTCTCTATGTCCACCAATCTCTCTGATCCCCTCTCTTTGTGCCCTCTCTGCCCCTCTCTCTGCTCCCTCTCTCTGTCCCCCTCTCTCTGTCCACCTCTCTCTCCCTGTCCCCCTCTCTCTCTCTGTTCCGCATCTCTCTATCGCCCTCTCTCTGACCCCCTCTCTCTGTGCCCCTCTCTCTCTGTGCCCCTCTCTCTCTGTTCCTCTCTCTCTCTGCCCCCTCTCTCTCTTTCCCCACCACTCTCTGTCCCACCTCTCTCTGCCCCCTCTCCCTCTGTCCCCCTCTCTCTGCCCCCTCTCTCAGTCTGTGACCCTCCTTCTCTGTTCCCCTCTCTCTCTGTCCCCTCTCTCTGTCCCCACCTCTCTTTGTCCCCCCTCGCTCTGCCCCCCCCCTCTGTCCCCCTCTCTCTGTGGCCCCCTCTCTCTGTCGCCCTCTCTCTGTCGCCCTCTCTCTCTGCCCCACTCTTTCTCTGCTCCCTCTCTCTCTGTCCCACTCTCTCTGCCCCTTCTCTCTGTCCCCCTCTCACTGTCCCCCCTCTCTGTCCCCCTCTCTCTCTCTCTGTTCCCCATCTCTCTGTCGCCCTCTCTCTTACCCCCTCTCTCTCTGCTCCTCTCTCTGTCCCCCTCTCTTTCTCGCTCTCTCTCTGACCCCTCTCTCTCTGCTCCTCTCTCTCTGTCCCCCTTCTCTCTGTCATCCCCTCTCTCTTTCGCCCTCTCGCTAACCCCTCTTTCTGTGCCCCTCTCTCTCTGTCCCCCACTCTCTCTGATCGCCTCTCTTTGCCCCCTCTCTCTCCGACCGACTCTCTTCCCCCTCTCTCTGCCACCCCTCTCTCGGTCCCACTCTCTCTGACCCCCTCTCTCTCTGTCCCCCTCTCTCTCTGTCCCCCTCCCTCTCTGTCACCCCCTCTCTCTGTAGCCCTCTCTCTAACCCCTCTCTCTGTGCCCCTCTCTCTCTGTGCCCCTCCCTCTCTGTTTCCCTCTCTCTCTGTCCTCTCTCTCTCTGTCACCTCCTCTCTCTGTACCCCCCTCTCTCTGCCCCCCTCTGTCCCCCTCTCTCTTTGTCCACTCTCTCTCTGCCCTCCTCTCTCACTATCCACTTCTCTCTGTCCCCTTCTCTCTCTGTCCCCCCCTCTCTCGCCCTCTCTCTGTCCCCCACACTCTCTGACACCCTCTCTTTGCCCCCTCTCTCACTGCCCCTCTCTCTGCCCCCTCTCTCTGTCAACCCTCTCTCTGCCCCTCTCACTCTCTGCCCCCTCTCTCTGTCCCGCTCTCTCTGTACCCCTCTCTCTGTCCCCCTCTCTCTCTCTGATCCCGATCTCTCTGTCGCCCTCTCTCTCTCTGTCCCCCTCTCTCTCTCGCCCTCTCTCTGTCCCCCACTCTCCTTGATACCCTCTCTTTGCCCCCCTCTCTCTGGCTCTCTTTCTGCCCCCTCCCTCTGTCACCCCTCTCTCTGTCCCCCTCTCTCTGACCCCCTCTCTCTCTGTCCCCCTCTCTCTGTCCCCCACTCTCTCTGTCACCCCCTCTCTCTGTCCCCCTCTCTCTCTGTCCCCCTCTCTCTGTTCCCCTCTCTTCTCTGCCCCTCTCTCCTTCCCCTCTCTCTCTGTCACCCCCTCTCTCTGTCCCCCCCTCTCTCTGTTCCCCTCTCTCTATGTCACCCTCTCCCACTGCCCCCTCTCTCTCTGTCATCCTCTCTCTGTCGCCAATTCTCTGTCACCCTCTCTCTCTGCCCCCCTCTCTCTGTCCTCCACTCTCTCTGCCCCCCCTCTCTCTGTCCCCTTCTCTCTATGTCCACCTCTCTCTCTCGCCCTCTCTCTGTCCCCCATTCTCTCTGACCCCCTCTCTCTACTCCCTATCTCTCTGCCCCCTCTCTCTCTGCCCCGCTCTCTCTGTCCCCCTCTCTCTGTTCCCAAACTCTCTGTCGCCCTCTCTCTGAGCCCCTCTCTCTCTGTCCCCGTCTCTCTCTGCCCCCTCCATCTCTGCCCCTCTCTCTGTCACCCCCTCTCTGTCCCCCCTCTCTCTGACCCCCTCTGTCTCTGTCCCCCTCTCTCTCTTCCCCCTCTCTCTGTCCCCCTCTGTCTCTGTCCCCCTCTCTCTCTGACTCCCTCTCTCTCTGCCCCCCTCTCTCTCTGCCCCCTCTCTCCCTGTCCCCCTCCCTCGGTCCCCACAATCTCTGTCCCCTCTCTCTCTGTCCCCAACTCTCTCTGTCCCCCTCTCTATCTGTCCCCCCTCTCTCTGTCGCCCTCTCTCTGACTCCCTCTCTCTCTGCCCTCCTCTCTCTGTCCGCCTCTCTGTCTGCCCTCCTCTGTCTCTCTCCCCCTCTCTCTGTCCCCCCTCTCTCTGTCCCCCTCTCTCCCTGTCCCCATCTCTGTCTGTCATCCTCTCTCTCTATCCCCCTCTCTCTGTCCCCCACTCTCTCTGTCCCCCACTCTCACTGTCACCTTCTCTCTTTCTCCCCTTCTATCTTTCCCCCCTCTCTCTGTCCCCTTCCCTCTCTCTGTCCGCTCTCTGTCTCGCCCTCTCTCTGTCCCCCTCTTTCTCTATCCGCCTCTCTCTGCCCCCTCTCTCTCTGCCCACTTCTCTCTCTGTCCCACTCTCTCTGCTCCCTCTCTCTGTCCCCCTCTCTCTGTCCCCCTCTCTCTCTCTGTCCCTCATCTCTCCGTCGCCCTCTCTCTGACCCCTCTCTCTCTCTGTCCCCCCTCTCTCTGTCACCCCCTCTCTCTGTGCCCCTATCTCTCTGTGCCGCTCTCTCTCTGCTCCCCTCTCTCTCTGTCCCCTCTCTCTCTGTCCCCACTCTCTCTCTGCCCTCTTCTCTCTGTCCCACTCTCTCTGCTCCTCTCTCTCTGTCCACCTCTCTCAGTCCTCCTCCCTCTGTCCCCCACTCTCTGTCGCCCCTCTCTCTGTCCCCCCTCTCTCTGTTGCCCTCTCTCTCTGACCCCTCTCTTTGTGTAGCCCTCTCTCTGTCCTCCCCTCTCTCTCTCTGTCCCTCATCTCTCTGTCGCCCTCTCTCTGACCCCTCTCTCTCTCTGTCCCCCCTCTCTCTGTCACCCCCTCTCTCTGTGCCCCTATCTCTCTGTGCCGCTCTCTCTCTGCTCCCCTCTCTCTCTGTCCCCTCTCTCTCTGTCGCCCTCTCTCTCCGCCCCACGCTTTCTCTGCTCCCTCTCTCTCTGTCCCCCTCTCTCTCTGTCCCCCCCTCTCTCGCCCTCTCTCATTCCCCACTCTCTCTGATCCCCTCTTTGCAACCTCTCTGACTCTCTCTCTGCCCTCTCTTTCTGTCACCCCTCTCTCTGCCCCCTCTCTCTGTCCCCGTCTCTCTCTGTCCCCCTCTCTCTGTCCCCTCTCTCTTCCCCCTCTCTCTCTCTGTTCCCCATCTCTCTGTCGCCCTCTCTCTGACCCCCTCTCTCTCTGCTCCTCTCTCTCTGTCCCCCTCTCTCTCTGTAACCCCCTCTCTCTGTCGCCCTCTCTCTAACACCTCTCCCTGTGCCCCTCTCTCTCTGTGCCCCTCTCTCTCTGTTCCCCTCTCTCACTGTCCCCTCTCTCTCTGTCCCCACCACGCTCTGTCCCCCGCTCTCTCTGCCCCCTCTCCCTCTGCCCCCCCTCTGCCCACTCTCTCTGCCCCACTCTCTCAGTCTGTGCCCCTCCCTCTCTGTTCCCCTCACTCTCTGTCCCCTCTCTCTCTGTCCCCACCTCTCTCTGTACCCCCCTCTCTGCCCCCCGTCCCCCTCTCTCTGTGCCCCCCCTCTCTCTGTCGCGCTCTCTCTGACCCCCTCTTTATCTGCCCCTCTCTTTCTGTCCCCCTCTCGCTTTGTTCCCTCTCTCTCTGCCCTCCTCTCTCTCTGTCCCCCTCTCTCTGTCGCCCTCTCTCTGTCGCCCTCTCTCTCTGCCCCACTCTTTCTCTTCTCCCTCTCTCTCTGTCCGCCACTCTCTCTGTCCCCCTCTCTCTCTGTCCCACTCTCTCTGTCCCCCTCTCTCTCTCTGTTCCCCATCTCTCTGTCGCCCTCTCTCTGACCCCCCTCTCTCTGCTCCTCTCTCTCTGTCCCCCGTCTCTCTGTCACCCCCTCTCTCTGTCGCCCTCTCGCTAACCCCTCTCTCTGTGCCCCTCTCCCTCTGTCCCCCATTCTCTCTGATCCCCTCTCTTTGCCCCCTCTCTCTCCGCCCCTCTCTCTGCCCCCACTCTCTGTCACCCCTCTCTCGGTCCCACTCTCTCTGACCCCCTCTCCCTCTGCTCCTCTCTCTCTGTCCCCCTCTCTCTCTGTCACCCCCACTCTCTGTCGCAATCTCTCTAACCCCTCTCTCTGTGCCCCTCTCTCTCTGTCCCGTCACTCTCTATCCCCACCTCTCTCTGTCCCCCCCTCTCACTGCCCCCTTTCGCTCTGTACACCTCTCTCTACCCCCTCTCTCTCTGCCCCCCTCTCTCAGTCTGTGCGCGTCCCTCTCTGTTCCCCTCTCTCTCTGTCCTCTCTCTCTCTGGTCCCACCTCTCTCTGTCCCCCCTTCTCTCTGCGCCCCTCTCTCCCCCTCTCTCTGTGTCACCCCTCTCTCTGTCGCCCTCTCTCTGACCCTCTCTTTATCTGCCTCTCTCTTTCTGTCCCCCTCTCTCTTTGTCCCCTCCCTCTCTGCCCTCCTCTCTCTCTGTCCTCCTCTCTCTGTCCCCTTCTCTCTTTGTCCCCCTCTCTCTCGCCCTCTCTCTGTCCCCCACTCTCTCTGACACCCTCTCTTTGCCCCATCTCTCTCTGCTCCTCTCTCTGCCCCCTCTCTCTGTCACCCCTCTCTCTGTCCCCCTCTCTCTGACCCCTCTCTCTGTCCCCCTCTCTGTCTGACCCCTCTCTCTCTGCCCACCTCTCTCTGTACCGCTCTCTCTGTCCCCCTCTCTCTCTCTGTTCCCGATCTCTCTGTCGCCCTCTCTCTCTGCTCCGCTCTCTCTGTCCCCCTCTCTCGCCCTCTCTCTGTCCCCCACTCTCCCTGATACCCTCTCTCTGACCCCCTCTCTCTCTGCCCCCTCTACCTCTGTCCCCCTCTCTCTGCCCCCTCTCTCTCTGCCCCCTTCACTCAGTCTGTGCCCCTCCCTCTCTATTCCCCTCTCTCTCTGACCCCTCTCTTTGTCCTCTCTCTCTCAGCCCCTCTCTCTGCCCCCATTCTCTGTCCCCCTCTCTCTCTGTCCCCCTCTCTCTGTTCCCCTCTCTTCTCTGCCCCCTCTCTCCTTCCCCTCTCTCTCTGTCACCCCCTCTCTCTGTCCCCCCCTCTCTCTGTTCCCCTCTCTCTATGTCACCCTCTCCCACTGCCCCCTCTCTCTCTGTCATCCTCTCTCTGTCGCCAATTCTCTGTCACCCTCTCTCTCTGCCCCCCTCTCTCTGTCCTCCACTCTCTCTGCCCCCCCTCTCTCTGTCCCCTTCTCTCTATGTCCACCTCTCTCTCTCGCCCTCTCTCTGTCCCCCCATTCTCTCTGACCCCCTCTCTCTACTCCCTATCTCTCTGCCCCCTCTCTCTCTGCCCCGCTCTCTCTGTCCCCCTCTCTCTGTTCCCAAACTCTCTGTCGCCCTCTCTCTGAGCCCCTCTCTCTCTGTCCCCGTCTCTCTCTGCCCCCTCCATCTCTGCCCCTCTCTCTGTCACCCCCTCTCTGTCCCCCCTCTCTCTGACCCCCTCTGTCTCTGTCCCCCTCTCTCTCTTCCCCCTCTCTCTGTCCCCCTCTGTCTCTGTCCCCCTCTCTCTCTGACTCCCTCTCTCTCTGCCCCCCTCTCTCTCTGCCCCCTCTCTCCCTGTCCCCCTCCCTCGGTCCCCACAATCTCTGTCCCCTCTCTCTCTGTCCCCAACTCTCTCTGTCCCCCTCTCTATCTGTCCCCCCTCTCTCTGTCGCCCTCTCTCTGACTCCCTCTCTCTCTGCCCTCCTCTCTCTGTCCGCCTCTCTGTCTGCCCTCCTCTGTCTCTCTCCCCCTCTCTCTGTCCCCCCTCTCTCTGTCCCCCTCTCTCCCTGTCCCCATCTCTGTCTGTCATCCTCTCTCTCTATCCCCCTCTCTCTGTCCCCCACTCTCTCTGTCCCCCACTCTCACTGTCACCTTCTCTCTTTCTCCCCTTCTATCTGTCCCCCCCTCTCTCTGTCCCCTTCCCTCTCTCTGTCCGCTCTCTGTCTCGCCCTCTCTCTGTCCCCCTCTTTCTCTATCCGCCTCTCTCTGCCCCCTCTCTCTCTGCCCACTTCTCTCTCTGTCCCACTCTCTCTGCTCCCTCTCTCTGTCCCCCTCTCTCTGTCCCCCTCTCTCTCTCTGTCCCTCATCTCTCCGTCGCCCTCTCTCTGACCCCTCTCTCTCTCTGTCCCCCCTCTCTCTGTCACCCCCTCTCTCTGTGCCCCTATCTCTCTGTCCCCTCTCTCTCTGTCCCCACTCTCTCTCTGCCCTCTTCTCTCTGTCCCACTCTCTCTGCTCCTCTCTCTCTGTCCACCTCTCTCAGTCCTCCTCCCTCTGTCCCCCACTCTCTGTCGCCCCTCTCTCTGTCCCCCCTCTCTCTGTTGCCCTCTCTCTCTGACCCCTCTCTTTGTGTAGCCCTCTCTCTGTCCTCCCCTCTCTCTCTCTGTCCCTAATCTCTCTGTCGCCCTCTCTCTGACCCCTCTCTCTCTCTGTCCCCCCTCTCTCTGTCACCCCCTCTCTCTGTGCCCCTATCTCTCTGTGCCGCTCTCTCTCTGCTCCCCTCTCTCTCTGTCCCCTCTCTCTCTGTCGCCCTCTCTCTCCGCCCCACGCTTTCTCTGCTCCCTCTCTCTCTGTCCCCCTCTCTCTCTGTCCCCCCCCTCTCTCGCCCTCTCTCATTCCCCACTCTCTCTGATCCCCTCTTTGCAACCTCTCTGACTCTCTCTCTGCCCTCTCTTTCTGTCACCCCTCTCTCTGCCCCCTCTCTCTGTCCCCGTCTCTCTCTGTCCCCCTCTCTCTGTCCCCTCTCTCTTCCCCCTCTCTCTCTCTGTTCCCCATCTCTCTGTCGCCCTCTCTCTGACCCCCTCTCTCTCTGCTCCTCTCTCTCTGTCCCCCTCCCTCTCTGTAACCCCCTCTCTCTGTCGCCCTCTCTCTAACACCTCTCCCTGTGCCCCTCTCTCTCTGTGCCCCTCTCTCTCTGTTCCCCTCTCTCTCTGTCCCCTCTCTCTCTGTCCCCACCACGCTCTGTCCCCCGCTCTCTCTGCCCCCTCTCCCTCTGCCCCCCCTCTGCCCCCTCTCTCTGCCCCACTCTCTCAGTCTGTGCCCCTCCCTCTCTGTTCCCCTCACTCTCTGTCCCCTCTCTCTCTGTCCCCACCTCTCTCTGTACCCCCCTCTCTGCCCCCCGTCCCCCTCTCTCTGTGCCCCCCCTCTCTCTGTCGCGCTCTCTCTGACCCCCTCTTTATCTGCCCCTCTCTTTCTGTCCCCCTCTCGCTTTGTTCCCTCTCTCTCTGCCCTCCTCTCTCTCTGTCCCCCTCTCTCTGTCGCCCTCTCTCTGTCGCCCTCTCTCTCTGCCCCACTCTTTCTCTTCTCCCTCTCTCTCTGTCCGCCACTCTCTCTGTCCCCCTCTCTCTCTGTCCCACTCTCTCTGTCCCCCTCTCTCTCTCTGTTCCCCATCTCTCTGTCGCCCTCTCTCTGACCCCCCTCTCTCTGCTCCTCTCTCTCTGTCCCCCGTCTCTCTGTCACCCCCTCTCTCTGTCGCCCTCTCGCTAACCCCTCTCTCTGTGCCCCTCTCCCTCTGTCCCCCATTCTCTCTGATCCCCTCTCTTTGCCCCCTCTCTCTCCGCCCCTCTCTCTGCCCCCACTCTCTGTCACCCCTCTCTCGGTCCCACTCTCTCTGACCCCCTCTCCCTCTGCTCCTCTCTCTCTGTCCCCCTCTCTCTCTGTCACCCCCACTCTCTGTCGCAATCTCTCTAACCCCTCTCTCTGTGCCCCTCTCTCTGTGCCCCTCTCTCTCTGTCCCCTCACTCTCTGTCCCCACCTCTCTCTGTCCCCCTCTCTCACTGCCCCCTTTCGCTCTGTACACCTCTCTCTACCCCCTCTCTCTCTGCCCCCCTCTCTCAGTCTGTGCGCGTCCCTCTCTGTTCCCCTCTCTCTCTGTCCTCTCTCTCTCTGGTCCCACCTCTCTCTGTCCCCCCTTCTCTCTGCGCCCCTCTCTCCCCCTCTCACTGTGTCACCCCTCTCTCTGTCGCCCTCTCTCTGACCCTCTCTTTATCTGCCTCTCTCTTTCTGTCCCCCTCTCTCTTTGTCCCCTCCCTCTGTGCCCTCCTCTCTCTCTGTCCTCCTCTCTCTGTCCCCTTCTCTCTTTGTCCCCCTCTCTCTCGCCCTCTCTCTGTCCCCCACTCTCTCTGACACCCTCTCTTTGCCCCATCTCTCTCTGCTCCTCTCTCTGCCCCCTCTCTCTGTCACCCCTCTCTCTGTCCCCCTCTCTCTGACCCCTCTCTCTGTCCCCCTCTCTGTCTGACCCCTCTCTCTCTGCCCACCTCTCTCTGTCCCGCTCTCTCTGTCCCCCTCTCTCTCTCTGGTCCCGATCTCTCTGTCGCCCTCTCTCTCTGCTCCGCTCTCTCTGTCCCCCTCTCTCGCCCTCTCTCTGTCCCCCACTCTCCCTGATACCCTCTCTCTGACCCCCTCTCTCTCTGCCCCCTCTACCTCTGTCCCCCTCTCTCTGCCCCCTCTCTCTCTGCCCCCTTCACTCAGTCTGTGCCCCTCCCTCTCTATTCCCCTCTCTCTCTGACCCCTCTCTTTGTCCTCTCTCTCTCAGCCCCTCTCTCTGCCCCCATTCTCTGTCACCCCTCTCTCGGTCCCCCTCTCTCTGACCCCTCTCTCTGTGCTCCTCTCTCTCTGTCCCCCTCTCTCTCTCTGTCACCCCCTCTCTCTGACCCCTTCTCTCTGGGCCCCTCTCTCTCTGTGCCCCACTCTCTCTGTTCCTCTCTCTCTCTGTCCCCTCTCTCTCTTTCCCGACCATTCTCTGTCCCCACTCTCTCTGCCCCCTGTCCCTCTGTCCCCCTCTCTCTGCCCCTTCTCTCAGTCTGTGACCCTCCCTCTCTGTTCCCCTCTCTCTCTGTCCCCTCTCTCTCTGTCCCCACCTCTCTCTGTCCCCCTCTATCTCTGCCCCCCCTTTCTCTGTCGCCCTCTCTCTGGCTCCCTCTCTCTCTGCCCTCCTCTCTCTGTCCCCCTCTCTGTCTGCCCTCCTCTGTCTCTCTCCCCCTCTTTCTGTCCCCCTCTCTCTCTGTCCCCTTCTCTCTCTGTTCACATCTCTCTCTGTCATCCTCTCTCCCTGTCCCCCTCTTTCTGTCCCCCTCTATCTCTGTCCTCCCCCCCTGCCCCGCTCTCTCTGTCCCCCTCTCTCTCTGTCCCCTTCTCTCCCTGTTCACATCTCTCTCTGTCATCCTCTCTCTCTGTTCCCCTCTCTCTGTCCCCGTCTCTCTCTGTCCCCCCTCTGTCCCGCTGTCTCTGTTCCCCCTCTCTCTCTGTCCCCCTCTCTTTCCCACCCGCCTCTCTCTCTGTCCCCCCCCGTCCCTCTCTCTCTGTCCACCTCGCCCTGTCCCCTCTCTCTCCCCCGCTCTCTGCCCCACTCAGTCGCCCTCTCTCTGCCCCTCTCTCTCTCTGTCCCCGTCCCCTCTCTCTGTCCCCCACTCACTCAATCCCCCCACTCTCTGGGCCCCTCTCTCTGACCCCCTCTCTGACCCCCTCTCTGCCCCCCACTCTCTCAATCCCCCCACTCTCTGTACCCCTCTCTCTGACCCCCACTCTTTGTCCCCCTCTCTCTGTCCCTCTCTCTATCCCTCTCTCTCTGTCCCCCTCACGCTCTCTCCCCCTCTCTCTGTCGCCCTCTCTCTGTCCCCCTCTGACTCTGCCCCCCCTCTCTCTCATCCCCTCTCTCTGTCCCCCTCTCTCTGTGTCCCCCTTTCTCTCTGTCCCCTTCTCTCTCTGTCCCCCACTCTCTCTGTCCCCCTCTCTCTCTGTCACCTTCTCTCTTTCTCCCCCTCTGTCTGTCCCCCTCTCTCTCTGTCCCCTTCACTCTCTCTGTCCGCTCTCTCTCTCGCCCTCTCTCTGTTCCCCTCTTTCTCTATCCCCCTCTCTCTGTCCCCCTCTGACTCTGCCCCCCCTCTCTCTCATTCCCTCTCTCTGTCCCCCTCTCTCTGTGTCCCCCTTTCTCTCTGTCCCCTTCTCTCTCTGTCCCCCACTCTCTCTGTCCCCCTCTCTCTCTGTCACCTTCTCTCTTTCTCCCCCTCTATCTGTCCCCCCCTCTCTCTGTCCCCTTCACTCTCTCTGTCCGCTCTCTCTCTCGCCCTCTCTCTGTTCCCCTCTTTCTCTATCCCCCTCTCTCTGCCCCCTCTCTCACTGCCCCCCCTGTCTCTGCCCCCTTCTCTCTCTGTCCCACTCTCTCTGCTCCCTCTCTCTGTCCCCCTCTCTCTGCCCCCCTCACTCTGCCCCCTCTCTCTCCTCCCCCTCTCTGTCGCCCTCTCTCTGTCACACTCTCTCTCTGCCCCTCTCTCTCTGTCCCCCTCTCTCTGTGTACCCCTCTCTCTGTCCTCCCCTCTCTCTGCCCCCCTCTCTCTGTCCCCCTCTGTCACCTCTCTCTCTGTCCCCCCGCTCTCTGTCCCCCTCTCTCTCTGTCACCCTCTCTCTGTCGCCCTCTCTCTCTACCCCACTCTTTCTTTGCTCCCCCTCTCTCTGTCCCCCCTCTCTCTGTCCCCCTCTCTCTGTCCCCCTCTGACTCTGCCACCCTCTCTCTCTCATCCGCGCTCTCTGTCCCCCTCTCTCTGTGTCCCGCTTTCTCTCTGTCCCCTTCTCTCTCTGTCCCGCACTCTCTCTGTCCCCCTCACTCTCTGCCCCCTTCTCTCTCTGTCCCACTCTCTCTGCTCCCTCTCTCTGTCCCCCTCTCTCTGCCCCTCTCTCTCTGCCCCCGCTCTCTCCTCCCCCTCTCTGTCGCCCTCTCTCTGTCGCCCTCTCTCTCTGCCACTCTCTCTCTCTGTCCCCCCTCTCTCTGCCCCCTCTCTCTCTGTCATCCTCTCTCTGTCGCCCTCTCTCTGTCCCCCCTCTCTCTGCCCCATTCTTTCTCTGCTCCCTCTCTCTCTGTCCGCTACTCTCTCTGTCCCCTTCTCTCTATGTCCCCCTCTCTCTCTCGCCCTCTCTATGTCCACCAATCTCTCTGATCCCCTCTGTTTGTCCCCTCTCTGCCCCTCTCTCTGCCCCCTCTCTCTGTCACCCCTCTGTCTCTTTCCCCTCTCTCTCTGCCCCCTCTCTCTGTCCCCCTCTCTCTGTCCACCTCTCTCTCTCTGTCCCCCTCTCTCTCTGTTCCTCATCTCTCTATCGCCCTCTCTCTGACCCCCTCTCTCTGTGCCCCTCTCTCTCTGTGCCCCTCTCTCTTTTGTTCCTCTGTCTCTCTGCCCCCTCTCTCTCTTTCCCCACCACTCTCTGTCCCACCTCTCTCTGCCCCCTCTCCCTCTGTCCCCCTCTCTCTGCCCCCTCTCTCAGTCTGTGACCCTCCTTCTCTGTTCCCCTCTCTCTCTGTCCCCTCTCTCTCTGTCCCCACCTCTCTTTGTCCCCCCTCGCTCTGCCCCCACTCTGTCCCCCTCTCTCTGTGGCCCCCTCTCTCTGTCGCCCTCTCTCTGTCGCCCTCTCTCTCTGCCCCACTCTTTCTCTGCTCCCTCTCTCTCTGTCTGCCACTCTCTCTGTCCCCCTCTCTCTCTCTCCCGCTCTCTCTCTGCCCCTTCTCTCTGTCCCCCTCTCACTGTCCCCCCTCTCTGTCCCCCTCTCTCTCTCTGTTCCCCATCTCTCTCTCGCCCTCTCTCTGACCCCTCTCTCTCTGCTCCTCTCTCTCTGTCCTCCTTCTCTCTGTCACCCCCTCTCTCTGTCGCCCTCTCACTAACCCCTCTCTCTGTCCCCCTCTCTCGCCCTCTCTCTGTCCCCCTCTCTGTCTGCCCCCTCTCTCTCTGCCCACCTCTCTCTGTCCCGCTCTCTCTGTCCCCCTCTCTCTCTCTGTTCCCGATCTCTCTGACCCCCTCTCTCTCTGCTCCTCTCTCTCTGTCCCCATCTCTCTCTGTCCCCCCCTCTCTCTGCCCCCTCTACCTCTGTCCCCCTCTCTCTGCCCCCTCTCTCTCTGCCCCCTTCACTCAGTCTGTGCCCCTCCCTCTCTATTCCCCTCTCTCTCTGACCCCTCTCTTTGTCCTCTCTCTCTCAGCCCCTCTCTCTGCCCCCACTCTCTGTCACCCCTCTCTCGGTCCCCCTCTCTCTGACCCCTCTCTCTGTGCTCCTCTCTCTCTGTCCCCCTCTCTCTCTGTCACCCCCTCTCTCTGACCCCTTCTCTCTGTGCCCCTCTCTCTCTGTGCCCCACTCTCTCTGTTCCTCTCTCTCTCTGTCCCCTCTCTCTCTTTCCCGACCATTCTCTGACCCCACTCTCTCTGCCCCCTGTCCCTCTGTCCCCCTCTCTCTGCCCCTTCTCTCAGTCTGTGACCCTCCCTCTCTGTTCCCCTCTCTCTCTGTCCCCTCTCTCTCTGTCCCCACCTCTCTCTGTCCCCCCTCTCTCTCTGCCCCCCCATTTCTCTGTCGCCCTCTCTCTGGCTCCCTCTCTCTCTGCCCTCCTCTCTCTGTCCCCCTCTCTGTCTGCCCTCCTCTGTCTCTCTACCCCTCTTTCTGTCCCCCTCTCTCTCTGTCCCCTTCTCTCTCTGTTCACATCTCTCTCTGTCATCCTCTCTCCCTGTCCCCCTCTTTCTGTCCCCCTCTATCTCTGTCCTCCCCCCCGCCCCGCTCTCTCTGTCCCCCTCTCTCTCTGTCCCCTTCTCTCCCTGTTCACATCTCTCTCTGTCATCCTCTCTCTCTGTTCCCCTCTCTCTGTCCCCCTCTCTCTCTGTCCCCCCTCTGTCCCGCTGTCTCTGTTCCCCCTCTCTCTCTGTCCCCCTCTCTCTCCCACCCGCCTCTCTCTCTGTCCCCCCCGTCCCTCTCTCTCTGTCCGCCTCGCCCTGTCTCCTCTCTCTCCCCCGCTCTCTGCCCCACTCAGTCGCCCTCTCTCTGCCCCTCTCTCTCTCTGTCCCCGTCCCCTCTCTCTGTCCCCCACTCACTCAATCCCCCCACTCTCTGGCCACCTCTCTCTGACCCCCTCTCTGATCCCCTCTCTGTCCCCCACTCTCGCAATCCCCCCCACTCTCTGTACCCCTCTCTCTGACCCCCACTCTCTGTCCCCCTCTCTCTGTCCCTCTCTCTATCCCTCTCTCTCTGTCCCCCTCACGCTCTCTCCCCCTCTCTCTGTCGCCCTCTCTCTGTCCCCCTCTGACTCTGCCCCCCCTCTCTCTCATCCCCTCTCTCTGTCCCCCTCTCTCTGCGTCCCCCTTTCTCTCTGTTCCCTTCTCTCTCTGTCCCCCACTCTCTCTGTCCCCCTCTCTCTCTGTCACCTTCTCTCTTTCTCCCCCTCTATCTGTCCCCCTCTCTCTCTGTCCCCTTCACTCTCTCTGTCCGTTCTCTCTCTCGCCCTCTCTCTGTTCCCCTCTTTCTCTATCCCCCTCTCTCTGTCCCCCTCTGACTCTGCCCCCCC
This sequence comes from Chiloscyllium punctatum, assembly GCF_047496795.1. Classification (NCBI taxonomy): domain Eukaryota; kingdom Metazoa; phylum Chordata; class Chondrichthyes; order Orectolobiformes; family Hemiscylliidae; genus Chiloscyllium; species Chiloscyllium punctatum. The sequence goes on along the minus strand of NC_092745.1, from coordinate 17,128,262 downwards.
TCTCTCTCATCCCCTCTCTCTGTCCCCCTCTCTCTGTGTCCCCCTTTCTCTCTGTCCCCTTCTCTCTCTGTCCCCCACTCTCTCTGTCCCCCTCTCTCTCTGTCACCTTCTCTCTTTCTCCCCCACTATCTGTCCCCCTCTCTCTCTGTCCCCTTCACTCTCTCTGTCCGCTCTCTCTCTCGCCCTCTCTCTGTTCCCCTCTTTCTCTATCCTCCTCTCTCTGCCCCCTCTCTCACTGCCCCCTCTCTCTCTGCCCCCTTCTCTCTCTGTCCCACTCTCTCTGCTCCCTCTCTCTGTCCCCCTCTCTCTGCCCATCTCACTCTGCACCCTCTCTCTCCTCCCCCTCTCTGTCGCCCTCTCTCTGTCGCACTCTCTCTCTGCCCCTCTCTCTCTGTCCCCCTCTCTCTGTGTACCCCTCTCTCTGTCCTCCCCTCTCTCTGCCCCCCTCTCTCTGTCCCCCTCTGTCACCTCTCTCTCTGTCCCCCCGCTCTCTGTCCCCCTCTCTCTCTGCCCCCCTCTCTCTGCCCCCGCTCTCTAATCCCCCTCTCTGTCGCCCTCTCTCTGTCGCCCTCTCTCTCTGCCACTCTCTCTCTCTGTCCCCCTCTCTCTGCCCCCTCTCTCTCTGTCCCCCTCTCTCTGTCGCCCTCTCTCTGTCGCCCTCTCTCTCTGCCCCATTCTTTCTCTGCTCCCCCTCTCTCTGTCCTCCACTCTCTCTGCCCCCTCTCTCTCTGTCCCCTTCTCTCTATGTCCCCCTCTCTCTCTCGCCCTCTCTCTGTCCCCCATTCTCTCTGACCCCCTCTCTCTACTCCCTATCTCTCTGCCCCCTCTCTCTCTGCCCCGCTCTCTCTGCCCCCTCTTCTCTGCCCCACTCTCTGTCACCCCCTCTCTGTCCCCCCTCTCTCTGACCCCCTCTGTCTCTGTCCCCCTCTCTCTCTTCCCCTCTCTCTGTCCCCCTCGGTCTCTGTCCCCCTCTCTCTCTGACTCCCTCTCTCTCTGCCCCCCTCTCTCTCTGCCCCCTCTCTCCCTGGCCCCCTCCCTCGGTCCCCACTCTCTCTGTCCCCTCTCTCTCTGTCCCCTCCATCTCTGCCCCTCTCTCTGTCACCCCCTCTCTGTCCCCCCTCTCTCTGACCCCCTCTGTCTCTGTCCCCCTCTCTCTCTTCCCCTCTCTCTGTCCCCCTCGGTCTCTGTCCCCCTCTCTCTCTGACTCCCTCTCTCTCTGCCCCCCTCTCTCTCTGCCCCCTCTCTCCCTGGCCCCCTCCCTCGGTCCCCACTCTCTCTGTCCCCTCTCTCTCTGTCCCCACCTCTCTCTGTCCCCCTCTCTCTCTGTCCCCCCTCTCTCTGTCGCCCTCTCTCTGACTCCCTCTCTCTCTGCCCTCCTCTCTCTGTCCGCCTCTCTGTCTGCCCTCCTCTGTCTCTCTCCCCCTCTCTCTGTACACCCCCTCTCTCTGTCCCCCTCTCTCCCTGTCCCCATCTCTGTCTGTCATCCTCTCTCTCTATCCCCCTATCTCTGTCCCGCACTCTCTCTGTCCCCCACTCTCACTGTCACCTTCTCTGTTTCTCCCCCTCTATCTGTCCCCCCCTCTCTCTGTCCCCTTCCCTCTCTCTGTCCGCTCTCTGTCTCGCCCTCTCTCTGTCCCCCTCTTTCTCAATCCGCCTCTCTCTGCCCCCTCTCTCTCTGCCCACTTCTCTCTCTGTCCCACTCTCTCTGCTCCCTCTCTCTGTCCCCCTCTCTCTCTCTGTCCCCCATCTCTCTGTCGCCCTCTCTCTGACCCCTCTCTCTCTCTGTCCCCCTCTCTCTCTGACTCCCTCTCTCTCTGCCCCCCTCTCTCTCTGCCCCCTATCTCCCACTGTCCCCCTCCCTCGGTCCCCACTCTCTCTGTCCCCTCTCTCTCTGTCCCCACATCTCTCTGTCCCCCTCTCTCTCTGTCCCCCCTCTCTCTGTCGCCCTCTCTCTGACTCCCTCTCTCTCTGCCCTCTCTCTCTGTCCGCCTCTCTGTCTGCCCTCCTCTGTCTCTCTCCCCCTCTCTCTGTCCCCCCTCTCTCTATCCCCCTCTCTCCCTGTCCCCATCTCTGTCTGTCATCCTCTCTCTCTAACCCCCTCTCTCTGTCCCCCACTCTCTCTGTCCCCCACTCTCACTGTCACCTTCTCTCTTTCTCCCCCTCTATCTGTCCCCCCCTCTCTCTGTCCCCTTCCCTCTCTCTGTCCGCTCTCTGTCTCGCCCTCTCTCTGTCCCCCTCTTTCTCTATCCGCCTCTCTCTGCCCCCTCTCTCTCTGCCCACTTCTCTCTCTGTCCCACTCTCTCTGCTCCCTCTCTCTGTCCCCCTCTCTCTGTCCCCCTCTCTCTCTCTGTCCCCCATCTCTCTGTCGCCATCTCTCTGACCCCTCTCTCTCTCTGTCCCCCCTCTCTCTGTCACCCCCTCTCTCTGTCGCCCTCTCTCTAACCCCTCTCTCTGCTCCCCTCTCTCTCTGTCCCCTCTCTCTCTGTCCCCACTCTCTCTCTGCCCCCTTCTCTCTGTCCCACTCTCTCTGCTCCCTCACTCTGTCCGCCTCTCTCAGTCCTCCTCCCTCTGTCCCCCACTCTCTGTCGCCCCTCTCTCTGTCCCCCCTCTCTCTGTGCCCACTCTCTCTGTCCCCCCTCTTTCTCCTTCCCCTCTCTGTCGCCCTCTCTCTGTTGCCCTCTCTCTCTGCCCCTCTCTCTCTGACCCCTCTCTTTGTGTAGCCCTCTCTCTGTCCTCCCCTCTCTCTGCCCCCCTCTCTCTGTCGCCCTCTGTCACCTCTCTCTCTGACACCCCCTCTCTCTGTCGCCCTCTCTCTCCGCCCCACGCTTTCTCTGCTCCCTCTCTCTCTGTCCGCCACTCTGTCCCCCTCTCTCTCTGTCCCCCTCTCTCTCTGTACCCCCCTCTCTCTCGCCCTCTCTCATTCCCCACTCTCTCTGATCCCCTCTTTGCACCCTCTCTGAATCTCTCAGCCCTCTCTTTCTGTCACTCCTCTCTCTGACCCCCTCTATCTCTGCTCCTCTCTCTCTGTCCCCCTCTCTCTCTGTAACCCCCTCTCTCTGTCGCCCTCTCTCTAACACCTCTCCCTGTGCCCCTCTCTCTCTGTGCCCCTCTCTCTCTGTTCCCCTCTCTCTCTGTTCCCCTCTCTCTCTGCCCCCTCTCCCTCTGCCCCCCTCTCTGCCCCCTCTCTCTCTGTCCCACTCTTTCAGTCTGTGCCCCTCCCTCTCTGTTCCCCTCACTCTCTGTCCCCTCTCTCTCTGTCCCCACCTCTCTCTGTACCCCCCTCTCTGCCCCCGTCCCCCTCTCTCTGTGCCCCCCCCTCTCTGTCGCCCTCTCTCTGACCCCCTCTTTATCTGCCCCTCTCTTTCTGTTCCCCTCTCGCTTTGTCCCCTCTCTCTCTGCCCTCCTCTCTCTCTGTCCCCCTCTCTCTGTCGCCATCTCTCTGTCGCCCTCTCTCTCTGCCCCACTCTTTCTCTGCTCCCTCTCTCTCTGTCCGCCACTCTCTCTGTCCCCCCCCTCTCTCAGCCCCCTCTCTCTCTGTCCCCCTCTCTCTGTCCCCCTCTCTCTGTCCCCCTCTCTCTCTCTGTTCCCCATCTCTCTGTCGCCCTCTCTCTGACCCCCTCTCTCTGCTCCTCTCTCTCTGACCCCCTCTCTCTGTCACCCCCTCTCTCTGTCGCCCTCTCGCTAACCCCTCTCTCTGTGCCCCTCTCCCTCTGTCCCCCATTCTCTCTGATCCCCTCTCTTTGCCCCCTCTCTCTCCGCCCCTCTCTCTGCCCCCACTCTCTGTCACCCCTCTCTCGGTCCCACTCTCTCTGACCCCCTCTCTCTCTGCTCCTCTCTCTCTGTCCCCCTCTCTCTCTGTCACCCCCACTCTCTGTCGCAATCTCTCTAACCCCTCTCTCTGTGCCCCTCTCTCTGTGCCCCTCTCTCTCTGTCCCCTCACTCTCTGTCCCCACCTCTCTCTGTCCCCCCCTCTCACTGCCCCCTTTCGCTCTGTACACCTCTCTCTGCCCCCTCTCTCTCTGCCCCCCTCTCTCAGTCTGTGCGCGTCCCTCTCTGTTCCCCTCTCTCTCTGTCCTCTCTCTCTCTTGTAACACCTCTCTCTGTCCCCCCCTCTCTCTGCGCCCCTCTCTCCCCCTCTCTCTGTGTCACCCCTCTCTCTGTCGCCCTCTCTCTGACCCTCTCTTTATCTGCCCCTCTCTTTCTGTCCCCCGCTCTCTGTCCCCTTCTCTCTCTGCCCTCCTCTCTCTCTGTCCCCCTCTCTCTGTCCCCTTCTCTCTCTGTCCCCCTCTCTCTCGCCCTCTCTCTGTCCCCCACTCTCTCAGACACCCTCTCTTTGCCCCATCTCTCTCTGCCCCCTCTCTCTCTGCCCCCTCTCTCTGTCATCCCTCTCTCTGTCCCCCTCTCTCTGACCCCCTCTCTCTGTCCCCCTCTCTGTCTGCCCCCTCTCTCTCTGCCCACCTCTCTCTGTCCCGCTCTCTCTGTCCCCCTCTCTCTCTCTGTTCCCGATCTCTCTGTCGCCCTCTCTCTCTGCTCCACTCTCTCGGTCCCCCTCTCTCGCCCTCTCTCTGTCCCCCACTCTCCCTGATACCCTCTCTCTGACCCCCCCTCTCTCTGTCCCCCTCTCTGTCTGCCCCCTCTCTCTCTGCCCCCCTCTCTCTGTCCCGCTCTCTCTGTACCCCTCTCTCTCTCCCCCTCTCTCTCTCTGTTCCCGATCTCTCTGTCGCCCTCTCTCTCTGTCCGCCTCTCTCTCTCGCCCTCTCTCTGTCCCCCACTCTCCTTGATACCCTCTCTTTGCCCCCCTCTCTCTGGCTCTCTTTCTGCCCCCTCTCTCTGTCACCCCTCTCTCTGTCCCCCTCTCTCTGACCCCCTCTCTCTCTGTCCCCCTCTCTCTGTCCCCCTCTCTCTCTGTCACCCCCTCTCTCTGTCCCCCTCTCTCTCTGTCCCCCTCTCTCTGTTCCCCTCTCTCTCTGCCCCCTCTCTCCTTCCCCTCTCTCTCTGTCACCCCCTCTCTCTGTCCCCCTCTCTCTCTGTTCCCCTCTCTCTATGTCACCCTCTCCCACTGCCCCCTCTCTCTCTGCCTCCCTCTCTCTGTCCTCCACTCTCTCTGCCCCCCTCTCTCTGTCCCCTTCTCTCTATGTCCCCCTCTCTCTCTCGCCCTCTCTCTGTCCCCCATTCTCTCTGACCCCCTCTCTCTACTCCCTCTCTCTCTGCCCCATCTCTCTCTGCCCCGCTCTCTCTGTCACGCCACTCTCTGTCACCCCTCTCTCTGTCCCCCTCTCTCTGTCCCCAAACTCTCTGTCGCCCTCTCTCTGAGCCCCTCTCTCTCTGTCCCCGTCTCTCTCTGCCACCCCCTCTCTGTCCCCCCTCTCTCTAACCCCCTCTGTCTCTGTCCCCCTCTCTCTCTTCCCCCTCTCTCTGTCCCCCTCTGTCTCTGCCCCCTCTCTCTCTGACTCCCTCTCTCTCTGCCCCCCTCTCTCTCTGCCCCCTCTCTCCCTGTCCCCCTCCCTCGGTCCCCACTCTCTCTGTCCCCTCTCTCTCTGTCCCCACCTCTCTCTGTCCCCCTCTCTCTCTGTCCCCCCTCTCACTGTCGCCCTCTCTCTGACTCCCTCTCTCTCTGCCCTCCTCTCTCTGTCCGCCTCTCTGTCTGCCCTCCTCTGTCTCTCTCCCCCTCTCTCTGTCCCCCCCTCTCTCTGTCCCCCTCTCTCCCTGTCCCCATCTCTGTCTGTCATCCTCTCTCTCTATCCCCCTCTCTCTGTCCCCCACTCTCTCTGTCCCCCACTCTCACTGTCACCTTCTCTCTTTCTCCCCCTCTATCTGTCCCCCCCTCTCTCTGTCCCCTTCCCTCTCTCTGTCCGCTCTCTGTCTCGCCCTCTCTCTGTCCCCCTCTTTCTCTATCCGCCTCTCTCTGCCCCCTCTCTCGCTGCCCACTTCTCTCTCTGTCCCACTCTCTCTGCTCCCTCTCTCTGTCCCCCTCTCTCTGTCCCCCTCTCTCTCTCTGTCCCCCATCTCTCTGTCGCCATCTCTCTGACCACTTACTCTCTCTGTCCCCCCTCTCTCTGTCACCCCCTCTCTCTGTCGCCCTCTCTCTAACCCCTCTCTCTGTGCCCCTATCTCTCTGTGCCCCTCTCTCTCTGTTCCCCTCTCTCTCTGTCCCCTCTCTCTCTGTCCCCACTCTCTCTCTGCCCCCTTCTCTCTGTCCCACTCTCTCTGCTCCCTCTCTCTGTCCACCTCTCTCAGTCCTCCTCCCTCGGTTCCCCACTCTCTGTCGCCCCTCTCTCTGTCCCCCCTCTCTCTGTGCCCACTCTCTCTGTCCCCCCTCTTTCTCCTTCCCCTCTCTGTCGCCCTCTCTCTGTTGCCCTCTCTCTCTGTCCCCCTCTCTCTCTCGCCCTCTCTCTGTCCCCCACTCTCCTTGATACCCTCTCTTTGCCCCCCTCTCTCTGGCTCTCTTTCTGCCCCCTCTCTCTGTCACCCCTCTCTCCGTCCCCCTCTCTCTGACCCCCTCTCTCTCTGTCCCCCTCTCTCTGTCCCCCTCTCTATCTGTCACCCCCTCTCTCTGTCCCCCTCTCTCTCTGTCCCCCTCTCTCTGTTCCCCTCTCTCTCTGCCCCCTCTCTCCTTCCCCTCTCTCTCTGTCACCCCCTCTCTCTGTCCCCCTCTCTCTCTCTTCCCCTCTCTCTCTGTCACCCTCTCCCACTGCCCCCTCTCTCTCTGTCATCCTCTCTCTGTCGCCAATTCTCTGTCACCCTCTCTCTCTGCCACCCTCTCTCTGTCCTCCACTCTCTCTGCCCCCTCTCTCTCTGTCCCCTTCTCTCTTTGTCCCCCTCTCTCTCTCGCCCTCTCTCTGTCACCCATTCTCTCTGACCCCCTCTCTCTACTCCCTCTCTCTCTGCCCTCTCTCTCTCTGCCCCGCTCTCTCTGTCACCCCACTCTCTGTCACCCCTCTCTCTGTCCCCCTCTCTCTGTCCCCAAACTCTCTGTCGCCCTCTCTCTGAGCCCCTCTCTCTCTGTCCCCGTCTCTCTCTGCCCCCTCCATCTCTGCCCCTCTCTCTGTCACCCCCTCTCTCTTCCCCCTCTCTCTGTCCCCCTCTGTCTCTGTTCCCCTCTCTCTCTGACTCCCTCTCTCTCTGCCCCCCTCTCTCTCTGCCCCCTCTCTCCCTGTCCCCCTCCCTCGGTCCCCACTCTCTCTGCCCCCTCTCTCTCTGTCCCCACCTCTCTCTGTCCCCCTCTCTCTCTGTCCCCACCTCTCTCTGTCGCCCTCTCTCTGACTCCCTCTCTCTCTGCCCTCCTCTCTCTGTCCGCCTCTCTGTCTGCCCTCCTCTATCTCTCTCCCCCTCTCTCTGTCCCCCCTCTCTCTGTCCCCCTCTCTCCCTGTCCCCATCTCTGTCTGTCATCCTCTCTCTCTATCCCCCTCTCTCTGTCCCCCACTCCCTCTGTCCCCCACTCTCTCTGTCACCTTCTCTCTTTCTCCCCCTCTATCTGTCCCCCCCCTCTCTGTCCCCTTCCCTCTCTCTGTCCGCTCTGTGTCTCGCCCTCTCTCTGTCCCCCTCCTTCTCTATCCGCCTCTCTCTGCCCCCTCTCTCTCTGCCCACTTCTCTCCCTGTCCCACTCTCTCTGCTCCCTCTCTCTGTCCCCCTCTCTCTGTCCCCCATCTCTCTCTGTCCCCCATCTCTCTGTCGCCCACTCTCTGACCCCTCTCTCTCTCTGTCCCCCCTCTCTCTGTCACCCCCTCTCTCTGTCGCCCTCTCTCTAACCCCTCTCTCTGTGCCCCTATCTCTCTGTGCCCCTCTCTCTCTGTTCCCCTCTCTCTCTGTCCCCTCTCTCTCTGTCCCACTCTCTGCTCCCTCTCTCTGTCCACCTCTCTCAGTCCTCCTCCATCTGTCCCCCACTCTCTGTCGCCCCTCTCTCTGTCCCCCCTCTCTCTGTGCCCACTCTCTCTCTCCCCCCTCTTTCTCCTTCCCCTCTCTGTCGCCCTCTCTCTGTTGCCCTCTCTCTCTGCCCCTCTCTCTCTCTGACCCCTCTCTTTGTGTAGCCCTCTCTCTGTCCTCCCCTCTCTCTGCCCCCCTCCCTCTGTCGCCCTCTGACACCTCTCTCTCTGACACCCCCTCTCTCTGTCGCCCTCTCTCTCCGCCCAACGCTTTCTCTGCTCCCTCTCTCTCTGTCCCCCCGCCTCTCTCGCCCTCTCTCATTCCCCACTCTCTCTGATCCCCTCTTTGCACCCTCTCTGACTCTCTCTCTGCCCTCTCTTTCTGTCACCCCTCTCTCTGACCCCTCTCTCTGACCCCGTCTCTCTCTGTCCCTCTCTCTCTCTGTTCCCCATCTCTCTGTCGCCCTCTCTCTGACCCCCTCTCTCTCTGCTCCTCTCTCTCTGTCCCCCTCTCTCTCTGTAACCCCCTCTCTCTGTCGCCCTCTCTCTAACACCTCTCCCTGTGCCCCTCTCTCTCTGTCCCCTCTCTCTCTGTCCCCACAACGCTCTGTCCCCCGCTCTCTCTGCCCCCTCTCCCTCTGCCCCCCTCTCTGCCCCCTCTCTCTCTGCCCCACTCTCTCAGTCTGTGCCCCTCCCTCTCTGTTCCCCTCACTCTCTGTCCCCTCTCTCTCTGTCCCCACCTCTCTCTGTACCCCCCTCTCTGCCCCCCCGTCCCCCTCTCTCTGTGCCCCCCCTCTCTCTGTCGCCCTCTCTCTCACCCCCTCTTTATCTGCCCCTCTCTTTCTGTCCCCCTCTCGCTTTGTCCCCTCTCTCTCTGCCCTCCTCTCTCTGTCCCCCTCTCTCTGTCGCCCTCTCTCTGTCGCCCTCTCTCTCTGCCCCACTCTTTCTCTGCTCCCTCTCTCTCTGTCCGCCACTCTCTCTGTCCCCCTCTCTCTCAGCCCCCTCTCTCTCTGCCCCCTCTCTCTGTCCCTCTCTCTCTGTGCCCCTCTCTCTGTCCCCCTCTCTCTCTCTGTTCCCCATCTCTCTGTCGCCCTCTCTCTGACCCCCCTCTCTCTGCTCCTCTCTCTCTGTCCCCCCTCTCTCTGTCACCCCCTCTCTCTGTCGCCCTCTCGCTAACCCCTCTCTCTGTGCCCCTCTCCCTCTGTCCCCCATTCTCTCTGATCCCCTCTCTTTGCCCCCTCTCTCTCCGCCCCTCTCTCTGCCCCCACTCTCTGTCACCCCTCTCTCGGTCCCACTCTCTCTGCCCCCTCTCTTTCTGCCCCCCTCTCTCAGTCTGTGCGCGTCCCTCTCTGTTCCCCTCTCTCTCTGTCCTCTCTCTCTCTGGTCCCACCTCTCTCTGTCCCCCCCGCTCTCTGCGCCCCTCTCTCCCCCTCTCTCTGTGTCACCACTCTCTCTGTCGCCCTCTCTCTGACCCTCTCTTTATCTGCCCCTCTCTCTCTGTCCCCCTCTCTCTGTCCCCTTCTCTCTCTGTCCCCCTCTCTCTCGCCCTCTCTCTGTCCCCCACTCTCTCTGACACCCTCTCTTTTCCCCATCTCTCTCTGCCCCTCTCTCTGCCCCCTCTCTCTGTCACCTCTCTCTCTGTCCCCCTCTCTCTGACCCCCCCTCTCTCTGTCCTCTCTCTGTCTGCCCCCTCTCTCTCTGCCCACCTCTCTCTGTCCCGCTCTCTCTGTCCCCCTCTCTCTCTCTGTTCCCGATCTCTCTGTCGCCCTCTCTCTCTGCTCCGCTCTCTCTGTGCCCCTCTCTCGCCCTCTCTCTGTCCCCCACTCTCCCTGATACCCTCTCTCTGACCCCCTCTCTCTCTGCCCCCTCTACCTCTGTCCCCCTCTCTCTGCCCCTCTCTCTCTGCCCCCCTCACTCAGTCTGTGCCCCTCCCTCTCTATTCCACTCTCTCTCTGACCCCTCTCTTTGTCCTCTCTCTCTCAGCCCCTCTCTCTGCCCCCACTCTCTGTCACCCCTCTCTCGGTCCCCCTCTCTCTGACCCCTCTCTCTGTGCTCCTCTCTCTCTGTCCCCCTCTCTCTCTGTCACCCCCTCTCTCTGACCCCTTCTCTCTGTGCCCCTCTCTCTCTGTGCCCCACTCTCTCTGTAACCCCCTCTCTCTCTCGCCCTCTCTCTAACACCTCTCTCTGTGCCCCTCCCTCTCTGTTCCCCTCACTCTCTGTCCCCTCTCTCTCTGTCCCCACCTCTCTCTGTAACCCCCTCTCTGCCCCCCCGTCCCCCTCTCTCTGTGCCCCCCCTCTCTCTGTCGCCCTCTCTCTGACCCCCTCTTTATCTGCCCCTCTCTTTCTGTCCCCCTCTCGCTTTGTCCCCTCTCTCTCTGCCCTCCTCTCTCTCTGTCCCCCTCTCTCTGTCGCCCTCTCTCTGTCGCCCTCTCTCTCTGCCCCACTCTTTCTCTGCTCCCTCTCTCTCTGTCCGCCACTCTCTCTGTCCCCCTCTCTCTCAGTCCCCTCTCTCTCTGCCCCCTCTCTCTGTCCCTCTCTCTCTCTGTGCACCTCTCTCTGTCCCCCTCTCTCTCTCTGTTCCCCATCTCTCTGTCGCCCTCTCTCTGACCCCCCTCTCTCTGCTCCTCTCTCTCTGTCCCCCCTCTCTCTGTCACCCCCTCTCTCTGTCGCCCTCTCGCTAACCCCTCTCTCTGTGCCCCTCTCCCTCTGTCCCCCATTCTCTCTGATCCCCTCTCTTTGCCCCCTCTCTCTCCGCCCCTCTCTCTGCCCCCACTCTCTGTCACCCCTCTCTCGGTCCCACTCTCTCTGACCCCCTCTCTCTCTGCTCCTCTCTCTCTGTCCCCCTCTCTCTCTGTCACCCCCACTCTCTGTCGCAATCTCTCTAACCCCTCTCTCTGTGCCCCACTCTCTGTGCCCCTCTCTCTCTGTCCCCTCACTCTCTGTCCCCACCTCTCTCTGTCCCCCCCTCTCACTGCCCCCTTTCGCTCTGTACACCTCTCTCTGCCCCCTCTCTCTCTGCCCCCCTCTCTCAGTCTGTGCGCGTCCCTCTCTGTTCCCCTCTCTCTCTGTCCTCTCTCTCTCTGGTCCCACCTCTCTCTGTCCCGCCCTCTCTCTGCGCCCCTCTCTCCCCCTCTGTCTGTGTCACCCCTCTCTCTGTCGCCCTCTCTCTGACCCTCTCTTTATCTGCCCCTCTCTTTCTGTCCCCCTCTCTCTTTGTCCCCTCCCTCTCTGCCCTCCTCTCTCTCTGTCCCCCTCTCTCTGTCCCCTTCTCTCTCTGTCCCCCTCTCTCTCGCCCTCTCTCTGTCCCCCACTCTCTCTGACACCCTCTCTTTGCCCCATCTCTCTCTGCCCCTCTCTCTGCCCCCTCTCTCTGTCACCTCTCTCTCTGTCCCCCTCTCTCTGACCCCCTCTCTCTGTCCTCTCTCTGTCTGCCCCCTCTCTCTCTGCCCACCTCTCTCTGTCCCGCTCTCTCTGTCCCCCTCTCTCTCTCTGTTCCCGATCTCTCTGTCGCCCTCTCTCTCTGCTCCGCTCTCTCTGTCCCCCTCTCTCGCCCTCTCTCTGTCCCCCACTCTCCCTGATACCCTCTCTCTGACACCCTCTCTCTCTGCCCCCTCTACCTCTGTCCCCCTCTCTCTGCCCCCTCTCTCTCTGCCCCCCTCACTCAGTCTGTGCCCCTCCCTCTCTATTCCACTCTCTCTCTGACCCCTCTCTTTGTCCTCTCTCTCTCAGCCCCTCTCTCTGCCCCCACTCTCTGTCACCCCTCTCTCGGTCCCCCTCTCTCTGACCCCTCTCTCTGTGCTCCTCTCTCTCTGTCCCCCTCTCTCTCTGTCACCCCCTCTCTCTGACCCCTTCTCTCTGTGCCCCTCTCTCTCTGTGCCCCACTCTCTCTGTAACCCCCTCTCTCTCTCGCCCTCTCTCTAACACCTCTCTCTGTGCCCCTCTCTCTCTGTGCCCCTCTCTCTCTGTTCCCCTCTCTCTCTGTCCCCTCTCTCTCTGTCCCCACAACGCTCTGTCCCCCGCTCTCTCTGCCCCCTCTCCCTCTGCCCCCCTCTCTGCCCCCTCTCTCTCTGCCCCACTCTCTCAGTCTGTGCCCCTCCCTCTCTGTTCCCCTCACTCTCTGTCCCCTCTCTCTCTGTCCCCACCTCTCTCTGTACCCCCCTCTCTGCCCCCCGTACCCCTCTCTCTGTGCCCACCCCTCTCTCTGTCGCCCTCTCTCTGACCCCCTCTTTATCTGCCCCTCTCTTTCTGTCCCCCTCTCGCTTTGTCCCCTCTCTCTCTGCCCTCCTCTCTCTCTGTCCCCCTCTCTCTGTCGCCCTCTCTCTGTCGCCCTCTCTCTCTGCCCCACTCTTTCTCTGCTCCCTCTCTCTCTATCCGCCACTCTCTCTGTCCACCTCTCTCTCAGCCCCCTCTCTCTCTGCCCTCTCTCTCTGTCCCTCTCTCTCTGTGCCCCTCTCTCTGTCCCCCTCTCTCTCTCTGTTCCCCATCTCTCTGTCGCCCTCTCTCTGACCCCCCCTCTCTCTGCTCCTCTCACTCTGTCCCCCCTCTCTCTGTCACCCCCTCTCTCTGTCGCCCTCTCGCTAACCCCTCTCTCTGTGCCCCTCTCCCTCTGTCCCCCATTCTCTCTGATCCCCTCTCTTTGCCCCCTCTCTCTCCGCCCCTCTCTCTGCCCCCACTCTCTGTCACCCCTCTCTCGGTCCCACTCTCTCTGACCCCCTCTCTCTCTGCTCCTCTCTCTCTGTCCCCCTTCTCTCTGTCACCCCCTCTCTCTGTCGCCCTCTCTCTAACCCCTCTCTCTGTGCCCCTATCTCTCTGTGCCCCTCTCTCTCTGTTCCCCTCTCTCTCTGTCCCCTCTCTCTCTGTCCCCACTCTCTCTCTGCCCCCTTCTCTCTGTCCCACTCTCGCTGCTCCCTCTCTCTGTCCACCTCTCTCAGTCCTCCTCCCTCTGTCCCCCACTCTCTGTCGCCCCTCTCTCTGTCCCCCTCTCTCTGTGCCCACTCTCTCTCTCCCCCCTCTTTCTCCTTCCCCTCTCTGTCGCCCTCTCTCTGTTGCCCTCTCTCTCTGCCCCTCTCTCTCTCTGACCCCTCTCTTAGTGTAACCCTCTCTCTGTCCTCCCCTCGCTCTGCCCCCCTCTCTCTGTCGCCCTCTGTCACCTCTCTCTCTGACACCCCCTCTCTCTGTCCGCCACTCTGTCCCCCTCTCTCTCTGTCCCCCCCCTCTCTCTCGCCCTCTCTCATTCCCCACTCTCTCTGATCCCCTCTTTGCACCCTCTCTGACTCTCTAAGCCCTCTCTTTCTGTCACCCCTCTCTCTGTCCCCCTCTCTCTGACCCCTTCTCTCTCTGTCCCCCTCGCTCTCTGTCCCCCTCTCTCTGTCCCCTCTCTCTTCCCCCTCTCTCTCTCTGTTCCCCATCTCTCTGTCGCCCTCTCTCTGAACCCCTCTCTCTCTGCTCCTCTCTCTCTGTCCCCCCCTCTCTCTGTAACCCCCTCTCTCTGTCGCCCTCTCTCTAACACCTCTCCCTGTGCCCCTCTCTCTCTGTGCCCCTCTCTCTCTGTTCCCCTCTCTCTCTGTCCCCTCTCTCTCTGTCCCCACCACGCTCTGTCCCCCGCTCTCTCTGCCCCCCTCTCTGCCCCCTCTCTCTCTGCCCCACTCTCTCAGTCTGTGCCCCTCCCTCTCTGTTCCCCTCACTCTCTGTCCCCTCTCTCTGTGTCCCCACCTCTCTCTGTACCCCCCTCTCTGCCCCCCGTACCCCTCTCTCTGTGTCACCCCTCTCTCTGTCGCCCTCTCTCTGACCCTCTCTTTATCTGCCCCTCTCTTTCTGTCCCCCGCTCTCTGTCCCCTTCTCTCTCTGCCATCCTCTCTCTCTGTCCCCCTCTCTGTGTCCCCTTCTCTCTCTGTCCCCCTCTCTCTCGCCCTCTCTCTGTCCCCCACTCTCTCTCTGTTCCCGATCTCTCTGTCGCCCTCTCTCTCTGCTCCGCTCTCTCTGTCCCCCTCTCTCGCCCTCTCTCTGTCCCCCACTCTCCCTGATACCCTCTCTCTGACCCCTCTCTCTCTGTCCCCCTCTCTGTCTGCCCCCTCTCTCTCTGCCCCCCTCTCTCTGTCCCGATCTCTCTGTCGCCCTCTCTCTCTGTCCCCCTCTCTCTCTCGCCCTCTCTCTTTCCCCCACTCTCCTTGATACCCTCTCTTTGCCCCCGTCTCTCTGGCTCTCTTTCTGCCCCTCTCTCTGTCACCCATCTCTCTGTCCCCCCTCTCTCTGACCCCCTCTCTCTCTGTCCCCCTCTCTCTGTCCCCCTCTCTCTCTGTCACCCCCTCTCTCTGTCCCCCTCTCTCTCTGTCCCCCTCTCTCTGTTCCCCTCTCTCTCTGCCCCCTCTCTCCTTCCCCTCTCTCTCTGTCACCCCCTCTCTCTGTCCCCCTCTCTCTCTGTTCCCCTCTCTCTATGTCACCCTCTCCCACTGCCCCCTCTCTCTCTGTCATCCTCTCTCGGTCGCCAATTCTCTGTCACCCTCTCTCTCTGCCACCCTCTCTCTGTCCTCCACTCTCTTTGCCCCCCTCTCTCTGGCTCTCTTTCTGCCCCCTCTCTCTGTCACCCCTCTCACTGTCCCCCTCTCTCTGACCCCCTCTCTCTCTGTCCCCCTCTCTCTGTCCCCTTCTCTCTTTGTCCCCCTCTCTCTCTCGCCCTCTCTCTGTCACCCATTCTCTCTGACCCCCTCTCTCTACTCTCTCTCTCTCTGCCCTCTCTCTCTCTGCCCCGCTCTCTCTGTCACCCCACTCTCTGTCACCCCTCTCTCTGTCCCCCTCTCTCTGTCCCCAAACTCTCTGTCGCCCTCTGTCTGAGCCCCTCTCTCTCTGTCCCCGTCTCTCTCTGCCCCCTCCATCTCTGCCCCTCTCTCTGTCACCCCCTCTCTCTTCCCCCTCTCTCTGTCCCCCTCTGTCTCTGTCCCCCTCTCTCTCTGACTCCCTCTCTCTCTGCCCCCCTCTCTCTCTGCCCCCTCTCTCCCTGTCCCCCTCCCTCGGTCCCCACTCTCTCTGTCCCCTCTCTCTCTGTCCCCACCTCTCTCTGTCCCCCCTCTCTCTGTCGCTCTCTCTCTGACTCCCTCTCTCTCTGCCCTCCTCTCTCTGTCCGCCTCTCTGTCTGCCCTCCTCTGTCTCTCTCCCCCTCTCTCTGTCCCCCGTCTCTCTCTGTCCCCATCTCTGTCTGTCATCCTCTCTCTCTATCCCCCTCTCTCTGTCCCCCACTCTCTCTGTCCCCCACTCTCACTGTCACCTTCTCTCTTTCTCCCCCTCTCTCTGTCCTCTTCCCTCTCTCTGTCCGCTCTCTGACTCGCCCTCTCTCTGTCCCCCTCTTTCTCTATCCGCCTCTCTCTGCCCCCTCTCTCTCTGCCCACTTTTCTCTCTGTCCCACTCTCTCTGCTCCCTCTCTCTGTCCCCCTCTCTCTGTCCCCCCTCTCTCTCTGTCCCCCATCTCTCTGTCGCCCACTCTCTGACCCCTCTCTCTCTCTGTCCCCCCTCTCTCTGTCACCCCCTCTCTCTGTCGCCCTCTCTCTAACCCCTCTCTCTGTGCCCCTATCTCTCTGTGCCCCTCTCTCTCTGTTCCCCTCTCTCTCTGTCCCCTCTCTCTCTGTCCCACTCTCTGCTCCCTCTCTCTGTCCACCTCTCTCAATCCTCCTCCATCTGTCCCCCACTCTCTGTCGCCCCTCTCTCTGTCCCCCCTCTCTCTGTGCCCACTCTCTCTCTCCCCCCTCTTTCTCCTTCCCCTCTCTGTCGCCCTCTCTCTGTTGCCCTCTCTCTCTGCCCCTCTCTCTCTGACCCCTCTCTTTGTGTAGCCCTCTCTCTGTCCTCCCCTCTCTCTGCCCCCCTCTCTCTGTCGCCCTCTCTCTCTGTACCCCTCTCTCTCGCCCTCTCTCTGCACCCCTCTCTCTCTGCCCTCATCTCTCTCTGTCCCCGTCTCTCTCTGTCACCCTCTCTCCCTGACCCTCTCTCTCTATCATCCTCTCTCCTCCCCCTCTCTCTGTCCCTCTCTCTCTCTGTCCCACTCTCTCTGTCCCCCCTCTCTCTGTCCCCCTCTCTCTCGCCCTCTCTCTGCACCCCTCTCTCTCTGATCCACTCTCTCTGACCCCCTCTCTCTCTGCCCCTTCTCTCTCTGCCCCCCTCTCTCTGTCCCCCTCTCTCTGTCCCCCTCTCTCTCTCTGTCGCTCTCTCTCTGACCCATTTCTCTCTGCTCCTCTCTCTCTCTGTCCCCCCTCTCTCTGTCCCCTTCTCTCTCTCTCGCCCTCTCTCTGTCCCCCTCTCTCTGTCCCCTTCTCTCTCTGTCACCTTCTCTCTTTCTCCCCCTCTCTCTGTCCTCCCTCTCTCTCCCACTCTCTCTGTCCCCTCTCTCTCTGCCCCTCTCTCTCTGTCCCCGTCTCTCTCTGTACCTCTCTCTCTGTCCTCCCCTCTCTCTCTGTCCCCCTCTGTCTCTGCCCCCCTCTCTCTCTGTCCCCCTCTGTCACCCCTCTCTCTGTCGCCCTCTCTCTGACGCCCACTCTCTGACCCCCTCTCTCTCTGCCCCTGTCTCTCTGTCTCCCTCTCTCTCTGACACCCTCTCTCTCTGCCCCTGTCTCTCTGTCCCCCTCTCTCTCTGCCCCCCTCTCTCTTTGTCCCCCTCTGTCACCCCTCTCTCTGTCGCCCTCTCTCTGTCGCCCTCTCTCTGTCCCCCACTCTCTCTGCCCCCTCTCTCTCTGCCCCCCCTCTCTCTCCCTGTCACGCTCTCACCCTCTCTCTCTCTCTCTGTCTCCCTCACTCTCTGTCGCCCTCTCTCTGCCCCCCTCTCGGTCCCCCTCTCACTCTGCCTCCCCCTCTCTCTTTCCCCCTCTCTCTCACACTTTCTCCCTGTCCCCTTCTCTCTCTGTCCCCCACTCTCTCTGCCCCCCTCTCTCCCTGTCCCCCTCTCTCTATACCCCTCTCTCTCGCCCTCTCTCTGTTCCCCTCTCTCTCTGTCCCCCTCTCTCTGCCCCCTCTCTCTGCCCCCTCTCTCTGCCCCCCTCTCTCTCTGCCCCCCTCTCTCTGCCCCCTGTCTCTCTGCCTCCTCTCTCTCTGCCTCCCTCTCTCTCTGTCCCCCTCTCTCTGTCACCCCTCTCTCTGTCCCCCTCTCTCTGTCCCTCTCTCTCTCTTTCCCCCTCTCTCTCTGTCACCTTCTTTCTTTCTCCCCCCTCTCTCAGTCACCCTCTCTCTGTCCCCTTCTTTCTCTCTCGCCCTCTCTCCGTCCCCTTCTCTCTCTGTCCCCCTCTCTCTCTGTCACCTTCTCTCTTTCTCCCCCTGTCTCTGTCCCCTCTCTCTCTGGCCCCTCTCTCTCTCGCCCGGTCTCTGTCACCCTCTCTCTGTCCCTTCTCTCTCTGTCCTCCCTCTCTCTCCCCCTCTCTCTGCCCCCCCCTCTCTCTGCCCCCTCTCTCTCTGCCCCTCTCTCTCTGTCCCCGTCTCTCTCTGTACCCCTCTCTCTGTCCTCCCCACTCTCTGTCCTCCCCTCTTTCTCTGTCCCCCTCTCTCTCTGCCCCCCTCTCTCTCTGCCCCCTCTCTCTGTCCCTCACTGTCACCCCTCTCTCTGTCCCCCTCTGTCTCTGTCCCCCCCTCTCTGTCGCCCTCTCTCTGACCCCATCTCTCTCTGCGCCCTCTCCCTCTCTGCCCCTCTCTCTCTGTCCCCCTCTCTCTCTCTCCGTCGCCCTCTCTGACCCCTTTCTCTCTGCTCCTCTATCTATCTGCCCCCCCGTCACCCCCTCTCTCTGTCGCCCTCTCTCTCTGCCCCCTCTCTCTTTGCCCCCTCTCTCTCTCTGTGCCCCTCCCTCTCTTTTCCCCTCTCTCTCTGTACCCTCTCTCTCTGTCCCCACCTCTCTCTGTCCCCCCTCTCTCTGCCCCCCTCTGTCCCCCTTCTCTCTGTCGCTCTCTCTCTGACCCCCTCTTTATCTGCCCCTCTCTTTCTGTCCCCCTCTCTTTTTGTCCCCCCTCTCTCTGCCCTCCTCTGTCTCTGTCCCCCTCTCTCTGCCCCCCTCTCTCTCTGTACCCCTCTCTCTCGCCCTCTCTCTGCACCCCTCTCTCTCTCTGCCCTCATCTCTCTCTGTCCCCCTCTCTCATTGTCACCCTCTCTCCCTGACCCTCTCTCTCTATCATCGTCTCTCTTCTCCCTCTCTCTGACCCTCTCTCTCTCTGTCGCCCTCTCTCTGACCCCCTCTCTCTCTGCCCCTCTCTTTCTGTCTCCTCTCTCTTTGTTCCCCTCTCTCTCTCTGTCCCCCTCTCTCTGTCCCCCCCTTTCTCTGTCCCCCTCTCTCTCGCCCTCTCTCTGCACCCCTCTCTCTCTGATCCACTCTCTCTGACCCCCTCTCTGTCCCCCCTCTCTCTCTCTGTCGCCCTCTCTCTGACCCATTTCTCTCTGCTCCTCTCTCTCTCTGTCCCCCCTCTCTCTGTCCCCTTCTCTCTCTCTCTCGCCCTCTCTCTGTCCCCCTCTCTCTGTACCCTTCTCTCTCTGTCACCTTATCTCTTTCTCCCCCTCTCTCTGTCCCCTCTCTCTCTGTCCCCTTCTCTCTCTCTCGCCTTCTCTCTGTCCACCTCTCTCTGTCCCCTTCTCTCTCCGTCCTCCCTCTCTCTCTCCCCCTCTCTCTGTCCCCCTCTCTCTGCCCCCTCTCTCTCTGCCCCTCTCTCTCTGTCCCCGTCTCTCTCTGTACCCCTCTCTCTGTCCTCCCCTCTCTCTTTGTCCCCCCCCTCTCTCTGTCCCCCTCTCTCTCTGTCCCCCTCTGTCACCCCCTCTCTCTGTCGCCCTCTCTCTGACGCCCTCTCTCTGACCCCCCTCTCTCTCTCTGCCCCTGTCTCTCTGTCTCCCTCTCTCTCTGTCCCCCCCTCTCTCTGCCCCTCTCTCTCTGTTCCCCCTCTCTCTCTGCCCCCCCCCTCTCTCTGTCCCCCTCTGTCACCCCCTCTCTCTGTCGCCCTCTCTCTGAGGCCCTCTCTCTGACACCCTCTCTCTCTGCCCCTGTCTCTCTGTCCCCCTCTCTCTCTGCCCCCCTCTCTCTCTGTCCCCCTCTGTTACCCCTCTCTCTGTCGCCCTCTCTCTGTCGCCCTCTCTCCATCCCCCACTCTCTCTGCCCCCTCTCTCTCTGTCCCCCTCTCTCTCTGTCACCCTCTCACCCTCTCTCTCTCTCTGTCTCCGTCACTCTCTGTCGCCCTCTCTCTGCCCCCCTCTCGGTCCCCCTCTCACTCTGCCTCCCCCTCTCTCTTCCCCCTCTCTCTCACACTTTCTCCCTGTCCCCTTCTCTCTCTGTCCCCCACTCTCTCTGCCCCCCTCTCTCTCTGTCCCCCTCTCTCTATACCCCTCTCTCTCGCCCTCTCTCTGTTCCCCTCTCTCTCTGTCCCCCTCTCTCTGCCCCCTCTCTCTGCCCCCTCTCCTGCCCCCCTCTCTCTCTGCCCCCTCTCTCTCTGCCCCCCTGTTTCTCTGCCTCCACCTCTCTGCCTACCTCTCTCTCTGCCTCCCTCTCTCTCTGTCCCCCTCTCTCTGTCACCCCTCTCTCTGTCCCATCTCTCTCTGTCCCTCTCTCTCTCTGTCCCCCTCTCTCTCTGTCCCCTTCTCTCTTTCTCCCCCTCTCTCTGTCCCCTCTCTCTCTGTCCCCTTCTCTCTCTCTCGCCCTCTCTCTGTCCCCTTCTCTCTCTGTCCCCCCCTCTCTCTGTCACCTTCTCTCTTTCTCCCCCTGTCTCTGTCCCCTCTCTCTCTGTCCCCTCTCTCTCTCGCCCGCTCTCTGTCACCCTCTCTCTGTCCCTTCTCTCTCTGTCCTCCCTCTCTCTCCCCCTCTCTCTGCCCCCCTCTCTCTGCCCCCTCTCTCTCGGCCCCTCTCTCTCTGTCCCCGTCTCTCTCTGTAACCCTCTCTCTGTCCTCCCCACTCTCTGTCCTCCCCTCTTTCTCTGTCACCCTCTCTCTCTGTCCCCTCTCTCTCTGACCCCTCTCTCATTATGTCTCCCCGATTTCTCTCTCTCCCTCCCTCACCTTTTCTCTCCCTTCCCTCTCTCTCTCTCTGTCTCTCCCTGCTCCTTCACTCTCTCTCCATCTTCTCTCAATCTCGAGCCCCCCTACCTTGGTCTCTTTCTCCCCACTTCCCTCCGTTTCTCCCTGATTCAATCTCTTTCCTTCCTGTCCATCCGTCCCTCTCTCTATGGCACACTATCTCCCTGGTCTTTCCCTCTCCCTCTGACCCAGAGACTGGGGGTTGGTAGTGAGGCTGCGTGTGGGGGTGGGGGTTGGGGGGGGGGGGGGTGGGGGTCGGGGTGAGATGATCGAGAGATGTGGGAAGTGGGAGGTGGGGAAAATGGAGTCGAGACGGAATTGCGGGAGGGAGACAGAGACGGCAGGAAAGAGGGAGAGTGAGGGTGAGGGGTAGAGAGAAGAATGGAGGCAGGTGGAGAAACTCATGTTGGGGGTGTGAGAGAGAGAGGGGGAGAGTGAGGCAGAAAGAATAGCGGAGGCAGGTGCAGAAACTGGGGTTGGGGGTGGTGTTTCTGAGAGGGGACCAGAGAGAGTGAAAGGGAGAGGTGGTGAGAAAGAGAGAGTGTGCAGAAAGAGAGAGAGAGGGAGAGAATTGAGGAAGAAAAGTGGGGGAGAGGAAATGTGGAGTCCAGGATGGAGTGGGGGTCAGATGGAGTTAAACCCAGCTCCTGAGCTCAGGGCACGGTGCCCTCCCCTTCCCTGAGGACCAGGATTTGGGGCTGAGTCTGTCTCTCTCCAGCTCAACTTCTCCAACACAAAGACACACAACAACATCGGTCACTCTGCTGCTCGGCACGCTTTAATCAACATTTTTATTGTTTACAAATGGAAATGATGGATACAGTCAGTGGGATGGTGCCTTTTCTCACTGGCCCGAGTTGTGAGAAACATTGAAATGTTACCCTGTAACCCCCCTGTGGGATAGGGATGGACAAACCAGCGCTACCCTCAGTCTGTTACCATATCGACAGGCTGCTACATCACTGAAACACTGAACTGAAATGAGAAAATCCCGAATGCATTGATTAATGAGGGAATTTGATTGATGGATGGATTTGGGTGAAGGGATATTTCAGCACATTTTTCAGCTGCTGCCTGAACTTAGTCTGGGTCACGGCATAAATCACGGTGTTTGTGCAGCAACTGAGGAGCTGCAGCATGAAGCCCAATTCCTGCACAAAGTCATCGAGATCCAAAGACCAATCCCCAAAATACCACATCCGCCTCCATATAGAATACAGCATGAACGTTGACCATAACAGGATGAAATTGGCCGAGATCACAAACAGTAAAATGATGGATTTTTTTCGGTTTCTCATTTCTGTGTCAGACTGAGCGTCCCCATTGGTGTGAGCGCGGAGTCTCCTGCGGGCTCTGCTGGTCACTAAAATGTGTCTGACGGTGAGAACATTGAGCAGCAGAATCAGGAGAAATGGGACACACGGGGTTAGAATGTAGTGGAGGAACTCGATTGTGACCCAGACAATGGAGAATGCAACAGCGTTTGTTACATCACAAAACCAGGGGAGGTTCCACAGCAAATACCGAGTCGTGAGAATAAAATACCAGAAAATGTTCTTTAAACAGCTCAGCACAGTCACTGCTCCCAGAACCACAGCCGCCGTTTTCTCACTGCAATATTTACTTTTCAGCTTCTGGCAACAAATGGCCACAAACCGATCAAAGGTGAAAGTGACGGTGAACCAGACAGAGCAGTCAGTGGCTGCATAAATCAGGATGGCGTGGATATTACACACGGGGACGGAGTATAGGAAATAAAACTGTTCCTGATAAACAATGGGAATGTGTCTCAGGATCAGGTCGAGGATAATGACCAGGAGATCCGCCGCTGCCATGGCCCCCAGGTAACGTTTGACACATGGAGACAATCCACAATCTTTATAAAGCAGGACGTAGATGGTCACTACGTTAACTGTGAGGAAGGAAATCAAACCCATTATCCATCAACCAGGAGGAAAAGGGACCCGTTTGATCGGGGACCCAGTGGGATTTTCAAATGTGTCCCTGTATTCAGGGATTTATTAAAATAGTTGGAGCTGGAATAACAAATGAGAAGGTTGGAATTACTGACAAAAAGTGACATAAACCACAGAAAACCCTCCCTCCAAAAACACACAGAGACACATCCATCAAGGCAGATGGTTTCTCGAACATTCCCACACACTCGATCACACGAGAGCAGACAAAGGTCACTCCTTCCCAGTTCCTAATACGGAGGGTGGAAACGTTGCTGTCCTGAAGGATTCTCTCCCGGTTTCCTGAAGACAAACGGAGTTTGGGAATTTCTGTATTTTGGTCTAAGTTGTGGTCGATCCCGTGTCGTGAAGAAATGTAAACGCAGGGAAAACGTATTCACCCCTTTAACTCCCTGAGGAGCCTTCGGAACAGTGTCTCCTTCTCCCTGGAACGGGATCTCTTCCCTCGGGATCTTATCGTTTATTCAATTCACTGACGTTCGGCCGTTCACAAACGATGTCAGGGACAGAACATTCCGGGGAATGTCAGTTATAGAATGTCAGGGACAGGACATTCCGGGGAATGTCAGGTATAGAATATTGGGAACAGAACGTTCCGGCGAATGTCAGTTATAGAATGTCGGGGACAGAACGTTCCGGGAAACCCCTTGACCTGTCCATCACCTTTCCCCCCTCCCCACCCCACCAACATGATGTCTTGTGCCTGGACACACTGTAACATTAATGGGGTGAAAGACGGAGGGTCCATTCACAGGAATGGGAACTAAAGGCATTGCCAGATCAGCTGAAATGGTTAGATATACCACATTCTCAATCCACCTCATAGAACCAGACCAGACACCATACACCCAGGGGAGATATCAGTTCACCGTGGAATACTGTGCAGACCCGGCCAGTGTACTGCTCAGTACAACCCAGCAATCTGGCCAGATTCATATATTGCACTGGTCATTACAATCCAGCAATCTTTCCAGAGTGAAACACTGCGTAGATCATGTCACATCACTTATCGTCAAACGCAGACGAGACATCTGTCCAGTTTGGGAAGCTGGGATAGAGACAGAAAAGCTGCAGATGCTGGAGTCCAAAGTAGACACGCAGGACGGTGGGTGAACACAGCAATCCAGACACCATCAGGACGTGTAGAAGTCGACATTTCGGTTGTAACCGTTCTGTAAGAGTCCTGAAGGAGGGCTACACCTGAAACATCAAATTCTACACTTCCTGATGCTGCCTGGATTGCTGTGTTCCTCCAGCAAGTATTCAGCATGGTAAGCAATGCAGACCACAGCAGTGCATTGATCTATAAACCCGGGCTAGATATCTGTCCAGGACGGGGAGCTGTGCAGACCACATCCATTCATTGATCTATAAACCCAGACTAGATATCTGTCCAGGACGGGGAGCTGTGCAGACCACAGCAGTGCATTGATCTATAAACCCAGACTAGATATCTGTCCAGGACGGGGAGCTGTGCAGACCACATCCATTCATTGATCCCGGACTAGATATCTGTCCAGGACGGGGAGCTGTGCAGACCACATCCATTCATTGATCTATAAACCCAGACAAGATATCTGTCCAGGACGGGGAGCTGTGCAGACCACATCCATTCATTGATCTATAAACCCGGACTCGATATCTGTCCAGGACGGGGAGCTATGCAGACCACATCCATTCATTGATCTATAAACCCAGACTAGATATCTGTCCAGGACGGGGACCTGTGCAGACCACATCCATTCATTGATCTATAAACCCAGACTAGATATCTGTCCAGGACGGGGAGCTGTGCAGACCACATCCATTCATTGATCTATAAACCCGGACTCGATATCTGTCCAGGACGGGGAGCTATGCAGACCACATCCATTCATTGATCTATAAACCCAGACTAGATATCTGTCCAGGACGGGGAGCTGTGCAGACCACAGTCGTGCATTGATCTATAAACCCAGACTAGATATCTGTCCAGGACGGGGAGCTGTGTAGACCACGGCAGTGCATTGATCTATAAACCCAGACTAGATATCTGTCCAGGACGGGGAGCTGTGCAGACCACATACATTCATTGATCTATAAACCCAGACTAGATATCTGTCCAGGACGGGGAGCTGTGTCGACCACAGCAGTGCATTGATCTATAAACCCAGACTAGATATCTGTCCAGCACGGGGAGCTGTGCAGAACACAGCTGGGCACAAATGTGTAAACCTGAAACAAATATCCATCCAGCATGGGGAGCTGCACAGACCACATTATTGCAGTATCTATAAACCTCAAACAGATAGTCTGACCAGCACAGCAACCTGTGCAGTGATCACCCATGAATTCATCTGTAAACCAGGAGCAGTTACCCTCCCAGTATGTAGGACTGTGTACCCCACCTCAGTGCATTGATCTGTAACCCAGGAGCAGTTACACTCCCAGCATGTAGGACTGTGTACCCCACCCCTGTGCGTTGCTCAGTTACACTGTGTTAGATCTCTTCCCAGTGTGGGGAAACTTGCAGCCCGGGCTGGAAGTGACAGGATGTGCAGCTCCCATCCATTTCCAGTTCCATATCCCCATTTTACCCTGACAAGCGGGTTCTGTGGGTGTGAACATCACTGCCAGAGAGAGATGACGGGGGAATCAGTTTAGATATCACCACATGGGAGGGGTTTGGTGTATAGACAGAGAGGGGGAGACTGAGAGACAGTATCATGGAAGGATGTGTTCCTTGGTTGCAGAATGCTGAAATGTCGACACTTCGAGAGCATCCGGTAACATGAGCCAGTCTTCCCAGGAAAGATGGGAAAAAGGGATATTGGTGTGAGGTCAGCTGCAGTGTGGTTTTGAAATTACGTTTATGTAATTTTAATAAGTGTCTTTTTGAAACAGTATATTGCTATCGAGTTGGAGTGGGGTAATAAGCAGTTAAGAGAAAGGATGTCTCAGAGTTGTGAATAGTTGATGTAAAATGTTCCGTTTCAGAGTTTAAAAAATAAATTGATGTTTTTATTTAAACAGTGGAATTTGGGAGATCACTGTCACTCATATTTTAACAGTTTACAAGGCAAATTGAGCATTTCTTTATGTTTAGTTTAAAGTACCAGATGAGCTCAATGTTGTGTCCTAACACTTGCTGTGTGTGTATCTGTGTGTCTCTGTGTGGGGCAGGTCTGGCAGTCTCTGTGGTGTTTGAAATGATGCAATGCCACCCTCCGCTGGCCTCCACACGCCACTGCGCAGGCATTGGCAGAGGGTGAAAACCAACACGGAATCATTCAGAGATGGGGAGGGAGAGGGCAGCTGCTCACAGCACCATCCAAACTGGTGTCTTATCCATGGACTGATCTAAATGTTCTTTAAACGTTGTAAGTGTCCCTGCTTTCACCACTTCCTCTGGAAGTTCATTCCACACCCAAGCCAGATTCTGTCTAATATAATTACCTTCATGACTTTTGTAAATCTTTTTCCTCGCACCTTAAAATATCCCTCAGTTTTGAATCCCCAACTCTAGGGAAAAGACATCAGCCCTTCAGATTATCTGTACCCCCCATTATTTTATAAACCTGTGCAAAGTTACCGCTTAATCTCATATTCTTCAGTGAAAAACACCCCAGCATTTCTAGCCTCTCCTTATAGCTCACTCCCTCCTCTCCCAGCAACATCCAGGTTAATCTCTTCTGAACCCTCTCCACCTTAATAATATCAAGTTCAATAATATCAAAGTGAATAGTCAAGGTATTTTCTTAGTGTACGGGGAGACAAAAACTAGAGGACATAGACTTAAGGTGAGAGGGGAAATATTTACAAGTGACCTAATGGGCAGCTTTTTCACCCAGACGGTGGTGTGCCTATGGAATGAGCGGGCAGGATGACCAGACTGGACACAGTATTCCAGAAGAGGTCTCACCAATATCGTGTACAACCAGAACATTGACGTCCCAATTCCGATACTCAATGTTCTGTCCTATGAAGACATGTGTGTTAAACACCTTCTTAACCACACTATCTATATAAGATGCGAATTTTAAAGAATTATACCTGACGGCCTAGGTCTCAGTTCTACAACACTGCTAAAGGCCCTGATTTTAATTGTATAGGTCCTGTTCTTGTTTCATTTCCCAAATCCAATACCTCGCATTAATCCAAACTAAACTTCATCTGCCAGCCCTCAGCCCAGTGTGTGATATTACTGCCACCTTCCCCTCCCCCTTCAATTTTAAAACGCCTATCCCTCTCCAGGAGGCCTGCATATTCTGGCCTTGATTTTCACAAAGACCCTGACCTTGGTTTGCCATGTGTGGTTAGTGGGAGGAGGGACAGATTACAGACACAGTCATTGGGGAGGAGAGGCTGGACAGTAATCAGCGGCCTGGTATCACTTCATGGTTTTAGGAAGAGGAGAGTCGCACGTGAGAGTTGAGGAAGAGTGATCGGTGTTTTGGGACCAGAAATTAAGCTTTTCCTTCGTCTCTGATAATAAATATCTGTTTGAGACCCTTCATTGGGCAGAGTGTGTCTGCAGAATTTCATTCTCTAATATTGCAGACTTCAGATAATAGCAATTAAAGATGTTTGTAGTTAATTTCGATGGCACAGCATGTACACTCAATATCCTACAGTTGAGACAAATATCTTGCATTTGTTTAATAATACAAGTGTTTTTTGTGATTCAGTAATGGCAACCTAATTATATTAAATCCATATCGAGCTGAAAGCGAGCACTTAAAATATGACCCAAAATCTGGGTATGGTAGTGTCCCTGTCCCTGAGCCAGAACTCTGGATTTGATTCCAATTCCTGACTTGTGTGGTAGTGTTCCTAGCTCTGGACTAGAAGGCATGGATTCAAGTCCTGCCTGTTGCAGAGGTATGACCCAGCATGTCAGAACAGTCTGATGAACAAACACACAGGAGAATAATGTTATAGCTTTATGGGTATTGCTGAGTGATGCTAGGGGGAGGTGGCAGTAATATCACACACTGGGCTGAGGGATGGCAGATGGAGTTTAGTTTGAATTCATGCGAGGTATTCGATTTGGTAAATCAATCAAGTGCAGGACCTATACAATTAAAAGTAGAGCCTTTGGCAGTGCTGTAGTACAGAAACCTAGGCTGTCAGGTTTAATTCTTTAAAATTTGCACCTCATATAGATTGTGTGGTTAAGAAAGTGTTTAACACACATGTCTTCATAGGACAGACCTCTGAGTATTGGAATGGGGACGTCATGTTGAGGTTGTACAGGACATTGGTGAGGCATCTTCTGGGCACAAAGGTCAAGGTGTAAATCCCACAGAAGTGTCTCATGATACATCTGAACAAACGGATTAAACTGATTGTAGAATTGTGACCTGATGGAGAAGGAAGAAGTGTCAGTATTGCATTTCAGAATTTAGGCCCAGGATGACTGAAAGTACAGCCATTCGTGTTGATTGGAGTCACATTTCGCAGCAGTAAAGGTTTATAAAATCAGAATGGTCATAGATAGGGTGAGTAGTCAGGGGTTTTCCCCAGATTAGGGGCATCCAAACTAGAGGGCATTGGTGAAAAGTGAGAGGGGAAAGGTTTTGATGAGGCCTAAAGGGCACCTATTCACACAGAGGGTGGTGTGCATATGGAATGAGCTGCCAGAGGAAGTGGTGAAGGCTGGTACAACTACAGCATGTAAAAGGCATCTGGGTAATGACAGACTTGCCGAGATTTTCCAGCAATTTCGGTATTTCTTTAAAAAATGCATTAATTTTAACACAGGTATTCTGATTAAATTAACCATTTTTATTTTTTAATGACACAGGGACATACAAACATATCTTCAAATCGACCAAGGCCATTTTCTGCTCAGGGTATGGCTCTGTGTATGACAGCAGCAATGATGCTCCGACATGGAACAGGGAATGTGATGGAGACATAGTTTGGACAATGTACAAGGAGACCTCACATGGTCCAGTTTGGGAGAGGATGACATTACTGTGTGATTCAGCTCAGAGAGGGAGAAAATGTAATCTGCCTGAGAAGGAATGGCCTATTACACTCGCTCTCCTTCATTGTTCCTCATCACAGTAATATGTGCAAGCTAAAAAAACTCTGAAGTCATCATTAACATTCGTATTTTTATGGAATCCCTACAGTGTTGAAACAGGCCCTTCGGCCCAACAAGTCCATACCAACCTTCCCAACTCATTTCCCTGTATTTACCCCTGACTAATGCATCTAACCTAGAAATCCCTGAACACGACGGACAATTTACCATGACCAATCCAATGAACCTACAGAGTTTGAGCTGTGGTAGGAAACTGGATCACCCATTAGAAGCTCACACCGACAAGGGGAGAATGTGCAAACTCCACATTGACAGTCAACCAAGGCTGGAATTGAACCCAAGTCCCTGGTGCTGTGAGGCTAACCTTTGGGTGATCCCTGACCACAATTCACTGAAATCTCCTCATTGCCTAAAGCAAAGGGAATTCAGCCAAATCCAACTCTCCCAGGATGGAATCCCATTGCTAGCAGCTGTGTAAATACAATATCTTCAGAAGCAGAATAACGTTTTGGCCAATCTTGCAATTTTTCCTTTGTCACGTGTTCCAATAATATCTGGACAAAGTTCTCTCAAGTTAAAATTGCAGAGATTTTGTGTGTGTCTGTGTGTGTGTGTGTGTTTAGAAAGGGAAATATTGATTATATATTTGCGAAACCCAAACAGATTGCCATTCATCTTTCCATCATAGTTTGAGTAACATTGCTCTGGATCATAAACGTGTTGTTTTCGCAGATTAAAGAAACTGGCCTGACTTATTCCTAAAACTGACCCTGACCCAGCCTGAGACAAATATCATCGGCCGTATCACCGACCTGGTTACATTTAACATTTGTTGTGAGCAGTGGAGGAGTGGGACTAGAAAAAGTAACAGTGACCCAAAAAGCCACGGAACGATAGACCGGTGAGCCTGATGTCAGTGGTGGGTAAGTTGTTGTAGGGGATTCTGAGGGATAGCATTTACATAAATTTGGGAAGTCAAGGGCTGTTCAGAGTAGACAACGTGTCTTTTTGCATGGGAAATCATGTCTCATTAATTTGATTGAGTTTTTTGAAGAGGTGACAAAGAAGATTGATGAAGGCAGTTTGGTAGACATTGTCTAAATGGACTTCAGCAAGGTGTTCAATTAAACAACAAAGACCAAAGAAAATTTACAGCCCAGGAACAGGCCCTTCGCCCTCCAAGCCTGAACCGATCCAAATGTACTGTCTAAATCTGTCGGTCAATTCCTAAACATATGTATCCCTCTGCCCCCCACCTACTCATGCATCTGTCCAGATGCATCTTAAGTTAATCTACCGTGCCTACCTCTACCACCTTTGCTAACAACGCGTTCCAAACGCCCACCACCCTCTGTGTGAAGTACTTACTGCGTGTATCCCCCTTAAATATTCCACCTCTCACTTTGAAACACGACCTCTCGTTATTGAATCCTTTACCCTGGGAAAAAGCTTGTCTCTATCCACCTTGGCTATACCCTTCATGATTTTGTAAATCTCAATTAGGTCCCCCCTCAATCTCCTTTTTTCTAGTGAAAATAAACCTAACCTACTCAGCCTCTCTTCATAGCTAGGATTTCATTCTGATTGGTAGACAGATTAGTAAGTTTCAGTCACATGGGATACAGAAGAAGCTAGTCACAATTTGCTTGAAGGAAGAGGGTTATTTTTCAGACTGGAGGCTTGTGATCAACAGTGTGCTGTAAGAATCAGTACTGAGTTCACTGCATTTCATCATTTATGTAAAGGATTTAGATGTTATTATTGGGGCCATAGTTAGTAAGTTTACAGATTACATCAGAAAGGTGGTGTAGTCCATTATCTCTGAGTACAACAAGACCGCAATTAGATGGGACAAAGGGGCAAGGATGGACAGATGAAGTTTAATTTAGATAAAGACGAGGTTTTGCAGTTTGGGAAGGTAAATCAGGGCAGAAATTATACACTTAATGGTGAGATCCTGGAAAGTGTTGTGGAAAAAAGGGACATAGGGCTGCAGGTATATTGTTCCTTGAATGTGGAATCGCAGGTAGACAGAGTGGTGCTGAACACATTTAGCACATTTACCTTAATCAGTCAGAGTATTGAGTATTGGGGTTGTGGTGGTATGTTGTATCTGTGCAGGTTATTGGTGAGGCCACTTTAAGAATATTGCGTACAATTCGGTTTTCTGCAGAAATAACTTACATGGATGTTCCAGGACTGGAGGTTTGAGCTTTAGTGAGAGGTTGATTAGTTTGAGGTGCTTTCTCCTGGAGTGTCAGAGTTTGAGGGGTGACATTATAGAGTTTTATAAAACCATCAGGGGCATGGATATTTTAAACAGTCACACTCTGCTCCACCAGGATAGGGGGGTCCAAAACAAGAGGGCATAGGTTGAAGGTGAGGAGGATTGATTTAGAAGGGACCTGAAGATAAATGTTTCACACAGAGAGTGGTGTGTGTACAGAAAGTGCTGTCAGATGAAGTGCTGAAGGCGGTTACAATCGCACATTTTAAAAAGTATCTGAGAGGAGGGATATTGACCAAATGCTGGCAAATGGGATTAGATCAGATTTGATATCTGATCGGAGTGAACAGATTGGACTAACGGGTCTGTTTCTGTTCTACATGACTCTCTGAGTCTATAAGAGGGATGACAAAAAATTCTGAAAGGACCTTTCAAGTCATAATTCGCTTCGCTGGAAGTTTATCGTGCCTTGATGTTCCTGTTGATTGAAAGCTGTGTTAGGTAAATATTTGACAGAGAAATGAGTCATGCATAATGGGACGCAGACAGGAAAGTGAGGCTGAGACTACAACCTGATCAGCCACAATCTTAGTGCCTGATGCAGAAGGCTCAACGTACCTAATGACCCACTCCTGCTCCTCACTCCCAGATTCCTGTGTTCCATTCAGCCCCTCAAACCTACTAGACAGGAGCAGATGGAGGCTACTTACTCCTATAACCTGGTGCACAGAAACAGAGGAGACCATTCGGCCCTTCAAGACTGTCCCACACGGTTTGACATGATTTGGGAAATGTAATTGGGAAGCCCAGGCTGGGTATGAAAGAGGCCTATCATCTCTCTTTACAGAGCTTCCCCTTTCTGCAACTTGTGATTCATTTGTTGGTCATGTTGTAGACCCAAATTCACTGAGAATACAGCTCCCATACCTCACCCAGAGATGGCTCACAAAATCCTCTGGTCTCCCTGATTGAAACATTCAATAACAGAACATCCATGAAAATAACACCCACTAACTTTTCAATAACAGAATGGGAGAACATCAGAAACAGGGGCAGGTCGCTCACTCCCCACGCCTGCCTTGCCCTCCACTGAGGTAGTGGCTGATCTGCTCTCGTTCTGAAATCCTCTTGCATACCCAATTCTTCATAGCCCTCAACTCTCTGACAGGTCAATATCCATCTACCTCGTCTTCAAATACGTTCAGTCATCTTGCTCCCGAACATTCTTGAGAAGAGAAACCCTGACATTCCATCCCATTTGTTTGAAGAAAACACGTGCTGTTCCTGTACCATGGCCTATTGATATGAACAAAAGAGGTTGGCTCAAAGGTTCAGGTAAAAATGACTGGCCCCAATATCAAGTCAGTGGTTGACTTTTATTGACATTAAGGAGCTTAACAAAACTGGACTTAATGGGAATCAGAATAAACTCTCCAGTGTTTGGGGTCAAACATGGCACAAAGGAAGATGTTCATCATCTCAGTCCTGGGTCAGCTCTGTGGGAGATCCTCAGGGTAGCTTCCTCTTCACAAACATCTTCAGCTACTTCATCAATGTCTCCCTGCCACCACCACCACCCCCATCGTCCCCACCATAAGGACAGAAGTGGGGATGGTCACTGAAGATTCCACAATGTTCAGAACATTTTATCCCCCGTCAGTTCCTGAACTGGTTTGTGTCCATATGCAACAAGACCCAGACTCCATTGATGCGTGTGCTGTTACAGTGTCCATAATATTCATGTAACAGCACTTCCTGTCACTGCACATTGCCAAAGTAAAACAAGAGTTCATTCAGCACCTAACGCTGGTTTCACAGGAAGCCATTCAGCCCAATGTGACGGGTCAAACTACTCGGTGTGAAGCAAAACACCATCTACTTAAACATGGAAGATAAAACAAAACCAAAGAAAGAGGAATTTAGAATAACGTAATTCTATTGGACAACTAAACAGAATAATAGATCTAGGAGATATTACTAATGAACTAGTCCAACATAGGAAACTCCCATAAACACAACCATTGGAAAAAAGGAACATTCAGGAACAGAAAACAGCATCGAGAGAAAATTCAGAGAGAGTACCAACCAGGAGACATTTCCTGAAACTTCCAACTCTGTGGAGACCCCAATAGCTTTTGATGTTACTGAGAAACCAAAACCCAGAGATCCTAATCTGTGAGAGCTGGTCACACCCATTCAGGCTGCATTAAAATAAACCTAAGGCCTCGCTAGCTGTTTACTCAACTGGTCTTAACTAGCCAGCTTGGTAACGATCGTTCAATCTCTCTCTTAAAAGAAACCAGGATAAAAATGACCTCTTAAAGCTGCAGCATCATCACACTTGTCAGCACATCAAGCTGTTAAACAAGAACCAGGAGTAACCCAGTCAGGCCCTTGGCCCTGTCCAATCGGAAGAGGAAGAAGCCAGTCAGCCCCTTGAGTCACTTATACGGGAACAGTAGGAGGCCATTCCCACCTCAAAGCACTTACACAGGGGCAGAATGTGGTAATTGATGCTGATTCCTGATGAATGTCTTATGCCCGAAACATCGATTCTCCTGCTTCTCGGATGCTGACTGACCTGCTGTGTTTTTCCAGCAATTGAGGCTCTCCTCTGATCTCCAGCATCAGCAGTCTTAAGTGTCTCCAGATTGATGCTTTAAAATGATGAACAAGTGAAGCAGAGGCTGCACAGACAGACTGCTCCACGTTGTTCCAGGTGGCTCCGTTGCTCCGTGGTACTTTAACGTGGTTTTCTAGTGGTGAGGAGGGAAGACTTAAGTCTTGTGTGAAGTCTCAAGAAGGCATGTTCCATCTCCGAGAAGCCAGCCTGGTGTTCTCTATGTAAGGCGGAAGCTGGTGGGAATGGCTACCTGTTTCAGATGGAAAATATTGTGGCTGCTGTTGGAGATTGTGAATAACCTGATGTTCAGGACAGGGTTCATTCACCGACTGTACAATAACGTGGGGAGAGTTAATTTAGGCATATAAACTATTAGGAAAGTCACGTTAGACTGATGGATGGACTCTCTAAGTTCAAATAATGGTGATCTTGTTCATGTTGATCTTGTCTAGTGCACGTCCTGTTCAGTGTATCCTGCATGCCTTACTCTGTCCAAGTCTATTTCCACCCTATGATCTGTCTGGCCATGCTTACTGTGATCTTCCTCCACTGCTCATAAACAACGTGTTTCCCTGTACTGAGGTACACGTGACAATAAATCACACCAATCAATCCTGGGTAAAGTATGGAATTTCTCACCCTGTCAATGTCTGTTTTGGAAATAAGTGATCGCTGCCACTCCTCGTGTTTCAACGTCACCATTTCCTCGTCTCTCACAGCTCTACATATTAAACACTCAGCTTCTTTACTCTGTCCTCATGTTACCATCACCCTTATCTGTGGTAAGGAGATCATTCCTTTCAAAGGAGATCAAATCTGTACAGAGTGCCCCTAATGCTCTCTCAGCAAGGCTCTACAACAGCAGGAAGATGGCTTTACTTTTGTACTCGAATCATCTTACAATGAAGGACAGCATACCATTGTCTGCATCTATTACTTACAAAGGGTTTGATTCAGAGCAGTCAGCATAAAATTGTGATTGGGAGATCCTGCTTCCCAAATTTGTTAGAGTTCTTTGATGAAGTTATGAGGAAGGTTGAGGAGGACAGAGTGGTAGACGTAGTCTCCATGGATTTCAGTAAGGCCTTTGCTAAGGTTCTACATGGCAGGCTGCTCTGGAAGGTCACATCACGTGAAATGTTGGGGGAACAGGCCAATTGGATACACAGTTGGCTTGATGGTAGGAAGCAGAGGGTTTAGTGGAAGGATCCTTGTCAGACTGGAGGCTGTTATCTATGATTATCTATGATTATCTATAACTGCAGACATATATACATGTGATAAAACTTTTCAATGATCTCTGAATCGGCCAAGCTAGACACTCTATTGTATCAAACTGCTCTGAGGTCTTAAAGGATAAACCCAGACAGAACACCCGGCCCCAGCCTCAGTATCGGAAAAAGGGAACAGGAACACAGACCTGTTGACCCTTCTGAGACCTACTTCCTAACATCTGAGAGCTTGTGACAGCATTTACAGAGCTTTCCCACAGACTGCACAGAAACATCAAGAATAGATTGGGCCATACAACACATTGACCCTACCTCATTGTTGTTCATGTTCAAATATCTCCACAATGCACTTATCCCACGCAATGAATATACCGTTAATGTGATTAACCTTGGGAAGCTATAAATTAGCAAGTGCAGTAGTCCCTTTGGTCCATTGAGTTTGCTACCCAATTCAATATAATGATGACTTGCCCTTTATTACCACACCGTACTCCTGCTCTCCCATCTCTACTGTCTCTAAATCCATATTTATATTCAGTGTCATGGTTCGAGTGTATTCCCCAGGTTAACCAGTTTATGAGGGCAGACATTTATTGTCATCTCAATGCAGTATAGCCTGTCTGTATCTAATACTGTGGCCCCTTGTTTTAGACACCACAGCCAGGGGAATTATCATCCCTGCTTCCAATCTGTCTCACCCTGTCAGAGATTTATATATCTCACTGAGATCTCCACTCATTTTCCTAAAGCCCATAGAATACAGGCCCAGTTGCCCCAAACTCTGCTCCCACAACAAGCCTGTCATCTCAGAGATCAGTCTGGTCATCCTTCACTGCTCTCCCTCAATGTCAGGTTTGCCCTTTATTAGGTACGGAGGCCAAAACTGCACACAACACTGGACAATGTTCAGGATGGCATCTCGCTAAGGCCCTGTACAGCTGCAGTAAGACACCCGTACTCCTGAAATGAAGGTCAACACCCATTTACCTTCCGAACTGTTTTCTGCTCCTGCAATATTGTTTTCAGTGACTGGTCTACAGGGATATCTAAATCCTTTGCAATGTTACAGCTCCCCACTGGGTTGGACTATATACACTGGGCAACGTGCCAATGCCATTCCCAGTATTGCCTGCTGGGTTCAGACCTCACTGTGCTGCAGGGACCTCGGAAGGCTGCGCAGAAGGAAACAACAAAAAGAGCATTCGTCCCTTTGTAGATCAACATGTTTCAAACAATCCCGTTTCAAATGATAGGCTTCAAATCAAAGGGCACACCGTCACCTCTACCCACATTGCTCTCCATCTGCCACGTATTTGCCTATTCACTCCACTTGTCTTAGTCACCGACAGGCTTTTTTACAACCTCCTCACCCACTCACAATCCAACATCCGTTAGTTCTGTCAGAAGGTAGGGATATATTGTATTTGATTCCCGCAACCAAATGTTTAATGGGTAGTGTGAACAGCTGGGGCGCGAGCACCGATCTCTGTGATATCTCAACAACCTTCTTCTGTTATTTTAAAAAAAATAATATTTATTTCGTGAATCTGGGTGTTACTGGTTGGGCCAGCATTTCTGCCTGTCCCTGGTTGCCACTTGAGAAGGTGGTGGTGAGCTGCCTTATTGAACCACTGCAGTCCACTGAGGATTCAGAGATGGTAACACCATTGAATGCCAAGGGGCCGTGTTAGATTGCATATTAGTGGTGATGGTCACGGTCTGGCATTTGTGCGGCATCAATATTACTTGCCACTTGTTAGCCTGGATACTGTCCAGATCTTGTCGCATTTGGACATGGACTGCTTCAGTATCTGAGGACCCACAAATGTTGCTGAACATTGTGCAATCATTGGCGAACATCCCCACTTCTGACCTTATAATAGAGGGAAGGTCATTGATCAAGAGCCCTGAAGATGTTTGGGCCTAGGCCACTGCTCGAGGAACTCCTACAGACTTGTCCTGGAGCTGTGTTGACTGGCCTTTATCAACCATGACCATCTTCCTACGTGTCAGGTATGATTTTAACCAGCGGGGAGTTTGTCCCTGAAACCCATTGATTCCTGTTTTACTAACAACTCTTGATACAACACTTGGTCGAAGGCAGCCTTGTTTTAAAGGGCTATCACTCTCACCCCACCTCTGGAATTCAGCTCTGTTGTCCATGTTTGAACCAAGGTAATGAGATCAGGAGCTGAGTGACCCTGGTGGAGTCCAAACTGGGCGTCATTGACCAGGTTATTGCTGAGCAGGTGCTGCTTGAAAGCACTGACACCTCCCAGCACTTTACTAATGATAGAGAGTACACTGATTCGGTGGTAAATGGTCGGATTGGATTTGGTCTGCTTTTTATGTCTATGGGATACTTGGGTAATTTTCCATGTTGTTGTAACGACACTGGAACAGATTAGCTAGGTCAGTGGTAAGTTCTGCAGTTCACGTTTTCAGTCCAATTGCCAGAATATTGTCAGCATGCGTCCCCTTTGGAGTATCCAGTGCCTCCAACTGTTTCTGAGTATTGCGTGGACTGAATCGAATTGGCTGATGACTGGTGACTGAATTGCTGAGGATCACTGTAGGAGGCTGAGAAATTTCATCCACTCAGCACTTTTGTCTGAAGATGTCCTTTTGACGAAAGAATGCATCAAACTTATCTTTTGCACTGAAGTGCTGGGCTAATCCATCACTAAGGATGGGGATACTTGTGGAATCTCCTCCTCCAATGACTTGCTTAATTGTCCACAACTATTCTCAACTAGAAGTAGATGGACTTCAGAGCTCAGATCTGAACCGTTGCTTGTGGGATCACTGAGCTCTGTCTATCATTTACTGCTTATGCTGTTTGGTGCACACATAGTCCTGTTTGGTGGCTTCACCAGGCTAACACCTCATTGTCAGGTATGGCTGGTGCTGCTCCTGCCATCCTGCACATTCCATTGAACCAAGGTTGATCCTCTGGCTTGATGGTAATTGTTGTGAGTGGGATATGCCAGGCCATGAGGTTGTGCGGGAGTACAATTCCACTGCTATTGCTGACACACAGCACCTTATGGAAACCCAGACTTGAGCTGCTAGATGTATTTGAAGTTGGTCTTATTGAGCACACTAATAGTACCACTCAAAATGATGGATGTTACTCTCAGTGTGAAGGTGGGACTTTGTCTTCACAATGACTATGCGGTGGTCACTCTTACCGTTACTGACATGGGCAGATACTTCTGCACCTGGCAGATTAGTAAGGATGTGGTCAAGTGTGTATTTTCCTTTTGTTGGTTCCTTCATGACCTGCCGTGGACCCAGCCTAGCCTTTATATCCTTTCGGACCCGACCAGCTCAATCGGTAATGCTGCAGCTGAGCTACTCTTGGTGGTCATTGAAATCCCCCAACTAGAGTACAATTTGCGCCCTTGCGACCCTCAGTGCTTCCTCCAAGTGTTGATCAGCATGGAGGAGTACTGACTCATCAGCTGAGAGAGGCTGGTGCATGGTAATCAGCAGGAGCTTTCCTTTCCCATGTGTAAACTAACGCCATGAGACTTCGTGAGATACGGAGTCACTTTTGAGGAATCCCAGAGCAATTCCCTTCCAACTGTATCCCACTGTACCGCCACTTCTGCTGTGTCTGTCCTGTTGGTGAGACAGGAGATATCCAAGGAAGGTGATGGGGAGACTGGGACATGGCCATACTCACAGAATCATACCTTACAGACAATGTCAGACGGTTTCTTGACGAGTCTGTTTATTTCTATTCACTGTTTCCTGTCAGCTGTCCCATTCTAGAAACATGGCCATAGATTCGCCCCAATCCACTCAGATTTGATTTTGTAAACTGGGCTTGGAGCTTCACCAAAACTTTTCTGAAAATCCAAATGTTTTACATCCATTGCTTCTCTTTCATTTGTCTCCCAGTCTGTTCCTGTAATTTAATTCCCATTTCATAAATCTATGTTAGTTGTCTATGTCCATTATTTTTACTCCCAATAATTTCTCTCAAACCTTTAACTTACTATGTTCTATGTTCCATGTACTATATCATTTTCCCACCACAGCAGACTTCTTTTTCCTAGTGTTGTTAGAAAGTTCTGTGAAGACAGAACTGAAGTAGTGGTTTCATAGTTCTGCCATTTCCTTATTCTCCATTCTCCATTCTCTGGTTTCAGTTTGTAAGGAAGCTGCACTTGTTTTCTCATATTTCTCACATTGACATAATTTAACAAGTGATTACAGTTCACTCTTATAACCCTTGAGAATATACTCTTCAGAAACTCATCAATTCCTGCCGTAAACTGCTCAATAATTGACTTTCCACACCATACACTCACAGGAGCATAGTCTCTGTGCCAGCAGAAATGCAGCACGATCTATATTAGTCCCACTTTCTTACATCAGGCCCATAACCTGGAATGTTATGATATAACTAAGTGCTTGGCGAAGTACTTTTTAACGATCGTGAGTTTACTCGTGATAATTCCCCTATCAGGAAGTCATCCCAGAACCCAACGCACACTTGGTGAAAAAAATAAATATTTAAATCCTCTCTGAACTTCAAACCCTTCACTTTAAAAGTGTGCTCGCTTGTTCTTGACCCTCTGACTAAAAGGAACAGCTGCTGTCTATCCACCCTGTCCGTGTCGCTTATAATATTATCCTTCTGAATCACGGATCCCTCAGCTTTCTCTGCTCCAAAGTAAACAACCAGAGATTATCCAGCCTCTCTCCATAGCTGATATGTTCCATCCCAGGGAACATCCTGGTGAATCACCTCTGCACCCTCTCCAGTACAATCACATCCTTCCTGGAATGTTGCTCCCAGAACCACATACAGTACTCCATTTTGGCCGAACCAAAGCGCTGTATAGCTCTTATAATCTACACCCTGATTAGGAAACACAACACCCAAGGTCCAATTCTTAACTAGTCCATTAACCTGTCCAGTCACATTCAGGGATGTGTGGAGAAGCACAATCTGAGCTTCCTAGTGTGCTGCCATTCATTGAGTCCTCCCCTGTCTGGTTCCTTCTTCCAAAGTGCATCACCTCATATTTATCAGGGTTACAATCGATCTGTCATTGATCTGCCCATCTGACCAAGCATCTGCATCTTCCTGTAACTTAATGCCTTCCTCCTCACTGCTAACCACCCAGCTAATCTTTATGTCAAACATACACTTACTTATCACACCTCCCCCACTCTCCACCTAGCCCCCTCCATATTCACATCTTTTTAAAATGAATAAAATAAGGGGCACAGCACTGATCCCTGTGGTACACCGGGGACACTGGTCTCCAGTCACACAAACAGCCTTCTCCCAACACCCTCTGCGTCCTGCCACTAAGACAATTTGCTTTGTTACTTGTCAAGTTCTGCTTCATATTGTGAGGTTTTACTTTATTTTTCAGTTTCCCAGGTGGAAATCTTTTCAAAGGCCTTCCTCCAAAACAAAATAATCGACCTGCTCAAACTAATGCAATCAAACCCATTGCTTGTGACTTCCTTCTGATAAAGTCATGATGATTATCCCTGATCAAACCTTGCGACTCTGATTGGAGTTCAATTTTCTCCTTCCCTGTTTTCTCCAGTAGTTTCCTTAACAGTGATCTAATACACGCTCGTCTATATTTCCCTGTTCTAACTCTCCCACCCTTACTGTGAAGTGGAATCGTATTAGCAGTTCTCTAGTTCTCTGGCACCTCTCCTATGGTCAGATTCTAATTACAATATTCAGTCAGGGTCTTTCCTTCCTTGACCCCAACAGCTGACTAAGATACAACACTTTCAGACATGGAGATTGGACTAAATTTATACAGAACAAAACCTCAAATCCCTGCTCATATTTTACATGAATCTGTTCAAGAATTTTCCAGTCCATATTCTTGAATTCTGTACCTGTGTCCTCCTTCTCCCAAGTAAAATAGATGTGAAGGTCTCATGTAACAATCCATCAATGTTCTCAAGCTTGACACACAGATTGCCCCTTTGGTTTCTAATGGACACTGACTGTTTGTTGAGTATTCTGTTCTACTTGTCCATGTAGAGTGTCGTGGGATTCTCCCTTATCTCGCCTAGTGTACTTGCCCCTCTGTTATTCAGTCTCCGTTATGTTTCTAAGTTTCACTGCAATCACCTCTCATGTTTTGACACTCGAGATCACAGGCTGAGTTTCCCTGTCAGACAATCTTGCCATTTTAGGCATAACTCTGGATAATACCTTTTGCAGTTCCTCTGTAGTCAATAAATTCTTTCTGAGATTGGGACTCCGAACGATACAAATAAATCAAAGTGTAGTGTCATGAACACTAGATACAACTGATGCACAACATCCTCTTTATGTCAATTACATTCACATGAATGTAAACCTAACTTTTACTTTCCTATTTGCATATGTTCTTCCTAATACCTCTCACTTTAACTTCTCTTGTGAGCTTACTGCGTGATGTTTTTTAAAAGATCTCATGAATATCCAACTATACGTTATCCATTGGTTCATCATTGCCTATGTCCACGAGAATCATCTTCAAACCATTCCAAAAACATGTTTGCCACTTCTGGTTTTCCTTTCATCGGTACATTCTCACACTCCCCAGTTATGTTATTACCTTCTAAATATCTAGTAACATGTTCTTTGTAATCGAGTCCAACAGACACCCGACTGCGGATGACAAGATAACTGGTCTGTAGTTCACCACTCTCCAAATTCATCTCTTCTTAAAATGTTGGATAATATTTATAACCTTTGCCTTATCCAGATTGGCTAAATGACTTTCGGAAATGTGTTGGAAAATAAAAAGAAAATCCGCGATGCAACCAACATACCTATTACTACCTCCTCTGAAATTCTTTTATGAAGTACATCTAGTCTGTCAGATTTATAAATACTCAATCCAGCTTTCTTTTCAAAGATGACCCAACACTGATAAGAATGACCTTAGACTTTACTTACACCAATCCCATGGTCACTTGGTATTTCTGGGAGAATTTCTGGACATTCTTCCATGAAGATAGACACAAAGAAACTGTTTCTTTTCCCTGCGATTTCTCTGTTCTCTGCAATAAATTATCCTGAACGCACACCCACTGTTCCACATTTGACCCCTTGTTTTTATTTTTTTCATGCATTGATAGACGCTTTTTAACTGTCTTCATGTTTTTCTTTCATTTGCATGCTTTTTCTCTTTTTGATTTTCTTCTCACTTTCTTGGTCATCCTTTGCTCGGTCCTACATTTCTCTGAAACAACTGGCTTACTGCAACACTTGGCATTTTTCTAAGCTGCCTCCTTTCATCTAATAGGAAGATGAAGGTGGGGTTAAAAGTGATAGTCGGAGAGGAGGGTGCACCAGATTGATAGGGAGGAAGGTGGACACATAGGAACATTCAAAAGGGCGGTGCTGACTTGGAAGGTTGGAGTGGGATAAGGTGGGATTAGGGGAAATGGGGAAATGGGGAAATCCACTATGATCCCCTGTGGTTGTAGGGTCCCAAGGCAGATGAGGAGGCTTTCTTCCTCCAGGATTCTGCTGGCTTGGGTTTGGCGATGGAGCAGGTCTAGAACCCTCATGTCCTTGGTAGAGTGGGAAGGGGAGTTAAAGTGCTCAGCCACAAGGCGATGGAGTTGTTCAGTGTGGCTGTCCCAGAGATGTTCTCTGAAATGATCCACAAGTTGACCTCCTGCCTCGCCAATGAAAAGAAGACTACATTGGGTTTAATGGATGCAGCAGATGAGGCGTTCTGTCTCCCTTCATCACCTAACTCTTTCAACTCCACCTTCCTCTACCTACCGCAATCCCAGCTACCTCTCTCCTGCCTCACCCCCTTCTCATTTATCCCTCAGCCTCCTTGGCCCATAAGCTTCATTCCTGATGAATGGATTATGCCTGAAATATCGATTTATCTGCTCTTAGTATGCTGCCTAACTGTGCTTTTCCAGCACCACACTCTTCGACTCTGATCTCCAGCATCTGTAGTCCCCACTTTCTCCTCACACCTTCAGAACTTGCATGATTCAAATTTATAACGGTTACTTCAACTAAAACAAAAACTATCGTGTACTTAAACAGCATAAAAGAAAACCAATACATTGTGGTCACTGTTCCCAAAAGGTCCTTGACAGCAACATTTTCAATTAGCTCTTCTGATCACTCAACACCAATTCCTAAATAACCTGATCTCCAGCTCAGTGCTCAACATAACGTTCATGTAAACCATCTCACACGTGGTCAGGAGATCCATTTTCCCAGCATTAGCATTCACTTGGGTTAACACAGTTTAGATATAATGTAAACAGTACATTATTACTGCGGTACTCACAAATGTGTATATGTCATTTCCTGTTTTATCACATGTCCAGCATTTGTACTGCACCTTTCACTTTGATATATAACTCCTATCAACGTTTGCTCCTCCTTGCTGTTTTTGCGCTCCACCTTACTAGATTCTGTGGAATCTGAACGACATGGGCTCTGGGGAGATTAATGGCAGAGATCATCTCGCCACATCATTTATGATCTTCTCAAACTTTAATTTCTCCAGGTCTCCCGTGATGCTGATGGAGTAGAGAAGGACAATGATCTTCCAACAATGCTCTGTATTCCCCCAGAGAGCTGATACAGCTCTAAGCTGGGTGGGAACTTTACAGCAGGCTGGTAAATTGTTGCTGCTTCTGTACAGGGTCTTAGTGAGTAGTGTGTACATATTTAATCTCTTCAATGAAGAAAAGATTTTGTTATATTGGAAACAGCTCAGATATGGTTCCCTCAACTGATTCCTGCAATGAAGGTGCTAGCTTATAACAAAAGGATGATCAGGTTGACCCAGTAGCCATTGGAGTTTACAAAAAATAAAGATGATCTTATTTCAACATAGATGACAGAAGGATTCAACAAGTGAAGTGCATTACTCAGACAGTGGAGGAATCCATTCCGTTCTCCAGCCTGTTACACAGGAACAACAGAAGTATATTCAGGCCTTCGAACCTGTTACATCAAAGCAGGATGAGGCTATTCAGTTCCTGGAGCCTGATATACATTTACAGAAGGAGGCCAATCAGCCACTCGAGCCTATAACAGTAGGCCATGCTGCACCAGTATCCTGTGAAACAGCAACAGGATCAGTCCATTCAGCCTTCTCAAGTCTGTAACATAGGAACTGGAAGAGGTCACACAGTGACTGGAGATTTGTTACACTGGGATAACAGGAGGCCATTCAGACACACCGTGCCTATTGCAAGGGAATTGGATAAGGATGAAAACTATCTGAGACTTCTTTCATGAGAAAGGAAAAGGTAATTTCGACACGTATCTGTTGTAGGGGAACAAGAGAAGAGACCAATCGCTCCCACACTCCCATCTCCGGTATACATGAGGAGACCATTCAGTGTATCCACCTGTTGTGGAGAAATATGAGAAGATCCATCAGCTCCTCAAAATGTTACACAGCAACAGGAAGATTCCATAATCTCCCAATCCTCGAAAGCATCAACAGGAGGAGGTCATTCTGGCCTTGGAGATGACAACATGGGAACACCAGAAAGACGTCAGCCCATCGATTTTGTACACCAGCAGGATGATGACTCCATTCAGCCACACATACCGCTTATGCAGCAATTGGAGCACATCTCTTAAAAACGTGTGCCCATTAAATAGGAATTAAAAGAAAACGTGAAGGTTTTCGAAAGGGAAGAACTTATAATAATGGTATACATTAGGGAGTAAAGTGTAACAATAAACTATTGTAATTTACGACAAATTGTTAGAGTCCGTTGTTCAGGACATTTGCAAAGTTAAACCACAATCCATCAGAGTCAATATGGTTTTACGAAGGCTAAATCGTGTTTGAATTGTTTGCTTGAGTTATTTGAAGATGTCACAAACAAGGTTGGTCGTGGGAATCCTGGAGATGGAACATATCTGGTGTTCCTGAAGGCATCGGATATGTCGCTTCTCCAAAGAGTAAATGGTAAGATAAGACAACATGGGTTTAGGAGTAATTTATTGACTTGGATGGAAGATTGGTTATCCAAAAAAAAAATGGAGTCAGATGGAATGAATATGTCATTTTCTTTTGGCAAATGCAATTTGTGGGGTGCCATTGATTTCAGTACTCATGCCTCAACCATTTTCAATCGATAGTATTACTGTACTCGGTTGATGGGATAGAAAAGAAAATGCCACATTTTCAGAGGACACTAGCATTGGTGGGAAATTACTTCGGAATGATAATGCAAGAGATTTAAAAGCTATATGGATAGGTTGGGTGAATGGGCCAACATTTGGCAAGGAAAATGAAAGTCAATAAATATGGGGCTATTCAAGTTGGCCAGTATAATATAAAGACAAATTATTATCTAAATGGAGAGAAAGTTCAAAGTGTTTAGGTGCAGAGGGATCTGGGTGTCTACTTGCATATAACAGAAAACCTGCCTGCAGGTACTGCAAGTAATGAGAAATGCAAGTCTAATTTCAGTGTTTATTTATAAAAGATAGAGTAGAAAGGAAGGGGGTGTTGGTGTAGCTATGCAAGGCATTAGTGAGGCTGCAACTGGAGTACAGTTTGGGTGTCCTGCAGAATGAGGTATTTCCATTGGAGGCAATTCAGAAGAGCTTCTTCAGATTGATTACATATT
Source organism: Chiloscyllium punctatum (assembly GCF_047496795.1). NCBI lineage: Eukaryota > Metazoa > Chordata > Chondrichthyes > Orectolobiformes > Hemiscylliidae > Chiloscyllium > Chiloscyllium punctatum. The sequence continues at coordinate 17,083,681 of NC_092745.1, read as the reverse complement.
TGAAGTGTTTGTCTTATGAAGAGAAATTGAGCAGTTTAGGCCTATGCTCTCCAGTTTATAAGAATGAAAGGAGATCTCATTGAGGGCTGTAAAATGCTAAAAGTAATTGAAAGTGTAGATGTGGAGTGGATATTTTTTCATGTGGCGCAATCTACAACAAGAGACTAGAGTTTGGAATGGAAATATGGCAGGAAAGTGGAACAGAGGCCGCGTTGACATCAGCCTCATCGAGGGGTTAGATTCCTCACAGAGGCTCCTTGTTCTTATTCAACCCTTCGATTGTGTTGCACAGGAATGAGGAAGGAGAGAGTATCATACAGGAGCAGGCACTCAGGATAAATCAGTCAATCAGTTAGACAGAACGTAACCAGTAGGGTCACAGAGTAACCAGTCCTTGGTTCTCAACTATTTACAGTCTATATTAATGATCAGGAGGATGGAACAGATATGCAGATGCTGAGTTTGGTGATGTCGCTGTGGTAAGCAAGAGATTAAATTATCAAGAGAGGGTGGAGAGTCTGCAAATAGATTCAGAGAGGTAAAGGCAATAGATAATAGTTTGGAAGGTGGATTTTAACATGATATAACCTGTCATTTCATTTACAGGAATAATGGAAGGCAGTATGTTCCTGAAATGGAGAGGGATTTTAGGACTTAATGATACTGTGTACTGGGCGGTTCACTCAAACCCATTCAGACATGGGAGGTTTTGCTCCATCCCGGATCATCTGCTCCCAGACACTCCAAGTGACCCAATTGCTCTCCGTACACATGGAATACTTTAATGTGGTTGATTGTTGGTGGGGATGGTGTTTTGAAACGTGCATCAAGGGGACAGCCTTTATCCAAGATATATTCATTTCTTTCTACGTGGAGACCCAGTGACGATGGGAATGGCTGACTGCTTCTGAATGAAGACACCATGACTGCTGCCAGGATAGTGGGCATTCACCAACATGACTTACTGTGCATGGGTACACAGTAACATTAATAGAGAGAGAGAGAGTGCTCCTTCAGTTCCTCTACTCTCCCCATTGACATGGGTATTCTGCAGATGCCATGTACACCACCGGGAATACCACTATACTGAATACACCCGGCAGCTCCCTGCTCAGGGGGAAACAATGTATTTACCTCATCCACCACATATATCCTCCATCACCGAATGGTGACATCAATGTTGAGATAGTGGGAAATGATGAATATATCACCTAGTTCTGCCTAGAAAGTTCTGGATCATAGAAGCTGAATGAAGCAGTGACCCTAACAGCCACTGGCAGCACCACCCGCTCCCTGGTGTGATGCTGCAGGTCGTGTTGAAGGAGGTGACACCACTCTGTGACAGATCCTTGTTCAGTCAGGGTCCCCTCACTATCTGATCCTGGGTTAAGTGTAGCTTGGGAAGCTGGTCATGGAATACTTGGGGTGGATACAGTAGATCCCTTTCCCCACACACACTCACTCCGTGGTTTCAGAGTTTCCCTTCTCTGCAGCCTCTACTTCATTTGTTGTTCATGTTGCAGGTTCACATGCTGTAACTACAGTCCCCATGCTCCACCCAGAGTTGAGTCACCAAATCCTCAGGTCTCCCTGAATGTCTGAGGCAGCTCACAGCACAACTTCCATCAAACCATCCCCAGTTGCTGCACTAACTTTTCAATTACAGGAGTCAGTCAGAAACCCCTCGGCTACAAGTGTTGTGGACCAGACCAAATCCTCGCAAAATATTTTAAGAAGACCGCTTAGACCCAAACCTATTCTTATTTTAAACATAGATGTGAAGTGTGCGTTCCAGATATGTTGTGACTGGTCAAACCTCCCGACATTAAGCAAAATAAAATCTATTCAAATGTTTTGTTTCAAATCCAATCGAAGAAAAGAACATTTTGGGATAGCTTATATGTTGGAACACTTACACAAACAATAGATACTGTACCTTGTTGGTGTACACTGCTTGGCACAAAGATATATTCAAATACAGATTCTTACATGCAATTTTGTGATCCAGGAGGAAACAACATGAACAGAGATCTCAGACAGAAAAGCAGCTGGGGATCATGTATTGATACTTCCAACCCTTCCAGGATCCCCAACAGCTTCTGAATGCTGCAGATAAAAACAAAACGAGAAAGCTTGGTCTGGGAGAGCTGGCAACTGCCCTTCGATTGTTACCACCATTTAATAAAACCTAAAGGTCTCCTCTTTTTATTTACTTATTTTATTTACTTTATTTACACAGTTTATTTACTTAAACTGTGTTCAGACAGCAGTTCTGCACCTCTGCCTTTATAACCTCCCTTCAAAAACAACCTAAGAGAACATAACCTCTTTACAGTGATAGTAAACTCACAACTCACTTTAATAAAATGATCCATCAATATACAAAAATGGATTAATTTTAGACCTGCTAATCTCCTCTATTAGTACACTGAAATGCATCCATATTACATTGACTCTGAGCATACAAATGTTCACAACTAGATTCGATTTCAGTCATTTTACTCCTGCCACAGAATGCCTTTGTGTTTCTTCATATAAGTCTCCACAAAGTGTCAAATCTTAGGTTTCTCGCCCTATCAACGGTATAATTTCAAATTGAATAGCAGCAATAATAAGCTCAATTGAAACAGACTGGTATTCGTCGCCCTAAACTTCTTCAATAACTTTAAGGGGTCATGATCAGTGATAAAGATTTGTCTCAGGTATGTTATTGGCAATTGAAATTTTGTAACGCCAACACCAAGCTCAAGGCCTCCTTCCCCATTGTGGAATAAATCTGAAAAACGTTTCCACTAGACGCTCCAACCACACATTACGTAATGGAGCACTTCTCATCTCTCCAATAGTCCCAATAGTCCTTCTGAATGACATAGCTCCTCATGTCTCAGCATAAAAGAATTACATGCTTCTGTGCCTCTTAATGCTGTAACCCCTTTACCTGCTACTCCTGGCCTATGGCAATAAACCTTACTCTCACAGGGATATGTTTTAAGAAGATCTCGCACATTCTTCTCAATCCTTCATAGAAACCAGCCTTTGATTTCTGAACCAAATCATTATCATCAGCCATTTCAGCTTCGAATCTTGCCATTTTAACTCTCTGCTCTTCCACACGAGTTCTCACGACTGCAGGAAGTGAATTGTTGAACTTCTCCGAAATAAGAATCTCTCTACGAGTGCTATAGCTTTGCTTTGTTTTTAATACCCTTCCCCACCTTTCAAAATTACTTTGTTAGATTCTTTCAAACTCAATGTGCATTTAACCAGGGACCCTATTTAAGATTTCTGAAACACTGTCTGTCGGCTTCTGGCACAAGCTCATATGCACTTCAGATGGCTTTCTTCATCTCCTCCGATAGGGATGCAAATACCAATCAGCTTTGTTTGAATCAACTAAACCCACATGGTCAATGTGCACTGCATTTGTTTAACCACTTTCTCAAATGAAATTAAAAAGGCTCCCCCATTCTTCTCATCAAATTTAGATAATGTCTGGGTTTATTTAAACATATCTCCATCAGACCTTTGGCTACGATGGAAATGCTCATCCTCACTATCCTCCTCATCCAGTCTACCATCTACCTTCATTTCGACCCTATATGTCAACTTTCCTCTCTAATTACTAACTTTTGAAGTTGAAACTCTCTGCTTTTCTTCTCTCTTTTTCTCTCTTTCTTCTTCATTTCCTTTTCTTTTATTTCTACTTTTCATCATAATTCAAACTATTCAATTCCTTCTCATGCTCAAGGCGCCTCATTTGAAATTGAATTCTAGCCATTTCCAAAGACTCTGATGGCGTTTCCACCAAATGTAATTGCCAAGCTCTAGCTGTAATAATCTCTCATTTTCTCACAGACAAACACAACCCCAACTCCAGCTTGTCTGCCAATTCCTACAGCTTTGACTTCATTACCTTTTGTAAACCCCCCAACTTCATTTCTTCCATTCCCAGAGAACTCTCAGTGACTGAAAGAATCTTTACACACAAAACACTGTTTAAACCATCCGAATTCAACATCCGGAACCAAAGACACGAACAACTACCATACACGACTTTTGAACCCAATAGTCTCTCGGTGCATACTCTCCAGTGTCTGCATGACCTTAATCTGAATGCTCTGGTTTCCTCCCACAACCCAAAGATGTGCATGTCAGGTGAATTGGTCATGGTTAGTTGTTCAAAGTTTCCAGGGATGTGTGGGTTAGGTGCCTTAGTTGAGGTAAATGTGTAATAATAGGCAAGCGGAATGGGTCTGGGTAGGTTACTTCTCGGAGGGTCGGTGTGGATTTGTTGGGTCGCGTGGCTTGTTTGCACACTGTAGGGATTGTAATTCTAAATCAGTTTGGTATTATCGATTTAGAACCAGACAAGAGACCCCAATTTGCTATAGACCAATCAGACTGCCTCAAACTATTTTAAGAAGGTAGCTTGGATGCCAACCTTTCCTTATTTTAAAGGTAGATATGAAGTGGGAGTTCCAGATGTGATGCTATTAGTCAAACCACTGACCATTAAGCAAAACACAACATACTTAAAGATTCTAATGAAAATCCATACAAAATGAAGAGGAATTTAAAATTATTTAACTATTGGAAACCATAACCGAATAATGGAAACAGTACCTTCTACAAATGAACTGTTCCAATATACCAACATCCCATAAACACACCCCTTGGCAAAATGGAACATTCAGACATGCATTCTTGCATACAGTTCTCCAATTCAGGAGGAAACAGCATCAAGTCAGGTTTCAGAGAGAGTAACAGCTGGGGATAAGTTACTAGGCTGTTGTTACTGCTATTTATTATAAACCCTAAAAGTGTTGTAAGTCATTTACTTGAGCCATTTTCAGTCGGCAGTTTGGCCTTTAAGATCTCTTATTTAAAGAAAGGAGAAAATAATCTTTTTTAAAAGTGACAGCATTGTCACACACTTTAGATCCTTGGCCCTTTATTTGAGGGACTTCCTCGATTGTAAGATCACCTGAGAGGGACAAATACAGGTACAGACCAAGTTACAAGGATGTGTCTCATAACTTCTGAAACACCCCTGTCCGTGGACAATCACATGCGACATACCAGGAAGTGAAAAAAAGCCTGACACACACCATTTCCCTGTTTCTGTGCTTCACAATGTCAGCACTCAATACACTAGAGAGCCATAAACAAAGGCCAGGGAAAGAAACAGAGAGACAGAAAGATTCACATTGAAGACAGAAAGAGACAGTTAATTAACTGAAAAGATGCTGTGGAAATATGGGGAAAAAGACAGGGCAGTGGGACTAACTGGAGAAGTGAGAATCTTCGAGAGTAAACTTAAAAGAATGAGCACATTGAATAAAGGTATTGTCAGATCAGCTGGAATGGTTTGTTACATCAAATTCTGAATCTGCTTCACAGAACACTACAAACAACATAAACTGGGACAAGATGACAGCCCAGCATGGAGAGCTGTGCAGACCATGCTAGTGTGCTGCTCAGTAAACTGCACTATCTGCCCAGCATAGAGAGTATTGCAAACTTTACTATCATATGGTAACTATACTCGCATCAAATTACTGCAATGTCTACAATGAGAAGGCTTGCTGTGTGTGTGTTCCTCAGAAACTGAGGGACAGTGTGTGTGTGCGCGATAGGCGTGGTTGAATGCGAAACTCATTGTTTGAGAAGGAACGCACATGGAGGAAACTATTTTAAATAAGAACAACGAGCAGGCTTTTTGTTAATCAACAGAGAGAGAACGAGAGAAGTTTCATGGACAGATGAGATAAAGTGTTTGAGAATGTTAAAATAAAGGCATTGCCAGAAAAAAAACAGCAATATCCATCGGCGTGCACATGAATGACAGATGGATGGGAGTTTGGTGTGAGTTCGAATCAGATTTGCTTTGGCAGGTTTGAAGCCGGGAGTGTCAGCAGCAGATTATTGGCTTTGTTAAGACTGTACTTCATAGCTCAAGGTTCAAACAGCAGATGGACTAAACCAGTGAGATATATTCTGGAATGGTGAGCATTTCAAGTTCGAAATGGTCAGGATATGGTGTCATGAATCAGCTCATGGGCAAAGGGATCTCCCACAGTTATGACTTGTCTGCTCCAGTCGCAGATATTGGCCAGGGATGGGATGGAAACAGTGGAAGGAAGTCGAGTTTGTAACCAGAAAAGTAGAGAGTGACCTCCTTGCTCTTAATATTTAAATAACAAAGGCAATGATACAGTAAATTGTAGGTCTCCACTGGAACTGAATAGGTCAACATAGAGAGTAACACTGCCAGCTCAGAGAGGGAGACAGTCATTGAACACATGCATTGATGTAGTTAGTAGTGGTCTGTAGAGTAAATATCTGGAATGAGAGTTTCAACAGTAAAATAATAGTGGCAAGAAGTGTAGACGATATAAAAGAACAGTAATACAGTCATAATCGGTTTTTAGAACAAAACAATCTGGACGTTGACACTTACCAGGAAAACCAACGATAGCCAGGAAAGGACAGTAAAAATATTGAATAATGAGAAGAGCGTAATTGATCCGCCATGATAATGGCCACCAAGTTAATGCTGAACGACGCCAAACATAATTGGATGAACTCCTGTCTATTGTTGGAACATGCCAGTCTAATGTTCCCAGATTCGGATACATTTTTGGAACATTCCAGTCTAATGTTCTCAGATTATGATCTCTCCTCGCCCTCTCACTGGGTCTCTGTCAGTGCTGTCGGTGATGCTTCCGCTTATGTTATGGGATAACACATTTAACAGCGCCCATTTATCATTAAAAGATGGAAACCCTACTCTGGGATAATTAGATTCCATGGAGATTGGTATTAATCACAGTCACTGAACAAACACTGGGTAAACGAGCACAGACTACAACAACGGATGAGTGGGCACTGCACAACAATCAACAGACAGGAGGGTTCGCTCCCAGTTGGGGAACACTTCAGTGGTCCCGGACATTAAACTTCGGACCTTCTAGTGACCATCCTTCAAGGCGGACTTCAGGACAGGCAGCAGCGAAAAGTGGCCGAGCAGATGCTGATTACAAATTTCGGTTCCCATAGGGAGGGCCTCAACTGGGGCCTTGGGTTCATGTCACATTGCAGGTGACCACCATTGCACTACACACACACACACACACACACACATACACACACACACACACACACACACACACACACACACACAGGCACTCCTATACACACACATACATACGGACACACATGTACACAGACACGGACACAGACACACACACACCCTTAAAGACACACACACTCTCACAGGCATCCGCTCAGAGACTTAGACCACTTTACACTCATGCATACACATATACACTCTCTCTCACTGATACTCAAGCCCCCCACCCCAGACACACGCACACACTCCCACACTCACACATGCAACCCCTCACAGACTTAAGACACTCTACATCACTACACACACATATACACTCCATCTCACACCCACAACCCCCAACAAAGAGAAACACACACATACAAACAGACGAAGACCCACATGCACACATATATTTTGTGGGGTGAATTTGTACTTGTGTAGTTACATTGTACTTTGCTCAAAAACTGCATGAATTCATGCAAAACTCTGATATCTCACTTTTCAGATTAGAATCAATCTAAACATTATGGTATAGACAGAGAACACAGGGGCTAACACCTTCAAAATATTGTCTAACTAACACTCGTTGTTTCTGCTAACCTGAGAATGCAACTTTAAAAGACAAAGGTTTTGTAATTTACACATGAAAGAAGTGAAACTATCATGATATTCGAACAGATGAAAGACTCAACAAACAATCAAAGTATTTTTCAATGTATAATTTCCGTTACATCACACTGTAAATTTTTGCGATAAATTCTGTGCCTTAGAAGTGTGTCCTCCGCTATCACCTGATGAAGGAGCAATGCTCTGAAAGCTAGTGTGCTTCCAATTACAACTGTTGGATGAAAACCTGGTGTTGTGTGATTTTTAACTTTGTACACCCCAGGCCAACACCGGCATCTCCAAATCATGACTAAACAAACAGGCTCAGTTAAACAGTTCCACATATCATTTTTCATATCACGATAAAATGGAACATTTACCCGGTTTGGATGGAATGGATGAGGGTTGCTGAGGGATGGACCAAAAATCTTTAAATCTTTTGAATCTTTTTTTAAAAACTTGTATATGAGAGTATTAAAAGGCACTGCAGTGGTCTATATGTGTTCCACTCTGTTTATGAAAAGAGGCAGTTATAAAATAACAGATCGGTTGCATACAAAAAAGTCGGGTGGGCAAGTTTCTAGATACCTTAACCCACAGTATAATACTTATTGACCAGTGTGAGGCTCCTCCTGGTTTTAAGTGCCCTGTTATCAAATCCTTTCATAACCTTGCGACAGAGCATTGAGACTGCTGCAGAGCAACAGGCTGAAGCAATTCTGTCCCTATGGGCCTCTTACAGAGGGATACGAGAAGACCATTGAGCCCATATTAGCCTGTTGCTACATGAAAAGGTGGAAATCGAAAATATTGGCACATTTTGCCAACAGAATCATTCAAAACGAAGAGATATGTCGCTGCTGCTGTATGAGGTGTAACTGAGAGGGCACCTGGAGTAAATTGTGTTATTTGTGTTTCTGTAACTGGGAAGGGATGGACATCCATCAGATATAGTTTAACGGCTGCTCGTAATCCACGGATTACTGTGTCTTTTAATGTCTCGGGCCTGTTACACAGGGACAGGAGAGGAGGCCATTCAGCCTCTCCCGTCTATTACAGAGGGCCACGAGGAGCCCATTCAGCTTCTCGAGCCTGTTACAGAGGGGCAGGAAGTGTTTATTTAACTTCCAAGTCTGTTACGCATAAATATTATTTTTAAATTAGTTTTGGAATAGGAAAGACCTGATGTAAACATTAAAGTTCTAACTTTGAACAAGGCCAATTTTGAAAGTGTTAGGCGAGCCCTGTGAATGGCTGATTGGAATACCCTATTCCCAGGTAAAGGGATGGTTGGAAAATGCAAGGCCATCAAAACTTGGTTTTATAGAGTCCAGAGCCAACGTGTTCCCATTAGTGAGAGGGGCAAGGCTGGTGGGTACAGGGAGTGCTGGATGGCTAGATATATTGATGGTCTGGTCAAGGTAAGGAAGGAGGCATATGTCAGGTAAACAGAGCTGAGATCAAGTGAATCCCGAGAGGTGTGTAAGGGCAGCAAGTGTACAGTTAATGGGGAAATCAGGCCAGAAAATGTGGACAAGGGATGGCTTTAGAAAATACGGTTAACGAGGTGTTGAAGAAATTATACAAATCCTTTAATGTCAAAAGATTAACTAGGAAGACAATAGGGCAAATTTAAGATCAGTAAGGCTACCTGTGTATGGAACCACAGGAGATTGGAGGGATATGAAACATGTATTTCTTCTCAGTATTTAACGTAGAGGAGGTTACAAGAGCCAGAGAATGAAGAAATATAAAGTGATACCTTGAAAGTGTCTATATTATAAGGAGGTGTTGGACATTTTCAAACACATAAAGGTGTACAAATCCCTGGGACCTGATCAGTTGTATCCCAAATATTTGTGGGAAGCTAGGAAAGAGATTGCTCAGCATTTTGCTGATATATTTGTAACATTGATTTCCACAGGTGAGGAATCAAAAGACTGGAGGGCTGCTAACATAGTGTCATTATTTAAGAAAGAAAGGAAAAAAAAACGGGTAACTAGAGATCGGTGAGCCTGACGTCAATGGTGACGAAATTGTTAGAGGGGATTTTGAGGAAAAAGATCGATATGCATTTCGAAAGAAAAGGACTGAAGAGGGCTTTCTACATTGGAGATCACGTCTCACTGATTTGGTGTAATCTTTTGAGGAAGTGATGAAGATGATTGATGAAGGCAGGAGAGTGGATGTTGTCTTTATGGAATTCAGTAAGAAAACCAAACTGTTCTACGTGGTAGCCTGGTTAGCAAGGTCAGACTGTCTGGGATCGAGGGAGAACTCGCCATTTAGCTGCAAAATTTTCTTGAATATGGGAAACAGGGCTTTACAGTGGATATTTTTTCATTAAACATGGAGACGTGTGACCAGTGGCGTGCCGTGAAGATCAATAGGGGGTCCACTGTCTTTTGTCCCTGATACAAATCATTTACATTTGAGTATATGAAGTATGGTTAGTAAGTTTGTAGATAATAACAAATTTGTTGGTGTCGTCGACAGTGAAGAATGATCTCTCAGACTATAACGGGACTTTGCTTAGGTGAGCCGAGGAGTGGCAGATGGAGTTTATTTTAGATAAATGTGAAGTATTGCATTTTACCAAGATAAATTAAGGCAAGTCATACAGGTAGGGTTCTGTCGAAAGCTGTCAATCAAGGAGAACTCCATCGAAATTATCGATTTCCTACAGTTAGGAAACAGGCTTTTCGGCCCATCGAGGCCACACCGAACCTCTAAACAGTATCCTACTGGACAAACCCATACCCTATCCCTCTTAGCCTGCATTTCCCATGGCTAATCCATCTCGCCTACACATCCCTGGGTACATTACGCAATTTAGCATGGCTGATCTACCCTTATCTGTATATTTTTATACTGTCGGAGGAAAACATAACATCCGGAGGAAACTCATGCAGACAGGGGAGAATGTGCAAACTCCACACAGGCTGTCATTCAAGGATGGAGTTAAATCCAGATCGCTGCGCTCTGAAGCAGCAATGCTAGTCACTGAGCTACTGTGTCACCTTGTGGTGCAGGTTCTCCATTCCTTGAAAGTGCCGTCACAGGTAGACAGCGCAGTGAAGAAGGCACTTGGTGATCTTCCCTTCTTGGTACGTGCTTTGAATCTAAACATTTTCCCAACGTGTTGCATCTGTACAGGACATTCGTTTGGCGACTTTTGTAATATTGCCTTTAATTCTGGTCTCCCTGCTGTCGGAAAGATGTTGTCAAACCTGAAAGGGTACAGAAGAGATTTAAAATAATGTTGTAGGTGTTGGAGGGTTAGAGTCACAGGGAGAGATTGAACAGTCTGGGACTATTTTCAAGTGTTGAGGCTGAGTGATGACCTGAAAGACGTTTATAAAAGCATGAGGGGCATAGATAAGGTAAACAGTCAATGTCTTTTACCCAGGATAGGCGAGTCCAAAATTAGAAGACATAGGTTTAAGGTGAGAGGCGAAAGATTTAAAAAGGAACATGAGGGACAACATTTTCACACAGAGACTGCTGTGTGTATGAATTGAACAGACAGAAGAGGTGGTGGAGGAAGGTACAGTTACACCATTTAAAAGGCATTTGGATGGATACATGCATGGGAAGTGTTTAGAGAGAGATGGGCCAAGTGCTGTCAAGGAGGATGAGATTTATTTAGGATATTTGGTCGGAATGGGCGATCAGACCGAAAGGTATTTTTCCGTGCTGAACATCTCTAAAACTCTATTGCCTCTTGAGTGTATAACACAGGAACAGGAGGAGGCTATTCAGCTTCTGAATTCTGTCAGGCAACTTGTTTGTTCAATTGCTGAGAGTAAAATACAAAAATACATCATTCAGATTTTGATGGTGTTTTACAGAAACAGGGGAAAGGCATTTAGTCAAGAGAAGCTGTAAGTAATGTGAAGAGGCCATTCAGTCCTTCACCTCCATTCCACAGGAGCAGCAGGTGAGCACAGAGCTATTGCAGCCTGTCAGTCAGTAGCAGGAGGGGACATCTACTTTCGCAAACCTTGGATCAGGAGGCAGTCACACAGCTGCCCAAGACTGGGACACAGGAACAGGACGCAGTCATTAAACTGCTTGAGACTGGGACACAGGAACAGGAGGGAGTCACTCAGAGCTCGAAACTGGGGCACAGGGAAATCTGGAGGTGAGTGAGGCCCCAGCATCCTGTTATGCAAGGACTGCAGGAGGTGACTCACTCCCCATCAGTATGGGACACTGGGAGAGAAGGGGAGTTTGCTTGGAACAAACAGAAATATATGAATAGGTTGCATTAGTGGTCCATTCACTCCTGCCCCAACATTCACTATGACCACGGCTGATCTGATTGTGATTCCCTCATTCCATTTTACGGAGACTCCCCTCTCTGCAGCTCCATTTGTTGGTCATGTTGCAGGCTCAGATACTGCAACAACACTCACCATGACTCATCCAGAAGGATGGGTCTAACAGGATGAGTCAGGATTTGAGGGATCCAATGACAAGAATGAAAACACAACATAAAGGTATTGTCAGATGTTTCGTTCTCTCACATTCACAATCCAACTCACATAACCAGCCCACCCATTACATATTCAGAATGGAGCACTGTGTAGATCCGGTTCGTGTACAGCTTTATGTAACGCAGCAATTTCCAAAGTGAAACTCTATGCAGCCCACACCAATGCTTGATCTATAATCCTGGACTAAATGTTCAGTGTGGGGAGCTGTGCAGTCCGCACTGGGTCATTCATATACAAACACAGGCTGTTGCATTGTTCGGTAACACTGTATTAGATCACTGCCCAGTGTGGAGAAACATGTAACCAATGCTGGAAGTGACAGAATGTGCAGTTCCCATCCATTTCCAGCTCCATATCTGCACTCTACCTTGACAAGGGGTGTTCGAATGTGAAAATCAATGTGAGGAGGAGATATAAATGGAAACAATTTAAATGCCAATAGTTCTGAATAAGGCGCATATCACTCTAGTATTTAAAGTTGAAATAACTGAGATAATATCCAATGAGGTTTTGTGAACGGTGCAAAGGATGAAGAGGAGGATGGTGATGTTATAGTGGTAGCACTATAAGCCTCCAAATAATCAATGGGAATTAGAGGAACAAATATTCAGGGAGACTGGCGAGACTTGCAGGAGCAATAGGGTTGTTATAATAGGTGATTTTAATTTTCCTAACATAGACTGGGATTTCCAGATGGTTAAGAACTTAGATGGAACGTAATTTGTTAAGTGTGTTCAGGAAAGCTTCCACAAGCAATATAGAGAGGTTCATATTGGGGAAGGGACAAACTCGACCTACTGTGGGGAAATAAGGTCGGATAGGTGACGGAGGTAAAGTGGGCGAGCATTTTGGGAATAATGACTAGAGCTGTATTAGTTTTAAAATAATAATGGTAGGGACAAAATTGGTCCACAGAATCAAGTTCTAAATTGGGGCAAGGTGTATTTTGTTGGAATTAGACAGAGGATTGCAGGGGTTGATTGGAGTAGTTTGTTTCGAGGTAAAACAATCCCGGGCAAATGGGACGGCTACAAAAGTGAGATAGCTCGAGTTCAAGGTCTATATGTTCCTGTGAGGATGAAGGGAAAGTGAGGCTGGAAGAGAGAAGCCTGGATGACAAGAAATATTGAGGCTCTGACCAGAAAGAAATGAGGCGTGGCTCAGGTACAGGCAGCTGGGACCAATGGAATCCCTGGAAGTACACAGGGGATACAGGAGTTTACTGAAGAAGGAAATCAGCAAGGCAAAAAGAGGGTAAAGATAGCCTTGGCTGAGCAGAGTAGTGTGAATCCAAATTCAGTATAGGAAAGAAAAAGAACAACCAGAGAGAGAATACGACGCCTTACAATCCAAAATAGGCATGCATGTGTAAAACTTCAAGAGATGGGTGAGGTCCTCAATTTCCCCTCTGTGTTTATCATGAAGAAAGACATGAAGACCTGTGACCTTTGGGAGGTTAGTTGCGATATCTTAGAACAGTCCATATCACTGTAGAGGTGCTGATGGACATATTAGAAATCATAAAGTCAGTTAAATCTCTTGGTCCTGACCAGACATACCCAAGAGCACTGCAGGTGGCGAGAGAAGACAGTTCAGGGGCCAAGGACCCGGAAGACTGGGCGGTAACAAATGTGCCCTTATTCAAGAAGGGTTGCAAAGAAAAGCCTGGGAAAGATAGACCAGTAAACTTCACATCTGTGTTCGGTAAACCGCTTGAGGAGGTTCTGAGATATAAGATATGCATGCATTTGGAAAGACAGAGTTTGACTTGGAGCAGTCAGCATAGCTTTGTGTGTGGCAGATCATGCCTTAGAATTTTTGTTAGAGTTTTTGAGGAAGTGACCAGAAAGGTTGACAAGGGCAGGCTGGTGGACACAGTCTATATGGATTTCAGTAAGGCCTTTGATAAGGTTCCACATGGTAGGCCGCTCTGGAAGGTTAGATCGCATGGACTCCAATGTAAACTGGCAAATTGGTGACACAATTGTCTTGACGTTATGAAGCAAATGGCTATGGTGGAGGTATGCTTGTCGGACTGGAGGCCTGTGACTAGTGGACTGCCTCAGTGGTTGGTCCTGGGCCCATTGCTGTTCGTTGTCTTATACCAATGATTTGGACCAGAGTGCACAACGCTACGTTAGTAAGTTTGCAGATGACTCTAAATTGGGAGGCATCATTTACAATGAGAATCATTATCAGAAATTGCAGCAGTACCTTGGACAGCTGAGGAAGTGGGCTCAGAAATAGCAATTTGAGTTTAATACTGATAAGTGTGACGTCTTGCATTTTGGAAAGTCAAATCCAGGTAGGAGTTAAATGATGAGTGAGAGGGCCTAAAGGAGTGTAGTGGAACAAAAGGATGTGAGAGATCAGGTGCACGGTTGTCTGAAATTTGAGTCACAGATACACAGGACAGTGAAGAATGTTGTTGGCATACTGGTCTTCATCAACACATTGAGTATAGAAGTTGGGACGTGATGTTGCACTTGCACAGGATGTTGGTAAGGCTGCAGTTGGAGTATTGTGTTCAGTTTGGTTCATCTTGCTCTTGAAAGGATATTATTGAACGAGAAAGAGTGTAGAACAAATTTACAACGATGTTTCCTGTGCTAAAGGTTCTAAGTTATAGGCAGAGGTTGGACAGGTTAGAACTTATTACTTTCCAGCGTAGGAAACTGAGAGGGTTCTTATAGAAGTGTTGCTCTTATAAAATCATGAGAGGTGTGCATTGAGTGAATACTTCAATTTTTTCCCTAAGGTTGGGGAATTGAGGACTAGAGAATATCCATTAATGTTTGGAAAGGAAAAAAAGTCTATAAAAAGGAACCTGAGGGGCAATTTTTTTACACAAAGTGTGGTATGCATATAGACTGAGCTGCCAGTGGAAGTGATTGAGGTGGGTACAATAAAAACATTGAAAAGGCTTTCGGACAAATACACAGATAGGAAAGGATTAGAGGGATACAGAGCAAGGGCGGGGAAATGGGGTGAGTGTGGATGGACATTTTGGTTGGTATGGACCAGTTGGGCCAAATGGCCAGTCATACTGGCAGTCTCGTGCAGTATGACTGTAAATGAGTGGAGGCAGAGTGGGGGAGACTGAGAAAAAATGTCATGGAAGGATATGTTCACAGGTTTCAGAATGCTGAAATGAAGACATTTCGATAGTATCATGCAACATGGGTCAGTATTATGAAGAATTATGAGTGAATGGGATATTGTGTGAGTCCAGTCGATGGAGAGTTTTGGATGAGCATTTGTTCTGCAGCTTTGTAACTGGGAGTGAGGACATCAGAGTCTTCGCCTCACTGGGCAGAATCTGACAAAAATCTGTCGCAGTGACATTTTCATTAAGAGTGACAGAGGGGTTGCCTGCACGAGGCCGAGCTAGTTTCCTAGTGCTATCTTACCAAACTCATCTCATTAACTACCCACCCCACTCCATGGTGTTCCTCTCATACAATGCCAGCTCGCTTCTTCCACCCATCATGACTGGAGGTACTCAAAATCGCCCGGATGCCCCCGGATATTCCATGACCACTGACACTGGGGCCACCTTTAAATGGCCAAGGGGCACACGGTTGAGCTTTCTCAGTTTGGAGCTGCCCTGCACAGTTTACCCCGATCATGGCAGATAAGGGGAAATTACATCACGGTTTGTTGACAGGGGCACGGAGGTCCTGGTGGATGCGGTAGTACAGAGGGGGACCATTCTCTTCCCAGAGGGATCACTCCACCAGACACACCGAGCCTGGTCTGAGCTCACCACTCAGCTCAGTGCAGTATCTGCGGTCTGAGTAAATGTCCAGCAAAACAGGACAAGTTTCAATAACCTTCCCCACTCTGTTAGGATAAGGGTCACCATATTCTCTCTGCTCCCTCACACTCACTGTATGTCTGTTATAGCACCGGTTCCCGAACAAATCTCATGCTCTACCACACTCACGACTGCATACAGCACCTTCCCTCTCTTTCTCTCTTGCATCTCTAATGCCCCCCACACAGTTATAGAATATTCTGGAGAATGCCAATTATTCGATTTTCCAGATCATGTTCCAACTTATTCCCAGTTTCAGTAAAGTGGCTGTGCCCCAGTGTGTGACATGTAAGAGGATGGAGTAGAGATGTACGTTTTTCAAATCACACACAATTAAAATCCATCATGAGGCTATTGTGTACTTCAAAAATGCTCCAACATTCAATACGTTTGGAGGTGATCTGATGTTTTTCTCAGCTCCACGTTACAGGAACTTTCAGTCATTCAACCCGCAGCTTCCTGTTACCGAACAGACGATTCTCAGAAACTTATTACCCAGTGTTTCTTCTAGCATGTGTTCCAAAGGCACTTCCCATGGGGACAGACTCTCCTAACAATATATTTCATCTGCTTTATAAATTCATACAATAGTCAGCATGCTTTCCACAGACCAATAAAAAAATGCACTTATGTTATGGTTATCGATATCCAATCACAATTAGTCATTCTGGTTATTTCACATGTCTCACCTTATTGTATTCAGCCAAAGAAAGCTTCCAAACACTTGTCTCAATATAAAATACAATTTCTAGCAGAGAACGTTTTTATCCTCAGCCGTTACCATGACGATTATCTCAAATATACCTTTTACCTTGTCATGAATGTTTCTCTTGCCCTTTGTCTGTTACTGATTCTGTGCATAATAGTTACACAGTCACCCACTCAGTTGGCTGGATGGTTGGTTTGTGATGCAGAGGGAGGCCACCAGCGTAGGTTCAATTCCCCTCACTGACAGAGGTTACCATGAAGGGGATGCTCTCTCAACCTCACCCCATTACCCAAGGTGTGGTGACATTCAGCGTAAACCACCATGAGTGGTCTATCTAATGAGAGCTCTTTGGGACTCTGTTCTATTAATGTTAGCATTTTAATATTTTTAAAAACTTTTTGACTGAAAAATAGATTTTTATTATTATATTAAAACAACAACAAAACAACTCAAATAACTGAACAATATTTCACCCATGTGCATGTACATACAGAATAAGTTAAAGTCTATAAACGGACAGAAGAAAAACAAAAATAAACAATAAATAATCAATAAATAATACAGCTCAGAATAAGAAAGCGATAGCTCTTGTTCTTCGAGAACATTAACTGATACACATTCATATGTTCACAATTCTTCATATTAGATTCATTAGACAATATCGTCATTGCTATATAAAAGCCATTTTTCGAGTGGCAGATAAACCTAATCGTGGTAATCCAAAAAAGATTGCTATATCTTATATAAATCTCTGCTTTCTGGCGCACCATACAGGTGAAAACGTCCAAAGGGATATTCTCCATGATGAGCTTACGACGAGCCAACAGACCCTGGGGGTTGGGGGTGGGGGGGAGAGGCTGGGGTGTTTCATACATCAGACACAACACAATACTTTCCCTAGCACAGGAAGTGTGGGGGAGATACTAAACGAGTATTTTGCATCACTATTTACTGTGGAAAAGGATATGGAAGTTATCACATGTCGGGAAATAGATGGTAACACCTTGCAAAAAGTCCATATTACAGAGAAGGAAGTGCTGGGTGTCTTAAAACGGTTAAAGGTGGATAAATCCCCAGGACCTGATTAGGTGTACCCTAGAACTCTGTGGGAAGCTAGAGAAGTGTTTGCTGGGCCTCTTGCTGTGATTGTTGTAATATGGATAGTCACTGGTGAGGTGCCAGAAGAATGGAGGTGGCTAACGTGGTGCCACTGTTTAAAAAGGGTGGTAAGGACAAGACAAGGAACTATAGACCAATGAGCCTGACGTTGGTGGTGGTCAAGCTGTTGGAGGGAATCCTGAGGGACAGGATGTGCATGTATTTGGAAAGGCAAGGACTGATTAGGGATAGTCAACATGGCTTTGTGCGAGGGCAATCATGTCTCACAAACATGATTGAGTGTTTGGAGGAAGTATCAAAGAGGATTGATGAGGGCAGAGGGATAGATGTGATCCATATAAACTTCAATAAGGGTTTCGACAAGGTTCCCCTTGGGAGACTGATGAGCCAGGTTAGGTCTCATGGAATACAGGGAGAACTAGACATTTGGATACAGAAGTGGGTCAAAGGTAGAAGACAGAGGGTGGTGGTGGACGGTTGTTTTTTAGACTGGAGGACTCTGACCAGTAAAGTGCCACAAGGATCGGTGCTGGATTCACTACTTTTTGTCATTGACATAAATGACATAGATACGAGCATATGAGATACAGTTAGTAAGTTTGCAGATGTCACCAAAATTGGAGGTACAGTGAACAGCGAAGAGGTCACCTCAGATTACAACAGGATCTTGACAAGATGGGCCAATGGGCTGAGAAGTGGCAGATGGAGTTTAATTCAGATAAAGGCGAGGTGCTGCATTTTGGGAAAGCAAATCATACCAGGACTTATACACTTAATGGTAAGGTCCCAGGGAGTTTTGTTGAACAAAGAGACCTTGGAGTGCAGGTTCATAGCTCCTTGAAAGTGGAGTCACAAGTAGATACGATAGTGAAGAAGGCGTTTGGTATGCAGTCCTTTATTGGTCAGAGTATTGAGTACAGGAGTTGGGAGGTCATATTGCAGCTGTACAGGATATTGGTTAGGCCACTGTTGGAATATTGCGTGCAATTCTGTTCTCCTTCCTATCGGAAAAATGTTGAGAAACTTGAAAGGGTTCAGAAAAGATTTATAAGGATTGGAGGATTTGACCTATAGAGAGAGGCTCAATAGGCTGAGGCTGTTTTCGCTGGAGCTTCGGATGCTGAGGGATGACATTATAGAGGTTTTCAAAAGTATAAGGGGCATGGATAGAGTATATAGGGAAAGTCTTTTCCCTGGGGTCAGGGAGTCCAGAACTGGAGGGCATAATTTTAAGGTGAGAGGAGTCAGATATAAAAGAGAACTACAGGGTAACTATTTCACACAGAGGGTGGTACATGTATGTAATGAGCTGCCAGGTGAAGTGGGGGAGGCAGGTACAAGTGCAACATTTAAGAGGCATTTGGATGAGTATATTGAATAGGAAAGGTTTGGAGGGTTATGGGCCGGGTGCTGGCAGGTGGGACTAGATTGTATTGGGATATGTGGTCGGCATGGACGGGTTGGACCGAAGGGTCTGTTTCCATGCTGGACATCTCTATGACTCTATGACTTATATTAATCTCTGTTTTTTGGTGCACCATACTGGTGAGAAAGTCCAAAGGGATATTCTCCATGATGACCTTACAAAGACCCAACACATCCTGGGAGTTTCAACATCCAACACAACAGAATATTATTTCGCAGCACAGAAAGTAAGGATATATTTTATCCCATGTGCATCAACGTAAGACACTCTGGGCAGGTGCAGGAAAAGAGAAACGGTGTCTATCTCCAATTCGGTCCCCCAAGACCCACTCTACCACACCGAACACAGTGATCCAATATATCCAAAGCCTGCAGCAGGACCACATGCAATTAGTAAGAGTGCCTGTAGTCATTCTGTATTTAGGACATGCTGAAGATAATCTCACATTGAATTTTGAGAGAAAATCTGGTGTTAGATAGACCCTATGAAGAATTTGCAACTGCATGGAATAGGTCCTATTACAGATCAAAATCCTTCGAGCATTTTCACAAATATCCTCCCATGTCACCGAAGAGATCTAAACCCCCTAACTCTCTCGCACAGACGTCACAAAGCTGCACAGTCTTGTCTGAGGGGACACTCTCCAACAAATGATAAAGGGTACTGACAAAGAGTGTATTCTTAGCAATAAGCACCCGCTTCTCTGTATCGGATCTGTAAGACTCTGTTAAAAGTGTGTGTTTTTAAAATCAAATCTCTAATCTGGAAAAAACAGAAGAAATCTCTACTAGGTAGTTCATACTTACGAGTTATTTGATCAAATGATATCATTGTTTCTCCCTCAAGTAACACGTGGTGGCTCAGTAACTTAGGGCACCAGGGTCACAGGTTTGGTTCCAGTCTTGGGTGACTGACTGTGTGGAGTTAGTATGTTCTCAACTGTGACTGCATAGGTGTCCTCCTACGGTCTCAAAGATGTGCAGGTTAGATGAATTGCCAATGCTAAATCACTCAAAGTGTTCCAGGATCTGTAAGTTCAGACATTAGTCAGGATAAATATAGAATGGTAGGGGAATGGGTCTGGTTGGGTTACTCTTCAGAGGTTCGAAGTGGACTTGCTGGGCCCAAGGGCTTGTATCCACACTGTAGGGATTCTACTAATTCTAAATCACTCAAGCAAGGTACCCCCCTGGCTGCCCACAGTTTAAACCTGTAATCCATTATCCCCGGTTGACAACCCGGTATAGAATTAAAGGGGTAAGAAACATGGTTTGGGCTGGATTGCCCTTGATCTGAGGGTAGGTTCTTCAAGTTTTAACAGTATTGATAATCATTAGTTTTTGACAATACTCCATAAATGTTGTCATTTTATTCAAAGTTTGGGAGAAGATTTGTAGCTCGGGTGCTCGTTGTTGTCGTTCTGTTCGCCAAGCTGGGAATTTGTCTTGCAAACGTTTCGTCCCCTGTCCAGGTGACATCCTCAGTGCTTCGGAGCCTCCTGTGAAGCGCTTCTGTGCTGTTTTCTCTGGCATTTATAGTGGCTTGTCTCTGCCGCTTCCAGTGGTCAGTTCCAGCTGTCTGCTGTAGTGGCCGGTATATTGGGTCCAGGTCGATGTGTTTGTTGCAAAAGTTAGAACAAACAGTCTTACCGCAAATTCAAACCAAACTCTGGGTCAGATACGTGGATGACACCTTTGTAATAATTAAAAACACAGAAATAGAGAACACACACCAGATCATCAACGCCACACTCACAGGAATCTGATTAACTAGAGAAGAAGAAACGGACAACCAACTCCCATTCCCAGACGTGATGGTACAGAGAACACCGAACAGAGAATTCACCACAAAGGTTTACAGGAAAGCCACACACAGAGACCAAGTCCAAAGCAACCACCCCAACACACACAAACGAAGTTGCATCAAGACACTATTCAAAAGGGCCACAACACACTGCAGCACACCAGAACTGCAAAAAGAGGAAGAGGAACACCTATATAAGGTATTCGCCAAAAACGGATACCCTCACAATTTTATAAACAGATGCCTAAGGGAAAGACAATGGAACGAGGACATGCCGCAACCCAAAGGACTAGCCACACTACCATACATCAGGAGCATTTCAGAACTAACAGCCAGACTACTGCGACCAGGAGGACTAATAACAGCACACAAACCAACAGCCACGCTCAGACAACAACTCACCAGAACGAAGGACCCGTTACGCAACATGAGCAAAACCAATGTAGTGTACAAAATCCCATGCAAGGACTGCACAAAACACTACATAGGACAAACCAGAAGACAGTTAATGATCCGTATACACGAACACCAACTCGCCACGAAACGACACGACCAGCTATCCTTAGTAGCCACACACACAGACGACAAGCAACATGAATTCCACTGGGACAACATTACCATTATAGGGCATGCCAAACAGAGAACAGCCAGGGAATTCCTAGAGGCATGGCACTCATCCACAGACTCTATCAACAAACACATCGACCTGGACCCAATATACCTGCCGCTGCAGTGGACAGCTCGAACTGACAACCGGAAGCAGCAGAGACAGGCCACTATAAATACCGGAGAAAACAGCACAGAAGCGCTTCACAGGAGTCTCCCAAGCACTGAGGATGTCACCGAGACAGGGGATGAAACGTTTGCAAGACAAATTCTCAGCTCGGCGAACAGAACCACAACAACGAGCACCCGAGCTACAAATCTTCTACCAAACTTTGAACTTTATTTCTACACCACACTCCTGCTCTCTCCCCCATCCTTTTGGTGTCTAGATATCCTTATTAGTCTTCAGTGCCTTGTCTTCCACAGCCTTATGTCAAAGAGAATTCCCAGGTTCACCCGTCTCTGAATGCAGACATTTATTCTTATCTAAATGCAATGTGACCTGACTGTACCTAATACTGTGGCCTCTTGTTTTAGACGTCCCAGCCAGGGGAATTATCATCACTGCTTCCAATCTACCTAACCCTGTCAGTGTTTTACATATCTCACTGAGATCTCCATTCATTTTCCTCAACCCCATGGAATACAGGCTCCGTCGCCCCAAAGTTTGCTCCCACAAAAAGTCTGTCATCCTTCGCTGCATTCCCTCAATGTCAGGTTTGTCCTTTATTAGGTACGGAGACCAAAACTGCACACAACACTGCACAATGTTCGAGTTGAGGTCTCACCAAGGTCCTGTACAGTTCCACAGAGACACCCTTACTTTTGGACTCAAGTCCACCTGAAATAAGGGTCATTTCCCCCTTTATCTTCCTGACTACTTTCTGTTCCTGCAATATTGCTTTCAGTGAGTGGTGTACAGAGAGATCCCAGATCCTTTTCAATGTTACAGCTCCCCAATTGGTGGGTCTGCGTAAACTGGTCTGTGTGCCAATGTATTCCCAGTATTGGCCTCTGTTTTCAGAACTCACTGCCCTGCATGGAACTCAGACGTCTGTCCAAACAATAACAAAAGAAAAGTGCAGTTCCCTTCATAGATCGACAATTCTCAACCACTTCCTTTTCCAATGGTTAGCTGGAATTTTAGTGTTTCCCAACAAAGTAGACAACATCACATCTATCCACACTGCTCTTCATCTGCCACATATTTACTCATTCACTTCATTTGTTTCAATCACCTTGAAGTTTTTTTTCACATCCTCCTCACTTTTCAAAATCCTAGTTCCGTCAGCAGACTTGGAAACTTTGCATTTGATTCCCTCAACGAGATGTTTGAGATGTATTGTTAATATCTTGCGCCCCAGCACCAATCATTGCGATGCCCCATGAGCCTTCCAAACTGAAAACCATCCATTTATTCCTACTCATTGTTTCCTGTCAACACTCCCATTTTAAAATCATATTCATATATAACCCCTTACCCTTGTGTTTTTACTTTGCACACTAGGCTTGGGACTCTATTAAAATTCTTGCTGAAAATCCAAGTTCAGTGCATCTATTGTTTTTTTCTGTAATTAATCTGCCTGTCAGTTTCTCAAATATGTTTCCCATTTCATCAATGTGTGTTGATTTTTTTCTATGTCCATTATATTCAGTTCCAATAATATCTCCAAATTTGTGTATTTACTAATTTCATTCTATGTCATTTCTCATCAGACTCAGATTTTCTCCTATTGCTGCGAAGGCTTTGTTTATATCTTTTTCTCTGAAGACAGAAGTGAAGTAGCTGTGTCATGTTTCTCTGTTCTCCATTCTCCATTCCCTGGTTTCAGACTGTAAGGAAGCTGAAACTTTGACTAAAAAGAACAGCTGTTGTCTATTCACCCTGTCCATGCTCCTTGTAATCTTAAACCTGAATTACTTACCCACTCAACTTCCTCTGCTCCAAAATAAATAACTCGAGCTTACCCAGCCTCTCTCCACAGCTCATATGTTCCATCCCAGGGAACATCATGGTAAATCTCCTCTGCACCTCATCCAGTACAATCACATTCTTCCTGTAATGTGGCTCCCAGAATGGCACACAATTTGTAATTTGGTCTGACCAAAGTGCCATATTAAATTCGTGTAATCTTTGGGTCAATGAATAAAGGCTTTATCTACAGTCATGCTGAACTATCAATTATCATATTTAGTCACATTCAGGAATGTGTGGAGAAGCACCCTTTCAGCTTCCTAGTGTGGTGCAATTCTTTGAGTACTTCCCTGGCTGGTACCTTCTTGCACAGTGTAAGGGTTTATCAGGGTTACATTGCATCTGCCACTGATCTGACTATCTGACCATTCCATCTGTACCTTCCAGTAACATAAGACCTTCCTCCTCACTGACAACCATCCGGCCAATCTTTGCGTCAAACACAAACCTATTTATCACACTCCCACACCCACTTCACATTCACATCTCTTATGAATATCACAAATAATAAGCATCCTATTTATTTCCACCTCATCACATGTATCATAGATTTTTGAAATTTCACTGCGATCACCTCTCATGCTTTGAAACTGGAGAGGTCGCAAGACAACTGTCCCCATCAGAAAATCTTGTCATCTCAGGAATTAATGTGGAGAATGTCCATTGCACGTCCTCTATGATCAGTGTAATCTCTCTTAGATTAGGTCACCAACACTGCACTCAATACCTCAGGTACACTCTCACCAACACTCTATGCAACTACTTCATGATGTCTTTACCTCTATATTCCGATTCCCTTAAACAAACTCCAACCTAACTTTAACTTTCCAATTACACGTATTCCTCCAAACACCATTGACACTAATTTCATTTACGAACTGACTGTGTGAGTTATAGAGTCATAGAGATGTACAGCATGGAAACAGACGCTTCAGTCCAATCCATCCATATCTAGCAGATATCCCAACCCCATCTAGTCCCACTGCCTGCCTCTGGCCCATATCCCTCCAACTCTTCCTATTCATATAACCATCCAAATGCCTTTTAAATGCTACAATTGTACCAACCTCCACCACATCCTCTGGCAGTTCATTCCATACACGTACCACTGTCTGTGTGAAAGAGTTGCCCCTTAGGTCACTTTTACATTTAGATCAGGTTACTTATAGTGTGGAAACAAACCCACACCGACCCGCAGAAGCGCAACCCACATATACCCATTCCCTACACAATAACACGATTTTCAATTTAGCATAACTAAATTTCCTAACCTGCACATTTTTGGATTGTGGGAGGAAAAACACGCAGACACGGGAAAAATGTGCAAACTCCACGCAGAGAGTCGCCTGAGGTGGGAATGGAATCTGGAGTTGTGAGACAGCAGTGCTAACCACCGTGCCACCGTGCCGCCCAACATTGTTCCCCTCTTACCCTAAATCTATGCTCTTTAGTTCTGGACTTCCCGAACCCAGGGAAAAAACTTTGACTATTTATCCTCTCCATGCCCTTCATAATTTTGTACATCTCAATAAGGTCACCCCTCAGCCTCCGACTCTCAAGGGAAACCAGGCCCAGGCTGTTCAGCCTCTCCATATATCTCAAATCCTCCATCCCTGTCAACATCCTTGTAAATCTTTCCTCAACCTTTCCAAGTGTCACAACATATTTCCGATAGGAAGGAGACAAGAATTGCACGCAATATTCCAACAGTGTACTAACCAGTGACCCGTTCAGCCGCAACATGACCTCTCAACTCCTATACTCGGTACTCTAACCAATAAAGGAAAGCAAAACAAACGCCTTCTTCACTATCCTATCTACGTGTGACTCCACTTTCAAGGAACTATGAACCTGCACTCCAAAGTCTCTTTGTTCAGCAACACTCCCCAGGACCTTACAATTAAGTGGAAAAGTCATGCTAAAAGTTTCTTTCCCAAAATGCAGCACCTCGCATTTATCTGAATTAAACACATCTGCCACTTCCCAGCCCATTGGCCCATCTGATCAAGATCCTGTTGTACACGGACGTAACCTTCTTTGCTGTCCACTACGTCTACAATTTTGGTGTCATCTGCAAACTTACTAACGATACCTCTTACGCTCGCATCCAAATTATTTATATAAATGGCAAAAAAAGGACCCAGCACTGATCCTTGTGGTACTCCTGAGGCTTGAAGTCTGAAAACAACCCTCCACCTCCACCCTTTGTCTTCAACCTTTGAGCGAGTTCTGTATCTAATTGGCTCGTTGTCCATGTATTCCATGAGATCTAAACTTGCTAACCAGTCTCCCACATGGAAAATCTTGTCGAACGTGTTACTGAAGTCCATATAGATCACATCTACCGCTCTGCCCTCATCAATCCTCTTCGTTACTTCTTCAAAAAACTCAGTCAAAGTTGTGAGATAGGATTTCCCCCCACAAAGCCAGGTTGACTATCCCGAATCAGTCCTTGTCTTTAGAACTGCATGGAACAGTTAAGTATGTGTATACAGGGATGGTGCAGGAGGGAGGGATTCCGGTTTCTGGACAACTGGGGTTCTTTCTGGGGAAGGTGGGACCTCTATAAACACGATGGTCTCCACCTGGACCTGAGGGGCACCAGCATCCTTGGGGGGAGGTTTGCTAGTGCTCTTTGGGAGGGTTTAAACTAACTCTGCAGGGGCATGGGAACCTGGACTGTAGCTTTAGGGTACAGGACCTTGAGTGTAGGGAGGTTAGGAACAAGGCTTCAATCTCAAAGGTGGGTGCCGGTAAACAGGAAAGTGGCTGGAAGTATGTATACCTCAATGGCAGAAGTATAAGAAATAAGGTAGGTGAACTTGCAGCGTGGGTTGGTACCTGGAACTTCGATGTTGTGGCCATTACAGAGACGTGGGTGGGTAGAACAGGGACAGGAATTTCTATTGCAGGTTCCAGTGTTTAAACGTTTTAGGAGGGTCAGAGATGGGGGTAAAAGAGGGGGAGGTGTGGCATTGCTTGTCAAGGATAGTATTACAGTGGTGGAAAGGACGATGGAGGAAGACTTGCCATCTGAGGTAGTGTGGGCAGAGGTTAGAAATAGGAAAGGTGAGGTCACCCTGTTGGTAGTTTTCTACAGGCCTCCTAATAGTCCGAAGGAAGTAGAGAAAAGTATTGCAAGGATGATTCAGGAGAAGAGTGAAAGTAGTAGGGTGGTTGTTATGGGAGACTTTAACTTCCCAGATATTGACTGGGAAAGCTATAGCTTGAGTTCGTTAGATGGGTCGGTGTTTGTCCAATGTGTGCAGGAGGGTTTCTTGACACAATATGTAGACAGGCCAACAAGAGGTGAGGCCATACTGGATTTGGTTCGAGGTAATGAACCAGACCAGGTGTTAGACTTGGAGGTAGGTGAGCACTTCGGGGACAGTGACCACAACTCGGTGACTTTTACTCTAGTGATGGAGAGAGATAAGTGTGCACTGCAGGGCAACAGTTATAGCTGGGGGCAGGGAAATTATGATGTGGTGAGGCATGACTTAGGATGCGTGGATTGGAAAAATAGGCTTCAAGGGAAGGACACAAATGATATGTGGAGCTTGTTCAAGGAGCAGCTATTGGGTGTCCTTGATAAGTATGTACCAGTCAGGCAGGGAGGAAAGGGTCTTGTAAGGGAGCCGTGGTTTAATAAGTAATTGGAATCCCTTGTAAAAGGGAAGAGGGCGGCCTATGTAAAGATGAGGCGTAAAGGTTTAGTTGGGGCGATTGAGAGTTATAAGGTAGCCAGGAAGGATCTAAAGAGAGAGCTAAGAGCAGCGAGAAGGGGACATGAAAAGTCCTTAGTTGGTAGGATTAGGAAAAACCCTAAGGCTTTCTAAAGGTATGTCAGGAATAAAAGGATGACTAGGGTAGGTATCGGTCCAGTCAAGGATAGTAGTGGGAAGTTGTGCGTGGAGGCAGAGGAGATTGGAGAGACACTAAATCAATACATTTCGTCACAATTCACTCAGGAACAGGACATTGTTGCTGATGTGAATATTGAGTCACAAGTGATTAGAATGGATGGCTTTGAGGTATGTAGGGAAGAGGTCCCGGGAATACTGGAAAGAGTGAAAATAGATAAGTCCCCTGGGCCGGATGACATTTATCCTAGGATCCTCTGGGAAGCTAGGGAGGAGATAGCAGAGCCATTTTCCTTGAGTTTTATGTCGTCGTTGTCTACAGGAATAGTGCCAGAATACTGGAGGATAGCGAATGTGGTCCCCTTGTTCAAGAAGGGGAGTAGGGACAGTCCTAGTAACTATAGGCCAGTGAGTCTCACTTCTGTTGTGGGCAAAGTCTTAGAGAGAATTGTAAGGGATAGGATTTATGAACATCTGGATAAGAATAATGTGATCAAGTATAGTCAGCATGGTTTTGTGAAGGGCAGGTCGTGCTTCACAAACCTTACTGAGTTCTTCGAGAAGGTGACCAAGGAAGTGGACCAGGGTAAAGCAGTAGATGTGTTGTATATGGATTTTAGCAAGGCGTTCGATAAGGTACCCCATGGTAGGCTGCTGCGAAAATTTCGGAGGTATGGCATTGAGGGTGCATTAGAGGTTTGGATTAGGAATTGGCTGGCTGGAAGGAGACAGAGGGTAGTAGCGGATGGTAAAGGTTCATCTTGGAGTACAGTTACTAGCGGTGTTCCACAAGGATCTGTTTTGGGACCATTGCTGTTTGTCATTTTTATAAATGACCTGGAGGAGGGGCTTGAAGGCTGGGTGAGCAAGTTTGTGGATAATACGAAAGTCGGTGAAGTGGTGGTCAGCGAAGAAGGATGTGGCAGGTAACAGCGGGATATAGATAAGTTGCAGAGCTGGGAAGAAAGGTGGCAATTGGAGTTCAATGTAGCTAAGTGTGAAGTCATTCACTTTGGTAGGAGTAATAAGAAGATGGATTACTGGGCTAATGGTAGGCTACTTGGTAGTGTGGATGAGCAGAGGGATCTTGGTGTCCATGTACACAGATCTCTGAAAGTTGCCACCCAGGTAAATAGTGCTGTGAAGAAGGCATAATGCGTACTTGGCTTTATTGGTAGAGGAATTGAGTTCCGGAGTCCTGAGGTCATGTTGCAGTTGTATAAGACTCTGGTGTGGCCTTATCTGGAGTATTGTGTACAGTTTTGGTCGTCATACTATAGGAAGGATGTGGAGCCACTGGAACAGGTGCAGAGGAGTTTTCCCAGGATGTTGCCTTGCATGGTAGGAAGATCGTATGAGGAAAGGCTGAGGCACTTGGGGCTGTTGTCATTGGAGAAAATAAGGTTTAGGGGAGATTTGATAGAGGTGTACAAGATGACTGGGGTTTAGATAGGGTTGACAGTGAGAACCTTTTTCCGCGTTTGGAGTCAGCTGTTACTAAGGAACATAGCTTTAAATTAAGGGGAGGTTGGTAAAGGACAGATGTTAGGGGTAGATTCTTTACTCAGCGGGTTGTGAGTTCATGGAATGCCCTGCCAGTATCAGTGGTGGACTCTCCCTCTTTATGGTCATTCAAGCGGGCATTGGATAAGCATATGGAGGTTATTGGGCTCGTGTAGGTTAGGGAGGCTTCGGTCGGCGCAACATCGAGGGCCGAAGGGCCTGTACTGCACTGTACCTTTCGATGTTCTATGTTCTATGTTCTATCCTGTCCTTCAGGATTCCCTCCAACAACTTGCCTACCACCGACGTCAGGCTCACTGGCCTATCGTTCCCTGGCTTGTCCGTTGCACCCTTTTTAAACACCACATTTGCCAAACTCCAGTCTTCTGGCACCTCTCCTGTGACTATCAACGGTACGAATGTCTCAGCAAGAAGTCTAGCAATTACCTCTCTAGCTTCCCACAGAATTCTAGGGTACACCTTTTCAGGTCCAGGTGACTTATCCACCTTTACCCGTTTCAAGACATCCAGCACTTCCTCCTCTGTATATGGACATTTTTCAACGTGTAACCATCTATTTCTCTACATTCTATATCTTCGATATCCATTTCCACATTAAATACTGATGCAAAATACTCGTTTAGTATCTCCCCCTTTTTCTGCGGATCCACACAATGGCCGCCTTGCTGATCTTTGAGGGGCCCTATTCTCTCCCGAGTTATGATTTTGTCATTAATGTATTTGTGAAAACTCTTTGGATTCTACTTAATTCAACCTGCGAAAGCTATTTCATGTGCCCTTTTTGCCCTCTTGATTTCCCTCTCAAGTATACTACTACTGCCTTTATACTCTTCTAAGGATTCGCTCAATCAATCCTGTCTATTCCTGACATATGCTTCCTTCTTTTATTTACCAAACCCTTGAGTCTTTCAGCATTCCAGATACCTACCAGCCTTTCCTTTCATTCTAAGTGGAATATACTTTCTCTGGATTATTGTCATCTCATTTCTGAAGGCTTCCCATTTTCTAGCCGTCCGTTTACCTGTGAACATCTGCCCCCAATCAGATCTTGAAAGTTCTTGACAAATTCCGTCATAATTGGCCTTTCTCCAATTTAGAACTTCAACTTTTAGATCTGGTCTACCCTTTTCCATCATTATTTTGAATCTAATAGAATTATGTTAGCTATCCCCAAAGTGCACCTCCACTGACATCTCAGTCACCTGCCCTGCCTTATTTCGCCACAGTGGGTCAAGTTTTGTACCTTTTCCAGTAGGTTTATCCACATACTGAATCAGAAGATTTTCTTGTACACACTTAACAAATTCCTCTCCATCTAGACTCTTAACGCTATGGCAGACCAGGTCTATGTTTGGAAACTTAAAATCTCCTCCCATAATCACCCTACTTTCTTACAGATAGCTGAGGCCTCCTTACAAGTTTGTTTCTCAAATTCCCTCTATTAGGGGGTCTATAATACAATCCAATTAAGGTGATCATCCCGTTCCTTTTTCTCAGTTCTTCCTAAGTAACTTCCCTGGATGTATTTCCAGAAATATCCTCCCTCGATACAGCTATAATACTATCCCTAATCACTCTGCCTCCTCTCCTACCTCCCTTTCTATC
Organism: Chiloscyllium punctatum; assembly: GCF_047496795.1. Taxonomy (NCBI): domain Eukaryota; kingdom Metazoa; phylum Chordata; class Chondrichthyes; order Orectolobiformes; family Hemiscylliidae; genus Chiloscyllium; species Chiloscyllium punctatum. The sequence continues at coordinate 17,053,018 of NC_092745.1, read as the reverse complement.
TTTCCTATAACATTTGTATCCTGAAATATTTCGCTGCCAGTCCTGCCCATCCCTGAGCCATGTTTCTGTAATTGCTATGATATCCCAGTCCAAGCCAGTATTGTAAAGAAAGAATATAAGAGCTTCTTTCGAAACATAGAGGACAAACGAGAGGCATCTGATCGCTAGAGATTGACACAGGAGAGATAGTAATGTGGAACAAGGAAATGGCTGAGGAGCTGAAAAATTACTTGGTGTCAGTCTTCACGGTTGAAAACACGAGTAATATCCCAAACATTGAAAAGACTTAGTGGACAGACCCGAGTAAGGTGGGCATCACCGAGGAAAAGCTGCTGGGAAAACTGAATGGCCTGAAGGTAAGTAAATCACCTGGACCAGATGGACTCCACTCCAGATTTATAAAGCAGATAGCTGATGAGACGGGGGAGGCGTTGGTGGTGATCTTTCAGGAAACCCTGGAATCAGGAATATTCCCAGAGGACTGGAAAATCACTAACGTGATACCCCTGTTTAAAATTAAAGCAAAAAACGGAAAACTACTGACTGACTAATTTAAACTTGGCTGTGGGTAAGATCCTGGAATCCATTGTGAAGGATGAGATTTCTGAATACTTGGATGTGGATGGTAAATTCGGACAAAGTTAGCTGGTTTCGTCAAGGGGTAGTCATTACTGGAAAATCTGCTAGAAATCCTTGAGGACATAACGGGCAGCTTAGAACAAGGATAGCCAATGGATTTCATCCACCTGGACTTCCAGAAGATTTTGACAATGTGTTGGCAGGAGGCTACTGAGTAAGGCAAGGGCCCATGGTGTTAGAGACAAGGTGCTAGCATGGATAGAAGTTCGGCTGTCTGGCAGGAAGCAAAGAGTGTCGATAGAAGTGTCCTTCTCAGGATGACAGCCAGTGAGAAGTGGTGTTCCATAAGGGTCAGTGTTGGGACCGCAACTTTTCACTTTATACAATAACGATCCAGATGAAGGATCTGAAGGCATTCTATCTCCATTTGTAGATGAAACAAAGATAGGTATAGGGACAGGTAACGTCAAAGAGGCAGGGAGGATCATGAAGGCTTTGATTAGGTTAGGATAATGGGCAAAGAAGTGGCAGATGGAGTACAAGTGGGAAATTGTGGGAACATGCACTTTGTTAGGAAGAATACAAACATCGGCTACCGAGAAAATTCAGATGTCTGAAGTGCAAAGGGACTTGGGAGTTCTACTCCAGGATTCTCTCAATGTAAACTTGCAGGCTGAGACAGTAGTGAGGAAGGCAAATGCAGTGATGGAATTTATTTGGAAAGGATTTGAATAGAAAAGCAGGGACGTACTTCTGTGGCTCTCTAAGGCTCTTGTCAGACCATATTTGGAGTATTGTGCGCTGTTCTGAGCCCCATATCTCAGGAAGGATGTGCTGACCTTGGAATGGATTCACAGGAGGTACATGGGAATGGTCCCAGAAACGAAAAGCTTAACATATGAGAAAGTTTGAGGACTCTGGGTACGTTCTTGATGGAGTTCAGAGGGATGTGGAGGGATCTAATTGAAACATACAGAACACTAAATGGCTTGGACAGTGCTGATGGTGAGAAAACTTCCATTGGTATGATACTCCAGGACCCAAGGATACAACATCAGAGTAACGGGAAATCCTTTTAGAACGGAGGTAAGGAGAAACGTCTTCATCCAGAGAGTGGAGAATCTATGGAATTCATTTTCACAGAAGGCAGTGGACGTCAGGTCATTGTGTATATTTAAGATAGAGATAGTTAGCTTCTTGAGTATCAAAGGGACCAAAAGTTACAGGGAGAAAGCAGGAGAATGGTGTTGAGAAATGTTTCAGCCATAATTAAATAGTGAAATCAGAATCGATAGGCTAAATGGCCTAATTTCTGTTTCTAAATCCGATGATCTTATGGCCGTAAGCCACAGTCTATTCCACCCGCTCTCTCACTTTGTCCCTCCTGAGAGCAAAATGTGAGCGTAAAAAATGCCTGATTTATCTTTACCAAACTTGGAGGATTCCTGTTGAGGATTCATGGGAATCGCTCCCCTGCTTGAAGGAAAGATAATTCTGCCAAATCCAACTGTTCAGGAAGAAGTCTCATACCAGCAGCTTGTTTAAGTAGAATAAGGTCGCAGACAGAGTATCAGTTGGGGCACATTATCTCTCTTCCACTTGAAATGAGTTCAACTACTATGAAACTCTGGAAACCTTTTCCTATTCGTTTTCCTCTTCAGATATGTGTGATTGTATATGTGTCTGTACGTGTGTGACTCTGTCTCATATTTTTCGAGAGAATGACCTAGGTTACACTTCCAACCTGCTGTAACCAGTGGAGAAGTGGGGCTAGAAAAGGACACAGTGATCCTCCAACATTGGTCGGAGCAGAAATGAGAAATTCGCATGGGTTGTTCAAATGGGAATTCTCTTCCCCAGAGGTTTCAGCCCAAGGTGGCAGCTCAATACCACTACTTCCAGCGTAATTAGACATGGTCCATAAACGTTGGCCTATCAACAACACCCACATTCCATAAACAAATCTCAAATGATAAACTGCAGCAGAACTAATTGGATGGGCACAAGACTGATAGATAAATGCCTGTTGCCTTCCAGAATTGTGCTGCCTGTGTACTTTGGCTTTGTGCAGCTCCCTAGTATTGTGCCTGGGTGTTTGAATTTATTCAAAGTTGTGTTTTGCAACATTTGACAGACATGTGAATGGAGGAAAATTGTGGACAGACTGAAAAGTGGTGCGCAGACCACACTCAGATCAGCCATGATCTTATTGTCTGGTCGAGCAATGATAAAGTGTCTAATGACCCACTCCTGCTCCTCAGTTCTCTGTTCCTATGTTCCATTCAGTCCTTAAACCCATTTGTATAGGAGCAGATGGAGACCACTTGCTCCAAATACCTGGTCCGCAGTATTACAGGATATCATTCAGTCCCTCAACACTGTGTGGTTTGCTGTGGGTTGGGAAATGTGATGGAAAATCCAAGCTATGTAAGAAAGTGATCTCCCACCTTTTTAAATAGTGTCTCCTCTCTGCAAATGGTGTTTCAGTTGTTGGTCATGTTGTAGACCCAGATGCACAGTGAATATCTGGCCCAGATCTCTCCCAGAGATGGCTCACAAAATTCTTTCCTCTCACTGTCCTCAACATTCAATAACAACACTGCCAGGAAAATTACATCCATTCACTTTCCAAAGACAGAATATGAGAACATAAAAATAGGAATATGTAATTTGGATGCTCACGCCGTTGTATGCTATCATGGCCAACCTACTGTTGGCATTAACTCTTCTTTCATGCGCAATTCTTCATGCCCCTCAGCTCTCTGACAGGTCAAAAATCCATCTACATCCTCTTTAAATACTTGGAGTGATATCGCTACCCTCACTTTCTAGACCTGAGAATTCCTGACATTCACTCCCCTCTTTGAGAAGAAAACATTCTCCACACAGACACCATCACGTATTAACATTTTAAAAAGTGTGTTACTGACCTACTCATGTATGAGGGACTGACCCTGATATCAAAGCAGGATTTGACTGAAGATTTTATCCTCAGAGGCACTTAAATACTCAGAATCATGCATCCCGTTTAAAAATAAAAATACAAACCATGGAATTTATCATCTTCTTAGTGTCTGCGTAGAACATAACGGGTGATTGTTCAACACCATCAAGTTTCAATGCAATGACCTCTTATTCTCTGACAATTAACCCTGACTCACTCCTCTTCTGCCATCAGCCCAGGGATTAGGCTTGTGAAATTTCTTAACAAGGCCTCTATTGCAAAGAGATAATTCCTTTGAAATGAGAAAAAAATCCGTCCATAATACCCCAAATACTGCCTCAACTACACTCTCAGTGATGATCACAATAATTCCTTTCCCTCACTTACTGGTATCCGTATATTTATTCTGACATAAAAACCCATTCCTTCTCTATGCATTGCCACTGTTGCGGAATTTAAAAGTTCCTTACATCTGCATGTCAGCACCAGTAAAATCAGAACCAGATGTGCCCGTGGAGATGAACATCACTCTTGGGGATAGACTCAGTCGGAAAGACTGCACTTGAAATAGTGAATGGTCACCTACCTGAATGGAAATGAAGTGTAGGAAGAAGGAAAACAGGCAGAGGAAGGGAGCTAACTTTACTTTTGTTCTTCTCTCACGGGATGTGTGCAGCCACGGTCAGGCCAGCATGTTAAGCTGAGCTTGAACTGCGTGACTGGTTCAGCTGTTCCACAGGACAGTCAAGAGTAAAACACATTGCTGTGGGTTTGCCCAGACAAGACTGGGGAAGGATAACGCATTGTCCCAGCCGTGTCCTCACTTCCTCCTCGAAGATTTTAACCTACTGCGAATCCTCTTGCAAGGATGCCTTCCTTGAAGAAGCTCTCTTCTTCCCTCTACAAGCAGAGAACACCTCAGGGACACCCGGACCAACCAACCCAACCACCCGTGCTTAAAACTTAAACTCCCCCTCCCACTCCACCAAGGACATGCAGGTCCTTGGACTCCTCCATCGCCAGACCATAGCAACACGACGGCTGGAGGAAGAGCGCCTCATCTTCCGCCTAGGAACCCTCCAACCACAAGGGATGACCTCAGATTTCTTAGTTTCCTCATTTCCCCTTCCCCCACGTTGTCTCAGTCAAATCCCTCGAACTCAGCACCGCCTTCCTAATCTGCAATCTTCTTCCTGACCTCTCCGCCTCCACCCCGACTCCAGCCTATCACCCTCACCTTGATCTCCTTCCAACTATTGCATTTCCAACGTCCCTCCCCCAAGTCCCTCCTCCCTACCTTTTATCTTAGCCTGCTGGACACACTTTCCTCATTCCTGAAGAAGGGGTCATGCCCGAAACGTCCATTCTCCTGCTCCTTGGATGCTGCCTGACCTGCTGCGCTTTTGCTGCAACACATTTTCAGCTCTGATCTCCAGCATCTGCAGTCCTCACTTTCTCCTCGAAGCAATTCAGTCCAACCTGGCTTAATGAACAGATAGTATGAATTACCAGGAACACCAACTTAGCGAGGATTGGATAGTAACCAGCTTGAATAATCACCAGTACATCATAGATCCACGAAACTAATGAGATCCAAGGCCGAGAAAGCCAGTAAAGGCGCCCAGGATAAACCCCTGTCCATTGTTGGACCATTTAAGTCTAATATTCTCAGATTCTGATCCATTGTTGGAACATTCCAGTTTAACGTTCTCAGATTGTGATCTCTCCTCCCCCTCTCTCTGGGTCTGCTGATGCCTGTTAATGCTGTTGCTGATGTTTCCGCTGATACTATGGGATTACACGTTGAACCGAATCCCTAATTAATAGAAGAACAAAGCTCTCCAGTGACACATTTAGGATGCACGGAGACTGACATCAATCACAGTCGTTGAATAAATACCTTCCCTTAACCCATTCCAATTCAATAATTTTTATTAATATTCAAAATTTACACATTCTGGATGGGATATGTGGGGGTGACTGAGGGAACAAATGTTGGGTCTGGTAGATCAATCAAGTGTAACCATTCAATCTGTCTTGGATATGGGAGCAGTTATCAGAATATAAGCATGCTTCTCTGCTTATAAATTGAAACATACGTTATGTATCTACTGATCATGCACTGCAATATCAGGAAGACATTGAGAGAACTTTTATCGTTCATAATTTGAGAAAAATATATCCCTAAGACTACGTGCAGTTATAACAGACAACGACATGATTTAGTTAACCGGAAATTGTACCTAAGAGATAATGGGGGACTGCAGATATTGGATAATTCAGTGTAGGTAAAGGATGTCGGTGGAAAACGCACAATAAGCCAGGCAACATCCGCGATGCAAGAGAGTCGATGTTTCAGACAAGACCTTTCTTCAGGACTGGGGAGGGAGAAGAGAAAATGAGTGATGGGGTGAGGCTGGGGGAAAGATAAGTGATAGGTGAGTGAAGGTAGGAGGTAGAAGGTAGTGATAGATCGGTCGAGAGTGTGGAGCAGATGGTGGGGAGCAGTTGGTGGGAAGGAAGATGGACATTAGGTCTCCTCGAGAGGGGAGATTTAAGTCCAGGAGTTGGATCTGGGATCTGGGTTGGCCAGGGGAGATTTGTAGATCAGTGAATCCAATGTTCATGCTGTGTGTTTGTTAGCTTCCGAGGCAGAAGATGAGGTGTTACTGGTAACATCCTGGTACTCTCTTCTCAACCATCTCGAGTTTAGCAATCTCCTTCCTATAACAGAACTGCACACAGTACTTCAGAAGAGGCTTTATCAATGACCAGCACAATCTCAGCATGACTTCCCAACTTCTAACCTTAAAGGTCTGAGCAATGAAGTAACCTTAAACACCCTGCGCCTCAAACTTCAAAGAATTATACCTGCGCCGCTGGGTCCCTTTTTTCTATATAACGACCAAAGCCCAGCATTTATTGTGTAAGCCATCCCCTTGTTTGTTTTACCAAAATGTAATACCTTACATGTACCAATGTTAACCCCATCTGCCACACCTCAGCCCAGTGAATGATATTACTGCCCCGTCATACTTCCCCTTCGGATTAAAACGACACTCCCCTCTCCAGAAGGCCTACAGACACCAGTCTTGAGTTTCTCAAAGAGCCAGAGCTTGGTTTGACTTGTGCAGGCAGAGGGAGGAGTCGGTAAGCAAAAGCTGGAAAGGAAACAGTTGCCTTGTATCAATGAACGATTTTAGGAAGAGGGAATTCACATGTTAGAGATTTGAAATAGTGACCGGTGTTTTGGGACCAGAATTGTGCTCCTTCCTCATCTCTGGTGTTCAGTATTGATATCTACTCGAGATCCATCATAGTGCAGAGTGTGTTGCAGGATTTCTTTCCCTGATATAGCAGACTACGAATAACAGCCATTTCAAACAGTAATGATAGCCAAGCAATTAAAGAGCTTCATAGTTTATCTCAATGGCACAGCAAAAGCACACAACATCCTATAGTTAAGGCTAATAGCTTGTACTTTTTTCAATGAGAAATATCCCCTGTATCATTTGGTAAGGTTAACTAAAATTTAATAAATCCATACACTGAAAATACGACCCAAAATCTGAGCATGGCATAGGCCTTGTTTAATTGATGGTGCTCACGTTTCTGAGGCAGAACTCTGGATTCGATTCCAGTCCATGAATGTCTGGTAGTGTCCCTATCTCTGTAGAAGATGGTGTGTATTCATGTCCTGTGGAGGTGTGTCACAGCAAGTTACAACAGGCTGACGAACAAAACGCAGGAGCATCATGTTGAAGCTTCAGCGGCTAATGCTGAATGATGGTAGTCTCCCTGTCACTGGGACGAAAATTCCAGTTTCAAAGCCCACAGGGCTGTTTCATAATATGTCTGAACAAGTTGATTAAACTCTTTTTGGAATCGTGTCTTGATGGAGAGGGAAGAGGTACGACAACTGAATTTGAGAATTGAGACGCAGGATGACTGAAAGCACAGCCATTCGTGTTGATTGGGGTCATATTTGCACTTTCCAGAAGTTTATAATTTGATAAAGGTCATTGAGTGTTCAAGGGGCACCAGAGGTAGCGTCAGGAAAAACAGAGTAGAGATCATTACACATTCTGTGTTTGGAAAGCTGTGACGAGTGGAATTCTTCAGAGATCTGCGTGATGACATCAACAAATTACAATCAATACCAATGAATTGGATGAAAGAGATGGAGCTCAGTTTGCTCATGCATCAGGATAGTCATTCAATAAGATGTCAAATGGAGACTGAGCATCTGCAATGGCATATAGACAGGGGAGGGCAGAGCATCTGCAATGGGACAGAGACAGGGGAATGCAGAGCATCTGCAATAGGATACAGACAGTGGAGGGTAGGGTGTCTGAAATGGAATACAGACAGGGCGAGGGCATAGCATCTGCAATGGGATGCAAACGGGGGAGATTAGGGCATCTGCAATGGGATACAGACAGAGGGAGAGCAGAGAGTCTGCAATGGGATACAAATGGGGGAGAGGAGAGCGTTTGCTTTAAGATACAGAGATTGGAGGGAATAGCGTCTGCAATGGGATACAGACGGAGGGAGGTCCGAGCAGCAAGCGATGGCATACAGACTGTTTTGGGGAAAAAAACAAAACAGCAGAAAAGTATTTAAATGCAAAGGGAATGCAGAACTCAGTGCTACCGAGTGATTTGAGTGTTCTGGCACATGACTCAAATTTCTCTGAAGATGCAGCAAATGATTTGGAAGGTAAACAGAATGATTCTATTTCGTGCAAGGTGTGTTGGGTATGAACTTAGCAATGTTTTTCTGCATCAGTGTAGGGTATTGCTGAGATCACATCTGATGTATTATGTGTAGTTATAATTGCCTGAAAAGAAAACACAAAATTGCTTTCGAAACGTTTCGAAGTTTTTTTTTTCTCTTTACTCATTCTTGGAATGAAGGCATTACGTTATGAAGAACTAACAGTTCAGCCTGAGAATGAGGGATGTTTTATTGACCATATAAGATCTTGAGAAGAGTATAGTTGGTGAATACCGGATGGATCTTTCTTCTTGTGTGGGAGAATAAAACTGGGGAAATAATTTCAGAATAAGGCAATTTGAAAGGAAAGGTCATTGGATGGAAAAATTGAACTCTGATTTCTCCTCATACATGCTACAATACTGGCGAGCTTTTCCAGTAATTTCTGAATTTGTTTAAGAATAAACATATTCATTTTAACACATATTGTGGAGACATGAAACGCTTATTTTTACATTATGCAGGTACATATTAACAGATCTTCAAAACAAGTTGGGCCATTTGTTGTTAATGTATTGATTCTGTGTCCGACAACAGCAATAATGCACTGACCTGGAGTCGAGAATGTGATGGTGTCATATGGTTCGGACAATGTTCAAGGAGCGCTCACATAGTTCAGCTTGGGATCTGATAACATGATTGATTTAACTCAGAGATGGAAAATGTAGTCTATCTGTGAAGGAACTGTACTTCCCCCTTTCTGTTTCCCTGTCGCTCATCACAGCAACGTATGGGAGTGAAAAATAAACAGTCGCCTTTCACTCTCATGCAGGATTCCTGATGATGATTCATTGGAATCTCCCCACAGCCTGAAGCAAAGCAATTCATCCAAATCCAACTGTTTCAGGAAGAAATCCCATTTTCAGTAGGTTGTTCGGGCAGAATAACTTCAGAAGTAATTATTCCGACTCGATAGTGAGAGTGACAGACAAGATATTCTGTGTCTGCAAATCGGAATCCAGGGTGGTGTTTAGCCTCCTATGTGCCAGGTTCCAGGATGTCACAGAGCGGCTGTAGAACCTTCTCCCCGGGGTGGAGGAGCAGGCAGAAGTCATTGTGTACATTCGTACAAATGACACAGGTAGAAATAGTGATGAGGTCCTGCAGAGCTAAAAGAAAGGGAAAACGACAGGTCCACGACAGAGGTAATATCGAGTTTACTACCAGTGCTCCGTGCTAGTGAGGATGAAAACAGGAGGATATGGCAGATGAATGTGTGGTTAAAGAATTGGTGCAGGGGGCAGAAATTTATATTTTTGGATCACTAGGATCTTTTGTGGGACAGAGGTGATCTGTTCGGGAAGGACGGGTTGTACCTGAACTGGAAGGGGACCAATATCCTGGCAGGCAGGTTTGCGAGTGCTGCAAGGGAGGGTTTCAACGAATTTGGCTGGGGTTGGGGAGGGGTAGAATCCTCAACAGCAGGAAGGCAAGTGTGCGGCTAGAAAGAGATAGAGTAATCAGAAACAGTAAAGTGAAGAGACAGGTTAGGCTGGAACACGACAGGCCGCAAGGAATGTCTGTTGGATTAAATTGCAACTGTTCTAGTGCAAGATGGCTGACAGATAAGGCCGAGGAACTCAGGGTGTGAATAGCTATATGGCACTGGAATAACATAGCCATTACAGAAACATGGCTAATGGAGGGACAGAACTGGCAACTAAATGGACCAGGGTACAGGTGCTTTATGCGGGACAGAGATGGTGGAAGGAGGGGACGGGGAGTTACATTTTTGATTGAGGCGAGTATCACAGCAGTAATCAGAGATAAAATAATTGATGTATCATCCAATAAGTATTTGTGGGTGTAGATAAGAAAGAAGAAGTGAATGGTGATATTATTTTGGTTGTTCTATCGGCTCCCAAATAGGAAACCGAGAATTAGAGGAACAAAAATATGCAAAGAGATGAGGAGGCTTGCAGGCTCATTAGGATTGCCATAGTAGGAGATTTTAGTTTTCCTAACATAGACTGGGAATGACATAGAATTAAAGACTGAGATTGCCTGTATCTATTAAGTGTGTTCAGAAAAGTACCCTCAAGCAGTAAGTAGAGGGTGCAACTCGGGAAGGGACGAGACTTGACCTACTCTAAGAACTAGGGCAGGACAGGTGACTGAGATGACAGTGGGGTAGCACTCTGGGACCAGTGATCATAGTTGTATTAATTTTAATATAGTAATGGAGAAGGACAAAACTGGTCCACATGTTTAAGTTCTAAATTGGGGAAAGGCGAATTGTGACGGAATTAGACAGGAGCTTGTAGGGGTTGGTTGGATGAGCTTGTTTGCAGGCGAAAGGTCTTCTGGCAAGTGGGAGGCCTTTAAAAGTGAAATGTCTACAGTTCAACGTCTATATGTTCCTGTGAGGGTAAAAGGCACGGTTGGTAGGAAGAGGGAACCCTGGATGTTCGGAGATATTGAGACTTTGACCAGCCAAAAGGAGGCATGGCTCAGGTCCGTGCAGCTGGGATCAAGGGAATCTGTGACGGTGTGCAGGGGATACAGGAGTTTACCGAAGATGGAAATCAGGAGGGCGAAAAGGGGGCACAAGGTAGCATTGGCTGAGAAGATTAGGGTGAATCCAAAGAGGTTCTTTAAGTATATTAAAGTAAAAGTAATAACTAAATGAGAATATGACCCCTCAATGTCCAAAGTGGACATGCATGTCTAGAACTGTAGGAGATTTGCGAGATTCTCAATGAATATACCTCCTCTGTGTATACCGTGGAGAAATACAAGAAGACTTAGGAGCTTAACAAAGGTCGTGATGTTATCTTGGAGTGAGTCAATATCACAGGAGAGGACGTGTTGGCTGTATTAGAATGTATGAAGGTGGATAAATCTCCTCATCCTAAACAGTTGCTTCCATGAACACGACAAGAGGCGACAGAAGAAACTACAGGAACCCTGGTTAATAGTTTTGCATCATCGTTAGCCACAGGTTAGGTTCCAGAGTATTGGAGGATAGCAAATGTTGTGCCATTATTCAAGAAGGGAAGCAAAGAAAAATCTGGGAACTATAGGCCAGGAAATCTAACATATGTGGTACGTAGGTTACTTGAGAAGACTCTGAGGGATAAGATATATATGAATTTCGAAAGAGAGCGTTTGATTAGAGACAGTTTTATTTTCCAGATTCTCTACAGTATTGAACCAGGCCATTTGGCCCAACAAGACCAACCCTCCAAACATTAACCCACCCAGTCCCATTTCCCTAGCCTATATTTACCCCTGACGAATGCACATATCCCTATGGGTAACTTAGCAGACCAATTCACCTAACCTGTGCATCTTTGGATTGTGGGAGGAAAATGGAGCACCCGGAGGAAACCCACACAAACACATGGACAATGTGCACACGCCACACAGAGAGCCTCCCGAAGCTGGATTCAAGCCCGGATCCATGGCACTATGAGGCCTCCATCTTGCCCCTGGTGCACCCCTCAACTTTGTAACAGATGCGCTCTCCAGGTTGATATCCCTTGGGAGGGGCGTCATACAATTATAGGGGGAGACTTTAACCCGACATCTGGATCCCAAGTTGGATAGCATGTTTCAGGTTCTCGAGAATATTTCCCTGCAATGCAGGCAGCTGGTGGATGTAAACAGGGAATTGTGCCTGGTGGATGTGTGGAGATGGTTCACTCTAAGGGTTGGTACTTCACCTTCTTATCTAAACCACATAAGTGCCAAACTAGGATTGACATGCTTTTGCCCGATTGGTCTTTTTGAAGTTAGTGTTGTTTTGTAGAATTGGGAACACAGCAATTTCTGATCATGTGGCCGTTTACATGGAGGTTAAGGATGGCGGCGACGGGACAGGCTCACACCACTGGTGAATGGATACTTTCCTCCTGAACGATAGCTAGATTATTGAATATTTTTAATGGGATTTATATTTTTTGTACATTAATTTGGACTGCCAGTAATCCGACCGTGCTGTGGGAGACTGCCAAGGCATATGGAAGGGGTTTGATTATTTCTTACTCGGCGACTCGGAAGCGGTAGAATGGGGCAGCTGAGACAGCATATTTTGAAGACCGTCTGTAACTAAGGAGATTACCATGCTCCGGGCTGCTCTGAACGCTGCCTTCATCCAGACAGCAAAGAGAGTGATTTCATTTGCGAAACAGAGGTTATTTGATTATGGTGATAATCTGGGTAGATATCTGGCATACTTGGCCAGAAAGTCCCAGTCTATCACATTCATTCGTGAGTGTTCTGTTACTATCACCTGCGATCCCAGAAAGATTAATGCAGCATTCAGGAAGTTATTTTCTGGGTTGTTCCAGTCAGAGGGCTGTGAGGATAGATTGGCGACGATGGAGCACTTTGTTTGGACCCTGGAACTCCCAGGTGTAACTTCAGAGCAGGCTCTCGTTTGAATGCCCCTCTGACAATCCAAGCGATACAGGGGGCGGTGAGGCAGCTCCAGAGTGGTAAAGCACCAGGCCCAGATGGATTTTAGAGTTAGATTTAAAAGGTGTTCATAGACCTGCTGGCTGGGCCAATGTTGGATATGTACAATTATTCTCACAGTCAGGATTGTCTCCCATCCTCTCTGAGAGAAAGAAATATTTATCTTATTCTCCACTTCATGTCGGCATTTTTCCTTATTAAACGTGGACTATAATATTTTGGTGAAAATGCTGACGTTGAAGGTGGAGAATATCTTGGCCTTTATTGTGAAATAATACCAGACAATTTTTATTAGGGGTTACAGGTCGTCTAATAATATTAGGAGAGTGCTAACATGGTTCAGGTGTGCCAGCAAGGGTCGATTCCAGGCTTGGTAGTGGATGCAGAGAAAGCAGTTGACTGAGTGGAGTGGCTGTACCTTTTTTATGTCCTGGAAAGGTTTGGCGTTGCAGGGGTCTTTGTCAGGAAGGTGGCAGTGTTATATAGGGAACCTAAAGCAGCGGATTTCACTTATGGTGTAAGGTCTGAGAATTTTACCAGTGGCTGAGGCAGCCGTCAACGGTGTCCCGTTATACTGTTACTATTTACACTGGAGATTGACTGTTGGCAGAGGCCGTCAAGAGTGACCACAATATAATTGGCCTGGAGGCAGGATCAGGATGGCATAGGATCACCCTTTACACATATTAAGCTCTTCTCTTTCTAACTAGCTCGATGATATCTATGCCCCATTTAATACAAGTGATTAATTTATTTGGATCTTTCTCGGGATATAAAATCAATGTTATGAAATCAGAGGCCATGCCTGTCTCGCATCTTCTTAGAGTTCCTGATCCTGGAAGTTGAATCCGATTCCCTTCCAGATGGTCAGAGAGAGGTTTCCTGTATTTAGGCATTTTTTTCACCCCAGCCTTCAATCAATTAGATAAAGACGACTTCCTGCAGTTGCTTGAGAACATAGGGCAGGACCGCCAGTGCTGGGAGGATCATCCAATACCATAGTTGGGTAGCATTGCTCTGGTCAAAATGAATGTACTTCCTCATTCATTATATCCCATGCAAATGCACTTTTTGATGCTTCCCAGCTAGCCTATACGGAGGTTTACAGTCGGCTTTGATCTTTTATTTGGCATCACGTGCGGCCTCTAATGGAGCTGACCCTATTTCAGCTTTGTGGGTCTGAGGGATGTGGATTTTACACACTTTAAGAAATACCAATTGAGTTCCCTCCTAGCCTATTTGGCTGATTGGGCTTGCCAAGACCCGCGGTCAATGTGGTTGGACATCGACGTCTCCCAGGCAAACTGTCCCCACATTAATCTGTTGTTCATGAACAAGATGATGACTGTTATGGACCATTGCAGAAATCCACTGTCCTTAACACAGTTAAAACATGGAGAATGATGCAATAAAGTGAGGGAAATCTTCAAAAAAAACTTATCCTTTTACTCCCATTGTAGGATTGTTGGATGCTGGCTTTTGGCTTTGGGAGTCCAGAGGAGATTCCTGTTTGGGAGACTTGTTTAACGGGGAGGGCATGACACCTTTCGAGCAGCTGAGCCAGAAATATGAGCTATCGAGGAGATTAGGGATTTATATAGAGAAAAGGACAACATTAATGGTTAGTCCCCATAAGTCGAATATGGAGGTGAGAGTTCTTCAGTCCACGGGCACTCTCTCGTTCAGTACTTTCTAGCATTCAATAGGAGGTAGTGTCTCAAAGGACATCGAACAGCTGTGTGGATTTTGAGTTCAGCAACTAGGGGTGGATATCTTCACCAGAGGAGTGGGCAAATATTTGGAAGAATGTCTGGAAGATTTCGATTTTCAACAGGACACAAGCTATGCAACTGAACGTACTCTACAGGGTTTATTTGACAAGAGAGTGGCTTGTCAAAATTAAGACAGGAGCGTCCCCAATGTGCCCAAATGTAAAACAGATGTTGGTACTCTTACTCATTGCTTGTGGCCACGCCACAATCATCGTAGATTTTGGGGTGCTATAGCGAGTGTTTTGGAAGGGGTCTTGGGAACCGAGGTCAAGATAGATCTGATTTCCCGCCTCTTGGGTTCGCCGAATCACCCGTCTTTGGGAAGAGATTGTTTAGTATCCTTTCATTTTGTGTGAGGAAGAACATTGTGATGAGGTGGGTGCCGGAAAATCCCCCAGGATTCTCGGAGTGCTGTAGGTTAGTTATGGAGCACATCCCCCTGGACTTCCTTACACCAGAAAATTGAACCTTTTGATCGGATGGAGCAGCCCTTTTTGAACAATGTAGGCGCGGACTTATTAGCTATTTTGTTCAGGGCATTTTTGTAACCATAAGCATCGGGTCTGGTGTCCTAGATGCCCCATGGGAGGAAACATTCTCAACAAACACGGCTTCACAATGCCAACCCAGTACTCTGCACAGACAGTGCAGACCACACCAGTCCATGGGGCGCGGGGCAGTGTATAACAGTGAATTGCTCTGTAAAGCTGGAGCAGTTACCCTCCCAGCGTGTAGAGTTGTGTACCTCACCCCAGTGCATTGTTCAGTAACATTGTGTTAGATCACTTCCCAGCGTGGGGAAACTTGCAGCCCAAGCTGGAAGTGACAGCTCCCATCCATTTACAGCTTCATACTTCCATTGCGCCAAGTGATGTAGAACAACGAGTCAAAAGGAAGGAGGACGTTTACTTAAGGTTGAGGAGGCAAGGATCAGACAGGACTCGAGAGGGTTACAGGTTAGCCAGGAAGGAACTGAAGAATGAATTCAGGAAAGCAAGAAGCAGGCATGAAAATTCCTTGGTGGGTAGGATTAAGGTGAAAGTGAAGAGGTTCTACACGTCAGCAACAAGTGGACGGCCAGAATGAGGGTAGGCCTTATCACAGATTGTGCAGGGAATTTGACTCATGAGTTGGAAGCGGTAGGAAAATATCCTTAATGAATGCATTGCTTCAGTATTCACTACTGAGAGGGGTTTTGAAGTTTATGGGGAGAACGTGAAACAGGTTGATATGCTAGAACAGGAGGATGTGATGACATATTTGAGAAACACAAGGATAGATAATTCTCCTTGACCAAACAGAATATACGCAAGGATGCTATAGGAAATGAGAGAAGAGATTGCTGCACATTTGACAATGATCTTTGCATCCTCACTGTCCACTGGAGTCAGGCCAGATGAAAAGAGGTTGGCAAATGTTATTCCCTTGTGTAAGCAATGGAATGGGGATAATCTTGGGAATTATAGGCCAATCAGTCTTATGACAGTGGCGGGCAAAGAATTGTGGAGGATTCTGAGAGACATGATTTATGATTACGTGAAACAAAGCATCGTTTGATTGAGATAGTCAGGATGACTTTGTGAGGGGCCGGCCATGCCTCCCGAATCTTTTTGAACTATTTGAGGATATGACAAAACACATTTATGAAGGTAGTTCAATGGATATGGTGTATATGGATTTTAGCAAGACTTTTGATAAATTTACCCACAGTAGGCCCGTTCAGTAAGTAAGGAGGCTCGGGATGCAGGGAAATCTGGTTGTCTGGATTCACAATTCCTAGCCCATAGAAGACAGAGGGGGGAAGTAGATCGAAGCATTCAGTCTGCAGCTCTGTGATCAATGGTGTCCCGCAGTATCAGTTTTAGGACCTCTGCTCTTTGCGATTTTTATGAATGGTTTGGATGAAGAAGTGGAAATGTGGGTTAGGACGTTTTCCAAAAACACAAAGGATGGTGGAGTTCCGGATAATTTTGAGGTATGTTGTAGGTTGCAATGGAACATTGACAGGATTCAGAACTGATCAAGTTAATCCTGGAACAGTGTGAAGTCATTCACTTTGGAAGGTCGAATTATAATGTAGAATATTGGTCTAAAGGCAGTATACTTGGCAGTGCGGAGGAACAGAGGGATCTTGGGCTCCATGTCCAGATATGCCTCACAATTGCTACCCAGTTTGGTGGCAAATCGGCAAAAGGGAGGACTGCAGATGCTGCAGAAAAATCGACATTTCAAGCAGGAGCTTTTCATCATCTGATAAAGAGCTCCTGTCCGAAACATCAATATTCCCGCTCTTCGGATGCTGCCTGATCTGCCGTGCTTCTCCAACTCCACCCTAATCCGGACCCAGGTTGATGTGGTTGTTAAGAAACTAAATATTGTGTTGGCTTTCACAAGCTAGGGAACTGAGTTTCAGAGTTGTGAGGTTGTGCTACAGCTCTATAAAGCATGGATTAAACCACTTTCATTAAGTTGAAGGTGTGTGTAGTACCTTTTAAGAGAGAGTGAATGTTGTTCTCCACTGAGAGCTTGCAAGCACTTATTGTATGACTATGTAGCAGTTCCAGAGTATACTGGGAAAAATAAAACATGTAATGTTTGACTGTGAAACAGATACCTTGAGTTGTGGTTGCTGTTTTGACAACAATTCGAATTTAACCAATCAGTTTAAATTATGCCCCAGGATACTAAAGTCCATCGATTTTGAATTTATTGTTTTGCCAACATCCAACCAAAGAGACGATCTAATATTGAGGGGCATAATAGAAACTGGCCGTTCGCGCGTTAGGCTGAGAGTAACTGCCATCTAGCGAGAAACTGCCATGCAAAACTCTCTCTGTCAAAGATGCTGTTTCTGTATGAAACATCCTTGCACTAAAATTCAGAAGACAACCCAGGAAGATCTTCAGTTGAAAGAAGGACAACACTGGAGATGACAGATGCTGTGTGGTTTTGAAATTTACTCGATGCAATTTTAATATGGGCCTTTATTGTTGGAACATGATGTTGTTATAAAGTTAGAGGCAGATACCAATCAGTTCAGAGAAAGAGGCGTTTAGAGTTGTGAATAGTTGTTCAATGTTCCTTTTAGAGTTAAGGAATAAATTGATATTATTTATCCTTAAAGAGTGAAATTTGGGATTTGTCACTCGTACTTTAACAGCTTACGAGGCGACTTGAGCTTTTCCGACTGTTTGGTTTAATTAGCGGAAGGGTTCATCGCCATGATGTAACACTACACGTGGAAAGTTGTGTTTAGTTCTGGTTGCTTTGTCATAGAAAAGGTGCGGAAGCTATAGAGATGGTACAGAGGATTTCCTGTAGTGAAATAAAAATATTGACACACAGCTCACAGATCAAGTGAAATATTGAGAATGTCACCACACGAAAAAAGTAAATACTGGCAGATTCTCCATGTCTGTATAAACATCAGTGTGTCAGTGTGTGTATAGTATGTATGTATTGATTACAGTGTATCTGTGTGTGCATGTGCATCAGTGTATCAGTATGTGTCGCTATATGTCTGTATTAGTATCTGTGTGACTGCATCATTTTCTGTGTGTGTGTGTGTGTGTATATATATATCTGTATTCATTACTGTGTGTCTTTCCGTGTCTTTATTCGTCTCTGTGTGTACCTGAGTGTCTCTGTTTGTATCTGTGTGCATAGCGGATATATCAGTCTCTGTGGTGTTTAAAGTGAAGCAATGCCCACTCGGTTAGCCTTCACTCTCTACTACGTCGACGATATTCCTGGCGAAGTGCTTCGTCCCAAAACATTGATTTTCCTGCTCCTCGGAAGCTGCCTTACCTGGGTGCTTTTCCAGCACCACACTCTGGATTCTGATCTCCAGCATCTGCAGACCTCACTTTCTCACATCAGAGTTTCAGTCTGGGAGGGAGACAGCTCACAGCACCATCCAAACTGACAGCACCGTCACCACACACACACGCAATCACACATATAGGCAGGTATAGGGAGGATCGTAATTGCACTGAGGACCCTAAGAACGGAGAATGTTCATGTAGAGTAATGCCTGCGCTCCTACTACAACGTGGAAATGATTTTTCTTTGAAGATTATTCACACAGTGTACACAAAAAAGAGTATTTCGTCTGCAACTGCATCCAATCAATGTCGAACGAAACATTTGTAAGGAGATATAATGCGTTTATTGCACGTCCTTTAACTTGAAAACTTTTGTAATGCGCTCTTACAAATTATAAGTGGGAAAGGTTTGAAAAGTCCTGAACCTGACTCAGTTATGATGGTAATATCTCTGGAACAATATTATTAGGTATCAGACGAAACTACTCTATGCTTAAAAAGGGTTATTTGAAAACCCAAGCAGCCGTGCAATCTGAGAGATTCACAGAATTTGATGTCCCCTGAGAGAAAAAAATATCTGACATTGTTCAGGGGAGGCCAGCAGAGGGTCGCATTGTATGGCTCTATACTTAACGTTGACAGACAGTCGAGATGGAGGAAGGGGGAGGGTGTTGGTATCAATTTCAGCGGATTTACCCTAAAAGCTACAAAGACCACGTTTAACAGAGATGCAGACAGAGATACGCAAAA
Source organism: Chiloscyllium punctatum (assembly GCF_047496795.1). Lineage (NCBI taxonomy): Eukaryota > Metazoa > Chordata > Chondrichthyes > Orectolobiformes > Hemiscylliidae > Chiloscyllium > Chiloscyllium punctatum. The sequence goes on along the minus strand of NC_092745.1, from coordinate 17,033,954 downwards.
ACATACATAGACACATTTAACACACAACACATATAGATACAGGTACAAACACTTACACACTAACACATGCAAACTCCTGCACACAGAAAAAGTAGTTTACTAACGATACGTTTTTCATTAACAAGGGAACCATTTGATCAGTTGGCGAAGGCAAAAGAATGCGACTGAGAAACATTTCACCCGTGATCAAACGGCACAGCAGATACGATTGGCTAAACGGCTTAATTCTGCTCCAATTTCCTATATTCTGGAGTGATTCATTTTGGAAGATCTAATTCAAGTGCAGATTACAGGGTCAAAGGTAGCATTCTTGGCCGTGTGGAGGAACAGACGGATCTTAGGGTTCACGTCCGAGGGTACCTCCAAGTTGCCATTCACGTTGATAGGGATGTTAAGAGGAGTATGGTGAGTTGGTTTTTCTTAACAGGGAGATTAAGTTTAAGAGCCGCGAGATTATGCTGTAGCCCTGGTTAAACCACACATGAAGTATTGTGTTGAGTACTGGTCGCCCCATTAGGTTAAGAAATTGGAAGGTTTCCAGAGGGTGCAGACAAGGATGTTGTCTGTGCAGGAGGGCATGTCTTATGGAGAATTTCTATGCGATCTAGGCTTTTTTCATTGGAGTGAAGAAGGATGAGAGCTCCATAATATAGGTGTGCAAGATGATGAAACATGGATAGAGTGGACAGCTGGAGACTTTTAAGCGGGGTGGAAATGGCTATCACACAGGAAGTATAATTTTAAAGTGATTGGAGGAAGGCTGAGGGGAGATGTCAGAGACAGTTTTTTGTTCTACAGATAGTGGTAGGTGCGTGAAATGCACAGCAAGCGGTGGTAGTAGAATCAGATACATTAGGGACATTGAAGCAACTCTTGGATAGACACATTGATTATAATAAAATGAAGGGTATGAAGTTTAGTTTAGTCTTAGACTAGGATAAAAGATTGGCACAACATCGAAGGCTGAAGGACTGTTCTGTGCTGCACTTTCTATGTTCCAATTTCCTACACTCTTGTGAGGTTATGGTATCTGGAGTTCATCTAACCTCAGTTGAGGCTACATTTGGACAGTATTTGATTGTTGGTTGTTAAAGAAAATGTGGACAGTTTGAGTTTTGAATGGCCTGTATCTGTTTCTAATTGTTGTGTCCCTGTGTCAAAAGAGTGGTGATTGGCTTGAGGGCGACACATTAAGAATAAGTGCATTCCCATTTCTGACTGAGACAGGGATGTTCCTTTTTCTTTCGGGTTGTGGGATCTGTAATGTTCCCACGCCCGAGCAGCAGTGAAGACTGGGTTACTAAAAAACATTCAAAATTGGGTTTCCTAGATCATTGATGAACAAAAGAATCCACGTGTATTGGGAACAGACAGGAAAGGGAACTTTAGTTACAATCACATCAACAATGCACATTCTGAAAGGAGCAGCAGGCGCGAGGGGCTGAATGGCCACCTGCTGTTCCGAACCCATGTCTTGTTCTCTCACTCAAACTCTCGATTCTGTTACAGAGGGAGATGAACATCCAATTCCGCCCGTCAGCAATGAGACACGAGGAGAACATTTTGCCCTTTAAGGATTTACAGAGGAAGATGATAAAGTCATTCAGCCACTTGAGTATTACAAGTCACATGAGGCGGCCATCCAACCTTTCTGAGCTGCTATGCAGGAACAGGGAACCCTGGGTACCTATCAGGAAACAGACAGTAGGGATTGATGTTTGTTTTCAGTTAGGAAATCTTAACGTGGTGGAGTTCCTGAGAGATCAATGCAAGATCAACAACTATTTCGAAACTGTCAATGATTTAGATGTGGGGATTGATTGAATTAGACCTCATTTGGCTCAGCCACCAAGACATTCATTCAATAAGATGTCAAGAGGAGGTAGAGAGTCTGTAATGGGGGTAGAGACAGGGGAGGATAGTGTGTAAACCTTTAGCAAAAACAGTATAACCTGCGCGAATGAAGTTTATGCTGTAACAATAGGGTAAAACAACAGGAAACAACTTAAAATGCTCACAAAACTCAATGGTACAAAGGGATTCGTGCATCCTGGTATATGTATCACACAAAGTTATTATGCAGATGTGATAAGTGGTTCGGAAAGTATTTGGAATTATTCTATTCCATACAAAGGCTATCAGTATATTTTACTGCATCTGTACAGGGGCTTTCTGAGGCCACATCTGATATATTGCGTGTAGTTATGATTCCCTAAAATAAAAAATAAATATAATCAATTGATTCAGAAGCTTTATGAAGTTGTACTTGTTCCTGGAAAGAAGGCCTTATTCTGCCTTACACCTCAGAAACAGACCTTTCGGTTCACCTTGTCCATGACGACTCGATGTCCTCAATTAATCACGTCCCATTTGCCAGCACTTGGCCGATAATCCTTCCTATTCAAGTATCCAGTCAAATGGTTTTTAAATGTAATTTTCCCAGCCGCCAACACTTCCTTTGGCAGTTCATTCCATACACTCCGAGAAAAGATTACCACTATTATTTCTTTTCAATCTTTCCCCCTCACCTTCAAACTATGTGCTCTAGTTTTGGACTCCCTAAACCTCAGAAAATGTCCTTGGCTATTTACCATTTCCATGCCCCTCATGATTTTATAAACCTCTACAAGGCGAGAACACTTCAGGTTTGAGAATGAGAGAGTTTCATACTAAACCATATAAGATCTTGAGGAGAGTCCATCAGGGGCTTGGCTGATGGACATTTCCTCTGGTGTGGGAAACGAGAACTAAGGGTTCAAATTTAAGAGAACAATGTATTCATTTTCACACAGATAGTCCAAAGAAATGAATTTATTGGACAAAATTATGAGGACACATAGAAACGCATCTTCAAATGAAGCTTATAAATTTCTCCTAAATGGAGCAGGGAACAGGGACGGATTCATTTAGTCCCAAGCATGTTCAACGAGGCTTCACATGGGCCAATTAGGTGGTCAGATTACATTATTGCATATTTCATTTAAAAGTTGGAGAAAATGCAACCTGCTGGAGAAGTCACGGCTTATTGTTCCCTTAGTTTCCTTTTTCCTTCTCACAGCAACGTATGAGAGGGGAAAACTCATCTTTAGCACTGGTGAAGGATTCTTGTTGAAGTTTCATTGGAATCTCCACACTGCCAGAAGCAAAGGGAATGTAGCCAAATCCAAATGTTCCAGGAAGGAAGCCGATTGACAGCAGCTTGTGTGAAAAGAATGACCTCAGATGCAGAATACAATTTAATATTTCCTTTTGTCTTGAATTTAACTTTTGCTCCGAGAAACTCTTTCAAACTGATATTCTGCAGAGTTGTTTTTCTGTTTGTCTTCATGCATGTGTATGCGTGTGTCTGTGTGCACCTGTGTATGTGACACTGTCAGTGTCTCAGTGTTTGTATCTGTGTATGTGCACGTTTCTGTGTGTACAAACTGCGTCTCAGTATACATTGAAAGATAAATATTAAAGTTCATATTAAAGTTCATGCTTGTCATGTATCTTTACATCATAGGTTGAGTAAATTTACTTTGGTAAATTACCTTTCCAAATTTAAGCTATCTCCCTGACTTGTCCCGAACAAAAAACCTGAAATAGCCTGAGAAATACATCATTGGCCATATCACCAACCAAGTTACATTTAACATGTGCCATGACAAATGGAGGAGCTGGAGTAGAAAATGAAACAGAGACATCTCCATGTCAAGTCTGAACAGGGATGAGGAGAAATTCACAAAAGGCTGTTTGAGTGGGAATGGTGTTCCCCAAAAGTTTGTGGTGCTTGTGTGTTTGCATTATTCAAAGCCATGCTACTATGATATCGGATAGTAAAGGACAATGAACTACACGCTGATCAGCCACAATCTTAGTGCCTGGTGGAGAAGGCTCAAAGTGTCTAATGACCAACCCTTCTCCTCTGTCCCATGTTCCTATGTTCCATTGAACCCCTCAAGTCTGCTGGACAGGAAAGGTCGGAGGCCATTTACCCCCAATAACCTGGTGCACAGAAATAGCGGAAACCATTCAGCCAATGAAGACTGTCACACACATTTTGACATGGCGTTGGAAAATATTCTTGGGAAAAGAAAGGGTAGGTGGTGGAGTGAAACATCTCATTCCTCTGTCGTTACAGAACTGTCTTCATTTGTTGGATATGTTGCCGATCCAGATTCACTATAAATACAGCGCACATGCCTCACCCAGCGATGACCCACAATATCCTCTGGTCTCCCTGATTGCAACATCCAATAACAGAACTTCCAGGAAAATAACTTCCCAATAACAGAATGAGAGAACGTCAGATACACGAATAGGTCAGTCAGCCCTTCTTGTCTTTTTTTTTCCCGTCAATATGATCATAGCTAATCTGCAAAATCCTCAACTATTCTTTTATGGTCAATCCCTGCAGCCCTCAATATTCTGATGCCTCATATATCCATTGCGCCCCCTTCCAAACACCTTAGCGATCTAACTCCCCACCTCTCTGAAATACAGAAGTCCTGACAGTCACTAACCTCTGTGAGAAGAAAACGCCCCTCACAAACACACCGTGACCTATTCACATGAATAAAAGATATGAACACGCGGTAAGAATGACTGGCCCTGATATCAAGACAGGATTTAACTGTGGATGGTATCAAGGAACCCGAACAGAACTGAATACAATGGGAATGAATTGTAAACTTCCCACTGGTTAGATGCATTCAGAGGACAAAGGAAGATATTTGTGGTTGGTAAGGATCAATCATTTCTCTCACAGGACATCTCAGGGCGCACCCTCAAGGTAGCTTTCTTCAGCTGTTTCAACGTCTTTCCCACATCATATGTCAGAAGTGGGAGTTGTACACTGAGGATTGTTAAGAATAATTTGTCACCTGTCCACTGCTGAAGCAGTCCATGTCCATGTGCAGCAATGCCTGGATAGCATCTAAACTATGTTGCTAATGTGAACATTCATGTAGCTGTCCAACTAGTCCCACATTCAAATAAGGGGAGTTCAATCAGCACCTCAAGCTGGTTGCAACAGAATGTATTCAACCCACTGAAACTATTGGACAAGGACAGGGGTAGCCCATTCAGTCCCTCCTGCCTGTTAAACAAGGAGGGAAGGAGTGTAGACAGAACATCGAGGTGTTAAACAGGAGACAGGAGTTGCCAGGTCAGGTCTCTGAGCCTCTTCCATGTGAGCAGGAAGAGGCCATTCACCTGTCAACTCAATTATGCAGAAATAGGAAGATGTCATTGATGCCCCAACATGACAAACTGTGAAGCAGCGACTACACAGATAAACTGCTCTATGTTGTTCCTCCTGGATCCATTGCCAGTGGTGCACGTGTTACTTAACTTGGTATACTGAAGGTGAGAAAGGAAGGTGGATGGTTCATGCCAAGTCTCAACTAAATAGCTTCTTTCTCCGAGAAGACAGACTGGTGTTTTTATGGAGACTAGAAACTGGTGGGAATGGCTGCATCTTTCAGGAATACGGTAAACCTGACAGATCTGGCTGCTGACAGATTTGTGAACAGTGCAGGTTCACACACCAATTGCATATTGAGACTGTGAGAGTTCATTCAGAGCCTGGAGCTGCCTCTCAACCAACATGCGGGTCTGCGCAGGGATGTGAACTATTGGGAATCAAATATCATGGGAAAACGTAATGTTCCACATGATTACTGTCTTTATCTTGGCAATATGAGTGTTAGTGCCTAATCTTCAAATTTAAATGTAAAAGACTGTTATTCACTCTCAGCGCCAAGGATTAAACACTCAATGTCTTCACACATTCCTCACGGTACCATCATCCCCAGGAATAAATCTGGTGAAACTACTTTGCACTATCTCAGTTGCAATGAAATCATTCCTTATAAAGGAGAGAGAATCTGTACTCAGTGGCCTAAATACGGATCAAGCAACACTCTACAACTGCAGGAAAATGAATTTACTTCCACAGTTGAATCATTGTGTAATGAAAGACAACATACTGCCCTGATTACTTGCTGGCTCATGTGAATTGTGCAAGTGATAACTGCAGTTCCCAATCTCTAGTCTTCTAATAAATACAAAACGAAAAGGACTGTATTTGTTGCTCACATTCAAATCATTTCTTTGCCTTGTGAGCAGCTAGGCTCCAAGCACTGATACATGTGATCCCTATGAGCAATGGCCTTTATTCCAGAGCAGAATCTTACTCTCTGTATTCCCCCTATTATCCAGTTCTCATTTCCATGTAGTTTATTCACCCCTTACACAAGGACTCTAACGTACTTCCTTTCCTGTCAAAAGCCACCTGAGAATCCAAATACACTGTTCCCATTGGTTCTCATTTGTCGCTGTCACAATCAACATCCTCCATAAACTCCAGGTGGTTTGTCAAAACGATTTCCCTTTCTAAAATCTAGGCTGACTCCGTAAATCATGTCATTATTCTCCAAGGATATAGTTATTGTGAATTGCTAAAAAAATCTAATACTTTCCCTCACATCTGAGATCGATTTATTCATCAGTTGGTATTCTGTTTTAAATATTTATGGTCACAGTAGTTACTTCTAAGTCTGCAGTATCCTTTCCATGACATAAAAAGCTTTGACAAACTTTGTCCTCCCTCAAAGAGTTAAGGATTTGACTGTACAGAATCAGGCCATTCCGTACCTGCTCCCGAAAGAGCTACCAGGCAAACACAACTATCCAGCCCTAACTCTGTAAGCCTCTCAATTCATAACTCATTTAGTCCAGCAACTTAACAACATTCAATACAATGAGCTTTGTTTTTTTTTCCCAGTACTTCCTCTTTGATAATTCTAACTTCTTGCAGTTCCACATTTTCGCCAGTCACCCTAACATTTCGGGAAGATTTTCTATTCTTTCCTCTGTGGAGACAGAAGCAACATATTCACCTCACCGGACTGAGATGGCCTCTGTCAACTTGTGAGTAGAGGATCGCACTCTGGCAAAGTGGATGCTTCACCCACTCCTGCCTGGAAAGTTCCAGAATCAAAACAGTTGATGGGCATTTTTAGTAATGTCCTCTCCCTGGTCTGAGACTATAGTTTGTGCTGATGGAGTTTTCACAGCTCTGTGACCTCATTGTTGAAATTAACTTATTTCACACTTTGCACATGGCAATGGTACAACATTGGGAAATATTTGTGGAAATCTCAGAAAGGATAGAGTGGTGTCCTGCTCCTTCCTATGCAGTCTCTGCAGACCCAGACTCTCTTCAAAATGCAGTGCACAAACCTTGTGCAGAGTGGGGCCACCAGACCCTCAGATTTCCCTAAGTCATGGTAGTAGCTGATAACACAAACCCAAGAAAACAAACGGAGAACCTTCACTCATTTTCCAGTGATGGGTACAAGTCAAAACTCTGTACACATGTCACAGCCACTCAGAGTTTAGAAATGACTTTTTCTCCTCAGTTTCTATTCCTGACTGACAAACCATTGCAGCTCTGTCAGTCCCTGTGAGCTGAAATATGACTTGTTAATGTTCTCCATGGAAGTAGTTGACAATGTAACTGAAAAAAAAAAATATGTACCTCAGTCACAATAACAGCAACACTACCATTACCAGTGTAGATGCTGAGAATGCAATGGTCTAGTGCAATTGTCTCCAGACTATTAATCCGGGCGTCCAGCAAATGACTCAGACCTGGACTTGAATCCCGCCTAATCAGATTGTGGAATTTGAACTCAATGTAGTATTTGGGTTAACAATCTAACGAAGATTATCAATTGTCAAATAAAAACAAACATCTGGCCCTCTTGTGTTCTTCGTGGAAGGAAATCTGTTATCTTCACGTGGTCAGGTCTACACATGTGACGCCAGACCCAAAGCAATGTGATTGACTCTCAATTGCATTTTGAAATAGCCAAGCCATCCATTCAGTTATATCACTACAAGATCTCAAAGAAATGAAAGCAGACAGATCTAAGCACTCGCAACCTATAGCATTTGGGCTACATTGGTCCAATCAGGCAGCTCACCAACACCTTCTCATGGGCAACCCGGAAAGTGAAATATATACTGGCTCAGCCAGTGACACCCATGTCCCATTATTGAAGAAAAGAAGATGACCACACCTAGGGAAGAGAGACAGAGGGGACGTACCTCGTTTTAAGCAGGGACTTGGATATATAGGCATGATACTCAGGAATATGGGAAAGATAAAAAAAAGTCAACGAGATTAATATCACATTTTATTTCCATTTAAGCTGATTATCAACAATTCCTTTGTTTGATCATTTTTCTCTATCTCTCTACTTCTCCATACATTCACCTCACTCGACCAACACAAATTAACTATTTCCCAGCTGCTTTCAGATCTGATGCATGGTGAGTGGACTCAAAATGTTAACTCTGTTTTTGTCTCAACAGAAACTGCCAACCCTGTTCCGTTTCCCCAGCACTTTTTGTCTCTTTGTTTTAGATCTTCAGTAGCTTTCTTTGTTTGATTTAATGTTTATTTTTTGTATTTGATGGAATGCCATCATCACTGCCAAGACAGCATTTGATGACCATCACGAATTGCCCTTAATTGCGATCATTCCACAAGGTAGTACAGAGCCAAGCACATTGTTGTGGGTCTGAACTCACTCTCAATCCAGACCCGGTAACGATGTTAGATTTCTTTAGCAAAGGACATCAGTGAAACAGGTAGATTTCTAGACAAAATTCTCCTCGTTTTATGGTTACAGTTTGTGCATTTGTTTTTATTTAGATTCTTATCAATTGAATTTAAGTCCTGCGATCAGCTATGGTAGGATTTGAAATAGTATCTTTAGTATTCTGACCTGTGCCTCTAAATTACCCATCCAGCGACATGACTACTCTGACACAGTGTCCCTGTCATGAACTTACTTATGAGACATTACAAGTTTGTTATCGATCTATTCGTAATTCGAGCAGTGGCGAGAAGAGAACTGCATCTGTAAAATCTGACCTTTACCAAGGCATAGGTCATGGTTAATTCAGCAACAGCACTGACACAATGGTGAAGACTCAGAGTATTATGAAGCGTGTAATGGGCAGGTTTGGTGATGGAAACAATACCAAGACATACATCAGTTCAACGCAAAAAGGGTCCTCACTGTTTTGTTTCAGATGTTTGTGAGGAAGATGTCTGAAATTTGTGGAGAATGAGTGGAATTTATAATGAAACTAAATACGGTATTTTCTGTTTTTACCAGAAAAGATAACAAAAACAAAAACAATGAAGTTGAACATGGTTTATTTAATTAATAAATAGATGGAGATGGAAAAACTTACCACGAACACCAACAAAGCGAGGATGGGATAATAACCTGCCTGAATAATCATCAGTACACCGTATATTTGTAATGCTAATGTTGACCAAGACCAGGGAAACTATAAAAGACCATCGGATAAACTCCTGTACATTGTTGTAACATTCCAGTCTAATGTTTTCAGGTTATGATCCATTACTGGAACTTTCCAGTCTGTTGTTCTCAGATTCTGATCTCTCTTCTCTCTGTCTCTGTAGCTGCTGACTCCACTCGTGTCGGAGCTGGCGTATCTGCTGCTACCATGGGATAAGGCACCGAAAGAAGTCCCTTACTAATAGGAGAGGGAAAACCTCGATTGACACAGTTGAATCCATGGAGGCTGACATCAATCGCAGTTAATGAACAAACAATTCCAATTAACCCTTTCACTACTGCACTTGCAGCTCACATTAACAACTGGACTGGTTTGGATGTTGAAATCTCTAGCTATTGGCCACATCTCCAGACATTAATTGCTCTTACAAAGTCAGTGGCGAGGTGAGGGCGGGGTGGGAGTGATGGATGTTTTCTTTTTGCAGGTTAGCTTATTTTGCTGTGCTGTTCATGTACAATGTTGTAATGGCTTGCAGCCCCAAAAATCACACAATCAAGTTGTTGTTATTGTATTGTTCTCTGGTCCACTACAACAACTGCCAACCAAAAGATTGTCCCTGGGCATAGTTGCTGTTGACGTACAGAGGAAGCTTGGATTCGTCTGGACATGACTCTGACTGTGGTCTGAAGGCAACACTGTAATGTCAACACACAATGCGCTTCAGTTTTTTTAATCGACAAGCATCTTATTGCTGTTTTATTCACTTTAAAACAGTGAGATTTATTTTTTTTTACTTCAGTCCAAAGAAAAATAAAACGGAATGTACAAACACCTGGTTCATTAAAACCCATGGATTAATGAGCCAGGGACAGAATGAAATTAACATTAGTTAGGAGATAGAAAGGAATGGGAGCATTGGTTGTGGAGATTTGAAGGGAAGACAACATATTCCCCCAGACACCATCACACTTTCTGAAAGACAGAATGAAATGCAAAGCAAAGCAACCAAAATGAGCGAGACTGCTGATTGCTGATGTGGCTCTGTGGGTCAGGTATTAGCACTACACTTTCACAGTGCTAGGGCCTGGTTCGATTCCAGCCTCAGGCGAATCTCTGTGTGGAGTTTGCATATTCTCCCCAGGTCTGCATGTATTTCATCCCACAGTTGAAAGATGTGCAGATTAGGTGAATTGGCCAAGCTAATCTTCTCACTGTGTTCACCGATATGTAGGTTAGGTACAATAGTGAGGGGTCAATATCCGGGGTGGGGGAATGGGTGGACGAATGGGTCTGGTCAGGTTACTCTTCCAAGGACCTGTTTCCACACTACATGCATTCGATGAATGTGAACAGGGCTATTCCAAAAGAATAGTATGCTACATAAATATTTTAATCACTGAATATACAGTTCGACAGGGTTGTGCACATATAGAACATAGAGCAATACAGCGCAGTACAGACCCTTCTGCACTCGATGTTGCGCCGACCTATGAAACCGTTCTAAACTACACTACTCTATTTTTTATCCTTTACACTATGCCTATCCAATGATCACTTAAATGGTTTTAAAGTTGTTGAGTCAACTACTGTTGCAGGCAGTGCTTTCCACACCCCTGCTGCTCGCTGAGTAAAGAAACGACCTTCGACGTCTGTCCTATGGCTCACAGTGAGAACGAAAGTGTTAGGTTACTGGAGGGTACAAAAGGATTGTTCAAATGGCCACATCAATGACCGAAAAACTTAACACTGCAATATGTGAGATGCTGCACTTTGACAGAAGTAACAAAACAAGAGATTACTCAACCATGGAGATAGGCTAGATTTGCTTTTGCTTTACTTTGGAGCAGAAAAGATTATGGGGTGAACCTGACAGAGGTGTAAAACAGCATGAGACGGAGAGACAGAGGGAACAGACAGCAGCTGTTGCCCTTAGTTAAAGGGTTAAATACGAGGGGATACACGTTTAAAGTGAAAGACAAGAGATTGAGTGATGATTTGTGAAATCTGTTTTGAACCCAGAGGGTGATATGCTTTTGGAACGCATTGCCTCTGAGGGTGGTTGAGGAAGCAAACCGTACAAACTTGGCAAAGCACTTGTATCAACTCTTGATGGTGCCCGATTTGATAGGCATCTTCTTTATTACACGATTCCATGATGTATTGTGAAACACCATCCTCTGCCAGCAGTTCATCACAGTACCGCAGATTGTTTAACTCTACCTACACCACCAGTAATACTTACTCTCAGCTAAACTGGCAGATGACATGCACAGCTGGTACTCCCTCCCAACAGCCACTTTGGGTGGACCATCACCAACTTGACTGGAACTGCTCAACGGCAATTAATGTTGGACTAGCTCCATTAAAATCCCTAATGAATTTTTGAAAAATCCAATTTCCTAATAATAATTGAACAATATAACCATGTTTACTGATCAGATGAGCTTGTTGCGGACTTTGAAGTAGTGTGATGCATTTGCAGACACCATTTCGTGAATACATTGAAATAAAAGGCAAACTGACAGTCCAGGTCACGATTAACCACAAGTTAATGCAGCATTTATTCAGCAGCTGAATGAGCACAAAATGCCAGAGCAGAGTCGGCCATGCGCCTTGGGGTAACTTTCATTCATGTAGTTTGGTGTTTTCTGGTTGGTGTAGACATGTTGCGCTGAATGGCCTGTTTGTGTGCCACAAGACTCTATCACTTTAGTTCTTGAAAACAGAAAGTAGTCTCACCATTTCAAAAGCTTGTGAGCATCATTTGGTGAAGAATATAGTCTCCAAGGTCACGTTGCATTCTGACTTGAAATAGAAAGCATTGTCCCTTCACTATCACTTGTTCCGAATCCTGCACCTCTCTCTGAGACAAAAATGTTAGTGTTCCTGCACCACGAGGTCCACCGGGGTTCACTAACACATTATGAGTGGAAATTAAACATAGGCAACAGATCAGTGGCTTTGCTAACGAAACTCACAACAACAACTGAAAGGAAGCTGCACTATTAAGACATCTATTCGACATTATCTAATTTCTAAAGCAGTTTCAAAGGAGTTTTTCACTTGTTTAAAAAAACACATTTGGAAAGTTGTGCCCATCAGTCTGAAAGGAAATCTCTTCATGTTTATGAGAATGATCTCCTAATTTTTTGGAAGCTGAAGGCAACAAAAAGTAGAAGCGAGCATCAGACGTAAGTGTTCCTTCTGTGCCCTTACAACGTTACTGTGCCATTCTTAGTCAAGAGTCTGCCTGCCTCTGCCTCAGGAATATTAAATGTCCTCGCCTTCATCACTCTCCAGGAAGAGAGTTTCACAAATACACAATACTTTGAGAGGGCTGAAACAACACACGTCATATTAAATGAGATATTCTTCAGTTTTACTTTCCATCCACTTATTGTAATCTCTCATACAAACTGAAGTATCATATCAGAATTCAACTTAAAAAGACTATTCGGAATATTATGAGCTTAAGCAAGATCACATATTGTCCAGCTAAACTCCAGAAGATCCAGGGCCAGTCTGGTCAATATTTCCTCCTGATATACAATTCTTCACAGGAGTCAGTTGAATGTATCTTCACTAGACTGCTTTACTTGTCAGTATGACCATAGCTCTTTCGATGTGGTCTCACCAGTACCCTGTAAAACTGGAGAAAATTCTTCCTACTTCTGAATGAATTCTGTTTCAAAAAAGTTTCAACATTTGTCTGGCCTCTCTAAAACCTTGATGTACATGATCTTTTTTGTGTGATCCAGGTGCCTGATTCCTCTGTTCCTCAATTCAATCTCTTCATTTAAATAATTCGTGCGTTTCCATTAAACTTCCAACATATTTGAACACAGACACATTTTCCATTATATCTCCATACAGCAATATTTGTTCATTTGACCAACTTATATCTGTTTATTAACTCGTGTATTATTCATATACAAATAAAAACAAAAAAAAAATGAGATTGTCAATTCCATTGGAATGTGGCGGCAGCCGATGTCTTTGACCAAATATTCTGACTGTATTATGGAAGAATACAAACATTTGAAATTGTCTGTGTCCTCTCAAGCAGGTTCACATGTTTATATTCTTTCATAATGCAAACAGAATATTTCGTCAAGCACATAGGTTGACGCCACAATTCAGTGGAATCGAAAATGTCATATTTTTAGTCTATGTCCAAGCTATAAATTAGCGCCAATGCTCAAGTGTGTTGCAGTCCCATCACTCAGTTCCCATCACTGAAATATGGACAGATGGTGTAGAATCTGTGTGGGTGGAATTGAGAAACAACAAAGGTTAAAAAGGCAGAAAACAGCGAGGGAGGATATAAATGATCATGTCAGTATGGTAGCCAGTGACATGTGATATTCCACAAGGCCCAGTGCTGGGACCACGACTTTTTACTTTGTAAATTACATGAATGTTCTAAGGGCATTCTGGTTAACCTTTCAGATGATATAAAGATGGGTGGAGAGACAGGTAGCATTGCGGAAGTGGAGAGGCTATAGAAGGGTTTAGGCACGTTAGGAGTGTGGACAAAGGAGTGGCAGATGGAGTACAATGGGGGTAAGTGTGAGGTCATGCACTTTGGTAAGAAGACTATAGGAATGGACTATTTTCTAAATTCGGGAAAATTCTTCAGTCTGAAGTGCAAAGAGACTTGAGGAGTTCTCGACCAAAGTTTTCTCAAGGTAAACTTGCAGGCGAAGCAATTGTTGTGAAACTTTGATATCACGACACATTGTGTTTTAACATCTTGCATTCAGCAAAGAACTGGAAGTCGACTAATAAACAACAACATCTGTTTATTGAACTCAATTAATATTAGTACAATAAATTGTACTGTAACGTGACGAAACACACTACCAACTATCATATGCTTTAACCTAACTCTGTATGATCATATACCACTCCAACAGAATATTGCCTTGCTCCACGTGCTGATTTCTCTTTCTTACGATGGACTTGGAAGTAACTTCTGCTTTGGTGGTTATTCTCAATTTACTGCGCTAACTGGGGTTTTGCAGTGATTCTCATTCTTCAAAGACTTCACCTCATTTTGAGAGGATATGCGATGATCTGTCAACAGAATGACCATGTTGGATAAATCTGATCAATCAGACCCAAGCAAGGGTTGGTGCATTGATGGCCCAAGGGCGGCATTCCGTTGTCCCATTCAAGTTCAGCTCCAGGTTTGTATTCCGTGGTCTGTAGTTGTCAAGTTTGTTTACAAACCGTCTGTGCGTAGCTGCAGCCTGTCTGGATTCAACAGCATATGGATTAGCACAGAGAGTTTACTCAAGGCCGGGATCCATTTCCCAGCATGCTTTAATCATTGTTCATTTTTGTAACTCCATGGAAATTTGTTATTGTCCATCATAATTTCATTATTTCAGGTGGCCCGACTGGTCACAAAGGCAATACAATGATGACACTTATTTTGAGAGCACTTTAATATAATAGCATGGATGTACTTCTGAGATTCTATAAGTCTCTAATCAGACTACATTTGAATTATTGTGTGATGTTTTGGGCCCCATATCTCAGGAAGGATATACTGCCCCCGGGGCGTGTTCAGAGGCATTTCACAGGAATGGCCTCAGGAATGAAAAGCCTAACATATGAGATATCTGGGATTAAACTCGTTGAAGTTGAGAAGGATGAGGGGATCTAATTGAATCATTCAGAATACTAAATGCCTGGCCAGAGTAGATTTTAGAAAGATGCTTCCATTGTTCGGAGGGAAAGGACCCAAAGGTATAGTCTCATAGTTAAGGGAAGACCTTTTATACCGTAGATAAGGAGAAAGGTCTTCAGTCAGAGATTGATGAATCTATGGTAAGGATAGAAGTTTCCTTCATTAAAGGACATTAGTGAACCAGATGAGCTTTCCCTTACAATTGATTCATGATCGCCATCACTCTCTTAATTCCACATTTGAATTCAAGCTCCACCATCTACCATGGCAGAGTTAAAATCCAGGTCATCAAAACATTATCTGGGTCTCTTGCTTAACAGTTCAGCGATAACACCACTACGCCACTGCCTTGTCCAGTCCTCCAGAGTGTGACTAACTTGTGTAAAATGAATTGCCCGAGAGTTTTCCCTCAAATTTCCGTGTCAAATCATGGATGATTTTTCTCCATTACGCAATTCATCTTCCACTCACCAATATACTTGAATTGAGAAGTTATTTAGTATCTCCTTGTGTCTTTGCCTTTTTTTATCTGTCCTGGCCTTGATAGTTTTGTTTCTTTTTCCTGGCCATTCCACCAAAGCCAACTCCTTCCTTAGCCCAATATAATTATCATTGCTCAACACGAAAACCATCATATGTGACTCTTGCCTTTTACATTCAATCTGAGTTTGAAACTACAGCATGTTGCGGACACTCCTTCCAAAAGGATCCTTCCTTGTCACATAAAATCAAATCTGAAGTAACCCGTTCTCTGGTTGAATGCATGACATGTTGCTCTCAAAAACAATCCTTCATACAGTCTACGAATTGTTCTTCGAGGCTACCTTTGCCAAGTTGATTAATTGAGTCATTATGCATGCTCAGCCCGCTGTTGTGCCCTTGTCACCAGCCATCATTATTTCCAACCTCAGAAATACTTCGGGGGGACAGGAGCAGAACATTACTCTTCCCAAGAGATTTCTTCTCTTGCTTTTTATTTGTGCCTGGACTGATTGACATGTCGTTCCCTTGTGCCAATATCATTTCCTAATACCGCCTCGATATCATACTTAACCAATACATTAATTCCACCTCTTGCTCCTCCTTGTCTAACCTTCCAGAAAAAATGAGTGCCCTCGGACATGTCACTGCCCTGTCTTGATCTCCCTGTAACCATGTTTCAGCAATCTGTACCAGGTCATGCACATTTGTCTCTGTACCTATTGTCAGCTCATCAGTATTTTTCCAACAACGTTGTGCTTTTTAGGTACAAAGTATTTAAATATGATTTATTGGTTTGTCTTTCCCTTCTCATACTTTAGCTTCCTGATCTCACACACTTCGCTCCCTCATATCCCCCACACTGTCCAACCTTATAATCCCTGATAATTATGCGCCTCATCTCTATAATGTATTCCAATCTCCAACTCACATTTTGAATTGACATGTTCCATCCTTCATCATGGTCATGAGACTGGCCATGCCTGCTGTCCTATTCACCTTTACCTTCTGCTCAGCTTCTGACTAGCTGCTTTGGTTCCTAGCCTCCTGGTTTATTCGTTTAAATCCACGCAATTTCCACTAGCAAACCTCCACATGACGATGTTGGTGCTCCTCCAGTTAAGATGCAACCTGTCCACTTTTGAAAGCTCTCACTTGCCCTGGAAGAGAACCTAATGATCCAAAATTTGAAACCCTCACCCCTGTACTAGGTCTTTAACCACATGTCAAACTGTACCACCTGCATAATAATTACCTCTTTTCCACGTGGCACTGGGATCAATTCAGTCATTCCAGCGGATTGTTCTCTTTCTCTCTCTCTCTCTCTCTCTCACACACACACACACACACGCATGCACACACAGACAGACGTATGCACACAAATGCACACATGAACATACACAGACACACAAACAAACACCGCATTACTTTGTAGAAGTATACCCAGTAACCTTATAAATAATCAGAATGACAACTGGAATGAACGAACTAGTTAAAGGTAGGATGCGAACATTTAGGATTACTCTTCATTAAGCAGAACGACAAAGCTGTGAAATTATTACAGGGCTCAAAATTATGGAAAAAATGACAGTTTAAAATACAAATACTCTGTTTCTGTTCGTTGGCATTTCAGCGTCTCAGGAGTCCTCGTTTCAAGATTGTCAGCACAAGAGCTAGGAGTAAGATAAGGAAAAACCTATTTATTGAGAGATTTGCTAGAATTTAGAATGCTCTGCCTGGGAGAGTTGCGAATGAAGATTCAAAAGGGAACTGTATATATATTTGTAAGTTACGAATGTAAAGGGCTGCAGAGACCTCGTGGCAAATTTCCGGAGCTGATGCATACACAGTGGCCCAATAACCTCCTTCTGTCCATTAAAGTTCTGTATTCAATCATGTACAGATGCAAGTCAACATCAGTATCTGATTATTTCCTGTTGTAAATGCTGGCGAGTATCTGATCATATTTGCTGCAGCATAACCATTTAAAATGCAAGTATTGCAATGTCAGCTTGATGGTGAAGTCTAATTATTACTCAGCACATAAATATTTTAAATCTTATATCTCAATTACTAAAACAAATATTTCTTTGCTTTGGCACAACACACTTTGTAAATGTTTGACTTTTCTCTCATACGGAAATATGGCCATTGTTTTATATCATTAACCAAATGTAGCATTAAATGCCATTTATTCTTTAAAAAAATGCAAGATTTCAAATTATTGTTCACTACAATATAATGTCACAAATCATTTATTTAATTTAATATTCACAGTGCATGTAGAATTATTGTCATTTCTCAATTGTTGATAAATAGCTAACGCTCGTACATTAAAGTGAGAAATTAAACTGATTGTTATTTAAATATATAAGAATGCTTTTTATTTATGATTGTTCAATTATTTTCTCAATCTGAATATGCAATCGGTCAGACGCCAAGCACTTTCCAAGTGTTGGTGTGACAATGTATTTATTTGAATACCGACAATGAGTATGTAATTGTAATTACGTCCATAGTCAGATAGCATATTCTTTGCTCGAAATAAAATAAAATGTCCATCTTTATTTTTGAATCATTAAATGTTGACAGGAGCTTGTATTTTTGTTCCATATATATAACATCAAATTCATTGTTTTCAGAGATGATGTAATTATTATTTGGTTGAATAATCATACTTTACATCTTATTTTTGCGCAATTCATGAAACATAGCAAATATTCGGATCATAAACTCATCACCTTGTAATAATAAGCTTCGTTGAAAATAGATTTAAAAGAATCTGACTTCAGGCAGAGTGTTACTGAACCTCATAGCTGCCTGAAGCACTTAGTGAGATCCTGGCCTGCACCTAAATGTATCCAGAGCGCGACCACGTGATTCAGGGCAGCCATTCAAGAATTATATCACAACAAATCATTTGGAATCCACCTTGGGCCGGGTGGAAACTATCCACCAGTCTATCAATGGTCTCTCTGTAAGAACAAATGCTGTCCCAATTAGACATCAATAACTGGCTAGGAACCATGCTTTACAAATTCATTTTCAGTCAGACCCTGGCCCAGAGAGCAGATGTGTGGACATGGAGTGTCAGAAGCACACCACACAAATTATTTACGGTGATGACATCTGGCCTACCTCCCAGACTCCATACATCTGCAACCTTGACAGACACTGAGTGGAGACGTTAACAAGGCGAAAGGGAAGACAGCAGATGCTGGAAGTTAGAGTCGTGAGGCTGGATCTGGAAAAGCAGAGCAGCTCAGGCAGCATCCAAGGAGCAGGAAAATCGATGCTTCATGCAAAAGCTCTTCATCAGAAATAAGAATGGGATCCATGAGGGTGGAGTGATAAATGGGAGGAGTTGGGGCTGGGGAAAGGTAACTGAGAGTGCGATAGTTGGATGAAGGTGTGGGTAATGGGTGATACATCGGAGCGAGAGTGGAGCAGATAGGTGGGAAGGAAGATGGACAGGTGGGCACAGTGGCTCAGTGGTGAGCACTGCTGCCTCACCGTGCCAGGGACCAGTTTCGATTCCAGCCTCAGGCGACTCTCTGTGTGGAGTTTTCACATTGTCCAACATGTCTGCATGGGTTTCCTCCGGGTATTCTGGTTTTCACCCACAGTCCAGTGATGCCCAGGCCAGGTAAATTGTCCATGCTAAATTGCCCATAGTTATAAGTGCATTAGTCAGAGAGAAATGGGTTACACTTCGGAGGTTTTGTACGGACTTGTTAGGCCAAAGGGCCTGCTTCCACTCTGTGGGAAATCTAAATAAAATCCATTCCCACTTTGAATAAAAAGATGGGACAGGTCGTGAGGTTGGTGCTAAGCTGGAAGTTTGGAACTGTGATAAGGTGGGAGGAGGGGAAATGTGGAAACTGGTGAAATCCATATTGATGCCATGGGGTTGGAGTGTCCCGAGGTCGAAGATGAGGTGGTAAGGGAGTGGCAATAGATGAAGCCCTGGACCTGCATGTCCTCAGCAGAGTGGGAGGGGGAGTTGAAGCGTTTGGCCACGAGGCAGTGGGGTTGGTTGGTGCGCGTGTCCCAGAGATGTTCTCTGAAGTGGTCTACGAGTAAAGGTCCTATCGCCCCAACGTATAGAAGACCGCATTACGAACAACGGATACAGTAGCTGACATGTGTGGAACTGCAGGTGAAACCTTGATGGATGTGGAAGGATCTTTAGAGCCTTGGGGGGGGTGGGTGTGTGGAGGTGTGAGCACAGGTCTTATATTCCTGTGGTGGCAGGGAAAGGTGCCTAGACAGGAGGGTGAATTGTTGTGGACCTGAGGAGTGCTACCTATCTTTTATCCTGTATTCTGCATTCAAAAGTGATTGTCCAGAATGAAGCACTTCACACTTTTCCATGTCGATATCCACCTGCCACTTATCAGCCCAGTTCTTCATCCTATCAATGTCCCAGTGCAAACTACAACAGCCCTCCACATTATCCACAATTCTACCGACTTTCTACTGACTTTTGTTCCATCGACAAATATAATAGCCAACCCTTCCACTTCCTCATCCAAATCATTTAGAAAAACCACAAACAGCAGAGATCCCAGAACCGAATCGTACAGATCGCCACTTTTCACCGAGCTGCAGACGGAGTACTTCCCATTTACTACCACTTTGTGTCTCTATGGGCCAGTCAATTCTGTGTCCAGACAGACAGGTTTCTCCGTATCCCAAGCCTCCTTACTTTCTGAATGAATCAATAATGGGAACGTGATCAAACGCCTTGTTAAAATCATGCACACCGCATCCACTGCTCTACCTTCTTCAATGTGTTTGATCCCAACCTCAAAGAATTCCATAAGGTTTGTGAGGCATGACTTGGCCTTCACAAAGCCATGCTGACTATTTCTAATCAAGCTATGATTTTCCAAGTAATCATAAAGTCTGTCTCCCAGAATCCTCTCCACTACTTTGCTCAATACTGATGTAAGACTGACTGGACTGTAATTCTCAGGATTATCCCAATTCCCGTTCCTGAACAAGTGAGTAACATTTGCCACCCTCAATCATCTGGCACTTCTGCAATGGAGAGTGAAGACGCAAAGATAATCGCCAAAGACGCAGAAATCTCTTCCTTCTCTTCCTGTAGCAACCTAGTTTGTGTTCTCCTCTGTCCCGGGGGATTTATCTATTCTTATGTTTGTATTTCAATTAGTCTGTACTTCGCCTGAAATTGTCTACTCCCTGTCCAACCAACTGATTGACTGCTTTCCATTTCAGGGCAATATACCATGCTGCTTCACTTAGCATGCATGGTTCCCAATATCCTGTGAACCATGAAATGAAAAATATGGGAAGGCATGAAAGCGCTCCTGATGAAGGGGTGATGCCCAAATCTTTGACTCTCTTCTTCCTCAGATGTTGCCTGACTGACTGTTCGTTTTTAGTGCCACACATTTCGACTCTGATCTCCAGCATCTGCCATCCTCATTTTCCCTATTACTGACGGCTGTCCCATTTGCACACTGAGCAGGGAATTCATCAGCAGAAACTCGTTGTATGTGGAGCAGACTGCTCAGTTCTGGAAAATTGCATTAGATTAATAAATTTATTAACAACTAAATTGCATTTCAACAAATACTAATTCAGCCCCAAGTCACAGTTTTGGTTCATGAATTGGGCAGCTTGATAAGGTACACTGATTGATTGAAGAACTCCAAGGTTCAGAATATTCCAGGTGTTATATCCCAGGGTGGTTGTGCTTTACCTTAATGCTGCGAATATTATCGGACAGGCAGATGTGATAAGGGAAAAAGACGGCATGTGGAAATGTGACATTGTTGCCATTACAGAGATTCGTTTGAGGGAGGTCAGGGCTGACAACTCAATATGCTGTGGTGCAAGAACTATAGGCAGGACAGGAGATGGGTAAAATAGGAGGTGGTGTTGCATTATTAGTTATGGAGTCAGTTACTACAGTAAGGAGGGACAATATTTTGGAAAGATCTTTTAATGAGGCTTGGTGGTCAGAGCTCAGGATAAAAACCATGGCAGAGGCACTGCTGGGGACATATTATAGATCCCCAAATAAAAGAAAGTACAGGAGCAGATATAAAACCAATTTACTGAGGTGTGAAAAAACAGTAATAGGTTTATTATACACAGGCATTTCATTTCCAAGCACTAATTAGGGCCGTGATAACTTTGTAAGAGGGGACAGATGCCTTGAAATTTATTCCAGAAAGCTCCTTGTATCATCAAGGAGCAGATACAGCAATGGGTGGGGCAGTGATGTGCCTCACTGTGGGGAATGAAGTCAGTCAGGATATTGCAGGCAGGATTGGGGGAGCGGTATATGGCCAGTAACCGTGACATAATACATTTTATGTTTGATAAGGAAAAGATTTTAAAAACGCACTCTCTGATAAATAAAAGGTTTTCGGATTGGGGATACCGATTTTATGAAATAATATGACGGGATCTGGCCAAAGTGCAGTGGCTTCTGAGTGAAACTGTAGCAGAACACCATGTGGCAGGGGGATGGGGGAATCACTTGATCAAAATTGAATTAATGAGAGTGTCCGCCCAACGTGTTACACGAAAGATGAAAATTTGGAAAATAAGCCCAGAGAAACTCGCGTGTCAACAAAAAAAAATTCAGAACAAAATTAAAAACGAAAGAGAAGCTTAAAGCAAGTACAAAGTGAGCAGGTCAATGGATGCACTGAATGAACATAGAAAGTGTCAGGCTAATCTTCAAACTTCAGTGGAAGAGCAGAAGGGGAGTCGCGAGAAAACATGAGTGGGTAAGATTAACATGAATCCAAAGACATTATATCAGTTTATTTAGAGAAAGAGGGTAACAAGAGAAAGAAGGAGGTCTATTAGAGACCAAAGGGGCAACCAGTGCACGGAGCCACAGGATATGTTAAACACGGGCTTCATATCGGTCTTCAGTTGGGAGAAGCAGTTCCTGGATTCAGGGAGTGTGACAGTGTGCCCCTTGAACGAATTGATAGAGAAGCCAAGAAAGAATTGGAAAGAGTGGGCAAATCCCCAGATCCGAGTGAGCTGTAACTTAGGCTGATGTGGAAGATGAGGGAGAAGAGTACAGGCTCTGACATTTTTATTTTTTCTCTTGTCTCTGGCCACAGCGAAGGTGTGATGGGACACGATAACATCTAATGTTGGCACAACTCTCACACAGACTGCTAGAAATAAGGTATGTGATTAAAGATCACCACATCTCCCAACAGCGAGAGAGAAATAATTGTGGAATATTCTGAGGGCTGTTGAGGCTAGATCATTAAACATCTTGAAGGGTGGCGCAGACTGATTTTTAAACAAGTGTTGGTTATAGGGAAAATGAAATAAAGTAGAATGAGGTATATCAGAATAAATATAATGGAATTGAACAGAAAAGCAGACTTAGTGGGCAGATAGCAAGAATGTTGCTCCAATGTCTAAAGCAAATCTTTTTCCAACAGCCCTGTATTCATTTGAATATAACTTCTCTCCCTTTGGAATGGGACACAGTTTGGAATGCAATCGAAGGAACCAAGGATTTCACAAATGCAGTATTAACAGACAGAAAAGACCAGGGGACTGGGACAACGCGGATTGGCTGTTGGGCTGAATATTTGTGTCAGCGCAGCCACCACCAGCAGGAGAAAGACTCAGCAAGACACCCGCTAAGTCCAAGTAATGACGTGCTCTGGAGAGCAGGTCGTCATGGGCTTGGTGTCAAGGAGTGTTTAAGGCACAAACATTGCATTACTGTAGTGTCTCCCTTCTTCCCTAAACAAAAGTAAATGTGGAGGAATAGAGAAAATGCAGTTGGTAGCAGAGTAATTAGTAAGTCCTTAGTTTGAGAGGCTTCAGACAGCAGCAGCTCAGAAAAAATGTACAGGCAAGTTTAAATAATGTCCTTTTAATTTAGTATTACAGCAGTCAAGATGGCAGTTAGGCCAGTTGTACGTTCCTCCTGCGGTATGTGGGAGCTCAGACAGATTTACACTGTCCCTGTTGACTACACGTGTAGAAAGTGCACCCAGTTGCAGCTCCTGGGACACCATGTTTGGGAGCTGGAGCTGGATGCACTCGGGATTATCGGGGATGCTGCGAACTTCGTATAATAGTTGTTTTGGTGTAGTGGTCACACCCAAGATCCACCATCCTGACCAAGTTTTTATAATGACTATAATGGTACAGTCCCACATAAGGTCCATGCCCTGAGTTCATCAGTCTTACCTGTCAGCCCTGTTGCATTTAAATAAACACAATTTAATCCAACAGCCAGTCCTTGCTCCCTATCATGTTCCAGGTAGAGAGTGGTTTGGAATGGAAAAGGGAGTAGGCAGAGAATGCAGCTATCCCCTGTGGCCATTCCCAACGAAAACAAGTATACCACTTCTGATACTGTTGGAGGGAATGACCTTTCAAGGGAAAGCAGCGGTAGCCAAATTGGTGGTACTACCACCGGTTTTGGAGCATAGCGGGAAAGGGTAAATTTAAACAGGGTCTTAGAGATAGGAGAGTCGATTGTTGGAGGGACAGATTGGAGATTCTGGAGCCTCAAACGGGAATCCAGCAAGTTGTGCCACGTCCCAGGTGCCATGGTCCAGGAAGTCGCTGAGCAACTGCAGAACGTTGTCAAGGTGGAGGGTGAGCTGCCCGAAGTCATTGTGCACGTTGGCATCACAAATGGTACACATGGGTATAGGATTGCGGTCCTCCAGTGTGATTACAGAGAGCGAGGAGAACAGTTAAAAACCAAGACCTCGAAGTGGTAATCCCCTGATTACTTTTTATTTCATGAGCTCAGGAAAGTAAGAATAGAAGGATATGGCAGATACATGCATAACTAAAGAATTGGTGCAGGGGAAAGGTGCTCAGATTTTTAGATCATTGGGGTCTTTTCTGTGACAGAGTTGACCTGTTCAATAGGGACAGGTGGCACCGGCACTGGAGGGGGGAACAAATATCTTGGTGTCAGGTTTGCTCGTGATCCCAGGAGGGTTTAAGTGAGATTGACAGGGGGTGAGATCCTCGAGATCAGGGTGGCAAGTGCGAGGCTGGAAGGAGATACAGTAATCATAAACAGTGCAGTGAAAAGACAGGTCACGCTCGAACACAACAGGGAGCAAGGATGCCTGTTTTTATTCAATTGCTTTTATTTCAATGCAAAAGGACTGACAGGAAAGGCCAAAGAACTCAGAGCATGGATAGGTATGTGGGACTGGGATATTACAGGCATTACAGAAACATAGCGAAGGGAGGGACAGGACTGGCAGCTTAATGTGCCAGGGTATAGCTGCTTTAGTCAGAACAGGGATGGTGGAAAGCGGGGAGGGGGTTGCATTTCTGATTAAAGGGAGTATCACAGCAGTAATCAGAGATGAAATAACTGAAGGATCAAACAGCGAGGATTTGTGG
This sequence comes from Chiloscyllium punctatum, assembly GCF_047496795.1. Classification (NCBI taxonomy): domain Eukaryota; kingdom Metazoa; phylum Chordata; class Chondrichthyes; order Orectolobiformes; family Hemiscylliidae; genus Chiloscyllium; species Chiloscyllium punctatum. The sequence continues at coordinate 17,009,053 of NC_092745.1, read as the reverse complement.
ATGGAGCTAATAAATAGGAAGGTGTATGGTGATGTTATAGGGGCTGTACTATAGGACCCGAAATAGTCACCAGGAATTAGAGTAACTCATATATTTGCAGAGAGGTGGGACATGCAGAAGCAAAAGGCTTGACATAATTGCGGATTTTAATTTTTATAACATTGATTGGGACTGATTAGATTACTTACAGTGTGGAAACAGGCCCTTCGGCCTAACAAGTCCACACCGCCCCGCCGAAGCGTAACCCACCCATACCCCTACATCTACATTTACCCCTTCACCTAACACTACGGGCAATTTAGCATGGCCAATTCACCCGGCCTGCACATCTTTAGGACTGTGGGAGGAAACCGGAGCACCCGGAGGAAACCCACGCAGACACGGGGAGAACGTGCAAACTCCACACAGTCAGTCACCTGAGGCGGGAATTGAACCCGGGTCTCAGGCGCTGTGAGGCAGCAGTGCTAACCAATGTGCCACCATGCCGCCCACAAGCGGCAGAGCGTTAAGGGATTTGGTGGGGTGGAATACATTAATTATGTCAGGAAAATTCCCTCAAGCAGTATGTAGTTGGGCCTTCTCGGGAAGGGGCAAAATTCGAACTACTCTTACGAAATAAGACAGAACAGGTAAAGGAGGTGACAGTGTGGGAGCACAATGGAACCAATGGCCATAGTTCTATTAATATTCACATATTTATGGAGAGAGACAAAACTGGTCCACAGCTTCAAGTTCTAAATTGGGGTAAGACGAAGTTAGATGGAATTAGGTAGGGGTTTGCAGGGATAGTTCGGTGTTGGCGAAGGGACCTCTGGCAGTTGGGAGTCCTTTGAACGTGAGATACTGGAATTCAAGGTCTATTTGTTACTGTGGGGGTGGAAGGAACGTTGGCAAGAATGGGGAACCCTGGATGAGAAGAGATATTTAGGCTTTGACCAGAAAAAAAAGCAGCTCCGTAAAAGGCAGCTGGATCAAGTGAATCCCAGGAGGTATATAAGGGATACAGGAACTTACTGAAGAAGGAAATCAGTAGGGCAAAAAGGGAACATGAAAGGGGGCTGAGAAGATTATGATGATCCCAAAATGATACCTTCAGTACATTAAAGGAAAAACAATAACTCGTGAGAAAATAGGGCCCGTCAAAGACCAAAGTGGCATGTATGTGTGGAACCATAAGAGATGGGCGAGACCATCAACGGATATTTCTCCTCTGTGTTTAACATGGAGAAAGACACGAGTACTTAAGAACTTGGCGAAGTTCATGGTGATTTCTTAGGGACAGTCCATATCACAGGACAGGAGGTACTGGACGTACTAGAATGCTTGAGTTTGGATAAATCTCACGTTCCTTACCAGATATATCCAAGAACACTGTAAGGACCCAGAGAAGCATTTGCGGGGGACCTAGCTGATGGTTTAAATCATCATTAATCAGAGTTAACATCCTGGAAGGCTGGAGGATATCAAGTATTGTGCCCTTACTTAAGAAGGACTGAAAAAAGACCCTTGAAACTATGGAGCAGTAAGTTTAACATCTGTGGTAGGTACGTGACTTGAGAAAATTCTGAAAGATAAAATGTACATTAATTTGGAAATACAGGGTTTGGTTAGGAATATTGAGAATGGCTATGTGCTGGAATAATTGTTTGAAGTGATTTGATGATCTGACCAGGAAGGTTGTTCGGTCGGGGCGTTAGATGTCAAAAAGTGTGGATCTGGAAAAAGCACAGCAGGTCAGGCAGGAACAAGAGAATCGATATATCAGGAATCAGGAATGTCCAAAACATCGATTATCCTGTTCCTCGGATGTAGCCTGACCTGACATGCATTTCCAGTGCCACACTTGTGGACTCTGATCTCCAGCATCTGGAGTGTTCACTTTCTGCTAGGGTGGTAGATTTAGTCAATATGGATTTCAGTTACACCAGGACAAGGTCAGGCTTTTCAACCCCGGGAGCCTGATATACAGTTACAGGAGGAGGCCAATCAGCTCATTGAACGTATACAATTGTACTGAGAATAGATCATGCAGCACCGGTATCCTGTTATGCAGTGACAGGATCAGTCTATTCAGCTACTTCAGGTCAGTAACACAGGAAATGGAAGAGAGCACAAACTGACTGGACTCTGGGGAATGCTGGAATAACACTAGGCTATTTGGGTCCTCAAATCTGCCCTTCCCTTCAGTAAGGTCAGGGCTGATCTGCTCTTGGCAGTAATTTCTCTTTCATGCCATAATCATTGTAGCCCTCGACTCTCTCAAAATCGATTGACACCCTCCTCACCCCCTCTAAATCATTTCAGGGATGCCACTGTCTTGGATAGAGAGGCCCCAACAATCACTATCCTCTGAGCGAGGGAAAGACTCCCCACACATATACCTTGGCCTATGTACATGAGCAAAAGATATGTACACAGTGTCAGAGTGACTGGCCCTGACATTACATCAAGATTTGAATGAGCAAGGTTTCAAAGGATCGGAACAAGATTGAACTTAATAGGAATCAGTTCTAAATAAGTGGCTGTGTCATTCAGAACACAATGTGACTGGTGGACATCAATCCTCTCAGTCCCTGGATATCTCTGTGGGTGATCCTCAGGGTAGCTTCCTTCGCACAGATATCTTCAGCTGCTTCATCAATGTCTTTCCTTCCGTAATTTGATCAGAAGTGAAGATGTTCAGTGAAGATGACATAAAGCATGAACACCTGGACAATATTCAAGCTCATGCTGTTAATGTGCAGGTAACATTCGTGTGTCAGCACTGCTGGACCCTGAACATTTCCAAAGTATAGAAAGATGAACTCATTCAGCATCTCAAGCTGGTTTCATTGGAATGTGAGAAAGCCATTCAGCCCATTGAAACTATTCGATAAGAAGAGACACAGCCCATTCACTCTCTGAGATTTTTTTTAAATTGGCAAATGTTGGAATTCAAAGTAGACAGTCAGGTCACCGGAACAAATCAATAAGAGAGGCGGCATCAGGAGGTGAGAAGTCAACGACTTGAGTAAAAACCTTCTTCAGGACTGGGAGTGTGTGGAGGGGTTAGGGAATTTACATTTAAAGAGGCGGGGTGGGGGAGGTGGAGACAGGATGGTGAGGTGGGGACAGGTGAACAAAAATAGAGGTTATGACTGGGTTGGTCGATGGGAGGAGTGAATCCAGTTGGGAGATGGAAGAAGGGCTGATCAGAGGAATGGAAGGGAGGAGGAGAGGCTGGGAATGTATATGGGGGATTTGAGGGGCGGTTATTTGAAATTGGAGAACTCAATGTTGAGTCACCCGGGCTGTAGGCTGCCCAGGCAGAAGATGAAGTGTTGTTCCTCCAATTTGCGGTTTGTTTCATAGTGGCAATGGAGGAAGTCAAGGATGGCCACATTGGAAAGGGTGTGGGAGGGGAAATTGAAATAGGCAGTGACTGGTATGTCAGCTCAGCCCTTATGGGCCCAGCTGAGATGCTTAGCAAAACATCCCCTTAGTTTACACTTGGGATCACCAATGTAGAGAATACCACATCGGGAGCACCAGATACAGTAAAATAGGTTGGATCCCAACACCTGGCACATTTTCCACAAGGACCATTCCCTTTGCTAATCTTTGGTTCGTGCCACACTGCCCACCAAACCCTCCAATCCCCTCTGACAACTGCCCCTGCAAACGGAAAAGATGCATCACCTGTTGGCACACAATCACTCTCACCTCTATCCAACGCCCCAAACAGTCCTTCCAGGTAAAACAGAGATTCACCTGCCTCCCAACTAACATAGCCGGGCCCAAAGACACCGACGTGAGATCCCAGTCACCATCCATTTCAATTCCCCTTTCCCTGCTCTCCCCACCCCCGACCATTTCCATCTCTCTTTATCTGCAGCTCCCCCGATCCCCACCCCCAATCCTGAAGAACGGTTATACTGGAAATATTGACTTCTCCACCTCCTGATGCTGCCTGGCTTGTGTTCTTCCAGCCTCCTGTTTGTTTCTTATTCCACAGGACGATAAGGAATCTAGTTAGCACAACATGCTGGTTAGCAGCTACCATGAGTCACCCAATAATGAACCTCTTCCCTGGGATCAGGAGTTGGAAATGCAAACCCTTGAGACGCGGACACACGAAAAGAAGAGACCATTCAGCCCCTCCAAACTGTTACACTGAAATAGGAGGATGTCATTGATGCTGCAACACAACAAACCAATGAAGCAGAGACTGCACAGACAGACTGGCCCACGTTGTTCCTCCTGGCTCCATTGCTAATGCTACACATGTGTTACATTCGTGTGGTTTGCTGAAGGAGAGGAGCACACCAGATGCTTGGTCCCAAGTCGCAAGGAGGCATATGCCATCCCTGAGAGGACAGGCTCGTCTTCTGCATGGAGACCAGAAACATTTGGGAATGGCCAACTCTATCAGAGTGTAGCTGCTGACATGTTTGTGAACAAAATGATGCTTCGTGCAGGGTATCACTCCAACTGTACGTTGAGATGGTGAGAGTTCATTCAGAATCTGCAGCTTTCTCACAACCAACATGGAGTCTCCACAGCGAGTGTAAACTATCAGAGAGTCATAGAGTTTAACAGTAGGGAGACAGGCCCTTCAGCCCAAATTGGATTATGCCAAACAAAATGTCCATTCATGTTAACTCCATTTCCCTGCACTTGGCCCATATCCTGTTAAACCTTTCCTATGAACGTATCTGTACACAAATGAAAACATATACTGCAGGAAAACACGTTATACTTAACGCTATCATTGTTTCGTTATGGGAATAATGAGTCCTGGTTCAAAACGCTCAAGTTTTATTGCAATCACTTTTTAATCTTTTGCAGTATTACAGATTAAACACTCATTTCCTTCACACTCTCCTCGTGGTACCATCACTGCAGGGATTAGTCTGGTCAAACTCCTTTACACTATCTCACTGTGGCAAGGAGATTATTTCTTATAATGGAGAGAAAATCTGTTCACAGTGCCCCACGTGCTGTCTCAATATCTCTCTACAACTGCAGGGAGGTGTCTTCACGCCTATATTTGAATCATTTTTTCAATGAAAGACATTATACAATATACTGTGCTGATTACTTGCTGCTCTGTATGAATTCTGTCAGTGACTAATGACCAAGGGCATTCAGCTCCTTTTCACCAAGAGCACCTCCCATCATCTCACCTTCTCATAAGTACAAAATGAGAAGGATGGTATGTTTTGCCAAATCATTTCTTTGCCTTGCGAAACGCAATACTTCCAGCACATCCACGCCAACAGCATCATCACTACTGCCTTTGGAGATGTTTGGAGATGCTGAGGAGGTGATGGTCTAGCTGTATTATTAATGCAGCGAGCCGGGTAATGACCCAGAGCACAGATTCAATTCCCACCACAGCAAATATTGGAATTTGAGTTCAATAAAATATCACGAATTAAGAAACAATGAAACGATTGTCAGAAAAACCTACCTGGCACACTGATGCCCTTTAAGGAATGAGATCTATCATCTTCACCTGACAAGGCTTACATGCGAATCTAGACCCAAAGCAACGTTGTTACCTCTCGGCTGCCGTTTGAAATGTCCAAGCCCAATCACTCAGTTATATCACTCACTATAAAGTCGCAAAAAAATTAAACCAGATGGAACTAAGCATTGAATGCTTACAGCCCACAGACTGCAGTGGTCAGGAAGGCAGCTCACCAACAGCTTCTCACAACGTGGAAAGGATATTACATGATGTTACAACATCCCATTAATGAATTTTTAAAAAGATGATCACTCTTAGGAAAGGGACACAAAGGGACATAACTCACTTCAAACAGTAACTTTGATGTATACCTTACTGGACAGGATTTTCATTGAAATGGCAACAGGAGAAAAATAAATAAGATTAATCTTGATTTGTATTTCCATTCCAGCTGGTCATCAACCTCTATTTGCTTTTTTCTCTCTATTTCTCTCTTTGTCTATCTGTTCGACTCCCTCCTTCTCCCCTTCACAACAGACATCCCTGTCACTAACATCAATCACACTATTTCCCAGTTGTGTGCAGTTCTGATGGATGGACATTGGAGTCGAAATGTTAATTCTATTTTTCTCTCGTTCCGAGGCTGCCAAATCTGCTCAGTTTCTCTGGCACTTTCTCATTCTCCCAATCTCTCGCATCATTCTTTTTTCCCAACGTTTAGTGTTGTCATTAGATAGGATGTCTGCATCGCTGTTAAGGGCACTGTCTGTTGACCTCACTAAATGCCCTTTACTGTGAGGCCATTCCTTACGGCAGTATAGAGCAAAGCACATTGCTATGGAATTAATGTCGTCTTTATACAGACCAGGTAATAATGTTAGATTTCTTTACCAAAGGACATCAGTGAAATAGATGAACTTATTGACAAAGCTGGTGCGGTTATATTAGTGAAATTCGCTTTTATTTCCAGTTTCTGTCATTTGAGTTTAAGTTCTCTCATCATCTGAGATAGGATTTGAAACAATGTCTTTAGTGTAGTATCCTGGACCACTGAATGACGTGGCCAGCGACATTACTATTCTGACACAGTGTCCCTGACATGAATTTACTTTTGAGACAAGAACAAGGTCATGATTGAAACATTGTAACAGAAAGAGTGATTAAAAGAGAGCTAGAACCATGAAGTCTGAAATTTTCCAAGGCATGTATAATTAATTGTGTATTTTGCAACTGCACAAGTGTTAAGCTGGGGAATAGGGATACCATGGAGCTAATAGTGGGTCTGTTTGGTGATAGAAAGAATGTGAACACATAAATCAATTCAGGGGAAATAGATACTTCCGGATTGTGAACAGTCTTGTCCTCAGATGTGTGTGAGGGCAGGGGTGTGGGCGGTTTTGAAATTTGTGGTAATGAACAGGTGAACTGAAGACAGTCGTTGGATTAGTGGTGCTGGAAGAGCACAACAGTTCAGGCAGCATCCAAGTAGCAAAAGCCCTTCATCAGGAAAACGTCGATTTCGAAGCTACTTGAATGCTGCCTGAACTGCTGTGCTCTTCCAGCACCACTAATCCAGAATCTGGTTTCCAGCATCTGCAGTCATTGTTTTTACCACCTTGAAGACAGTAGTTTTCCAACTTTGCCAAATATAGTTAACAGAAATAGCATTGAAGTTCACCATGGCTTATGGGATTTATAACTAGATAGAGATGATGAGACTTACCAGGAACACCAACAATAGCAAGCATGGGATAGTAACCAGCCTGAATAATAATCAGTAAGCCGTATATACGAAGTTGTATTATGTTCCAACAACTGGAAACATAGTAAAGACCTTCGGTTAAACTCCTGTCCATTGGTGCAGCATTCCATCCTCGGGTTCTCAGATTCTGATCCATTGTTAGAACATTCCAGTCTACTCTCAGATTCTGATCCATTGTTAGAACATTCCAGTCTACTCTCAGATTCTGACCTCTCCTCTCCCTGTCTCTGCAACTGGTGATTCCTGTTCGTGTTGCAGGTGCTGCCTCTGCTGCTACAATGGGATAAATCATTGCAAGAAGCCCCTTACTAATAGAATAGGGAAACCATCCAGCGACATCATTAGGATCCATGGAGACTGACATCAATCACAGTCACTGAACAAACAGATCCAGTTAACACCTTTCAGTATGGTACAAATAACAACTGGACTTGATTGAATGTTGACATCGCTGACCATTGATTATTGATCACATCTCCCATCACCAATTGCTCTCGTTAAGTTAGTTGTGAGGGAGAATGATGGATGTTTCCTTATCACAGGCTAGATGATTCTGCTGTGTTACCGTTTGCAATGCTGTAACCACCTGAACACTGCCCCCCCCCCCCCCCCTCCAACACAGCCACCCGCAACATACGCAATCTGGATGTAGTTAAAATGCTGATCTCTCCTCAACTAGACCAGACGCCAGCCAATAGATTCTCAGTGGGAATATTTGCCATTTGCCCTCACCATACACTGGAATTGTGGATCTGTCTGGACGTTCTTCTCATTGCTGTAATAGAACAATATTGAACCTTCAACAGACAATGCAATTCAGCCTTATTTTATGTAAACTCACAAACACTTGAATACACTTTATTGGCTTCAAAGCAGTAAGATTTACATTTATTGATTCAGTGCAAAGCCATATGTGGCATGTTGTCGCAAAACCGGTCCTTTCACAAGGTTATGTTGTCTTTAATTTTTTAAAGAGGGTCTAAATGAACAACGATTCCAATATGTCTGAACTTTGAAAGTTTCATTGGGATCCTTTTGTTTATATCTAACAGGTAATGCCTCAGCCAGAAAGCTTTCTAGCCTTTAAAAAGACACTTGTATATTCAAAAGGACGTGGCCAACATTCTAACTGAACAGGTCTGCTCAGTTCTGAGGTGAGTTAAGTCAGGGTCACTGTTGGAACTGGACGCTCTCCGCCTCCTTCTGTCCTTCTGACCTTATAACCTGTAAGCCTTTGTGTCAGTTTTACTCTTGGTGCTAAGGGGTTTGCTTATTGGGATTGTTGCAAGTATTTTGGAACAGGATCCTAAAGTCTAGATAGCTTGTCGGGTTTGTATAGGATTAGTTATTCAGGTATTCTAGTTTTGGTTTCTTGTGTTTCATTCGGTAATTTGGTAAATAAATGCTATTTGTTTAAAACTCGGCAGTCTGACCAGCTAATTCACTCAAGGAAGATCCATTCTACACTAACTTTTAAGAAATAACAAAGTTACTGTCTGGGCTAGTTGCTTAAAATTCAAAGTTTGTGTGAAGATTTATAGCTTGGGTGCTCGTTGTTGTGGTTCTGTTTGCCGAGCCAAGAAATTGTGTTGCAGATGGTTCGTCCCCTCAGTGACATCCTCAGTGCTTGGGAGCCTCCTGGGATCTTTTCTCTGGCATTTATAGTGGTTTGAATCTCCCGCTTCCAGTTGTCAGTTCCAGCTGTCCGTTGCAGTGGCCGGTATATTGGGTCCAGGTCGATGTGCTTATTGATTGAATCATTGGATGAGTGCCATGCATCTAGGAACTCCCTGGCTGTTCTCTGTTTGGCTTGTCCTATAATAGTAGTGGTGTCCCAGTCAAACTCATGTTGCTTGTCATCTGCGTGTGGCTACTAAGGATAGCTGGTCGTGTCGTTTCGTGGCTAGTTGGTGTTCATGGAATCACACTCACAGGAATCAGATTCACTAGAGAGGAAGAAAAGGACAACCAACTCCCATTCCTAGACGTGATGGTACAGAGAACAACGAACGGAGAATTTACCACAAAGGTACACAGGAAAGCCACACGCACAGACCAAGTCCTGAACTATGAAAGCAACCACCCCAACACACACGAAAGAAGTTGCATCAAGACACTGTTCAAAAGGGTCACAACACACTGCAGTACACCAGAACTGCAAAAAGAGGAAGAAGAACACCTCTACAATGTATTCACCAAAAACGGATACCGCCGCAATTTCATCAACAGATATCTAAGGGAAAGAAACGGAATGAGGACATGCCACAACCCAAAGGACTAGCCACACTACCATACAGCAAGAACATTTCTGAACTGAGAGCCAGACTATTGCGACCACTAGGACTCATAACAGCACACAAACCAACAGCCATTTTCAGACAACAACTCACTAGGACAAAGGACCGATACCTAGCATGAGCAAAACCAACGTAGTGTACAAAATCCCATGCAAGGACTGCACAAAACACTACATAGGACAAACAGGAAGACAGCTAAAGAATTGCGTCCATGAACACTAACTAGTCACGAAACGACACGACCAGCTATCCTTAGTAGCCACACACGCAGATGACAAGCAACATGAGTTTGACTGGGACAACACTACTATTATAGGACAAGCCAAACAGAGAACAGCCAGGGAATTCCTAGAGGCATGGCACTCAGCCACAGATTCAATCAACAAGCACATCGATGTGGATCCAATATACCGACCACTGCAGCGGACAGTGGATCTGACAACCAGAAGCGGCAGATTCAAACCACTATAAATGCCGGAGAAAAGATGACAGAAGCGCTTCACAGGAGGCTTCCAAGCACTGAGGATGTCACCTAGACAGGGGACGAAATGTCTGCAACACAATTTCCCAGCTCGGGGAACAGAACCACAACAGTTGCTTAAAATGTTCTGTGGGGTCAGGCCTATTCCATAACAGAATGGGGGACACTTGCGGGATTTCGGCAGCAAGTGGCAAGTATTAGTGTCTCCTATTCCGTGTGTTGATTTGGTGGGGACACAGAGCTTTAAATAGCAATGAATTTTGCAGGAACCAAGGATGGTTTGAAGATAGAAATATGACCTTGGGGTTTTAAACAGAATGCACATAAGTCCAAGCTGCAGGAATTAGTAGACAAGATTGTGTAGAAGCTACCTCCTAATGTGAGGAAAGATGAGATAATTGCAGCAGTAGCTCAGCATTCCAATTTGCTGGAAACTCCATCAGGATCTGTCGAGATGAGCAAACTTCAATTGCAAATGACGTAGCTGGAGTTAAAAGCAGAAATGAAGCAGTTTGCGTTACGGCTAAAATCAGAAGAGAAAGAAAGAGAATGAATAGGTTTAGCACAGGAAAGAAAAAACAATGAATGTCCTTAGCAGGACAGAAAGAAAAATAGAGATGGTGTGTGCTTCAGAGATGGACACTTAGAATGGAAAGTCAGCTTAAAAGGATGGGGATGAAGGCTGAAGGTGAGCTTAGTGTAGAACAGAGTGAGGATGAGCAAACCCATGGTAGTCAAAAGCCTGGTGAGAAACGTTTTAAGTATATTCACACCTTACCTAAATTTGATGAGTAGGATATTGAAACCTTTTCCATTTCATTTGAAAAAGTGGCGACACAATTGCAGTGGCCAGTGACCATGTGGGTTTTGTTGATCCAAACAAAACTTGTAGGTTGAGTTCAGCAAGTATTCGCAATACAACACGACCAGATGAGGGATCTGGGCCGTATGAGGAGGTAAAGAAAGTGCATATGAGCTTGTGCCAGAATCCGACAGACAATGTTTCAGGAATATAAGGAGGCATCCTAATCAAACATATATTGAGTTTGAAAGGATCAAACAAAGTAACTTTGATAGCTGGAAAAGAGCTTTATAATGCTCTGAGAGAGACAATTACTTTGGAGGAGTTCAAAGATTCATTGCCTGACATAGTGAAACACATTTGGAAGAGGAGAGAGTTAAAACGGCAAGGCTGGCAGCTGAAGTGGCTGATGATTATGAATTGGTCCATAAAACATGGTTTGGCTTCTAGAATCAATTTCAGTCCATGAGTGATAGAAAATGGGGCAAAGAGAAATCCTCACATGAGAGGGAAAGGTACATCTCGAAGAAGGTCATAAGGATAACTTCGCACAGGCTAAAAAGGAAACAAAGAAGTTAAAAAGGTCCGGTGCTTTCATTGCAATAAATTAGGTCACATGAAATCACTGTGTTGGTGGGTTCAGAAAAAAAAATACAGATGCAATACAACAGGATAAGCTTGGAAGTTTTGTTGGAGTGCTAACAGAAAGCACAGCGGAAGCGAGAAAGCTGCATCAGTGTGCATAAGCTGATCAGAGGTTTGTTAAAGAAAAAGTGGCAGATCTGCTCAGAACATATACCTGTAAAGGGAAAGTTTACAGACATAGACCATGGAAAGAGGATGCAATTTTAAGGGAAACAGGATCCTCTTAGTCCGTGATGCTTTAAGATCAAGAGATACATACTCGAGATGGACTATTTCCAGAAAAGGTACTGCTAAAGGGAATTCACCTTGAGACAAAAAGCGCATAATGATGTAAAGCGAGGAAAGAGTGTCCAGAAAAGTGTGGAGAAATTGTGGTTGAGGGATTGGACAAACTCTCAGCTCCAGGAATACAATCTATCCTTGCAAAAAATACAGCTGATTCAGCGGTAGGAGTACTGCCTACTCTGGTTGAAAAGCCAGTGGAGACGCAGGCACCTGAAGAAATGCAGGAGTCTTATCCTGGAAGTTTCCTGAGTGTGGGTAACGAAGCTCCAATGTCACCAGTTGAAACAGGAGATATCAAAAATGTAAAGATGAGGAAGTTTAAGTGGCATTCACAGAGACTTTGTTCCAATTACGTAGTTGTGAAAAAAACTATTGAGCAAACAGGGCATCATGCAAATATTTTAGTTCATTTAAACTAATTGAGTTTCAGCAGAATGGTAAAAGGTTAAAGCAGTTTTATCAAAAAGCATATATGTTAGAAATTTTGAATGTACCCCTGTGAGGAAAATGAGGAAATGGAGACTATCACATACTCAAGGAGATGATAATTTGGCAGAAGTTCATCAAATTGTATTGCCAATGGGATTCAGAAAACAGGTGATGTGAATGGTTCATGAGCTACCACCTAGAAGTCATTCAGGAGTGAGGAAAACACAGGCTGAAAGACAGAGACATTTTTACTGGCCTGGACTGCAACAGAATGTAGTTGAATTTTGCCAGACGTGTCATACATGTCAGGTAATTAGAAAAAATACAAGCAATAATAAAAGCTGCGCCTTTCTTAACTCTTCCTGCATTTGAAGAACCTTTTACAAGAGTCCTTAATTTATGGCTAGGTCCCCGAACTCAAACAAAAAGGTGGGCACCAGTATTTGATAACAATAATGGATGTATCGACTAGATTTCCAGAGGCCATCCCAAGATGTAGTATCACAGCTAAAAGAATTGCAAAGGAATTACTCTTTTTAAAAAATAGACACGGACTACCATTAGAGATACAATGAGGTCAAGGTTCAAACTTCACTTCTAATTTATTCACTGTGATGACTTAGGAATCAAGCAATTCAAATCGACTGCATACCATCCAAAATTGCAGGGAGCGCTAGAAAGGTGACATTAATCATTAAAGACCATGTTGAGGGCTTATGATCAGGATTATCCAGCTGATTAGTGTAAGGGAAGTCCATTTGTGCTTTTTGTGATCAGGAATGCACCAAATTAACCGAGCAAATTCAATCATTGAATTATTTTTGGGCATTAAGTGAGAGGACCATTGATATTGATTAAGGAGAAAGCAGTAAATCAGAATTCAAAGGCCACACATTTGGACTAGGCCTCAAACTTTAGGGAATGATTAATAGCGCTGGGGGGTTGGCTGGACAGCATTTAAAAGTATTGCAGCATGCAATATAGCAGGAAGCAGACAGAAAATCAAAAAAATTGCAATTTTGCAATGGGGGATAAGGTATCACTGTTACTTCCAGTTATAGGTGAAACTTGAAAAGCAAAGTTTAGTAGGCTTTATCAAATACAATGGATATAGGATGAGGAGAACTACTTGACAGGGACTCCAGAAAGAAAGAAATCTCACAGAGTATGTCATGTGAATATGCTCAAACGGTACTTTGATGGGGAAGGAAAGACAGAGAACAAGGTGTTAATGATTACGGCACAGAAGTAAGAACCAAGTTCAGAGGATTCTGAATCGGACATTCCACAAATTAAAGTGGACATTGAGGTACTTGTTTAAAATTGGGATAATTGATTGATTTGCCTTCATGAGAAAAATTGAAATTATCAGAAAGAGTTATTGCTATTACATGGGGAGATATGCAGATATTAACTTGGAAGTACTCACCTAATTGTTACGATTAAGCAACATCCTTACAGGCATAATCCTCTAAAGTTGGCACAGGTTCAGAAGGAGATTGAATGCAAGCTCTAAGATGACATAATCAACATGCGTTACAGTGACTGGAAATCACCCATAGTCATGATGCCAAAGCCAAATGGTGCCCAACGATTATGTGTGGACTATCGTAACGTCAATGCAGTTAAAAATGTTGATGTATACCCAATTCCACGGTGGGAAAACTGTGTTGAAAATGTGGGATAAGCAACTTACATTTGGTATGAAAAACCTGCCAGCCACATTTTAGGAACTAAACAATAAATTGCCGGATTATCCAATGTGTGGTTTAAATTGATGACCTTCTGATTTTTACTTACTCATGGAAGGAACACTACAGCATCTATCAGACTTGTCGATTGACTTCAGAAGGCAGGCTTGGTGGTAAACCTAGCAAAAAGTGAATTTGCCAAAACAAAAGTCACCTTTCTTGGCCATGCTATTGGATATAGATAAACGGTGTCATGAGATTTAAATGTGATGGTAATTGGGACATTTTGCATCCTGTTGAAAAAAGGAGCAGTTCCAGCGATTAAGTCGATTTTATCAAATGTTAGTGCCTCATTTTCGCAGTGTGACTGCTCTATTCACTCAATTGTTCAAGAAAGGCAAGAATTTTCAGTGGATAGAGGACTGTCAGAAGGCATTTGAGGCATTTGAAATATGTGTTAACCACTACCCACGATCAGACACACCTGAATATGCAAAACCATTCAAGGTGGATTTAAATGCGAATGATGTGGATTTCGGTGTTGGGCTCTTGCAGGAAGATGACGAGAAGACAGAGAGACCTACTGGGTATTCCTCCAAGAAGTTGAATGTTCATTAGTCGAAATATTCAACAGTTGAAAAAGAGACCGTGAGCTTTGTGTTGGTATGACAACATTTCAGTGTTTATATTAACAGCAGCATATCGGAGGCAACCATTTACACTGATCATAACTCAATGAAGTCTTTTTGAGAAATGTTAGGAAAAAATGTGAGACTGTTTAGTTGGAGCCTGTTGTTACACCCATTCAATTTCAAAATTGTACACGTGGCAGGTCTTGAAAACATGATTTCCAATGAATTGTTGAGGCTTGAGTGACAAATGGAGGCACTCAGTGATGGAAGTAGCACACACTGAATCAGAATGTAATTGTGCATGTTTACATGTTTATAGTAAACGAATGTACATGCGCATTGTAGAGTATGAACTACCATTTTTGGGAGTTTTGAAAACTGAAGCCATCTTGGATATTGAAGATTCTGTTTTATATTGGGGGAGTTGTCACACAGGGGGTCTCTTTACAAGGTTATGTTGTCCTTGATTTTTTTTCAGAGAGGTTCTAAACATCGCAAGGTTAGAACATGTCTCAATATTGAATGCTTCATTGGGGTCCTTTTTTTCCCCTAACAGATAATGCCACGGCAAGAGGGCTTTCAAGCCTTTTAAAAAAACTGGTGTAATCAATGGGATGTGACCAGCTCTCCAGCTGTACAGGTCAGTTCAGTTCGAGGGTTAGTTGAGTCAGGTTCACTGTTGAAACTGGACGTTCTCTCCCTCCTTCAGTCCTCTGAGTTCGTAAACTATAAGCTTTTTTGTGTAATTTTTACTCATTGTGCTCAGGGGTTTGTTTATTGGGATTGTTGCAAGTAATTTGAATCAGCATCCTTAATTCGAGGTAGCCTGTCAATTTTGGATAGGATGAGTTATTCAGGTACGGTATTTTCAGTTCGTTATGTTTCATTCCTTATTTTTACAAATACATTCTGTTTGTTTAAAAGTTGGTAGTCGGACCAAATAATTCACTCTGGGAATATCCACGATACTCTTACCTTCAATAACTGGCAACATCACGGCCTGGGCTACGTACTTGAGAATGTTTTGAGTGGTCGGGCCTGGTCCATAACAATGTACAATAACTTTGTTTATTAAAAGTCATGAATTACTGAGTAAGGGATGAAATGAATATGATAATGGCTCTGAGACAGAAAGGGCTGCGGCCAGTGGCTGAGGAGACCTGAGGGGAGTGCAGCAATATCTCCCAGTCACTAGTATTCAGCCATCACTGTTTCTGACAAATCGAAGGAAATGCAATGCAGAGCAAGATAACAGATGACCTTTGGTACATGGAATGCTGAACGACAATGTGAATGGAATAGGACAATTTTAAATGTGACGTACATAATTATATTTTATATATAGACTGTTTAATCACAGGTTGTACAGGTTGCTAAGATTGTTTATATCGGGACAGGATGTACAGAAATAAAAACAGACACAGATTACAAAATGTGTTGGGTTAAAGTGATTTACAGCAGAAAAAGTGTGAAGACACAGCTCATACTGAGCTGGTACAGAGATGATGGGCTGCATGACAACCATCTTTGTTGTAATTATTCAGAGAAACGTATTGAAAATGTTCAGAGACTGAGGAGACATGTCTAGTCATAAACACAAAGACAATATCATCATTAATAAACTATTCCTACTTTTCATCAAGTGTAGCTGTCTCTAAAAGGCCTTTTAAATCAAATTCACATTGGTGAGATCCACGCATTTATTTTCAGAACTTAAAGAATAAACAGACTCCATTGTAATACATGTGTCACTGACACAAGTGATAGGAACAGGAATGGAGCATATTGTCCAAATATAATCAGGTTCAACATCCAGACCTATCAAGAAAAAGAAAAATATTAGAGATAGTGGACATCTGAAATACAAATGCAAAATGATAGAGAAATGCAACAGATGACACAGGATCTGGGCAGAGAAACAGAATTAACATACCAAGTCTTATATGAACCTGTCTTGAACAAGTTATGTTGGACTCAAAAAAAGTTAATTCCATTTTTCTCTGCTCCGATACTGCCTGAACTGTGGGGTTTCTCTCCAGCACTTTCAATTCGTGCAATGGCAGGAAACAGAGTAATGGTGAGCGGTTGCTTTTCGAACTGAAGGCTTGTGCCCAGCAGTGTTCCACAGAGGTTGGTTCTGAATTTTCTTTGTTTGTCATTTCAGTAAATGATTTGCGTGAGATTATCGAAGGCATGGTTCGTAAGTTTGTGGATGACACCAAAACTGGTGGCACAGTGGACAGTGAAGAAGGTTTTCTAACACAAGGATCTTGATGAAATGGGTCAATAGACTGACAGATAGCAGATAGAGTTCAAGCTGGATGAATGTGAGGTGCAGGCAATAGTGTGTGTTTGTTGCTGTCTGTTGCACCAGGAATGGGATGATTTTATTCCCCATCTCCTGGGTTCAAAACATCGATATCCTTCATGATCTTTGAGAGGCCTAACACTCTCTGTGGTTACCCTCTAGCTGTTAATGTAGTCGCACAATATGTTTGGATTATCCTTAACCTTATCTGCCCCTTCTATCTCATATCGCCTTTTTGCTTTCGTGATTTCTCCAGAAATAATGCCCCACACTCTTTATATTGACTAAGAGATGAAATTGAATAAAGTTGTTTATAACTAAAGTGAGGTTTTCTTTGATTCTTGAATAAAAGCTCAATAACTGTAGGTGTCCATGTTCTTTAAGCTTACCAGCATTACCTTTCACTCTAACAGGTATATAATGACTTTTTACTCCCGTCGTCACACTGTTGAACGACTGCCATTTGTCAGACATCGTTTTACTTGCTGACAGTCTACTCCAATTAAACTTGGTAATCCCTATCCCATTTCATTAAAATTTATCGTACTCCAATTTAAAAAAATAATGAAATGCTTATTCTTTTCCATAACCATTATGAAACTAAGAGAATTATTATTGCAATGCCCAAAATATTCCCTCACGTTTACTTCAGTCACTTGCCCTGCCTATTGCACAAAAGAAGGCCTAGTTTTACTCTTTCTCTGTTAGAATCATCCGCAGAATGATGAAGAAAATTTTCGTGAATACATTTGACAATTTATTCACCATTCAACCCATTAACACTGTGGTAGTCTCAATCAGTTTTTAGAAAATTAAAATCCCCCATTATTACAACCGTATTAAGCTTAAATATATCCGAGATCTCTTACATGTCTGTTTCTCAATTACTTTCTTACTGTTGGAGAGCATATGGTACAAAACAATCATCGTGTTCCTTCCTTTCTTATTTTTAATTTCGACCAACATATTTTCATTGGACGATTTGTCACAAATGAGTATTTAGTGCAATCTGTTCAAAATGAACTTTATTTTCTTATTTTTAATGCTGCATGCATATTTTAACTGGATAATCTTTCAGAAATATCCTGCCCAGTTACAGCAATAATTTATTCCTTAATCAAAAATGGTAGACTTCCCCCTCCCTGCCCTCCACATGTCTGTTTCCATCCTTTCTATGACCCTTAACATTTGGAATATTAAATTGCCAGTCTTGAACATCTTTCAGGCTAAAGTGAGGACTGTAGATGCTGGAGAAAAGAGTCGAGAATGTGGTGGTGGAAAGGCACAGTAGGTCAGGAAGCATCCGAGGAGCAGGAAAATCGATGTTTCAACCAAAAGACTTCATCAGCCCATTCCTGATGAGGGGCTTTTGCCCAAAACGTTGACTTGCCTGCTCCGCACATGATGTCTGACCTGCTGTACTTTCCCAGAACTACACTCTCGACTTGAACATCTCTCAAACAATTTTCTGTAATACATATGATGTCCCAATCCCATGTTCTTAAAAATGCCTTGAGTTCATCAGCCTTTCCTGTAAGACTCCTGACATTGAAATAAATGCAATTTCGTGCTTCAGAATTGCTATATACTCTTGACTCTCTCGTTTTTTTCTTTTTTAATTGACGTGCTACCCTCACATTGATAAACTTCTCTAACCATCCTGCCATTTGTACTGCTACTTGGAATATCCCCCTTGCCGTCTCTATCAATATAAAGTTTCCCTGCATAGAAGGAGCAAATCTCCCTGCTAAGATATTCGTTGCTTTCCAGTTTAGATTAGACCAATTTTTTCTGAACAGGTCATTTCTATTCTAAAATGGATTCCAATTTCCCAAAAATCTAAATCCCTCAATAACACAATAGCTCTTCAGCCGTTGGTTTTCCTCCTTTAACCCTTTGTTCCTTCCCAGTTGGGAGTAAACAAGAAAGTATTGCTTTAACGGTTTTATTTTTCATACTCTACCTCACCTCTTAAGTTCACTCTGTACTGTTTTATTCTTTCCCTAAAAAATGCCGTTCCTGCCATTATCTGCAATAATGTTTGGCTACTCAATCTCACCTTTAACAACGTGCTTGAAATGTTCTTAATCCTCGCACAGGGAAAGCAACAAAGCATCCTCAATTAACGGTCACTGCCACAGAATCTCCTGTTGATGCCCCTGATAGAAAAGTCCACTGAAGCAATAATTCCACTAACTCTTCGCAAACGCTGCTGAACAGAACAATCATTCCAATTGTCCAATAATTGATTGCTTTTCCATTTTCTTCAGCGAGACAATCCCCTTCAGCTGTTCTAAAAGCTGAAAAGCATTTTGATAGAGGAATAGCCACCGGAGACATTTGAACGACCTTCTTATCTTTCCTGACAGTCACCCAACTATCTAACTGATTTGCTGGATAATATTTTTTCTACATCTTCTAGACATCTCTCTCTGTAACTTATATGTGGCCTTAATAACATTATGCCTAAAAGCAGGATAGTTTTTTGACAACTTATATATATTCATTACCCACAGGCAATAACGTTTAAACATGGAAAAATAGATACACATGCGTATCAAACATATAAAACATTTTAAAAAATCAACCATTTAGCTAATTAAACCGATAAAAATATTCCTCTTCAATAAATACCGAGAAGAAAGCGGTCTTCTCTGGAGCTGAAAATGTGTCGGACTCCCCGGAAGGAAAGTGCAACTCCTTATTTTAAAAAGAGCTGATTAATTTTTCAAACCAAAAGCACATTTCCAGTGTAATAAACTAAACCTTTTAAAACACAAATAGAATTTTCCCTTTTTTTGTAAACCACCCTTAAAAAGCTCTTTTAAAACAAAAGTTCGTTTGAAAGACAATTGAGGGTTTTTTTTATTTTTTGATTGTTTTTGTATGCAAATGAAACAAAATAGAAAAAAATTATGTTAAATTAATGAAGTATAATAACTATATCAGCTGCAAAAAGGACTACCTTACATATTTAACTGCCTGCAATCCCAGGAGCAGTTGTGAGATCCATGCTGCTCTAAGAACATTATGTGAAACTGTTTTTACAATATGAAGAAAAGTCAATGCATGTTTTAATAATTTGTTCCTAATTCAAAGTGACTTTACGATACGATTTAATCTCCTGCCACGGTTCCAAATGTAGAATTTAATTGAATCTTTATCCTCATCACTCGAATTCTTTCAAACAAAATTGTGAAACTGTGTTCATCGTACAGACGGAAAGTTCCTTCAGCTCTGACTATTGCAGGAATGATACAAAGAACATTACCCAGGTCCATGTCAAACCCAAATGTTGCAGGGAAAGCCACCGAAACCTAATCCAATATTAATTACGTACAAGCCTTATGAACAAATCATAGAGAAGGGCATAATATAAAAGGCGAATGTCCAAAATAAAATTCGTGGCTCCCTCAAAAAAACCTCACTGCATTACGCTGTAAATTCACAAAAATAGGAATAACAAGAGAACGGGAAGAAAATCAAGGCTAAGTAATGAACTTCATAAATGATGATGATGAGAATGGGAGGGATGGAGCTTGTGGGGAATGATAAATAACGTCGTGGATGACACAATGATAAGCTGGTGGTTCACAGCGAGGAGGAAGGTGTGAGGTTACAGGAGGGTATAAACCAACTATTCAGGTGGACAGATCAATCGCTGATGAAAAATGCATCAATGTGATACATTTCTGAAGTATTCAGACAAGAGAGTACTCAAACTGAAGATAGGCTTGATTTACTTGATTTTACTTTTAAGCAGAGAAGGTTGAGAGTTGCTCCTGGTGGCGGTGTTAAACAGCATGAGGGGTATGCACAGGGTGATCAGAGAGCAGCCTTTTCCCTTACTCGTAGGCTCAATAAAAAAGAGACACACTTATAAAGTGAAAGTGGTCTCACCATTAATCTGTAAACTGTAGAAACCTTTCCTATTTCTAAATGCATTTGGTTTTAAAATAATTCAAGATTTATATTGTATTCTGAAAAATGTGATATTGATGCAGAGGTTTGTTTTGTGATCCAGTTTCCCCATTCCTCGTGCCTCCGTTTCGCAATCTGTTCATTGAAAGAATACAATTTTTCCATTCAACTCTCCAACATGCTCAAACACAGACTTAGTTTCTCAACTATGATCCAAAGACCAATATTTGCCTGTTCCCCTGACCTCGTTAAAGACTTATATCCTCTTCACATCTTCCTTTTCTAATCCTTTCAATGTTTGTATTTTTTTATAATAGTTCAAAATATTTTTCGTAAAATATACAGTATGACACTTTCTAACAGTGTTGATAATGTAATATCTTTACTCAATATGTAAATATAAAGTTGCAACAATGCTAAAGTGTTTTTCACTCACATCCCAGACTGAAGTTGCAGCAAATAGTCATTGACATCTCAAAAGAATTGCCAAGTATTTACTTCTGATCGGAATGGTAATTTGTCTCTTTATTATGAAATGGGCATGTTAATTACGGACTGTCTGTTTGACTGCAGCATTTTGATGTAGTTTACTCCAGACAATTAAAAATCAGGAATAAAGAGCAGGGATAGGCTAGCTGGGTGCCAGGCCGACTGTGGGAATCAACAAAGCCTGACTGCGGTCTTTTCTCCACATTAATGTCTTGTTCCTGGGACACAGAGCAACCTACACCTCCCTTGACCAAAACCCACGAGTCATTCACTCCAGCCACAAACCATGATTAAAATTCAAAGAACTGCAGATGGAGCAACACAAGAACATAGAAATTAGGAGTGGCGGAAGGAAATACAACTTTGTACTTAACCACATTAAACACCATCTGCCAGATATAACAATCTGCCCCAATTTTTAATATTCATCTGTAAACTCTTTATTTCCGTATTACAGCCTGTTTGCCATCTAGTTTAGTACCATCTGTGAATTTAGTTGCTCCATTCTGTCTCTCCTTCCAAGTCATTTGGATTGATTGTAAACAGTTGAGGTCTGAGAACTGAAACCTGCAGCACCTCACTAGTTTTAGTTCGGCAGAGAAAGACCAGTTATCCCGATGCTCTGTGTTCTGTCAGTAAGCCAATCTTTTTTCCAATTCAATATTCTACCCTTAACCCCCCGGGATCTAACCTGCTAGATCAGTCCTTTATGCAGCACCTTGTCAAATGCCTTCTGACGTTTAGATGAACAGCAGTTGCTGTATCCCAATTATCCACATTGTTTGTTATGTTCTCAAAGAACTCTAGCAGGTATGTCAAGCACAACCTGCCCATCATGAAACCGTGCTGACAGTGGATAACTGATCTTTGTTTTTCCAAATGTTCAGTTATTTCCTACGTTATGGTTGACTGAAGAAACTTCCCAACTACAGAGTTAAAACTCACTTGTCTAAAGTTTGTCATTTTTTCCTATCTCTTGTTTTGAATACCAGCGTCACATTATTAATTTTCCCATAGTTCTGCACAGTTCCAGAATCAAAGGATTTTTTGATTATCGTAACTAACACATTAGGTACCTCTGCTGTTACTTCCTTTAATATAATAGACTGCAGACCAAGAGCCTGACCTCCCTCTAATCCCATCGATGTATTTTCCCCTCAGCATCGTACTTCCAGCACGTATCTTTTGCAGTTGTTGTAAGTTTTGGGAAGAAATTATCTTCCACTGTGAAAGCAAGAAGTGTTGGCTTTACCTCTGCCCCTTCTGAGTTTCCCATTACTACCCCGCCGTTTTCATTCTCTAAAAGGCCAACATTTGCGTTCAGCATTCTTTGACTTTTTGCCTACTCAGAGAAGTATTCTTTATCAATTCTTATGTTTTCGACTCATTTTCCTTCGTAGCCATTTTGATTTTATTTTTAACAAAAGTTTGCGAACAATTAAAGCGTTTTTCTTTATTCCATTCATAGGAAGATGGCGTCGCTGGTTAGACAGCACTCATTTTCCTTCCCTAATTACCCAGAGGGCAGATAAGCAACAAGCAAATTTGTGTGGGTTTGAAGTCACATGCAGATCAGATCAGGTAAGGATGGTGGCTTCCAGTCCTATAGGACATTCGTGAAACATATGGATAATTCAAACAATAAGCAATAGATTCACTATTATCAATAGACTCTTAATTCTAGGTTCATATTGAATTTAAACTCCACCATCTGCAATGGCGGCATTTGAACGTGAGTCCCCAGAACATTATCTGAAGCAGCAGTCGGTGATAATGCCACCAGGCCATCACCTTTATGTTAGTATCGACTTCCTTGTTAAGACATGGATCACTTTTCACCTTTCTAAAATTCCTCTTCCACTCAGGATTGCACTTTAACTAAGGAGTTTGGATTATCTCCCGAAGTAGTTGCCACTGTTCTTCAACTGTGCCGACCTTTAATGTTTTTTGCCAAGTCCATTCAGGCCAAGCCCTTCCTCAGGCCAGTAAAATTATCATTGTCCAACACTAAACCTCACATCTGTGACTCTTTCTTCACTGTTTCAGTCTGAATATAAAACTTCAGAATTTTGTGGTCACTCTTTCTGAGGTGATCTTGTACTACAGTATGACTTATCACTCCTTCTTCATCATGTTATAGCAAAGCCAGTTCTCTGTTTGGTTCCTTGAGGTGTTACTCGAAGAAATAATCCCTCATACGTTCGATGAATCATTCTTTGAGGCTCACCTTGCCAATTGATTAAGCTAGTCAAATTTAGGAGACTCTAACCCCAACCACACCCAGAGGACTCTAACCCCAATTCCTGTACAGCTGATAGAAAGTTTAACCATTTGTGATTTGGTTTGAATGCACATTTGTTTGTTGGTGACTGAGTGTTTGTGCTTTGTTCCCTGGAGCTTGAGATCCGAGACTGTTTTAAATCTGATTTCTATTATGGAAATTTAACATGATTTATTTTAAGCTTAAGGATATTACAGTGATTATGAAATAAAATGTTAACTCCTGTTCTTTTACAGGTCATGACTGCCTCACTATCAGTTTCTAACTAATCTCTTTCATCCTTACATACCAGTGATTTATGGAGGGCAATTGACGTTTCAGTTCAACATTAGATTGTAATTTTAAAAATCCAATGGTTAATATCTGTGACCTTGGATTCGGCCATTATTCATGCATTAGAAGTTTGTTTTTCAACTTGAATAGACAAATCCTTTTAAGACACCTCTGATTATTTCACGACCTATGGTATTGTAATTGAGCAATGACTGGTTCAGACTACTTAAGAAAACTAATTTTAGGATTAAATTAAGGGAATAAAACAGGGTAATTATAGTGGATTTCAAAGTTGGGAACTGTATGCATTTTACATTTTAATTATTAAATACTGAATAAATGAATTTATAATATATAAGCATATATTTATAGGTAAGGTTCCAAAATGTATAGTTAGGAACAGGCTTTAAAGTTAGACAAGCATAAATTGATGAATTTGTATTTGAAGTTATAGGGAGCAAACAAACATCTGGCAAGGTAACATGAGAAGCAGAAACAAAAGGCAAAAATAATGGTAGCCCACGGTTGATGAGTTTATAAAAAAAGTCAAACCGCAAAGGAGAAAGAATCCGGAATGGTGGTGGGCAGCATGTTGAAAACAAAGGGAGGAGATGTTAAGGTGTTTGGTGGACAGGGACGGGGATCGAGGTTGAAATCCTGACATGTGGGATGTTATTACTGTGGAAAGGCAGGTCACTTTAAGCAGGAGTGTCCGGATTTGAAAAGGGAAGAGAGGGTGATATTGCTTATGAATTTCTATGAAGAATAGGGGTGTCAGGGGTTCCTGCCCCCTGGGGCCCACCAGGAACACTTGATAAATTTAAAGTTGCGACTTTATAATAAGGACGTCGTTTTCCTAGTCGATACGGGAGCAGCAAGGTCATCCTTAAATTTTAAGCGCAAGCGAGGAGGAACGAAAGGGTTAATTGGATTATGGCGACAGTTCTGTGATGAGAGGCACGAAGAATCAGTTTTGCGCTCATGACGAGATATTGCCACCAAATTGGGGATTGAATTAACTGCAAATGGTGCTATGAAATCTGTTGAGGTTCTTAAAAATGAATGTGCTCAAGCAAAAAAATTGCAGAAACAGAATGAGAAGTCACAAGTGATTGGTAAACGAACAGAACTGCGCTAGTACAGTTTTTAAAAAATGTTTTGGTCACTTGTTGTGTTTCCAACCTGAAATACAGATAATGATTATTTTATTTATATTATATATATAATTAATAATTAATATTTATAATACATCGATTGTGCTAGGCTGAATCAATATTAATTGACAGGATGCCTTCACAAATTCTCAGTGACCTGTCATATTGATTCATGGTTAATTTAAAACATGACTGCATTAATTCATTGTTAATTAAAGAATGGAAAGCTGCATTACTGACAGATGAGGTAACTAACGAAGCAGCCCTGAACCCACAAGAAGCAGTGATTTATTCCCTAATACCTAATGTCCCAGGTCCTTGGGAAGCTCCAATATTTACTGAAAGAGAGGAAAAAGAATTGTAAGATTTAGGGGGTGTACAAACAGCAGAGGGACATTGGATGTTACCTGATGGAAGGGAAATGTCAAACAAAATGATGCGAGAAATGATGCCTGTCTGACATCAGGGGAGCCACTGGGGAGTGCAAGCAATGTGTGATTTAGTCTGAAGGAAATATGGATGCAACGGGATACATGCGATAGCAAAACAGATATGTGAGGGATGAATAACACGTAAAAACGTAAACAAGAACGTGTTAAGGAGACAAGTCCCAGGAGGGAGAGAACCTGGGACAAGAACATTCCAGAGCATCCAAGTAGATTATACCGAATTACCCCGAGTGGGAATACTGAGATATATGTTGGTAATAGTTGATCATTTATCCGGATGGGTGGAGGCATATCCTCTGGCCACTGCCAAACCCAGAAACTAAAGATTTGTTCTTAAAGAAGTATGTACTGGATTTGTCCTCCTCTTTGTCTTTCCTCTGGAAACAGAGTTTATTCGCTAAGACTCCACCCCTTGCATTCGCTGTTCATCCGATTCAACAGGGAGATTGAGTCTTAGTAAAATCAAGGACAGGGACTAAATTGCAACCGGACTGGGAATGGCTGCGGTACTTTTGACCGAAACGGCAATAAGGACGGCGGAGAAAGGCTGGACTCACTACACTCGCATCAAAGGCCCAGTGGAATCTTCAGATGAGGAAGAAGTCTGGACAGCCGAATCAATGCAAGACCCGCTGAAACTCAGGCTAAAGAGACTTTGAGTAACTGATTAAACAGTGGTGACGCGAGCGCAGGATTATTTCTCTAGGATTGTATCTTAAGTCTTTTGGTGCTTCAGCATGATGTTTAGAATGCTGGGGATGATTAGAGTTATGATAATAGTTCTCTTATAATTGGGATTTTGTCAAACATCAATGTCATATGTGTTATTAACGGTTCCTGAGTCTGATAACCTGCAAGTAATAGACGCCGATGCATGCAGCTTGGTAACTTGTGGGGATGTAGATAATCAGGGACAGTACCGCAGCTCAGAGATACATCTTAAGTCCTATGGGAATGGCCTCGGGGATGGTACTTGGTATACTGGTCTTGTCACAGTACACCGGGCCACCTTCCGACCAGCTTTTGATTGTCCCGATACAGTGTAACCCAATATACTTAACGATAATGAAACATCGCACGAAGCAACTCTGGGGTGGCAGGGGGGGCGTTGGGGGGGGGGGCGGGTGGGTTTCACCTATGAGGTACAATTAAATGAAACTTTTGGGATAGAAATGAAAACTAACGGGAATGAGTTCTTGGGCTGTTGTTTTCGAATGAGCGTAGGACAGGGAAAACGGGCAGAATTACTGGATAATAAGGTACAACCTTTCACCCCTCCCGATGACTTTAAAGTAGTAAAAATTATAGAGGTAAAGGACTTAAACAGACCACTGAAATAGAAACTGGGTACGGGGATGCAAATGCCTGGGTTGAATGGGTAAAGTACCCTGTAAAAGTTCTGAACAAGAGCAATTGCTGTGCATGTGCCTCTGGTAGGCCAGTGGCCCAGGTGGTTCCCTTTCCACTCTGGTGGAAGCGAGACAAGAAGGTCATGAAACGTATGATAGCCCTGTACCAGGATAAGACTGCATGGAATGATAGGAACTGCACCTCCTTATCTCTGATGTTGCCTCCCTTGGAGATGAAAGGCTTAAAAGCACCCCCCGAGTCAGCTCTCTTTTGGTGAGTGACTGTTAATAAAAATGTCGATTGGATAAATTACATTTTCTTTAACCAACAGCGATTTATAAATTATACAAGAGGTGATGTTAAAGGAATATCAGAATAGCTTGGTGTGACAAGTAGGATGGCTTGGGAAAACAGAATGGACCTTGATATGATCCTAGTGGAGAAAGGGTGTGTGTGTGTGTGTGTGTGTGTGTGTGTGTGTGTGTGTGTGTGTGTGTGTGTGTGTGTGTGTGTGTGTGTGTGTGTGTGTGTGTGATGTTAGGAGGAAGCTGTTTTATCTTCATTCCCAAGAACACTGCACCTGATGGTTCAATTACTCGGGCCGTAAGGGAATTGACTACCTTAACAGAGGAACTGCTGATAATTCAGGAGAAGACACATCTCTCACGGGATGGCTTCAATCATTGTTTAGAAAATGGAAGGGTATGGTGGTTTCCATCCTTACTTCCCTGATAGTAGTAGCCGTGGTATTAGTAGCCATTGGCTGTTGCATGATACCCTGTATTTGAGGGCTCACCCAAAGACTGATTGAGACAGCCTTAATGAAAGAGATGCCCCTAAAAGGGAATCGGGCAGCAGGACTTTTTTTCTATTAAATAATGAGGGGCTGAGTGAGACAATGATGGATGAAGTCTCAGGAATGATGCTTGTGAATTTTGGAGGTGATGCTTAAAGGAAAAATTGCAGAAACAACAATTGAATGTAAAAATAGAAAGGGGGAATTGTGAGGAGTAATTATAAATGTTGTTATCTGCAACAATCACAAGCCTGAAAAATGAAAGTGGAAGAGGGGTGTAGGTTAAGCGAACTATGCTTGTACAAACAGTTATAAGCATCTGTTTCCCGTTTCTACAAAAACAAAAAAAAAACACAATCAAGAGGCCATAAGGCTCAGTATGGGCAAAGAATGGAAGGAAATGTTGCTTTAGTGAAGAAGAAAGCAGATGGCAGTCAAGGAGGATATATAACAATAGACCACAGAGGGGTGTGGTGAAACAGCCAAGCAGGACATGCATTTTGGACACGAACAAGGCCAGATGAGGCAAGAGGTAAACAGCCGTGTTGAAAGAAGTGGGAGATGTAAACAGGGGAGAAGCAATGGAATAAGTGAGGGAGGAGTAACAGAGGAATGAATTGTACTAAAAGTTGTGTACTTGTTAAATTTGGTGCGCCTATCTTATAGGCACTACTCTTGCAAGAGTATAATAACCGATACTGCTGCTTCAGATCTTGTCTCAGACTGAAGTTATTGAAGTCAGTGGGTTCTATTTCCCACACAACCATGGACATCCTGCTTTTAAACTCAGGTCTTGGTTCCTAAACATTCTTTACTGAATCTTTCACTCCTCTTAAGGATGTCACTCGTATCAATGTGTACCCCGACTGCTGGCTGTTCACCCTCCCCCTTCAGTATGCCCAGAACATGCTCGGAGACATCCCTGATCCTCGCACCAACCGCCCTTTGTATGAAGAATTCATAGAATCATAGAATCACTGCAGTGGGAAAACAGGCCAGTTCACACAGCACTTCCACGCTGACCCTCCGAAGTGTAAAGTACTCTGACCCATTCCCCTACTCGATTACTCTGAATTTTCCCCTGACTAATGCACATAACCAGCACATCGCTGAAGACTATTGGCAAAAAGTAAGCAACCTAGACCCATTCTGTTACCCTATGTTGAATCTGCTTTCTCACAACAGAAATACTGAGCATTACCAGCAAATTGCGGTTTTGTCACCGATGATATTTGCATATTGACAAAAACATACACAACTCAGACTTGAAATAAAGCTGAATTTAAACTCTCAGGAGAAAACTAAATATTTGGTCATTCAATGATCCCAGTAAAGCTTTATTGAATTACTCCTGTTCTGTCTGTGAACATCATTTTTTCACTTTCCCAATCCTGAATAAAGGAGATTTTTGCATTTTTTTTTAAATCAGAAAGCTCAGAAAATTGGACATTTACTTCTTCATATGGGAATGTGATTGCATCTCATTCGTTCATCCCATTTCAATTACAGAGGATTATTCACAAAACACACACAATGTATCACTTTATCGAAGAATACCAGTAACATTGTAAGCAATTGGAATCATAACTGGAAAGAAGGGTTTAGACAAAAGACGGATGAGAGAAAGCGGGTCTTATTTTGAAAAAACTATTATGTGAACTTAGGTGATCAAATTCATGGAAAACTACATAGGGCTGACAAACGATATTGATATGAAGGTGTAGAGGTGTACATTGTTCTAAAAAAAGTTAAAATGTAACATTTGACCATGAAACAAATAATGAATCTGAGTTGTCATTGTACAAAAAGAAATTCAAGTTAGGCCAATCAGTTTAACTATGCAAACACTATGAAATTCAATGGAGTTTGAAATATAATGTATTTGATGACATCAAAATCAATTAAATAATCCAATGTTTTGAGGTGTAAAATTAGATTAGATTAGATTACGTACAGTGTGGAAACAGGCCCTTCGGCCCAACAAGTCCACACCACCCCGCCGAAGCGCAACCCACCCATACCCCTACATCTACCCCTACCTAACACTACGGACAATTTAGCAAGGCCAATTCACCTCACCTGCACATCTTTGGACTGTGGGAGGAAACCGGAGCACCCGGAGGAAACCCATGCAGACACGGGGAGAACGTGCAAACTCCACACAGTCAGTCGCCTAAGGCGGGAATTGAACCCAACTGGACAGTTGGAACATTGAGGGAGAGAACTGCCAAGGGCATCCACAAAGATAGACTGCTAGCTGAAGAGCTTTCTGAAAGGTACCTGTCTGTAAGATGTTTGCACAGCAGAACATCAAAGCCAACCGAGATAAAAATCTACAAAGAAAAATCTACAAAGGAGAATTGACAAGCTGACTGGTTTTGAAACGTGATTGTATTTTTTTCAAATCTTAGTCATGGTGTTTTCATTCATCGGACCAGTATTGTAGAGTGGGAGGTAAAAGATAGGTTTAACGAAACGAGTTCTAAATAGTTGTTTATTTTAATATTTTCTGTTGGACTTAAATAACAAAATTGTAAATTTTACTTTAAATAGTGACCTCTGTAAATGGATCTTTGCCTCTCGAAAGTTAACAGATTCCAGCATGAGGTACACTTTTTTCTTTGTGGCTGGTTCAGATGAGGAGAGAGGCTTCCCCTGTGTCATAACAGTCTGGGGCCTTTTGTCTGTGATTTGACCAAGTTTAGACAGATACAGTCTGAGATTTGGGCAGAGTTAAATGGGTTTGGGGTATGAAATGCACAGTAGATTTAATCATTTACACGTTATTATCCGACAGCTTTAAATAAAAAGTCGATGAGTCACTTTGTTTAATTTCGGTGACTTGTGGTTGGTTAAATTTAAAGTGAGAGAAATGGCTCTTAAAAAATGTTAAAGAGATTCTGGGGTTTTAAGATGATTCTCACATTTGCCGAAGGCATTTAGAAGAAAACGTAATGGCCAAACATTTAGAATTAGCAAAGAATTTAGATTTGGGTTTAACCAAGAACAAGAGTAAAGCTGAAATTGTTCGGAAATTAGTCAAACAATAAGGTGTGCCAGAGAAACAGACAAGTGCAGGAGATTTAGAAAAAAACTTAAATTACAATTGAAGAAAATGTATTTTTAAAGATAAACAAAGGGAGAGAGAAAGAGAGAGAAGAAAGAGAAAGCAAGAGACCAGAGAGAGAGGGGCGAAAAAAAGAGAGGAGAAGGTTCTCAGCTGAGCAAAGGGAGAGTGACTTTGAACTTGAGAAGTTGTGATATAGCAATCAAAGTCAAGTGAACAGGCTGGATAGTAAAATGGACATTAGTGATGTATACAACTATGTCAAAATTCTGCCACATTTTGATGAGAAAGATGTTGAAGCCTTCTTTATTTCATTTGAAAAAATAGCTAGGCAGGTAGAGTGGTGAAAGGATTTATGGGTAATGGTAGTTCATGCTAAGCTGGTAGGCACAGTTAGTGAGGTATTTGCTGCCCTGCCATTTGAGGGGTCAAGAGATTATGAAGACGTGTAACAAGGTATTTTATGTGCTTACGAATTGGTACTGGAAGCATATAGATAGCAGTTCAGAAACATAAAGAAGGAACAAGATCAGCCTTATGTTGAGTTCGAAATAATTAAACATAGGCATTTTGATAGATGGTTGCAGGCTTTAAAGATTGATAAGACTTGTGAGGCTCTAAGGGAGATTATTCTGCTGGAGGAGTTTAAAACCTCACTTCCAGAGAAGATAATAATTCACGTGGACGAAAAGAAAGTTCAGAAATTGAGAAGGGCAGGAGAATTAATAGATGAATACATGCTGCTGCATAAGACAAGCTTCCAGCCAGAATTTTGTCCTGTGAGGAATAGAGTTTGGGAGAAGGGGAGATGCTACACGATAAAAGAAAGAGTAGAACATATGAGTTCACCACAGGTTAAAGAAGCTGCCCAAGAGAGTGGAAAGGAGGTGAAAGGCCTCAGGTATTTTCACTGTAATGGATTGGAACACAGAAAATTACAGTGCCGGTGGTTTCCGAAGGGCATTGGGAAAAGGTGTTTTCACCGACATAAGGAGGTGTATGTATGGTCACAGTGCTGATTTTAAGAAAAGGACTGTGGGAAAAGATGTGGTAAACGAAGCTAAGCCAGTGGCATTAGTGAAAGATTTAAAGGAAACCCCAACAATACCGAAAAGCTGCAGGAAAGTGCACAGCCAAGGCAGGGGCAGGGTATGGAGTTAGTACCTGATCTCTATGAAGAATTTGCGTCTGTGAGTAAAGTTTACTCAGAAATAACAGGGGTAGAAGAGCAAGAAGTTATCATTATGAGAGATACATGATCTAACATGTCGATAATAGGAAGAGATGAATGAATTTGCAGTCTTTCTGATCTGTTACCCGGGAATGCATTAATTTATGGGAAAGATGGACAGACATTTAGCATTTCCTTATGTAAGATCAGGTTGGAGTGCCTAATCAAGACTGGGGAAGTTATAGCGGGAAAGATTGACAGACTGTCACATCCAGGAATGCAGTTTGTTCTTGGGAAGGGCTTAGCAGGGTCCAAGTTGGGAGTGACATCCCTTGTTGTGGAGAAGCCCAAGGAATACAAAGAAATGGAAGTGTTAAATCGGAAATATCCTGGTATTTTCCCAGGCTGTGTCGTAACCATATCCCACTATTATAAGTCACAGCACGAAGGACAAACTATAGACAAAGATGGAGGAGTTGAGATTCAGTTAATGGACACCCTGTTTGCCATAATGGTGTAGGGAAAACCTGAACAGGCAGTGGGTCAGACAGAGGTGTTTTGTCCTGAAAGGCTAAGGGACTTGCAACAGACAGATAAGATGATAAAAGATATATATGTGGATGTGTACTCTGAAAAGGAGGCAGAGGATATTCATGAGGGTTATTATCTGAAAGATCGACCTTAAGACAGAAATAGAGACCACATCAGGTTAGTGCAGAGGAGAAATGTGCTGAGGTGCACCAGATTGTGTTGCTAGTAGCATAGAGACAGGAAGTGTTACAGGTAGCATATGAACTACCTGCAGGAGGTCACCTAGGGGTACGAAAGACACGGGCTAAGGGACAAAAACATTTTTATTGACCTGGAATGCATAAAGATGTGGTTAACGTTTGGCATCCATGTCATTCATGCCAAATGGTAGGTAGGCCACAGACAGTAATGAAACTAGCACCTCTGTTGCCAATTCCCACATTTGAAGACCACTTCATGTGACTTATACATGAGTGTGCAGGTCCCCTCCTGAAAAGTAGAGGAGAGAAAGAATTGGAGAAACAGGTGCTAATTACTCCCCCACAGAGTGAGGAATCAAATCCAAATGTCGTGGATTTTGATGTGCCTCAAAATATGTCAAAAACGTAGATGTCCTTGCGCAGTGGGATAGATTAGTAAACTATCTGTCTCAGGAGCATAGAACACAGTTGAAAGGTTTGTTATTGCAATATGAGGACATATGTAAGAATCATATGGTGGGCACTATTGTATATGAAGTTGTTTTAGAGAGGGGATTTTAACATGCAGGTAGACTGGGAGAATCAGGATGGTATCGGGCCTCAAGAAAGAGACTTTGTGGAGTGCCTCAGAGATGGATTTTTAGAGCAGCTGGTGCTGGAGCCGACCAGGGATAAGGCGATTCTGGATCTGGTATTGTGTAACGAGCCAGAATTGGTCAGTGACCTCGAAGTGAAGGAGCCATTGGGAAGTAGTGACCATAATACAATAAGCTTCAATCTGCAATTTGAGAGGGAGTGGGTACAATCGGGAGTGACAATATTTCAGTTGAATAAAGGGAAATACGGAGCTATGAGGGAGCAACTGGCCAAAGTTCAATGGTGCAATACCTTAACAGGGAAGACCGTGGAGGAACAATGGCGGATATTTCTGTGTATAATGCAGAAGTTGCAGGATCAGTTCATTCCTAAAAGGAAGAAAGATCCCAGGAGGAGACATGGGCGGCCGTGGCTGACGAGGGAAGTAAAGAAACTTATAAAGTTAAAAGAGAAAAAGTATAACTTAGCGAAGTGGGAAAACGGAGGACTGGGAAGCTTTTAAAGAACAACAAAGGATTAGTAAGAAGGAAATACGCAGAGAAAAAATGAGGTACGAAGGTAAACTGGCCAAGAATATAAAGGAGGATAGTAAAAGCTTTTTTAGGTATGTCCAACGCAAAAAAATGGTTAGGACAAAAATTGGGCCCTTGAAGACAGAAACAGGGGAATATATTACTGGGAACAAAGAAATGGCAGAGGAATTAAATGGGTACTTCAGATCTGTGTTCACTGGGGAAGACACAAGCAATCTCTCTGAGGTAACAGTGGCTGAAGGACCTGAACTTAAGGGAATTTATATTTGCCAGGATTTGGTGTTGGAGAGACTGTTAGGTCTGAAGGTTGATAGTCTCCGGGACCTGATGGCCTGCATCCCAGGGTACTGAAGGAGGTGGCTCAGGAAATCGTGGATGCGCTGGTGATTATTTTCCAGAGTTCAATAGAATCGGGGTCGGTTCCTGAGGATTGGAGGGCGGCTAATGTTGTGCCACTTTTTAAGAAGGGTGGGCGGGAGAAAGCAGGAAATTATAGACCAGTTAGTCTGACCTCAGTGGTGGGAAAGATGCTGGAGTCTATTATAAAGGATGAAATTACGGCACATCTGTATAATAGTAACAGGATAGGACAGAGTCAGCATGGATTTATGAAGGGGAAATCATGCTTGACTAATCTTCTTGAATTTTTTGAGGATGTAACTCGGAAGATGGACGAGGGAGATCCAGTGGATGTAGTGTACCTGGACTTTCAGAAAGCTTTTGATAAAGTCCCACACAAGAGGTTAGTGAGTAAAATTAGGGCGCACGGTATTGGGGGCAAAGTACTAGATTGGATAGAGAATTGGTTGGCTAATAGGAAACAAAGGATAGTGATTAACGGCTCCATTTCGGAATGGCAGGCAGTGACCAGCGGGGTACCGCAGGGATCCGTGCTGGGACCGCAGCTTTTTACAATATATGTAAATGATATAGAAGATGGTATCAGCAATAACATTAGCAAATTTGCTGATGATACAAAGCTGGGTGGTAGGGTGAAATGTGATGAGGATGTTAGGGGATTACAGGGTGACCTGGACAAGTTGGGTGAGTGGTCAGATGCATGGCAGATGCAGTTTAATGTGGATAAATGTATGGTTATCCACTTTGGTGGCAAGAACAGGAAGGCAGATTACTACCTCAATGGTATCAAATTAGGTAAAAGGGGCTGTTCAGAGAGATCTGGGTGTTCTTGTCCACCAGTCAATGAAGGCAAGCATGCAGGTACAGCAGGTCGTGAAGAAGGCTAATAGTATTCTGGCCTTCATAACAAGAGCGATTGAGTATAGAAGCAAAGAGGTGCTTCTGCAGCTGTACAGGGCCCTGGTGAGACCGCACCTGGAGTACTGTGTACAGTTCTGGTCTCCAAATTTGAGGAAAGACATTCTGGCCATTGAGGGAGTGCAGCGTAGGTTCACGAGGTCAATTCCTGGAATGGCACGATTGCCTTACACGGAAAGACTGAAGCGACTGGGCTTGTATACCCTTGAGTTTAGAAGACTGAGAGGGGATCTGATTGAAACGTATAGGATTATGAAAGGATTGGACACTCTGGCAGGAGGAAACATATTTCCGCTGATGGGGGAGTGCCGAACCAGAGGACACAACTTAAAAATACGGGGTAGACCATTTAGGACAGAGATGAGGAGAAACTATTTCACCCAGAGAGTGGTGGCTGTGTGGAATGCTCTGCCCCAGAGGGCAGTGGAGGCCCAGTCTCTGGATTCATTTAAGAAAGAATTGGATAGAGCTCTTAAAGATAGTGGAGTCAAGGGTTATGGAGATAAGGCTGGAACAGGATATTGATTGGGAATGATCAGCCATGATCATATTGAATGGCGGTGCAGGCTCGAAGGGCTGAATGGCCTACTCCTGCATCTATTGTCTATTGTCTATTGTCTATAGTCCTGTTCCGATAAAACATTCCATATTGGCTTTATCCCTCAAAGCCAGAAAGGTCCAGAAGGAGGTGGAGGATATGCTCAATGAGGACATCATCGAACCAAGCCGAAGCGGGTGGAGCTCGCCAAGCATCTTAGTTCCCAAACCGGATGGGACTCAATGATTTTGCTTGGATTATTGGAAGACCGACACTATTACAAAATCAGACTTATATCCAAGACCAACATTGGAGGACTGTCGAGAAAGTTGGACAAGTCATTTGCATCACGAAGTTGGATTTAATGCGTGGTTTCTGGCAGGTACCTTTATCAGAGACAGTGAAATAAATTTCTGAATTGTAACGCCAAATGATCTGTATCAATTCAAAGTGATGCCCTTTGGAATGACGAACACAGCCAACACATTCCAAAGACTCACGAACAGAGTTGTGTCCTGATTAATAAACTGTGGAGTCCGTTTAGACGGATGTAGTGATCTTTACTAAGTCCTGGAAAGATCACTTGGTACAGTTGGCAGAGCTTTTTGAACGAATACGAGAAACAAAACTGCTGATAAACTTAAACAAAACACAATCTGTGAAAGCAGACATGATGTTCTAGGGACAAACTATCGGTCATGGAAGGTTGATCCCACGGAATGCAAAGACAAAAGCAACCGAGGAATTTCCGCGGCCAACCTCGAAGAAAAAGGTCCTTCGCTCCTTCGGAGTCAGCGGATTCGATCAGAAGTTTGTTCCAAATGTCAGCAGTGTAGTGGCACCGTTAACCGACTTGCGGAAGAAAAACACAAAGTACTGGATGACAGAACAATGCCAGGAGGCATTCGACCATTAAAAAGAAATATTGAGCACCAAATCAGTTTCAGCTACACCAAACGCTTGAAAACATTTCAAAGTTGCCGTCAATGTGAGTGACATAGGAGTTGGAGCTGCACTGCGATGAGATGGGATCGTCCTTTTCAAAGAAGCTCAACATCCACCAGATAAAATATTCCACGATTGAGAAAGGACTATTGAGTTTGGTACTAGCCTTATAACATTTTAATGTGTACTCACAAACAGAGTGTTGGAGATGGTTATGTACACGGAGCCCAATCTGCTTACATTCTTTGAACGCTTTAAGACTATTTCATTGGAGTCTTATGTTACAGACTTTTATTTTAAAAATCGTACACGTTGCGTGTCTTAAGTATGTAATCTCAGATGCGTTCTCACAGATTTAACTGATAAAGATTAGACGAGATTTGTAATTATCCAATGTTAAATATAGGTAAAGGGGAAGAAGTTAAGGTGAACTTAGATTTAGGTTATCTGTATGTTATGGTAATGTGTTGAAAGAATAGAAAAACAAATGAGACCGTATTTTCATTATGATTGTTCTTTTTTGAGAGAGAAGGGGTTATGAATGTGTAAAGGGTATTGTACCTTTCAGAGAGTTGAAGGAATTACAAGCACAGTGAGTTCTGGAAAATTTACAATGTAACATGTGGTCCAGCAGCTTGCAGTACCTGGGTTGCTGGGTTGAGCCAATTAAAAATTAAAATCAAATTTGATCAATCCATTTAAATTATGTCCCAAGAAGCTAAACTACAATCGAGTTTAAATTTGGCATTTGGCAATATTATAAAAAAAGCAAATTACCGATGATTTGGGATAGAAAGCTGAAAAGAAATTTGACCAGTTAGGGGAGAACTGCCACGCCACCAACATCTGCAGACTGCCCAGAGAAAAGCTCTCCGAAATGTACCTTTATTTATCAATGACCTGTGAAACAGAAACTCTAAGGAGAAGAAGCGAAGACAGAGGACGATACAAAGAGAAGATTCGACAGCTGGCTGGTTCTGAAATTTGAATGTTTTGGTATATCTTAATTGGGGGTGGGGTGGGGTGGGGGGATTATCGGACCAGTATTGTAGAAGAGTAAGTAAGAGATAGGTCAGAGAAAGGAGTTGCAAAAAGTTATTAGGTAATTATTCCCTGTTAGACATTTTTTAAAAAATGTGAATGTTTGCTTTAAATAGTGACCTTTAGGATGGTTATTGGTCTTCCGAATCTTTACACATTACAGCATGGGTTAAATCTTTTCTGTGTTGCAAGTTTAAATTAGCGCGGGGTGGTAGAGATGGTGGGAGGGGGGGGGAAGGTTTCCCCCGTGTTGTAACATATTAAATCGGATTTCTCTGCACAGTTGCTGCCAGACCTGCAGAGCTTTTCCAGCACATTTCTGTCTTAGTTTCTGGTTTACGAAATCTGAAGTTCTCTTGACTTTCTTATGTGTATCATTGACAGCCACGGTTGAGGTCCTGGAGGACAGGAAGACAGCTAATGTTGTTACGTTATTTGTAATTTGGCTACAAAGAAAACCCAGGGAACTACAGACCAGTGAGTTTGATGTCAAGGGTGGATAAGTGTTTGTAGGAGATTCTGAGAGGCAGGAATTACATTCATTTGGAAAGGCAAGGACTGATTAGGGATATTCAGCACGTCTTTTTGTCTGGGAATCCATGTCTCACAAACGAGATTGGAGTTTTTGAAGAAGTGATCAGGAAGATAGATGAAGGTAAAGCAACAGACGTTGTCTATGTGGACCTTATTGAGGCCCAACAAGGTTCCACATCGTAGTCTGTTTAATAAGGTTAGATCACAAGAGATCAGGGAGAGCGATCCAATTAGATACAAAACAGACTGGACTGTGGAAGACAGAGGGTGCTGGGAGAGATTTGCTGTTCCAATTGGAGGCCTGTGTCCAGAATTGTGCCGCAATGACCATGCTGATGTTGTTCATGGTTTTTGTAAATGGTTTGGATGAAAATATTGGAACCGTGGATAGTAATTTGGAGATGAAAACGCCAAAATTGGAGTTATGGTGGACAGTGAAGAAGACTATCTTAGAGAACAAAGATATCTTGATCTACTTGACAAGTGGGCTGAGGATTGGCTGATGGATCTTCATGCAGATAAATGCGAGATGTTGCATTTTGTTAGACAAACGTGTGTAGGATTTATTCAGAAAATGGTAGCGCGCTGGGGAGTGATGCCAAACAGGGAAATCTAGGGTCCAGGTACATAGTTCCGTGAAAGTGGAGTCGCAGATTGACAGGACAGTGAATAAGGCATAAGGCAAGCTGACTTCCAACGGTCAGAGGATTGATTATAGGAATTGGCACATCATGTTCTGGCTCTACAAGAGAATGGTCAGGCCACATTTGAAGCAATTCTTGTTTTCCTGCTATTGAAAGAATGTTATAAACTGAGAAGGGAACAAAAGTATTTTAAATGATGTGACGGAGACGGGGGGTTTTGAGATTTAACGATCGGCTGGGATTTTGTTCTTTTTGCGTTGGAGGCTGAGAGGTGACCTTTATTACATCATGAGAGGCATGGATAGGATGAGTAGGCAAGATCATTTCCTCCTGGTGGGTGTGTCCAGAACCAGACAGGATAGGTTTAAGGTGAGAGTGAAGACATTTCGAAGAGATCTAAGGGACAGTTGTTTCTCACAGAGGGTGGTGTGTATATGTAGCGAGCTTT
The DNA here is from genome assembly GCF_047496795.1 of Chiloscyllium punctatum. Classification (NCBI taxonomy): domain Eukaryota; kingdom Metazoa; phylum Chordata; class Chondrichthyes; order Orectolobiformes; family Hemiscylliidae; genus Chiloscyllium; species Chiloscyllium punctatum. The sequence continues at coordinate 16,970,029 of NC_092745.1, read as the reverse complement.
CAGAGGAAGTAGCATTGGGGAGTACAGTTACAACATTTGAAAGAATATTAGATGTGTACATGAATACCAAAGGTTTGGAGGGGTGTGTGCCTAAAGAAGAAAAATAGTAATCATTCAGTTTAGAAAACCAGGTGAGTATGGACGGGTTGAGCCAAAAGGTCTGTTTGTATATTGTAGGGATTCTAAGATTCAATGACTTTTTCACTCCTCCTTCACCACCAGTCATTCATTGCATTCAATTCATTTCCAAGTCAAAGCTCATCTGCAGATATTTTAAATGATCTAACTCTCCAAACCTTCTTAAATAGAGAATTCCTGACATTGATGTGGTTCTGCAGACCACAGCAGCAACAGAAACAGAATTAAATTCAAGCACAATCTGTAACGTTTTTCCTGGGATAATCCCTCAGTCTACCATGCCAACCAAGTTGATCTATGGTTCAGTGATGTATAGGTGAACGTGCCAGTGACTCAATCGTGTGTACCTAAACCTGATGACAGCCCGTTAAAGCCACCATAATTGATTGTCTGCATTCCAAATTGCAGCAATAACATCTGATAGAGAGGGTGTAATGATCCCAACACCAACAAACCAACAGTACTGTCACATCCAGCCATAAATGGTGATGGACGGTTAAACAATTTCATGGAGGAGAGGGCTCACTATTATCCCCATCCTAAATAATGGAACAGTCCTGTACATCAGTGTAAAAGATAAGGATGTAGTTTTGGCAAGATACTCCGCCAGACGTGTTGAGTGGATGATCCACCTCATCCTCGCCATGATGCCCACAGAATCACAGATGCCAGTCTTCAATCAATTCGATTTGCTTCAAGCGACATGAAGAAACAGCTGAACACAGTAGATGCGAAAAGGGCAAAGGGCCCTGACACGATTCCTGCAACAAGACTAAAGACTTGTGCTGTACAGCAACCGTGTCCCTGGAGAAAGCTGTTTCATTCTAGCTCCAACTCTGACATCTTCTTGGCAATGTGGAAAATTACTCAACTATGTCCAGTCCGCGAAGAGGAGAATAATTACAATCTGACCATTTTCCACCCCCTCAGTCCCATCACGATAGTTAAACTGGTAGAAGTTCTTTTTGACAGATCTGTCAAACCGCACAGAAATAACCAGCTCAGTGTGGTTTCCAATAGGTCCCTATGGGGAGGTGGTGCTGTTGTGGAAAATCACTGGATTCCTAATGCCCTGGCAGCTTATGGAATTGAATAGCAATTAACAACATATCGAGATCTAAAATCTGGAATCAGTAACGATGATGCTGAAATCAATGCCGATTGCAAACTCCAATTTGCTTCATCAATGTACATTCGGGAAGTGAATTCTGGCCTGGTGAATTCCATGCATTCCTGGTCTGGCCTAAACGATACTCTGTACACACATGCATGTGATAAACTTTTCAATGGTCTCGAAAACGGCAAAGTAGGACACAAAATTGTATCAAACTGCTCTGAAGTTTGGAAGGATAAAACTGACAGAACTCCCGGCACCAGCCTAAGTATCGGAAAAGGGAATGGGAAGCACATTCCTGTTGACCCTGCAGAGGCCTCCTTCCTAACATCTGAGAGCTTGTGACAGCCATACTCCAGATGCCTCCCGCTCCCTTTCGTGTCGAGAAATCCTTATTCATATTCAGTGCCTTGTGTTCCACAGCTTATGTGGAGAGAAATTCCCAGAGTCACCAGACACTGAGTGCAGACATTTATTCACATCTCAATGCAGAGTGGCCTGCCTAACCTAATACTGTGGCCTCTTGTTTTAGACGTCCCAGGCAGGGGAATTATCATCTTCCAATATGTCTCACACTGTCAGAGTTTTATATATTTCACTGAGATCTCCACTCATTTTCCTGAAGCCCGTGGAATACAGGCCCAAACGCCCCAAACTCTGCTCTCACAACAAGCCTGTCATCCCAGAGATCAGTCTGGTCATCCTTGACTGCACGCCCTCAATGTCAGGTTTGTCCCTTATTAGGTAAGGAGACCAGTACTGCACACAATACTGCACAATGTTCGAGATGGGCTCTCACCGAGGCCCTGTACAGCTGCAGTAAGACACCCTTACTTCTGTCAGTCAATCCCCTAGAAATTAAGGTCAACACACCATTTATCTTCTCGCCTGCTTTCTGCTCTTGCAATATTGCTTTCAGTGACTGGTGTACAAGGAGATACAGATCGTTTTAAATGTTACAGCTCCCGACTTGGTGGGTTTGTTTACACTGGTCAGCGTGCCAATGCCATTCCCAGTATTGACTTCTGGGTTGAGAACTTACTGCCCTGCACTGACCTCGGAGGGCTGCGCAACTGGAAAAAACAGAAAGAATATAAATCCCTTTAAAGACCAACATGTTTCATATAATCCCTTTTCAAATGATAGGTTGCTGTTCTATTGTACCTATCAAAGTACACACCGTCACATCCACCCCTATTGATCTTCATCTGCCACGTATTTGCCCATTCACTCCGCTTATATCAATCACTTTGGAGTTTTTTTTTAAATCCTCCTCACCCACTAACAATCCGACATCATTTAGTGCTGTCAGCAGACTGAGAAATATTGCATTTGATTCCCTCACCTAAATGTTTGGTATGCATTGAGAATAGCTGTGTCACAATCACTAATCCCTACGACACGCCATGATCCTTTAACCTCAAAACAGATTGTTTTATTCCTGTTCACTGTTTCGTGTCAGTTCTCCTATTCTAAAATCATGTTCATATTTTAGTCCCAATGCCGTAACATTTGAGTTTGCACACTCATCTATAGTCTTTATCAAGATCTTTCTGAAACTCTAAATGCATTGCATCCATTTAGAACATAGAACATAGAACATAGAAGAATACAGCGCAGTACAGGCCCTTCGGCCCTCGATGTTGCGCCGATCAAAGCCCACCTAACCTACACTAACCCACTATCCTCCATATACCTATCGTCAAATTGTAAAAGTAGGGAGTTATGTTGCAGATTTAAAGGGTGCTGGGGAGACCACACCTGTAGTACGTGCAGTTTTGTTCTCCCCAACTGAGAAAGGAAATACTAGCACTACAATGTATGCAGAGGAGGCTCGTTAGGTTGGTCCAGAGGTGAGGGGTCTGGTTATGAGGAGAGACTGAATAGACTAAAATTTTACATTGATTGGAATTTGAAAGAATGAGCGATGAAGGAATAGAAGCATTTATAATTGTGAAGGGAGAAGGTACGATAGAAATATAAAGGATGTAAAATTTCTTCTCTGTATGCATCGACCAGTCAGTTTGTCAAATACAATTCCCATTTTATGTTGACCCATTACATAAGAACGTACAAACTAGGGGCAGGAATAGGCCATTGTGCCCTTCAAGCCTCCGCTACCATTCAATAAGATCATGGCAGATAATTTCATGGCCTCAGCTCCACTTACCCGCCAACTCACCATAATCCTTAATTCCTTTAATCTTCAAACAATTATCTATAAGAGTTCAAACACATTCAATGACAAATCCTCAAGAATTACACAGATTCACAAGCTTCTTGGTCAAGACGTTCCTTCTCAATTCAGTCCTAAATCTGCTCCATACAGTTTGGAGGCTTTGCCCTGTTATCTAATTTTTTATGCTTCTGGAAACATCCTTTATATTTCTATCGTACCTTCTCCCTTCACAATTATAAATGCTTCTATTCCTTCCTCGCTCATTCTTTCAAATTCCAATCAATGTAAAATTTTTGTCTATTCAGTCTCTCCTCATAACCAGACCCCTCACCTCTGGAACCAACCTAACGAGCCTCCTCTGCATACATTGTAGTGCTAGTATTTCCTTTCTTAGTTGGGGACAACAAAACTGCACGTACTACAGGTGTGGTCTCCCTTGCACCCTTAAAATCTGCAACATAACTCCCTACTTTTACACTCAATCCCTTTCGCAATGAAGGACAAAATTCAATTTGCCTTGTTAATTACCTGTTGCCCCTACAGACCAGCTTCTGTGATTCATGCACAAGGACACCCAGGTCCCTCTGCACAAGAGCATGCTGCATTTATTAAACAATTCAAAAAGAGTCCTCTTTAGTATTTGTCCTACCAAAATGGATGATTTTACATTTATTATAATTGCACTCCATCTGCCAGACCTTGACCCACTCACTTCAACTCTTTATGTCCCTTTGTAAAGTTTAACCATCCTCTGCACACTTTACTCTGCCACTCATGTTAGTCTCGTCTGCAACCTTTGAGACACTACACGTGCTCCCCTACTCCAAATTATCTATGTAAGCTGTGAATAATTGCAGTCCCAGCACCGATCCCTGAGGCCCTCCACTAGTCACTGATCAGCAACCAGAAGAACAATCATGTATTCCCACTCGTTGCTTCATGTTAGTTAACCAATCCTCTATCCATGCTGATACATTGCCCGTAATGCCACACCTTACGCAGCAGCCTTTTTGGCGTCACTATATTGAATGTCTTTTGGAAATCTCAGTACCCCACACCTACTGGGTCCCTGCAGTTGTAATATCTTCATAGAATCCCAGTAGGTTAGTTACACGTGGCCTGCCTTTCATTAACCAACACTGTGTCTACCCAACGGGACAATTTCTATCAAGATGCATTGCCATTTATTCCTTGATTATAGATTGAAATATTTTCTCCTACTGATGTTCAGCTAACCGGTCTATAATTCCCCACGTGTTGTCTATCTCCCTTTTTAAACAGTGGAGTCTGAACTCCTGTTTTCCAATTTGCTGGAATTGTATCAGAGTCCAGTGAAATCAGAAAAATTTCCACAAGTGCATTTGCTATTTCTCTCATCACCTCTGTTAGTACCTTGGGATACATTCCATCAGGGCCAGGAGACTTATCTACCTTTGGCTCCATTAGCTTGCCCAACACTATCTCTCTCTTGGGAATGGTTGTTTCCAGGTACTCACTTACCTTCCTGTCTTTGACAATTACTGACATGTTATTAGTGTCCTTCATTGTGTAGACCAACTCTTCAATTCCTCGTTCAGTTCCTCATATCTCATTACTGGATCCCACTTCTCACCCTCTAAAGGACAATTGCTTACCTTAGCCATTCATTTCGTTTTGTATATTTATAGAATATTTTGCTATCTGTCTTTATATTCTGAGATAGTTCACTCTTGTAACCTATCTGATGTGTCTTGATAACTTTTTTGTTGCTTTATTTTGAAAATTTAACGGCTTTGACATTATTTTGACATTTAAAGTTTTCCCAATCTTCTACTTTCCCACTGGTCTTTGCCATTATTTATGCCATTTATTTTAATTTGATAGACTCCCTTATTTCCTGAGACATTCATGGCAGATTACCCTTTTCCTACAGTCCTTCCATTTCACCATTATATGCTGTTGCTGAGAACGTTGAAAAATCGTTTTGAAAGCCTTCCACTGTTCATCAACGGTTCCACTGTAAAGTCTTCACTTCCAGCCATCTTTAGCCAAGATCAAAGGGTTGTACAAGTCATGCACATGAATTGTACACACCTAAAATGGCTCTTAAGTCCTTAATCAGTTAGAATGGAGATGCGGGTTTGATTGATTAAAATGCAAATTCATTTCAGAATTTAAACAGAATTCATTTCAAGTCACTGCCTGGAAATACCTTCAGGTACTATCGATGTAAATGAAGTAACACTTGCGGTCAGATAATGTATTCTAAGCTTGAGACCTTGTTTGGACTCTGTCTGTGTCTTGCCCTGGAGTCAGACTGGTATTATTTACAAAGTAGGAGTAGCGCGTGTGCGAATGTGTGTGAGAGAGGGCGTGTCTGCGTGAAGGGGAGTGAGAGACACACATTCTGTATGTGAGAGAGAGTGAGGTGGATTGTGCGTGTGTATGAGGGAGGGAGAGAGAGAGGGTCTGTGTTCATCCGTGTGTGTGACAGAGTGGAGTGCGTGTGTGGAACGTGAGAGAGGGGCAGTGTGAATGTGTGTGAGGCGCAAATAGGGAGAGTGTGCATCAGTGTATGTAACGGGGAGAGTGAGAGTGTCTACTTGTCCAGACTAAGACACAGACACTGATCACTTTCCCCACACACACTCACTCCGTGGTTTCAGAGCTTCCCCTCTCTGCAGCCTCTGCTCCATTTGTTGTTCATGTTACAGACCCAGATGCTGTAACTACAGTCCCCATGCTCCATTCAGAGTTAGGTCACCAAATCCTCAGGTTGTCCGGAATGACTGAGGCAGCTCAAAGCACAATCTCCAGCAAACCGTCCCCAGCAGCTCCAACGTTTCAATAACAAGAGTCAGTCACAAGTCCCTCAGCTACAAGCCTGGTCCTTTACGATTATACTCAAGGGTATTCCTCGTTTTATTGACTGCACAATCAACTGAGAGAGACAAACAGAGGCATTCCGCGATCAGGCACATACCAAGTTTCAAACACGTGAGTCAGAGCTGCTGGAACACCGCTGTCCATGGAGCACCACATGGGACACATCGGGAAGTGAACAACAGCCTGACACACACCATTTAAATGATTCTGAAGTTCGCCATTCCAGCACTCGATACACGAGGGAGTCAAAAGCCAAGGCCAGGGAAAGATACAGAAAAAAAAAAAATAATTAATTAACTGATAACTTGGTGAAAATGTGGATAAGGAGATGGGGGGATTGGAATAACTGGATAAGTGAGACAACAGTGGGCCCAATCACAAGAATGCATACATTGAAGAAAGACATTGCCAGATCAGCTGGAATGGTCCATTGCCTCAAATTTTGAATCTGCTTCACAGAATCAGCTCAGGCACCATAAACTGGGGTAAGGTAATGGCTAAGATTGAGAGCTAAGCAGACCGTGCTTGTGGACTACTCCATAAAGTGGACTCTCTGCATAGCATGAAGAACATTGCAAACTTTGCCAGGATATTGCAACCCTCTGCCACCACCCTCGGTCTCCGACCTTTTTAAACCAATTTTGCATCCAAATGGCTAGTTCTCCATGTATTTCATATGAACGAACCTTGTTAAACAGATGACCATCCACAATGTTGTTCAACACCTTACTGATGCCCATATCGACAATGTACATCTTTCTACCTCAATTAATCTTCTTAGTCACTTCTTCAAAAAATTCTGTCATGTCAGTGAGACACAATATTGCTTGCTCAAAGCCATGTTGACTATCCCTGACCAGTCGTTACCTTTCAAAATGCGTGAAAATCCAATGCCTAGTAATCCTCTCCAACAACTTACCCACAACTGACGTCAGGTTCACTGGCTTTTCCTTATTACCCTTCTTCAATCCTTGAAGTAGTGGCACCACGTTAGCCAACTTCCAGTCTTCCAGCACTTTACCTGTGGCTATTGATGAGAGCACGGGGCTCAGCAATCACTTCCCTAGCTTCCCACAGAGTATAGCGCACATCTAATAAAAGCCAAGACATTTTCCTTCCTTTGCATGTTTTAAGACCTCCAGCAGCTTCTCTGTAGTACAGACACTTTCCAAGATGTCACTACATATTTCCCAAGTTCCCTCGCTTCCATATCCTCCTGCACAGTAAATACTGATACAAAATATTCGTTCAGTACCTCCCCCATTCCCTGTGGTTCTGCACATGGTCAGCCTTGCTGATCTTTAAGGATGTCCTATTCTCCCCACAGTTACTCTTAGTTCTTGACGTATTTGTAGAATTCCTTTGGATTCTCCTTAACTCTATTTGCCAAAGCAATCACATGTCCCCTTTTCATGCTCCCAAATTCCCTAATACGTATACTCTTGTTGACTTCAGACTCTTCTAGTGATTCACGTTAAATCAGGAATTAAGAGGCTAATGATGACCATTCTAATGTCAGAAAAATCCATCTGGTTCACTGACACCTTTTAAGGAAACAAACTGCCATCCTTACCTGGTCTGGCCTACATGAGACTCCAGACCCACAGCAATGTGGATGACTGTTAACTGCCCTCTGGGCAATTAGGAGTGGGTAATAGATGCATGCCTAGCCAGGGACGCCCTCATCCCGTGAATGAGTTAAGAAACAAAACTCAATTCCTGTTGTCTATACCTGACATATCCTTCCCTCTTTTCCGTGACCAGAACCTCAGCTTCTCCAATCCTCCACTATTCCTTACATGTACCAGCCTTACCCTTCACCCTAACAGGGCCATAATGTCTCTGTACTCCTGACATCTCATTTTTGAAGGCTTCCCCCTTCTCTGCGAATATCTGGCCAATCGACTTTGAAAATTCTTGATTAATATAAAAACTGACTTTTCAACAATTTAGAACTTTATGTTTTAGACCTGGTTCGTCCTTTTCCATCTCTATTTTAAAAGTAATAGAATTATCATGACTTGCCATAAAGTGTTCCCACACTGATACCAAAACCACCCCCTCCCCACTGCCTTATTCCCAAGGGTAAGGTGATGTTTAGATCCTTCCCTGTGATAGAGAGCATTGGACAAACAGCTACAGCGTTGTAACTGGGAATGGGGTCAGCAGAGTCTTCGACTCATTGGGTTGATTCTGACAACAATTTGTCTCAATGACGTTTTCATTGTGTGTGACAGAGGGATTGTCTGCACAAGGCTGAGCTAGTTTCTTGGTACTATCTTATCGAATGCACCTCATTAACTACCAACCCCACCCCATGGTAACCCTCTCATCATGGCTGGAGGTACTCACCATTTCCCGGGTGTCCCTGGATATTCCCTGATCCCTGACACTGGTGCCATCTTTAAAAGTCCAATGGGCACACAGTTGAGCTTTCTCAGTTTGGAGCTGCCCTGCACGGTTTACCCCAAGCATGGGGGATAAGGGGCAATCACACCACAGTTTGTCGACAGGGGCACGGAGGGCCTGGTGGATGGGCTAGTACAGAAGAGGATTATTCTCTTCCCAGAGGCGGCCACATCACCAGACCCACCGAGCATAATCTGAGCTCACCACCCAACTCAGTGCAGTACCTGAGGTCTGAGGAAATGCCCAGTAATACAAGACAAGCATCAATAACCTTCCCCGTTCTGTCAGGATAAGGGTCATCATATTCTCTCTGCTCCCTCACACTCACTGTATATCTGTTATAGTACCGACCCCGAACAAGGCTCATGCTCCACCACACTTTAAGTTTCAATACAATCAACTCTTATGCTCTCACCATGCTACCAACTAAACATCCATTTCGTTCACACTCGCTTTATATTACCATCATCCCAGAGATTAATCTGATAAAACAGCTTTGCACTTCCTCTCTGACAAGGTGATCATTGATTTAGAAAGGTCAGAAAGTCTGTTCACAATAGCCCAAATACTGCCTCAACAACATTCCACAACTCCTACACGTGATTCATTTTGTAATGAAGGCTGCCATTTCATTTCCTGTTCTGATTAATGGATGCCCTGCATGAATTCTATTCGTGACTAGTGGCCAAGGACATTCCGATCCTTTGTGTCAAAAGCAATTCGCAGACTTTCACCTTTAAATAAATCCAACATGAAAAGGAATGTATGTGTTCACATTCAAATCAGTTCTTTGTGTTACAAATCGCGGTGTTCCAAGCACTGATGCATGTGATACCCAATCAGTCGTGACCTTCTGTCCAAAGGAGGACCCATGTCTCTGTGTTCTCTCCATCATCCAATTCTCAATCCATGCAGGATACCTTCCCCTTACCCAAGGACTGTAACTTTCTTCTCTCACCTGTGTGGAACCGTGTCAACCTTCTTCTGAAAATCCAAATACACCATTCACACTAGTTCTCACTCGTCGATGTCACAACCAACATCGGCCATAAACTCCAGTACGTTTTTCAAAGGTAGTTTTCCTGTCCTGAATCTGGTTGACACTACTCAATCATATTATTGTTCTCCAATGATCTATTTATGATTAAATACAAAAATTGCTCATAGTTATCTCACTAATGATATAAACCTATCCCTCAAATGATTTTCTGTTTTAACTCTCCGTCCTGTTGTAAATATGTGCGGTCACAATACACAATAGCTGCTTTCCAGACTGCAGGATCCATTACACATCATAAAGAGTTTTGATCTCTTTCATATAATTACGGAAAAGGCAGGAAAGAAGGAGGGTATTCACCCATCGTGTCTGAACCAGCTCCGAAAAGAGTTATCCAGCAAGTTCAATTCTCCAACCCTATCTCTGTAGCCCTCTAAATTCATCACCGATCTGTTCCAGCAGCTTACCAACCTTCAACACAATGAGTTTTTCCAGTACTTCAATATTACTAATTCTAAATTTCTTAATTTCCTCACTTTTGCCAGTAATCATGTTCTCTAATATTTCCAAAAAAGATTTTCTGTTGATTCTTCTGTTTAGACAGAACCAATGTATTCACCTGAATGGACAGAGTTGGCCACTGTCACCTTGTGAATACGTGAGATGATGGGACTCTGGCATAATGGATATGTCCCCTACTCCTGCCTAGCAAGGTCCTGAATCAAAATGGTTGATGGACATTTTGAATATAGTCCTCTACCTGGTGTGAGACTGCACAGCTCTGTGACCTCCTCATTGTTGAAATAAACCGGATTCACTCTTTGCACCAGGGAAAGGTATATCATTGGGAGGTATTTGTGGAAATCTCAGAAAGGATAATGCAGTGCTCTACTCCTCCCTATGCAGTCTCTGCAGACTCAGATACACTATAAAATCTATCCTCATACCTTGCACAGAGTAGGAACACCAGGGCCTCTGGTCTCCCTGAATGAATGCAGCAGCTGAGAACACAACTCCAAGAAAACCATCCAGAGAAACTACACTGACTTTCCAATGTCAGGAGCAAGTCAATACGTATATATATGGCACAGTGTTGAAAATGCCTACATCTCCTCTGTTTGTATTCCTGGCTGATAAACCGTTACATTTCTGTGCTGTCCCTGAAATATGAATAGTTCTGCTCTCGTGGAAATAGTTGACAATGTAACAGCACAATTATCTGTACGTCAGTCACGGTAATAGCAACACTGCTATTGATGGTGGAGATGCTGGGGGAGGTGATGGTCTAGTGGTATTTTCTCTAGACTGTAACTTCTGAGATTTCCACAAATATTTCCCAATGGTATACCTTTCCCAGGTAATGACCCAAACCTGGACTTCAATCCCGCCACATCAGACGCTGGAATTTGAATTCAATAAAATATTTGGAATTATCAATCTAATGAAATGGGTGCCAAAATTAAGAACGTCTGGCTCACTAGTCTCCTTCAGGGAAGGAAATTTGATTTCTTCACTGGTCTGGCCTGCATGTGATTCCAGGCCGTCAGCATTGGTAGTCTCTCAAATGGTCTTTGAAATGGTCAAGTCAAACATTCAGTTATAACACTACAAGGTCTCAAAGAAGTGTAACCAGACCGACTGAACCACTGCCAGTCTACAGCACGACGATGTGCAGTGGTTCAGAGAATCAGTTCCCCAGCACCTTCTCAAAAGCAACTCGGAAAGTGAAATAAATGCTGGCCCAGCCAACAACACCCATGTCCCATTAATGAAGAAAAGAAGATGACCACACACAGGATGGAGTGATAGAGGGGACAGAACTCACTTGAAACAGGGACTTTGACATATACCTACATGGGCATGATACTCAGGAATATGGGAAAAGGTGAAAAATAAATGAAAATGATCTCCCAATTTATTTCCATATCAGCTGATTATCCACAGTCCCTTCGTTTATTTTTTTCAATGTCTCTATTTCTTCATATACTCAACTCAATCCACCAACACACATTGCATACTTTCCCAGATGCTTCCACATCTGATGCATGGTGAGTCGACTCAAAATGCTAACTCTATTTTTCTCTCGACAGAGGCTACCAAACCTGCTCAGTTTCCCCAGCATTCTGTTTTTTGTTTTGTTTCTTTGTTTGATTTAACCTTTACTTTTGTTATTTTATGGGACATTGGCCCATCAATCCGCATTGACCCTCTGCAGAGCATTGAACCCAGACCCACCTCATACCCCTTTCCTGCATTTCCCATGGCTAACCCGACTCCTACCCTGTCCCTGCGTCTCCCATAGCCAACACACCTCGCTGCACATGATGGGTAATTTAGCATGGTCAATTTACTGAACCTGTGTGCACTGTCGGAGGAAACTGAACCTGACAGACGTGTAGAACATAGAACATAGAACAGTACAGCACAGAACAGGCCCTTCAGCCCACGATGTTGTACCGACTAGTGATCCTCATGTATGCACCCTCAAATTTCGGTGACCATAAGCATGTCCAGTAGTCTCTTAAATGTCCCCAATGACCCTGCCTCCACAACTGCTGCTGGCAACGCATTCCATGCTCTCACAACTCTGTGTAAAGATACCGCCTCTGACATCCCCTCTATACTTTCCTCCAACCAGCTTAAAACTATGACCCCTCATGTTAGTCATTTCTGCCCTGGCAAATGGTCCCGGGCTATCGACTCTATCTATGCCTCTCATTATTTTGTATACCTCAGTTATGTCCCCTCTCTTCCTCCTTCTCTTCAATGAAAAAAGTCCGAGCTCAGTCAACCATTCTTCATAAGATAAGCCCTCCAGTCCAGGCAGCATCCTGGTAAACCTCCTCTGAACCCTCTCCAAAGCATCCACATCTTTCTTATAATAGGGCGACCAGAACTGGACACAGTATTCCAAGTGCGGTCCAACCAAATTTTTATAGAGCTGCAACAAGATCTCGTGACTCTTAAACTCAATCCCCCTGTTAATGAAAGCCAAAACACCATATGCTTTCTTAACAACCCTATCCATTTGGGGACATTTTATGGGATCTATGTATCTGCACACCAAGATCCCTCTGTTCCTCCACACTGCCAAGAATCCTATCCTTAATCCTGTACTCAGCTTTCAAATTCGACCTTCCAAAATGCATTACCACGCATTTATCCAGGTTGAACTCCATCTGCCACCTCTCAGCCCATCTCTGCATCCTGTCAATGTTCTGCAGCAGCCTACAACAGCCACTATACTGTCAACGACACCCCCAACCTTTGTGTCATCTGCAAACTTGCTGGCCCATCATTCAATCCCCTCATCCAAGTCATTAATAAAATTTTTAAACAGTAGAGGCCCAAGGACAGAGCCCTGTGGAACACCACTCACCACAGACTTCCAGGTAGAATATGTTCCTTCTACTACCACTCGCTGAGCTACGTTCCCCTGTATCCCATTCCTCCTGACCTTCTGAACGAGTCTGCCATGGGGAACCTTATCAATTGCCTTGTTGAAGTCCATATACACCACATCCAGAGCTTGACTCTCATCAACGTTTCTAGTAACATCCTCAAAGAACTCGAGAAGGTTTCTGAGGCATGGCCTGCCCCTCACAAAGCCGTGGTGACTGCATTTAAACAAGCCATACTCTTCCAGATGGTCATAAATCCTATCCCTCAGAATCCTTTCTAACACCTTGCAGACATCAGATGTGAGACTTACTGGTCTGTAATTGCCGGGAATTTCCCTATTTCCTTTCGTGAAGAGAGGAATTACATTTGCCTCTCTGTGGTCCTCAGGTACGACTCCAGTGGAGGACGAGGATGAAAAGGTATTCACAAGTGGTAAAGCAATTGCATTCTCATTTCCCAAAGCAGCCGACGAAAAATCTGGTCCGGGCCTGGCGACTTGTCAATCTTAATGTTTGACAATTTTTTTGGCAGATCAGCTTCCTCTATCTCTATCCATTCCAGCATGCACACCTGCTCTTCAAAGGTTTCATTCACTATAAAGTTTGTTGTTTTCGTAAAGACAGAAGCAAAAAACTCATTTAGGGCTTCCCCTACCTCCTCAGACTCCACACACAAATTCCATACGCTATCCCTGATCGGCCCTACTCTTTCTTTGACCATTCTCTTATTCCCCAAAAAAGTGTAAAATGCCTTTGTGTTCTCCCTAATCCGTTCTGCCAAGCCTTTCTCGTGCCTCCTCCTGGCTCTCCACAGACCATTCTTAAGCTCCTTCCTCGCCTGCCTGCCATCCTCTGGAACTGAGCTTGACCCTAGCTTCGTCCTCCTTATGTAAGCTACCTTTTTCCTTTTGACGAGAAGCTCCACCGCTCTTGTCATTCAAGGTACCTTTATCTTACCACTTCTTGCCAGTCTCAGAGGGACATATTATTCATCACTTGCAACAACTGTTCCTTAAACAGTCTCCACATGTCGATAGTGCCTTTACCATGGAACAATTGCTCCCAATCCATCCTTCCTAACTCATGTCTAATCGCATCATAGTTTCCTCTTCCCCAATTAAATATCCTCCCATTTTGCCTAATCCTCTCCTTCTCCATAGATATGTAGAATGTGAGGCAGTTGTGCTCACTATCACCAAAGTGCTCTCCCACCACAAGATCTGATACCTGCCCTGGCTCGTTTCCGAGCACCAAGTCTAGAATGTCCTCTCCTCTCGTCGGCCTGTTAACGTACTGAGTTAGGAAACCCTCCTGAACACACCTTACAAAAACAGCTCCATTCAAATCTTCTGCTCGAAGGAGGTTCCAATCAATATTGGCAAAGTTAAAGTCACACATTACAACAACCCTACTACGTCCACACTTTTCCAATATCTGCCGACCTATGCTTTCTTCAATCTCCCTGTTGCTATTGGGGAGCCTGTAGTAAACCAAAAACGAGGTGACTGCTCCCTTACTGTTCCTAATTTCCACCCATATTGACTCGGTAGGCAGATCTTCCTCGACAATGGAATCTTCTGTAGCTGTGATACCCTCTCTGATTAGTAGTGCTACACCCCCTCCTCTTTTAACCCCCTCCCTATTCTTTCTAAATGCTCTAAACCCTGGAACATCCAGCAACCATTCCTGCCCCTGAGAAACCCATGTTTCAGTTATGGCCACAACATCATAGCACCAGGTACTGATCCATGCTCTAAGTTCATCACTTTTATTCCTGATACTCCTTGCGTTAAAGCAAACACACTTTAACTGATCCCTTGGTTCCTTCCCAGGAAAATCCTTCCTACTAGCTGGTCTACCTCTTGCTATTGCCTCACCTGCATCAACTCTCACCTCTGGTACACAGCTCAGGTTCCCACCCGCCTGCCATACTAGTTTAAACCCATGTAAATAAGAACGTGAAAGGTATGAGCAGATTGGACAGCAGCTGTTCCCCTTTGTCAAATGGTTAAAAATAAGGGAGAACACGTTTAAATTAAAAGATAAGACACTAAGAGAGGATTAGTTGAATCTGTTTTGAACCCAGATTGCCTGTGAGGATGGATAAGGAAGGAAACGTCACAAACTTTGTAAAGCAATTGTATCAGCACTGGATGATGTAGACACGATGGGCCTTGTCTTTATTACATGATTTCATGTGGTAGCAGCCACGAAAGCTCTGATATATTCTGAAGCAGCAGCCAATTGGACTTGTTGGCTTGTTCCATCGAACTGTGCTCAGTAAGGAGCGAGATTATAAACCAGCATCATCCCATGGAGTATCAACCAGTCATCTCGGAGAACATCTAAGATTACACACATGCTCAGTGAAGAGTCATTCAACGAGAGCACCAACATTATTCTAACTGCTTGACACCATTATTTTAAGGACACCAATGACATAGAAATAGACTTCCTTTCATTATTATAGAGACTTCTCGTGTAAGGTTGTTATTTCTCTGAAGAATAGTAAATTCCTTCTCATATATTCATATTGATAAAGAGTCCGTTTTCCTGCGAGCTGTTCGTCACAGCAAGACAGCTTGTGTAACACTCCATCCACCACCAGTAATATTTACTCCCAGCTAAACCAGCACATGAGATGCACTGCTGGTACTCCATCCCACCAGCCACTTGGATGGACCAACACCAACTGGACTGGAACTTCTCAAGACAAATTATTGCTGGTCTAGCTCCATGTAAATTCCAAATGACCGAAGAAGACAATCCGATTTTCTAATAATTATTAAACAATGAGGACATTTTGTTGATCTGATGAGTTGGTCACGGTCTTTGAAGTTGTATGATCTATTTCCGTGAAAGCATTTCGTGCATGTATTGAAAGAACAAAAAAACTCAGGTCACAGATACATGGTAACGCAGCATTTAAACACAAATTGCCAGGGAATGGTAGAGTACAGATCTTCAGGTAACTGGGAATAATGTAGTTTGGTGTTTTCTGACTGGCATAGTTGTACTGGGCTGAAAGGCCTGTTTTCATGCTGTATGACTCTGTCACTTTAATTGTTGGAAACAGAGAATGTAGTCTCACTATTTCCATAGCTTGTGAGTATCAAGTAGTGAGGAATACAATCTCGAAGACCACATAGGATATGCAGTTATATCATTATCCCTTCACTATCAAATTGTTCAGAACCCTTTTCTCTCTTTGTAACATATCTGTTAGTGTTCCTGCAGCATATGAATCCCTGGGGTTTATCACTATATTCTGAATAGAAATTAAACACAGGCAACAGAATGCTGGCCTTGGTAATGAAACGCACCTCACAAGAACAACTGAAAGGAATCTGAAGTATTAAAGTTATCCATTCGACACAATCTGATTTTTAAAGCAGTTTCAAGCGAGGCTTTCCCTTTGTCCTACGCTCCTGACCTCTCTACAACATCATGAACCTTTCCTGAGTGCTTTTCCCGTACTCTGTAAAAGTCACATTTGGAAAGCTGTGCCCAATCATCTGAAAGGAGAGTTTTCATGTTCATAAGAATTATGTCAGAATTTTTCAGTATTTAAAGACAACAGAAATGCAGAAACTAGCATCAGGAGTAATGAATCAAAACAGCTCCATCAAGCGATAAGATCGTGGATGATCTGACTGTGGCCTCAATCAGACATTCCTCCTTTGCTCTTAAAACATTAGTGCGTCATTCTTAGTCAAGACTTTGCCTGCCTTTGCCTAAGGAATATTCAATGTCTTATCTTCCATCGCTCTCTCGGAAGGGGGTTCCACAAAGGCACAATACTTAGAGACGATTACACCAAATCACCATCTTCTTCACTGAGATATTCTTCAGCTTTACAACCCATCCACTCATGGTAATCTCTGACACAAGCTGAAACATTGTTTCAGAATTCAACTTGAAAAGACTACTTGGAATATTCTGGGGTTAAACAAGATCACATATTGTTCGCCTAAACCCCAGCAGATCCAGGGCCAGACAGTTCAAGATGTCCCCCATAAATAAACGCTCCTCCCAGGAGTCAGCTGAGTGAACCTTCTCCGGATTGCATTTCATATCATTGTGGCCATCACTCTCTTGGTGTGGTTCCATCCCAACATTATAAATCTGCACAAAATCGTCCCCACTTTTAAATGTATTCTGTTTCAGAAAGTTTCAAATTCTATTTTACCTCAATAAAAATTTGATGAACACGGAAAGTTTTTATTTTGTAATCGAGGTGCCCGGTTCCTCTGTGCCTCAAGCCAATCTCTCCACTGAAATAATACCCTACTTTCCATTAAACCCGCAAATACCTTTCAGCATAGACACATTTTTCTACTATGTTCCATACACCAATATTTGCCTGTTCACTTGGCCCACATTAATCTTCATATAGACTCATGTCCTCTTCATATCTTCCTTCTCTAACAGTTTCAAAAGTTTGTATTCTTCCCTCATGCAGAGTTAATATTTGGCCAAAGAACACACTGTGGCGACATTTCACAGTAATTGACAATGAAATATTTTTACTCCCTGTCTAAGCTATAAATCTGATGCAAAGCTAAAGTGTTTTGCAGGCCCATCATTCAGTTTCCATTACTCAAAGTAGGGTCAGATGGTGTGGAATGTGTGTGGGCAGATTTGAGGAACGGCAAAGGTGGAAAACCATAGTTGGAGTAATGTATAGGCCTTTGAATCGTAGTCAGGAGCTGGGCGCATGATAGGCCAGGAGATAGAAAAGATATGAAGGAGAGGCAAAGTTACAGTGATTGGGGGACTGGGAAAATTAGTGGCAGTAATTTGCAAGGAAAGGAATTTGTGGAATGTCTACAAGATGGCTTTTTGGAGCAGCTTATCGTGCAGGCAACAAGGGAACGGGTAATACTAGAGTTAGTGATGTGCAGTGAGGCAGACTTGATAAGGAAGTTTAAGCTTAAGCATAAGAGAAAGCAGATAACATGGCAAATGGCAGTGGGAAACCAGAGGATTAGGAAGCTTACAAAGAGGAACAGAGGGCAACAAAATAAGAAAAAAGGACAAAGACGATTAAATACAAGGGTAAGCTATCCAGTGATATAAAGGAGGATTGTAAGAGTCACTTTAGACATATAAAGGGCAAAAAAGAGAAGCAGAAGTGGAAATTTTGGCACTGGAAAATGACGCTGGAGAGATAGTAGTGTGGAACAAATAATAGATGAGAAACTGAATAATTATTTCACGTCAGGTTTCATGGCGGAAGACATGAATAACATCCCAAAAACTCAAGAGAATGAGGAGGCAGAGCTGATTAGGTGAAATTGCTCGAAAAACTAAATGGGTAAATAAGCTGGATGGAGATATTAATAGTGATCTTCCAGAAATCTTTGGAATCAGGGAGTGTCCCAGCAGACGAAAAAAGTGTGAACGTGACACTTTGTTTTAATATATATTTTTATGATAAAAGAAGATTTTTGAATATTTTTTTACAAAATTACAAAAATAGTGCAAACTCGTGTATTCTGCTTTACAAGATAATAACAACCCCAATATAGAATTTAAAAACAAACTACTAATCTATTCTCCAAACTAGCAAACCATAAAATAAGATATCCTACAATACTAACAATAAAACAAAAGGAGAAAATAAATAAATAAATAAATAACTAGTTATTTTTTATTTTTTTAGTAAGTCTTAACAGAACCTATACAGGATTCCTCCTCCCAGGGGCCCCCGAACCAGCCAGAACCATCCCCACGGCTAAGAAAAGGTTCTGAACAATGTGGCTGATATATCTGTGTCAATGTAGTTCAAAATGGACTGCTATGTTCTACAAAATAATTCCGTCTTTTGGTGCACCACATTCGTAAGGAAGTTAAGGGGGATATATTCCATGACTATCCTGTGACAATTTGAAAGTCTTTCACATATCGAATTCACTAAAATGCTTTTCCCACGGAAAAAAGGAAATAATAATGAATAATTTCCTCCCGTAGACATCCAAAGAGGGGAAGTTTAGGGAGCCCAAAAGTAGAGGCACTGGGTCCAACCCAATCTCCGTACCCAAAATCTTTGCCAAGGCATTCGCTAATCTGTCCCAATACATGCTGATCTTACAGCATGTCCACAGACAATGCGTGGAACTACCAATTCTTAGTTTGCACATAGGACACATTGGACGTGCTCCTGCCTTGAACTTTGTAAGTCGCTCAGGTGACATGTGAGCGCTATGAAGTATCTTCAATTGGATAGCCTGAGTTCTGTTACAGATAGAGATCTTCCTGGCGTTTTCCCAGAAGTCCTCCCACATCTCTAAAGATATTTCCATCCCCAACTCTTGACCATTATATAACCGTTCCATGTCCTTTGATACCTTATTAACTAGTTAGTGGTAGAGAGTACTGACCGCGGGTGGATGCATCCGCCGAAGCACTCTCCTTTCCCTATCAGATTAATATGGATTAATTATCAATGTTTTTTATAAAGTCTCATATTTGAAAATATTGAAAAAAGATATTTGCTAGGCGCCCAAATTTCTAACGCAGCTGTTTGAAGGACATTATGACTTCCCCATCAAAAAGGTCTCCCAAACAGTAGATACCGTTGGACTCCCACGTTCTGAATCCAGCATCAGTCAGCCCTGGCTAGAATCTCAACATTCCCACTATAGCAGTATAAGGTTTTGTAGGTTGCCCTCATCCTGTTGCATTATCGTCCAGGCTTTGATTGTATTTAATACAATAGGATTTTTACAATGATCGTAATCAAACCTCACACATATGGCCTAGCAGTCTCCCAAATCACCGAAGGGTTACTGGCCGTTTTGAAGTTGATATCTCAGAAGGTTTTTAATTCCTGCCAGAAATATTTTATGAACTTACTATCCTTCAATACCCCAATGTCGGGAAGCCACCTCATCATCACTAGTCTTAACCTTACAATGATGTCCATAAATAGTAGATTGATGAAGGGATATTTTGCTTGGGAGGCCTCAGTATCTAACCAGATTGACCCAATCAGCAATGTAGAATAATAGAGAGCTCAATTGGTACCTCCTAAAATCCTTAAAATCCAGCCCACCCCTTACTTGTGGAAGCTGCAGCTTTTCTAATTTAACAAGGGGCCGTCTATGACTCCAAATAAAACAGCCAAGCCAACCATAAACCTTACATAGCACCTGTCTCGGCAGCATCAAGGGGAGCATTCTCATAGCATATAAAAGGCCAGGTCGGATATTAATGTTGACCAAAGCCAGGATATTGGGAGATCTTCCCAGCATTGAAGGTCCTATCTTATTTTCTCCAATAAATGTGTATAATTGACTTTATATAGCCGACCAAATGCCGGAGTATTAAAAATACCGAAGTAAAGAAAGCCCCCCAGTGACCACTGAAAACGGAAACAGGATCCATCTGGAAAATTGAATATACTGAGAAGACCTCCCAGCGGCATGGCCTATGATTTCACAAAATTGAGTTTATAACCTGAGAACAGGCCAAATAAGTTAACAACTTGAATTAAGAGGGGCACAGAAGTCAATGGATCATTTAAGAAAAGGAGGACATCATCCGCAGAGAGAGTAATTTTGTGCTTCACCGATCCAACCTGCAGAGCCATTATATTATGGTCAGCTCATATAGCTTCCGCCAATGGCTCAATCACTAGCGTAAATAATAATGGTGAGATAGGGCATTCCTGACAACAACCTCTGCCAACGCCAAAGCTATGTGAACTTGAATTGTTGGTGATCACCGCTGCATTATTAAAGATCTCTCCAACACCAAACCGTTCCAGTGTATAAAAGAGAGATGGCCATTCTACCCGATCAAATGCCTTCTCTGCGTCTAGGGAGACAACTAATCCCGGTATCGCTCCCTGCTGGCAGGCTTCTACCATATATAAGACTCTTCTAATGTTATTCGTTGATCTGTGACACTTTATAAACCCCATTTGGTCCTCTTTTATAACGAATGGTAAAACCCTCTCCAGTCTTAATGCCAACATTTTTGAGAGAACTTTAGAATCCACACTCAACAAGGATATATGTCTATATGAAGAACAGTCATCTGGGGCCTTTCCCTTCTTAAGAATGAGAGAAACATTTGCTTCTCTCAGAGAAGGCGGCAGACAGCCCTGACTATGTGAATAATTAAGCATATTTATAAGTGGCCCAAACAATTCCCCAATCAATCTTTTATAGAACTCAGCCTGGAATCCATCTGATCCGGGCGCTTTGCCACTCTGGAGCTGCTTCACCTCCTCCTGTGCTTCCTGGGTTGCCAGGGGGGCATTCAAGAACAATACTTGCTCTGAGGTTAGGCCCAGGAGGGCCAGAGTTTAAAAGAAGACTCTAAATTCCTCGTTCTATCCTCACAGTCCTTTACAACTTTCTGAAGACTGCATTGATCTTTTTACGATCACAAGTCAGGTTACTATCACTCCTTCTAATAGACGTAATGACTTGGGGAGCCTTTTTCTTTCTGGCAAGGTATGCAAGATACCTGCCAGGCTTGTCAACTTATTCAAATAATCTCTGCTTCGCAAATAATCTCTCCGTTTTTGCTGTTTGAGTAAGTGTGATATTCAAGTGTGGTAAAGTTCCCCTAAGTGCTGTGATCAGCTGTAGTTTAGTAATGGAGGGTCTGTCAACGTACGCTGTCTCAGCCGCCTTCAGGCGAGCCTCGAGCAGACACTGTTGTTCTCCCTTTTGTCTTTCCCGGATCACAGAATATGAGATAATCAAACCTCACACATATGGCCTAGCAGTCTCCCAAATCACCGAAGGGTTACTGGCCGTTTTGGAGTTGATATCCCAGAAGGTTTTTAATTCCTGCCAGAAATATTTTATGAACTTACTATCCTTCAATACCCCAATGTCGGGAAGCCACCTCATCATCACTAGTCTTAACCTCCATATATACTGCGGCCGGGTCGGAACTATTACCTACTTCACTAAACAATATTGAGTTCAAAAGGATTGAGGGGACAGAAACATATCGACTCCGGTATGGCATTTGTGAGGGTTAGAATAAAAAGTAAAGTCTCTAGTCTCCGGGTGAAGACACCGCCACACATCCACCAGGCCCAACTCCCTACTCAGATCCGCCAAATGCCTAGGTCTCATAGATATAACTGCAGAGATCTTAGATATTCTGTCCAGCCCTGGGCTGATGATACAATTACAATCTCCCCCTATAATTGTGTGGTGCACCCCGAGAGCCATCAACTTACAGAACACTTCCATCACAAATTTTAAAAAGTGCTCCGGGGGTTGGGGGGGAGAGGTCAACAGAGATCTCAAATTCCTCTCCATATAATAGTTTTAATTAATATATACCATCCAGACTTATCTTTTATTGGCTTAGCATTTGGAAGGGATGATTCATCTGAATAAGAATGGCTGCTCTCTTACTTTTTGAGCTGAAAGATGAAAAGAACACCTGGCCAAATCCACCCTATTTCAGCCTTAAATGCTCCTTAGAAAGTAAATGTGTCTCCAGTAGAAAGGCTACATCCACACTTTCTTTTTTAAGACTTGATAATATCTTTTCCTTTTGATTGGTGAGTGGCTCTCCTTGACATTCCCAGTGGACCACCTAAACGAATGACTAGCCATGATCGTCCAAGCAAGCCCGAGACCCGCCAGGAGGAAGAACCCCACCCAAAAGACATTGAATAAAAACCTAAAACGATTCACACATAAAAACACTCTTTGAACAGCGATGCCAAAATAACTAAGAACTACTCCTAAAAACAAATAACATCAAACATACTTAAAAGGAGACTTTCCCCCTTGTTCACAGCAGGCACTAGTACCTTCCAATAAACCCGCCATAACATCTCCCAGCCAGAACCATGTCCTCGGCCCAGGCATTACAAAGTTGAGCAAATAAATTCGAATATCTTATAAAGCAGACGTTAAAAATGTGCGAGCTAAACCACCTCCCCCCCAACATCATCACCTAGATACACTTCGCAAAACAACACAAGATGAAAATATATAAAATTACAAAATTGCAATCCCAGCAAGTAATAAGCAACCAAATAAAAATAACACTCAGAAACGTCCCCTAATAATCAAATAAACAGCACGAGCTCTAGATAAGAGTCCATAGAAAGGATAAGGAAGGGGACTCCCAGCCCACACCCCCTCACCAAGGAAAGATGGAGAAGAGAGAGAGGAAGAAAGGAGAGGAAAAAACAAAGGAGGGGGAGCAAAATAAAGTTATTATCAATATAATTCAAGTACCGCAGTCTATTTGAGAGAAGCTAGGAATTATTTTATTTTCTCCGGTGATCCAAAGTTATAATACAGATCCTCCATGACTGCAGCGCATAGAATACTGAATATTTAAATCCCTCAGATGCTTCTTCGTCATCAAATGCCTTGCTCTTGCCGACCACAGCTGGAGAGAAGAACTTGGAAGAACATTATCCTGGACCCCTTGTATATCATGGCATGACAATCCTTCCCCAAGACTCTGGGGGCCTCTAGCAGCATCTGTTTTTCCCTGTAATGTTGAAGTTAAACTAGGACAGGGTGGGGGCGCTGGTCCGACCCGGGCCGGCGCACAGCAACCCGGTGGGCCCGTTCAACCCACACCTGACCCAGCTCTGACTCCAGTTACAGCAGCTGTGGGAGCCATTACTCCAGGAAATCAACAAGATGGCCTTCCACCTCCCGTTCGGGAAGGCCCAGCAACCGAATATTTTTCCGATGACCTCAATTTTCGAGATCGTCAATATGTGCCTCTATGGTCGGACTCGATGTTCCAGAGCCCAGACCTGACCCATGGATACCTCAGCAGTGGTCTCGGAGGCCGTGGTCTATTGCTCTGTACCTCCGACACGCTGCCCGAGTTTCTCGATCTCTCCGTCATGTTTCTGCAGCATGACCGAGATCGATTGCCACCTGGACTGGGTCTCTTCAATGGACGCATCAACTTCTCTCGGAGTTTAACAAGCTCCAAGATCAGGCTCACCTCTGCAGGTGAGTTCCCCAGGACAGCTGCAGACATCTGTCTTGCTGCCGGGTGAGGGGAGGGGTCCCTCTCTGTTGTGAACTGCGAGACCCTTTGCCTTTGGACAT
The DNA here is from genome assembly GCF_047496795.1 of Chiloscyllium punctatum. Classification (NCBI taxonomy): domain Eukaryota; kingdom Metazoa; phylum Chordata; class Chondrichthyes; order Orectolobiformes; family Hemiscylliidae; genus Chiloscyllium; species Chiloscyllium punctatum. The sequence continues at coordinate 16,945,860 of NC_092745.1, read as the reverse complement.
TTTAAAAAGCATCAAACTGCTAAATGGCAAGGCTGCAGGGCGAAAACTATTTTAAACTATTTAACAGGTGAGGTGAGAATGGGTACCCCACTTTGCCTGAGTCTTGGGCAGAGCTCTGTAGACTCAGACCTGCTGGGTCGCCGTCATCTTGGATATCCCTGACACCCTGTTTAAAAGGGAATAAGGCAAAAGGCAGATAATTACAAACTGATCAGCCTAACCTCGATCGTGGGTAACTTCCTGGAATCCACTGTGAAGGATGGGATTTGTGAATAATTAGGTAGGCTGAAGTCAGTATGGTTTCATCAAGGGGAGGTCATGCTAATGAATCTGTTAGAATGCTTTGAGGATGTAACAAACAGGTTAGATCAAGGAGAGCTAATGGATACTATGTGTCTGGACTTCAAGAAGGATGTTAACAAGGTGCTTCACAGGAGGCTGCGGAGTAAGGGCCCATGGTATCAGAGATAAGCTACCAGTGTGTACAGAAGCTTGACTGTCTGGCAGAAGATAGAGAGTGGGAATAAAACGGTCCTTCTCAGAATAGCAGTCAATGACAACTGGTGTTTCGCAAGGGAACCACAACTTTATACTTTGTACGTTAACAATCTAGATGAAGGAACTGAGGGCAATCCAGCGAGGTTTTCAGATGATGCAAAGGTAGATAGAGGGACAGGTATCATTGAGATGGCAGGGAGGCTGCAGAAGGATTCAGACAGGGTAGGAGAGAGGGCAAAAACGTGGCAGATGGAGTACACTTGGGAAAGTTCGAGGTTATGCACTTTAGTAGGAAGAAGAGAGGCATGGACTATTTTATAGCTGGGGAGAAAATTCAGAAGTCTGAAGTGCAGAACGTTGCGAGTTCCAGTCAGGATTATCTCAAGGTAAATGTGCAGGTTGTGTCAGTAGTTAGGAAGGTGCTGTATCTGCCACACAGCGTGTTTGAAATCTTATATTCAGCAAAAGAACTGAGTCAACTCTTACAAAAAATTATATTTGTTTATTGAACGCAATTAATATTAGAACAATAAAGCATATTATAACGTAATGAAAAACACTACAATCTATCTTATGGTTTAACTTAAGCGTGGATGATCACATACCACCCCACCAGAAGTGGACCGAATTCCACCTGGTGACGTCTTCTTGTTCTTTTGATTGCCTTGTAGGTGTCTTCGCTTTCAGTGGTTATTCTCGAGTTACCACTCTCCGAGGGTTTTTATGGTGATTCCTATCCTTCCAAGTCTTCATGCCTTTTGGGAAGGTCTGGAGAATCTGCCAATGGAATATTCAGGTTCATTTACCCTGATCAATCAGATCCAACCTGGGGTTGTCACATTCATGGCCCAAAGGCAACATTCCATTGTCCCATTCAGGTCCAACTGTAAGTATTACAGGGTCTGGAGCTGTCAGGTTTGTTTGCAAACCATCTCTGGTTGGCTGCAGCATATCTGGATTCTGCAGCATGTGGAAGAGCACAGAGAGTATGGTCAAGGATGGGTTCTACTTCCCAGCATGCTTTAATCATTGTTCATTTTTGTAACTCCATGGTAAATTTATTATTGTCCATTGTAAGATTATTATTTCAGGTGGTCAATCTGGTCAGAAAGGCAAATACAGTGATGACATTTCTTTTGTGATGACTTGAATGGATGGATTTCCGTGAGGCTATAAGACTCTGGTCAGACCACATTTCGTGGATTATGTACAGTTTTGGGCCACATAACTCAGGAAGGATGTAGCACCCCGGAGCGTGTTCAGAGGAGCTTCATAAGAATGGTCTTAGGAATGAAAAAATTAACATATGAGGTCTCTGGGTCTATACTCGCTGGAGTGTATAAGGGTGAAGGGGGCTCGAATAGAAGCATACAGAATACTGGTTGCCTGGTCAGAGTAGACGTTGGGAAAATGCTTCCACTATTCGGAGAGAAAGCACTCAAAGATATAGCCCGAGAGTGAAGAGAAAATCTTTAGAACGGAGATAAGGAGAAATGCCTTCAGCCTGAGAGTGGTGAATCTATGGTGGAATGGCAGTTTCCTTCCCTAAAGGACATTAGTGAACCAGGTGGGCTTTTCTTGGCAACCGATTCATAACCACCATCAGTCTCTTAATTCCAGATTTGAATACAAGCTCCGCCACTTGCTGTGGCAGGATTTGGACCCAGGTCACCACAACATTTTCTGGGTTTATCACATAAGAATTCAGTTATAACACCACGAGGCCACTGACTTGCCCAATCCTCCACAGTGTGACTGACGTGTGAAGTATGACATGTGCTGGGAGTTGTCTTCATGTTGTCCTTGACTTCCTCATCAAGATATGGATGATTTTTTTCCATAATGCAATTCATCTTTGGTCTTTAGTATCTCCCTAATTGTTTGCCAAATTTCGTCAGCTGTCCTGCCTTTGACTGTTCTTTTCTTCCCCCAGACCACCACAGCCAAATCCCTCCTTTGCTCTGTATAATTATCATTGCCTAACACTAAAACTCTCATGTATGACTCAGTTTTCACTCTTTTAACCTGAATGTGAAACTCCAGCATGTTGTGGGTATTCCTTCCAAGGCAAAGCTCATCCACCAATCCTTCCATAATATCAAATCTAAATTAGATTAGATGCCCTACATTTTGGAAACAGGCCCTTCGGCCCAAGTTCCCACCAACCCTTCGAAAAGTAACCCACCCAGTCCCCTCTGAGTTACGTACCTCACTCTATGGGCAATTTCGCATGGCCAATTCACCTGACCTGCACATCTTCAGGCTGTGGAAGGAAACCCAAGCAGACAGGGGGAAAAATGTGAAAACTACACGCAGACAGTCCCCCGAGGCTGGAATCGAACCTGGGTCCCTGTTGCTGTGCTAACCACTGAGCCCCATTCTCCAGTTGTTTCGATGATGGCCTGCTCTTAGAAATAATCTCTCCTACACTCTATGAATCATTATTCAAGGATATCACTGTCAAGTTGATTAATTGAGCCAATTTGCATGTTCAAACCACCCATAGTTACTGTTGTGCCCTTGTTACAAACCCTCACTCTTTTCTACCTCAGAAGTACTTTGGGGGGAGTAGTGGCTGAAAATTACTCTTCCCAAGAGGTTTCTTCTCTTGCATTTATTTGCACTGAGACGAATTTCAAATTATTTTTGGCACAAAACACTTTGAAAAGGTCTGAGTTTCCACTCGCACGAACAAATGTTTATTTTCTTTTCACTAGCCACATTTCCCAGTAAATATCGAGGATTTAAAAGGACTAAACGTGGTCATGAGATATCGTTAGCAAACAGGGTTGGGGAAAATCCCAAAGACTTATTTTCATATATAAGGAGCAAGAGGGTAACTAGAGAAATGTTTGGCCCACACAAGGACAAAGGAAGAAAGTTATGCATGGAGTCAGAGACAATGGGTGAGATTCTTAGGGAGTACTTTGCATCTGTATTCACCAAGGAGAACGACATGTCGGATGTTGAGTTGAGAATAGATCTCTGACTCCTCTGAGTCAAATCGACATAAAGAGGGAGGAAGTTTTGGATACTCTGAAAGGTTTTAAGTTAGACATGCCCCCAAGTCTGGATGGGATCAATCACAGGTTACTGAGGGGTGTGAGTGTGGAAATAACTGGGGCTTTAACATATATCTGTGCAGGATGATTGAACATGGGTGAGGTCCCGGAGGACTGGAGAATTGCTAATATTGTCCACTTGTTTAAGAAGGATAGCGGGAATAATCCAGGTAATTAAAGACCGGTGAGCCTGACATCGGTGGTAGGGAAGCTGCTGGAGAAGATACTGAGGGACTTGAAAAAGGCTTTTTATTAGGTTCCCCATGGTCGGCTGATGGAGAAGGTGAAGTCGCATGGGGTCCACAGTGTTCTATCTAGATGGATAGAGAACTGGCTGGCCAACAGGAGACAGAGAGGAGTAGTGGAAGGGGATGTCTCAAAATGTAGACCTATGACCAGTGGTGTGCAACAGCGATCCGTACTGGGACCACTGTAGTTTGTGATATATATCAATGATTTGGAAGAAGGTATTGGTTGCCTGATTGTCAAGTTTGCAGATGACACCAAGATTGTTGGAGTAGCAGAGAGTGAAGAGGACTGTCAGAGAATACAGCAGAATATAGATAGATTGCAGAGATGGGCACAGAAATGGCAGATGGAGTTCAATCTGTGCAAATGCAAGGTCATGCATTTTGAAAGATCCAGTTCAAGAGTGGGCAACAGAGTAAACGGAAAACTCCTGGGGAAAATTGACTTACAGCAAGATCTGGGTGTTCGGGTCCATTGTTGGGCAGCATGGTGGCACAGCGGTTAGCACTGCTGCCTCCCAGCGCCAGAGGCCCGGGTTCAATTCCTAACTCAGGCGACTGACTGTGTGGTGTTTGCACATTCTCCCCGTGTCTGCATGGGTTTCCTCCGGGTGCTCTAGTTTCCTCCCACAGTCCAAAGATGTGCATTTCAGGTGAATTGGTCATGACTTAATTGCCCATAGTGTTATGTAAAGGGGTAAATGTACAGGAATGGGTGGGTTATACTTTGGCGGGTCAGTGTGGACTTGTTGGGCTGATTACCCTAAGTAATATAATGATCTACATTTCCTGAAGATGCCAACATCGGTCAGCAAAGTGGTCAACGTGGCATATGGTATGCTTTCCTTCGTTGGATCAGGTGTTGAGTACAAGCGCTGGCAGGTCATGTTACAGTTGCATTGGAATGCTGTATATAGATTTAGATTTCTTACAGTGTGGAAACAGGCCCTTTGGCCAAACAAGTCCGCACCAACCCGCCAAAGCGCAACCCACCCATTCCCCTACATTTACCTCTTACCTAAGACTCCCGGCAGTTTAGCATGGCCTGCACATTTTTGGACTGTGGGAGGAAACCGGAGCACCCAGAGGAAACCCACGCAATGTGCGAACTCCACACAGTCAGTCGTCTGAGGCGGGAATTGAACTCAGGTCTCTGGCGCTGTGAGGCAGCAGTGCTAACCACTGTGCCACGGTGTCGCCTACAAAGATGAAGGAAGAAAGAATGAGTAGATTAGGACTATTTTCATTACATAGTCGAAGGTTGAGGTCTACAAATTCAAAACAGATATATACAGGATGGATAGGAAGAAGCTTTTTCCCCAGATTGTGGAACTTAATTACTCAGGGTCATGAGTTCAAAGTGAGAGGGGAAACGTTTAGTGCAGGCATATGTGGGAAGATCTTTACGCATAGGGTGGTGGCAGCCTGGAATGTGTGGCCATCTGAGGTGGTAGGGGCAGGAGCAATAGCATTATCTAAGATGTATTTAGACAGAAACATGAATGGGGAGGGAGCAGAGGGATACACAACCTTAGAAAATAGGTGCAGGTTTAGAAAATAGGAGGATGTGGTTCAGCACAGGCTAGGAGAGCCGAAGGGTCTGTTCCTGTGTCGGAATGTTCTTTGTTCTTTATCATTCATTCTAAAAATAGCAAGTTTTCAACTTATTGCATGCTACAATTTAATAATGTAAACTATTTATTTATTTGATAGTGCATGTCAAATTATTACCATTTCTAAATTACAGTCACAGGGTCAAAGAGATGTACAGCATGGAAACAGACCCTTCGGTCCAACTTGTCCATACCGACCAAATATCCCAACCCAATCTAGTCTCACCTGCGAGCACTCAGCCCATATCCCTCTAAACACTTTCTATTCATATATCCATCCAGACGCCATCTAAATATTGCAATTGTACTAACCGCCACCACTTCCTCTGGCAGCTCATTCCACACACAGACAACCCTCTGAGTGAAAAAGTTGTCCCTTACATCTCTTTTATATTTTTCCCTTCCCAACCGAAAACTATGCCCTCTAGTTGTGGGCTCCACCACACCAGGGAAAATACCTTGTCAATTTACCCGATCCATGGCCCCTCATGATTTTATAAACCTCTATAAAGTCACCCCCAGTCTCCAACGTTCCAGGGAAAACAGCTCCAGCTTGTTCAACCTCCAGCTGTCGCTCAAACCCTCCAACCTTGGCAACATGCATGTAAGCCTTTTCTGAACCCTTTCAAGTTTCACCTAATGTATCAGGTCCTGGGGATTTTTCCCACAGATGTATGGACATGTCTTGAAATCTTATGCATTTCAAGACATCCAGCACATATTCCTCTGTAATATGGACATTTTTCAAGACGTCACCATCTATTTCTCCGTACATCTACATCTCCCATGTCTTTATCCTGATTAAACACTGATACAAAATACTCGTTTAGTATCTCTCCCATCTCCTGCAGCTCCACACAAAGGCACCTTGCTGATCTTTGAGGACTCTATTCTCTCCCTATTTGCCCTTTTGTTCTCAATGTATTTGTAAAATCCTTTTGGATTCTCCTTAACTCTATTTGTCAAAGCTAACTCATGTCCCCTTTTTGCCTTCCTGATTTCCCTCTTTGGTATACTCCTCCTGCCTTTCTACTCTTCTAAGGATTCACTCGATCTATCCTGTCTGTACCTGTCATATCATTCCTTCTTTTTCTTAACCAGACCCTCAATGTCTTTCTTCATTCAGCACTCTACCTACCAGCTTTTTGTTTCAGCCTAACAAGAATATACTGTCTCTGGACTCCGGCTATCTAATTTCTGAAGGCTTCCCATTTTCTAGCCGTCCACTTACCTGCGAACATTTGCCGCCCTCAGCTTTTGAAAGATCTTGCATAATACTGTCAAAATTGGCCTTTCTCCAATTTAGAACTTCAACTTTTAGATCTAGTCTATCCTTTTCCATCATTATTTTAAAACTAATGGAATTGTTGGCAAATAACTGAAACTCACACATATCAGGTGAGAAATTAAATCGACTGGTTATATTTAAATGTGTAAGATTTATAATTCTATTTAATTGTTCAATCATTTGCTCACCCTGAATATGAAATCAGTCAGAGGTCAATCGTTTTGCAAATGATCGAGCGACAATGTACGTATTTGAGTACTGAGATTCGATGTGTAATTGTGATCACCAAAATAGTCAGACAACATATTCTTCTTCAGTACAAAACAAAATGTAATTCTTTACTTTTGTATCATAAAACGTTGTTCGGTTGTTTATATTTCAATTCAATCAAATAAAATTAATTTTATTGTTTTCAGAGATGATGCAGTTATTGTTCATTTAAATAATTATAGCTCATATCTTATTATTGCCCAATTCACAAACATGGCAAACTCCTGATCATTGATCAGGTCAGTAAACCCATCACTTTGCATCATGATCGACATTAAAAGTGGATTTCCAAAGGGTGAATTCGGGTACAGTGCTACTGGACCTCACAGCTGCCTGTGGCACTGAGTGAGACACCGGCCTGCTCCTGAATCTGACCAGAGAGTTTCCAACCTGGGTCATTCAAACAATCTCTCACAGAGAATCATTTAGGATCAGCCTTGCGCAGGAGGAAAGAAACCAACAGGATATCAATGCTCTCAGTGCAGGTATCAATACTGTCTAAATTAGATACCAATGACTGACCAGGAATCATGTGGAACAAATTCATCTTCAGTCAGAGCTTGGCCCATGGAACAGATGTATGGACATGGAGTGTCAGAATCATAACGCACAAGTTACTTATGGTGATGACGTCTGGCATGAACCCCAGAGTCCATACATCTGCATCCTGGACCAGACACTGGGTGTAAACGTTCACAATTGACAGCCTATTGCAGATTCTTGTGTCTCACAGTGAACCCTCTGAAACTATATCCAATAAATGTACCTTCATATTCACCAGAATCAAAATAAAATTGTACATGTTTGTGGATGGTCTGATACTAATTGATAGGACACCCAACAGAATGCTTCTGAAGAAACCAGGAGCAAACGGCAAGCCAAGAATAATTTTAATAATGGAACTTGATGGATTTTGTCTGGTCTAGGTAACCACGCATATTCTGCTGGCACTTAGGTGAATGTAACAATGCACATCAAAACTGGAAGTCTTGGTCGAACGCCCTACCCCAGCTTCCTGACTTCACACAGCTCGCACGCCTCACTCCCTCAATCGCCAATGAATGTGAATCCACAAACTGAGGGAAACTTGGAACACAGAACAGTACAGCACAGTAAGAGCCCTTCAGCTCTCAATGTTTTGCTGGCCTTTTATCCTACTCTTAGATCAGACTAACCTACATACCCTTCAATGTACTATCTCCCATGTGCCTATCCAGGAGTCTTCTTAACTATCCCTAATGTATCCGACTCTACTACCACCGCTGGCGGTGCATTCCCTCCCACCCACCACTCTCGGAATAAAGAACCTACCTCTGGCATCTCCTCTAAACCTTCCTCCAATCACTTTAAAGTTATGCCCCTTGTTGATAGCCAATTCTACCCTGGGAAAAGGATCTGGCTATCCACTCTATGTCTCTCAACATCTTGTACACCTCTATTAAGTCATCTCTCATCTTTCTTCGCTCCAGTGAGAAAAGCCCGAGCTCTCTCAACCTTTCTTCCTAAGACATGGCCTTCAGTCCTGGCAGCATCCTGGTAGATATGCTCTGCACACTCTCTGAGACTTCCACAGGTGAGTGCGAGCAGCAGCGGAGGAAAGACGAACACAAAAGACTGCAGGTAAGGTAAGGCAGTTTTTAAAAAATTACTTACCAATAGCGGGCAGCGTTGTTTTCTCTTTCACAGAAGGATTGGGAGCAGCGGAGGAAGTGACGAGGACCAGCGGGGCAGCCAGGAAGGAAAGCAGTGAGTACATATATCAGCAAGGCATTTAAAAAGAATAGGGAGGGGCGAAAAGAAGAGGGTGTGTAGCACTACTAATCGGAGAGCGTATCACTGCTACAGAAGTTACCATTGTCGAGGAAGATCTGCCTACCGAGTCAGTATGGGTGGAAATTAGGAACAGTAAGGGAGCAGTCACCTCGTTAGGGGTTTACTACAGGCTCCCCAATAGCAGCAGGGAGATTGAAGAAAGCATAGGTCGGCAGATTTTGGAAAAGTGTGGATGTAGTAGGGTTGTTGTAATGGGTGACTTTAACTTTCCCAATATTGATTGGAACCTCCTTCGAGCAGAAGATTTGAATGGAGCTGTTTTGTAAGGTGTGTTCCGGAGGGTTTCCTAACTCAGGACGTTGACAGGCTGACGAGGAGAGAGGCCATTCTAGACTTGGTGCTCGGAAACGAGCCGGGGCAGGTATCAGATCTTGTGTTGGGAGAGCATTTTCATGACAGTGACCACAACTGCCTCACATTCTACATAGCTATGGAGAAGGAGAGGATTAGGCAAAATGGGAGGATATTTAATTGGGGAAGAGGAAACTGTGATGAGATTAGACATGAGTTAGGAAGCATGGATTGGGAGCAATTGTTCCATGGTTAAGGCACTATAGACATGTGGAGACTGTTTAAGAAACAGTTGTTGCAATGATGAATAAACATGTTCCTCTGAGACTGGCAAGAAGGGGTAAGATAAAGGAACCTTGGATGATGAGAGCGGTGGAGCTTCTCGTCAAAAGAAAGAAGGTAGCTTACATAAGGTGGAAGAAGCTAGGGTCAAGCTCAGCTCTAGAGGATTACAGGCAGGTGAGGAAGGAGCTCAAAAATGGTCTGAGGAGAGCCAGGAGGGGGCACTAGAAAGGCTTGGCAGGACGGATTAGGGAGAACACAAAGGCATTTTAGACTTATGTGGGGAATAAGAGAATGGTCAAAGAAAGGGAAGGGCTGATCAGGGATAGCATAGGGAACTTGTGTGTGGAGTCTGAGGAGGTTGGGGAAGCCCGAAATGAGATTTTTGCTTCTGTCTTTACGAAAGAAACAAACTTTGCAATGAATGAAACATTTGAAGAGCAGGTGTGCATGCTGTAATGGATAGAGATAGAGGAAGCTGATGTGCTGAAAATTTTGTCAAACATTAAGATTGACAAGTCGCCGGGCCCGGACCAGATTTGCCCTCGGCAGCTTTGGGAAGCGAGAAATGTGATTGTTTCACCACTTGCGAAGATCTTTGCATCCTCGCTCTCCACTGGAGTCGTACCTGAGGACTGGAGAGAGGCAAATGTAATTCCTCTCTTCAATAAGGAAATAGGGAAATTCCTGGCAATTACAGATCAGTCCGTCTCACGTCTGTCGTCTGCAAGGTGTTGGAAAGGATTCTGAGGGATAGGATTTAAGACCACCAGGAAGAGCATGGCTTTATTAAATGCAGTCAACACGGCTTTGTGAGGGGCAGGTCATGCATCACAAACCTTATCGAGTTCTTTGAGGATGTGACTAGAAAAGTTGATGAGGTCGAGCTGTTGATGTGGTGTATATGAACTTCAGCAAGGCATTTGATAAGGTTCCCCATGGTAGGCTCATTCAGAAGGTCAGGAGGAATGGGATACAGAGGAACTTAGCTGTCTGGATACAGAACTGGCTGCCAACAGAAGGCAGCAAGTGGTAGTAGAAGGGAAATATTCTGCCTGGAAATCTGTGGTGAGTGGTATTCCACAGGGTTCTGTCCTTTGCCCTCTGCTGTTTGTAATTTTTATAATGATTTGGATTAGAGGACTGAAGGATCGGTCCGTAAGTTTGCAGACGATACAAAGATTGGAGGTGTCGTTTACCGTATAGAGGGCTGTTGTGGGCTGCAGCTGGACATTAACAGGATGCAGAGATGTGCTGAGAGGCGGCAGATGGACTTCAACCTGGATAAATGCGAGGTGATGCATTTTGGAAGGTCGAACATGAAAGCTGAGTACAGGATTAAGGATAGGATTCTTGGCAGTGTGGAGGAACAGAGGGATCTTGCTGTGCAGGTACATAGATCCCTTAAAATGGCCACCCAAGTGGACAGGGGTGTTAAGAAAGCATATGGTGTTTTGGCTTTCATTAACAGGGGGATTGAGATGAAGAGCCGTGAGATCTTGTTGCAAATCTATAAAACTTAGGTTAGACTGTACTTGGTATACTGCGTCCAGTTCTGGTCGCCCGATTAAAGGAAAGATGTGGATGCTTCGGGACAGGGTTCAGAGGAGATTTACCAGGATGCTGCCTGGACTGGAGGGCTTATCTTATGAAGAGAGTTTGACTGAGTTCGGACTTTTTCATTGAAGAAAAGGAGGAGGAGAGTGGACCTAATTGAGGAATACAAGATAATGAGAGGCATAGATAGACTCGATAGCCAGAGGCTATTTCCCAGGGCAGAAATGGCTAATACGAGGTGTCATAATTTTAAGCTGGTTGCAGGAATGTATAGAGGGGATGTCAGAGACGGGTTCTTTACACAGAGATGTGAAAGCATGGAATGCGTTGCCAGCACTAGTTGTGGAAGCAAGGTCATTGGGGACGTTTAAGAGACACCTGGACAGGCATATGTTCACAGAAATTTAAGGGTGCATGCATGAGGATCAATGGTCAGCACAACATCGTGGGCTGAAGGGCCTGTTCTGTGCTGTACTGTTCTATGTTCTATGAAGCAACCAGAACTTAATGCAATATTCTAAGTGTGGTTGGACCACAGCTTTATAGAGTTATGTATTAACCTCACTGCTCTTCAACTCAATACTCCTGTTCATGAAAGCCAACACACTATATGCCTTCTTAGCAACCCTGCAAACTTGGGTGGCAACTTTGTGGGATCTATGGACATGGAGCCCAATATCCCTCTGTCACTCTACACTGCCAGGAATTCGGCCTTTAACCCTGTATTGTGTGTGCAAATACAACCTTCCAAAATAAATCGCTTCACAATTTTTAAGGTCGAACTCTATCTGCCACTTATCAGCCCAACTCTGCATCCTGTCAATGTCCTCTTGTAACCTATGCCAACCCTCCATACTATCCACAACTCCACCAACCTTCATGTCATCGGCAAACTTATTAACCCACCATTCTACTTACTCATCAAACTCATCTTTAAAAATCACAAATAGCACAGGTCACAGAGCCAATCCCTATGGAACACCACTGGTCACTGAGCTCCAGGCTGAATACTTTCCATCTGCTACCACTCTCTGTCTTCTATGGGCCTGCGAAATCCATATCCAGACAGTCAAACTTTCCTGTGTCCCATGCCTCCTTACCTTCTGAATGCGCCTACAATGGAGAACCTTATCAAATGCCTTGTTAACATTCTTGTTCACCATATCTACTGGTCGACCATCATCAACATGTTTTTTTCACATCTTCAAAGAACTCAATAAGTTTCTGAGGAATGACCTGCTGCTGACCATGCCATGCTGACTACCTCTAATCAAACTATTGTCTTCTAGGTAATTGTAAATCCTGCCTCTCAGAATCATCTCTAATACTTTGCCCACCACCGATATAAGACTGACTGTTCTGTCATTCCCATGGTTATCCTTATTCCCTTTCCTGAACAAGGGAATAACATTTGCCATCCTTCAATCATCTGGCAATACTCCAGTGGACAATGAGGACGCAACGGTTATCGCCAAAGGCATACAAATCTCTCCCATCACTTCCTGGAGTAACTTTGGGTATACCCCATCTGACCCAGTTCATTTATCTGTCCTTATGTTTGTACTTCAATCAGTCTGTACTTTCCTTCAACTTTTCTATTCCATGTCCAACCAACTGATTCACTGCTTTCCATTTCAACGCTATATACAGTGCTGCCTGCCTGAGTAAGTACAGTTCCCAACGTCCTGTGAATCACAGAATGAAAAATGAAGGAATGCATCAACACCTTCCTGATGAATGGCTTATGCCTAAAACATCAACACGCTTGCTCCTCGGATGCCGCCTGACCTGCTGTGCTTTTTCAGCTCCACACTTTTCGACTCTGATCTCTATCAACTGTAGTCCTCACTTTCTACATTACTGCAGCTGTCCCCTCTGTACACTGAGTGGGGAACTAACCATCAAAAACTCATTGTATGTGGAGCTGACTGCTCAGTTTTTGAGAGTTGCACTTGATGAATACGTTTTTTTAAAAAAAGAAATGACAGTTCAACATTCAGTGCCAGAGTTATAATTTTGGTTCATAGTTTGAGCACCCTTATAAGAAATAGTGAATGACTGAAGAACTCCAAGGTACAGAGTATTCCAAGTGTTATGTTCCAGCTTATGTTAATGCTGGGAGTATTACCACACAGACTGATGTGGTAAAGGAATGAGTTGATATTTGGAGGTGTGACATTTTTGCCATCACAGAGACGTGTTTGAGGGAGGTCAGGGTCAACAACTCAATATTCTGTTATACTGTAAAATATGGGCAGGAGAGGAGAGGGTGTTGAAGAGGAGATGGTGTTGTATTATTAATTAAGGAGTCAGTTACAGCAGCAAGGAGGGACAATATCTTGGAAGAGCCTTCAAATGAGGGTTTATCGGCCAAGGTTAGGATCAAAATGTTGACAGAACACACTGCTGGGGATATTTTATATAGCCCCAGAAAGATGAAAATACAGGAGCAGATGTATAACCAATTCACTGAGGTGTCTCGGAATGCAAGGCTGAAGATGTTAAAGATAGGGAAGCAAAGCTGGAGATGTTACCAAGATAGGAAATCAAGGGTGGAGATGTTACAGAGAGAGGAATGCAAGGCTGGAGATGTTACGGAGATAGGAAAGCAAGACCAGAGATGTTACAGGAAAAGGAAAGCAAGGCTGGAGATGGCCGAGAGATAGCGTGGCATGTGCATGCTAGAACAGGTTAGTGAGATATTTTTAAATTCAATCACAGGATGTAGGGAGAAGTGTAGCAGCTGGAAGGTATAGAGATAGGGAGGGATGTAGGGGCTGGCAGAATTTACAGCGATAGATGGGTCTGGAGTATGAGATAAAGATTGTGGAGATATGGAGGGTTACTGAGAAACAGATGGATGTAGCGGCTGGAGAAGATGACAAAGAAAGATACAGATATACACGTAGATAGTTTAAAAATGGAATTGAGCGATCTCTTAATCGAGAAAATATTATAGAAATCTTTGGAATAGAGAAGGCACTGGGAGGAACTGAAGAAGTGAGACCTTGGATTGTTCAAACACGAGAGAAATAGAGTCAGTGTCATACAGCACAGGACAGGCCCTTCGGTTGACAGCGACACAAATAAAAAGCCCTGCAGGCCCTGGAAACCCCTCCTTCCTAACGCCTGCGGGCAAGGGCTAGATTTGGGAGAGGTGTCCTGTAGACGGTTCAAACAACAATGTGACATAACAACACCTCATTGTGTCAGATCAAACACTGACACAGAAACCTCCTGCTGACCCCCCCTCCCTCAGCCTCACGGTGTCAGATCAAACACTGACACGGAAACCTCCTGCTGACTCCCCTCCCTCAACCTCACGGTGTCAGATCAAACACTGACACAGAAACCTCCTGCTGAACCCCCCCCACCTCCCCCAGCCTCGCGTTGTCAGATCAAACACTGACATGGAAACCTCATGCTGACCCCCCCTCCCTCAGCCTCACGGTGTCAGATGAAACACTGACACAGAAACCTCCTGCTGAACCCCCCCCCCCCCCCTCCCCCAGCCTCACGTTGTCAGATCAAACACTGACACGGAAACCTCATGCTGACTCCCCTCCTCAGCTGGTGGATCAGTGTCCCTCTACATTGAACAACACTTGGTGGAAGCACTGAGAGAGTGACAGAGCTGGAGAATGTATACTGGGTGGGCCATTTCAAACCCAACACCAATTGGGGCTCAGCAGCAGCATTACTGATCGAGGTGGTCGGGTCCAAAAGGACATAACTGCTTCGCTGCGTCTGCACCGGGTCAGGGGGAACGACTGACAGGTAGAAACATCCTTGACCTCATCCTCACCAACCTACCGGCTGCAGACACATTGTTTGATAACCGTATTGGGAATGGCAAACTACCGCACACAGTATTTCTGGAGACAATGTTCCACTTTTACATCGTGAAGACCCCCTGTTTATGTGTGATATCATCACTGTGCTAAACAGTGCAGATTTCCAATAGATTTTCGAACTTTGCACTGGCCTGTGTGAAGCAGTTCGGGTCATTACCAACAGCAGCAGAATTGTACTCCAGTATAAGTTTCACTGTCATTGCCTGGTGTATGCTCCACTTTATCCTGACCATCAAGCCAGGGATACAGACTTGTTAAATGGAGAAAACAGGAGGGCCTACCTATAGTAGCACCAAATACACCTCAGAATGAGATGAAGTTACTAAATTGGGCCACTTACTCACCACATGGTATAAATAGAAAATGATACACAGATCTATCCAATGAATCAGGACTTATCTCTGCAATCATCTCATATACAGTCTGGGTGAGTGGTGGTGGACAATCACACAACTCACCGGAGGAGAAGGATCCACAAATACCACCTTCCTCAAAGATTGAAGAGCGAAGCACAATAATAGGAAAACTAAGGCTGAAACTTTCACAACAATGTTCAGACAGAAATGTCGATGAGAGGATCAACTTTAGTCTCCTCCAGATGGCAGTCTTCAGCTAAACGATTTACAACAAGAAAACACACAGCTGAATTCGAGAGGTGAGGTGACAGTGACTTCACTTTTAACATGATCATAACTGCATTTGACCAAATGTCGTATCTAGGATTAACGGCAAACCTGGAGAAAATAGGAATCGTCTGCATTGGCAGAAGTTATACCTGGTACAAAGGAAGGTGGCTGGGGTTGGTGGAGAGCAACCATCTCAGCTCAGCCGCAGTTCCCCAAGGGAGGGTATTCTGGGTAAGCCTGTAGATCAGAAATGGAAAGGTAGGGCACCATACCCCGACAGGATGATTGGGCTGCTCTCTCGTTAGACAGAGACAACTGCTGGTAGATTAACTGGACAGTCATTATGCCTCAAGTAAGGGAGAGCTTGAATAGGACAGCCCTTATCATACACCTCAGTCAGTGCAGGAATTTAACCCACACTGTTAGTATTAATCTGCATTACAAACCAGCTGTCCAACTAACCAAGTCATCACTCAGCTCCATGTGGTCGGTATTGTAATATTATTCCATTCAGATATGTTGCTAAACACCTTTGGAGCAGGTGGAAAGAGAAGCCAGCTTCCTAGCTCAGAGAGAGGGACAGCATCACTGAGCTGTAAAAGTGTTCTCTGCCCTAGGCCCAATAATTTTCAGCTGCTTCATAAATGACCATCCCTACTCAAGCGAAGTCTCAACTGGGATTGTTTGCCAATGATTGGACGATATTCACCACTATAAGTGATTTACTCTGATACTGAAGCAATCTTTATTCAAATGCAACAAGGACCTGGAAATATGAAGGTGTGTGTTTAACAATGACAAGTCCCATTCCCATTGCACACAGGCCAGACATCGACTACCTCTAATAATTGAAAATGGAATCGTATCCTCTAACGTTCAATGACACCACCATCACTGAACTCCCAACGACTTATATCCCGTGGATTACCGTTAACCAGAACTGGACTGACCGTATACTTTCATTACCCATTCCTGTAAAGGCCTTATGCTAAAACGTCGACTCTCCTGTACCTCAGATGCTGCCTGACCTGTTGTGCTTTTTCAGCGTCACACTTTGATGCATATAAATTAATTGGCTACAAGAATATCTCAAGGTCGAGGAATCCTGTAGAAATAACAAACCTCATGATTTCCAAAAGCCTGTACACCATCTATAAGACACACACTGAATGTGTGTGCGATGAAATACCCGCCCCCTCCCCATTTTCCCTGTGAATGCAGCTTCACCCCTCAACCACTGATACTCAGGAGCATCAATACCTGCCATCTGCACGGTGCTCTGCAGAAATTTAACAAGGCTTCTTACAACGTATCTCTGAAACCATGACCGTCAAGAAGGACAAGTGAAACAGGCACATGGGATTATCATCATGTTCGCTTTCCGTTCCAAGCCAACCACCATCCTGTTTGGGAAGTATTTTGCCATTCCTTCAGTTTCACTATTTCAAGGTCCCCCCCTAATGATATTAGAACATTGAACATAGAACAGTACAACATAGAACAAGAAATTCAACCCACAACATTGTGCCGACCATTGATCCTCTTGTATGCACCCTCAGATTTCTGTGACCATATGCATGCCCAGCAGTCTCTTAAATGTGCCCAATAACCTTGCTTCTACAACTGCTGCTGGCAACGCATTCCATGTTCTCACAAATCTCTGTGTAAATAACCCGTCTCTGACATCTCCTCTATACTTTCCTCTAACCAGCTTAAAACTATGATCACTCGTATTAGCCATTTCTGCCCTTTTAAATAGTCTCTGGCTATCAACTCTATCTATGCCTCTCATTATTTTGTATACCTCAGTTATGTCCCCTCTCTTCCTCCTTCTCTTCAATGAAAAAAGCCCGAACTCAGTCAACCTCTCTTCATAAGATAAGCCCTCCAGTCCAGGCAGCATCCTGGTAAACCTCCTCTGAACCCTCTCCAAAGCATCCACATCTTTCCTAGAATACGGCGACCAGAACTGGACGCAATATTCCGAGTGCAGTCTAACCAAAGTTTTATAGAGCTGCAACAAGATCTCACGACTCTTAAACTCAATCCCCCGTTAATGAAAGCCAAAACACCATGTGCTTTCTTAACACCCCTGTCCACTTGGGGGGCCATTTTAAGGGATCTATGTACCTGCACGGCAAGATCCCTCTGTTCCTCCACACTGCCAAGAATCCTATCCTTAATCCTGCACTCAGCTTTCAAATTCGACCTTCCAAAATGCATCACCTCACATTTATCCAGGTTGAAGTCCATCTGCCACCTCTCAGCCCATCTCTGCATCCTCTCAATGTCCCGCTGCAGCCTACAACAGCCCTCTATACTGTTAACGACACCTGCAAACTTTGTGTCACCTGCAAATTTGCTGACCCATTCTTCAATCCCCTCACCCAAGTCTTTCATAAAAATTACAAACAGTAGAGGCGCAAGGACAGAGCCTTGTGGAACACCCACTCACTTCCAGGCAGAATATTTTCCTTCTATTACCACTTGCTGTCTTCTGCTGTCCAGCTAATTCTGTATCCAGACAGCTATCTTCCCCATATCCCATTCCTCCTGACCTTCTGAATGAGCCTACCATGGGGAATCTTATCAAATGCCTTGCTGAAGTCCATATACACCACATCCACAGCTCGACCCTCATCAACGTTTCTAGTCAGATCCTCAAAGTATTGTAAATCTAATTAAAGCACATCGACTGCAGTGGTTCAATGTGGCAACACACCCTCACCTTCTCAAGGGCAACAAGGGATGGACAATAAATACTGGCCCAATCACATTCCATGAATAAATGAAATGAAAATATTGTCCATAGCTGCCCAATGTTGGACACTGTGCTTTGGGTTTTGTGAGCTCAGGCTGTTAGTGTCTAGGCAGTAACGTGTTTGATATAAACAGCTGAAGGGATGTGCTGTTTTAAACAATCTGTCAGTCTCTCAGAGGCATGGCCTACATACCGAGCATCACACAGACACTAACATTCACATCTCACATTACTGAGCTCTGAGATAGACAGAAGCAATTCAAAATGTACCCTGATCTGACTGTAACATGTTTAAACACGCAGTGATATTGTTGCCATGAAAATTATTATGAGTGAATATTAGCAGGGAGAAAGTGAGGACTCAAGATGCTGGAGATCAGAGTCAAAAAGTGCGGTTCTGAAAAAAATAGCACAGCCATTCGTGTAGCCGCTGAGGTGCAGGAGAGTCGACAATGAGTTCACAATATTAATAAAAGGGAAAATAAATGTATATTTTCAAATTCCTTGTACTTAATCATAATTTGGTCTTGGGTGCGGTAATGAGACTCATCATTTCAATGCTCCTTACTGTGAGTTGGGCACTGTTTTTTATCATATTGTTGTTATAAAACTGAACTGACTACATGGGTGGACTTAGTGCTTATTGGACAATCTAAAAGTTGGTATTATGAAAGGATGTCAGAACTTCAGTAAAGAGACTTTACTGTTAATGGTTAGAACAATGCTGCAAACATTTACACAGAGATTTCAAGCTCAAGCCACACACAAGAACGTTGGTCTGGAATGATGCCGGCCATCAATGGAGCTGTACAATTCTGTTTGGATACTGACATCGTGGGGTTAACATACACTGGATATGGTTTATGTAGGATTCAATGTAAGATGCCATGTGCTGCAGGAGCCCATCACCTTTATAACACATTCATTCAAGATCAGGTCCAAGGTGCAGAATTACAGAGCTTAGGTGCCATATCAGAAGCGATATACTTGTAAGACATGGTTGCTTACAGATCATTCTTACAAATGTTGAACTGCGCCATGTGCTAGTCCATTGACCAGTCTGCCCCACACACCTCTCCCCGTTGTTCAGGTATGTCTCTAACCAGTCTATTGTGTGAGTAACTGCCCAGCTCCAGTTTGGAAGTTTTCTGGACAGATTTTGGAGATGGTCAGTGTTTTGGAGGTCATGGTGAGGGCCAGTAACACTGTGTCTGAATTCAGGCTTTTCCTCAAATTCATTTCCAACAGCTTTGCTGCCTGCAAGATGGTGTGTTCACTGAATCGGCTGTTTCCTACAGTCACTGAATTGTGTAATAGTCATGTGTGCTCTCAGGTATTTCAATTATTGTTCACTTCAATTGTTTTCAATAGAAAAATATTGATGTTTGGGTTATTTTAAAATATGCAAGAAACAAAGTGATATTAACACTTCATTACATAAAATGTAAAAAAGTAACCTGTTCTATATTTCCCACGAACTAATCAAAAAACAGTCAGATATTGCCTGTAAAGGAGGATTCTGTGAACAGGACAATGTCACTGGCAACTACACCATCCTCTCTGGTAGGTTCTGTCCCACTGACAGGACATAGCCAGGCTGAGGGGGCAGTTCTTGGCATATATTCAATACAATGCTCAGCATTGATACTGGATCCTGTAGCTGCGAGACTGCTCTGCGACAGGTTATAAGGGAATCAGTAAAAGGGAAATATATCATTGACCACATCATCACTGATCTGCCTGCTGCAGATACACTTCTACATTTCATATACCGGTACGAATGGTCACTGCACAGTCCTTATGGGGAGCAAAGGCTACCTTTACATTTTACAGACCCACCTCAACCATGATATGGGTTTCTACTGGGACAAGGGTTAAACAGATTGAGCAAGAAATGATGATGCATCTATGAGGTACAGTGGGCCTTCTGCAGCAGCAGAATCATACTCTGTACAACTCAGTCTGCAACGTCACACCCGACATACCTCCCACTGTACAGTAACCATTACGGCCCGACATACCTCCCACTGTACAGTAACTATCAAGAACTCAGTGCTTAGCACTGCCGCCTCACAGCACCAAAGTCCTAGGTTCAATTCCGGCCTCAGTGACTGTCTGTGTGGAGTTTGCACATTCCCCCCCATGTCTGCATAGGTTTCCTCCGTGTGCTCCGGATTCCTCTCACAGTTCAAAAATGTGCAGTTCAGGTGAATTGGCCATGCTAAATTGCCCATAGTGTTAGATGCATTAGTCAGGGTAAATATAGGGCAGGGGAATGTGTTTGGGTGGGTTACTCTTCGGAGTGTTGGTGTGGACTGGTTGGGCTGAAGGACCTGTATCCACACTGTAGGGAATCTAGTCTAACCTCCAAGGTTCAAGTCAGGAATATGATGGAATAATCACTTGTCTGAATGAGTGCAGCTCCACAAATACTCTAATATTGACTTACCAGCAACAGGCAACGCAGTTCTGTGGGGAATATCCTGTCTCACAAACTTGATTGATTATTTTGAGGAAGTGACAAAATTGATTGAAGAGGGTGTGGGGCTGGATGTTGGCCGTTTGGACCTTAGCAAGACCTTGGATATGGTTGCTTATGGCAGGCTCATGCAGAGGGTGAAGTGAAATGGGATCAGCGTTTACTGAGTAAGATGGATAGAGAACTGCTTGGTCATTGAAGACAGAGTAGTGGTGGAACAGTGTTTTTGTGACTGGAGATCTGTAAATAGATTGGTGGAGTTGCAGATTGTGAGGATGATTGCCAGAGAATACAGCGGGATATAGGTCAGCTGCAGACTTGGACAGAGAAAACACAGATGTAACTTTATCTGGACAGTTGCGACGTGATGTGTTTTAGAAGATCTACTGTAGGAGAGAAGTATAAAGTGGATGGAAAAACTACTGGCCGCATCAACATCTGAAGGGATCGAGGTTTACAGCTCCACAGTTCCCGGAAAGTGGTAACACGGGTGGAGAGGGTGATCAAGAGGACTGATGGCAACCTCGCAGATAGGCATCAGAGCATGCAGTATGAAAATTAGCAGGTCATATTGCAGCTGTAGAGAAACTTAGTTTGGGCACATTTAGAATATTGTGTACAGTACTGGTTGCCAACACCAGCAGAACGATGTTGAAGTGTTGGAGAGGGTATGGAAAAGGTTTACCAGGATGTTGTCTGGTTTGGAGGGTATTAGCCAGAAGGAGATATTGAACAAACGTGGTTTGTGTGCATCTGGGCATCATTTGCGATGGGGCTACCTGATAGATATTTACAAAATTATCAGAGGCATAGATAGAAGGACAGTTAGAGGCTTTTTTCCCAGAGTAGGAATATCAATTACCCAGGACCGTAGGTTTTAGGTAAAAGGGAGAAAGTTCAGGAGATGTGATCGGCAAGGTTTATTTTTGCTGTTCTAGACAGAATGTGCAAGTGCCTGGAATGCACTGATAGAGGGGAAGAAGCTAATATAGCAAGGTTGAAGAGGGATCTTGGCACAAATATGAGTAAGTAGGGAACAGAATGACATAGAAAGTGTCGGAGCAAAAACTTTCTTTTTAACTTTAGAACAGCATCATGTGTCAGTGCGGGCTTGCTGGGATGAAGGGCGTATTCCTGTGCTGGACTGATCTCTAAAACAAGATTTGAGCGCGGGAGTGGCAAGATGTTGACTGAATGATTACTGATGATCAACAGCCACATTCAGTGGATCTATCCTCAACAAGTTACAGCTTCATACCCTCCCTCCCACAGTAGGGAAACTCAATATGGAGAATTGGACGTGAAAGTCAGAGCTGGTAACTGATGACTCCATCTTGCCCCTCGCTCCTGCAGCCTTCTATCTTGGACACCAACGTCTCGGGGGACGCTGCACAGACAGAAGCTGCATGTAATTCACACCGACCAATGCTGGCACATGTCACATGCCAGCCTCACCATGCCATCCCAGCACATCTCCGACCCACTGACAGTATACATTTGTACTTCAATGCTGCAGCTCAGGGTGCACTCACAACTCTCATTGCAATTATGATGCAAGGACACTGTGCTCAAGGACACACACCCAGCTCATGGACTGCCCCTATGGGCTACTCACTCCGTGTTTGTACGCACTCAATGCTGCTGCAAGGACACTGTGCTCAGGGACACACCCAACTCATGGCCTGTCCCTCTGGGGTGCACATTCGGTGTTTGTACACACTCACTTTGAACTGACTTGAAAGCTCACAGAATGATTGCCTTGCCTTACCCTGCCCTCAGCAGTGTTTCCCCTCAGCCAGAGCTACGAGGCTCACCCGCCTGCTGTATTGTCTTGGTGTTTAGCATAGACACAAACACAGGAAGCTTGATATCATTATCCACAGTCAGTCACGGTGCCCAGCACAGTGAGTCAAGGAGAGTCTCAGATTCCAGTCAGCGAGCTTGGACACGGTCAGTCCCGGTGCCCAGCACAGTGAGTCAGGGGGAGTCTCAGATCCCAGCCCGGGAGCTTGGACACGGTTAGTCATGGTGCCCAGCACAGTGAGTCAGGGGGAGTCTCAGATCCCAGTCAGCGAGCTGGGACACGGTTAGCCATGGTGCCCAGCACAGTGAGTCAGGGGGAGTCTCAGATCCCTGCCCGGGAGCTTGGACACGGTCAGTCACGGTGCCCAGCACAGTGAGTCAGGGGGAGTCTCAGATCCCAGTCAGCGAGCTTGGACACGGTCAGTCAGACTCTCATGTTGTTAGGGTCAGGATCCTTCCCTGTGATAGAGTGAGGAGCTGAATGTTGGGGAACCCCCTATCCCTCTTGGCTCTTTCTGCTCGTGTGTGGGTTGGTTCCTTCCGAACAGTGAGAATTACCAAACAGTACTAAGGGAGGTGGAATTATTTGTAACAGCTCGTACAGCTGGGGAAAAGGTAGTTAGGTGTCCCGAGTGAGTGAGTAGGCTCTTTCTCTTAGGCGCCTTAGCTAATGATAATCAAAACCAATACTTCCACCTTCATCCTTTCCCTTCCCTTCTATAATTTCAGAATCCCTGATACACAGTAATATTTAACACACAGTCCTTCCATTCCTTGAGCCAGCGCTCGGTGATCAGTTTATCAGATTTCCACACACCAATCTGCATCTCGAACTCTCCAAACTCCGAGTATTCATGTCCATGCAGAGTACCTCAGATTAAGGCTTTCTTTCTTACTCCATCTTCCACTGATAAACTTGTTGTTGTAAATTAGTACCAACTGTATCTCCCATTATTTTTAGATTCTTGGTAGTCTCCTCGACTATTCCTTTTTGGATCCTATGCACCCGCCAAGTTATTTTCAATCCCTCCCAAACACCCCGTAAGAAATTCAGTCCCAGCTCTGTCACGTTAGCCCATCCAGCTTGTACAGTTGCTGCCTTCCCCAGAACCAGAACCAGTCCCAATGTCACAGGAAACCAAAGCCATTCCTGCTGCACCATCATTCCAGTCACACTCTCATCTATCTAAAACTCCGAGTCCTGTTCTCAATTGGACACGGAACTGGTAATAACCAAGAGATTGCTACATTTGAGGTCCCGCTTGCTAACCGTCCAACTCGCTCCCTAAATTCTGATTCCTAAACCGCTTCACCCTTCCTACCCAGGTCATTCCTACCAACATGGACATGACCTTTGACTGCTCACTGTCCCCCAGACGAATGCCCTGCAGACACCGTTATATTCTTAACCCCACTATCCTGGAATTACAGAAACAGTGACACCTTCTTCAATTTGGTAAAAACAATGACTGCAGATGCTGAAAACCAAATACTGGATCTCCTGATGAAGGGCTTTTGTCCGAAACGTCGATTTCGCTGCTCGTTGGATGCTGCCTGAACTGCTGTGCTCTTCCAGCACCACTAATCCACCTTCTTCAATTTCCTGACTCCCCTGTGACTATTGATCCTCCTTCCTTTTCCCTCCCCTCCTGCACAGTCAGACTGTTTGTGGTGCCACAGACATGGCTCCGACTGTCCTCCCCGAACAGCCCGCACCTACATCAGCTTCCAAACCAGGAAACTGAATTGGGAGGGAGATATCAGGATATCCTTCCATTCCCTGAATGTTTCTCTTCGATTGTCTAGTCCCCTATTCCCTTTCTTCTTCTTGGCTGTCCTGTCTGCAGGGTGGTCTGATCTGTGTGTGAGCTACTCACCTAACTCTCAGCATCACAGATGTCCCATAGAGTCTCTAGTTACTATCTGAGCTCCAAGACCCAGTGTTCATCTAGGACACGAGCAGGGGGGCCATGACTTCCCAACGTAACAGAACATATTTTCCATCTAACAAACATGTCTTGTCATGTCTTAAAATGCAACATGTCTACAGTAACTTCATTAATTATTAGAATTAAATTAACATCAGGGAGAAAAACGAATATGGTTAACTCCCTTATACAACTGTGGCTTACTGAGGGTAATATATATATTGGGTCAGAATTTCACATCTCCCTCTTATTTCTGAGTTCAACCCTTATTTCAGAATTTGAAAATATAAATTTGCTAACTTCTATCAAATCACTGACAGGTGCGAATAACGATGCATTATCTGTCAATGAATTTACAGCCTTTTCTGTGAAGGATTTAATACTTCTTCAAAACCCAGTGCAGGCAGGCCCTAGCAGCAGAAAGTTATCTGTGTGACTCCCAGGTACGTGTAATCCTCCAGCTCCCACTCCACTCCACTCCTTCACAGGGTCACCGTCTCTGTGACTCCCAGGGACGTGTAATCCTCCAGCTCCCACTCCACTCCACTCCTTCACAGGGTCACCGTCTCTGTGACTCCCAGGGACGTGTAATCCTCCAGCTCCCACTCCACTCCACTCCTTCACAGGGTCACCGTCTCTGTGACTCACAGGGACGTGTAATTCTCCAGCTCCCACTCCACTCTGCTCCCTCACAGGGTCACCGAATCTGTGACTCCCAGGAACGATTAGGCCTTGATCTTCAGTGCTGATTTATATCCTCCCACTTTGCTGCCTCTGTAACTCCCAGGTGTGAGTGAGCCTCATGCTCCTGCTCCAAGTTGCTCCGTCACATGGTCACCCTCTCTGTGACTCGGTGCTGATTTCGAGCCTCCTGCTCTGCTGCTTCTCCAACTCCAAGTCTTGGTCGACCTCGATGCTCGCTACTGATGAATATTCTCCCGCTCTGTGCTGCTGTCTCTCAGGGTCTCTCCCTTTGTGACTCTCAGGTAATGGTAGGCCTCAAGCCTCAGCTGAGATTTATAACATCCCATTCCGCACTGCTGCCTTACAGGATCGCTGTTGTGCCTGGAAGACAGTGGGGAAGAGGAGGATTAGACAGAGCAGGGGGTATTACAGTGATTGAGGGAGCTATATGGGATGGAACAGGTTATCTGGGGAGCTAGGCAGACCTGCAGTATCGAAAGCAGGTTATTGGAAGATACAATGAGAGTTGCAGACACCAAAGAAGGCGAAGGAAATAGAGATAGTAGCTTGTTCATGATGGAGCAATGTAGAGTCAAAGTGTTTTTTTTTCTGTGCTGCTTACAGAGATGTGTAGACTTCAACAAATACAAATTGAGAGCCAACAAGTGTTGTATGGTAGTGGAGACTGTTGGATGTTACAGAGTTAGAAGACTTGCAGTAACTGGTGGGAATATAAACTTTTGGAGCATTGTTGGTGTTCAAAGACCCTCAGGACATGAGGAGGTGCAGAGAATGGGAGCATTCCAATAGTGGGATTGTGGGGGCTGGAAGTCCCGAGATGGATAAGGAGGATGAAAAGTTCCAATTTACCCCACGCAACCATTGTAATTATAGAGATTTAAGGAAGGGAACCTGTGCTGTCATTGATTACAACTATATGGAGAGTTACAGAAGCTGAAGGGGTTACAAATTTAAAAAGGGAGAGATTTTAGGTGATCAGAAATTTAAACAAGAATAAAGAAATGTTAGAGATCTCTAACACAGATGGGAATGGAAGAGGTGAGATAGTGTGAGGAACTATAAGAGTTATAAGTCGGGGAGGATGTCAGATATAAAAGGGACAGATGCATTGTCTGTGTGCAGTTCGAGACATGAAGATTGTTGTAGCGCCTGCTGGAGGCTACATGGATAACAACAGTCCCAACTGCTGGTGCAGTGGCTCAGGAAGGCAGCTCACCACCACCTTCGCAGGGACAACTCAAAGTCAATAATAAATGCTGGCCCAGCCAACAAAGCTCATGTTCACCAATGAATAAAGGAATAAAAGATCTACAAGTAGCACTGAGGTCACTCAGGCAGGGTCTTTCAACAGCACTTCATAAACCCGGAACCACTATACCCTGGAAGGACTGGAGCTCCAGGTGCATTGAAACACCTGCATTTCCAAGATGCCCTCCAAGGCACGCTCCATCCTCCCAGCACTGTGTCTGTCCCTACACCCAAAGGCCTGCAGTGGTTTAGGAAGGCAGCTCCCCACCACCTTCTCCAGGGAATTACAGATGCGAAGGTAATGGTGAAACTCTGCTGTTTACAGCCAGACAGAAACATAAATCCACCAGTGGGTGTGAAATGAAATTTCCCTGTCACAACATGCTGAGCATGGATTGAGGATTTGTCTGATCGGCACAAGGCAGAGAGTGTGAAGAAAGGGGTCTTTTTCTCGATGGGAACTGGTGATGGGGGGGCTCCGCAGGGGTCAGTGTTGGGACTACACTCAACAGGTTATTCATTCAGAGTCTAGACAAAGGATGTGAAGGGGTAAGAGAATTGGGTTTCCAAGAAAGATTTCAGGGATGCAATTTGTGTCATATGAGGAGCAGGTGAAGTCTCTGGGTCTGCACTTGATGAAGTTTCAGAGGCGGCGGCAGAATCTCATTCAAACTTACAGAAAACTGAGGGGCCTGGATGGAGTGGACGTGGGCAAGATGTTTCCACGAGCAGGAGAGACTAGGGGCCAAGGGCACAGCTTCAGAGTGAAGGGACGGCCCTTTAGAATAGAGATGTGGAGGAATTTATTCAGCCACAGGGTGATGGATCTGTGGAACTCACTGCCTCATGGGGCTGTGGATGCGAAGTGATTCAGTGTCTTATTCAGAGATAAGCAGGTTCTGGATGAATAAGGAGATCAAGGGTTA
Source organism: Chiloscyllium punctatum (assembly GCF_047496795.1). NCBI lineage: Eukaryota > Metazoa > Chordata > Chondrichthyes > Orectolobiformes > Hemiscylliidae > Chiloscyllium > Chiloscyllium punctatum. Next base: position 16,918,588 of record NC_092745.1, on the reverse strand, counting down.
CAGGGAGTGAGAGAATGGGGTTGAGAAACAATTCATACACAATCGAATAGTGGAATAGACCTGATGGATTGAATGGTCTAATTCTATCCCTACACATGATGGTCTTATGGACTGCGCTTATTCCATAAGTTTCTCAGTGTGCAGTTAGTATTTCTGGCATATCGTTTAACATACATCCTAGCACTTTCATGGTTATTACTGTCAGCTCTTGGTTTCAGATCAACTGCAGAACGCTACGCTATGGTGTAACTTGAGAATCCTAGTGTATAAATCTCAGAAAGGTGGCATACAGGGACAGCAGGTCATATAGAATGTAAATGGAATACTGGCATTGATTTCAAAGGGAATGGAGAATAAACATAGGCTTGTAATAAATATAGAGGACTCCTGTCAGCCCATAGTGAGAATACTGTGAACAGGTTTGGTCCCCTATCTGGAGGGAAAATGCCCTTGCATTGGAGGCAGCCCAGAGAAGGTTCACCAGACTGATCTTCAAAATGGAGGAATATTGCTGAGAAGAGGTGGAGAGGTTGAACTTGCAGTCGTTAAAATTTAGAAAATGTGGCAAATTTATTGATACACCAAAGTTTCTTGTGTTCTTACAGATTCGGTACTGAGACATTGTTTCACTGAGCAAGGATCTGTAACCGGAGATGAAGGGGAATACAGTTACCAGAGAAGCTAACAGAGAAAAGCTGGGCTGTAGAGACTGGAGGATGTCACAGAGTTTGGTGGTTTGAGATCACTGTTGGTGGTTAGAGATCAGGTGGTTGTCGGAATGAAAGATGTCAAGGAGAGATACAGGATTATCAGTTCTGAAGGATTTACAAAGACCAGGAGGAATATAGGGACTAGAGATTACACAGTAGTTGGATCTACAGAATTTTCAGAGAAAGGGAGTGTTATAGGCACTGGAGAGTAGACAGATGGGGTGGTATTTGGAGCTACAGGAGTTTATAGAGAAAGGGAGGAATGGAGGGACTGGAGAGTACACAGGTAGGGGTGGTAGTTGGAGCTGCAGGAGTTTACAGAGACTGGGAGGATTGTTGGTGATGGTAATTACACTGACGTGGACAAGAGTTGGAGCTGCAGGAGTGAGTGAGATAGGGAGGTTTGAAGGGGCTGGATCACTTCACACAGCCATGGAGAAGTGTAGGGATTGGAGGAGCCAGAGATACTGAGGGTTCTAGGGCTGCAGAAGTTCAGAGAGGTAGTGAGGACAGTGAAGGCAGGTTTACAGCATTCCCATCAGTTAGACAGAGATGTGGAGTGCTGTTCTGGAGTGGGTTACAAAAATCACGAGGGTTGCAGATACTGGAAGATATTACAAAGACAGTGAGCTGTAGTATTTGATGAGGTTACAGCGACAGGATGCGTTGAGGAGTTGGAGGCTGCTACAGGTGTTAAACATGCTGCAAGGGATCAAAACCTTACATCGAGCGGGGTATTGGAAGCTCTGGAAAAAAGAATGAGAATTGCAGTAACTGAAGAATATCAGAGATGGGGAGTAACATATGAGTTAGAGGAGTTATGACATGAGATGGGCTGTATTCAATGGAGTCAGGGAAGATACAGGGAGATATGAAGGGACTACAGGTGATCAAAAGGACAGTGAGGCTTCTCACTGTCGGATTGGGCCAGTTTACGCAGGCATGGGTTATTTTATGGAATTGAGCTACTTACAGAGATTAAGAGAGTTGTATAGAATTGAGGAAAGAACAGAGATATGGAAGGCTGTAGTTAATGAAGACTTTTGTTGATGTCAGATGCTGAGGTTCTGGAAAGAATATGGACCGGAAAGCTGTACAATCTGTCAGAGTTTACAAAGACAGGAACAGCAATAGATCCTGGAGACACAAACACAGATAGGGAGTATTGCAGACACTGGAGGAGGTTTCTGCTTTCGGGATGGTTGTAGGGGAGTGTAACGTTTACACAGATAGGGGTGTAAGAGCTGGAGAAGGTTATGGAGATTATTAGATTGATGGGGGAACTGGAGGAGCTTACATTGACAGGGCGGGTGATAGCGACAGGAGGATGTTACATAGATAGTAAGTCTTGTAGAAACTGACCGGTAGAGTCACAAGCATTGGAGCTGGTTCCACAGATCGAGGGTTTTACAGGGTCCTGAGAGGATTACGCAGATAAGGAGGTTTGTAGGATGTCCACATTTTCAGACTGTTTCAGGAATGGAAAAGGTTACACAGTTAAGGAGGGATGTTGGAGCTGTGGGAGTTCACAGACACTCGGAGGTTTGAAGGGGTTGGGGCTGATTATGGATAGATTTAGGTACAGTAATATGGAACGCAGAGGGAGAGTTTAGATTAGATTCCCTACAGCATGGGAACAGGTACTTCGGCACAACATGTCCACACCAACTCTCCAAAAAGTAATCCACCCAGACCCACTTCTCTCCGACAACGCACCTAACACTATGGACAATTTAGCATGACCAATTCACCTGACCTGCACATCTTTGGACTGTGGGAGGAAACTGGAACATCTGGAGGAAACCCACGCAGACACGGGGAGAAGGTGCAAACTCCACACAGACAGACAGTCGCCCAACGCTGAAATTGAACCTGGGTCCCTGGCACTGTGAGGCACCATTGCTCACCACAGAGCCAACGTGCTGCCCCAAATTGCAGAATTACACAAAGAGAGAGTGTTTGAGGTGCTGGGAGGACTGTAGGGAGTGGACGAGCAAATAGAGATGTGGAGTGCTGCTGTGGCTTGAAAAGGGTCTGGAGGTGTTCGTATCGGTAAGGAGGTCGGGAGGGTTGGGAGAAGTTTACTGTGGTCATGTGGTGCTATAGGCCAGGAGGCAGGAGTGTGATCGGACCTGCAGAAGGTTACAGTGATATCATGTTTTCGTGGGGCTTGAGGAAGGTCCACAGGTGGGTATTTTGCTCCAGGCTGGAGGATTTTACAGAGACAAGGGCACTGTAAGTATTGTGCAAAACTACAGAAATAGGAATTATTGTACTGTGTGCAGGATGAGATTATTGAGATTGGGCATGTTATCGACATTGGAGCAATTTACAACCTGGAAGAGTCATGAATATCGGAGTAGGTTTCAAATATACAGCAGGAATATTGGAGGGGTTGAGTTTACAGAAATAGGAAAATTTCTGGGAATTACAAGCATTCAAGACATTGGCTGAAACAATTTAGACAGAAAGGCATGTTTCCTTGCTGTATGACTCTATCACATGACAAGAGGTAGCGTGAGGAGGGAATATAGAACAGAAAGATCCCAGGTTTCAATACCATCTCTTTAAGGGAGGCCTGATTTCTCCTCTGTTGTACTGATCCTCACTAAGACAGCACAGGCCTGAATTGATAACTGTCAACTTACTGTATTGACATAGAAACGCTCAATACAGCAGAGATGAAAATTAACAAGAGGGTGGGGTTTGAGCCTGAGACCATCATGCTCTGTGTTTACCCTTCAACACTGTATCTATGTCATGTCTTCTGGACCAAAGCTCGATCCCTTAAATACACTCTGCTCTGTTCACTGTGAGTGATCTTACCTCGCAGCAGGATTTACTGAAGGCTCCAGATCTCACTCTGCATCACTCTGGCTGACCAACTGTCTTCAGTGTGGTGATGGACGAGACAGGAAATGGGAATTCCGCTGAGTCAAGAGCATCCTGAGTATCTACAGGAGACAGAGAAACAGACAGAATGGGAAATTAGACTGATGCTGTGAGGGTTACACATGGAGAATGGCACTAAGTTCCTCAGAGATCTGAAAAACCCCAGTCTCCATCCCTGGTCTGTGTTGCCTCATCTCCCTGGAGTGGAGAACTTTGTTGGCTCAGGATCTGGAGTAGCTGAAAAAGGTGCAGTCACCGGCATCAATTAGACCCTCACAGTGACAGATACCATATGGAGAGAGACTGTGTGATAGCACCAGAGTGCAGGAAGTATCAGGATCAAATCACGGTCAGGAAGAAGGTGCTCTGGGATCAGTACTCAGGGATGAGGGAGCTATCGGTGGACCAGACAATGACCTCGTGTTACTCTCACTAGACTGTTCATCCAGAATTTAACGCCGACCAGATATCCTTTCCTAATTTAATGCCAGAGTCAGGGATACCCATCTAACCACTTAATAATACCCTTTCAGTAAGCAAATCTGTTCTAGGCTGCCAGTCTGGCCTACATATGAATCCAGTCCCAGGGCAATGGGATTGATGCTCAAATGCCCTCTGCAATGATCTGACAAGCCACTCAGCTCTAAGGCTGGTCGGGGTGGGCATGCGATGCTGGCCAGCCAGAGACAGCAACATCCCATGAGTGATTTAAAATCAACACTGCTGGGAGCAGTGTCCTGGTCAATCATGTCGGTAGGTTTATGGACAGGGCTTTAAACTGACATGGAGGATGCAGGGACATAGTTCAGATGAAAGGAGCTTTCCAAATCCAAAGAGAAAATGTGAACCCTCGGAACAGCATGGGAATGTGGCTGAAGACAAGCAGAAAAGGAAGGGACAGAGTTTAACTAAAACTGTACATTAATGAATCGGTTTGTTTCAGGACATCGTGGGGAAGAGGAAACTATAATGTTGTTTTGATTTGGAATGGTCAAAGTATCTACAATAAGGTAGTAGACTTGGGACACAGAGAAAAATGAGACTTAGTCACCAGACAGACGTGATTACAGGTTGAACAAAAGGTGGAACATAAATATTCAACAGTAAACAACCTTACAGGATCTCAGGCAGAATGGAAAAACAAGATTGGAACCCTGACAGTACTGGATAACAAAGGTATTACAGAGAAAGCATTTGGTCTCAGATTATGCAGCTGAATCAGCCTGAATGCAAATTCTGTGTGCTATGCGTCAAAAACACAAGCAGGAGAACAGTTTTTATGCTGCCTTGCGGTATTTCATTGCTCATCCCCGCATTAAACAGAAATTCATTAGTAATTGTAGCAAGGGTGGTGTGATAATTTTTGGAGACTTCAATCTTTGTATAATCTGGGACAGACACATTGGCATGAGTGATATTATCCGAGATCCTACTTGAATGTTTTTGTCAGTGTTTCTTTGAATACCACATTGTGCAAATAGCTAGGGATGTAACTATCTCAGATCGACTGTTGGGTGATGAAGCTGAGTGAATGAGTAATATCACACCGAGATCCTCCAAGAAATTATACCGGAATTCAAAGAGATTATGACATTTTAAAGTGACCATAAAGCACACCCGAGCATCACTAACAAAGCCCATTATATGATGTTGAGAGACAACTGACCAAGGTAAACATGGGAAACAGACTGAAATGTCAGGCTGTAAATGAACAGTGGAAAACATTTAGAGCCAGAGAGACCGAGAGACGTTCAGCACATAAACGGACCCTTCGGTCCAACTCGTCCACGCCGACCAGATATCCTTTCCTAATCTCGTCCCATCTGCCAGCACTTGGCCCATATCCCAATAAACCCTTTTTATTCATATACCAATCCAGATGCTTTTTGAATACTGCAATTGTACCAGCCTCCACCACTTCCTCTGGCAGTACATTCCATACATTACCACACTCTGCGTGAAAATGTTGCCCCTTACGTACCTTTTAAATCTTTCATCTCTCACCTTAAACCTACACCCTCTATTTCTGGTCTCCACTTCCCGAGGGAAAAGACCTTGTCTGTTTATCCTATCCATGCCCCTCATGATTTTATAAACCTCAGGAATGTCACCCCTTATCCTCTGACGCTCCAGCGAAAACAGTCTCAGTCGTTTCAGCCTCTCCCGATCGCTCAAATCCTCCAACCCTGACAACATCCTTGTAAAACTTTTCTAAACACTTTCAAGTTTCACAACATCCTTCCAATAGGAAAAAGATCAGAACTGCATGCAATATTCCAAAAGTGCCCTAACCAGTGTGCTGTACAGCTGCAGCATGACCTCCAAACTGCTATAATCAATGCTCTGACCAATAAAGGAAAGCATACCAAACACCTTCTCCACTATCCGCTTACCTAGGTAACACTTACGGGGGCATGGGTTTGGACATGGATTGGACGGTGGGTTGGTGGGCGGGGGGGCGGTGTTGAACGGGTTTGGGGACGGGCTGAGGGTGATGTCGGACGTGTCTGGGAAGTGGGGGAAGGCGTCGGGTGGATGGTGGTGTCGGACGCTTTTGGGGGCAGGATTCGCTGTTGGGTCAGTTTGGGGGGGCGACGTTGAGAGGCGGGTGGGGGCGGTGTTGGATGGGTTTGGAGGTGAGTGGGGTGTGTTTTGGGGGTTTGACAGGGTGTGGGGGCTCACTCATGGCTTGCTGCTGCCTAGTCACCTGAACAGGGAGCAGACTGGACTGAAAACTCCGAGCCCCAGAGGAAAGGTATTGAATCGATTAACCGAATAATCAATTATCCGAACGAAATAGTGTCCGCCCATCTCGTTCAGATAATCGAGGTTCCTCTGTAAACCATCTGTACTATACCCTAGTGTTGTGAGTTTTACCTTCACCCAATCAACCCCTGCTCGATCCTGCTGAATGGTCCCAATATTGGCCCAGTTCCAGTTTAAGACCTAAATCTGTCAACCTGCCTGATCTTTTTCCACAACTATGTTAAAACAAAGACAGTTGTGGTGACTGGACGCAATGTGATCTCCGACTGATACTTCAGTCACTTGCCTGACCTCGTTTTCTGATGACAGGCCCAGTGTTGCACCCGCCTGAGTAGCATAGAGCCATCTACGTCTTGGTTTAGGAAACTTTCTTGGACACATTTTACAAATGCCACACAGTGCGTGCCTTTTACCCTCTGGGTGACCCAGTCAATCCAGGGGAAGTTAAAATCTCCATCCAATACTACTCTATTATTTTCATAGGTACCTGCAAACTCACTATATATTTGCTCCTCTCGTACCTGCTGGCTATTTGAGGGTCAAGAACACGATCCCAGCAGACTGACCATTCCCACTTTGTTTCTAACTTTTAAATTTATGCCCTCATTTGATGACTGCTTAACAGAATTGTCTTGATGCACAGTTGTTATGTCCTTCCTAATCAAAAGGACAACTCCCCCTCCTCACTTACAAGTCCTTCTGTTATGCCTGCAGCTTCTGTATCCTGGATCACTGAGCTGCCGGTCCTGCCCTTCTCTCAGCCATGTTTCTATTATGGCTATAATATCCCAGTCCCCAGAGCTAATCCATGCTCTGAGCCCATCTGCCTTAGCAGTCAGGCCTCGTGTGTTGAAATAAATGCCCTTTAAAACCAGATGTCTTTTCCCTCCCTCGACTGTGCCCCTGGATATCCTGAATAGGTAACTTGCTCTTGATGGCTGATGTATTTCCCCTGACTTTTCGATGGTCCCTCTCCTCACTCAGAGTCTCAACTCCCTGCCAAACTAGTTTAAATCATCCTGGGTAACACTAGCTAATCTCCTCCCTGGGATACTTGTGCCCTTTTGCTTCAAGTGCAAAGCATCCCCTTTGTACAGGTCCCCTCTACCCCAGAAGAGATCCCAATGACCCATGAACTGAAAACCCTGCCCACTATACCAGCTCCTCAGCCACACATCCATCCGTCCTACCTTTCTATTTCTATCCTCACTGGCACTTGGCACTGGGAGTAATCTGGAGATCATTAAGGTCAATATCCTGCTTTTTAAACTTCTCACCTGACTTCCTGTACTCATTTCACAGGACCCCATCCCTTAGTCCACATGACAGAGGGAGAAAAATGTGGACAATGACCTCTGGATTTTCACCCTCCCCCTTCATAATGTTCAGTAACGAGTCTGACCCTGGTACCTGGGAGGCAGCACACCATCCTGGGTCTTTTATGGAGCCACACAGTCTCCTGTCTGTCCCCCTCACAACTGAGCCTCCTATCAGTATCACGATCATTACAGAGGATCTGGCAAACATAGACTGGGAGGAACTCCCTGCAGTTGGGTCCATGTTAGGAAAGTGGAGTATTTTAAAGTGATGCAGTGAGAATGCAGATCCAGTGTGCTCATTGCAGAGTGAATAGTAAAGGCAGCAAGTCCAGGGAATACTGATCAAGTGATATCGTGAGTTTGATAAAGAAAATACAGTGCAATAAAATCAGGTGAAGCCCTTCACAAGTATAGAGAGTGCAAGGGGATTGTGGAAAATGAGGGACAAATAATGGTCATGAAATATATTAGGCAGATACAATTGCGGAAAAGCCACAGGCATTTTATCAGCATCGTGAGAGTAAGAGGATTCCCAGCGAAAGAGGAAGGCCTGTGAGAAACCAAAGGGACAATCTGTGCATGGAGTCAGAGAAAGCAGGTGAGGTCTTCAATGAATACTTCCCACCTGTATTCACACAGGAGAAAGGCATTGTAGCCAGGGATTTCAGTTGGGATGCTGAGGTTCCAGAACATGTTAAGATCAATAAAGAGGAGGTATTAAATGTTTTCACAGGCGTAAAGGTGGAGAAATCTCCAGTGCCCAATGAAATATATGGAACATAGAACAATACAGCACAGAACAGGCCCTTCGGCCAACGATGTTCTGAACATTTGTCCTAGCTTAAGCACCCATCCACGTACCTATCCAATGCCGCTTTAAGGTCACCAATAATTCTGACTCTCCCACTCCCACAGTCAGCACATTCCATGTCCCCACCACTCTCTGGGTAAAGAACCTACCCCTGACATCCCCCCTATACCTTCCACCCTTCACCTTAAATTTATGTCCCCTTGTAACACTCTGTTGTACCCGAGGAAAAAGCTTCTGACTGTCTACTCTATCTATTCCTCTGATCATCTTATATACTTCTATCAAGTCACCCCTCATCCTTCGCCGTTCCAATGAGAAAAGGCCTAGCATCTCAACCTATCCTCGTACGACCTATTCTCCATTCCAGGCAACATCCTGGTAAATCTTCTCTGCACCCTCTCCAACGCTTCCACATCTTTCCTAAAGTGAGGCGACCAGAACTGCACACAGTACTCCAACTGTGGCCGAACCAAGGTCCTGTACATCTGCAACATCACCTCACGACTCTTGAATTCAATCCCTCTGGTAATGAACGCTAATGCACCATAGGCCATCTTACAAGCTCTACTCACCTGAGTGGCAACTTTCAAAGATCTACGAACATAGACCCCAAGATCCCTCTGCTCCTCCACTTACTAAGAACCCTACCGTTAACCCTTTATTCCGCATTCTTATTTGTCCTTCCAAAATGGACAACCTCACACTTGACAGGTTGAACTCCATCTGCCACTCCTCAGCCCAGCTCTGCATCATATCTAAGTCCCTTTGCAGCCAACAACAGCCCTCCTCACTATCCACAACTCCACCAATCTTCGTATCATCTGCAAATTTACTGACCCACCCTTCGACTCCTTCTTCCAAGTCATTAATAAAAATTACAAATAGCAGAGTACCAGAACTGATCCCTGTGGAACTCTCCTTGTAACTGGGCTCCAGGCTGAATATTTACCATCTGCTACCACTCTCTGACTTCGACCGGTTAGCCAGTTTTCGATCCAACTGGCTAAATTTCCCTCTATCCCATGCCTCCTGACTTTCCACATGAGCCTACCATGGGGAACCTTATCAAATGCCTTACTTAGGGCTTTTGCCCGAAACGTCGATTTCGCTGCTCCTTGGATGCTGCCTGAACTGCTGTGCTCTTCCAGCACCACTGATCCAGTTACTAAAATCCATATACACTGCATCCACTGCTCTACCCTCATCCACATGCTTGGTCACCTTCTCAAAGAATTCAATAAGACTTGTAAGACAAGACCTACCCCTCAAAAATCCGTGCTGGCTGTCCCTAATCAAGCAGTGTCTTTCCAGATACTCATAAATCCTATCCCTCAGTACCCTTTCCATTACTTTGCCTCACACTGAAGTAAGACTAACTGGCCTGTAATTCCCGGGGTTATCCCTATTCTCTTTTTTGAACGGGGCACAACATTCGCCACTCTCCAGTCCCCTGGTACCACCCCCATTGATAGTGAAGACGAAAAGATCATTGCCAACGGCTCTGCAATTTCCTCTCTTGCTTCCCACATAATCCTAGGATATATCCCGTCAGGCCCGGGGGACTTGTCTGTCCTCAAGTTTTTCAAAATGCCCAACACATCTTCCTCCCTAACAAGCATCCCTTCTAGCTTACGAGTCCGTCTCACACTCTCCTCTTCAAAAATATGGTCCCTCTCGTTTGTAAATACTGAAGAAAAGTACTCATTCAAGACCTCTCCTATCTCTTCCGACTCAATACACAGTCTCCCACTACTGTCCTTGATCGGACCTACCCTCGTTCTCGTCATTCTCATGTTTCTCACATACACATAAAATGCCTTGGGGTTATCCTTGATCCTACCCGCCAAAAATTTTTCACGCCCTCTCTTAGCTCTCCTAATCCCTTTCTTCAGCTCCCTTCTGGCTATCCTGTATCCCTCCAATGCTCTGTCTGAACCTTGTTTCCTCAACCTTATGTAAGCCTACTTCTTCCTCTTTAGAAGACATTCAACCTCCCTCGTCAACTAAGGTTCCCTCACATGACAATCTCTTCCCTCCCTGACAGGTACATGCTTATCAAGGACACGTTGTATCTATTCCTTGAAAAAGTTCCACATTTCCACAACATCCTTCCCTGACAGCCTATGCTCCCAACTTATGCTCCTCAGATCCTGTCTTGCAGCATCGTATTTACCCTTCCCCCAATTGTAAGACCTACCCTGTTACACGCACCTATCTCTCTCCATAACCAAGGTGAACGTCACAGAATTGTGGTCACGATCACCAAAATGTTCACACATTAACAAGCCCATCACCAGTCCCGGTTCGTTACCAAGTACCAAATACAATATGGCCTCCACTCTGGTCGGACAATCTACATACTGAGTTAGAAAAAAAGCTTCCTGGACACACTGCACAAACACCGCTGCAGGTATCACAGGCTGCTATGTCATTTAGAGAAGGACATCTGCCCATCCTCACGTGGTCTGCACAAAATAGCCACAGCAAAGTATTTGCCACCCAATTACCCTCTTCGAAGGCCAAGCAAGTTACTCATACAAGGGCAGCTAGGAGTGGGCAAGAAAGACTGGTCAGCCAGAGACACCCATACCCCATACCTGATTTAATAAATAATCCATTCGGATGGTCCCACTGGAACCATGCTGGGACCAGGGTCCTGGCCGATCATGTCGGTAGGTTTCTGGACAGGGCTTTAAACTGACAGAGAGGATGCTGGGACAGGGTTCAGGTGAAAGGAGCTTTCCAAATCCAAAGAGAAAAGGTGAAGCATCGGAGCAGCATGGGGATGTTACTGAAGACAAGCAGAAAGGAACAGGAAGGGACTGAGTTTAACTAAAATTGTACATCAGCGAAAAGATTTGTGACAGAAGATTGTGGGAAAGAGTAAGTTATGTTTTTTTTAAATGGACAACGTCACTGTAATAAGGTAGATGGATTTGTGACACAGAGATAAAAGAGATTTAGACACCAGGGAGACATGGATATCGGGTGAATAAAAATATTCAATGGTTCACAATCTTGCGGAAACTCAGGAAAAATGGGTAACACTAAAAATAATGGATAACAAAGGCATTACAGAGAAAGCATTTGGCATCAGATCATGAAGTAGAGTCAGTCTGAATGTAAATTCTGGCTACTATTGCCAAGGACACAAGTAGCAGAACAGTTTTAGCCACTGAACAGTATTCCATTGCTCATCACTGCATTAAATAGGAATTCATTGGAATTTTTTAACAAAGGCATTTTGGTAATTTTGGAAAACTTCAATATTTGTATAATCGGGGGGTCAATCACACGGTCAACATTGATATTGGAAGGAGTTAGGTTAATTTTTTTCAGTATTTCTTTGAAAAACACATTGTGCAACTGTTAAGGGACATAATTAATGCAGAGCGATCGAGTAATGAAACTTAGTGAATGAGTCATGTCACCGGGAGAGATTCTTCGGGAAATTGTGATAAAGTGCAGTTTAAATAAATACAAAGTTTTAAAGAACACATTTTTGAATCACAGAGGACAAGCTGCAACTAGAAACAAAAATAGTCAAGCATCCCTTCTAGCTTACGAGTCCGTCTCACACTCTCCTCTTCAAAAATATGGTCCCTCTCGTTTGTAAATACTGAAGAAAAGTACTCATTCAAGACCTCTCCTATCTCTTCCGACTCAATACACAGTCTCCCACTACTGTCCTTGATCGGACCTACCCTCGTTCTCGTCATTCTCATGTTTCTCACATACACATAAAATGCCTTGGGGTTATCCTTGATCCTACCCGCCAAAAATTTTTCACGCCCTCTCTTAGCTCTCCTAATCCCTTTCTTCAGCTCCCTTCTGGCTATCCTGTATCCCTCCAATGCTCTGTCTGAACCTTGTTTCCTCAACCTTATGTAAGCCTACTTCTTCCTCTTTAGAAGACATTCAACCTCCCTCGTCAACTAAGGTTCCCTCACATGACAATCTCTTCCCTCCCTGACAGGTACATGCTTATCAAGGACACGTTGTATCTATTCCTTGAAAAAGTTCCACATTTCCACAACATCCTTCCCTGACAGCCTATGCTCCCAACTTATGCTCCTCAGATCCTGTCTTGCAGCATCGTATTTACCCTTCCCCCAATTGTAAGACCTACCCTGTTACACGCACCTATCTCTCTCCATAACCAAGGTGAACGTCACAGAATTGTGGTCACGATCACCAAAATGTTCACACATTAACAAGCCCATCACCAGTCCCGGTTCGTTACCAAGTACCAAATACAATATGGCCTCCACTCTGGTCGGACAATCTACATACTGAGTTAGAAAAAAAGCTTCCTGGACACACTGCACAAACACCGCTGCAGGTATCACAGGCTGCTATGTCATTTAGAGAAGGACATCTGCCCATCCTCACGTGGTCTGCACAAAATAGCCACAGCAAAGTATTTGCCACCCAATTACCCTCTTCGAAGGCCAAGCAAGTTACTCATACAAGGGCAGCTAGGAGTGGGCAAGAAAGACTGGTCAGCCAGAGACACCCATACCCCATACCTGATTTAATAAATAATCCATTCGGATGGTCCCACTGGAACCATGCTGGGACCAGGGTCCTGGCCGATCATGTCGGTAGGTTTCTGGACAGGGCTTTAAACTGACAGAGAGGATGCTGGGACAGGGTTCAGGTGAAAGGAGCTTTCCAAATCCAAAGAGAAAAGGTGAAGCATCGGAGCAGCATGGGGATGTTACTGAAGACAAGCAGAAAGGAACAGGAAGGGACTGAGTTTAACTAAAATTGTACATCAGCGAAAAGATTTGTGACAGAAGATTGTGGGAAAGAGTAAGTTATGTTTTTTTTAAATGGACAACGTCACTGTAATAAGGTAGATGGATTTGTGACACAGAGATAAAAGAGATTTAGACACCAGGGAGACATGGATATCGGGTGAATAAAAATATTCAATGGTTCACAATCTTGCGGAAACTCAGGAAAAATGGGTAACACTAAAAATAATGGATAACAAAGGCATTACAGAGAAAGCATTTGGCATCAGATCATGAAGTAGAGTCAGTCTGAATGTAAATTCTGGCTACTATTGCCAAGGACACAAGTAGCAGAACAGTTTTAGCCACTGAACAGTATTCCATTGCTCATCACTGCATTAAATAGGAATTCATTGGAATTTTTTAACAAAGGCATTTTGGTAATTTTGGAAAACTTCAATATTTGTATAATCGGGGGGTCAATCACACGGTCAACATTGATATTGGAAGGAGTTAGGTTAATTTTTTTCAGTATTTCTTTGAAAAACACATTGTGCAACTGTTAAGGGACATAATTAATGCAGAGCGATCGAGTAATGAAACTTAGTGAATGAGTCATGTCACCGGGAGAGATTCTTCGGGAAATTGTGATAAAGTGCAGTTTAAATAAATACAAAGTTTTAAAGAACACATTTTTGAATCACAGAGGACAAGCTGCAACTAGAAACAAAAATAGTCAATTACATGTGTGTGAGAGGAGAACTCACACAAGGTAAACAGGCTAAACAGACTGAAACATGTGTCTGTAAATGGACAGCAGAAACCATTTGAAGGAACAGTGTAAAACATTCAACAAAAGGACATTCAATTGAAACAGTAAAAACCTCAGCAAGAAATTCCCACTGATCCCTCACTCAGGACAAAAGGGATCATACTAGATTATGAGGCTGAGAAGATCACCAAAAAGTACTTAAAATCTTGAAGTGAGAGAGTGTTTTAGGAGTAAATGTTAAATAGATTGCAAAGGGTATGCTAGAAGGAGGAGGGCAGTGGGAAGGGTTTATTGACACAATAGGAACAGAGAGAGGTGAAGGTGCTGGAGGTGGTGAGAGTGTTACCAAGAGTGGTCAGGGTCAGAACGGTGTTACAAAGCCAGTACGGATTGCTGCAGCTGGAGGGGTTTACAGAGGTAGGGAGGGACATATGTATTTTTATTTATTCATTCATGAGATATGGGTGTCACTGCCTGGACTAACATTCTTTGATCCAACTGCTAATTACCCAGAGGGTAGCTCAGAGTCAGCCATATTGCTGTGGGTCTGGAGTCAAATGTTGGCCAGACCAGGTTGGAATATTTAATGCTCTTCCTAAAAGGAAGTAAGTGACTAGAGGAGTTCTTCCTACTGATCAACAATGTTTTTATGGTGGCCCCACCAATATCTTTTACAGATACTACATGACATCCCAACTCTTACTCTTAATGCTCTCCCGAATGAAGGTAACCATCCCAAACGCCTGCTTCACCAGCCTGTCTACCTGTAACACCACATTCAAAGAAATGTGTACCTACATCCCTGGGTCTCTGACTGACAACACTACCCAGGGCCCGAACATTAACTGTACAAGTCCCACCCTGGTTTGTTTCACCAAAATGGAACACCTCACATTTATCTAATTAAACTCCATCTGCTATTCTTCAGCCCACTATCCCAGCAGTACTGTTCATCCTGTTGTATCATAGAAAACCTTCTTCACTGTCCACTTTACCACCAATTTCAGTGTCACCCAAAACAATTACTTACCAGGAAACCAATATTCCCATCCAAACCATTTATCCAAATGACAAACAGCATGGGACCCACTCCACCGCTGGTCACATGCGTCCAGTCAGAAAAACAACATGTCTCCCATCACCCTCTGTCTCCTAATATCAAGGCAATTTTTGTATCCAGTTCACTAGCTCCTCCTGAATGCCATATGCTTTTACACTGATCTGAGCTTATTACCCAGTTTACCAGACAGAACATAGAACACAGAACAGTTCAGCACAAGACCCTTCAGCCATGATTTCATGCCAACCTTTTATCCGACTGTAAGATCAAACTAGCCTACATACCCTTCATTTTACTATTGTCCATGTATCTGTCCAAAAGTCTATTAAATGTCCCGAATGTGTCTAATTTTACTCCCACCATTGGCAGTCCACCCAACCACCTACCATTCTCTATCCTCTTATCCATCCTCCATTCACCTTAAAATTATGCCTCCTTGTAATAGCCATTTATGCCATAGGAGAAAATGTACCTCACTATTCACTTACTCTGTGCATCTCATCACCTTGTTCACCTCTACCAAGACACCCCACCCCCCTCTTCTCTCCAATGAGAAAAGCCTTATCTCCCTCAAACTTTCTCCATAAGAAATGCCCTCCATTACAGGCAGCATTCTGATAAATCTCCAGTGTCCGCTCTCTAAAACTTGCACACCCTCCCTGTAAAGATGGGATGAGAACTGAACACAATATTCCAAGTGTGGTCTCACCAGGTCGCTATAAAGATGCAGTAAAATCTCACGGCTCTTGAAATCAATCCCCTTGCTAAGGAAAGCCAACACAACATATGACTTTTTAACAACCCTATCAACGTGCGTGGCAACTTGAGGGATCTATGGACATGGACGCCATGAGCTCTCTTTTCCTCCGCAATGCCAAGTATTCTGCCTTTCACCCTGTATTCTATATTCAGGTTCAACCTTCCAGAATGAATTACTTCAGACTTTTCCAGATTGAACTCCATCTGCCACTTCCAGCCCAGCTCTGTGTCCTGTCAATGTCCCATTGCAACCTACAACAGCAGTCCACATTACACAGGACTCCACCAACCTTAGTGTGATTGGCAAACTTACTAACCCACTCTCCAACACCCACATCCAAGTCATTTATAAAAATCACAGAGAGCAGAGTCCCGGAGCTGATTGTTACAGAACACCACTGGTCACTGAGCTCCAGGCTCAATACTGTCCATCTGCTGCCACACTCTGTCTTCTCTGGGCCATCCAATCCTGTATCCAGATTTCCCTGCATCCCAATCCTCCTTCCTTTCTGAATGAGCCATCAACGTATTCTGTCATATCCTCAAAGAACTCAATAAGGTTTTTGAGGCATGACCTGCCCCTCACAAACCCATGTTGTCTCTTATTTAACTATGGCTTTCCAAGTAGTCATAAATCCTTTATTTCGAGTCCTTGCCAATAATCTGCACAC
The DNA here is from genome assembly GCF_047496795.1 of Chiloscyllium punctatum. Taxonomy (NCBI): domain Eukaryota; kingdom Metazoa; phylum Chordata; class Chondrichthyes; order Orectolobiformes; family Hemiscylliidae; genus Chiloscyllium; species Chiloscyllium punctatum. Next base: position 16,902,089 of record NC_092745.1, on the reverse strand, counting down.
CACAGACATTAGACAAAATCTGTAATTTCCAGAATTCTACCTCCGTAATATGGTCCAGACGCTACAAATCTTCTCTCCTCTGCCATGTTCCCCAGAAGGGCACTGGAGGGTGGTGGGGATTACAGAGTCAGGGAGGGATATCAGGACAGGAGGACTTTGCAGACATTAGGAGGGTTGCAATGCCAAAAGGAGGCTTCAGTAATTGTGAGGTTTCATGGTGATGAAGGCATTTGAGGAGGGAGGGAGGGAGGATTGTAGGGAAATGAGAGGTTTCAGACTTTAGGTGTTTTGTTAGGACTGCAAGAGGTTACCGAGTTGGGGAGGGTGGGTGTAAGCACTGGTGGATATGACATAAACATGTGGTTTTCGTTGCAATGGCAGGAAGAGGATTCAGGAAGCTGGAGAGTATGGGGTCTGAACGAGGTTACACAAATGGGAAGAGTTGACAGGAGTGCAGGTGTTTACAGAGACAGCAATGGTCTGATCTGGAGCAGAGGACCCAGATTGGGAGGGATGTGGGGACTGGAGGTGTTTTCACAGGGAGGGAGGACCATAGACCCGCAGGAGGTTACAGAAATGTGGAGTGCTCTAGGGCTGACGGGGGTTCATGGAGATGGGAATGTTGAGAGCGATAGAGAAGTTTACAGGGATAAGGATGTTTGTAGGCCAGGGCTGGATCACAGACAGGGAGTGTTTTAGGGAGCTGAGCAGATTACAGAGATAAAGAGCTTTGTATCAACTGGCAGAACAAACAGAGATATGGAGGGTCATCGTGACTGAAGATGTTTATAGATATAGGAAGGCTTAGGTTCTAGGGGTTATTTATACACGTAGGCTGTGGAATCTGGATTGTTTTTTGAGAGATTGGGTAGCACGTTTGGTTGGAGACAGTTTCACAGATAAGGGAGCATAGCACAAACAGAAGGAAGTTCGTGCGGTAGGAAGGGTGCGAGTGGACAGTGACGTTTCCACAAATGGGGATAAGAGCTGGAGAAGATTATGGAGATGAGTAAATGTTTGGAGATACAGGAGGAGCTTACATTGACAGGGTGGGTGATAGTGACGGGAGGATGTTACATTGTTAATGAGTCTTGTAGGAACAGGACTGGGAGGGGCACAGGCATTGGAGTGGGATCTACAGATCGGGAGTGTTGCAGGGACCTGAGAGGATAACACACATAGGGATGATGTTAGGATCTCCACAGACTGATGGCGTTTTCGGGACTGGAAGAGGTTTGGACGATAGGGAGGGCTGTAAGAGCTGCAGGAGCTTTTGGAGAGTTGAAGAGTTGGAGCAGTTCACAGAGGGAGGGTTCTCCGACAGGAGTAGGTCACAGATAGTGAGGATTGTGTGGTCTGATAAAGTTAAAGAGAGGGGAGTTTTCGGGACTGGAAGATATTACACTGACAGGGACAGTTGAAGAGACTGTAGCAAAAAATGCATGGAGAAGGTTATACAGATAGGGAGGCGAGTAGGGACTGGAGGTGAATACACAGACATGGAGGGTTGTATTGTTAGACGGAGCTTAGAGGGATAGGGACTGGTGTAGGGATTTACACAGATAGGGAAGGTTGTGTTTTTGGAGAAGGTTACACTGATACAGACAGTGTTAGGGAGTGTTTAATGGACTACAGAGGAGCTCAGAGAGAATGTATTATGGGGAGTGGAGGAGATTACAGACACAGAGATGGCTGTCGGGTTGAAAAGAGCTTTTCCAGATCCTCAGTGCTGTAAGTCTGGAGGGAGGTTACAATAATAAGGGTTACCTACACAATGACTTTTTTCATATAGAGAAAGTCTCAGAACGGGATTGTCAAAAGGAAGTATAGACAGTCCAGATGAGTTTACAGAGAGATAAAGGTTTTTGGGTTTTCAGGATGGAACAGTGATTGGGAGTGATGTAACGAATGGCAACAGTTATAGGGATTGTTCTAAAAGCAGGAAGAGGGGACAGTCATATCGATCATGGTAAGGACTGGGGAAGCTTACATCAGCAAGGAATGTTTTAGAAACTGTTGGAGATTACACATATAAGGAGAGTATTGGGAATGAGCTGAAAATGTGTTGCTGGAAAAGCGCAGCAGGTCAGGCAGCATCCAAGGAACAGGAGAATCGACGTTTCGGCATCAGCCCTTCTTCAGGAAATGATTTTCAGCTCTGATCTCCAGCATCTGCAGTCCTCACTTTCTCCTCGAGTATTGGGGATGAGGCAAGGTTCAAGAGACAGGGATGGTTGACAGGACTGGACAATAAACTGAATAGAATCTCCGCAGTCTGGAAATAGGCCATTCGGCCCAACGAGTCCACACCAACCCTCTAAAGAGCATCCTAACCAGACCCATCCCTCTCCCTGTCCAATAAACCCTGCATTCCTCATGGTGAATTCACCTAACACACACTTGCCTGAATACTACAGTCAATTTATGATGGCCCATCCACGTATCATGCAAATGTTGGACTATGACAGGAAACCAGAGCACCCGGAAGAAACCCACACAGTCGGGGGGGAGAACATGCAAAGACCACACAGACAGTCGGCCAAGGCTGGAATTGAAGCCAGGTTCCAGGCACAGTGAGGCTGATTATACAGAGCACTCCAGAGATTGGACGAGGTCACATAGTTCACAAGGGTTTTTTGGAACAGGAGGAAAATATAGTCAGGAACAGGAGAAGCTTTATAGATGGTGTCCATGAGAGGGACTGGAGGAGGTTAACCCAATAGGGAGGGTTGTGCATTCTCTCGACAATTAGAGGTAGGGACGGTTGGGGAGACTGGATGAAGTTAGTCATACTCAGAGTTGTACACACTCTGAGTAATGGCAGATGGACTTTACTTCTGATCACTGTGAGGTAATGCACTGTGGGAAGTCTCATCAGCGAAGGATATACATCATGAAGAGTAGGTCCTCCTGGAGAACTGAGAAACACCGGGACCTTGGTGGGCAAGTCCCTGGATGTCTCAAGGTGTCAGCACAGGTTGACAGGGTGGGGAAGGCACCTGAACTGGGAGCAGGAGGGGGACCCACATCCTGATGGGGCGAATTGTTAGAGCTGCTTGAGAGGATATAATCTAATCTGGCAGGGTGTTGGACCTTAAACAGTCATAAGGCCAGAAAGAAGATTGAGGTTGGTGCACAAGTTAAAGACAGCAATTTCAACAGAAAAGGCAGGCAAGAACAGAGCAGGAAATGGGGGAGGGGGAACTGATGATTAAAATCCATTTATTTCAATGCAAGGGGCCTGACAGCTAAGGAAGTTGAACTCAGGGCATAGATTGGAACATGGGACTGGGATATTATAGTTATCACAGAAACACTGCTGAGGGAGGGACAGGACTGGCAGCTCATTGTTTCAAGGTAGAGATGCTACAGGAAGCATCGAAGGGGAGGCAAGAGAGGACGCGTCGTGGTGGGTTTTCATTGCATGAATCATTACATCAGTACCTAGAGAGGATATTCCTGTGGGATCACCCAGCGACGCTATGTTAGTGGAACAGAGAAATAAGAATGGGTCATCACTCTGACACGATTGTCCTCCTGACCCCGAATAATCAGTGGCAGACTGAGGAACAAACATATCAAGAGATCTCAAATATCAATCATAATAATAGGCCTGTTATGCTTGGGGTTTTTAAACTTTCCAAACCTAGACTGGGACTGCCAGTGTTCAGTATTTGCAAGCGAGGAATTTGGTAATTGTGTTCCAGAAAACTCCCAATCAATATGTAAATGGCCTGAAAAGAGAAAGGGGCAAAACCTGACCTCCCCTTGGGAAACAAGGTAGGAAAAGGGACTGAGGTGTGAGTGGGAAAGCATTTTGCCAAAGTGACTAAAGTCTATAAGTTTGAAAATAGCGATGGAAAAGGACAGGGCTGGTCCACAGGTTCAAGTTATAAAATGGGGCCAGGAATATTAGCCAGGAACTCTCAAAAGCTGATTGGGGAGTCTATTTGCAGGGAATGGGAAATCTGGCAAGTGAGAATATTTTAAAAGTGAGATAAATTGAGCAATCACCACCTGTTCGTGTGCAGGTCAATGCTGACAGCATTAGGAAACACTAGCTGTCTACTGAGGGCCTGTTCAAGGAAAAGGGGGCACATGTCAGGTATAGCCAGCTGGATCAAGGGGATCCCTGAGGATCACAGGGGCTGTAGGAATACACTTTGGGTAGAAATCAGGAATGCAGAAAGTGTACATGCATTAGCCTTGGCATAGAATGATAAGGAGAATCCAAAAGTGATTGTATAAATATATTGATTAAAAGAGTAACTCGAGACAAAATAGTGTCCCTTTAAGATCAATGAGACCATTGTGGAACAGCAGGATATGGGTAAGACCTGAAATACATTTTTCCCTCCAGAACTTACTGTGGACAAAGACTGGGGAACTCAGGGAACAAGAGTAATACATTAGACCACATTTGGAGTTCTCTGCAATTCCAGTCTCCCTGCTATAGGAAGGATGGTGTGAAATTTGAAAGTGTTCAGAAAAGATTTACAAGATGTTTCCAGGGTTGTTGCTGAATAAGCTGGGGTTATTTTCCCTGGAGCATCTGAGACTGGGGGGGGGGGGGGGGGGGGTGACCTGACAGAGGTTTATATAAACATGAGGTGTATGGATTTGGTCAACATTCAAGGTATTTTCCCAGGGGTAGGAGAATCCAAAACGAGAGGGCATAGGTTTAAGGTTAAAGGGGAAAGGTTTAAAAGTCACTGAAGGGACAGCTCTTTTATGCACACAGAGCTGAGAGAGAAAGTAGCAGATACTGATATTATGACAACATTTAAGAGATATTTGGATGGGTATATGAATAATAAGGGTTTAGAAGTACATGGCCCAAATACTGGTAAATGGGATGGATTTATTTACATCTTCTGGTCAGCATCGACGAGTTGGACCGAAGGGTCTGTTTCCATGCTGTACATCTCTATGACTTGAAAAGAGTGCATGTTATAGAAGGTTTTAAAACACAAAGCTATGGAAAAACCCAGGACCTGATTAAGTGTATCACAGAACATTGTGGAGCTCGAGCAAAGATATTTGTGCCATTGATAGCCATGTGTGATGTGCTGGAAAGGCTGGAGGTAGGCATAGTGCTCAGTGAAGACGTTGTAATCGAGGATAAAGGAAATGGCACTCAGCACAACTCCATACAACCCTGTCACGGTGGGCGCTGCAAGACGTGTCAGATTGTGGACATATATACTACTATTACGTTTGGGAAAACCTCCCACCTTGTACATGGCAAAATGCTGTCCCTTAAAGTTCAATGAGACCACTGATGTGTGGAACAGCAGGATATGTCTAAGGCCGTGAACACATTTTTTACTCCAGAACTTACTGTGGACAAAGACTGGGGAACTCAGGGAACAAGAGTAATATGTTAGACCACATTTGGAGTTCTCTGCAATTCCAATATCCCCGCTATAGGAAAGATGTTGTGAAAGTTGAAAGTGCTCAGAAAAGATTGAAAGTACTCATGTGACTCAGCCAACGATGTCTATCTTATACATTGCAGGCAAGGATGCCCGGAGGCATGGTACATTGGGGAAACCGAGCAAAGGCTACGACAATGGATGAATAGGCACCACACAACAATAAACAGACAGGAGGGTTCCCTCCCAGTTGGGGAACACTTCAGTGGTCCAGGACATTCAGCCTCGGACCTTCGGGTGACCATCCTCCAAGGTGGACTTCGGGACAGGCAGCAGAGAAAAGTGGCCGAGCAGAGGCTGATAGCTAAGTTCGGTCCCCATAGGGAGGGCCTCAACCGGGACCTTGGGTTCATGTCACATTACAGGTGATCACCATTGCACTACACCCACACACAGATATTCCTACACACACACACTCTCACATACACACGGACACAGGTACACACAGACGGGCACACAGACACCCACACACACCCTTATAGACACACACACTCCCACACTCACACATGCAATCCCTCACAGACTTAAGACACTCTGCAACCACTACACACACACTTTCTCACACTCACAACCCCCACCCCAGACAGACACACACAGACAGACAAAGGCCCACAGACATACATATATTTTGTGGGGTGAATTTGTACTTGCAGGATTACATTGTACTTTGATCAAAAACTGCATGCATTCATGTAGAACTCTGAGCTCAAAAACTGCATGAATTTCCGTCAAACTCTTATCTCACTTTTTAGATTAGAATCAATCTAAATATCAGGGCCTAGACAGAGAACACAGGGGTCTAATACCTTCAACATATCGTCTAGCTATCACCATTGTTAACAGCTAACCCGAGAATGCAACTTTTAAAAAAATGTTTTGTGATTTACTCATGAAAGAAGTGAAACTATCACTGTATTCTAAACGATGAAAGGCTTAACAGACAATCAATTATTCAATGTATAATGTCAGTTACATCACACTAAATTTTTGCGATAAATTCTGTGTTACGATCGAGCTCCCCACTATCACCTGATGAAGGTGCGTTGTTCTGAAAGCTAGTGTGCTTCCAATTAAACCTGTTGGACTATAACCTGGTGTTGTGCGATTTTTAACTCTCTTCAATAAGGTAGATTGATTTGTGACACAGAGTTAAAGAAATTTAGACACCAGAGAGACGTGGTTACAGGGCGAACAAAAGGTGGACATAAATATTCAATGGATCACAACCTTGTGGAAACTCAGGAAAATGGGTAACGCTAACAATAATGGATAACAATGGCAGTACAGAGAAATCATTTGACCTCAGATCATGAAGTAGAGTCAGTCTGAATGTAAATTCTGGCTACTACTTGCCAAGGACACAAGCAGCAGAACAGTTTTAGCCACCGAACAGCATTCCATTGCTCATCACTGCATTAAACAGGAACTCATAGGTATTTTTTAACAAACACTTTGTGATAATTTTGGGAAACTTCAATATTCCCATCATCTGGGACAGTCACACGAACAACAGCGATATTGGAAGAGTAGTTTAGAGAATTTTTTTTCAGTGTTTGTTTGAATAACAAATTGTGCAACTGGCAAGGGACGTAACGATCTCAGAGCGACCGTTGTGTGATGAAACTTAGTGAATGAGTAATGTCATCTGGAGAGATCCTTCGTGAAATTGTGGTAAAGTGCAGTTAAAGAAATATAAAGTTTTAAAGTGAATCACAGAAAGCACATGCTACAACTAGAAACAAAAACAGCCAATGACATGGGTTTGAGATGAGAACTGACCAAGGTAAAGAGGCGAAATAGACAGAAATCTGTGCCTATAAATGAACAGTGGAAAACATTTAAAAGAACAGTGTAAATCACTCAACAAAAGAACATTCCACTGAAACAGACAAAACCTCAGCAAGAAATTCCCACCGGCCTCTCACTCAGGACAAAATGTATCATATTAGATTATGAGGCTTAGAAGATCACCAAAAAGTACTTAAAATCCTGAAGTGAGAGAGTGTTTTAGGAGTAAGTGTTAAAGGGATTGCAAAGGGTCTGCTAGCAGAAGTTGGGCAGTGGGAAGGGGAATCAGTGTCAGGGTTCAATGTCACAAAAGGAACAGGGAGAGGTGAAAGTGCTAGAGGTGGTAAGAGTGTTGCTGAGAGTGGTCAGGGCCTGAACGATGTTACAAAACCAGTATGGATTCCTGCAGCTGGAGGGGTTTGCAGAGGTAGAGAGGGACACATGTATTTTTATTTATTCATTCATGGGATATGGGTGTCACTGTTAATTACCCAGAGGACAGCTCAGAGTCAGCCATATTGCAGTGGGTCTGGAGTCACATGTTAGCCAGGTCAGGTTAAATAATCAGATGGTCTACACAAAAGGAGGTCAGGGAACCAGATGAGTTCTTACCACTGATCCACAACACTTTTATGGTGACCTGACCAATGTCTTGTACAGATACAACATGACATCACAACCCCTACTCTCAATGCTCTCCCCAATGGAGGTAACCATCCCAAACGTCTACTTCACCAGCCTGTCTACCTGTGACACCACTTTCAAAGAACTGTGCACCTGCATCCCTGGGTCACTGACTGACAACACTACCCAGGGCCCGAACATTAACTGTACAAGTCCTACCCTGGTTTGTTTCACCAAAATGGAACACTTCACATTTATCTAATTAAACTCCATCAGCTATTCTTCAGCTCACTATTTCAGCAGTATTGTTCATCCTGTTGTATCACAGATAACCTTCATCACTGTCCAGTTTACCACCAATTTCAGTGTCACTCAAAAAACTTACTTAACTGACTTCACAATATTCCCATCCAAACCATTTATCCAAATGACAAACAGCATGGGACCCACTCCACCGCTGGTCACATGTCTCCAGTCACAAAAACAACATGTCTCCCACCACCCTCTGCCTCCTACCATCAAGCCCAATTTTCTGTCCAGTTGACAAAATCCTTCTGAACGCCATGACCTTTTACACTGATCTGAACTTATTACCCAGCTTACCATATGACACGTAGAACACAGAACAGTACAGAACAAGACCCTTCCGCCATGATGATATGCCAATCTTTTCTCCGACCATAAGATCAAAAATAAAACTGGCAGATAGAGTTTAATTCAGATAAATGCGAGGTGCTGCATTTTGGGAAAGCAAATGTTAGCAGGACTTACACACTTAATGGTAAGGTCCTAGGGTGTGTTGCTGAACCAAGAGACCTTCAGGTGCAGGTTCATAGCTCCTTGAAAGTGGAGTCGCAGATAGATAGGATAGTGAAGAAGGCGTTTGTTATGCTTTCCTTTATTGGTCAGAGTATTGAGTACAGGAGTTGGGAGGTCATGTTGCGGCTGTACAGGACATTGGTTAGGCCACTGTTGGAATATTGTGAGCAATTTTGGTTTCCTTATTATCGGTAAGATGTTGGGAAACTTGAAAGGCTTCAGAAAAGATTTACAAGGATGTTGCCAGGGCTGGAGGATTTGAGCACGAGGGAGAGGCTGAACAGGCTGGTACTGTTTTCTTTGGAGCGTCGGAGGCTGAGGGGTGACACTACAGAGGTTTTCAAAATTATGAGGGGCATGGATATGGTAAATAGACAAAGTCTTTTCCCTGGGGTTGGGGTGTCCAGAACTAGAGGGCATAGGTTATAGATGAAAGGGGATAGATATGAAAGAGACGTAAGGGACAACTTTTTCATGCAGAGGGTAGTATGTGTATGGAATGAGCTGCACGAGGAAGTGGTGGAGACTGGTACAATTACAACATTTAAGAGGTATTTGTTTGGGTATTTGAATAGTAGCGATTTGGAGGGATATGTACCGGATGCTGGCAGGTGGGACTAGATTGGGTTGGGATGTCTGGTCGGCATGGACAGGTTGGACTGAAGTGTCTGTTTCCATGTTGTACATCTCTATGACTCTAACTTCCATACCATTCATTTTATTATCATCCATGTGCCTATCCAGAAGTATACTAAATGTCCCTAATACATCTAATTTTACCGCACCACTGGCAGTGCATCCCACTCAGCCACCACTCTGTATGTAACGAACCTACATCTGAAATCCCCCCTTAAACATCCACTAATCACCCTAAAATTATACCCCCTTATAATAACTATTTATATGAGGGTAAAACATATCTCTCTCTATTCAATCTATCTATGACTCTCATCACCTTGTTCACCTCTGTCAAGTCACCCCTCACCCTTCTTCACTCCAATGAGAAAAGCCTTAGCTCCCTCAACCTTTCTTCATAAGACATGCCCTCCAGTACAGGCAGCAACCTGGTAAATCGCCTCTTTATAGTCTCTAAAGCTTCCGCATCCTTCGTGCAATGAAGGGACCAAAACTGAACGCAATATTCCAAGTGGGGTCGAACTAGGTCTCTATAGAGCTGCAGCATAACCTCACGGCTTTAAAACTCAATCCCCAAGCAAATGAAATCCCACACAATATATTGCTTCTTAACAAGCCAATCAGCTTGGGTGGCTACTTTGAGGGATCTATGGACTTGGTACCCAAGATCCCTCTGTTCCTCCACACTGCCAAAGATCCTACCTTTAACTCTGCATTCTGCATTCAAATTCAATCTTCAAAATGAATGACTTCACACTTTTCCAAGATTGAACTCCATCTGCCACTTCTCAGCCAAACTCTGCATCCTGTCAATGTTCCGTTGCAACCTACAACAGCCCTCCACACTATCAACCACTCCACCAACCTTCGTGTCATTTGGAAACGTACTAAAGCCTCTTTCAATCACACATCCAAGTCATTCATAAACTCACAAACAGCAGAGGTCCTGTAACCACTCCCTGCAGAAAACCACTGGTCACTGAGCTCCAGGATGAATGCTTTCCATCTATCATCACCCTCTCTCTTCTGTTTACCAGTAATCCTGTATCCCGACAGACAGGTTTCACTGTACCCCATGCCTCCGTACTTTCTGAATGAGCTATAAAGATGTTTTGTCAAATTCTCAAAAGATTCGATAAGACTTGTAAGGCATGACCTGCCCCTTACAAAACTATGCTGACTATCTCTAATCAAACTATGGTTTTCCAAGGAATAATAAATCCTCTCTCCCAGAGTCCTCTCCAAGAATCTGCACACCACAGACATAAGACTGACAGGTGTGCAATTCCCTATTCACTTTCCTGAACAAGGGAATAATATTTTCCTGCCTCCAATCATCTGGTCCGACTCCAGTGGACAGTGAGGCTGCAAAGGTCATCACCAGGTGCTCATTAATCTACTCCATTGGTTCCTGTCGTAACTTTGGACACATCCAGTCTGGTTCAGTGACTTATGTATCCTTATATTTTACAAAATTCTCAGCACATCCTCTTTCTTAACATCCACCTGTTCACGTACATCAGCCTGTTTCACGCTGTCCTCACAAACGACAAGACCCTTCTCAGCAGTGAATACTGAGGCATAGTATTCATTAAGGACTTCCCCTACCTCCTGTGACTCCAGGCACAAGTTCCTTCCACTATACCAGATTGGCCTTATCCTCACTCTGGCCTTGCTCTTGTTCCTCGCATAAATGGAGAATGCCTCACGGTTTTCCTTAATCCTTCCCAACAATGCTTTTTCATGCACCCTTCTAGTTGCCCTAAGTCCATCTCTTGGTTCTTTCCTGGTACCTTCAGAGAATCCCTACGGTGTGGAAACGTGCCATTTGGCCCAACACCTCAATATTAACCCGCCAAACAGTATCCAACCCACCCCCATTCCCCCACCCTATTACTCTCCATTTGCCCTGACTAATGCCCCAAACCTACCCATCCCTGAACACTATGGGTAATTTAGCATGGCTAAGCCACCAAACTGGCACATCTTTGGGCTGTGGGGGGGAAACCGGAGCACTTGGAGGAAACCCACAGGGAGAATGTGCAAACACCGCACAGACAGTCGCCTGAGGCTGTAATCGAAATGGAGTCCGTGGTGCTATGAGGTAGCAGTGTTAACTACTGAGACACCATGCCATCCAATGTAACTCTCTGGAGCCCTGTCTGATCCTTGCTTCCTCAACCTTAAGTCAGCTTCCTTCTTCCTCTTGATTAGATGCTAAAGTCCATGTGGACAACGTTGACTGCTCTGCTTTCATCTATCCTTGGCCACCTCCTCGAAGAGTCAATCCGGTTTGTGAAACGTGATTTCCCACTCACAAAGCCATGCTGACCATCTCCAATCAGCCCTTGCCTTTGTAAATGTAAGGATCTCTTTTCTCTCAGAATCTCCTCCAACAACTTCCCCATCACTGTTCTCACGGGGCTGTAATTTCCTGGCTTTTCCATGCAGTCCTTCAGTGATGGAACAGCATTAGCCAACCTCCAGTCTTCCAACATCTCACTGTGTCTGTTGATAATATACATATCTCTGTAAGGGATACTGCAATCTCTTCCCTAGCTTCCCACAATATTCTAGGATTGACCTAATGAGCTACTGAGGATTGATCTAGCTTTATTTGTTTTAAGATTCCAGCACTTTCTCTTCTCTGTTGAGGATTCTTTCCAAGACATCACTATTTATTTCCCCAAGTTCCTGAGCTTCCATGTCTTTCTCCACAGTAAATACTGACAAGATTATTTTGTCTAATATCTCATCCATCTCCTCTGGTTCCACACATAGGCGACCTTATGATCTTTAAGGAGCCCTATTCTCTCCCAAGTTACTCTTTAGCCCTTATTGAAACTTGCATAATAGGCTTCTGATAATTCAAATACACCATATATTCCATACCAGTACACCTCTCCTACACCCTTACAATTCTGCCATTTATATTCACACCAACAAATTCAATCCAACAGGCTCGTTGCTGTATCAGTCGGCATGGAAACCACTGTCACACACAGTTACTGTACTGCCCTTGCCATAAGTACATTCAGTGTCCTGACTGTAACCATATTGACATTCCTATCACTGTCTGGTGCCTACAAATGAATTCCTGATAACAGTTGCTGCTGCTTGCTTATTCTCAGCTCTACTTTTCGTATTCAGATCGACATGACTGTCTCATTAATGCCTTAAACTCAAGCTTCCTTCATAACTTGTTGACTTTTTGCCTAGTCTGCATATCGGGACTAGATTGGGCTGGGATATCTGCACAGCGGTTGGACCGAAGGGTCGGTTTCAATGCTGTACATCTCTCTGCTCTATGGCTCTATCCAAACAACCCTTCAGTATTCACTTCCCAGCGATGGTCATTTTGCAGCTACATCTCCGGAATTACAGTTCCATCATATCTGTTCACTGTCATTCCATCTTCCTTATGGCGAATGCAGGGAGACATTCCTCAGTAGTGGGGGGTTGAACAGATGCGTAGAGGTTACAGAGATAGGGAGGCTTACTGGGGCTCGAGGATGTTAAGAGCTAAACAGAGTTACATCTGGTCAAGAATGTCAGTGGGAGAAAGGGGTTTGGGGATTGAAGGAATTTACAGAGATAGAGGGAGCTGGATTAGATTCTGGAGATAGGGATAGGGATGGAGATAGGAAGAGGCAGGCAGACTGAGAGGCACAGACAGGGGGCTGTTTCATCTCGGAGATTATTGTGTATACTAACAGAGATATGGAAGGTTGTCGTGACTGAAGACATTTACAGATATAAGAAGGCTTCTAGGCTCTGGAGGCTACATAGATAGGAAGGCAATGGAGATTGCCATGCTACTGGGTTGGAGACAGTTACACAAATGGGCAGGGTTGCACAAACTGAAAGAGGTTCCTATGGTCGGGAGGGGTATGGTGTCGGGAATGAGGGTGAAATTTAACAAGATAAAGATCAAAGAATTGGAGAAGGATAAGGAGATTACAAATTTTTCACAGCTAAGGAAGGGTTGTAGGAGCTGGAGAAGATTACATAGATAGGGACGGATGGAGAGGTTAAAGACAAATACATTGACATGGAGGGTGGTTTTGGTGGGAGGAGCTTACAGGGATAGACAGGGCTGTCAGTGTTGACAGGGATGAAGGAATTTAGTATCTACTGGAGAAGGTTAGGGATTAGGGTGTTAGGGACTGGAGAACCTGACAGAGACAGAGACAGAGACAGAGACACAGAGAATGATTGGACGAGAGGAGATTCCAAACAGAGGAAGGATCGTCGGGACTGGAGAATATTAGAGAGATCACTAAAACAGCATAGGCCAGGATTGATGCCTGCGATCCGCTGTGCTGTCGCATTGAGGACCAGTACAGAAGAGGTGACACCAGAACCCTCTCAAGATGGTGGGAATGAAACCTAGAATGTTTCTGTTCCTTGCCCAGCTCTGTATCTATGTCCGGTCTTCCAGGTCTGAATATAGAAGTCTACTACCTCCACCCTGTGCTGTTCACTGTGAGCGATCTTAATAGCTGCAGGATTTACTGAAGGCTCCAGATTTCCCTCTCCATCTCTCTCTGGCTGACCAACTGTCTTCAATGAGGTGATGGATGAGACAGGAGTCAGAAACATCCTATGACTTGCATGCGACTGAAATAGACAGAATGGGAAATTAGACTGATGCAATGAGGATAATTCATGCAGAGTGGCACAGAGTCCAGCAGAGATCTCGATAATCCCAGTCTCCATCCCTTGCCTGTGCTGCTGCATCTCTCTGGAATGGACAATTCTGTTGACTCAGGATCTCAGACCATCTGTAAGAGGGAGAAATGCTGACCGAGGCAGTAAATAGACCCACACAGCGAGGGATACGCGATGGAGAGATACTGAGTGATAGCACATTATTAGACACTGTATTAACAGGGAATTGTTTGAATTTGTAACAAAGACACTGGGATAATTGTGTGGGGATTCAACCTTCCTATCTCATCATCTCTTTGGCAGTGGCTCACAGATGAGGCTGACTCTCTCCCACTCTCAGTGGGGGTGGGGGAGTCTGGAGTTGTCTGTACAGACCGATGTGACCTTCCACAGACTCTGTTACACTTGAGGCAGAAGGTGGACATGGAAAGGGGGTGGGTGGGGTGTTGATATGACAGCGCGCTCCTTGTGCTGTTTTCTCCTGGATTCCCGTTTTCCCTTCAGTAAGTCTCGAGGTGCTCGACACCTTCCCAATGCTCCTTCCCACTTCAGACGGTCTTGGCCGATTTGATAAAGAGATGAAAAAAAACCGATCAATTCTGAAGTAACCAACATTTAGAAATGTGGAGGAATGCAGCAGGAAGAGGAAACATTGTCAGTGTTTAATCAGAGCAGCGGAACAGGGAGAATTGAAGGTGCTGGAGGTGGTGAGAGTGTTACAGAGAGGGGCAAAGGCCTGAACAACATTACAAAGTCAGTACGGATTGCTGCAGCTAGAGCTGTTTGCAAAGGTAGGGATAGACATATGTATTTTTCATTGATTCATTCACGGCCTGAGGATGTCACCGGATGGACCAACATACATTGCCCTCCTGCTAATTGCCCGGAGGCAGCTCAGAGTCAGCTATATTGCTGTGGGACTGGAGTCACATGTGAGCCAGACAAGGTAAGAGTGTCAGATATCCCTCCCTAAAGGACATACGTGAACTAGTTGATTTTTACCAGATAATCAACAATGCTTATACAATGGCCTCACTAATCTCCTCTACAGATACACGATGACATCCCAACTCCTACTCTCAAAGCTCTGCCCAATGAAGGGTAACCCTCCCAATTGCCTGCTTCACCAGCCTGTCTACCCGTGACGCTATTTCAAAAAACTGTGTACCTGTATCCCTGGGTCACTGATTGACAACAGTACCCAGGGCGCGAACATTAATTGCACAAGTCCAGCCTGGTCTGCTTTACCACAATACGACACAGTGCATTTCTCCACCTGTTATTCCTAACCTCACTGGTCCAGCAGTAGTGTTGATCCCATTGTACTCTTCGATAATATATATAAACGATGCACAACAGTGACCCAGCACCGAACCCAATAGCACACCGTTAGTCACAGGCCTGCATTTTGAGCAGTCACCCTCTATGAACATGCTCTGTCTCCTACTATCAAAACTGTTTTGTATCCAGTTGGTGAGCGCTCCCTGGTTATGTCTGATCTAAACTTACTAACCAGTCTCCCATGCAGAACGTTGTCAAAGGCCTTGCTAAAGTTCATGTGGACATCATGTACTGCTCTGCTTTGACCTCTCACTTGTCTACCTCCACACTCACGTTTGAGGCTTGATTTCCCGTGCGCAAAGCCATGCTGACGATCATTAATCTGTCCTTACCTTTCCAAATGCACGATGATCGTTTCTCTCAGAATCTCCTCCAACAACTTACCACCCTGCCATCAGTCTCACTGGTCCGTAGTAGCTGTCGATGATACAAATATCTCTGGAAGGGGTCCTGTAATTTCCTCCCTCGCTTCACGCAAGGCGCTCGGATACATCTGACCATGTCCCAAGGTTTTATCTAACTTTTTGCATTTTAAGACATCCAGCACCTCCTGTTCTCCAATGTGCACTCTTTTCAAGACATCCCTATGTATTTCCCAAGTTCCCGGGCTTCCATGTCTTTCTCCACAGTAAATCCAAACGCAAAATATGTATTCAGTATCTCACCCATCAGCAGTAATTTCACACAGACAGCCTCTTTGATCTTTCAGAGGCCCTATTCTCTCACGAGCTACGTTTTAGCCCTTATTGAAACTTGCCAAAATGCTTCTGTAATTTCAAATATCCCTCGACCGCAACTAGCCTCCCCCACCCTTATCTATTCTGCATTTATGGTCACACCAAAATATAGAATCCAACACATTTAAAAATATTCCCCTTTTATAAATTCATACATCTCCCATTGTTTCTAAACATCCAGTAATCATTTATTGTCATATCCTTTATAACACATTCTAGCACATTCCTGACTTACTGTCAGGCTAACACCGTTTGGTTCAGACTGACTGCACAAAGGATTTTGGGAATCCTTGTGAATCAATCTGAAACAGGTAGCTTACAGGATCAGCAGGTAATCGAGAAGGAAAAGGGAATGGAGTCCAAATATAGGGAGGTCTTGCGAAAACGATGCAAAGTACAAGTCAGATCACACCTAGATTATAATGAACAGTATGAGTGCCCTAAGGAAAGACATTCTTGTATTGGAGGCAGGGCAGGGAAGGTTCAGTCGGCTGATTCTGGAGATGGCAGGATTTTCCAATGTGAAGAGATGGAGAAGATTGACTTTAAACCTAATGGGGTTTTGAGGAATGGGAGAGAAATTGAATGAAACATCCAGGATTGTGAGGGGCTTTGACAGGGTGGATCCCGTGAAGTTAGAAACTAGAACAGTACAGCACAGTAATAGGCCCTTCGGCCCACCATGGCTGTGCTGACCATCATGCTATTCTAAACTAATCCCATCTGCCTGCACATGGGCGATATCCCTCTATTCTCTCCCTATTTCTGTCTAAATGCCACTTCAAAACTTTAATCTCGCTGCCACCTCTCACACCTCCTGAGCAGCTTCTACCCTCTCGGGAAAGACAACTGGCCTCATTCATCTCACTTAAAACTTCTCACTCTCACCTTAAACCGATGCACCCTAGTATTTGATATTTCTACATTGGTAGAAGGATTCCAACTATCCACACTATTCATTTTTTTTTCTATTTCAAAATATACTTTATTCATGTAAATAAATCTTTTGTACTTTCATGTCGTTCATAGTTATATACATTGCATGTCTTTCATAGTTATATACATTGCATGTCTTAACATTACAAAGAACAAATTGAATTAATCGAATTCACAGTTATCCTATTAACATTTACCTTTATTAACTATCCAGTCTCTTGGTATTTGGCTGTGACTTCAGCGGAACCCACCTACTGAGTGGGTGCCCTGTTATATGAAAGCAAATGAAACTTCTTTAACCCCCAGTTTATGGGGTTACCATTGTCCATTTGACTGTCCTGTCTCTGGGGTGGCTGTCTACATCCCCAAGGTAAGCACGAACTGCTGGACCTTCGCTGGGCTGAGGTAGCTATCCAGCTCCTCACTGGGGTCATTTACCTGCTCTGGTGTCAGTGAGCCAAGGCAAGGATCCTCACTGTCCAGTTCTGTGACTGACAATGGGACTGTCAGAGGATCACAGCTCTCGGTTGCCTGTAGTTTATGGGGCAGTGGGTACCTTTTGGTTCTCACTGGGTGGAGGGTGGACTTCGGGGGTTCTGTTGTTTCCTGGTTGGGAGGAAATGCCCTCCTCTTTCCAGACGGCGCTCTGTCTCTTCTTCTGGTGGTGATGGCCTTCTTTGAGTCCATCTTCCCCCTCCGAAGAGCTGGCCGTCCCTCCCTCGTGCAGCTGTCTTTTCCCCCTTTGCTGGGAGGGTTTGGGTGCATTGCACGATTTCCTCTTCCTGTTTTTAACAGGTATCCACTCCTCTGCCTGCTTGATTACCTCCTCCTCCATTTCTTCCATCTGCCCAGCTTGTGCTAGGATCAGCTGCTGTGTCTCTCCGCTGGCTGCCGCCTCCTCCACTCCAGCCTGTTCTTCTTTCTGGGTGCCACCAGACTCCGTTTCCCTGCTGTCTGGGTGGACCTTACTGTTCTTTGGGGGTCCACGGCTCACATTGCCACCTCCAGCCATCTGTGCGTAAGTGCCCCCCCCCCCCCGGCTTGGGCAGGTCTTATACATGTGGCCCGCCTCTCCGCACAGGTTGCAGCTCTTTTCTTCCTGACGGTCCTTCGCCAAGTGACCCTCCTGTTTGCAGTTCCTGCAGATGGTCACTTTGCAATCCGCCGCCACGTGTCCCGACTTCCCGCAGGTTCGGCACACTTTCGGCTGCCCTGCATATGTCAGGTAGCCTCTGCTCCCTCCAATTGCGAAGCTCAAGGGTGGGTGGAGGATGTTCCCACTATCATCGGCCCTCAGAGTTACCCTGACCTGCCGTTTACTGGTCCAGATCCCAAAGGGGTCGATCACATCAGTGGCTTCTCCCTCAACTTGGACGTACCTTCCCAGGAAGGTCAGGACATCAGCCGCTGGAACATAGGGGTTGTACATATGGATTGTAACAACCCGATTCCTCTGTGCAGGAAGCACACACAATGGGGTCGCCGACAAGATTGAAAACAGCGGTTCCCCTTCCTTCTCCTTGAAGACCTTCAGGAGCTGTTCGCACTGCTTCACGCTTCTGAAGGTCACATCAAAGTAGCCTGCCCCAGGGAAATCCTGCAGGCAGTACAATTTTTTTTAATTTCAAAAATATACTTTATTCTTAAAATGATTTGATGGTCTGTACATTTGGTCATGCCATACATATGTCAACATTTACATACACAGATCAGAATGTCTCATTGTTATATACAGGTCTGTGCATTTCTCAATCTTATGCACATATATTTGGCTGAGGCGTCAGCAGAGCCCAAGAAAACGTCCGCATGGGCCCCCTATTCTTCTTTAGGCGGGCCGATGTTACATAGTGGTCTTTCCCCACCGCGCCTTGGCGGCAGCTGCCCCAAGCTTCAGCGCGTCCCTCAACACGTAATCTTGGACCTTGGAATGTGCCAGTCTGCAACACTCAGTCGGGGTCAAAACATTCAACTGGAAGATCAACAGGTTTTGGACTGACCAGAGAGCGTCCTTCACCGAGTTGATGATACTCCAGGCGCAGTTAATGTTTGTCTCGGTGGGAGTCCCGGGGAACAGGCCGGAGAGCACGGAGTCCCGCGTCACGGCTCTGCTCGGGACGAATCTCGACAAGCACCACTGCATTCCTCTCCAGACTTCCTCTGCATAGGCACATTCCAGAAGGAGGTGTGTGACAGTCTCATCCCCACCGCAGCCACGTCGAGGGCAGCGTGCGGTGTGGCAGAGAGTCCGTGCGTGCATGAAGGATCTCACAGGCAGAGCCCTTCTCACCACCAGCCAAGCCATGTCTTGGTGCTTGTTGGAAAGTTCTGGCGATGAGGCATTCTGCCAAATGGCTTTGACAATCTGCTCAGGGAACCGCTCGACAGGATCCGCCCTCTCCTTTTCCCGAAGGGTCTCAAGGACACTACGTGCATACCACTTCCTGACTTGTGGCCAAAGGTGTTTTTCCTCATAAATTTCTCCACGAAGGACAGGTGGTACCGAACAGTCCAACTACTCAGAGCGTTCCGCGGCAGCGAGGCCAGGCCCATCCTTCGCAACACCGGGGACAGGTAAAACCTCAGTACGTAGTGACACTTGGTTTTTGCGTACCGGGGATTCACACACAGCTTGATGCAGCCACACACAAAGGTGGCCATCAGTGTGAGGGTGGAATTGGGCGTGTTTTTTCACTCATTGCACCGGTCTTTGTACATAGAGTCTCTTCGGACCCGGTCCATCTTTGATCTCCAAATGAAGTGGAAGATGGCCCCGGTGACTGCGGCGGCACAGGTTCTTGGGATAGGCCAGACCTGTGCCACATATAGCAATACTGAGAGTACCTCACACCTGATGACCAAGTTTTTTCCCGCGATGGAGAGCGACCGTTGCCCCCATCTGCCTAGTTTCTGTCTCATCTTCCTGATCCGCTCTGCCCAGGTCTTGGCGCACGCCCCAGCCTCCCCGAACCAAATACCCAGCACCTTCAGGTGGTCAGTCCTGACGGTGAAGGGGATAGAGGATTGGTCGGCCCAGTTCACGAAGAGCATGGCCTCGCTCTTGCCTCGGTTTACCTTGGCCCCCGAGGCCCGTTCGAACTGGTTACAGATGCACATGAGACTGTGCACGGACAGCGGATCCGAGCAGAAAACAGCGACGTCATCCATGTACAGGGAGGCTTTAAACTGTAGGCCCCCACTGCCAGGAATAGTCACCCCTCTCAGGCTCGCATCCTTCCTGATGGATTCAGCAAATGGCTCTATGCAACACACAAACAAGGCGGGTGAGAGGGGGCATCCCTGCCTGACCCCAGATTTAACAGGGAAGTAATCTGATTCCCACCCATTGATTGAGACTGCACTGACAATGTTGGTGTAGAGCAGTCTGATCCAATTTCCGATTCCCTCCCCAAAGCCCATTTTGGAGAGGACATCCCTCATATATGTGTGCAATATCCTGTCAAAGGCTTTCTCCTGGTCCAGGCTGACGAGACAGGTGTCCACCCCCCTGTCCTGCACGTAGGCGATCGTATCCCTGAGGAGTGCAAGACTCTCAGAGGTCTTCCTGCCCGGTACAGCACAGGTTTGGTCCGGGTGGATCACCGATCCCAGAGCAGACCTAACCCGGTTGGCGATGACATTTGACAACCTTTTGTAGTCTGCGTTTAACAGTGAGATAGGTCTCTACTTTCTAATTTCCTCCCTCTCCCCCTTCCGCTTGTAGTTGAGGGTGATGATGCCTTTCCTCATGGATTCACTCATGGTACCTGCCCGAAGCATACTGACATACACCTCCAGCAGGTCCTGGCCGATCAAGTCAGAAAGAGCGGAATAAATCTCGCCCGGTAAGCCGTCGCTTCCGGGAGTTTTATTCTTTTCGAAGGACTCGAGGTCCTTGGTCAGCTCATCCAGAGATAGCGGCTGGTCCAGCCTCTCTCGTGTTCCGTCATCTAGGACCTCCGTGATAGAGAACAGGAACGACTGGGAGGCCGCGCTGTCGGTTGGCTTCGAGTCATACAGACTGGCATAGAAGGATTTGCTGATGGTCATGACGTCAGCCTGAGATGACGTTACCGAGCCATCTTCTTTCTTCAGGCTGCTGAGCACGGAGCTCTCTTTGTGCACCTTCTGGAAGAAGAAACGTGAGCACGACTCGTGCTGCTCCACCGAGTGGACCCTGGACCGGAAGATTATCCTGGAGGCCTCCGAGGCAAAGAGCGAGGCTTGCTGGCCCTTCACCTCCTTGAGGTCCTCCATGACATCCATCCCCATCCTCTGCAGCAGGAGCAGGTTCTGCATACTTTCCTGGAGCTGGGACAGTTTTCCCCGCCTCTCTCTCGCCTCCTGGACACCTTTGAGGATGAAGAACCTCTTGATGTTCCCCTTTTACCGTTTCCCACCAGTCTGCTGGAGACTCAAAGAGGGGCTTCACGGTTCTCCAACCTGCGTAATCCCTCTTGAGCTCTTCGATGTTTCCCGGGGTCAACAGTTTAGTGTTCAGTTTCCACGTTCCTTTGCCCGCCCGCTGTTCGTCCTGTAGGTGACAGTCGGCGAGCAGGAGGCAGTGGTCAGAGAAGAACACCGGCTTGATGTTGGTGGATCTGACCGAGAGCGTTTGGGACACAAACAGGTAATCTATCCTTGAGCGGATGGACCCGTCTGCCCGTGACAAGGTGTTTCTACGCTGCGCTCCATTTGCAGGGGTGCTGAAGACGTCGTGCAGCTTGGCGTCTTTGACCATTTCCATCAGGGCTCTGGACGTAGCGTCCGGTTTACTGTCCCCCTCGCCGGATCGTCCATCTGCATCAATGATGCAGTTGAAGTCTCCGGCCAGAATGACCGGCCTGGACGTAGCCAGCAGCAGTGGAAGCTGTTGCAGGACGTCCAACCGTTCACTCTTACCCGCTGGGGCGTACACGTTGATTACTCTCAGGGGAGCGTTTCTGTATTTAACGTCCGCGACGAGGAGGCGCCCGCCCACCACCTCCTTCACCTCGGAGATAGTGAAGTTGCCTCCCTACAACAGGATACCCAGGCCAGAGGCGCGGCTATCGTTGCCCCCCGACCACACTGACGGCCCATGGGCCCACAAGCTCGACCATCACCTGTAGCTGCTGAGGTGCGGTATCCCACACTCCTGCAGAAACAGGATATCGGCTTTGACGTTGGCCAGGAAGGCCAGCGTTGAAACACATCGTGTAGCCGATTTAATGCTACGCACATTTATGCTGGCAATTTTAAACCCCATTTTACCAGTTTATGGGGTTACCATTGTCCATTTTCTTCTGGTCTTGCTCCTGTGGGGGAGCTGCGTGCATCCCCGTGGTGACGGCAAACTGCTGGACCTTCCCAGGGCTGAGGTAGTTGTCCAGCTCCACGCTGGAGTCATTTCCCCGCTCTGGTGTCATCGTGTCGGACCCAGGGTCCGCATCGCCCAGTTCTCCATCTGACAGCAGGGCTGTCACAGGGCCGCTGCTCCCAGTTACCTGGGGCTGTGGGCCGGTGGGTACCCCTTGGTTCTCACCGGGTAGGGGGAGGCCTTCACCCATCTCTTCAGAGGGATCGACTTTTCCTTCTTGGGCGGTGCTGCACTCCTTTCTCCCCATGGCGCTCTGCCTCTTCCTCCGGTAACGACCCTTCTGGCGCCCGTCCTCACCATTGGAGGAGCTGCCTGTATCCTCATCTTGTAGGTGTCTCTTCCCCCTTCGCTTGGTGGCTGTGGGGCCCTCGAGAGGTTTCCTCTTCCTGTTTTTGACAATAATCCACTGCTCTGCCTCCTTTGATCCCTCCTCTTCCATTTCCTCCATCTGTCTTGCAGGAGCTTGGATCGGCTGCTGCATCTCCCCGCTGTCTGCCGCCTGCTCCGCTACAGCCTGCCCTTCCTTCTGGGTGCCTCCAGACACTGTTCCTGTGCTGATTTGCGGTACCTTGCTGGACTTAGTCGGTCCGCAGCTCGTGTTGCCGCCTCCGGCCATCTGTGTGGCAGTGGCGGTGACTCGTCTTGGGCAGGCCTTGTATATGTGGCCCGCCTCTCCGCACAGGTTGCAGCTCTTTTCTTCCTGACGGTCCTTAGTCAAGTGATCCTCCTGTTTGCAGTTCCTGCAGATGGTCACTTTGCAATCCGCCGCCACGTGTCCCAACTTCCCGCAGGTTCGGCACACTTTCGGCTGCGCTGCATATGTCATGTAGCCTCTGCTCCCTCCAATTGCGAAGCTCGAGGGTGGGTGGAGGATGTTCCTACTATCATCAGCCCTCAGAGTTACCCTGACCTGCCGCTTACTGGTCCAGATCCTAAAGGGGTCGATCACATCAGTGGCTTCTCCCTCAACTTGGACGTACCTTCCCAGGAAGGTCAGGACATCAGCCGCTGGAACACAGGGGATGTACATATGGATTGTAACAACCCGATTCCTCTGTGCAGGAAGCACACACAATGGGGTCGCCGACAAGACTGAAAACAGCGGTTCCCCTTCCTTCTCCTTGAAGACCTTCAGGAGCTGTTCGCACTGCTTCACGCTTCTGAAGGTCACATCGAAGTAGCCTGCCCAGGAAAGTCCTGCAGGTCATACACGTCCACTGCTGCAAGCCCGCAACACTCCAGCAGAACTTTCTTCACAAACACCGTCCGATCCACCGGTGTGTGCTCCTCCACCTTCTTCACAGTCACCCTGACAGTGTTCCGAATGCCCTGGCCAAGGCAGTGAGTGGCTGCTGAGGCCATAGCTCAGAGGTTGGCTGGTCCCTGAATTGGCGTTCGCCTTCTCAATTACTTGTTGTGTTTCATGCACAAAACTACCCGGATCACTCTGCACTGCACTTTGTTGGAATCTCTCACTATTTAACTAATAGTCGACTTTTAGATTATTCTGACCCAAGTGCACGGTCTCTCACTTTCTGACATTAAATTCCGTCCACTGTGGATTAGAGTTTCATTTCCAGTTTGGTCTTCTCTTTGTGATTAACCATGTCAATGCATCTGTCTGTAGCATGCCCCATTCCCATTTGTTGATAGCCCTGACACTTGATTGTTTAACCCTTTCCTACTGGTTCCATTCAGTGACAGGCAGGAGGTGGAAGAACACAGCAAGCCAGGCAGCATCAGGAGGTGAAGAATTTGATGTTTCAGGTGTAGCCCTTCTTCAGGAATGGGGTGGGATGTAGAGGAAGCTGCAGATAAAGGGGGTAGTGGGGACAGGATGATGAAGTGGGGATTGGTGATGACAGGTAGATGGTACAACTTGGTTGGTCAATGGGAAGATTGAATCTGGTAGTTGGCAGGGAGGATTGGAAGGGAGGGATAGGGCTGGGAAAGGAGTCGAAGGAAGGGAAGAGTGGTTATTTGAAATTGGAGAACTTAATGTTGAGTCATCTGGGCTGTAGGCTGAGGTATTGTTCCTCCAATTTGTGGTTTGGTTCATTGTGACAATGGAGGAGGCTGATGATGGTCATGTCGGAAAGGGAATGGGAAGGGGAATTGAAATGGGCGGTGACTGAGAGGTCTGGTCGGCACCTGCAGGCCTGGCTGAGATGCTTGGTGAAACATTCCCTAAGTTTATATTTGGTCTTCCCAATGTAGAAAAGACCACATCGGGGACACCTGATGCAGTGAACTAGGTTGGAATGGCAGAAGAATTGGGGCCCAGTGCCTGTACAGTCACTGAAGAGGGACTGTTCTACATAGCTCAACCGGGTGCCCATGGTCACCCCCTGGACCAGTTTGGCAAGGTGGAGGAACATATTGGTGGAGGGGGACTGGATGGGTCTGTTGCTGAGAAAAAGGTGTCGGTCATGGAGGCCATCCTTGTGGGGTATGGACATATATAAGGACTGCACATCCATCGTGGAGATAAAGCACTTAGGGCTGAAGAACTGGACGTTACTGAAGAGATGGAGGGCATGGTTGGTGTAACGGATGTAGGTGGGCAGTGCCTGAACAAACGAGGAGAGTTGAGGTAGGATGAGGGGAGTTCGGTGGGGCAGGGGCATGCTGAAACAATGGGTCAGCCGGGTAGGTGGGCTTGTGGATCTTGGGGAGCAGGTAGAATTTGGCAATGCAGGGCTGGGGGAGTATGAGATTGAAGACAGTGGGGGGGCGGAATCACTGGAGGCAATGGGGGCAATGACAGTGTGAGTGATTTTGGCTTGATGGGTCACCACGGGGTTATGGGCAAGGAGGAAGTAGGACGTGGTGTCTGAGAGTTGGGGTTCGGCCTCGGTGACATTTAGGTCTGTTCTCCAGACTAACAGCACCCCACCTTTGTCAGCGGGTTTGATGGTGAAGCAGGTTTTGGCGCAGAGAGAGTGGAGTGCTTGATCGGAGGGGGTGTGTTTGGAGTGGGTGAGGGGAGAAATTGAGGCGGCTGACGGCACATCAACAATCAGCAATGAAGAAGTCTCGAGTGTGGTGGGGGATGGGGGTGTGGTGACCAAATGGAGGAGGAAGGTTGGAGGTGGGAGAAGGGGTCCTCAGAGGGAGTTTGGGAGTTTTTGTTAAAGAAGAATACACGGAGGTAGAGGCAGAAGAATAGCTCCGCATCGTGGCAGGTTCAGGTTTCATTGAGGTGGGGTCGGGCGGGAATGACTGTGAGCCCTATCCTCAGGATAGACCTTTTGGCCTCAGAAAGTTCGAGGTCAGGGAGGATAGTAAATATGGGGCAAGGCTCAGGGGTGAGGTTTTTAGGTGAGCCCAAGTTGGCTGAAAGAGGGGAGGGGGGAAGGGTGATGGCATGCGGTGAGTGAGGGTTGGTTGTGATGTAGCACGGGGGAATGCGTGTGGGAAGGAAAGGAGGTTGGGACGGAGGTGGGTTGTGGAGTGAGGTGGGGGAGTGGGAATGTGGGGATGAGGTGAAGAAGGAAACGTGGAGGGAAAGGGTGAGGGGTGGATGTGTGAGGAGGGACGGCTGGTGTGCTGGCTGGCTGCAGGTAGGCATTTGGACTCATG
Source organism: Chiloscyllium punctatum (assembly GCF_047496795.1). Taxonomy (NCBI): domain Eukaryota; kingdom Metazoa; phylum Chordata; class Chondrichthyes; order Orectolobiformes; family Hemiscylliidae; genus Chiloscyllium; species Chiloscyllium punctatum. The sequence goes on along the minus strand of NC_092745.1, from coordinate 16,876,164 downwards.
GTGACTCTGGGAAATGTAGTCGGAGTCTTGCTTGCAGAGTGGGTGGGGCCAGAAGTGGAGGCAGAGGCTGGAGCGAAGTCAAGACCAGTCCGAGAGTTTTGACCCAGGTTCAATTCCAGCCTCAGGCAACTGTCTGTGTGGAGTTTGCATATTCTCTAAGTGTCTGCGTAGGTTTCCTCTGGGTGCTCTGGGTTTCCTTCCACAGTCTAAAGTCGTGCGGCTTATGTGAATTGGTTGTGCTAAGTTGCCCATAGTGATCAGGGATGTGTAGGTTAGGTTCATTAGTCAGGGCAAAAATAGAGTAATGGGATAGGGGATTGGGTCTTGGGTGTGTTACTCTTCCAAGGATCAGTGTGGACCTGTTGGGCCAAATGGACTGTTTCCTCACAGTAGGGATTCTATGAGAGTCCATTCCAGATTCCCACCACCCGCTGAGTGAAAACAGTCTTCCCCAAATCTTATTTGCGGTGTCCATGATGAAACCTTTCAAACCATTCATTTTGTCTAGTGTCATTTAGCTTTTTTGAGCTCCTTGTTCAGAGAATGTATTATTATTTTTGAGTTCGCTGACAGGGACAGGTAACTTTGTCCAATCAGGGAATCCGCACCTCCGTACTCGCGGGTTCGAGTGGCTGTCGGAGGGGAGGGCCGTGGCGGCGAGGGAGACCAGGGTCGGGGACGTGCTGGGTGCCGGGGGCCTGGGCTGGACGCTGCCGCAGGACATAGCTAGCAGGGCAGCGGTAGACGTCCGGTACGTGGCCGCCGCCATCCGACGCCTTAAAACGGCGGTGCTCAGACCCGACGTAGTGCACCGGTTGGAGGACGCTCAGGTGTGCGGTGGGATCCCGTCCGCGCTCACCCCGGCCCGGACGGAATTTCACATTGGCCCCAAGGTCCCGTACTTCCCGCGGGAGCCTGTGCCCCACAACCTGAGCCGCCTCCGGAATTTTTGTTTTGTTCCTTTCAAAGATATAAAAAGGAAGGCCCTGTATCGACTGCTGCTGCACACCGTCCACCTCTTCTCCCTCATCCACCGTCCGGACACGCCTTGGCGTGCCCATTTGCCACCGGGCGGCGGAGATCCCCAGTGGAGGGCTCTCTACGCGGGAGTCCTCCCCCTTTCTCTCGGGGATCTGGGGTGGAGGGTGCTGCACGCAGCAGTCCCCTGCAACCGCAGATTGCGGTGGTTCACGGACTCCCAGCCCAACTGCTTGTTCTGTGGCGCTGTGGAGTCCGTGGACCATGTATATGTTGGGTGTGGGCGTTTGCACTCCCTTTTTGATTTTCTTAAGAACCTTCTCCTCTGCTTTTGGCTGCACTTCAGTCCCACGCTCCTGATCTTCGGGCACCCGGTACGGAGGAGGGAGGGCAGGTCCGAGGACCTCCTCGTGGGTCTGCTCCTGGGCCTGGCCAAACTGGCCATCAACAGGTCCAGGCAGCGGGCCGTGGAGGGGGTCGTTAGGGCCGACTGCCTGCCCCTCTTCCGGGGTTACGTTAGAGCCCGGGTGTCCTTGGAGAAGGAGCACGCGGTGTCCACCGACACCCTGGAGTCGTTCAGGGAGAGGTGGGCGCCGCAGGGAGTGGAGTGCATCATTTCCCCCTCCAACTCTATTTTGATTTAGTCCCTACCCTCCCCTTCACTGTTTTGCTCACACAGCATTGCCCTGTGGTTTGAAGGGCAGTGCTTGTCACTGGCCACTCGGGTGTCTTTCCTATCTTCCTGGTGGTGGAAATTGAATAAAGATTCGTGCACTTTGTGTCTTTTCACTGTGTCTCACACCTGCACACACACACACCATGGGTGCTAAGAGAAAAAAAAAAAAAAAAAAAAAGTCCAGACAACTCCGTGCACGGATCAAGGTAAGAGATTCTTTTGTTCTTCCTTGTTGGCCGCGTGGTTTTGACGGTCATCTGTGAAAACGCTTTGGGCGTTTAAGACCAGGACTGAAGATAAACCATGGGAAATCAGACTTCTAAGGAAAAGTCAGGGAAGACTGCAAATGGGAAAGAAATACCCCCCGATAGTCCATTAGGTCGGAAGTTAAGTCTATGGACGGACAGTAGTAGAACGAAGGACTTAAAGAGACCATGATAAAATATTGTTGTTTTATATGGACCAAAGAACCTATCCGCGCCCCCTCGGTAGTTTGGCCCGAGTATGGGTCTGATGAAGACTGGTTGTGTCAAATCCTAAATGTATATGTTAACAGAAAACAACCGTTTGACCCAGAGGAGCAAATATGCTGCCGCCTGGTTGGCGGGCGACGGCGAGAGTCCCACACGTCTCTATCCTCTGATTCCCCAAACAGACCCGAGGAAGCCCCAGAAGTCTTGGGACATCCTCACCGACGGTTTGCCACCGTCTTCCCCGCCCCCGTATATACCACCTGCGCACGACCAGGGGTCCAGCGCGGACCTCCCTCCTGCGACGGATAATTCCGAGTACCAGCAGGCTACGACCAGTGAGGAAGGGACTGCTGGGGGCGGGGGCACAGGAGGGGGCGCAGAACTCACCCCAGGCACTAGGAAATCAGTCCGACTCGAGATGCGGATAGGTCGAGAAGAGGGATTGAGAGCTGGGAGTAGTGACAATATTGAACAGCTGAACCCCTTACGAGAGGTGCCGTTTGGGAACGAACGGACCGGGTTCGTAGTACAACCTTTAAATTCTGGGGATATCCGGCAACTCCGTAATGAACTACCCCGTCTACTGGACGACCCCGTCAGTGTGGGAATACAACTGGACCAATTTCTGGGGCCCAGTATATACACATGGGCTGAACTGCAGGCCATGATGAGAATACTATTTAATTACGATGAAATTGATATGATCCGGAATAGTGCAATGGCCATTTGGGATAGGGAGCATCAGGACGGCCCTCAGCGTGGAGAGCAGAAGTACCCCTTAGAGGACCCCCGGTGGGATCATAACGACGCGGGGGGGCGGGCCAATATGACAGACCTCAGAAGCCTTATAATCAGGGGGATCCAAACCTGCGTGCCCAAACAGCGGAATTTAGCAAAAGCATTTGAAGTTGGACAGAAAAAGGATGAATCCCCGAGTGAGTTTTTAGACCGTTTGCGGGAGTCCATGCGAAAGTATTCAGGTTTAGACCCCGATGGGGAAATAGGCAAGAGCATGCTTAAGGTGCACTTTGTGACTAAGTCATGGCCTGACATTCAGAAGAAATTACAGAAAGTGGAGGATTGGGCTGAAAAGGATGTTGCAGAATTATTACGGGAAGCACAGAAGGTGTACGTTCAGAGGGATGTAATAAGGGAGAAACATAAGACAAAAATGATGGTGGCAGCCGTACGGGAAGCTTGTAAGTCCACCGGAATGGGGGAGGGAGATTATGGGGTGGAAAGAGGAACGTCGAAGAAAAGTTGGAGAGGGAGAGAAGCGAGACGGGGCAGAAGTGAGAGAGGAGGATCTTATGGAATTGAGCGCCCTCAGAAGGCCGGATGTTACCATTGCGGGAAACTGGGACACTTCAAAAGGGATTGTCCCGAGTTTAAAAGGGAAAGAGAAGGGATGTATGAAATGGAGTGTGAACAAATGGATTAGGGAAGTCAGGGGAGGATCGGAACACGGGCCTACCAAGAACCCCTGGTAAATTTACGGGTGGGCCCATTTAGACAAGATGTTACCTTCTTAGTTGACACAGGCGCTGGCAGGTCCTCAATTCCCCTCCATCCGAGGGGGGTTGGCTTCCAAGGTAAAACATTAAACATTTCAGGAGTTAAGGGTGGGGTTTTTAATGCGAAAATATTCGAACCACAACCCTTGCGGCTGGAGGAGGAGGAACTCCAGGTGGAACTCCTTTACCTCCCCCATCTTCCCTATGGGTTGTTGGGACGGGATTTGATAGTCCGTTTCGGATTGCGAATAGAAGTGGGAGAAGAGGAAGAATTAGCCGTTACCATGTCATACCTTAGTGAGTCCCGATTGACAGAGATAGACCCTAGGGTTTGGGTCGCCAAAGGGAACCGGGGGGGACTCGCAATTCGACCTGTGGAGGTAAAATTAAAGCCCCAGAGCCCCGACGTCAGAGTGCGCCAATACCCCATCTCTTGGGAAGGGAGGCAGGGCCTGAAGACAGTTATGGAAGACCTAATAAAAGATGGATTGGTAGAGCCCTGTATGTCACGATACAATTCCCCAATCCTGCCGGTCCGGAAGTCGGATGGGAGCTACCGAATGGTCCAAGACCTAAGGGAAGTAAATAAAATTGTCCAAGTACGGCACCCTGTGGTACCGAACCCATACACTATTCTGGGGCGAATCCCCCCGGACCACGGCTGGTTTAGTGTTATCGACTTAAAGGATGCCTTCTGGGCGTGTCCCCTGGACAAGGACAGTAGGGATCTTTTTGCTTTTGAATGGGAGGATCCTGATACTGGCAGAAAACAACAGTACAGGTGGACCGTACTCCCCCAAGGATTCACTGAGTCCCCGACTCTGTTCGGGCAGATTCTGGAACAATTATTGGAGGGACTAACCTTGTCCCCGGCCCTTAAGCTTATACAATACGTGGACGATCTCCTTTTATCCGGACTGGCGGAGGAGGACGTCCTACTTGGGACTAATGCCCTGTTAAATTACCTAGCTGAGAAGGGGTTAAGAGTGAGTCAGAAGAAGCTCCAATATGTCGAGAAAGAGGTTAAGTACCTGGGACACTTGATAAGCCAGGGACAGAAACGAATAAGTCCGGAAAGAGTGCGGGCAATAATCAAACTAGGCCTCCCAACGACCAAGAGGGAGTTGCAGAAGTTCTTGGGACTCTTAGGCTATTGTCGGTTATGGATAGACGACTATGCCCCCCTTACTAAAGACTTGTATCTAAAACTCATTGAGGAGGCACCCAACAGAATAAAATGGGAGGAGGAGGAGAAAAAGTTAATTGAAATCCTAAAAGGAAAATTGATGGCCGCACCTGTTTTAAGCTTGCCGGATTTTAGTAAGACATTTCGCCTCTTTGTGAACTCCAGAAAGGGAACCGCTCTTGGAGTATTGACCCAGGACTGGGGGGGGGTAAAAGGAAGCCCGTGGCTTTCCTGTCAAAAATTCTGGATCCAGTCTCCCGAGGGTGGCCGGAGTGTGTCCAAGCGGTGGCAGCCACGGCAAAGCTGGTAGAGGAAAGCAGGAAGTTGACTTTCGGGGCCCCCTTGACAGTCACTACTCCCCACCAGGTTAGAACTATCCTAAATCAGAAAGCCGGGAGGTGGCTGACTGACTCGAGAATTCTGAAATATGAAGCCATATTGTTAGACCGAGAAGACCTCCGAATAGAAGTCGGGGGCTGCCAGAACCCGGCGGACTTTCTTTGGAAAGGGGAAGGGGAGGAGGAACTGGAACACTGCTGTTCAGACATAATAGAGTACCAGAGTAAAGTGAGGGAAGATCTGAGGGATACCCCCTTACATGCAGGTAGGCGGTGGTACATTGATGGGTCCTCTCGAGTGATAGATGGGAAGAGACACAACGGTTATGCAGTCATTAGTGAGACTGGTTGGGAATTAGTGGAAAGTGGACGGCTACCGAATGCCTGGTCCGCACAAACGTGCGAATTGTACGCCTTGCACCGGGCTCTGAGGAATTTAAAGGGAATAGCCGGGACAATCTACACTGACTCTAAGTATGCCTTTGGGGTAGTACACACCTTTGGGAAGATCTGGAAAGAAAGGGGAATGATAAATAGTAGAGGAAAGGAGTTGGTCCACGAGGAACTAGTAGCCATGATCTTGGAGGATTTGTTGCTGCCACAAGAGATTGCTGTAGTACATGTGAAAGGACACCAGAAAGACGATAAAATAGAGACCCTGGGGAATCAATTGGCAGATGAACAGGCAAAATTGGCTGGGATGGGGAAGGAAGTAATAAACTGCCTGGTAAGGATTCCACAGATATCCGAAATTACCGAAGTGCCCACGTTTACTGACAAAGAAGAAACTCTTCTCGCGTCTCTGGGGGGTACAAAGGATAGGGAAGGCAAGTGGACCTTACCCGATGGCCGCCAGCTACTAAATCGACCATTGACGCGGGACATTATTGCCCGTTTACACCAAGGGGGTCACTGGGGCGCCCAGGCACTGTGTGATGCCTTCCTGCGCCGATATGCTCACCCTGGTCTGTACACGGTAGCCAAGCAGGTCACAGGAGATTGCATAACATGTCGAAAGATTAACAAAAGGGGGCTGCGGCAGCATGCAAGACAAGGGGGTAGGAGTCCGGCCTATAGGCCGTTTGAGTATATCCAGGTAGATTACACTGAGCTCCCCCCCATAGGTCGCCTGAAGTACCTATTAGTAGTGGTAGATCACCTGACAGGATGGGTGGAAGCTTTCCCCACTACCACGGCAACGGCAACTCAGGTTAGCAAGATTCTACTCGAGCAAATCATCCCACGATTTGGGCTACCCCGCGCTATTGACTCTGACCAGGGGAGCCACTTCACCTCGACCGTCCTCCAGAATGTAGTGCAAGCAATGGGGATTGACTGGGATTTGCACACCCCCTGGCATCCCTCCTCCTCGGGCAAGGTTGAAAGAATGAACCAGACCATCATAAAGCAGCTAACCAAGCTCACTAGTGAAATCGGCCTGCCTTGGACCAAATGCCTACCCCTTGCCCTGTTGCAAATTCGCACCCAGCCAAGGCGGGATTTGGGCGTCTCCCCTTTCGAAATGTTATTTGGCCTCCCGTTCCATGGGCCGAAGGGGGAACCTCCTGTATTTGAGTCTCGGGATATGTTTGTGCAAAAATATGTGGTGGCTCTGGGGTCTGCTCTATCTCGTTTACGCCAACAGGGACTTTTGGCACAGACGCCGCCCCTCGAGTTTGCGGTGCACACCGTCAAGCCGGGTCAGTGGGTCCTGATTAAAAGCTGGAAGCAGCGTACCCTCGAACCAACTTGGGACGGTCCCTTCCTGGTACTTTTGACGACCGAAACGGCTGTCCATACGGCCGAAAAGGGCTGGACACATTACACTCGAGTCAAGGGACCAGTGCCACAACCGACGGAGGACGAACGAACCTCTCTGACAAAGGCATCTAAGGAACAGAGACTCTGAGAACGAACTAATCGGACTTTAGCGAGTCTAAAGGAACTGTGCCCTCGGGCTACGGGTGTCGCGACAAAATGCGGTCAATCGTATTGTTAACTTGCTATGCCATTGTCCTTGGGCTGGGTCATAGTGTGCGTGTTACCCAATTTGGCCTCTGGTTAAAACAAGCAGAGGACCGTCAGTGGTTCACCATCTCCGTGCTTGCCAACCAATCAACACAGACACTTAGCTTAGACCTATGTGAGTTGGTGCCCTGTAGGACTAAAAGTCAACTGAATCAAACTAAGCAGAATCTAGAGAGAGAAAGGGGATTCCAGGGTCAGACGTTAGTATTACAATTGTATGGTAGGGAAGGCCTAAGTAGGCTTCCGGCCCCCGGGGTCCAGGCTATGGTGTCAGTTGTCCGTGATCCCATCACCCCTGGACGAGATTGTGGGCAGAATCAGTGCAATCCGCTTTATCTGACCATAAAGAACTTGGAAAAGAACGAGGCGAGACTTAATAGAACAATACTGGGTATTAGAGTTGGGGGCCAGGCAGGATGGAGGGGGATGCAGCTGTGCTGCACGTATATCACGGTCATTGAAGCTGAGTCTGGGGGCTCATCCACCACTGATAAGCAGGAAAAGATTAGAATAATTGAGACAACGGATTTGGAAAAGACCTTTGAAATAGAAACGGGATACGGGGAGGCGAATGCCTGGATGGAATGGGTCAAATATACTGTGAGGAGCATGAAAAAGAGTGATTGCTACGCATGCACGAGTGCCCACCCTAACCCTTAGGTGGTCCCATTCCCGCTGGGATGGGAGAAACACCCACGAGCCATGGACTGCATGATAAGGCTGTACCAGGACCGAGAGGCCTGGAACGACCCCACTTGTCGACCCTTGAGTTTGAAGTTTCCCCCCGTCAGGTCTGAGGGGGCGCCCCGCCCGCCATCATTCTCAGGGGTAACGGGTACGCACCAGGCCTGCGTCTCTCGGACGGGACTACAGTGGGACGACGATGTGGGGACATTTGACAAGTGCAGCGGATCAATCCGGCTGGTCAATGAAACTACCGGGGGCGGGAATTACTCCCACATTCATGTACCTAGGGCAGACCTCTGGTGGTACTGTGGTGGGAGGGTTCTGCGACCGACCCTGCCCCAAAAATGGACGGGCACTTGTGCGATCGTTCAATTGGCCATCCCATTCACCCTGGCATTCGAAAAACAAGAGCAACCCCGTTCTAGTGGAAGAACTGAGAGAGCTTTGGAGACCTCTTTCGATGATAACATATATTTAGATGCCATAGGGGTCCCCAGGGGTGTTCCTGACGAATACAAGGCTAGGAACCAGATAGCGGCGGGTTTTGAGTCGTCACTGTTCTGGTGGGTGACCATCAATAAGAACGTGGATTGGATTAATTATATTTACTACAATCAGCAGAGGTTCATTAATTATACCCGGGATGCAGTGAAAGGAATAGCAGAACAACTGGACGCCACTAGTAGGATGGCGTGGGAAAATAGGTTGGCCTTAGACATGATGTTGGCAGAGAAGGGGGGTGTTTGTGTCATGATAGGCACTCAGTGCTGCACTTTCATCCCCAACAACACAGCCCCTGATGGGTCCATCACCCGCGCCCTGGATGGACTCACCACATTGGCGGACGAACTGGCCGAAAACTCGGGCATCGACTCTGGCCTCACGGACTGGTTGGAAGCTTGGTTCGGTAAATGGACGGGGGTGGTCGTTCCCTTTCTTGTCTCATGTATAGTGGTGGCAGGGGTACTCACTGCCCTTGGGTGTTGCGTTATTCCCTGTGTCCGTGGATTAACTCAACGACTGATCGAAACCGCCCTTACTAAGAAGGATGTTCCCTATGGGCAGGTTGAACGAATAAATCTCGAGATGGAACAACGTGAATCCCTCTTGGGCGGGGGTAGTATTAGAGAAGGGCAGTTTGATGAACAAGCTCGGGAGTTATTAAATGCCCTGGAGAAGAAACTTACGGTTGAAAAATTACAGGCCGTAAGAAAAGACACGGGGGATTTGTAGGGGGTAGTGTAATTTTTAAACGGTTAGCTGCCTTTTAGTCTTTTCTACCTCATAGTAAACACAAGCAGACACTCGAAACTGTTGCCGGACCTCCCCCACGTTTATATGAATGAAACAGTTGTAACAGCTTTCCTCGATAGTTGAGAGGCCGCCCTTAACCACAGTTGTACAACATCATCCATATAAGGGAAGAATGGGAAGCTCAAACACTGATTGGCCAAGTGAATGATAAAAGAATAGCAGGCACCAGAACCCAAAAAAGGAAAACAGTGGGGAATCCGAGCACTCGTTGGTCAAGGCAGCAGTAGTAAACCCAGCCCAAATATACATGTATATAATGTGTGGAGATTACTATGCTTGTGTGTGTGTACCTTTGGGAACAGCACCCGACTTTGCAAAGTTGAATGAAAAGTTTTGGACTGACTCCTCCGTGTCTTTGTTCCTGGGAAGGGAAATAAAAAAGTGCCATAGATGGGGCTGGATAGCCACTTATCTCGCACACTCTCTCTCTCTCTGTCCCTCTCTATCCCTGTCCCTCTCTCTCTCCCTGTCCCTCTCTCTATCCCTGTCCCTCTCTCTCTCTCTGTCCCTCTCTCTATCCCTGTCCCTCTCTCTCTCTCTCTCTCCATGTCTCTCTCTCTCTCTCCATGTCTCTCTCTCTCTCTCTGTCCCTCTCTCTCTATCCCTGTCCCTCACTCTATCTCTGTCCCTCTCTCTCTCCCTGTCCCTCTCTCTCTCACTCCCTGTCCCTCTCTCTCTCTTCCTGTCCCTCTCTCTCTCTATCCCAGTCCCTCTCTCTCTCTCCCTGTCTCTCTCTCTCTCTCTCCATGTCCCTCTCTCTCTCTCTCTCTGTCCCTCTCTCTCTATCCCTCTCCCTCACTCTATCTCTGTCCCTCTCTCTCTCTCCCTGTCCCTCTGTCTCTCTCCCTGTCCCTCTCTCTCTCTCTCCCCGTCCCTCTCTCTCTCTCTCTCTCTCTCTCCCTGTCCCTCTCTCTCTCTCTCTCTCCCTGTCCCTCTCTATCCATGTCTCTCTCTTTCTCTCTCTCCCTGTTCCTCTCTCTCTCTCTCTCTCTCTCCCTGTCCCTCTCTATCCCTGTCCCTCTATCTCTCCCTGTCCCTCTCTCTATCCCTGTCCCTCTCTCTCTCTCTCTTTCCATGTCTCTCTCTCTCTCTCCATGTCCCTCTCTCTCTCTGTCTCTGTCCCTCTCTCTCTATCCCTGTCCCTCACTCTCTATCCCTGTCCCTCACTCTATCTCTGTCCCTCTCTCTCTCTCCCTGTCCCTCTCTCTCTCACTCCCTGTCCCTCTCTCTCTCTCCCTGTCCCTATCTCTCTATCCCTGTCCCTCTCTCTCTCCCTGTCCCTCTCTATCCCTGTCCCTCTCTCTCGCCCTGTCCCTCTCTATCCCTGTCTCTCTCTCTCTCTCCCTGTCTCTCTCTCTCTCTCTCTCTCTCTCTCTCTCTCCCTGTCCCTCTCTCTCTCTCCCTGTCCCTCTCTTTCTACCCCTGTCCCTCACTCTATCTCTGTCCTTCTCTCTCTCCCTATCCCTCTCTCTCTCTCCTTGTCCATCTCTCGCTATACCTGTCCCTCTCTCTCTCTCTGTCCCTCTCTATCCCTGTTTCTCTCTCTCTCTCACCCTGTCCCTCTCTCTCTCTCTCTCTCTCTCTCTCCCTGTCCCTCTCTCTCTCTCTCCCTGTCCCTCTCTCTGTATCCCTGTCCCTCACTCTATCTCTGTTCTTCTCTCTCTCCCTATCCCTCTCTCTCTCTCCCTGTCCCTCTCTCTCTCTCTCTCTCTGTCCCTCTCTATCCCTGTCCCTCTCTCTCTCCCTGCCTCTCTCTCTCTATTCCTGTCCCTCTCTCTCTCCCTGTCCCTCTCTCTCTCCCTGTCCCTCTCTCTCTCTCTCACTGTCCCTCTCTCTCTCTCTCTCTCCCTGTCCCTCTCTCTCTCTCTTTCTCTCCCTGTCCCTCTCTATCCCTCTCTCTCTCTCCCTCTCTCTCTCTCTCTCCCTGTCCCTCTCTCTCTCTCTCTCTCTCTCTCCCTGTCCCTCCCTATCTCTGTCCCTCTCTCTCTCCCAGTCCCTCTCTCTCTCTCCCTGTCCCTCTCTCTCTCTCTCCCTGTCCCTCTCTCTCTCTCTCTCTCTCTCCCTGTCCCTCTCTCTCTCTCTCTCTCCCTGTCCCTCTCTATCTCTGTCCCTCTCTCTCTCCCTGGCCCTCTCTCTCTCTCTCTCTCTCCCTGTCTCTCTCTCTCTCTACTCCTGACCCTCTCTATCCATGTCTCTCTCTCTCTCTCCCTGTCCCTCTCTCTCTCTCTCTCTCTCTCTCTCCCTGTCCCTCTCTATCCCTGTCCCTCTCTCTCTCGCTGTCCCTCTCTCTATCCCAGTCCCTCTCTCTCTGTCTCTCCCTGTCTCTCTCTCTCTCTCCATGTCCCCCTCTCTCTCCCTCTATCTGTCCCTCTCTCTCTCCCAGTCCCTCTCTCTCTCCCTGTCCCTCTCTCTCTCTCTCTCCCTGTCCCTCTCTCTCTCTCTCTCCCTGTCCCTCTCTATCCATGTCTCTCACTCTCTCTCTCCCTGTCCCTCTCTCTCTCTCTCTCTCTCTCTCTCTCCCTCCCTGTCCCTCTCTATCCCTGTCCCTCTCTCTCTCCCTGTCCCTCTCTCTCTCTCTCTCTCCCTGTCCCTCTCTCTCTCTCCCTGTCCCTCTCTCTCGCACTCCCTGTCCCTCTCTCTCTCTCCCTGTCCCTATCTCTCTATCCCTGTCCCTCTCTCTCTCCCTGTCCCTCTCTATCCCTGTCTCTCTCTCTCTCTCCCTGTCCCTCTCTCTCTCTCTCTCTCTCTCTCTCTCTCCCTGTCCCTCTCTCTCTATCCCTGTCCCTCACTCTATCTCTGTCCTTCTCTCTCTCCCTATCCCTCTCTCTCTCTCCCTGTCCATCTCTCTCTATCCCTGTCCCTCTCTCGCTATACCTGTCCCTCTCTCTCTCTCTGTCCCTCTCTATCCCTGTCCCTCTCTCTCTCGCTGTCCCTCTCTCTATCCCTGTCCCTCTCTCTCTCTCTCTCTCCATGTCTCTCTCTCTCTCTCTCCATGTCCCTCTCTCTCTCTCTCTCTCTCTCTGTCCCTCTCTCTCTATCCCTGTCCCTCACTCTATCTCTGTCCCTCTCTCTCTCTCCCTGTCCCTCTCTCTCACTCCCTGTCCCTCTCTCTCTCTCCCTGTCCCTATCTCTCTATCCCTGTCCCTCTCTCTCTCCCTGTCCCTCTCTATCCCTGTCCCTCTCTCTCTCCCTGTCCCTCTCTATCCCTGTCTCTATTCTCTCTCTCCCTGTCCCTCTCTCTCCCTCTCTCTCTCTCTCTCTCTCTCTCTCTCTCCCTCTCTCTCTCTCCCTGTCCCTCTCTCTCTACCCCTGTCCCTCACTCTATCTCTGTCCCTCTCTCTCTCCCTATCCCTCTCTCTCTCTCCCTGTCCCTCTCTCTCTCACTCCCTGTCCCTCTCTCTCTCTCCCTGTCCCTCTCTATCCCTGTCCCTCTCTCTCTATCCCTGTCCCTCACTCTATCTCTGTCCTTCTCTCTCTCCCTATCCCTCTCTCTCTCTCCCTGTCCATCTCTCTCTATCCCTGTCCCTCTCTCGCTATACCTGTCCCTCTCTCTCTCTCTGTCCCTCTCTATCCCTGTCCCTCTCTCTCTCGCTGTCCCTCTCTCTATCCCTGTCCCTCTCTCTCTCTCTCTCTCTCCATGTCTCTCTCTCTCTCTCCATGTCCCTCTCTCTCTCTCTCTCTGTCCCTCTCTCTCTATCCCTGTCCCTCACTCTATCTCTGTCCCTCTCTCTCTCTCCCTGTCCCTCTCTCTCTCACTCCCTGTCCCTCTCTCTCTCTCCCTGTCCCTATCTCTCTATCCCTGTCCCTCTCTCTCTCTCCCTGTCCCTCTCTTTCTACCCCTGTCCCTCACTCTATCTCTGTCCTTCTCTCTCTCCCTATCCCTCTCTCTCTCTCCTTGTCCATCTCTCGCTATACCTGTCCCTCTCTCTCTCTCTCTGTCCCTCTCTATCCCTGTCTCTCTCTCTCTCTCCCTGTCTCTCTCTCTCTCTCTCTCTCTCTCTCTCTCTCCCTGTCCCTCTCTCTCTCTCCCTGTCCCTCTCTTTCTACCCCTGTCCCTCACTCTATCTCTGTCCTTCTCTCTCTCCCTATCCCTCTCTCTCTCTCCTTGTCCATCTCTCGCTATACCTGTCCCTCTCTCTCTCTCTGTCCCTCTCTATCCCTGTTTCTCTCTCTCTCTCACCCTGTCCCTCTCTCTCTCTCTCTCTCTCTCTCTCCCTGTCCCTCTCTCTCTCTCTCCCTGTCCCTCTCTCTGTATCCCTGTCCCTCACTCTATCTCTGTTCTTCTCTCTCTCCCTATCCCTCTCTCTCTCTCCCTGTCCCTCTCTCTCTCTCTCTCTCTGTCCCTCTCTATCCCTGTCCCTCTCTCTCTCCCTGCCTCTCTCTCTCTATTCCTGTCCCTCTCTCTCTCCCTGTCCCTCTCTCTCTCCCTGTCCCTCTCTCTCTCTCTCACTGTCCCTCTCTCTCTCTCTCTCTCCCTGTCCCTCTCTCTCTCTCTTTCTCTCCCTGTCCCTCTCTATCCCTCTCTCTCTCTCCCTCTCTCTCTCTCTCTCCCTGTCCCTCTCTCTCTCTCTCTCTCTCTCTCCCTGTCCCTCCCTATCTCTGTCCCTCTCTCTCTCCCAGTCCCTCTCTCTCTCTCCCTGTCCCTCTCTCTCTCTCTCCCTGTCCCTCTCTCTCTCTCTCTCTCTCTCCCTGTCCCTCTCTCTCTCTCTCTCTCCCTGTCCCTCTCTATCTCTGTCCCTCTCTCTCTCCCTGGCCCTCTCTCTCTCTCTCTCTCTCCCTGTCTCTCTCTCTCTCTACTCCTGACCCTCTCTATCCATGTCTCTCTCTCTCTCTCCCTGTCCCTCTCTCTCTCTCTCTCTCTCTCTCTCCCTGTCCCTCTCTATCCCTGTCCCTCTCTCTCTCGCTGTCCCTCTCTCTATCCCAGTCCCTCTCTCTCTGTCTCTCCCTGTCTCTCTCTCTCTCTCCATGTCCCCCTCTCTCTCCCTCTATCTGTCCCTCTCTCTCTCCCAGTCCCTCTCTCTCTCCCTGTCCCTCTCTCTCTCTCTCTCCCTGTCCCTCTCTCTCTCTCTCTCCCTGTCCCTCTCTATCCATGTCTCTCACTCTCTCTCTCCCTGTCCCTCTCTCTCTCTCTCTCTCTCTCTCTCTCCCTCCCTGTCCCTCTCTATCCCTGTCCCTCTCTCTCTCCCTGTCCCTCTCTCTCTCCATGTCCCTCTCTCTCTCTCTCTCTCTGTCCCTCTCTCTCTATCCCTGTCCCTCACTCTATCTCTGTCCCTCTCTCTCTCTCCCTGTCCCTCTCTCTCTCTCCCTGTCCCTCTCTCTCGCACTCCCTGTCCCTCTCTCTGTCTCCCTGTCCCTATCTCTCTATCCATGTCCCTCTCTCTCTCCCTGTCCCTCTCTATCCCTGTCCCTCTCTCTCTCTCCCTGTCCCTCTCTCTCTCTCTCTCTCCCTGTCCCTCTCTCTCTCTCCCTGTCCCTCTCTCTCGCACTCCCTGTCCCTCTCTCTCTCTCCCTGTCCCTATCTCTCTATCCCTGTCCCTCTCTCTCTCCCTGTCCCTCTCTATCCCTGTCTCTCTCTCTCTCTCCCTGTCCCTCTCTCTCTCTCTCTCTCTCTCTCTCTCTCCCTGTCCCTCTCTCTCTATCCCTGTCCCTCACTCTATCTCTGTCCTTCTCTCTCTCCCTATCCCTCTCTCTCTCTCCCTGTCCATCTCTCTCTATCCCTGTCCCTCTCTCGCTATACCTGTCCCTCTCTCTCTCTCTGTCCCTCTCTATCCCTGTCCCTCTCTCTCTCGCTGTCCCTCTCTCTATCCCTGTCCCTCTCTCTCTCTCTCTCTCCATGTCTCTCTCTCTCTCTCTCCATGTCCCTCTCTCTCTCTCTCTCTCTCTCTGTCCCTCTCTCTCTATCCCTGTCCCCTCACTCTATCTCTGTCCCTCTCTCTCTCTCCCTGTCCCTCTCTCTCACTCCCTGTCCCTCTCTCTCTCTCCCTGTCCCTATCTCTCTATCCCTGTCCCTCTCTCTCTCCCTGTCCCTCTCTATCCCTGTCCCTCTCTCTCTCCCTGTCCCTCTCTATCCCTGTCTCTATTCTCTCTCTCCCTGTCCCTCTCTCTCCCTCTCTCTCTCTCTCTCTCTCTCTCTCTCTCCCTCTCTCTCTCTCCCTGTCCCTCTCTCTCTACCCCTGTCCCTCACTCTATCTCTGTCCCTCTCTCTCTCCCTATCCCTCTCTCTCTCTCCCTGTCCCTCTCTCTCTCACTCCCTGTCCCTCTCTCTCTCTCCCTGTCCCTCTCTATCCCTGTCCCTCTCTCTCTATCCCTGTCCCTCACTCTATCTCTGTCCTTCTCTCTCTCCCTATCCCTCTCTCTCTCTCCCTGTCCATCTCTCTCTATCCCTGTCCCTCTCTCGCTATACCTGTCCCTCTCTCTCTCTCTGTCCCTCTCTATCCCTGTCCCTCTCTCTCTCGCTGTCCCTCTCTCTATCCCTGTCCCTCTCTCTCTCTCTCTCTCTCCATGTCTCTCTCTCTCTCTCCATGTCCCTCTCTCTCTCTCTCTCTGTCCCTCTCTCTCTATCCCTGTCCCTCACTCTATCTCTGTCCCTCTCTCTCTCTCCCTGTCCCTCTCTCTCTCACTCCCTGTCCCTCTCTCTCTCTCCCTGTCCCTATCTCTCTATCCCTGTCCCTCTCTCTCTCTCCCTGTCCCTCTCTTTCTACCCCTGTCCCTCACTCTATCTCTGTCCTTCTCTCTCTCCCTATCCCTCTCTCTCTCTCCTTGTCCATCTCTCGCTATACCTGTCCCTCTCTCTCTCTCTCTGTCCCTCTCTATCCCTGTTTCTCTCTCTCTCTCACCCTGTCCCTCTCTCTCTCTCTCTCTCTCTCTCTCTCTCTCTCTCTCCCTGTCCCTCTCTCTCTCTCTCCCTGTCCCTCTCTCTCTATCCCTGTCCCTCACTCTATCTCTGTTCTTCTCTCTCTCCCTATCCCTCTCTCTCTCTCCCTGTCCCTCTCTCTCTCTCTCTCTCTGTCCCTCTCTATCCCTGTCCCTCTCTCTCTCCCTGCCTCTCTCTCTCTATTCCTGTCCCTCTCTCTCTCCCTGTCCCTCTCTCTCTCCCTGTCCCTCTCTCTCTCTCTCACTGTCCCTCTCTCTCTCTCTCTCTCTCCCTGTCCCTCTCTCTCTCTCTTTCTCTCCCTGTCCCTCTCTATCCCTCTCTCTCTCTCCCTCTCTCTCTCTCTCTCTCCCTGTCCCTCTCTCTCTCTCTCTCTCTCTCCCTGTCCCTCCCTATCTCTGTCCCTCTCTCTCTCCCAGTCCCTCTCTCTCTCCCTGTCCCTCTCTCTCTCTCTCTCCCTGTCCCTCTCTCTCTCTCTCTCTCTCCCTGTCCCTCTCTCTCTCTCTCTCTCCCTGTCCCTCTCTATCTCTGTCCCTCTCTCTCTCCCTGGCCCTCTCTCTCTCTCTCTCTCTCCCTGTCTCTCTCTCTCTCTACTCCTGTCCCTCTCTATCCATGTCTCTCTCTCTCTCTCCCTGTCCCTCTCTCTCTCTCTCTCTCTCTCTCTCCCTGTCCCTCTCTATCCCTGTCCCTCTCTCTCTCGCTGTCCCTCTCTCTATCCCAGTCCCTCTCTCTCTCTCTCTCCCTGTCTCTCTCTCTCTCTCCATGTCCCCCTCTCTCTCCCTCTATCTGTCCCTCTCTCTCTCCCAGTCCCTCTCTCTCTCCCTGTCCCTCTGTCTCTCTCTCTCCCTGTCCCTCTCTCGCTCTCTCTCCCTGTCCCTCTCTATCCATGTCTCTCACTCTCTCTCTCCCTGTCCCTCTCTCTCTCTCTCTCTCTCTCTCTCTCTCTCTCCCTGTCCCTCTCTATCCCTGTCCCTCTCTCTCTCCCTGTCCCTCTCTCTATCCCTGTCCCTCTCTCTCTCTCTCTCCATGTCTCTCTCTCTCTCTCCATGTCCCCCTCTCTCTCTCGCTCTGTCCCTCTCTCTCTATCCCTGTCCCTCACTCTATCTCTGTCCCTCTCTCTCTCTCCCTGTCCATCTCTCTCTCTCCCTGTCCCTCTCTCTCGCACTCCCTGTCCCTCTCTCTGTCTCCCTGTCCCTATCTCTCTATCCCTGTCCCTCTCTCTCTCCCTGTCCCTCTCTATCCCTGTCCCTCTCTCTCTCTCCCTGTCCCTCTCTCTCTCTCTCTCTCCCTGTCCCTCTCTCTCTCTCCCTGTCCCTCTCTCTCGCACTCCCTGTCCCTCTCTCTCTCTCCCTGTCCCTATCTCTCTATCCCTGTCCCTCTCTCTCTCCCTGTCCCTCTCTATCCCTGTCTCTCTCTCTCTCTCCCTGTCCCTCTCTCTCTCTCTCTCTCTCTCTCTCTCTCCCTGTCCCTCTCTCTCTATCCCTGTCCCTCACTCTATCTCTGTCCTTCTCTCTCTCCCTATCCCTCTCTCTCTCTCCCTGTCCATCTCTCTCTCTCCCTGTCCCTCTCTCTCTCACTCCCTGTCCCTCTCTCTCTCCCTGTCCCTCTCTATCCCTGTCCCTCTCTCTCTCGCTGTCCCTCTCTCTATCCCTGTCCCTCTCTCTCTCTCTCTCTCCATGTCTCTCTCTCTCTCTCCATGTCCCTCTCTCTCTCTCTCTCTCTGTCCCGCTCTCTCTATCCCTGTCCCTAACTCTATCTCTGTCCCTATCTCTCTATCCCTGTCCCTCTCTCTCCCTGTCCCTCTCTATCTCTGTCCCTCTCTCTCTCCCTGTCCCTCTCTATCCCTGTCTCTATTCTCTCTCTCCCTGTCCCTCTCTCTCTCTCTCTCTCTCTCTCTCTCTCTCTCTCTCTCCCTCTCTCTCTCTCCCTGTCCCTCTCTCTCTACCCCTGTCCCTCACTCTATCTCTGTCCCTCTCTCTCTCCCAATCCCTCTCTCTCTCTCCCTGTCCCTCTCTCTCTCACTCCCTGTCCCTCTCTCTCTCTCCCTGTCCCTCTCTATCCCTGTCCCTCTCTCTCTATTCCTGTCCCTCACTCTATCTCTGTCCTTCTCTCTCTCCCTATCCCTCTCTCTCTCTCCCTGTCCATCTCTCTCTATCCCTGTCCCTCTCTCTCTCTCTCTCTCCATGTCTCTCTCTCTCTCTCCATGTCCCCCTCTCCTCTCGCTCTGTCCCTCTCTCTCTCCCTGTCCCTCCCTCTCTCTCCTGTCCCCTCTCTCCTCTCCCCTGTCCCTCTCCTCTCCTCCCCTCCCTCTCTCTCGCCCTCCCTCCCTCTCTCTGTCTCCCTGTCCCTCTCTCTCTCCCTGTCCCTCTCTCTCTCCCTCGTCCCTCTCTCTCCCTGTCCCCTCCTCTCTCCCCCCCCCCCCCC